>NC_080024.1:109470303-111970303 GCF_030020395.1 Manis pentadactyla
AAATCATTCCAAAATTCATATGGAACCACCAAAGACCCTGAATAGCCAAAGCAATCCTGAGAGGGAAGAATAAAGCTGAGGGGATTATGCATGTCACTTCAAGCTCTACTACAAAGCCACAGTAATCAAGACAATTCTGTACTGGCAAAAGAACAGACCCATAAACCAATGGAACAGACTAGAGAGCCCATATATAAACCCAACCATATATGATCACTTAATATACGATAAAGGAGCCACTGACATACAATGGGGAAATGACAGCCTCTTCAACAACTGGTGTTGGCAAAACTGGACAGCTACATGTAAGAGAATGAAACTGGATTATTGTCTAACCCCATACACAAAAGTAAACTCGAAATGGATCAAAGGCCTGAATGTAAGTCATGAAACCATAAACTCTTTGTAGACAACATAGGCAAAATCTCTTGAATATAAACATGAGCATCTTCTTACTGAAAACATCTCCTTTAGCAAAGGAAACAAAATCAAAAGTGAACACATGGGACTACATCAAACTAAAAAGCTTCTGTATGACAAATGACACTATCAACAGAATAAAAAGACATCCTACAGTATGGGAGAATATATTCATAAATGACATACCCAACAAGGGGTCAACATCCAAAATATATAAAGAACTCACATGCCTCAACACCCAAAAAGCAAATAACCTGATTAGAAAATGAGCAGAGGATTTGAAGAGACAATTCTCAAAGAAGAGACTCAGATGGCCAACAGACACATGAAAAAATGCTCCACATCACTAATCATCAGGGAAATGCAAATTAAAACCACAATGAGATATCACCTCACACCATTAAGGATGGTCAGCATCAAAAAGACTAAGAACAACAAATTTTGGCAAGGATGTGGATAAAGGGGCACCCTCCTACACTGCTGGTGGGAATGTAAGCTAGTTCAGCCATTGTGGAAAGCAATATGGAGGTTCCTCCCAAGAAACTAAAAATAGAAATACCATTTGACCCGGGAGTCCCGCTCCTTGGAATTTACCCAAAAAATGCATGTTCTCAGATTCAAGAAGACATATCACCCTTATGTTTATCACAGCACTATTTACAATAGCCAAGATACGGAAGCAACCAAAGTGTCCATCGTAGATGAATGGATGATGAAGAGGTGGTACATATACAAGTATGAATGGAATTCTATTCAGCCATAAGAAAGAAACAAATCCTGCCATTTGCAACAGCGTGGATGGAGCTGGAGGACATTATGCTCAGTGAAATAAGCCAGGTGGCAAAAGACAAATGCCAAATGATTACCCTCATTAGTGGAGTATAACAATGAAGCAAAACTGAAGTAACAAAACAGCAGCAGACTCACAGACTCCAAGAAGGGACTAGTGGTTAACAATGGGGAGGGGTGTGGCAGGACAGGTGGGGAAGGAGGGAAAAGGGGGTTGAGGGGTATTATGTTTAGTATACATGGTGTGGGGGTCATGGGTCAAACAGTGTAGCACAGAGAACTCAAATAGTGAATCTGTAGCGTCCTACTACACTAATGGACAGTGACTGCAGTAGAATATGGGTGGGGACTTGACAATATGCGAAAATGTTGTAACCACATAGTTTTTTCATGTGAAACCTTGTAAGTATATATCAATAATACCTTAATAGAAATTTTTTTAAAACTAAAAAATGTATGTATATAATGCCAATCTAATACAGAAAAGGCCTACTCTTGTTCTTGCATTCTAATGACAGAGACAGTTACTAATCAAATAAGAATGTAATAAATGTTGAACTGCAATTGGTAATTTCTCCAAGCACCACAAAGGTGAGGTATATGGTGTTGTGAGGGTTTGTTATAGGCATGGAGGTCAAGAAAGGTAGCCCTGAAAAAAATGACAATTAATCTGGAAACTAAAGGAAAACTAGGCAAAGGGGAAAGGGAGAAGGATTTGGGGCACATGGAGCAACATAAGCAAAGGCACTCAAGCTTGACATCTCTGAGCAACTAAAAGGCCAAGATGGCCAGAGAACAGAATGTACACAGATTATTTCAAAATCATCTTCAGTTTGAACTTTTCCACACGGAGTGTCTCTTGGGCACCTAGAACTCTACATGATCATCCTCTTCAAGCATGGTCTTCTTTTTGCTTGTTCTGGTGCGATCATTGAAATCACCCCCTGCCCTCCTTGACCAAGACCTGTCTCTTACCTTCCTGACATTTCTCAGAGATATCCGCTTCTCTCATCTCTACACTGCCCCGATGATGTGGGCTGCTGTGGTCTGTGGAGCTTACTGCGCTAGCATCCTGACTGGTCTCCCACACACACTGCTCACCTCCTCAGGACATTTTCCACACTGATCAGTATGATTTTCAAAACTTAAACCTGGTTACATCATCTCCCTTGCTTAAAACCCAACGTTTTCCCAATGCTCTTGGGATAAAGACCAACTTTGTGACCTCGTCTAGCACATTGGGTGTCATTTGGCCATTGCCTGCATCTCTGCCCATGCTGAACAGTCCCATTCTGTGCTTCAGTCCCAGGGTCTTCTTCCACATTCCTGAAGGTGCCATGCTTCCTGCTACCTTGACACATGCCCTTTCTTCTCCTGGGATTGCCCCCTCCTTTTAGCCTATAAACACTTACACATCTTTCAAATCTCAGCTCACACATCCTTACCCAGATTCCAGACTAGATCAAGTCCCAGGGTCTGCTCTCATCACTCTGACTGCCTTCCTCCATGACACAGCACATCTGTGTGATTTTGCTAAATATTCTCTTCCTCCAGAGACAGTGGTATCTAAATGCAGAAAATGTTTCTGTTTTTATAACTCCACCTCCCAGCAGGGTCCTAGATAATAAACATGAAAATGACATTTTTCAAACCAATAATGAATATCCTTGTTGCTATCCTCAGTTATCTTCTTAGTTTTAGATAAGTCTTCTCTTCTTATGAAGGAGGATAGGTGCCTGCCTTTGCAGTATGGTATTCTGTGAATGTTACCATAGGATCCCACTTCCCTTACATAATGTCTATCAGTTTACTATGGCATTTTAGATTGCCACGATTAAAGTCATTCTGGTTAGTTAAAACCACCAGACTATGCTGTTCAGTAGCCACTAATCACATGTGGTAGATGAGTGTGTGAAATGTGGATAGCCCGAATTTGCTCCAAATGTGAAATATACAAGATTCTGAAGACTCTTGTATTATTGCATGTTGAAATGATAATACCTTGTGTAAGATAAATTCTAGCCAAAATAAGCAGGTGACGAGAGACAACAAAGGGCCAGGCAGTTTATTTGAGCACAATTCCCGGGTGATGTTCCCCAGTCTGGGTATTACAGGATGGGAAGTCACACCCTGTCAGGGAGGTGGGGGCTTATAAAGGGTTAGGAGGGGGAGGAGTGGGCAAGCTATCTTAGGGGGCATGGAGAGGTATGATTGGCTAAAGGTGACATAATAGACAACTAGAAACTTTTTTCCTTCCAAGAGGGAGGAGGCTGACATCCGGGTCTTAGTTGGCACATCAGAAGGATGGAATTCAGGAAGAGCTGTTCCCTTTCCATATAAGGCACGGACCTTGGGGTCTGGTCTGTTCTCCTTTTATGGTATCTGTCTGTTCTGTTTGTATGTCCTTGTTTTTCCTTCCTCCAGCCTAACACCTTGGATATAGTTGGTTAAATGTATAATTAAAATGAATTTTTCCTTTTTCAAATGTAACTACTAGGTCATTTAAAATTACATACATTGTTCACATTATTGTGCTATTGGACAGCACTTCTCTAGCCTGTAACTTTCAAAATATAAAAATTACTACATTATCCCCTGAGCAATTACCAAGGTTTATTTGTTTTGTTTTGTTTTTAAATAACCCAGGGTCACACTGAAATGAAACAGATCTGGGAGCAGTTTTGTGTCCTATAGTAAGAACCAAGCTTCTCTTCTGGAGCTAGCTTAGGCCAGAAGAAAACTGGTAGTTGGGAGAGATATTGATTGAATGGCCTCAAAGGTATCACATAAAGTCCAGATGGAAAACACATATGGGACTCAGGAAGGCTCTGTACTTGGAAGAGCAAAGTCATCTGGACCTTCCATTTTATTTCTGTTGACCCATCTGCTTTGTTAATTCTCTCTGCAGGCTGGGCTTCTCTGCCTACCCCATCCCCATGGCAGGACCTGACCCACACACCACCCCTGAAATGTACTTGTAATAGGTAAATTACAAGTGAAACAATGAAAGTCATATACACTGAGATGTTGGGTGTCAACCTCCCCTGAATTGCCAGTTGACTGTACTGGAAGAAGGAATCCTCCATAATGGGGCACCTACAGCACAGGGCACCAAGACAGGGAGTAATGAGACAGGAGCCCCAAAACACAGCATGAAGGGAACAGTGCCTACTCCACAACCTCTATCTCAGCTTAAATCATGTTGTCATGAGAAGAACTTAGGGAGATTCAATTTTTCTAGACAGAGTTGGGAAGGGATAAGGAGAGAAAGGCCCCCAGGAAATCCAGGACAGCCCAGTGAAAGCCCAGCAGCACAACCAGAACAGAGGTGGAAGAGACCTGACAGGTGTGCCACTCGCCTCACCACCTCTGAGGAAGGGAGCCAGACTGAGAACAAATGCACAAGGAAGTGTGAAACAGTTCAATGTGCTCTCAAGCCTTTCTTTTCCAGGAACCAACATGAATTCTGCTTGCCTGCCTACATGGAGCTATGGTTAGGAACACATTTCTGAGGGACTGATTTGGTTTCAATGTTTTCCAGTGTCTGGTAAAAACAGAACTATGAACATTAAGGATTTAAAGACTTTTGTTTGGGTTTTGAAACAGGAACATTTTGAAATACTCAATATGTTACTTTCATATAATTTTTTAACTTGAGAGGTACAAAATTTTTAGCTAATAACAAACACTTTAGTCTTTCTTTTTTCACTAAAGCCATTTCCAGATATTACAGTTTTAGAGGAAGGGAGGGAAGAAAGGAAAAGAAGACGAGAGAAAAAGAAAGAACACCCCACAAAAGAGGAAATTTGAGACAGTTATGTGTGTTCTTACTGAAGGTTACATAAAGGTTCCAAGTGATCACCATATTCCTTTTCTTCCTTTGGCTATGGAGACCTTTCCTCAGCATGCAACCTACTAGGAGAGGTTAGAATTATCTGGAGCAGCTCTTTGCATTTAATTTTTAATGTCTTTAAATAATGTGTGTGTCCAGATATTTTTCCTATTCATACATAAAAGACCCTTACTATGTACACTTTTGAAATTTCTTACTAGTATGTAGATTAATATGGTTTCATTTTACTGGATTCAGATAGAAATACAGAAAGTTCTAGACTTGTGCTTCTGCTGAAATGGAGTAACAGGAATCAGGTTAATGTTCCTGCCTAAAACACCTCCAACCCCTACCCCCTGAAAAAAGAAACTGTACTTTTGAAAAAAGTGTCCTGAGACACTAGATTTAGGTAACAAAGGTCAATGACCCCTAAGAGATAAGAAACAAATGAGGTGAGCCCTATGTTGACCCATCGTGTAGCCTTGAGGCAGTTCCCAGAATGCAGTGCAGAGCAGGGAGCACATGCGAAGCTTGGTGGGTTCCTGGGTTGTAGAGACAGAGACAAGAGTCTTGGGAGACCAAGGAAGCTGGAGTTCATAGGACTGAATGCCAGAACTTAACACCAGCACATTCATGTGAGGAAATCATCAGAGACCAGAAGAAGAACCACCCGGAAGGATTAGAGGGAACAGTGTTTGGTGCTCCCTCAGGGCCAGGAATAGTACTTCTTCCCACCAGCCAGAGCAGAAAACCTTCTCATTCATGGGACACTGGGTAGGGTACTTATTAAAGGGGAATAATCAGACTAAACACTACTCTGGCCCTGTGTAATTAATCCCAAAAGCAAGAACTGAAAGGATTAAATTATTTCCAGGTAATTTAACTGTGCTCCAGAGCAAAGCTCAAAAATATTCAAGGTAATACAAAAATAATAAGGAAAAATTCATAAAGCCTGACATCCAATAAAAAATTATCAGTTAAGCTGGTTGCCATAAGGGAGGAGGATGAGAGAATAGGTAAAATAGGTAAAGAGGAGAAAAAAATCTAGTGAGACTTGACATTGTGATCAGGGTAATGGTTATTCAAGTTTATATACATCAAAATTAATTGAGCTGTGCACTAAAATTGTGTGTTTTATTGTATGTACTTCAATAAATAAATAACCAGTTAAGTAAAGAACCAGGAAAATACAACCTATAATGAGGAGAAAAATCGGTCAATTAAAATTGATGCAGAAATGACCCAGATGTTAGAATTAGAAGACAAGGACATTAAAATAGCTATTACAACTGTATTGTATATGTTCAAAAAATTAAATAGAGACAAGGAAGATATCAAAAAGAGCCAAATAAATCTTCTACAGATGAAAGCTGCAATTTCTAAAACAAAAACATTTCACTCAATGGGATTAAAGGCAGGTTTGACATTACATAAGAAAATATTACTGAATTGAAAACATAGCAATAGAAACCATCAAAAATGAAAACAGAGGAAAAGAATTTAAGAAAATAAACAGAGTGGGATGACTCCCAGAATGGCGACACGAGTTGCTCCATGAACCTACTCCTGATGAAACAATCACAAGAGTGAAAATTATTGTTTTCCATGACCATTTAAAGTCTCTGAAAATTGTCTTTAGGGCATACAACAAACTAAAAACTACTTATTCAAGAAAATCCACTAAGCCTCAGTAAGAAGAGTGAGAGCCTGCAGCATTAGAGCGAGAACCTGTTCCCAGCAGCTCAGCCTGATGGATACTCTGCCCTGAACAGGTACAGCCAAGGAGCTCCCAGGCAAGGGCTATGGTATCTCTCTGGGAGAGGAGGCTTGCCAGCACTCTCATCCCCTTCCCCCTAGTGCCATATTACAAAGGCAAAATTCCATGTGAATGCAGCCAAGTGGTTAGGGGTTCCCTTCCTCTCCCCTATCCCCACTCATAGGACAGAGACTCTACTATAGGCATGGCAGGCTGAAAACACTAGATCCTTTCCTTTATTTGCTCATAGGGCAGAGCTTTGATGCCAGCTGAGAAGACCAGAGGCTGCCACCGAAGCTACCACCTCTGTCCAGAAGCCTGCTATAAGGAAAGCAATCACTGTCCCTGCACCAGCTCTGGAGCAGGGTCTCAGAGATTTTGCTCAGAGGGAAAGGCAAGCCATAAGGATAAAGAACTCTGAAACTGTTCCTAAAGGAACTGACTTTATTTGGAACACAGTGTGAGGAAGTTCAAGCCTAAACAGCACCCTTAGGAACAATGGAAATTTTGGTGGTTAGCAATTAAGAGAAAGCTGGTAGCTTTACAAAAGTAGCAAGCTAAACTATAGACCATTTAGTTTACAGAGAAGACTAAAAAAGAAGAGATAGCTAAGAAGAACCCTCCTAGGATCAGAACAAACCTCAAAGACTGGCCTCAAAAACTACCCCCCTGCAAAAAGGTCTGAATTCAGTTTGATCAGACAATAGAGAAATTAATCCACAATAGAGCAATCAATGGTGATCAGTTGAACCTAAGAGCTGGTTGTGATTCCAATAGAAGCAGACAGCTTAAGAGAAATACTAAAGAAAGAGAGCTTTGCTAAAACCACTGTAATTCCAGGGTTACTGTGTACATGCCCAAAGCTGCATCCTCTGAAGAATGACATCATAAACTTCACTGTATGGGAAATAGACTTCAGTAAAATAATATAATCAAACCACTAAACAAATAAATAAGATAATAGCAGGAAGCCTGGTGGTATAAAAGTTATGAAGTGAAAAGGGAGGAAGCAGTATCTGGGGTTGTTATAATATCCAAAAAAAATCCATTTTCTCAGCAAAAAAATATAACACATGCAAAGAAACAGTGAAATATAAATCATACATAGAAAAAAAGCAGACAACAAAAACTACCCCCAAGGAGGTTCAAATGTCAGACTTAATAGATGAAATTTATAGCAGCCATTATAAATATATTTAAAGAACGAAAGGAAACTCTGTTTAGAGATGTAGAAAGGTCTGATGACCATATCTCATCAAATAGATAATATAAATAAAGAGAAATTATTTTTTAAATTGATCTATAGATATGTTGTGATGTCTATCAAAATCCCAGCTGGCTTCTTTGTAGAAATTAACATGGTGATTTCAAAATTTATACAGAAATTCAAAGTAATACTGAATAGCCAAAATAGTCTTGGTGGGGGAAGAAAAATTTGGGGGCAATCTCACTTCTTAATTTTAAAACTTATGACAATGCTACAAAAATTAAGACAGTGTGGACTAGCATAAGGATAGACATGTGCATCAATAGGTTAGAAATCAAGAGTTGAGAAATAAACTCTCATATTTATGGTAAATTGATTTTCAACAAAGGTGCTTAGGTAACTCAATGGAAAAAGAATACAAATGGTCCTGAGACAACTGGATATCCATATGCAAAAGAATGAAATTGGGCCCCTTCTTCATACTATACTCACAAACGTACTAAAAAATGTATCATATACTTAAACGTAAGAGCTAAAAATACAAAACTCTTAGAAAAATATGTAAGATTAAATCTATACTCCTATATTTTGTGACTCTGTGTTAGTCAATGGTTTAGATTATGATTATGCACATCATAATCAAATTGGTCAAACCAGAAATAAAGTGCAAAAGCATACATACTGGTAAAAAGAGCCAGAAGAAAAATAAGACATTCCATACAGAGCAGCAAAGATGAGATTGATTGTGGTAAACAATGTGAGCAAGAAGAAAGTTGAGTAATGTCTAATAAAGAAACAGTAGCCAACCTAGAATGCTATATTCAGTAATAGCTTTTAAAATGAAATAAAGACATCTTCAGACAGACAAGGGCTGAAAGACATCATCACTAGCACATTTGTAGCACACAAAATGTTAAAGGAAGTCTTTCAATGATACCATCTAGGCAAGAAGTATTTTAAAATGCAGATTCCTAGGCTTTGACCCACAGATTTTTATCCCCACATCATAGTTCTGCAGTATGGCTTGAACATGCATATTTTATTTTCATAATTTTATTTACTTATTTTAATATATAACTCATGCACATTTGATAAAACATAAATAGTATGAAATTATAATCATTGCAGCTGGGTAATGATACATGGGGGATTCAGTATACTGTTCCTTCTACTTTTGTATACTATGAAATTTTTCATAATAAAAAGTTTTTTTAAGGTAAAAATATATTCAAACTGTTACCACGTAGAAATTTGGATCTACACAAAGTAATGAAGAGTGCCAGATATGGTTTCTCACATGAGTAAATATATAATTTTTTTTTACTATTGAAGTATATTTTAAAGATAATTGACTAGACAGAATTGCAAAAAGATGGCAGCATGAGAAGTGAGACAGAAACCTCCTCCCAAAACCACATATAACACGAAAATACAGCAAATACAACTAATCCTGAAAGAGCGACACAAGGACTGCAGAACAGACTGCCTACATCTGGGGAAAAGAGGAGATCTCACAGAAAAGGGTAAAGTAGCAAAGCCATGATCCAGTGGGACCCATGTCCTCCCCCACCCCAGACCACAGTCAGGAGGTAGAGAAATGAACGGAGCAGGGAGGAAGTAGAAGCCCAGGACTGCTAAACACCTAGCCCTGGAGATCTGCTCCAGGAGCATGAACCCACATTACATGGTGCTCTGGAGATTAGTGGGGTTGGAAAGCAAAGACAGGCAGAATACTCGGTGAGACTGAGAATATAGCCACTTGTGGAGAACAGGTACACACAACCGGCCCCCTGGGACAAAAGAAAATTGACTATTTAAACAAAACTAAGAAAAATGTAGTGAAGGAAATATATATAAAAACAAAATGTATGACAGCAATGGTACAAAGGTTGAAAGGGGAGAAATGGAAGTAGAAGTATACTCTTGTAAGACTATATACGCAGTGGTACAATATCACTTTTAGGTAGATTGTGGTAAGTTAAAAATGTATACCATAAACCCTAAAGCAATCATTTAAATATACAACAAGAATTATAGGTAATAAACCAATAAAGAGGATAAAATGGGATCATAAAAAATACTCAATTCAAAAGAAGGCAGATGAGAGGGAAAAGGACCAAAGAAAAATGAGTCCAATAGAAAACAAATAGCATGACAATAAATTTAGTCAACTCATTTCAATAATCACATTAAATGTAAATGGTCTAAACACCCTAATTCAAAGGCAGAGATATTTTAAAAAATAAGATTCAACTATATGCTACCTACAACAAACACACTCAAAATATAAAGACAAAAAAGATTTAAAAGTAAAATAATGGAAAAAGATATCCCATACTAGTCAAAAGAAAGATGGAGTGGCTATATTAATATTAAACAAAGAAGATTTCAGAGCAAAGAATATTACCAGGGATAAAGAAGTTCTTTTTGTAATGATAAAGGGATGAGTTCATAAAAAGGACAGAATATTCTTAAACACTGAGGTGCCTAACAACAGAGCTGGAAGGTACATGAAGAAAAAACTGATAGATTTATGGGGAAAAATAGATAAATCCACAATTATAGTCAGAGATTCCAATACTATCTCTCAATAACTGGTAGAACAAGTAAATAGAAAATCAGTAAGGATATGGAAGACTTAAAAAACACAATCAACCAACTCAACATATTAAACTCATCACAGTCACCTTCAAGTAATAATATATTACATCCATTCCTGATAAAAACTCTTGATAAATTAGGAATACAAGGGACATCTACAAAAACTTATAACTAACACTGTATGTAATGTGAAAAACTGAAGACTTTAGGGCAAAAACTGAAGACTAAGATTAGGGCAAAAAACAAATTTATGATTTTACAACTTCTATTCAACAAGCATATGGAAAGTCAAGCCAGTGTGATAAAGGAAAAGTATAAAATAAAAATAAACATAACCAAATTGGAAAGCAACAAGTAAAACTCTTTCTTTAAATGACTTGTCTATGTTGAAAATTAGAAAGAATCTACTAGAACTAATGAGTAAATTTAGCAAACTTTCAAGCTATAAGACTGATATTAAAAATTTTATTGTGCTAGCAATAATCAGAAGTTGAAATTTTAAAATACCATTTGTAATTAAATAAAAAATTATGAAATTCTTAAGGACAAATCTGACAAAAGATGTGTAAGACCTATGCACTGGATCCTGTAAAACATTGCTGAGAGAAACTTAATAAGACCTGAATAAATGGAGAGATAAACTTTGTTCATTAACTGAAGAAAGAAACAATATTGTTAAGATGTCAAACCTCCTCAAATTGATTTATCAATTCCACATTTGATCAATCCAAGTCAAAATTCCAACAGAAATTTTTGTAGAAATTGACAAGATGATTTTAAAATTGACAGGAAATACAGACAGCCTATGTAGCCAAAACAACTTTAAAAAGAAAAAGAAAGTTGGAGGCCTAATACTACCTGATTTGAAGACTTCTTTTATAGCTACAATCAAAGCAGCATAGTACTGGCATAAATATAGACAAACAGCACATAGAAAAAAAAAAAGAGAGTCCAAAAATAGACCCACATATATAGACAGCTGATTTTTGACAAAGATAGAAAGGCAATTCAGAGAAGAAAATAATCTTTTCAACAAATGGTATCAAAACAATTGGACTGATATGAAAAAATTAACTTCATTTCATACCTCACCCCATATATAAAAATCCATTCAAAATGGGTCATAGACCTAAATGTAAAACCTAAAATTATTAAAATTCTAGGAATAATTAGAAGAAAACTTTCATAACCTTGGGCTAATTGAAGCTTTTTTGATGCAATACCAAAAGCATGACCTACTAAAGAAAAAATTGGTAAATTAGATTTTTTCAAAATTAAAAACTTTTCTTGAAAAGGCACTGTTAAGCAAATAAAAAGATAAGACACAGACTGGGAAAAGATATTTGCAAATTGTGTATCTGATAAATGACTTGTATGTAGCATATATAAAGATCTCCCAAAGTTCAATGATAAAACAATTTTAGAATGGGAAAAAGATATGAATAAACATTCACCAAAGAAGATGTGAATAACAAGTTAGCATATGAGGAGATATTCAACATCATAACATATCAGGGAAATGCAAATTAAAACCCCAGTAAGAGACTACTACCCACCTATTAGCCTGACTGAAATGAAGACCGATCATTCCAAATGTTGGTGAAGATGTGGAGCAGACAGAACCCTCATACACTGCTGGTGGGAATGTAAAACTCTTTGGAAAAGAGTTTTGCAGTTTTTTAACATTTACCTATCACAGACATCCACTTTTAAGTTTTTACTAAGAGGAATGAAAATATATGTCCATAGTACTATATTTGTAATTGGCCCAAACTGGAAACTACCCCAAGTCCATCAAAAGGTGAATGGATAAACAATTTGTGGTTGTGGTGTTGTTATTTATAATAAGATATATGTATTTGCTCTTCATCCCTGTTCCTAGGTCCTAAAACCCTTTGAATTTCCTAAGTAATAAGAGCTTTAAAGGTGAAAGAAGTCTTTTGCTATTTATAACAAGCCCCATATCTGAGTTTATGATAGTGAGATGATTCTTTGAAAACCCCTGGATAACCAATCGCAGGATGAGGTTGGTTGCCAGGGTAACCAACCATGTGATTAGAGGGTTGGAACTTGCAGCCCTACCCCACCCACACCCTCAATCCACTTCCGGTGTGGGGAGAAGAGCTGGAGGTCGACTTAATCACCAATACCAATGATTTAGTCAAGTATGCCTATGTGATGAAACCTCCATGAAAACCCCAAAAGGACAGGATTACCCGGAGCTTCTGGGCTCATGAACACAAGGTGCTGGGAGGGTAGTGTTTCTGGAGAGAGCATGGAATCTCTAGCCTCTTCCCCCATACATTGCCCTACACATTCCTCCCATCTGGATGGTCATTTGTATCCTTGAAATATTCTCTGTAATAAATTGACAATAGTAAGTAAAGTATTTTCCTTAGTTTTGTGTGCCATTCCAGCAAATAATTGAACCTAAGTACAGGGTCCTAGGAACCTCTGATTTATAACCGGTAGGTCAAAAGCTTAGGTGAAACCTGGACTTGCCATCAGTGTCTGAGTGGAGGCAATCTCACGGGGCTGAGCCCTTCGCCTCTGGGATCTGATGCTGTCTCCAGGTGGATAGTGTCAGAACCGAGTTAAATTGTGGGACACACAGCTGGTATCAGAGAATTAGTGTGGGAAAAACACCCCCCGAGTTGGTGGCCACAAGTTTGAGAAGTGAAGTAGTGTGGAGCTACAGAAGTACTCCGCAAGCAGAAGTGCAAGGGGGCAGTAGAGATGTGCCCAGTGATTTGTGTATCTGCCAAATGTACTGCCCTTCCCCCTCCCTCCTACCTCATATACAAGCAACCAAGATTGATTATTCACCCGATGTGATCACAGAGGCACACAGCACTGTCTACTCATGCCATAAATCAGGTGCAAACCCTTTCGGAGTTTCATTTATGTGGAAAAAGAGGATATTTAAACAGCATCAGGGTATGCCTCACTGGGCAACCATTTTAAGGATAAGTTGGTAATCAAAAGCTATCTCAAGTTCCCCAGGGCCAGTCTTCCACTTCGCATCATTTTAAGATAGGACTTGTATCCCTTCCTAGTACGTAACATACCCTTTTCCAGCAGAAATTCATTTTCTCCAAATATTTTCAATAGACTGTGGCAAATTTATTATTTTTGGAAAGGAAAACTCCCTGAGGCCAAAAAATCCCACTGTCCTTGCCGGGGCTTTAAAGCTGTCTGCCAAATGAATATGGAAAGATCACCAATAGATACCCCAAGGTAAAAGCCCTAACACCTTGATCTTAAAATTCTCTTGCTAACCTGATGTTTGGGGGTGGGGAGTAAAAATATTGGTAGTAAAAAAAAAAGTGTAACTTATTTAAAACTTTGGCTAAAAATAAGTTTGCTGCTTTGAATTGTTATAAAAGAATTCACAAAGATGACATTCAGTGGCGACTTTGAGTGCCCTATTACCTTCATAGTGTCTCCTCATCAGTTAACCCACAAAATGATATTTTTTGTATGGAAAATTGACCTTCTTCTCAATATTGTATGAACTGAATAAACTCTATGCCATCTTAAGTAATGTGCAGATACGTATGATATCTAAGTAAAAACTGTGGGTTTACTATGAACTATTGCTCTGATTTCAGCCAGATTGCTACCTCCAAACATTTCTTATGCAGAAATGCTGCAGCCAGCCAGTTGGTTTCATGAGATAAGTTAAAAGTACTTAGGTTAAGGAGATAAAGAGATACAAACTTCCAACTGTAAAATAAATTAGTCACAGGAATGAAAAGTACAGCATAGGGAATATAGTCAATAATACTGTAATATCTTTATATGGTGACAGAAGGTAACTACACTTACATGGTGAGCATTTAGTAATGTATGTATTGTTGAGTCACATGTTGCATACCTGAAACCAATATGACATTATGTCAACTATACTTCAATTTTAAAAAGCACCTAAATTCTGCAATCTCAGACTCTTCTATTTTCTTTACCATCTAATTCTTAGGAACCCAGGAACAGCCCAACCTTTGAAGTGTTGAAGATTCCAAGTATCCAGGTATCTGTTAAAAGTTTTAAAAATTTAAGCTTACTCTTCCAAAATGTGATATACCAGTTTCTGCACTGAGCACTTTATTGTGTTTTCTCCTTTAATGTTACAATTAACAGTCTCTACCAATGCGATGATTGCCTTGGTTTTACAGATGAGGAAATGAGACTTTATGGCTCAGAGGCTTGGAGAGCTGAGACTGGAACCACACTCCTCTCCTAATTCCCCATGCCCTCAGGCAGTTCACTGGCTTTCCCTCTGCAAAAGGGTTGTGTTAGCCTGTGTGTGGTTTCCAACCTTTAACATTAGATGGCAGTGACTCTAAGCTAACACACCCTTGTAGGTTCCCTATTCTCTTATTAAGGAATGAAAAGGAAGCATCTGTGTTTCAGAAACTCAGAGATGAAAGGAACATCTTTTACTGCCTTATGACCTGCTCAGGTTGGAAATTTTCTTTCTGGTTGATATCCATTTACTAGACATAAGGAAAATGGTTCATTTGCTTGAGGAAGTGTATACTAAAATAGCATGATACTTACATAGAAGCAAGAGACAGCCGTTTGGATGAAATGTTTCCATAATTAGTATCCAATTACCTTTCCTTGGTAGCTAGAGAACCACGAGGTCTGTTGATCCTGAGGCCCCTTGTGTCACAAAGGCATGGTTTTAGAGGTGGCAAGGGTCTGCAGACACCAGTGTGAGGCAGGTATGACCAAGGTACCTCAGGACAAAACACGTAAATGATCCCCTGCAAGTCTAAGAACTCTGTTATTCCACTAAAGATGGAGAGGCCATTAACCAGGGGAAAAACCCAGGTGATGATAAATGGAGCCAAAGGAAAGGCAGGGCCCATCAGTTCGGGTTTAGAATTTCCAGAGAAGCATTCCTGTGAATCTGATAGTGTTTATATGCTGGAATATTTCTCTTTCCCATAAAAAAAGATACTTTTATTTTCTTCTTGTCTACTATCTAACTCAGAACATAGCAGACATTAACAATTATTTAGTGAATGAATAAAAAATTATTTTTACTTTAATCTACTTTTCATATGTAATCACTTCTAATTTTTTTTCTCTAAGGAGAAAGAAATTGTAAAGTCAAAAACAAAAATGAGTAAATTAAGAAATGTAAAATAATACATTTGATAGACAAATCCATGAGCTCTGAAAGAAACAGATAAAGTGGACAAATGTAAGCAAGAAAAGAAGGGGCAATTCAACACCTGTTCATTAGGAAAGAGTAAGAAAATACTGCCATGTTATTTTTGTAAAAAAATGTTAATGTACATGGTATAATTTTCTAAGAAAATGTAAATGGTCAAAACTGATCAAACCAATACAAATATTATTTAAAAGTAAACTAATAAAAAGGCAACCTACTGTATGGGAGAACATTTCTGCAAATAATATATCCAATAAGGGGCTAGTACCCAAAATATATAAAGAACTCATATAACTCAACTCCAGAAAAACAAATATCCTAATTAAAAAATGGTCAAAAGACTGCAATAGACATTTTTCCAAGAAGGCATACAGATGGCCAACAGACACACGAAAAGATGTTCAACATCACTAATCATCAGGGAAATGTACATCAAAACCACAATGAGATGTTACCTTACACTAGTCTGAATGGCTACTGTCCTGAAGATAAGAAATAACAAGTGTTCGTGAGGATGTGGAGAAAAAAGCACCCTCATGCACTGCTAGTGAGAATGTAAATTGGTATAGTCACTGTGGACAGCAGTATGGAGGTTCCTCAAAAAACTAAAAATAGAAATACCTAATGACACAGCAATTCCACTTCTGGAAATTTACCCAGAGGAAAAAAAAAAAATCACTGGTTTGAAAAGGCATATACCCTCCTGTGTTTATTGCCACATTATTTACAATAGCCAAGATATGGAGGAAATCAAAATGTCCATCAATAGATGATTGGGAAGATGTGGTACATATACACAATGGAATATTATTTGGCCATAAAAAAGAAAGAAACCTTGTCATTTGGAACAACATGGATGGACCTAGATGGTATTATGCTAAATAAAATAAGCCAGGCAGAGAAAGACAAATACAATACAATTTCACTTATATGTGGAATCTAAACAAAACAGAACAAATGAACAAAAGATACTCATGGGCACAGAGAAAACACTGGTAGTTACCATCGGGGAGGGGCTGGAGTAGGTGGGTGAAATAGGTGAAGAGGATAAAAAGGCACAAAATCTCAATTATAATATAAATTAGTCATGGGGAGGAAAGTACAGCATAGAGAATATAGTCAATAATACTGTAATATATTTCTATGTTGATGAATAGTAACTACACTAGTTGGGGTTAATATTTAATAATGTAGATAACTGTCAAATCACTATGTTATATACTTGAAGTCAATATAATATTGTGTATCAACTATACAATAAAAAATAAGTAAAAGTAAACAGCTGATTCTAAATTTCATAGGAAAGATAAACAATAGTGGCCAAGAAAAGTCTGGAAAAAAAAGTAATGTAAGAGGAGGATGATCCTATCAAGAATTAAAATATATAAAAAAGCTACAGCAATTAAAATTGTATGGTACTGACACTCAAATAGAGAGATCAATAGACTGGAGCATCATGAAGTCCAGACTGGACTCAAAGAAATATAAAAATTTGCGTAAGAAACAAGTGGCATTTCAAATCATAGAGGAAAGATGTTTTGTCCAATACATAATATTAGGGACAAAAAGAATCACAAAGATAACTTAAACTAAATTGATATTGATAGTAATAATGTTAGTGTTGGTTTGAAATTATTTCATATACATAGTGGGCTATATATACCTATATGCATATATGTATACACATATGCATGTACACTTACATATATATGTATGGTGGTATATGAATGTATCAGTCAGGAATCAATCAGAGAAGCTGAACCACAAGAAATGATGTAGAACAAAGGATTCATGTAGAGGGATTTGACCTTACACAATTGTAGAAATGATTAAACAGTTTCCATTCAGCTTTTTAGTCTGCACCTGGTATTAAGCCTGAAGATACAGGGCGATGGCTGAACAGGAAAGATGAATGTCAGATGGTAGAGAATGGGGACTGCCCACTGTGCCCCATCCCCCACCCCCGATGCCCTCTTCTTCTCACACCCAGCACGAAATTTGGAGAAGCAGAAAGAAGAGATCCCACAGGAACTGGAGGACTCTGAGTCTAGACTCTGTCCAAACCAACAGATGAGCTGGAAGATCCACAAAAATGTGCTGAAGCTCTAACAGGGCATAGCCCACACCGACTTTCAGAGAACAAACATGGCTACTTCAGAATCTGTCACAAATTTCTCTATGTCCAACCCCAAGCAGAGATCTACTGGGAAGGGAATTCCGGAAAATGTGGTTCTGTTTAGCCGAGATGACATGTTATGAAGCCACCCCTATATACACATCCATACTCTTACACACACACTCACACTATTTATGTATATATGTATACATATATAAAGTCATCATATTAGTTTTATTAGGAACGAAGCTATTTGATATAAGAAGAAAAAGATAGAAACACAAAATCAAGAAGTCCATGAGATATTTAATTTAAATTGAAAAATAAGTATGAACTCATGATGTATTTTTCTTTTTTAAAAATAAATTAATATGCTTTTCCTAACTCTAAACTGCAAAGGCCTTGAAGCAATGACACCGCAGTTACAATGGGTGTTCCTGGCATCCATTTTGTGGTCTCTAAAGACTATTTCTTACTAATAGGAACCAAAGCTTCTTGGATAAATGGCTGTTTATATGTTTGGGGCAGAAAAAGTATAAGATGAGCCCCCCAAACAACTTAGTTCAGAAAGCAAGGACGCAATCATAGACTGAGGTTAGTGTCAAAGGACACAGGAACCAACTTGAAGGGACGGTTGAAACACATTGATTAATTAAAAACTCAGTAATTCATCACGACTCTAAAATAAAAAAACAAAAACAAAAAGCCCTCAACAATTCACTGGATACTACTGGGAAAAAAATGAACAAATTGTTTTTTGTGTCTCATGAGGATATGTCCTCAGGTCCTTTTGTCTGATCTGGTCAAATCAAGACAGTAAGTGGTTCAGCCTGACCATCCAGTGGAACGTTCCCGTCCGCTCTCCACCTCCTGGCTTTAGAGGCCATTCTTCCTTGTCTGCACCTATTATTTCATTAGAGGAGGCACCTGTGATTTTCTATTTCCATCTTTCCCCCGACAATCATTAACTTTCATCCTTCTATAAAGAACTTCTCCCAACAGTGTTGTTTACTCTGAAACAAAACCCATCAGAGGCACAATAAATGCTTGACCCTTTCCCTATATGCCCCAATTTCTAAAATAAGGAATTGGTGCCATGTCACACCTAGGGGCATCCCTCCTCTTGTGCTCTCTCTGCTGTCCCCTCTTAACCTAAGCCAACCTTTGGCTACCCTTCAGAGGAACTCCTTGGGAAGCCTGTTGGCCAAGTCACTACCATATGTTCTTATAGCACCCACTACCTGTTCTATAGCAGTTAAGAATTCTTTGGGTTGCAAATAACACAATCTAAGTTGGGAAAGCTTAAGAGAAAAGCATATAATTTGTTGGAAAAGATACTGATTATTGCAGACTCAAAGGAAGAACTAATCCAAGAAGAGGAGTCAGGCCAGCCCTGAGCACCCCAGCGGCAGGCATTTGTGGACTTTCTCCTTAAGGAGTCACCACTTCTGTGATGCAGCAACACTGACTCCCAGAATCCAGGTGCAGAAGGTCAGCACACTGTCCAATTAGACAGAACAGTTCCTACAAAAGGCTTCCTTTTCTTCTGACACCAATTGCAAGTTTGGGGCAGAAGGTGTTCCCAAAACCGCCCTCGGTTTTATATAATCCTAATGGTTATGGTTTACTACAGAAAAAAGAAACAGATTGAAGTTAGCTGATGCAGACACATAGGGCAGAATCCAGAGGCATCCAGACATGGCGCTCCTAACTGATCATACCCTCCACATTTGCCATGGGTGGTGTCAACTCCTCCCGGTGGGATACATTACACGTGGAGGGCTGCCCACCAGGGAAGCTGACCAGAGCCTTTGGTGTCCAGGATTATCTGGGCTCCATCATGTTCTGTCCACATGGCCAGCCTTTAGCCTCTAGCCCCTCCTTGAGCTTCCGGCTGACACCTTTCATCTCCAGTCCTTTCCAGAAGCACATCTGGTTCTATGTAGCCCAAAGCCCCTGTCATAAATCACAGTGTTAGAGTGACAGGGGCCAAAGTGCTCAGGCAAACAAAGACACTCCCATGAGGCAAGACATTCCAAGGCCAGGAGATCACCTCTCCTGAGTAGCTGAGGACAAAGGCCAGCCCTCTGTTTGGGTAAGGTTAATTCTTCACTGCACATTGGGTTTCTCCATTCCAAGTTTAAAGTTACACAAGAAACAGAAACTGACTAGTCCAGCTTATATAAAATCATGTGGTTCACACACAGCCACTGGAAAAAGACCTTAAGGAGTCTTCTATAGTAGCTTACATACACACCTCTTCCCATTCACTTTGAGATGCTCCTGTCTAACACAACTGAGCTAGCCTCCTATGCACGCCTCCTGCCCCAAGAGGACAGAACCCCAAGTTAAACTCAGCAGCTCCCTGCAAAAGTCATTTCATGGAACCACATTCCCAGGGGCTAGGATCACAGGCCAGGCCCACATTTTTCTAGTTCTGCTGAGATCCTGTTTCAGTGTTCTTTACTTAGAAGCTTTGGTCCATTCAGGCAACAATATCAAGCAGAAGAAATAAAAGAAAATGAGCAAATTATGATAATTTCTCTTAAAAAGTGAAAAAGGTGGTAATTTGTTCTGGCACTAAGCAATAAAATACAAATAGAAGCATTTCATCTATTTTTCTGCAACTGGCTTTAAGCTGGTGTCATGGGTTGAGAGCTGTGTCCCCTCAGAAAGATATATCAAAGTGCCTGTCAAATGAAGTCATCAGAGTGTGTTCAAATCCAATGTGACTGGTGTCCTTACAAAAAGGGGAGATTTGGGCACAGAGACAGACTTACAGAGAGGGAGACAATGTGAGGGCACAGGGGAAAATGCCCATCAACAAACCAGTGAGAGGCCTGTCAGATCCTTCCCCAACGCCTTGAGACAGAGCACGGCCTGACTGACACCTTGATTTCAGACTTGTGGCCTCCAGACCATGAGA
Source organism: Manis pentadactyla (assembly GCF_030020395.1). NCBI lineage: Eukaryota > Metazoa > Chordata > Mammalia > Pholidota > Manidae > Manis > Manis pentadactyla. The sequence continues at coordinate 109,491,133 of NC_080024.1, forward strand.
CAAGAAATTTCTGCTGTTCTAAGCCACTCAGCATAGGGTACTTTGCAGCCCTAGCAAACTAGTACAGCTGGTATTTATTGCTTCCATCTCCTAGAGCATAGTCTGTCTTTCCCTTGGCTATGGCCCACCCTTAGCTCACTGGGTTACTTTTTGGCTGAGGAGGCCTAAACCTTGCTTAGGATCTAGCTCTTCAGCCAAACCTATGATACCCCTGGGTATAAAAAGAGCCTGAAAAAGCCCTGTGGCTTTTGCATCTTCTAATTCAAAGGAACCATCATCATGTCCCTCCTGCAAACATCACTCTATTTGGACAAGTGATGGTTAGGACCCACTGCCTAACTCCAGAATTAACCTGATTGCAGTTAGTTATCTTTGATATGAGCATCCTCATATCATCCAGTTTAACAGAAGTTTCTCCATTAAACAATGAACAGATAAGCAAAATACAGTATATACATGCAATAGACTATTATTCAGCCTTTGAAAAGGAAGGAAATTATGACACATGCTACAACATGGATGAACCTTGAATACATTATATTAAGTGAGGTAAACTATCACCAAAGAGGAATACTATATGATTCCACTTACATGAGGTCCCTAGAGCAGGCAAATTCATAGGGACAGAAAGTAGAGTGGTGGGCACCAGGGGCCAGAGAGGGTGAATGGGGAGTTAGTGTTTGATGGGGACAGAGATTCAGTTTGGGAATATGAAAAAGTTCTGGAGATGGTGGTGTTGATGGTTGCTCAACAATGTAAATATGCTTGAAGTACTTGAACTGTATACTTAGAAATGATAAAAGGTATATTTTATGTTATGTACTTTATGTATCAATCATTTTATTACAATTTTTTAATGTTCTTTTTGTATTCTCTCTGTTGTGAATTGTCTCTTGTCCTTTATTGCTAGCTTATTTATTTGAACGAACTCTATGTATTAGAAGATATTAACTGTTTTTCTTTTGTATTTAGACTATATCTCAAAATGTATCATTTGTTTCCTTTTTTATTTGGAAAAATGGGAAATTTTTGAAACATAGAAGTTTATCATAACTATGTAGTCATTGAAAAATATTTTCCTTAGGATTCCTCCCACACCTTTATGCTTTGGAAGTCTCTCCTCCCCCACAGTGTTTTAATATTTTTTCAGTTTTTCTATTTTTTAAATTAATTATTTAATTCACCGGATGTTGCAATATAATTAACTGACTCGTTTTTCTTTCTCATTATGTTAAGATGATTCTTTAATCATATATTAGAAGTTAAAATAATAATCTGTTTTTTTGGCTTCCTGTTTTGTGCCATTGATCAGGATGTTTTGTTTTTCATTGCCACAATCCTATTTAATTAATGCAATTTATGTGGCAGAGTATATGTTGCAAAAAGAAAAAAAATGGCTGCAATATTTCCCACCCTACGTGGTCTTCTAAAACCTTAGCACTCCTCCATTAAGATGTAGAAGTTTTGTTCCCTCACCTTGAAACTGGGTGGACCCTTGTAACTTCCTTGAGGAATATTATTCAATGGGAGGTGACCCTGAGTGACACTGGCCTTGAGAGTCCTGTGCCACAGGTACAAGCACAGCCACCCTGAAGCCACTATGTTGGAGAGAACACTTGGGGATGCCCAGAAGCCACATAGTTCCAGTCTCAGCAATACGAGACTTGCCAGCACAAGTGCATTTAGACATTGCAGCCCCAGCTGCCACCTGACTATAACACCATGTGGAACCCCAAGAACCTCCTACCTGAGCCCAGTCAACCCCCAGTCTTATGAGAGAGAATGAAATGACGGTTGTTATTTGAGTTACTGAGTTTGGGGTAATGTACCATACAGCAATAGGCCACCAGAATACCTTATGTTTTTGGGTAGTCCTGCCACTTTTGTTTTTCAAAATTGTCATTACTATTTTCGTCTATTTTTCTTTCTGTAAATTTTTGAATTATTTGATCACATTCCTACTTCCTTCTTTTTCTTCTCTTGGACTCAATTCTAATTGTAACAATGTCTATATAGAATTTCATCATCTTTTAAATAGTATATGTAAAACCTTTTTCCCTATAGCTACGTAGCTTCGTAATTATATTACTTAAATTTTGTCTCTATTATTGGACATTTAAATTATATCTTCTTTTCCTCATGCTTATAAATAATTCTATAACAAATACCCTTATGCATATAATATTTTCAAATATGGACTATCCAGGGTAACTTTTCTGAGATGGAAATTATTGGGTCAAAGGAATAGGAGCATTATTAGGAGTTTGATACTAGAATTCCAAACTGCTTTGCAAAAAGGTTATAACAATTCACACTCTCCACCATAACATAGAGAGAGCACTGCCATTCCTCTAGAACTGCCTATTATATTTTGTATATTTTAATTGGCAGAAAATTACATTCTATTATTTGTTTGACTTGAACTTTGATTACTAGTGATGCTAGACATGTTCCCCTTCTATGGATTTTCTATTCACATCCTTATTAATTTATGTGTTGAAGTCATTGTCTTTCCTATTAACATGGTGAGTTCCTTAGTGTTTAGCTCTTTGTAGTGAAGGCCATGTTTGCCACCTAGAATTTCCCCCACTGCCAGGCAAGCTAACTGCTGACGTTTTGCAACTGTTTTCCTTTCTGGTAATTGTGTCCATGAAAGGGAGCATATTTCCCAGCACTAGGCTCCCAGGGGATGCGGGGGGGCACCCACAGAGGAGGCCAGTGGAGACCAGCCCCCCTGAATCAATCTGAGACAGTTACAGAGGGTCCCCTGAGACTTCAGGTGCTGCAGCATCGCTGCTCAGCCTCTCCTACTGTCCAGCCCTGCCGCCTTCCTTACAATGGGTGCTATTTTCCAGTACTTTCCCCAATAAACTCCTTTTCTTGTTCAACTTTATTGAAATATAATTGACAAATAAAATTGTAAGATGTTTAATGTGTACAACATTAACCTCACCTGATATATGGATACATTATGAAAGGATTTCCCTCACTGAATTAACACATCCATCACCTCATGTATTTACCTTTTTTTTTTTTCTGGTGAGAACACTAAAATTCTACTCTCAGCAAATTTCCATCTTACAATACAATGTTATCAGCTATAGTCACCGAGTTGTACATTATATCCTCAGATGCTACTCTTCTTATAACTGAGAGTTTCTACCTTTCTACCACCCTCTCCCTGTTTCCTCCACCCCACTGCCCCAGCACCACTTTTCTACTCTCTGTTTCTATGAGTCCCACTTTTTTTAGATTCCGCATGGAAATGATACCACGCAGTGTTTGTCTTTCTCTGTGAGGTTTATTTCACTTAACATAATGCCCTCCAGGTTTATCCATGTTGTTGCAAATGGCAGGATTTCCTTCATTTTTAAGATTGAATAATATTTCACTACCACATTTTCTTGATCCATTTTTCTGTTGACAGACATTAGAGCCACAACACTTCTTGTTTAACAAAGCTTCATCTGAGCCTATTGCCAGGGAACCTGATCTAAGGCAACAATTGTTTCTCACTGACCTGTGATATTATTTCCCCATCTTTTCTTCTTTTTTTTTTTTTTTTGCCTTTTTTGTTCTTTGTAGATACTGAATTTCAAAATGCATACATTCACATCTATCTTTTTCCTACGTGATTTCTTCTAAACATAAAAGACCTCCACACACATCAGAGGCTTGATTAATTCAGTTATATTTTCTTCTATTCATTTTATTCTTAACTTCTAATTCTAAAGAATTTAGTTTTAGTGAAGGATTTGAAGCAAATGAGTAAATGCCATTTAACTATGCCTCTCCTCCCCTCATTATGTGTGATGTCTCCACTACATTTTAAATGGAAACTGTGTTCTTAGCATATTCTGTAGCTATAAGAAGCCTGCTGATGAACCGTTTGGAAATGATTATTGAAGCTATCAATAATTTCATCCCAGTGCATGAGAGTTCTAAGCATTCTTGCCCAGTGAATGAAGATTTTTGACCAACTTCCCCTCTCCACTCCCCTTCAGCACAGCCCAGCAGGTTGCCATGTTTAAAAAGACTGGATCCCAAACTGATCCTTCTCCACTTTTTAAGAAACTTACCCATATATGAATGACTTGGTAACTTTGTCCCCAACTACCAAATTGAACACTCAATACTGATGTCCATGTTTATTGCCAAATTGCCATGAAAACATTCATAATTGTACTTCTCAATTAAACTGACATTGTAAATGAGAGTATTAATGTCAGAATTTTATTGTCCAGGAGACACATTTCATGTACAGCCAAGTGAGAATAATATGCCTTTTTAACACACAGTCAGCATTCATTTTTTGCCAAGCAGGCATGAGGCTTATTTCAAAAGATCCCAGTGTATTTTGTGCCAACCAAGAAATGTTTATTCAGATCTGTCTGCAGAGCCCTCGCCAGTAAGTATGTTTTACTTGTGTGTTTTTTCCTCATAACTATTCCTGAGAAACCTATTTATAACTTTTCCCAAATAGAATTTCAGAACAGATCTGAGTGGAATTCACACGTTTAAAGTTCAGGTGCAGTCTAAATAACCCCTGTAACCAAGTGAGGAACCATAACATTCAGAGAGTGTGCTTTTCCACAAAGCCCCCTTGAGGAACTGTGTCTACCTGTGGAACCCACAGAATAAGTCCTTAGTGCTTCTGGGTTGGGGTGGGGGTGGGAGTGCAGGGGTGGATGTCCAGTCATTCATACACATCGTACAGGACTTCAAGCAATTCAAGGTCGCCAGCATCAAAACCCACAAGGTACAGAGTTTGGAGGCATTAGGGAAGGGGTGATGAAGCCAGCCCTTTGGGCTTCCTATTCTCACCAAGGCTTCCCTTTGCATGTACTAGAAGGCCTGGCCCTGTTTCCCAAGCTTTCCCTAACAGAAATTCATTGGGAAAAGACACTTTCTTCCTGGAGCACCACTTTTTCTTCCCCAAGTACTATATGCCTTTTTAATTCCTTTTCCTCTCTTCAAATTCCTGCTTCTGCAATTTCTTGGTCATACCATATTGCACACACACACACACACACCTGCAAGGCGAGCAGATCCCAAACCTTCTCTGGTGTCTTAGAAATTTTCCCAGCCCCATCCTTGAGTTATAAATCAAAGCTATTCTCATCACTGCTTGTATTTGCTGCTGAATAGTGTGAATTGTGTGTGTGTGTGTGTGTGTGTGTGTGTGTGTTGAAGGGGTTCCAATACAGGAGCCCAAGATTAGATGGTGTAGGGAAAATGGAAGTTACCCATGGCCAGGACACTCACCTGACCCTAATCTTCTTGATGATGTAATTGGCCTACTACTATGCACGCTTACACACCTATTGGCAATGAGCCATTATTGTTGGTGGTACTATGTAAAGAGCTCTGCCCAGTGCTCTCCTCAGAGGCAGAGGCAGAGACTGAGGTGGACTTGCTGAGTGCAGATTGCCACAGAGGCAGACGTGATTCTAGTGCTTAACCTGCCACTGTGAGAATAAAGCTTGTTATAAACCCTTTATCCCCAACATTGCATTGTTGTTATTTGGTCTCACTGAATCCAGAATGAACTTGCCTGGGGCTGAAACCCTCCAGTGAGACAGATGGGGTGGAGAGGAAGAGGTCTGAGTGCGTCTGCTTCCAGATGTAGTCTGGCTTTTGCTTTTCTTTGGTTGTTTCCAAGTATATATTTTTAAAATTACCCTTAGCTCACACTGATTTAATCTCTTTATCATTGTCTCTTTTGGGTTTCAGGTGGACTCAAATCTCCATCCCAACCCCTGCTGGCATGTGTGAGTTTATTATGGAAAAACTGTATTGGTTCCACTCTGATGTTGAATTACATGGCAAAGCCTCTTCCTTCAATCTGGCATTCCCTAATTCCTGAGTAATCCAACCACATATTTTTGATGCTATGTATTTCCAAAGGTAGACATGTTCTCACATCTCCCCACCACAACACTTGCTCCCCTCTTTAACTGCTGTTTAAATGTGTGAAGCAAAGAAGTTGGGCAGCTAACTCAGAGGCCAACAGATGCCTTTGGGTAGCCACTGTACCAAATCCAAGAAGTGGGTAAAAAGCACACTCATGGATGACCCAAGAGGCCTTGGCTGAGATACTATGACAACTTCCTGGAAAAATTTCAACATATTTTTGGCAATTCTGTTAAGAGTGAAGTGCTGGGCAAGGTATTTGACAAAGGTGTGACTCAGGCCACTCTTACACTAACACCTTCATTATTCTCCTCCAAGACCCAAATAAAACTACCCACCTCAGCCTTGGGTCATGCAGTTACATACTGACATATCTAAAATATCATCTCTTATACAGCCACTGTTGGAGAAGCTCACTGACTTAACCACCCTACATGTTTGTCTGGGGGGCAAGCTCAGCATGTGGTCTGAGAGCACTGCCTGGCTTCCCCAGGAGGCTGCTAAAAGGCAGGTCAGGGCAGCTAGGTGATTCAGCAGCTCCATATCCTGGGTGGAGGGCCATTATTGCTGCTGCAAAAGTCTACCCCAACACTCCCCACCCCCCCAACAAAAATCACCAGGTCTGCCAAAGTGTCTTGTGGTGGGGACTGCTAGTAGTCCATTTTACTCCTTCTTCCATATTAACAGAGTTTAGATGGAGCACATGGCTTCCCATCTATAGACAACATTTCCCAGATACCTGCAGGGTGAGGTGTGGCCGAGTGACTAAGTAGTGACTAGGTACTGAGCAACTTCCTCCTCATTGCTTGAAAGGAAACTGCTTGTCCTGAACTTTTGCTTTTTGCCCTTCCCTCTAGCTAGCTGGAAAGCCAAAATGCCCAGTTTTGACCTGGCATTTGACCAGGTCACAGTTTGGTCAGGACTGTGATCTAATGCAGGAATTTAAGAAGTTTTGTGCCATGAACCCTGTTGAGAGTCTGGTGACACCTAAGGCCCCTCCTAAGAAAAATATTTTTAACTGCATAAAATAAAGTACAACGCAAAATACCTACTATAGTGGCTAAAGTTTTAAAATCTAGTCATCTCTGATACTCATGAGAATGTGGAGCAACTGAAACTCTTATACATTGCTTGCTAATAAGAGTATAATCTCATTCAACCCCTTTGAAAAATAGTTACACTGTATCTATTAAAGCTAAATGTATGTTTAGCCTGTGACCCAGCAAGCCCACCTATAGATTTATACCCAAGAGAAATGAGTGCATATGCATACCAAAGATTCTATATATATAAGAATGTACATAGTAGCTTTATTTATAATAGCCTAAAAACAGGAAATAACTCATATGTTCATTCACAGGAGAATAGTTAAATCTACTATTTCTATTCATTAAAATGAAATACTACACAAAGAGGGAACGGATTATCAGTACACATAAAAACTTGAATGGATCTCGTAGACATGCAGAGTAAAAGAAGTTAACACAAAAGAAGTTAGTGTGTACATATATTAATTGGACTTATTGTGATCATTTCATAATACATACAAATTTTAAGTCATTATGTTGTACACCTGAAATTAATGTTATGTGTCAATTATATCTAAATTTTTTGTTTAATTGTGGGTCTGGGCAGAGATGAATAGACAGAGCACAGATGACTTTTAGGGCAGTGAAAACACTGTTAATATTACAGTGATAAGATACACATCATTACACATCTGTCCAAATCCATAGAATGTACAACACCAAGAGTGAACTCTAATGTAAACTATGGGCTTTGGGTGATCATGATGTGTCCAGGTAGGCTCATCCTTGGTGAAAAATGTACCATTCTGGAGAATGATACTGATAATTGGGTAGGCTGTGCATGTGGAGGAACAGGTAGCAAATGGGAACTCTCTGTTCCTCCTCTTCATTTTGTTGTAAACCTAAAACTCTCTTAAAATTTTTTATGTAAAAAAAAGTGTACATTCTATATGATTCCATTTATATGAATGTTAAAAATAGATAACACTAATTAATGGTAACAGAAGTCCAGATAATAGTTACCTTTGCAAGAAAAGCATTACAAAAGAACTGAGAAGGCCCCCAAGGAAACTTTCTGGGGAGATGAAAAAGTTCTCTATTTTGACACCATTAAAATGTATAATCTCATCTAGCCATACACTTAAAATTTGTGTGTATTTTATTCACCTTAATGTGCACATATTGTAACTCAGGGAAGAGTAGGATACTATAAGTAGAAAATAAAATTCTAAAGATTACAAAGAAATTATATTTGTAAAAAAGTACAAAGAAATACACTGTTAAAATATTACAAATGTTTAAAAAACAAATTTGTGATATAGTAATATATATGTTTCTTTAGTGATGCATCAAATAATAAGAATAACAGCAGGGCTAACAATTACCATAATTTCAAAGTAATGTTAAATACAAATATATTTCAAGACAGTTGAAATTGATATAAAATATCTATTATTTATTTGTATTGGTGATTAACTCATAGGCACTGCTAATAGTACTGTGAGTTGTTGCCTACATTCACAATTGAAGGAAATGCTAGATATAAAATAGAGATACAATTTTTTTCCCATTCAAATTTATGCAGCCTCTGAAGTCTAACCATGGACTCTTTAGAGGTCCAAGAACCAAGGTTAAAAAACCCTGTGGCATGGTGGATCAACAGGATGGAGATATCTGGGTCACAGAATGACCATGTGGACCAGGGCCTCCCAATCAATCTTCCCATTTTCCACAGGGCTGTTAAGTGAGAAAGTGAGAGTAAAATAAACCCTATTTTTGATGAGCCATTCTATTTGGGGGTTCTTTGTTATAGCAGCCAAGGTTTTACCTTAACTAATGAAGACCACCATTAGGTGAATTCATAAACTTAAGACCCTCTTTCACCCAATCTCAGTGGGGAGCCACTTCCCAGATCCTCATTACATGGACTCAGTTGCCTGTCCTCCCAATAAGGAAATCCTTTATGATTATCCTCTCCTAAAAGATGCCTTTACCAAGTGAGACCCTTAGTATCCTGTCCACTTCTTCCCCTTTTCATGCATTCCCCCATCTCAGTCCCAGGCATGCATTCAGATGGAAAACTATATTAAGGAGTTCTGACTTTAAATTACAATACCACTTCCCTACATCTAAAATTATTTCAAAATAAAAAGGTAAAATTACCCACATATTAACTCTGGTGCCTAGATCAGGTGGCTCAGACGTATAGCCCTACCACTAATTGGTGTATCCAGGTTCTGGGCTCTCAGTCTCTATAGCAACATCTTCAGCAATAGCCAAAGAGTTCTAGATAAAATTCTAAATCCCCAGTATGATGCCTCCATCAGTGTCTCTTCCAAAATCTCTGACTGATAAACAAGAGGGAAATTTTCTCCCTAAGAATATTTAGAGTTAAGTCTAAAAATGTTTAACAAAATCAAATCTGTGGAGTTTAATAAATATATTTTTGTTATGAATTTGTGAATTTGAATTGCATATACTTGCAATGTTTTATAATTTAGCTTATTAGAGTCAGAGAAGTAAGCATAGTGGTTCAAATCTAAAATGTGTAACTATTTGATTTTTAATTATTTAGTTGAAATCCCATTATGCTTTTAGTATAATACTGAGCAGAATATAAGTTTAATTTTTAAAGTTTTATCAGCTATTTAAGGACTTGAGAAAGCTTTGTTTCGTTAAAGTTTGAGGTACTTAAAAAAATCAAGTATATTATAATTATACAGTTTGAAATATCTAAGGGAATCCAAGTTGTAAAAGCCCTTGTAAAAGTGATGGCTAAAATGGTCAAATTAGCAAATAGAGTGAGATATGTGAATTGGAAATGTTTAAGAGAGAACTCAGGACAAGATTCTCAAGATGGCGGCGTGAGCAGGGTGGCGGAAATCTCCTCCTAAAACCATATATATTTTGAAAATACAGCAAATACAACTATTCCTAAAAGAGTGACCAGAAGATACAGTACACTAGCCAGGCTACATCTACATCTGTGAGAACTCAGCATCTCACGAAAAGGGTAAGATACAAAGCCATGACTTGGCGGTACCCAAGCACTGCCCCTACCCCAGCTTACCAGAGGGAAGAAAAGAATCAGAGTGGGGAGGGAGTGGAAGCACAGGACTGCTAAATAACCAGCCCTAGTAATCTGCATCAGGAGCACAGACACATATTGTATGGTCTACTGGATATTAGAGAAATGGAAAGGCAAAATCCGAGACTAAGACTGCAAAAAGGTTCCCATAGCCAGCTGACCTGGGACAAAAGAAAAGTGGGTACTTTAAAAGTCTAAAAGGGACAAGGGTTTAACAGGTGGATAAAATCATCCTGGCACACTCAGCCCAGCAGGCTGGAAACTTTAAGGAACTTCAGGTGCCCTAACCCCCTGGGTGGCAATGCAACACCGAAGCCCCTAGCACGATAAGCAGCCTGCTGTTTATTCCCTCCGTCAGCACTGCAAGTGAACTGGCTGACCCACCATTGCTGTGGAGCAACCGGGGAGTAGCCCCACCCACAGCAACTACAAGAGGCTTCTCCCAGAGCGTGGCTACCCGAGCCAGACCCAGAGGCTGCCCCCTGCCCACAGTTGACTGATACAGACAGAAGAGACCAGCGCAGAGTCCAGAAGGCACAAAGGGGCTTTATTCTCATGGCAAACATTTGCTGCTGCCTGCAACCCCTGTCAGAACCCTATGCCATCCTGAGAGCTGCCCTGCCCACAGCAGCTCAGGGGATTAACCCAGAGGCTTCCCTTGTGCGCAGCAGACTGGCACAGGCAGAGGAACCAGTGTGGAGTCCAGAAAGCACAAAGGGACTCTGTTCTTGTGGCGAACATGCACTGATTGCCTGCAACAACCACCAGTGCCCTAGGTCATCCTGAGGGCCGCCCTGACCACAGCAGCTCATGGGATTAATCCAGGGGCTGGCCCCTGCACCTGGTTGACCAGCACAGGCAGTGGAAACCAGAGCAGAGTCGGAGAAGCACATAGGGGCTCTGTTCTCATGGCAAACATGCGCTGCTTTCCTGCAACCACCACCAATGCCCTTGGCCATCCCAATGGCCGCCCCACCCACCGCAGCACAAGGGATCAACCCAGAGGCTGCTACCTGTGTGTGGTTGACTGGCACAGACAGTGGAGAATGGAAAAGGTGACCAGAAAGCAGGAAGGGACTTTGTTCTCCCAGCTGACACATGTGCCACTTGCAGGAGATGACTGCCATCACCATGAAGAGGCAGAAGAAACTTGTTCAGTCCAAAATCCCTCAAATGCCAGAGAGAGGGCCTGGTGAGACTGAAATCAACAATCTTCCTGAAAAAGAATTCAAAATAAAAGTCATAACCATGCTGATGGAGCTACAGAGAAATATGCAAGAGCTAAGGGATGAATTCTGGAGGCAGACAACAAAAATGAAACAAACAATGGAAGGATTTAAGAGCAGACTAGATAAGGTGGAAGAGACTGTTAACGGAATAGAAATAAAAACAGGAATACAGAAAAGCTGAGGCAGAGAGAGATAAAAGGATCTCTAGAAATGAAAGAATATTGAGAACTATGTGACCAATTAAAACAGAACAATATTCACACAATAGGGTTACCAGAAGAAGAAGAGAGAGAAAAAGGGATAGAAAGTGTCTTTGAAGAAATAATTGCTGAAAACTTTGCCAATCTGGGGACAGAAATAGTCTCTCAGACCATGGAAGTCCACAGATCTCCCAACACAAGGATCCCAAAGAGGACAACACCAAGACATATAATAATTAAAATGGCAAAGATCAAAGACAAGGACAGAGTATTAAAAGCAGCCAGAGAGAGAAAAAAAATCACCTACAAAAGAAAATCCATTAGGCTATCATCACATTTCTCTGCAGAAACCTTACAGACCAGAAGAGTATAGCATGATATATTCAGTGCAATGAAACAGAAGGGCCTCGAACCAAGAATACTGTATCCAGCAAGATTATCATTTAAATTGAAGGAGCGATTTAACAATTCAAAATAAGCAAAAGTTGAGGGAATTTACCACCCACAAACCATCTCCACAGTGTATTTTAAAGAAACTGCTCTAGATGCAAGTGCTCCTAAGTATAAATAGATGTCACCAGAGAAAATAAAACCACAGGAAAAAAAGTAGACCAACCAAATACTAACTAAATGCAAAATAAAACCAGCTGTCCACAAAAATCAGTCAAGAGAAACACAAAAGAGTAAAGAAAAAAAACCTTGCATATGAAGAGTGGAGGATGAAGAAAAAGAAGGGAGAGAAAAAAAGAATCATCAGACTGTGTTTATAAGAGCATAATAAGTGAGTTAAGTTAGATGGTTAGATAGTAAAGAGGCTCCCCTTGAACCTTTGCTAACAATGAATCCAAAGCCTGCAATGGAAATAAGTACATATCTATAGATAATCACCCTAAATGTAAATGGATGGATGGCACCAATCAAAAGACACAGAGTAACAGAATGGTTAAAAAAGCAATACCCATGTATGTGTTGGCTACAAGAGACTAACCTCAAACTCAAAAACACACTCAGACAAAAAGTGAAGGGATGGAAAAATATTTCATGCAAACAATAGGGAGAAAAAAGTATGTGTTGCAGTTCTTGTATCAGACAAAATAGACTTCAAAACAAAGACAGTAACAAGAGATAAAGAAGGACATTACATAATGATAAAGGGGTCAGTCCAACAAGAGGATATAACCATTGTAAATATATATGCACCTAACACAGGAGCAACAACATATGTGAAACAAATATTAACAGAATTAAAGGAGGAAATAGAATGAAATGCACTCATTTTAGGAGACTTCAACACATCACTCACTCCAAAGGACAGATCAACCAGACAGAAAATAAGTAAGGAAACAGAGGCACTGAACAACACACTAGAACAGATGGACCTAATAGACATCTACAGAACTCTATATCCAAAAGCAGCAGCATACATATTCTTCTCAAGTGCACATGGAACATTTTCCAGAATAGACCACATACTAGGCCACAAAAAGAGCCTCAGTAAATTCAAGAACATTGAAATTCTACCAGCCAACTTCTCAGTTCACAAAGGTATAAAACTAGAAATAAATTGTACAAAGAAAACAAAAAGGAGGCTTAACACATGCTCCTAAATAATCAATGGACCAGTGACCAAAGTAAAACAGAGATTGAGCAATATATGGAGACAAATGAAAATAACAGCACAATGCTCCAACTTCTGCGGAACGCAGCAAAAGCAATTCTAAGAAGAAAGTATATAGCAATCCAGTCCTATTTAAAGAAGTAAGAACAATCCCAAATGAATACTCTGAAGTCACAATTACTGAAACTGGAAAAAGAAGAACAAATGAGAGCCATAGTCAGCAGAAGGAGGGGCATAATAAAGGACAGAGAAGAAATAAATAAAATTGAGAAGAATAAAACAATAGAAAAATCAATGAAACCAAGAGTTGGTTCTTTGAGAAAATAAACAAAATAGATAAACTCTGAGCAAGACTTATTAAGAGAAAAAGAGAATCTACACGCATAAACAAAATCAGAAATGAGAAAGGAAAAATCATGACGGTCACCACAGAATTACAAAGAATTATTAGAGAATACTATGAAAATCTATGTGCTGATAAACTGGATGACCTAAAAGAAATGGACAACTTTCTAGAAAAAAACAACATTCCAAGACTGACCAAGGAAGACACAGAAAATCTAAACAGACCAAATTACCAGCAAAGAAATTAAATCAGTAATCAAAAAATGACCCAAGAACAAAATCCCTGATCCAGATGGATTCACCACTGAATTTTATCAGACATTTAGAGAAGATATAATACCCATTCTCCTTAAAGTTTTCCAAAAAATAGGAGAGGAGCAAAATCTCCCAAATTCATTCTGTGAAGCCAGTATCACTCTAATACCAAAACCAGGAAAAGACACCACAAAAAAAAGATAACAATACACCAATATCCCTGATGAACACAGATGCAAAAATACTCAACAAAGTATTAGCAGACTGAATTCAAAAATACATCAAGCAGATCATACACCATGATCAAGTGGGATTCATCTCAGGGATGCAAGGATGGTATGCCATTCGAAAATCCATCAACATCATCCACCATATTAACACAAAGAAGGACAAAAACCACATGACCATCTCTGTAGATGCAGAAAAAGCATTTGACAAAATTCAACATCCATTCATGATAAAAACTCTCAACAAAATGGGTATAGAGGGCAAGTACCTCAACATAATAAAGGCCATATATGACAAACCCACAGCCAGCATTATATTTAACAGCAAGAAGCTGAAAGCTTTTCCTTTAAGATCAGGAACAAGACAAGGATGCCCACTCTCCCCGCTTTTATTCAACATAGTACTGGAGGTCCTAGACATGGCAATCAGACAAAAACAAAGAAATAAAAGGCATCCAGATTGGTAAGGAAGAAGTCAAACTGTCCCTGTTTGCAGATGACATGATACTGTACATAATAAACCCTAAAGACTCCACTCCAAAACTACTAGAACTAATCTCTGAATTCAGGAGAGCTGCAGGATACCAAGTTAATATACAGAAATCTGTTGCATTCCTATAAATTAACAATGAACTACCAGAAAGAGAAATCAGGAAAACAATTCCATTCACAATTGTATCAAAAAGAATAAAATACCTAGGAATAAACCTAACCAAGGAAGTGAAAGATCTATATCCTGAAAACTACAAGACACTCTTAAGAGAAATTAAAGAGGACACTAACAAACGGAAACTCATCCCATGCTCTTGGCTAGGAAGAATTAATATTGTCAAAATGGCCATCCTGCCTAAAGCAATCTACAGATTCAATGCAATCCTTATCAAAATACCAAGAGCATTCTTCAACGAACTGAAACAAATAGTTCTAAAATTCATATGGTAACACAAAAGACCCTGAATAGCCAAAGCAATCCTGAGAAGGAAGAATAAAGCAGGGGGTATCTTGCATCCCAATTTCAAGCTCTACCACAAAGCCACAGTAATCAAGACAATTAGGTACTGGCACAAGAACAGAGCCACAGACCAGTGGAACAGAATAGAGAGTCCAGGTATTAACCCAAACATATATGATCAATTTATATACGATAAAGGAACCATGGATATACAATGGGAAATGACAGCCTCTTCAACAGCTGGTGTTGGCAAAACAGGACAGCTACATGTAAGAGAGTGAAACTGGATCATTGTCTAACCCCATACACAAAAGTAAACTCGAAATGGATCTAAGACCTGAATGTAAGTCATGAAACCATAAAACTCTTGGAAGAAAACAGGCAAAACTCTCTTGGACATAAACATGAGCAACTTCTTCATGAACATATCTCCCCGGGCAAGGGAAACAAAAGCAAAAATGAACAAGTGGAACTATATCGAGCTGAAAAGCTTCTGTACAGCAAAGGACACCATTAGTAGAACAAAAAGATATCCTACAGTGTGGGAGAATATATTCATAAATGACATATCTGATAAAGGGGTGACATCCAAATTATATAAAGAGCGCGTGCATCTCAACAAACAGAAAAAAATAAGCCAATTAAAAAATAAAGAGAGAAGCTGAAGAGATACTTCTCCAAAGAAGAACTTGAGATGGCCAACAGGCACATGAAAAGATGCTCCACATCGCTAATCATCAGAGAAATGCAAATTAAAACCACAATGAGATATCACCTCACACCAGTTAGGAGGGCCACCATCCAAAAGACAAACAACAAAAAATGTTGGCAATGATGTGGAGAAAGGGGAACCCTCCTACACTGCTGGTGGGAATGTAAATTAGTTCAACCATTGTGGAAAGCAGTATGGAGGTTCCTCAAAAATCTCAAAATAGAAATACCATTTGATCCAGGAATTCCACTCCTAGAAATTTACCCTAAGAATGCAGCAGCCCTGTTTGAAAAATACATATGCCCCCATATGTTTATCTCAGCACTATTTACAATAGCCAAGAAATGGAAGCAACCTAAGTGTCCATCAGTATAGATGAATGGATAAAGAAGATGTGGTACATATACACAATGGAATACTATTCAACCATAAGAAGAAAACAAATCCTACCATTTGCAACAACATGGATGGAGCTAGAGGGTATTATGCTCAGTGAAATAAACCAGGCGGAAAAAGACAAGTATCAAATGATTTCACTCATCTGTGGAGTATAAGAACAAAGAAAAAACTGAAGGAACAAAACAGCAGCAGACTCACAGAACCCAGGAACGGATTAACAGTTAACAAAGGGAAAGGGAATGGAGAGGATAGGTTTTAAAGAAGGGTTAAGGGGGAAAAAGGAGCATTATGATTAGCACACATAAGGTAGTAGGGCGGGGGCACGGGGAAGGCAGTATAACACAGAGAAGACAAGTAGTGATTCTATAGCATCTTACTACGCTGATGGACAGTAACTGTAATGGGATATGTGGTGGCAACTTGTTAATGCAGGGAGTCTAGTAACCATAATGTTGCTCATGTAATTGTACATTAATGATACCAAAATAAAAAAAGAAAGAACTCAGTTTTTACAAATGTTAATTAATTGCAATTAATTTTCAACATCGAAACAAACTCCTGAAAGATAAGTAAAAACCAAACCAAGACACCATTCCTGATGACTAACTGTCCAGAAACTCCTGTTTGTGAGAGTCTCACATTGGGCTGATTCTCAAAGTCTTCTAAGAAGCTTCTTTAAAATATGAATTGCTCAGCCTCTACTCCAAACCGAATAAGGATGATGTCTAGGAGCCATGCATGTGCCAGGGATCAGGAGACTTCTAGTGCACTGGAATCTGTTTAATATTCCTTTCATTCATTACCATGCTTTCACTTAAAATGCTTTACATGGGATATCCCATTCATGTGAATATCTGCAAGTGTGCTCATCATAACACCAGGCATAGTGAACTTACAAATCTCTCCATGGTAACAATTCACTCTCTGGTCTCCATGGTGAGGTTTATAAGGACCCTCAAATTTACTTTATTTAAAATTCTGAATTATTTTGCTGTTGATCAGACACACATAAAAAGCATGTTTTTAAAAATAATTATTTAGCCATATTTCAGGAGTACTATAAAAAAGAAAAGTCAGAAAAGGAAATAGGAAAAGTAATAGTAATAAATCAATCCCTCTCATGAATGCTCATTTTATTCATGTGGATTAGAATATAAGGTGAAGTGATACAAAAGTGAATTAAATAGCCTACCTATTTTTTAAATCTGACACCTACTTGTCAGAATTCATTTTGAATTGATATATAAAATGATTCATTGTTCAACTAGACAATGCTTTTATGCGTTAAAACATGTAAATCATCTCAATATCCTTTATGCAGGAAATGTATTCCTCTGTATAACACACAGCTTGCTTAGATGCCTGATCACAGGAGAACCCACTCCTTACATATTTGTTTACTGGGAATAAATGAATACGTGAATACGTGAATGAGTGACCTTAGAACACACGAGCAAGGGCCTGGAGAGACATACTTGGAGAGTCTGGGGTGCACATGGACCCATGCGTGAGTCTCCCACCTCACACCAGGATCTAGGACCAGGGACACACCCCTTTTTGGCTCCACTACCACATCAGCAGAACTCTTAGGAGGATGTTCCACCTCCCTAAGTTTGGCCTGAGCATATGGAAATAACTTGTGAATACAGGCTTAACCATTATCTTCACTTTATTTTACCACATCTTATCTCAGTTATACTTTTGGAACAATGAATATTCATTCTTCTATTAGGGTTCTAGTCTTATAACATATAAGTGACATTGACCATTTTGTTAAACACAAGTATTCTTCTAAAAAAATTAGAGATGTTACTGTTGGTGATTTGGGAAGAAAACAGGGTTGGTTCTGTTTGGCCTCTCAAAGATCTGCTTCTGGTCCTGGTCTCTGACACTACTTAAGTCTTTTTCAAGTCACCTGGCATCCTGGACCTCATTTTCTTCATCTATAACATAAGCTGAAGAAAAAAAATAGATAACCTCTAGGTTCCCTTCCAGCTTCAGAATTTTCTCCTCTGTGTGTGAGTCTCCTGCACTCATCACAGTGCCACCCAAGTTGGACATTGAGGTCATGTCCTTGGGACACGTGGCCTCATGTCGCACAGCTGTTGCCCTGGGGCTGAGCTGAGAACAAGTCCAGGGTTATGCTGAGTTAACAGCAATAAATGATAAGTGTGTGTGTCATTTATTCTGTTATCAAAAAGGCAGTATCATAAAGATCAGGAGTTCACTTAAAATTACCAAGTGTCCTTCCTGGAAATCTAAAGCCTATGGAAAAGCTGAGCTGGAAACCAATGGTGTTGGGAACACAAGTGGGTCAGTCACCAGTTTTTTAACTGAACAGCATCTTGGTTCTCTGTACGGTTGTGATTAAACCAACCACTTCATTATTGGAATAACTTTTGCCATGGATCTCCTCAAGGTGACATTCAGTCTCTAATATGGCACATGGTTGGCAAAATAATGCCTCCCCCAAAGATGTCCCCATCCTAATCCCTGGAACCTGTGTGTAGGTTCGGTTACATAGCAATGGGGTATTAAGATTACATATGGAATCAAGATGGCTAACCAGCACAGGCCTTAAAGAGTGTAGTCTGTGTTATCCAGGTGGGTCCAGTGTAATCACAAGAACCTTTTAAAGTGAAAGAGTGGTGAAGAAGGGGTGGGAGTCAGAGAGATACTTGAATATGCTATGCTACTGACTTTGAAGTTGGAGGAAGGCACCAAGAGCTAAAAATGCAGGTGGTTGTGAAAAGCTGGAAAATGCAAGGAAACATATTCTCCCTTAGAGCCTCAGGATGAATGCAGCCCGGCTGACACCTTCATTTTAATTCATTAAGACCGGGTCAGAATTCTGACCTCCAAAACTGTAAGAGAATAAATGCCTGTTGTTTTAAGCCACTCAGTTTGTGGTAATTTGTACTAGCAGCAATAGAAAACTAACAGGTGGTATGTATTCTAATGCTTCAGAGATTCACTATGATGATTTCATTAAGATGGCTGAAAGTTGATAAATTTAAGACAAAATAAATAGTAAATTAAAAATGTCATGTGGATAAAATGAGAGTTCCTGTAGCCAGGATTCTCACCTGGCCCTGGTTGACTAGCTCACTGCACACCTGTGGGCAATACATGGCTGTTGACTCTATAAAAAGAGCTCCACCCAGTGCTCTGGGCACAACACGGTGGCAGGGCTGTAAGGCTGCAGGAGAGCAGAACAGAGGCTGGAGTGGTGGCAGCACCGAGGACAGCTGTGCAAGACGACTGTGCAGAGGCCCAGAGGAAATAAAGCTGGGTATAACACTTTCACCCCAAAGAACGGTTTGCTGTCAATTTCTTCGGTCACACTGAATCCATAGCGAACTTCCCCGGGGCTGAAAACCATTGGCAAGACATGCCAGAATAAAACTACAAGGAAATGAAATGTACATAATCCTTCTGAATTGAAAAGATACAATTGTTCCATATTTCATCGCCACTGTGGGCTGTGAGCACCAACTGATCACAGAGACAAGGTGAGGTACCCAAACTGACAGAAAGGCGGGAAACAAAGCACCAAGTATGAAACTGGCTTGAACCTGGTAGTTGCTCAGACATCAGGTCCCAAATTTAAAAGGGAAATCAGAAGGTTGGAAACCCCTGGGTACTGGAGATCTCGGCAAGGCAGCTGGCCACTCAGGTGTGGGAGACCAGCAACCAGATCATACAGGCGTACTGAGGCCCAAGGCAGGGCCAGAGCTAGGAGAAAGATGCAGACAGCCAACACAGCACCACAGGAGGGAAACCTTTAAAATATGGCACTGTTGCATCAGCCACTTATGCATTCCCTGATTGCGGGAGTCCAGCTCCAGCCTAGGGGTGGGATGCCCGAAGGTGCAGGACGGAGTCGGCGTATGGAGAGACAGGACACGGAGTCAGATGGAGGTGGTCTCTCGACAAAGTGCCAAATACAGCTTTATTTATACTATTTTGCACAAGCATATGATTATTTTTTATTATTTTGATGATTAACTAGAATACACAGTTGGTTAATAAGTATAGGCAAGCTTTTTTCTTTTACTTTCTAATCTATTCATGGTTGGTCAAGCGTTAGGTGATTGTTTTTCTGTTCTTTGACCAAAACTTTTCCCATTAACATGTACTCTATTGTGTTTTACGTTTCTATGCAACACAGTTTCTAAGAAGTGCATGTGACCATAGGAGCATGCAGTATGTAGCAGCGACTATGGAGTCTATCAGCTCAGGGTGTAATACAGGTCACCTAGTGCCACAGTTAGCTAGGATTCTTTCTCACAAAAATATTCTTAGAGGCTTTAATGAATTTATAATCAATCTAAAATCATAAACTCATATCTTCATCTTATACTCCTTTATAGGGCACAGTAGGCAGCAAACTAAATTTCCCCTTTTTATCTACATTTCTCTTTCTTCTATGTGGATACCAAAATCTCCTTGACATATGCTACACAGGTCTCCATGACTCCACTACTGCAGGGACTAAACAAGTTCTTACATGATGAACAATGCAAGGGCATTCATATCATAGAAACTGTTTCTGTTTTAACTACAAACCTTAAACTATAAACAATCACGTCAAATATAATGTATGATTATTCATTTGATTTTTATGCTTTATATGTGAATCTAATAAAATGTTAATGTAGTAGGTAAATGCAAGATATAGATAGAAAGCATGATTTAGAACTGTAAGAAGGCAGGTGTAGATGATCAGGTTTGTGCCTACAGACCAGGTCTTAATCCAAGCTGAACAAGGGCAACAAAACATCCACAGGTGTAGAAGATTTCTCTCAAAACTGGGGGTGGGGGTGAGGTTCTAAGCCTCACCTCTGTTGGCCCCCTTTTTCTCACCTGATGGCCCCCCTGCGACTGTGCCTATCTTAGGTTGTTCCTCCCTTGAGGAATCTTACCTGTCTCTGGCTAACCAGCCATCTTACAGGGCCATACAGGGAGATGTAAAGCTGGTAAGTGAGAGAGAATATTCTTTGAAAAGGTTAGTTTTTCACTTCTTTGCAGATTTATGCTCTGTGGCTTCTGTGCCCAGCACTTGTTTTGAGGTATCTTTACTTCCTGGAATATGGTACTTGGTAATTTCACATATGAGGCACAAATTCTAGTAAAGCACTGTGATTAGGAAAGAAGAAAAACAAACTATAGAAGTAGTAGAGGGAAGAAAACATGAGATGATTGTCAACAGGGTTATTCTATTTAATATTTTCTCATGACTCTATTTCTATAAAACTTTCCATCACTAGTTTCACTAGCATTGTAAACAAGGGGGGCATTCTCAGTGGAAATGGGGTGGTCAATGTTTGACTAACAGCAGGTTTCTGTACTTTATGCTAAGATCGCTATTTGGCCCTGCATGTTCTATTCTTCAGGAGTGCTGTCCTGAAAAGCTTTTGGGAAGTTTATGTTCTCATCATTTCTGTGCTGCTTAGCAAAGGTTAGCTTAATCTTTGGCAACAATGCAAGTAAAAACAAAGCCAATAGTATAATGGAAAATAACAAAATCAAGGTGGGTAATAGAGGGAGCCAGCTGCAAAGGCCCCTGCCTTATGGGGGTCTTCTTCCAGCCTGAGCTTCGCTACACAGCTTGAGTAGCATGGCTCCCGGCACCTGATAAGCCAAGAAGCCATTCTGGAGGCACAGAGGTAGAACTGGGTGGGATATGTTAGGGAGATGCTGGTTAGGTTAGCCTTGCTGGCAGGGAATATGGGACCACAGCAAAGGACACATTTTGGTATCTGCCCAATTACAGAACATGTGATTTTATTTATCTGGTCATTTTTTAAGCTTTTTACTGTGAAAAATCACAGACATACAACAAGGAAGACAGACAGCCAGTTTTATCAGCACCATCAACTACTTGCTCTAAGGAGAAAGTCCCAGCCATCATATCACTTCATCTATAAACATATCAGTGTTTGTCTCTGTCTTGCCGATGGGTTTCAGCTCCAGGCAAGTTCGCTATGGAATCAGTGTGACCAAAGAAATTGACATCAAAACGTTCTTTGGGGTGAAAGGGTTATACTCAACTTTATTTCCAGGTGGCAGTTCAGTCACTAAAATCCCATTTACTCAGAGCTTGTGTGCATGCCCCAAGCCGGTCTCAGCCTCTGGGCCTCTCTGCCCCCACAGCCATCTCAGTCTCTGCTCTCCTGTAGCCTTGCAGCCCTGCAGCCGTGCAGCAGCCCAGAGCACTGGGCCGAGCTCTTTATATAGAGTCAATAACAACCTACTGCCCACACCTGTGTAGTAAGTGAGCCGACCAGGGCCAGGTGAGCATCCTGGCCACAGGAACCTTCACTTTCTCCACAGACTCCCTTGCCCAACCTGCTTCTCCAGTCTGTTCTCCTAGTCTAACTTACCTTTGTTCTCTGGAAACTGTGTATTTGGCTAGTGGCTGGGAAAGCAGTGGACCGTCTCTGACAGCCAAACTCTTAGCAACACTTTTTCCCAGGTGCGTTGGATTTTAGAATTTACAAAGGACTTAGGCATATGTACATCCATCATCTCCAGGTGCTTTGCATCCTGCCAGCAGTGACAGCACTTCCTGCAGTCCCTTCTTCATTTCAGGTGTAGAGACAACAAACTAGAGTCATAGGCAGGAGTGGAGTTTTGCAACACTATGTGCAGCAGGTGGCATCACATTCCAGATGACTGGTCCCTCCACATTGTCAAACACCTGTGGAGAGTCCGGGATTGGGTCAGGTATCTCAGACATGTTGTTTCACTGTCCTCAGAAAGTGGCACTGTCACAATGATAACCACAATTTCCCCATTTTAACAAATGAGAAACCTCGGGACCAGAAAGGTGGAGTCACTTGTTCAGGGTCAGCTCTGGAACATACCAGCCCAGGTCTGTCTGACTTGTACACAGGCACTGTGATGGGCTACACCAGGCTGCATTGCATCACCCCCTCCTTCCCTCACAGGTCATCACCCTTTCCCTCTACCGCAAGGGCAGCAGGGGAGCTGGCTACTGGGGCTCTGGTCTCTCCCCTAATACAAAACACTTCACCATATTTCAGTGAAGAACAGATTCCTGGTCTCCAAGCATTTCATATCTCAGAGACTGATTTTCTAGAAAGTTAATTAATCTTGAACTCCACTTGCTGAGACTCTCTTAGGGCTCTGGGAGGCACCCTAGCAACCTATTCACATATACTCATGTTTCTGTAAAATTGACAAAAGTAAGAGATTTTTAAATTCTTTTTCTTATTTAGAGTCCCCAGAGTCCTAGGAACACCAGGTTCCATAACATCAATCCTCCCTTGCAGGTCTCCCCCACCACAGAGGTCTTCACTGTCCTTGGGTGTTGGCTTGAGGCCGGAGGCAGCTACAGCCAGGAAGGGAGGATGGGAGGGGGTCCCTGATCCCAAGGTGGGGCAGCAGGAATTTGTAACAAACACTACAATAGCCTGAATTTTTCCCATAGGAACCTTGACATAATATTTATGTGTAGTTGAAAGAATATACTTATAATGTTCCTCAGGCACATTGTGTGTTAAGTGAGATTTTGTGGACAGACCAGGAAGACCAAAGACCAGATATACAAAATAAGTTCCAGATACAAGTGGGCAACTTGAAAAGAAATTGTCCATGTACCATTGACGGAAGTGATTTTAATCAACTCCACATGTGCAGATCCTGCCCATTCTCAAGGCTCAGTCTCAATATCTTCTTTACAAACCTTCCTGGATTGGCTCCAAGCTGAGCTACGCCTTTGTGTTCTGAAATTCCAACACATTTATTTCTGAATCAGGCAACTACCCACTTCAGATTGTATTGTACACTGTTCCTGGGGTTACAACTGATGACTCAAGGGAAGGTCTTTAAGAAGTCTCTATAGTAATGAACAATGGGACTTGCACAGAATAGGAGCTTAGTAAATACTGGTTGGATGAATGATTAAACTTCAGGTAGAAGCACTTTATGTAGGATCACTCAGTGATTTAACATAAATAGGTCTTGATGTATCTGTCATTCATTCACTCTCAGGAAAAAATAAGCTACTAGAGATTTAATACTAATCAGCAAACAGACAGCACCCCTATTCTACTTAAATATCTTTACTACCAGGACTAGAGCAAAGTTGCCCTGAAATCCCTTGAACTGCTAATAAAATAGTAACTCCTTCAACTTTCAAAATGAATTGAAACTGAAAAAAATCAGATAAAATCCAATATCAAAAAACTAAAACCAAAAGAACAGTGTATTTGGTCTATGTCATTATTTAGTCTGGAAACTTCACATAGGGAATTGGTACTTCTCTGGTAGAGAATGGGTACCCTGAATTTTGATCCCCATAGATCTTACAGGGAGTTCTGCTCCTTGCTTGAGGCCCCTCCTACTAGGTATGGACAGGTGTGGCTCAGGGATAACTTTAATGCCAAGATAAGGGCACCACAGGACTCCTGACCACAGGGCTGGGTCATTTTCTCTCTAAGCCATTTTAAGAACATTCTTTTTGCTTTAAAGTGGTCTGAAATGAAATGACACTTGATAAACAAGGGAGAAATTCCATACATTTTGAAGGACATGATAAGAGTGAGATAAACAACTAGCCACTTCAGATTGTATTGTACGCTGTTCCTGGGGTTACAACTGATGACTCAAGGGAAGGTCTTTAAGAAGTCAAATCAGAACAAGAAACACTGAGTCAGGGTCACAGAGAGAGTGGGAGCACTAAGCTTGTCCACAGCAAAGCAGAGCTATGCGTGGGCCCTGTCACAACAGGCTGACACTGGGCCAGTGACACCATCTTGTCACCCCTATTCACAGATGAGGAAAGTCAGGCCCGGAGACCTGAGTGGACAGCTCAAGATCTTGTGTGAACACTGTAAATGCTACGGAGGGGAAAGAAAAAATGGGGAACAAGGAAGGAAGATGGGTGAGGGATTTGGAGCTCCACCTCCATGCTGTCCATTTGAGGTTGCAACTCTGGGGGAGAAATACAGGGCAAAATACCTTTGAAACTGAAATCAGTCAAAGGGAGAAATAAAGTGGGAGAAACCCATTTATTTCTAACAGGCAGTCGTCCCATGTCTCTCTCAACCTAACTGCAGAAGAAGAAACCCCACCCAGCCTCTCAGGTCCAGATATACCCTTGCTCACCCAGGTAATTACCCATTGATATGGAGATGCACTAAGGCCAGGCGAGAGGTTCTGGAAATATTGAAATTTTACCCATGGATGTCATCTGCCTTTTTCATTTCCTCTTCATGCTCCTGGTGATTAAAACTATTAAAGACTTCAGAATCAGGCAGATTTGGGTGAGAATCTTACTTTTGCCTCATGTTAATTCAGCAACCTTGGGCAAGCTATTTAATCTCTAAGATTCAATTTTCTCATCAACATTCTATCATTGATGATAGTACTTCCTTACAGTATTGTTCTGCGCACTACATGGAATGTGCATAAAATCTGAGTTACTCATAGACACTCAGTAAATATATTCCTTTTCTTCCATATCCATATTCCACAATGGCACAGTACCTTCTCCAATATCCAGCTTTGTATATTTCTTATTGAGTCTTTAGTCTGAAGGATCTTTGGTTCCAGGCTATCAGAAGTGATGGGCAGTCCCAGAATCACTTCCTCCTTTACATCTGTAAAAGCTGCCATTTGAGGACAAGGAGGGAACTGAAAACATCTGCAGTGACTTCTCCTTCATTTCCAGCAGCCCCTTCACCCCCTTTCCAGCAGCCCCTTTAGCTTCACTCACTGCTCATTGCCAATCCTGAGTTGCTTCAAGTTTGACTTTCTGTTAAGAGATGAGAGAGCAATAACATGCTCATTCATATTATTTGCCCTAGACTTTGCAGTTTGACAGGGCAGCAACACATGGCCCAGACTAATGGCCTTCAGTACTGCTCCTAACACAGTGAAATTTCCTAAACACACTTAGTGCCAAGCATTTATGTTGTACTGGATGTAAGGGGGTAAATGAGGCACAAGAGATATCCACCAACTTAACTGTCCTTGGTGCCCAAGCTTGGTGGGCTTTTGCAAACTTGAGTTACTGATGTAACTGGCACAGCAAAAACTTATACAATTGTGCAAAGAATCATTATCAACCAGGTTCTTAGAAGAGATGATGATGTATTAGCAGTGCAATAAATAGGCCAAAGGAAAAATTCAATACAAAGGACAAATCAGGAAAGATAATTGTGAATGCTAAATACTATCACACGTTTTAAATGGACAAAAGTCAACATTCTTTTTTAAGTGTGATATAAGTGGCTTATTTTTGGTGTCCCAAGTTACAGCATTTTGGTGCCAGTCTATCAACTGTGATAGTGTCTTGGTTTTAACTTAACGAAATTGAGACAGTGGTATCTTGCCTAATTTTCTTTATCTGTTATTTGAGAGACTCTCACATTGGGAACTTCCATTTTTGAACATTCTAAAAGATGGGCATCTTGAAATTACCTAGGTAACTACCAGCAAGTACAGTTCTGACATTGTTGGGCCTGAATTCTGGAAGTAGAGGTTGGGGGCTGGTTAGCAAGAGAAAATGGTCATCTGTGAAAAAGAAGGCATGGGTGGCTCAATGTCTGTATAACAGGAGGCCAACCATGTTGACTGATAAAGTTTCAAACCTTTAATTCATAAAAGGAATTGTTAGGAAACCCAGAGTAGGTTTTTATGAGGTTACACATCCATCAGAACAGAGCCACACCAAAAATGTAGTAGAAAAAGAACTAAGAATACCATGGGGGTGGGGGGGCACGGGGAAGGCAGTATAGCACAGAGAAGACAAGTAGTGACTCTATAGCATCTTACTACACTGATGGACAGTGACTGTAATGGCGTGTGCAGTGGGGACTTGATAATGGGGGGAATCTAGTAACCACAATGTTGCTCATGTGATTTTATATTAATGATACCAAAAGAAAAAAAAGAAAAAGAACTAAGAGAAGAGAATTCCAAAGGGCAAGAGATATCCTCAAATACCTGTGGCTTTGTGTATGACTATATAACAAGGAAATCTGCTACTCTACAATTGTTTTAATTGTCAAAGAAAACTTGTTGGCTTGACTTGTGATGGATACCTAATTCTGTGCGTGATTTATTTGCCTTCTAAAAGCATCATTTCCCAAAACAACTGAGTATCAGAGAAAATAGTATTTCTACCTAACGAATGTTTGTCACTGATTAGCAGCTCATTTGCTTTATAGATGCACCCTTGAACATGAGGTATATAATGTATTCTTTATCTTGGGCAGCAATACCTACAGCAAGGTTGTACTTTCTCAGAAGAGGCTGGCCTTCTTAGAAGAGAGAGGGAAAGGGTTTCAGTCTCTTCATAGAAAATGTTTTAAAGGCTTTGATGTAAAATATAAACACAGAAAGCTACTTGACCTGTAATAGCAGAATTTTGCCTGATTCATAAATATTCCATCTATATAATCATTTTACATTTCAAATTATATATATATAAATTAAAAATCCCTTAGGATAAGTCAGAGCAACTAGTACTTTTTGGGTATCATCTTGAAATTACAACTTCAACAACAGATATTGTGAGGTAGGTATGTTCATAACAGAACTTCACACACAATTGGGGAGCGTTTAACAATTCCTATAGATTTTTGGCTTATTTTTAAAATGACATTTCCCAGCATACTATTTGCTGAAGTGATAATATTCTATCAGAATCCAATAGTACAACTATAAATTTATAAAAAGATTTCTTGGGTGTTTTCTGTTAAATATATGATTTTGACTTTGGAAAAGCCAATGAAAGAAAAATCTAATAGTTTGTGAGAACCATCACCAAATCACTGAGGTGCTTTTGTTCATCCTTCAGCCCGTAGGTCATCTTTCTGTAAGTGTATGAACAGATGCGTGAGTACCGTAGCCACCACCAAGAGCATGTCAGCAGGAAGTCCTCCAACAGCATCCCACAGCCATTACTCCTCCCACGGTATCAGGAGCTTGGAACATTTCTCTTGCCTTTTGTAAATGTGGAAACACTCAGATTATTTCTAATGTAAAGCTAACTAAATATAGAAAGGGGAGAAAAAGAGAAAGACACTAAATATAAACTCTATGGCTTTTGTGGGATTTGACCCCTCTACTATTATAAGGGTGCAATTGATTATGGATATTTCTGAATTTTCAAAATTGGAAAAAGTCATCAATAGGGAAAAGAAACATGGAACACCTATTCATTGATGAATTGATTGATAGATTGAGTTGATTCCCCGCTGAAGTAATAAAATGATAGTTTTAACATTATCCTTTGTGAGGTATTACTGTTTTGATTGAGAATGCTGGAAAGTTAAAATCCCCTCAGTACACAAAGGAATACAGATCAAATGGTGACACTTTGGGCATTTTATGCCCTGAGATGACAGTTAGGGAGATATTTTGGGAAAGGCAATCCCACACCCTGTACGGTTACCCACCAATAAGCCCTAGGACTGGCTCCACTGAGAAGTCTCACCATAAAGTTAAATTATTTCAATGTTTGGTACTTGCTTCGGCAGCACATATACTAAAATTGGAACGACACAGAGAAGATTAGCATGGCCCCTGCACAAGGATGACACACAAATTCGTGAGCATTCCATATTTTTAAAAACAAGGTAGCAGTCATAAAAAAAATATTTCAATGTTTGACACAATATTTCATCCATATGAAAGATTCCATGCAGAATATAATTGGGCATGATCTTCATATTTTACTTAACAATGGCTACTTCAATAAACCTGTTCTCCAAATGTTCAAGCAAAAAGTATAATGTTTCAGATTAAATTGAAATGGAATTTCTCCTATGCATGTGTACTGATGCTAAATTTTGTTGTAGAATATATACATGTAATAGCTTGGTCACACTTAACTTACTGCAGTTTTAATATCTGCTCAGTTCAATCGTCATGGATTCATCTGTTAAGATTTCCTGGAGTGCTCAGCCTCTGCCAGGGACCGCCCAAGTTCCCATGGCTGCAACAGTAAGGGGATAGTAAGCCCCTTGCTCCCATGGTCTTACACTGTTACTATAATGGAAAATAAGGGATTTACTATATTCTGTTTAGATAGGAAAGACACCAGTTAAACTTAGACACATTTTTTTGAAACCCTAATTATGTCTTGTTGATTGGAAAGCTATGCCATCAAATGACTCAGAATGGCACCAGGCGCAGGTCACTTCTGTGCAACTGTGCATTATTCTACAGAGCAAAACACTATATATCCATTAACCATGTATTTATTAAACATCATGATGGTTAATTTTCTGTGTCAAGTTGGCTAGGTCACAGTACCCAGATATTTGGTCAAGCATTATTTTAGAAACTGTTTTTTTAGATGAGATTAGCATTTAAATCAGTACACCTGAGTAAAGCAGATTACCCTCCAAAATGTGGGTGGCCTCATCCAAGTAGTTAAAGGCCTTTATAGAACAGACTGAGGTCCTCTGGAGAGGAAGGGATTCTGCCAGCGGACTGTCTTCCAACTCAAACTGCAGTGGCATCTCTTTGCTGAGCCTCTAGCCTGCCAGCCCTGCACATTTTGGATTTGCCAGCCTCCACAACTGCCGATTCCTTAAAAAAAAATCTCTTTCTTTGTCTGTCTCTCCCTCTTTATACATACCCCACCCCACACACATACTCACGCACACACATACATGGTTTTGACTTTAGAAGGACTGATGAAAAATATACATATGTGCATATATGTATCCTCCTGGTTCTGCTTCTCTGGAGAATTCTGATTAATACAAGCATCTACATTATTTTGAGGGATGATTAAACTCTTTGCACTCTTCACTGTGGAAAGCAGTATGGAGGGTTCTTAAAAAACTAAAAATAGAAATACCATTTGACCCAGTGATCCACTTCTAGGAATTCAACCAAAGAAAACAAAATCCCTGATTTGAAAAAATATATGCACCCCTATTGTAAAATATATGCACTATTTACAATAGCCAAGACATGGAAGCAACCTAAGTGTCCATCAATAGATGAATGCATAAAGATATGGTACATATACACAATGGAATATTATTCAGCCATAAAAAAAGAAATCCTGCCATTTGCAACAACATGGATGTAGAGGGTATTATGCTCAGTGAAATAAACCATGTGGAGAAAGAAAAATACCATATGATTTCACTTATTTGTAGAATATAAATACAAAGCAAAACAGAATGAACAAAACAGCAGTAGACTCAGAGACACTGAGAAGTGACTGGTGGTTACATGGGGGAGATGTTGGGGTGGGCAGATGGGAAGGTTGAGGGGGGTAAAGTGGCACAAAAATTCTCAGTCATGATGTAGGTTGTTCACAGGAATGTAGCACAGCATGGAGAATATAGTCAATGATTCTTTAACATCTTCCTGTATTGGCAGATAGTAGCTACACTAGTGGGAGTGAGGATTTAATAATATAGGTAACTGTTGAACCATTGTGCTGTATATTTGAAACCAATATAAGATTGTATATCAATGATACTGATGCCGGGGTTCTTGTTCACGGACCTGAAGAGTGAACTTTGCAAACACTCAAGGTAGGAGGAGCCAGGTAGAGACTTTTATTTAGGGAGAAAGTGAGAGGACAGAACTCCTGGCTCATGCCAGGAGGGCACAAGAGAGTCCAGGGTGGTGCATTGTCTAGGGGATTTATAGTCAGTTGAGGATTTTCAGGAATGTGGGTAAAGAGGTGCAGATTTGTACCACCTGCCCTGCCCCCAAGGTGGGCTGGGTTGTTGTCTGTTTGCTAGAGCTGTTTACAGTTGGGATTGCTTACCAAATTAGTCTTTTGCCTAGGTTGCAGATTACTTGATTAGGATTAGAGAAGGGAAAACAGCACATAGGTACAATTAAAATAAACTGGGTCTTTTAGCAGGCTAAGGTAAATTTTATGTTGTCATAATCTAATTGATACAGTGAAGTCACTGGTTAGGCTGAGATGCCGTTCTTTATTTGCAGAACACTCAAGCATTCCAGGCCAAGTTGCTCCTGGCCTTTTGAGCTTTAACTGATCTCACTGAAGATGTCTATATTCCTGGTCTGGTATCTTTACCCTAGAGAATTAGTGTGACTTTGCGTAATGCTTAACACAGAATTTCGATAGGGACTCCTTTGCACATCTTACATTGTTCTGACTGTAATTATCTTGCTCTGCTTTTTCTCCAGAGGTCCTCACCCTACTCTGCTTAAACCCATGGTCCCTGTCTCAATACTTCAATTAAAAAAACACTCTTTGCAATCCTGAGTTATTTCAAGTCCTTATAAAGTCATGCATTTAAACAAGGAGGTGCAGAACTTGTGAGCTTTGCCTGTTTATGAAGCATTTTCACATGCATATTATTAAATCTTCATGCAACTTTGAGTTTATTGTTATCACCAATTTACAATTGAGGAGTCAGAGGCTCAGAGAATTTAAATGACTTGCATAGGTTTATATAGCTAATAAATGAGAAAGCCAGGAAACTGTTAAAACATACATTTGAAATCTAATATATTATTAACCTTCTATTTTGAAAAATTTGGAACATCAGAAAAGTACAGAGAAGAATACAATGTAACCTATTCATTACTTAGATATAACAATTAATACACAACACATAGCTTCATCTCTTTCTTTTCTTTTGTTGAGAAGTTTTCTATTATAGACATCTCATTTTGTCTTAAATTCTTGGAATGTATCTCTGAAAAACAATGGTTTTGTATGTAACTGTAGCAGCATTATCACATCAAACTAATTAGCAGTAATTTCCCTCTAATCAACTAATTCTCAGCCTATATTCACATTTCCACAATTACACCAAAATTATCTTTGACAACTGGCTTATTCAAACCCAACTCCAATTGAGGTTATGCCTTACATCTGGTTGTTTAAAAAAAATTAAAGTTTTCTTTTAATTGAGAACAGTACTACTTCTCTGCTTTTAATCTTGTCATGGGCTTTTGAAGTGACCTGCTGTCCTGTTGAATCTTCCACTTTCTAGAATTGTCTGTTTTCTTGAGGTGGTATTTCACTTGCTTCTCTATCCCGTGTATTTCCACTAACCTAGAAGTTGGATGTCAGAACTTGGTTATAGTCAGGCTAAATATGTTCTTGCTCTACTCTCTGTAGAGAAATCTTACCCATAGTAATTATCCATTTAGCTTTGTCCATGGCTTTTTGTCTGGGGAAGTTGAGAAACCAGGAATCACATTACAAATGAAGATTTTGGGCATGCTACAGCAGGCTTTGCTGCTTGTATATCATGCCGAAAGGGCCTACTATCTCTTGCCTCATTGTCTGAAGGCTGGATAAACTATGGACTATTTGAAGACTACTCATGTCCTAATCACTTTATATAATATAGAAATAAGTCTCCACTTATGAGAATAAAAAGAAAGTGCTACTAGTCTGCCAGCAAAGGGAACTTCAGTCCTTTTTCCAAATCTTCATCTAGGTGGTCTGCACAGCTGCAGGCCTGAGCTTTGGCCTGGCCCTTTCAGTGACTGACAGTTGTTGGGAGTCAAGAAGCCTCTGTGGCTGTCTGCACAGTGAGGACCCTATGTAGGGATTAAATGTGTAGTCTGGCTTTATCATAACAATTCTCCAATCAGCAGCTAAGTTGGCCACTTTATACAAAAGAATTTACTGAGAAGATATGATTTCTGGAATTTAGTGATTTAGCCTTTCACAGCTGTCTCCTTAATCATACCTCTACGAATTCAACTGACCCTTCAACAAAGTCAGAGCAGAGATTAGGAGCTCTGACTCTCCCCTCCCCATGCAGTCGACAGTCTGCATATAACTTTTGACTCCCCCAAAATTTAACTACTAATAGCCTAATGTTGACCAGAAGTTTACCAATAACATGAACAGTCAATTAACCCATATTTTATGTATTATATGTATTATATACTGTCTTCTTACAATAAAGTAAGCTAGAGAACAGAAAATCTTTTTTTCAAATTGTCACAGACCTCCAAAAAATTTTCCAATATACTTATTGGAAAATATCCACAAATAAGTGAACCCACATGGTAGAAACCCATGTCATTCAAGGGCCAATGGTATCTTCTTCTCTATGAAAATAAATTGTAATTTTACTTCTAAAGGTGGAATCAGCATGAGATGGAAGATGTTCATTCCTTGCTTAATTCAAGAGACATTTCTTGTTTCAAATACTGGGTTAGGGGGAACAGGAGGAAAATATGCCATGGGAGAGAAAATTATTAGGTACTTCCTAAAAACAGTTGCAAATTCCTTTTGACAATAACTGCTCAAAAGCATTAGATTTGAGGATCCTTGATGCAATATAATTAACAGTTAAGGTACCACTAAGTATAAGGTACTTTGTTAGGTGTTTTGTGGGGACTACAAAGAGGCTTTAATGCTGTATCAATTAAATACAATTAAATACAATTGCTGTATCAATTTAAAGCTGAGCAAAGAGCAAGGGTGAAGGTGAAATAAGTTAATATAGGTCCCCGTGCCTGGTGCTGCATTCCATACAGTTTAGGTGCATGAAGCTCTTTAAAAGAATTCATTCATGTGTTTGGTGTCTGATATCTGAACAAGGAGTTTCCAGGCACTTTCCCTACTTAGTATTTAATCTGCCTCTCAAAACACCTGAAGTTTGGAAGGTCACAAGGAGGAAAGCCACAATCATCAGACAGTCAATGAATAAGCTAAGTGCCCCAGGAATGGTTCTTGTGGGTGGCTTGTTGTCAGGAGACAGAGAAGAGGAGCCATAAATGGACGGAGTCCCTGGAGGCTCTGGGCATGTAGTCCCCAACAATGGGGAGGTAGGTTAGCATGATTCCTATTTTAGAAAAGAAAGTTTTCATAAGCTATGCACTTGACAGATAATGAACCCTTACTAATGGTATGTTTTTTAAGGAATGAATAGATGAGTAAAGTTAAGGTGATAGGGTTAGGTCCCAGCTGTTCTTTCAACCCCACATTTCATGGGTTCTGTGTTTATTATATATGGGCAGATCAGTAGGTTGCTTGCTTTATTTAAATAGTCCAGCCCCATTCCTTAATTTGTAGGACTCCAAGGAAAGGCTTTCAATCCAAGGAAGACAAGCAACTTTGGGGAAGCAAACTTCCAGGGAGTTTTCTCCTGCCTTGATTTAGGAACACACCCCATGAATGACTGACTCAGTTCAGATGCTCTGTGTCTCACACTTGAAGCAGAGATCAATTTCATTGTTCCTTAATTTTGTAAGAACAGGGATTTCTTTACCGCTCTCCTGGAAGGAAGAAGAGAGGATCAGAAAAGCCATGTCCTAGATGTCACCTTGGCATTCCCAGAGATAGAGATGCTTTTTAGAACTGTAATCCAGTGCCCTTTCCTGCTCTCTTTTCCTCTGCTTTGCATTCTTTATGTAATGCTGTCCTCACTGCTGCTCCTTAGGGAACGAGAAGGGCCGGTCCTGCGCAGGCTAAGATCCTGCCATCTCTTCAGCCTCATCTCAGGGGCTTCTTAGCAGGGTCTTAAGGGATTCGGAACTTGGGCCTCTTGGTTAATTGCTTCCTTTTCTTTCAATACAAAGGTGTATCTCTGGAGACAATTACACATTCTTATTATGCAAAATTTTGAAAATTTTCTCTCAAGGTGCCATGCCTTCCAATTTTTAAACTTTTTCAGTGGAGTGTAATATGTACGCTATTTAAGAATAGGAAATTTTAAAATTTGAATAGCTGAAAAGCAGCAATTATTATTTAATGAAAATTTGTATGATTAGTACACATTTCCGCAACAAGCTTCGTATATGTCAGTGGACCACAAAGTGTGACCTCTAGACCAGTAGCATGGGCATATGTCAGAAATACAAACTCTCAGGCCCCACCCCAGATGTATAGAACCAGAAACTCTGAGGTGGTGTCCAGCAATCTGAGCTTTGTAAAGCCCTCCAGAGGATCCCTAAGCAAGCTACAGTTGGGGCAGGTGGTGGGGGTGTGGAGAGGTAGGGGACTACTGTTATAGCAGTGGCAAAGCTCCTTAACCAAAGGGGGTCAATTGAATTCATGGTGTACTAATGCATGTCAATTAGATAATTTTCTCAATTGTAATTCTTGTTGAAAGACATTATGTCCTTAAATAAACATCATCTCTTTAGTCAACAAAGAGTTTAAATAAATAGGCTCAAGAAATCACTCACACATTCTTGTGCTTTTCCTGCGGACCAAGGCAGATGTGGTAGAACAGTGGCAGAGTGACCTGCCAATGTGGTCTGAACACAGAAACACGAGCCCATAAGTGACGATCCATGCCTGTTCATTGGGTCATCAGGTGTGCAGACAAACCCCAGGTATGTTCTTTCAATAGACTTTTCACAATAGGCTGTGACTATGGTTCAGTGGCCATGGATTAACTGAAATGTGTTCGTAGAGAATCTGTTCATCCTGCTAAATTAGGTTTCCCTAGAGGCAAACCTACAGACAGGGCAAGAACTCGGGCACTCAGGGAGCTCCATTAAGTCTCTTTAAATTAGCCTCCATGGAAAAGTTTATTCAACATAAAAGAAAAAAATCATGCAAAAAATACATGTACGAATAAATCCATGTACATTAAACACAGATTGGAAGTAAATTAGAAATGACAATTATTAAAATTCAAACTATGAGACTCCTTTTTTCTTCAATGCTACTGTATGTACCTACTTTAAAGCTTCTGGCCTAGTCAGAAGGACTGGGTTTCAGTCCTGACTCTGCCACCGACTTCCCACACCACCTAGCCTAAGTTTCTATTCATTCAGAGCTTCGGGCCCATTGTGGGTAGCTCTGAGGTAACACCTGCCCTTTGATCTCATAAGACTGTCTTGATTAACAACTGAGATAACTTATAAAGGGGCCTTATAAACTGTAGAATGAACAAAAAAGAGATTAACTTATTGGGCTCTTGGCAGTTCTAGACTCAGGCAGGCATACGTGCTAATGGTGGTGCCAGGAGAAGTGACCACACAGCGCTCTTGTTGACCAGGCTGCAGCCCTGTGTCCTGGGAGCACTGTGACACCATTACTGGGGTGGAGGCAGAAACAGAAGCAAGCAGATATGGAAGCTAACATTTATGGAGCACCTTCTATGCATAAGGTGCCATGCAACTTCCCATAAATCAGGTCATCTAATTATCACCACAACTCTTACAATGGTAACGTTTCCATTTTGCAGCAGAGCAAAATAAAGTTCATGAGTTACACTTTACATAAGTGGGAACTGTGCTTAGAATTAGACACTGGGTCTGTACTACTGCTGGCAGCTCAGTTTTGTGCCTTTGGGTCAGCCCAGTGGGCTCCCACACCACACTGTGCTTCTGATAAAATGGAGAGGCGGCACTCAGCATCTTTCATGGCAACCTAGAGGAGGGTCTTTCTTGTTCTTGTCCTACTTGCTCATCTTAACCTGGCTTAGAGTCCTCACCTACCTCCCGCTCCCCTGTTCAGAAATGTCAGATGACTGTGGCTCTGAAAATAACTTTGGTGCAGCTACAGCTCTCTGTTGATATCTGGGCTTGTATCTCGGGAGAACCTGACAGGTTGGTATTTTCAGTGTCTTGTTTGTTAGGAGAGACAGAAAGATGGTACACTCCCTGTAGGTGACCAGGCAAGGCTCTCCGTGGGAGATTCTGGCTGCATTGTAGCACCTAGATAGCAGGGCCAACAAGACTTAGTTACAGATGGACTCTTGGCTTCAGTGTCCTCATCTGTAAAATGGGGGCAACCATGGTCCTCACCTCATTGACTGCTCTTTGATGAGCGGTTCTTCTGATTTCAGGGGAATCTCATGAAAAAACTGCAGACCAAGGTGGCCAATACTTGTAGACTTACTAGTCTCCAGAGACTATTTTGAGATGACCTAGGGCTTGGTCAAAGAGGTGGGGAGCTAGAGGCAAGATTCTAGGTGCTAAAAAATGGGTGGTACAGGGATTGGTCACTTCATCTTTGATGCATTATGTCCTTAAATGCCAAATCACCTGGAAACAGCTGAGGCACACTCTGAGCCCTCTCCCTCAATTCCATTCTCCTCCCATAGGGTGACGAGCACTTGCAAAGGAGCCTCCCCCTCAAGCAAGGCTGCAGCCCTGACCTCAAGCATGCTTCACTTAGGACCTCTGACCAAGGATCTGGTTTGCCCAGTCTTTGCAGTCACCCTGAGTGCTCCCAGAACACCCTCTGCCACCTTCCGTCAGAGCACTAAATGCATTTTATTGCAATTGTTTACTCTTGACCATCTCTAGACTATGAGCTCCTTGAACACTTTTTCCCACAGAACAATAACACTGAAGCATATAGAAGACATTCAGTAAATATATTTCTGAATGAATGAATAATACTATATAGTAGGCCATGTTCTTGGACATTTGCCTCTCTCTGAAGCCAGAACTTTCTAAGAATAAGTTGAGATAAAGGTGAAGGTTTACTTGTCCATCAGCATCTCTTCAGTGAGTGGTGCTGTTTGACAAGAAGAATGACACTAAACCTGCCCCAGAAAGATGAATGGCATCCTAAGCCTGCTGGTCTGGATTGGCACTGGTGTTTCAGAGCCAGAGTCCAGAGGCCAGCACAGACCCAAGATACCGTGCATCCCTGATAAGTGACTTATAAAGTCATGGAGACCAGCCACAGGGTCATCCATCTAGAAGTAAGTGGGGGAGAGAGATTCAAGGTCCAAGCTAGGGGATGAGTACCAGAGAGGCCAAGTGGCAGAGAATTTTCAAGCAAAGCCTGGGAGCCTGGGCATTTCCCACACTCTTCGTCCATGTGGTGGGTCCATGAAGCATCCCACCCAGTGCTGCTCCTAATGC
The DNA here is from genome assembly GCF_030020395.1 of Manis pentadactyla. Lineage (NCBI taxonomy): Eukaryota > Metazoa > Chordata > Mammalia > Pholidota > Manidae > Manis > Manis pentadactyla. Next base: position 109,528,882 of record NC_080024.1, read on the forward strand.
ACTGACTGCACATAGTAGGTCTGCATTAGCAGTTGCTGGGTGCCCTGTATACTTTTCTGTTGGATCAACTCTCAGCAGCTCTACCCATCACTAAGAGGGACTGCATCTGAATATAAGACTACAGCTCAGAAAAAACTGCCTTTTCGGCATGCCTAACCATTTGAGCACTTAGTGAGGAGGCTCTTGTTGCACACACTCCCCTGGCTACGTTCCGAGGACAGCTCTCAGAGTCTTCCATGTTTCTAGGCTTAGGAGAAAAGTTACCAGTGAAGTAATACCTTGACATTACATTACAGACGTGGTCAGGCTTGTTACCATTTCCCATTCAGTTCTTGATTTAACTCTGTCTAATCCTTGATTCAGTCAAGGCTGATTTGGCCTCAGTATTTGCATGTGGCCTCATTTTCCACCTTGGGACACCCTCTGAATGCTCTGGTGTGGACCCCCCCTTCCAAGACCTCCCACACACCTAAAATAGTTTGCTTATCCCTGTTTGGGTCCTAACCCTGGGCCCTGGCTAGTGCTAGGCCATTGCGGGCACTAAGATCTTTCAAAGAAACTCCTCTTTCCACTGTTTCTTTCTGGTGCACTAGAAAAATGCTTTACCTCTTGAGTCAAAATACCTTGATCAATGTTCTTTTTCCCTTTACTTCTTCAGGAGAAGGCCATCCTCACCCTGCTCATTGTAGTCAAATAAACATATACTACACACAAATTTTTTAAATATAAAATAAATGTTTTACTATGGTAATACATACATAACATAAAATTCACCATTTTTAAGTATACAGTTCAGTAGCTGTTAGATACATTCACATTGTTGTGCAACCTTCGGTGTCCAGACTTTTTCATCTTCTTGAATTGAAACTCTTTCCACATTAAACACTGACTCCCCATTCTCCCTCCCCTCAGCCCCTGGCAACCACCGCATGTGTCAGAAATTCCTTCCTTTTTATGGCTGAATAATATTCCATTGCATATATACACACTGTAGTTTGTTTATCCACTTATCCATCAGTGGACACTTGGGTTGCTTCTACCTTTCTGCTCTTGTGAAAAATGCTGCTATAAACACAGGTGTGCAAATATCTTTTTGAGTCCCTGCTTTCATTTCTTTTGAGTATATACCCAGGAGTGGAATTGCTGGATCACATAGTAATTCTATGTTTTAACTTTTTTGAGGAACCACCATATTGTTTTCCACAGCAGCTGCACCATTTTACATTCTTACCAGCAAAGCATGAAGGTTCCAATTTCTCCACATCTTTGCCAATACTTCTTATTTTCTTTTTTCCTCCTTTCCTTCTTTCCTTCCTTAGGTCTTTCCTTTTTTTCTTTTTTCCCTTTCTTTTCTCTCTCCTACTTCACTTCTTCTGTCCTTTCTTTATTTCCCTTTAGTAATAGCCATAGCAATCAATGGGTATATTTTGATTTGCATTTCCCTAATAATTAGTGATATTGTGCTTTTCATGTGCTTATTGGTCTTTTGTGTATCTTTGGAGAAATGTCTACTTAAATTCTTTGCCCATTAAATATATACCATAATTTCACTGTCATTCAAGGGAATTAATTTCATATAGTTCTTCAGTATATTAAAAATTTTTTCTTCTTGTCACAGCATAGTGTCTCTTATCAACCCACATTGATTTGAGAGATATTGAAGAAAAATATAAAGAAACTGTAGGTGTCATATGACATGCATGTAAATATGCATATACATGCCATATTTATTCATTATGTACGTTTGAGCAATAACTAGAATATGTATCATGACCAAATGCCAAATGACCAAATCTTAAAAACAATATTTGACCAAAGCTGGGAGAGCTCCAAATTCCTCAAAGCTGAAGCAGAAGCCAAATACCACCATTACAACTTCATGTTATCAAAAATTTAATTAGGATTATAATTTTAGTAACCAATATTTTCCAGTTTGACAATTATAGTGTAGGAACGAATTTGTCAATGTTGTCATCTGTGAAATCACTTTTGTAGTCACTCTATTGCACAACTAAATTGTCACCAGCACGCTGGACAAGGGCACTAACTTTTTGTATGTAACATAATATAATTCAGGAAAATGGTCTTCAGTACCATGTTTTCTCAGAGGAACTGTATACCTAGGAAAATCTAAAAAATGCCTTATATCTTCAAATCCCAAAAAATGGCAGACCAAGGCCAACATTTTGACAAACTATTTAATGTTAGTTTCTATGGGCTCACATCTATAAGGAATTCTTTGTAAGTATTCTTCTGGCATCTATTTTTAAGTTTATTAAAGAAACAAAATGTATTTGTGATCCCTAGTTTTTCTCTAATATTTCTTTTCTTCCTACTGTTTATACACTTTAGTGTATCTATTTGGATTAAACATAGTTCATTATGGATTTACTACATGTTGTTTTGGACTTTTCCTTCCTGTAAAATTGAGATGGTCAAGTTAGCATTATGATTTTAATGTCACTCTCATGAGATGTAAAGAGTTTTCAAATAGGACTTTCTTTTTTTAAAGATTCTTGACTTATAAGGAATTTTTAAAAACTTAAAATCAGATGCAGTTCTTTCATATTATTTTGTTTAATGATAGCATTGCAAATACAGCAAACAATTTTGAAAAGATTAGAATCATGATATAATCACTATTCTATTGCCTTAGTAATTAAACTTTTATAAAAATGTATTAACTCCAAAAGTATATAATGCTCTTTCTAAAATCAACTATCTAAAATACTCTTTTATTTAAAAGCAGTTATTTAACTGCTTTCACAAATTCATTAGTACTGCAGTATTTACTATGGCAATTATAAATTTATGTACAACTTTAACTGACATAATTTCAACATAGGAAGCACATAAGGAGATTTTCCTCCAAGTTGTATTTAGAATGCTTAATATAATGCAGTAATATAATGCAAATATAATGCTTAGTTATATTTGAAAAAGTATCTCCAGATAATAACAAATCCATGCCATTGTCACTCCTATTATTGACACTGTCACACTGATTGTGATGTGAACCTGTGCTCACACATGATCATTAATCAGCATAATCCCTAGGATGCTAGAAATGATGCTGAAGCAAGTGCTGGGCTCTTTGGCCTTCCAAATGCTGAAATTAAGTAGCCAATTTAAGCTAAGAACCAAGGCTGAAGTCAAATGCCATTATATCCCTAATGTATGCATTATTTATTTCTAAAACCGCAGAAAGATAGAAATCAGAGCTCTGAGAGCATGGAGGTCTACCCAAAGCACCAGGAAATTATGGGGGGGGGGACTGTGATTTCCATTTACTGAAGAAGAGTGACAGTTAAAATTAGAAAGCAATCAGAGGCAAAGTTAATTGGAACTCAGCCAGTAATGTTATTACTATATCTGTAATTGTGGATGCCCAGAATGGATGATGATTTAGCAAGTTCTCTGTTGAGTTAACTTACTGAGTTCTCCCCATGTGACAAACCCTGTTTCAGCACTTTCCAGGTATTAGCTCCGATTCTCACTCTATTATTTCTATTTCACAAACACAGAGAAAGAGGTGAGGCAATTGCTCAAAATCCAGACATGGACTGGCAAGTCCAGGACCCGGAGACCAGGCCCTGCGGACTCCATGGTAGAGCCTGGGTGTGAGCCAGTCCCGAGGGGATACTGGGAGTACCTTGTGATTGGCTTCAGGATTTCCTTTCCTCTCAAGTTTCAGGCCTGGGGACTTCCACCAGTGGTTTCTACCCAAGGAGCTTGGAAGTGCAGGGAGAGACTGGGAATCCTCAACTTGCAGCTGAAGGAAGGACAGCTGGAGACTTAGAGGGGAGGGAAAAAATGAAGGGTAAGAGGAAAAGAAAGTACATGAAAGGGTGCACACTGGTTTCTCTCATTTGCCTGGGGAAAGGCAATGTTTACCTTGCTCATGGAGGCACACATTGTTTCAAAGGCAAAATAAGTATTAAATAATAATATGAATTAAGTCAGTAAACATTTCCTTTTCCTTTCCTCCTCCTCAGCCTTTTTTCTTGTTCTTCTTCTTTTCTTTTCCCCTCTGCCCCCTACACTTCTACCTAAAGATACAAAGAAAAATGCAGTGTTTGAAATTCTAGAAGTCTAGTGCTGGGCTAGATTTTGTCACACAAGTTCTTCAGGAAGAGGCAAATACTTTTTTTTTCCTTAATAATTTTTTAAAATTGTGGTAAAAAAGATACATAACATTAAATTTAACATCCTAGTCAATTTTAAGCATACAGTTCAATAGTATTAATTATATTTGTTGTTTGCATGCTTAATAAATCTTTATAAGGTTAAACATGCATACAGAAAAACAATTCCCAAATAATAAGATACAGCATGAAAAATGACAGAGGTTCACACATATGCACCCTCCGCTCAGGTTAAGGAATGGAAATGTCTGTAACACCCAGAAGTTCTGCTCAAGCCTTCTTCCAGTCATTACCTAGCCCCTGAAAAGGTAACCTTACGCTGGCTTCTAACACCAAATTAGTTTTGCCTATTTTTAAATCTGAACAGATGGAATCATACACAGTGTATTCCTCAGTGTCTGGCTTCTTGCAATTAATATTATGTCTGTGAGAGTCATTCATTTTACTGTGTGTGGTGGTAGTCCATTCATTTTTGTTACTATAGAATATTCCATAGTATGAACATACCACAGTTTTATTTATCCATTCTAATGTTAATGGAACTTGGACTTTTTTTCTAGTTTTGGGATTACCAATAATGGTGATACGTACATATCTTTTGAAGTGGAATTGCTAGATCATAGGTTCTGCTTGTGCTTGGCTTTAGTAAATGCTGCCAAATATTTTCTAAAGTGGTTGTACCAATTTACATTCCCAAAAGCATTGTATAAAAAGAGTGCTGCTCTATGTGGTAGGCAGAATAATGCCACCTCCCCCCAAAAAGATACACATGCATTAATTCCTGAAAACTATGACTATGTTACCTCATATGGCAAAAGGGACTTGACATCTGTAATTAAATTAAGGATCTTGACATAGAGAGATTATACTAGATTATACAGGTGTCATCACAAGCATCCTTAATGCAGAGGAAGAAGAGAAGCAGAGGAAGGTGTGACTAAGGAGGGATGGTCATAGACATGCAATGCCCTGAGTATGAAGATGAAGGAGGACAAGAACCAAGGAACATCAAGGAACATTCTCTAAGAGCTAGAAAATGGCTTCTCCCTTTCAACCTCCAGAAAGGAATACAGCTCTGCTAAAACCTTGATATTTTCCCAGTAAGACCTATGTTAAACTTCTGACCCACAAGACTGTAAGACAATCAAGTTGAACTGCTTTAAGTCACTATATCTGTTGCAACATCAATAGAAAAGTAATAGACTCTGTATCTTAACAATACTTTGTACTGTCCTTTAAATTTTTGCTCTTCTGGGGGTGTTTGTTATGGGAACTCATCATGGTTTTAATTTATATTTCCCTGATGAGAAATGAAATTAAGAGATTGGCTTAAAGGCAGCAGTGTGAGAGGTAAGACAGAAACCTCATCCCAAAACCACATGTTATATGAAAACATAGGAAATAAAATTAATCCTGAAAGAGCAACAAGAAAAAGACTGCCTATATCTGGGGAAAAGAGCAGACCTCATAGAAAAGTGTAAAGTACTGAAGCTGCGATCTGGAGGGAACCAAGCCCTTCCCCCACCCCAGCTCACCAACAGGAGGAAGAGAAATGGAGAGGGAAGTGGGTGGAGGCCTAGGACTGCTGAACACCAAGCCCTGAAGATCTGCTCTGGAGACACAAAACTACATGACATGGTGCTCAGGAATACAAAGAAACAGAGGCACAGAGGGCAAAAAGGTTCTCTAGAAATAAAAGAATATTAAGAGAACTGTGTGATCAATCCAAATGGAACAATATCACATCATATGGGTACCAGAAAAATAAGAGAAAGAAAAAGGGATAGACAGTGTCTTTGAGGAGGTAATTGCTGAAAATGTCCCCAGTCTGGGGAACAAAACAGTCTCCCAGGCCATGGAAAGTGATAAGATCTCCCAACACAAGGAACCCAAGGAAGACACCACCAAGACATATAATAATTAAAATGGCAAAGATCAAGGACAAGGACAGAGCATTAAAAGCAGCCAGAGAGAGTATAAAGATCACATATAAAGGAAAACCCATCAGGCTATCAATTGACTTCACAACAGAAACCTTACAGGCCAGAAGGGAATGGCATGATATATTTAATGCAATGAAGCAGAAGGGCCTCAAACCAAGCATACTCTACCCAGCAAGATTATCATTTAAATTTGAAAGAGGGATTCAAAAATTTCCAGATAAGCAAAAGTTGAGAGAATTTACTTCCCACAAAATGTCTCTTCAGTGTATTTTTGAGGACTGCTATAGATGGAAGTGTTCCTAAGGCTAAATAGCTGTTACCAGAGAAAATAAAACCATATGCTGTCTATAAGAGACTTATTTCAAACCCAAAGATATACACAGACTAAATGTGAAGGAATGGAAAAAGACATTTCATGTAAATAACAGGGAGAAAAATGCAGGAGTTGCAGTACTTGTATCAGACAAAATAGACTTCAAAACAAAGAAAGTAAGAAGAGACAAAGACTGACATTACATAATGATAAAGGGGTCAGTTCAACAAGAGGATATAACCATTATAAATATCTATGCACCCAGCACAGGAGCACCTACATAGGTGAAACAAATACTAACAGAATTAAAGGGAGAAATAGAATGCAATGCATTCATTCTAGGAGACTTCAACACACCACTCACTCCAAAGGACAGATCAACCAGACAGAAAAGAAGTAAGGACACAGACGCACTGAACAACACATTAGAACAGATGGACCTAACACACATCTACAGAATGCTCCACCCAAAAGCAGCAGGATACACATTCTTCTCAGTGTACATGTAACATTTTCCAGAATAGATCATATACTAGTTCACAAAAAGAGCCTCAGTAAATACAGAAGAACTGAAATTGTACCAATGAGCTTCTTAGACCACAAGGGTATGAAACTAGAAATAAATTACACAAAGAAAACAAAAAGGCTCACAAACACATGGAGGCATAACAACATGCTCCTAGGTATAATCAATGAATCAATGACCAAATAAAAACAGAGATCGAGCAATATATAGAGACTAATGACAACAATAATTCAACACAACAAAATCTGTGGGACACAGTGAAGGCCGTGCTAAGAGGGAAGTATATTGCAATACAGGAACACCTCAAGAAAGAAGAACAATCCCTAATGAATAGTCTAAACTCACAATTAAAGAAACTAGAAAAAGAAGAACAAATGAGGCCCAAAGTCAGTAGAAGGAGGGACATAATAAAGATTAAAGCAGAATAAATAAAATCAAGAAGAATAAAACAATAGAAAGAATCAATGAAACGAGGAGTTGGTTCTTCAAGAAAATTAACAAAATAGATAAACCCCTAGTCAGATTTATCAAGAAACAGCTTGCGTTGGCAAAAGTGGACAGCTACATGTAAGAGAATGAAACTGTATTATTGTCTAACTCTATACACAAAAGTAAACTCTAAATGGATCAAAGACCTGAATGTAAGTCACGAAACCATAAAAGTCTTAGAAGAAAATAGAGGCAAAAATCTCTTGACTATAAACATGGGCAACTTTTTCCCGAACACATCTCCTCAGGAAGGGAAGCAAAAGCAAAAAGGAACAAATGGGACTACATCAAACTAAAAAGCTTCTGTACAGCAAAGGACACCATCAGAAGAACAAAAAGGCATCCTACAGTATGGGAGAATATATTTGTAAATGACATACCTGACAAGGGGTTAACATAGAAAATATATGAAGAACTCATGCTCCTCAACAACCAAAAGGTAAATAACCTGATTAAAAAATGAGTGGAGGATATGAACAGACAGTTCTCCAAAGAGGAAATTCAGATGGCCAACAGACAAATGAAAAGATGTTCCACATCGCTAATTATCAGGGAAATGCAAATTAAAACCACAATGGGATATCACCTCACACCAGTAGGATGGTCAACATCCAAAAGACAAGGAACAACAAATGCTGGTGAAGATGTAGAGAAAGGGGAACCCTCTTACACAGTTGGTGGGAATGTAAATTACTTCAACCATTGTGGAAAGCAATATGCAGATTCCTCAAAAATCTAAAAATAGAAATACCATTTGACCCAGGAATTCCACTCCTAGGAATTTATCCAAAGAAAACAAGATCCCAGATTAAAAAAGACATATGCACCCCTATGTTCATCACAGCACTATTTACAATAGCCAAGATATGGAAGCAACCTAAGTGGCCATAAGTAGATGAATGGATAAAGAGGAGGTGGCACATATACACGATGCTACCTTTTTCAACATGAATGGAGCTAGAAGGTATTATGCTCAGTGAAATAAACCAGGTGGAGAAAGACAAGTACCAAATGATTTCCCTCATTTGTGGAGTATAACAACAAAGCAAAACTGAAGGAACAAAACAAACAGGAGCAGACACACAGACTCTAAGAAGGGACTAGTGGTTACTAAAGGGGAGGAGTGGGAGGAGAGGGAGGAAGAAGGGGAATAAGGGGTATTATGATTGGCACACATGGTGTTTGGGAGGCATCATGCGGAAGACAGAAAAGCACAGAGAAGACAAGTAGTGATTCTGTGGCATCTTACTCTACTGATGGCCAGTGACTGCAATGGGGTGTGGGGGGGTACTTGATAATATGTGTGAATGTAGTAACCACAATGTTTTTCATGTGAAACCTTCATAAGAGTGTATATCAATGATACCTTAATAAGAAAAAATGAGATTAAGCATCTTTTTCATGTATGTATGTATTAGCCATGTGGCTATGCTCTTTTAAGAACAACCTGTCAATACCTCTCATCCATTTTCCTATTGAATTGTCTGCCCTTTTCTTATAGATGAATAATTCTTTGTATATTCTGACTATAAACCTTTTCAGTTATGTGTGTTGCAATTTTCTTCCACTTGATAGCTTTTATTATCAGTCTCTTAATAGTGTATTTGGATGACTATTGACAATCACTTAATAGTGTATTTGGAGAAGTTCTAATACAGTCCAATTTATCTTTTTCCCTCATGGGTCAGTGTTAGTGTGTCTGTTTAAAAAACCATTCCCTATCCCAAGGCCAAGAAGCTATTCTCCTGTCATCTTTTGAAGCTTTATTGTTTTACTTTCATATTTGTATCTTAATCAGTCTAGAATTGATTTTTGTGTATGGAGTGAGGTAGGGATCAAGTTTTTATTCCTCCTATTTCACTCCGGTGGACTCAGCATCTGCTTTCTGTTACAGCTCTACAGGGCTACTTTTGTCTTCCTCTCACCACTCTACATTGACACTGTCGTCATAACCCAGGCATTCATCCAGGTGGGGGTCTATTACTGGACTATTCATATTATTAGTCTATTTGCTTATGTTCACTCCAACACCATACTCCCTAATTTTTGTAGCTTTAATGTAAGCTTGGATATCCAAGAGGAAGTTCCTTTAATTTTGTTGTTCTTCAAAATTATCTGTTATTCTAGACTTTGCCCTTTGCACATCCATACAGACGTTTAGAATCAGATTATCAACATCTACACACATGCAAAAACCACTCCCACTTTGGGAATGAATTGGATCTCTAATCAGTTGGAAATTAATTGAATCCAAGACAATTGACATCTTAACAAAATAGAGTTTTCTAATCATAGCCTTGATGTAACCTTACATTTTACTTAAGATTTAAAAAATAAATTTCTCCCACTAATGTTTTCTAGTTGTCTATGTAATGGTCCTGCCGATCTTTCATTAGATTCATTTCTAGGATTTGACTTTTTAAATGTTATTGTTAAGAGGTATTAAATTTAAAAATTCTATGTATAATTACTGGGTACTGAAATACTTAGGATTGACCTTCTGTCCAGTGACTGTGCTAAATTTATTTCTTAATACCTTATTTGTAGAGTCTTGTATTTTCCACATATACATTCTCCTCATTTGTGATTAATGACAGCTTTACTTTGGAAGAGGCACATTTTATGAAGGAGGATGTGGAGGGATTGGAACCTTCATACATTACTGAAGGGAATAGAAAATGATGTGGCTACTTTGGCCAACAGTTGGTAGTTCCTCAAGATATTGAAAGTAGTTGCTATATTGCTATATGATCCACCAATTCCACTTCTGGGTATATACCCAAATGAACTGAAAGCAAAAATCTACCCCAAAACTTATACATGAATGTTTATAGCAGCATTATTCACAATAGCTAAGAAGTAGAAACAACCCAAGTGTCCACCAACAGTGAAGGGGCAAATAAAATGTTGCATATCTGTACAATGAAGTATTATTCATAAACAGAAAGGAATGAAATACTGATACATACTACAACATATGTGAAACTTGAAAAAACTATGCTAAGTGAAAGAAGTCAATCACAAAAGACCACATATTGCATGAATCCCTTTATACAGAACGTCTAAAACAGGCAAATCCATACAAACAGGAAACATGACTGGTTGCTTAGGACTATGTTGTGAATGGGGAGGGATGGCTAATGGGTACATTTTTGGGATGGGAGTGATGAAATATTCTCAAATTAGACGGGGTGATAATGGTATAACTGAATATTCTAAAACCACTCATCTGTGCACTTTAAATGGGTGAATTTTACAGTATGTGATTTATATCTCAGTAAAGATGTTTAAAATTTTTACGTAGGAATGTGAAAGCTTAAAGAGGTAAAGGTACACTAATGTTCTTTGATATAATCACCAAATTGGGGGATTTTTGGCAATCCCAACTTTTTCTTTATCCTTTTTCCAGATTTTCCAAGAACATGTACTTTCAAAATTAGAAAAATATAAAAAGAATGTTATAAAAATGTAGAATCTTTCCTCCTCTTCCCCTGCCCAACAGCAACAATAGCAATAGCAAAAACACCCAAAAAAAACCACCCCAATAACATGGTTTGAAGGAGAAATGAGTTGGCACCTGAGTTCAAGACTGTCTTAACCCAGGATAACTTAAAACAAGAGTTAAATGGTGGTACATGGTAGCTAAGGAAGCAAAGGTCATTTAGTAGGAAACATTTTGCTTTTCACCTTTTTTGGGTATAACTGTTGTATATATTGGTTTCAGATGTACAATATAGTGTAATTTAACATTGGTATAGTACACACATATAGTGTACATTGTGGAATGATTGCCACAATAAGTCTAGTTACTAGGAAAACAATATTAAGTCACATGTTTAAGATTTTCCCATAACTGATATGAACAAAATGTTACACAAGATAGATAAATTTTGCATCCCTGGCCAGAATAAATTGAAAAAGGCTAGTGAGAAAGTTGGTAGTATGATTTTGAAGTAGTTAACACTTTGATCAGAATGTTAGATGAGGAAAAAGTGACAGGGTAACTTAAAATGTCTGCATGGCAAAATTGGCAGGGAATTGTGATGGCCTAGTTGGAATTAAAGGGGATACCAAAACCATACATGTGAAAGGACAAGGGCTCTCCTGATGCCAGAGAAAATGGCTGAGGGACAGTTCTGATGGAAAAGTCGTTCACGTGATGATAAACAAGTGCTGTTACCATTATTTTCAATCAGGATTCCAATCTTTGAATTCAACTGTTCTATTTGCTATCTGACTTTTGTCAAAGTACTTAACCTCTTTGAGCTTCAGTTTCCTGTATTTTTAAAATGCAGGTATTGAAAGATCAATACCTACTTCACAGGGTAGTTTTAAGGGTTATATCAGGAAGTACATAAAGGCACTTAGCATAAATGCCTGGCACATGCATTTCAAAAATGTCTCAAAATGTACTTATATTGCCAGTGGGGGAAACTGGGTGAAGGGTACACAGAACCTCCCTGTACATTTTTTTCTTGCAACTTCCTGTAAATCTGCAATTATTTCAAAATAAAAAGTTAACAAATGTATTAGCTATCTTGTGTATGAATTGTATTGCATCATTTGTGCTAATGCTTTTCTTACCAAAGGAATCAAGAACCAGGAACACAAGCAGTTTGGTTACAGAGTTACACAGAAGTGAAATTAGAATAGGAGCAACTTCTGAAACATAGAACCACAGGACAGCCTTGCTGTGGAGGGACCTTATAATCAAGGCATAGTTTAATCACTGAACTTATCTGGATTTCAATACGTGGTTTGCTTATAGCTTTTTCCTGGTTCAACTTGAGTCATCCATCCAGATTCAGAATTATAAGCATTTCTTCAGCACACACACTCTCGGGTAGGCTCTCCACATTACTTTGAATGTGACTGCAACTAACGCTTTCTGCATTTTAAGAAAAAGGCATAAGGAAAATTAACACTGCTATTTTGATCCACTTAATGCTCGCTGTTTTCATATCTTACTTTTTCCAATGAAATGAATTATATAGGATGCCATACATCGGCTGGAATAACTACAGAATTCTCAGAGGAGAATCTTTTTGGCTATACAAACCTGGAGCACTGAAAAAGCACTGGAGTACTTACTATGGTGGATAAGAAACAGAGGATTTATTTTCCTTTATACTCAGCTTACAGTAGTGGTTATAACAGGACACTATTCAGTTCAAAACCAGCCTATGTCAAGAAACCGCGGCGGTGGCTGATCTGGGGACAGAAGTTGTGTTCTGTTGCTTTCCACAGGCAGCCTTCAACTCCTGTAAATGGAGAAAGAACAGCCTGAATGGGGCTCAGTTCTGTGGCTATTTTCCCTCTATTTCCCTTCTTTCATTTTTAGGATGGTGTGAGAAAATGGATCTTTAGCTGATGTGAATAAAAAGAGATCCTATGTCTTTGAAAACCAAAACCAAACTGGGAGCTCTTGGAAAGGCTAAGATTTCACATTTTGGAATGTCACCTTGACATGGAACTTTAACAGGGACTAGAAGAGGCACAGAAAGGGAAGATAAAAATTTCACACAAATATTTACCTTTATATGATTTACCAAAATATGTATAGGAGACTTTAGTTAAGAGATTGGCAATTAATTTTAAAAAAAGGAAAATATTTGTTCTTTTTACCTGAGAATTGTGTCAACCTGGAGAAAAACACAAAGACGAATAAAAATGAATGTTAAAAACTTGTTTTAAAAGCATTTTATCATATAGGTATTTTTCCATTTTTCATATGATTCATTTTTTATTATTCCAAGCAACAACTAGTAGGTCTGCTTTTTATACCAGTTCTGCTTCAAGAATTATTCTAAAGAAAAATGTAAATGGTTCAATTACCAATACAAAAGTAATAAATGGGATAGCATCAAGCAAGCCAGGTCGGTTTTTTGTTTGTTCATCAACAATATTTTCCCCATGATATTTGTTATGTTTGTTTGTGTTTCAAGAGCCAACTGCATCAATTTCCAAGGCTCCTTGGTTACTAATAAAAGTTTTCACTATCCTTTGGAAGAGGACTTATTCTGAAAACTTCAGGCCTTTGTAGCCACATGGTTGGAAACACTTTCTCAAAAATTACATGCACAATTCCCTCTGTTTTACAGACTTCAGTGGCAAAGCAGGTTAACAATTTATACCTTGTGTTATGCTCTGATCACTAGACAACAGACAGCTTCTGGCATCTACAGGCTACATTTTAAGAGAACTTGGGGTAAAGGTACACAGAACAATGGTTGCTACTCTTTGTTTAAAAATTGTTTTTTATGAATTTATATAAAATGCATTTTATAGAGTACTACTGGTTTAAAAACACTTTATCTTATTTTTGAGAAAGGAAGAGATAGAGAAAATCAAATGTAAAGAATGTGTTCTATTTGTGCTGAATAAGGATACTGTCACTGAAAAGTCTGAAACCATATTGCCTAAAGGGACCTGTTGTAACATGTAATGCAGGTAAGATGATAAACAAATACACAGCTCTTAAACAATATGGACAGAATAATACAAACCCTCCTTTGAGAATAGAGAGGTAAAACTTCCTGAGGCCTACCTACAAAAGGCAGAGCTAGTCATTCTGTATTCCAGGCAAGCATTTGGTACATAACATCTCTTTAATCACGATCACTGAGAATTTTAAGTCTGACTTTACTGGGTAGATCATGACAATAGCTTTCTTCGTCTTTAGGTGTCCTGTGGCTGAAGTATAATTGGCATTCTGCAGAATTTGTTTGGTTGCAAGGAGATCACTAGTTAGTGTAGATCCAAACCCTCTTTCCTCCACCTACCCGTAATTGCTAAAGTGGTTAGGTGTCTGCAAGACGTGTAGTAGCAGTGGGGCACAACTCTCATGGGTTGAGTCAGTTGGGACTGATTTCTGTCGATAGTTTGTGAATTTCTAACTCCTTGCCGTTTTGAAAGTGTCAGCTGAATTCACATAAGGACATTCTGCAAAGGAAGTAGAAAAAAACGACAATTTGGCCTTTAGTTTGAATTATTCTATACTTGAGAAAATGAGACACATCGCTAGAGTTAGGGATTCTATTCCAACTTTTATTCCTCTCAGAAATTTAATACACACTATATAATGTGTCCCACTTTGTAAGATTTAAGAGGGAAGTTTTGAGAATATCTCTGTAGAACCCACTTTATTTCACAGAATCATGCATTTCAGAAGAACTGGTTCCTTAGTCTGATCGCTTAATGGCATTATATGCCAATATCGTGCCCTTGGTTGAGACTACACTTTAGAAAGGAACAAGCTGTAACTATTAAGAATCCGCTCTCTTCTCCAAGAGACAGAACCTCCAAGTGGCATCAATTAAGCATCTGTGCTTTGTTCTGCACTTCAGGAGACTTCGATTTTGGAGGCCTCTGGGGAAGTTGGAGATCGATTTAGAATCGTGGAGCTAGGACAGTGTGAAATGGAGTCAGAAAACCAGGGTTCTGTTCCCACTTTGCACCAGGGATCTTGAGGTAGTCACATAACACGTTAAAGAATGCGGGAATAATAAAATCTGTAATAACGATTTTAGTTGAGCACCTCAAGGGCTACCAATATTTTATAACTGATTTTTTTTTTTTTTAAAGCGCTAACCCTAGGACTTCTTCATCCAGCATCTCCTAGGTATACAGGACCATTCTAAATTCCTTACATTCATCGCTAATTCCAGTAATCCCAAGAGGCAGATATCATCCTTCTGTTCACAATTGGGTTACACACCTAAGTAAATGGCAGGATCAAGATTTGAACCCAGGCCTGCCACAGCTCTAGCTGGAGGAGCTTCCGCTTTGTCAGCTCGGGATCAGCAAGACACGGGGATAATTAACCTGTGTCTGAGATGTAAACGTGCTGTGTGTAAAAAAGCCGGTGGAACAAGGATGATTTTGTCATTCAAAGAGCGGGCAGCCAGGCCCTGGGCTTTGTTACTACCAGCCACTTCGCGGAGGCCCCCGGCGCGCGGGGAGGCGGCGCTTCCTTCCCCCGGAGGGTGGGACCCTCGGCCTCGGCCAGGCCGCGGATCGGCGACGACGTACGTGCAGCCCTGGGGAGGGAGCGCGGGGCGGCGAACGGCGCGCCTTCGGAGAAGAGCCGTGTCTGATTGAGGCGGTGGGCGAGACCGGTGACCCAATAAAGCGAGCCGGGCCGCCCGAGGTCCCGCCCTGCCCCGGCTCTGGACACACGCCGCACGGTCCCGGGCTGGCGGCAGCTTGCTCGCCCCGGTCCGCAGAGCTCGGCGTGAGGGCGTCTCCGCCCGAGGGTGTGAGCGCGCCGCCGGGCCGGACCAGGCTGGGAGCGGGGGAGGAGGGAGGTTACGCCGGCCGCCCCGGAGCCGCGCGGAGCGGCCAGGCGAGGCGGGGCGCGGGCGACGGCCTACGCGCCCGCCCGCCCCCGGCGTCCGGGAGCCGCTCCGCCCGCGGCCCAGGCTCGGGCCCTCAGCCCGCCCTGCGCGCGCGTCCCCGCCCGCCCGTCCCTCCTCCTCGCCGCCCCTCCCGCGCGCGTCCACCGACTCCCCGGCTCGCTCCGCTCCATGTAGCCCCGGATCCCCGGGAGACCGAGGAGGAGGGGGCGACCGCAAGATGGCGGGTACGTGGCCCCCTGTTCTCCGGGCGGCGGCGGCGGCGCTTCCCCGCGCCCTCCGCCGCCCCGAGTAGAGGCCGGGCCGGGGCCGGCGCGGGGAGGCTCCGCGGGGTCGGAGGGCGGGCGACGGGGGTGGCGCGCCGGGTCCTGGGGGGCGCTGACCGGGCCTTTCTTCTCTCCTCTCGGCGCAGACCTGTCGCTGCTCCAGGAGGACCTGCAGGAGGACGCGGACGGATGTGAGTGAGCCTGCCTCGCTGTTGCCGTCGCCGGCGGCCCGCGGGAGCGGCCGGGAAGGAAGGGAGGGCGGCGGCGGCGGCCTGGGCCCGGCCCGGCGGGGTGGACGAGACCGGCGAGGCGTGGCCCTGGGTCGGCCGCGGTCGCGATTTTGAGGGAGAATTGCGCTTGGCTGAGGAAACGGTGTCCCGCTGGTGGAGAGATGCCCCGCTGAGTGCCCAGGCTCGTCTGCCCCATCGCCCACCCCTTGTCACCCCCAAATCTCCTGAGGGCTCGGGGACTGCCGGGCCGGCAGTTCTGGAAGAAAAAACTGGTGGGGCAGAATTTTGAAACGGGATTTTGGGTGTGTTTGTTTCCTTTGCGTGCCTTCCGCGGACACCCCTACCCCTTCCCCGGGAAAGGAAGAGGTTGTTAGGAAGGAAGGTGTGTTTTTCTTAGAGTTGCTCGCAAGTATTACACAGCAGCCGGCTGTAGAGAGAAAGCCTGGTCCCTGTTCAGCCCTCTCAGTTCGGTTGCCCCCTTTCTGGTTCTATAGCGATTGCATACCTGTAATTTCACTTTAGCTCTGGACTGTTTTAAGATCACCCCATACCCATTTGATTTGTGAATTACTGGAAGGCCCGAAGGTGTGGCCTTGGGCGGAGTTAGAGGTCTGATTCTTTAAGGCAAATGTTCACAAATCATCCAGATCGCCTTAAATAATTAAATTACATCTTTGAGAAATCGAAGTTTTAAGAGAGTCAATTCTTTTGTTAAAAACAACTTTGACATTGTTTCCAGAATAGTTTCAGGAAGGAATTGCTATTTAGAAAGGAATTGTGTATTTCCTATGTGCTTTTCTAAGCATCAGAGGGTGATAACCATGGTAGAATTTGTATTTAGGGGAAAGCCTGCCTGATGCTGAGATTTACTGTGGCCAATACCTATGTAAGTAATTCGGAGATGGTTGCAGTTTGAAACTGCTCTTTTGAATATTGTATAGTTTATCCTTAGCATTGTCCGATGTGGTTTCCCTTGCCCAAATTAAGCTTAATTCATAAATTCCTGGGTGTTATGAGTGAAGTAAGGGGATTTTGCTGTTTAGAAGGATACTCTAAACAGAGTAAATATTTTAAAAGTAAAAAAAAAGTACATAAATTTTCGCTAAGTCTGGGTTTGTTTTCGTCTTTTAAGTAAAAAGCTCTCTAAGGGAGCGAAACAACTTTTACATTTCCTTTAATGTTCTACCTTAGACCACGTACCTGCCTACTAGTAAGTTTTAAATGTTAAGGCAGCTATTGATTTCTTGCAAAGTTAGGACTGGAGAGGTGGCTCTGATTGTTATCTCAGACTGGGCTTCTCATTCTTGTATTTAGCGTTAAGACGTTGTAAATAGAAAGTATATTCATTCAGCAGGTGTCTGGAACTGTCCAAAGCAAAAACCGTGTATTCATTTATTTTCACTTAAGTGCCACGCACTCCTAAAGGATGAGCTCTAGTGTCAGTTTCCTGGTTAACCCTTAAGGAGCATAGTCTAGCGGGGAAAGCATGCTGGTGAAGAACTCAACAATGATTTATTCATGAGCCTTAAGACTTCTGCTCAGTATTGGGCAGATAGCTGTGCAAAGGATGATCACAATCCATGCCCTCTAGTGGTTTACAGACAATTTTAATGTAAGTGTGATAGTGAAGATATCAAGGCCAGTTTGAGTAAACAAGACTCTAGAGCCAGACCGCTTTGTCCCAGCCTTTGCATCGTCACTTTGGACAGACTCCTGCAACTCACTTAACTTCTTCATGCCTAAGTTTTGTCATTTGTTAACAGGCATGATAAATATTACCTGCCTTACAGAGTTGTTTAGAGCTGTACATAAATGAATGCATGTAAAGCACTTAGAAAAGTATTTGGTAAATAGTGACTATTACGTCTTTGGTGTTACTAGTAAAGAGGAAGTTCAAAAGGAGGAGCAGAGAAGGAAATACTGTTGGACATTATGCTGCAGAATTATATATTCATAGCCGCTGCTAATGCTTGCAATTAATTTTTTTAGGGTTCTGTTCTCAGTGTATTTTAATTTAGGATAAAATGTTAGACATTTGAAGGCACAAATAGTTACTTGTATATTTATAATTTAGTTAAAGCCTTATTAGAATAATTTCTTATTTTTCTCAGTTGGTAAAGTTTTTACAGGTGATACCTTGACCCAGAATATTCAGGAACAAAAGACCTTTAGATATGCTCAGTTGAAGGACCACTTGCTGTATGTTGTGAAGGGGAGGAATGAGGGGGAAATCTGGCTATTGTGCCCTAGGTGGAGGGTGAGATGGTTGGTTAGGGAATGAAAAAGCTTGTCAAATCCTGGAGTAACTGGAAAGGTAAAGGACCGGAGATGTTAGAGAATGGTGTTTGGGCTGCCCCTACAACCACACTATCTTATGAGCTTGATTTTCTGTCTCAGGCACTGATGTGGAGGCCTGTCAGTGGGGTAGTTGTGCACCAGATCCTGCCACTCCAGCCAGGCTAGGTCTAAGTTGTCCTTTGAGATGGGAAGGAATTATTTTATGCTCAAATTTTAGAATCCTTGTTGCCTTACCTAAATGTAGAACCAAGACAAAGACAGGAGAGTGTAAATACTGTTGTATACCCAAAATGGACCTGGGCAGGGCCTAGATCTTGAAGGAGGCCTCTGTTAGACCTTACTTAGAGTCTCAGGTCTTTTGTTTAAACGGCAGAGTCTCTGTATAAAGTCAGTAGAAAAGTGGGTAGAATGGTGAAAAGGATTGGTCAAAGACTGAACTTGATTTTGGAGGAAAAGAAACAAAATTCTAATGTGAAAAGTGGTACAATGTATGTACATATCAAAAGGTCATAAAGGTAAGCAAATAAAATCATCAGGTACTACTAAGTTTAGGAGAATAATACAATGAATAAGTTTGTTTTAGTTTAAAAGTGATTCTTTAAATATTGTACTATGAAATATATTTTGAATTTCAAAGTGAAAGCAATCCTCAGTTTGAATAGATGCTTCAGCAGAGTGACTGCCAATTTGGGTAAACCCTCTCTTCCTTCAATAATGGAAGGCAGTGCAAAAGTACAGATAGGCTTTCAGAGAAAGATATTTTAAATTCTGTCAGTTTTCCAAAGATGCAATTCTGACTTACATTTAAGTTGCTAGATTTCTAAAATAGATGAGATAGGACTTAAGATACAGTAATATGTGATGAATTAATGCTTATAAAAATAATTTTGTTGGAATTTGATTAAAATTTAAATTTTTATCAGTGTAGTAATACTTTGAAGAATATTATTTTAAAAGAATGATTACATAACACTTAACAGTTTACAGTACCTTTCATACACAGTTTATTCTTCACAGAAGTCCTGTAATGTGTAGGCCATGGTATTCTGATTTTAATAAATAAATTTAGTGATGGGCAAAGGGACTAAATTATTTTCCCAAGAAACAAAAACTCCTACTAAGTACCAGCCAGGATTTCAAGTGAGACTTCCTGATTCTAAATACTGTATTTAAATACTGTCTTTTCTTAAATTGTCCAGTTTACAACATTGAACATCCCTAGGTTGTCATATAGGCAACTTGTTTGAAAACATGCTTAAAATGCCCTTGGAGATTAATCTAGCATGCTGCATATGTTTTAATTAACCTAGAGAGAGAGATCATTAGAATGAAGCTTGGGTGTAATAGAGCTTACAGTCTTTATGTTAACTTTTCTTTCAGCTTTAACTAGCATGATGGTGAAGAGCTTTTGGAGCTGTATTATGGAATATACCATATCCACGGAATTTGTCCTATTTGTTGAAGCTTTGGAATCCTTTTATATTATATTGTTTTTCAGGTTTGAGGGCAGTATTGAAATGCAGTGAATTAATGAGGGGTCTAAAACTAATTGTATGTAACTACCTAAACTATGTGCCTTTCAGAGAGTCTCTGGGCCCTCAGACTAAGTTTGAAAACTAGTTTTGATAAGCTCAGAGTCCTTGCCACCTAGGGAACTAAGAAATAAAAAACGGGGGTTGTGTCCAGTAGTGCCCAGGGAATCAGTCAAAAACCCGGAGAAGGTGCCCTTGAAAGTCATGATATTTAGAAGTGTTGTTAAATAGGGATTTGGAAGAGTGAGTCATGAGACTTGGTAGCATGTTTTGATTGCTATCAACAAGACTGGACAGGAGAAGTCTTTATTTAGAGGTAATAGAATTCATATTGTAGGAAAAAGTGCTTTAAAATGGTTTTTGTGGTACTCCTTTGTGTATAGAATCAGAAAATGATGCCTTGGGTAATAGTTCCTGTGTGGAATTTTTTTAAAAAGGAAAAAGAGGGAAAACCCTTTGTAAATATGCATGTGAGCTGCCTGGGCTTGTAGTACCATACAAAAACCCCAAATGTAAAGAGACCTGAATATCTGTGAAAGACACACAGGCTGCGCTAGGTAAAGTTCATCAGTCTGCTGCATTTGATCACTAGTTTGTTATTTCTGGCCCTTTTGCCTCAGTTCCTCCTTTCATTCAAAACAAAGAATTTATATTTTCATTAAACTGTTGTTACTTCACTCCTGTGTTTGCCTTATATTTTGGAGTTGTGGATTTTCCTCTGGTGATGACAAAGGATTTTTGATATCAGCTACATGATAGGGCGGCCAGTCCCTGAGACTTGAATTTGGGTGTTGTTTTGCTTTGAATTTGGATCTGAAAATAAACCTCATTTAATGTATTGGGAAGAAGAAGGCATAGCACGTCCGTGGAGTTTTAGCTAAGGTGGTTAAAAAGGCCCGTATTCCCTACAACTAATAAGAGGGTACTTCACAGATCTTTCAGCCAGCAGATCATGTGAGGTTTTCCCTTTCCAAATCTATCCGCTGACCCCCTCTAATTTTTAAGTCAAGCCTTCTTAGCTCCTTATTTTTAGAGTTTTCTGGCCTATTTGATACCAGTTTGGTTGGCATTTGAGCACTGGGCCTCATAAACCTTTACATCTTAAATTCTGACCCCTGCCATTTATTCACTATAAAATCTCTAGAAGGCTATGTAACTTTTCTCAGCTGTTTTCTATCTTTAAAGAAAAGATAGCTGTTTTGGGCTACTACAAATAAGGCTGCTGTGGGCATTCATATACAAGTTTTGTTGTGGATGTAAATATTTTCTCTTGTGTATATACCTAGGAGTGGAATAGCTATTTGACTTTTTGAGGAACTGCTAGTCTGTTTTCCAAAGTGGTTGTACCATTGTACATTGCCACCAGCAGTGTGTGAGAATTAGAGGTGTTCCACATCCTTGGCAATGCTTGGATGGGTAGTTTTCATTTTAGCTATCCTGTTAAGTGTGTGATGGTTTGTAGTTTTAAGTTTGTATTTTCTTAATGACTAATGATGCTCATCTTTTCATGCGATCACTTGCCATCTATATATCTTTTTTGGTATAGTGTCTGTTCCTATGTTTTGTGCATTTTGGTGTGGGGAGGGTAATTTGTTTTCTTATATATAGTTCAGATACAAGTCCTTTTTTAGATGTGTGATTTGCAAATACTGTTTTCTAGTTTTGACTTATCTTTTCAGTGTCTTACCAGTGTAATTTGAGGAGCAGAAATTTTGAATTTTGATATTCAGTTTATTACTTTTTCACAATGCCTTTTATTAGGTTGAGAAAGTTTCCTGAGTTTTCTGAGAACTTTTTTAAAATTAGGAATGGAGGTCAGTTTTCATCAAATGCTTTTTCTGCATCTATGATTTTTACTTTTTTACTTTTTAATGTGAGGAATTACATTGACATTTTTAAAAAGTGTATACTGTTAATTTTCTAAGTGGGAAATTTCTAACATACACAAAAGCAAATGAGCCATCATATACGCCCACCATTTAGCTTCAAATTTCCTTTATCCTTCTCTAACATTTGAAGTTTTTTGGGGGAAGGGAGGCAGCAGTCAGAGTACCTCAGAGACATTCCAGGTGTGTTTAATTTAGCTATAAATATTTCACAAGGCATATACTTGAAGTGTAATGTTCTAATCTGCAAATAGGATATCTAAAATTATGGTAAGGTGTGGCAATTTATGAAAGTTTAAATGATTAAATTCTTTAGACATTTGCCTTGCTGGTTCTAGTACAATAAAGCACATCTGTATAATTACTAAATTCACTTCATCTTAATCATATTGACCACCAGGATAAGAGAAGCAACATCTTGCTTTTTAAAAAAATCACGCTAAGCACATTTCACCCTTTTAAGTCAGTCTTATAGTAACAAAAGAATAATATTTTTAATTGGTTTGCTGTATCATCTAGAGGATCACATAAACTTAAAAATTTGAGTTATGCTGTGCCTTTACTGAGCTAGTGATCCCAGAATTACAGAAATCAAGAGCTGGAGAATAAATTATATATTCATCCTTTTCATTTTAAGCATGAGAAAATAAAGATAGTATGGTGGCAGAGGCTAGATTACAATTCAGGCCTTGTAGACTTTAATATTCTTTTCCTAGATGTCATCTAACAAAGCTCTTTAACTTGCTGCAAAAGGGAGATGGGAGAAATTTCTGGATTTTGCTTATTTTTTAAATTACCATTTATTGTCATACTGTGTGTTGGGCATTTTGCTATATAACTTTACATAAATATTCCTTTGAGGTATGCAGTTCCGCAAAAGGGTGCCCGATGAGGCTTGTCTAACAGTTAAGTGATTTGTTCAGTCACCTAACTTGAAAGTGTTAGATTAAATTTAAACAGTCTGATAAAATCTTTATTCATTACTTTATTACTGTGCTCTCATTGCCTTCCACTTTTGGCTTCCTTTAACATCACTTATTTAGATGATTTAACTTCCTAAAGGCTCTGGAAGATTTAAAGGTCGTAGCATGCTCTTAAGTATTTGGTGGGTAAACTAATTTTTGTCCTACTAGTTCCTGACTCTCAAGGGAATGTCAGAAGCAAAATGTACCCCTTTACTTCGTGTTTTAAAGCACCAGGTATGAGGAGGCAGTTGATGGAACAATGGGTAAGAACATCCATGTGACCTCTAATGTGTTTAATCCTGTCACTAGCTAATTACCTAAAATGGTCATTCCAAAATCTTACTGATGAATTTATATTTATATTTAAATTTATATATTGCTTTGAGTTTATATTCACAAAGTTGATTGTAATTTTTACATTTAAATCTATCAGTAGTTTTTGGAAGAAGTTAACTTCAAGACCAGATAAATTCAAGACTTCATTTATTGGGGTTTGGTGGTAATTTGGACCTGGATTAGCTCAAATTTTATATTTGGATTATCCATAGGAAAAAAGATTACTAAGTAAAGTAGTTCAGTTAATAAGACTATAAGGAAAATGTTTACTCACTGAAGGGAACAAACAACACAGCTATGACACATGGGAGAGCCACACCTGCAAGAGCTTTGGTAACTATGGATCTCCTGACTGGCAGATACACTTTAGAAAACATGATTTAGGTAACTGATTTGCAAGATAGAACACACTGCTCCCTCTTTTATTTACATGTGTACTTTAGGAAAATGTTTTTGGTAGTAGTCATAGAATGAACATTAGTAAATTATTCTTGCTTTAAATTCAGTTGTGAGATTAAACATGGCTGTAGAACAATTTTATACTTAGTAAAGAACATTTAAGGATTTCTAAAGATTTAGTAAACTATATTTGAAAGGAAGATTTCTGATTAACACTGTATTGTCACAAAGTACAAATTGAAATGACATACCTGTTCCTTGAGGTATATTTATAAGACTAAATTATATGATCCTTCAAATTGTTGCTTATCTTTTTCCATTAATTTTTTTTCTCCAAGCAATGACTAATTGTGTTTCTGCTACATCATTAGACCAAGGGTAGAAAATTTTCCATAAAGAGCTGATAGTACATATTTTATATTTTGTATGTCACATGGTATCTCTTGCAATTACTCAGATCTGCCGTTGGAGGACAAAAGCAGC
Organism: Manis pentadactyla; assembly: GCF_030020395.1. Lineage (NCBI taxonomy): Eukaryota > Metazoa > Chordata > Mammalia > Pholidota > Manidae > Manis > Manis pentadactyla. Next base: position 109,553,047 of record NC_080024.1, read on the forward strand.
CATAAGACAGTACATAAGTGAATGAACATAGCTCTCGACCAATAAAACTTTATTTACAAAAACAGTAGGCCAGTTCAACCTGCTGAACTTAGTTTGCTGACCCTGCGTTACACCGTAATTCAAAGTCTACGACATTATTTTTCTTTACCCACAGCAGAGTGCCCAGCACTCAGTAGACCTTCAATACATACTTGCTGAGAGGAATATTGATTTTTCTGGCCAAGCTAAGTAAATAAGGCCTAACTTGCAGTCAAATAATGAAATTTTAAAATTAAACTTGTTCATTAGAAAACTTTTTGACCTACAGAAAAGTTGCACAGGTGTTACAGCTAATTCCCAGAACTCTTCACCTACATTGAACTATTATTAACATCTTGCCAATTTGTTCTGTTTTTCTTCTGCAGCTATACACACACATATACAATGTAATGTATACATTATTCTTTATCTTAACTGCTTCACACCTTCTGAGAATAAGTAGTAGAAATCATGACCTTTAGCCTGTATCTACTAAGAACAAGGCCATTCCATTCTCTCATAATCAACAATCAAATTCAGAAAATGTAACATTGATCTGATTCATATAACATATAGTCTATTTCCAAATTTTACCAGTTGTCCAGTAGTGCCCTTCGTAGCAACTGCCTTGCCAACCCAGGCTACTACATTGCATTTAGTCTTTATGTCCCCCTAAAAGTTTTTATTTTTCATGATAGGGGTATTTTTGAAGAGTCAATTCGGTTTTATCAGTTCCTTTATGATTTGATTCAGATTATGCCTTTTTTTTTTTTTGTGGGCAGGTGGAGGTGGACGGGCAAACTATGTAAGTAACATTGTGATTTTCTCAATGCTTATATCAAGGGCATCTGATCTTACTTGTCCATTCATTATAGGTGGTGGTAATTTTAACCACTTGGTTAAGGTGATGTCTGCTACATTTCTCCACTTGAAGATTCTGTTTTTTCCTTTTGTAATTAGTAAGGGAAATAATTTGACACTGGGGAAATATCCCATTCCCAAACAAACTTTTACCAAGTGTAGACTGTGTTGATTCTTACATAAATCAGTTACATTTAGCAGCTGGCATTCAGTTTCACAGAATAGCTTGCCCTTCTTCCTTATTTATTTGTTGACTTACTTATTTGGTAAAATACCATTTTAAAACCCCAATTTTGTGGTAACATAAAAATGATTAAATCTCTCTGATCTATATATATATATATCTCATTATCTTTCATTTTCTAAGATATAAAACTTAGGAAACAAAAGAAAATTTAGCAAATTTATTGTGGCCTAAAAGTATCATAGTTGAATTGGTGGGGGGCAGACAGTCGCTTTCTTTCTGTTGTAGAGGATCTTAGAGGCTGTGTGAAGAATAGGAGGATGTTTGGATCAAGCTTGGTGAAAAGTTGTACAAATTAATCAGTTCTCTTTGGTGTAGTACTTCTCAAAGGCATCAATCTGCTAATTAATCTCATGATACCTTGGGGGTGGATAAAGTATAGTTAAAAGACCCTGTCCCCTCAAGTTTTATCTCTATGATGACCTTTTCATTAGCAAATATTGATAAATGTGCATTCTTCAGTAGAAACTTTATACTCTGGTTTTTAGGTAACAAAAAGATGAGCAAGACAGTCTTTGTCTTCAGGGAATTTGTGTTGGGGAGGAAAGGTAGAAGAAAATGAAAAAGAAATAATGTAAACACTGCAATTTCTGGCTGAGTAAAAGCAAGGGCCCCAACTTCAGGGAATTCAAAGGAGGAGGAGATCTTAATTAGAATAGGAAATACTTCCTGGATGGTATTTGAGGATAGAGAGGGCAGAAATGGGGCAGATGGAATCACGTAAAACAAGAAAGTAGTAGGCATGTGGTACAAAATAGACTCCCACATGGGCTATGGGCCTGGGAGGAAAATAGGTTGGGGCCAGATCTCGGAAGCCCTTGAATTACAGCTAAAGAAGTTGTACCTTAGTTTGGACTGCTTGGGGACTTTGTGGGGAGGGAAGGGAGGAAGGGCAGGGAGTATACTGAACAAAGCAGTGCTCTGGAAAGATGGAAGTGGTGCTAATAGTAAACTGGATTAGAATGCAGAGCCTGTAAGTAGTAGATTGAGGCACTGTAAAATCTAGGGCAGTGGTCTTCCAATTTAATTACTGTATATGTCCAAGAACTCTTTGTCTCATACATTTTAAAGTTGAAAGTTATTTTTTAAATAAAACTATTATATCACTTTTAAAAATGGAATCAGAATACCATAGCACTTTGATACCCACTATTATCCGTTTTCAAAAATTCAAGAATAAACTCTACATTGGGAATTACATTGTTCTTTTCTCTTTTTGATCCCCTTCCATTTCCTACAAAGAATTTTACCCTAATATATTTTTATGCTTGAAAAATGTATTGATTATCACATTTCTTGGCACCAGAATTTTGTATATAGAGGAATTGAAAATCTCAATTTCCTGTGGCCATAAAAAATTTTTTTTTCCCCACCCTTATTCCTCCCTTCCCACCCATCCTCCCCAGTCCCTTTACCTTTGATAACTGTTAGTCCATTCTTGGGTTCTGTGATTCTGCTGCTGTTTTGTTCCTTCAGTTTTCCTTTGTTCTTATACTCCACAGATGAGTGAAATCATTTGGTACTTGTCTTTCTCTGCTTGGCTTATTTCACTGAGCATAATACCCTCTAGCTCCATCCATGTTGTTGCGAATGGTAGGATCTGTTTTTTTCTTATGGCTGAGTAATATTCCATTGTGTATATGTACCACATCTTCTTTGTCCATTCATCTACTGATGGACATTTAGGTTGCTTCCATATCTTGGCTATTGTAAATAGTGCAGCAATAAACATAGGGGTGCATCTGTCTTTTTCAAACTGGAGTGCTGCATTCTTAGGGTAAATTCCTAGAAGTGGAATTCCTGGGTCAAATGGTATTTCTATTTTGAGCATTTTGAGGAACCTCCATACTGCTTTCCACAATGGTTAAACTAATTTACATTCTCACCAGCAGTGTAGGAGGGTTCCCCTTTCTCCACAACCTCGCCAACATTTGTTGTTGTTTGCCTTTTCAATGATGGCGATCCTTACTGGTGTGAGGTGATATCTCATTGTGGTTTTAATTTGCATTTCTCTGATGATTAGCGATGTGGAGCATCTTTTCATGTGTCTGTTGGCCATCTGGATTTCTTCTTTAGAGCACTGTCTATTCAGCTCCTCTGCCCATTTTTTAATTGGATTATTTGCTTTTTGTTTGTTGATGTGTGTGAGCTCTTTATATATTTTGGACGTCAAGCCTTTATCGGATCTGTCATTTATGAATATATTCTCCCATACTGTAGGGTACCTTTTTGTTCTATTGATGGTGTCCTTTGCTGTACAGAAGCTTTTTAGGTTGACATAGTCCTACTTGTTCATTTTTGCTTTTGTTTCCCTTGCCTGGGGAGATATGTTCATGAAGAAGTCACTCATGTTTATGTCCATGAGATTTTTGCCTATGTTTTTTTCTAAGAGTTTTATGGTTTCATGACTTACATTCAGGTCTTTGATCCATTTCGAATTTAGTTTTGTGTATGGGGTTAGACAGTGATCCAGTTTCATTCTCTTACATGTAGCTGTCCAGTTTTGCCAGCACCATCTGTTGAAGAGACTGTCATTTCCCCATTGTATGTCCATGGCTCCTCTATTGTATGTTAAATGGCCACGTATGTTTGGGTTAATGTCTGGAGTCTCTATTCTGTTCCACTGGTCTGTGGCTCTGTTCTTGTTGTGGCCATAAAATTTTAAAACAAATTTTGGTTTCCATTATTACTCGTAATACTTGGTTGACCAGAGTATATCACAATTATGATAAAATATAATGAATAGGCATCTCAATGAAATGGATGGTGCTTTTAAAAGATTAACTTATGTATTCATGGATGAATATAATTGGTTGCTAGAAGGAGATATTTAGCATCAACTTTTGCTTTTTAAGAGGTATAAGCACAGACAAATTTCATTGACATAAGTTGGTGGAAAGGATTTTGTTAGCAGTGTTACTAAATTCATTGAACTTCTTCCAACTTATGTGCCAAAAATTACAAAAATTATTTTTAATGAGCTATCAGTCTTTCAAATTTCTTGAAAGCAAAGGATAGAAAAACACCTGACTTGTAAAAGTAGAGTCTTTAGAGAGTTGGTCTCTAGAGAGTAACACTTTGTAACACTTTCATCTGTACTTCAAAGCATCCCTTTGTTTACAATAGAGGTTTTTTCTGCCTTGGTGCAGTGCATCACTGTAGCCTTAAGATAGTTTAAAGATATGCCTTTGTCTCCTGGAAGGCAAGGGGTTGTGAAAGGGAAAGACTTAGCTCCAAACGCCTGGGCCAATTTTGTGATAGAGTTATTCCTGGAATTCGGGGTCCGGAATACCCCTTAAGTATCATTTGATTTATTTCCAGGAAAATCTTTGTGTGTACCTCATGGGGTTCAGATACCCTAGCTTGCTCTAAGCAGAAGATACCAGAACTTCTGAATTAGAGTGTTGGGAACTGAGGTGGAAGTACAGAATGTTTTATAAAAGTAGAATTTATAGTTCTTAACAACTGATTAAATATAGGGGCAAAAAAGGTACCATTAAAGTAATTGAAGACCTCACATTGGAGAACTTAGGGTTATTGGGGAAAGAGGATAGAAATTGTTCATGGGAACTGGTAATTGGAAAGTCATGAGGAAGAGCTGATTTTTAAAAGATTACTTTGAATAGTTTAATTTGTGGAACAAATGTGACATTGAGGTAGAGATTCTAAGCACCTGCAAAAATGGGTTTGGGGATAAGTGCAGAAGATCTTTGGGAGTCATTTGCATTGTAAGTGATCATTGAACCTATAGATTATTGAGAGGAGGTATGTGTGTGTGTGTGTGTGTGTGTGTGTGAGAGAGAGAGAGAGAGAGAGAGAGAGAGAGAGAGAGATGTATATGAAGAAAAAGTAGAGGGAAACTACTTACTTCCATAAAAGAATCAGAAAGAGGTAAGCAAGAATAGTCCAGAAAGGTAGAAGAATACTCAGGATTGTGTACTACCAGAGAACCAAGAAAAGAGGGTTTAAGAAGAGGGTGTTGGGATAGGGGGAGTCATCCTTGTCAGATGATGTGTGGAAGTTAGACAGTGGGTCTAAGGCTCCTGCTTTTGGCAAAGTATTGCTGTTTGAGAAGAGAGAAATAGGACAGATCATATATCTGTTTTGAGGAGGAGGTAGAGACTTCAAAAAGACATACATCTTTAAGCTTGCTATTCTCTAAAATGATTTTTTCCTCAGACTTCTTAAAGATGTATGTCTTTTTGAAGTCTCTACCTCCTCCTCAAAACAGATATATGATCTGTCCTATTTCTTTCATTCTGTGAGGGTAGTTCTGGGAATTTAGAATAGAGACTTGGATTATTTTTTGAGAGAATTGTAAGATTTAAGAATAGTAGATTAAAAATTCTTAGCATGAAATTAGCATGGGTTTGTAATATATGTGAGTATCAAGGAAGAATAGGAAAGAGGCTTACTTATAGTATTGATGCAGGTAGAACTAGAATTGTCTCCATTGAACTAGAATGTTGTACTCTTGAGGAGATTCAGGCTTCTCATGGATTCCTACCCTTCTCCTCTGCTCTTTGATAACTAAGAATGTAGTATAATTGGAAGAGGAGTAGAATGAGCCTGGGGTTCTCTTAAAAAGCTTATCAAGACAGGTCATTCAGCTTGCAAAAGACATCATTATCTTTGCTTCTTTCTTACTTTTTAAAAAAGTAAGTGTTTTAATTAATAATGTTAATTTTTATCAAATTATAAAAGTTGAATAAATGTATACCTATACTACTAAGAATTGTCTATTGTTCAATGGAGATAACTAGAATTTAACTTTTTGCTTAGAAAATCTCAAATGTCATTCCTCATCACAAGATGATAATGGCTAGGTAAGAGGATATTTCAAAGTGTAACAGTGTTGCTTTTTAAAAATTAGAAGGCTGAAGTGACCTTAGTTGATAACAGCCCCTTCTGTTATCTTCCTCCCTTATATGTGAATCCTGTATCCCACCTTTACTAAATTACTTGTAATTTTCTAAACACGACATGGTTTTTCTTACTCCCTGTCTTTGGATTTCTGTGCTTAAAATGCCCTCTTCTGCCTTCTGTCCTGTTTGGCAAACTTCAGTGTATCTTCTAAGAATTGGCTTGGCTTTGAAGCCAGCTTTTTCTCACCAGGGTGGACTTTAGAAGTATAATAGTTAAGAACATATCATAGTTAGCATATTTTGTACATATATACTCTTACACTATGTATTTTTTCTTAGTATATATAAATGTCTCTATGCACACATATACACACAATATACATATACATGTATACTTATATGTGTACACTTCTTGTCTAGCTTTTCTGTCCGTGAACTTTGTTGAGTGCTTCGTGTTTACAGTATATTTGCTGTCCCACTTACTGGTTGAATGAAATGAATGAAAACATTACAAAACACATGGAAACATTTAAGATTCTCTGTATCTAGAAACAAACCAAAATGCAGGAGGAAAACATTTACTTATTTGCCTGACACCATATAAGATAGTTTATAGACATTATTTTTGTATGTGTGTCTTAGCAGTCTTGACAACAAACAAGTATTTTATAGAGGAGGAAATGGACCCAAACTAACTTGTGCAATTTCACAGAGCTAGTGCATAAGTAGCAAAATATGAGGTTTGAACCCAGATCGTATTTTAACATACAGAGATAATTTTTTTTATGATCTTTTGAAATATAGTTGGTAAACAGTATTATATTGGCTTTAAGTGTACAATATAGTGGTTTGACCATTATGTATATTATTAAATGCTGCTCTGTATTTAAAAAGCCTAAGAGCCTGCTCTTTTTCACACTACTTTTGTTATGACTATGTAGGGGTTAATCATCTTTGAAATTCCAAAGTGGGTCCAACTTTTAAACTTTCACATTTTAGGCAGTTTTCCTTAAATTTAAAACAGCTGAAAATTGGGTCATTATTTTCTGCTCCTTTGGATTTCTGCTAGTGCTGGTCCAGGAAGCTGAGAGTAGATAGAGTACACTTCTTGAATTATGAGGATGATTTTGTCTCTTCTGTATGAGCTCTTAGCTTTTTTATACAAAGGGAAATAAATACTTGGTTTTATAAGAGACAAAGGTAAATGTCATTGTTCTGTTTTTTTCTTTGTAATTTTTTTTGATGTTCTCTTTATTTGCAATGTAACACATTTGATTCTTCTCGTAATTTGAAATTCAAATCTATTCAGTCCAATTTATGCCTAAGGTAGGATGGACTAAGCCTTAAGGTAGAGGGCTTTAGTTTGTATCCTAGGTTTCTGTTCCTAGTAGGAATTCTGTTCTATTAGATTCTGTTCTAGTCTTTTGTATTAGAATCCACTAAAAGCCACAAGTTTTCATTAAAGGACGTATCACATAGCTTCTTCCTTGCAGCTTTTATTTTATAATTAAATATTAGGTTTTGAAAAGAAGATCGCCTAATTAAGTATTTATTGGAACTCTTGTCTCTTATGTTGAGCTCATAAGTCATCCTTCTTTTTCCTTTCACCCTGGTTTCCTTTCAGCTATCTAAGAATAAATTCATAGGGGAAGAAGGAATATCACAATTTGGGGAGGACAGATATAATTCAAAAAAGCATTTCAGAGTGGTCATTATTTTATATGCTTTTTGGTCATTTTAAAATTTCAAATAACATTAAAAGATGACTTTTTTTACCTCATCAGTGGAGCAGGCTGGATTTTTAAAGCTGTGAAACACTAAAGGGTTATTGCTGCTATAGTGTCCAAAAATCCATAAACTTCAGGTAGTTCTTCAGAAAGAACGAACTCCAAAAGAAAGAACTTGGGGGTATTGAGCTAGAACTCCTTTATAATTATGAAATGTCTCTGTACATCTCTAGTAACATTCCTTGTCTTTGTCTATTTTGTCTGATAATGTCACCACTGAACTTGCTTATACTTAACTGTTTTCATGGTTTGTTTGTTTTTTTTAACCCTTTTCAACCTACTGGTCGAAGTTTTGGCTTTAAAAACAAGTCTCTGGTAGATAAACCTTAGTTGGGTGTTTTTTATTTGTTGGGGATCCCTACCTTTTAGCTTAAATGTTTAGTCCATTTATACATAATATAATTATTGATCTGGTTGGATTTAAGTCTTCTTTTTTCTGTTTGTCTCTTCCTCTCTTGCTCCTTTCTTGACTTTTAAAAAATGTATTTTGGTATTTCATTTTAATTATTCTGTTGGCTTTCTAGCTATCCTTTCTTGCATGTTTTAGAGATTACTCCTAAGGATTGTAATTTGCACCTGCTGTTTATTATAATCTACTTGAAGTGTACTACTTTGCATAACCATAGGATGTTTGTAGCAGTGTAGCTGAATTTCCCGCCTCTATGCTGTCTATTTTATTGGAGGATGTTATTGGCTATGTCATCACTTAGGGTATGTGCTGTAGGATTTTTTTATTAGTGGTAATAGTTTTTTACTGATTATTTTTTGTGTTTTTTCTTCTTGTAACCTGTGGCAGTTATTTGCAGGATAAGTTAGTGTGGAGTTCTTAACCATGGTAATCTAATCCTTGTGTTTTCCATAAAGAAGAAATTCAGAACCTTGTTAGTTCGGTCAAGAACTGATGAGGAGCCTTGAACTTAGAGAAGATGATTCAGGCAGGTAGCAGCAGGAGGCAGTAGTACTGGGAAATAGAAACGAACCTTTGTCACCAGTGCCTATGCCAGAGTTGAACAGCTCCATGGAAACTGGCAACCATGATTGATAAAGTGGTGACAGAAGTTGAAGCAAAATATGATTTTGTTACCCACTAGCAGTAAGTTTATCAAATACGATTGTTCAGTAATCTGCATTCAAATTAGTGGGGGTACTTACTAAAAATGACTGTTTCTGGGCTTTACTCTAAACCTGCATAATCAGTATCTGAATATGAGATTTGGGAATCTGCATTTTGGAGGTAAGTGCTCCAGGCTTATCTTAGACACAGTGATATTTGACAGTCACTGCTCTAAGAGTCTTCTCCGCTGCCCCTGGCTTGCTGTGGGCCAGTATCAGTATTAATGTACTAATGTTTATCTTTAAGATTAACAAGTATGAGATTGATGAAATAGTTTGGTCATAGTAGTAGAATTCTAGGGCCAGCATAAAGGTACCTTTGAGGTCATGCTCTCCCAGTAGAGCATGAGTTCTCCTTATATTACAGAGGAAAAAACTGAGGCCAAATGAGAGCCTCTGAGTGGTTTTTACAACTCTTTGGTTCATAATGAATAAGGTACTTTGCTATCAGTGGTAGGTAGGTCAGCATAACCTATATAAAACTTTTCTGTACTATGTAAGTAATATTTTTGTGTTAGGTGTTATTTTTACCCCAATTGGACAATTTCTGCCACGTGATTATTTTTAGACCATTTGCACTTAATGTGATTATTGATGTGTTTGGGTTTAAGTTTCTCATCTTGTTATTTCCCATCTATTTGTCCTGCCTTTTACTTCATCCTTTTATCCTCTTTTTGTGTCTTTCAGGTTATTTTTTTTCAATTCCATTTTATGACCTTTCTTGGCTTACTAGCTGTATGTCTCTGAAGGGCCTTTTGATCTTTAAAACAGTTGCTGTAGAGTATAATTAGGACATCTTTAACTTATTACACTCTTATCTTCAGGTAATACGTGTGTCTCTTCACATATAGTGTAAGAACTTTAGGGCAGTATACTTTACTTCTTCCTGCCTTTGCGCTAATCGTAGTCATATATTTTACTTAATAAACACCTCAGTGTATTTTTTATCTCTTTATTTTATAGTACATATTTTTGCCTTAACAATTATATTCTGAAGAGATTTTTTAAATAAGACTTTTATCTTTACCATTTCTGATGCTTTTTGTTTCCTTTGTGTAGCTCCAGATTTCAATTTGGTATAATTTTCTTTTTGCTTGAAGGACTTCCTTTAGTACTTCCTGTAGTGCATCAGTCTGCTGGTGATGATGACTGTCAGCTTTTGTATATCTGAAAATGGTCTTTATTTTACCTTTGTAATTGAAAGATATAAATTTCAAAGACATTTAAAAGATTTTTATTTATTGCTTGTAGAATTACAGGTTGACATTGTTTCTTTCAGTATTTTAAAGATAGTGCTCCACTCTTTTCTGGCTTGTATTGTTTCTGATGAGAAACTTGTAATTCTTATTTTTGTTCTTTTGTATATAATGTGAGTTTCTCTCTGACTTCATTGCAGAATTGACTATTTCAGTGTTTGACATTTTATTTATTTACAAGTTGTTAGTGTTTTGACTCACTGTGTAAATTCTTTGGTTTCTGTGATCACTCTTTTCTAATCACTCTGTTCTGTGATCACCCCCATACTGAGTTTCTAAAGCCTCTGAACCAAATGCTTGTAAGGCAATTAGAATATACCTGTAGAAAAAGGAGAGGAAGCATCTTTTGGATATTTGTGGCTTCTGAATTGATTTGGAGATTCTCTTGTGATTCTTTGTACCACTTCGGAAACATTAAGGGCAGTTTTACTTGTGCTGCTTCAGACAATCAAGGAGTTCCTTTTAGTTTCAGAGTGTTATAAGGAGTATTTCTGATGTCTCTGATAGTTGGTGTGGATGACTACAGCTCAGAGTCTGATGTGATTATTATACCTTCAGCCCTGGACTTTGTCTCACAAGATGAAATGTTGACGCCACTGGGGAGACTGGACAAGTATGCTGCAAGTGAGAACGTATTTAACAGGTAGGTGCATATTCTTTCCATTCAAGTAGAAATAGAATGATGGTTTTTATTACAGTAAGTTCAGTAGAGAAAGTAAAATTATCCAGTTTAAAGTAGGTATTAACATGTGCAGTCTGAGTCACCATGTTTTATTGGAATCACAGCCATGGCCTCTTTTCTAGTTGTTTACTTCTTGATCCTAGTGAAACCAAGCATTCTTTTTTTGCTTTTGGGCAAAATAATTATTTAAATAAAAACAATTACTATCTTGCTAACAGCCTAGTTTTTATATTCATGTACAGTGATTATTGAGTGTATTAGTCTTGTCAACAGATTGTTGTTGTATACCTACTGTGTGCCAGGTTCTAGGGGATTGGGACACAGCAGTGACCAAGAGCTAACACTCTTCCTGATGTATTTTTCAACTATGGTCCCCCAACCACCTATATCAGACTTTTCTGAGAAATCTAAAAGTCTTTGCTTAAATTCTTTAAATATAGATGTATAAAACTCACTTAGTTTAAAAAATATGTGAAGGTAAATAAAGTCTTATATAATGAAAAATGAGTATATGTTCCCATTATTATAATTGAAGATAACTGAAATGAGTTTTCAGTGACTTTAGAAATTTGTCAAATTAGTTAGATAAAGATGAAAATATTTTGGTGGTAAGTGTTCATTCTCATCTTGTTAAAATCTATATTGGCATTTTTCACTTAAGAAATTATGAACTTAATATATGTTATAAAATATATTAAGAAAAAATTTTCTTTAAAACTACATGGATTCTGCCTCTTGAAATTCTAAATAAGTGCCTCTGTACACAATGTAATTTTATTTTTCTGTGCAGACAAATGGTGGCCCGGAGTTTGCTGGATACATTGAGAGAAGTCTGCGATGATGAAAGAGATTGTATTGCTGTTTTGGAAAGAATTAGCAGATTAGCTGATGATTCAGGTATGCTTATGAAGAGAAAGGTTCCTTTTCCAAGTCTGTGTTTCTAAAATCTAATGAAAAATTCAGTGGGATAGGAGATTTCTTTAAAAGATTTCCTAAGTAAATTATCGAACCATCAGTTACAAAATAAAAACGTGTTATTAAGGTCCACACATTTTATACTAGGCCCATTTACTTCAGTTTTGGAAATTTCACATCATAAAAATCTAAAAACATTGTTTTGCATCAGGTATATTAATATTTTAGGATTAATACAACCTTTAACATTTTGAATATTGCTTCTCCTGTTTCTCAAACTTTTTTTAAGTTAATTTTGTGAGTAAATACTTGGTACATGATAGGGTTAATTTTGTGAGTAGATATTTTGTACATGGTTATGGAACTCTTTTTAGATAAATGTATTTTTTTCCATCGCTCTTATCTGTTCTTACTTTACAGTCCTTTATCCCTCATCTACATTTTAGTAATTTCTCTCAACAAGTACTTGCTACCAAATTCTAATCTGCCACCTGACCATTGAATGTTCCACTGCTATTAACTCTATTTTTTCATTTTCTTAAATGCTTTGTTTTCAGATCCTCTTGTTTTTTTAATCTATTGTCATGTTCCTTGTCAATATATTTCCTGTTATTTTATCTTTAAAATAGAATGTTTAAAATGATTATAACCTCTAGGGATTGTAGTAGCTGAGATTTTTGGTGTTAGAATAGTATGTGTCTTAGTCTTGCTACTGAAGGATCATTTTCTTGTCTTTTTTTTTTTTTTATAGTTTTGTATTGTGAGCTCATCTTCAGTGGATCTTCTTAGGTATTTGGTGTTTGGGTCCTAGTGTGTGGGAGTGACCCTTGGGTCTTTTTGAGTTGTTCTACCAGGCTCAGGGTTGTTGCCAACTGGGAGTAATTTTAGTTTCTTGTGTGTGTATCTATTTGTAATTGTTCTGAGGGGGAATAAGAGAGGGGAGGCAGTTCTCCCTGGATGTATAAATTTTAACCCAAACCAGTTACAAGTATTTTCCCAGGGTTTCAGTAATAACAGAGTGGCAGCAGGTTTTTCTCTGTTCTTCTAACATTGAATATAACATACTATAAAAAGTACATGAACTGTAATAAATGTGTAACTCGTTGAAGTATCACAAAAAGAAGGCCCATGTAATTAGTACTCAGACCAAGCAATAGAATCAGCATCCCCAAAACCATCTCAGTGCACCACCTAATTCTGTCCCATTCTTCTTCCTTAAAGGTAATCAATGTTTTCACCATTAAACATATAGTTTGTCTGAACTTTATATGGTATCATATTGAATGTATTCTTTTGGTCTAACTTTATACTTTTGAAGCCCATCATGTTGCATGTAACTGTATTTATGGATTTTTAAAAATTGTCAACCATGATTACTATCTGAATATACTGCAGTGCTCTATAAATATACTACACCATATTTACCCATTGTTCTGTTAGTGGACATAGGATTGCTTCTTGCTTTGGGCTGCTAATGCTGCTTGTAAGCAAAGGAGTCATATGGAGCACATGTGCACTCATTTCTGTGGGTATATGCATAAAATTGGTCAAAAGGTTGCATATATTCATCTTTGAGATGCCATAGAGTTTTCCAGTCACATAACAATTTGTAGTCCCAACCCCAAGTGTATGAAAGTTCCTGTAGTTTTATATCTTCACCAACATGTTTAAATTTTGCCAAAGAGGTAGTAGTTTAAATGTAGTTTTAATTTATATTTCCTCAGTGACCACTAAAGCTGAGCACCTGGTTCTATGCTTACTAGCTGTTTGGGCATCTTCTTTTTTGAATTACCTGTTCAGGCCTCTTCCCCTTTTTTAAATTGGCAGTCTTTTTATTACCGATTTGCAGGAAATCTTTATTCTGGATTGAAATGCCCAAGTCATTATGTGTACTATAGGTATCTTTGTCACTCTAACTTGGCTTTTTTCTCTCTTAATGGTGCCAGTTAAGAGACTTTCTTTTATAAGTAATAACTTTTTGTCTCTTGTTTAAGAAAATTTTCCTTACTTCAAAGTCGTGAATATTTTCTCCTGTATTATCTAATTGAGAGGCTTTATTGTTTTGCCTTTGACATGTACATCTACATTCTACCTGGAATTTATTCTTGTGTTTGATATGATGTAGGGGACAAGTTTTATTTTTGTTGTTCTTTTTAATGTGGGTATCCAGTTGACTCAGCACTATTTATTGAAAAGACCTTATTTCATCATCTGTTGAAAAAGACCTCTCTTTTCACCTTTCTAAGTCAGTTTTCACCTTTATATAATCAACTGTGTATATTGTATATGGGTCTATTTCTGGACTCCGTTGTGTTCCATTGGTCATTTTTCTAAGCAAGGCTTTGAAAAAACAAATTACTGATTTTGTTCTTATCCAGAAATGGAACTTATGTTCTCCTTTTGCTTCAAAATATACATAAATATTAGGTCAATGTTAGCAACTTCAGGGTGAGTGATGAAAAGTAGAGAAGGCTATTTTTTTTAATATTTAATTTTTTGACAACAGAAGCACTCTTGTTCAGATACTGTCTGACTTCAAATGATACAGCCATGTAATAGAAATTCCAAATATTGGTTTGCTGATAAGATTCTTAGCTTTGTAAAATGCTAGTACATTTTTAACTGATGATTTCATTAGTTTCTATTTGTTTAAAATCTTATTTTCTTTCTTGTATTTATTTGAACAATGGGTTCTTTGTATATTTAGTTATTAATACTTTGTTCTAGTTTCTTTCAGGCTGTTCTGCCCTTTAATGGTACTTGATGTCTGTTAACAAAGTCTTAATAAAATGAAATTCAGCTGGATTTCCAGTTGTTTTTTGGGTTTTCTTTGCCTTGAAGGGGCTTCCTACCTTGAGATTAAATAATTTTTAAATGTTGTCTTTTTGTTTTTTTTTTTTAAAACTGCTTTTGATCTTTAAAAAAAACATTTGGAGCTTTACATCACCTTGAATTTATACATGGTATGCAACATAGAATCTTTTTTTCCTCACATAGCTAGCTAGTTTTCCCACCATTACTTATTGGATAGTTCAACCTTTTGAAACCCAGAGATTTGAAATGCCATATTTATCACACTTAAATTTAACATATATTCTTGTATTTTTTCAGGCTTTTTTTTTTTTAATCTGTTGGTCTCCTTTAAATACTCAACCTTTTAGTCTTAAGACATTAAACCTAACTGTAGATTCTGCATTCATTGACTATACTTATATTAGGAGCCAGTCTTTCTGACTTGTCCTAGAAGGTTCTTACATAGAGTTTATAGTAATACCATATTCTAGTTGATAGGAATATTGGTTATTTAACCCCTAGCACAGTGTGGCCCCTGTAGGTGGTGAATATTTCAGTCATTGAAGGAAGTGATTGCATCCTCAGTGCGTGCTGTTTTGATCAAAGCTTGGGTTGGGGTAAGATCCTCCTTTTACTCATGGGACTGATGTGTACAGTTGTGAGAAGTATCACAGAGTTACAGAGAACATTTTGTAAGCCCTTTTTATGCTGCAATGAAAGTCCAAAGCTTTCCTAAATAGTCTTAAGTCCAGATAAATATTTTGTTATGATAGAATTTGTTTGCTCACATTTCTATTATTTCAATAGAACCAACTGTGAGAGCAGAGCTGATGGAACAGGTGCCTCATATTGCATTGTTTTGTCAAGAAAACCGGCCTTCAATCCCATATGCTTTTTCCAAATACTTACTACCTATTGTGGTTAGATATCTCGCAGATCAGAATAATCAGGTAAGATGCCACTTAACGGAAATTTGTTGTGGTATAATGCATGTAGAATGGCTTACCCTAGGTTGTCTCATTTGGATGTTATTTTCCTTTTTGGCTTTGTTACTCTGTTTTTCAAAATGATCTTTGTCTTAGACAAGATATGTGAGTGTCTGGCAAATTGAGGAGGTCTCCTGAATGCTGTTATAGACAATGCCTAGTAGCTGCATTCTTACCTGGTACTCTTGTGGGTGTTTCTTACAAAGTTTAATTTGTGAGACATCTTTTATGAGGATGCTTTCTGTTGCACTTCATCTGTTATAACAGAATCTACAGGTTCTTCTTTCTTGGTAATAGATGAAGAAAAGAGCCACAAATTTTTCTTTGCAAGGTTTTGCCAGTTACAAATCCCTTTAAGTTGAGAAGAGAAGTCTTTCTGTCATTGTGAAAATCAAGTAATAGAGTTTTGTTATATCACGTATATATATTTTATGCTGTTAATTTTTTTCCTAGGTAAGAAAAACAAGTCAGGCAGCTTTGCTTGCTCTGCTGGAGCAGGAGTTAATAGAGCGATTTGATGTGGAGACCAAAGTGTGCCCTGTCCTCATAGAGCTAACTGCCCCAGATAGCAACGACGATGTGAAAACAGAAGCTGTGGCTGTAAGTAGAACATAAGTTTTCAATTTAGGTAAAAATTGAGTAATAAAAGTTGCTCATTAAATATTATGTTCTTACATGCTGTGGGGTTATATGTATCAAAGTAGCCACAAATCATTAAATTTGAAGTAAATGCCAGGCTACAAAGGGGCATTGGCTTACAAAAAAGGTGTATTTTCTGTGGGCCCCCTATTGTGCCAAGCACCTGGGAATAGATGGGAATAAATTAACAGCATAAAATATATACATGTTATAACAAGCACCTGAGAAAGCAAGAAATGCAGCAAGAAAATAATAAGCAACTGTAACTTCATTATTAAGTTACAATGGAAAAATAAGGGAGAAATAATCAGCACAAGTTTGAAAAAAAAAATGACACAAAAATCCTGTATTGAAAAAAAAACATTTGAACCCTTTTTATTGCTAATGAACACCTTTCTAGGCACTGTGTAAGCACAGTAGGAAAACAAATAATTCTTGTCTCCTACCCTTGTTAGTATGGTCCTTAGCAGAAAGATAGTAAGTAATTTTATTATGATGTAAATTATTATTAGAAAAATACACAGATTAGGTAATTGGGCACATAATAAAGTCAAATAAGTATAATAGTTTTCTGGGGGTTTTTTTGACATGGATAGTCAATATTTTGATTATTTGAGAACCATCATAAAGGGGGCATGAGCTAGAATGTAATAACTTGCAAATCACATCTATGGTTCCTGAGTTCAGATAGTAAGAATTCTGCTATTAAATTAGTAAAATGATAAATCTATTTGAAAACAATCATATCTATATGGATAGTGAGAGTTTACTATTTAAACCAAAAGTCAATATCATTGTATTTTTTGTTAATATAAAAAAAATTACCAAAGTTTTATAGTGCTTCTGGATCATGAAGATGAGTTAATATCTCTTAGTCCCTTTGCCTTGGAAATTCCTGAATTCCATTATTCAGGTACCAGTTAATAAATTTAGGTAGTTTTATTAAAATTACCATTTTTATTGAAGTAAAATTCACAGACTAAAAAAGTTAACCATTTTAAAGTGTACACTTAAGTAGCATTTAGTTGTGTAACTCCCACCTCTGTCAAGGTCTGAAACACAGGCTCCCCTGCCACCAAGTTCCTCAGTAAAGGAAATCAATTTTGTCATAATTGTTGGTTTATATTGAGTTGAGTTTAACTTGCTCTATTATAACTTTTGATGGGACTTGACAATAGTTAGACATAATAATTACAAGAAGACTATATCCAGCACTAATATGAAATACATTATTCTCTTAAATTGATTTATATTTTTTTGTCATGTTTTGCCTTTTTGCCTTCTCTGGCTTCTCAGCTATTCTCTCTCTTGGGAATAATTTATTCTAATAAATTTAAGTATGCTAGATTGTTGATACAGTATAACAATGGATCTTTTAACTATGGCTTGCAAATGCCTAGAAACAATATGGAGTCAAAACAAAAAAACTGGCTTCGATGTTTGGGAGATGTAGGTGTTCTGTGGAATTCTTTTTTTAAAATTGAGGTACATAGAGTGTGTATACACTAATGTAACCATTGCTGTGATCAAGATACCAAACTTTCTCACTCTTTTTCTTTCTTCCCCTCAACTATTTCACCATCCTCCACTCTTCCTCCCTTATGGTAACCATCAGTTTGTTCTCTGTTTACAAGTGTATTTCAGTTTTGTTTTTCTGTTAATTTGTTTTGTTTTTTAGATTCCACATGTAAGTAAAATATGGTATTCATCTTTCTCTAACTTATTTTACTTAGCATAGTATCCCCTAGGTCTATCTATGTTGTCACAAATGGCAGAATTTCATTCTTTTTTTTTTTTATGGCTGAGTAATATTCCATGGTGTCTGTCTACCACATCTTTTTTATCTGTTTATACATCAGTGGACATTTAGGTTATTTCCATATTTCAGCTATTATAAATAATGTTGTGATAAACAAAGGACTGCATATATCTTTTTGAATCCATGATTTTGTTTTCTTAAGGTAAACTGCCAGAAGTGGAATTTATGGGTTGTGTGATATTTCTACTTTTAGTTTTTTGAGAAACCCCTGTACTGCTTCCACAGTGACTGTACCAATTTGCAATCCCACCAGCAGTGTAGGAGGGTTCCCTTTGCTCCTCATTCTCACCAACACTTGTTATTTCTTGTCTTTCAAATAGTAGCCAGTACCTCTGACTGGTGTGAGGTGATGCCTTGTGGTTTTGTTTTGGATCCCTGATGATTATTGATGTTGATTATCTTTTCATGTGTCTGTTGGCCATCTGTAATTCTTCCATTTTTTAACTGGATTGTTTGTTTTTTTTGCTGTTGAGCTGTTTGAATTCTTTATATATTTTTGATGTTATCCCCTTATCAGATAAATTATTTGCAAATATATTCTCCCTTTCAGTAGGTTGCCTTTTTTTTCATTTTGTTGATGCTTTCCTTTGCTGTGGAGGAGCTTTTTAGTTTGATATAATCCCACTTGTTAATTTTTGCTTTGTTTCCCTTGCCCACGGAGGCATATTCAGAAAAAAATTATTAATGCTTATGTTATAGAGCTTGTTGCCTATTTTCTTCTAGTAGTTTTATGGTTTCAGGTCTTATATTTAGGTCTTTAATACATTTTAAGTTTTCTTTTGTGTATGGAGTTAGACAGTAATCCATTTTCATTCTCTTGCATGTAGCTATCCAGTTTTCTCAAACCATTTATTGAAGACCCTGTCTTTTCCCCATTGTATATTCTTGCCTTTTTTCTCATGTATCAATTGACCACATATAATTGTGGGTTTATTTCTGGGCTCTTTGTATTCTGTTCCATTGTCTGTGTGTGTTCTTGTGCCAGTACCCTACTGTTTTGATTGCTGTGGTTTTATAATGTAATTTGATTATCAGGGAGCATAATACTTGAACTTTGTGCTTCTTTCTCAAGATTGCTTGGGCTTTTTGGGGTTTTTGTGGTTCCATATAAATTTTAGGATTATTGCTCTAATGCAGTGAAAAATGTCATTGGTGTCTTGATAGGGATTGCATTAAATCTGCTTTGGACAGTATGGTCATTTGCACAACATTTAATTATTTCTGTCCATGAGTGTGGAATATCTTTGCATTTATTTGTGTCTTCTTCAATTTCATTCATCAATGTCTTACAGTTTTCAGAGTATAGGTCCTTCACCTCCTTGGTTAAATTTATTCCTGGGTATTTTAATTCTTTTTGATTCAATTATAAATGAGATTGACTTCTTAATTTCTTTTTGTTCATTATTTGTATATAGAAACACAACAGGTTTGTGCATCTTAATTTTGTTTCCTGCAACTTTACTGAATTCATTTATTAGTGATTATGGTTTATTGGTGGAGTCTTTAGGGTTTTCTATACATAGTATCATGTCATCTGCAAATAGTGACAGTTTTTTACTTCTTTACCAATTTGGATGTCTTTTATTTCTTCTCTGAGTGGTGTGGCTAGGACTTCCAGTACTGTGTTGAATAAAAGTGGTGAGAGTGGGTATCCATGTCTTGTTCCTGATTGTAGAGGAAGAACTTTGAGCTTTTCACCATTGAGTATGGTGTTAGCTGTGGGTTTGTCACATATGGCCTTTATATGCTGAGGTCTGTTCTCTCTATACCCACTTTGTTCAGAGTTTTCATCATGAATGGACGTTGAATTTTGTTCAAATGTTTTTTCAGCGTCTATTGAGTTGACCGTATGGTTTTTGTCTTTCTTTCTGTTAATCTGTGTCACATTGATTTGCAGATGTTAAACCATCCTGCATCCCTGGAATAAATCTCAATTGGGTTGTGGTGAATGGTCCTTTTAATGTATTTTTAAATTAAGTTTGCTAATGTTTTGCATCTACAGTCAGCAGGAGTATTGGTCTGGTCTATAATTTTCTTTTTTTGTAATGTCTTTGTCTGGTTTGGGTGTATCTCTAGTACTGAGGATGCTGGTATTTTGATAGGGATTGTGTTGAATCTGTTGATCAGTTGGGGGATATTTGCCAGCCTAAAAATCCATGAACATGGTAGATCTCTCCATTTATTTAGGTCTTTTATTTTTTCAATGATATTATATAGTTCTAAGTAGACTGATCATTTATGTATTTTGTTAGATGTTTTTCTTAACGCTATTGTGAGTGGTACTGTTTCTAAATGTTTCCAGTTATTCATTGCTAATTTATAAAAATACATTTGATTTTCTTTTTACTCTGACATATGTCCTGCAAATTTCCTAAACTCATTTACTTGTTCTTGTGATTTCTTTGTAGATTTCTTGGGATTTTCTATGTAGACAATCATATCATACATGAATAGAGCTTTCTTTCCAGTCTGTATGTTTTATACTTGTATTTGCACAGGCTGGAAGTAGATGTAATAGATAAATGATTACAGACTATCAGATTTCTTTCTGTACTAGCTGGGAGGAATTTATTTAAATAACACTGCTGATTTTCAAACACAGTTCATCCTCACTTTGTCCAATAATATGTCAACTGAAGCATGTGTATCAGAATTTTGTGTGTCTTCCTGGGAACTGTGGGTTTTGCAGAGGAGGGTTGTGGTTGCCATAGACTTGAGTTTCAGTAAAAAGGTATTTTGCCAGGTAAGGACTGCTTTTATATATATAGTCTTCTCTTAGCAATGCAGTTACAGTTAATCCAGATCCTTCTTATGGTTGATGTTTTCCATTAAACAGTCACTATTTCCTTTTTTTATGGGAAATGTAGGTTTTTTGCTTTTGAAGTTACCAGCAAGATGACTAATAAGATTGAAACTATAGGCAAAACTGAAATTGCTAAGGATTTTCTCTGAGCTTACTGTGCATTAATAAGTTAGCAGACTTAACTGGAAAAGTCTTAGTTTGAATATATTTTCACTGCATTCTTATTTATTTTAGATAATGTGCAAAATGGCTCCCATGGTTGGGAAGGACATTACCGAGCGTCTTATCCTCCCTAGGTTTTGTGAGATGTGCTGTGATTGCAGAATGTTTCATGTTCGGAAGGTATTTTTTTAGTCATTCTCTTTTGTTTAAGAACACTTGGTATAGTGGTTACCATGTAGATATGAAATTTAAAAGGTTTCTTTAAAGGGCTCTATCTGTAATATTTTGAAATGTCAGTAATGCTTCTGTTGTTAGGTCTGTGCTGCCAATTTTGGAGATATTTGCAGTGTAGTCGGCCAGCAAGCTACTGAAGAGATGTTGGTATGTACTGCAGAACTAAAGGAGTAAGCAATGTGCTACAAAGTAGTATATAAAGTTGGAAATGTATACATTTACCCTGAATTTTATTAGTACAATCCCATGAATGTAAACCAGAAAGGTAATATGACTTCTGAGTGTAGGATTTAAATTCCTGTAATCTGGACACTTAAATTGTGTTTTCGATAAAGACAGTTTGTTAAAAATGTAGATGTGTGTAAGAACCACTGATCCATTTTTACCCTTCCCATTTCTATTAAATAAATCAATTCTTACTTATTTAAATGAATCTTTAATTTTATTGCAACCCTTAAGTATTTTAGAGACAAATTAAATCAATAGCAGGTTATTTTTAAATGGTTAGTACATGGGATATGTATCCTTAATGTACAAGTTAGCATTCTTGGAAAGTCTAAAATGTTATGCAAAATATGTTTAAATGTAAGCTCTTGAATACCATTTAAGCTGTGTTTATTGGGAGTATTTTTGCTTCTCCGTGTTGGTAATGTTATGAATTAGGTGTGATTTATTTAAAGTTAGTGAGTATTAATACAAAACAGGTCTTCTAAATTTTGTTAAGAAAATCCAATATTTTAAAACACTAAGAAAACAGAAAATGAATAAAAATAACTACTGAAACCTACTGTGTTTCTGTGGCTAACATAACATTGTCCTTCTTGCATAGCTGCCCAGGTTTTTCCAGCTTTGCTCTGATAATGTTTGGGGAGTCCGGAAGGCTTGTGCTGAATGCTTCATGGCAGTTTCATGTGCAACATGTCAAGAAATACGAAGGACTAAGTTATCAACACTTTTTATTAATTTGATCAGTGATCCTTCACGTTGGGTAGGGTCTGCTTAATTATCATTTTTGTAAAATATGTTTTACAGCAAACATGATTTTAATTTCATAATCTTAAGAAATAATTTATTATATAAGGTGTGTTATTTAGAATTAGACAGGAGACTACTGTATTAACTTCTTTTTGTTACCTGGACAAAACTTCTGTACAAACATAAGTCTGGTTCAATTCTATTGATAGATGATGTAGTATACTGATTTTCAGATGTTAAACTATCCTTCAATCCCTAGATAAGTCTCACTTGATCATAGTGTAATAATTCTTTATATGTTGCTGGATTGAGTTTGTTAGTGCTTTGTTAAGGATTTTTATATCTGTATTATAAGAGGTAATGATCTGTATGTAGTTTTTTTGTTATGGCTTTTTTTCTTTTTTTCTTTTTTTCTTCATCTTATATCAAGGTAATAATAGCCTCATAAAATGAGTTGGGAAGTATTCCCTCTTATGTTTTGGAAACATTTGTGAAGAATTGGTATTAATTCCCTTTTAAATGTTCAGATATTAATTCCCTTTTAAATGTTCAGTAGAATTAAGCAGTGAAGCCTTTAGGGTCTGTACTTTTCTTTGTGGGTAGTTTCTTTTATAACTAATTTAATCTCTTGTTTTGTTTCTCTTCAGATTGTTTAGAGTCACGTTTGGTAGTTTGTATCTGTGTAGGAATTTTTTCATGTCATCTTAAGTTACCTAATTTGTTGGTGTATGATTATTCATAGTATTTCTTTATAATCTTTACATTTCTGTTGGGTCAACAGTAATGTCCCTTCTTTCCAGTTCTAGTAACTTGAGTTTATTTCTTTTGTTTCTTGGCTAGTCTGTCAGTTTTGTTGATCTTTATAAAGCTTTTGGTTTCACTAATTTTCTCTGTATTTCTATTGTTTCTTTCATTAATTTCCACTCTAATCTTTATTAAATCCTCCCTTCTGCTTGCTTTTGGTTTAGTTTGCTCCTTTTCCAGTGTTTGATGTGGAAGGTACAGTCATTAATCTGAAAGTGTTCTTCTTTCTTTGAGTTGCAGGATAGGGTGACTGGCTTTTAACCTGAGGAGCCTCCTCTGTTTCTGCTGCTGTTGTTTTATTGGAGTCTTATCGATATACAATCTTCCATTGCTATCAAGTGTACAACACAGTGGTTCCACAGTTAGCCATATTAAATCCTCACCCCAGTACTGCAGTTACTATCTGTAAACATGGGGAAGATGTTATAGAATCATTGGCTATATTCTCCATGCTGCACTTCATCCCCATGATCAACTTTATTATGATGGAGAATTTTTGTGCCCTTTCACCCCCCTTTCCCTCCCTACCTACCTAGCCCATGGTAACCAACCACTAGTCAGTTATCAGTGTCTATGAATCTACTGCTATTTTGTTCATTTTGTTTTTACATTTGACAAATAAGTGAAATCATATGCTTTTTGTCTCTCTCTGCCTCGCTTATTTCACTTAGCATAACACCCTCTATGTCCATCCATGTTGTTGCAAATGGCAGGATTTCTTTTTTTTTTTAATGACTGAATAATATTCTGTTGTGTATATGTACCTGTCTTTATCCATTCATCTGTTGATGCACATTTTGGTTGCTTCCATATCTTGGCTATTTTAAGTAATGCAAGAATAAACATAGGTGTGCATATATCTTTTCAAATCAGGGATTTTGTTTTCTTTGGGTAAATACCTAGAAGTGGAACTAATGGGTCATATGGTGTTTCTATTTTTAGTTTTTGAGGAACCTCCATACTGCTTTCCACAGAAGTTGCACCATTCGACATTCCCACCTACAGTGTGGGAAGGGAGGGTTCCCTTTTCTCCACATCCTTGCCAACACTTGTTATTTCTTGTCTTTTAGATAGTGGCCATTCTAACTGGTGTGAGGTGATATCTCATTGTGGTTTTGGTTTGCATTTCTCTGATGATTAGAGACTTTGGAACATCTTTTCATGTGCCTGTTGGCCATCTGTATTTCTTTTTTGGAGAAATATCTGTTGAGGTCTTCCACCCATTTTTTCAATGAGGTCGTTTTTTTGTTGTTGAGGTATATGAGTTCTTTATATATTTTGGATGTCAACCCTTTAACTGATAAAAATAGTTTACTAATATATTCTCCCATACTGCAGGATGCCTTTTTGTTCTACTGATGGTGTCCTTTGTTGTACAGAAGTTATTCAGTTTGATGTAGTCCCACTTGTTCATTTTTTATTTTGTTTCCCTTGCCTGAGGAGATGTGTCCAGGAAAAAATTGTTTACACCTGTGTTCAAGAGATTTATGTCTATGTTTTCTTCTAAGAGTTTTATATTTTCATGTCTTAACATTTAGGTTTTTCATCCATTTTGAATTTACTTTTGTGTATGGAGTTAGACAGTAATCTATTTTCATTCTCTTGCATGTAGCTGTCCAGTTTTCCCAACACTAGTTATTGAAGAGACTATCTTTTTTCCATTGTATATTCATGGTTCCTTTTATCATATATTAACTGACCATATATGTGTGGGTTTATATCTGGGCTCTATTCTGTTCCATTGATCTATGGGTCTGTTCTTGTGCCAGTACAATACTGTTTTGATTACAGTAGCTTTGTAATATAGCTTGAACTCAGGGAGCATAATACTGCCAGCTTTGTTCTTTCTCAGGGTGGCTTTGGCTATTTGGGGTCTTTTGTGGTTCCATATGAATTTTAGGATTATTTGCTCTAGTGCATTAAAAACCGCTGTTGGTATTTTGATAGGGATTGCATTTTTTTGATGCTGTAAATTGCTTTGGGCAGGGTAGCCATTTTGACAATATTAATTCTTCCTATCCATGAGCACGGAATAGATTTCCACT
This sequence comes from Manis pentadactyla, assembly GCF_030020395.1. NCBI lineage: Eukaryota > Metazoa > Chordata > Mammalia > Pholidota > Manidae > Manis > Manis pentadactyla. Next base: position 109,578,048 of record NC_080024.1, read on the forward strand.
TATTTGTGTCTTTAATATCTTTAATGAGTGTCCTACAATTTTTAGAGTCAGGTGTTCTTGAGGAACCTCCATACTGCTTTCCACAGAAGTTTCACCATTCGACATTCCCACCTACAGTGTAGGAAGGAGGTTTATTCCTAGATATTTTGTACTTTCTGATACAATTGTAAATGGAATTGTTTTTCTGATTTGTCTTTCTGCTACTTCATTGTTAGTATATAGGAACACAACAGGTTTCTGTGTATTAATTTTGTATCCTGCAACTTTGCTGAACCCAGTTATTCTAATATTTTTTGGTACAGTCTTTAGGGTTTTCTATGTATATCATATCATCTGCAAATAGTGACAGTTTTACTTCTTCCTTGCCAATTTGGATAACTTTTTATCTCTTTGTGTTGTCTGATTGCCCTGACTAGGACCGACAGTTATGTTCAATAGATGTGGTGAGAGTGGACATCCTTGTCTTGTTCCTGATCTTAAAGGAAAAACTTTCAGTATTTTGCCATTGAGTATGTTAGCTGTGAGGTTATTTTATATGGCCTTTATTATGTTGAGATACGTACCCTCTATACTCATTTTGTTGATAGTTTATATCATGATGGATGTTGAATTTTATCAAATTCTTTTTCAGCATCTTTTGAGATGATCATGTGGTTTTTATCCTTTTTATTAATGTGGTGTATCACATTGATTGATTTATGAACATCATACCATTCTTGCATCCCTGGAATAAATTCCACTGGGTCATGATGGGGGATCCTTTTGATATATTTTTAAATTCAGTTTGCTGGTATTTTGTTGAGTATTTTTGCATCTCTGTTCATCAGGGATATTGGTCTCTAATTTTCTTTTTTTGTAGTGTCTTTGTCTGGTTTTGGTATTAGAGTCATGCTGGCTTCATAGAATGAGTTTGGAAATACTGCCTCTTCTACTTTTTGAAATACTTTAAGAAGGATGGGTATTAGCTCTTCTTTAAGTGTTTGGTAGAATTCAGCTGTATAGCCACTTTTTTATTGGGATGTTTTTATTTTTATATTTTTGAGAGGGCATCTCTCATATTTATTGATCAAATGGTTGTTAACAACAATAAAATTCTGTATAGGGGACTCAATGCACAATCATTATTCAACCCCAAGCCTAATTCTCAACAGTCTCCAATCTTCTGAAGCATAACGAACAAGTTCTTACATAGTGAGTAAGTTCTTACATGGTGAACAATGCAAGGGCAGTCATATCACAGAAACTTTCAGTTTTGATCACGCATCATGAACTATAAACAATCAAGTCAGATATGATTATTCGTTTGCTTTTTATACTTGATTTATATGTGAATCCCACATTTCTCCCTTATTATTATTATTATTATGTTTTTAATAAAATGCTGAAGTGGTAGGTGGATGCAATATAAAGGTAGAAAACATAATTTAGTGCTGTAAGAGGGCAAATGTAGATGATCAGGTCTGTGTCTGTAGACTAAGTATTAATCCAAGCTAGACAAGGGCAACAAAACATCCACGGATGCAGAAGATTTCTCTCAAAACAGGGGGGATGAGGTTCTAAGCCTCACCTCTGTTGATCCCCAATTTCTGACCTGATGGCCCCCCTGCGACTGTGCCTGTCTTAGGTTGTTTCTCCCTTGAGGAATATTACCCGTCTCTGGCTAACCAGCCATCTTCCGGGGCCATATAGGGAAATGTAAAGTTGGTAAGTGAGAGAGGACAATATTCTTTGAAAAGGTTAGCTTTTTACTTCTTTGCATATTTATGCCCTGTGGCTTCTATGCCCAGCATTTGTCTTGAGGTATCTTTACCACTTGGAAGAATTATGATACTCAGTAATTTTCGATATGAGGCACAAATTCTGCTAAAGGGTTGTTATTAGGAAGGAAGAAGAAAAGCTATAGAAGTAGCAAACAGAAGAAAACATGGGAAGATTGATTATTTCTTTGATATAACTTCTTGTAGAGTAACATAAGCATGTATAGGTTTTTTTTTTTTTTTTTTTTTTTTTTTTTAGATAATTATTTTTTATTGAAGGGTAGTTGACACACAGTATTACATTACATTAGTTTCAGGTGTACAACACAGTGATTCAACATTTATATACATGATAATTCTAAGTACCAGCTATCACCATACCAAGTTGTTACAATATTTTGACTATATTCCTTATGCTATACATTACATCCCGGTTGCTTATTTATTTTACAATTGGAAGTGTGTACTTTTTCTTGGTTGTTGTTGTTAGGGCATCTCTCATATTTATTGATCAAATGGTTGTTAACAACAATAAAATTCTGTATAGGGGAGTCAATGCTCAATGCACAATCATTAATCCACCCCAAGCCTAATTTTCGTCAGTCTCCAATCTTCTGAAGCATAACGAACAAGTTCTTACATGGAGAACAAATTCTTACATAGTGAATAAGTTACATGGTGAACAGTACAAGGGCAGTCATCACAGAAACTTTTGGTTTTGCTCATGCATTATGAACTATAAACAGTCAGTTCAAATATGAATACACATTTGATTTTTATACTTGATTTATATGTGGATACCACATTTCTCTCTTTATTATTTTTAATAAGATGCTGAAGTGGTAGGTAGATACAACATAAAGGTAGAAAACATAGTTTAGTGTTGTAAGAGAGCAAATGTAGATGATCAGGTGTGTGCCTGTAGACTATGTGTTAATCCAAGCTAGACAAGGGCAATAAAACATCCACATATGCAGAAGATTTCTCTCAGAACAGGGGGGGTGAGGTTCTAAGCCTCACCTCTGTTGATCCCCAATTTCTCACCTGATGACCCCCCTGCGACTGTGCCTGTCTTAGGTTGTTCCTCCCTTGAGGAATCTTACCCGTCTCTGGCTAACCAGTCATCTTCCGGGGCCATACAGGGAAATGTTAAGTTGGTAAGTGAGAGAGAAGCCTTATTGTTTGAAATGGTTAGCTTTTTACTTCTTTGCATATTTATGCCCTGTGGCTTCTATGCCCAGCATTTGTCTTGAGGTATCTTTACCACTTGGAGGAGTTATGATACTCGGTAAATTTGATATGAGGCACGAATTCTATTTAAGAATTTGTTGTAATTAGGAAGGAAGAAGAAAAGCTATAGAAGTAGCAGGCGGGAGAAAACATGGGAAGATTGATTATTTCTTTGACATATCTTCTTGTAGAGTAACTTCAGCATGTATATATTTTAAGCTACTACTTAAATTGCGCACACACATTAACATAATAGGAGTATAGTTACATAACCAAAGCATACCTGTAATTACCAGCCATCTCCAGTGAAACCAAGAAAACCAGTTAGGCACCCTAGGCCTTTGTGAAAACTTATCAATGATATGATGGTTATTATCTAACTGAATTTGAATAGTTTGAGAAAAATCAGACAAATTAAAACAACCCATTCCTGGGCACTGTTCACATGCCATATGTTCTTTTAACAGTAAATAGTCTGTAGTTGTAAGATTTTGGAGCGCTACAATTTGCACTTCTCCTAATTCTTGGTTGAGTTCCAACAGTATAGATCCAGTCAAATTTGTTGTTTTACTGTATGCACAGGCCAGCTTAGATATCTCCTTCATTCCCATGGCAAGTCCAGGAGCTGGTGGGATGAGTGCATCTACAGCTGTAGCAGTGCGTGGATCTTTGTTGGGGTTTTTTGATGATCATCTTCTGGCATGAGTCTTCCCGAGAGTGCTGATGTTGGAAGTTCTCTTTCATATCGTTTCTTAGTTCATTTTCGGGGTAGCCAAATTAGGCTTTGATCCTCTGTATAAACACAAACAGACCCTTTGCCTACACTTTTATATGTCCTTTATATCATTGTGTAGAACTCATTAGAGGTCACCACATAGGAACTGCATTTTTTTTTTTTAATCATTAATCTACACTTACATGACGAATACTTTGTTTACTAGGCTCTCCCCTATACCAGGTCCCCCCTATATACTCCTTTACAGTCACTGTCCATCAGCGTAGCAACCTGTTGTAGAATCACTACTTGTCCTCTCTGTGTTGTACAGCCCTCCCCTTTCTCCCACCCCGCTATGGATGCTAATCTTAATACCCCCCTACTTCTCCCCCCTTTATCCCTCCCTACCCACCCATCCTCCCCAGTCCCTTTCCCTTTGGTACCTGTTAGTCCATTCTTGAGTTCTGGGATTCTGCTGCTGTTTTGTTCCTTCAGTTTTTCCTTTGTTCTTATATTCCACAGATGAGTGAAATCATTTGGTATTTCTCTTTCTCTGCTTGGCTTGTTTCACTGAGCAAAATACCCTCCAGCTCCATCCATGTTGCTGCAAATGGTTGGATTTGCCCTTTTCTTATGGCTGAGTAGTATTCCATTGTGTATATGTACCACATCTTCTTTATCCATTCATCTATCGATGGACATTTAGGTTGCTTCCAATTCTTGGCTATTGTAAATAGTGCTGCGATAAACATAGGGGTGCACTGATCTTTCTCATACTTGATTGCTGCATTCTTAGGGTAAATTCCTAGGAGTGCAATTCCTGGGTCAAATGGTAAGTCTGTTTTGAGCATTTTGATGTACCTCCATACTGCTTTCCACAATGGTTGAACTAACTTACATTCCCACCAGCAGTGTAGGAGGGTTCCCCTTTCTCCACAGCCTCGCCAACATTTGTTGTTGTTTGTCTTTTGGATGGCAGCCATCCTTACTGGTGTGAGGTGATACCTCATTGTAGTTTTAATTTGCATTTCTCTGATAATTAGCGATGTGGAGCATCTTTTCATGTGTCTGTTGGCCATCTGTATTTCTTTTTTGGAGAACTGTCTGTTCAGTTCCTTTGCCCATTTTTTAATTGGGTTATTTGTTTTTTGTTTGTTGAGGCGTGTGAGCTCTTTATATATTCTGGACGTCAAGCCTTTATCAGATGTGTCATTTTCAAAGATATTCTCCCATACTGTAGGGTTCCTTTTTGTTCTATTGATGGTGTCTTTTGCTGTACAGAAGCTTTTCAGCTTAATATAGTCCCACTTGTTCATTTTTGCTGTTGTTTTCCTTGCCCGGGGAGATATGTTCAAGAAGAGGTCACTCATGTTTATGTCTAAGAGGTTTGTGCCTATGTTTTCTTCCAAGAGTTTAATGGTTTCATGACTTACATTCAGGTCTTTGATCCATTTTGAGTTTACTTTTGTATATGGGGTTAGACGATGGTCCAGTTTCATTCTCCTACATGTAGCTGTCCAGTTTTGCCAGCACCATCTGTTGAAGAGACTGTCATTTCGCCATTGTATGTCCATGGCTCCTTTATCAAATATTAATTGACCATATATGTCTGAGTTAATGTCTGGATTCTCTAGTCTGTTCCATTGGTCTGTGGCTCTGTTCTTGTGCCAGTACCAAATTGTCTTGATTACTATGGCTTTATAATAGAGCTTGAAGTTGGGGAGTGAGATCCCCCCTACTTTATTCTTCTTTCTCAGGATTGCTTTGGCTATTCGGGGTCTTTGGTGTTTCCATATGAATTTTTGAATTATTTGTTCCAGTTCATTGAAGAATGTTGCTGGTAGTTTCATAGGGATTGCATCAAATCTGTATATTGCTTTGGGCAGGATGGCCATTTTGACGATATTAATTCTTCCTAGCCATGAGCATGGGATGCGTTTCCATCTGTTAGTGTCCCCTTTAATTTCTTTTAAGAGTGACTTGTAGTTTTCAGAATATAAGTCTTTCACTTCTTTGGTTAGGTTTATTCCTAGGTATTTTATTTTTTTTGATGCAATTGTGAATGGAGTTGTTTTCCTGATTTCTCTTTCTGTTGGTTCATTGTTGGTATATAGGAAAGCCACAGATTTCTGTGTGTTGATTTTGTATCCTGCAACTTTGCTGTATTCCGATATCAGTTCTAGTAGTTCTGGGGTGGAGTCTTTAGGGTTTTTTATGTACAGTATCATGTCATCTGCAAATAGTGACAGTTTGACTTCTTCTTTGCCAATCTGGATTCCTTGTATTTTTTTGTTTTGTCTGATTGCCGTGGCTAGGACCTCTAGTACAATGTTAAATAACAGTGGGGAGAGTGGGCATCCCTGTCTAGTTCCCGATCTCAGCGGAAATGCTTTCAGCTTCTCGCTATTCAATATAATGTTGGCTGTGGGTTTTTCATAGATGGCCTTTATTATGTTGAGGTACTTGCCCTCTATTCCCATTTTGCTGAGAGTTTTTATCATGAATGGATGTTGAACTTTGTCAAATGCTTTTTCAGCATCTATGGAGATGATCATGTGGTTTTTGTCTTTCTTTTTGTTGATGTGGTGGATGATATTGATGGACTTTCGAATGTTGTGCCATCCTTGCATCCCTGGGATGAATCCCACTTGGTCATGGTGTGCGATGGTTTTGATGTATTTTTGAATTCGGTTTGCTAAAATTTTGTTGAGTATTTTTGCGTCTACGTTCATCAGGGATATTGGTCTATAGTTTTCTTTTTTGGTGGTGTCTTTGCCTGGTTTTGGTATTAGGGTGATGTTAGCTTCATAGAATGAGTTTGGGAGTAGCCCCTCCTCTTCTATTTCTTGGAAAACTTTAAGGAGAATGGGTATTATGTCTTCCCTGTATGTCTGATAAAATTCCGAGGTAAATCCATCTGGCCCGGGGGTTTTGTTCTTTGGTAGTTTTTTGATTACTGCTTCAATTTCGTTGCTGGTAATTGGTCTGTTTAGATTTTCTGTTTCTTTTTGGGTCAGTCTTGGAAGGTTGTATTTTTCTAGGAAGTTGTCCATTTCTCCTAGGTTTCCCAGCTTGTTAGCATATAGGTTTTCATAGTAGTCTCTAATAATTCTTTGTATTTCTGCGGGATCTGTCGTGATTTTTCCTTTCTCATTTCTGATACTGTTGATTTGTGTTGACTCTCTTTTCCTCTTAATAAGTCTGGCTAGAGGCTTATCTATTTTGTTTATTTTCTCGAAGAACCAGCTCTTGGTTTCATTGATTTTTGCTATTGTTTTATTCTTCTCAATTTTATTTATTTCTTCTCTGATCTTTATTATGTCCCTCCTTCTGCTGACCTTAGGCCTCATTTGTTCTTCTTTTTCCAATTTTGATAGTTGTGACATTAGACCGTTCATTTGGGATTGCTCTTCCTTTTTTAAATATGCTTGGAGTGCTATATACTTTCCTCTTAAGACTGCTTTTGCTGCGTCCCACAGAAGTTGGGGCTTAGTGTTGTTGTTGTCATTTGTTTCCATATATTGCTGGATCTCCATTTTGATTTGGTCATTGATCCATTGATTATTTAGGAGCGTGTTGTTTAGCCTCCATGTGTTTGTGAGCCTTTTTGCTTTCTTTGAACAGTTTATTTCTAGTTTAATGCCTTTGTGGTCTGAAAAGTTGGTTGGTAGGATTTCAATCTTTTGGAATTTACTGAGGCTCTTTTTGTGTCCTAGTATGTGGTCTATTCTGGAGAATGTTCCATGTGCACTTGAGAAGAACGTGTATCCTGTTGCTTTTGGATGTAGAGTTCTGTAGATGTCTATTAGGTCCATCTGTTCTAGTGTGTTGTTCAGTGCCTCTGTGTCCTTACTTATTTTCTGTCTGGTGGATCTGTCCTTTGGAGTGAGTGGTGTGTTGAAGTCTCCTAGAATGAATGCATTGCATTCTATTTCCTCCTTTAGTTCTGTTAATATTTGTTTCAGGTATGTTGGTGCTCCTGTATTGGGTGCATATATATTTATAATGGTTATATCCTCTTGATGGACTGAGCCCTTTATCATTATGTAATGTCCTTCTTTGTCTTTTGTTACTTTGTTTGTTTTGAAGTCTGTTTTGTCTGATACCAGAATTGCAACACCTGCTTTCTTCTCTCTGTTGTTTGCTTGAAATATCTTTTTCCATCCCTTGACTTTAAGTCTGTGCGCGTCTTTGGGTTTGAGGTGAGTCTCTTGTAAGCAGCATATGGATGGATCTTGCTTTTTTATCCATTCTATTACTCTGTGTCTTTTGATTGGTGCATTCAGTCCATTTACATTTAGGGTGATTATTGAAAGGTATGAATTTATTGCCATTGCAGGCTTTAAGTTTGTGGTTACCAAAGGTTTAGGGTTAGCTTCTTTACTGTCTTACTGTCTAACTTAACTCGCTTGTTGAGCTATTATAAACACAATCTGATGATTCTTTATTTCTCTCCCTTCTTATTCCTCCTCCTCCCTTCTTCATATGTTGGGTGTTTTGTTGTGTGCTCTTTTTAGGAGTGCTCCCATCTAGAGCAGTCCCTGTAGGATGCCCTGTAGAGGTGGTTTGTGGGAGGCAAATTCCCTCAACTTTTGCTTGTCTGGGAATTGTTTAATCCCTCCTTCATATTTAAATGATATTCGTGCTGGATACAGTAGTCTTGGTTCGAGGCCCTTCTGTTTCATTGCATTAAGTATATCATGCCATTCTCTTCTGGCCTGTAGGGTTTCTGTTGAGAAGTCTGATGATAGCCTGATGGGTTTTCCTTTGTAGGTAACCTTTTTTTCTCTCTGGCTGCTTGTAATACTTTGTCCTTGTCTTTGATCTTTGCCATTTTAATTATTATGTGTCTTGGTGTTGCCCTCCTTGGATCCCTTGTCATGGGAGTTCTGTGTACCTCTGTGGTCTGAGAGGCCATTTCTTCCCCTAGTTTGGGGAAATTTTCAGCAATTATTTCTTCAAAGACATTTTCTATCCCCTTTTCTCTCTCTACTTCTTCTGGAATGCCTATGATTCTTATATTATTTCTTTTATTTTGATCACTCAGCTCTCTTAAAATTCTTTCATTCCTGGAGATCCTTTTATCTCTCTCTGCATCAGCTTCTCTGCGTTCCTGTTCTCTGTTTTCTAGTCCATTAATGGTCTCTTGCATCTCGTCCATTCTGTTTTGAAGTCCTTCCAGAGCTTGTTTTATTTCTGAATTCTCCTTCCTTAGTTCTTGCATATTTCTCTGCAAGTCCATCAGCATGGTTATGACTTTTGTTTTGAATTCTTTTTCAGGTAGACTGGCTAAATCTATCTCCCCAGATTCCTTCTCAGGGGAAGATGTAGCAGATGCCGAAGCTGTCTGGGTTAGTCTTGTCTGAATCATATTTTTTTGCCTTTTCATGTTGACAGGTGCTATTGACTGTCAGCTGGGAGGGCCAAAATTTTCACTTACTACTGGCCTTTCTTTACTGGGGCAACTGCGACCCCTAGTGGCTTGTGTTGGGTAATTGCGTGTAGAGTGGGTCTTTGTGTCTTGCCTGGCCGGAAGGGAGAAATTTCCCTTTCTGTGGGCGGAATTTGTCTCAGGCTGCTTCTCTGCTTTCGCAGCGCCCGGTGGGGTGATGGATGGGGGGGCTGCTTGACTGTTTGCCTCCGTGAGGGGTCTCAGAGCTGTTGCCCAGGGGGTTAGTGCACCCGGTTTTCCCTGTAATTTCCAGCTGCTGTACTGTGACCTGGGTTGTTTCCGTCAAGCTGTTAAGTCCCTGTCCCTTTAAGACTTTCAAAAAGCCCCCGCTTTTCTTTGTCACAGGGGCATCAGCTTCAGCACCCGCTCTGAGGTCTTACCCCCTGTTCTCCCAGTATCCAGGGCCCCCTGGGCATATAGTGTGTCTGCGCTCTGGCCCGGATGGCTGGGGCTGGGTGTTCGGCAGTCCTGGGCTCCGTCTCCCTCCCGCTCTGCCTATTGTTCTCCCACCGGGAGCTGGGGGGAGGGGCGCTCGGGTCCCGCAGGGCCGGGGCTTGTATCTTACCCCTTTCACCAGTCGCTGGGTTCTCGCTGGTGTAGCTGCAGTCTGGCCACTGTCCTGCGTCTTCTGGTCTCTCTTTTAGGGCTAGTTGTGTTTGTTGTATTTTCAAAAGTATACATGTTTTTGGGAGGAGATTCCCACTGTCCTACTCACGCCGCCATGTTGGCTCCGCCCTCCTCATGTATAGGTTTTAACAAACTACTAAGTAAATTGCGTACACACATTAACAGAATAGGAATACGGATACATAACAAAAGCAGACCTACAATTACCAGCCATATCCAGTGAAACCAAGAAAACCAGTTAGGTACGCTAGGCATTTGTGAAAACATCAATAATATGGTGGATATTGTCTAACTGAATTTGAATAGTTTGAGAAAAATCAGACAAATTAAAACAACACATTCCTGGAAACTGTTCACATCCCACATGTTCTTTTAACAATAGATAGTCTACAGTCACACGATTTTGGAGCACTGCAACTTGCACTTCTCCTAATTCTTGGTTGAGTTCCGACAATATAGATCCAGTCAAATTTGTTGTTTTACTGTATGCCCAGGCCAGCTTAGATATCTCCTTCTTCATTCCACTGGCAAGTCTAGGAACCGGTGGGATGAATGCAGCTACAACTGCAACAGCGCCAGGATCTTTGTTGAAGTTTTTTGATGATCGTCTTCTGGAATAACTCTTCCAGAGGATGTTTATGTTGGAAGTTCTTCATATCGTATCGTAATTCGTTTTCTGGGTAGCCAAATTAGGCTTTGATCCTCTGTATAAACACAAACAATGGAATGTTTTTGATTGATCTGTTCAGATTTTTTGTTTCTTCCTGGGTCAGTCTTGGATGGTTGTATTTTTCTAGGAAGTTGTCCATTTCTTCTAGATAGTCCAATTTATTGGCATATAATTTTTCATAGAATTTTATAATACTTGCTTGTATTTCTGTGGTATTGCTATGTCTCTGACACCAAAAAAAATGGTGCATTTTTTCCCTACATATATATATAATGGTAACAGTATTATTCACAGCAGTAATAGTAGTGTAATTTCATTCAGGTCCCCAGACCCGATTCCAATGTGTGTAAATATGTGGGAGGGGGTCTTCCCACACATACTTATACCAACCAAGCAATTCTTGAACACAAGAGAGTGTTGGAGAACTCAACTCAATACTGATACTATCTGCTTGGAGACAACACCAGATTCCCAGGTTAAAAGCTCCATCCTACAAGACTTCCCTCCACCCACTACTTCAGATGCTGGTGGTCACCAATCCTAGGCAGTTTCCTGTGCTTCTGACCTACCAGCTACAGATTGGAGATTCCCACGACCTCCCCCTTAGGTTCAATTAATTTGCTTGAGCAGCTCACAGAACACAAGAAAACACTTAGTTTACCAGTTTAATAAAGGATACAAATTAACAGTCAGATGAAGAGGAACATAGGGCAAGGTCCCAAGTAAAGGAGCTTCTATCCTCATGGAGCTTGGGGCCTGGGTTGGTGGCACATGGAGGCGTTCTGGTTCCCCAAGCATAGCTCTCTCCAACCAAGAAGCAGGGTCTAACTGAGCAGAGCAGGCAGAAGCACAGCAGAGAGAGAGAGCAGAGCAAGCTCTTCTCATGGGTTTTGTGAGAGCTTCATTGCCAATAATTTAGTCATAATTGACTAAATTATTGGCCAGTGGCTGATTCAGCCTCCAGCCCCTGCCCTTGGTTGCGGGGGCCAAAAGTCTCTCATTAACATGACAAAACACCTGTTTCTCCTTTAAGAGTCTGCAGTGTTTTCAGGAACTGGATGAAGACCAAATATACCTGGGAAATATACCATATGACCAAATATGTATTTCTTATAACTCATTACATCACAGATACCTATTGTGATTATTCCTTTTTCATGTGTGATTTTGTTTTGTCTCTCATTTTCTTGATAAGTCTGGCCAGGGGTTTGTCTATTTTGTTTATCTCCTCAAAGAACCAGCTCTTGGTTTTATCTTTTCTATTTTATTTATTTCTGCTCTGATCTTTTATTATTATCCCACCTTCTGCTAACTTTGAATTTCATTTGTTCTTTTTCTAGTTCCTTTAGTTGTGAGTTTAGACTGTTTATTTGGGATCGTTCTTTCTTGAAGTAGGCCTGTATTGCTATGTTCCTCCCTCTTAGAACTGCTTTTGCAGCATCCCGTAAATTTTGGGCTGTTTTTTTGTTGTTTTCATTCATCTACATGTATTGCTTGGTTTTTATTTTGATTGGTTCATTGAGCAATTGATTATTTAGAAGCATGTTGTTTAATTTCTATGTGTTTGTGGGCTTTTTTGTTTTCTTTGTATATTTTATTTCTAGTTTCGTACCATTGTGGTCTGAGAAGTTGCTTGATACAATTTCAATCTTTTTTAATTTATTGAGGCTCTTTGTGGCCTAGTATGTGATCTGTTCTGGAGAATGTTCCATGTACACTTGAGAAAAATGTATATCCTGCTGCATTTGGATGGAGTGTTCTGTAGATATCTCTTAAGTCCATCTTGATCCAGTGTGTTGTTCAGTGCCTCTCTTCCCATATTTATTTTCTGTATGGTTGATATGTCTGTTGAAGTACATGGTGTGTTAAAGTCTCCTAATGTGAATGAGTTGCAGTCTGTTTCCTGCTTTAATTTTGTTAGTATTTGTTTTACATATTTAGGTGCTCCTATCTTAGATGCATAGATATTTATAATGGTTGTATCTTCTTGTTGGACTGATCCCTTTATCATTATATAACATCCTTTCTCTGTCTGTTGTTACCTTGTTTAGAAGTCTATTTTGTTTGGTATGAGTACTGCTACTCCTTCTTTGAAGAGCTTCCTTTTTTATTTCTTGTTATGTGAGTCTGGTGGCAATAAATTCTCAGTTTTTCTTTATCTTTTAATGTCTTTATTTTGCCTTTATTTTTGAAAGATTGCTTTGTTGGGTATACAATTCTTGGTTAATGGGTTTTTTTCTTTGAGCACTTTGAATATGTTATCCCTAGTGCCTTCTGGCCTCCACTGTTTCCTCTGAGAAGTCAGGTGTTAAATCTTAAGTGGTTTCCCTTATAAGTGATTTGTCACTTACCTTTTGCCGCTTTCAAGATTTTCTCCTTGTTTTTGCTTTAATTATTCTTAGTGCAATGAATTTGTAGATCTTTTTTTAGGTTGTCTTACATCTTTTCCTGGATGTGTTGTTATTTTTTAACAAATTTGGGAAGTTTTGAGCCATCATTTCTTAAAATATTTTGTTTTTTTTCCCTTTCTTCTCTCCCTGTGGTGTTCCCATTACACATATGTTGGTGCATTTAATGTTATCCCATTTTTCTAAAGCCCTGTTCATTTGTCCTCATTTTTTTCTCTCTGTTCTTAAAATTACATATTCTATATTGAAAAATCTTGAGTTCACTTACCCTTTTTACTGACATCAGAACTACTTGTTGAGTTCACATAGTGAGTTTTTTATTTCAGTTAATTGTACTTTCTAACTCTTTTTAACTCCAGAACTTCCATTTCTATAACTATGACTTCTCTCTCTATTAATATTCCTCACTTGATAAGACATTGTCCTCATTCCTGCCTTTAGTTCTTGGATTATGCTTTCTTCTAGTTTTGTGAGCAATTTATAATAGCTAATATGAAGTATTTTTCTTGTAAAGTCCAACATCTTACTGCTTTCACATGCTGTTTCTGTTACCTAATTTTTCCCAAGTATATAGATCATACTTTTCTGTTCTTCTGTATGCCTTGTAGTTTTTTGTTGGAAATTGGACAGTTTAGATAATATATTATAGCATATTTGTATACTGGTACCCTTCTCTGGGGCTTCTGTTATTTGCTTGTTTAGTGACTAGCTGGAATACTTCACTGGACTCTTACTCCTCCCTTTAGGAGGTGCAGCTTTGAGTATGCCCACAGTCACCCTTGGGATGACAGTAATTTGGTGGGAATGAGAGGCACAGCAGACTGAGGTTCTCTTGGCTGTCTCTCTTGACAGGAGCTGTTGGGGCCCCAGTATTCTGAACCACATCCAAGATAAAGCCTTCATTCCACTAATGGGCATTGGGCAGATAAGGGAGCCTGAGCCTCTCCACTGTACTTGACCAGGACCTGGCCTCAGCAATAGGGAGCCAGGGCAGGATGGGAAACATTGACAGCCCTCCTGCTGGGAGCTGGAAGAATGGAGTCCACAGTTCTTGGTTGCAACAGTGTGGAGTAGAAGCTTTACCTCTCTGAGGTGGTCTTGGTTCAGATACCACAGACTCTCAGCTTTTTAACCGAATTTTTGTAGATTTTTTTGAACAGATATTCTTTGTTGTTTGCCCTTAGGACCATTCACTGAGGTGTTGAGTGGCAACCTTTTTTTTCTTTTTTACCTCTATCACTAAGGAGTGGGTCATGGAGCTCCTTACACTGTCCTTGCCAAAGTTGATCTCAGGACCTCAACACATAAATTTTCAAACAAAATCTACATAGGAGGAAAGACTTAAGCCTTAGTACTATTTTCATGTTTTTATAATATAGAATTGTTAGTCAGTGAGCTTATTTGATGTTTAAATTTTGAAACTTTTGTCATTCTTGGCTTAGTCACATGCAGTATCCCCTATTAATTTGGGAATATGTTTATATTAAAATGAAGAACTCCTTAAATCTCAAGTCATTTATGGTCTGTATAAATCCTATATGTATTTGAGACAAGCTCACTCTTGTAACAATATCCAGAGTAGACTAAATGCATGCATATACTTTTAAAAGTTACCTTTTATGCTTTTACAAAAATAATCTTTATTAAACTACAAAGGGGAAAAAATTTGTACATTTCCACATATACTATGTCTGCTTCTCCAAGCAGGTAAATAGTAATAGTGGGCATACTTCACATGTATTTTTCTTGGTAAATTTACACATTTCATGTAATCTTTAAAACTTGGGAAGGTAATGCAAGTTCTGGTACATCTGTATTGCATTCTTATAGTGAATAAATTAGCTTTTCCTACCTGAAAATATTAAATGGATTTATCATATTTTTGTTGACTATTGCTTTTTATTATCTTTTTGTCAATCTTCATTTTCTTTATCCTTTTGTTCTTGAGAATACAACAGAGGACTGTCTTAATTTTGATCCATCAAATGTTACATAAGATCTCATATTCATATTCTCATGGTTTAAATATTCAAGCCATAATCATAAAAAAACTGAAAGTAACAAAGAAAATATTTTATTAAAAAATCTTAAACCCCAGTTGAAGAATGATTTATATATACTTCTGAATCTGGGTTTCTTTTAGAAAAACTTTATCTTAAACACACTTCAGTTTATGGAAAGTAGAGTATGAATAATCTCATATTTTTATGTTTTATTATTATTTTTTTCTTCCTAGGTTCGCCAAGCAGCTTTTCAGTCTCTGGGACCTTTCATATCTACTTTTGCTAATCCATCTAGCTCAGGCCAATATTTTAAAGAGGAAAACAAAAGTTCAGAAGATACATCAATAGAAGATAAAAATAGGTATAAATTTTTAAAACTTTGCTTTTTACTTTTACTGCTTATGAATATTTGTTTTCATTTCCACTATTTTATAATAAATGCTCTTTTTGGAAAGAAAAATTGTTAAACATTCTTACAGACTTTTAAATACATTTGTTAAATACCCCTTTCATTAGTTACATGTTAAATGAGAAAATGAAAATGCATGTAGCACACTTAGCTTGATGCCTGCCAAGCATATAGAAATCCACAAATGATAGGTTTAATAATAATTTCTGAATAAGTTTATTTAATAAATTCCTTATTTAGCTTATAAGCCATCTGTTGACATTTGGAATATATGAAGTCATGGTTATAAAATGTAAAGGTTTTGGTTTTTTAAGGAGTAAAAACCTAATTTAGGAATATGGTTTAGTATATAATCCATTTCTTACTATTATTTTTCTTTTCAGTCAATTGATTTAACTGAATCTTGGATTCTTTGTCTGCAGAATGATGATTGTAATCTCTCAAATGTGGGGAAAGTATTTTAATGGTTAGCACCAAATTAGTGTACTTATTAACTAGAATGTCAATTTTAAGTGTATTAATCTAATAGGGCAATGAAATTTTAAAGAAAGCTTAGGAAGGACAACTTTGATTTTTATTTTGAAACTTTTTGCATTAAAAATTTTACTGAGTTTTTGCTTTTAAAATTTATCATAATATATATTTAGGGAAAACAATTCAAATCTAATTTAGTGCATGGGAAGTATGCACAAACTTTTACAGGCGTGCACTTGCATAATTTAGTACCTGTTTTTGAAACAGCCCCTGCTATAATGCTTGAGTTACCATAGTGTCTTGTCCCTCCCTTGTCATGATGCTAATGGACATTTTCTTCTATAGGTCTTGATACTGTGATATTTGCTTTCTTGGTGTTTTGATTTGGCAGTTCTTCCTTTCTTCTCTGCTGCCTTGTTTTACCTTTTTGCCCGTTCTCCTACTGTCCTGCTGAATAGCCAAACAAACCCGAGGTACTGTTTTTTGTAAAGAAGAAAAATCACTCTAAACCTGTCTTCCCAGCAAGCAAAGTCTGTCAGTTCTTTTGAAAAGAGCTGCTGCAACAAGTGTGACAAAAATGGTGTTGGGGGGCAATGTTACCTGTTTGTCATTTTTAAAGTCAGTGTACCTTTTCACTTTATTTTTTAAATCTGGAGAAAGAGTAAGTGAAACTCCTAAATTTAGAGAGAATCGTGTAGGGCAGAGGTCAGCAAACTTTCTCTAAAAGGCCAGATAATAAATATTTTCATCTGCCACAGCTACTCAACTCTGCCTTTGCAGTGTGAAAGTACCCATAGGCAGTTCTAAATGATAGTCTTGGTTCTGTTCAAATAAAATTTTATTGACAAAAGCATTTGCGGTAGCTATCATGGCAAGTAGTTATGCTGACTGCTGGTATAGAATATTACTGGAAGAGCTGTTTAAAGGTAGTTCCCTTATAGCTACAAACCTTAATTCCTCTTCTGTTATAATGAGGTCTCAGTGTCAAGTCAGTTCTATTTGTAGCATTGGGTTTTTATTATATTATTAGATTTTATTGAATTGTATTAATGGTGTAGGGGAGGGAAGGGAAAATTCTTGGTTAAGGAAGGAATTGTGTTAAATATTATAAAAGCTTTTGTATAGTTTTAATTCCTAGCTTCAGAAAGAATGGTCTTACATATTTTTAATTTCAGAACCATTTGTTTGCTCTCTCTTAAGTACTGCATTGGCTTTGTGTTAAGCTATCTTAAAACTGTTGTTTGTTATTAAGATTGATTGGTTGCTTGATTATGCAAAAATTAATTGAGCACCTACTATGAACCAGCTATTGTAGACAGAAATATAGAACTTGGTTCCTGTTCTCAAAGTCCTCTCATTTGCCTAGGTTTCAGATTTCTAACAAATATCTTACTAAGTAAGCAAGATTTTGGCAATAATTTCCACTACTGTTTATTTATTAGATAATGTTTCATCTGATCCTGGAAACACTTAATAGCATTTAATATGGTTCGAAGCATTTACTGATTATAAACCTCTGGCTTTATATACCCGATTTATCTTTCTTCATTTTCTCTGTGTCTCAGGCTATTAATGCTTATTTGAAGGTGTTAATAAGAGCAACTTTCAGAAGCAGGGTTATACATTTAAATTTACATTTTTAAATTACGTAAAATAAGCATTCTCTTTTCTGTTTAGTCAGACCAAGTCTTATACTGTTTTCCAAATACACTATGGTTCTTTTAGTTCTCCCTGCTTTCTGTTTGGGAAGCTGTCTGATTCCATTCATACCTCATTTAGCAAACAGAACATCAGTGTGTTTGCTGTCTAGCCTACCTCCCAGAATCTTTTCTTGAGTTCAGGCAGTTCAGTGCTTTTGCATCTTGGCTGTCAATAGCACTGGAATGAAAGCACTAAAACACTGATTTTTTTTTTTAAGCTGGAATTTTTTTTTAATTAAGGTTTTATTGATATACACTCTTACAAAGGTTTCTCATGAAAAAACAATGTGGTTACTACATTCACCCCTGTTATTGTGTCCCTCCCATACCCCAGTGTAGTCACTGCCCATCAATATAGTAAGATGCCACAGAGTCACTATTTGCCTTCTCTATGCTACACTGTTTTCCCCCTGATCCCCCCGACACCATGTGTAAAGCACTAATTTTTAATCGTGTCTCTTTCAGTTGTGGTTTTTTTTTTTGTTTTTTTTTTTGTAGATAATTATTTTTTATCGAAGGGTAGTTGACACACAGTATTACATTACATTAGTTTCAGGTGTACAACATAGTGATTCAACATTTATATACATGACAATTCTAGGTACCAGCTATCACCATACCAAGCTGTTACAATATCTTGACTATATTCCTTATGCTATACATTACATCCCGGTTACTTATTTATTTTACCATTGGAAGTGTGTACTTTTTTGTTTTGTTTTGTTTTGTTTTTTGTTTTTGTGAGGGCATCTCTCATATTTATTGATCAAATGGTTGTTAACAACAATAAAATTCTGTATAGGGGAGTCAATGCTCAATGCACAATCACTAATCCACCCCAAGCCTAATTTTCGTCAGTCTCCAATATTCTGAGGCATAACAAACAAGTTCTTACATGGAGAACAAATTCTTACATAGTGAATAAGTTACATGGTGAACAGTACAAGGGCAGTCATCACAGAAACTTTCGGTTTTGCTCATGCATTATGAACTATAAACAGTCAGTTCAAATATGAATACTCATTTGATTTTTATACTTGATTTATATGTGGATACCACATTTCTCTCTTTATTGTTATTATTTTTAATAAAATGCTGAAGTGGTAGGTAGATACAAGATAAAGGTAGAAAACATAGTTTAGTGTTGTAAGGGAGCAAATGTAGATGATCAGGTGTGTGCCTGTAGACTATGTGTTAATCCAAGATAGACAAGGGCAATAAAACATCCACGGATGCAGATTTCTCTCAGAGCAGGGGGGGTGAGGTTCTAAGCCTCACCTCTGTTGATCCACAATTTCTCACCTGATGACCCCCCTGCGACTGTGCCTGTCTTAGGTTGTTCCTCCCTTGAGGAATCTTACCCGTCTCTGGCTAACCAGTCATCTTCTGGGGCCATACAGGGGAATGTAAAGTTGGTAAGTGAGAGAGAAGCCTTATTGTTTGAAATGGTTAGCTTTTTATTTCTTTGCATATCTATGCCCTGTAGCTTCTATGCCCAGCATTTGTCTTGAGGTATCTTTACCACTTGGAAGAATTATGATACTCGGTAAATTTGATATGAGGCACAAATTCTATTTAAGGGTTGTAATTACAAAGGAAGAAGAAAAGCTATAGAAGTAGCAGGCTGAAGAAAACATGGGAAGATTGATTATTTCTTTGACATATCTTCTTGTAGAGTAACTTCAGCATGTATAGGTTTTAAGCTACTACTTAAATTGCGCACACACATTAACATAATAGGAGTATAGTTACATAACCAAAACATATCTGTAATTACCAGCCATCTCCAGTGAAACCAAGAAAACCAGTTAGGCACCTTAGGCATTTGTGAAAACTTATCTGTGATATGGTGGATATTGTCCAACTGAACTTGAACAGTCTGAGAGAAATCAGACAAATTAAAACAACCCATTCCTGGGGACTGTTCACATGCCATATGTTCTTTTAACAGTAAATAGTCTGTAGTTGTAAGACTTTGGAGCGCTACAATTTGCACTTCTCCAAATTCTTGGTTGAGTTCCAACAGTATAGATCCAGTCAAATTTGTTGTTTTACTGTATGCACAGGCCAGCTTAGATATCTCCTTCCTCATTCCCATGGCAAGTCCAGGAACGGGTGGGATGAGTGCATCTACAGCTGTAGCAGTGCGTGGATTTTTGTTGGGGTTTTTTGATGATCATCTTCTGGCATGAGCCTTCCAGAGAGTGCTGATGTTGGAAGTTCTTTTTCATATCGTATCTTAGTTCATTTTCGGGGTAGCCCAATTAGGCTTTGATCCTCTGTATAAACACAAACAGACCCTTTGCCTACACTTTTATATGCCCTTTATACCCTTGTGTAGAACTCGTTGGAGGTTACCACACAGGAACTGCCCTTTTTTTTTTTTTTTTTTTTTTTTTGCTTTGTTTTTGGTATCACTAATCTACACTTACATGACGAATATTATGCTTACTAGGCTCTCCTCTATACCAGGTCTCCCCTATAAACCCCTTTACAGTCATTGTCCATCAGCATAGCAAAATGCTGTAGAATCACTACTTGCCTTCTCTGTGTTGTACAGCCCTCCCTTTTCTCCTACCCCCCCCATGCATGTTAATCTTAATACCCCCCTACTTGTCCCCCCCTTATCCCTCCCTACCCACCCATCCTCCCCAGTCCCTTTCCCTTTGGTACCTGTTAGTCCATTCTTGAGTTCTGTGATTCTGGTGCTGTTTTGTTCCTTCAGTTTTTCCTTTGTTCTTATATTCCACAGGTAAGTGAAATCATTTGGTATTTCTCTTTCTCCGCTTGGCTTGTTTCACTGAGCATAATAACCTCCAGCTCCATCCATGTTGCTGCAAATGGTTGGATTTGCCCTGTTCTTATGGCTGAGTAGTATTCCATTGTGTATATGTACCACATCTTCTTTATCCATTCATCTATCGATGGACATTTAGGTTGCTTCCAATTCTTGGCTATTGTAAATAGTGCTGCGATAAACATAGGGGTGCACTGATCTTTCTCATACTTGATTGCTGCATTCTTAGGGTAAATTCCTAGGAGTGCAATTCCTGGGTCAAATGGTAAGTCTGTTTTGAGCATTTTGATGTACCTCCATACTGCTTTCCACAATGGTTGAACTAACTTACATTCCCACCAGCAGTGTAGGAGGGTTCCCCTTTCTCCACAGCCTCGCCAACATTTGTTGTTGTTTGTCTTTTGGATGGCAGCCATCCTTACTGGTGTGAGGTGATACCTCATTGTAGTTTTAATTTGCATTTCTCTGATAATTAGCGATGTGGAGCATCTTTTCATGTGTCTGTTGGCCATCTGTATTTCTTTTTTGGAGAACTGTCTGTTCAGTTCCTCTTCCCATTTTTTAATTGGGTTATTTGCTTTTTGTTTGTTGAGGCGTGTGAGCTCTTTATATATTCTGGACATCAAGCCTTTATCGGATGTGTCATTTTCAAAGATATTCTCCCATACTGTAGGGTTCCTTTTTGTTCTATTGATGGTGTCTTTTGCTGTACAGAAGCTTTTCAACTTAATATAGTCCAACTTATTCATTTTTGCTGTTGTTTTCCTTGCCCGGGGAGATATGTTCAAGAAGAGGTCACTCATATTTATGTCTAAGAGGTTTGTGCCTATGTTTTCTTCCAAGAGTTTAATGGTTTCGTGACTTACATTCAGGTCTTTGATCCATTTTGAGTTTACTTTTGTGTATGGGGTTAGACAATGGTCCAGTTTCATTCTCCTACATGTAGCTGTCCAGTTTTGCCAGCACCATCTGTTGAAGAGACTGTCATTTTGCCATTGTATGTCCATGGCTCCTTTATCAAATATTAATTGGCCATATATGTCTGGGTTAATGTCTGAATTCTCTGGTCTGTTCCATTGGTCTGTGGCTCTGCTCTTGTGCCAGTACCAAATTTTCTTGATTACTATGGCTTTATAGTAGAGCTTGAAGTTGGGGAGTGAGATCCCCCCTACTTTATTCTTTTTTCTCAGGATTGCTTTGGCTATTCGGGGTGTTTGGTGTTTCCATATGAATTTTTGAATTATTTGTTCCAGTTCATTGAAGAATGTTGCTGTTAGTTTCGTAGGGATTGCATCAAATCTGTATATTGCTTTGGGCAGGATGGCCATTTTGACGATATTAATTCTTCCTAGCCAAGAGCATGGGATGAGTTTCCATCTGTTAGTGTCCCCCTTAATTTCTCTTAAGAGTGACTTGTAGTTTTCAGAGTATAAGTCTTTCACTTCTTTGGTTAGGTTTATACCTAGGTTTTTTTTTTTTTTGATGCAATTGTGAATGGAGTTGTTTTCCTGATTTCTCTTTCTGTTGGTTCATTGTTAGTGTATAGGAAAGCCACAGATTTCTGTGTGTTGATTTTTTTTTTTCTTTTTTAATAATTATTTTTTTATTGAAGGGTAGTTGACGCACAGTATTACATTACATTAGTTTCAAGTGTACAACACAGTGATAAAACATTTATATACATAATTCTAGGTTCCAGTTATCACCCTACCAAGCTGTTACATTATCTTGACTATATTCCTTATGCTATACATTACATCCCGGTTACTTATTTATTTTACCATTGGAAGTCTGTCCTTTTTTTTTTTTTTTTTTTTTTTTTGTGAGGGCATCTCTCATATTTATTGATCAAATGATTGTTAACGACAATAAAATTCTATATAGGGGAGTCAATGCTCAATGCGCAATCATTAATCCACCCCAAGCCTAATTTTCGTCAGTCTCCAATCTTCTGAGGCATAACAAACAAGTTCTTTGTGTGTTGATTTTGTATCCTGCAACTTTGCTGTATTCTAATATCAGTTCTAGTAGTTCTGGGGTGGAGTCTTTAGGGTTTTTTATGTACAGTATCATGTCATCTGCAAATAGTGACAGTTTAACTTCTTCTTTACCAATCTGGATTCCTTGTATTTCTTTGTTTTGTCCGATTGCCGTGGCTAGGACCTCTAGTACTATGTTAAATAACAGTGGGGAGAGTGGGCATCCCTGTCTAGTTCCCGATCTCAGAGGAAATGCTTTCAGCTTCTCGCTGTTCAATATAATGTTGGCTGTGGGTTTATCATAGATGGCCTTTATTATGTTGAGGTACTTGCCCTCTATTCCCATTTTGCTGAGAGTTTTTATCATGAATGGATGTTGAACTTTGTCAAATGCTTTTTCAGCATCTATGGAGATGATCATGTGGTTTTTGTCTTTCTTTTTGTTGATGTGGTGGATGATGTTGATGGACTTTCGAATGTTGTACCATCCTTGCATCCCTGGGATGAATCCCACTTGGTCATGGTGTATGATCCTTTTGATGTATTTTTGAATTCGGTTTGCTAATATTTTGTTGAGTATTTTTGCATCTACGTTCATCAGGGATATTGGTCTGTAGTTTTCTTTTTTGGTGGTGTCTTTGCCTGGTTTTGGTATTAGGGTGATGTTAGCTTCATAGAATGAGTTTGGGAGTATCCCCTCCTCCTCTATTTTTTGGAAAACTTTAAGGAGAATGGGTATTATGTCTTCCCTGTATGTCTGATAAAATTCTGAAGTAAATCAATCTGGCCTGGGGATTTTGTTCTTGGTAGATTTTTGATTACCGCTTCAATTTCGTTGCTGGTAATTGGTCTATTTAGATTTTCTGTTTCTTTCTGGGTCAATCTTGGAAGGTTGTATTTTTCTAGGAAGTTGTCCATTTCTCCTAGTTTTCCCAGCTTGTTAGCCTATAGGTTTTCATAGTATTCTCTAATAATTCTTTGTATTTCTGTGGGGTCCGTCGTGATTATTCCTTTCTCGTTTCTGATACTGTTGATTTGTGTTGACTCTCTTTTCTTCTTAATAAGTCTGGCTAGAGGCTTATATATTTTGTTTATTTTCTCAAAGAACCAGCTCTTGGTTTCATTGATTTTTGCTATTGTTTTATTCTTCTCAATTTTATTTATTTCTTCTCTGATCTTTATTATGTCCCTCCTTCTGCTGACCTTAGGCCTCATCTGTTCTTCTTTTTCCAATTTCGATAATTGTGACATTAGACCATTCATTTAGGATTGCTCTTCCTTTTTTAAATATGCTTGGATTGCCATATACTTTCCTCTTTAAGACTGCTTTTTCTGTGTCCCACAGAAGTTGGGGCTTAGTGTTGTTGTTGTCATTTGTTTCCATATATTGCTGGATCTCCATTTTGATTTGGTCATTGATCTATTGATTATTTAGGAGCATGTTGTTAAGCCTCCATGTGTTTGTGAGCCTCTCTGCTTTCTTTGTACAGTTTATTTCTAGTTTTATGCCTTTGTGGTCTGAAAAGTTGGTTGGTAGGATTTCAATCTTTTGGAATTTTCTGAGGCTCTTTTTGTGGCCTAGTATATGGTCTATTCTGGAGAATGTTCCATGTGCCCTTGAGAAGAATGTATATCCTGTTGCTTTTGGATGTAGAGTTCTGTAGATGTCTATTAGGTCCATCTGTTCTAGTGTGTTGTTCAGTGCCTCTGTGTCCTTACTTATTTTCTGTCTGGTGGATATGTCCTTTGGAGTGAGTGGTGTGTTGAAGTCTCCTAGATTGAATGCATTGCATTCTATTTCCTCCTTTAGTTCTATTAAAATTTGTTTCAGGTATGTTGGTTCTCCTGTATTGGGTGCATATATATTTATAATGGTTATATCCTCTTGATTGACTGAGCCCTTTATCGTTATGTAATGTCCTTCTTTGTCTTTTGTTACTTTGTTTATTTTGAAGTCTGTTTTGTCTGATACCAGAATTGCAACACCTGCTTTCTTCTCTCTGTTGTTTGCTTGAAATATCTTTTTCCATCCCTTGACTTTAAGTCTGTGCGCGTCTTTGGGTTTGAGGTGAGTCTCTTGTAAGCAGCATATGGATGGATCTTGCTTTTTTATCCATTCTATTACTCTGTGTCTTTTGATTGGTGCATTCAGTCCATTTACATTTAGGGTGATTATTGAAAGGTATGAATTTATTGCCATTGCAGGCTTTAAGTTTGTGGTTACCAAAGGTTTAGGGTTAGCTTCTTTACTATTTTACTGTCTAACTTAACTCGCTTGTTGAGCTATTATAAACACAGTCTGATGATTCTTTATTTCTCTCCCTTCTTATTCCTCCTCCTCCCTTCTTCATATGTTGGGTGTTGTGTTGTGTGCTCTTTTTAGGAGTGCTCCCATCTAGAGCAGTCCCTGTAGGATGCCCTGTAGAGGTGGTTTGTGGGAGGCAAATTCCCTCAACTTTTGCTTGTCTGGGAATTGTTTAATCCCTCCTTCATATTTAAATGATATTCGT
Source organism: Manis pentadactyla (assembly GCF_030020395.1). Taxonomy (NCBI): domain Eukaryota; kingdom Metazoa; phylum Chordata; class Mammalia; order Pholidota; family Manidae; genus Manis; species Manis pentadactyla. The sequence goes on from NC_080024.1 coordinate 109,602,779, forward strand.
GCTGGATACAGTAGTCTTGGTTCGAGGCCCTTCTGTTTCATTGCATTAAGTATATCATGCCATTCTCTTCTGGCCTGTAGGGTTTCTGTTGAGAAGTCTGATGATAGCCTGATGGGTTTTCCTTTGTAGGTAACCTTTTTTTTCTCTCTGGCTGCCTGTAATACTTTGTCCTTGTCTTTGATCTTTGCCATTTTAATTATTATGTGTCTTGGTGTTGCCCTCCTTGGATCCCTTGTCATGGGAGTTCTGTGTACCTCTGTGGTCTGAGAGGCCATTTCTTCCCCTAGTTTGGGGAAAATTTCAGCAATTATTTCTTCAAAGACATGTTCTATCCCCTTTTCTCTCTCTACTTCTTCTGGAATACCTATGATTCTTATATTGTTCCTTTTCAATTGGTCACTCAGCTCTCTTAAAATTCTTTCATTCCTGGAGATCCTTCTATATCTCTCTGCATCAGCTTCTCTGCGTTTCTGTTCTCTGTTTTCTAGTCCATTAATGGTCTCTTGCATCTCGTCCATTCTGTTTTGAAGTCCTTCCAGAGCTTGTTTTATTTCTGAATTCTCCTTCCTTAGTTCTTGCATATTTCTCTGCAAGTCCACCAGCATGGTTATGACTTTTGTTTTGAATTCTTTTTCAGGAAGACTGGCTAAATCTATCTCCCCAGATTCCTTCTCAGGGGAAGATGTAGCAGATGCCGAAGCTGTCTGGGTTAGTCTTGTCTGGATCATATTTTTTTGCCTTTTCATGTTGACAGGTGCTATTGACTGTCAGCTGGGAGGGCCAAAATTTTCACTTGCTACTGGCCTTTCTTTACTGGGACAACTGCGACCCCTAGTGGCTTGTGTTGGGTAATTGCGTGTAGAGTGGGTCTTTGTGTCTTGCCTGGCCGGAAGGGAGAAATTTCCCTTTCTGTGGGCGGAATTTGTCTCAGGCTGCTTCTCTGCTTTCGCAGCGCCCGGTGGGGTAATGGATGTGGGGGCTGCTTGACTGTTTGCCTCCGTGAGGGGTCTCAGAGCTGTTGCCCAGGGGGTTAGTGCACCCGGTTTTCCCTGTAATTTCCAGCTGCTGTACTGTGACCTGGGTTGTTTCCGTCTAGCTGTTAAGTCCCTGTCCCTTTAAGACTTTCAAAAAGCCTCCGCTTTTCTTTGTCACAGGGGCATCAGCTTCGGCACCCGCTCAGAGGTCTTACTCCCTGTTCCCACAGTATCCATGGCCCCCTGGGCACGTACTGTGTCTGCGCTCTGGCCCGGATGGCTGGGGCTGGTTGTTCGGCAGTCCTGGGCTCCGTCTCCCTCCCGCTCTGCCTATTGTTCTCCCGCCGGGACCTGGGGGGAGGGGCGCTCGGGTCCCGCCGGGCCGGGGCTTGTATCTTACCCCTTTCACCAGTCGCTGGGTTCTCGCTGGTGTAGCTGCAGTCTGGCCACTGTCCTGCGTCTTCTGGTCTCTCTTTTAGGGCTAGTTGTGTTTGTTGTATTTTCAAAAGTATATATGTTTTTGGGAGGAGATTCCCACTGTCCTACTCACGCCGCCATGTTGGCTCCGCCTGCATACATATTTAGAATGGTTATATCCTCTTGTTGGACTGAGCCCTTTATCATTATGTAGTGTCCTTCTTTATCTCTTGTTACTTTCTTTGTTTTGAAGTCTATTTTGTCTGATATTAGTACTGCAACCCCTGCTTTCTTCTCACTGTTGTTTGCTTGAAATATGTTTTTCCATCCCTTGACTTTTAGTCTGTACATGTCTTTGGGTTTGAGGTGAGTTTCTTTTAAGCAGCATATAGATGGGTCTTGCTTTTTTATCCATTCTATTACTCTGTATCTTTTGATTGGTGCATTCAACCCATTAACATTTAGGGTGACTATTGAAAGATATGTACTTATTGCCATTGCAGGCTTTAAATTCGTGGTTACCAAAGGTTCAAGGTTAGCCTCTTTAGTATCTTACTGCCTAACTTAGCTCGCTTATTGAGCTGTTATATACACTGTCTGCAGATTCTTTTCTTCTCTCCCTTCTTATTCCTCCTCCTCGATTCTTCATATGTTGGGTGTTTTGTGCTGTGCTCTTTCTAGGAGTGCTTCCATCTAGAGCAGTCCCTGTAAGATGTTCTGTAGAGGTGGTTTGTGGAAAGCAAATTCCCTCAGCTTTTGTTTGTCTGGGAATTGTTTAATTCCACCTTCATATTTGAATGATAGTCGTGCTGAATACAGTATCCTTGGTTCAAGGCCCTTCTGTTTCATTGTATTAAATATATCATGCCATTCTCTTCTGGCCTGTAGGGTTTCTGTCGAGAAGTCTGATGTTAGCCTGATGGGTTTTCCTTTATAGGTGACCTTTTTCTCTCTAGCTGCCTTTAAAACTCTTTCCTTGTCCTTGATCTTTGACATTTTAATTATTATGTGTCTTGGTGTTGTCCTCCTTGGATCCTTTCTGTTGGGGGTTCTGTGTATTTCCGTGGTCTGTTTGATTATTTCCTCCCCCAGTTTGGGGAAGTTTTCAGCAATTATTTCTTCTAAGATACTTTCCATCTCTTTTACTCTCTCTTCTTCTTCTGGAACCCCTGTAATATGGATATTGTTCCTTTTGGATTGGTCACACAGTTCTCTTAATATTTTTTCATTTCTGGAGATCCTTTTGTCTCTCTCTATGTCAGCTTCTATGCGTTCCTGTTCTCTGGTTTCAATTCCATCAATGGCCTCTTGCATCCTATCCATTCTGCTTATAAACCCTTCCAGAGTTTGTTTCATTTCTGTAATGTCCTTTCTGGCATCTGTGATCTCCCTTCGGACTTCATCCCATTTCTCTTGCGTATTTCTCTGCATCTCTGTCAGCATGTTTATGATTCTTATTTTGAATTCTTTTTCAGGAAGACTGGTTAGGTCTGTCTCCTTCTCTGGTGTTGTCTCTGTTATCTTTGTCTGCCTGTAGCTTTGCCTTTTCATGGTGATAGGAATAGTTTGCAGAGCTGGGACGAGTGACGGCTGGAAGGACTTCCTTTCTTGTTGGTTTGTGGCCCTCCTCTCCTGGGAGAACAGCGGCCTCTAGTGGCTTGTGCTGCGCAGCTGCGCGCAGACAGGGTTTCTGCTTCCTGTCCGGCTGCTATGGAGTTAATCTCCGCTGTTGCTGTGGGCGTGGCCTGGCTCGGGCAGCTACTCCAAAGTGGTGGAGTCGCGTTGGAGGGGGAGCGGCTGGGAGGCTATTTATCTCCGTAAGGGGCCTGCCTGCTCCCTGCAGCCCAGGGGTTAGGGTTCCCAGAGATCCCGGATTCCCTACCTCTGGATTAAGTGTCCCGCCCTGCCCCTTTAAGACTTCCAAAAAGCACCTGCCAAAACAAAACAACCACCGCCAAAAAAAAAAAAAAATTTTTTTTAAATTAATTAAAAAAAAAAAAAGGTGGCCGCTCGTTTTTCTTTATTCTCTGGCGCCAGCCTCAGGCATCTGCTCACCGGTCTTGCTGCTCTGTTTCCCTAGTATTGGGGTCCCTATCCCTTTAAGACTTCCAAAAAGCACTCGCCAAAACAAAACAGCAAAAAAAAAAAAAAAAATGTGGTCACTCACTTTTCTGGTGTCCCCTGGCGCCAGGCATCCGGTGCCCGCTCACTGTTCTTGCTGCCCTGTTTCCGTAGTATTGGGGTCCCTATCCCTTTAAGACTTCAAAAAAGCGCTCACCAAAACAAGACAGAAAAAAAAAAAAATAAAAAAATAAAGTGGTCACTCGCTTTTCTGGTGTCCTCCGGCCTCCGGTGCCCGTTCACTATTCTTGCTGCCCTGTTTTCCTAGTATCCAGGGCCCCTTGGGCACGTACTGTGTCTGCACTCTGGCCCAGATGGCTGGGGCTGGGTGTTCGGCAGTCCTGGGCTCCGTCTCCCTCCCGCTCTGCCTGTTCTTCTCCCGCCGGGAGTTGTGGGGATGGGCGCTCGGGTCCCGCCGGGCCGGGGCTTGTATCTTACCCCCTTCGCGAGGTGCTGGGTTCTCTCAGGTGCAGATGTGGTCTGGATATTGTCCTGTGTCCTCTGGTCTTTATTCTAGGAAGGGTTGTCTTTGTTATATTTTCATAGATATATGTGGTTTTGGGAGGAGATTTCCGCTCCTCTCCTCACGCCGCCATCTTCCGCCCCTCTCCTCAGTTGTGTTTTTGTATCTATCATCCAGTAGACAACATCCGTGAGTAAGTTCATCCAGGGCCGCAATCTAGTTTTTTTATCTTCATATGTACTAGCAGCTTCTTTGGGCCTGGCACATAGTTGTCATATAATATATCTTGAATGATTATTGTAAGTAAATATTAGATTTAATCTCAAAAGCCGTAAGTAACTGAACCACACAAATTTTTGTCAGTTTAGCTTAGTGCCAACCATGTGAAAGTAAAATTGATTGTTATTATACACATGTTGGAAGTATTTGATGTTGAAACTTCATTTAGTCCATTCACAGTACTTGGAGGATGTATCTTGGAGAGTGTTCTTTGCTTTCATCTCAGGATCAGTGGTTCTTAGGCATGTGTTCCACAGGTCATTTCTCCTTGAAATATATGTACTTATATTTCCAGCCCCATGTTCTCTACTCAAGAACTCTGAGGATACTAATTGTAAATTTATGTAAACATTAAAGGAAACTTTAGGTTCTTTTTGACAGAAATTTCTGGCTTACCTTTTGGTGTGCTTGTTACCTACAGTCTCTTAGAAGATAGGATAATTCTCTCATTGTGCAGAATCGTAACAGTTTTCTGAACAATGATTGCTTGTATGATAGCATTTGGAAGTCTGACAGTAAAGAATCAGAATTTTGGTATTTAGCAACTTGACCTTGCATTGACTATTATCCAACTCCAGGAAAATTTTATTTAGGGAATTTATATTTTTGACAAATTGAAATAACTGTTATCCATATATGTAGTAATTCTTCCCAGAATTTAACACTAGGGAAATTTTTCTTATGTCTTTAAAATCATGCTAAGTTTTAAGTTTGGACAAACTAATAAACGTACATTAGATGAATAGAATGACATGGTCAATCATTATTTTTGCTGCTAAAAATATTAAAATCTAATCTTACTGCTCAGGTGAGAATAATGAGGAACTGCAGGTTCTTGGGATCATTTTGTATACTGAGTGCTTTTTAATTAGATTCTTTTTGTGCATTTTAAATGGAAGTTTCTTAAATTTGTCAGATAATAGATGAAGTGCTACAGATTTTATCCTACTTACTCCCTACCCCCACCAAACTATTTTGTTACTATAATTTTAAAAATTTAGTTTGCCTATCAGAAAAACTAAAATTAGCACAAAGAATCCCATATACCCTTCATGCAGGTCCTCCAGTGTTAACATTTTACTTTACTTGCTTTTTTCTTTTTTATGAATTCCTTGAGAACAAATTTTAAACATGCTACTTTTATACTTTTTAAAAGTATTTCACTGTGTACACCCTTAAAACACATTAACACATCACAGTCCAATTATAAAAATTAAGAAATTAGCATAGGTGCAATACTGTCATCCAGTCTAGAGACTTTATTCAAATTTACCAAGTATCGTACTAATACTTAAAAGAAAAAGATTTATTAAGGACATGATTGGAAAATATTATGTAATTCATATACATGTAAAAGATATTTATTTTGCATTAGCACCAGCTTCAAGAACTATTTGGAGAGGGAAAGGATCATATAGGTCATCTAGGCCAGTCCCTCATGTTTATGGTTAAGGAGTAAATATGGAATCTGAGTCCCTAAATGACTCACAGTTTTATATTAATGTAGAGCCAGTGCTGGGATAATATCTAACAACTTGCAGTCCATTATTTCACAGTTACATCAAAATTTTACTGTATGTGCATAGTATATATCTTATAGTTACAAGAACGGAAGGGAAATAGTAGAATTTAAATGTTTTATTTGACTATGTGGTATGTTTTCAGATGACTTACTAAGTATTTTCATCTGCATTTAAAATTTTTTTAAAATAATCATGTTTTTAAAAATATGCTTCTGAAAAAAAAATGTGAACATTACTGTGAGATAAAGCCTAATCAGAGAGAAGTTCATAATTTCATGAGAACAAGTATGGTGGCTATATAACTGGGCTATTACATAAAGCATTAACATCACTGCGCAGTCCTGGCAGTCCTTCTATTACTGTCTCTGCTTGTGTGTATTTAAAGACACATAATGTTTTAAGGGAGCATGTTTAATTTTTTCCTTGCTCACTTTACATATTTTCCTACATATCCATCCTTACTACTCCCCTGTCGTACTTCTTAAAAAGAGGTGTCTCTTCACCCATTTAATTTGTCTGCCTGTGTTCTTGAGCCCATATTCGTTCTTCTCAGAAAAGCATTGCTTTTCATCAGTCTCCCATGTCTCTGATTCCTTCCTCTCTTCTGACCTCTTTCTCTAAGCCTACAAACATAGCTTATCTTTACCGTCCTTTCATAGAAGAAAAATGCCTTCAGTCTTTGTTATTCTATGCAACTGTCATGGTTTCTTCCATTCATGTTTTTGCCTCACATGCATCTAAGCCCTGCACACATCCTTGTGAGTTGAGGACCTCCAAATCTGTCTCCAGTGTCTGACCAGTTGGATTCAGGGACATCACCACCTAGATGCCAAACTCAGTCTGTCTGAGCTGGAACTCATTAGCTTTCTCATTAAACTCTTCTTGCATTTTTTACTTTTAGTTGGTGCTACCAGCATCTGTTCAGTTGCTCTAGCTGGAAACCTGGAAATCTTGCTGCATTCCACCCATTGTTTCTCATCTCCAGTATGTAATCAGTGAACAAATCCTATTGGCTCTGTCATCATTTGAATGTGTTTGCTTCTTCTGTAGCCCCAAGCACACCACCTTCATTTAGAACTCATCAGTGTTTATCACCTGCTCTTTCCTTCTGTCACTTCTAGCCCATTTTCTACACTACTTCCAGAATGGTCTTCTAAAAATGTAGTTTATCTATATGTTACATTATCTCCTATGTCCTATGGGATAAATTCCAGAAGGCTTTAGCTGAAATAGTGTTTCCTGCAAAGTTTTTCATCTTGCTACCCATCATTGCCTTCCCTCTGCCATAATCAACACGTTTCTGTTGTTTTTCTGTTACACCTCTTCTGCTACTGTTGCCATTCCATATGCTATTCTTCTATGAAAAATTTTCTTCCCTTTAGCTTCATAAACAATTTTTGGTTCTTCTAAACACAATTCATATCTTCTCCTAAAGCCTTTTAATATCAGGTCCCATCTCTGCCTCCCATGTTCAGTGTGCATACTTCTGTACTACCACTCTGGCAATAATTGCTTATGTTTATTTTTCCCGTTTGCCTCATCTCACAAGCAAGATCTACATCTCATTCACATATATTCAATACTGGTTTCATTTCCTGGCTCATAGTGGGTGCTCAATACATGTTTGTTAAATTTGAATGAAATAAAATATAAGGGGTAAGCATTAAAACCTCTTATAGTGCTTTAGTTGTAGGTAATGGATAGTGGTAACTAGTGGACTTTAATTTAGGAACTTGTACCATCTATCCCAAGCAATTAAATCATGATTCCCTTTTGGTAAAACCTTTGCAAGTAGAGTTGGAAAAATAACTATTTACACTTAAGCGGGTTTTAATGTATCTTGTGAGATAGTAAATAGGCATCTTTTCTAATGCTGTGTAGAGGCTTTTTTCTTTTTTATGTAAGCAAATAGGTTTCAATTCTCAGTTTTTCAGTATGTTACTGGAGCAGAGTAGCAATAATCCTAAAAATCAGATAATTTATCTGTCTTAAAATTCTTTGTAGGAATTTATCTTCCTACTGTTTTTCATTAGTTTTTATTACTAAAGTAAGTGTGGTATTGTAGAATCCCAGGATTCCTAAATATTATCTTCTCCAACCAATAGATAATGACTTAATATCTAGACTTACGCTTACCAGATTCTACATCTCTGAACACAGAACAACTGATGGAAAAAGAAGCATTATCAGTACATAAACTACTTAATTTGTACAGATAATCTATAGTTCTTAATATTTAACTTGTCTGAATGCTTTATGTAGTATCTTTTATTGGTTTTCTTTTTCAGTAATTATTTTTATACTTTCATTTTTTTTCCCCAAATGAAACATAAAAGGATCAGAGATCAAGAAGTCCCAGAGGATGTGCAAATCAGGCCAGAAGATGTTCCTTCAGATCCCATTATTAGCAATTCCAGTGTCAAACTGGAAAACATGATGGAAGATCGTGCTGAAACATATAGGAAATCTCCAAGTGAAATAAGTGTTCCAATGGATAGTTCTTTACTTTGTACTTTGTCCTCAGAATCTCATCAAGAAACAGCTAGTAATGAGAATGATAAAAAACCTGGTAACTACAAATCTACAGTATGGCCAGAGGTTGGCACCAGTTCACAAGATTCAGCTCTCTTAGATCAGGAACTGTACAACTCCTTCCATTTCTGGAGGACTCCTCTTCCTGAAATAGATCTAGACATTGAGCTTGAGCAGGGTTCTGGGAATAAACTCAGTCCAGAGAGACAAGAAGAAACACCTGAAGTCAGTGTACCAGCTTCTTCAAATATCACTATGGCCACTAGAAAGGAACTTGAAGAAATGATAGAAAATCTGGAGCCCCATATTGATGATCCAGATGTTAAAGGTATGGAAGTGTTGGTCCTTTATCCTAAAGTTCTTAATTTTAAAGCTGATATAAAATGTTATTTTCTGACTTTCTTTTCCAGAAAAATTATCTTTAAAAAAATTTATTTTGGGCATTGTCATGTATTCTTGTCTTGAGAAATAACAATAGTCTGTTCTTGTCTTGACAGATAAGATTAATCTGATTTTTTAGGAAATTTCATTTAGATAAGCTCCTCACTATGTTCCTCACTGTAGCATATACAGATTTGTTGATTCACAGATCACTCTGAAATTCTCACAATCGTTCAGTGTGTTACATTTACAATTTTAAATAGTTTGAGCCCTACCCTAACTATCTTACTGTGGGTCTCATTAGCCTTTTTTATAAAATAGTAGCAGATGGATGCAGTGTTACTTTTTTTTATGGAAAGACTATAGTCCAATAATAAAAGACAAAAGATTTCCATTTTCCTATGGAATATGATGTTTTCAGAGCTGTAGATGTTTACAAGAGTCATTTAGATTTCTTTGTTTCTGTTTTGACTTTTTCTGTTGACTACACATGTATCACCTAAATTCTTTCATTGTGAATGACAGCCTTAAAGGTTGTTCTGTGTTAAAGTTAAAAACTTGCCTCTTATTAAGGGGAATGTGTATTCTAAGCTAGTTGGGACTGAGACGTCCTGAAGCATCCCGGTTCTACTGGCTGTGGGGCTCAGGAAGTGGCCTAAGGTCCCTGGACTAGAATGTGATGCCAATGTTACCTTTCTGCTCCTTTGAAGAGAAGGCCCTTACTAATGACTCTCTAACTCTGCCATGAAATCTGAAATGTTATCCAAAACAAAAACAAATTTTGAAAACTCCCATAACTACAAGTTTTCAGATTTTAAATCACTTTGTGGGTTTCTTTTTTTGCTCAATGTTAGGAAATACCCATTTTTAAAGCAGATAAAGTGATACATTCAGTATCCTAAAGCGTACAAAAATGTTGTTGTGTTTAAACTTTGAAAATTCATCAGTGGTGGTTAAGTTAGCAGTTCTATTCATTTGGCTTTTATTTATTGTGATTTTTTAAGATTTCCTATTAAAATTTTACACTAGGAGAAAAATGAGGTAATTTGATTAAAGGCAAATTCATACCCTTGATTGTTGAAACTTACTTTAACTGACAGATTGTTTTTTAGATTTATTGGGATATAGTTTATATCATTAAAATTCAGCCTTTTGAACAGACAGTTCTGTGAGATTTGACAAACATATACAATTGTGTGTAACCAATTGTATCTTGTAGCCAAGATACAGAACAGTTCCATTAACATACCATCCCTTCATGTACCTGTCTAGTCAGTCTTCCCTTCCATCCCAGCTTCTACCAACCACTGATCTGTTTTCAGCCTGATTTTGCCTTTTCCAGAATGCCACATAAAAAGAATCAAGTGATAAAAGCCTTTTTTGAGCCTGACTTCTGTCCTAAACATAATGTATTTGAGAACTGTCCTTGTTGTTCTGCATATCAGTAGTTAATTCCTTTTCATTAAATTGTGAAACTATTTTCAGTAGAATATCTGTTTTTTCTATTTCATGGTAGATTATTTTTTATGAAAACTTTACAGCTTTACTTTCTTTGCTCAGTCCTCATTGTGGCTCCTGTCATTGATTCCACCTCTGAACCAGTATTTTGCCCTTTATGACAACTTGATGATGTTGCAAGTACTGAGGTTTTTATGTTAGACTCTTGATCAAAATTGGGCCTTTGTAGTTTCCCCCATCCTTCCATTCTCTTCCTCCTCCAGAGGGGAATTGAAACAGAGAATTATACCTAAAATTAAAGACATTCACATCTGAGGATAGACAGCTCAGCTCTTGATAAATATCTTTATAGCTTTCAGCTTTTTGTTTAAATAAATTTAGTCATCTATCAGCTTAGTTGACCAAACTTCAATAATTCATATTTGTCTTATACTCTATATTTATGAAAAAAAAAAAAAAAAGAATGCTGGTTAGGCTCCAAGGCTGCTCAGAAAGCTCTGCTAGTTTCTTGAGCTCATAGTAGGCACTTAATAGATGTTAACTGAAATATTAAGATACTAGAAATTAAGCTACTTTATTTCTTTTTTAAAGAAATAAGCTAAAAGTAATATGCATAGTGTGCTTTTTAAAAAGACTTAAATGTGAATACAAGTTTCAAGATACGACTCTGTGCTTCAGAAGATGACCAGTACTGTTTGACTTAAATTGTCCTGTTAAATTTAGACTGCAGTTGAGTTTCAGTACAAATATTGTATTATGATTTTAGTCAATTCTCTAATTCAACTCTTAAACCTGCTGCAATTTAAATTTGTGGTGTTGCTCTTTCTGTTCATAATGATGCTTTCATAACATATCCATTGATTGATGCATTTATTCAACACTACTGATTGAGCACCTACTGTGTGCTGGGTACTCTCCTAAATATATGATGGCAGCCACAAACCAGACAAAAAATCCTGGCCTCAGAGAGCAGAGGGTGAATCACTTAGCACATAAACAGCCTGACCTGTGTGCCAGATGTTCTATAGTAAAGCAGATGGGCAACACTGGAGACTTTCTGCTTAGGCTACAGAATTCTTCAGCATTTGATTTTATTGCAGTCTGAGGGCATGTTTAACCTGTGTTCATTTCAGTAACTCTGCCTTAATTTCCCATGGTATTAGAAGGTTTTTTGAGTTTAAAGAGGGGGATACCTTAGTTTTGGATGCTTCTTCGTTACTTATTCTGCCACTGTGGGCAATCATTTCCTTCAACTGTCAGAAAGCGTTTACTTTTTTGAAAGGCAGAACTTTAATCCAAACTTGGTAACTAAGTTCTAACCAGGGTCTAAACCAGTTATGTTGCATATGTAAATTTTTTTGACAGTTGGGCAGTAAGATGGGGAGCACTCCCCAGAGAAACCACTTCCAGGCACACCCTTCAGAGTCAGGTTTCAGCTTTTGAGAGCCTGTGTGTCACTCGCCTTGTCTCTGGTGTTGGCTATTTGGTGGGAAGTGTCAGGGAAGCAATAGCAAGACTTAGGTTTCTTTAAAGGAAGAATTCGCTTCAGTCTTGCTGATTTAACTCTTAGCTTTCTTGAAGCATTGATGGTGTTTTTTTTTTCTTTGAACAAAAATTTAAATGTTTTCAGGGACTAGAATGAGATGATATATTCATGACAGAAAAAGAAAGCCCTTTTCCAGTTACAGCACAGAAATAGGTCTACCTGGAAGGCCAGAAAGGGAAGTAGTAAAATGTGAAAAGGGTGTAAAGAGATCCTCTTTTCCAAACACCTTAGGAATTTAAGGTTTTTCTGTTTTTGCCCAGGGAATTTTCAGAATCCCTAGCATTTGAGATTGCCAAGCTGACTCAGGACTGAATTTGAGCAATGACTGAGTAGAATTATTGATGTCAGCTTGAGTTACCACAGCTAGGTTCATAGACTACAAAAGGGAAGACTGCCCAAGTTGACAGATTCAGATTCCTTTACAATTTAGGCACAGTGGAAAAATTCATATTGTTCATTGAGTGAAATCAGTACATTGTTAGGAACTTGTGACTAAGTGCCATGTAGTTTGTGGAAAAGTTAGTTACTATAAAGATTTACCTCAGCTGTACCAACTTCTTCAGGGAAGGAGTAAAATTTGAAGTTTCCAAGTAGTCCCTATGTCTGAGCATGAGTCATAGGATTGTGTTTCTTCACAAATCTCTGGTTAAATCCTGGGATTTCTTATTTATGTTGTAAGTAAAATGCAGATTTTGATAAAGACCTTTGTGTTCAGTTTTTTATAATTCGTCGCAGTGGCATATATCCTGTTAAAATTTCATCATTTACCTAAGCATTAGATTCTACCTCATTTCCTAGCTGGAGAATTTAAGCCTCAGGTTTCCTCAGAAATCAGCATGAGGCTCTATCTTCATGACCTTTTATACCAATTTTTTGAAGAAGATGACTTCATAGTTTAACTCATTTAAGTTTTTACAAACCTAAAGGTTAACTTAGACAAAGAGGAGTATATATAGTCCATTTAGAGATAAATGACCTATGTAAGGCATTTTCTGTCAAAGGCTCTGATTTACTCGTACTTCCCAGGGAACAGAATTAAGATGCACTAAAGATATCACACACACAGTGTGCATTTTATATGGGACAGAACATTTTAACATTTATGTATTGTACATTCTAATACTATTTTGATTTCGTTTAGGAAACTAAAGATTTCAAAAGGGAGAGCTAAAATGATTTAAAGGATTAATACAAGTTGCAGCTGAAATTCTCAAAAGAATGAGCACATTTTTCATGAGTAATTTTTCATGATTAAACACCTTCAGTTTGCTTACTTAATTTAGCAAATAATGACCTAATAGAATAGAGTCTCAACCTGTATATTTCTTTTATTGCCAGATACCTAGTGTACTTAGACTAGGATTTTATAAATGCTGCAGTATAGTAATAGGCTATCTTAATAAATTAGTTACTCTGATTGTTTTTTAGAAAATCCTAAAGTGGAACGGGGACATACTTTCTAATCTTTGTACTAAATATGGAGTTAAAATTTATGAATTTTATATTTTAAGATACCAGGTGGATTGTTATTCAAAGTAATGCTAAGCAATATTTTTTGCTAAATTTGTCTGTCATTTATGTGGGGAGAAGGAAGAATGCTCGATTTTAGTTTTGAATCAATTTTATAAAGAAGGTATAACTCAGTTTGTCAGATGTAGGAACCACTGCTTGGTAAGTTGTCATTTGGGTTTGCTGTAAGCAAGACAGTGCTCATTTGGGATCCCTGTGTTTGGAATAAGTCACTACTTTTCAAAAAGAATTAGAGAAAAATGAAATAAACTGGAATAAAATATGAGATGTTTAAATGTAACTGCACCAAAAATCTTTGTAATTACCATTGTTTTATATTGGCAGGGCTTGTGTGACTGCTCTTCTGCTAAAATAGCTTAGTAAGTAAGCCTTGTCAGTTTGATTCATGCACTACCAAAACATAGTTAACTTATACTGAAATTGACTCCTTTTAATAAACTGGAGGTACCTCCAAAATTAGATAGCACTTTTCTTCATACTAACGCAGAATAATGTACAGTAGTGGATAAACATTTTTAATCTCATGCAAGCATATTAGTTTCCTACTTCTCTCTTGGAGGACTAATGATTTACCACAGTAGAGTTTTTTTTTTTTCCCAGCTTTTTGATGGCAGTGTCAAAAAGTATACATTTCATTGATAACAGAACACAAACAGAGGAAATAATTCTGCTACTCACCTGCCATTTTCCTGCTCTACCAATAGCGCAAGTGGACGTGCTCTCTGCCGCACTGCGTGCTTCCAGTCTGGACGCCCGTGAAGAGGCCTGCAGTGCAGAAAAGAGGAGTGATGTGCAAGATGAGCTGGGTGCAAATGAGCTACCAAACTGTAAAATAAATCACGATGCCTCTGTGCCTTTAATCAACAATGCTGTTGAGGTAACAAACTCAGTAAAGTTATCGAGGGAGAGCAGTTTGAATCAGAAGTCTTCTGTTGGGGAATAGTTGTAGCTAATCCCTTTATACTTCTTAGTACATTCTGTTTGTTGCTGATTTTTTCCAGCTCTTCCTTTTGCATAAAGTACAAATAATTGTTGCCACATCCCAACTTTTTGACATTACTGTCATGTTCAATGCTTGGAAATGTAAATCCCAATCCTGTCTACATGACCATCTAAGTAGCCTCAATGTTAATGTAGCTCACTGCAGTGAAATAGTCTTACTGGAAACAAAGCCCTTTATCAAGAATAATTAACTCTTCCCTTTTCTTTTTGGAGAGGTGCTTTGTTTCTGATCGGACCATTTCACTGCAGCAAGCAACACAGTATTCCGAGCAGAAGATCGGGACTTGAGGCCATGTTGCGGAGGGCCAGTGGCCTTATCTGGACTCTGGAGTGTGAGGGTGGGTACTGTTACTAGCATTGTCTTCACTGTGTACTTGGAGCTGTTCTGTATGTTCCTTCTCTATAGCCTGCTGCACCCCATCAAGCCAGCCTCATTTGGTGTCATTATTTCTTACTCCTTGTTTATATAAAAAGGGAGAAGGAAAACACCACTGACTGCCAGAATCAGATGGCCACAGATCAGAGCGCTTGAATGATAAGCTCAGGAAAGAGTGCCTACATGTCCATTGCGGGATGGCAAGGGGTCCTTAGAGCTTCAGTGGATTTCTGTTTTGTTTTTGTTAGATGTCTGATGTAGTTAGAAGTCTTGTATAATACCAGTGCTTCAGAATGAAACCCTGATCGTGTGTCACCACTGGAGAGATGAATACTGTGACATCTCTGTACTTTAGGTGTTTTGTTACTTTCGGGTTTGGGGAGGCTGTTAAAAATACATATTTGTGAAATTAGCAATAGCTAAGAATAGAAACAGTAGAAGAAAAAGTATATGTGACATCCCATAGCCTCTAAAACAGTTCACTGATATCATAGTAAGCTAATTTCAGATGTTTGGGCCATTTCAGAATTACTTAAAGATTTACTTTTTCATTACTTTCATTCTGAAATTCATTTTCATACATTTGGCAACCTATTCAAGTTTGATTTAAGGCAGGGGAAGTTCTTATGAGGTCTTGGGTATGTTTTTATTAAAAGCATGAAGAATTTCTATGCATTTGTGTCTTTCGGCAGTCTTGAAAGGTAAGCAACTTAGGATAGTTCAAATGAAGGAAACTTACAGATAGAACAGTTCTGTAAGTAAGTGTTTTTTCCTAACAGAATATGGACTCCACCCTTCGCTATATTCATAATGATTCAGACTTGAGCACCAATAGTAGCTTTAGCCCTGATGAGGAAAGGAGATCGAAAGTACAAGTAAGTGACAAAAAAGTGCTTTATTTTGTGTGGGTGTTGTTAATTCCTCTTTTAAACACATTTCTCACCATATTTGGTCCTGCTTATAATTGAGTTTTTAAAAATTAGGACTAGTATATCATACTCTAAATAAGAAAATCCAAATAGTAGAGTAAAATCTAAACAAAAATCTCCCTCTTTTCACCCTTGTGATTACATTTTTCATTCAGAGTAACCACTGAATACCAGAGTAACTGGTCAGTTCCTTCTGTATTTCTTCATAAATTTTTTTTGTGGATAATGCATAAACATACATCTGTGCCCCTTTTTGTCTTTCAAAGACATAGAATCACACCACTAGGGTTTTTCATCATGCCTAATGATACACCTTGATTTCGGAGATGAAAACATGGAAAATGACTCAAAGCCATTATAAACTACCATCAGTGACAAGTTGCACTCCAAAGATTTTTAAGGATGGGAAATCATTGGAATATGATAGTTTGTACCTTGCCTTTCTTTCCTTTTTTTAAATTTATTGTGTCTTGGAGATCTTTCCATATGAGCACATAAGGACTCCCCCACCTGCCACCCACCCTCAGAACAGCCTTCATACACACGGAGTCACACTGCATGACGAAGGGGCTCTGACCTTGCTAGTTCACTATGTGCTTCCAGGTTTAGTTTTGTTGTTAATGCAACAGGCAGTGCTTCCTTCCTTCACCATGATTGTGCATGTTACTTGCTTCTAGGATTGTATGTTACTAGATTTCCTGGGTCAGATGGCATCTGTTCCTTATTTTTGCTTGTTCTGTTTATTAAAAATGGAGTCAGTATTCATAGTGTTTTGAAATATCCTTCTCACTGCTTGTAAACATATTTTCAAGTCAGTACATACAGATTATCTCATTCTTTTAATGAATTTATTTCAGTTTTAATTTTAAAATAAATGTTTACATAGTTCAAAATTCAAAAGTACAAAGGCAATCAGGGATGTTTCCTTCTCAGTTTTTTTCCTCTAGCATCCAAAGCAACCAATTTTATCTTTCCTTTGTATATCCTTCCAAAGCTATTTATACATAGGCAAGATTGTATATACTTTATTTTCCTCACATTTATACAAATAGATGTACATACACTTTAAATTTAAAATTTTTAGATTTGAATTTTTATAATTACCCGATTACCATCTGAAGGTGGGTATTGCTCTTTTTTTAAATGCATGTTAATAGTGTACCAGAGTGCCTGTTTTACCACACACAGGTTGCATCAGATTTTACAATCTATGCCAACATTGAAAGGTGATGACCTTATTTTTAATGTATCTTTTAAATTTAATAATCAATTCTAGTTCTCCTTTAGGCAGTTTTCTGTTTTAAGATCTTATTCATTGTTTTTCTCCTAGAATTGCTTATATTTATTTACAAATGTATTTCCCCTAGCATATTTTTCTTTTCAGTTATTATATACCTGAAAATTTGAGATTGTTTTTTCTCTATTTGAGATACTATGTTAAATCCATATATTTTTAAAAGTTTACCTGATTTACATCCAAACTGCTCAAAATACATCACTGTCTCATCTCTCTCCACAAGGACGTTGTGCCTCAGGCTCTGTTAGATCAGTATTTATCTATGACTGACCCCTCTCGTGCACAGACGGTTGACACTGAAATTGCTAAGCACTGTGCCTATAGCCTTCCAGGCGTGGCCCTGACCCTAGGCAGGCAGAACTGGCACTGCCTGCGGGAGACTTACGAGAC
Organism: Manis pentadactyla; assembly: GCF_030020395.1. Classification (NCBI taxonomy): domain Eukaryota; kingdom Metazoa; phylum Chordata; class Mammalia; order Pholidota; family Manidae; genus Manis; species Manis pentadactyla. Next base: position 109,619,997 of record NC_080024.1, read on the forward strand.
GCTGGCATCAGACATGCAGGTGAGTAGGGAAGCTGAGTTCACAGAATGTGTGCAGGGAAGGTATAGGGTTGTGCCTTCCAAAACCTACTAGAATTTCTGCTAATGTTCTAGCAAGTACTTTGTATTACAGGAGTTCATATGCCGAAGAGGTTAAAAATGATACCAAAGCTTTCTTTTTGCACAGTCCAAGTTCCAGAGCTTGGTGGCTTCTTTTTTATCTAAAGTATTAGAGATTATTACCACATTTGATAGGCCTAAATTCCCAACTTCAGATGTGTTGCTATCTAAAGTTTGTGTATAGATTAATTATTGGGAATATAGGATATAGTTTTTCCCCTAGAAATCTAGAAATGCTTCTTTGATTTTTTAAAAACTTCATGGCACTTGTAGTGTGAGCAGCACTAATGGCCCTCAATGCAGTGATCATCTCAGTACAGCTAGGAGATTAACCAGGTGCTTGTGCATGTGCGGCTCTTCTCTGTCCCTAGCCCCCACCCCCCTGTGCTTTGAAAGAAGGTGGAATGTGAGGCTTTAACCCTAGGTCATTTTGTCTGGCTATCTGTGGGCTTTCTGGGTTCTTTTCTTTGGCCTTGTCAACTTAACTCCCTGCTGATGTCTGGTTTCCATATACTAAAATTTTGCCCCTCTTCCACAAAACCTATTCTTCCTTCAGTGAAATTAATCTCTCAGTTATTAAGAAGGCAGTCTGGTTAGATTATACTGAGATATGAATGATTTTCCTTTAAATGTCTTAGTCATACTGCGTTTTTCAAGGAATTGGTAGTGTTGACTAAGCAAGTTAGAAGTTGGAAGTAATCCTGAGAGAGCATAATTTAAGTTCCTTATCTGACCCAGGAGGTTACGAGACCAGGGTCTGAGCAAAGTGAATTGATCCTATCTTCACAGTGTCTTTAGTAGTAAAACTGAGTATGGGACCACAAAAAGCCTGCTTTCCAGAGTGCTTTATTCTCTCTGTTAGTAGTTTCCCATCCTTATTCCTGTGGGGCAGGGACGGAACCTCAGGGCTCCTGGTGACTGGGAAGGCTCTGGATGGGCAGATTCCCGTGTCCTCTCCCCTCCATCAGATCATCTCGTCTGTTTGATATTTTGAACATGGTATAAAAGTTTATCTCAAGTTTATCTAGCGTTTGGGGATAAAATCTTTGTTCTAAATGACTTCTTAAAAGGTAAAGTCTTAAGCTAAGTAACAGAGTAAAACACTTTAAGGCAACATGAAGAAAAAGATGTTTTCAATTTAAGATTTTCTGTAAATGCAAGGCATTTGTTTAGTGGTTCTTTTCTAGGCCTGTCTGCAAAATATTTTCCTGTTCTTGTGTTTTTTGGTTGCCAATTCCTCAAAAACAAGTTTTGTTCTCGTTTACTAATCCAAGACAGGCTGTACAGACGTCAGAAGGGGAACAGTAAAGTGAGAATGATGCCAGCCAGCCTTTGATCAATGTGGGGACATCAGTAAATTGGGCATCCTGTGTTCAGAAAACTACAAAAACTATGCCATTAGTGATTTCCAAGCATTTTTTTCTTCATAAATGAAAGGGAAATGATACATACTGTGCAGGGATTTAAAATTTTTCTGCTAGTTTTTGATACATAGTTGGCACTTAAAACTTTAGTCTCATTACTATTACTTTTATTCTGCTTTAATTATTTTGAGAGTAATAACATTCAGATATAAGTAGCCTTCATTTATTGTCTAAAAGTTAGAGAACTAAATACTTCGTGTTTAGCTTACTAATGCAGTTATTTTTACTTATGCAGTGGAAAGTTCGGAGAACTTTAGCCTTCTCCATCCACGAGCTTGCAGTTATTCTTGGAGATCAGCTGACAGCTGCAGATCTGGTTCCAATTTTTAATGGATTTTTAAAAGACCTCGATGAAGTCAGGATAGGTGTCCTTAAGCACTTGCATGATTTTCTGAAGGTAACTTTTAAATTCTTTTGTGTAAAACATGATAAAATTCTACTGTAGATCTAAAATTTGATTTTCTGCTACTACCAAGATAAGTTTCTGTATGTTCTGTTTAAGAAAATGTAACCATGAGTTGATAGTGAGGTGTGACTTAAAAAGGTAATACAATTCTAAGCAGTTTTGCTGGTGTCATTTTAATTTTTAATTTAAAAATAGTTACACTCAATTTCATTTTTAAATGATGTTACATCATGTTAGCAACATTAGTGCCTTTTTTTCAAAGTTGCTCAATTAAATATATGTAAAAAAAATCTCACGAACATTAAGTTCAGAGGCTTTATCTGGTATCTCAGAAGTCAGAATTTACCTTGAGTCCTCACTCTGTTGATGTGGGGATCGCTGGTCTCTGAGGTGAACACCCTCCCTGACTTTACAAGTTGTTTGATCCTGGAATACTGTTGTTTCTTAGACTTTAGCCTTGAACTGGGCTTTCCTGTAGTTCTAAGGTTTGAGGTATAGGTGTATTATAATCCTACCTTTTAAAAATTGATACCATGTTGTTATATTTTATACAGATCATACTGAAATTTCTGTAATTGTCCCAGTAATGTCCCTTATAGCTTTTTTCCCCTTTATTCAGAGTCCAATCAAGAATTGCATACTGACTTTAAATATCATGTCTCTGTAGTCCTCTTAAATCTGGAAGTCCCCTGACCTTTTGTCTTTAATATCATTGGCATTTTTGAAAAGGCCAAGCCAGTTGTGCAGAATGCCTCTCAGTTTAAAATTGAATGTTATTACACAATTAGATTCGGGTTAAACAGGTTTTCTTTAAAGGAGTATTACCTATCTGTATAGGTTGCCAGGTGTTTTCTCTGAAGGCATCACATCAAGCATAATAATATTTGGCTCTTCCAGTCACTGGTGATATCGAGTCCATCCCCTTGGTCATAGTAGTGTCAACCCATGTTCTCCATTGTAAAATGACATTTTACCTTTGTGATTGATCACTACTTGGTGGAACGATGCTTTCTAACTCTGTGAACGTCTTTCCCCCATGCTTTTGCATCTGTGGATCTATGCTCCATTCTTGCCTGAATCTGTTGTTATTTGTGGTGGTTGTAAAATACTGATTTTCTATTTTTATAATTCCTCTGTATTTATTAATTGGCATTCTCATGTAAAGATAATCTTTCCCTTTCCTCCTTCCTCCTTTTTGGAAGTTGTTACTATCAGTGTGGACTCCAGCTTTTTATTTGGTGTAATCTAATTTTATTTGGTGTGGTGACATTTTTGTCATTTGTTTTGAGCATCATTTTTGGCTAATTGGTCTAAATTTGATCCAATTTGGTCAGGGACCCCTTAAAGCTGCCTCATATGTCCTTTAAATTTGTTCTCTCACTTTTAAGCCCATCCTTACTTTGAGGCCCACCTTCTTTGTCTGCCCCAGCCTAGAGTCAGCTATTTTTCCAAGAAGCCCTGAGCTTTTTCATGGGGAGTGGTATTTAGAAACCAAGATCCAGGTACTGGATGTGCCTATTGCTCCTGGGGTATCATTTCTTTTAAGCTTATTCAGGAGACAGGAGCTGGGAGGGATTAGGGATTGACATCTACTTCCAATCCAGTACTATTTCTTCTTCTCTCTATATTTTCTCTCATGGTAAAAACTCTTGTTCTTACCAATGTTAACATAATTATTTGTTCAGTTCTACAACATACGTGAAGTAGTTTCAGAATTACTCCACTGACAATATCAACATAAAATCAGCTATTATTGTTCAGTATTTTCCTCAGCACTTTCTCTCCTTAGAACATATTCTGTGAAAATATATGGTGAGAGTACTAAGTTCAAATTTAGACTTTGTTTTTCTGTGTGATTCTTATCTATTTGATGTGTAGTTTAGTTTATTTGCTTCTGTTTATATCAAGTTTTAGGGTTTTCCCCCTTGTTGACTATATAAACCTACTTTTAAATATATTTAGAGAAATTATTGGGATAAATTTTTTTTTTCACTAAACAATTGTTTATTAGTACCTGCTATGTGCAGTCATGGTGCCATGGCACTAGGCTCACATACATGAATAAGAGCATAGTCACTGTCTGCAGAGTATTGCTGGTAACAAGAATGAGTGCCATTGTAAAGCTAGCCCCCAGGTACTGGGCAGTCCAGTAGGGGTCACTCACTGGCTCAAGAAACAAATATTTCAAAACAGGGTAATGACTCTTGAAGACAAGTTGGGATTATCAGGGAAAAATGAACTTTATACCAGTTTTTAAAACAATTAAAGGTACCTACTACATCTGTTCTTCAGAAGAATTAACTATATTATTTATAGTTGTTTTTAAGCAGTCTACTAAAAGAAATAATGTTTATACCTTCTTCTAGTGAGTATTTCTATTTTGTTACTTCAGCTTCTTCATATTGACAAAAGAAGAGAATATCTTTATCAACTTCAAGAGTTTTTGGTGACAGATAATAGTAGAAATTGGCGCTTTCGAGCCGAACTGGCTGAGTAAGTTCTAACAACGGGGTCATTAGACTATATTTGGGAGGGATATTGTTTATTTCATCTACTGTTTTTGGATTTGTTACTTTGTGTAGATCCAGGTTCCTATCTGGTATCCTTTTCCTTTAATATTCTTGTATTCAGGTCTTACTGGCAGGGAATTTTCTCAGCTTTTTTTTTTTTTTTTTTTTTGGTCTCTTTTACCCACCCTGTGTGTGTGTGTATGTGTTAGAATACACATAATAAAATTCACCATTGGTGACATTTAGAACCTTCCATTCCAGAAGGAAAGCCATGCCCCTTAAACAGTCACTCCTCATCTCTTCCTGCCCCTGGTGTCTGCAGCCATCAATCTTCTTTCTGTCTCTGTGGAATTACGTATTCTGAACATTCCATATAAATGGAATTATATGACATGTGGCCTTTTGTGTCTGACTTCTTCACTTAGCATAATGTTTTCAAATTCATTCATGCTGTAGCATGTATCAGAACCTTCTTTCCTTTTATTATTGAACAATACTTCATTGTATGAATATACCACTTTTTCTTTTTATCCATGCATCCACTCATCAATGGACATTTGAATTGTTTCTACATTTTGGCTGATGTGAGTGGTGATGTTATGAATAATAGTATACAGTTTTTATGTTAATACCTGTTTTCAATTTTTTTCAGAAGGATTTGTTGGTTATTTGGTAATTCAGTGTTTAATTTGTTGAGGAACAACAAATTTTTGCACAGCAACCATACTATTTTACATTCCCACTAGGAATGTACAAGGTTTCTAATTTCTCCATGTCCTCCCCAGCACTTGCTATTTTCCTTTTTAAAAAAATTATAGCCATTATTATTGGTGGGTGTGAAGTACCCTCTTACTGTGGTTGATTTGCCTTTCCTTAATGACTAGTGATGCTTAGCACCTTTTTATGTGTTTTTTTGACTATGTGTATATATGTTATCCAAAGAAATGTCTATTAAGTCCATTGCCTGTTGCTTAATTAGGTTGTTGTCTTAAATTGGGTTGTTGAGTTGAAGAGTTCTTTATATATTCTAGATTCTAGACATCACCTGCATTTTTAAAAGGTATCTTTGATGGGTATAGAATTTGGGGCTGACAGTTTTTCAGTTTTCAGTATATTAAAGATGCCACTCCATTGAGTTTTAGCCCACCTGGCTTCTACTGGAAATGGAAATGCCTCTTCTACCATCAACATAGAGGGTTGAGTTCCTGTAGTTGGGAGCAAGCTGGGTTTGGGTTTTGTTGCTTTGGTTACATTCAGTATGTTGTAAGCTTTCATTCTGCTAGCTGTGGGCTGCCTTCGCCTTTTTTCAGAGGTTGGCAGCGGGGCTTCAGGAGGGCCTTTTCATGTGTTAGTGTTTTGCCCTCAGCAGCTCCTGCAGTCCTGGAAAACAGGTGGGTTTTTGCCCCAGACCAGTTGTAGACTGCTGTTACTATGTGGTAGGCCACTGGGAAAGGGGAGAATCTGTTATTTTGGTTCAGCCTCAGTCTTTGGGAGGCCTTGTAGCCTGGGCTTTCTCAAAACCACTGCCCGCTCCCACCCAGTCTCTGCCTTGTATATGTGGTTGGTTTTGGGCAGTGGTTTCCTGCCCCTCAGCAGGAGGAGATGTCTGCTTGGTATCAGTGTGGGATTTAGCTCAGGAAAGCTTGCTGCCCTTTCCCTGAGAATAGGGAGTTTTTCTTCTCCTCTGCCCCCAGCTGCAGAGTGTGCATAGGTGGACTGGCTCTGCTGCCCTTCCACCAGTGGATTAAGGCTTTTGCTTTGTATGAGAGAAGGGCCCAGGGGAGTGCATGGAGTTTCACACCCAACTCCCTTATCTGTCAGGCACTCCCTTCCTGCTTTCCTGACCCCAGACTAGCCATGCGCACCCAGGGGAGCCCAGTGAGAAAGTCCACGGTGTCAGAAATAGAGTAGATAAGTGTGCCTCTCTGAGAGGATTTGTATTTATGTATATGTGCTGGTGTATTTGTCATTGCTGTATTATCTATATTCATGTTTAAAGTACACTTCCTGCTGATTACAAATGTAAATAATCTTAAATATAAAATCTGAAAGTCTCGTTCATATCCCAGGTATTTCTTCAAGGGCATTGTTGCCTCTGCTCAGATTAGCCTGGTGGGTGCTGTTAGTCTTCAGGCCCCTTCAGAGGTAGCAGGAACAGTTGCCAGAGGACCTCTTAACTTGTGTTCTCCTGAGTAAATGTGTCATTCCTGAGAAGCTTTTCAGGGGCTTGACAAATATGTATCAGGCTCCCTAAAACTGCTGGAACATTCTTATTTAGATAACTGATTTGTAGATGGAAGTTTCTTGGCACATTCTAAATAGTCACTTACGGAAAAAATGTGTTCCATGTTCCACTTGAACATACTAGGAAATGCTTTGCGCTCAGTCACTGTGGATACTGAGTCCCACAGCATTTGTTTTCCTTGCATTCTAAGGGAAAGAGGGACTTCTTGAACTTGTGTAGGGTTTAAATGCATTTCCAGATACTGGAGATAATTTTATGCATGAGAAACCAAGTTAATCACTAGTATTTGCATGTGTTCATCTTACAAATAGTGTCCAGTATTGCAAATAATTCAGATGATTAAGCTATTTTCATTTCTTTTAAAATCTTGATTTTTTTTTTTATAATTTGTTTTTGTAGACAGCTGATTTTACTTCTAGAATTATATAGTCCCAGAGATGTTTATGACTATTTACGTCCCATTGCTCTGAATCTGTGTGCAGATAAAGTTTCTTCTGTCCGTTGGATTTCCTACAAGCTGGTATGTGTTAAAATTTTTACAATTTTACATTAGTAAACTATTAAATAAGATCATGAAACAAGGTAATTCCTCACTTCTCCATGTTCACTCTCCTAGGTCAGTGAGATGGTGAAGAAGCTGCATATGGCGACACCACCAACATTTGGAGTCGACCTCGTCAATGAGCTGGTAGAAAATTTTGGTAGATGTCCTAAGTGGTCTGGTCGGCAGGCCTTTGTCTTTGTCTGCCAGGTAAGCAAAGACTTAACATTGGTGACACATTTTTCTATCTAGAACTGGGTTTCTTCCTTCACTCCTTGCCTCCCCCCACACCCTCTTTTTCATTCTTATGGAACAGAACTTTGTCACCTGGCCCTCTGTAGGATCACCTGTTCCCTCAATCTAATAGCATGGGATTTGGGGTCTGTGGGGCATAGCACAGGTGTGAAAATGAATGTGACTGAGCATGCCAGGCCTCTGTGAAGCAGTTGAAAAACTGCATGGGTTTCTGCAGGGTCTTTATTATGTCATTTCTATTTTGAATTCCCAAGTACCTGGAATATTGGTTTAAAAAGCAGTAACTAAAATCTGTAGCAGTGAAGTTATTACTTAAAGATTTTGTTGGCTAGTATTACTGTATGCTAGACTAAGCTGTCAGATCTAAAGCAGTTATTTTTTTTTTCCCCAGACTGTCATTGAAGATGACTGCCTTCCTATGGACCAGTTTGCCGTGCGTCTGATGCCACACTTGCTAACCTTAGCAAATGATAGGGTTCCAAATGTTCGAGTGTTGCTTGCAAAGACATTAAGACAAACGCTACTGGAAAAAGGTAGGCAGGTGGCTCTCTTGGGAAGTGTAGGCAGGGAGGAGGCTCAGACCACATAAAGAAAGATGTAAGCAGAAGTGTCCTGTGTTCCTAGAAATACTCTGACAGAAGAATACACTGTAGATTGTTAAGAGTGGTTGTTCCCTCTGAGAGAGGACACAAGATTAAAGGGTGAGGAAAGGGACTTATAATGATTGCCCTTGTTTTCTAGTGGAATTTATGTTATACCTTAAAACAGTAATTTGAAAACTTGGACACTGACCTGACTGTGTGGCCACCTCCTGCCTTTGGTGCAGCCCACTTGACACCGTTACTGCTGGCTGGGGCTATGAGGCACGTGGGCATTTCTTTCTCCTCTTCATTCATTAGGCAAAAGGCAAATGTCCCATAGTATTTGCTTTGCTGTAAATGATAAGCTTCTCAAGATTCAGATTGGTTGTCCTTTTTAATTCTCCCCAAATGCATAACAAATACCACTTTGCATGAACTCAGGGATGAGACACAGGAAGTTTGGAATAGACTTCAAAGAATATGGGCAAATGAATATTGCTTCTTTTTTTCTCCTTTGGAATTCATGTACATTTTTCGATGGCAACTATAATAAATTGGCTAGAGAAGACTGGTTTTCAGTGTGTATGTAGTTAGTATATGAAATTTTTTTCCTTTCTACTGAGCTAATTAATAGCTACAAGTTTTAATATGTTATCTTTGCTGTCATTGAATATTATGAGATTTAGTCTGTTAGAAAAATAGTCAAGATAAACCTAGTAATTTTCTTACATTTGGAGATTTTTTTTCATATAACTGATCAGTTTAGAAGACCATTTATAATTCAGCATAGCTTGTGTATATACTTAGAAATCATGTTTTATAATGACTAAGAACTTTGTATACTTGCACTTGATAAAACTATGAAAGGTTAGACTAATTTCATTTGTTATCTGCACTTCTCACTTCCAGACTATTTCTTAACCTCTGCCAGCTGTCATCAGGAAGCTGTAGAACAAACCATCATGGCTCTTCAGATGGATCGTGACAGTGATGTCAAGTATTTTGCAAGCATCCACCCTGCCAGTACCAAAATCTCTGAAGATGCCATGAGCACAGCTTCCTCAACCTACTAGAAAGCTTGAACCTTGGTGTCTTTCCTGCTGCGTACGGAGCCAAGGTTTGGCAAGTGCTCCCCACGTGTATGTGTCTGGGACAGTCTTTGGGAGGGGGAGAAACCTTCCTTCCTTGCAGACTGAATTGCAGGAGCAATTGCCTATGCTGATACCAGGGATTTTAAGAGTCGAGAAAGTACAGTAAACAATATTATCTTATCTTGACTTTAAGGGAAAATAATTTCTCAGAGGATTATAATTGTCACCGAAGCCTTAAATCCTTCTGTCTTCCTGACTGATTGAAACTTGAATTGGCAGAGCATTTTCTTATGGAAGGGACAAGATTCCCAGAGACCTGCATTGCTTTCTCCTGGTTTTATTTAATGACAGATAGATGGAATTATAGCCAGAAGGTGGCTCTGAGCCAGGATGTGAGAGAGACCTTCAGTATTAGCCCTCACTATTTCCACACAGGCAAGGACCTGATGGGTTCTGTGGCCCACTGCCCACTGGCTTGCTAAGTGTGAATAGCTTTTGACATGTAAATGCGAAAGGAGATTTTTTTTGGTTTCTCCTAAGGGCTTGATGCTAACACTAAAGTAGAATCTGATTTTAACTCTTAAATGCAGCATATTGCTGTACACATTTACAGAATGTTCACTGAGTATGTCCTGATTTTTTTTCATGCTGGTCATGACCTGAAGGAAATTTATTAGCACGTATACTGTGTGTCAGGTGTTTTTAACTTGATCATGATCGGCTTTGAGGTGCAGCTTTTCTCTTCACATACTGTACGTATCTGTAAGCACTCTTGGGAGTGTTGCAGTCTTTAATCATGCTGTTTAAAACTGTTGTGGCACAAGTTCTCTTGTCCAAATAAAGTTTATTAATAAGATCTATATAGAGAGAGATACACACTTTTGTTTGTTTTCTAGATGTCTGTAAAAAAAAATGCAGTTTGTGACCTGTATTAATGATTTAGTATAAAATGGAAAAACTAGATTAAAATATTTGTCTTTTAACTAGTTCAGTAATTTCTTTAAAATCTATATATGCCCCCTGGGCTGGGTCCCACGTTGGCCCACTACAGGGGCAGCCAAGCTCCAGGCTCCTCAAGCTTCTCTCTGCAGCCCCAGAGGCTGAGTGCGAGCTTAGCACTTGTCCTAAAGCTCTTCATCTACAGGAGAGCACCTGGAGGCTGGACCACCTATAAAATGGGAGTGAGCAAACCTGCCCACCTTTCTTCACAGGCTTGTTTGGTGGTCCAGTGAGATACTGTGTGAAGTTGCTTTCTAAGTGTTATAAATGTTGGTTGCCCTCATAAGCCCAAGCTGAAAGACCCTTGGCCTGAGTTCCTGGGTGCTTCTGTGAGTTTTGGTTTCACTTACTCAGTAGGGGCTCCTTGGGGTCTCAGTAAGCAGAAGAGGCCCCCTTGAACCTTGATGTGTGGATTTGGGACAGTTTGGGCTGCTTCCTATAAAAACTACTACAAATAAGCCTTTGGTTTCTTATTGTATTATAGCTCAGATATGTTTGCACTGGAAATAAAATGTAAGTGTGAACAGTTCCACTGGGACAAATGAATGACTAAACATGTAGGTGTAACATTGGGCAGTGGGTGACCAGGGCAAGTTGTGGGTCAGTGGTGGGTGGGGATGGGTTGAGGGAAGGTGTCTGTGAAGCAGCATCAGAACAGATTGAAAGAAGGTGTGACCTCTTTTGATTTAACCCAGCCTAATTTTTGAGATAAATATTCTCTGCTATTAAGTTATAATAATATACTTTGTTCCCTAGAACTTCAGAACTAAGTTACATTAGAATCATACACTAATGGCTGCACTTTTTTTAATGCAATGGCAATGATAACTGTATGTTTTGGGATGAAGAACTCTAGCTTAGGTACTGGCTTTCACGCTGCTACTTGGGGCCGAGCTCAGGGCCGGTGTCAGATGCTCTCTGGGGCTCACAGTTCTGCCCGTGCTGCCCTGGTGTGGCGGGTCTCCTTGGCAGTGGGTACAGAAGGCACCTTCGCGTTTAATGACTAATACAACCAAGGAGTTCACAGTTTGAATAAACTGAGGAGGTCCCAGGTTGAATAATCTCTTAATGAAATTCAAAATAGGAAAAAGACTCAGGTGTCACCTCTTCATTTCAGCTCTTTTAGTAGTGACTGTGTTGGCCAGAAAAGGCTGCCTGAGGATGTCAGGAGGGCTGGGTCCTGTCCAACGTGCAGCCTCTTGTTCCCCAAGGTCTTCAAAAGGAGAAAATTGGGCTTCCAAAGGCACTGTGAAACCAAGCAGATGTAGAAGATTGATGATTCAGCAGTTCTTTGAAATCCCTCAAGAGGCAGAAACAAAAACTGCAAACCAATTAGTACTTAAACTAGTAATTTCACATCAGAAAAATGACAAAATTGTGTCCTCATAGGTATTTAATATTGGGTACCTAAACTTAGAAGATACTCTGTGATGTCCTAGGACCTTTAGTGACCAAGATGAAGAAGAAACTGTATGTTTCAAAATGTAGAGCCTGTGCTCAGCCATTGTTCTTGGTTAGCACCAGGGTTCCCTATCTCCTCCAGCCCTCTCTTGCTCTCTCTGATCTTGGCTGCCCCTCCCCTTGTCTGGGAGAAGTATGTTTTTGAGCTTTTGTGGGTTTTCAGGGTGCCCCTCCCTGAATTAACCCAACCCCCAAGCCAGCAGACCTATTTTTGACTGCTTAGCTGGGTCACTTGGGGGTCACCTTTTTACCTGTGATCTTTGTCCTTAAGTCTTGGAGACTTTTTGTGATGCCAGACCACTGTAGTTTTTCTAGAACCCTCTAATTCTGAATTGGTAAGTGCTGGGTTCTTGAGAAATCGTGCTAATGCCCTAAGAGCTGCCCAAGCTGCTGGCAGCCTGTCCCAGGCAATTCTTAGTCTGCTGGGCAGGCACTCAGAGTGCACTGCATGTTACCAGTGCTTCTCATCATACCTGTTTGGTCCAGGTCCCACTTGATATCGGGATGAATCTATCCTGGCACACCGGAAGCTGAATATGCCAAAGGGAGCATGTCCAAAATCACATGCCCTGCAGCATCAGCTTTCCAGGGCAACATGGAATGCCTGAAACACCAGGCATGCTTAGTGTACTTGGGAAGCATTAGGGAGTCATACTCACAGATGCAGCTCAAAGGAGGTAGCAGCAAGGTTTAAAGTGACCAACTCTAGGGAAAAGTGCTGCCCTCAGGCTCTGGGACACACTATTATGCCCTTGTCTGGTGATGTTTCTGTGCAAGATCCCAGGAGACAGAACAGTAAGCGAAAGGGAGGAAAGAAGAAAACTCCCAGCAACTCAAAACCAAGCTAATGCCCTCTTTAAAATTAATCATCGTCTGATTCAAACCAGAGAAGTTTGAGTCTGGAAATAAATGTGAGTAAACAAGACTTTGTGGTTTCTGTTATATTTTTAAATACTTGCCTTAAGCCTTTGTAAACTCATGCTAGATGTAGAACGTCAAGAGCAGGACCACCTAGAAAAGTCAGTTCCTGCAGGAAGATGCCAGTGAAGGAAGGAGCCTGGTCGGGCCAGTGCGCCCAGCTACACTCCTGCCAGTGGTGGGAGGGTGGCCAGGCCCTCCCAGTTTGTTTGTATCATCTAAGTGACCTGAGTCAGAGCCTACAGAGTTCTTGTATCTTTCCCACTAGAAACCAGGCAGTATTTTAGGTGAGTGTAGGGAAGGAGGCCCAACTCTCAAATCCCTCCACCAGAAACCAAAAATGATATAATTTTGTGATCCCTTGAATATGAATGTTTTGGAAGTGTTTTGACCATGAGAACATTTTGACTGTAATCACAAAAATCCCAACAGTGATACATTTTTGCCAGAGGCATTTTCTGTGGTGAACTGAAATAAAGCCAATTTAATTCTTGCATTGTCCATTTCTACAAGGAATTAGTAAATTCGTTTTCTCTTCAGAAATTCTTCTCCTTAAGAAAACTTTTCCTGGAATATGAGTATTGCAATCAGTGATCACACCTTAGTCCATGCAGCCCTCTGTGGTACTGTTGTAGGTTTATTTCTACCAGTCTTGTTTAGGTCAGATTTTTCTGATTTACATTTGGCAAAATATGACACTTGGAGTTTTTGGTCAGTGATTTTACCGTATGAGTCTCTCACCCTGCTAGCTGCATTTAGTGTACACACCAATAGCTGTTATTTATTGGATATAGAACATTTTTAGGCAGTCCATGAGAAAATAGAGCAGCTCTTGAAGATCCCTGAGCCAAGCTGTGGTGAGGTGGTGTGAGTTTTTGCCCCTCCAACCCCTGGATTTCACAGGACAGCATGCCATCTGATGCTCCAGGAAGTACAGGTTTGGGAATGAAAATACTAGAGGAAAGAAAATTGTGTAGAGAACATTCCTTAGACCAACATTGAGGTGGGAGCAATACAGAAGGGAGAGGCAACAACAGTCTCACTTGGCTGCTGCTTCTGTTTCCTAAAGCCACACAGCTCTTTTTAACTACTAATTCCACCAGAGCAGGGATTTGCCCCACAGTGGCCAGTCCCAGTCCACCAGTGAGTCCTCTGTGGCGCAGGCAGAATAAGGACAGGAAAATGTAGTGGGTGTCTGTGTGTGCACACGTGTGTGTTGTAAGGCTGCCACCTAACTTGGATGGTATTTATTCTGAGATTTTTTCTTGTTTTGGCTTTTAAATATCTTTAGTAATGTTGGTAATTTAGAACGGCGCCTCTCAAATGCTAATGTGCATCTCAGTCACCTGGGATCTTGTCAAAACATGGATCCTGATCCACAGGTTCAGGGTGGGGCTTAAGACCCAGCACTCCTAATAAGAATCAAGGTGATATTTTTAAATAACAAGGCCCCAAAGAACCTCCTGGTGTGGGATCTTACCTCTTCTAGCTTATCACTCTTGCCCTAATTTTGAGAACTCTTAGCAGCACAGTAATGAGAAATATTTTTAGGTATGTAAAATTTGTATTTAATTTCCTCAGTTGCAGATCAGTGCTTTAAGATGCATTCATTCAGTGTCAGTACCCACACAGTGGCCATCACGACACGTGGTCATGACCACTGCAGCTGCTGAGCTTGTCTGTGATCCCGAAGCCCGGGAGTAGCCATGGCCAGCTTTCCTGCAGGTGACCTGAAGCAGCAAGGACCAGCCAAGTGCAGAGTCATGGGAGATGAGTGTGGCTGCCACCCCAGTTGCCCCAATTCCATGCAGCCCATGGTTAGCAGTATCAGCCCATGTAGCAGTGGGTGTTCCCTACAATCTGGCATTTAAAGCAAAGAGCCAAACCTGGTCAATTCCAAATCCATCCTTTCCTGCCCCCATTTCCACCTTGATATATCAGCACTCTGTGCATTTTGTCCTACATTTTATTACACTGTGTCCTCTTCTGTTTCCCTCAACTACTAGCTCTGGTTTATACAGCAAGTAGGATCACTAATCTTTGTAGTAGGTATTATCAGCCCCATCAGTAGTTGAGACACTAAGGTAGGGTAGTCAGACTTCTTAAAAAAACAGGAAAGGGTTTGTTAATTGAGGTCACAACTTTAGGCAAAAAGGCTTAAAATTGTTAAAAATGCAGAATCAGTTAAACATGGGTAACAAGGGACATCCTTATACTCAAATGTCACTTGATCCAAAATTAAAATTCAAGTGTCTGTATTTTACATGGCAATCCCACAGTAATGTCAACCTGTCAACAGATCGAAGTCCAGGGAGCTGTATGACAGCCCTCCTCAGGGGTGTGCATGGATAGCCATACCTGCTGGGACTGAGTTAATGTTTTACTTCAGAAAAATTATTATTCCTTCTATATTACTGCTCCCTGCTTATGGAACAGATGTCCCTGGGACAATCAATAGCAGTAAATGATTTTTTTTTTTTTATCCCTATCTCAAAAACTTGGTGTCACCTTTCTCAGGAGGCTACAGATACCCTCCCCCCACCTCTGGCTCTTGCTTTCTCTAATTGTAGCTGGAATTTTTGGCAGTTTCTTGCCTTTTGTTGGAGCTGGAGTACTCAAGTTCACAGAAAAATCACACTTGCTTCCCCCTCCCTATTTCCCATCTATTTTGACCCCATTAGAAGTTCTGGGACTAAGGTGCCTGCAGACACTACTCCATTCACTGTTTCAGGGCTGTGCAGTGACAGCATATGCAGCAATAACCAACTGCAGGGCACCCCATTGCTTTGAGACTCAGTCTTCTGTTTGTCGTTAGAAACAGTACTAGAGGCTCAAAATGGAGTCACTTCTGCTAAGCTCCATGTCACCAAACCAAGACTTATAACTGTTTTGTCTCCCAGAAATGGAATCTTAAACCAATCAGGAATCATCTAATTAGCACTAGTAAGGAAATCTGCCTGATGGACCCCTGCCATCCCCCTTTCTATAATCAATCCATTTTGTCTAGTCTGACTTCCTTGTTTCTGTTCCCTCAACTTACAAAGGTCTTTCATTTTGTATAGCAGGTTGGAACTCCTATCTGCTCAATCAGTTGCTTCCCAATTCAATTTTTAACTCAAACTCTTAAAATTTTGGATATGCCTGAGTTTATATTTTAGCAGTTCTGATATCAGAAATGGGATGTGAAGGAGAAACCCAATAGCCCCCAGGAGCAACAAGCAACTAGGTATAGGTACCTGTAGCTGGAGCTCACTGCTTGCTTGCTACCTCTGGAGGTTGTGGGTAAGTCCCTCTTGATTCTAGCTCTGCATATTTTGCATCATGAGGATTCAGACATTATTTGAGCGTTTCTTTTCTGGCTGTACTCAGATCTGACTTGGAAACCAGACTAGATCCAAAGTTGTACTAGGCCCACTTAGCCTGGGCTTGGTCGAATGTGAGGCCTCAGGAAAAGAGAATTTTACTAAAGGCTGAACAAGCATGTTAATCTGACCAAGGATAATCTTTAATTATGGTGGCCAGAGAGGAGAAATTTTAACCTAGATAAGCTTATCCATTTATGAGGTGCGCTAGAGAGAAAGGAATCTCAACCAAGCACTGGGCATAAGGAGTAGAGGGAAAATTATTTTTCCTCCTCTACAATCTGTATCTCAAGGTCAGGATAAGGCCCACTGGGATACCCTACTTGCTCCACAGCCTGCAGTCAGGTTCCTGGGAAAGCTGGCAGAAGCTGTCAAACAGTAAGAATTCTTAACGTTGTCAACCCTCCCAGATCAGTGTGAGGCCTGGTTGAGATAAGAAGGTAAAATTTTACATTTCCTCCCCCCATACAAATTTAGATTATCAAAAAGTATTTGTAAGAATTGGATCTTTGAATTGTAACTCATGAATTTGCTTTCAAGTCCCTGTTCATTGTATATCCTCTCTCCCAGGGACAGCTATGTTGCCTTGAGTTTACCTTGTTTTGTGTCCTGAAAACTTGGCTTGGAACTGTCAGGTGGAGAGCCCCAAAGATATGGCTGCATAGAAATACAGGTTGCATTCGCCAGTTGCAGCTAAGGCCCCAAAAATTGTTTCCAGCACTTGTACTTGTCAGAATCTTTCTTTTGGTTATCTGTAGGAGTGGTTCTGGATCTTGGGATGGTAATAGCTTTTGCACCCTCAAGGGGTTGTTGAAATACTTCCAGTAATATTTACTGTTTGTCCTGAATGAAACCTGACAAGATATTTCCAAGGACTTCTTTTTTTAAGTAGCTCTATTGTCAGAAGTTGGCCAGATTGGAAATTGATATCACAGCCTTATAGGAACTTTTTTTTAGGCCTTCTCTTCAATGAAATCAGTTAAAATGAAACTTTACCCAGAAGAAAAGAAAAACATTCTGAAGCCTTTGTGGAAAGACTAAAACACACATTGACACAAGGCCCTAGAACATATGAATCTTTTGGTCTCTATCTTAGTTGAAGATCTTCACTCTCAAAATAAAGAAGCAAATTGAAGATAATTTAGTTGGATGGGTGAGTCAGTACCTTGATATCATTCATGTTACAATCCAATTCTTTAGGGAATTAAAAACAAATGTACTTAATAGGAAAAAGCTGAAAGCTTTTCCTTTAAGATCAGGAACAAGACAAGAACATCCATTCTCAAGACTTTTATTCAACTTAGTACTGCAGGTCCTAGACAGGGCAGTCAGATAACACAAAGAGATAAAAGGCATCCAAATTGGTAAGGAAGAAGTTAAACTGTCACTATTTGCAGATGACATGGTATTATATATAGAAAACCCTAAAGAATCCACCAAAAAACTATTTGAATAACTGAATTCAGCAAAGTTGCAGGACAAAAAATATAGTTGCATTCCTGTATGCTAACAATGAACTAACAAAGAGAAATCAGGAAAACAACTCCATTTATAATTGCATCAGAAAGAATAAAATACTGAGGAATAAACCCACCCAAGGAAGTGAAAGACCTGTACCCTGAAAACTATAAGACACTTGTGAGAGAAGGTAAAGATACAAATAAATGGAAATCTATCCCATGCTCATGGATAGGAAGAATTAATATTGTCAAAATGACCATCCTGACTCCACAAGATGGTGGTATGAGAGGTGAGACAGAGAATTCCTCCCCAACCCACATTTAGTGTGAAAATATAGTTAATACAACTAGCCCGAAAACAGCAACAGGAAAGAAGGCTACACTGGACTGCATGCAGACTTCACAAACAGAGCAGACCTCATGAAACAGGGTAACGTACCAAAGCCTTGGTCCGACAGGACCTGAGCCCTTCCCTCACCCCAGCTCACCGGCTGGAGGAAGAGAAACGGAGCAGGGAGGGAGTGGAGGCCTAGAACTGCTAAACACTGAGCCCTGGAGGTCTGCTTTGCACTACAGACCTACATTCTCTGGGGGCTGAGGAGGTTGCTGGGGTTGGGGAGCTGGGACAGGCAGAGTGCTTGAAACACAGATTCTGGCCGTTTGTGGAGGACGGGGATCCACATCCAGCCACTCTGGGACAAAGGAAAGGCGGCAATCAAAGAGGCTTCCTAGCAGCGAGAGGGCTGCTAAATGGGCAGGGTTTGCACAGAGCTTCCTACACGGGAGAAGGGATAGGTGGGCAAGGTTGTCTGGGCACACTCTGCCCAGCAGGTTGGGAACTTCAAGGAGCTTCAGGCACTCCAATCCCTGGCTGCCTACTCAGCTCCGAGGCCCCCCACTGTGACATGCAGCCTGCTGCACCTTCCTCTTGGCCGGCAGGCACCTGCTCGCAAACCAGCAGTCACTGCGCTGGCATCAGGCCAGCCAGAGGGGGTCCCTGCCTACAAAAGCTAGAGACGCCAAGCACAGAGGCTTACACCTTTGTGCTCAGCCCACTGGCTCTGATACTGCAGACAGGCGCTGCAGCCAGGAATCAGGAAACAGCTCTTTCTTCACCCCAGGCACCAGCGCCGCTCCCCTATGACCCCAACCTCACTCTGGGGGCTGTGCAGCTCTAGAGACTAGAGTTTCTGGGCACTATAGGGCACCACATAGAATTATGAAATGTCAAAGGAACCTGGTTCAGACCAAAATCTCACAAACCTCAGAAAAAGTGCCAAATGAAACTGAACTTACCAATCTTCCTCAAAGAGAGTTTAAAATAAAAATCATAAACATGCTCATGGAGGTACAGAAAAATATTCAAGAACTCAGGGACAAATTTAAAATGGAGATTCAATCATTAAGAAATTCCATATCTGAAATGAAACATACAATGGAGGGATTTAAAAGCAAATTAGATGTAGTAGAAGAGACAGTAAATGGGATTGAAATTAGAGAAGAGGAATAAAAAGAAGCTGAGGCACAGAGAGAAAAAAGGATCTCTGAGAATGAAAGAATATTGAGAGAACTGTGTGACCAATCCAAACAGAACAATATCCACATTATAAGGGTACCAGAAGAAGGAGAGAGAAAAAGGGACAGAAAGTGGCATTGAGGAAGTAATTGCTGAATATTTATCCAATCTGCGGAAGGAGATAGTCTCAAGCCATGGAGATGCACAGATCTCCCAAGACAAGGGACCCAAGGAAGACAACATCAAGACATATAATTATTAAAATGGCAAAGATCAAGCATGAAGACAGACTTTTAAAAGCAGCTAGAGAGAGAAAAAAGATCACATACAAAGGAAAACCCATCAAGCTATCATCAGATTTCTCAACACAAACCTTACAGGCCAGAAGGGAGTGGCATGATACATTCAATGCAATGAAGCAGAAGGGCCTTGAACCAAGAATACTCTACCTGGCATGGTTATCATTTAAATTTGAAGGAGGGATTAAACAATTTTCAGTAAGCCAAAGCTGAGAGAATTTACACCCCACAAACCACCTATACAGTGCATTTTGGAGGGACTGCTATAGATGGAAGTATTCCTAAGGCTAAATAGATGTCACCAGGGGAAATAAAACCACAGCAAAGTAGAACAATTAATTACTAAGCAGAAGCAAAATTAAATAAACTACTCCCAAAGTCAATCCAGGCATAGACAAAGTACAGAATATACCTAACTAACATATAAAGAATGGAGGAAGAAGAAAAAGGAAGAAAAAAATAACCTTCAGGTTGTGTTTGTAACAGCATACAAAGTGAGTTAAATTAGACTGTTAGATACTAAGGGAACTTGCCCTTGAACGTTTCGTAACCACGAATCAAAAGCCTGCAACAGCAATAAGTACATACCTATTGATAATCACCCTAAATGTAAATGGTCTGGATGCACCTATCAAAAGACATGAGTTACTGAATAGATTAAAAAAACAAGACACATCTATATGCTACCTACAAGAGAATCACTTCAAACCCAAAGACATACACAGACTAAAAGTGAAGGGATGGAAAAAGATATTTCATACAACTAATAGGGAGAAAAAAGCAGGAGTTGCAGTACTTGTATCAAACAAATTAGACTTCAAAACAAAAAAGTAACAAGAGACAAAAAAGGATATTACATAATGAAAAAGGGGTCAGTCTAACAAGAGGATATGACTATAATAAATATCTATGCACCCAACACAGGAGCACCTTCATATGTGAAACAAATACTAACAGAATTAAAGGGGGAAATACAATGCAATGCATTCATTTTAGGAGACTTCAACACACCACGGACTCCAAAGGACAGATCCACCAGACACAAAATAAGGACACAGAGGCACTGAACAACACACTAGAACAGATGGACCTAATGGATGTCTACAGAACACTTCATCCAAGAAAAACAGGATACACATTCTTCTCAAGTGCCCATGGAACATTTTCAAGAATAGATCAGATACTAGGCCAGAAAAAAGAGCCTCAGTAAATTCAAAAAGATTGAAAATGTACCGACCAGCTTCACAGTTCACAAAGGTATGAAACTAAAAATAAATTACACAAAGAAAACAAAAAAGCCCACAAACACATGGAGGCTTAATAACATGCTCCTAAATAATCAGTGGATAAATGACCAAATAAAAAGAGGTATCAAGCAATATATGGAGGCAAATGACAACAAAAATTCAACACCACAAAATCTATGGGACACAGCGAAGGCTGTGCTCGGAGGGAAGTATATTGCAATAGAGGCCTAACTCAGGAAAGAACAATCCCATATGAACAGTCTAAACTCACAATTAATGAAACTAGAAAAGGAAGAACAAATGAGGACCAAAGTCAGTAGAAGGAGGGAAATAAAGATTAGAGCAGAAAAAAAAAATCGAGAATAAAACAATAGAAAGAATAGAAGAAAGAAGAAGCTAATTTTTGAGAAAATAAACAAAACAGATAAACCCCGAGCTAGACTAATCAAGAAAAAAAGAGACTCTACACATATAAACAGAATCAGAAATGAGAAAGGAAAAATCACTATGGACACCACAGAAATACAAAGAATTATTAGAGAATACTATGAAAAATTATATGGTAACAAACTGGATAACCTAGAAGAAATGGACAAATTTCTAGAAAAATACAACCTTCCAAGGCTGACCCAGGAAGAAACAAAAAAATCTTAACAGACCAATTACCAGCAATGAAATTGAATTGGTAGTCAAATGACTACCTAAAAACAAAACCCCTGGACCAGATGGTTTCACTGTTGAATTTTATCAAACATTTAGTGAAGACCTAATACCCATCCTCCTTAAAGTTTTTCAAAAACTAGAAGAGGAGGGAATACTCCCAAACTCATTCTACGAGGCTAACATCACTCTAGTACCAAAACCAGACAAAGACACCACAGAAAAAGAAAATTACCAACTAATATCCCTGATGAACATAGATGCAAAAATACTCAACAAAATAATAGCAAACCGAGTTAAAATACATCAAAAAGATCATCCATCATGATCAAGTGGGTTCATCTCAGGGATGCAAGGATGGTACAACATTCAAAAATCCATCAACATCAACCACCACATAAACAAAAAGAAGGACAGAAACCACATGATCATTTCCATAGACGCTGAAAAAACATTCGACAAAATCCAATGTCCATTCATGATAAAAACTCTCAACAAAATGGGTATAGAGGGCAAGTACCTCAACATGATAAAGGCCATATATGACAAACCCACAGCCAACATCATACGTAACAGCAAGAAGCTAGAGCTTTTCCTTTAAGATCGGGAACAAGACAAGGATGCCCACTCTCCCCACTTTTATTCAACATAGTTCTGGAGGTCCTAGCCATGGCAATCAGACAACACAAAGAAATAAAAGGCATCCAGATTGGTAAAGAAGAAGTTAAACTGTCCCTTTTGCAGATGACATGATATTATACATAAAAAACCCTAAGGAATCCACTCCAAAACTACTAGATCTAATATCTGAATTCAGCAAAGTTGCAGGATACAAAATTAATGCAAAAAAATCTGTTGCATTCCTATACACTAACTATGAACTAGCAGAGAGAGAAATCAGGAAATTCACAATTACATCAAAAAGAATAAAATACCTAAGAATAAATCTAACCAAGGAAGTGATAGAACTATACTCTGAAAACAAGACACTCAAGAT
The DNA here is from genome assembly GCF_030020395.1 of Manis pentadactyla. Lineage (NCBI taxonomy): Eukaryota > Metazoa > Chordata > Mammalia > Pholidota > Manidae > Manis > Manis pentadactyla. The sequence continues at coordinate 109,642,086 of NC_080024.1, forward strand.
AAATTAAAGAGGATACCACTAAATGGAAATACATCCCATGCTCATGGTTATGAAGAATTAATAGTCAAAATGGCCATCCTGCCTAAAGCAATCTGCAGATTCAATGAAATCCCTATCAAAATACCAACAGCATTCTCCAATGAACTGGAACAGATAATTCTAAAATTCATATGCACAAAAGACCCCGAGTAGCCAAAGCAATCCTGAGAAGGAAAAAGAGAGCAGGAGGAATTATGCTCCTTGACCTCAAGCTCTACTACAAAGCCACAGTAATCAAGACAATTTGGTACTGGCACAAAAACAGGCCCATAGACCAGTGTAATAGAATAGAGAGCCCAGATATTAACCCAAGCATATATGGTCAATTAATATACAATAAAGGAGCCATGGATATACAGTGGGGAAATGACAGCCTCTTCAACAGCTGGTGTTTGGAAAACTGGACAGTTACATGTAAGAGAATGAAACTGGATTATTGTCTAACTCCATATACAAAAGTAAACTCAAAATGTCTCAAAGACCTGAAAAAGTCATGAAATTATAAAACTCTTAGAAGAAAACATAGGCAAAAATCTCTTGAACATAAGCATGAGCAACTTTTTCCTGCACACGTTTCGGGCATGGGAAACAAAAACAAGTAGGACTACATCAAACTAAAAAGCTTCTGTACAGCAAAGGACCATCAGCAGAACAAAAAGGCATCCTACCCTATGGGAGAATATATTTGTAAACAAGTTATCAGATAAGGGGTTAACATCCAAAATACATAAAGAATTAATAAGCCTCAACACCCAAGAAACAACCCAAGTGAAAAATGGGCAAAGGACCTGGACATTTCTCCAAAGAAATACAAATGGCCAACAGGCATATGAAAACATGTTCCACGTCACTAATTATCAGGGAAATACAAATCAAAACCACAATGAGATATCACCTCACACCAGTTAGAATGGCCACTATCCACAAGACAAGAAATAACAAGGAAGCAGAGAAATGGGAACCCCTCTACACTGTTAGTGGGAATTTAAATTGGTACAACCACTGTGGAAAGCAGTATGGAGGTTCAAAAAACTAAAACAGAAATACAGTTTGATCCCATAATTCCACTTCTAGGAATTTACCTGAAGAAAACAAAATCCCTGATTTGAAAGGATATATGCACCCCATGTTTATCGCCGCACTATATAATAGCCAAGATACGGAAGCAGCCTAAGTGTTGATCAATAGATGAATGGATAAAGAAGATGTGGTATGTACACACAATGGAATATTATTTTGCCACAAAAAGAAAAATCCTGCATTTGCGACAACATAGATGGATGTAGAGGGTATTACATTCGGTGAAATAAGCCAGGCAGAGAAAGACAAATACCATATGATTTCACTTATTTGTGGAGTATAAAAACAAAGCAAAACAGAAGGAACCAAATAGCAAGGCTCATAGACACTGAGAACTGACAAGTGGCTTCCAAGGGGGAGGGGTTCAGGTGAGAATGCGGAGAGTGAGGGGGATAAAGGGGCACAATAATTCACAATCACAGTATAAGTTGGCCATGAAGATGGTAGTATAGTATGGAAAATAGAGTCGATAGAAATTCTGTAACATTTTTCTGCATTGAGAGATAGTAAGCACACTAGGAGGGGTGAAGATTTAATAATATGGGTAACTGCTGAACCACTGTGTTGTACATTTCAAACCAATATAAGATTGTGTATCAATGATACTTTGATTTTTAAAAAGGTGCTTGTATTATAAATTTTCTTCACAAGAACAGAAATGCAGCCCTAAAGCAATCCAAAGTTCACCTATTCTTTTTTTTTTAACCAATCCCAAACCACCCCTTTCAGTCTCAGAAGGCATGTAGTATACCTAAAAATAGGGACTTAAAAAAAACAAGTCTTCTTTGGTGGAGCTTGTGTTCGTTCTCTTCCTTTTGAGATGCACATATTCTAACTGGTATTCTCTGTGTAATTCTTATCAGAAAAAAAGGAAAGGCTACTGAGTGTTAGGCCCATGAAAAATCTTTAAAATAATCTCCACAAGCATTAGTGAAAAGTTTAAGCCATCTAAGCAGGTAACCTTAACTTATTCCATCTGCCAGAAACCAATTTGGATCCAACTGTTTTCATTAACTATTGAGTTTTGCATTGTCATACCTGTCCTATGGCTAAAATTTTTAAATGAAAGTTACAAGATCTGTTTGCATATATCTGTATGTTTACGTATGTCTGTGTTTGTGTATGTAACAAATATATGACTTCTTTTCTAACTCTGGATGGTATTGCCAAAACCAATTTGTAAAGATCTCTATTTAACTGGCTTAGAGACAAACAAGTGTTATATAAATCAAGTATACTCTCAGATATATAGAAACTCATCCAAATGTTTTTCAAGTTCACATCATCCAGGATAATCTTTACTAAATAAAAGCCAATTTAAGTTTAATTAAAACAATTATGTCTCTAGAGTTACAAGCATTAAATATAATGTGGACATAAAACAATCTGCCTAGGTGTACTAGAAGAGTTAAGTAGGCTGATGTTATCACTGTTACACAGCTTGTCAGCAGAAAGAGAACTTAAGATGATAGCTATTTAACATCTCTTGAAATATCCCTGACTAAACATAATTATTAACAAGTGAATTAAATAGATGTAAGACAAAGGTTTGTAAGTGAACTTTTCAACAATAATTATGCTGTTTTGGTATGTCTACTTAAAAATAGTTTCCAAAATCTTTTTGATATATTGAAACCTTAAAGTTATACTGAGATACTTCCGATATTCATTGAATATCTAGATTATTTCCAAAAAGATAAAATACTGAAACATTAATTACTGGACAAAGGCTTATCTATTTTTGGCTTCCTTTTACAGAAAAACTAAAGATACTTGGATTATTAGTAAAAATATTTTGTGCCACATTGGAAAATTTACTATGAGGAAGAATATGCTTCTAGAAATTATGAAATGTATAAACTGGCCAAGCCACAGAATGCTAGTGTTAACAATCCACAATCACTTACTTCTTAGTTTTCACTAGGAATTAAGGACTCTAAGGGTTAAGAATTATAGTCAATATATGTAATTAAATTTGCTTAGAAATAGTAAGAGTGAAAAGAAGCAACTGTGTATGAAAAGTAGGCAAGGCAAGTTAAATGATTCAGTTCCAGAATGAGAAAGAGGAAAAACACAGGACAAAACCTGCATGGATATAAAAAAGTTGTTAGGTTTATGGAAAGGAGTCTTGGGAAAGGAATTCTATGTGTGGTGAAAGTGGCTAAGATTTGAATGGTCTTATATAAGTTTTATTAAAAATGAGTTCTATCAAAATTAAACTGGTACAAAATTAAAATTTAGTTTTTTGTTATAAGGACAATTTTCTTAGATTTTTTGTCTGCTATTATTAAGAAATTGTAAACAAAGGTTTGGGGTGTTGTCTTTTTTTAACCTTTTAAGGTAATCTGCCTGGACAGCAAAGACTTTGTGTCTTACCAAAATAACATACTGTGCTTAATGTTGTATCAGGTCTTTGATTACTTAAGAAAACCCATTCTTCTTGATATTAAGAGAGCACACTTACATAACCTTATGTTTGCCTTTAACATCCTACTGTCACACGGTTATATAGCCAAGTAGTATTTCATAATGATCTGTGACCCTCTTTAATCAAATGTTCAAACCTTTTGACATTTTTCTCAAAGTGATGATCAAGCTTTCTTAAGTTGTATGTGTTTGGATATAAGTTACTAAAAAGGTATGCCAGAAATGGAAGTTTCTACAGATTTGTCAACTTATTGTCCAGAAATTATCCTGATTGTATGCTACACTAATAACTACATTTCCTTATCAAATGAACTCACATAGATCTTTAACCAAGGGCAGTAAGTCTTTTGTCATCCACCAACAGTTGCTTTAATCATGCTTTTGCAAAAGTGAGATTCAGGGAAAGGTCTCTACCAAGTACTTTTGACAACTGACACCACTGACAAATTACAAGATGTTGAACCACAGGTACCTATTTCACAGCTGAAGAAGGCTCCATCTGACATCCACCTGTGCTGCTAGAGACTCAAAATCAAATTGGCTAGGAAGAAAAGTAGCTGGCATCAAGGTAGACTTTCTCTCAAAATGCCGAAACAAGAACATTTCTTTCCATTCCTCCTTCCCTGACTATTCTTTTCCTAATTCTTATCCATGAAGGTCTTAAAGGTTCTTTTATTCACCTTTAGTCTTGCTCTGGCCTGGAAAATACCACTGTTTACTTATTTGAGACCATTGCTGAGGGGAGGGAGGAATCCAAACTCCAAACAACTGTTGGATTTGCCATAATGCTGGTGATCCAGTAATTCTATCACAAACTTCTCAGGAACAAACTCAGCCCTCTATCATGTCAGGCTTCCTAACCCTGGGGGTCTGTCTCCCCATGTCTAGTTAGCAACCCCAAACCCGGAGAACCTTTGCATCTTCTGTGCAAAGAAAGGGCCACAAGGCAAGGGCAACCCAAATAAAACCACCTGTGTAGTCTAAAGATCCTGAATCTTGCTGGCCTCTATGGCCATCACTTTTCCAGTCCTGAGCTAGATTCAAAATTACCAGGAGATATTCATGATTCAAAATTCACTTTCTTCAAGAGATCCCTATTCCCCTAACTAGCAGTAAGTGCAAATGAGGCTATGATGAGAAACATCTCCTTAACTCTTGAAAATATTGCAGAATCTGCTGCTAAAGCAATAGCTGTCCAACAAAAATAATTCCTTTAACTCCCTGGCCTAAGTTGTTCTTGATAATAGAATAACCCTTCATTATCTTTTAGCCAAGTAAGGTGTTTGTGCCAACACCATTTGCTGCACTTCAATTGACTCTTCTGGGGAAGTTGAGACTCAGCAACATAAATGAATAAACCCATTGGCTTCAGAAAGTGACTCCTTCAACAGGGTCTGTCTTTGCTGATTGATTTGAGTCTTGGGGATGATGGCTCTGATGTGCATTCCAGACACTGGCAGTTATCCTGCCTAGATTCATAGTAGTATCCTTTATGCACTGTGTTCTCAAAAGCTTTAAATGCATGTTTGTGGCCACTAACCACCAAGCAAATGATCTCCCTGAGAATATAACATCGGAAAAAGAACAAAGAGAACAACCAGCTTAAAGAATGTGAACCTGACATTATGACCCGTGAATGCCATGCAGAGTCAGCAAAAACTGCAAAAAAAACTGCAAGAGCAGTCACTGGGAGGAGTGCTAATTCCTTAGATTTTGACCACATCTCTCAGGCTGTGCTGATCAAAAGGAGCATATTGTTAAAAACAAGACCATAGGCCCCAAATGGAGTTGCTTATGGTAAGCCTCAAGTCAACCAAACAGACTTATTAGTTTCAGCTCTTCTCCATAAATGTAATCTTGAAGCCAACCAGGAATTGCCGAATGCACACAAGTTAGTGCTGCCATCACCTAAAGGAAAGTACCTGCAATAATCAACCTGCTCTTTCACCAAGTTGGGCCAGCTGCCTTGTGGATCATGATAGAAGGGCAAAGCTCACTTTGCACTCAAACCAGGACACTGGTCACACAAGCAGCTGCAGATCCAAGCCCAGTCAGCTGGGCTGTGTGAACATGTTCACTTGGGGGCTCAAGCACCTGTTTGGGGACGGACAGGAGAGCCGCTGCATACCCCAGTAACCAGCAGCGGGCATCGACTCTCCCGAGGGGAGAAACACAAAGTTGAGTTAAAACACATTTTGTTCACTCTTGGACCTTAAAGAAATGTCAAGTCAACTCCTTGCCAACCACAAGACTTCAATTATTTCAAAGAATGTGTACAAAACACAATTTTTTTTTCCTCAAATGGCTGTTGAATTTATTTGCTTGATCAATAATGTTCTTGGCAAAAATTAGTTAATCAACGCTGAGACATTGTAATGAAATACTTATTTAAAAAATCCATGACACCTTGATAGAAATTAGAGTTTACACAAAAAAGAAACCTTCAATATTGCCAGCAAATATAAAATGCATGTAATAGGACAGGACAGCAAGAAGGCTTTTATACATTTATATTTGACACCTGACCATATTTTCAGTCACCATAGTATCTTCTCTCCAGATTTAAAAAAATAGTATGCTGATTTCTATAACAAAGCTTTTTTTTGTACAAAAATCAAACAATGGCCAAAAAGTCACAACAGTGCAATAGGTAGAGAATAAAAAACTGCATCAAACAGGTGCTGAAAATAAATACTAATGAGGAGGAGGAGAGGACAGAGCCCTCATGTGGGGGGTTTGTTTCCATCACCTTGAGTGTGTGGGATTTGTCTTCATGGCCATGAGAGCTGACCTACCTCACGGGTGCCACTTACTCAGAACAGAGCACAACTAAACACAGGTGCCAAGCCAGCCTCCCAGACATTTTAGGTCACCAGAGAAGTGGTGGAAGCAAGAAAACTGGGTGGGGGATCACAGGTATCCTTAAATATTTTTTTCTATTGCTCAATCATGTCAATTGGGAGTCATCAGCAGATTCACTGAAACAATATGGACAACTGGAAACTTCTAAGAGCATATATATGGCTTATTCAGGCAAAGAGACATTTACATTCTAGCCCAAGCAAGCAATCTAAATCATTCTGTTTTTAATGGAAAGTCAGTCACATAGAAGATTCCTGGTTTGAAAAAGAGATCCTCTGCATGGATGTCTTAGGTCAAGGCAGCTACCTTCAACCAACCCAGGATAAAAGCATTTGCTGATCACCAGCAGCAAGGAGCTGGAAGGAGCAGCCACACAGCTCCAGGGCTGGAGGGGGCTCCACAGGCAGCTCTGTCTGCAGCTACCAAGGCCATCCTGGTGACTCAGGCTCATGGACTGTGGTCAAAGGCTGTCAAAGGAGAAGGTGATGAGGGTAGGTAAAGGTAACCCCGTAAGTGCCATTCTGGCCAATCAGGAAATACGAGGCAGCTTCCCATTATATAATCTGCACCAAAAAGGTGTAAAAGGCACAAGCAAGAGTGACTAGGTAAGCAGAGACCCTGGAGGGTGACACTGTGGGGCCATCCACAAGGCAGGAACAGTATATACCTTGTTTGGGTCCTCCCCTCCCCGATAGGGAGAAAGAGATCCCAATTCTGCCATAATAAAAAAGCAAAGAAAGACAACTTTTGGTTTAAAAAGAAGCCACTCAAGGGTTAAAATAGTTATTTTAAGTTAACAAAGAAAATTAATCTTCAAATAAGCTGACATTATCTGGAAGTCATCTGTCTCCTACAAGCCCATAATGCGTCCACTGCTTTGTCCTCCTGTGTAACCTGAGCCTGACACGGAGAAGTCATACATATGAAAGAAGGAAGAGTCTGAGAAGAAAAGACATCTTTACAGAATGTACAGCAGAGTTGTGCCTCTGACTCTTGGTATTACAGTAAGATGCACAGGTCTTGTTAGGCCTGGGGGATCCATGACCCAGGGCTGCTCAGATGGGCGTCTCTTTCCTGTCTCTGCTTGGAGATGGCTTTGCCTGCTCCTTGCCTGCCTTTGGCGGCTCTTTAGCTGCTTTTGTCTCCAGGGCACTGTCTCTGGGTGGCTGGACAGCACCCCCGCGCCTCTCGGGCTCATCATCATCCTGCGCCTGTGGCTCAGGCCTGGCTCGCTGCAGCTGGAGCAGGCGTAGCTGCACACGCAGTTCGATGATGGCCTCTCGCTCTTCATGAATTGCTTGATTCAAATGATTGTTCTTTATCTTGAGGAATGACAGAAAGAACAGTTGTCACTTAAGCAAGAAGGTCAGAAAGATGATGACTCAGGAGCAGAGAACAGTTAGCATGGATATCCTACATGAGAATCTACTTTTGCTTTAGTCAACTTAGTTGTGAAATAGAAGACATGAACCTCATGAATATGCAAATGAGGTACACAAACCACCTTGACCCAGAATGGACAAAATTCAAGAATATAGACTCTGTTCCTAATTACAAAAGAGCAAATACATCTGGAAAACATTAAGTGTACCAACAGAAAATAGTTTATTATTAAATATTCTAGTGTTTATAAGAGATACACTTTGTTTTTTAACAGACTGCTGATCCCTTAAATAAGGGGAACAAAAGTGACTTTAGCAATTAGAGGGAAGGAGTAAGACAGATAAAATCCTAGATTTGTCTCAAAAGTGAATGTCCTTTCTCTTTTCTGAATGGCATTACTTTACATCTAAACTACTTACTCAACTATGGAAAGCGATCAGTTATAAATTACCTGTACTCATTCAGCAAAGTTGAGGTAATGTAACATAGTAGCAAACCCCAAACTCCCACTGACCTCCCTCATGGCAAGCTTACGGCTGCACAGCACACCCTCTTCCTCTAAACCATGGCATTTCCATGCAACCTGAATTTCCCAGCCTCCCTTGCAGCTAGCTTTGGCCATGTGACTGAGCAGTTGTTACCAGGGTATGAGCAGAAGCACTAGGTTCCACTTGTGCATCTTTGCCTTTGATAACTAGGCATTCCTGCTGATTCAGAGTGGGTGAGACTTAGAGTGGGCCCCAAGTAGAAAAAAATCTCAGTGGAAGATGGCAGACCTGGCTATCTGCCAGATAAGTGACATAACTATCTTGTTTATATATATATATATATATATATATATATATATATATATATTCTACTGTAATTACAGAATTATGTTTTTCTACTGCTCAGGATTTTAATATGATCTGTAAAATGTTAAGAAAGCAGAATTAGGTGCCAGTGTGAGACTTTTCTCAAGAATGGAAGAATGGCTCACTGTAGCTGGAGCAAGGGAGATGCACACAGAGTCTGATGACAGCTCAGCTCCCAACCACTGTTTTGCCTCTCCCACAGCACGGCCATGGCTGTGCCAATGTCTTGAACCCTGAGCCTAGGTGGGGTTCACCTTCTCTGAACTGTGTCCACAGGTTGCTGGAGAGAGGACTCTGGGTGGTGGTTTTGTGTGGAATCTTCTGGTTTTCTATGTGGTGGGTAGCTCTGGTTTGCCCTAGCAACTGAACATACCTGAATAAGGGAAACAAAGCTGTCCCAACATCCCTCAACTCCTTTTTAAGAAAAGAATGGCTTCTCTCTCAACCCTTAGGTAAACCATTTGGATATGATGTTTTATTTGGAATAAGAAGGGAAATTCTGATCAAGATCATTTAAATCTGTTGCATTCTTTTTACTGTGCAGATGTTTCCTTGTTTCCTAGTGCTGAGTTTACTCTCACCTATGGTTTTACACGTTAAGGGCCAAGAGAAAATTTTGTCCCTCACTGACACACAGGAAGATTCAGGACACCTTCTTCTTTACTAGCACTTCTTTTTCTGAGAACACAGACCAGGTCATCAACGTTGCTTAAACCAGCACAGTTAGGTGAGGCTCACTGTTAAAGAGGGGAGAACGTCTGCGGTACTCAATGTCAGGAGGGATCACCTAAGGGATGGCCTATGGCCTTGGTATGCCATCTGCTTGGCCAGCAGGCAGCTCACACCCTAAATTTAGTGAGGCTCATGCTATTTAGTAAGACATCCCCTAAATTCCTCTCAGCCTCCCTAGCTGGTTATGAAGGAGGAAAAGAAAACTCCTAAGGAGAAATAAGTGGTCTCTCCACCTTTCCAGAAGTCAGTGTGGTCCTTGGTGGGTGCCCACACTCACCTCCAGCTCCTCATTCTGTCTCTGCAGGTCCTCCAGGATGATCTGAAGCTCCTCCTCATCCTCACTCTCGCTTTCACTCTCAGAGGAGTACTCCTCCGTCTCACTCCGGCCATGCTGCTGGCGGCTGCATGGGTGAGACACAAGGAAAGGATGACACACAGCCACACACACAACGAGTGCCTTGCTGCACCTCCCTTCTTTTAGATTTTCCAGGCTTTCATGAGTCTGCTTAATTAACACCATTCTAAAACTGAAAGATGATTAATCTAAGAGACCTAATTCTTATATATGAAAGTCTGAAAGCTGAAACAATTATGCTTATATTTAAGTAAACATTCTTGGAAACTTTAAAATCCTTAGCTTTTCTTTACCTCTGAATTTCAGCAATCTCAGCTCTGAGGCGTTCAATCTCCTCTTTTTCTGAGGCAATCTGTCGCCGCAGAAACTGCTCCATGGCTAGAAGTTCTTCCTGTTCAGTCAGGATCTCATTCTCCTAAAATAATGATCATTGGTAAACTACAGTTTGAGTCTAGGAAATGCCACTTTTCTGGGGTCTCCTATGTTGCCCTAAATTCTTTAGCCCTATACATGTAACACCCAAGTTATGGGAAAGCTTGTGCTGTAAAACCAAAAAGTATCCTGTTTCCTTAATGTTAAGAAAAGCCTTCTTTGAGAAAAACTAAACTGAGTTATTGGAGAGAAATGACTAGATTTTTCTCAAGACATAAAATGCCACCTAGGAATCCCATGTCCTTTTGTAAAGGTTCCTATGAAGCTACAACACTGGGCACAAAGACAAAGTTTAAGTGACTAAGTCTGCTTTTGCTTCTGAGTCCTTTTTGAATGCCTTCCCACTTCTCAGTAAAGAGAGTATCTATTTTAGGGCCAAGGTGGCCTTCAATAATGTTACCAGGAAACAAAAGGACTCAGGAGATGTGCAGCTGGTGTTAGCAGTACCTTAAAGCAGATCTAGTGAAGAAAAGATGTTCACAGAAGAAAATTTCTCTCCTTACCACAAGCCACCATCCTCTTCAACCCAGGTCCCCAGATATAATATTTAAACAGTAAATATTCTGCTTTCGCAGAATATACATTTCTAAAACTAGTTAGATCACCAATGGGGAAAATCCCTATCTGCCCAAATTCTAGCTAGACCCTCCCCTCCAACTAGAGAAAAGAAGCAAAGCAGAGAAACTTAGGAGGTAACAGAGATTTGTAAGGCTATGAAAATAAGGAGCTGGAGGCAGGTGAAGGTCTGTGGCATTTCTTTCCAAGCAAACAGGTAAGGAGAGGATGAGTGCTTGCAATCGAATTTGAAAGACACCATGGTCAAGTCCTAAAGTGAACTATGCAAAGCCCCCACCATGCATAAAAATGTCTCTCAGAGATGTAATATACAGTATTCCCTAAGTTCTCTAAACACAGAGATGCTTCCCTTCACCTCAGCATACCTATGAAAGCTAATGTTCCAAGAATTATCAGACTGAAAAAACTCTGAGATAAAGACATAATTCATTCTCTCTTCATGGGAAAGGCATTCTGTCTCCCTCCTAGGCAAAACCATGTATTTTTTCAGAGATGACAGGAAAGAACTGAAACTTTCAAGGCATTAAGTATCCCACAGTGGATACTTCTGATGTTGTTAGAGCCTAGAACTTCATTTGTGTCTGGTTAAGCTCTGGGAATCTCCAGAACAGAGTAAGGGTGAAGAGACATTCAGAAGAAAGAAAAGAGTTCAACTTCAGCTCTATGATTGGAATACAGTAGATACTAAAGAACTATATGTCAAGTTAATGAATTAATAATAAAATAATCTCCAACAACTGACTTTCACCCACAAAGAATAAAATCAAAATATCTAAAAGGTGTTTCAACAACTATCACTTAAAATCTGTACCATTTCAAGGATCCCAAACTTTGTGACCAGCAAGAACATGTCTTAAAATATTAAAGTCCCATCTCATTAATATGGAAAAACACCACTAATCTGTAAATGAGGGGAAATACCTATTAACTCAGATCTGTGCGTAGATGACGTGAAATTAAGTGACGCGTCTAGAATAAAATGAGACTAAGTAGTGCATCTGTCCAGTAAGAAGCAATGAATAAGGAAAAGATCATTTCTTTTTCCAGATGAACATTTAAACAAACATCACATAAAGACAGGGCCAAATACAATAGGCACAATCCCTCTAGAACCTCTAAATTATCTCACAAGTTTGGTTCAGATTCACACTTCTGTAGTTTTAGTTTCTCAAATTATATAATGAACATTGAGAGACTTGCAACACGTTCCTCAACAGCCAACGGGTTAAAATATAAATTAAAAAAAAAAATCTTCAGATAAACGAAAATGGAAATACAACATACCAAAACATGGGATGTGGCAAAAGCAGTTCTAAGAAGGAAGTTTAAGGTGATAAATGCCTACATTAAGAAAAAAGAAAGCTCTCAAATAAACAACCTGTCTTTACACGACAGGAAACTAGAAAAACTAACCCTAAAATTAACAGAAGGCAGTATGGATTAGGGAAGAAATAAATGAAATAGACTAGAAAATACAAAAGATCCATAAAACTAAGAATTGATTTTTTGGAAAGACAATGGACAAACCTTTAGCTAAAACTAAAAGAAAAAATCATAAACAAATAAATAATAAAATTACAAATGAAAAAGGTAACATTACAACTGATACTACAGAAACACAAAGAGATTGTAATGAACATTTATATGCCAACAAATTGGGTAACAGGAGAAATGGGTAGGTTCTTGGAAACATACAACCTACCAAGACTGAATCATGAAGAAATAAAAAATCTGAACAGAATAATTATGAGTAAGGAGTAAATCAGTATTCAAAAATCTCCCAACCAAGAAAATACCAGGACCGGATGCCTTCACAGGTGAATTCTACCAAACATTCAATGAAGTAACACCAATCTTTCTCAAACTCTTCCAGACAACTGAGCTGTTGGGAACACTGTCAAACTCATTTCATGAGCCAGACAAATACAAGAGAAGAAAATTACAGACCAGTATCCCCGCTGAACAGATGTGAAAATCCTCAACAACATACTAGCAAATCAAATTCAACAGCACATTCAAAAGATCAGATACTATGATCAACTGGGATTTATCTCTGGGCTGCAAGGATGGTTCAACATATACAAATCAATAAATTGAGTACATTACATTAACCTAAAGATATGATAAAAGTCATCTCAATTGATGCAAAAAAAGCATTTGAGAAAATTCATCATTTTGTAATAAAAACCCCGAACAAAGTGGGTATATAAGGAATATACACCAACACAAAAGTCACATATGGCAAGCCGACAAACAACATCATACTCAACAGTGAAAGGTTCAAAGGTGCTTATCTCTAAGATCAGGAACAAAACAATGGAATGATGGCAACAAGGAATGATGCCCATTCTCACTACCTGCATTCAATATATTACTGGAAGTCCTAGCCAAAGTAATTAAACAAGAAAAAGAAATAAAAGGTATCCATATTGCCAAGAAGTAAAATGGTCTCTGTTTGCAGATGACATGATCTTATATATAGAAAACCCTAAAGACCTCATCAAAAAACTATAAGAATTAATAAATTCAGTACAGTTGCAGAATATAAAAATAACACAAAAATCAGTTGCATTTCTATACACTAACAACAAACTATACAGAAAAGAACTTATGAAAACAATTCTATCAACAAGGGCATAAAAAAATTAAATAGAATAAATTTAACCAAGAAGGCAAAAGATCTAAATACTAAAAACTATAAAACATTATGCAAGTAATTGAAGACACAATAAATGGAAAACTATCCTATTGTTTATGGATCAGAAGCAATAATATTGTTAAAATGTCCAAAGCAATCTACAGATTCAGAATTGAAATGATGTTTTTCATGGAAATAGAAAAAAACAATTCTAAAATTCATTCAGAAATACAAAAGATCACTAATAGCCAAAGCAATTTTGAACAAAATGGAAAATGTTGGAAGCAACAAGCTAATGGATTTCAAAATATACCACAAAGCAACAATAATCAAAACAGTATGGTACAGTCACAAACCCACATCTGGACCAATGGGGCAGAATAGAAAGCCCAGAAATAAATCCACACATTTATGGTCAATTCAACTTTGACAAAGGTGCCAAGAGCACACAGTGGAGAAAAGACAGCCTCTTCAATAAATTATGCCAGGAAATTGGTTTTCTACATGCAGAAGAATGACACTGAACCTTTATCTCACTCCATATATAAAAAACTAAAAATGGATTAAAGATTTAAATGTAAAAACTGAAACCATAAAACTATTAGAAGAAAACACAGGGAAGAAGTTTCTTGACATACCTGGATGATCTTTTAGATATGACCCCAAAAGCACAGGCAACAAAAGCAAATATAGGCAAATGGGATTGCATCAAACTAAAAAGCTTCTGTAGAGCAAAGAAGAACTTGAAAAGTTCAATACACAACTTATAGAATAGGGGAGAAGATATCTGCAAACCATACAACTGAAAAGGGGTTAATATCCAAAGTATATAAGGAACTCAACTCCATATCAAGAAAACAAGTCCATTAAAAAATAAGGAAAGGGAGGATTAAAGATGGCGGCATGAGAGGTGAGAAAGAGGCTTCCTCCTAAAACTGCATATAATATGAAAATATAATTAATAAGACTAATCCTGAAAGAGCAACAAGAAACAGGGCTGCGCCAAACTGCATACACGTTGAGAAAAGTATAAACCTCCCGGAACAGGTAACGTACCAAAGCCATGTCCAGCAGGACCCAAGCCCTTCCCCCATGCCAGCTCACCAACGGGAGGAAGAGAAATGAAGTGGGGAGTGAGTGGAAGCCTGGGACTGCTGAATACCTAACTCCGGAGATCTGCTCTAGGAGAACAAACCTACATTTCATGGTGCTTTCATGGTACTCTCATGATTAGGGGGTTGGAAAGTTAAGACAGGCAGAATACCTGGAGAGACATATTCCAGCCGCCAGTGGAAAGTAGGGATCCATGTATGGCTGCTCTGGTACAAAAGACAGACGGGCAGTCTGAGGGACTTCCTAACACCAAGAGGGCTGCTAAAGGGGCAAGAATTGCACAGAGCTTACTACTCAGGAGAAAGGACAGGTAGACAAAATTGGGTGCACTCTGCCCAGCAGGTTAGGAACTCTCTTGATCTTCAGGCGCTTCAGCTCCCTGGCTGGCTACACGGCTTGAAGGACCCCCTCCATGATACACAGCCTACTACGCCTTTCTCCGAGCCAGCCTCACCTGGATCGCAAACTGGTAAACCTTACCCTGGCATTAGGCCACCCAGAGGGAAGATCTGACTACAGCAACTACAAACGCAAAGCAGAGAGGCTTGTACCTGTGTGCTTGGCCCACTGATTCTGAGAGCGGAGGCAGGCATAGCATCTGGGAAGCAGAAAACAGCTTTTTCCACCCGCCAGGCACCAATACCACTACCCTGAGACGCCCAGCATTGCTTCAGGTTCTGAGCAGCTCCAGAGAGTAGAGATTCTAGGCACTACAGCACCATATACAAATGTGAGATACCAAAGAAACCTGGTTCAAAGTAAAATTATGAATACAACACCTGACAAAGATTCAAATGAAATCGACCTCATGAATCTTCCTGAAAGGGATTTCAAAATAAAAATCATTAACATGCTCATGCAGGTATGGAAAGATATTCAAGAACTCAGGAATGAATTCCGGTCAGAGATGCAATCATTGAAAAGCACAATGGAGGGTATTAAAATCAGATTTGAAACAGTGGAGGAGACAATAAATGAAACAGAAATTAGAGAAGAGGAATACAAAGAAGCTGAGGCACAGAGAGAAAAAAGGATCTCTAAGAATGAAAGAATTTGGAGAGAACTGTGTGACCAATCCAAACAGAACAATATTCGCATTATAGGGGTACCAGAAGAACAAGAGAGAGAAAAATGGATAGAAAGTGTCTTTGAGGGGGTAACTGATGAAAATGTCCACAATCTAGGGAAGGACATAGTCTGGCAGGCGAGGGAGGTGCACAGATCTCCCAACACAAAGGACCTAAGGAAGACAACACCAAGACATATAGTAATTAAAATGGCAAAGATCAAGGATGAGGACAGACTATTAAAAGCAGCCAGTGAGAGAAATAAGATCACATGCAAAGGAAAGCCCATCAGGCTATCATCAGACTTCTCAGCAGAAACATTACAGGCCACAAGGGAGTGGCATGATGTATTTAATGCCATGAAGCAGAAGGAGCTCAAAACAAGAATACTTTATCTGGCAAGATTATCATTTAAATTTGAAGGAGGGATTAAACAATTTCCAGATAAACCAAAGCTGAGAGAATTTACCTCCCACAAAGTGTCTCTACAGTGTATTTTGGAGGGACTGCTATAGATGGAAATGTTCCTAAGGTTTAATACCTCTCACCAGAGGAAATAAAAACACAGTAAAGAAAGAACAGTTAATTATTAAGCAAATGCAAAACTAAATCAACTATCCTCAAAGTCAATCAAGGGATAGAAAAAGAGTACAGAATATGATACCTAATACATAAAGAATGGAGGGGGAAGAAAAAGGAGGAGAAAAAAAGAACATTTAGGTTGTGTATGTAATAGCATGTTAAATGAGTTAAGTTAGACTCTTAGATAGTAAGGAAGATAACCTTAAACCTTTGGTAACCACAAATCTAAAGCCTGCAATGGCAATAAGTACATACCTGTCAATAATCACCATAAATATAAATGGACTGAATGCACTAATCAAAAGACATAGAGTCGCTGACTGGATAAA
Organism: Manis pentadactyla; assembly: GCF_030020395.1. Taxonomy (NCBI): domain Eukaryota; kingdom Metazoa; phylum Chordata; class Mammalia; order Pholidota; family Manidae; genus Manis; species Manis pentadactyla. The sequence continues at coordinate 109,658,555 of NC_080024.1, forward strand.
AAAACAAGATCTATCTATATGTTGCCTACAAGAGACTCACTTTATACCCAAAGATAAACACAGACTAAAAGTGAAGGGATGGAAAAAGATATTTCATACAACTAATAGGGAGAAAAAAGCAGGAGTTGTAGTACTTCTTTCACACAAAACAGACTTCAAAACAAAGAAAGTCTCAAGAGACAAAAAAGGACATTAGATAATGATTAAGGGGTCAATCCAACAAGATATAACCATTATAAATGTCTACACACCCAACACAGGACCACCTACATATGAGAAAAAATACTAACAGAATTAAAGGTGGAAATAGAATGCAATGCATTCATTCTAGGAGACTTCAACACTCCACTCACTCTGAAGGACAGATGAACCAGACATAAATTAGGAAGGACACAGAGGCACTGAACAACACATTAGAACAGATGGGCCTAACCCACATCTACAGAACTCTACACCCATAAGCAGCAGAATACACATTCTTTTCAAGTGCACATGGAAAATTTTCAAGAATAGATCATATACTAGGCCATAAAAATGCCTTGGTATATTCAAAAAGACTAAAATTGTCCAACCAGTTTCTCAGACCACAAAGGTATGAAAAGAGAAATAAATTATACAAAGAAAATGAAAAATCCCACAAACACATGGAGGCTTCACAACATGATCCTAAATAACCAAAGGATCAATGACCAAAGAAAAACAGAGAACAAGCAATATATGGAGACAAATGAGAACAATAATTCAACACTGCAAAATCTGTGGGACGCAGTGAAGGCCATGCTAAGGGGAAAGTATATTGCAATACAGGTCTACCTCAGGAAAGAAAAACAATCCCATATGAACAGTCTAAACTCACAATTAACAAAACTAGAAAAAGAAGAACAAATAAGGCCCAAACTCAGCAGGAGAGACATAATAAAGATGAGAGCACAAATAAATAAAATTGAGAAGAATAAAAGAATAGAAAGAATTGACAAAAGCAAGAGTTGGCTCTTCAAGAAAATAAACAAGATAAATCCCGAGCCAGACTTATTAAGAAAAAAGAGAGTCTACACACATAAACAGAATCAGAAATGAGAAAGGAAAAATCACATGGACACCACAGAAATACAAAGAATTATTAGAGAATACTATGAAAAATTATATTTCAACAAACTGGATAACCTAGAAGAAATGGACAACTTTCTAGAAAAACACAACCTTCCAAGGCTGACCCAGAAAGAAACAGAAAATCTGAACATACCAATTACCAGCAACAAAATTGAATTGGTAATCAAAAACTACCTAAGAACAAAACTCTTGGACCAGATGGTTTCACTGCTGAATTTTATCAAACATTTAGTGAAGACCTAATACCCATCCTCCTTAAAGTTTTTCAAAAAGTAGAAGAAGAGGCAATACTTCCAAACTCATTCTATGAGGGCAGCCAGGCAAAAACAGCATAAAAAAATAAAATTACAGACCAATATCCCTGATGAACATAGATACAAAAATACTCAACAAAATATTAGCAAACCGAATTCAAAAATATATCAAAAGATCATCCATCAGGATCAAGTGGGATTCATCTCAGGGATGCTAGGATGGTACAACATTCAAAAATCCATCAACATTATCCACCACTTCAACAAAAATAAGGACAAAAACCACATGGTCATCTCCATAGAGGCTGAAAAAGCATCTGACAAAATTCAACATCCATTCATGATAAAAACTCTCAACAAAATGGGTATAGAGGGCAAGTGCCTCAACATAATAAAGGCCATAGATGACAAACAGACAGACAATAAACAATATATTTAACAGTGAAAAGCTGAGTTTTTTCTTTTAAGATCGGGAACAAGACAAGGATGCAGACTCTCGCCACTTTTATTCAATATAGCACTGGAGGTCCTAGCCAAGGCAATCAGACAACACAAAGAAATAAAAGGCATCCAGACTGGCAAGGAAGAAGTTAAACTGTCCCTGTTTGCAGAGGACATGATATTGTACATAAAAAACTCTAAAGAATCCACTCCAAAAGTACTAGAACTAATATCTGAATTCAGCAAAGTTGCAGGATACAAAATTAATACACAGAAATCTGTTGCTTTCCTATACACTGGTGATGAAATGGCAGTAGGAGAAATCAGGAAAACAATTCCATTCACAATTGCATCAAAAAGAATAAAATACCTAGGAATAAACCTAACCAAAGAAGTGAAAGACCTATACTCTGAAAACTACAAGACCATCATGAGAGAAATTAAATAAGATACCAATAAATGGAAACACATCCCATGCTCATGGTTACGAGGAATTAATATTTTCAAAATGGCCATCCTGCCTAAAGCAATCTACAGATTCAATGCAATTCCTATCAAAATACCAACAGCATTCTCTTATGAACTCAAGCAAATAGTTCTAAAATTCATAAGGAACCACAAAAGACCCCAAATAGCCAAAGCAATCCTGAGAAGGAAGAATAAAGCTGGGTGGATTATACTCCCCAACTTCAAGCTCTACTACAAAGCCACAATAATCAAGACAATTCGGTACTGGCACAAAAACAGAACCACAGACTAATGTAACAGACTAGAGAGCCTTGATATAAACCCAACCATATATAGTCAATTAATATATGATAAAGGAGCCATGGATATACAGTGGGGAAATGACAGCCTCTTCAACAGCTGGTGTTGGCAAAACTGCACAGCTACGTGCAAGAGAATGAAACTGGATTATTGTTTAACCCCATACACAAGAGTAAACTCAAAATGGATCAAAGACCTGAATGTAAGTCATGAAACCATAAAACTCCTTGAAGACAACAAAGACAAAAATCTCCTGAATATAAGCATGATCAACTTCTTCCTGAACGCACCTCCTCGAAAAAGGGAAACAAAAGCAAACATTAACACATGGGACTACATCAAACTAAAAAGTTCCTATACAGCAAAGGACACCATCAACAGAACAAAAAAGGCATCCTACAGTATGGGAGAATATATTTGTAAATGACATACCCGAAAAGGGGTTAACATCCAAAATATATTAAGAACTCACACACTTCAACACCCAAAAAGCAAATGATCTGATTAAAAAATGGGAAGAGGATATGAAGAGACACTTCTCCAAAGAAGAAATTCAGATGACCAACAGACACATGAAAAGATGCTCCACATCACTAATCATCAGGGAAATGCAACTTAAAACCACAATGAGATATCACCTCACACCAGTTAGGATGGCCAGCATCAAAAAGACTAAGAACAACAAATTCTGGCAAGGATGTGGAGAGGGGAACCCTCCTACACTGCTGGTGGGAATGTAAACTAGTTCAACCATTGTGTAAAGCAATATGGACGTTCCTCAAAAAAATAAAAACAGAAATGCCATTTGACCTGAGAATTCCACTCTTTGGAATTTACCTGAAGAATACAACTTCTCAGACTCAAAAAGACATATGCATCCCTATGTTTACTGCAGCACTATTTACAATAGCCAAGATATGGAAGCAAGCTAAGTGTCCATCAGTACATGAATGGATAAAGAAGATGTGGTACATATACACAATGGAATACTATTCAGCCATAAGAAACAAATCCTACCATTTGCAACAACATGGATGGAGCTGGAGGATATTATGCTCAGTCAAGTAAGCCAAGTGGGGAAAGATAAGTACCAAATGTTTTCCCTCATTTGTGGAGTATAAGAACAAAGCAAAACTGAAGGAACAAAATTGCAGCAGACTCACAGACTCCAAGAAGGGACTAGTGGTTACCAAAGGGGTGGGGTGTCGGAGGGCGGGTCAGAAGGGAGGGAGATGGGGATTCAGGGGTATTATGTTTAGTACATATGGTGTTGGGGGTCACAGGGAAAACAGTGTAGCACTGAGAAGGCAAACAGTGAATCTGTGGCATCTTACTACACTGATGGACAGTGACTGCATTGCGGTATGGGTGGGGACTTGATAATAGGGGTAAATGTCATATCCACGTTGTTTTTTCATGTGAAACCTTCATAAGTGTATATCAATAATACCTTAATAAAAAACTAAAAATAATAAAATAAATAAGTAAAATAATAAAATAAAACAAAAATATAATAAAATAAAACAATAAAATAAAATATAATAAAATAAATTAAATTAAATTAAATTAAATTAAATATATTAAATAATAAACTTAAATAAAATAAAATTAAAATTAAATTAATATTAAATAAAATAAAAGTAAAATAAATAAAATTAAATAAAACAATAAAATAAATTAAATTAAAATTAGTAAAATTAAATTAAATTAAATTAAAATAAAATAAAATAAATCAAATCTTTGGTAACTGCAAAAAAATAAATAAGCAAAGGACCTAAAGAGATGTTTCTCAAAAGAAGACATACAAATGGGCAACAGATACATGAAAAGATGTTCAATGTCATTAATCACCAGTGAAATGCAAATTAAAACCACCATGTCATATCACCTTTTAGGATGCTTATTATCAAAAAACAAAAGACAACAAGTATTGGTAAGGATGAGAGAAAAGGGACTCTTGTACACTGTTGGCAGTAATGTGAACTGGCATAGTCATTATGGAAGCAGTATGTTGAGTTTCTTCAAAAAATAAAAAATAGAACTGTCATATGATATAGCAATCCCACTTCTGGACCAATAACCAAAGGAAACGAGAACAGGATATTGAAGAGATATCTGCACCCCTATGTTCACTGCAGCATTATTCAGAATTGTCAAATATGAAAACCACCCAAATAACAATGGATGAAGTGTAAAGATGATGTAACATGTACACAGACACACACACACAGAAATATTATTGAGCCATGAGAAAGTAAAGAAGGAAATCTGGTTTATGAAATTAGCAAATATTATGATAAGTGAAATAAGTCAGAGATTGACAAATACTGTATGATCTCTCTTATATGTGGAATTTTAAGAAAAAAAGTAGAACTCATAGAAGCATGAACAGTGGTTACCAGGGCTTCACGGGGGCTAAGGGAAATGGGAAGAGTTTGGTCAAAAGATACAAAGTTACAATTTAGTATGAGTTAGTATAGAGATCCAATGTACAGACATGATGACTATAGTCAATAATACTTCAATGAATACTGGAAATATGCTGAGAGTAGATGTCATGCTCTCATCACAAAAGAAAAAGAAAAGGTAACAAGGGAGGAGATAATGTTAATTAACTGTGTAGTAATCATTTTGCTATGAACAGGGATACCAAATCATCATGTTGTACACCTTATATATACAATTTTTATTTAAAAGAGAAGAACCTTACAAAATACAGAAAAAGAGTTTATCTTACCTGGGCAAGAAGAATATTTATAACTTCTTCATTTTCATTCATTTCTTCTTTGGAAACATCCTCTTTTGAAAGGCTGGCTATCTCCTGTGCAATCTTGGTTTCACACTCCTGTCAAGTAAGACAAAAGAAAAAGAACCAGGTCAGCCCATACACATATTCACAAATTCACACCATCACCATTCTAGAGGTTTACTTCTCATTTCCTAGAATTGAAAAAACGACAGCCATTTCATTTGTGACTACATGGATGGATTTACTATTGTGCTAAGTAAAATAAACCATACAGCAAAAGACAAACACCACATGATTTCACTTATATGTGGAATGTAAAAAGAAAACAAAACAAAATGAATAAAACCAGTAGATTCATAGACACTGAGAAGTGACTAGTGGTTATCATCGGGAATGGGCTAGGATGGGTGGGTGAAATAGATGAAGGGAAAGAGGCACAAAATATCAACCATAATATGAATTAGTCACAGGGGAACGAAAGTACAGCACAGAGAATACAGTCAATGGTTCTGTAATTTCTATATTGACAGTGACTACACTAGTTGGGGTAAGGATTTAATAATGAGTATAATGGTTTAATCACTATATTGTATACTCGAAACTAATATTATATATCAACTATATTTCAATTTTAAAAATATGAAAGAGAAGGTGAGAAACTGCAACATGGTGATGTGAGCAGGTTGGCGGAAATCTCCCAAAACCATACATATTTTGAAAATACAGCAAATACAACTATTCCTAAAAGAGTGACCAGAAGATACAGTACACTAGCCAGGCTACATCTACATCTGTGAGAACTCAGCATCTCACAGAAAAGCTAAGATACAAAGCTGTGACCCGGTGGGACCCGAGTACTCCCCCCACCCCAGCTCACCAGGGGGAGGAAAAGAATCAGAGTGGGGAGGGAGTGGAAGCACAGGACCGCTAAATAACCAGTCCTAGTAATCTGCACCGGGACCATAGACACACATTGCATGGTGTACTGGATATAAGAGGAACCGAAAAGCAAAATCTGAGACTAAGAGTGTGAACAGGTTCCACAGCCAGCTTCCCTGGGATAAAAAAGTGGGTGCTTTCAAAGTCTTAAAGGGACAAGGGTTTAACAGGTGCACAAAATTGTCCTGGCACACTCAGCTTAGCAGGCTGGGAATTTTAAGGAACTCAGGCGCCCTAACCCCCTGGGTGGCAATGCAGCGCCAAAGCCCTTCACGGCAATAAGTAGCCTGCCATTCCTTCCCCCTGCTGGAACTGTAAGCAAACCGGCTGACCTGCCATTGCTGCAGAATGTGGGGGGGAGCAGCCCCACCCACAGCAACCATACAGAGGCTTCTCCCTTCAAGCGGAACACACCGAGACCTACAGGCTGCCCCATGCCTGCAGCTGACTGCTACAGACAGTGGAGACTGGTGCTGAGTCCGGAAAGCACAAAGGGGCTTTGTTCTCACAGAGAACACATGCTGCTCACCTGAAACCCCACCACCGCCCTAGGACATCCCAAGGGCCACCCCACCCCTGGCAGCTCAGGGTATTAACCCAGAGGCTGTTTCCTGTGTGCAGTTTCCTGGCACAGGCAGTGGAGACCAGCACAGACTCCGAGCAGCACAAAGGGGCTTTGTTCTTGTGGCAAACGCGCTGCTCACCAGCAACCCCCGCCAATACCCTAGGACATCTCAAGGGCTGCCCGCCATGGAAGCTCAGGGGATTAACTCAGAGGCTGCTCCCTGTGTGCAGTTGCCTGGCACAGGCAGTGGAGACCGGTGCAGAAATCTGGAAGCAAGAAGGGGCACAGTTCTCACAGGAAAACACACAAAGCTCGCCTGAGAAATGCGCCAGTGCCCAAGGCCATCCTGCCGGCCACCTGGCCAATGAAAGCACAGAGGATTAACCCAAAGGCTTCTCCCTATGTGTGGTTAACCGGCACCAGCAGCACAGCTGTGTAAGGCGACCTGCAAACAGGAAGGGACTTTGTGTCCCCAGCTAAAAATGGGCCACTCACTGGCAACCACTTCCATTGCCATGAAAAGGCAGAAGAAACTTGTTCAGTCCAAAATCCCTCAAACACCAGAGACAGGGACTGGTGGGACCGAAATCACCAATCTTCCTGAAAAAGAATTCAAAATGAAAGTCATAAGCCTGCTGATGGAGCTACAGAGAAATATGCCAGAGCTAAGGGATAAATTCCAGAGGAAGACAACAAAATTGAAACAAACAACAGAAGGATTTAAGAGCAGACTGGATGAGGTGCAAGAGATTATTAATGGAACAGAAATCTGAGAAAAGGAATACAGAGAAGCTGAGGAAGAGAGATAAAAGGAACTCTAGGAATGAAAGAATATTAAGAGAAATGTGTGACCGATCCAAACAGAACACTATTGGCATTATAGGGGTAACAGAAGACGAAGAGAGAGAAAAAAGGGATAGAAAGTGTCTTTGAAGAAATAATTGTTGAAAACTTCCCTAACCTGGGGAAGGAAATAGTCTCTCAGACCATGGAAGTCCACAGATCTCCCAACACAAGGGACCCACAGAAGACAACACCAAGACAAATAATAATGAAATTGGGAAAGATCAAAGACAAGAACAGAGAGAATAAAGATCACCTACAAAGGAAAACCAATCAGGCTATCATAAGACTTCCCGGCAGACACCATACAGGCCAGAAGGGAGCGGCATGATATATGCAATGCAATGAAAACAGAAAGACCTGGAAACAAGAATACTGTATCCAACAAGATTATCATTGAAATTTGAGATTAAACAATTGCCAGATAAGCAAAAGTTGAGGGAATTTGCCTCCCACAAACCACCTCTACAGTGTATTTTAAAGGGACTGCTCTAGATGGAAGTACTCCTAAAGCTAAATAGATGTCACCAGAGAAAATAAAACCACAGGAAAGAAAGTAGACCAACCAAACACTAACTAAATGCAAAATAAAATCAACTATCCACAAAATCAGTCAAGGAAAACACAAAGAGTACAGAACAAAACACCTAACATATGAAGACTGGAAGGGGAAGAAAAAGAAGGGAGAGAAATAAAGAATCATCAGACTGTGTTTATAATAGTGTAATAAGTGAGTTAAGTTATTTAGTAAAGAAGCTACCCTTGAACGTTTGGTAGCCCTCAATGACAATAAGTACATATCTACTGATAATCATCCTAAATGTAAATGGACTGAATGCATCAATCAAAAGACACAGCATAATAGAATGGATAAAAAAGCAAGACCCATCTTTGTGCTGCCCACAAGAGACTCACCTCAAACCCAAAGACATACACAGACTAAAAGTGAAGGAATGGAAAAACGTATTTCATGAAAACAATAGGGAGAAAAAAGCAGGTATTGCAGTATTTGGATCAGACAAAATACACTTCAAAACAAAGAAAGTAACAAGAGACAAAGAAGGACATTACATAATGACAAAGGGGTCAGTCCAACAAAAGGACATAACCATTATAAATATCTATGCACCCAACACAGGAGCACCAACATATATGAAACAAATACTAACAGAATTAAAGGAGGAAATAGAATGCAATGTATTCATTTTAGGAGACTTCAACACACCACTCACTCCAAAGGACAGATCAACCAGACAGAAAAGAAGGACACAGAGGCACTGAACAACACACTAGAACAGATGGACCTAAGAGACATCTACAGAACTCTACATGCAAAAGCAGCAGGATACACATTCTTCTCAAGTGCACATGGAACATTTTCCAGAATAGACCACATACTAGGCCACAAAAAGAGCCTTAGTAACTTCAAAAAGATTGAAATTCTACAACCAACTTCTCAGACCACAAAGGTATAAATAAAACCAGAAATAAATTGTACAAAGAAAACAAAAAGGCTCACAAACACATAGAGACTTAACAACATGATCCTAAATAATTAATGGATCACTGACCTAATTAAAACAGAGATCAAGCACTATATGGAGACAAATGAAAACAACAGCACAATGCCCCAACTTCTGTGGGACACAGCAAAGGCAGTTCTTAAGAGGAAAGTATACAGCAATTTTAAGAGAAAATATACAGTATTTAAAGAAGGAAGAACAATCCCAAATGAATAGTCTAAATTCACAATTACTGAAACTGGAAAAAGAAGAACAAATGAGGCCCAATGTCAGCAGAAGGAGGGACATAATAAAGATTAGAGCAGAAATAAATAAAATTGAGAAGAATAAAATAATAGAAAAAATTAATGAAACCAAGAGCTGGTTCTTACAGAAAATAAAAAAATAGATAAACCCCTAGTCAGACTTATTAAGAGAAAAAGAGAATCTATACACATCAACAGAATCAGAAATGAGAAAGGACAAATCATAACGGACCCCACAGAAATACAAAGAATTATTAGAGAATACAATGAGACTCGAAATGGAGAACTTTCTAGAAAAATAGAACCTTCCAAGGCTGACCCAGGAAGAGACAGAAAATCTAAACAGACCAATAAACAGCAATGAAATTGAATCGGTAATCAAAAAACTATCCAAGAACAAAAACACCACACCAGATGGTTTCACTGCTGAATTTTATCAGACATTTAGAGAAGAGTTAATACCCATTCTCCTTAAAGTTTTCCAAAAAGAGAAGAGGAGGGAATACTTCCAAACTCATTCTATAAAGCCAGCATCACTCTAATACCAAAACCAGGCAAAGACACCACACACAAAAAAAATTAAAGACCAATATCTCTGGATGAACACAGATGCAAAAATACTCAACAAAATATTACCAAACCGAATTTAAAAATACATCAAAAGATCATCCATCATGATCAAGTGGGATTCATCTCAGGGATGCAAGGATGGTACAACATTCGAAAATCCATTAACATCATCCACCACATCAACACAAAGAAGTACAAAAACCACATGATCATCTTCATAGAGGCTGAAAAAGCATTTCACAAAATTCTACATCCATACATGATAAAAACTCTCAACAAAATGGTTATAGAGGGCAAGTACCTCAACATAATAAAGGCCATAGATGACAAACCCACAGCCAACATCATACTTAACAGCAAGAAACTGAAAGCTTTTCCTCTAAGATCAGGAAAAAGACAAGGATACTCACTCTCCCCACTTTTATTCAACATAGTACTGGAGGTCCTAGCCACAGCAATCAGACAACCCAAAGAAATAAAAGGCATCCAAATTGGTAAAGAAGTCATTCTGTCACTATTTACACATGACATGATATTGTACATAAAAAATCCTAAAGAATCCATTCCAAAACTACTAGAACTAATATCTGAATTCAGCAAAGTTGTGGGATACAAAATTAATACACAGAAATCTGTTGCATTCCTATACACTGGTGATGAACTGGCGGTAGGAGAAATCAGAAAAACAATTCCATTCACAATTGCATCAAAAAGAATAAAATACCTAGAAATAAACCTAACCAAGGAAGTGAAAGACCTATACCCTGAACACTACAAGACACTCTTAAGAGAAATTAAAGAGGACACTAATAAAATGGAAATTCATCCCATGGTCTTGGATACACAGAATTAATATTGTCAAAATGGCCATCCTGCCTAAAGCAATCTACAGATTCAATGCAATCCCTATCAAAATACTGACAGCATTCTTCAACGAACTGGAACAAATAATTCAAAAATTCATATGGAACCACAAAAGACCCCGAATAGCCAAAGCAATCCTGAGAAGGAAGAATAAAGCAGGGTGTATCCTGCTACAAAGCCACAGTAATCAAGACAAGGACAGACCCACACAGATCAGTGAAACAGAATAGGGAGTCCAGATATTAATCCAAGCATATATGGTCAATTAATATATGATAAAGGAGCCATAGATATACAATGGGGAAATGACAGCCTCTTCAACAACTGGTGTTGGCAAAACTGGACAGCTACATGTAAGAGAATGAAACTGGATTACTGCCTAACTCCATACACAAAAGTAAACTGAAAGTGTATCAAAGACCTGAATGTAAGTCATGAAACCATAAAACTCTCAGAAAAAAACATAGGCAAAAATCTCTTGGACATAAAAATGAGGAACTTCTTCATGAATATATCTCCCCGGGCAAGGGAAACAAAAGCAAAAATGAATAAGTGGGACTATATCAAACTAAAAAGCTTCTGTATAGCAAAGGACACCATCAGTAGACAAAAAGGCATCCCACAGTATGGGAGAATATATTCATAAATGACATATCTGATAAGATGTTGACAACCAAAATATGTAAAGAGCCCACCCACCTCAACAAACAAACAAAAAATAATCCAATTGAAAAATGGACAGAGGATCTGAACAGACACTTCTCCAAAGAAGAAATTCAGATGGCCAACAGGAACATGAATAGATGCTCCACATCGCTAATTATCAGAGAAATGCATATTAAAACCACAATGAGATATCACCTCATACCAGTTAGGATGGCCACCATCCAAAAGACAAACAACAACAAACGCTGGCAAGGATGTGGAGAAAGGGGAACCCTCCTACACTGCTGGTGGGAATGTAAATTAGTTCAACCATTGTGGTAAGCAGTTTGGAGGTTCCTCAAAAAACTCAAAATAGAAATATCATTTGACCCAGGAATTCCACTCCTGGGAATTTACCCTAAGAATGCAGAAGCCAAGTTTGAAAAAAACATATGCACCCCTATGTTTATTGCAGCACTATTTACAATAGCCAAGAAATGGAAGCAACCTAAGTATCCATCAGCAGATGAATGGAGAAAGAAGAGGTGATACATATACACAATGGAATACTATTCAGCAATAAGAAAAAACACATCCTACCATTTGCAACAACCTGGATGGAGCTAGAGGGTATTATGCTCAGTGTAATAAGCCAGGCAGAGAAAGATAAGTATCAAATGATTTCACTCATCTGTGGAGTATAAGAACAAAGAAAAAACTGAAGGAACAAAACAGCAGCAGACTTACAGAACCCAAGAATGGACTAACAGTTACCAAAGGGAAAGGGAGCGGGGAGTATGGGTGGGAAGGGAGGCATTAAGATTAGCACGCATTAATATAGCGGTGGGGGGTGGGGCACAGGGAAGGCAGTATGACACAGAGAAGACAAGTATTGATTCTATAGCACCTTACTATGCTTATGGTCAGTGACTGTAATGGGATATGTGGTGGGAACTTGATAATGGGGGGAGTCTAGTAACCATAATCTTGCTCATGTAATTGTATATTAGTGATACCAAAATAAAAAATAAATTTAAAAAATCAAAGAAAAAGAAAAAATAACAGTAACCATCATAGGAACCATCTGGATAGATGGGCATTTGTTAACTGGGCTAGGAAAAATAACATGTATGTCTTAGTCTGTGGCTTCCCTGTGAAAAATGTTTAAGTCTGGTTAATGTGCTCCCCGTTTCTGCAACCCTTCCATATAAATTACTTTCTATACTCTATTTATTTTGAAGGAATCAATTTTAAGCATACAATTAGTTTTAACAAATGTATACAATCAAGTAACCACCACCACAATCATTAAATAGACCATTTCCATCACCACACAAAGTATTCTTGGCACTTCCACAATCTGCTGGCCCCTGGCAGCAACTGACCTGCTTTCCATTGCTAGCTTTGCCTTTTCTTTTCACATAAAGTGAATCAATCACTAAGTGGTCTTTTTTATCTTGCTTTTTTCACTTCTTTTATATACATCTATTTTATTCTTTGTATCAGTAGTTTCCCGAGTAATATACCATGATATAAATGTGCTCACATTTGTTTATCCATTCACCAGCTTATGGACATTTGAGCTAATTTTGAGCTATTACAACTACCGATGTTTTGCACATTTCTTATGTGCTCTCTTCTCTTATATGAACATCTAGGAGTGGGATTGCTGGGCCATATAAACCGTATGCTTAACTATGTAAGAACTGCCAAACTGTTTTCCAAAATTACTGTACCATTTTCCATTATCAAGAGGAATATACGAAAGTTCTGGTTGCTCAACATTCTTGTCAACACTTGGTAGTTTAAATTTTAACCATTCTTGTTGGTGTGTAGTGCTATCTCATTGTGATTTTAATTTGTATTTCCTCAATAACTTATGCTGTTGAGCATCTATGAAAGTGGTTACTTGCCATCTGTGTATCATCTTTGTGAAGTGCCTATTCAAACTTCTGTCTTTTTAAAATGGAATTGTTATTGTAACAGATGTATCGCACTCTGGTGGGGGATGCTATGCACGTGAGAGGGCAAGGTGTACATGGGAAATCTCTGTAACTTTCTCTCAATTTTGCTGTGAACCTAGAACTGCTCTAAAAACAAAGTCTAAAAAAACTGAATTGTCTTATTAAGGTGTAAGAGTTTTTTAAAATATATTCTAGCTCAATTCCTTTACCAGATAATGTTTTTAATAGATATTCTGTCACAGCCTCTGGCTTGCATACTCATGCTCTCAGCAGTGTCTTTTGAAGAGCATGTTTTTAAAATTTTGATGAAATTTAATTTAACAAATGTTTCTTTATAATTTGTGGGTTTTTTGTCCTATTTAAGAAATCACTGCCTAACCTAGTCAACAACATCTTCTGTATTTTCTTCTGGATTTTTTTTTTTGAGTTTTTACTATATGATTCATTTTGAGTTAAATTTGTATAATTTCTGTAGAAAGAGTCAAAGTTATTTTTTTCATTTGTGTGTGTGTGTGTCTACCTACAATTGTTCCAGCACTACATGTTGAAAAGAAAATTCTTCCTCATTGGATGGTCATAGCATCTTTGTTGAAAATTAATTGCCCATATATGTGTGGGTCTAATTCTGGACTTTTCTATTCCTTATACGTATTCTTATCCAGTACCCACTTTTTTTATTGCTGTAGCTTCATAGTAAATCTTAAAATCAGGCAGTTTGACACCTACAATACTCTTTTTCAAAATTGTTTATTCTAGGTCATTTGTATTTCCATGTAAACTTGGGAAGACTTTTTAATTTCTAATTAAATCCTACATCTTGCTAAATTCACTTACTAGCTTTTTTATAGATCCCTTAAATTTTTTATAAACAATCACATTGTGTACATATAAAGATTTATTTCTCTCCAATTTGTGTGCTTTTGTTTTTTCTTGCTTTATTGCACTGGCTAGAGTGAGCCTCCATTCTATGGAGGTACACTGTTGAATATAAGTGGTAAGAGCAGAAATCCTTGCCTTGTGCAACCATTTCTTAGAGAAAAGCATCAGACTTTCACTAGTAAGTACAATGTTAATGGTAGATTTTTCAGAGATGCTCTTTATCAGGCTGATAAAGTTATTTGCTGACAGTTTTTATCATGAATAAATGTTGAATTTTGTCAAGTGTTTTTTTCTCCCTCTACTGATGTGATCTCGGTTTTTTTCTTATTTTTAGCCTGTTAACATATGAACTACATTGCTTCTATCTTTATAAGTTACGTATTCCTCAAAGTTCAAATCAACTTGATAGAAACTTTTGAGCATTTTGTGAATTAAGGAGAAGTCATGAAAATATATAGCATCAGAAAATCGGTAAAGGTAATCCACTGCTTTCCATATTTGGTTCTAGTTTGCTGTGTCATGACTCCTTTATCCAAGATGCAGAAGCAAGAAAAGTGAGAACCAAATAGACATCCTTCACTTAAAGGCTGATGAGCAATGCCACACAGTTAACAATTACAATCATGAGGCCTGATTGGTTAGTCACACAAACCAATTCCAGGCTGAATCATGAAGGGAATAATAACAACACAGGAATAGGAAGCAAAAGAAGATAATTTGCTAAGCAGGAGAAAAGAAGAAAGATACATAGACAGCTTCTGCTAGTCTGCTCATCCTTGAGTGCATGTGTAAAAATCTCATGAATGTTTGTTTCCTTTCTGATAAAGCTATCATCCACATAAATGCCAATCTCTAACCTCAAAACAATAAAAATACATGGGTTATCTTTCTTTTAGCACAACAATAATGGCAACCCACCACTGATCATGCTCTCTCCCTGGAAGTTCTGTTTAGATCCTGCTGTTGAATCAACATGTGGACTTTCAAAGGGCCCAGCGATTTGGGATATCAGCCTTGGTGTGGGTGGGAAGCTCACAGTCCCAGAGCTCAGCAACACTCTATAGAGGGGAGATCAAAAGTCTAACTCAAGTACCCCAAATTTATCAGGAGTCACATGTGACTCTTCCTACTTTCGGTAAAGAAAATCCTTCTTGATCTTTAGTACCTCCACGTGTTTCCAAAGAACTGACTCAAAGGTCTCAAATTCCCTTTCAGTCACTGATTGACTGCTTCTCATCCTTAGAAAACTCTGTGTACAAGTACAAGCAGGAAATAAAAGATCCTGTAGTAAAATCATCTGTTTAAAGAAAAAAAACCAACTTCCTAAATTAAATGAAACATTTCCTAGATACCAAGCTGAAGGATCAATAATCCAGAATTGGTAACATCTGAGCAAATAAATTCCCTATCAGGGCACTTCAAGAGGCATGTATATATTGTATTTTTAAAGCAAATAACTTAAAAATACTATTTTAGATTCTAGTGCATTCTTTTTATATTATAAACATGGTGTACCAAAGTAAAAAATTTACTCACTTGTCTTTTAGCTTCCCTCAGTTTTCTTTTCAGGGCTGTCAAAATTCTTTGTACTTCCCATAATCTTTCTTCTTTGGATAAATCCTTTATCCCACCCTGCAGATCTCTATGTAAACAGTTCAGAAGAAACTCCTAGAAAACAGTATACCACATACTGAGTAGTATTCCAGGTCTTATTATCTTAAAGCCACATGCAATTTCAAAAAGGTAAGATCAACTATTTTTCAATTATCATTAAAGGAATGAAATAATGACATGAATTTATTTTTTGAAGGATATGACTGAAAAATTATTTTTATTTGTTCTGCCTGAGCACTGGTTTCTCATCTATTAATTTACATTGGCACAGTAGTTAATTCACGTTCCTTCCCCCAACATGTCAACTAATAATAAATGGGAGCTCAGAGCAGATAAAAGGGGAAAAAAGCAAGCAGGGATTTGATAAATGTGTATGCAAATAAAAGGTGTAACAATTATCAAATGTAAGTAGATTTCTCATTTAGTCTTGAATTTCTTATTCAGCTTGCCAAACACACATACAACCAAATGGCTCTGTTTCTTCTGTCAAAGTAGCATGGTGGAAAAGCACAGGATTTAGGGGTCAAATTCTGGTTCTATAGCTTAGTAACCACTTGAAAAAGACTAAGTTATTTAACTTCTCCAAATTTCAGTATTCTTGTCTGTCAAATATGGCCAATCAGAGCAAACTTGTCCAAATAAGCTAATGTTTTTGGACTGCTTACAATGAGCCTGGCACCATGCTCAGCATCTTTTATGCATTACTTCATTTATGGTAATCTTCACATCAAACCTATGAAAGGAATTTATTTTAAAATGGAATCACCAAGGCTTTAATGAGATGCAGTGATTTGCCTATAGTCAGTCAGTTAATTAGAAGCAAAGCAAGAATTTAAAGCCAGGCCTTCTGATTTCAAGATCTGTGCTCTTTCCATGATGATATTCTGACTTAACTGGCATGAAACTGCACAGATGGAAATTCCTGGCTTCAGTGTGCCATGAAAATGTGCTTAACACATAGCTCTAAACACACAGAAGGTGTTCAATGAACAAGAGTCATCACCATCATCATCAGTAGTCTCCAAAAGCGTCAGAGCAAAGGTTTTAGGGCCAAAGCATACGGATGAACACACACCTGTCTTCTGATCTCCTCTTTGATGCTCTCCTGGGTCTCTGGCAGTGTGGGCATAGTGGCCATGTTAGACCATCGAAGAGGTTTTGTCACTTGCTTTAGTATCACATTTCCAAAGAACTCTTGCACATGTGTGAAAAACACATACAGGACACGATTGCTAATCTAAGGAGAAAAAAATTAAAAGATTTGCAAGAAAACTATTAAACTTACCTTTTTATTTAATTTTTGTGTGTCTATCACAAAGGGCATCCTTTAATCCTGGACACATGAATGGAAGTTTTCCTCAGTAGTGACTAGACATGCTTTGCTAATGAGGGGCCAATTTTACAAAGAAAATGGAAGAATATGACCTAAGTCATGTATGGGTAACTCAAGCACTCTTAGGAAAAAGATGCAGAAGCTGATGACCACCAATTTGTTCTTTTTCAGCACTATGATAGTAAGTGATTTAAGAAATCAAGTTATTTTGAGACCCTGTAACACACACAACTGGATGTCCTGAGGAACAGGAAGGAAGAACACTTGCAGTTGGAAAGCTGGGCTGAGAGTGAGAGCCCTCACTCCAGAAACAAAATGCCTTCTGGCCACATCTGCACAGCTAGTGTTTAAATACGATGTTCATATGCTAGGAGTTCAGGACATTAGGTTGGCTGAAAAGCTAATAAAAGAAATTATTATCTACCTAAAACTTACTCTTATAACAGTCTTCAATCTTCCATGATACTATCATCCCTAATTTAGTAATATTAAGTAGCGATGTAACATTTACTGAATTCTGAAATCCTGACTTCTATGAATGATCAAATAGAAATTTGAGAAACATTTTGCTTCCAAAATACAATCAATTCAATAAAAGAATCTTTAGTAAAAGAAAATACACTAATAAAAGCATTACTAATAATAACATAGTATACTGGCCAAAAAAGAGTGCTTACAATAAAAAACATAACAAGCATCTCATTTTTTGCCATTTGTGTTTGGCTTGAGTAAAATATCAATAACTCTCATAAAAGAAAATATATGCTCTATGTCAATAATAAGTGAGCAGCAATAATGAAAGCCATATATTTATGTTGTAGAGATACCAATGAACATACCACCCAATTCCTTGAAATTACTCCTATAAAATGCTTCTCTGGGATCTACATTTATAAAGGAAACCCTCAGGTTAAATTCCTGGCCAAACAAATAATGCAAGGCCCCTTGTGTCTGAGTCTGATATGTACATGATATAATTAAGCAACAATGCTATTTCAAGAAGTATCTGAATCTTTAAAAATCCATAGATGAACTCTGTAACTGTGGGTACTGTAGGCTACTCCTCTACTCATGACAGATCACTCTCATCAGCTACTGGCTTATAAGCCTACACCAAAGATTGTACACACAATATTCATTGCACACAGTTACACAGCTGTACATTGGGAAAGTTACAGCTACAAACTGAAGGACAAATATGCCCATTAGCTTGTATGTTGGCACTGTCCACATTATGAAAGAAAAAGATCAATATTCAGGCTAATCCATTATCTACTTTTGCAGGTTAATTGTTTCATATGCAACTCAGCAACAGGTAATGTTCCCCTGACTCCCCAGGGCCAGCATCAGAGCGCACATGTTCAGAGAAGGCCATGATATACCTGAACGGTTGGGCTGAGCACTATAGAAATATTCTGTATATTCATTTTTGTTTCCAGTTCCTTTGCAATAACATGGTCCATGTGCACGATCAGCCAAGAAATCAGAAGGTAGTTACATTCTGGCAGTTCTTTCAGTAAGCGCTGAAATTCCTGCACTTTCTCACTCTCTGTGCTTCTCCCACACGCCTCTTCAAAGCGGGGCATAAGCTCTTTGGTAAGCAGATTCTCTGGAAGGTCTCGCAAATACTGCTTCAGCAAACTGGCTACAGTGTTAGGCTCATATTCTTCCAAATTTGGAGACTCCTCTCTGTCATAGGCTGCTTTCAGCTCATCCACCTTTGATTTAATTCCTTAAAATATTCAAATTCAGAAGAGAAAAAGAATATCGAGAAAAAAAAAAAATCAAACACACAGCTTTCTCCTCTGTTGTACCCACCCCAGGGGGGAGACTTGAGAAGAGCCAATCAGACAACAGCAAACCTCTAGCTATCAAGTATTTATCTGCACAGGGTAAATTCCTCTGTAAATAAGACAATATACAAGACTAAAGGGGGAATTTAACCAAAAACTAAATGATAATGGAAAAACTCAATATTCAGAACAAAAAATCAGAGCAACCACAGACATATTAAGTAAATATGCCAACCAATTCAGAAAAAGAGTTGTTTTCAATTTAGATAGAATGGTAAAAATTCAGGCAAAACTTAAACTACAGTCCAAGCAAGGTTGCTCTATAGGAACAGGCAAACTGTATTTTCTAACTAGTCACAAGACTACCAACATAAAACATAACTCAGAATACATTTACATGCTTCAAAAAGTTGTGGGTAATTACTTGTAAGTAAAAATTGTACCATAAATGCAAAAGGTGAGTCTACTATCTAAACACATTCTGAAAATTATTCTCCATTAAATAATCCCCATCTAATTTCTATTTTTAAGTTTCAATTCTTTATATGTTTTCTTAACCTGGAACAGAGCTGGAACAAAAAAAAAGTGAAATTTGGATTTCTAAAATCAAATTGTTTGCTTTTCTTACTAGACAGAAACACTGACAGAGTTGTTACTCTGAAATTATTATGAAAATGTTTTCCTTTTAAGAACTGGACTCTTCCAATAAGGCATCACAGGACATACTAGTTTTAAAACCGGAACATATATATAAATAACTGAGAACCAAAAACCTCCAGCAGAATAAAGTATTATTAGCATTCAAAAAGAAAAGTCAGAGCCATAAACTCTGTAATCCACAGTGTGCCTGAATGCAGCATACTGCCAGGGCCTAAAGAAAGAAAGAAAAAATTTATCCAAGTAAGAGCATGGCCTTGAGGAGTCAATGCTCAGGCGAAGAGCTCAGTCTGAATGCTGTGACACACACATATGGCGCAAAGTTCTGCTGTGACTCCACAAAAGAGTGCAAACATGAAAAACAGACCAAAGACCAAAGACAAAAGAATCCTTTGAACAAAGCTGTAGAAACTCTTCTGAAAAACTTTCTTCTAAAAACAAAATTTCTTCATGCCTATCAAAATCATGTGAGAGAAGCAGCTATGTTAGTGTTATTTAAATTTTTAAAAATCATTCATTATAAATCATTCTTGAGTCAACTTTTCAAATTCATTTAAGTGTGTTTATTTCTATGTAACTAAGGAGTTATAAATTGAAATTCAATACTTCATTTATTTCATTTTCTATAAAATAGCATTTTAGCCAAAATACTCCTAAATGATAACATTTATCTATGGGATTATGTAAAGGTTCCCCAAATTATCAAAAATGCCTACCCTTCTCAACCTTAAATACCAAATCTACTTTCTAGAAATGTATACAAACCAATTAAATGGAAGAACTAAGTAATCTTTCTTTATATTTTAAATGTGTATGATTTAACTCATCATGAAAGTATATATGACCAACAATAAATTTTATAAAATAGATCTCTAGTACCAAGAAACTAAATTATGAGAATGTAATGCTTTGGAACACAAATGTTGCCACAGGTCAGGACTTTCGTCCTATACCAATACAAAAGTCATACTGCTTGGTAAGAAATAAAATCCTTTTACTTTAAATAGTATACATTTTGCTTAATTTCAGATACCCAATATGAATTACATTCTTTCCAAATATGAAATTCAAATTTTTATACACGTGGAACACAGATAAATGGAAAACCAATTTCACTAATATATGCAATAGTTGCACATGGCTGACAGAAGCACTCACATTTGGGGCCTAAACAGTTAGCAAATAACATTTCATGCCCTTTAGCTGAACCCAGGAAATACATTTTATGATTGTGCCAATGAAAGTATTTCTAGGCCAAGAGGCATCCTTAACCCAGATGTCCATCCTTCTGCTATCTCCCTCACAACACTGAACCTCTGCTCAGAGAGGAAAAGAGGTGAGAAGAATAAAGCAGAGTCTGAGCTCACCCAAGTTTAGGGGACACATTCATACGTTTTGCTTAGACTCATTCTGGGCTGCTGCAAACTGTGAACAACTCGTATAGATTCGTCAATGGAAGGATCATAAAAAAAGCAAACTGCCAGCACACGCACGCGCGCGCGCGCGCGCACACACACACACACACACACACACACACACACACACACACACACTGTGGCAGATTTTTGTTCAACTGGAAGGATCAAAGAAATGAATAAGGCTTAGGACCCATGTCACAATTTTCCTCACAAGTTAGTATTTTTTCCTTCCTTTGAAAAATAGCACTGAATTTTAAGGGAAGTGGGTGTCCCCAATACCTGAAACTCGGTAGATGCCTTCGCACTTCATGCCATACTTCTCTACGTAATCCACACACTCGCGGAACACCGCTGGCAGCCCAATGCCGTCATACATCATGGTCCTCTCTGCCGCATCAGCCAAAGGAATCCCAAAAATGGGTCTGAGATTCGGAACATCAATCTGAGGCACCTCTGGCTCCTGAATTGGCTTCTTCTTTTTCTTCTTTTCCTTCCACTGCTTAACAACATCAGCTGCTGTCAAGTCTTTTGACTTCTTCTCTTTATGTTTTTCCTCTTTGTGCTTTTCTTCTTTATGTTTTTCCTCTTTGGGTTTCTCTTTTATTTTAAAATCTTTCTCTTTCTTTTTAGAAAAGCTGGGTTTCTTGAAAACGTGGATTCCCTTGGACCTCTTCATTTTGGAAGGACTTTCAGCTTCATCCCCAGAGCTATCTTCCTGAAAGGCAGCATAGCCTTCAGCTGCCAAAGAGATGCAGGCAGTGTAAGTTTTATGTTTGTTTGTCGTCAAACTGCCCATATGCTTTCTGAAAACAGAATCAAAAAGAAAAAAAAAAGTGCTACCTGGCACTAACTACCTAGCTTTTCACTTTATAGCAATCCCTCCTGGGTACTCCCCAGCCATGAAATGGGCTTCTTTTCAGCTAAAAAAATGCTGCAACAACATGTCTGGACCACAAGAGGATGGCATGCAGAGAACCAGTTATATCCTTGCAGCTGGTTTTATTTTATATATGTTACGTGGAATTTTGGTAAACTAAATATCATAGACACACGAAAGGCTCTACATAAAGGACTAATGGAAATAATCCTTCTATAGAATAGAACATTCTTTCAGCACCTGAACAATGTCCTCTACCTTTCTTACTTTACTTAGCTTAGATCTTTTCAATTTTTCCATTTGGTCTCTGTAATTTGCGGCAATCTCAAACCATGACACAACTGCAGTGCTGTTTAGATGCTCCAGTCATTCCCCTATCACACTCCATTCTCCTATCACTAGCTGTTAAGTTCTTTCCGGAGACTGCAGCAAGGACTGAAGCTTCATCTGGTTGCAGGACAGAACCAGGAAATTCCCTATCTCTGGATGGTGGCCAAATCCATCAGCCTATTTCCTTGTAGCAGAAGCCCTGGTTTTCACACAAAGACAATTGCTTTATATCATATCAGAGTTATCTTTAGTTTTGTTGTTTTTTATTATCTACAACTCTCCTTTTCTTTAGCCAGTTGCCTTATTAACTATCTTAAAATTAAACATTTAAAGTATTTCATAAATTGCCCTCTAATAAAAATACCACAAACCACACACCAACCAGAACAGCAGAAATCTTTAGGAGCACAATACCATGATGTAAAGCAACTGGAGTTCTGAGGCACTGCTGGTGGGAGCATAAACTGGTACAACCACTCTGGAAAACTGTTTTACAGGATCAATTTATGCTAAAATAAGCATGTTCTATTAGTGAGCAATCCCACTCCTAGCCATATATACAACATAAATGCACAAACATGTACAACATAAACACATACAACAGAAACACTGTTTGTAACTGAAAACAATGACCAGTAACAGAATGAATAAACTCTAGCATATTAATGCAATGAAACAAAATCTAGCAAAAAAATGAACAAATTACTGCTACATAGAATAACTGGGTGAATCTAGCAAACATAACACTGGGCAAAAGAAACTAGACACAAAAGGAAATATGCTTCCATTTATGTAAGTTCAAAATCAGGCAGTATTAAGCTATGCGGAGAAAAGCTTACCTCTGGGAGGGGTGGAGGATTCCCTTTGAAGGGACAATAAAAGGGAATTTCTAGGGTGTGATAATGCTCTGTTTCCAGATCCTTGTAGTAATTACACAGGCATATCGATTTTGTGATAACTCAACAAGTTGTACACTACTTGTGCATTCTACCTTAACATTATGCTTCAAAACAAATTAACTTAAAAACATTGTGAAACTGAAAATACAGCAATATTTAACTGAAAATAACTCAACTGATTTGCTTTTAACACACCAAAGAGCTATGCTTAAAAAATTCGTCCTCCCTACTTAACAGGAGCTATAAATGGAAAGCGTCAGGGCATTCGCTTAAGACAAATGAATAACGACTTTTTTTACAGCTCCAAGAAAGTGTACCCAATGGCCTATACAACCTAACCAAGAAAGTAAGATTCTATAAGGGTAAAATTCCAACATCTACTTTTTATATTTTATTTAAAATGACCAATTTAACAAACTTCCACCAGAAAACTACCACTTCCACAAATTTATTTGTAAGAGTAAAACCCTAAGACAGAATTCAAGTATACAAATATCGAGACCTTGAAACATTAAGGGAACAGCAAATGTCAAACACACATCTTTGATTGGATTTATTTCCAGAGGATAGGAACATGTGATTAGAGCAGAAGTTTATCTAAAATATATCTAAAGCACAGAGAAAAATGGCACTTACTCCTTTTCTCCTTTTTCTTAAACTTTCCTTTTTTCTTCCCATGGTCTTTCTCATCATCAGACACTATATCGGGAGGCTCATGGAGGCTATCATGGGGAGGCGAGGGCTCGCCAGTGCGGTACAAACCAGGAAACTTTGTAGGGCTTATCTCCTCAGAGCTGGGGGTTCGAGTAAGACCACTGCCATGCTCCACCCTGCGGTGTTCACTGGGGCTGCTGGTGGGCGGCAGGAAGCACTCGGTCATTCTGCCTCCCTGATGAGACGGTGAGAAGGTTTCTCTGTTACCTATCCATTACACCTGCAGAGAGGGAAAGAGATCATCACCACCACCAAAACACAGAAGCACCATGCACACACAAAACACCACAGTAAACTTGCATTTACAAATCAAAAGTATTTTTCCTCCAACCCCTTTAATGATACTCATTCATTATATCATCTCAAGTTACATTCCATGCACGTTTCAGTTCTCAGTGGAAAGCACTGGGATCTTCAAGTATTAGAAAAATAAACCAAATGAAAATCAGTTCTTAAAGCAACATATAGAGTTCCTTTTAAAAAGAACTCACCATTCTAAGGGGGTTCATTTTTATTGCTATCCAATATAAAATCTTACTATTTTTCTTTAAGTTATGGCCAAACAACTATAAATAAGAAATTACATGGACTATTTATATAACAAACATGAATAGTCTGGTATAATTAAAATGTACAATATGGTTAAAGCAATGTATCTGATGATCCACACAATTACAGATCATTAACTGTAGTTTTTTTGTTGGGCAGCTGCATCTGGGAGATCTCTCCCTGTGTACTAGGTGGAACCTCAGCCTGGATGGGGGACGGTTCTTGACTGATCAAGAAAGAATTCTCAAACAGATCAGTTGAGTGTAAGGAAGGAATGAATTCATTAAAGCGAGAGTAGTAGTGAATGGCAGCAGCCATGCAGGCAGCAGGAGCAAGGAAGAGCAGAGGGAGAAAAGGGAACTTCACTGAACTCCTGCTCAGCACAGGGCAGATCCCTTGCCAATTCCTGAAGCCAGGGTCACCTGGCTTCCAGTCTGCTTGAATCTGTGTGGATAAAATGAAGGTTCGTGTGGCCAGGATTCTCGCCTGGCCCTGGTTGGCTAGCTCAATACACACGTGTGGGCAGTGCATTGTTACTGGCCTCGCCCAGTGCTCTGGGCGACACAGTGGCACGGCTGCAAGGCTGCAGGAGAGGAGAGCAGAGCAGAGGCTGGAGTGGTGGCAATGCCAAGGACAGAGGCCCAGAGGACAGCTGTGTGGGCAGAGAGGCCCAAAGGCAGAGACCAGCTTGCTGCATGCAGACTCGCTCTGAATGGGATTTTAGTGACTGACCTGCCCCGTGGAAATAAAGTTGGGTATAACCTTTTCACCTCATGAACGTTTCCTTTGGTCACACTGAATCCATAGTGAACTTGCCTGGGGCTGAAACCCATTGGCAAGACAACCTGAGAGGCGTGGTAACTAAACCCCTACAAATCCAGGATTAGGGGGAGCTGCAGAGCACTGGATGGAGTGAGATTATGTTCAAAGAACTTCCCAAAGGCAAAGAAAGGAGATTTTCAGGCAGGTTACTAAAGAGCATGATCATACAGCTGCAGTCCTGTCCGGGTCACCCAGGTGATGGGAGCTTGCAAGCCCAAATCAAAGATCTTAGTAGCTCTTCCCTACTTGTCTGAAATAGGACAGAGAGAGAGAAGACTAGTGCTTAAGTCTAGAAAAATGAATGAAATAGCGAAGTAACAAAGACACCACTGGAAGAGTGCAGAGACAAAATGCAGTGAATTGAGCAGAGAGAAGGCTTTACTTAAGGCAAAGTACACACTTGAAGAAAGGGAAGTACAGACAATCTCAGAGAGGAGGAACACTTAAAGGCTTAGGTTTCTGTCTTTTAAGGATCTCAAGAATGGGGCAAAGGGCCAGGGGGTGTAGGCTTGACATGTGGTCTCTCATCTATCTCTGGTGAGAGAGATTATGTCATCATGCATAGTTAGTCCTCTAGATATACTGTAAGATAAATTAACACAAGGGATTTCTTGACCCTGTTCTTCAAGATAGTGGTTACCCTCAAGCAGTGGGAACTTATCATTTAGGACTGCTTGCCCTGCCTTAAGATAGAGTCAATTATTGGCTGATTACCATAAAATAGGTTAGGAATCTTGCCTCCTAACTCCCTGGTTTTAAAATGGAATCTTAGCCTTAAGATAAGAGTCCCTTCTTACTATACTACTTATATCTCAGCATTTTTTTTCATAGGCAGGAAAAATTAACAATGATGCTTGTCCCATGTTCCTGCTCTACCTCAGTCCCACATTATGTGATATTAAATAGTTCATGTGCTGATAACTATTCTATTTTGTACTGAGGTACTGTTGAAAGAAACAAAGAAACCCTCATTTTCTCAATCCTAAAATACACACAATAGATTCACTACAGTGAGCACTATACAGGACAACCACAAGAAGAGGTGAAGATTTGTTTGCATTTTCTTTCTTCTTTAGACAGAGGATACATAATGTAAGTACTATTCAAAAGTTACTTAGATTAGTCCTTACTGATTTTTATGTCTTCATGATATTCATTTGAAAAACTATTAGAATCATTTGTTT
Organism: Manis pentadactyla; assembly: GCF_030020395.1. Lineage (NCBI taxonomy): Eukaryota > Metazoa > Chordata > Mammalia > Pholidota > Manidae > Manis > Manis pentadactyla. The sequence continues at coordinate 109,685,104 of NC_080024.1, forward strand.
CTCTTTACACTCATTTTCAAGATTATTTTGCTATTTAAAAAATCCATAGCACTAAATGACAAGATTGATAAATCTGACGATAAACAAAGTTGACAAATGTGAAAGAAAAATTCTGCAATTTGTGATAGGTAATTTCTTTAAAAAAGCAAATACTTATCACAAATCAATGAAAATATAAACAAACCAAGATACCTACAGAAAGGATGTGAAGCAGTTCATAGAAAAATGACTGATGTCCATATGAAAATAATGTTCAAGTACAATAAGTTACCATTTTCAAACATCAGACTGGCAAAGAACAAAAGAGGTATGTAATACCCAGTGTTGGCAAGGACAGGAACAAGGACTTACAAAAGTATCTACTAATGGTAGATGTATAAATAAGCACAGTCTTTTTTGAAAAGCAATTTGGTTATATCTATCAAAATTTTAAATGTACTCTCTTTGATCCAGGAATTTGTCTTTTAGGACTTATCCTTCAAATATACTTTCATAAGAATTCAAAGATGCACACATGAAGATATTCCTTTCAGCACTGTAAAAGCAGAAACAAAATACCCTAAATGACTATCAACTGAACATCAGTTAAATTATGATTTACCCAAATAATGGAATATACAGTCATACTCCCATAACTTTTGAAAGCATTTAAGAAATAATTAACCACTGTTAACTCCTGGAGGTGGTAAAAGGGGAGAAAGAGAAAGTTTTTATTTTTTATTTTATCCCTTCTGTATACTTTGAATCTGTCCACTTATTACTTTTATTACTATTACTGTTTTTAAAAATGACAAGGCCATTTTAAAAAATTTTGTAACAATCATGCATTAAAAATGTTTTTTATAATATTTAATAATGTAGGAAAAAAGCATTTACAGTACAGTATCCATTTTTAAACATATGTACAAAAAATAGAAGAGAACAATAACAATTATTTCTGAATTGTAATATTATAAGTAAGCTAACTTTTCTTCTTTTGACTTTTCTGCATTTTATAAATTTTCTACCCTGTATACATTATTGCTTATATAATCAGGGAAGAACTGAAAACAGGAGAAAATTCCATTAAAGGATCTATCAGCATCACTATAATTTTTTTCTGTTAAGCTATTATTTCTAAAAAGTACATTCTATTTTCTTTTAATTAAAAGCATCTTAAGTTTTAACAATCACAGGATTTGTGAGTTTGGAGGGGGCTAGAGTTCAACCAGCCTAAAAGTTGTACATTACAGATGAGGAAACTGAGCTCCAAAGATCTGGGAAGCCAAAACACAGCTGCGGGAAGGAGCACAGCTTTATACTACAGAAATGCAGTTTATAGTTTAAAGGCATCCCATCCACACTGATCTATTTTGGTTTACGCTTACCTGCCTTTGCACATGCTGTCTTCAACCCCTAGAACCCAGTCCTTCCAGCATTTTTGCATGGCTTATCCACACCCACTCTTTAACATTAAGCCTGTAAATGGGCATGAGAAGTCCTTTCGGAGAGAGAGAACTGGTCTAGATATGGACTGCAATGATGGTTACACAAACTGGTAAATTTATTAAAAATCACCAAATTACACACTTAAAGTGAGTGAATCTTATAGTATGTAAATTATACCTAAATCTGTTTACTTGTTTTTAAAGGATTACGTACCAGCAACACCTTCTCTAAGAACCCTCCCTCATGACCCACCACGTCCAGTCTAAGCCATACATACCTCCGTCCTGTGCTCCCAGAATCTCAGGCCTCAACTCCAGCACTACATGTACCACTGCCTATGTATGTGTGTGTCTTGCCAAACAATGTGTGCACCCAGCATGTAACACAACACAGGGCATACGTGAACTACTCGAATGGTTACTTAATAAATTAATTATCATTAGTCTCTTCTACGTGCTCAGCATGTTGTACACCACTGATAAGACAAAGGCTAGAAGAAATGAACCTGGCCGTTAGCCTTAAATTTTTTTTTTGGTATTATTAATATACACTTATATGAGCAATATTGTGGTTACTAGATTCCCCCCATTATCAAGTCCCCACCACAGACCCCATTATAGTCACTGTCCATCAGCATAGTAAGATGCTATAGAAACACTCGCCTTAAATTTTAATTAAGGAAAAAAGAAAGGGAATACAAATTTTATTTGGGTTCCTATGGCTTTAGGAACTTTCACATACATTAATCTTAGTACAACCTGTGAGAAGACACATTTTCCCATGTTTGCAAGCAGGGGAACTAAGACTTAGAGAACCGAAGTAACTTACCTAAGTCACAGAGTAAATAGGATGTCAAACTGGAATCTGTTTGACTTGAACCACACATTCTTTCCACCTAACTGCCCTTTATGTCTACACACACAAAGACAGCACATTTGCACCAGGAGGAACAGTGCAGTTAAAAACACCAGCAGAAAGACAGGGTGTATCATGAGAATGGCAAGAAGACCAGTCTGAACCAAAGCAGTTTCTGTGAAAAAGCAATGGGAAAGACAAGGTGGGCTCTGAACTGAATGCCAAGTGAATGCCAAGCTGAGGAGCTCAGACTGAATGTTGGAGTCATGACCAACTCCAAAACCGGGAAGTGACGAAACTAGGGCTAAGAGGGGTAAGGGCAGTAATACCAACAAGAAATGCCAGAGATTTTGATCATGCCCTCCTCTGCATTCTTAGAGCGTCTTGCAATTTACACTTAAGTGCACTTTCTCCTTGTTCATTTACTACTGCAATTCAGTTTCCATACTAGATGGACCAAGAAGAGAGGTTTGTTCATAAAACATTTAACAGATTATCTTACAAAAACTACTCTAAAGAAATACTTGTTGACGTGATTCACCTATAGTTGGGAATAAATGGAAGGAGGAGAAGCTGTTAAGTAGATATATAAAGGACTGAGGGCCTGAACATGGGATGATTTGATCAGAAACAGCAATGTGTTTGCATTAGGGCACACTGTTTTGAGCACTGGGGAGCTACTAAACTTCAGCCAATTCAAGGGCAGAAGAGAGAGGCTTCAACAGTCTGTAGCAAATTTAAGTATATACAGCCAATGGTAAGAAAATAAAACAACAGAAAGTAGAAATTCCTACTCTGAGGCAAAAGGGTAACTGACATAAATTCGTTAATATGTGAAGAAAGAGTACTTTCTTCCTATTCCCCCTGGTAAATACAAAAAAAAATCCTGGATAACAGATTTTAAAAAAGAAGAAAAAGACAGACAAAAACAGACTTGAGAGAAGGAAGACAGGTTAGGGACCAGGGGATCTGAGGAGCAACAAAGTCATGATTTCCCTGAGCTTTCTTTTTGCCTCTACATTGCAGACTTGGGGCTCAGTGGGTGCAGATAAAAACAAAACAACAACAAAAGCCTGCTCTCTCTACCCAAAGGATCAGGAAAGGGGCTGCCCTGCAAGACAAAAACTTTTAGATGACAATGGCCTACTCCAATCAAACCCCACATAAAAAATCTGTGGCCCACCCCCATCTGCACCAGTAACAGGGTGCCTAGATTTGCACCCTCATGAGGTCCCCCAACATCCTTGCTTGGGGAGGGAGGATAACAGAGAAGGCCAAGTTGGAAACTGGGTTCACCAGAGTCCCCTGCTCCTGCAAGAGTGTCAATGGAGACCGTTGGAGAATCTGAACTTCCACCCCCAACCCATAACTGAAATGCTCTGCTCCTTTCCTGCTGGGTAGCCTCAGAAGAGGCTAGTGATTTTCATCATTACCTTGTGATGACAAAGCCACCTCTACCTCTCTGTCAAGAAACAAAAGAGGAATAAAAAAACTCCAAGGATAAGATCAACTATATAGGAAAAACAAAAACACAGAAGAGTTAAAACCAGTAATTACATTAAATGCAATGGACTAAATAAGCATTCCAATTAAAAGGCAGAGATAATCAAACTGGATGAAAAAGCAAGATTCTACTATATGCTGTTTATAAAAGACATACTTTAAATATAAATACTACACAGAAAGGTTAAAAGCAAATGAATGGAAAAGATATACCATACATGCACATATCTCAAGAAAGGTGGAGTGACTATAATATTACACAAAATAAACTTCAAGACAAGAAGTATTGCCAGAAATAAAGGACATTCCCACAACTATAATGACATAATTCTACACATGTACACGCCTAATAATAGAGCTTCAAGTATATGGAGCAAAACTGACAGACTAGAGAAACAAATCCCCAGTTATCATTAACACAGAACTCTTCTCTCAGTAAAACAGTACAAGTTGACAGATATAGGCAAAAACATCTCGGCTGGGACACAAAGTGCACAACCATAAAAGAGCAAATTGATAAATTAGACTTTATCAAAGTTTAAAGCTTTACTCTTTAAAAGAAAATTAAATTAGGAAAATTAAGTAGCAAGGCACCTATCAATGAAAGTATTTGTAAAACATGCATCTGACAAAGAACTCATTTATTCAGGAAAAAAAAGTGTGTGTGTGTGTGTGTATGTAATTGATGTGTAAGATAATATATGTATCTTACAATTCAAAAAGACAACCCAATTAAAAAAATGATCAAAATAGGAACAGATACTTTAAAATACATAAATAGTCAAAAAAGAAAAGAAAACGATTCTCAATATCATTACTCATTAGAAATGTGCAAATTAAAACCTCAAAATACCACTATCTACCCACTACAAAATTAAAAAGAGTGACAATACCAAGTATTGGCAGGGATGTGTAACAGCTGGTACTCTCACTGATACTGGTGGGATTGTAAAATTGCACAACCACTTTAGAAAAGTGCTTAACAGTTTCTTACAAAATTAACATATACTTATATCCCCTAACAGTTCAACTCCCAGGTATTTACTCAAAATAAATGAAAATGTAAGTCCATACAAAGACTTATCAATGAAAGTTCCTAGTACCTCGATTCATTATAGACAAAAACTGTAAATAACCCAAATATGTCAACAAACAGTTAACATAAATCAAGCTATATCCTTAAAATTACTGAGCAATAAAAAGGGAATTATTGATAGACACAGCAACACAGCTGAATCTCAAAAACAATATTGAAAAGGATCCAGGCACAAAATGATACATGCCATACTGAGACCATGTATATGGCAATCTAGAACAAGCACACTAATCAGTAGTGACAGAAAGCCAATCAGTAGATGCTGTTGGGACAGATGTGATTAGCCAGGAAAATGAATGCAAAGGGGCATGAGAGAATTTTTGGGTGATAAAATGTTTTATGTTTGTGGCAGTAGTTTCATAGATACACACAGTTGTCAAAACACAAAGAACTGTACACCTCCAACTGGGTGCATTTTAGAGCATGTAAATTAAATGACAATAATGTTTAAAACAAAAAGATTTTTGAAAGAAATTGACAAGCTGATACTAAAATTTTCAGAAATGCAAAGAACTTTAGAACCATAACCATCCTGAAAAAGAACAGAGCTAAAATAATCAAAACAGTGTGGTATTGGGCTAAGGATAGATAAAAAGATTAATGAAGCAAAAAAGAAAATTCAGAGACCCACATATATAGAGTCAATTGTTTCAACAAAGGTCCCAAAGGAATTCAAGGGGGAAAAGTAAAGTCTCCAACAAATGGTGCTGCATAACCATGCAGAAAAGGGAAACTCACCCCCCACCAATCACATCAAACACAAAATGTAATTCATGGTAAATCACAGACCCAAAACTTAAAATCCAAAAACTATAAAACTTATAAAATAAAACATATTTTTGAGAACTTCGGTAAGAATTTTCCAGACATGGCCAAAAAGCATTAACTACAAAATTAAAAATTGACAAATTAGACTATTGAAAACAATAGTTTTGTTTAATAAAAGACCCTATCAAGAAAATTAGTAAGGTCAAAGACTTGGAGAACACATCTGCAATATATATATCTGACAAAGGACTTATATCCAGAATATATAAAGAATTCCTACAATGCAATAATAAAAAGACAAACAATACAAAACAAAAATTGGCAAAAGAGTTGAGCAAACAATGTACAAAGTGAAATAAATGACTGGTCACTAAGTCCATGAAAAAAGCTTCACATCATTGAACAAAGAAATGCAAAATAAAGCCACAAAAAGCAATCAACACATACCATCTAGAATGGCTGAAATTTAAAATTTAAACAGAATGGGACAATTCCTAATGTTGGTGAGGATGTGAGACACCAGGAAGTTTAATATATTGCTGGTGGGAAAGTAAAGTTTAGCCACTTGGCAAAAGTGTTTGGCAGTATCTTTTAGTTAAACCCTAACCATATGAACTAGCAATTCCATTCCTGAGTATTTGCCCAACAGAAATGGAAACATATATACACAAAAGACTTATGATCAGAGTAACTTTATGCATAACAGATTAAAAACTAGACACATCTACATTTCCATCAACAAGAGGCTAAACTGCAATATATTCATGCAATGGAGTATTAGTGTATTTTTAAAAGGAACAAAATACTCATACACACAATAAAACAGATGAAATTCATAAGGCAGCACATCCAGACACAAGATTACATAATGCATGGTTGTATATTTTTTTCCACTGTAAAACGGGTTGTTTTAATTTCATTATCACGAACAGTGTTACCAGTGTTACAACATTGTGAGAATGTTAAGGATTTGTTATTTTTCTTTGTCTATTTTTCTTTTGGTATCATTAATATACAATCACATGAGCAACACTGTGGTTACTAGATTCCCCCCATTATCAAGTCCCCACCACATACCCCATTACAGTCACTGTCCATCAGCGTAGTAAGATGCTATTGTGCTATACTGCCTTCCCCGTGCCCACCCCATATTATGTGTGCTAATCGTAATGCCCCTTATTCCCCTCCTCCCTCCCTTCCCACCCACCCCCTTCCCCAGTCCCTTTCCCTTTGGTAGCTGTTAGTCCACTCTTTGGTTGTGTGAGTTTGTTGCTGTTTTCTTCCTTCAGTTTTTTCTTTGTTCTTATGCTCCCTCCACATGAGTGAAATCATTTGGTACTTGTCTTTCTCCACCTGGCTTATTTCACTGAGCATAATACCCTCTAGCTCCATCCATGTTGTTGAAAATGGTAGGATTTGTTTTCTTTTTATGGCTGAATAATATTCCATTGTGTATATGTATCACATCTTCTTTATCCATTCATCTACGGATGGACAATTAGGTTGCTTCCATTTCTTGGCTATTGTAATTAGTGCTGCAGTAAACATAGGGGTACATATGTCTTTTTCAAACTGGACTCCTGCATTCTTAGGGTAAATTCCTAGAAGTGGAATTCCTGGGTCAAATGGTATTTCTATATTTAGTTTTTTGAGGAACCTCCATATTGCTTTCCACAATGGTTGAACTAGTCCCACCAGCAGTGTGGGAGGGTTCCCCTTTCTCCACATCCTCACCATTTGTTGTTCCTAGTCTTTTCTATGTTGGCCATCCTAACTGGTGTGAGGTGATATCTCATTGTGGTTTTAATTTGCATTTCCCTGATGACTGGCGATGTGGAGGATCTTTTCATGTGCCTGCTAGCCACCTGAATTTCTTCTTTGGAGAAGTGTCTGTTCATATCCTCCACCCATTTTTTAATAGGGTTATTTGCTTTTTGGGTGTTGAGGCATGTGAGTTATTTATATATTTGGGATGTTAACTCCTTGTCAGATATGTCATTTACACATATATTCTCCCATACTGTAGGATGCTGCATGGTTGTATCTTACATGAAGTTCTGCAACAGGCAAATTCATCTGTCTAAAGAATTTAGAACTATGGTTGTGGGGGTGTGAGGAAGAGGCAGGAACTGAGTACAAAATAGCAAGAGAGAACTTTCTGGGTTGATGGCTATGTTCCATGTTGACAGGCACATGGGCTATATGTACATACACATTTGTTAAAAAAACAAGTATTAATCTGTACTTCACTGAATATAAACCTCAATAAAATCTCTCAGAAGGGGGAAAAAAAGCCAAGAATGCTAAGGATGCTATACACGGGTGACTGTGATCATGAGTCATAAAACTGTGGGCCTTGCTTTTCAAATATTGCTACTCCCACCTCTAGGGACAACCTTCTCCAACCCCAGTACCCAAATCTCTACAAAATGAAAGACTATTTCCAATCTTTCCCAAACAGAAGCCTGTAGCTGTTTCCTATGCAAAAGAGTGATTTCTCTCCAGAAATAATTTTTTAAATGTTACTTTCACAATATCTAACAAAAAGTATTAATCTAAAAGTGTAAAGCAAAAAACCACATATCTGGATTTTTACTTTGGAAACAAAAACAATTATACCTTTGAGAATGAACATTATTTCATGGAAAAAGAACAGTTATGACAGTTACAAATGACTTTTAAAAAAGATTCATAAAACTAGACTGAAAACTAACAATGGCTTTAAAACATTTACTTTCCAAAGAACAAGAATATACATTGTTCTTAAAACAGTCTTTTCTGCTTATGTACCAGTATTTATCAGCACACATGGTGAGAATCACTCACTCATGCAAAAGGACAAAGCAATGTAAGTAGGGAAGAAAGGCTACTAAATTAAAGTTTCCCAAAATGAGCTTTTGTGAATAACTCTAATGGTTTTTTAAACTTGATAATATCTACACAGGAAAAGGCCTATTCCAGAAAACCAAGAGGTTGCTTAACTAGTTTTACAAGTTGAACAAATTCAGCATTTTATAAATGTTCTTTATTATAAGTACCAAGCTAAAATTAACCAGCAGCAGCATTTCCTTGTTTTTATAGCTTTTAAAAATAATCTGCAAACTATTTTTAAAACTCTCCAACCTAAATCTCTACAAGGGAATCCAAATACTGATTTATTAATATATTCCATATGGAACACTAACCAGTATTATCCTACTAATGTCAATTTTGTAAGCAGTATTTGTACACACACAGTATATTCTTGTTCTTCAAATGATGTGTAAAGAAATGTTCTCAGAATAAAAGGCCAAGAGGGTCCAGATCATTCACAACGACGAAGTGCCCCAGGCCCACACCAAAGCATACCATGAAGTTTCAGTGCCCAAGGTAATAGGAAGATGCTAAAAGATTTCTGCTGGGAAGAGAACAGAGTAAACAACTTAAAAGTTTCAGGACCAACCTGCCAACAGGGAACACTGGAAACTTGAAGAGAATAAAGGAATATCTTCCAAACTTTGAAAGGAAATTATTTCCAGCAACCATTCCAGTGGATAGGTACAAAAAAGGCATTTTCAGACATACAGTGGCAAGGAATATATTTTCTCAAGAATCTCAGTAACTGTTGATGCAGCCCAGAAGAGCAGGATTGTGACCAACTAATGGAGACACAGTCCACATGACACAGTCGGAAGAAGAGGTCACAAGGATGGTAGGATTTATAGATATTTGAATATTTAGAAAAGAATGGTAAGATCTAGTAAAGAACTGCTAGAGCTTTTGGATAAATTTGTCATAAGAACAGAGCAAAATAGCAAATAAAAGTAGGACATGACCAGTTAAGAATGGGTCTACTCGGATTCAGAAAAAAGATGGTGGAATGAGAAGTGAGGCAGAAATCTCCTTCCAAAAATACATACAATACAAAAATACAGCAAATGCAACTAATCCTAAAAGTGTGACCAGAAATAAGATTGCACCACCCAGCCTTCATCTGAGAGAAGAGAACATCACATAAAAAAGGGATTATGAAAAGACAAAAGAACCTTGTTTAACCCAAAATGCCTCAAACACCAGAGAGAGGGCTCAGTGAAACTGAAATCACCAATCTTCTTGAAAAAGAAATCAAAATAAAAGTCATAAGCATACTAATGGAGCTACAGAAATATATTCAAGAGGTAAGGGACAAATTCAAGGGAAAGGTAGATATATTGAAAAATACAACAGCTGAAATAAAACATATAATAGAGGGATTTAAAAGCAGATTAGGTGAGGTAGAGAAGATGGTAAATGGAATAGAAATTAGAGAACAGGAATACAAAGAACCTGAGGAAGAGAGAGAAAAAAGGATCTCTACAAATGAAAGAATATTAAGAGAACTCTATGACCAATCCAAACGGAACGGTATTCGGATACCAGAAAAAGAAGACAGAGAGAAAGGGATAGAAAGTGTCTTTGTTTAAATAATTGCTGAAAACATCCCCACTCTGGGGAAGGAAACAGTCTCTCAGGCCATGGAAGTCCACAGATCTCCCGACACAAGAGACCCAAGGAAGACAACACCAAGACATGTAATAATTAAAATGGCAAAGTTCAAGGACAAGGACAGAGGATTAAAAGCAGCGAGAGAGAGAAAAAATATAATCTATAAAGGAAAACCCATCAGGCTATCATCAAACTTCTCAAAAAAAACCTTACAGGCCAGAAGGAAGTGACATGATATATTCAATGCAATGAAACAGAAGGGTCTTGAACCAAGAATACTCTACCTGGCAAGATTATTATTGAAATTTGAGGGAGGAATTAAACAATTCCAAGATAAGCAAAAGTTGAGGGAATTTACCTCCCACAAACCATCTCTACAGTGTATTTTAAGGACTGCTCCAGATGGAAGGGATCCTAGGGCTAAACAGCTGTCACCAGAGAAAATATAACTACAATAAAGGAAGCAGGCCAATTACTAACCAAATGCAAAATTAAATCAGCTACCCACAAAGTCAGTCAAGGTACACACAAGGAATAGAGAATATGATATCTAACATATAAAGAGTGGAGGAGGAAGAAAAAGAAAGGAGGAAAAAAAAGAATCTTTAGATTCTGTTTATAATAGCATAATAAGTGAGTTAAGTTAGACTGTTAGATAGTAAAGAAGCTGCCATCTAACCTTTGGTAACCATAAATCCAAAGCCTGCAATGGCAATAAGTACATATCTATCAATAATCACCCTAAATGTAAATGGACTGAAAGCACCAATAAAAAGACTTAAAGAATGGATAAAAAAGCAAGATATATCTATATGCTGCCTACAACAGACTCACTTCAAACCCAAACACCTACAAAGACTGAAAGTGAAGGGATAGGAAAAGATATTTCATGCAAACAATAGGGAGAAAAAAGCAAGAGTTACAATACTTGTATCATATAAAATAGACTTCAAAACAAAGAAACTAACAAGAGACAAAGAAGGACATTACATAATGATATGGGGTCAGTCCAACAAGAAGACATAGCCAATATAAATATCTATGCACCCAACATAGGAGCACCGAAATATGTACAACAAATACTAACAGAATTAAAGGGGGAAATAGAATGCAATGCATTCATTCTAGGAGGCTACAGCACACCACTCACTCCAAAGGACAGATGAACCAGACAGAAAATAAGTAAGGACACAGAGGCAGTGTACAACACATTAGAACAGGTAGACATAACACACATCTACAGAACAATCAACCCAAAGCAACAGGATACACATTCTTCTCAAGTGGACAAGGAACATTTCCCAGAATAGATTACATGCTAGGACACAAAAAGAGCCTCAGTACATTCAAAAAGACTGAAATTGTACTAACCAACTTCTCAGATCACAAAGGTATGAAACTAGAAATAAATTGTGTAAAGAAAACAAAAAGGCCCATAAAAGCATGGAGGCTTTACAACATGCTCCTTAGTTCTTAATGGATAATGACAAATTAAAACAGAGATCAAGCAATATATGGAGACAAATGAAAACAACAGCTCAATGCCACAACTTCTGTGGGATGCAGCAAAGGCCCTTCTAAGAGGAAAATATACAGCAATTCAGGCCTATCTCAAAAAAGAACAATCCCAAATGAACAGTCTAACTTCACAATTAATGAAACTGGAAAAAGAAGAACAAATGAGGCCCAATGTCACTACAGGGAGGGACATAATAACAACAAAAGGACAAATATATAAAATTGGGAGGAATAAAAAAACAATAGAGAGAATTAATGAAACCAAGAGCTGGTTCTTTGAGAAAACAAACAAAACAGATAAACCCCAAGCCAGACTTATCAAGAAAATAAGAGAGTCTACACACATAAACAGAATCAGAAATGAGAAAGGAAAAATCACTACAGATACCACAGAAATACAAAGAATTAATAGAGAATAGCAAGAAAAATTATATGCTAATGAATTTGATAATCTAGAAGAAACAGACAGCTTTCTAGAAAAATACAACCTTCCAAGACTGACACAGGAAGAAACAGAAAATCTGAACAGACCAATTACCAGCAATGAAATTGAATTGGTAATCAAAATCTACCCAAGAACAAAAATCCCATACCAGATGGCTTCACCACTGAATTTCATCAGACACTTAGAGAAGAAATAATACCCATTCTCCTTAAAGTTTTCCAAAAAGTAGAAGAGGAGGGAATACTTCCAAACTCATTCTATGAGGCCAGCATCATTCTAATATCAAAACCAAGCAAAGACACCACAAAAAAGGAAAATTACAGACCAATATCCCTCATGAACATAAATGCAAAAACACTCAACAAAATATGAGCACACCAAATTCAAAAATAAATCAAAAAGACCATACATCATGACCAAGAGGGATTTATTCCATGGATGAAAGGATGGTACAATATTTGAAAATACATCAACAACATCCACTACATCAACAAAAAGAATGACTAAAATCACATGATCATCTCTATAAATGCTGAAAAAGCATTCAACAAACTTCAACATCCGTTCATGATAAAAACTCTCAACAAAATGGGTATAAAGGGCAAGCATCTCAACATAATAAAGGCTATTTATGACAAACCCACAGCCAAAATCATACTTAACAGTGAGAAGCTGAAAACTTTCCCTTTAAGATCAGGAACAAGACAAGGATGCCCACTCTCCCCACTTTTATTCAACAGAGTTCTGGAGGTCTCAGCCACAGCAATCAGACAACACAAAGAAATGAAAGGCATGCAGACCGGCAAGTAACAAGTTAAACTGTCACTGTTTGCAGATGACATGATACTGTACATAAAAAACCCTGACTAATATCTGAATTCGGCAAAGTTGCAGAATATAAAATTAATACACAGAAATCTGTTGCATTCCTATACACTAATGATGAACTAGCAGAAAGAAATCAGAAACACAATTCCATTCACAATTGCATCAAAAAGAAAAAAATACCTAAGAATAAACCAAGGAAGTGAAAGACCTATACCCTGAGAAGTATAAGACACTCTTGAGAAAAATTAAAGAAGACACCAATAAATGGAAATATATCCCAGGGCTCATGGTTATGAAGAATTAATATTGTCAAAATGGCCATCCTGCCTAAAGCAATTCACAGATTCAATGCAATCCCTATCAAAATACTGACAGCATTCTTCAACAAACTGGAACAAATAGTTCAAAAATTCATATGAAACCACAAAAGACCACAAATAGCCAAAACAATCCTGAGAAGGAAGAATAAAACCAGGCGGGGGGTGGGGGTATTACGCTTCCCAACTTCAAACTCTACTACAAAGTCACAATAATCAAGACAATTTGTTACTGGCACAAGAACAGATCCATAAGTCAGTGGAATAGAATAGAGAGTTCACATATAAACCCACACATATATGGCCAATTAATATATGATAAAGGAGCCACGGATATACAATGGAGAAATGACAGCCTCTTAACAACTGGTGTTGGCAAAACTGGACAGCTATATGTAAGAAGATTACTGTCTAACTCCACACACAAAAGAAAACTCGAAATGGATCAAAGACCTGAATGTAAATAATGAAACCATAAAATTCTTAAAAGAAAATATAGGCAAACTCTCTTGAATATAAACATGAGCAACTTTTTCATGAACATACCTCCTTGGGCAAGGGAAACAAAAGCAAAAATGAACAAATGGGATTACATCAAACTAAAAAGCTTCTGTACAGCAAAGGACACCATCAGTAGAACAAAAAGGGAGAATATATTCTTAAACGACTTATCCAATAAGGGGTTAACATCCAAAATATATAAAGAACTCACATGCCTCAACACCCAAAAAACAAATAACCCGATTAACAAATGGGCAGAGGATATGAAGAGACAGTTCTCCTAAGAAGAAATTCAGATGGCCAACAGACACATGAAAAGATGCTCCACATTGTTAATTATCAGGTTAATACAAATTAAAACCACAATGAGATATCACCTCACACCAGTTAGAATGGCTAACATCCAAAAGACAATGAACAACAAGTGTTGGCAAGGATGCGGAGAAAGGGGAACCCTCCTACACTGTTGGCTGTAATGTAAATTATTTCACCATTGTGGAAAGCAATATGAAGGTTCCTCGAAAATCTAAAAATAGAAATACCGTTTGACCCAGGAATTCTACTTCTAGGAATTTACCCAAAGAAAACCAGATCTCAGATTCAAAAACACATATGCACCCCTATGTTTATTGTAGCACTATTTACATAGCCAAGATATAGAAGCAACTTAAGTGTCCATCAGTAGATGAATGGATAAAGAAGAGGTGGTACATACACACAATGCAATATTATTCAGCCATAAGAAGAAAACAAATCCTACCATTTTCAACAACATGGATGGAGCTAGAGGGTATTATACTCAGGGAAATAAGCCAGGCAGAGAAAGACAAGTATCAAATGATGTCCTTCATTTGTAAAGTATAACAATGAAGCAAAACTGAAGGAACATAACATCAGAAGACTCACAGACTCCAAGAAGGGACTAGCGGTTACTAAAGTAGAAGGGTTAGGGATAGTGGGTGCGGAGGGAGGAAGAAAGGGAATGAGGGGTGTTATGATTGGCACACATGGTTGGGGGGCGGTGTCACAGGGAAGGCAGTACAGCACAGAGAAGACAAGTAGTGTTTCTGTGGCATCTTACTATGCTGATGGACAGTGACTGCAATGGGGTGTGGGGTGGACTTGATAATATGGGTGAATGTAGTAACCACAATGTTGTTCATGTGAAACCTTCATAAGAGTGTATATCAATGATACCTTAATAAAAAAAAAAGACATGACCATTGACTCTAAGAAAAAGAAAAAGATAGATGAGAAAATGAAATTGCAGTCGCTGCCTGGCTCAGCACTACACAATATTTGTCTAATCATCACATTGAAAACAATGAATACTGATTTAATCAAACATGTGACAGGCACAATTATAGTAAGAGGCCTGAGGGCAGAAAACTCAGGTAATGATGTAAGACCTAAATCCTCACCTACCTTAATGCCTACTGAATGGACAATGCTTAAAACTGGTATCTTAAGAAACAGCAGTTTATTATTTATAAATAAGGAAATAAATACCAATAAAAATAGCTAAGAAAAACCCAACTAAGTCCGGAAGGGATGCAAGAAGAGGCAGAGAATAGCATTTTCTACTGGAAGTCTTTCAGTATACTGTGTGGGGGGTCCCCAGGGCCACCCACTGGATCAGTGACTCACCAGAAGTACTCAAAACTCAGCATACAAACTCATTGCTAAGAATTTTTACAGTGAAAGGATACAGAGCAAAACAGCAAAGGAAAAGGCATATGAGGTGAAGTCAAAGGAAACTAGGCACAAGCTTCCAAGACTGCCCGAGTGGAAACACCGGGGCAAACTGAAGTCTTCCAGCCACAGTAATGAAGTAGTGTGTGCTGGGCAGTTCCTTAGACTCAGAGCCTAAGGTCTTTATAGATCCTGATCATATAGGCACCCTCTGCCTAGCAGGTACCAAAATTCCAGACTCCCAGAAAGAAAGCAGATATTCAGCATAAACGACCCTCCTTTACAAATAGTTGAGGCACAATGAGCCACTCTTATCATTTATGAAAAGTTTTATATACAGTGGGGAACTTTACCAGCCAAGGGCCAACCTTGGGAACAGCAGTCTCAGGCCTGCTGTAGTATTGCTGTACAAGTTGTATTTTATTTCTTAAACTATCCTTATGAATTATTCTAATAAAATTTTACAACACAAAAAAATAATGTCTCACAAAAAATTGACACTGATTAAGGACGACACAAATAAGCAGAAATCTATCCCATGCTCATGGACAGGAAGAATTAATATTGTCAAAATGGCCATCCTGCCCAAAGCAATTTACAGATTCAGTGCAATCCATATCAAAATGCCAATGGCTGTTTTCAATGAAGTAGAACAAATAATCCTAAAATTCATATGGAACAACAAAAGACCCCAAATAGACAAAGCCATCCTAAGAAAAAAGAACAAAGCTGGCAGTATTATGCTCACAGACTTCAAACTATACTACAAAGCTACAGTAATCAGAACAGTATGGTACTGGTACAAGAACAGACCTATAGATCAATGGAACAGAACAGAGAGCCCAAAAACAAACCCACACATATATGATCAATTAACATATGATAAAGGAGCCATGAATATACACTGGGAAAAAGATAATCTCTTCAATAACTGGTGTTGGGAAAACTGGACAGCTACATGCAAGAAAATGAAACTGGATTACTGTCTAACTCCATACACAGAAGTAAACTCAAAATGGATAAAAGACCTAAATGTAAGACATGAAAACATAAAACTCTTAGGAGAAAACATAGGCAAAAATCTCTCGAACATAAGCACAAGCAATTTTTTCCTGGACACATCTCCTCTGGAAAGGGAAACAAAATAAAAAATGAACAAGGGGGACTACATCAAATTAAAAAGCTTCTGTACAGTGATGGACACTATCAGCAGAACAAAAAAGGCATCCTACAGTATGGGAGAATATATTCATAAACAATTTATCTGATAAGGGCTTAACATCCAAAATACATAAAGAACTCATGTGCCTCAACACCAAGAAAACAAATAACCCAATTAAAAATTGGTGGAGAACCTGAACAGACATTTCTCCAAAGAAATACAGATGGTCAACAGACCCATCAAAAGATGCTCCATGTTTCTAATCATCAGGGAAATGCAAATCAAAAACAATGAGATACCACCTCACACCAGTTAGAATGGCCACTACCCAAAAATATAAGAAATAACAAGTGTTGGCAAGGATGTGGAGAAATGGGACCCCTTATATACTATTAGTGGAAATGTCAAATAGTGCAGCCACTGTAGAAAGCAGTAAGGAGGTGCCTCAAAAAACTAAAAATAGAAATACCATATGACCCAGTAACACCACTTCTATGAATTTACCTGAAGAAAACAAAATCCCTGATTCAAAAAGATATATGCACCCCCATGTTTACTGCCACATTATTTACAATAGCCAAGATATGAAAGCAACCAAAGTGTCCATCAATAGAGGAATGGATAAAGATGTGGTACATGTACACATGGAATGTTATTAGCCATCAAAAAAAAAAGAAATCCTGCCATTTGGGGCAACATGAATGGACCTAGAGGGTGTTATGCTGAGTGAAATAAGCGAGGCAGAGAAAGACATATACCATATGATTCCACTTACTTGTGGAATACAAAAACAAAACAAAACAAAACAAAATGAAGAAAATATCGGTAGACTCATAGACACTGAGAAGTAACTGGTGGTTACCTTGGGGGAGGGGCTGAGGTGGGTGTATAGGGAGAATGAAGGGGATAAAGGGACAGAAAAATTCTTAATCATAATATAAGTCAGTCACAGGGACAGTAGTGCAGCATGGAGAATATAGTCAGTGATTCTGTAACATCTTCCTATGTTGACAGATATTACCTACACTAGTGGGGGTGAGGATTTAATATGGGTAATTGTTGAACCACCGTGTTATATACTTGAACCTAATATAAGACTGTATATCAACAATACTTCAATTTAAAAAATAAAGAGAAAAAAACTATTGGAGCTAATAATGAGTTTAGCAAATTTACAAACAAAAGTGGAAGACAGAAAATAAATTGTGTATCTACATACTAACAATGAACATTCCAAAAGTGAAATTTTTTAAAAAGTCCATTTGCAATAGCATCCAAAAGAATAGGAAGAAATGTAACCAAGGAGATGAATGACTTATACACCAGTAACTCCAAAACAATGCTAAGAAAAAATTTTAAAGACCTAAATAAATAGAAAAAACACTCCTTGCTAATGGATTAGAAGACTTAGTAGTGTTAAGACAGGAAAGTATTGCTGTATCTCAAAGCAATCTATAGATTCAATGCAAACCCTATCAAAATTTCAAGTCTTTTTTGAAGAAATGGAAAATCTGATCCTCAGTTTAGTATGAAAATGCAATGGGTCTTGAGCAGTCACAAAAAAATAATGGAAAAAAAAAGTTGGAAGACTCACACTTCCAGGCTTCAAAAGGTACTACAAAACTAGAATAGTATTGGCATTAGTATAGACATATAGACCAAAGTGATCCAGTTAAGAGTGCAGAAATAAACCCAAACATCTGTGGCCAACTGACTGTCAACAAGAATGTCAAGAATTTTCAATGTGGAAAGAATGGTCTCTTAAACAGATGAGGATGAGTCATTTGGATTTCCACATGCAAGAAAATGGACTTATCTCAGACCATATACAAGAATTCACTCAAAATGAATCAATACCTAAACATAAAGATTAAAACCATAAAACTCTTAGAAGAAAGCACAGCATAAATCTTCTTGTCCTTAAATTTGGCAATGGGTATACTTAGATATGATACCAAAATTGTGAAAAACAGAAAGAAAAAATTAAAAACTTGTGTACATTAGAGGGCATTATATATAAGAAAATAAAAAGACAACCTACAGAGTCAAAGAAAATACCAGATCACCTATCTGATAAGGGTTACCATTCAGAATATATGAAGGAACTCTGGCAACTCAACAAAAACAAACAATCCAATTATAAAATGGGTACAGGACTTGAATAGCTGTTTCTCCAAAAACTATATACAAACAGTCAAAACAAGCACATCATCAAATAAAACCAACAATGAGGTAACATTCACACCCACTAGGATTTCTAAAATTTTAACAACCAGAAAATAAAAAGTGATGGTATAAAAGTGGAGAAATTAAAATCCTTATGCTGGATAGTGAAAAGGTGTAGCTGCTTTGGGAAACAGTTTGGCAGTTCCATTTTATGTTTAAAATGTTAATCATATGATCCAGCAATTGTATTCCTAGGTATATACCCAGAAGCAATGAAAATACATTCATGCAAAAACCTGCACATGAATTTTTGTACCAGCATTATTCATAAGAATCATAAAGTAAAAACAACTTAAATGTTTATCAACTGATGAATGGATAACTAAAACATAGTATGACAAAACAATAGAACAGTATTCAACAATAAAAAGAAGCGAAGTCCTGATATGTGCTACAGTATGGTTGAACCCTGAAAACGTTATACTGAGTAAAGGAAGTTAGTCACAAATGATCATATACGATTTCAATTATATGACAGTCCAGAATAGGCAAATCCATGGTTGCTAGTAGAGTAGTGGTTGCTAGTGGGTGGGAACAGGAGGAAAGGTGACTGACTATGAGTAGGTGGTTTCTTTTTTGGGGTAAAGAAAATGTTCTAAAATTGATTGTGGAGATGGTTGCACAACTCTAAATATGCTAGAAACTACTGAAATGTACACCTCAGAAGGATGAATTTTATGTACGTAAGTTGTATCTCAATAAAGCTGTTATATAAGAAAAATATAGGCTCAAGTCTTTGCCACGTTATATATCCCTCCCTTATTCCTTTATTACCCCTCTGCTAACTCTTCTTTCCATTCTTCCCTTCATATCTAAGACTTGCTTATTATTAAAATAATCTACATTTGATTTCTCCACTCCCTGATCTCCTATTAACTCCAGTTCACTGAAACCTAGCTCCTTCCCCAAATGGTAGCGTTAAGTAGACTGCTACAAAACCTCACTTAGTTGTCAAGTTCATTAGACTTCTAATAATCCTTGTTCCTCCTAATATCAAGTTCTCAAAGCACTTTAAGTACAGCTTCCCTTTTTTATTTTTATTTTTCTGGAGAGTCAGCTGTATAGCTAAGTATAGCTTCTTTCTGAAATGATCCCATTTGGGTTTCTATGACATTTTTTCATGATTTCTCTACAGCTCTAAACACTTTGGAATTTCCCTATCCAGTTCTTCCTCTATCTGGCTTTAAATGTTACTGTTCTCCATGGCCTATTACCAGAGCTACTTAACCCTCCATCAATAAACTCTTCCTATGTGATCTTACTTAAATCAAAGGTTTTGGCTACCACCCATTAACAGCCTGGTAACTCTCATATCAAGACCTCCCTCCTGTATTCCAAACACCACGCACTAAATTCTGTAGCAGATTTCCACCTGCATATTTTATATTTGACTCCCCCTCAACATATCCAAAAGCTAAATATTGTTTCTTCCCAAATCTGCTCCTCTTCCTGAATTTCTCTCAGTATACTTTACCATTGTGCATTCAATGACCCAAGTTAAAATCCAAGTCATCTTATCCTACTTTCTCTCTCACTCCCCAAATCTATTACTGAATCCTATGAATTCTATCTTCTAAATATTTGTGCTATTAACCTACTCCTCTCTATCTCCATTGACACTACCTTAGTTTAGGGCCACATCTGTTACCTCAATTACTACAAAAATTCTTAACAGTCTTTCTGCATCCTCTCTTATCTCCCCACCATCCCTTCTGAAATCTATACTCTACAATAGCAGAATGATCTTTCTAAAATGAAAACCTGATCATGACCCTGGATTAAATTAAAATACATAAAATCTATTATATCCCTAGAGAAAACACTCTAGAATACTTAGAATGGCAGGGACCTACCTGTGTAGCCTCATCATCTACTACTTAACAACTTAAAGCCAGTGCACCAGCTGTACAGAACTTCCCATTCTTAGTGTTCCAGGTTCTCTCTGACCCATCATGTCCAACCTTCCCTCTGCCTTAACTTCCTTTCCCTCATTTTCTGCCTCAGTCATGCCTAAACTTTTTTTAAGTTAAAGAACATAAAGTACCTAATATAATGCTTGATACACAACAGAGAGTTGAAATGGGTTTAGCTGGTTTAGGCCCCTCATCTTTATCCTGTCTCAATGACTTTTATGTTTACAAGATAAAGTCGAAGTTACTTTGACTGTATACAAGACTACCCATAATTTGGTCTCTGCCTACCTCTCCAATTTCATGTCTTTCCACCACCCTACATCCTTGCTGGCTATACTTGCAAACCTTACAACTCCCTGTGTAAGTTTAGACTCCCATGTTTTGCTCACACTGTTCCTTCTACCAAAATGCCCATCCTTTTTAAGCCTGTATACTTACTGTTTTCAACCCTTCCTATACCTACCTTTTCCTTACTACTGCCCCCTTACTCAATCTCTCCCTCTTTCCCTGACGGAACTGATTTTTATCTCCTTTGTGCACCCACTGCACCCACCCCCACATACTTTCTGCAACAAGAGCAATCTTAAAAACAGATTGTGCTTGTTGACATTTCAAGTAAGAGATAAAGTTTTACCACCCTGAAGGCAGGGGCACTGTCCTATCCATACGTAAGTCCTCTTCACGTGGCAGAGTACGTACTACACAGTAATTCCTTTATATTAAATCATCTGCATTTTTCCTTACTCCTACCACAGATACTATCATAAGTTTCTATTAAGGATTTTCTTTAAAAAAAAAGAAAGAACATACTTTGGGGTTACATTCTGGACCCAGTCTCTCCTTGCAAAGTAAACAGGTACACAAATACAACTGTACAAATTAAAGTAAATGTGCATTTTCTGATTTCTAAATTAGGGGAGAAATGGTCCCTGAAAATCTAAAATAAGAAATACTGTTTTGAGAATAGTAAATTAAGTTATGTCACATTGCTTCAAGGTACTTTGTTTAAAAAATTACTCCTCAATGGTTACTGTTAAACTAGCCAACTCAGCTTAATTAAACCTATGGGTCACTTTGAAAAGTGGGAACCATTCTACTAACTTCCCACCTCTCCGACTACCAGTACAGCTTAAAGCAATTACTCATTTTCGGGAAGATATCTGAAAAGAATTAACAAATCATCAAGGTAATTCAAAAAGCAGAAAGTGAGGTTACCTTTCTCATTCATGGTTCCATTTATTCATTTAGAAGTGCTGCCTCCATAATCACCAAACCAAAAGTAGGCCTGTTCCTTACCACCACTGAAATATTTTTGTAAATAACTGCTAAGAATGATGGAATGCTACCCAAAGTGCTGAAGTATTTGAACTTGCCCACTCCACTAAACAATAATTAAGAGAAAGCTTTCCTAATGAGGTGAGATGGGGTATTCACGCAATGTTCAAGCGACTATACTTCTTTTCATGCACATTCAAATTATCTTGAATTAATTTTTTATTATCTTCCAGAAGTCTATTAGGCCTTAAGGTGGACAGGCTGCTTGGTAAAGAGGGAGGCTCTGCAATAATGAATACCAAAACTTGAAACTGCGTAATTACTTCAGATGAGACCGAGGTGTGGAATAGTTTGTAAAACCTGTTTCACTCACAACGATAAATCAAAAAAAAAAAGACCTCAGTAAGAGCATTTCGGTACGAGCAGACTTGAAAATGAGTTGCAAAAAGAATTCTCATCAACACATCTGTCCGTATACTCGCACTAAAACCTGAACTAAGGACCGCAGCGCCCACAGGAGCCCCACTGCTTCCACGCCAGCGGTTGGGACCATGAACCTTTTCCTAGTCACTAGAAAGCACTGGAGACGGGGCAATATTCCGGATGCATAAAAATAGTGTGATTACATAAAAGACTGAGTGCCCTCTCTCCGTTCCAGTGTGCCCAAGAGCTGCCCTAAGGCCTGGCCGACTCAAGGGGGGAAGGGCTCGGTTCCTGACTCTCCTCCAGACCCCGAGAGCACCAAGTCACAAACGCAGAGGTGCTGAGCAAGGCCCGGCCGGCAAGTGGGAGGAACGGCCAACAAGGGGGCGAGAACTGGGGAAATGCCTACAGGCAGGAACCGCACTAGGCGCAGCCACGCCCCCCACTCCCCCAACTCCAGCCCCGCACGCCGCCTGACAGACAAGGCTGCGAGGTGGTGCGGAGAGGGCTCCCCGGCACGCGGGGGATCCGCCACGACCCCTGCATGCCGCCGCTGCCCGCTACTGACCTGTACCTGCCGCCGCGCGACCGCCCGCCCCCGTCGTCTCGCGCTCACACTGCCGCCGCACCCACCGCAGCCGCCGCCTGCGCTGCACCCCTGGACGGCCTCGAGCGCCCCATTCCTACCCCGCCCCAGCCTCCGCCTGTTTACAATGATTGGGACAGAACTGGACGAGCCGGCCCAGCGCGCACGCGCATTCCCTCCTCCCGCCGCAGCCCACTTCCCGGGTCCTGCTCTCTGCGCTTGACGGCTAAGGCCGACAAGGGCAAACGCCCTTCGCCCTCGCGTGGAGCACGCTGGGAGACGTAGTTCTCGGAAACGCACCGTCCTTTCTACTTGAGGGCCCGTTGTCGAAAAACACACTACAACACCCAGGAAGCACCGCTCTTCTCTCGGCCGAGGGGATCGCTGAGGCGACTGAGGGAGCGCGCGAGAGAACGCGCCGCGCTAGTGCCCAGCGGGCGCCTGCGCAATTCCTGGTCTTGGGGGACTGGGTGGGACGTAATCCTACCGCGGTCGAGTGTCGGTGAGGACGACTTTGGGGCTGCACCAGTGGTGGTGCTGACATAGTCTTTTCCACGGCCTGGCCAGCCTGTTCCTCATCTTCCGAAACGCACACCTTTTGTGCCTGCGGGCTTCAGTCGTCCTAACCAGTTAAACCAGCTTCGGAGGCCGGCCCAGCCTGCTGCTGGGTGGTGGCATCTGCCCGACCTTGGGCTTGGTGGGGACTCTTGAGGGGAGCGGGGTGGGAGGGGGGAGCGGAGGGTTGATAAAAGAGAGCACCGTGGGCCTCTGAGGATTAACGGGTGTAGAACTGCATCAGGACCCTCCTCAGAATTCCTAAATGGGTGTTGATAAGGGCCAGCCTTTGGTTCTTGGGGGCAGTGGGTCAGCTGTCTTATCACTTCCCTCTTTGGCTCATCATTTACAAAGGAACAGCTGTGTTAGAACTCCTCCAGAATTCCTTGACAAAGTTTGGAAGAATCGTGCTGTTATTGCATGGCTGGAAATCGGCTCTTTCAAAGTGTTCCTTCATAAAATTTGGCACTCTATTTTGTAATGAATGGTCCTTCGTAACCACTTCCATTTCTAAGTGCTATTCTCTCTTCAGAACTTAATTACATGTGTAAATTAACCTCTGTAATCCAAGATGCACTCTACCTCCCAGATCAGCTTTTCTCAAATCTGACAGTAGGTTTCTCCCCTGTACTCTGCATTTCCTACTCTGTAAAGTTCATCCCCTCGGCCAGACATTCAAGACCCTCTCACAATTTAAAAAACAAGGTGGTCTGTGGTAGCCTTTGTTTTCTGACTGCTTGAAAAGCTTTTTTACTGACCCTCTTGACAGCAGAACAGTGTCCTCTTGACCAGTGGGTTGGACATGTTACTATGCCAATTACAGTACTAGGCTTCAGAAGACTGATGAGCCAATGCCGAGGCACTGACCCAAGCTGGGCATATTAAGCCCTTGGTTGAGATTGCCATATGGACAGACAGAAGGAAGGGGGAGAGGAGTTTTTTTTATTTTACTGCTGATGACCATGTTAATATAAAGAGTCTCTTCAGTAGCAAGAATGAGGCCAAAAATGGGGGTGGGGGTATGGAGAGAAACCTAAACCTGACCATGAAGACTGTGGTTTCAGTTTCAGAGGCCAAGGTTTGTATAGTTCTTCCTTAAATGCTTTGAGCATGTGAGCCTAACTGGGTGAGCCAATACAGTTATTTATTATTACATGGGGCTAATTTGTATGGTTGTGGAACAGATTTGTTGGTTGCCTTCCAGGCATTCGTTCTCCCATTTAAGCCATGCAGCATAACCAATTCCCTCTGGTGGCTGAGAGTTCTAGAGATGGTCATGTGATCCATTCAAAGCCTATGAGCGCCACAGAGTCTTGAGTTGGGGCTTCTAGTAAACTGCAGCATCCTGGCTCTCCTGGTATCATGGAGGTCTGGGAATGTGGCAACTATTTTGCTTCTATAAGGGGAAAACCTGGAGGGATAGGATATAGGGGAAAGGCACTAGCACAATCTGAAGATGATGTCAGTACTGTCCAATGAGTGCTGGAAAGGGGAAGAACCTTCTGTTTGGTGGCATCACTGGAGCTGCACTACCTGCTTGGCCTATCCTGCAGACCATCCTATAGACTTCAGAATTGTGAGCCATAAATGTCCTGCACATTTTCAGCCAGTGTGTATGGGGGTGGAGGGGTGGAGGAGCAGGGGGGATTCTAAGACTAAAAATTCTAAAAGTCCTAACTAATTCAGTTGGATTTCTTTTACATGATATTGGAAGGTCCTCACTAATACAGGTTCCTTATAAACTAAACTGGAAGAGACTTTCAGCTATGGCTATGTGACACAGTCAACAATTCCTCTGCATACAAGTATAAAACTAGGCAAAATTGTCAAAAGCAAAGATTTCAGGGCACTGGAAATCAAATACATCTTTGTTGAGAAACATTTGTTCTTGAGAAACTGCCAGAAATTTCAGTAGGAATAGTAGATGTCCATGACCTTCTTCCCAGAGCCACCTTCTATACTGCCCTGTTGCCCCAGAATGGTAGTTTAACTAGTGTGGGTGGGGCTAGCCAAAAACCTGCCAGCTTTGCTGTGAGAGTGAATGGACTTGATAATGTGCTGTGAGTTCAAAAACACATGGTTGGAGGGAATATAAAATGGTGCTTCTGCTATGGAAAACAGTATGATGGTTCCTCAAAATATGAAGTAGAATTACCTTTTGATCCAGCAATTCCATTTCTAAGTATATACCCAAAATAATTGAAATTAGGGGCTCAGAGATACTTGTACATACATGTTCACAGTAGTAGTATTCTCAATGGCCAAAAGGCAGAAGTAACCCAAGTATCCATTGGGAGATGAATGGGTAAATAAAATGTGGACTTCTATGCAGTAGAATATTATTTAACCATAAAAGGAAAGGAAATTCTAGTTCATGTAAAACAAGAATCATTGGAACTGAAAGGAGAGATGGACAATTCTGCATAGTTGGATGTTTCAAAATTCTCCTTCAGCAATTGATAGAACAAGAAAGAAAGTCAACAAGGGTATAAAAGACCTGAGTGACACTATCAACCAACTTGAAATATTTGAGATATGTGGAAAATCCATCCAACAACAGTAGAATACATATTTTTTTCAAGCACAAACAAAACATGGTCTAGGATAGATCATATAGCAAGCCACAAGACTCAATAAATCTTTATTTTTTATTAGAATATGGTTGATAGTAATACTATATTGGTGTCAGATGTACACAAGTCTATACATGTTAAAATGACTGAAAACATACTCAAAATGTTCTACAATGGAATTAATTTACAAAATCAACAGAAAAAAATCTGAGAAATCCCCAAATATTTGGAAATTAACACATTTCTGAATAACCCATGGGCCAAAGAAGAAGTTATATGGAAAATTAGAAATTATCTGGAACTGAATGAAAACAAAAATACAGCATAATGAATTTAAGGAAAACACCAAAATCTGTGCTCAGAGGGAAACCATTGGCAATTAAATGTTTACATTAAAGGGAAGACAATAATCTAAGCTTCCATCTCAAGAAGATAGCAAAAGAGTAAATCAAACCTAAATTAAGAAGAATTAAGGAAATAATGAAGATCAACATCAAAATCAATGGATTAAAAACAGAAGAAAATAGAGAAAAGTACCAAAATCTTGTTTGTTGGAAAGGCCAAATTGATAAACTTTGAACTATGCTAAGAAAAAGAAGATACAAATTACCAAAATGAAAAACAAAAGAGGGATAGCATTATAGCCCTTATGGAATGAAAGGATCATAAAGGGGTATTATGGACATAATTCCAATAATTTTTTAAGAAGATGAAAATGCAAGTTCTCCTAGACACAACAAACTACCAAGATTAACTCAAAAGAAACACAAAATCTGAATAGATACAGACCAGGGTAAAAACTTGAATCAGTAAATACAAATGTTCCCACAAAGAGAAGTCCAGGTCCAAATGTCTTCACCAGTGAATTCTACAAAATATTTAAGAAAGACAGCTCAACGTGGAGGCATGGGAGACAGAGAAAGGTGGAGCAAGGTCCGGAAGGAAGGAAAGTGCACTGTTCTCGCAGGAGAACACACCTGGCTCATCTGCGACCCCCCACAATGCCCTAGGCTATCCCAAGGGCCGCCCTGCCCATGGCAGCTCAGGAGATTATCCCAGAGACTGCTCCCAGTGTGCGGGTAACCAGCACAGCTGAGAAGGGAAAGGCAACCAGCAAACAGGAAGGGACTTTGTTCTCCCAGCTGACACATGCGCCACCTGCTGGCGATCACTTCTATCGCCATGAAAAGGCAGAAGAATCTGGTCCAGTCAAAAATCACTCAGACAACCCCAGAGAGAGGGCCTGGTGAGATAGATATAACCAATCTTGCTGAAAAAGAATTCGAAATAAAAGTCATAACCATGCTGATGGACTGGCAGAGAAATATGCAAGAGCTAAGGGATTAAGTCAGGAGTGATAAAACAGAAATGAAACAATCAATAGAAGGACTTAAGAGCAGAATGGATGAGGTGCAAGAGACTATTAATGGAATAGAAATCAGAGAACATGAATATAGAGAACCTGAGTCAGAGAGAGATTAAAGGACCTCCAGGAATGAAAGGATATTAAGACAACTGTGTGAACAATCCAAATGGGACAATATTCACATTATAGGGATACCAGAAGAAAAAGAGTGAGAAAAAGGGATAGAACGTGTCTTTGAAGAAATAATTGCTGAAAACTTCCAGGGAGGAAATAGTCTCTCAGACCATGGAAGCCCACAGATCTCCCAACACAAGGGATCCAAGGAGGACAACACCAAGACATATAATAATTAAAATGGAAAAGATCAAAGACAAGCACAGGGTATTAATGGCAGCCAGAGAGAGAAAAAAGATCACGTACAAAGGAAAAGCCACTGGGCTATCATCAGACTTCTCAACAGAAACCTTACAGGCCAGAAGAGAATGGCATGATATATTTAATGCAATGAAACAGAAGGGCCTTGAACCAAGAATACTGTATCCAGCACGATAATCATTTAAATTTGAAGGAGGGGTTAAACAATTTCCAGATAAGCAAAAGTTGAGGGAATTTGCCTCTCACAAACCACCTCCACAGGATATTTTAAAGGGACTGCTCTAGCTGGAAGTACCCTTAAGGCTAAATAGATGTCACCAGAGAAAATAGAAGCACAGCAAAGAAAGCAGACCAACCAAATACTAACCAAAGACAAGAAAAAAAACCAACTATCCACAAAAGCAGTCAAAGGAAATACAAAGGACTGCAGAATAAAACACCTAACATATAAAGAATGGAGGAGGAAGAATAATAAGGGAGAGAAATAAAGAAACATCAGCTTGTGTTTATAAGAGAGTTAAAATTAGATGGTTAGATAGTAAAGAAGCTACCCTTGAACATTTGGTAATCACGAATCCAAAGCCTGCAATGGGAATAAGTACATATCTGTCAATAATCACCTTAAATGTAAATGGATGGAATGCAGCAATCAAAAGACACAGAGTAATAGAATGAATAAAAAAGCAAGACCCTTCTATATGCTGCTTCCAAGAGATGCACCTCAAACCCAAAGACATACACAGACTAAAAGTGAAGGGATGGAAAAAGATATTTCATGCAAACAATAGGGAGAAAAAAGCAGGTGTTGTAGTACTTGCATTAGAGAAAATAGACTTCAAAACAAAGAAAGAACAAGAGACAAAGAAGGACATTACATAATGATAAAGGGGTCAGTCCAACATGAGGATATAACCATTATAAATGTATATGCACCCAACACAGTAGCACCGACATATGTGAAACAAATACTAACACAGTTAAAGGAGGAAATAGAATGCAATGCACTCATTTTAGGAGACTTCAACACACCACTTACTCCAAAGGACAGATCAACCAGACAGAAAAGAAGTAAGGACACAGACCCACTGAACAACACATTAGAACAGATGGACCTAACAGACATCTACAGAACTCTACACGCAAAAGCAACAGGATACACATTCTTCTCAAGTGCACGTGGAACATTCTCCAGAATAGACTACATACATGGACACAAAAAGAGCATCAGCAAATTAAAAAAGAATGAAATTCTACCAACCAACTTCTCAGATCACAAGGGTATAAAACCAGAAATAAATTGTACAAAGAAAACAAAAGGCTCAGAAACACATGGAGGCTTAACAACATGTAATACATGGAAACAAATGACAACAACAGCACAATGCCCCAACTTCTGTGGGACACAGCAAAGGCAGTTCTGAGAGGAAAGTATATAGCAATCCAGGCCTATTTAAAGAAGGAAGAACAATCCCAAATGAATAGTCTAAAGTCACAATTATTGAAACTGGAAAAAGAAGAACAAATGAAGCCCAAAGTCAGCAGAAGGAGGGACAAAATAAATATCAGGGAAGAAATAAATAAAATTGAGAAGACTAAAACAATAGAAAAAATTAATGAAACCAAGAGAAAATAAACAAAATAGATAAATCCCTAGCCAGACTTATTAAGAGAAAAAGAGAATCTACAGACATAAACAGAATCAGAAATGAGGAAGGAAAAATCATGACGGACACCACAGAAATACAAAGAACTATTAGAGAATATTATGAAAAATCTATATGCTAACAAGCTGGATAACCTAGAAGAAATGGATAACTTTTTAGAAAAATACAACCTTCCAAGACTGACAGAAGAAACAGAAAATCTAAACAGACCAATTACCAGCAACAAAATTGAATTGGTAATCAAAAACTACCTAAGAAAAAAAACCCTGGCCAGATGGATTGATGGTTGAATTTTACCAGACATACAGAGAAGATATAATACCCATTATCCTTAAAGTTTTCCAAAAAGTAGAAGAAGAGGGAATACTCTCAAACTCATTCTATGAAGCCAACAACATTACCCTAATACCAAAACCAGGCAAAGACCCTACCAAAAAAGAAAATTACAGACCAATATCCCTGATGAGCATAGATGGAAAAATACTCAACAAAATATTAGCAAACCGAATTCAAAAATGCATCAAGAGGATCAACATGATCAAGTGGGAATCATCTCAGGGATGCAAGGATGGTACAACATTTGAAAATCCATCAACATCATCCACCACATCAACAAAAAGGAGGACAAAAACCACATGATCATCTCCATAGATGCTGAAAAAGCATTTGAAAAATTCAACATCAATTCTTGATAAAAACTCTGAACAATATGGGTATAGATGGCAAGTTCCTCAACATAATAAAGGTCATATATGACAAAACCACAGCCAATGTCATACTTAACAGCAAGAAGCTGAAAGCTTTTCACCTAGGATTGGGAACAAGACAGGGATGTCCACTCTCACCACTGTTATTCCACATAGTACTACATACAGACTAGCCACATAGTACTACATACAGGTCCTAGCCACAGCAATCGGACAACCCAAAGAAATAAAAGGCATCCAAATAGGTAAAGAAGAAGTCATTCTGTCACTATTTGCACATGACATGATATTGTACATAAAAAATCCTAAAGACTCCACTCCAAAACTACTAGAACTATTATCTGAATTAGAAAAATTGCAGGATATAAAATTAATACACAGGAATCTGTTGCTTTCCTATACACTAATGATGAACTAGCAGAAAGAGAAATCAGGAAAACAATTCCATTCACAATTGGATCAAAAAGAATAAAATAACTAGAAATAAACCTAACCAAGGAAGTGAAAGACCTATACCCTGAAAACTACAAGACACTCTTAAGAGAAATTAAAGAGGACACTAACAAATGGAAACTCATCCCATGCTCTTGGCTAGGAAGAATTAATATTGTTAAAATGGCCATCCTGCCTAAAGCAATCCACAGATTCAATGCAATCCCTATTAAATACCAAAGCATTCTTCAACAAACTGAAACAAATAGTTCTAAAATTCATACGGAACCACAAAAGACCCAGAATAACCAAAGCAATGTTTAGAAGAAAGAATTAAGCAGGGAGAATCACACTCTCCAACTTCAAGCTCTACTACAGAGCCACAGTAATCAGGACAATTTGGTACTGCCACAAGAACAGACCCACAGACCAGTGGAACAGAAGAGAGAGTCAGATAATAAACCCAAATATATATGGTCAATTAATATACAATAAAGGAGCCATGGACATGCAATGGGGAAATGACAGCCTCTTCAACAGCTGGTGTTGGCAAAACTGGACAGCTACATGTAAGACAATGAAACTAGATCATTGTCTAACCCCATACAGAAAAATAAACTCAAAATGGATCAAAGACCTGAATGTAAGTCATGAAACCATAAAACTCTTAGAAAAAAGCATTGGCAAATATCTCTTGGACATAAAAATAGCAACTTCTTCATGAACATATCTCCCCAGGCAGGGGAAACAAAAGCAAAAATGAACAAGTGGGACTACATCAATCTGAAAAGCTTCTGTACAACAAAGGACACCACCAACAGAACAAAAAGGCATCCTATAGTATGGGAGAATATATTCATAAATGACAGATCCAATAAAGGGTTGACATTCAAAATATATAAAGAGCTCACACACCTCAACAAACAAAAAGCAAATAATCCAATTAAAAAATGGGCAAAAGATCTGAACAGACACTTTTCCAAAGAAGAAATCCAGATGGCCAACACACACATGAAAAGATGCTCTACATCGCTAATCATCAGAGAAATGCAAATTAAAACCACAATGAGATATCACCTCACACCAGTAAGGATGGCCACCATCCAAAAGACAAACAACAATTGTTGGTGAGGATGTGGAGAAAGGGGAAACTTCCTACACTGCTGGTGGGAATGTAAATTAGTTCAACCATTGTGGAAAGCAATATGGAGGTTCCTCAAAAAACTCAAAATAGAAATACCATTTGACCCAGGAATTCCACTCCTAGGAATTTACCCTAAGAATGCAGCAGCCCAGTTTGAAAAAGACATATGCACCCCTATGTTTATCGAAGCACTATTTACAATAGCCAAGGAATGGAATCCACCTAAGTGTCCATCAGTAGATGAAAGGATAAAGAAGAGGGGATACATCTACACAATGGAATATTATTCAGCCATAAGAAGAAAACAAATCCCATCATTTGCAACAACATGGATGGAGCTAGAGGTATTATGCTCAGTGAAATAAGCCAGGCTGTGAAAGACAAGTGTCAAATGATTTCACTCATCTGTGGAGTATAACAACAAAGAGAAAACTGAAGGAACAAAACAGCAGCAAACTCACAGAACCCAGGAATGGACTAACAGTTACCAAAGGGAAAGGGACTGGTGAGGATGGATGGGAAGGGAGGGATAAGGGGGAAAAGGGGGCATTACAATTAGCAGACATAATGTAGCAGGGGGGTGGGCATCAGGAAGACTACAACACAGAGAAGACAAGTAGTGATTCTATAGCCTCTTACTACACTGATGGACAATGACTGTAATGGGGTATGTGGTGGGGACTTGATAATGGGGGGGAGTCTAGTAACCATAATGTTGGTCATCTAATTGTTAATGATGCCAAAATAAAAATACAAATAAAATGAATAAAAAAATATATATTTTACGGGAATAAAAATACCAAGCCTATTAATAACCTTCTAGAAAATAGAGGAGTAAGAACACTTCTGAGTTGGTTTTATGAAACCAATAGCACCCTGGTACCAAAAGCAAGAATATCACAGTAAAACAAGTATAGACTGATACCCATCATGAACTGTATGCTTTATTTTACCAGGATCAGTTTTATGGCATGGAAATTATATCTCAGTAATGCTGTTATGTTTTTGAAAGATAAGTTGAGTGAAATATACTAAAGACAATCCCAGCTTCCGATGAACAGAGTAAAGAATTCAACAGCTGCTGCCTGAATCCTTAGGACTGGCACCTGAGGCTTGATCCCTAAACAGTTCACTGGGTCATAGCCCTGTTACATAGTTAAAATTTCCCATTTTTGTATTATTAAATTTATATTTAATAAATTTTATATTTGTATATATCATATAAAAGATAGAGTATTCAGAACTAATTACAAAAATAAGTGTCAGAAGTGTATGAGTTCACCTTTGCTCTGTGCAACAAATTGCCCCTTGCAACAATTTGCCCCATGATTTAGTGGCTTTTAGCTATTCTGCTACTCTTTCAATCTAGTCAGTTGGTGGATTAGGTGGGGGTTAGACTCACCTGGGGCAATTAGGATGGCTGAGCCTGTCTCTGCAATGGGCTCTCACTTTCCAAAAGGCTAACCTGCAATCTCAGTGCACAAGTCCTTTTGAAGTGCCACTGGCCAAAGCAAGTCACATGAAAAGCTCCAGATTCAACTGATGGAGAAATAGACTTGATCTCTAGATGGGAGGCACAGAAAAGAATTCGTGGCCATTTATTTGCAATCTGTGGCAAGAATTCTTCACTCTCCTGGGAACAGTTTTATATCCTCCAGAATCTAAATTATTGTGAATTGACACCTTTTGTTGAACTGGCTGTCTGTTAGGCAGTTGGCTAGCACTGTGGAAGTAAGTACAAGAATAAAAATCATAAGCATATTCACCAGTCTAACATTAATGACTGGGAGTGTCTTAGTAGATGGTTAATAAAATTTGGTGCAATAAGGCTATTAGAGCTCTTCCACTAGCAACTGATGGAAACCTTGTTCAAATTTGCTTTAACAAATAGTTTATTGGCATACACAGCCAAGAAGCCCAAGATACAGACTCAAGCACGTTGGTTCTATGGCTTCAAATGCAGCAGCTTTGGTTTTTCCTTTGTGCTGGGTTCATTCCTGGTAGACTCCTCCATGGGCTGACAAACACACCTCTACATTTGCGTTCTCGGATGGCTTACCTCTTAACTTTGTATGTCTTCTTTCTCCCCTTAAAATGACATCTGCTATTTATGGAATGACTTCTCTGTGCCAAGCACTGTACATTTAAGTTAAGTATACATTTATTTTCAGTTAAATATTTATATCACACAGTGGTCAAGATCATGAATTCTAGAGCCAGTCTGACTGGATTTAACCCTAACTGATGCAATCCCAGAGATTATACTAAATAATTTATAGTTAATACTAGAATGCATTTTATTCTTACATTTGAATTATGATCATGTTTGAATGTTCTTTGCAATCTTTCAAACTAACAGTAAAACTATACTAAATCATGTGACTCAAAATTTGGCCTGGGGATTGGAGGAGGATGCAGGAAAATTATTTATTTTGTGCCTTTATACTTGTGCCAAATTCTTTCTTCTTCTGCTTACTTGATGAAGTTGAGGGAGCCCTCTCTCTAAATTTTCACCTTTCCCTGATACAGCTTGTCAATCCCCTCTTCTCTAAACAAAGCATGATAAGCCTTTTTGTTAGTTGAGTTTTTACAACTTACAGACTTTTTTCCTAGCACCACCATAGACTAAATATAGAAGAAAATATAGAGTGGATAATTGTGGTGACTGACTTGTTGAAAGTAAATGAATACTATCCTCCCTCCAGTTCTTCCTAATCCAAAAAATTTTCTAGCAGTAGATGAACTAGATAGCTGATTCAGATTTAAAAAATTGCCTTATAAGCATCCATTCACTGTAGCAAAGTTATTTTGATTTCCATCATATGTTGTAAGGATGGTGCTTTGTTTAATCATTTCTGGGGGGGAAATGGTAAAATGTATGTCATAAATTTAAATTAAAACATTTGCTTTTTAAAAGTTATTTGTGATTATATTGAGACTTTTTAGAATATTAACAATTTAGAATTTGAGCTCATAGATCATAGTTTTAGTCTAGATAAATTTCAACATCTAAAAGTATACAGTTGTCTTCCATGACATTCTAAAATTTTTGTTTTCAATTTTGTCAAGTATCCATGCAGCTTAAAATATAATATAGTTCTTCAAGTCTTCTGCCTTCCTGCACAA
Organism: Manis pentadactyla; assembly: GCF_030020395.1. NCBI lineage: Eukaryota > Metazoa > Chordata > Mammalia > Pholidota > Manidae > Manis > Manis pentadactyla. The sequence goes on from NC_080024.1 coordinate 109,720,046, forward strand.
CTTTTAGTTTTGGGACATATGATCAGCATTCAGTGTTTACATGACTAAGACTATGTTCACAGATACATCATGTAATGTGCCATGACTGCCTTTCCTTTCCTGTATTTTTTTCTTTTCTGGAGAGTTGATAATTGCTTTATATTTGAATGACTTAATTTAGTTTTCTAAGTAATAAGTAATTTGTTCCCAAATTCTCTCATTTGTATGTTCAATATATTTAAACATACTTAATTTTCTATTTATTTCACCTTCTTGATGACATCTCTCCTGGATACTTCTGACTTGCCCAATTTCCATTACTTGCTTCAGGTGTTCCTTTATCATCATCCTGGGCCTTCCCTTCATTTTTTTACATTGGATTCTGTATTAGTTTGCTGGGACTTTCATAATACAGTACCACAGACTGGGTGGCTTATCAATAAGACTTGATCTTAAAGTCTTGGAGGCTGGAAGTCAGAGATCAAGGTGTTGGCAAGGATTGTTTTTTACTGAGATCCCTCTCCTTGGCTTCTGATGGCCTTCTCCATGCGTCCTCACACAGTCTTCCCATTGTGTGTGTCTGTGTCCTAATCTTCTCTTCTTAGGAGGACACCAATCACCCTAGATTAGACCCCCCCATATGATCTCATTATACTTTAATCACCTCTTTAAAGGTCCTATCTTCAAAAATAGTCACATTCTCAGGTACTATAGTTAAGACTTCTACATATGAATTCACATGGGATACAATTCAGACCATAATGGATCCCTTCTTTCCTGGGCTATGTCTTACTCTTTCTTGGTTTACTTTTCATTTTGGCAGAGCACATCCTCCAGTAGCTTTCAGAGAATGATATGTGAAGATTCCATTTTTTTGAGACCTTGTATGATAAGAAAACAGCTGTTTCTGAGTTGCTGCCTAAGCATTTTACAGTATTACAATCCTGCTCATATACAGTCTGGACATTTAAATAAGGACCTGAGTTTAAGATTCCCACCACCAGTTGGGACTTATAGACCTCATTCACTGTCAGGTGGTCTGACAGGGTTATTTTGTTGGGTATGCCAAACTTCTAGTTTCCTCCAAAAGATGTTTCCCCTGGAAGTATTGATAACCTTATTGTGATAATCATTTTGCCATATATGCATGTATGAAGTTGTCATATTGTACACTTTAAACTTACGTATGTTATATGTCAATAATATCTCAATAAGGTTAGAAAAAAATCTTTTAAAATTAAAAAAAAATGTTTCCCCCTTTTCCTTTGGCATGTGAGGTAGTAGCTAAGGAATGTACCTCTTGGATCTCTGACTGTCGGAAATCTAATTGACTGATGGTCCTAGATACTAGGCCCCAAAGGCCCACTGCATTCTCTCAAAGGCCACGTTTTCCACATTGGTTGCTTCCCAGTCAGTGGCAGGAATCCTAAGACAAACCCATTCCTGTAAGATGCATAATCCCTCTCATGAGTCTCTTTGACTTGAAGACTCTCCATAGCCTTGCCAAAACTGTGTTATAACTGCATTGGACTCTGAACATTCCTTCATTATTTCTTCCTTCTTTCCTATCTTCCTTCCTTCCTTTGCTCCCTCCCTTTACAGGGATCATACCAGTGTCATGACTGATATCTTTCCCAGTGTACTCATCTTCCCTTAACATTTGTTTCCACTAATAAGTCTCTTATACTTCATGTCCCATACCGGTTTTTGCCACTCAGAAGACTCAGGTTGTTGCAAATCATACAGAAATTGGGGTGTGAGAAAACAGATGGAAAGATGGGATTTGGGATTTATTGACTTACCACTTGGCAGGTTTTGAGAATGCTACCCTGAATGGTAGGTGGGCACAGATAGTGCTGACACAAGATTGTGACCCAATTACTAAATATTTTACTAGTGATAAACTGGGAAAATATCTGGGGAAAGGAGAATACTCATTCAGATAAAATGATTCAGAAATTTGAGAAATATGAGGGATACAATGTCTTCCATGACAACTGAGTTGGACAGTTGGCAATAAATTGTATTAATGCTCTGCAGAAGGGTAATTGAAGACTGAGTATCATTAATAAGCAGTTAATAGAAAAGAGTCATAGGCTTTTTTTTTTATGACAGCATACAAACAGACCCTTATCTCCTGCAGTAGAAGAGCAGACACAGATGAGCTTCAGGGATGTTTGAACTGTCAGCCAAATACAGGTCTGTTATGCTAAAGTCAAAGTCCTGGTTAGGAAAACCTGGAACTCTAAAATACAGAATTGAGACAACTGGAGGTATGCCTTTGAGAATGTTCCCTCTGTAGATACCTCTTAACTCTATGACTTTAAGTGTTCCACCCTTCCCTTGTAAAAGCAAATACCTTCACCGTGCTGAAATTCACAGCATAGGCCTCTCCCTGACAATGTAACAGGTGTACCCTTCAGAAACTGCTCCCACCACCTGTCCTGGGGGCCAGCGCAATAATTAGGGTTCCCAGCATAAACTGGATGGGGACATGCTGGGCCTGATATTGGAGAAGGAGACTCCACCAAAGGAGGCTTGACTTGGCCAGCTTGTACTACTGGGTGGAGCCAAGGGAGTTCCCGTGGGATTGGATTTTTTTTTTTTTTTTTTTTTAGATAATTATTTTTTATTGAAGGGTAGTTGACACACAGTATTACATTAGTTTCAGGTGTACAACACAGTGATTCAACATTTATATACATGATAATTCTAGGTACCAGCTATCACCATACCAAGTTGTTACAATATTTTGACTATATTCCTTATGCTATACATTGCATCCTGGTTACTTATTTATTTTACAAATGGAAGTGTGTATTTTTTTTATCATATTTATTGATCAAATGGTTGTTAACAACAATAAAATTCTGTATAGGGGAGTCAATGCTCAATGCACAATCATTAATCCACCCCAAGCCTAATTTTCGTCAGTCTCCAATCTTCTGAAGCATAACGAACAAGTTCTTACATGGAGAACAAATTCTTACATAGTGAATAAGTTACATGGTGAACAGTACAAGGGCAGTCATCACAGAAACTTTTGGTTTTGCTCATGCATTATGAACTATAAACAGTCAGTTCAAATATGAATACTCATTTGATTTTTATACTTGATTTATATGTGGATACCACATTTCTCTCTTTATTATTATTATTTTTAATAAAATGCTGAAGTTGTAGGTAGATACAAGATAAAGGTAGAAAACATAGTTTAGTGTTGTAAGAGAGCAAATGTAGATGATCAGGTGTGTGCCTGTAGACTATGTGTTAATCCAAGCTAGACAAGGGCAATAAAACATCCACGTATGCAGAAGATTTCTCTCAAAACAGGGGGGGTGAGGTTCTAAGCCTCACCTCTGTTGATCCCCAATTTCTCACCTGATGGCCCCCCTGCAACTGTGCCTGTCTTAGGTTGTTCCTCCCTTGAGGAATCTTACCCGTCTCTGGCTAACCAGTCATCTTTCGGAGCCATACAGGGAAATGTAAAGTTGGTAAGTGAGAGAGAAGCCTTATTGTTTGAAAAGGTTAGCTTTTTACTTCTTTGCATATTTATGCCCTGTGGCTTCTATGCCCAGCATTTGTCTTGGGGTATCTTTACCACTTGGAAGAATTATGATACTCGGTAAATTTGATATGAGGCACGAATTCTATTTAAGAGTTGTAATTAGGAAGGAAGAAGAAAAGTGATAGAAGTAGCAGGCAGAAGAAAACATGGGAAGATTGATTATTTCTTTGACATATCTTCTTGTAGAGTAACTTCAGCATGTATAGGTTTTAAACTACTAATTAAATTGCGCACACACATTAACATAATAGGAGTATAGTTACATAACCAAAGCATACCTGTAATTACCAGTCATCTCCAGTGAAACCAAGAAAACCAGTTAGGCACCTTAGGCATTTGTGAAAACTTATCTATGATATGGTGGATATTGTCCAACTGAACTTGAACAGTCTGAGAGAAATCAGACAAATTAAAATAACCCATTCCTGGGGACTGTTCACATCCCATATGTTCTTTTAACAGTAAATAGTCTGTAGTTGTAAGATTTTGGAGCGCTACAATTTGCAGTTCTCCTAATTCTTGGTTGAGTTCCAACAGTATAGATCCAGTCAAATTTGTTGTTTTACTGTATGCACAGGCCAGCTTAGATATCTCCTTCTTCATTCCCATGGCAAGTCCAGGAACTGGTGGGATGAATGCATCTACAGCTGTAGCAGTGCGTGGATCTTTGTTGGGGTTTTTGATGATCATCTTCTGGCATGAGTTTCCAGAGAGTGCTGATGTTGGAAGTTCTTTTTCATATCGTATCTTAGTTGATTTTTGGGGTAGCCAAATTAGGCTTTGATCCTCTGTATAAACACAAACAGGCCCTTTGCCTACACTTTTATATGCCGTTTATACCCTTGTGTAGAACTCATTGGAGGTCACCACACAGGAGGGATTGGATTTTGAAGGTTCTTGTTCAAAGGGGTCAGAATGGAAGACTGGACAAGCAAGAATGTATTATCTTGGGACATTTTTTCAGAACATGAGATTTGTCAAAATGACAAGGAGTCCCAGGAATAAGGCTAACCCAATGCTTGGGCAGTGTGGGTAAAATTGTAGCATTTCCAGATTATCTCGCCTGGCTTTAGTGCATTTGCATATCCTCAGGGGTGGAGAGAGGTTCATCTCCCTGTCAGTGGGTAATTACCTGGGCAACCGAGGGTGTGTCTGAACCTGAGAGTTTAAAGGGAGGGGCTTGCTTACTTGCTTGCTTGCTTCTTCCAGAGCAGAGGAGAAAGAAGGCCCTGGACTGCAGTCTGTAAGCAATAAACAGGTTTTAAACTTTATTTCTCCCTTTGACTGATTTCGGTTTTTAGAGGTATTTTGCCCCGGGATTTTCTCTCCCCAGACTTACAGGCAGCTTTTAGAAGCTTGGAAAAAGCAATGCCAAACACTCAGTGAAGTAGAAATGTCTGACTTTCTCTAGCAGATGGTAGAGGAAAGAAAAAAAATGCCGAAGGATATGGGATGGAATATTATATGTGGCCAGAAGACCCACCAGAGGATTCTGTTTCACAGGAGGGTCCCAGGACTCACCATTCACCAAGGCCGTTAGAAATGTGTTTGTGAGAGGGCCAGCAGCATCAATAAGGCATTCAGTAGTCTCTGCAGGTCTGGGATGATGGGAGGAGAGCGTAGAGTTGGATTTGTCTATACCCATGGGGAAGATGGGGCCCCAAAGTAAAAGAGGCCAGGTGGCAGCACTTAACGTCCAATAACGAGGAGGCTGCAACTACTGTAGTGACCAGTAAGGTCAAAGGGGCTCAGCTGGGATAACTGGGATGGTCTTTATCTACAGACCCTGAATGAACATGTAACTATACATGCAAGCCACAGTACTCTAACGTGCCCACAGGAGGGATAAGAGAAATGCTGTCAAAAGCTTTGCAAAAATCTGTATACACCATGAGCAGATATAACTGGACTAGGTAATGGGGCACAAATTGGAATTTGGCAGGCCTGAGTTTGAATGTTGATCCTAATTCCCACTGTATGTAAGGGTGAGCAAAGATTTTCTTAAAGGGCCAAATTAAAACAGGTTTTGGGGGACCATAGGGGTCTCTGCTAGAACTAGTCAACTCTGCTGTTGTATTGCAAAAGTAGCCATAGACAATATGTATACAAATGAGTATGGCTATGTTTCAAAAATTCTGTATTTAGAAAAGTAAATGACTGGATTTGGCCCATGGGCCATACTTTGCTAAGCGTATTTTCTTACCTCAGTTAGGTCTTTTGCAAAAATGGTCCTAATGCTACCTACTTTATAAGGTTGTTCTGGCACTTTCAAAAAATAATATGATAGCTCTTAATAGTTCTTATTGCAAGAAAAAGAATTTGTAATGATGTGAAGTGATGGATGTTAATGAGACTTATTGTGCTGATCAATTGGCAATATATACAAATATCAGGTCATGTTGTAAACCTGGACCTAATATAATGTTGTATGACAATTATATCTCAACAAAAATAAAATAAAACTCTTATTCTAAGCTAAAAAAAAAAGGACCAATGCAGTGAAATTGGCTCCAAAGTCAGATTTTGTGCTTAGCCTGGGATTTGTCACTAACTACTTACAGTTGACCTGGGGCAAGATTCTTAACCTCCCTAAAGACTGGACTGGCCAAAGCCTCAAATAGTTGAATTCACACTGGGCTGTTTCATGGGGAGTTAGAATTTCTGGTTCACTGATCTATTTATGGTCTGGCTCTGGTTGGAGCCACCTAGATATGCCATTTGTGACTCAACCAAAAACATTCACTTTATAGTCTTTCTGAAGCACTTAATAGTTTTGTTTTGTGATTTTTTCAAACAGACATTGGGCTGCTGCCCCTCCCTTTTACCCACTCCTTCCTCTGGTGCCTAACACAGAGCTTTCCAAACCGGAGGATAGAGATCAGTCCTTGTTTAACTGAGTATCTCAGTCCTGTTGGATTTAGTTATGCTTGAGGAGACATGCCTTTAATGACTGAAAATCTAGTTCTTAAGTGATCAGGTATTTCATCTTTCCACTGAAGCTGAAACAAAAAGAAAAGAGCCTTAATCAAAACAAATGATGTTACCATCTAAAAGATTTCCTTGCAGTGGGTGTTAGAAGCTTTTAAAACAAGATAGACTTTTAAAAATAAGGTGGGCTACCATCTCCCTGGGAAGTTTATATTTGGGTCTAAGACAACAAAAGAATATCAATTGCAGTAACATTTATTGACTCTTTGATTGAAATGACTGGGAGTCATTCTGGTAAACAAAGGATGAGAAATGTCCCTCTAATGAATATTTAGGAAAGTTCTTTGGTTAAATATTTTACTTTGCAATATAGGAGCTGCAGGTTTCTGTAAGCTGAAGTAGTAAGCTAAAGAACTTTTATACTGTTAGTGGACTATAAATTGGTGCAGACTTCCAAGACTTCCATGAGGTCATATTTCCAAGAATATCTAAAAAAATTTAAAGTATACATGAACTGTGATCCAAAAACATATTCCTATGTTACAATTGGACAAGTATGTCATGCACAAGAATATTTATAATGTTATTTTAAATAATGAAAACATTGGAACCTAAAAGTCCATCAATAAGGGACCAAAATTAAAATCAATTATGGTATATCTATTGCCATAGAAATCTATGTATCTTTTTAAAAAGTACTATGTATCTTTATGTCTTGGCATGAAAGATGTAGGTGACATACAGCAAACAGCAAATGTAGTTTCCTGGATGGAATATATATGAGAATGTGTTCACTCTGTCTATATTCTTTGAACTATTTACAAAAATAACACATTATGAATGAGGAAAATAATGATGCTCTCTGTTTGGGAAAAAAGCACCTATAATTTGCATTTTCAGTGCTCAGGGGACAAAGCAAAGAGCAAAATACAGGGCTGAATCCATGGTCAGCCAGTCCAATCTCCCCACATGGGATCTAGATAGTGAAACACTTAAAAAACTCATCAACCACAATTCTTTACCTAAAAATACAAGTAGCACTTTTTTCCAAATTGTGTTGCTGAGACATGTGATACAAATTATCCTTTGGAAAAATATAAGAATTCATTTAAACAATAACAGCATTATAAATATAATCAAAATCATGTCATAAACATAAAAAGACACAAAATATATGTGCATATACATACAACATATGAAATATAATACAACAGTGTCATAAATTTGAACTATCTAAACTCACACAATTATATAATAAGTGTCAATTATTTAATAAAATTTTGATTGGCTTAATAGAATTTTGATGGATTTAGGGGATAACTTGTATGGTTCATGTTACTAATAAACTTGTCCATTATATTTTAAAAGATATCTTTAAAAAAAATTTTTTTATTAAGGTATGAGTAATATACACTCTTATGAAGGTTTCACATGAAAAAACAATGTGGTTATTACATTTACCTATATTATCAAGTCCGCACCCATACCCCAATGCAGTCACTGTCCATCACTGCAGCAAGGTGCCACAGATACACTATGTATCTTCTCAGTGCTACACTGTTTCCCCTGTGAACCCCCACACCGTGTATACTAAACAAAATACCCCTCAATCCCCTTCTCCCTCCCTATACATCCACCCTCCCACACTCCTCCCCTTCGGTAACCACTAGTTCCTTCTTAGAGTCTGTGAGTCTGCTGCCATTTTGTCCCTTCAGTTTTGCTTCATTGTTATACTCCACAAATGAGGGAAATCATTTGGTATTTGTCTTTCTCTGCCAGGCTTATTTCACTGAGCATAATGTCCTCCAGCTCTGTCCATGCTGTTGCAAATGGTAGGATTTGTTTCTTTCTTATGGCTGAATAGTATTCCATTGTGTATATGCACCACCTCTGCTTTATCCATTCATCTACTGATGGACATTTAGCTTGCTTCCATATCTTGGCTATTGTAAAAAGTGCTGTGATAAACATAGGGGTGAATATGTCTTTTTGAATCTGAGAAGTTGTATTCTTTGGGTAAATTCCTAGGAGTGGAATTCCTGGGTCAAATGGTATTTCTCTTTTTAGTTTTTTGAGGAACCTCCATATTGCTTTCCACAATGGTTGAACTAGCTTACATTCCCACCAGCAGTGTAGGAGGGTTCCCCTTTCTCCGCATCTGTGCCAGCATTTGTTGTTCTTAGTCTTTTTGATGCTGGCCATCCTTACTGGTGTGAGGTGATATCTCAATTTTGGCATTTCCCTGATGATTAGTGATGTGGAGCATCTTTTCATGTGTCTGTTGGCCATCTGAATTTCTTCTTTGGAGAACTGTCTCTTCATTTCCTCTGCCCATTTGTTAATTGGGTTATTTGCTTTTTGGGTATTGAGGCATGTAAGTTCTTTATATATTTTGGATGTTAACCCCTTGTCGGATATGTCATTTACAAATATATTCTCCCATAGTGTAGGATGACTTTTTGCTCTGTTGATGGCGTCCTTTGCCATACAGAAACTTTTTAGTTTGATGTAGTTCCATGAGGTCATTTTTGCTTTTGTTTCCCTTTTTTGAGAAGATGCGTCCAAGAAGAAGCTGCTTGTGCTTATATTCAGGAGATGTTTGCCTATGTTGTCTTCTAAGAGTTTTATGGTTTCATGACTTACATTCAAGTCTTTAATCCATTTTGAGTTTACTTTTGTGTATGGGATTAAACAATAATCCAGTTTCATTCTCTTGCATGTAGCTGTCCTGTTTTGCCAATACCAGCTGTTGAAGAGGCTGTCATTTTCCCATTGCTCCTTTATCATATATTAATTGACCATATATGGTTGGGGTTATATCAGGACTCTCTAGTCTGTTCCATTGGTTTATGGGTCTGTTATTGTGCCAGTACCAAATTGTCTTGATTACTGTGGCTTTGTAGTAGAGCTTGATGTTGGGGAGCACAACTCCCCCTGCTTTATTCTTCCTTTTCAGGATTGCTTTGGCTATTCAGGGTCTTTGTGGTTCCATATGAATTTTAGGATGATTTTCTCTAGTTTGTTGAAGAATGCTGTTCGTATTTTGATAGGAATTGCATTGAACCTATAGATTTCTTTAGGCAGGATGGCCATTTTAGCAATATTAATTATTCCTATCCATGAGCATGGGATGTGTTTCCATTTATTGATATCTTCTTTATTTTCTCTCATGAGTGTCTTGTAGTTTTGAGAGTACAAGTCTTTCTCCTCCTTAGTTAGGTTTATTCCTAGATATTTTATTCTTTTTGATGCAATTGTGAATGGAATTGTTTTCCTGATTTCTCTCTCTCTCTGCTAGTTCATTGTTAGTGTATAGAAATGCCACAGATTTCTGTGTATTAATTTTGTATCCTGTAACTTTGCTGAATTCAGATATTAGATCTAGTAGTTTTGGAGTGGATTCTTTATGGTTTTTTTATGTACAATATCATGTCATTTGCAAACAGGGACAGTTTAACATCTTCCTTGCCAATCTGAAAGCCTTTTATTACTTTGGGTTGTCTGATTGCCGTGGCTAGGACCTCCAGTACTATGTTGAATAGAAGTGAGGAGAGTGGGCATCCTTGTCTTGTTCCTGATCTTAAAGGAAAATCTTTCAGCTTCTCACTGTTAAGTATGATGTTGGCTGTGGGTTTGTCATATATGGCCTGTATTATGTTGAGGAACTTGCCCTCCATACCCATTTTGTTGAGAGTTTTTATCATGAATGGATGTTGAATTTGTCAGATGCTTTTTCAGCATCTATGGAGATTATCATGTGGTTTTTGTCCTTCTTTTTGTTGATGTGGTGTATGACATTGATGGGTTTTCAAATGTTGTACCATCCTTGCATCCCTGGAATAAATCCTGCTTGATCATGAAGGATGATCTTTTTGATGTATTTTTGAATTTGGTTTGCTAATGTTTTGTTAGGTATTTTTGCATCTATGTTCTTCAGGGATATTGGTTAGTAATTTTCTTTTTTTGTGATGTCTTTGCCTGGTTTTGGTATTAGAGTGATGCTGGCTTCATAGAATGAGTTTGGAAGTATTCCCTCGTCTTCTATTTTTTGGAAAACTTTAAGAAGAATGGATATAGGTCTTCACTAAATGTTTGATAAAATTCAGCGGTGAAGTCATCTGGTACAGGAGTTTTTTTCTTAGGTAGTTTCTTGATTACCAATTCAATTTCATTGCTGGTAATTGGTCTGTTCAGATTTTCTGTTTCTTCCTTGGTCAGCCTTAGAAGGTTGTATTTTTCTAGAAATTTGTCCATTTCTCCTAGTTTATCTAGCTTGTTGGCATATAATTTTTCATCATATTCTCTAATAATTCTTTGTGTTTCTGTGGTGAATGTAGTGACTTTTCCTTTCTCATTTCTTATTCTGTTAATGTGTGTAGACTCTCTTTTTTTCTTGAAAAGTTTGGCTAGAGGTTTATCCATTTTGTTTATTTTCTCAAAGAACCAGCTCTTGCTTTCATTGATTCTTTCTATTGTTTTATTCTTCTCAATTTTACTAATTTCTCCTCTAATCTTTATTATGTTCCTCTTTCCACTGACTTTGAGCCTCATTTGTTCTTCTTTTTCTAGTTTCATTAATTGTGTGTTTAGACTGCTTATATGGGATTGTTCTTCTTTCCTAAGGTAGGCCTGTATTGCAATATACTTTCCTCTTAGCATGGCCTTGGCTGCTTCCCACAGATTTTGCAGTGTTGAATTATTGTTGTCATTTGTCTCCATATATTGCTTGATCTCTGTTTTTATTTGGTCATTGATCCATTGGTTATTTAGGAGCATGTTGTGAAGCCTCCATGTGAAGCCTCCATGTGGGATTTTTCATTTTCTTTGCATAATTTATTTCTAGTTTCATACCTTTGTGGTCTGAGAAACTGGTCAGTACAATTTTAATCTTTTTGAATTTACTGAGACTCTTTTCGTGGCCTACTATATGGTCTATTTTTTTTAATGTTCCATGTGCACTTGAGAAGAATGTGTATTCGGCTGCTTTTGGGTGTAGAGTTCCGTAGATGTCTGTTAGGTCCATCTGTTCTAATGTGTTGTTCAGTGTGTCTGTGTCCTTACTTCTTTTCTGTCTGGTTGATCTGTCCTTTGGAGTGAGTGGTGTGTTGAAGTCTCCTAGAATGAATGCATTGCATTCTATTTCCTCCTTTAACTGTGTTAGTATTTGTTTCACATATGTCGGTGCTACTGTGTTGGATGCACATACATTGATAATGGTTATATCCTTCTGTTGGATTGACCCCTTTACCGTTATGTAATATCCTGTGTCTCTTGTGACTTTGTTTTGAAGTCTATTTTGTCTGATACAAGTACTGCAACTCTTGCTTTTTTCTCTCTATTAGTTGTGTGAAATATCTTTTTCCATCCCTTCACTTTTAGTCTGTGTATGTCTTTGGATTTAAAGTGAGTCTCTTGTAGGCAGCATATAGATGTGCCTTGTTTTTTTATCCATTCCGTGACTCTTTGTCTTTTGATTGGTGCATTCAGTTGATTTACATTTAGGGTGATTATTGATAGGTATGTACTTATTGCCATTGCAGATTTTAGATTCATGGTTACCAAAGGTTCAAGGTTAACTTCCTTACTATCTAAGAGTCTAATTTAACCCACTTAATATGCTATTACAAACACAATCTAAAGGTTCTTTTCTTTTTCTCCTTCTTTTTCTTCCTCCTCCATTCTTTATATATTAGGTGTTATATTCTGTACTCTTTGTCTACCCCTTGATTGACTTTGGGGATAGTTAATTTAATTTTGCATTTGTTTAGTAATTAGCTGTTCTACTTTCTTTACTGTGTTGTTTTATTACCTCTGGTGACAGCTATTAAACTTTAGGAACACTTCCATCTATAGCAGTCTGTCCAAAATAGACTGTAGAGATGGTTTGTGGGAGGTAAATTTTCTCAGATTTTGCTTATCTGGAAACTGTTTAATCCCTCCTTCAAATTTAAATGATAATCTCACCGGATAAAGTAAGCTTGGTTTGAGGCCCTTCTGCTTCATTGCATTAAATACATCATACCACTTCCTTCTGGCCTGTAAGGTTTCTGCTGAGAAATCTGATGATAGCCTGATGGGCTTTCCTTTGTATGTGATCTTATATCTCTCTCTGGCTGCTTTTAATAGTCTGTCCTTATCCTTGATCTTTGCCATTTTAATTACTATATATCTTGGTGTTGCTTCCTTCAGTCCCTTGTGTTGGGAGATCTGTGGATCTCCATGGCCTGAAAGACTATCTTCTTCCCCAGATTGGGGAAGTTTCCACCAATTACCGCCTCAAAGATACTTTCTATCCCTTTCTCTCTCTTCTTCTTCTTCTTGTACCCCTATAATGCAAATATTGTTCCGTTTGGATTGGTCACACAGTTCTCTCAATATTCTTTCATTCTTAGAGATCCTTTTTTCTCTCTGTGCCTCAGCTTCTTTGTATTCTTCTTCTCTAGTTCCTATTTCATTTATCATCTCCTCCTCCATATCCAATCAGCTTTTAATTCCCTCCATTGTGCTCTTCAATGATTGGATCTCTGACCAGAATTCATTTCTGAGTTCTTGAATATCGTTTTGTACCTCTATTAGCATGTTAATGATTTTTATTTTGAACTCCCTTTCAGGAAGAGTCATGAGGTCCATGTCATCTTTCTCAGGAGTTACATTAATTTTACTCTGAACCAGGTTCCTTTGGCATTTCATATTTGTATATGGCGCCCTGTAGTGCCCAGAAGCTCTACTTTCTGGAGCTGCTCAGCCCCTGAAGCAATGTCAGGGGTTGCAGGGGAGTGGTATTGGTGCCTGGGGGAAGGAAAGAGCTGTTTCCTGCTTCTTGGCTGCTATGTGTGTCTCCACTGCCTGAACCAGTGGGCCGAGCACACAGGTGTAAGCCTCTATGCCTTGCATTTAAAGTTGCTGTAGACAGATCTTCAGTCTGGTTGGCCTAATGACAGGGTAGGGTTTGCCGGTTTGTGAGCCAGGTGGGGCTGGCTGGGAGAAAGGTACAGTAGGCTGCCTATCATGGAGGGGGTGCTTGAAGCTGTGTAGCCAGCCAGGGAACTGGAGCACCTGGAAATCATGAAAGCTCCCAACCTGCTGGGCAGAGCACACCCGGACAATTTTGTCTACCTGTCCTTTCTCCTGAGCAGTAAACTCTGTGCGATCCTTGCCCCTTTAGCAGCCCTCCTGCTAAGGGCTTCCTTGTTAGGAAGTCTCTCAGACTGCCTACCTTTCTTTTTTCCCAGAGCAACCAGATATGGACCCCTGCTTTCCACAAGTGGCTGGAATCTAAGTCTCTCCAGGAATTCTGCCTGTCCTAGCTTTCCAATCCCCCAATCACGAGAGTCTCATGAAAGCACCATGAAATGTAGGTTTGTGCTCCCAGAGCAGATCTCCGGAGTTAGGTATTCAGCAGTCCCAGGCCTCCACTTCCTCCCCGCTCTGTTTCTCTTCCTCCATTCGGTGAGCTGGGGTGGGGGAAGGGCTTGGGTCCCACCAGGCCACAGCTTTGATACGTTACCCTGTTCCATGAGGTCTGCTCTTTTCTCCAGGTATATGCAGTCTGGCACAGTCCTCCTTTCTGGTGGTCTTTCAGGATTCATTTTATTAATTATATTTTCATATTATATGTGGTTTTAAGAGGAAGCCTCTGTCTCACATCTTATGCCACCATCTTTAATCAAAGATACTTTCTTATTAGTTCAGTTTTATGTAGCTAAAAGGAAAAATTAAAAAACTCTATTAATGCTGACTAGAAACCTTGCCATCATCTTTCATTTTCTCTCTCTCTCTCTCTCTCTCTCTCTCTCTCTCTCTCTCGTCTGATAGACGTCTCTGGATTTTTGGCTTATTTGCAAGTACTGAAAAGACTGACATGTCTGGCTTTTGAGTGATATTTCCCGATCTTAATTTCATTAACAAACTGCTTTCCAGTGAAATATATATCTAACTGCATTGTTATTATTAATGTGCATTTCCCCCCAATTTTCTTAATGAAAAGTTTTGTACGCATAGAAAAGTTGGCAGAATTATACAGTGATACGCTCCTATTAGATTCTACAATGGATAATATGTTTCTCTGTTTGTTTGATCACATATCTATCTGTTCTCCATCCATTATCTAACCATTGATCCATTTTTAAATGCATTTCAAAGCAAATTGCAGACATAAGTATACTTTATCCTTAAAATTTTTAACTTGTATATACTTAACTAGATCTTTTTTATTAAGATATCATGATACACAATCTTATGAAGGTTTCATATGAGCAACATATGGTTGCAACATTCACCCATATTATCAAGTCCCCCCAACACCCCACTGCAGTCACTATCCATCAGTGTAGTAAGATGCTATAGAATCACTACTTGTCTTCCCCATGCTGTACTGCCTTCTCCATGACCCCCCTACATTATGTGTGCTAATCCTAATTCCCCTTAATCCCCTTCTCCCTCCCTCACCACTCACCATCCCCAACCCTTTCCATTTGGCAACCGCTAGTCCCTTCTTGGAATCTGTGAGTCTGCTGCTCTTTTGTTCCTTCAGTTTTGCTTTGTTACCATACTCCACAAATGAGTGAAATCATTTGATGCTTGTCATTTCCCGCTTATTTTCCTGGCTTATGTCACTGAGCGTAATACCCTCTAGCTCCATCCATGTTGTTGCAAATGGTAGGATTTGTTTTCTTCTTATGGCTGAATAATATTCCATTGTGTATATGTACCACATCTTCCTTAGCCCTTCATCTACTGATGGACACTTAAGTTGCTTCCATATATGTGTACTATTATAAATAGTGCTGTGATAAATATAGGGGTGCATATGTCTCTTTGATACAGGGATCTTGTTTCCTTTGGGTAAATTCCTAGGAGTGAAATTCCTGGTCAAATGGTATTTCTATTTTTAGTTTTTTGAGGAACCTCCATATTGCTTTCCACAATGATTGAACTAATTTACATTCCCACCAGCAGTGTAGGAGGGTTCCCCTTTCTCCACATCCTTGCCAGCATTTGTTGTTCCTAGTCTTTTCTATGTGAGCCATCCTAACTGGTGTGAGGTGATATCTCATTGTGGTTTTAATTTGCATATCCCTGATGATTAGCAATATGGAACATCTTTTCATGTGCCTGTTGGCCATCTGAATTTCTTCTTTGGAGAAGTGTCTGTTCAGATCCTTCACCCATTTTTTAATTGGGTTATTTGCTTTTTGGGTGTTGAGGCATGTGAGTTCTTTATATATTTTAGATGTCAACCCCTTGTCAGATATGTCATTTATGAATATATTCTCCTATACTGGAGGATGCCTTTTTGTTCTGCTGATAGTGTCCTTTGCTCTGCAGAAACTTTTTAGTTTGATGTAGTCCCATTTGTTCATTTTTGCTTTTGTTTCCCTTGCCTGAGGAGATATGCTCAATAAAATGTTGCTCATGTTTATATTCAAGAGATTTTTACCTATGTTTTCTTAACTAGATCTTAATATATGCTTGTAGCCCTTTTTTCTTCTAAGGGAAATTCACATGCAGTGAAATAGATCAATATTAAGGGTACAATTTTATGATTTTGAGAAATGCAACGCTCAGCCCAATCCCTGTCTAGATAGAGAAATTTTCATCACCCAAGAAACTTCTTTCATGCCTTTTCCTACTCAGTCCCCTTGCTTGACCCTCACCAAGGAATAATTGCTGTTCTCAGTTTTTACACCATTGATTTGTTGTGCCTATTCTAGAACTTCATACAAGTGCAATAATACAGTTAGTATTATTTTGTGTGAGGTTTCTTCCACTCAACCTGTTTTTGAGAATCACTCATGTGCGTGTTTCAGTAGTTCATTCCTTGTTACTGATTGGTATTCTATCATCTAAATATATCACAATACATTTCATCCATTCTCCCATTGATGGACATTTGGGTTGTTTCCACGTTAAGGCAATTAGGAAGAAAAGCTGCCATGAACATGTCAAGAACTGTGCAGGGCCTGAGGTTTTACCCCACTTGCAGGATAGCCTGCTACTTATTTTCGTGGATGCTAGCAGGAGATGCAAGACTCCTAAGTCAGACAAGGTGTTTTATTGCACACAGTAATAATAGCCAGAGTGTCACTGTTTGTACCAATTCCTAAGCTCCATTTCCATTGGGTGACATGACAGGGCCAAGTGACAACTGCATTCATGATTTATATCACAGAAGACAAACTCTGAGCTTGGGGATGCTGAATCTTTTATGATTGCCTTTGAAGGAGACATTATCTTTTATCTTGTAAGGCTATTCTCTCTTTAAACACTTGCATCTCAGAAAAGATAGCCAGTTCTTCTCCTTGAAAGACCAGAGACCTGTGGAAAACTGTCTCCCAACCAAACAACCTCGTACAAGTTTTTTATGATCATGTTGTTAATTTCTCTTTGGCAAAATCCTAAAAATAGAATAACTTAGTCATGAAGTAGATGCTTGTGTAACAATCCAAACTTTTTCCAGAATGATTGCACCATTTTATACACCCACCAACAACGCATGAGAGTTCTTGTTATTCTGACTCTCACCACGTTGGTGTTGCCAGTTTTTTTATTTTTGACCATTCTTGTTGATTGTACTGGTAACTCAGTTGTGGTTTAATCTGCATTTTCCTGATAACTAATGATATTGAACACTTTTCCATTTGCTTTGGCCATTAGTAGATTTTCCTTCTTATGGTGTCTCCTCAAATCTTTTGCCTTTATAAAAAATAGGGTTTTTTGTCTTTCTATTATTGAGTTGTAAGAGTTCTCTATTATAGATATACATCCTTTATTAAATACATATTTTGCAAATATTTTCTCCTTTTTTGCTTATTTATCTTTTTAACTGTGTCTTTTAGGGGGTAGAATTTTTAAAATTTCACACAAGTCTAATAAATCAAAATTTTAAATGTGTTTTATGGTTACTACTTTTTAGGTCCTGTTTAAGAAATATGTTCCTACCTTGTGATCATAAAGACTTTTTAAATGTTTTCTTCTGGAAGCTTTATGGTTTTAGCTCTTAAGTCTAGGTCTATGATACATTTTGAGTTATTTATTGGTTAAGGATGAGATTTAGGTGGCAGTTCATTTTGTTTCAATATGCATACCTGGTTGTTGAAGTACCACTTACCAAAAGCGTTTCTTTTCCTCATTGAGCTGCTTTGGTAAAAAAATAAATAACTTTTTAATGTATAAATGTTGGTCTGTTTCTAGGCTCTTTATTCAGTTCCATTGATTTATCTATTTTATACCAGTACCACACTGACTAGTATAGCCTAAGAGTGGTCTTAAAGTAAGATAGCATAATTCTTAAATTTCGTTCCCCTTTTTTGTGATTACTTTTGGTTAATCTGGGTCATTAGCATTATCATATCAATTCTAGAATCAGTCATTGGAATATAGATAAATAAGTAGGCAGAGAGATAAGTGAGCTTTTGTGTGGTGTATCATAGATAACTTATTATTTATTTATTTATTTTTTTAATCGGAAGACCTCCTTTATTTTGAGAAAAATATAAGACTTGTAGGAAAACACCCCTGAAGCAGTGATCCGAATGGTATCACTCACCAAATTCACAAATAACAAGATCTGACCTTTGTATGTTTTCTGATCTTTGTATGGTTCTGTATGTCATGCACAGCTTTGAGGTATATATTTGGAACCAGGCAGCATACACAGAAACTGACTTCAGCTATAAATTAATTCCTGACTTACTGATTACTTTTTTTTTGGTATCATTAATCTGTAATTACATGAAGAACATTATGATTACTAGGCCCCCTCCCTTCACCAAGTCGCCCCAACATACCCCTTCACAGTCACTGTTCATCAGCGTAGTAAGATTCTGTAAATTCACTACTTGTCTTCTCTGTGTTGCACAGCCCTCCCCATGCCCCCCCACACTATACATGCTAATCATAATGCTCCCTTTCTTTTTCCCCCCCTTGTCCCTCCCTTCCCACCCATCCTCCCCAGTCCCATTCCCTTTGGTAACTGTTAGTCCATTCTTGGGTTCTGTGATTCTGCTGCTGTTTCATTCCTTCAGTTTTCCTTTGTTCTTATACTCCATATATGAGTGAAATCATTTGGTACTTGTCTTTCTCCGCCTGGCTTATTTCACTGAGCACAATATGCTCTAGCTCCATCCATGTTGTTGCGAATGGTAGGATCTGTTTTTTTCTTATGGCTGCGTAATATTCCATTGTGTATATGTACCACATCTTCTTTATCCATTCATCTACTGATGGACATTTAGGTTGCTTCCATATCTTGGCTATTGTAAGTAGTGCAGAAATAAACATAGGGGTGCATCTTTCTTTTTCAAACTGGAGTGTTGCATTCTTAGGGTAAATTCCTAGAAGTAGAATTCCTGGGTCAAATGGTATTTCTATTTTGAGTTTTTTGAAGAACCTCCATACTGCTTTCCACAATGGTTGAACTAATTTACATTCCACCAGCAGTGTAGGAGAGTTCCTCTTACTCCACAACCTAGCCGACATTCGTTGTTGTTTGTCTTTTCAATGATGGTGATCCTTACTGGTGTGAGGTGATATCTCATTATGGTTTTAATTTGCATTTCTCTGATGACAAGCAATGTGGAGCATCTTTTCATGTGTCTGTTGGCCATCTGAATTTCTTCTTTAGAGAACTGTCTATTCAGCTCCTCTGCCCATTTTTTAATTGGATTATTTGCTTTTTGTTTGTTGAGGTGCCTGAGCTCTTTATATATTTTGGATGTCAACCCTTTATCGGATCTGTCACTTATGAATATATTCTCCCATACTGTAGGATACCTTTTTGTTCTATTGATGGTGTCCTTTCCTGTACAGAAGATTTTTAGCTTGATGTAGTCCCACTTGTCCATTTTTGCTTTTGTTTCCCTTGCCCGGGGAGATATGTTCATGAAGGAGTCACTCATGTTTATGTCCATGAGATTTTTGCCTATGTTTTTTTCTAAGAGTTTTATGGTTTCATGACTTACATTCAGGTCTTTGATCCATTTCGAATTTACTTTTGTGTATGGGCAGTGATCCAGTTTCATTCTCTTACATGTAGCTGTCCAGTTTTGCCAGCACCATCTGTTGAAGAGACTGTCATTTCCCCATTGTATGTCCATGGCTCCTTTATCATATATTAATTGGCCATATATGTTTGGGTTAATGTTTGGAGTCTCTATACTTTTCCACTGGTCTGTGGCTTTGTTCTTGTGCCAGTACCAAATTGTCTTGATTACTGTGGCTTTGTAGTAGAGCTTGAAGTTGGGGAGTGAGATCCCCCCCCCACTTTGTTCTTCCTTCTCAGGATTGCTTTGGCTATGCAGGGTCTTTGGTGGTTCCATATGCATTTTTGAACTATTTGTTCCAGTTCACTGAAGAATGCTGTTGGTAATTTGATAGGGATTGCATCTAATCTGTATATTTCTTTGGGCAGGATGGCCATTTTGATGATATTAATTCTTCCTAGCCAGGAGCATGGGGTGAATTTCCATTTGTTAGTGTCCTCTTTAATTCCACTTAAGAGTGTTTTCAGGATATAGGTCTTTCACTTTCTTGGTTAGGCTTACTCCTAGGTATTTTATTCTTTTTGATGCTATTATGAATGGAATTGTTTTCCTGATTTCTCTTTCTGCTAGTTCATTGTTAGTGTATAGGAAAGCCACAGATTTCTGTGTATTAATTTTGTATCCTGCAACTTTGCTGAATTCTGGTATTAGTTCTAGTAGTTTTGGAGTGGAGTCTTTAGGGTTTTTTATGTACAATATCATGTCATCTGCAAATAGTGACAGTTTGACTTCTTCTTTACCAATCTGGATTCCTGGTATTTCTTTGTTTTGTCTAATTGCCATGGCTAGGACCTCCAGTACTATGTTGAATAAGAGTGGGGAGAGTGGGCATCCGTGTCTTGTTCCCGATCTCAGAGGAAAAGCTTTCAGCCTCTCGCTGTTCAGTATGATGTTAGCTGTGGGTTTATGATATATGGCCTTTATTATGTTGAGGTACTTCCTCTCTAAGCCCATTTTGTTGAGAGTTTTTATCATGAATGGATGTTGAATTTGTCGAATGCTTTTTCAGCATATATGGAGATTATCATTTGGTTTTTGTCCTTCTTTTTGTTGATGTGGTGGATGATGTTGATGGATTTTTGAATGTTGTACCATCCTTGCATCCCTGGGATGAATCCTACTTGGTCATGGTGTGTGATCCTTTGGATGTATTTTTGAACTCGGTTTGCTAATATTTTGTTGAGTATTTTTGCATCTACGTTCATCAGGGATATTGGTCTGCAGTTTTCTTTTTTGGTGGGGTCTTTGCCTGGTTTTGGTATTAGGGTGATGTTGGCTTTGTAGAATGAGTTTGGGAGTATTCCATCCTCTTCTCTTTTTTGGAAAACTTTAAGGAGAATGGGTATTATGTCTTCTCTGTATGTCTGATAAAATTCCGAGGTAAATCCATCTGGCCCGGGGGTTTTGTTCTTGGGTAGTTTTTTGATTACCACTTCAATATCGTTGCTGGCAATTGGTCTGTTTAGATTTTCTGTTTCTTTCTGGGTCAGTCTTGGAAGGTTGCATTTTTCTAGGAAGTTGTCCATTTCTTCTAGGTTTTCCAGCTTGTTAGCATATAGGTTTTCATAGTATTCTCTAATAATTCTTTGTATTTCTGTGGGGTCCGTCGTGATTTTTCCTTTCTTGTTTCTGATTCTGTTGATGTGTGTTGACTCTCTTTTTCTCTTAATAAGTCTGGCTAGAGGCTTATCTATTTTGTTTATTTTCTCGAAGAACCAGCTCTTGGTTTCATTGATTTTTTTCTTTTGTTTTATTCTTCTCAATTTTATTTATTTCTTCTCTGATCTTATTATGTCCCTCCATTTGCTGTCCTTACGCCCCTTTTGTTCTTCTTTTTCCAATTTCGATAATTGTGACATTAGACTATTCATTTGGGATTGTTCTTCCTTCTTTAAATAGACCTGGATTGCTATATACTTTCCTCTTAAGACTGCTTTTGCTGTGTCCCACAGAAGTTGGGGCTTTGTGTTGTTGTTGTCATTTGTTTCCATATATTGCTGGATCTCCATTTTAATTTGGTCATTGATCCATTGATTATTTAGGAGCATGTTGTTAAGCCTCCATGTGTTTGTGAGCCTTTTTGCTTTCTTTGTACAATTTATTTCTAGTTTTATACCTTTGTGGTCTGAAAAGTTGGTTGGTAGGATTTCAATCTTTTGGAATTTTCTGAGGCTCTTTTTGTGGCCTAGTATGTGGTCTATTCTGGAGAATGTTCCATGTGTGCTTGAAAAGAATGTGTATCCTGTTCCTTTTGCGTGTAGAGTTCTGTAGATGTCTATTAGGTCCACCTGTTCTAGTGTGTTGTTCAGTGCCTCTGTGTCCTTACTTATTTTCTGTCTGGTGGATCTGTCCTTTGGAGTGTGTGGTGTGTTGAAGTCTCCCAAAAATGAATGCATTGCACTCTATTTCCTCCTTTAATTCTGTTAGTATTTGTTTATATATATTGGTGCTCCTGTATTGGGTGCATATATGTTTATAATGGTTATATCCTCTTGTTGGAACGACCCCTTTATCATTATGTAGTGTCCTTCTTTATCTCTTGTTACTTTCCTTGTTTTGAAGTCTATTTTGTCTGATACTAGTACTGAAACACCTGCTTTTTTCTCTCTGTTGTTTGCGTGAAATATCTTTCTCCAACCCTTGACTTTTAATCTGTGCATGTCTTTGGGTTTGAGGTGAGTCTCTTGTAAGCAGCATATAGATGGATCTTGAATTTTTATCCATTCTATTACTCTGTGTCTTTTAATTGGTGCATTCAGTCCATTTACATTTAGGGTGATTATTGAAAAATATGTACTTATTGCCATTGCAGGCTTTAGATTCATGGTTACCAAAGGTTCAATGTTAGCTTCTTTACTATCTTACTGTCTAACTTCACTCACTTATTGAGCTACTATAAACACAGTCTGATGATTATTTCTCTCCCTTCTTATTCCTCCTCCTCCATTCTCCGTATGTTGGGTGTTTTGTTCTGTGCCCTTTTTAGGAGTGCTCCCATCTAGAGCAGTCCCTCTAAAATACCCTGTAGAGGTGGTTTGTGTGAGGCAAATTCCCTCAACCGTTGCTTGTCTGGGAATTATTTAATCCCTCCTTCATATTTAAATGATAATTGTGCTTGATACAGTATCCTTGGTTCAAGGCACTTCTGTTTCATTGCATTAAATATATCATGCCATTCTCTTCTGGCCTGTAAGGTTTCTATTGAGAAGTCTGATGATAGCCTGATGGGTTTCCCTTTGTAGGTGACCTTTTTTCTCTCTCTGGCTGCCTTTAATACTCTGTCCTTGTCCTTGATCTTTGCCATTTTAATTATTATGTGTCTTGGTGTTGTCCTCTTTGGGTCCCATCTCTCAGGAGTTCTGTGTGCCTCCTTAGTCTGAGCAACTATTTCCTCCCCCAGTTTGGGGAAGTTCTCAGCAATTATTTCTTCAAGGACACTTTCTATCCCTTTTACTCTCTCTTCTTCTTCTGGTACCCCTATAATGTGGATATTTTTCTTTTTGAATTGGTCACATAGTTCTCTTAATATTGTTTCATTCCTGGATATCCTTTTATCTCTCTCTGCATCAGCTTCTATGCATTCCTGTTCTCTGGTTTCTATTCCATCAATGGCCTCTTGCATCTTATCCATTCTGCTTATAAATCCTTCCAGTTTGTTTCACTTCTGTAATCTCCCTCTGGACGTCATCCCTTAGCTCTTGTATATTTCTCTGCAGCTCCATCAGCATGTTTATGATTTTTATTTTGAATTATTTTTCAGGAAGACTGGTTAGGTCTATCTCCTTCTCAGGGGTTGTTATTTTGCTCTGTATCAAATTTTTATGCCTTTTCATGGTGATAGAGATAGTTTGTGGAGCTGGGGCGAGTGACGGCTGGGAGAACGTCCCTTCTTGTTGGTTTGTGGTCTTCCTCTCCTTGGAGAACAGCAACCTCTAGCGGCTTGTGCTGGGCAGCTGCATGGAGACGGGGCTTCTGATTCTTGCCCGGCCGCTATGGAGTTTAGCTCCGCAGTTGCTGTGGGCGTGGCCTGCCTCAGGCTCCTGCTACAATATGGTGGAGCCGCGTCAAAGGGGAAATTGCCAGGAGGCTGTTTATATCCATGAGGGGCCTCCAAGCTGCCATGCTGCTCAGGGGGTTAGAGTGCCCAGAGTTCCACGGGATTCCCAGCTGCTGGGCTAAGTGTCCCAGGATGCTTCCGTCCAGGTTGGGGTCCCTGTCCCTTTAAGGCTTTCAAAAAGCACTCGCTTTTCTTTGTCC
Source organism: Manis pentadactyla (assembly GCF_030020395.1). Lineage (NCBI taxonomy): Eukaryota > Metazoa > Chordata > Mammalia > Pholidota > Manidae > Manis > Manis pentadactyla. The sequence goes on from NC_080024.1 coordinate 109,743,821, forward strand.
CAGGGGCGCCGGCTACAGGGACCCGCTCACAGGTCTTACTGTCCTGTTTCCCTAGTTTCCAGCACCCCATGCATGCACTGTGTCTGCGCTCCGGTGCGGATGGCTGGGGCTGGGTATTTAGCAGTCCTAGGCTCCCTCTCCCTCCCCGCTCTGACTCATCTCCTCCCGCCGGGAGCTGGGGTGAGGGGCACTCTGGTCCCGCCTGGCCGCAGCTTGTATCTTACACACTTTGTGAGGCGCTGAGTTTTTGCAGGTGTAGATGTAGTCTGGCTGTTGTCCTGTGTCTTCTGGTCTCTCTTTTAGGAAGAGTTGTATTTGTTGTATTTTCAAAAATATGTGTGGTTTTGGGAGGAGATTTACGCTACTCTACTCACGCCGCCATCTTGGCTCCACCTCTAGATAAGTTATTTGAAGAAAAACATTTTAACAACTGTATTGTAATTTTCACAATTATTTCATACTTGTAAATCCATTATACATAAAGCCAAATTAGACTTTTTAAATTTAACAAGTGATATTTGCTATGTAATTTGGTTAACATTAACTAGGAAAGAAAAACCTGACAGTGTGATGTGTTTGTCATATTTTCATTTTTTTAGAATAGGGTATTGGATTAGTTTGATTAGACTGATCAGAATAGTCATGCTCTAGAAGGAGTAAGCATGAAAAAAATTAAAGAACAAATAGTCACTAGTTCTTAATGCTTGTCTAATTTATACTGCATATTTGAATCTCCTCCTAAAGTAGCATTTCTAACTAAAGAATTTGTTCATTAGTAAACAAAAATATAATTATGGAAAACCTTTGAAGAATTATTAGGAATTAAACTTCTACTTTTGAAAGTTAAACAGTAGAAATATTTGAAAATATAGTGACTTAATAGGCTAATATTAAAAATTTGCAATAAATAATTGTAACAGATAATCAAGAAACTGATCTATTTAAAAAATTAGGATATACAATGTCAATATAAATTTTTTCATTTATCTTATTCTGTTTTAATATTTATTATTTTACTTAAGTCACTTAGAGGCTGCTGTTCTCCCAGGAGAGGAGGGCTACAAACCAACAAGAAAGGAAGTCCTTCCAGCCGTCACTCGTCCCAGTTCTGCAGACTATTCCTATCACCATGAAAAGGCAAAGCTACAGGCAGACAAAGATCACAGAGACAACACCAGAGAAGGAGACAGACCTAACCAGTCTTCCTGACAAAGAATTCAAAATAAGAATCATAAACATGCTGACAGAGATGCAGAGAAATACACAAGAGAAATGGGATGAAGTCCGGAAAGAGATCACAGATGCCAGAAAGGAGATCGCAGAAATGAAACAAACTCTGGAAGGGTTTATAAGCAGAATGGATAGAATGCAAGAGGCCATTGATGGAATTGAAATCAGAGAACAGGAACGCATAGAAGCTGACATAGAGAGAGATAAAAGGATCTCCAGGAATGAAACAATATTAAGAGAACTGTGTGACCAATCTAAGAGGAACAATATCTGTATTATAGGGGTCCCAGAAGAAGAAGAGAGAGGAAAAGAGATGGAAAGTATCTTAGAAGAAATAATTGCTGAAAACTTCCCCACACTGGGGGAGGAAGTAATCGAACAGACCACGGAAATACACAGAACCCCCAACAGAAAGGATCCAAGAAGGGCAACACCAAGACACATAATAATTAAAATGGCAAAGATCAAGGACAAGGAAAGAGTGTTAAAGGCAGCTAGAGAGAAAAAGGTCACCGATAAAGGGAAACCCATCAGGCTAACGTCAGATTTCTCAACAGAAACCCTACAGGCCAGAAGAGAATGGCATGATATATTTAATACAATGAAACAGAAGGGCCTTGAACCAAGGATACTGTATCCAGCACGACTATCATTCAAATATGACGGTGGGATTAAACAATTCCCAGACAAACAAAAGCTGAGGGAATTTGCTTTCCACAAACCACCTCTACAGAACAGCTTACAGGGACTGCTCTAGATGGGAGCACTCCTAGAAGGAGCACAGCACAAAACACCCAACATATGAAGAATCGAGGAGGAGGAACAAGAAGGGAGAGAAGAAAAGAATCTCCAGACAGTGTATATAACAGCTCAATAAGCGAGCTAAGTTAGGCAGTAAGATACTAAAGAGGCTAACCTTGAACCTTTGGTAACCACGAATTTAAAGCCTGCAATGGCAATAAGTACATATCTTTCAATAGTCACCCTAAATGTTAATGGGTTGAATGCACCAATCAAAAGACACAGAGTAACAGAATGGATAAAAAAGCAAGACCCATCTATATGCTGCTTACAAGAAACTCACCTCAAACCCAAAGACATGTACAGACTAAAAGTCAAGGGATGGAAAAACATATTTCAAGCAAACAACAGTGAGAAGAAAGCAGGGGTTGCAGTACTAATATCAGACAAAATAGACTTCAAAACAAAGAAAGTAACAAGAGATAAAGAAGGACACTACATAATGATAAAGGGCTCAGTCAAACTAGAGGATATAACCATTCTAAATATATATGCACCCAACACAGGAGCACCAGCATATGTGAAACAAATACTAACAGAACTAAAGGGGGATATAGACTGCAATGCATTCATTCTAGGAGACTTCAACACACCACTCACTCCAAAGGATAGATCCACTGGGCAGAAAATAAGTAAGGACACGGAAGCACTGAACAACACAGTAGAGCAGATGGACCTAATAGACATCTCTAGAACTCTACATCCAAAAGCAGCGGGATATACATTCTTCTCAAGTGCACATGGAACATTCTCCAGAATAGACCACATACTAGGCCACAAAAAGAGCCTCAGAAAATTCCAAAAGATTGAAATCCTACCAACCAACTTTTCAGACCACAAAGGCATAAAACTAGAAATAAACTGTACAAAGAAAGCAAAGAGGCTCACAAACACATGGAGGCTTAACAACACACTCCTAAATAATCAATGGATCAATGACCAAATCAAAATGGAGATCCAGCAATATATGGAAACAAATGACAACAACAACACTAAGCCCCAACTTCTGTGGGACACAGCAAAAGCAGTCTTAAGAGGAAAGTATAAAGCAATCCAAGCATATTTAAAAAAGGAAGAGCAATCCCAAATGAATAGTCTAATGTCACAATTATCGAAATTGGAAAAAGAAGAACAGATGAGGCCTAAGGTCAGCAGAAGGAGGGACATAATAAAGATCAGAGAAGAAATAAATAAAATTGAGAAGAATAAAACAATAGCAAAAATCAATGAAACCAAGAGCTGGTTCTTCGAGAAAATAAACAAAATAGATAAGCCTCTAGCCAGACTTATTAAGAAGAAAAGAGAGTCAACACAAATCAACAGTATCAGAAACGAGAAAGGAAAAATCACGACGGACCCCACGGAAATGCAAAGAATTATTGGAGAATACCATGAAAACCTATATGCTAACAAGCTGGGAAACCTAGGAGAAATGGACAACTTCCTAGAAAAATATAACCTTCCAAGATTGACCCAGGAAGAAACAGAAAACCTAAACAGACCAATTACCAGCAACGAAATTGAAGAGGTAATCAAAAAACTACCAAAGAACAAAACCCCCGGGCCAGATGGATTTACCTCGGAATTTTATCAGACATACAGGGAAGACATAATATCCATTCTCCTTAGAGTTTTCCAAAAAATAGAGGAGGAGGGGATACTCCCAAACTCATTCTATGAAGCTAACATCACCCTAATACCAAAACCAGGCAAAGACCCCACCAAAAAAGAAAACTACAGACCAATATCCCTGATGAACGTAGATGCAAAAATACTCAACAAAATATTAGCAAACCGAATTCAAAAATACATCAAAAGGATCATACACCATGACCAAGTGGGATTCATTCCAGGGATGCAAGGATGGTACAACATTCGAAAGTCCATCAACATCATCCACCACATCAACAAAAAGAAAGACAAAAACCACATGATCATCTCCATAGATGCTGAAAAAGCATTTGACAAAGTTCAACATCCATTCATGTTAAAAACTCTCAGCAAAATGGGAATAGAGGGCAAGTACCTCAACATAATAAAGGCCATCTATGATAAACCCACAGCCAACATTATATTGAACAGCGAGAAGCTGAAAGCATTTCCGCTGAGATCGGGAACTAGACATGGATGCCCACTCTCTCCACTGTTATTTAACATAGTACTGGAGGTCCTAGCTACGGCAATCAGACAAAATAAAGAAATACAAGGAATCCAGATTGGTAAAGAAGAAGTTAAACTGTCACTATTTGCAGATGACATGATACTGTACATAAAAAACCCTAAAGACTCCACCCCAAAACTACTAGAACTGACATCGGAATACAGCAAAGTTGCAGGATACAAAATCAACACACAGAAATCTGTGGCTTTCCTATATACTAACAATGAACCAACAGAAAGAGAAATCAGGAAAACAACTCCATTCACAATTGCATCAAAAAAGAAAATACCTAGGAATAAACCTAACCAAAGAAGTGAAAGACTTATACTCTGAAAACTACAAGTCACTCTTAAGAGAAATTAAAGGGGACACTAACAGATGGAAACTCATCCCATGCTCGTGGCTAGGAAGAATTAATATCGTTAAAATGGCCATCCTGCCCAAAGCAATATACAGATTTGATGCAATCCCTATGAAACTACCAGCAACATTCTTCAATGAACTGGAACAAATAATTCAAAAATTCATATGGAAACACCAAAGACCCCGAATAGCCAAAGCAATCCTGAGAAAGAAGAATAAAGTAGGGGGGATCTCACTCCCCAACTTCAAGCTCTACTATAAAGCCATAGTAATCAAGACAATTTGGTACTGGCACAAGAGCAGAGCCACAGACCAATGGAACAGACTAGAGAATCCAGACATTAACCCAGACATATATGGTCAATTAATATTTGATAAAGGAGCCATGGACATACAATGGCGAAATGACAGTCTCTTCAACAGGTGGTGCTGGCAAAACTGGACAGCTACATGTAGGAGAATGAAACTGGACCATTGTCTAACCCCATATACAAAAGTAAACTCAAAATGGATCAAAGACCTGAATGTAAGCCATGAAACCATTAAACTCTTGGAAGAAAACATAGGCAAAAACCTCTTAGACATAAACATGAGTGACCTCTTCTTGAACATATCTCCCCGGGCAAGGAAAACAACAGCAAAAATGAGTAAGTGGGACTATATTAAGCTGAAAAGCTTCTGTACAGCAAAAGACACCATCAATAGAACAAGAAGGATCCCTACAGTATGGGAGAATATCTTTGAAAATGACACATCCGATAAAGGCTTGACGTCCAGAATATATAACGAGCTCTCACGCCTCAACAAACAAAAAACAAATAACCCAATTAAAAAATGGGCAGAGGAACTGAACAGACAGTTCTCCAAAAAAGAAATACAGATGGCCAACAGACACATGAAAAGATGCTCCACATCGCTAATTATCAGAGAAATGCAAATTAAAACTACAATGAGGTATCACCTCACACCAGTAAGGATGGCTGCCATCCAAAAGACAAACAACAACAAATGTTGGCGAGGCTGTGGAGAAAGGGGAACCCTCCTACACTGCTGGTGGGAATGTAAGTTAGTTCAACCATTGTGGAAAGCAGTATGGAGGTACATCAAAATGCTCAAAACAGACTTACCATTTGACCCAGGAATTCCACTCCTAGGAATTTACCCTAAGAACGCAGCAATCAAGTTTGAGAAAGACAGATGCACCCCTATGTTTATTGCAGCTCTATTTACAATAGCCAAGAATTAGAAGCAACCTAAATGTCCATCAATAGATGAATGGATGAAGAAGATGTGGTACATATACACAATGGAATACTACTCAGCCATAAGAAAAGGGCAAATCCAATCATTTGCAGCAACATGGATGGAGCTGGAGGGTATTATGCTCAGTGAAACAAGCCAAGCGGAGAAAGAGAAATACCAAATGATTTCACTTATCTGTGGAATATAAGAACAAAGGAAAAACTGAAGGAACAAAACAGCAGCAGAATCACAGAACTCAAGAATGGACTAACAGGTACCAAAGGGAAAGGGACTGGGGAGGATGGGTGGGTAGGGAGGGATAAGGGGGGGAGAAGTAGGGGGGTATTAAGATTAACATGCATGGGGGGGTAGGAGAAAAGGGAGGGCTGTACAACACAGAGAAGACAAGTAGTGATTCTACAACATTTTGCTATGCTGATCGACAGTGACTGTAAAGGGGTTTATAGGGGAGAGCCTAGTAAACATAATATTCGTCATGTAAGTGTAGATTAGTGATAGAAAAAAAAAAGGGCAGTTCCTGTGTGGTAACCTCCAACGAGTTCTACACAAGGGTATAAAGGGCATATAAAAGTGTAGGCAAAGGGTCTGTTTGTGTTTATACAGAGGATCAAAGCCTAATTGGGCTACCCCGAAAATGAACTAAGATACGATATGAAAGAGAACTTCCAACATCAGCACTCTCTGGAAGACTCATGCCAGAAGATGATCATCAAAAAACCGCAACAAAGATCCACGCACTGCTACAGCTGTAGATGCACTCATCCCACCAGTTCCTGGACTTGCCATGGGAATGAGGAAGGAGATATCTAAGCTGGCCTGTGCATACAGTAAAACAACAAAATTTGACTGGATCTATACTGTTGGAACTCAACCAAGAATTTGGAGAAGTGCAAATTGTAGCACTCCAAAGTCTTACAACTACAGACTATTTACTGTTAAAAGAACATATGGCATGTGAACAGTCCCCAGGAATGGGTTGTTTTAATTTGTCTGATTTCTCTCAGACTGTTCAAGTTCAGTTGGACAATATCCACCATATCATAGATAAGTTTTCACAAATGCCTAAGGTGCCTAACTGGTTTTCTTGGTTTCACTGGAGATGGCTGATAATTACAGATATGCTTTGGTTATGTAACTATACTCCTATTATGTTAATGTGTGTGTGCAATTTAAGTAGTAGCTTAAAACCTGTACATGCTGAAGTTACTCTACAAGAAGATATATCAAAGAAATAATCAATCTTCCCATGTTTTCTTCCGCCTGCTACTTCTATAGCTTTTCTTCTTCCTTCCTAATTACAACCCTTAAATAGAATTCGTGCCTCATATCAAATTTACCGAGTATCATAATTCTTCCAAGTGGTAAAGATACCTCAAGACAAATGCTGGGCATAGAAGCCACAGGGCATAAATATGCAAAGAAGTAAAAAGCTAACTTTTTCAAATAATAAGGCTTCTCTCTCACTTACCAACTTCACATTTCCCTGTATGGCCCCGGAAGATGACTGGTTAGCCAGAGACGGGTAAGATTCCTCAAGGGAGGAACAACCTAAGACAGGCACAGTCGCAGGGGGGCCATCAGGTGAGAAATTGGGGATCAACAGAGGTGAGGCTTAGAACCTCACCCCCCCGTTCTGAGAGAAATCTTCTGCATACGTGGATGTTTTATTGCCCTTGTCTAGCTTGGATTAACACATAGTCTACAGGCACACACCTGATCATCTACATTTGCTCTCTTACAACACTAAACTATGTTTTCTACCTTTATCTTGTATCTACCTACCACTTCAGCATTTTATTAAAAATAATAATAATAAAGAGAGAAATGTGGTATCCACATATAAATCAAGTATAAAAACCAAATGAGTATTCATATTTGAACTGACTGTTTAGAGTTCATAATGCATGAGCAAAACCGAAAGTTTCTGTGATGACTGCCCTTGTACTGTTCACCATGTAACTTATTCATTATGTAAGAATTTGTTCTACATGTAAAAACTTGTTTGTTATGCCTCAGAAGATTGGAGACTGACAAAAATTAGGCTTGGGGTGGATTAATGATTGTGCATTGAGCATTGACTCCCCTATACAGAATTTTATTGTCATTAACAACCATTTGATCAATAAATATGAGAGATGCCCTCACAAAAAAAAAAAAAAAAAAGGACAGACTTCCAATGGTAAAATAAATTAGTAACCGGGATGTAATGTATAGCATAAGGAATATAGTCAAGATCTTGTAACAGCCTGGTAGGGTGATAGCTGGAACCTAGAATTATGTATATAAATGTTCTACCACTGTGTTGTACACTTGAAACTCATTTAATGTAATACTGTGTGTCAACTACCCTTCAATAAAAAATAATTATTTAAGAAGAAAAAAAAAAAAGTCTCTGCTCATCTTGTATCCATGGCAACCCTTCATGTAAGGTAGTTTCATTAATAATAATTGGCCAGAGAGTAAATATGAACAATTAAAGATCCCCAGGTATTTAAGAAAACAAGCACCAAGAAGAAAAATACCAAAATAAACAGATGAATTTATTTTAGATCAAGAAGTGGTACATCTAGTTATCCTGACTTAATTTAAAATGATTTTTAACTTAAAATGCCATATGCATTCAACCTGTTAATTGAATGAGAAAGCAAAATGAAGATATTTGCACATATCCAAGAATTTTTAAATGTACCTCCCACACATTCGCTTTTAGGAAGTTCTTGATATATTTCAGTAAGATGAGCAGAAAGCCAAGAGAATGGAAGACATGGGATACAAGAAAGAGTGAAGCTGACCCGGAAGCCTATTAGGCAGAAGGCATGTTTCTTTTTGAAAAGATGAAAGAAAGGCACTTAGAAACTCCAGAAAAAAGAGAAAGTTGCATAAGATAGTCATGGGGCAAACAGGAAGCACTCTAGAAGGTAGTATGATTTTAGCAATTGGTAGAGTATTAGAAAAGAGAATCTTTTTTGCTTATGATTCTAGGAACACTTTTTTGAGGTGACACTAGAGTGCTGACTTACAGTGGCCACTTACAGAAGGAAATAGAATTCTAGCATTAAAAAGAAAACCTCTGCAGTTAATAATACCTACATAGTGATAATAACGTACATGCTGTTTAATGGGTTTCAACCTATAGACAATCCACAGAGGACAACAAGGAACCTAAGGTGAGAGGTGAAAGTTGAAGAGGAATCCTAATCTTATATCCTGCGGAGGCAAGGAATATTATATAAACTCAATAAAATAAGAAATAGAGGTCTAAGTGTACTATTTCAAGTTACAAAGGTTTTAAAAAAAGAACTAAAAATAACTACCAAAAAATGAGAAGAGAAGAGCAATAGTGTGAGTTAAATCCTTAACTTTGGGAAATTGTTAGTTAATATCTATCTGATCTAAAAGTAATGATATGAACACAAGGTTTAGAATCATGACTGTAACTACCAGAAGAATGAAAAATAGAAGAGTGATTGCCTATGTGATCAGGCCTGCTGTGGGCGAGACACAATGCTTTTCATCACGAGTCCTCCTGTATGTACTCTGTGATTTTTTAAAAAAGTAATTTATATCTTATATTGATACGATTTTGTTGAAATAAGAAAAAAAATTTAGATTGTAGTGTATGAGCATTATGTCATGAAAAATAGACCAAAGTAGCTGTCTGAAATGGTTTCAGTTTTTGTTTAGAAAATATCAGTTGATTAAAAAAATTTTTCGGTTTAGTATCAAACTATTTGTTACTGTTTGTTCAGAAATCACGTGACTAGAGCACTTTCTCTTTAAGTGAAAAACCAAATTGGATTTTTTAAACTATATTTTCCCTTTTAACATTGATTTATGAAGAACCAGAGATTGTTTGATATGCTATGTAGGAATTGTGATCAGATAAATACATGTTAAAGATGTAATGAAAATATTTGTGTATCTTCTTCAGAGAAATATCTATTCAATACCTTTGCTCATTTTTAATTGATTTGTTTTTGTTATTGAGTATTAGGAGTTCTTTATATGTTGTGTATATTGATACCTTTTCAGATAGATGATCTGCAAATATGTTCTCCCATTTCATGGATTTCCTTTTCATTCTGCTTTCCTAGTTTGGGCAGCAGTTTTATGAAGACTGAATTTAACAATACAGAACTAAGGATAGAATAATGCAAACTACAAAACGGTCCCCTCATGCAAAGAGCCAAACCCCAGGGTAACTGATGTGTGAGCTGGCTCATTTGAACTGCTTATTGTATAAACATTTGGTGACTCTCAAATTTTCCGTTTTAAGGCTGAAAAATCTTAAAAGTAATTGCTGTGTTATTTGTTAAAATTGAAATAGAAACAAGGACTGTTCTATCTTCTAACAAAGTGGACCCCTTAGCCCTCCTGTGGGAAGTGCCAGCTTGCTGCCATAAACCTGATTTATGAAGTCATTGCTTAGAAATCATCTAGGATGCCCCAGGGGGCTCCCTCCCTAACAGTGGGAAATGCTGTTCTAAAATTCTCAGGCCTCATTTCTCCCTCTCTGGCTCCATGGGATAAGCCATTCACATGGGTCCTCTGTGCCCCACATGCTGGGGAGGAGAATTTGGAAATACACTTTTACATTTTGAAAGCAGCATCAGCATTTTTGTCAAGAGAATTACACTTTGTGAAATCCCCTCTGCACTAACTTGAGGAAGATTAAAATCCCCAGTGTCAATTTTGGGTTCATAGGTCTCCCCTGATGGCAGTTGTTAAAATAGCAAATTCTGAGGCTAGGAAAGCAGAACTGCCCTGGGAAAGCTCCAGGCTGGGAGTTGGACCACAGAGGCACATCTGCTTGGCTCCTTCTCCTGACCTCCTACCCCAGCACTCATGATGTTATCTCATTTTACTAACTTATGCAAGCTAACTGCTGAGGAGATTCAGTGCCATTCTTATAAAAAACAAATCACCAGTTAATACTACATTTGAGGTTGTTTGAAAGTTATGGGGAAGGAAAGTCCAACTAGGATTTTCAGACAATTAATTTTAAGAAACATGATTTTCAAAAGCTATTATTTATTTTTTATTAAGGTATCATTGATGTACAATCTTATGAAGGTTTCAAAAGAAAAACAATGTGGTTACTACCACATTCACCCTTATTATCAAGTCCCCCCCCACCCCATTGCAGTCACTGTCCATCTGTGTAGTAAGATGCCACAGAGTCCCTACTTGTCTTCTCTGTGCTACACTGTCTTCCCCATGACACCCCACACACCATGTGCACTAATCATGATACCTCTCAATACCTTTCACCCTCCCCTTTGGTAATCACTAGTCCCTTCTTGGAGTTTGTGAGTCTGCTGCTATTTTATTCCTTCAGTTTTGCTTTGTGGTTATACTCCACAAATGAGGGAAATCCTTTGGTATTTGTCTTTCTCTGCCTGACTTATTTCACTGAGCATAATACCCTCTAGCTCCATCCATGTTGTTGCAAATGGTAGGATTTGTTTTTTTCTTATGGCTGAATAGTATTCCATTGTATATATATATACCACCTCTTCTTTACCTATTCATCTCTGATGGACACTTAGGTTGCTTCCATATCTTGGTTATTGTAAATAGTGCTGTACTAAACATAGGGGTGCATATGTCCTTCTGAATATGAGAAACTTGTTTTCTTTGGGTAAATTCCTAGGAGTAGAATTCCTGGGTCAAATGGTATTTCTATTTTGAGCATTCTGAGGAACCTCCATATTGCTTTCCACAATGGTTGAACTAGTTTACATTCCCACCAGCAGTGTAGGAGGGTGCCCATTTGTTCACATCCTTGCCAGAATTATTTGTTCCTAGTCTTTTCGATATTTCAAAAGCTATATTTCAAGAATATTGCTGACCACTGACATTTGCAATGAGCTTTTTTTTTTCCCTTTCACAGAGATCATTTTGACATGTTTCCTCTGGGAATTTCTTTCTTGGCAACACATATAAGTATTGAGCTAGATGAGTTGACATTCTAAACATCTGAAGTTTATCTTTGATACTTTCTTAAAGAGAAAAAAGAAACGGGAAAGCATTTAATATCATTACAATGTCTTTGAAGTCCTGATAAAATCTATCACAGAATGAAATGGAACATTTTCTCAAAGGATGGAATTTGGGGACCCTCCAGCTTTCCCCTCCCTCCTCTGTAGAGATGGAAAGCCAAGTAATGTTTGTGCCCTCCCCCCGCAACCAAACACACACATAGCCTGGTTATCATCCTCCTGGATGAGTCATTGCATGCTTAAGTAGGTGGTCGCACCAACACCCCTCCAGCCCTCTCCAGGTCATTATAATTGCCTGCTTCCTATCCCAAATCAATAAGAACAAAAGCAAAAAGAGCACAAACATCCATCTGCAAATTTTAAAAGACAGACATGTTTAAAAGAATGATGTGACTGATCCTGAAAGAAGGTATTATGCACCCTGACTTCAAGCTATACTACAGAGCTATAGTAATCAAAACAGTATGGTACTAGCTCAAGAACAGACCCACAGATCAATGGAACAGAATAGAGAGCCCAGATATAAACCCATGCATCTATGGTCAAATAATATATGATAAAGGAGCTATGAATATACAATGGGGAAAAACAATCTCTTCAATAACTGGTGTTGGGAAAACTGGACACTACATGTAAGAGAATGAAACTGGATTATTGTCTAACTCCATACACAAAAGAAAACAAAATGGATCAAAGACCTAAACATAACACATGAAACCATAAAACTCTTAGTAGGAAAACATAGGCAAAAATCTCTTGAACGTAAGAATGAGCAATTTTTTCCTGGACTCATCTCCACAGACAAGGGAAACAAAATAAAAAATGAACAAGTGGGACTACACCAAACTAAAAAACTCCTGTATAGCAAAGGCACCACCAGCAGAACAAAAAAAGCAACTTACAGTATGGGAGAAATATTTGTAAATGATTTATCAGATAAGGGGTTAACATCCAAAATATATAAAGAACTCATATGCCTCAACACCAAAAAAACAAATAACCCAATTAAAAAATGGGCAGAGGAACTGAACAGACATTTTTTCCAAAGAAGAAATACAGATGGCCAACAGACACATGAAAAGGTGCTCCACATCACTAATCATCGGGAAATGCAAATCACAACCACAATAAGATCACCTCACACCAGTTAGAATGGCCACTATCCAAAAGACAAGAAATAACAAATGTTGGCAAGGATGTGGAGAAATAGAAATCCTCCTACACTGTTGGTGGGAATGTAAATTGATATAGCCACTGTGGAAAGCAATAAGGAGGTTCCTCAAAAAGCTAAAAATAGAAATATCATTCAATCCAGTAATTCCACTTCTAGACATTTACCCAAAGAAAAGAAAATTCCTGATTTGAAAAGATACATGCACATCTATGTTCATCATGGCACTATTTACAATAGCCAATTTATGGAAGCAACCAAAGTGTCTGTCAATAGATAAAAATAGATATTGTTCATATATACAATGGAATATTATTCATCCATAAAAAAGAAATTCTGTCATTTGCAACAACATGGATGGAGCTAATGGGAATTATGCTCAGTGAAATAAGCCAGGTGGAGAAAGACAAATTCTGTGTGATTTCACTTATTTGTGGAATGTAAAACCAAAGCAAAACAGAATGAACAAAACAGCAGTCAACCCTTAGAGACTGAGAAGTGACTGATGGTTACCATGGAGGAGGGGTTGGTGTGGGTGGATGTGGAGGTTGAGGGAGATAAAGGGGCACAAAAATTATCAATCGTAATATAAGTTAGTCACATGGATGGTAGTACAGCATGGAGAATATAACGATTGGTTATGTAACATCTTTCTATGTTGACAGTAACTACACTAGTGGAGGTGAGGGTTTAATAATGTGTGTAACTGTTGAACCACTGTGTTGTGTATTTGAAACCAATATACATTAAAAAAATAAGAGATGGCTGTACATATGCCAACATGGAATAATGCACTATATTAAGTGATAAAGCAAGTTACAGAAAAATAAATTCAATATGATTGCATTCATGTTTTTTTAAGTGTGTATGTGTATGCATGGTTTTTAAAAAATTAATGGAATCACACACTCACACCCAGTGTACATATGTAAGTTGTTAAAAACTAGACAATAGGCCCAAATGTCACTTACAGTAAGCCCATGTAATCAAACTGAGATTTAGCTCATAGTTTCAGCTTCTCCCAAAAATGGGATATTAAACCAGTCTATCAGGAATAGTCTAATCAGCACTAGCGAAGCAGTCATCCTTGCTGTTGAACCCATCAGCTCGGTGAACGTATTCTGCAAAACTTATTTTATCATTATTTCTGTTTACATAGCAACATTTGAATCACAGTAGGAAAAATATTACCTAAGGAGTATGAGCCTTGAAAGTAAATATTGAGCTTGCACCTGATAATTTGGTGAAATGAAATGCGGACAAAACAAAAAACCAACCTCCTTATGAATAAAATCAGTTCAGTAAAAAAAAAAAAAAGAAGGAAAAAACAAAAGGCTGAAGCAGGGATTTGCAAATGTGGCCACTTTTAATATTAGCATGAATTGTATCAGACATTGCAAAAAAAGTGTAACTAGGTTTACATGTTACTTATATGGAGAGTTAAGAGAAATGAGACCTGACACACATGTCATTTTAAAGATGTACTGATGTACAGCTTTATAGCTCGACATAAGAGACTACCATTTCTAATAGTGGCCCACAGAAGGTTGTAAAAGGGACAGCCAAACTCCCTCAGCTAAGAATGCAAAAATGCACACAACGTATTTAGAGGTATAAGTGTGTAAAATAGGGAGATTTCCTTTTCTGAGTTGTTCACCATCTTGCCATTGGCCCCATTTGCTTAAGAACCGACATTGTTTTGCATTCTTGAGTTTTCATCAAGTTCCAGGAACTGATCTTTCTTTAGAGCAATGTTACAGTGTTCATCATGCAAATGTGATTTTGCCTGGCATACGATTTTAATGTGTTTGCTGCTCACAGATGCTTTGATTTGCTCATCATGTAAACCTAGTTTTGGGAACCTCATGAATTTTGAATGAGCCATGCTGTTCAACAACGGAGCTTCTAAAAACTGCTTACTTATTCTTACTTCCAACACACTTTTTTTGCCTTTTGCCAAAATCCAAGTTTTCAGTACTTTCCCAGCTATTGAATGGAGTTTCTTTTTCTTGACCCATAAATAGGCAACCTGAAAAGATTCTTCTTGACCCAATGCTACTCAAGCTTTCATGGTTTGAGATTGGCACAGGATAGTAACAATTTGCCCTTCCCATATTTTGGTGCTAGCTCTGGACATCTTTAGTGACCTATGATAGCCTGAGTCACTGCACCGTGAGTGTCTTTCATTTGGCGTGTATGAAGGTATAGAATAGCTTCTGTCAGGAAACCTGTGGAGTCTTCTGAGGGAGTGAAATAGCCCCAAAGGGCTTGCAATTAAAAGCTTACTGAATTTGAGCAAAACCAGGGCGTTCTGAACCATGCAACAGAATGCTGGCCAAGAAACGCCCTGAGTGTGGACAGGCAAATGCAGTCTTAGCCACCCACTGGATGGAGACGGCTCATCTCTGTCCAATTCTCTGCACGTAGTTCACCAGGGCAGTCACTTCTTTTGCCTTCACACACTGGTGCTAGTTGTATTGGATTAAAAAATAACTATCAGACAACAATGGTCCCAGGTGATCATGTGCTGTGGGAAGTGGTCCACACTGGCTTGTGTCCGTTTGTGATTTATGCTGTTGCAGCATATTTGAATTTTTACATATGAATCTTCTAAAGGAACCTGACAGATGTCATTCCCAAACCAGAGCCTTGCAACCCTGGTTGAGGATAATTGCTTTAGGGAACAGCAAAGGGCATCTAGAAGCATCTTGAGAGGAGAGGGAAAGAAGGAGGAGGAGGAGGCTCAGAATGTGGATTTCCCACTTTCTCAAGTGAGTCATTAGATTCAAACCCACTGTTTCCAAATAAGCATTACTAATTACTTTTTAAAAAATCAAATGTACATCACAGTGGTTCAACGACCCCTCTCACTCCCCCCCACTCCCACTCACTTCCCTTCCCTTTTGTAACTACTAGTCACTTCTCAGTTTGAGTCTAATGCTGTTTTCTTCTTTCTGTTTTGCTTTGTTTTTAAATTCCACAAATAAGTGAAATCATATGGTATTTGTCTTTCTTCCTGGCTTATTTCACTGAGCATAATACCCTCTAGATCTATCAATGTTGTTGCAAATGGCAGAATTTCTTTTCTTTTTTGGCTGAATTATATTCCATTGTGTATATGTACCACATCTTTATCCATTCATCTATTGATGGACACTTATGTTGCTTCCAGATCTTGGCTATTGTACATAGTGCTGCTATAAACATAGGGGTGCATATGTCTTTTTGAATCAGGAATTTTGTTTTCTTTGGGTAAATTCCTAGGAGTGGAATTCCTGAGTTAAATGGTATTTTTATTTTTAGTTTTTTGAGGAACTTCCTTACTGCTTTCCACAGTGGTTGCACCAATTTGCAGTCCTACCAACAGTGTAGAAGGGTTCCTATTTCTCTGCACCCTCGCCAGCATTTGCTTTTTCTTGTCTTTTGGATAGTGGCCCTCCTACCTGGTGTGAGGTGATATCTCATTGTGGTTTTAATTTGCATTTCCCTGATGATTAGCAGTATTGAGCATCTTTGCATGTGCCTGTTGGCCATCTGAATTTCTTCTTTAGAGAAGTGTCTGTTCAGGTCCTCCACCCATTTTTTGATCGAGTTATTAATTTTTTGGGTGTTGAGGCATATGGGTTATTTATATACTTTGGATGTTAACTGCTTATCTGATAAATCATTTACAAATATTTCTCCCATACTGTACATTGCATTTTTTGTACTGCTGATGGTGTCCTTTACTGTACAGAAGTTTTTTAGTTTGATGTAGTACTACTTGTTTATTTTTTATTTTGTTTCCCTTGCCCAGGGAGATGTGTTCAGGAAGAAGTTGCTCATGTTCATATTCAAGAGATTTTTGTCTATGTTTTCTTATAAAAGTTTTATGGTTTCATGACTTACATTCAGGTCTTTTATCCATCTTGAGTTTATTTTTGTGTATGGAGTTAGGCAATAATCCAGTTTCATTCTCTTACATGTAGCTGTTCAGTTTTTCAAAACCAGTTGTTGAAGAGGCTGTCATTTCCCCATTGTATACTCATGGCTCCTTTATCATATTTTAATTGACCATATATGCTTGGGTTTATATCTGGGCTCTCTGTTCTGTTCCATTGATCTATGGGTCTGTTCTTGTGCCACTATCATACTGTTTTGATTACTGTAGGTTTGTAGCCAAGTTTGAAGTCAGGGAGCATAATCCTCCCAGCTTTGTTCTTCTTTTTCAGGATTGCTTTGGCTATTTGGGGTCTTTTGTGGTTGCATATGAATTTTAGAACTATTTGTTCTAGTTCATTGAAGAATGCTGTTCTTATTTTGAAAGGGATTGCATTGAATCTGTAAATTGCTTTGGGAAAGATGGCCATTTTGACAATATTAATTATTCCTCTCCATGAGCATGGGATAGATTTCCATTTTTTGGTGCCTTCCTTAATTTCTCTCATGAGGGTCTTCTAGTTTTCAGAGTACAAGTCTTTCTCTTCCTTAGTTAGGTTTATTCCTAGGTATTTTTTTCTTTTTGGTACAATTGTAAATGGAGTTGTTTTTCTAATTTCTCTTTCTGCTAGTTCATTGTTAGTAAACAGGAATGCAACAGATTTCTGTGTATATTAATTTTGTATCCTGCTACTTTGCTGAATTCAGTTATTAGTTGTAACAGTCTTTTGGTGGAGTCTTTAGGGTTTTTTATGTATAATATCATATCATCTGCAAATAGTGACAGTTTAACTTCTCCTTACCAATTTGAATGCCTTTTATTTCTTTGTGTTTTCTGCTTGCCATGGCTGTGACCTCCAGTTCTATGTTGAATAAAAGTGGGGAGAGTGGGCGTCCTTGTCTTGTTCCCAATCTTAGAGAGAAAGCTTTCAGCTTTTCACTATTAAGTATGATGTTGGCTATGGGTCTGTCATATATGGTCTTTTTTATGTTTAGGTACATACCCTTTATACCCATTTTTTGAGAGTTTTTATCATGAATGGATTTTGAATTTTACCAAATGCCTTTTCAGCATCTGTTGAGATGATCATTTGATTTTTGTCTTTTTTGTTAAGTGTGTGTGAAATTGATTGATTTATGTATATTGTACCATCCTTGCCTCCCTGGAATAAATCCCACTTGGTCATGATGGATGATCTTTTTGATGTACTTTTGGATTTGGTTTGCTAACATTTTATTGAGAATTTTTGCATCTATGTTCATCAGGGATAATAATCTGTAATTTTCCTTTTTACTAATTGCTTTTTCACATGTATGCCTATAAATGTAAATGAGTGTTTTATCAGAATCCTGCGTGCCTTAGTTAGCTTAGGCTACTATGACAAAGCGCCCCATACAGGGCGGCTCAGAGAACAAGCATTTATTTCTTCCAGTTCTGGGGACTAGAAGTCACAGATCGAGGTGCCTGTAGATTCTGTGTGTGGTGAGGGCCCTGTGGTGCCATATCCTCACATGGCAGAGTGGAAAGAGGGAACTCCGGTCTCTTCCTCCTCTTATAAGGACACTAAATCCATCATGGGAGCTCCACGCTTATAACTTCATCTGCATCTAATCCCAAAGGCCCCACATCCAAATACCATCCCACTGGGTGTTGGAACTTCACCAAATGAAATCTGGGGGGACACAAGCAAACAAGCAATCAGTCCATAACACTGCTGAAATTCTAAGAAAAACAGAATCAAGTATTTAGCAGGTGGGCAAATTATGTCCTAAAGTCTTCCCATTACCCTTGAGAAAATCTGCCTCCCAGGGATGCTATGGCCCCACCAGGGAGGTCTTGGGGTGGGTGGTGCCTGGGACAAGCTGGCCCAGGCAGCACATGCAGCAGTCTCTTCAGCTGCATCAGGAGTGGGACCCGGTGCCGTGTCCTCCTCGGTCCCACTGACTCCCAGGCAGCTTGGCCCGGAAAGCTGGGGTGTCTGAGCAACACACAGCAACTCCCACGAATGGGGCTGCACTTGCTCTGCCCCCTGTGCTTTTAAGAAGCAGTTAGCCTCTATGCTCTGCTTCTTCAGTTGCAAAGCCAGGGGTTGGATGCCTCCAATGGTGGAGGAGAGTCAACCAACCTATGGATCTTGGGATGAAGTAACACTAATGGGAACATTTCTTTTATTTATTTATTTGTTTGTTTGTTTGTTTGTTTTTTGGGAACATTTCTTTTTGAAGATTTCCATTTTCATCCTTAAGTTGCATGAGAACTTTGCATTCTATGCTAGACATGTTCATGTTTATTTAAATATCAATGTCTTAAATCACTTCTCATGAAACACAGTTAATGTGCCACAGTCTTCCTGTGGCTTAGAGAGTTGCCCAACCTAGTCCAGTGGCCCTGGATGAACACACCTCAGTTTGAGAAGCATGACTTGAGTCTGGAGCAGCTGCAATGTGCTCCCTGCAATGCACTGTGGCCGGTGAAGTCACTGACTGATGGCCGTCCTCATTCCCTGCAAATATCATCTCCAGTGGAAGAAGGACTTTGCAGGTGTGATTAAGTTAAGGGTCTTGAGATGATCCTGGATTCTCTGGGTGGGCCCAGCATTATCACAGGGTCTGTGTAAGAGGGAGGCAGGAGGGGTTGGGGCCAGAAGAGAAGGCAGTGGCAGGAAGTAGGCAGAGACTGGAGTGATGCACTTTGAAGATGGGGAAGGGGCCACGAGCCCAGAACACAGGCACCACTGGAAGATGGAAAAGGCAAGGGAATGGATTCTCCCCTCCGAGCCTCCAGAAGGAAGCTACTCTACCGATACTTTGACCTTAGCCCTATGAAATTGATTTTGAGTTCTGACCTCCAAAATGGTAAGAGAACAAACTTGTGTTATATTAAGCCACTGTGTTTGTGGGGGTAATTTGTTATGAACAATAATAGGAAACTAATACAGTTGGTACCAAAGCCCAGGCCACTTCAGCAGTGACCCCATGCCAGAAATTCTTGTCTATGTATTCATGACTTTGTGCCTTGTTAAGTAAATCAGAAAAACAATAGAAGCTTTCACTAGACACGCATCATAAAAGCCCAGTTTCAGAGAGGAGAACGGACTTCCTAGGCTCTCACCTGAGCCCATTTTCCTGTCCCTGCCCAGGTAATGGCCGAGCTCTTGCACTCTCTCTGTAAAGAGGGAGTCAGTGCCTGCAAACGACATTCCTTGTGCTGTCAGCATCCCCAGACAGCCCCGGCTCATCTGAGGACCTGTTTCTTAACTGACATGGGTGTCTGTCCTGACACATTTGATCAGGGAAGAGCAGAGCGTGTCCCAGGGTGAGTGTCTAATTTGGCTTTGCCACTCCTCAGGAATTAAGGGCCATCTCAGTCTGTTCTGGCTGCTTTAACAATACCTCCCACTGTTGGGTGGCTTATAGCCAACAGACATTTATTTCTCACAGTTCTGGAGGCTGGAAGTCCAAGATCCAGGTGCCAGCATGGTCGGGTTGGGGTGAGGACCCTCTTTGCTGCATATGCTGACTTCTTGTATCCTCATGTGGTGGAAAGAGCGAGCTCTGGGCCTGCTTGATAAGGGCACTGATCCCATTGAAGAGGTACCACCTTCATGACCTAAGCACCCCACAAGGCCCCTAACACCATCACATCGGGGCTTAGGACTTCAACATATGAATTTGGGGGGATACAAACATCCCATCTACTGGGAGGCCAACCTCTGACCTGTCTCATTCTTGGTTTCTCACTCTAATTCCTCTTGATTCATCATAGGAAACTTTCTTTTTGTTCTCATTAAAACAACAACATTTTCAAGGAAAAGGTGAAATTAAGCAAAATTTTTCAGTATAAAAATTTTCATTATGGGACATTTCAAATATATCCAAAGGTGGAAAGAGCAGTATAAGGAACCCCCATACACCCATCATTGTGCTTCAACAGTTATCAATACACAGCCAGTCCTGCATTATTGTCACCCCGCCCCCCAGCCCACCAACCACTGCAGTGTTTGAAAGCAAGTCCAGACACCATGTCATTTCATCAGTAAACACTTACATGGTTATTTTAAAGAATAGTTAATGTAAACAGAAAATACAACATCTGAAAGGTAGAAAGCAAAGTTAAGAAGTCATGAGGCTTCCCTGTCCCACTGGAGTCAAACCCTGCTCCCCAGAGGCAATGGCTATAAACTAGTTTCTAACTAGTTCTTCTAAGCGGAGGCACCACTTAGTCCCACAAAAAGATTTGTTGTAAGAAATCAGCCCCTGAATAGGCCTGAGCTGTTCTTCAGCGTGTCTTTTTGATGGCACCCTGGTGAGCATGGTCGGATTGGACTCTATTGAACACCGTGTAGGTTAATTAGTATCCACGGCTTGATTGATCTTCAAGCTACCTAAAGATGAATGTTACTCAAAACTCAGTTTTTTAAAGCACCCACAGCCTTGGCCATACATAGGATGTAAGACCTAGCAGGGCCCTTAGTACTGATTTAGCTGAGCCCTGGGAGGCAAGGGAATTGAGTGAGACCAGGGAAGCCAAGCTGATGGCAGAGAAGAGATGAGCATCTGGTTCTGAGTCCAGCACTCTGTCCACTCACTCTGTCTCCTGAATTCTTCCCAGCCTGCCATGGGAAGAGCATGTTAGGTGCATGCCATTACCCACAGTTGAGGGCAGATGCTGCATGCTCTTAAATTTGCCCCTGGAGAAGGAATCCTTAGGGTGTTTGATGGAGCAGCCAAAAGTGTGTTTTACATGCCAGAGCTGCCCATAGAAAACTCTTACCAGGATTCAAGACACTCTCAACAAAACATTGCCAGGGTCCCACCATGAACTCTGCTCCTCTGCTCACTGCATGCAGGTCACCTTAAGCATGCATTTGTGCAGTTCTGAAGGGTTTAAAAAGCTCCTTTACATCCCACAATTTGTGTGTCCCCCCTCCTTTAAGGCAAAGAATTATAACCTTGGTTTTATATAAAAGAAAATGAGATTCAGACATCCTAAGTGGCCAGCCCAAGGACATACAGTCAGAAAGGGGACAAGCCAAGGCTCAAATGATTGATCTGTGGCCCCCAGCCCAGTGCTCCATGTTCATAGCAGCTGTAAATACAAAGCTGGGTCAATGTCTCTATTTAATGAGAATATGTAAAACTTGACCACTATCTTGAAAACCCAAAAGCACAAGTATGTGTTTGTCTTGGCACCAATTTTAATTTAGCAGTTTCGGAAAGGGCATTCCCAGCAGGGGGCAAACTGGGTGTGTGTGGAATTATAAGCAGTTTTTGCTTCTGAAGCATGAAACGGGAGTCAGGCAGTGGAAACAGGAACTGGAGAGGTGGGCAGCCGTCAGCTTACGGAGAAGGGCTTTGTATACCATGGGAAGTGACCGAGGATTTTAAGCAAGAAGTAACATGGAAATGTTTGTATTTTACAAGGGTTATTTGGGTTGCCAAAAGGAGAATGAATTGAAGATGCCAGGACCAGAGGCAGAAGGACCAGCTGGCAGGCTGCACATCGGCCAAGTGAGAGAGGGTGAGAAGGTGGGGCTGGGAGTGGGGAGAGAAGGAACACTTGGTGGCCCTGAGGTCCATATCAAGAACCCATAGTGAAGTTTAATTATTGACTTCTTCTACTAATGTTACAATGCAGGATGTGGCATTGTTCTCTGGTTTAACATTTATTGAAAAAATGTAAGACATAATGAACATACAATGCACAGGTATTAAATGTTCAGCCCTATGAGTTTTGACAATTGTACAACTGGTATGCCCACCAGGATAGTGGCTGACAGGTAACTCCAGGTGCAGACACTGTGAGAAGTTCCACTGCCATGGAATGACACTAGCATTGCAGCCCTCTGATTACTTTATCTCCAATCTTCTGTATGACCTAGAGAAATTACAAAGGGAGAAGGGACAGGAACGAACCCCAGTTGAGCACAGTGTAAACTGCATGCCGGGTGGTGACAGAATCATGGCATTAACCTTCCCAGTGAGTCTCACCACCAAACTGAGAAATAGGAATGATGGAGAAATTGCACCTTGGAGGCTGTCTGTGTTGTTAGGTGAAGCAAAGGAAGAAGTGTTCCTGAGCAGCCAAGAGTGAATAGCTGGAGGTTGGACACAATGCACATTTCTTAGAATCCCCCATTTCACACTGTTCACCCATGAGCGCTTTAGGCAAGACCTCTGAAATAGTGACAGAGCAACAATGCTCATCACACCCCATAAGTGCAGAGGTCAGGATGGAGCTCCACTCAGGTCAGCAATAGCCAGAGGGAGAGGCCACCGTGCAGCTCATGTGAGGAATGCCGCTGAGTCCTAGAGGGCTCGAGGGACAGCTGGTGCCTCCACATGGGACCCAGAGGGCCTGAAGTTCCTTGAGTAAGGGCCCTTGGGTCCCAGGCTGCACTGCCACTAATGTACCTCCCGGTTTAGCTGCCACTGAAAAGTGCTTCAGAAGCAGATTTTTTAAATCACCGGCATGAAAGTTGTAGGCATAAGGTAACTAAATGTTGTTCGAAAGGCCCATATTTCTTAGCCCTGAAATGGGTCAACTGCAGGGTCGTCTTCCCCTGAGTGCTCAAAGTTTTTGTTCCTTTTTTCTGACAGATTGGCTCTTTTTAAAAATTTTCAAACAGAACACATAGAACTGTAAGTTATGCTTCCTGCTTTTTTGAGGCTCATGCTCTTTGGACAGTTCCAATATGTTTCTGCTCATGAAAGACTGGTTTTGGACTGAGAAAGTGCTAACTTGCTAGAACTCACTGGGGACTTGCAGGAAAGGCAATAAGGACCTACGGCTGGAGCTGGAGGGGCCACGAGGAGGACAGACCTGGGAAGAATTTTACTCAACTTCGTGGATTTCTGTGCCAGGCTTTTTTTTTCAGTAGGATGGCAGCAAATTGGCCCTTGGTTTGTGATGACAGCTACTCAGAAGTTTGGGTACGTTGCAAGGAAATTCTATAAAGTTTTAGTGAGATTTAGGAGAATTCTCACAATGTGCTGTTCAAGTTTAAAAAGTTAGCTTTTCACACTGATCCAGTTTTGTAAGAAAAAGTAGATAGGTTAATTGGTGTAAAGAAAAAGCCATTAGGAGGACACTGTATTGCTTAGGTTTTAGGGCTGTAAAGAGTAGAGACTCACTGAAATTTCTCAAGAAAAGGGAGGTTCACTGCAAAGAACCACATGCTCAAGGACACAGGAAAAGCCGGAACCATCAGGACTGAGGATTATTCTGGAATCGAGGCAGGTCTAGAGGCCTCAGGAGTGCAAGCCTGCAGTACTGGGGTTTCCTTCTGCCACTGTGACTCCAGCATCGTGAGACTCGCTTCCTCACTCCCTTTCTGTATATTCTCTCTTTCTCACAGCTTCTACTTAGATTTCTGCCCCTTCACACTTGTGGCTTGTGGAGGACCCAGCAGGACTGAGCCGGTCCTCCTAAAGTCATTCTTTCAGCCAGGTCCCAACTACTGCCACCATTCTCTCAGCAGCTCCTGGTTCTAACATGCGGGAGGGAACATCCATATTCCACTTGGTTTGTGCCCAGCCTCATCATCAGCCCAGCAGATGGAAATTAGGCTGCTTTGGGATACCTGTGCTGCCTGGTCCAATTAGCAAGGGACGCTGGTGACATGGGTCACTTTGACCTAGCTCCTTAGTGGGGCAATTGAAGAGGTCATGAGACAATATACACAACATGTTAACCTACCTAAAATATGAATGAAAGGGAAGGATGCAATCCCACACTGGTAGCGGCAGCCATTGGTGGAGCACGGCCATCACTCACCCCCTCTCCCTCTGGGAGATGCCTCACGTCTGGCCGAATAAGCAGCGGCTGCGTCCTCCTCGCTGCTGTCACTCTCCATGTTTTGTTTGGGCTGGAGCATCCAGAGCTGAACCCCAGCCCAGACTGCCAGGCTTGTCTGTTTCAGTGTTCCTGTTTTCCAGCAGAAATATCTGAATCTGATTGAATTATGACTTGTTTTTCAATCTGTTTAATAAAAGCATTATTAGGAAAAATCAAGCATTAAATGAAAAATAATTTTTTCTTTTCCCCTACTTACATTGGATGTTTATTTTTCTTTTTATTTAGCTATCTAAGAGAGAAAAAAATGGGGTGTTAGGTGACCGTGTGCAGGAGACACGCCCCTCTGTGAAGGCGGGGGCACCCTTTATTCGGCCAACACCTCCTCTGGGCAGTGACCGGGGAAGGCAGGGGCCCTGCTGTTTGAATTTCGTCTCCAGAATTGCCGAACACCTGCATGTCTTGAACCTTGTTCAAGATTCCTAATCAGTAGAGAATGTGTTCTTTCAGGAGGTCAGATCCGTCTCTCACTTGAGAGTCTGTGCTCTGGGAGCTTCTGGAATGAACTCTTTGTTCTGAGTTCTGTACTTGTGTGGAAAGGTCCCTCGGAGGAAATCAGGTTTGTCTATTCAGAACAACTCACAAAAGGGAGAGTTGTAAACACTCTGATAGACAAGGTTTGCTTCAATAAATTAACAATTACCCTGAAATGATTACACCCGAGTGCTTCCTCCTCCCCACCCTTGGAGCACCGATCCTGCCAAATGTACTGAGCTCTTTATAAAACCGGCAACAGCAAGGAAATTCCAAGTCAAGAAGGTAATGGAGGCCCCTTATCAGGGTAGGAGGAACAGGGATATGAAAAAGCTGTGAAAGGCAGTAGTTTCTCAGATTATAAACCCAGCAACAGCTGCAAGCCCTTGGTTAGTATCTTTATGTGATCACAAATACACTTCTGAAGATCATTCTTACGGAGTTTTAAAATCAAGGTTTGGGGTTTCTCGCTGGTGTCTTTATAGGTTTGGATTAGTTTACGGATTAGTGTACAGATTAGTGGAACACAGCTCTTTAAATGAATACTATGGACTGAATTATTCTCTTGGACAAAGAAGTAAATCCCATAGTAGTAAAAGATATAAACCACAGGATTATCTGTCCTAAAATCTTATCACTCAAATCTTAGATCCTGTTTGGGAACTATTTATTAGAATTTGAGAACCAAACATATGTTATTATCCATCAAAAACATGATTATATCAATAGCATGGGAATTATTGGTTATAATCAAGACTCCGGGTGAGCATTTTGTCTCCATCATACATTAGCATTTTTACTAGAGACTGTGGGGATCTAGCCACTCATCATAGGGACCCATTGTTTGGGTTCTACAAAATTGGTATTTTTTAGAAAAAATATTTGTTCATGTCTTTAACATTTAAAAATTTTAGTTACTTTTTGAAAACATAATACATTCTCTTGACTCACAATTCAAAGCTACAAAAGGACACAGAGTGAATGCTCCTTCCTTTTCTTTCTCAACCTCTCATTCCCCCTCTCCAGAGGCAGCCATTGTTTTCATGTACCTGTGACTCCTTCCAGATATTTCATTGATATACAAGCACGTATGTGCATAATTTTTCTCTGCTTTAAACAAATTGTAGACTATTATACACTTTTTTTCTACACTTTGCCTTTGTCTATTAACAGTATATCTTAGAGGTTATCCTGTTCTGCAGAGTATTCCATTATAGGAGTGTACCATCATTTAATCTACCACTGCTGTTGGACCTTCAGAAAAAAAGTTGATTGTTGTCAGTTTGATGGATGAAAAATGGC
This sequence comes from Manis pentadactyla, assembly GCF_030020395.1. Lineage (NCBI taxonomy): Eukaryota > Metazoa > Chordata > Mammalia > Pholidota > Manidae > Manis > Manis pentadactyla. The sequence goes on from NC_080024.1 coordinate 109,770,361, forward strand.
ATTTCCATGTTTTCATTTATGTGCTTATATTCTAATTTCTCAAATTATGAGAGAGATTGAGAATCTTTATAGTCATTGGCATTTCCTCTTCTTTGAATAGTCCATTTATATACTTTCTTTTTTTTTAGTCGGGTCATTATTCTTTTTCTTACTAATTTATCAAATAAAATTTCCCAATTGGTCATGTCTTTTTCACTGTATATGATTTTTTCTTAATTCCCAAATTCAAATTGTGGCTTTGTGGTAAAATGTATCGATTTTCTCTTTACTGACTTTAAAACTTTAAATTGTAATTAGAAAGACCTTTCCCACACTAAGATTAAAAACTATATCTTGGGGGGTATTTTTGTGGTTTAATTTTTTGTATCTAAATCTTTGATTGATATGGAATTTATTTTGGAATAAGGTGTGTGGTGGGATTTGTTTTATTCTCCTTCAGCTGGTTGATACTATGGACTGAAAGTTCACGTGTGGGAGCCCTAGTCCCCAATGTGACGGGGTGTTGGAGGTGACCTTTGGGAGGTGATTGTGTTTAGATGAGATCATGAGGTAGAGCCCCTATGATGAGGCTGATGCTGTTATAAGGGCAAGAAAGAGACAGGAGAGCTCTCTCTCTGTGTGTACGCACCAAGGAAAGACCATCTGAGCACATAACTAGCAAGACAGCTCTCACCAAAAACCCCACCATCTGGCCCCTGATCTGAAACTTCCAGCCTCCAGAACTGTGAGAAAATGTATGCTGTTTATGCCATGTAGTCTGGTATTTATTCTAGCAGCTGAGCTGACTGGGACAGTTATCCAGTGTCTCCCAATTTATTTAATAATAATTCCCCACCAGTGAGTAACTGCACCTTTACCCTATATGCACATTTTATGTATTTGGAACTATTTCTGGATTTGCACATACCACATGTATGGCTGTTAATATGCCAGTATCTGCGCTGCTGTAATTACTTTACCATTTATAACATGTTTTAAAATCCCTTACCTGATTTTAAATGCATTTTGTAAGTGATTTAGTACTGGTGTTCTTTTGATGCCATCAACAGAAATAGATTCTTAAGAAATAGCATTTAGGACTTGCCATGGGAATGAAGGAGATATCTAAGCTGGCCTGTGCATACAGTAAAACAACAAATTTGACTGGATCTATACTGTTGGAACTCAACCAAGAATTAGGAGAAGTGCAAATTGTAGCGCTCCAAAATCTTACAACTACAGACTATTTACTGTTAAAAGAACATATGGGATGTGAACAGTGCCCAGGAATGGGTTGTTTTAATTTGTCTGATTTTTCTCAAACTATTCAAATTCAGTTAGATAATAACCATCATATCATTGATAAGTTTTCACAAATGCCTAGGGTGCCTAACTGGTTTTCTTGGTTTCACTGGAGATGGCTGGTAATTACAGGTATGCTTTGGTTATGTAACTATACTCCTATTATGTTAATGTGTGTGCGCAATTTAAGTAGTAGCTTAAAATCTATACATGCTGAAGTTACTCTACAAGAAGATATGTCAAAGAAATAATCAATCTTCCCATGTTTTCTCCCGCCTGCTACTTCTATAGCTTTTCTTCTTCCTTCCTAATTACAACGAATTCTTAAATAGAATTCGTGCCTCATATCAAATTTACCGAGTATCATAACTCCTCCAAGTGGTAAAGATACCTCAAGACAAATGCTGGGCATAGAAGCCACAGGGCATAAATATGCAAAGAAATACAAAGCTAACCATTTCAAACAATAAGGCTTCTCTCTCACTTACCAACTTCACATTTCCCTGTATGGCCCCGGAAGATGACTGGTTAGCCAGAGACGGGTAAGATTCCTCAAGGGAGCAACAACCTAAGACAGGCACAGTCGCAGGGGGGTCATCAGGTGAGAAATTGGGGATCAACAGAGGTGAGGCTTAGAACCTCACCCTCCCTGTTCTGAGAGAAATCTTCTGCATATGTGGATGTTTTATTGCCCTTGTCTAGCTTGGATTAACACATAGTCTACAGGCACACACCTGATCATCTACATTTGCTCTCTTACAACACTAAACTATGTTTTCTACCTTTATGTTGTATCTACCTACCACTTCAGCATTTTATTAAAAATAATAAAGAGAGAAATGTGGTATCCACACATAAATCAAGTATAAAAATCAAATGTGTATTCATATTTGAACTGACTGTTTATAGTTCATAATGCATGAGCAAAACCAAAAGTTTCTGTGATGACTGCCCTGGTACTGTTCACCATGTAACTTATTCACTATGTAAGAATTTGTTCTCCATGTAAGAACTTGTTCGTTATGCTTCAGAAGATTGGAGACTGACGAAAATTAGGCTTGGGGTGGATTAATGATTGTGCATTGAGCATTGACTCCCCTATACAGAATTTTATTGTTGTTAACAACCATTTGATCAATAAATATGAGAGATGCCCTAACAACAACAACCAAAAAAAAGTACACACTTCCAATTGTAAAATAAATAAGTAACCGGGATGTAATGTATAGCATAAGGAATATAGTCAAAATATTGTAACAACTTGGTATGGTGATAGCTGGTACCTAGAATTATCATGTATATAAATGTTGAATCACTGTGTTGTACACCTGAAACTAATGTAATGTAATACTGTGTGTCAACTACCCTTCAATAAAAAATAATTATCTAAAAAAAAAAAAAAAAAAAAAAAAAAAGATATATGAAAAGACAACAGGTACATGAAAAGATGTTTAGCATCACCGGTCATTAGGGAAATGCAAATCTAAATTGTAATGAGATGTCACCTCATGCCTGTTAGAATGGCCACCATCCAAAAGGCAAGAGATAACAAATGCTGGCATGGATGTGGAGAAAAGGGGAGCCTGTGCACTGCTGGTGGGATGGTAAAGCCACTATGGAAAGCTGTATGGGGGAGTCTCAAAAAATTCAAGACAGAACTACCATATGACCCAGCAATTCCACTTCTAGGAATATATCCAAAGGAAACACTAACATGAAAAGACATCTATACCCCTATGTTCACAGCAGCATTATGTACCACAGCCAAGACATGGAAACAGCCTGAGTATCCATGGACAGATGAATGGTTAAAGAAGTTGTGGTACATAGACACAATGGAATATTACTCAGCCATAAAAAGGAATTCCTGCCATTTGCAACGGCATGGATGGACCTAGAGGGCACTACACTGAGTGAAGTAAGTTAGACAAAGAAAGACAAATACTGTGTTATCTCACTTGTATGCGAACTCTAAAAACAAAATGAAAAGAAAAGCCAAAACTTGTAGAAAAAGATGAGACTTGTGGTTACCAGAGGCAGTGGGTGGGGGTAGGGAGGATTGAAGGGAGGTGGTTAAAGGTATTAACTTCCAGTTACAAGGTAAATAAGTGCCAGGGAGCTGATGCACAGCATGGTAACTATAGCTACTAATATGGTATCATATACTGAAAGCTGCTAAGACAGTAGATCTTAAATGTTCTCACCACAGAAAAGAAATGGTAATTATGTGATGGGACGGAGGTGTTAGTGCTGTCGTGGTAGTCATCTTGCAATACATAAATGTACCCAATCAACATATTGTATGCCTTAAACTTACCAATGTTATAGGTCAATTATATCTCAATAAAGCTGGAAAAAATTAAAAAAAAAAAAAAAAAAAAGAAATAGCATTTAACTGGAAGATTCTTGGGGTAGCTCTCAGAATCAACATAATCAAATTGGGAATTAAATCAACTTTGGAGAATTCCTTTGGTAGAGCTTCTTTCCAGAGTGGTGCCATTACTGTGACTACTGGGTTTGTGGGTCAGTATCTTCAAGTTTCAAATTCTTGAATTAGACGTGGGCTGTTCTAGCTTAGATCAGGTGTCTTGGCCCCAGGATCAATCAGCTGTGACTGGGATGCAGGGTGACTATCACACTGAAGAGACCACTGAGAGGTCGTGTGAGAAGGAAGTTACCCTAGTTAATGTCTGCTCCACATGTGAATTCTTGACGCCTCCCTTCTCTGAATCCTTGACGTTGCTAACTTAATACACTTTTATATTGAGAAGGAAACACTCAGACTTCTATCCCCAGCAGTTGAGAAGCCTGGAAAAAATTGCAGACAAAAATTAAGAAATGCTGATAAAACATAACCAATCTTTTTTTAAATGCATCACTGAACTTGTGAAAATTTGAGGAAATCTCCCAAATTAAAAAAAAAGAAAGAAGAAAAACCTGATGGTAAAGCTAAAACTGGCACTTTTGTTACCCCTGCCATACAGGTTAGCTGATTGCAGCAACCAGAAGACTTGAGCTTTAATGGGGCAAGAAGAAGACAGAAGGCATATGCCCAGATCAAGTAGGGATTGTAGCCTGGAGGCCCTCTCCCACTGCCCAGGGAAATTTCAAGAATCCTTAGAAAAGTGTGGACTGGAAGAAATTCTCCCTCTGACAATAGAAGAACAAGAGACAGCAGAACAACCATCTGGGCTGGCCTGGGCTCTGGATGGAAAATGTCTCCCTGAGAGTTCATGGCCACGAGCATGCCTTCATGCTACTCTAGAGTTCGAATGTCTGCTGCCAACCTATGCTGACTCCTGTGAGCCAAGAAATTCACATCAAGGGTCTCTGCATTGGTAACTCCCTCCAGCAGCTGCAGAAGTGAATAAAAATCTTTCCAGAAAGTATATATCCACAACCTAGGTCTTCTAGGAATAACACCATCAAAGCCCTGTTGAATACAGTTTACTCTCCCAAAGTATAAAATGTATGTAGAAATGGGCCCCCATGAGTGAACTAGACACAGAAAGCTTGGCCATTGGGATGAAACACATCAGAATGCCGCTTTGGCAGCTGCCATCTGTGGGTATCGCTGCTGTCTGACTGACTGCCTATATCCGTTGACCATGCAACTCATAAACACACACTTCACATGCTGAGAGAGCCTCACAATAAAACTGTCCCACTACCAAAACATTCGGAAACACCTACACCTTCTTGTCAGTAATTGTACCCCAGAACGAGTTCAGACATTGATTCTGCCAATATGTGCTTTATTCCCCAGTTACCAACAGGCATGAGTTTTAAAAGTTTGATCACCAATAATATTTTAATTACCAATTTATACTCTTTAAAAAAAAATTCTCGTAGCAGTATCCAGAAGAAAATCAGCAACAATCCAGGGAGAAAAGCCACTTAAAGAAGAGGCAAATCCAAATAGTTAAGAAAATACAGAATATGATCGTGGGCTTTATTCAAAGGCAGTGAATATATGTTGAGACTCCCATCAGATGGAAGAAACACTCATCACAGTGCTTATGCTCTACAATAAAGACCTAAAAATAAGTAACCTGGTTTCCTGGGTTCCCTGCAGCTGAACCACTGGCTGTGATAAAGTTCTAAAATTTTCTGGCTGGCCATTTTTAGTACCTACTATGTACCTGGATAAATAAAAATTATAATAAATTATTACTGCATTACCTCTCTATGAATTATAACTAAGCTTAAAATAATAGACTGGACAACATGTAGCAATTGAGGAATATGTCATTGCTTATGGGTTTTTATAATGCCATTTATTATAACTCAAAATGCATTTTTTTATCCTCAGAAAATACATCACATACTTGAGATTCAAATTGGCTTTCATAGTTCCTTCATACTTTAGCTAAAGAAGTACTTCTCAACTGATTTACTAGATTACACTAGGAAGAATTTTTAGCATGTTAAGCAAGGAAAAAAAATCAATTGCCATGTTGCAAATGGAAAAATACAGATGTTGAAATACTTTTATTATGTGACTTCCAGTTGTTCTAAAGACTGCCCTCTGTAAAAGTGGCTTTGTCAAGAGAGCAACTTAATAAAGCTGAGACTTTTCCTAAAGCTGACCAAGTAGAAACCTTTAGTTTCTACTTGTGCTTTACCCAAGCCCCTTTTTTGGAGAATTATCTATATTTCTCTGGAGACCCACCATTCCCCAGCTCCATCCATGTGATTTGGGAGGGCTTCCCTGGACCAGTGTGAGAACTTGCTGGGACCTCTTCTGGAGCTGTCTGCATAGCAATGAGCTCCTCCTGCTGGCACTGCCCACCAGAGGAGTAAGCCAGCTGCGGGGGAAGGCTTCTGGGGAAGTGCTAGCCCAGCAGGTTACCACAGAGCTGCAGGTGAGAAAGACTGCTTCCTGTATTCAGCCACTCCTTAAGCAATGGCATCCCTGAGCTTTTCAGGTATGTGAGCTCTCTCACCTCTCCCAAACCCCACCTTTGAGCTGTTTTAAATTTCATTTCTGCCATTTGCAACCAAACCTGCCCTATAAGAAATACTAAAGGGAGTCCTTTAGGTTGAAATGAAAGAACACTAGCCAGTAACTTGAATCCACATGAAGACATAAAGGACGCCAGTAAAAGTCCTAAAGAGTAAATAAAAAAAACAGTGTAAATATGTTTTTTGTTTGTAACTTTTTTTCTCCTATCTGATTTAAAAGACAACTGCAAAAGGAATAATTATAAATCTGTGTTGATGGGCATATAAAGTATAAAGACATTGTATGACAATAACATCACAAAGAAGGGGTGTGATACTGTGATCTATAAGAAATATGTATTTGGTCATAAAACTCTTGGATTTCCTAAATGATAAGACTAAAAAAGGTGTCTTTCGCTATTTATAACAAGCCTCTGTCAACCACATGAGAATTTATGTTAATAATGTAATTGTAGAATACACATAAGGATAGAGGCTGGTTGCTGAGGACACCAACCCTATGATTGGAAGGTTGGAACTTGCAGCTGCAACCCCCAAACTCTGGAGAGGGTAGGAGGACTGGAGATTAACTTCAATCACCAATGACCAATGATTTCATCAATCATGCCTATGTATAGAAGCCTCTATAAAAGGGCAAAAGGACAGAGAGCTGCAGGCTGGTGAAGAAGAATGCCTCGATGCACCACTTGGGACCTTATGGACCTCATCCAAAACACCTCTTCATCTGGCTGTTCATTCATATCCTCTAACCTTTGTAATAAACCAGTAATCTAGTAGGTAAGCTTTTTTCCTGAGTTTTGTCAGCTGCTCTAGCAAATTAATCAAATCAAGGGGGTAGTGGGACCCTCCAATTCATAGCCAGTCAGCAGCACAGGACTGGACTTGAAATGGGATCAATCTTGTAGGACTCAGCCCTTAACCTGTGGGATCTGATGCTATCTCCAGGTAGACAGTGTCAGAATTGAGTTGAATTGTAGGATACCCAGTCAGTATTCACCAGAGACTTGGAGAATTACTTGGAGGGTGGGGAAAAAGTCTGCACATCTGGTATCAAAAGTAAAGGACTGAAAGTGATGTACAGTTGTCAGTAAAGGAAACCAAGTGTTTTCTGGAGGCAGAATGGGGAAGGATGGTGGAGTTATGTAGAAACAAAGTTCTTGCATACTATTGAAATTAAATTGGTGACTAGATGAACTAAATTGTTATAATTAATTGTAATGCCCAGGACAAACATTAAGAAAATGAAGGGAGTGGGTATAGACATATCTCAAAATAATAAAGGCCATATATGACAAACCCACAGCTAACATCATACTCAATGGTGAAAAGGTAAGTACTTTTCCTCTAAGATGAGGAACAAGACAAGAACCCACTCTCATCACTTTTACTCAACATAGTACTGAAAGGCTTAGCCACATCAATCAGACAAGAAAAATAAATCAAAGGCATCCAAATTGGTAAAAAAATAAATAAAACTGTCACTATCTGCAGAGGACATAATACTATATACAGAAAACCCCAAAGACTCCACCAAAAAACTATTAGAGCTAATAAATGAATTTAGCAGTCACTGGATATAAAATCCAAATACAGCAATTGTTGTATTTCTATATACTAATAACCAGCAAAAAGAGAAATAAAGAACATAATTCCATTTACCTATCAAAAAGAATAAAATAACTAGGACTAAACCTAACCAAGATTACTGAAAACTAGAAGACACTGATGAAAGAAATTGAAGAAGACAGAAATAAATGAAAATCTATCTCTATCCCATGTTCATGGATAGGAAGAAATAATTAATATTGTCAAAATTGACATACTGCCCAAGGCAACTTATAGATTCAGTGCAATCCCCATCAAAATACTAATGATATCTTACAGTGAACAGAGAAAATAATCTTAAAATTCATATGGAACCACAAAAAACCCTGAATAGCCAAAGCAATCTTGAGAAAGAAGAACAAACCTTGGGGGATTACTCTCCCTGACTACAAGCTATACAAAAAAATCTACAATAATCAAAACACTATGGCACTGGCACAAGAACAGACCCATAGATCAATGGAACAGAACAGAGAGCCCTGAAATAAGCCCATGCATATATGGTCAATTAACATATGACAAAGAAGGCAAGAATATACCATGGGGAAAAGACAGTCCCTTCAGTAAGTGGTGTTGGGAAAAAGCAGCTACATGCAAGAGAATGAAACTGGATTAATGTCTAACACCATACACAAAAGTAAACTCAAAATGGATTAAAGATCTAAACTTAAGACATGAAACCATAAAACTCTTAGAAGAAAACATAGGCAGGAATCTCTTGAACGTGAGCATGAGTAATTTTTTTCTGGATATGTCTCCCCAGGCAAGGGAAACAAAAGCAAACATTAACAAGTGGGACCACATTAAGTCAAAAAGCTTCTGCAGAGCAAAATAAGTCATCAACAAAATGAAAGGCAATCTACCAAGTGGGAGAATATATTTGCAATGATATAGCCAATGAGGGGTGAATGTCCAAAATATATAAAGAACTCATATAACTCAACACTGAAAAAATAATAATCCAATTAAAACATGGGTGGAAGTCCTCAATAGACATTTTATGAAAGAAGACATACAGATGCTCAACAGGCACATGAAAAGATGCACAACATCATTAATCATCAGGGAAATGCAAATCAAAACCACAATGAGATATCATCTTACACAAGTCAGAATGGCTACTATCCAAAAGGGAAAAAATAACGAGTGTTGGATAGGATGTTAAGAAAAGTGAACCCTCCTACACCACTGGAAGGGATGTAAATTGGTGCAGCCACTGTGGAAAGCAGTATGGAGTTTCCTTAAAAAATGAAAAATAGAAATAGCGTAAGAACCAGCAATTCCACTTCTGGGAATTTACTTGAAGAAAAGCAAAATCACTGATTCAAAAAGATATATGCACTCCTATGTTTGTTACCACATTATTTGCAAATAGCCAAGATATGGAAGCAACCTACATATCCAGTAGATGATAAAGGTATGATACAGATATACAAAAGAATATTATTCTACCATAAAAAAAAGAAATATTACCATTTGCAACAACACAGATGGGCCTAGAGGACTTTATGCTAAGTGAAATAAGTCAAGCAAAAAAAGACAAATGCAGTATGATTTCACCTATATGTGGAATCTAAAAATACAAAACAAATGAACAAAACAGAAAGAGACACATAGACACACAGAAGACACTGGTGGCTACCATGCAGAGAGGGTGGAGTGGGTAGGTGAAATAGATTAAGGGAATAAAGAGGACCTAAAATCTCAATTGTAAAATAAATTAGTCATGGGGATTAGAGTACAGTATAGAGAATATAGTCAATATTGCAATACCTTTCTATGTTGTTAGATAGTAACTAATCTTATTGGGGTGAACATAAATTTTTTTAAAAAAGGAAGATGCTTGAAGATGGTGGTGTGAGAAGTGAGACACAAACCTCCTCCCAAAACCACATATAATATGAAAATACAGCAAATACAACCAATCCTGGAAAAGTGGGTAGAAAGAAGACTGTGAAAGACTGCCTACATCTGGGGAAAAGAGAAGACCTCACATAATAGGGTAAAGTAGCAATCCCATGGGACCTAAACCCATCACCCACCCCAGCTCACCCAGGAGGAAGAGAAATTGAGTGTGGAGGGGAAGACACTTAGGGCTGCTGAATATCCAGCCATGGAGATCTGTTCTGACAGCATGAACCTACATTACAGGTGCTCTGGAGATTAGTGGGGTTGGAAAGCAGAGACAGGTGGAATACTCAGAGAGACCGAGATTCCAGCTGCTTGTGGAGAACAGGTACCCAAAACCAGTTGCTCAGGGACAAAAGAAAGGTGGGCACATTAAAAGACTTCCCAACAGGGAGAGGGCTGCTGAAGGTGCAAGGATTACACAGAGCTTGCTGTTCAGGAAAAGGGACAGGTGGAAAAAAATCATCCTGGCACACTCAGCCCAGCAGGTTGGGAACTTTCAGGAGCTTCAGGTGCTCCATCCCCCTTGCCAGCCATGTGCGCTGAGGCTCCCTACCACAATACACAGCCTGCTGGTTCTTCCTCCAGGCTGGCATCAGTTTGCAAACCTGCTGCCCCTGCAATCGCATGAGGCCAGCCAGATGGTGGCCACACCTATGGAAGCTACAGAGGTGTAATGCAGAGGCTCCTCCCTGTGTGCTCAGTCCACTGGCCTTGGCAGTGCAGGCAAGCACTGCAACCAGGAAGCAAGAAAGAGCTCTTTCCTCCCAGCAGGCACCAGTGCCACTTGCCTGCGACCTCCACCAGAGGAGGGGCTGAGAAGCTTCAGAGCATAGAGCTTCTGGGCACTAGAGGGCACCTCTTACACAAAGATATTATTCTATAGTAATCATTACAAATATGAAAGGGCAAAAGAACCTAATACAAACCAAAATCCCACAGATATCAGAAAGATGGCTAAGTGAAAATGAAATCATCAATATTCCTGATAAAGGTTTCAAAATAAAAATCACAGACATGCTCATGGAGCTACAGAAAAATTTTCAAGACCTCGGGGATGACTTGAAGAAAGAGATAGAAACTTTGAAAAGTACAGTATTGAAAATGAACCATACAATGGAGGGATTTAAAAGCAGATTAGATGAGCTAGAGAAGACAATAAATGAAATAGAAATTAGAGAACAGGAATACAACAAACCTGAGGCACAGACAAAAAGAGATCTGTAGGAATGAAAGAATATTAAAAGAACTGTGTGACCAATCCAAATGGAACAATAGTCACATTATAGTGGTACCAGAAGAGAGAGAAAAAGGGATAGAAAGTGTCTGTGAAGAAATAATTGCTGAAAACTTCCCCAGATGGGGAAGGAAACAGTTTCTAAGGCCATGGAAGTGCACAGATGTCCCAACACAAGGGACCCAAGGAAGACAACACCAAGACATATAATAATTAAAACAGCAAAGATCAAGGACAAGGACAGAGTATTGAAAGCAGCCAGACAGAGAAAAAAGATCATGTACAAAGGAAAACTCATCAGGCTATCATCAGACTTATCAGCAGAAACCTTACAGGCTAGAAGAAAGTGGTATGATATATTTAATGTAATAAAACGGAAGGGCCACAAACCAAGAATACTCTACCTGGCAAGATTATCATTTAAATTTGAAGTAGAGACTGAAAAATTTCCATATAAGCAAAAGTTGAGGGAATTTACCTCCCATAAACTACCTCTACCTTGTATTTTGGAGGGATTGCTATAGATAGAAGTGCTCCTAAGGGTAAACAGCTGTCACCAGAGAAAATAAACCACAGTAAAGGAAGTAGACCAGTTACTAAGCAAATGCAAAATTAAATCAGCTACCACTGTACAAACAGTACAGAATACGACACCTAATATACAAAGAGAGGAGAAGGAAGAAAAAAGAAGGGAAGAAAAATAAAGAACCTTTAGATTGTACTTGAAATAGTGAATGAAGTGAGTTAAGTTAGACTGTTAGATAGTAAAGAAGCTACCCTTGAACCTTTGGTAACCACAAATCTAAAAGCCTGCAATGGCAATAAGTATATATCTATCAATAATCACCCTAAATGTAAATGGAATGAAAGCACCAATCAAAACACACAGAGTTACAGAATGGATAAAAAGCAAGACCCATCTATATGCTGGCTACAAGAGACTCACTTCAAACCCAAAGACATACACAGACTAAAAGTGAAAGGATGGAAAAAGATATTTCATGCAAACAAAGGGAGAAAAAATCAATCAGGAGTTGCAGTACTTCTACCAGACAAAATAGACTTCCAAAGAAAGAAAGTAACAAGAGACTAAGAAGGACATTACATAATGATAAAGGGGTCACAGTCCAACAAGAGGATATAACCATTATAAATATCTATACACACAAAACAGGAGCACCTACATATGTGAAACAAATACTAACAGAATTAAAGGAGAAAATAGAATGCAATACATTCATTTTATGAGACTTCAGCACACCACTCACTCCAAAGGACAGATCAACCAGACAAAAAATAAGTAAGGACACAGAGGTACTGAACAACACATTAGAACAGATGGACCTAAGACACATCTACAGAATACTCCATCCAAAAACAACAGGATAGACCTTCTTCTCACGTGCACATGGAACATTTTCCAGAATAGATCATATACTAGGCCACAAAAAGACTACAGCAAATTCAGGATTGAAATTGTACAAAACAGCTTCTCAGACCACAAAGGTTTGAAACTAAAATAAATTATGCATAGAAAACAAAAAACCCACAAACACATGGAGGCTTAACAACATGTTCTTAAATAATCAATGAATCAATGACCCAATAAAAAAAAAGAGATCAAGCAATACATGAATACAAATGAAAACAATAATTCAACACCACAAAATCTGTGTGACACAGCCAAAGCCATGCTAGGAGGGACTATATTGCAATACAGGCTTACCTCAAGAAAGAAGAACAATCCGAAATGAACAATCTAAACTCACCATTAATGAAACTAGGAAAAGAAGAACAAATGAGGCCCAAAGTCAGTAGAAGGAGAGACATAATAAAGATTAGAGCAGAAATAAATAAAATCGAGATGAATAAAACAATGGAAAGAATCAATGAAACCAGGAGCTGGTTCTTTGAGAAAATAGACAAAATAGATAAACCCTTAGCCAGACTCATCAAGAAAAAAGGAGAGTCTATACACATAAACAGAATCAGAAATGAGAACTGAAAAATCACTACAGAGACCACAGAAACACAAAGAATTATTAGAGAGTACTTGAAAAATTATATGCTAACAAATTGGATAACCTAGAAGAAATGGACAACTTTCTAGAAAAATACAACCTTCCAAGCTGACCAGGAAGAAACAGAATCTGAACAGACCAATTACCAGCAATGAAATTGAATTGGTAATCAAAAAACTATAGAAGAACAAAACGCCCAGACCAGATGGCTTCACCGCTGAATTTTATCAAAGATTTAGTGAAGACCTAATACCATCCTCCTTAAAGTTTTCCAAAAAGTAGAAGAGGAGGGAATACTCCCAAAGTCATTCTACAAGGTCAACATCACTTTAATACCAAAACCAGGCAAAGACACTACAAAAAAAGAAAATTACAGACCAATATCCCTGATGAACATAGATGCAAAAATATTCAACAAAATATTAGCAAACTGAATTCAAAAATCCATCAAAAAGATCACCCATCATGATCAAGTAGGACTTATCCCAGAGATGCAAGGATGGTACAATATTCAAAAATCCATCAACAGAAAGGACAAAAACCACATGATCATCTCCATAGATGCTGAAAAAGCATTTGACAAAATACAACATCCATTCATGATAAAAACTCTTAACAAAATGGGTATAGAGTACAAGTACCTCAGCTTAATAAAGGCCATATATGACAAACCCACAGCCAACATCAGACTTAACAGCAAGAAGCTGAACACTTTTCCTCTAAGATCGGAAACAAGACAAGGATGCCCGCTCTCCCCACTTTAATTCAACTTAGTACTGGAGGTCCTCACCATGGCATTCAGACAACATAAAGAAATGAAAGGCATCCAGATCAGCAAGAAACAAGTTAAACTCTCACTGTTTACAGATGACACCATATTGTACAAGAAACCCTAAAGAATCCACCCAAAAACTACTAGACTAATTGAATTCATCAAAGTTGCAGGATACAAAATTAATATACACAGAAATCTGTTCCATTCCTATATACTAACGATGAACTAGGAGAAACAGAAATCAGGAAAACAATTCCATCACAATTGCATCAAAAGAATAAAATAACTATGAATAAACCTAGCCAAGGAGATGAAAGACCTATACCCTGAAAACTATAAGACACTCATGAGAGAAATTAAACACCAATAAATGGAAATACATCCTGTGCTCATGGATAGGAAGAATATTGTCAAAATGGCCATCCTGCCAAAAGCAATCTGCAGATTGATGCAATCCCTTTCAAAATACCAACAGTATTATTCAACAAACTAGAACAAATAGTTCTAAATTTCATATGGAACCACAAAAGACCCTGAAGAGCCAAAAGAATCCTGAAAAGGAAGAATAAAACTGGGGGGATTATGCTGCCCAACTTCAACCTCTACTACAAAGCCACAGTAATCAAGACAATTTGGTATGGTGAAAGAACAGACCCATAGATCAATTAACAGAATAGATAACCCAGATATAAACCCAAGCATATATGGTCAATTAATATATGATAAAGGAACCATGGATATGCAATGGGGAAATGACAGCCTCTTCAACAACTGGTGTTGGCAAAACTGGACAGCTACATGTAAGGGAATGAAACTGGATCAGTGTCTAACCCCATACACAAAAGTAAATACAAAATGGATCAAAGACCTGAATGTAAGTCATGAAACCATAAAACACTTAGAAGAAAACACAGACAAAAATCTCTTGTATATAAATATGAGCAACTTTTTTTCTGAACATATCACCTCAGGCAAGAGAAACAAAAGCAAAAATGAACAAATGGGATGACATTAAACTGAAAAGCTTCTGTACAGCAAAGGACACCATCAGAAGAACAAAAAGGCATCCTACAGTATGGGAGAATATATTCGTGAATGACATATCCAACAAGGGTTAATATCAAATATATATAAAGAACTCATACACCTAAATATCCAAAAAGCAAATAACCCAATTAAAAAATGGGCAGGGTATCTGAACAGATACTTCTCCAAAGAAGAAATTCAGATGGCCAACAGCACATGAAAACATGCTTCATATTGCTAATCATCAGGGTAATGCAAGTTAAAACCGCAATGAGATATCACCTCACACCAGTTAGGATGGCCAACATTCAAAAGACAAGGAATAACAAATGCTGGTGAGGATGTGGAGGAAGGGGAACCCTCCTATACTGTTGGTGGGAATGAAAATTAGTTGAACCTTGTGAAAAGCAGTATGGAAGTTCCTCAAAAAAGTAAAAATGGAAATACCATTTGACCCAGGAATTCCACTGCTAGGAATTTACCCAAAGAAAACAAGATCCAAGATTCAAAAAGACATATGTACCCTTTTGTATACTGCAGCACTATTTACAATATCTAAGACATGGAAACAACTTAAGTGTCCATCAGTAGATGAATGGATAAAGAAGAGGTGGTACATACACAATGGAATATTATTCAGCCATAAAAAGAAAACAAATCTCACCATTTTCAACAACATGGTTGGAGCTAGAGGGTATTATGCTCAGTGAAATAATCCAGGTGGAGAAAGGCAAGTTCCAAATGACTTCACTCTTTTGTGGAGTATAACAAGAAAACTGAAGTAACAAAACAGCAGCAGACTCAGAGACTCCAAGGAGGGACTAGTGGTTACCAAAGGGGAGGTGTGTGAGAGGGCCGGTGAGAGGGAGGGAGAAGGGGATTGAGGGGCATTATGATTGGCACACATGGTGTATGTTTGGGAGTCACAGGGAAGGTAGTGTAGTGACTCTGGCATCTTACTACACTGATGGACAGTGACTGCAGTAGGGTGTGTGTGTGGGGACTCGATAATATGGGTGAATGTAGTAATCACAATGTTATTCATGTGAAACCTTCATAAGATTGTATATCAATAATACCTTAATAAAAAAATAAATAAATATAAGAAAATGAAGGGGAGTAGAATTTATCACACCACAAGATCCTTCTTTGGCATATTGATTATTTTAGGCTTAGTATTTTTATGAAACAGCAGACATGAGAAAAGCTTTAAAAACTAAGTAGAGGTTATTCTTTCTGTTAGAGACATTTCCATTTATGATGGGATTCTCCATTTGTAAGGTCATCTGCTTCTCTGTACCAGGAAGAGGGTGACAACTAAATATCTAGAAATTCTTGTTAATGCAGAAGGCAAGGACTTATATCTGTACAACTTTACCCTTGTTTACTGTGCTTTACCTAGTAACCTGTCAAAACTGCTTCCCTCATCCCCAACATCTTCCTTAGCTGAAAATGTTATTTAAGGTGAAGGGCTTCAGCCATTTTGGAGAGTTATTCAATTTCCCTGGGCCTCTCCCATGTATATAGGAAGTGTGCATGTTATTAAACTTCTATTTGTTTTTTCTTGTTAATCTGTTTTATATCAATTTTATCATTAGACCAACCAAAGAACCTAGAAGGGAAGAAGGGGAAATCTGTCTTCCCCTACAAAAATAATTCAGAAGAATACACAGTAAAAAAAATGACAGAAAAACTGAGAGACTAGAAAATAAATATGTAATGTCAGAAAAAGACAGTAATGAAGGAATAAAGGAAGGAAAAAATGCATAAGTATAGAAAATAGCAAAATGGCAGACATAAGTCCTTATCAGTAATTACATTAATAATTAATAGATTAAATATTCCAATTAAACTGTAGAGATAGCATGGATAAAAAATCCATGTTCCAACCATATAATGTCTGCAAGAGACACACTTAGATTCAAAGACATAAATGGACTGAAAGCAAAATGATGGAAAAAGATATACCATGCAAACAATAACCAAAAGAGAGATGAAATAGCTATACCATTATCATTCAAAATAATCTTGAAGACAAAAATTGCTACTAGAGACAAAGAAGGACATTTTACAATGATAAAAGGTCTGACCACCAAGAAGATAATAACAGTTATATACATATATGCATCTAACAACAGAGCCTCAAATACATTAAGAAAAAGCTGACAGAATTGAAAAAATAGATAATACAACAATAACAGTTAGAGACTTCAATACCAAATTTTCAAGAATGTATAGCAAAAAACTGGAGAGAAGGTCAACAAGATAATAAGTGATGGAACTGTTACTATTTTTTTAAAGGATTCATATTTTTTATTAAGGTATCATTGATATACACTCTTAGGAAGGTTTCACATGAAAAACATTGTGGTTACTACATTCACCCATATTATCAATTCTCCCCCCATATCCCATTTGAAGTCACTGTCCATCAGTGTAGTAAGATGACACAGTCACTACTTGTGACAGAATTATTAATATAGTGTAAGTTTTTCAGATCTGTGCTGTTCATTCTAGTAGGCACTGGCCACATGTGACTGCTATCAAGCACTAGAAATGTGGCTAGCCCAAATCGGGATTTGTTATAAATGGAAAGCACATTTTGGATCTCAAGGACTTAATATAAAAAAAAGAATGTAAAATATACCATTAATAATTTTTTATGAATTCCATGTTGCAATGCTAATTTGGATATCCTGGTTAAAAAAGCGTTATTAAAATATTCTTACCTGTTTCTTTTTACTTTTTTTAGTGTGGCTACCAGAAAACTTACATATATATATATATATATATATATATATATATATATACATATGTGATTTACATTTGTGTCTTGCATTATATTTCTATTGGACAGTACTGCTCTACATAGTTCTTCCTTCCTATATGACTGTTTTAGAAACCAAAGTGAAGAGTTCTTGGCCCATGATTTTAACATGGAAAAATCTCAAGGCTGGGCACTCTTGTTCAAGGATAAAAGTCACTGTGGACTAATGGTGAAGCTTTATTAAGCTGTATAATTATGGATTACATATGCTTTTTGGCTTAAAAGAAGTAATTTATTTCACCTCCAAATAAATCAGAGAAAATGAGAGAACATGAATCTTTTCTAGAGAAATGCAGCCACAGAAAAATGTGATTGTATTTAGATAAGAAACTCCATTTATAAAACCACTTGAAGAAAATTATCCAACTCATATATACTTCAAAACCAACCTACAGAGAAATTGCTGTTAATCAGCTAGCTTGAGCTAGATCATTTTAAGTCATGCCCCTTTGGTTAATAATCATAAAAACCTCATCCTTCTTCACCTGCCACTCAGTGTAGAACCAGTGAGTTCCTAACTGGGCCAGGGGCTGGTTTTGACTTTTCAAGCTAGACACACAGTTTTCTTCTGGTGAGGGGTGAATACAGCCAAGTAAACAGGCAACTACAACAGAGAATGGAAAATATTATGGACTGGAAGTGTTTAGGATGCTATAGGCGCACATACATAACAGTACTACGTGGTGCCTATCAGTCTCCCAATCTTCATTCTCTCCTTACCAACAGACTTCTGATTTTTATTCAAATATTCCTTATCACTCTTGCAATTAGTGCTTGCCAATGAGATGTAAGCAGAAGTTGTTGGATGGGTTTCTTAAATGTTAACTTGGCTTGGAAATGTAGATTTTTTGTATTAATTGGCTTCCTATTTTTTGAGAAGTATATATATGATGGTTGGAGACCCAGAAGGCATCTTGAAACCAAGAGACACATTTGACAAGATGACAGAGCAAAAAGAAGGAGCCTATTTCCTCGTGACGATGTGGAGCCCCCTGGTATACCTATTTTCCATACTAGTGTACCTGTTTTCAGACTTCATGTTATGTGAGAAAAATAAAAAAACAAAAAACAAACCAAAGTTGTCTAAACTACAATTACTTCAGGTATCTATTAGTAGCTGGTAAAATAATAAGAGAGGTCCTAAACAGGGATGAAAGGGTGAGATTAGTAATGGTGGATCTGTGGTCAGCCATGACAAACTCCTGAGAATTAAGTCCCTGGAAATCTCCAATGATAGCTGTTTTCTATAGAAAGACCTTAAAAGTTGTGCCACTAGTTAGGTAAAGCCATCTGAGATAACCCAAATTCCATATGGTGTTTTAACTCCAGGGAAAGGAAATCCCAGGACCAAAATACCTCTACAACTGAAATCAGTCAAAGGGAGAAATAAAAAATTTAAACCTGTTTATTATTTACAAACTGCAGTCTGGGGCTGGCTCTCTTTCCTGCTCCAGCAGAAGCAAACCAGCACTCCCCGTATCTGTCAGGTTCAGATAAGCCCTCGGTTGCCCAGGTAATTACCCCCATTGATATGGAGATGAACTTCTCTCCACCTCTGAGGGATGCCTGTTGATATGAAGATGCACCAAAGCCAGGTGAGATATTATGGAAATATTACAATTTTACCCACAGGTATTACTTGTATGATCTTTGGAACATGAAAAAAAGTAAGATTCCATCAGGTTCAACATTCTTGAGACTTATTCCAAAAGATATTCCCATATTGGAGCATTTCATCATAGGGTATTTAGAGAAAAAGACAGAAACAAATCTTTTGAGCCAAATATATGCAGTCCAACTCAATCATGGACATAGGTGTGTTAGGGGAGCTTCATGTATTTTCCTCAGTCCTTGTCCCCGCTGCAACAAAGAATTAAAGGGCAGAGACATAGTAGTGAAGCAGAGTAAAAGTTTTATTTAAAGTTACACCCTTAAAGAGAGAAAATACAGGTGACCTCAGGGAGGAGATGTTAGGGGGGATGTTGGTTCGGAGACTCAGGGAAATCAGAGGACAAGGTGAGGAAGGAATTTATTGAAGAGACAGTGTTAGGGAATGACAGATTAGAATAATAAGGGAAGTTCATTGAACAGCTACTCAGCATGGGGCACATCCCCTGCTAACTCCTTAAGCCAGTGTCACCTGGTATCCAGTGTCCAGTTGGATCTGCACGGCATGGGAACTGAGTCCCTACCACCCCAGGATTTGGGGGAGCTGCAGAGCACTGGATGGAATGAAATTATGTTCTGTGAACAACCTACAGACAAAGAAAGGAGACTTTCAGGCAGGCTACTAAAGAGCATGACCATTTCTGTCCAGGTCACCCAGGCAATGGTAATCTGCAAGCCCAGATCTGAGCTCTCAGCAGCCCCTCCTTACTTAGGACAGAGGGAGTGAAGATTTGAGCTTAAATCTGGATGATCAGAATGACAAAGCAAAGTAATAAAGACACTTACCACTGGAAAGCACAGCGATAAAACATTGTAAGTCGGGCAGTGAGTTTATTTAAAGCAAAAAGTTGCATGCTCCGAGAAAAGGGAGTGTTGAGTTACCTCATAGAAAAGGCACTGGAAGATTGGGAAAAGGCTACGCACTTAGAAAGTGCAGGCGACCTCAGAGAGAGGAGCGCACCTAAGGGTTTAGGGTCTGGGGTTTTATAGGCAGTTAAGGATTTTTGGGAAAGCAACAGAGGGCCAGGTGCAGACCTGCTAAATGGTCCCAGAATGTTCATCTTTGATAAGGCATTAAGTTTCTTCTTTTAACTTAACATAACAAATTTACTGCTCTGATTCCTACCCAGGATAGCAGTTTCTGCCTGGAAGCAGATCAATCAAGACTGTCTGCCCTGCCTCCAAAGTGGGCTGAGTTATTGGCTGTTTGATTAAAATGCAATCTTAGCTTTAAGACAGAATTCTTTTTGAATAAGCTGGGCCTTTTACTAGGTGCTAATTGATACAATGAAAACATAGGCTATGCTGAGATACTTTTATTTGGGAGTATTCAACCTTCCAAGTCATGTTGCTCTTGGCCTTCTGAGCTTTATTGACTGACTTATTAACCCTGAATCTTTTCTGGCTTTCTAGTTTTAACTGGTTAACTCTGAGTCCCTTCTAGTGGGCTTTACTGGCCTTATTCTCTTTCCACCCTGCTCATACTTATTTTCCTGTCTAACAGGTGGGAAGTGCAGATTTCTCTGAGAAGTTGGGCAGATATAAGTCATGCATGGTTTTTGGACCTACAGTACTTGGGTTATGGGGCTACTTTTTGGGAAACACTCTTTCCCATCCCTGATGTTTCCTTCCTGGGTAGGAAATCATTTAGTGTACCTCTGGGCCTTTCTCTGCTCCTACATTCATTCTGCTCCTGGGTAAGGGAATAATTTGTTTGGCAAATGAGGGGGAAAAGTTTACCATGGTCTTTCCCTCGGTAGTGAGTCGTCCACAAAGAACACATAATATTTTGCCCTGCTCTTCCAGTGGCAGACCCTCCTTGAGGCCATGTCCTACTAAATCTTGGCTCAAGTCTTGTCTTCTAATCTGGCCTCTATCAGTTTTCAGTAAAAGTGGAGGTCACAGGAAACCTGTTAACTGTCTTTAATAGGAACCTATTTTTCAGCCTTGGAGTGATTTATAAGATCTAGGATATAAGAATCAGTACCATATTATCAGGGTTTTTGTGTTAAGAATTAGCATATTTGAATGTTGTAGAGGATCGGCTTATTAGAGCATAGTCTCATAAATCCAACTTAAAGAGTGCAATTGAGAAATTCAATTAGACTTAAATTGATATCTAAGTTTATGTGCTGAATTGGAATACAGGAACTTTCAAGATGTTCACATAGTTAGTAAGTGATTTATTATTTACCTAAGGACTCAGCAGGACGGGAATGGAGGGAAGAAGAGAGAAGTGGTGTAAGACAGGCTGAGCTGTTGGGAAGGCTGCTGAGGCCTCCAGTCAGTGAGGCTGGGAAATTAAAATGCCATCCTGCAAACCAGGATGCCACATGTCACATCTCACTATTTTCCTTAAATCAAATAAAATTGAACTCTGAGCCCCATCCCATCCAACATCTGCCAGGAGAGTGGCTCTGTTACCTGTCCTGGAGCTCACAGGATCCTGAGAGCTAGTTTGCAAGAGCCCTGGACAGTGAGGGCTGGGCTGGCTGCTGTTACCCCTATGTGGAAACCTCTAGAAAGAGGCACCTGCAGACTCCGGAGCCAGGCCAGGCCTCTGGAGGGGGACTCAGGGCCAGTCCTAGAGCTCTAGCCTGGTTCACAGCACATGCAGGCCCAGCCTCTCCCCACCTTCTGTCTGGGCAGAGGCAGCTTATGGAAAACAAAAGGCAGGTTATCTGCCTTGCTCCTACTTCCTGCTGGGTAAATCAAACCCTCTGAGGCAAAGGAACACAAAGGCCTTGCTATTTACTGGAAGCTGGACCTGAGGTCCCGGCCATAATTACTTGCACATGTATTTTGGAGGCTCACTGGCTGTGGCATGCAAAAGAGTTGGGAGGCCAGAAACAGTCTTTTGCCAGAAAGATATTTCAGTGGTGACTGTCTAACCTCAGTGGCTACCTTTAATCAATGAGGGAACTGCTGTCACCCTGAGGGGCAATGGACCAGCACTTTTCCAGGCTTTACTCTGGGAGTCATAGCACCACTGAGGGAGACAGAAGTCTTTTCTCTGCTTCTGCACTGAGAATTCTCATCTCAAAAGCTAGACCTTGAAGTTATTGCTGACTCCATCCTTTCAGAGCAACTTCAAAATACAAGGATGTTAAATGAATTTAATCGATTAGGAAAAACCTAAAAGGTCCAAGAGTCATAACTCCTAAGACCTACAAGCCAATGGCATACCTGACGGCTTCATGAACTCCAGTTGTGTGAGGTGTGGGGCAGCCTTTTGCAGCCTCGCCCCAGCAGCCCCAGTCAGCTGCCTGCTGACTTCTCAAGCTGAGATAGTCCCTCCCAACTCTAGTTTCACATTACCCTCTCGGCCTTTAGCTCCACACGACTGACTGCCACTGGACTTCAGCAAAAGAACAACTCTCCTAATCAAATGTACTGTCTTGAAATGACTTCTGCCCCACCGGAATTCCTCAGACTCGCATCATTCCCTTAAGTCACTCAGTTTAGCAACCTGTTCTCTTGAATTTTTCCTCTCTCTACATCCCCCATCCACCAGCTGTCAAAGTGTAGATTCCATGAGATAATGTTGATTTTGCCCTGAGTGTACAGCCTGTGGCTTTCAATTCTAATAATGTCATCCTGTAAGGATCCCTGCTGGGGAGCAGGTAATGATTTTCTCAGCTTGATCTTTTGTATCTCCTTCCAGCCATCAGATACTTACATATCAGAATGTTACATACTTCACTGCAGCTGGTTCTCCCATATTGGAATAAAGCACATGCAAAGGCAGAGAGCAAACTGCTAAAGATGTATTTTTAACAGAATCTGTAAGAACATCCAGAGAGGAGACGTGCTTCAGCTGATCCCTTAAATAATAACTTCACTAGGCAGAATGTCCAAGTTATTTTGGTATTCTATGCTGACATTAACAAAACACATGACACACTCATTTCGGTTTTTTATTAAAATACTTTTTTGCTCAAAGGGACAACCAAAGAAAATATACATAATTTTATATGTTGTAGATCATGTAAAATACAGTAACATAGATTTTTAGGAATGTAGAATAGATTTTTTAAATCTTCAGAGAAGCTGTCAAGAAAACAAACTTTAAATACGTGGCTAATTTATATTTGCCCCATTTTTCATAAGTTGTATTTTTTTCTCCATTTTGATGCATCTATGATTTATAAATATTCAAATATTCTATCATCATTTCCTGAAGCTTTAGAAATTATATTTCTAAATGAAAATCTTTTAAAGCATTCTATGTAAACAAAGACTCATTTTATTTGAATTATCATTTGATTTGGTGCCACTATTTTGAGTACAGTTTCAGTAAATATTAGATGTTATAGGACAGGATGGACAGAGAACAACAGGCTTCAGAAAGACATGTCTCACTATAGGAAAGAACCTTTTCTATATGGCTTTGTAAGACCTACTGATTTAAATTTTAGTGTTCCTTTGATCTAGTTATAAAAATGTTGACCTAATTTTTTATTAAAAAAAATTTTTTTTACCACAGCATCAATACAGAAGTGGCTTGTGCTTAGAATGGTGATAAAAGGCATCAGTTTTAGTGCGGCTTCTGGCTTCCTGAACATCATACATTTAATTTGGAAAACACTACTATTCAAAACCTAAAATACATTATAGAACTGGAAATGGAAACTTTCTTTCAATCCCTTCATAAACCAGAAAACTAAGCAAAATTTGAAATTAAAATTCACCATCACATTTAGGAATAATTTCTACTGGAAGAAATAGAGGTAAGAAAAATCAGTTCAAACATAACATGGTTCAAGAAATTATTCTCCCAGTATAGGGGCAGAAGAGACATTACCTTTAAAAACAATAATGAATACCTTAAAAAGATGATAGATGCAGTTAAAAAATGTTTGTTACCATATTTAAGGAAAATTAAGCATGTTGTCACACAAAAGCATTCTTCTATCCCTAAATATGACTGAAATAAAGTAGCTGGCCATAGATTGCTGCGAAACTTTCTCTTTCTTAAGTTTGAGAAAACCTTCAATTAATAGGTATTAATGCAGAAGGGAAGCTAAGGTATTCCAGGCACAAAGTAAGAAAAGGACATCCTAATGTTTTCCTATTTCAAAAGATACACACATGAGCTAAACTTCAACTTTTTAAAACAGACCAAAGCCTTTTTAAAAGGTGAATGTACCTTGAGTATTCATCAAACTTATCTGAAAGAACAGAAGAGGTAACAAGGCTTTAAATTTTATGATAGTAATCATAGTATTATTACACAGGGTCTCTAACTACTGTTCTGATAATGAATACAAAATGTCTAGGGGCATTATCTATTTTTGTATACTAAAATATTTAGACATATAAAGAGGTATTCCTAAAAAGTTACTTGTAATTCAAATATGTACTTGAGAAATGAATAATTTTGTAAAGTTAAGTCTCTGTAATATAAATATTTGTTTTAGGTTAATGCTTTAAGATTGGGATTTTATTACTGTGAGTTCCTTCTCTTTACTGGAACATTATATAAAAAGATCACAAAATATTCTGTAGTCTACTTGGAGTTACCATCATCTTGAACAGAGATTCTTAAAAATTTCATAATCTTAACTTCCCACTGTATTATTATACTTGTTTGATAAGAACATTTGATCCAGATATAAGCCTAAGAAAAGATTTAAAAATGGCAAAATAATTAATGTAGTTTTGTTTCCCATAAGACCTTCCGGCCTTTTCTACCTTCCTTGCTCCTGCCTGTAATCCTCCTCCTCGTCCCCTCCCAGCAGCATCCACGGAGAACGCGGCTGCTCCTGCCGAGGCTGCGCGGCTCCTTCTCTGAGCCCAGCCGGTGCAGCTGCACCTCCAGCTTCCCCATTTTGGGACCAGAGACAGGGCTTTTCTCCTGGCACCCTAAGTGGAGTGGGATTCGGCAGTTGTTTCCCACTCTTTAGGCTGGTACCTTGAGTCACAGGAATACTCTGACTTTCTTCCTAATTACTTGTCCTAGCAGAACACTGAGAGGCATGGGCTGCCCTCATACTCCTGGTGAAGACCCTTCACCACCCCCCAAGCACCTTGGGCAGGCAGATGGAAGAGAAGCAGAAGCTTTCCCTAAAGCTTTCTCAGCATGTGTATTATAGGATGGATTCTACTATGGAAGAGGTTTAAGTTATAAAAGCAGTAACTTTCTAAAACCAACATAAAAAGGTCTGAAATTAAACTTTTAATGGTGACTGTATGTGAGTTCTCAGGGTGATATAGTTGAAAATCTACCCTAGTTACAGAACAGATAATAGTACAAGGCATAGTGAAGAATGGTACACACTATAAAACCTCAGTGTCCTAGGAGTAGCACATGAATAACAACTTACATGAACACGCTCTAACACTTTCAAAACCAAAGGCTTCTGGACTAGAAGAAAATGAATCAGACCTGATGCTAGAAACCTCGTATCTGTACACTTGCTTCTCATATGACCAAAGTTGTATGTGTATTTAGAGGAAAGGGCTTATTTCTAGCTGGCAGCAATATCAGAAGAGCAGTTAAATCATAATTTAACACATTACTAGATTTGTCATCCTTTTAAAATAACTCAGTCCGAATTCTTTACATCTTTTTAATCTCCTGGTATTCTGGTACAATCAGTAGACTTCACTGAACAGCTTTTGATACCTTTCTTTTTTACTAAATTGCTTTGGTTTACATTCTTTTCCTTCTTTAAAACATGCAGTTCATACATTTGACAGTTTTACTACCATAGTCGATACACTCTGGACCAATGCACTCACAGCAGGCGTTATGGAACCAGCGATATTTGGATGCGCCCATGGACTCACAGGATATTTTACACTGATGTATGGACATGCAGTCATCAAAATAAACCACAGTACACATGTGTTCTGAAAAAAAAAAAGTAAGATTTCAGAGCAAGAAAGAGGAAAAGTAGGAAATACCTTAATACCATGATGAATATTATTAAATTATTTACTTTAGTTTTCTTACTGCTAGTCTGCAATAAGACATGGATGAGGTAGAGGAAAAAAGACCACATTTGTTAATTATATTGAGAAGGAAGCTGGAGTCTCCCACTCCAGCTGAAGAAGCAAAGGGCTTCCTTAATGACTTTATCAGATTTCAGACTTTGATCTGAAAGTAACTGGGCTTAACATTTGCTATGCTTCAGAGCTGTGCTTTTTAAACTAAGCATTTCTGATAAGATTTTTCTATGAGGAGAGAATTCTCCAATTAAAAAAAGTTTGAAAAAATACTGTGCTAAAGTTAAACTGAGAACTTACAATAAAACAAACTTAAATAATTCAAATGATGCAAGTGGTTAGCAATGTTTTGCACAATTCAGTATTAGCTATTAGAAAATATTCTTCTGATTAATAGTAATGTCTAGTCCTGTTTTCCAAGACAACCATTTTTGATTGTTTCAATTTCTAATTCTCCTGTAGTTAACCCCATATGACTACCTATCTCGGATGACAGGGTACATGGAATAAACAAAGGACAATAAAAATCATTAATAGAGAGTGTGTGATTAAAGGCTAAATTATTTTATAGTTATTTATAGAACTGATAAGTCAAAGGGTCTGAAATAGTAAGGAAAGGCTTAATGGAAAAAAAGTGGATTTTTATTAGGAAGAACTAAATCATAGCTACTAGGTAACAAAATAAGGAAAGTGTCACAAGGAGATGGGGCAGTGCACATGGGGAACAGAGTAGAGGCACGGCTGACGGCAGTGAATGGCTGACATTGGGTTGGGTATAGAAGATGGGATCTGGTTAAGAAAGAATCAAGGAGGCTGGCGCAGCACTAGACCAGGCGGACTAGGGGAACTGGCAGAGCAGGATGGGGGAGCACTGAATCTCCAAGTGAATGGCACCTACAAAATTCACTTTGTTTATTTATTCAAACATTTATTGAACACTTACTATGGAATAGCCACTAGGGACTCAAAGAGTAACCAGAAAATCCAAGGAACTAAGTAGGAAATGGTAAACCTATAAATTAGAAACAGACAACAAACTGAATCACAAATGAGAGGATTAGGAGAAGAGGCATCCAGGGAAGGTGTCACAGAGGAGAAACTCTGGCTCTGCCTTGAAGGACAGATGGTGTTTCCAGGAATTAATTTCCTGCTAATTATTGCATGAATTTAAGTAATATTTGAGCAAAATTTATTAATTATTGTTTAATGTCATTATGTTATTTACATTTTTGTAATGGGTAAATGGTAGCAAAATATATTATAAAGACACATTTTATATATTTCTGACATTTTCCAAAATCTAGAATTTGTATTCTGAGTACTTTAACCTGAAAGGAAATAAGAATTCTTATTCTTGAGTATCATTAAAAAAAGCTGTTTTATTCTTACTATTGACATCCAAAGTTCATACCAGTTCAGATAGTAGGATTGTAAAGGGCGACACAACAAAATGCCAAATAAGAAAGTACAAATTATACTATCTGTGCATAATTTATCCATATTCTAGGAAATAACTGCAGTTTTCACAACTGCCTTATTCTTCCACAGTAAAATTGTATGAAGTCTTTTATTTGAAAATATTGAAGACTTTATAAAAGTTACAAGGCTTTTACATTGTAAGATTAAGGAATGACTCATCCTCATTCATAAATGTTCTTTAAAATGTTTTTCAAGAAAACAATCTTACTTACAATTGTATCAAAAATAATAAGATACTTAGGAATAAATTTAATCACGGAGGTAAAAAGGCTTATACACTGAAAACTATAAGACATTTATGAAAGAAATTGAAGACAACACAAATAAATGGAAAGATTTTCTGTGTTCATAGTTTGGAAGAATTAATATTGTGAAAATAGCCATACTACCCAAAGCAATATACAGATTCAGTGTAATCCGACCAAAATTGTATTTTTTCACAGAACTAGAACAAATAATTCTAAAAGAAATAACAATTGTTCATGAAGATATGGATAAAAGGGAACCCTTGTGCACTGTTGGTGGGAAGGTAAAAATAGTTGTAGCCACTATGGAAACCAATATGGAAGTTTCTCAAAAAATTAAAAATAGAACTACTATATGATACAGTATCTACTTCTGGATATGTAGCTGAAGGAAACAAAAACACTAATTTGAAAATATATGCGCCCTATGTTCACTGCACCATTATTTACAATAGCCTAGATATAGAAACCTAAGTGTTCATCAATGGGTGAATGGATGAAGAAGATGTGGTAGGTAGATAACTATGTAGATGGATAGATGACAGATGACAGATATAGATATATACACATGCAATGGAATACTACTCAACTGTAAAAAAAGAAGGAAATCTTGCCATTTGCAATAATATGGATGGACCTAGAGGGTACTATGCTAAGTGATATAAGTCAGACAAAGATAAATACCATATGGTTTCACTATGTGGAATCTAAAAAATAAAACAAATGAATAAACAAAACCAAATTCATAAAAATAAATAAATAAAATGTTTTTCAAAGTTGTACAAGTCAGTCTCTCATTTAGTTCCCCTTTCTGACCAACAATACTCATTTAGAGACCTGGCTGGGGTTAGTTTATACCTGGAAATTAGATGTCCATAATACCAAATTGCTCATAAAGAAATTTAGCTGATGACCTTGGCATCATTTGTGGTACCAATGCTCTTATAAAAACCTGACTTCCTAGGACACCTTGACAGTAAGTAATACTATAGTAGGTAAGCAGCACTGTTGCTATCTTATGAAAAGAACAAATAAAGCCTAGTGCAAATAAATATCAAAATTAGGACCAGTTTATCTTCCAATATCACCTCTATCACTGAGAGTATGACAGAGTTGTGATCCTCCTTACCTACCTAGGGATTGGAGTTACAAAAATCCAGACTTTGCTTAAGACTATACAAACTCAAAACTAAAAAGTTCCTCTGCAATGTAAGCTTAACAAAGGTTTCAGAGACAAAATAGAAATGAGGCAGGATGGAACAAGTTACCTTTGTCATTGGAGTAAGGTGCGTGAACATTATTGCTGGGAACAGACACATTTTGGTGGTGTGGCTGGTTTACAGTTTCTAAAAATGAAACCAGATTCTCATGATGTGAGAGTTCTTCTGCAACAGGGAAGGAAACGATGTTCCAGTTCAACTGAGTGTCTCCTTCTGTGAGTGCTCGGAAGAGAGAAGGGATTGGCTCGTGAAGCTCCTCCACCGTGCTCTTTGAAGTTGGAGGTGTGTCACTATAGTTTCGAGGATTGCACATACCTGGGGGAAGAGGAGAAAAGAGAAGAAAAGTTTATTTTTCTCACTGATTATAACATCAAGTAATATTGTTAGTTTCTGCTCTGCAATCAAAGCTCCAGCATATTAAAACTATGTAACTGCTAACACTGTATGTAGATATTTCCAAGCTTTCTTTGCTGAAAGGGCCTAGAAGTGATGATAACCCAGGGGCATCAAGCACAGTAAGTGCTCAGATCTTGTTTCCTAAGTATCTATCCTTTGCTAAGAGGAAACAGAGCTACTTGGAGAAAAGACTGATTCCAGGGCTGGGTCAAGCAAAGTACAGAATGACCCTGAAACCTCTTCAGTACCGGAAAGTAAAATAGTGCTTGATGAATGATGGGACACATTGAAAAAAACCTGCAGAGGCTCCCACTGGCCAAATCAATAATTTTAACATTAAAATAAATAATGATAGTAACAGACTACCACCCTGTAAATAGAATAGGAATTGATGAGTCCATATATTATAAATAAATAAATACATGGAAAAGCTGAAGCTCTTGCTTTCACTAGAGTGACAACTGATAAAGGTAGAAGGAATGAAGGAAATGGAAAATCAGCATTTGGCAACCATCAGAGAGGTTTCATTCAGATGGGAATCATCAACGGATGCTAAAGCTGGTTCATGGAGGTTTGATGAGGAACATAGTAATTTATTCTTGAAAAATTCTGTACAAAATACAAATCAATTACAAAAGGTTTAATGGTGACTTTAATGTGGAAAAATCTGTCAGACTCCAAATGTGACCAGGAGATCAAGGTTGCCAGTGATAGAACAAGTTGATGTTGTGTGTCACTTGATGTAATGCACAACTTCATTTCAGTGATTTTCTGTCAACAATGTGTGACATAAGTACAGTTACCAGTCAACATCAGGTGAATCAAGGTTAGGGTCACCCTACATAATGTAAGGTCTGCACTCATTAAAACAGTCCAGTGAAGGACTAAGGGACTGTTCCAGAATGAATGAGTCTGAAGAGACATGACAACTAAATACTTAATTTTTTCTGGATGGGAGCCTGGACACAAAAGGAACAAGAGATACTGTTGAGAAACTTGGTGAAATATGAATGGTGTTTCTGGATTGGGTGGCAGTGTTGAATCAATGCTGGCTTCCCGATTTGTTTGCTAATTATATAGGAGAATGTCCTTGTTGGGATATTTAGTAATGATGGGACATAGTGTGTAAAGCTTGCTTTCTAAAGGTTAAAAACAAGATGAATGGTCATGCATGTTTGTGTGTGTATGTGTGAAGGGAGAGAGGGAGCAGTGTCCTGATAATACAGCAAATTCAATAAAATGTTAATAATGGGGGAATCTGGGTGAGAGGATACATGAGTCTTTTTACCTTTCTCACAAATTTTCTCCATATTTGAAATTATTTCAAAATGTACTATTAAAAAATAATTGTAATAAGGGAAAATGGCAGAAGAGAACTAGAGATACCAAGAATAACTAGAGAAAACTTTTTCAAGGTGTTTGGTTATAAGAAGAGAGCTGAGAAAATGTTTAGTCAGCCTGTCATTGGGCTATTCCAGCTGATGCTATATGGAGCACAAGGGGAGCTACCCCCTCAAAAAATGCTACATGAAATGCAGGTTCATGACTGATTAAATGATTATTATTGTTTTAAACCACAAAGTTTTGGGGTAGGTTATTTAGCAGCAATAATAACTGGAACAGAGCCCTCTGGATTTCCTTTTGTGAGCATTATACTTTAAAAAGCTAAATTATGCTGTATTTTTGTTTAGCATTTATTAGGTCTAATATGGAATTTTTCTTTTTCCTCAGATTAAAAGTTTGAAAAGTTAAACCAAATTGATAAATTCCTATGTTTTATAAATTTAAGGAGAAGGAAAAAGCATCTCATGTTTTCCATAGTAAGAACTGAGGATAACAAGGTTGTGCATGCTCTTCATAAAATCTTTTAACATGTATGAACTTTAATGACAGACTGTGTGACAGAATCATGGATTAAATAAATGATCAAATCTTACTCCTTTGTTCATAAAAGATGAAATACATCCAGATAAATTAAGTGATTTGTCCATTATCATATAATCTAGGATTAGAGCCAAATCTAGGATTTGATTTCATGTCTACTGCTCTAACAACCACATTCTATAAATAATCTTTTAAATTGAAATGCAAATAATACTTAGAATACTTGTATTATACAAATATACATAATATATTCTTCTGCCAGGTTCTATAATGAATGAAAATTGGTAATCAGAGATGAAAAGGTAAAAAACTGAGTTCAATAGTTAAAAGAGCTAAACTCAACATCTACCACAACTTTAAAGAAACTACAGGGCTCATTACCAGAGATCTCATTACACTAAAAAAAATATCTTTTTTGGAGTTTTGTGCATTTAACAAACTTAGGCCAAAAATATTTGTAATTTAAATCTCAATACACTGGTTTTAACCAATAAGCATGAAATAAATGCTTTCTATGTAATATTCTTCCATGGCATTGTTACAAAATTTTCATCTATCTTCTCTTTTTAATTAGGATTATATCCAAAGAGAACATCACACAAGACTTTTCTTAGGCAATGCTGATTTTGACCTTCATTTCCTGCCTTAAGTACTCTTCAAATTCTGCATTCTTTCAAGAATGGTTAGCTATGAAATTTGATTTTCCAATGATGTGTGGGAGCTATCCAGCTCAGGAAAAGTAATCTTTTGAAACTTCTGGAAATTCTATAGTTGTCCATATTGATTATGTACAATGGATCAATTTCTAGTTGGAGAGTTACTAACCACCTGGCAATTTAAAACAGTCAACTCTTCTGGGAAGCAGTCTCACCACTGTCCTGAAGTTTATTATTGTTAGAGAACTTTTCTTTAGGTGACTATATATAGAATTTATTTTTGGAGCTCTCATCATCATTTTCTTGAGACAGTTTTTTACTTTGTGGCATTCTTTTACAACATGGAAATTTAAATAATAATTATATTAAAAACTTTAGAGAATGGCTCTGCACATGATTCAGGGAGGCCAAGAAGAGAGAGACAAATGGCAACAACTGAAAAGGTAAGCATTTCAAATCTTTAAGGGCATATAATTTTCATACTATTTCTTCCAGCAAGTCACCATTTAAATACAAAGAAATCTTCTGATCTATGCTTAATTCTTTTATGTATTTGACCTGTTATTATCATACTTTTTGAAATAATTTAATATAATTATTATCTAAATTTCCATGTTGTAAAAGAATGCCACAAAGTAACAAACTGTCTCAAGAAAATGATGATGAGAGCTCCAAAAACAAATTCTATATATAGTCACCTAAAGAAAACTAAGGATATGTTAAGTTCACTCAATGAAACCACATTTTAGGGTAGAAATTAAAACTAAGGGATAAGAAAGTTATTACTTTCTTTAATGAATGTACATACACAACAACTAGTCCGAAAGAGTTTATAATGAAAAGCAACATTCCTTTCCCCTCTTTCCACTCCCAATTCCACTCCCCAGACACAACTACTGTAAAAGTCTGTTCTTCAGTTTCTCTGGTGGTTGCCTCTACAAGAATTTTTTTTTAATGACTAATTTACCAGTAGCAGTAAGAACATCTTTAGACATTATCTACGAACTCTTTTATATGAAAAAAGATTAAGTTCATTTATACTAAGCCTCTCTCCCATATTTCTAACAATCATATTACTCTAATACTCCAATTTGGTTCTTTTGCAATCTTAAATATACTTCTAATTTTTATCCACATTCTTAATTCCCTCGGTTGTTGGCACCTTTCCCACTTTCCCCCTCCAAGTTCTCCTAACTTTTATGTTGACAAACTTGATAACTACATTCTGTTGACTGTGCACAACGAAATCTTGTCTTACTCTACTTGGATTCTAAAAGGTGAAAAACAGTAAATGGCAGTTATCTTTTTTCTTTTTTTAACTTTAAATCAATGCTAATTTGTTGAAAATGATAATGTAACTGACATTTCACATACGAGTATACATCTATTTCAGGCTGTTAAGTATTTGGTTCTGATGTTATATGACTTTTGGAGGGGGATTTTTTTTTAATTTAAGTATCATTGATATACATCTTATATTGGTTTCAAATGTACAACACAGTGGTTCAACAGTTACCAATATTATTAAATCCTCACCTGCTCTAATGTGGTTACTATCTATCAATGTAGAAAGATGTTACAGAATCATTGATTATATTCTCCATGCTGTAATACATCCCTGTGACCAACTTATATATGTGATTGTGAATTACTGTGCCTCTTTAACCCCCTCACCCTTCTCCTTGGTAACCACTAGTCACTTCTCAGTGTCTATGAGTCTACTACTGTTTTGTTCCTTCTAAACAGCAGTTATCTTAACATGACCCCATGAATAGTTTTCACTGTACAACAGACAATATGATAGGATTTCTTTGTCTAATATCATATTATCAAAGGAAACTATTCCTAATTTCAAGATAAAATGAACTTTTCCATAAAATATTGAAAGCCATGCTACATTTCACACATCATTATTTGTTAGGTTTTCCTGCCAAAAAATATTCAACCTGAATCAAATCAAACTTTTAAAATAAGCTTCAAAGTACTGTAAATACAGACGGATAGAGGTACAAGTTAAATGATACCTCAAGGAAGTAAACAATCAAATCCTGAAAGTAGGATATTTTATTGGAAAACTGATACCATTTCTTCAATATGTCAAATGATGTGAAGAAAAACAGGAGGGGTCACTCTGGATTTAAGGAGAACCCAGAGACACAATAACCAGATTCAAGAATCTTGTTTGGATCAGTTTGAAAAATCAACAATAAAAACACATTTTGAAATATCTGAAGAAACCTGATAATGAGCTGAATGTTAAGATTATACCAAGACATTATTGTTAATTTTGCAGGTGTTAAAATGGCATTATGATTTAAAAAGTAAATGTGTATACATTTTTAGATACTGATACTGAAGAATGCAGGGGTAAAAATGATTTGCTATCTGTAACTTGCTCTTGAATACTTCCATCAAAGAAAGAAAATGAAAAAAAAATAGGACAGATGAAACAAATGTGGCATAATCTGACAACTGCTGAATCTGGTAGTAGGTATACAGTAATTCATTATGCTATTTGCTCCACTTCTGTGTATATGTAAAAATATGGAAATATAGCAAATCAACTGCTACATTTAATTCCTTTATGGACTAATACTTTCTTGTTGAACTTCTGTTGCTTAATTTTAATATTGAGGTAGACAATAAAATGCACAAATCTTACTGTATAGCCTGATGAATTCTGACATGAGTATACACTCATGTAAACCACTGCCCAGATCAAGACATCAGATACTCTAATTTTTTTTCTCTGCACCTATTTCACTCATTTCCAC
Source organism: Manis pentadactyla (assembly GCF_030020395.1). Taxonomy (NCBI): domain Eukaryota; kingdom Metazoa; phylum Chordata; class Mammalia; order Pholidota; family Manidae; genus Manis; species Manis pentadactyla. Next base: position 109,805,279 of record NC_080024.1, read on the forward strand.
AACCCCCATGGCAACCACGAGTCTGTTCTCTGTGTTTATGAGTCTTCATTACTTTTGTGTTTGTTCATTTTTTAGAATCCACATACAAGCTCACTTTCGTTTTTTGTTGCAATTTTTATGCTTGGAATTTTCTTGTAAATTTTTTTTTGTGAACCACAAGCTTATAGTAAGTCTTGAAAAATTACTCTGCCTCTCAGTTATATGCTTGATGTCCCACAGAACTCACTCTCTTCTCAGAGATATGCTTCTCAGAGCCCTCATTTGTTGCTTCAGTCAAACTAGTTGTGTCCTATGCCTCTATATTACTTATATTTTTAATTTTCTGTATATTACAATGTTTCAACATCTTGTAAGAACTCTTCCAGCTGGGGAAAGACTTTTCATCACTGGGCTAGTCAATTCTTGGAGCTATCTGAAGTATGCCTTTGATATGCAAGCTGACCATCCAGAGCCAAACCTCCCCTATCAGCCAATGCACCCCAGGAAGGAAAATACCTCTGACTTAATCATCCCAGGGCTCCGTACCAGGCAACTAGATACTGTAGTATCTAAGCCCATGGGAATTATTAAGCTGTTAGCTCTGCCCTGCCACAACCCCTTTGAAGGCCCTGGCCCAAACTTTCCTTTGTTCCTGTCTTTTGTCCCTTGACCACAACTTGTGCTTCTCCTGTAACTGCGTGGCATGCAGCGACCCCTTCTCTGAGACCTGTAAGAATAATGAACTCTGTCTCCTGAGTCTCTTCTGTGTCTCCTCTGTGGCCGCACCTGACTAACCACCAAATAAAAGAACACAGAACAGCCTCTTGTGTAATTATCATCTTACAACTGTACTTAACTCCTGGTTAAAGCTATCATTTCTTTTGATCATTTCCATGTTTATCCTCTTTCTTGCTTTTCTGCCCTATTTTGCTTTTTTGATCTTCTATTACACTTTTAAATAATAGTGTGTGAGAAGTAAACTTTGAGTGCTTGCTGTCTAAAAATGTTTTTACATTCACATTCTTGAGCAATAATTTGTCAGGTCTGAATTTTCCTACTGACCACTTTTTAAAGTGTTGGTTCAGTGACACTTGTAAGAATCTGATGGCAGTGTGATTCTTACTCCCTGTACATGAACTCTGTTCTTTCTGAAATCTTTTGGAATATTCTTTAACTTGGCAGTTGTAAAATTTTATGAGAATGTGTCTAGATGTAGACTTTTTCCATCCATTTTGCTCAGCATTCTGTAGACTCTTTCAATCTAAGGACTTATTTTGTTTCTCAGCATTGGGAAATTTTCTTCTGTTACTCCTTTGATAATTTCTTCCTTCTTATTTTTATTCTTTTCTGGAATATCTATTTCCTGTTATACTTTCCATCTGCCTGTTTGCTCTCTATTCAATGACATTCCAATATTATTTTCAGCCCCTCTTAATTTATAATTTAAATTTTAAATTTGCAAATACTTTCTTGCTCTGACTTCCATAATACATATATAAAATGTTTTCTTAAATTCCTTTAAAATACAACAATCAGTTTTCTTAAAGATTTCCTCCATGGTCAGTTGATCTGCTGTTTTACCTTGTTCTTTCTTTCAATGAACTTATTCTATTTTTCTTGTATGTCTGGTTATTAGGATGGAGATACCTCCCTCCTCCGCAAAACCTGTATGAGCAGCCCTTGGCTGGAGTACCAACAACACAGCAAGGGCCCTAGTCCTTTCTGGTTAATTCCTTTGATTTCATAGACGGAATTCTCCATTCTTTCCCCCTAGATTATTTGGAGCTTTTTCTAAAGAATTAGGGAGGGGCTAGGGTATCAAATTATGCAGCTGTTATAGACAAGTCTTCAAACAGTCTTGCTATTTTCAGTTCTATTTTTCACTCCTAAATTCCACAAAAGCCAAAGTTGAGCCTGGAGACTATTGGGGGGTTTAGTTGGGAAGGTCACTCCTAATCCTACCATAATCCCCTCTTTTTTGCAAATTATTGTGATGAAAGAATGAAAGATGAAAATTATTGTGTGAAAGAAAATATTCTTTCAATGTGTGTTCTAAATAGCAAGGCAAGTTTCTCCATCTTTCCTTTTAGAGATTTCTCCAATTATAATTCATCCTTTTCTTTCTTTGTTAAAGTTTACTTCCAATTATATTCCTTTATTTCATTTTACTTGTGTCTAAAGTACAAGGGAGAAAATGTGTGAACTCAGATCATTGTGTTGAACCAGAAGTCACATTTACTTTAAGGAGGTGGAAAATATGGTGAATCATATTCTTTCTCTCTCATTCCTTCCCCCACAGCCATATTTTTTCCCCAGATACTTGTATCCAACTTCTCACAAGACATCTCCCCTACAAAACCTCACATTCTCCTCAATTCCATTGCCCAAGTCATCTTCCTTAACATACATGGGCCTTCTATCAGCAGGTCCCTATCTTGTTCTCCTATCACAATTTATCCAGTCACACAAGTCAGAAACCCAGAGGCTATTTTTGGCTTCCACCTCCCCTCAATTCTCACTTCCAAAGTATCATCAAATCTGGTCAAATTTAACCTTCTAAGTATTTTTCCAATGAGGCCATATCTCTTCATCCCCTCTGCTATCACCCTAGACTAAGACCCCATCAAATTTTGATTGGACTTAGAAACACGATATTTTGATGGATCTTAAATTCTATCTCCCATTCTCTTTCAGAGACTCCAGATCCTTTAAAACACATGTAACTGGATTTTACTACCTTTTCCCTCCTTTTGACTATGACCTTTATACACTCAGTCATTTCTCCTTCATTCACCACAACTTCAGTACCTGGATCACCTTCCCATTTCTACCACTAGACACACTGTCACTCTTGACAATTCAGTATTCACACGGACGACCTACCTCACACCCTGGTCTTTTGTTCCTAGACCACTTTAGTGAGAATGATTTTTAAATCACCCCACTTCAGTCACCCAACTTATAGGTCAATCATTAATTCCCCTCTTTTCTCTTATCCTACATCCAATTCAAGACAAACTCTGACAATTTGCCTCCCAAATATTCTCTGAATCTGAGCTGCACCATTTCTTTTTTTGTTTATTATTTAAATTTTTTATTAAGGTATTATTGATATACACTCTTATGAAGGTTTCACATGAAAAAACAATGTGGTTACCACATTTACCAGTATTATCAAGTCCCCACCCATACCCCAATGCAGTCACTGTCCATCAGTGTAGTAAGATGCCACAGATTCACTGTTTGTCTTCTCTGTGCTACACTGTTTTCCCCATGACCCCCCCCACACCATGTGTACTAAAGATAATACCCCTCAATCCCCATCTCCCTCCCTCCCGACCCGCCCTCCCACACCCCTCCCATTTGGTAACCACTATTCCCTTCTTGGAGTCTGTGAGTCTGCTGCTATTTTGTTCCTTCAGTTTTGCTTCATTGTTATACTCCACAAATGGGGGAATCATTTGGCACTTGTCTTTCTCCACGTGGATTAATTCACTGAGCATAATATCCTCCAGCTCCATCCATGTTGTTGCAAATGGTAGGATTTGTTTCTTTCTTATGGCTGAATAGTATTCCATTGTGTATATGTACCACATCTTCTTTATTCATTCATCTACTGATGGACACTTAGCTTGCTTCCATATCTTGGCTACTATAAATAGTGCTGCTATAAACATAGGGGTGCATTTGGCTTTCTGAGTTTAAGAAGTTGTATTCTTTAGGTAAATTCCAAGCAGTGGGATTCCCGAGTCAAATGGTATTTCTATTTTTAGTTTTTTGAGGAACCTCCATATTGCTTTCCACAATGGTTGAACTAGCTTAGATTCCCACCAGCAGTGTAGGAGGGTTCCTCTTTCTCTGCATCCTGGCCAGCATTTGTTGTTCTTAGTCTTTTTGATGTTGGTCATCCTTACTGGTGTGAGGTGATATCTCATTGTGGTTTTAATTTGCATTTCCCTGATTAGTGATGTGGAGCCATCTTTTCATGTGTCTGTTGGCCATCTGAATTTCTTCTTTGGAGAACTGTCTCTTCATATCCTCTGCCCATTTTTTAATAGGGTTATTTGCTTTTTGGGTGTTGAGGCATGTGAGTTCTTTATATACTTTGGATGTTAACCCCTTGTCAGATATGTAATTTACAAATATATTCTCCCATACTGTAGGATGCCTTTTTGTTCTGTTGATGGTGTCCTTTGCCGTACAGAAACTTTTTAGTTTGATGTATTTCCATGTGTTCATTTTTGCTTTTATTTCCCTTGCTCAAGGAGATGCGTTCAGCAAGAAGTTGCTCATGCTTATATTCAGGAGACTTTTGCCTATGTTGTCTTCTAAGAGTTTATGGTTTCATGACTTACATTCAGGTCTTTGATCCATTTCAAGTTTACTTTTGTGTGTGGGGTTAAACAATAATCCAGTTTCATTTTCTTGGGTGTAGCTTTCCAGTTTTGCCAACACCAGTTGTTGAAGAGGCTGTCATTTCCCCATTGTATGTCCATGGCTCCTTTATTGTATATTAACTGACCATATATGCTTGGGTTTATATCTGGGCTCTCTAGTCTAATGTTCTGTTCTTGTGCCAGTACCAAATTGTCTTGAATACTGTGGCTTTGTAGAAGGGCTTGAAGTTCAGTAGCATAGTCCCCCCAGCTTTATTCTTCCTTCTCAGGATTGCTTTGGCTATTCAGAGTCTTTTGTGGTTCCAAATGAATTTTAGAATGAGCTGCACCATTTCTACTACTATCAGTAATCCCAGTCTCATCTACCATCATCTTTTACTTGAACTACTGCCAGTACCTCCTAACTAATCCCCATCTCTCCCCTGCTTATCTCCAAAGTACATCCTCCATAAAGTAGCAATAGCCAGAATGATCATTTAAAATTCAGATATCACTGTGCACACTCTTCAGTAGGCTTCCATTACACTCAGGATACAAGCCAAACTCTTTTCCACAGACTCCAAGACATGGCCCGCACCCACCTCTACTCAGCTTTCTCTACCCTTCCTCTTGTTTGCTAGCATCTAGATGCACCAATCTCTCTATTCTTCAAATGTGGATCTTTAGCCATTGTACTTAAGCTTTTATATTTTGATATTAAGTGGTTCACATCAATCTTTTGTTGGTGATTGTTAACTAAACTTACTGGTTCTAGAGTGTGCTGGAGACACTCTTGTTAAATCTTCCAAAAGTAATAACTTTGCGGTGCTCACAACAGAAGGAACAAAAAGCTCTTTGAGATGCATGGTTTGCATAAGAGTTTTCTCTAAGTGAAGGAAATAAATGACCAAAACTATTAAAAGATACCTTGTGATCTAAGTAAGAATAAAGTTATTCTAAAGGTATTTTGGAGTCCATTTATTATACCTTTTTTATTTTTTTGAGAGGGCATATCTTATATTTATTGATCAAATGGTTGTTAACAACAACAAAATTCTGTATAGGGGACTCAGTGCACAATCATTAATCAACCCAAGTCTAATTCTCAACAGTCTCCAATCTCCTAAAGTATAACGAAAAAGTTCTTACACGGTGAACAAATTCTTACATAGTGAATAAGTTCTTACATGGTGAACAGTGCAAGGGCAGTCATCACAGAAACTTTCGGTTTTGATGATGCATTATGAACCATAAACAATCAGGTCAAATATGAATATTCGTTTGATTTTTATACTTGATTTATATGTGGATCCCACATTTCTCCCTTTATTATTATTATTATTATTTTTAATAAAATGCTGAAGTGGTAGGTAGATGTAAGATAGAGGTAGAAAACTTAGTTTAGTGTTGTAAGAGAGCAAATGTAGATGATCAGGTGTGTGCCTGTAGACTATGTGTTAATCCAAGCTAGACAAGGGCAATAAAATATCCACGGATGCAGAAGATTTCTCTCAAAACAGAGGGGGAGAGGTTCTAAGCCTCACCTCTGTTGATCCCCAATTTCTCACCTGATGGCCCCCCTACGACTGTGCCTGTCTTAGGTTGTTCCTCCCTTGAGGAATCTCACCTGTCTCTGGCTAACCAGTCATCTTCCGGGGCCATACAGGGAGATGTAAAGTTGGTAAGTGAGAGAGAAGCCATATTGTTTGAAAAGGTAAGCATTTTACTTCTTTGCAGATTTATGCCCTGTGGCTTCTATGCCTAGCATTTGTCTTGAGGTATCTTTAGCACTTGGAGGAATTATGATACTCGGTAAATTCGATATGAGGCACGAATTCTATTTAAGGGTTGTAATTAGGAAGGAAGAAGAAAAGCTATAGAGGTAGCAGACAGAAGAAAACATGGGAAGATTGATTATTTCTTTGACATATCTTCTTGTAGAGTAATTTAAGCATGTATAGGTTTTAAACTACTAATTAAATTGCACACACACATTAACATAATAGGAGTATAGTTACATAACCAAAGCATATCTGTAATTACTAGCCATCTCCAGTGAGGCCAAGAAAACCAGTTAGGCACCCTAGGCATTTGTGAAAATTTGTCTATGATATGATGGATATTGTCCGACTGTACTTGAACAGTCTGAGAGAAATCAGACAAATTAAAACAGCCCATTCCTGGGAGCTGTTCACATCCCATATGTTCTTTTAACAGTAGATAGTCTGTAGTTGTAAGATTTTGGAGTGCTACAACTTGCACTTCTCCTAATTCTTGGTTGAGTTCCAACAGTATAGATCCAGTCAAATTTGTTGTTTTACTGTATCCACAGGCCAGCTTAGATATCTCCTTCTTCATTCCCTTGGCAAGTCCAGGAACCGGTGGGATGAATGCAGCTACAACTGCAGCATCGCCTGGATCTTTGTTGAGGTTTTTTGTTGATCATCTTCTGGTATGACTCTTCCAGAGAGTGCTGATGTTGGAAGTTCTTCTTCATATCGTATCTTAGTTCATTTTCTGGGTAGCCAAATTAGGCTTTGATCCTCTGTATAAACACAAACAGACCCTTTGCCCACACTTTGATCTGCCCTTTATACCATTGTGTAGAACTCATTGGAGGTCACCACACAGGAACTGCTTTTTTTTGTTGTTGTTGTTATCTTTAATCTACACTTACATGAAGAATATTATGTTTACTAGGCTCTCCCCTATACCAGGTCCCCGCTATAAACCCCTTTACAGTCACTGTCCATCAGCATAGCTAAATGTTGTAGAATCACTACTTGTCTTCTCTGTGTTGTACAGCCCTCCCCTTTCTCCTACCCCCCCATGCATGCTGATCTTAATACCCCCCTTCTTCCTCTCCCCCTCTTATCCCTCCCTACCCACCCATCCTCCCCAGTCCCTTTCCCTTTGGTACCTGTTAGTCCATTCTTGGGTTCTGTGATTCCGCTGCTGTTTTGTTCCTTTAGTTTTTCCTTTTGTTCTTATACTCCACAGATGAGTGAAATCATTTGGTATTTCTCTTTCTCCACTTGGCTTATTTCACTGAGCATAATACCCTCCAGCTCCATCCATGTTGCTGCAAATGGTAGGATTTGCCCTCTTCTTATGGCTGAGTAGTATTCCATTACCACATCTTCTTTATCCATTCATCTACCGATGGACATTTAGGTTGCTTCCAATTCTTGGCTATTGTAAATAGTGCTGCGATAAACATAGGGGTGCATTGGTCTTTCTCAAACTTGATTGCTGCATTCTTAGGGTAAATTCCTAGGAGTGGAATTCCTGGGTCAAATGGTAAGTCTGTTTTGAGCATTTTGATATACCTCCATACTGCTTTCCACAATGGTTGAACTAGTTTACATTCCCACCAGCAGTGTAGGAGGGTTCCCCTTTCTCCACAGCCTCGCCAACATTTGTTGTTGTTTGTCTTTTGGATGGCAGCCATCCTTACTGGTGTGAGGTGATACCTCATTGTAGTTTTAATTTGCATTTCTCTGATAATTAGCGATGTGGAGCATCTTTTCATGTGTCTGTTGGCCATCTGTATTTCTTTTTTGGAGAACTGTCTGTTCAGTTCCTCTGCCCATTTTTTAATTGGATTATTTGATTTTTGTTTGTTGAGGTGTGTGAGCTCGTTATATATTCTGGACGTCAAGCCTTTATTGGATGTGTCATTTTCAAATATATTCTCCCATACTGTAGGGTTCCTTTTTGTTCTATTGATAGTGTCTTTTGCTGTACAGAAGCTTTTCAGCTTAATATAATCCCACTTGTTCATTTTTGCTGTTGTTTTCCTTGCCCGGGGAGATATGTTCAAGAAGAGGTCACTCATGTTTATGTCTAAGAGGTTTTTGCCTATGTTTTATTCCATGAGTTTAATGGTTTCATGGCTTACATTCAGGTCTTTGATCCAGTTTGAATTTACTTTTGTATATGGGGTTAGACAATGGTCCAGTTTCATTCTCCTACATGTAGCTGTCTAGTTTTGCCAGCACCATCTGTTGAAGAGACTGTCATTTCACCATTGTATGTCCATGGCTCCTTTATCAAATATTAATTGACCATATATGTTTGGGTTAATGTCTGGAGTCTCTAGTCTGTTCCACTGGTCTGTGGCTCTGTTCTTGTGTGAGTACCAAATTGTCTTGATTACTATGGCTTTATAGTAGAGCTTGAAATTGGGGAGTGAGATCCCCCCTACTTTATTCTTCTTTCTCAGGATTGCTTTGGCTATTCGGGGACTTTGGTGTTTCCTTATGAATTTTTGAATTATTTTTTCCAGATCATTGAAGAATGTTGCTGGTAATTTGATAGGGATTACATCAAATCTGTATATTGCTTTGGGCAGGATGGCCATTTTGACGATATTAAATCTTCCTAGCCACAAGCATGGGATGAGTTTCCATCTATTAGTGTCCCCTTTAATTTCTCTTAAGAGTGACTTGTAGTTTTCAGAGTATAGGTCATTCACTTCTTTGGTTAGATTTATTCCTAGGTATTTTATTCTTTTTGATGCAATTGTGAATGGAACTGTTTTCCTGATTTCTCTTTCTATTGGTTCATTGTTAGTGTATAGGAAAGCTACAGATTTCTGTGTGTTAATTTTGTATCCTGCAACTTTGCTGTATTCCGATATCAGTTCTAGTAGTTTTGGGGTGGAGTCTTTGGGGTTTTTTATGTACAATATCATGTCATCTGCAAATAGTGACAGTTTAACTTCTTCTTTACCAATCTGGATTCCTTGTATTTCTTTGTTTTGTCTGATTGCCGTGGCTAGGACCTCCAGTACTATGTTAAATAGCAGTGGGGAGAGTGGGCATCCCTGTCTAGTTCCTGATCTCAGAGGAAAAGCTTTCAGCTTCTCGCTGTTCAGTATAATGTTGGCTGTGGGTTTATGATATATGGCCTTTATTATGTTGAGGTACTTGCCCTCTATTCCCATTTTGCTGAGAGTTTTTATCATGAATGGATGTTGAATTTTGTCAAATGCTTTTTCAGCATCTATGGAGATGATCATGTGGTTTTTGTCTTTCTTTTTGTTGATGTGGTGGATGATGTTGATGGATTTTCGAATGTTGTACCATCCTTGCATCCCTGGGATGAATCCCACTTGGTCATGGTGTATGATCCTTTGGTATACTTTTGTACTCAGTTTGCTAATATTTTAAGTATTTTTGCATCTACATTCATCAGGGATATTGGTCTGTAATTTTCTTTTTTGGCGGGGTCTTTGCCTGGTTTTGGTATTAGGGTGATGTTGGCTTCATAGAATGAGTTTGGGAGTATTCCCTCCTCTTCTATTTTTTGGAAAACTTTAAGGAGAATGGGTATTATGTCTTCTCTGTGTGTCTGATAAAAGTCCGAGGTAAATCCGTCTGTCCTGGGTGTTTTGTTCTTGGATAGGTTTTTGATTACTGTTTCAATTTCTTTGCTCGTAATTGGTTTAACTTTTGTGTTTCTTCCTTGGTCAGTCTTGGAAGGTTGTATTTTTCTAGGAAGTTGTCCATTTCTTCTAGGTTTTCCAGCTTGTTGGCATATAGGTTTTCATAGTAGTCTTTAATAATTCTTTGTATTTCTGTGGAGTCTGTCGTGATTTTTCCGTTCTCATTTGTGATTCTTTTGATTTGTGTTGATTCTCTTTTTCTCTTAATAAGTTTGGCTAGAGGCTTATCTATTTTGTTTATTTTCTCAAAGAACCAGCTCTTGGTTCCATTGATTTTTGCTAGTGTTTTATTCTTCTCAATTTTGTTTATTTCTTCTCTGATCTTTATTATGTCCCTCTGCTGACTTTAGGCCTCATTTGTTCTTCTTTTTCCAATTTCGATAATTGTGATGTTAGACTATTCATTTGGGATTGTTCTTGTTTCTTCAAGTGTGTCTGGATCGCTATATACTTTCCTCTTAAGACTGCTTTCGCTGCGTCCCACAGAAGTTGGGGCTTTGTGTTATTGTTGTCATTTGTTTCTATATATTCCTTGATCTCTATTTTAATTTGTTCGTTGATCCATTGATTATTTAGGAGCATGTTGTTAAGCCTCCATGTGTTTGTGAGCCTTTTTGTTTTCTTTGTAGAATTTATTTCTAGTTTTATACCTTTGTGGTCTGAAAAGTTGGTTGGTAGAATTTCAATATTTTGGATTTTGCTGAGGCTCTTTTTGTGGGCTAGTATGTGGTCTATTCTGGAGAATGTTCCATGTGCACTTGAGAAGAATGTATATCTTGTTGCTTTTGGATGTAGAGTTCTGTAGATGTCTATTAGGTCCATGTGCTCTACTGTGTTGTTCAGTGCTTCCGTGTCCTTACTTATTTTCTGCCCAGTGGATCTATCCTTTGGGGTGAGTGGTGTGTTGAAGTCTCCTAGAATGAATGCATTGCAGTCTATTTCCCCCTTTAGTTCTGTTAGTATTTGTTTCACATATGCTGGTGCTCCTGTGTTGGGTGCATATATATTTAGAATGGTTATATCCGCTTGTTGGACTGAGCCCTTTATCATTATGTAGTGTCCTTCTTTATCTCTTGTTACTTTCTTTGTTTTGAAGTCTATTTTGTCTGATATTAGTACTGCAACCCCTGCTTTCTTCTCGCTGTTGTTTGCCTGAAATATGTTTTTCCATCCCTTGACTTTTAGTCTGTACATGTCTTTGGATTTGAGGTGAGTTTCTTGTAAGCAGCATATAGATGGGTCTTGCTTTTTTATCCATTCTATTACTCTGTGTCTTTTGATTGGTGCATTCAGCCCATTAACATTTAGGGTGACTATTGAAAGATATGTACTTATTGCCATTGCAGGCTTTAAATTCGTGGTTACCAAAGGTTCAAGGTTAGCCTCTTTAGTATCTTACTGCCTAACTTAGCTCGCTTATTGAGCTGTTATATACACTGTCTGGAGATTCTTTTCTTCTCTCTCTTCTTATTCCTTCTCCTCCATTCTTCATATGTTGGGTGTTTTGTTCTGTGCTCTTTCTAGGAGTGCTCCCATCTAGAGCAGTCCCTGTAAGATGTTCTGTAGAGGTGGTTTGTGGGAAGCAAATTCCCTCAGCTTTTGTTTGTCTGGGAATTGTTTAATCCCTCCATCATATTTAAATGATAGTCGTGCTGGATACAGTATCCTTGGTTCAAGGCCCTTCTGTTTCATTGCATTAAATATATCATGCCATTCTCTTCTGGCCTGTAGGGTTTCTGTCGAGAAGTCTGATGTTAGGCTGATGGGTTTTCCTTTATAGGCGACCTTTTTCTCTCTAGCTGCCTTTAAAACTCTTTCCTTGTCCTTGATCTTTGCCATTTTAATTATTATGTGTCTTGGTGTTGTCCTCCTTGGATCCTTTCTGTTGAGGGTTCTGTGTATTTCTGTGGTCTGTGTGATTATTTCCTCCCCCAGTTTGTGGGCGTTTTCAGCAATTATTTCTTTCAAGATACTTTCCATCCCTTTTCCTCTCTCTTCTTCTTCTGGTACTCCTATAATACGGATATTGTTCCTTTTGGATTGGTCACACAGTTCTCTTAATATTGTTTCATTCCTGGAGATCCTTTTATCTCTCTCTCTGTCAGCTTCTATGCATTCCTGTTCTCTGGTTTCAATTCCATCAATGGCCACTTGCATCCTATGCATTCTGCTTATAAACCCTTCCAGAGTTTGTTTCATTTCTGTAATCTCCTTTCTGGCATCTGTGATCTCCCTCCGGACTTCATCCCATATCTCTTGCATATTTCTCTGCATCTCTGTCAGCATGTTTATGATTTTTATTTTGAATTCTTTGTCAGGAAGACTGGTTACGTCTGTCTCCTTCTCTGGTGTTGTCTCTGTGATATTTGTCTGCCTGTAGTTTTGCCTTTTCATGGTGAAGGTATAGTTTTCAGAGCTGGGACGAGTGACGGCTGGAAGAACTTCTCTTCTTGTTGGTTTGTGGCCCTCCTCTCCTGGGAGAACAGTGACCTCTAGTGGCTTGTGATGAGTAGCTGCGTGCAGACAGGGCTTCTGCTTCCTGCCCAGATGCTATGGAGTTTATCTTTGCTGTTGCTGTGGGCGTGGCCTGGCTCTGGCTGCTGCTCCAAAGTGGTGTAGTCGCCTTGGATGGGGAGCGGCCGGGAGGCTATTTATATGTGTAAGGGGCCTCCGTGCTCCCTGCAGCCCAGGGGATTAGGGTGCCCAGAGATCCCCAGATTCCCTACCTCTGGATTAAGTGTCCTGCCCTGACCCTTTAAGACTTCCAAAAAGCACCCGCCAAAACAAAACGACCACACAAAAAATAATTTTTTTAATAAAGAAATAAAAATAAATAAAAAATGGCCGCTCATTTTTCTTTATTCTCTGGCGCCAGCCTCAGTCATCTGCTCACCGGTCTTGCTGCCCTGTTTCCCTAGTATTGGGGTCCCTATCCCTTTAAGACTTCCAAAAAGCGCTCGCCAAAACAAAACAGCAAAAAAAAAAAAAAATGGCCACTCGCTTTTCTTTTGTCCTCCAGCACCAGGCCTCCAGTACCTGCTCACCGTTCTTGCTGCCCTGTTTCCCTGGTATCCAGGGCCCCACGCACGCACTGTGTCTGCGCTCTGGTCCTGGTGGCTGGGGCTGGGTGTTCAGCAGTCCTGGGCTCCCTCTCCCTCCCACTCTGCCTGCTCTTCTCCTGCTGGGAGCTGGGGGGAGGGGCACTTGGGTCCCACGGGGCCGGAGCTTGTATCTTACCCCCTTCGTGAGGCGCTGGGTTCTCGCAGGTGTGGATGTGGTCTGGATGTTGTCCTGTGTCCTCTGTTCTTTATTCTAGGAAGAGTTGTCTTTGTTATATGTTCATAGATTTATGTGGTTTTGGGAGGAGATTTCCGCTGCTCTACTCACGCTGCCATCTTGGCTCCACCTCTCTATTATACCTTTTATACAATACAAATGTGAAAAAGATTTGCTCCTTTACTGGAAGTATTTGTGAGAAACATTTAACTTTAGGGAAAGCGCCTGGGAGAATAAAGAAGGGAGACATTTCATTATATATAGCTTCTTGGATTATCTGAATTTATTGCATGTAAGTAGTAACTTTAATTTCAAATTCTATTATAAAGGAAAATATGTATGTGTTAATAGTAGCAGATATTGGAGGCACTTCTTTTCTATTCTTTCTAAAATTCAACACAATACTTTCTGTATTTAAATAACCTACTTATTTGTGTAAAATTATTAATTCATTAGTAGTTTTCTTAAAATACTGAATATATTAACACTCCAGATATTCAAAAAAGGATCCATTTGAACTGCAGTTTCCAAGTTGTAGTCTATGAACTCCTTGGAGTCTCCAAGACTTTCAGAGTTCATATAGTCAAAATATTTTTCAAAAGACTTTTTTTGTTGTTTGTTTGTTTGAACGTTCTAATATTTGATTGTGTACTAGATGGGAAAAACTTAGCTTGAATCAAGGCAGTGGTCCCCAACTGTACTTGAAGGCATTGTATTCTTCGACACCAAATACAGTTTTTAAAAAAAGGCCAGTTTCACTTAAGATGTTTAAACAATAACAATTACTAGTTTCATTAATAGGGACTCTTGAACACATAAACTTTAATATTGTTTGATGAACTGGAAAGTACACAGAAAGTACTTGCTGCCTACTTAAGTACAATGCTTTTCTCAAGAAAATCACTTACTGAGTTATAAGCTGACCTAGCCACTTTTTCCTAGAACACTATTTGTACTTAAGAAAAATGACTACCAGACAAGCTATGATTATAAAGCTGTGAATCTGGCAGACATTTTATTAAAAATGAATGAAGTGCATATGTTACTTCAAGGATACAACTCACAGTACTTGTTTTTGGTAATAAAATGCAAGTTTTCAAGCAAAAGTTAGAATTTTGGAAAACTTTTAGCTGCCACCATAACTTGACAGTTTCCCACCAATTAAACTGAGATTGATGGTAAAATTAACTAACGTGACTTTTTTATATATTGCATAATGAATGTGTCAGTATTTGGAGGATCTGTATAACTAGTTAACTAGTGAACTCATAATTTCCAAATGACCCATGTATGATGTTACATAACTATGCATGAGTAAAAGCTATTCAACGTTCAAGATAGACCAATGGATTCTAATATAACAAAGTATGAAGAATTTAAGAATCTGGTTTAGATTCTACTTTGTGTCTAACCTTTAAGAAATTAGCACTTGTCCAGTTTTGGTGTAGTATCAAAGAATATACACAATTATCTGAAAAAGATGTTAAAATGATCTTCTCATTTCCAATAACATAGCTGTGTGAAGATTTTCTTTATATACTTAACCATAGCAATATATCACTAAAGATTAAGTTTTCAGTGTATAAAGTGGTTCTGAAAGTTAAAGAAAAAGTTTGAGAACAGCTACATTAGAAGAACAGATGGTAAGAGATTGCAACCACTGTAGCTAGAACCCTAAGGCAGACTTGTGCCCCTGTGTCCCAGACAGGGCAGTGGAATGCAGAGCATCTGATCAAACAGACTTCATTTTGAGAGGGGTATGAGAGTGGAAAGAAGTTTTCATCTGTGTCTCTTAGTTTCCTCAGCATGAATATAGAAAGTAAATCAGAACATCCAGTGGGTACATACAGTTTTAAAAAGAATCTGGTTAATATTATAATTGTCTTCTTCTGAAAACAAAACAACTCAATTGTTTTCAAACTATAAATTACCGAAAAAAAGACATGATATGTAGAAGATGCAGCAGTGCAAAAAGGACACCACTGAGACAAACAATGACAAACTGGGAAACGAGGATATGCCAGTGTCTACAGAAGCTTTAATTTTCGAAACCTATGCCCTGTTTTCATAAACATAAAAATCTCAGCACCATCTGTCCTCTCAAGGGTTGTCACAGTTATACAATGCCTCTGAATGCAGACTCGGTTCATAATGCCAAGTACAGTAGGACACAGGCAAAGCTACGAAGGGCCACAACAACAATGCAGTCTAAGCATGCAATTCTCATGATCTGGCTAACTCCAAGGAGAAAATTTGGAGTTCACACAATACAGCTTTGTCCCAAGACACAATTATCTTTATAGGGATTATGAAAAATTAGTAGTTGTAACTTATTCACTAGATACAACATCATTTAGTAGTTCAAGAATGATAATTAGAATGGCTACAAATGAAAGTTATTGTGTTACGATATGGTTTTAGAATGACACCATCTTCACCATCATCATTACAATAAGCTGAGTAACATATAGCATATCACATACAAGAAGCTGTGTAGCCTAACACATCACAGAGCATGGACTTCAAAGCCAGAGTCTGGATCCTGGCTTTCCCCCAGAATAGCCATCTGGCCTTAGGGAGATCACTGAAACTTTCCGGCCTCAAGTTTCCTCATTTGCAAAACAGATGAGGGATAATAACACCCTCACACGCCTTTGGTCTGTTCAAGGACTAAAGGAATTACTATATGGAAAGTGCTTGACACATAAAAGATATTATATAAGTATTAGCTATTATTATTTTCTCAAAGTGTTCCCTGACTGGCTAGATTAATACAATTTAGACATTGTTACACAGACATTTTAAAGAATTAAAAATTGTTCAACTAGATAAAATTCTGTAGTGATTCACATAGTATATATGGAATGTATGATCTAAGAAGCTAGGACCTCTTTTTCTTCAAGACACCTTTAACTAAAGAAGTATGAAGTTACAAATGTCTACAATTAATTCACTCAACAATAGTCTCATCTGATTTCCTAACATTTTACACTTTCAACAATATCATTGTCCTTTGTTTAACGCATTGATAAACATTTTAAGCTCCTTCCTTTTGACAATGATGAATCTTTAATGAAAGACATGAGAACATGAAGACATTGAAAAGAAAGCCATGTCATGCTTATGGGTAGGAAGATTCAATATTATAACTATATCAACATTCCACAAATTTATCTGTAGATTTAGTGTACTTCAAATAAAAATCCTAAGGGTTTCTTTCAAATAAGTCTCTTTATTCTGACAGTAAGGTATGTGGATAGGTATTTCTTTCACATAGGATCATACTGTCCATGATACTTTTTTCTTCTGTAATCTACTTTTTTTTTTGGTGTTTAGATGTGTGTTTAATATAAAAGGTTTATATGGGTGACAGTAACACATCGTAACTGGAACAGACTGTCCATTTGTTTAATCAGCATACATACATTCATTTCTACACATATTCAAATTTTGTTATGACAAAAGCAACCAAAAAACTTTAGTGCACTTCTGGCCAGCAAGATGCAACTGGCTTTCACACTACAGCAAGACAGTCTCCAGCTCTCCCCAAGTCTGGGAGATGCAAAGTCCCAACAGTCATTGTCTTCTTCTCTGGGCTTTGTTAATTACCTTTCCTATACAGTCTCGTTCTGAGTATTCTTGTACCTGAAACTAAATTGCAAAGTTAACTTTTTTTAAATTAAGGTATTACTGATTTACAATCTTAAGAAGATTTCATATGAGGAACATTGTGGTTTCAACATTCACCCATACTATCAAGTCCACCCACCCACCCCATTGCAATCACTGTCCATCAGTATAGTAAGATGCTATAGAGCATTATTTGTCTTCTTCCTGCTATACTGCCTTGCCGTGACCTACATATATTGTGTGTGCTAATTATAATGTCCCTTATTCCCCTTATCCCTGCTTTCCAACTCACCCTCCCAAATTCCTTCCCTTTCATAACCATTAGTCCCTTCTTGGAGTCTGTGAGTCCACTGCTGTTTTGTTACTTCAGTTTTCCTTCATTGTTATACTCTACAAACGAGTGTAATCATTTGGTACTTGCCTTTCTCTGCATAGATTATTTCACTGAGCATAATACCCTCTAGCTCCATCCATGTTGTGGCAAATGGTAGGATTTTTCTTTTTATGGCTGAATAATATTCCAGTGTATCTGTACCACATCTTCTTTATCCATTCATTTACTGATGGACACTTAGGTGGCTTCCAGATCGTGGCTATTGTAAATAGTGCTGCAATAAACATAGGGGTGCATATGCCTTTTTGAAACAGGGATCTTGTTTTTTTTTTCAGGTAAATTCCTAGGAGCAGAATTCCTGGGTCAAATAGTATTTCTATTTTTAGTTTTTTGAAGGAACCTCCATATTGTTTTCCACAGTGGTTGAACTAATTTACATTCTCACCAACAGTGTAGGAGGGTTCCCCTTTCTCCGCATCCTCACCAGCATTTGTTGTTCTTAGTCTTTTGCATGTTGGCCATCCCAAGTGGTATGCAGTGATATCTCATTGTGGTTTTAATTTGCATTTCCCTGATAATTAGTGATGTGGAGCATCTTTTCATGTGCCTGTTGGTCATCTGAATTTCTTCTTTGGAGAAGTGTCTGTTTATATCCCCCACTTTTTAATCAGGTTATTTGTTTCTTGGGTGTTGAGGCGTATGAGTTCTTAATGTATTTTGGATGTTAACCCCTTATCAAATAAGTAATTTAAGAATATATTCTCCCATACTATAGGATGCCTTTTGGTTCTGCTGCTGGTGTCCTTTGCTATACAGAAGTTATTTAGTTTGATGTAGTTCCATTTGTTCATTTTTTTATTTTGTTTGCCTTCCTGAGGAGATGTGTTCAGGAAAAAGTTGCTCATGTTTATATTCAAGAGATGTTTGCCTATATTTTCTTCTAAAAGTTTTAGGGTTTCATGACTTACATTCAGGTCTTTGATCCATTTTGTGTTTACTTTTGTGTATGGAGTTGGACAATAATCCAGTTTCATTTTCTTACATGTAGCTGTCCAGTTTTCCAAAACCATTTGTTGAACAGGCTGTCATTTCCCCATTGTACATTCATGGCTCCTTTATCATATTTTAATTGGCCATAGATGCCTGAGTTTATATTTAGGCTCTCTATTCTGTTCCATTAATCTATGGGTCTGTTCTTGTGCCAGTACCATACTTTTTTTTTTGATTACTGTAGGTTTGTAGCAGAGCTTGAAGGAGCATAATTCTCCCAGCTTAGTTATTCTTTCTCAGGATTGTTTTGGCTATTTGGGGTCTTTTGTGGTTCCATATGAATTTTTTTTTGTTCTTGTTGTTGTCATTAATCTACAATTACATGAAAAACATTATGTTTACTAGGGTCCCCACTTCACCAAGCCCCCCCAACAAACCCCATTATAGTACTGTCCATCAGTGTAGTAAGATGTTGTAGAAACACTACTTGTCTTACCTGTGTTGCACAGCCCTCCCCATGCCTCACCCCACATTATACATGCTAATCATAATACCCCCTTTCTTCTTCCCCACCCTTATCCCTACCTTCCCTCCCATTCTCCCCAGTCCCTTTCCCTTTGGTAACTGTTAGTCCATTCTTAGGTTCTGTGATTCTGCTGCTGCTCTTTTGTTCCTTCAGTCTTTCTTTGTTCCTATACTCCACATATGAGTGAAATCATTTGGTGTTTGTCATTCTCTGCCTGGCTTATTTATACCCTCTAGCTCCATCCATGTTGTTGCAAATAGTAAGATTTGTTTTCTTCTTATGGCTGAATAATATTCCATTGTGTATATGTACCATATCTTCTGTATTTATCCATTCATCTACTGATGTACACTTAGGTTGCTTCCATTTCTTGGCTATTGTAAATAGAGGCTTTTGGATGTAGAGTTCTATAGATGTCTATTAGGTCTTTCTGTTCTAGTGTGTTGTTCAGTGCCTCTGTGTCCTTACTTATTTTCTGTCTGGTGGATCTATCCTTTGGAGTGAGTGGCATGTTGAAGTCTCCTAAAATGAATGCATTGCATTATCTTTCCTCCTTTAGTTCTGTTAGTATTTGTTTCACATATGTTGGTGCTCCTGTGTTGGATGCATGTATATTTATAATGGTTATATCCTCTTGTTGGACTGAGCCCGTTATCATTATGTAATGTCCTTCTTTATCTTTTGTTACTTTCTGTGTTTTGAGGTCTATTTTATCTGATACTACTGCAACACCTGCTTTTTTCTCCCTGTTGTTTGCACGAAATATCTTTTTCCATCCCTTGGCTTTTAGTCTGTCCATGTCTTTGGGGTTTGAGGTGAGTCTCTTGTAAGCAGCATAGAGATGGGTCTTGCTTTTTTATCCATTCTATTACTGTGTCTTTTGATTGGTGCATTCAGTCCATTTACATTTAGGGTGATTATTGAAAGATATGTACTTATTGCCATTGCAGGCTTTAGATTCTTGGTTACCAAAGGTTCAAGGTTAGCTTCTTTAGTATCTTACTGTCTAACTTAACTCGCTTATTGAGCTACTTTAAATACTGTCTGGTGATTCTTTATTTCTCTCCCTTCTTATTCCCCCTCCTCCATTCTTTATATGTTGTTTGTTTTATTCTGTGCTCTTTTGTGTTTCCTTTAACTGCTTTTGTGGGTAGTTGATTTTATTTTTTGCCTTTAGTTAGTATTTGGTTAGTCTGCTTTCTTTGCTGTGATTTTATTTTCTCTGGTGACATCTATTTAGTCTTGGGAGTGCTCCCATCTAGAGCAGTCCCTCTAAAATACCCTATAGAGGTGGTTTGTGGGAGGCAAATTCCCTCAACTTTTGCTTGTCTGGGAATTGTTTAATCCCTTCTACATATTTAAATGATAATCGTGCTGGATACAGTATTCTTGGTTCAAGACCCTTCTGTTTCATTGCATTAAATATATCATGCCATTCTCTTATGGCTTGTAATGTTTCTGTTGAGAAGTCTGATGATAGCCTGATGGGTTTTCCTTTGTAGGTGACCTTTTTCCTCTCTCTGGCTGCCTTTAAAACTCTCTCCTTGTGCTTGATCTTTGCCATTTTAATTATTATGCCTCTTGGTGTTGTCCTCCTTGGGGGCCTTCTATGGTGGGTTCTGTGCACTTCCATGGTCTGATGGATTATTTCCTTCCCCAATTTGGGGAAGTTTTCAGCAATTATTTCTTCAAATACACTTTCTATCCCTTTTTCTCTCTCTTCTTCTTCTGGTACCCGTATAATGCAGATATTGTTCCTTTTGGATTGGTCACACAGTTCTCTTAATATTGTTTCATTCCTGGAGATCCTTTTCTCTCTCTCGGTGTCAGCTTCTAAGCGTTCCTGTTCTCTGGTTTCTATTCCATCAATGGCCTCTTGCATCTTATCCATTCTGCTTATAAATCCTTCCAGAGATTGTTTCATTTCTGTAATATCCTTCCAGACATCATCCCTTAGCTCTTGCATATTTCTCTGCAGCTCCATCAGCATGGTTATGAGCTTTATTTTTAATTCTTTTTCAGGGAGATTGGTTAGGTCTATCTCCTTCTCAGGGTTTGCCTCTGTGATCTTGGTCTGTATCAAATTCTTCTGCCTTTTCATGGCGATAGGGTATTTGTGGGGAGCTGGCACGTGTGTTGGCTAAGAGAATGTCCCTTCTTGCTAGTTGTCATTCCATATGAATTTTAGAACTATTTGTTCTAGTTCATTGAAGAAGGCTGTTTGTATTTTGAAAGGGATTGCATTGAATCTGTAGATTGCTTTAGGCAGGATGGCCATTGTGACAATATTAATTCTTCCTATCCATGAGCATAGGATGCATTTCCATTTATTGGTGTATCTTCTTTAATTTCTCTCATGACTGTCTTGTAGTTTTCAGAGTATAGGTCTTTCACCTCGTTGGTTAGGTTTATTCCTAGGTATTTTATTCTTTTTGATGTAATTTTTCTTAATTTTTTTCTTTCTGCCAGTTCATTGTTAGTATATAGGAATGCAATAGATTTCTGTGTATTAATTTTGTATCCTGCAATTTTGCTGAATTCAGTTATTAGTTCTAGTAGTTTTTGGGTGGATTCTTTAGGGTTTTTTATGTACAATGTCATCTGCAAATACGGACAGTTTAACTTCTTCCTTACCAATCTGCATGCTTTTTATTTCTTTGTGTTGTCTGATTACCATGGGTAGGACCTTCAGAACTATGTTGAATAAAAGTGAGGAGAGTGGGCATCTTTGTCTTGATCTCAACCTTAGAGGAAGGGCTTTCAGCATTTTGCTGTTAAGTATGATGTTGGCTGTGGGCTTCTCATATATGGCCTTTATTATGCTGAGGTACTTACCCTCTATAGCTATTTTGTTGAGAGTTTTTATTATGAATGGATGTTGAATTTTGTCATATGGTTTTTCACCATTTACTGTGATGATTATGTGATTTGAGTTATAATCTATTTTTAATAGGCTTTTTATAATTCCTTTGCAGAAAAATGGGAAAGATAGTACAGAGAGTTCTCCTATACCCCAACACCCAGTTTCCCTTATTATTAACATCTTATATAGTATGGTACATTTGTTACAATTAATGAACCAATACTGGTACATTGTTATTAACATTATTATTAAAGTCCATACTTTACTCAGATTTCTATAATATTTACTAATCTCCTTTTTCTTTTCTAGGATCCTAGTTAGGATGTCACACTGTGTTTATTTTGTCATGATTCTTCAGGCTCCTATTGGCTGTGGCAATTTCTCAAACCTTCCTAGTTTTTGAAGACCTTGTTGATTTTGATAGTAATGGTCAGGCTTTTGTAGTGTGCCCCAGTTTTGCAATTTGCCTGATATTTCTCTCATGATAAAATGTGGGTTATGGGTTATTGGGAGGAAGACCACAAAGGTGAAATGCTGTTTTCATCACATCAGATCAGGGGTAGGTACTATCAATAAGACTGATGACTACTGATATTAACTTTGGTCACCTGGCTAAAACAGTTTAAGTCAGATTTCTCCATTGCAAAGTTACTCTTTTCTCCCCTTTCTATACTGTACCCTTTAGAAGAAAGTCATGAAGAGCAGCCCACACCTAACAAGTATGGAGTTATACTCCCATCCTTAAGGGCAGAGTAACTACATAAGCTATTTCAAAATCTTCTGCATGGGAGATTTGTCTCTTCTTCTCCACTAATTAATCTATTTATACATTTTTTATATCACTATGGACTTATGAATATTCATTCATACTTTAGATCACAGTATTTTATTTCATTGCTTAATTTTTCCAGCTTTGGCCACTAGGAGCTCTTTCAGTTGGCTCCTGTGTAAATTTTACGCACACACACCAAGTTAGGGTTTTTGTTTTCTTTCCTTTTCTTTAGCATTTCCTTACTTTTTGTTACTATATTCCAGGCTTGTTTTGTATATTTCCTGCCTCATGGTTAGAACAAGCCACTTCTCCAAGAAGCTCTGGCTCCTCTTATTGGAGAATGGTATTAGAAACCAAGATCTGGGTCTGTGAGGTGTGCTCATTGTTACTAGGGTAGGATCTCTTTTAAAGTGTCTTTTTAAAAGTCCAAAGATATATAGGATATATACTATAAGCAAACTCAAAAGTTCTTTCTTAGATAAGGAAGATGAACTATGCATATGAGTGATTTTTCAAATCCTTTATCAAAGCAGGCCCCTTGCTTTAGCTGGGACTTACATTTGGAGTCACATACAAATAAAAGCAAAATAACTTCAAATATTTAAAACGCAAACCCCAATCCTGTTTTTATGACAACTCAAAGGACTTCTAAATAATAAACAATTTACTTTAGGAATGTGTGTGACTCATTTCTAAGAATCAGAAAAGTTAAATCAATCTAATGGCCCAATGGTAATCCTTCTTTTTAAAGGTTAATTTGGAGTAAAGGTACTGATATTCAATTTCTCAGAGAAACACCTCAGAGTTGGGTGATACCTATTTTGTTTTGGCTACTTAAAAAAAATCAGCTTAATTAAAAAACATAATTACTTAACATAGCTTATTTTGGGGAAGAAAAGGTTATTGAAATTACTCCCTAAAATTATGCTAGGACTCTTATTTGATATAATAGATTCTAGAGGGCTCAAAGAAAAAAAAAGAGAAAAAAGGTATTTAATGACAATCTTTGAAGAAAATTCACTCTGAAGAAGAAGCTACTGTTAAAAATATTGTAACTGGGTTCCCAGTGGATAAATTAAACTCAGTTTTGTTTATCAGCTTTCTAAATCAATGCATCAGCTTTAAAAGTGAACTCTGAATAGGCACTTATGAAGTAGTCTTCAGTGTCCATAAGTACTTGTTAGGTAAAAATTATAAACATATGGACCAATCAAACATCATTAGCAAAATAAAACCCAATAAGAAAAGCATATATATATCCTTTGGCATATCAATCCTGGCATATGCAACATTTATAACATGGTTGAATTTGGGGGAGACAATGATGTATCCAAATAATTTGCATAGTTTTCTTAAAGAAAGAACTACCAGTATTTTAAATGGAAAATTACATTTGTCATTAAGGACTTAACAATAAACATTTGCCATGCTAGTCGTTTGGTTGAACTCCTAGCATGTATTTATCCTTAAATATTAGAAAGTAACATGCTGGTATGAAGTAAGAAGAAACCAATTCTATTCAGGAACCAATGGATATACCCACATATGATCTATGATACAAGGACAAAGTCATAATAAAAAGTCAGGTAGTCCCAAAAGGAAGATGCCAAGAGTCAATCAAGAAGGTACTAGAACTGTAGCCATGTATTGAAAGTCAGAATTTAAGGAATTTGCAATGCAAAGGAGCAGGATTAGAGAAAAAAACATTTGATCAACAGGGTAGCAGAGCCTATCTAAGGCTCAGGGTTGTGTTCCAAGTACCACTTGCATCACTGTCTGATCTTATTTTCCTGCCCACTGCCACTGCCCATTACCTGACACCTCCCACCTTCTTTGGCCCTTTTCATAGGCCCTTATTCTCCACTCAAAAGGGTGAGATATGCAATCTGTGAGGTGGTGAGGCAAAATGGGTCAACAGGTTGTTGCTAAGCAGGTTTTCAGCAGCTTCCCAGACTAGTGTTGAAGCCTATAATACCTTCATTAAATATTGGTATGAGAAAGAATCTAGTACATTCAAATCATCATTATCTAAGCAGTACACCACTGAATTCTACTGTTCCATGAGACACTAAACAAGTGTTCACAGATGAAAAAGTTGATTGTTGCTATGTTTTTCCTTCATTAAAGTTACTCATATTTTCTTATAATTTAATATTTGCCATAATTTAAGCTTTAAATGCACATTAAACACGTACTAAAGTTATAATTTCTTAAAGTAAAGAGCCTATTATTAAATCATGTATCATTTCATGTTTTTCTAAAATGCATTTTAAGCCTCTATGTGGTGCTATATAATTCCATTTAAATGAGATTACAGAATAGGCAAAACTAATCTAATGGGTTAAAATCAGAACAGTAGTCATAAAATGGGAAAAGACCAGAAACTACAAAACAGGCAAGTAAACAAGATTGGAAGCCAAACAGGAAGCTCGTTTAGTTTATGTTAGGTTTAGTTTATGTGGATCAAGTCGTTGTTCTGGCTAGGGCTCTTTTTAAAAGGTCAGGCCCAGTTGTTTTTGTTGCGTGTCACTCTAAAAGTGCAGTCTAACGCTTAACCCAGAATACAAAAAAGAGCATTTCAATTACACAAAAACTTAACATAATCAATAGTCTGTTTCTGTCCTTTAGGACAGAAAATCTCAGGATAAAACAGCTGAATTAAGAAAACTGAAATCAGTGTTCTTTTTGTTTAATATACTAACAACTTTTAGGATGCTCAGATTTTAAGAGCTATGCCTATTTGGGAAGTCCTTTACAAAGAACACATGCAAACCCAAAGTAAAAAAAAGGATCCTTTTAATGACCCTTGTATGTGCTTATGGTACATACACTTGAAATTAATATACTCTGGGCAGAAGAGCAATGTGGGGGGGAGGTCAAGTCCTACTAGATATTAAAATTTTATAAGGCTTCTATAAATAAAACTGTAGTATTGATACATGAATAGACACACAGACCAATGGGATATAAAAGAGCACCCAGAAATAAAGCAAATTGAATATGACAAAGGTAGTTTTTCAAATCAGTGAAGGAAGCTAGACTTGTAAATAGCTTTAGGACTTTATAAATAATATTTAAATGAGAAGTGGTAGTTCTTTGAAAAACAAAAAAAATTGATTCACAGTTCACACATAAACCAGAATATATTATAAATGTATTGGAGAGCTACTATATAAACAAATAAACAAACAAACAAACCCACACAAGTACTATCTATGAGTGGGAAGGGTCTGGGGGTATGACTTGAAATCCAGAAGTAATGAAAGAAAATACTAGTAAAGTTGACTATGGAAAGAACTTTTCAGGATAAAAAATAACAAACACAGGGGTCAGTCCAACAAAAGGATATAACCATTATAAATATATATACACCCAACACAGGAGCACCAACATATGTGAAACAAAATACTAACAGAATTAAAGGAGGAAATAGAATGCAATGCATTCATTTTAGGAGACTTCAACACACCACTCACTCCAAAGGACAGATCAACCAGACAGAAAATAAGTAAGGACACAGAGGCACTGAACAACACACTAGAACAGATGGACCTAACAGACATCTACAGAACTCAACACCCAAAAGCAGCAGGATACACATTCTTCTCAAGTGCACATGGAATATTTTCCAGAATAGACCATATACTAGGCCACAAAAAGAGCCTCAGTAAACTCAAAAAGATTGAAATTCTACCAACTTCTCAGACCACAAAGGTATAAAACCAGAAATAAATTGTACAAAGAAAACAAGAAGGCTCACAAACACATGGAGGCTTAACAACATGCTCCTAAATAATCAATGGATCAATGACCAAATCAAAACAGAGATCAAGCAATATATGGAAACAAATGACAACAATAGCACAATGCCCCAACTTCTGTGGGATGCAGCAAAGGCAGTTCTAAGAGGAAAGTACATAGCAATCCAGGCCTACTTGAAGAAGGAAGAACAATCCCAAATGAATAGTCTAAAGTCACAATTATTGAAACTGGAAAAAGAAGAACAAATGAGGCCCAAAGTCAGCAGAAGGAGGGACATAATAAAGATTAGAGAAGAAATAAATAAAACTGGGAAGAATAAAACAAGAGAAAAAGATCAATGAAACCAAGAGCTGATTCTTTGAGAAAATAAACAAAATAGATAAACCCCTAGCCAGACGTAAGAGAAAAAGAATCTACACACATAAACAGAATCAGAAATGAGAAAGGAAAAATCACGACAGACACCAAAGAAATACAAAGAATTATTAGAGAATACTATGAAAATCTATATGCTAACAAACTGAAAACCTAGAAGAAATGGACAACTTTGTAGAAAAATACAACCTTACAAGGCTGACCCAGGAAGAAAGAGAAAATCTAAACAGACCAATTACCAGCAACAAAATTCAATTGGTAATCAAAAAAGTACCCAAGAACAAAACCACCGGACCAGAAAGTTTCACTGCTGAGTTTTATCAGACATTTAGAGAAGACATAATACCCATTCTCCTTAAAGTTTTCCAAAAAGAGAAGAGGAGGGAATACTTCCAAACTCATTCTATGAAGCCAGCATCACTCTAATACCAAAACCAGGCAAAGACATGACAAAAAAAGAAAATTACAGACCAATATCCCTGATGAACATAGAGGGAAAAATACTCAACAAATTATTAGCACACCGAATTCAAAAATACATCAAGAGGATCATACACCATGATCAAGTGGGATTCATCTCAGGGATGCAAGGATGGTACAATATTCGAAAATTCATCAACATCATCCACTACATCAACAAAAAGAAGGAAAAAACCACAAGATCATCTCCATAGATGCTGAAAAAGGATTCGACAAAATTCAACATCCATTCATGATAAAAACTCTCAACAAAATGGGTATAGAGTACAAGTACCTCAACATAATAAAGGCCATATATGAGAAACCCACAGCCAATATCATACTTAACAGCGAGAAGCTGAAAGCTTTTCACCTAAGATCAGCAACAAGACAGGGATGCCCACTCTCCCTACTTTTATTCAACATAGTACTAGAGGTCCTAGCCTCGGCAATCAGACAAAACAAAGAAATAAAAGGCATCCAGATTGGTAAAGAAGAAGTCAATCTGTTGCTATTTGCAGATGACATGATATTGTACATAAAAAACCTAAAGACTCTACTCCAAAACTACTAGAACAAATATCGGAATACATCAAAGTTGCAGGATACAAAATTAATACACAGAAATCTGTTGCTTTCCTATACACTAATAATGAACTACCAGAAAGAGAAATCAGGGAAACAATTCCATTCACAACTGCATCAAAAAGAATAAAATACCTAGGAATAAACCTAACCAAGGAAGTGAAAGACCTATACCCTGAAAACTACAAGACACTCTTAAGAGAAATTAATGAGGACACTAACAAATGGAAACTCACCCCATGCTCTTGGCTAGGAAGAATTAATACTGTTAAAATGGCCATCCTGCCTAAAGCAATCTACAGATTCAATGCAATCCCTATCAAAATACCAACAGCATTCTTCAATGAACTAGCACAAATGGTTCTAAAATTCATATGGAACCACAAAAGACGCCGAATAGCCAAAGCAATCCTGAGAAGGAAGAATAAAGCAGGGGGGATCTCGCTTCCCAACTTCAAGCTCTACTACAAAGCCACAGTAATCAAGACAATTTGGTACTGGCACAGGAACAGACCCACAGACCAGTGGAACAGAATAGAGAGTCCAGATATTAACCCAAACATATATCGTCAATTTATATATGATAAAGGAGCCATGGATATACAATGGGGAAATGACATCCTCCTCAACAGCTGGTGTTGGTAAAACTGAACAGCTACATGTAAGACAATGAAACTGGATCATTGTCTAACCCCATACACAAAAGTAAATTTGAAATGGATCAAAGTCCTTAATGTAAGTCATGAAATCATAAAACTCTTAGAAAAAAACAAGGCAAAAATCTCTTGGACATAAACATGAGCAGATTCTTCATGAACACATCGCCCAGACAAGGCAAACAGAAGCAAAAATGAACAAGTGGGACTATATCAAGCTAAAAGCTTCTGTACAGCAAAGGACACCATCAATAGAACAAAAAGGCATTCTACAATATGGGAGAATATATTCATAAATGACAGAACCGATAAAGGGTTGACATCCAAAATATATAAAGAGCTCACACACCTCAACAAACAAAAAGCAAATAATCCAATTAAAAAATGGGCAGAGGATCCCAACAGACAGTTCTCCAAGGAAGAAATTCAGATGGCCAACAGACACATGAAAAGATGCTCCACATTGCTCGTTATCAGAGATATGCAAATTAAAATCACAATGAGATATCACTTCACACCAGTTAGGATGGCCACCATCCAAAAGACAAACAACAATTGTTGGTGAGGATGTGGAGAAAGGGGAATCCTCCTACACTGCTGGTGGGAATGTAAATTAGTTCAAACATTGTAGAAAGCAGTATGGAGGTTGTTCAGAAAACTCAAAATAGAAATACCATTTGACCCAGGAATTCCACTCCCAGGAATTTACCCTAAGAATGCAGTAGCTCAGTTTGAAAAAGACATATGCACCCCTATGTTTATCACAGCACCATTTACAATAGCCAAGGAATGGAAGCAACCTAAGTGTCCATCAGTAGATGAATGGATAAAGAAGATGTGGTACATATACACAATGGAATATTATTCAGCCATAAGAAGAAAACAAATCCTACCATTTGCAACAACATGGACGGAGCTAGAGGGTATTAAGCCAGTGAAATAAGCCAGGTGGAAAAAGACAAGTATCAAATGATTTCACTCATACATGGAGTATAAGAACAAAGAAAAAACTGAAGGAACAAAACAGCAGCAGACTCACAGAACCCAAGAATGGACTAACAGTTACCAAAGGGAAAGAGACTGGGGAGGGTGGGTGGGAAGGGATGGATAAGGGGGAGAAAAGGGGGCATTATGATGAGCAGACATAATGTGGAGGGGGGCTCAGGGAAGGCTGTACAACACAGAGAAGACAAGTAGTGATTCTGTAGCATCTTACTACGCTGATGGACAGTGACTGTCATGGGGTATGTGGTGGAGACTTGATAATGGTCGGAGTCTAGTAACTATAATGTTGCTCCTGTCATTCTGGATTAATGATACCAAAAAATAAAAAATATAAAAAATAACAAACACAAATGACCACCTGGGAAAAGATGTGTAATTTACAACACAGATGTTGGGGTTATATCCCTAATATATGTATTTTTAAACTTCTAAATAATGAATTAAAAAAACCGTAATCCAGTAGAAAAAACTGGGCAAAAGATACAAACAAACAATTCACGAAAAGTAAATATAAATAGTCCTTAAATATAGGAACAGATGCTTGATCTCACTTGTAAGAAAATAAATGAAAATTAAAACTATACCATTTCTTACCTTTCAGATTAACAGAAATCCAAAAATTTGGCAACATAATTTTTTGGTAATGTAGGAGAACAGGTACTGCTACACTGCATTGATGGAAATGCAAGAGATGCAACCCTTTTGGAGAAGATTTTGATAGTATATAGCAATATTGCATAGAACTGACTATCTACACAAGGTTATTCATTCTTGTAGTATTTGTAATGGTAAAAGATTGGAAATAACCCAGATGTCCATCTATGGATAAATGAATACATAAAGTGGTACAGCTAACAAAGACTTTCTATGTAGCTATCAAGAAAACAATATTAACATGGAAGAAGTTCCAGGACTTTCAAGTAAAAAAAAAAAAAGAAAGACAAAGCAAGAGGCATAATGCTTTACATAACAAATATGTTTTGTATAACAAATATAAAAACTTATTAAAGTTTTAAAATATGGCTATCAGTAGGATGCAACCATTTGTCCCAGTGTTCTGAGCCAATTCAGTCGGTTCAGGTTCAGCTCTGTCCTACTGACCTGGTTTCCCTCTCAGGTGTCCTAGTTCAGATAATAACTTACATGGTCACTTTATCTACAGTAGAGGTGACAGGGATGGAAAGGAACTATCTGCTTTATAGTTATGTACATTTGTCTTTCTGATCATGTAACTATTTTATATAATCAAAACACAAAAATAAGTAAAAAAGGAAACAATGCCCCAAAATTGGAAACAAGCTAACACATGTGAACCTAATTTTATGTCCCGTTAATCACATAACCCACTCATAGAAAATGACTCCAACTGACCTTGGAAGACAGTATTTGGCCTTACATCTTCAGTACATATTCAAAGACAAAGCAATCTTAACTGTCATTTAATAGTCTTCTTGATGTATTATAAAGTATGTAAGTAATTATATTAATGTTGTTAGGAACCAAAAATTTCAGCATAAATGAAGTTACAGATACAAAATCAAAAGGAGCAAAGACCCTGTAACCTTAAATTTGAATCGACAGTATTAGTACAAACTCAAAAGTTCTTCCCCTGTAACTATGAGTTCTGCCCACTTAAAGGGGCTAGAAGAAAAGATAACCCAACAGTAACAGCAAGTACCTCTAATGTAGAGATTATGGTCTCTCACCACTATTTTCTTCTAAAGGGAACCAAAGCTTGCTGGAGAAACGGCTAATTCCAGATGTGAGGCATCTATGTAAGATGAGCCTCAGACAACCTGTCTAAAGCTAACAAAGATGCCAGAAGGCATGTCAAAAGGACTCAAGAGCCAAGTTGAACTGGCTTCTATGAAACAAAGATGGGAAAATTTGAGCAAAAAGAATAACGACAGCAACTGATTAAAACACTAAATATATAAAAAAGCTGTTAGTCCACAATGGTACTTAAAACACACACATACACCAAAAACCAAAGTAAAAATGTATTGAACCCTACTAGAATTTGCTAAGGTATAAAGTCAATACTCAGAGAAAAAATTAAGTATTTATCTTACATCTTGTTATTTATCCTTTATTTCAGGGTAACCGAACAGCTCTAGTACCTGTAGGAAAGCTCTTCTATACAGAATATTTCCGCTTATGAATGCAGAAGGAGTGATAAAAATTGGAAGATTGTTATTTAATTAAATTGAATGGTCAGCAATGAAGGATGAAACCACACAGGTGAAAGACTGGAACCAGATTTACACCAAAGGAATCAGACTTTCACCATCTGAACCCACTGATCAAATTTAGAATCACTAAAGGCAGGACAACTAGATGTTATTAATGTGTACATTATACCACTGTACCCATGGCGCTAGAACTGAATCCGAATTTAATGAGCCTTTAGACCTAACTTACAGTCTATAGGAAATAGGACAGAGAAACAAGCTAAAAAGGACTCAATCAGCCAAATCCAGAATGTGGTATATTTTCCATCATAATTCACTAATTTCTGCAACAAGTCAATGGAATTTTAAAAGGTGTTGAGGGGAGGAGGAATTGTTTTAGAATAAAAGCAACTTATGGAACCTAATGCCCAAATACAGTACGTGGACTCTGTGGGATCTTGATTAGACTATAATAGCTATAACCAACATTTAGCCAATGAGGGCAATCTGAGATGGACTGGGTATTAGATGTTAAGGAAGTACTGTTAATTATTTTAGGTATGGTAATGATACTGTATTATGTAAGAAAATTTATTCTTTTTTGAGATGTATAACTAAGGTACTTTGGAGATGTAGTGAAATTATTTATTTTGTAATACTCTAACAAAAAAGTTGTGGGGAAGAAAGACAAGACAGACAAATGGAAAAAACAAGTATGTAATAGAGCTGGTACACAGCCATTCACTGTGCTATTTCTGCATATATTTGGAAAAACAAAAGCAAAATAAACAAACAGCCAACAACAGAACCCTGTAGATAGGGATCTAGGATCCAAAACCACAGGCTTTGAGGAACACCTTGGACAGCAAGGATGAAATAAGTCATGGTGGTTACTGTTACGCTAAGAGAAAATGAGTTAAGAGAAACCGATTCTTTTACACAAAGTGACTGGAAGAGAAAGCTTGCTAGAAACAGCATGTGCGAACAGTCTACAGACTGAAACAGGAAGGGAAAGCTGCTCTCTAATTTGGGTTCTCTCTGCGGTCTGTGCCCCACCCATGAAAAGTATGGGGAATGTTTCAACTTAGAGGGGAGGAGCGGCCACATGTTCCCAAAGGATGTGCAGAGCACCTAATGTAAAAGAGGACTGCCTGCAAAAAAGAGTACTGCTGTACAAAAAGACCTGGGATATCTAAATTATATCCTAGAAAGTAGAGAGATTAACTGCATTTAAAATGAAAGATAAAGTTACATTATGAATTCAAAGTTTAAAACTGATTAAATCCCTCAAGGTAAATAATATATATTTTTAAAATAGGAACAAGCCAGAAGCACATCAGTTGCTTCTAAAATTGTAGAGATATGAACATGTATAAATATTCTTTCTTAGTAGAAGAACTGCACAAATTTTTCCTGTAAGAAGCAGAATGGCACAGTACTGTCATGTAATACTGAACACACACACACACACACACACACACACACACACACACACTCGAATATACACACACATTATTTAGTTAACGCTAAAGGTGTATTTGTGTATTTGGCATCATAATTAAATGAAACATGCTTGTATGTATATCAGGGGTTAATATGTTTACTTTCTTTTTACTTTCATCGTATGTATTAACTTATATTTAATGCTCCAAAATAATTCAAAGCTTCTTTCATTTCAGCTGACATAATAAAACAATTATAGCCATCAAGGGTATAAACTATCCACATTGGGAGAATAATGCAGTAAGAACTCATTTATTTGACAGTCATAAAACACTGGAGCACCTACTGTATACTGAACACTACACTAGCAGTTAGCAATACCAAGAATATCTAAGATGACAGAGGGAAAGACATTTCTGTCCTGGTTCTCTCAGAATTCACTACAAACAATATAGAAAAGCAGGAAACTGAAACACTAACTCCACCTTGGAAGAAGCTAAGAGCTAAATGTAACAACTAAGCAGGCTCCCACATAGGAAGACGTGCACCACCCAAATCTGGGAGGATGTGAGAGGTGGGGACACCATGTATTGCAGAAGCAAGCTATATTGGATAGTTATGCCTCCAGGTCCCTGTCTCTCTTCTTCCACAACTGTCAGAGACAAGAGGATTATTCTCTAGAGAAATTAAACTGAAGAGACCCTGTGCTGGGAATACCAAAAACTGTAAAAGATGGAGATACAGATGGAAAGAAACAAGGAAAGCAAGTGACAGTATTACTGGATATTGACATTGTGCCTCAGGATCTCAGAACATCTGCAACCAGCTCTGCTACCCAACCCCAGGCAACACACTCAGAGATCCTTCTCTGAAAAAGCTGTACAAGACCAAAGGGAAAGACCTACAGACACTGAGATAGAGGGCCTCAGTGAAAAAGCCAGTTCACTCACCAATCACCCACATGAGGCAAACTTGATCCCAGGCCTTGTCCAAACACACAGGGCTCCCAGTCAGTGCCCAACTTTTACAGATGAATAGATGGCCAAGGATCACCAGACATTTGAGGAAATGGAAACAGGGCAGAGCAGAACGAAAAACTTCAACAACCAAACTCTACAATGAACAGTCCCAGAAAGAGAAGAAAAATATTTTATTTATAAAACAAAAACAGTGTGTTCCCCAAAACGGACAATCAGAGAAGGCTCTTGGAAATTAAATTGAAAGTCAAAACTTTAAACATTGGTATAGAGGCTAGAAGATTAGGAAATCTCTCAGGAAGCAAACTCTAAAACAAAAAGACATATAATAGTATTATTCATTTAATAAATTAGTGTTTACACGATTGTGAATCAAACTAGTATGTAACATTAATTTACTCAGTGGATTGTTAAAGTAATTATTGATTAAACTAGAAGCAGCAATAAAACTACATGGGGAAGATAAGAGAAGAAAGCTAACTCATCATCTACCATATAAGAAGTAACATATAGTTTCTAAAATCAAAGAATCAGGGGAAGAGTACAAGGATATTATCTAGAATTATAGAAATAATACAGTGACAAAGAGTTGAGAGTGGTTGTCTCAAGGTCAAAGGATTGGGAAGATCCTTTGTGAGCATATAACTGAAGTATGTGCATATATATATACCACTTTGATAAAAATGAGATTTAAATAGAAGGTTATATTCTAGAGAAATTAAACTAACGTCGTTTATCATCATCCTTGTTCTCAAGGAGTTTAAACTCTATTGGAAGAGACATGCAAAACAATTACAATAACATGTAAAACATGACCTCCTAGAGACAGACAATCTGAAGCACTGGGGAGCCTTTCTCAGTCAAAAGAGGAAGATTTCTGAGACAAGGGGACACTTGAACTGCATTAAAAGATGGAAAAGTTAACTGGTCAGACAGAGGACAATGAGTGTTTCTTCTAGGACGTTTTCTTTCTAAAACACAAATGTAACATACAAATGTAACATTCTATAAAATTCTTTTGCAGCACCTTGTTTTTTTTTTACTTACTATGTCTTGGAGGCTGTTCCTCAGAAAACTCTTAACAATAGTTTTAGTTTCTCAAGAACTTTTAGTGAAGTCTTACATAAAGGAAGACAATCTATTTTTTAATATGCCAAGTACCTATTTTTTATTTGCAACTATAATACATGCTTATTATAAATTGAACAGTACAAAACATTTAAAAAGTACATTTCCCATTGTTCCTCTACTCCATCTTCCCAAGAATATGCACTTTTAATTTCCTCCCAAACCTTTTTCTATTAAAAAAATACACAAAAATGTAAATATTATTCAATACAAGCAAATGTTATAACACATGTCCTATATACACAGTAGTATCTACGCACAAAATACATTTATATTCTCTAAAGTCTCTTAAAGTCAAGGATTCTGTGATAAGAAATATTAAGAAACTATACTGCCTGTCAACTCACCAACACAATCACAGCACTCATCCCAAAGGGTCCCAAGACACAGCATACACTCTTTGCAACAGGAACAATTTCCTTCCCCAGGTCGGCACTGGCAGAGCTCCTAGAAATAAAAAAGATGTTCAACTTTGAAGTTTCAAATCACTGTCTTTAAAATTGTTAATTTTTTGCAGCAAAAAACTCCACGATGTTTGCATTTATAGTGATTTATTCTTAACACAATTTTTTTACCAAAGATCATTAACTATTTATAGAAACATAACTATCTACAATGTCAAGAAGATTTATATTTTCTTTGGACACATTCAGTGAACACATTGTGGATGTTTTTATATTATTTTGAAACAAAATATTTTACTTTGTAACCCATTACTGTACCCCCACATCGCCTTGAAAAATAATTCAGTCTAAGTAGAAAATCTGCCTTTCAGCTATTACGTTCATTGTCCAAATTCATCTACATGAATAGCCAACTTGCAGTGGGAGCTACAGTTTCGCAACAAGTAGAGTGTGAATAAAAACATCTTTTAAAAACTGTTCTTTTTATTGATCTATAACATATTAAAACAGTATGCTTGGTGTGGTAGATTGTTTACAAAGAAAGAAGCAATTATTCCCCTGCCTATGTCCACTCTCTTCACAATATAACTTTGCAGGTCCTCCAATCAAGGGATGGGGTCTATTTCTAGACCAGCTGGTTGAGGGGTGATTGTGGGGTAAGTTGGGGTTCCTATGGCCAGGATCCTCACTGAACCTAAAGCACTTGATGATGTAATTGGCCTGTTGCTAGGCTACTGCTTCCACACCCCTACGCAATAAGCTATTCACTATGCAAACAGCTCGGCCCAGTGCTCTGGGTGGAGGCAGAGATGCTAGTGCTTGATCCTATCGCCAGGAGAACAAGCCGGGTAATAAACCCTTTTACCCCAAGAACATTCTACTGTCATTTTTTTGGTCACATTGAATCCATAGAGAACTTGCCTGGGGCTGAAACCCACTGGCAAGACAGTGATCTTCACCCTTGCTTAGATTAGCAGAATTCAGTGGAAGAAACATTGTATTGGTGCTGATTCTAGGTCTCAAGAGCACTGAGGACTTCCACTCTTTCTCTTAGAACTGGGCCAGGGAGCTGCAGGTGCCTCGGAGAAGGCCACGTGGGCAAGGCAGTCCACCTGAAGCCATGCTTGCTGACGACAGACACAGGAATGAGCCTAGAAAAACCACCCAGCTGATAAAGGCCCAAATTGCCAACGCACAGAAACAAGAACTAAATAAATGGTTATTGTTTAAAGCTACTCAACTTTGGGGTGGTTTGTTACTCCATGAAAGCTAACACAGCTTGCTTTGAAGCTTCAAGGTAAATTCCTTTGGCCCATAGCACCAGGCAGCCACTGCTAAACAAATCCAACTTAAGCAAAATTCTATTGCCACATTGCCTACTTGCCTTTCCCTAGGTTACGAGATACCATACATATTTTTAAAAACTTAAACATGGCACATTTTTATCACTATTCAATTCATCTCATTAGATTTCTAGACTACTGGAGTTACTCCATCATTCTAATACGACCTTTTGCAATGTTAATGTTTAATTCCTTGTTTTTTTCTTCTTCAGAAGTCTCCTAGCTATTACACAGCACTTTCAAGAATCAACACATGTTATTTTCTAACTAATTCATTAGTTTGATGTTAGCATATATCTGTGATCTATGTATACACAAGTTTAATATGTCAGTACTGTGGAATTCTGCATTCATGTAAAGCAGACCTTAGTTGACTTTGCTAAGGTCTGACAGAAAGAGGGAGACTTCCTGAGAAATACAGATGCTTCATCTAAAACTTATCATGCTTGATTCAGAAAAACTCAAACTTACTTGGAAATCTAGAAAACCAGAGTTGCCAAACATATATTTTGTGACTTGTTTCACCATAAAAACCTGTCTGCCCTGTCTGAAGTTAGAGAACATTTTCTGAGTACACATTTTTTAAAACACCATTGGAATTAAGAATATTGATACTTTTAAGTCTTTTAGTTTATTAAAGGTTGTCACTTTGTCACAAGAAATAAGGCTTCTTTTACATTTTACATTACACATAGAAAATATCCCTTTCCTATCTTAGTTGCTTATATTTACACTTACTATTTAGCTCAGGAGAAACAAATTAGAAAAGCAATAAATTTATTCAAAGAATATGGCTCTCCTTTTTCTGTCTATTGCAGCTTCCAAATGGTAGCTTGTTAAATGAATTACTGTATATTACAAATTATTTAAAAATGAATGTAAATTTAGTGCTTCTATTAGAGATATCTGAGTCTTTAAAGTCTGAGTCTGTACAATGCTTTTAATTAGAATGACAGGGTACATGATACCCTAAGATTACTGCTAATTAATGGAAGGTTAAACCTAAAACTATTTAAATTGCATGAACTTGCCTGGATTATCTAGCTCTTAAGATTAAATCTACTTCACACCCTTTTAGTAGATGCCTATACTTTTACATGTCACTGTGATAGAGTAATGTACTGTAGTAACATACATACTGATTTATAATTTACTGATACAACACAAAGTGAGAAGCTACAGGAAGCCATGACATAGGGGAAATGACTTAAAGACAAGCTTTACTGCTATACTATTTAAAGATGAAAATCCAGGTTAAGACTTTATTGGTAAAAATTACTGCTAAAACTGGTTGAATGTCAAGTAATAAAACGTTGAAAAATATCTGTCTTAATAAAACAAACTGATTTTAACCATATAAATTAAGAAATTTTACAGAGTAAATAAGCCTCAAAATAGATAGAATAATCTCTATTTTTTGATGACTCATGTCAGCTATTCTTTTCAGGAGACTGGGAAATAAGGAAAATGAGATGCTCAAACCAACCTTTCAGTCAGCATTTTTGCCTTCTCAATTTTCAAAAACACACTTAACTTTTCACTTTCCAGGGAAAAATTCCAGGCAAATTTAATACATGGCATTTAGAATCTCAAAAACCTCACTGCAAATCAAGAGAGCAAAAATATATGGGAATCACTTGTTTTATGACTATTGTTAAGTCAAGGAAAAATTAGAAACAATGAATTTTCATGTGTTAATAATTACGAATAACAATCACATATAGCTCCCCAAGTAATTAATTCTTTTCTATTCACTTTCCATGTCCTTCAAAATCACATTACTGAACAATGTTTGGTCATAAACACATTTAGAAATGTATAACTTAATTTGACAGCAAGCACACTGTGTTCACTATGAATGTTTCTAAGTATAAAAAACATCTCTAAAGTACTTTGAACCTAAGTATTGAAATACAAAAGAAGAAAACCCTCAAATGTAACTCTGTGATGAATCAAAGGTCACAGAAAAAGCATTTCAAAATTGCTCTTTTAAATTGAGCAGAGCATTTTCTTCATGACACTTAAAAAGAGATCTTTACCTGTAGCTGTTTTAGTTATGAGGACATAAATGAATCTTCTATAATCAGAAAGGCTCTGCCAAAGAGGCTAGCGTCAAGATAAAATAAATGCTTTAATATTTTTTTAAATAATGTTTTAATTGTAAAAGACTGAAAAATATCTAGTAGAAAGAAAAATACTCAAATTTCTACAGATTTCTAACAAAATGATTGTATACTCTCCTTATCTAAAAAAAAATAAGCATTTCCCTTTTGTAAAAAATCTGTCAACATAATTTAATAGCTGCATAATAGTATATACTATGTACTAAAATGCAGAAATAGCCCTTAAATTCTTGATTCCTTCCACATTTTGTCTACTTTCTCATTCTTTAACACCACCTTCAAAAATTTCATTATCTTCCATTTTACTATTATTTCGAAGTCTCCATTTCTTAAATAGAAAATACGGTTGGGTTAAGATGTGGAATTTTCTGTTTGGACTGGCTATTTATACATTTTACTAACTTCACTATGACTAAACTTGACTACTGCTTAGTTGAGTGGAACATGTGATAACAACCGAACACAAAGTCCACAGAAGTCCAAGATTCAATGCTTCCACTTATTTACTGTCACCACCTCCTCCAAAGTTCCGAAGTAGGTTTTATTTAACACTAACAGGCACTGTGTAAAGCGTTTTATATGCATTATCTTCAATCTCATAAAGCCCCTATCAAAGCAGTTACCATAAATAAAATTCCAAATTTACGGAAATTTGTGTATCATTGAGTTAATAAGTAGCAGAGATTTGACCCCAGTTTGGGTTAGATTTTCCTGCTTTTTAAACACCAGAATGAGAAATATAAAGTTCATTTCTTAACAACTTATGATCTCAATAATTATAGTTATTACTTTCTTAGAGAGAATGAGCCCATAATTAAATTTAGATAATCCTTTGGGTTGTTTGATCAAAGGCGTTATTTTATCTTCCACTCTCAGTACCTGAATACAATTAGAAGTGCTGTTGCCCAAGTTTAATCATTGTTTGTAAAGGTAAAATAAGCATCATTGGCTAAGAGCTGCAAAACCAGTGAGTTAGAATTTAATACTTAAATCCTTTGTTGCTTTGGCCAGCTCTGCAAGTCTCAGAGAAAGTGTAGGTGTTGCTCATGGTACAAAGAAGGCTGAGGAGTGAGATGATGATTCGTCTCAGTTCCCAAAACTGGAACTTTGACATCAGGTCTTCTCACTTGAGGCTGTACCTACCACCATGCTCTTGCATGTTATGTTAGAGCCAGAATAATAAGGAATAAGACATCTGTTATCTGCATGAAGTACTATGCAAAATGTTCTTAAAGTTTGCTAATCATGTTGTTCAATAAACTTATGATGGAAAAGTGAAACTTTATTCTAAAGGGAAAACAAAACTTTAAACATTTGGGCTATCCTACTTTGATATCTGGAGAGAACTTGACAAACTGCTTAAAAGCTTTTATGAAATAAAAACCTGGCAAGACAAAGTTTTGGGGAAGAATCTAATCATTTAAAATGTGTTTTGCTACATTTATGTTAGCAAAAATCTTGAACATCACAGAGCATTTTAAACTTTTGAATGCCAGAAGACAGATTTTAGGTAATTATTCAATCTACTTTAATGGAAAATCTTATTCTCTTTATAACTGAGATCTTAATCCTCTATGTGAAATAAGTGGGGGGGGGGGTTATTACTCATCTAAGACTAAAACTAGACTTTAGAGTTAAATTTATTTTACAGACTTCCAAATTTCCAGGCCAGAAAAGGAAACTTTGAAATTGAAGAAGGATCTTATTATATTTTTGCTGTTCAGTTACTGATAAGTATTTCCATTCTCTAATTTTGCCACGATCTGAGAGATCTGTTAGCACCATTGTTAAAACAGGAAACGTCATCATTGAAAACATTATACAGTAGTCTAGTGGACAGCAAATGACTTGGATTTACAAGATCTGGATTCAAGTCCTAGCCCACAGGCTGCAGCATGTAACATCAAATCTCAGTTTTTCAGTCATAACAGGGATGGTATTCCTGAAAGGCTATTTTCTCTTTCAGACTTTTGCATCCAACTGGGATAATGGCTATCAAAATGCTTTGGTGACCTAGCAACACCACTCCCAGCTATTTACTCAACAGAAAGAAACAAATATGTCCACACAAATATCTGTACATGAAAGTATAAATATCAAGTGTATTTATAATCACCAAGAAATGGAAACAACCTAATGTCCATTAGCTAGTAAATGGATAAACAAATG
Source organism: Manis pentadactyla (assembly GCF_030020395.1). Lineage (NCBI taxonomy): Eukaryota > Metazoa > Chordata > Mammalia > Pholidota > Manidae > Manis > Manis pentadactyla. The sequence continues at coordinate 109,846,074 of NC_080024.1, forward strand.
TGGAGCTTTTACACCATGGAATACTATTCAGCAATACAAAAGAAAGAACTACCTGATAACATGCTACAACATGGATCAATCTTAAAAGCATTACACTTAATGAAAGAAGCCAGGCGAACACAAATGGCTTCATATTGCATGAGTCTGTTCATAAGACATTCTGGAAAAGGCAAAATCAAGGGTCAAAAATCAGTGGTTGACAGGTGCTAAGATAGAAGAGGAGGCTAGTTTTAACAACAAAGGGACACAAGGGGACTTTTGAAGATGATGAAAATATGCCCTGTCTTGATTGTGGTAGTGGTTACATGAGCATGCTTGTCAAAAATCATAGAACTGTATACCTAAAAACGAGTGAACTATATTGTATGTTAATTACACTTCAATACATCTGACCCAGAAAAGTGCTTTGGGAGATCTGGGAATCCTTTATTTCATCTTTGAAAGACTATATGGTACATTCTGGTCCATAAGCTTATTATTTTAATAAACCTGAGTTGAAAAACACAGAGTATTATATAAATGAAAGCTGGTTTTAAAGAAAGCAACATAGAACATAGCTCTCATAACTATGAATACATACTTTTTTTTTACATAGAAACATAAAACAATGCTAGTGGAAAATGCAGAACACAAAACTTGTATATACAATGTAATTATTAAAAATCACCTAAACGTAGAATAAAAACCTAGACAGGACTCTCAAAATACCGAGTAGTCCATACTTGGAAAAGAGGACTATGAATGATTTACTTCCCTTATTCTACTTCTATCTTATGAATTTCCTTTGAATGAAATATTTTTATAATATCAAAGAAACATTTATTTGGGTAGCATGACTTCTTAAGATCCAATTTTAATATTTGTTCAAAAAAATAAGATAAAAACAGGGGGTGGAGCCAACATGGCGGCGTGAGTAGGACAGTGGGAATCTCCTCCCAAAAACGTATATATTTTTGAAAATACAACAAATACAACTAATCCTAAAAGAGAGACCAGAAGACACAGGACAAGAGCCAGACTACATCCACACGTGCGAGAGCCCAGCGCCTGGTGAAAGGGGTAAGATACAACCCCCGGCCTGGTGGGACCCGAGCACACCTCCTGCAAGCTCCCGGCGGGAGGGAGAGGGAGCCCAGGACTGCTAAACACCCAGACCCAGCCACCCGCACCAGAGCACAGACACAGTGCATGCGTGGAGGGAGGAAAATAGGGAAATAGGGCAGCAAGACCTCTGAGCGGGTTCCGAAGCTGATGCCCCTGTGACAAAGAAAAGCGAGTGCTTTTTGAAAGTCTTAAAGGGACAGGGACTTAACAGCTAGATGGAAACAACACAGGTCACAGAGCAGTGGCTGAAAATTACAGGGAAAACCGGGCGCACTAACCCCCTGGGCAACAGCTCTGAGACCCCTCATGGAGGTAAACAGCCAAACAGCTCCTGTCCATTACCCCTCCGGGCGCTGCGAAAGCAGAGAAACAGCCTAAGGCAAACCATGCCCACAGAAAGGGAGATCACTCCATATCGGCCGAGCAAGACACAAAGACCCAGCCTACATGCAATTACCCAACACAAGCCACTAGGGGTTGCAGTTGTCCCAGTAAAGAAAGGCCAGTAGCAAGTGAAAATTTTGGCCCTCCCAGCTGACAGTCAATAGCACCTGTCAACATGAAAAGGCAAAAAAATATGATCCAGACAAGACTAACCCAGACAGCTTCAGCATCTGCTACATCTTCCCCTGAGAAGGAACCTGGGGAGATAGATTTAGCCAGTCTTCCAGAAAAAGAATTCAAAACAAAAGTCATAACCATGCTGATGGACTTGCAGAGAAATATGCAAGAACTAAGGAAGGAGAATACAGAAATAAAACAAGCTCTGGAAGGACTTCAAAACAGAATGGACGAGATGCAAGAGACCACTAATGGACTAGAAAATAGAGAACAGGAACGCAGAGAAGCTGATGCAGAGAGAGATAAAAGGATCTCCAGGAATGAAAGAATTTTAAGAGAGCTGAGTGACCAATCGAAATGGAACAATATCCACATTATAGGGGTACCAGAAGAAGAAGAAGAGAGAAAAAGGGATAGAAAGTGTCTTTGAAGAAATAATTGCCAAAAAATTCCCCAAACTAGGGGGAGAAATAGCCTCTCAGACCACAGAGGTACACAGAACTTCCATGACAAGGGATCCAAGGAGGGCAACACCAAGACACATAATAATTAAAATGGCAAAGATCAAAGACAAGGACAAAGTATTAAAGGCAGCCAGAGAGAAAAAGAAGGTTACCTACAAAGGAAAACCCATCAGGCTATCATCAGACTTCTCAACAGAAACCCTACAGGCCAGAAGAGAATAGCATGATATACTTAATGCAATGAAACAGAACGGCCTTGAACCAAGTCTACTGTATCCAGCACGAATATCATTTAAATATGAAGGAGGGATTAAACAATTCCCAGACAAGCAAAAGTTGAGGGAATTTACTTCCCACAAACCACCTCTACAGGGCATTGTACAGGGACTGCTCTAGATGGGAGCACTCCTAAAAAGAGCACAGAACAAAACACCCAACATATGAAGAAGGCAGAAGGAGGAATAAGAAGGGAGAGAAATAAAGAATCACCAGACCGCATTTATAATAGCTCAACAAGCGAGTAAAGTTAGACAGTAAGATAGTAAAGAAGCTAACCCTGAACCTTTGGTAACCACAAACTTAAAGCCTGCAATGGCAATAAGTTCATACCTTTCAATAATCACCCTAGATGTAAATGGACTGAATGCACCAATCAAAAGACACAGAGTAATAGAATGGACAAAAAAGCAAGACCCATCTATATGCTACTTACAAGAGACTCTCCTCAGACCCAAAGACATGCACAGACTTAAAGTCAAGGGATGGAAAAAGATATTTCATGCAAACGATAGGGATAAAAAAGCAGGTGATGCAGTACTAGTATCAGACAAAATAGACTTCAAAACAAAGAAACTAACTAACAAGAGATAAAGAAGGACATTACATAATCATAAAGGGCTCAGTCCAACAAGAGGATATAACCATTATAAATATATATGCACCCAACACTGGAGCACCAACACATGTGAAACAAATACTAACAGAACTAAAGGAGGAAATAGACTGCAATGCATTCATTTTAGGAGACTTCAACACACCATTCACTCCAAAGGACAGATCCACCAGACAGAAAATAAGTAAGGACACAGAGGCACTGAACAACACACTAGAACAGATGGACCTAATAGACATCTACAGAACTCTACATCCAAAAGCAACAGGATACACATTCTTCTCAAGTGCACATGGAACATTCTCCAGAATAGACCACATACTAGGCCACAAAAAGAGCCTCAGAAAATTCCAAAAGATTGAAATCCTACCAACCAACTTTTCAGACCACAAAGGCATAAAACTAGAAATAAACTGTACAAAGAAAGCAAAAAGGCTCACAAACACATGGAGGCTTAACAACATGCTCCTAAATAATCAATGGATCAATGACCAAATCAAAACGGAGATCCAGCAATATATGGAAACAAATGACAACAACAACACTAAGCCCCAACTTCTGTGGCACACAGCAAAAGTAGTCTTAAGAGGAAAGTATATAGCAATCCAAGCATATTTAAAAAAGGAAGAACAATCCCAAATGAATGGTCTAATGTCACAATTATCGAAACTGGAAAAAGAAGAACAAATGAGGCCTAAGGTCAGCAGAAGGAGGGACATAATAAAGATCAGAGAAGAAATAAATAAAATTGAGAAGAATAAAACAATAGCAAAAATCAATGAAACCAAGAGCTGGTTCTTTGAGAAAATAAACAAAATAGATAAGCCTCTAGCCAGACTTAGTAAGAGGAAAAGAGAGTCAACAGAAATCAACAGTATCAGAAACGAGAAAGGAAAAATCACGACGGACCCCACAGAAATACAAAGAATTATTAGAGAATACTATGAAAACCTATATGCTAAAAAGATGGAAAACCTAGAAGAAATGGACAACTTCCTAGAAAAATACAACCTTCCAAGACTGACCCAGAAAGAAACAGAAAATCTAAACAGACCAATTACCAGCAACGAAATTGTATCAGTAATCAAAAAACTACCCAAGAACAAAACCCCCGGGCCAGATGGATTTACCTCAGAATTTTATCAGACATAGAGAGAAGACATAATACCCATTCTCCTTAAAGTTTTCCAAAAAATAGAAAAGAAGGGAATACTCCCAAACTCATTCCATGAAGCCAACATCACCCTAATACCAAAACCAGGTAAAGACCCCACCAAAAAAGAAATTTACAGACCAATATCCCTGATGAATGTAGATGCAAAAATACTCAACAAAATTTTAGCAAACTGAATTCAACAATACATCAAGAGGACCATACACAATGACCAAGTGGGATTCATCCCAGGGATGCAAGGATGGTACAACATTCAAAAATCCATCAACATCATCCACCACATCAACAAAAAGAAGGACAAAAACCAAATGATAATCTCCATATATGCTGAAAAAGCATTCGACAAATTCAACATCCATTCATGATAAAAACTCTCAACAAAATGGGCTTAGAGAGGAAGTACCTCAACATAATAAAGGCCATATATCATAAACCCACAGCTAACATCATACTGAACAGCGAGAGGCTGAAAGCTTTTCCTCTGAGATCGGGAACAAGACACGGATGCCCACTCTCCCCACTGTTAATTCACCATAGTACTGGAGGTCCTAGCCATGGCACTCAGACAAAACAAAGAAATACAAGGAATCCAGACTGGTAAACAAGAAGTCAAACTGTCACTATTTGCAGATGACATGATATTGTACATAAAAAACCCTAAAGATTCCACTGCAAAACTATTAGAACTAATATCAGAATTCAGCAAAGTTGCAGGATACAAAATGAATACACAGAAATCTGTAGCTTTCCTATACACTAACAATGAACTAATAGAAAGAGAAATCAGGAAAACAATTCCATTCACAATTGCATTAAAAAAAAAAAACCTAGGAATAAACCTAACCAAAGAAGTGAAAGACTTATACTCCAAAAACTACAAGTCACCCTTAAGAGAAACTAAAGGGGACACTAACAGATGGAAACTTATCCCATGCTCGTGGCTAGGAAGAATTAATATCGTCAAAATGGCCATCCTGCCCAAAGCAATATACAGATTTGATGCAATCCCTATGAAACTACCAGCAACATTCTTCAATGAACTGGAACAAATAATTCAAAAATTCATATGGAAACACCAAAGTCCCCAAATAGCCAAAGCAATCCTGAGAAAGAAGAATAAAGTAGGGGGGATCTCACTCCCCAACTTCAAGCTCTACTATAAAGCCATAGTAATCAAGACAATTTGGTACTGGCATAAGAACAGAGCCACAGACCAATGGAACAGACTAGAGAATCCAGACATTAATCCAGACATATATGGTCAATTAATATTTGATAAAGGAGCCATGGACATACAATGGTGAAACGACAGTCTCTTCAACAGATGGTGCTGGCAAAACTGGACAGCTACATGTAGGAGAATGAAACTGGACCATTGTCTAACCCCATATACAAAAGTAAACTCAAAATGGATCAAAGACCTGAATGTAAGTCATGAAACCATTAACCTCTTGGAAAAAAACATAGGCAAAAACCTCTTAGACATAAACATGAGAGACCACTTCTTGAACATATCTCCCCTGGCAAGGAAAACAACAGCAAAAATGAACAAGTGGGACTATATTAAGCTGAAAAGCTTCTGTACAGCAAAAGACACCATCAATAGAACAAAAAGGAACCCTACAGTATGGGAGAATATATTTGAAAATGACAGATCCGATAAAGGCTTGACGTCCAGAATATATAAAGAGCTCACACGCCTCAACAAACAAAAAACAAATAACCCAATTAAAAAATGGGCAGAGGAACTGAACAGACAGTTCTCCAAAAAAGAAATACAGATGGCCAACAGACACATGAAAAGATGCTCCACATCACTAATTATCAGAGAAATGCAAATTAAAACTACAATGAGGTATCACCTCACACCAGTAAGGATGGCTGCCATCCAAAAGACAAACAACAACAAATGTTGGTGAGGCTGTGGAGAAAAGGGAACCCTCCTACACTGATGGTGGGAATGTAAATTAGTTCAACCACTGTGGAAAGCAGTATGGAGGTACATCAAAATGCTCAGAACAGACATACCATTTGAACCAGGAATTGAACTCCTAGGAATTTACCCTAAGAATGCAGCAATCAAGTTTGGGAAAGACCAATGCACCCATATGTTTATCGCAGCACTATTTACAATAGCCAAGAATTGGAAGCAACCTAAATGTCCATCGATAGATGAATGGATAAAGAAAATGTGGTACATATACACAATGGAATACCACTCAGCCATAAGAAAAGGGCAAATCCTACCATTTGCAGCAACTTGGATGGAGCTGGAGGGTATTATGCTCAGTGAAACAAGCCAAGCAGAAAAAGAGAAATACCAAATGATTTCACTCATCTGTGGAGTATAAGAACAAAGGAAAAACTGAAGGAACAAAACAGCAGCAGAATCACAGAACTCAAGAATGGACTAACAGGTACCAAAGGGAAAGGACTGGGGAGGATGGGTGGGTAGGGAGGGATAAGGGGGGGGAGAAGAAGGGGGGTATTAAGATCAGCATGCATGGGGGGGTGGGAGAAAGGGGACGGCTGTACAACACAGAGAAGACAAGTAGTGATTCTACAACATTTTGCTATACTGATGGACAGTAACTGTAAAGGGGTTTATAGGGAGGACCTGGTATACGGGAGAGCCTAGTAAACATAATATTCATCATGTAAGTGTGGATTAATGATAACAACAACAACAAAAAAAAAAGCAGTTCCTGTGTGGTGACCTCCAATGAGTTCTACACAATGATATAAAGGGCATATAAAAGTGTAGGCAAAGGGTCTGTTTGTGTTTATACAGAGGATCAAAGCCTAATTTGGCTACCCCAAAAATGAACTAAGATACGATATGAAAAAGAACTTCCAACATCAGCACTCTTTGGAAGACTCATGCCAGAAGATGATCATCAAAAAAACCCAACAAAGATCCACGCACTGGTACAGCTGTAGATGCACTCATCCCACCAGTTCCTGGACTTGCCATGGGAATGAAGGAGGAGATATCTAAGCTGGCCTGTGCATACAGTAAAACAACAAATTTGACTGAATCTATACTGTTGGAACTCAACCAAGAATTAGGAGAAGTGCAAATTGTAGTGCTCCAAAATCTTACAACTACAGACTATTTACTGTTAAAAGAACATATGGGATGTGAACAGTCCCCAGGAATGGGTTGTTTTAATTTGTCTGATTTCTCTCAGACTGTTCAAGTTCAGTTGGACAATAGCCACCATATCATAGATAAATTTTTACAAATGCCTAAGGTGCCTAACTGGTTTTCTTGGTTTCACTGGAGTTGGCTGGTAATTACAGGTGTGCTTTGGTTATGTAACTGTACTCCTATTATGTTATTGTGTGTGCACAATTTAATTAGTAGTTTAAAACCTATACATGCTGAAGTTACTCTACAAGAAGATATGTCAAAGAAATAATCAATCTTCCCATGTTTTCTTCCGCCTGCTACTTCTATCATTTTTCTTCTTCCTTCCTAATTACAACCCTGAAATAGAATTCGTGCCTCATATCGAATTTACCGAGTATCATAATTCTTCCTAGTGGTAAAGATACCTCAAGACAAATGCTGGGCATAGAAGCCACAGGGCATAAATATGCAAAGAAGTAAAAAGCTAACCTTTTCAAACAATAAGGCTTCTCTCTCACTTACCAACTTTGCATTTCCCTGTATGGCCCCGGAAGATGACTGGTTAGCAGAGACGGTAAGATTCCCCAAGGGAGGAACAACCTAAGACAGGCACAGTCGCAGGGGGGCCATCAGGTGAGAAATTGGGGATCAACAGAGGTGAGGCTTAGAACCTCACCCCCCCGTTCTGAGAGAAATCTTCTGCATACGTGGATGTTTTATTGCCCTGGTCTAGCTTGGATTAACACATAGTCTATAGGCACACACCTGATCATCTACATGTGCTCTCTTACAACACTAAACTATGTTTTCTACCTTTATCTTGTATCTACCTACCACTTCAGCATTTTATTAAAAATAATAATAAAGAGAGAAATGTGGTATCCACATATAAATCAAGTATAAAAATCAAATGAATATTCATATTTGAACTGACTGTTTATAGTTCATAATGCATGAGCAAAACCGAAAGTTTCTGTGATGACTGCCCTTGTACTGTTCACCATGTAAGAACTTATTCACTATGCAAGAATTTGTTTTCCATGTAAGAACTTGTTCGTTATGCTTCAGAAGATTGGAGACTGATGAAAATTAGGCTTGGGGTGGATTAATGATTGTGCATTGAGCATTGACTCCCCTATACAGAATTTTATTGTTGTTAACAACCATTTGATCAATAAATATGAGAGATGCCCTCACAAGAAGAAAAAAAAAAAAGTACACACTTCCAATTGTAAAATAAATAAGTAACCGGGATGTAATGTATAGCATAAGGAATATAGTCAAAATATTGTAACAACTTGGTATGGTGATAGCTGGTACCTAGAATTATCATGTATAAAATGTTGAATCATTGTGTTGTACACCTGAAACTAATGTAATACTGTGTGTCAACTACCCTTCAATAAAAATAATTATCTACAAAAAAAAATAATAGTAAGATAAAAACAGAAACTAAGGTTCTTAAAGATGAAGTTAAGCAAACTCTAAGTATTTGTAATATCTGGATGTAAAAAAGAACCCAGGAATATAAGAACAAAGCTAAATCCGTCAGTGCATATTCTATGCACCAGTAATCAACAGAGCATTAGATTGTACCTTTGCTGATACTACTTTTACAACCTTTACCTAATCAAATGGGTATTTAAAAACAAAGATATGAAGGAAAATGTCCTAAACAGTTTGCATTTACTCAAAAGAATAAACATAATTATAATTATGTTAGGTAAGAACAAATTTGTCTGAACATATTAATACTTTTTAAGAAGGACCTCAAACTTCAAACTCAGAAATGGAATACCTAATCAAACCTTAATATCTTGTCCTTTACAAATTCTAACTGACTGGTAAACTTTGCCCTGAAAATAATATAAACTTTAGTGAAACACTACTGAAAACAGAATTTACTCTTCTGGCTAAATAAATCGGCATATAAGTGCACATTTATACATGAACTACCAAAATATATTAACTGGCACCCATTTTTTATATAAACCTAGTAAAAAAATTTTAATCCTACTTACTTTGGAAGTCCCCAATGCATTTCCATAAAATAATCAGGGTGGGATGAGGTGGGGTAGGTACAGGTAAGACTGGACTGCCACACGGTGGTAAACTGCAGCCTAGAGGGGCAAATGGGCTATTTTACTACTCTACCTATATGACATATATTTGAAAATTTTCAAGTGTCACAATGAAACCCTCATCTTTGTTTTAATGTAATAATTCAACAGGTGAAATAGCCAGTGAAAATAAGTTTTAGTCCTCACTTATAAATTTTAGCAGCTCTTCTCATTGCATTTAACATTTGCAGGAAAACAATGCCTTATCGGCCCTTACATGATATCAGGTCTAACTCATTACTTCTGGGCATGAATTTCAATTATTTTCATGAAGTGTTAATTGATGATTTGTTAATTGTTAATTTGTTAATAAACTAAACAAAGGGACAAAAATGGGTTAGAGCAACTTTTAAGAGCAGAGAAGTAGAATGAAGGGGAAAAAACAATAGGAAAATAGGTAATGTTTACAAAAGGAAAGAAGAAACATTGTATATTGTAAACAAAAACATTACTAGTATAGTAACATATCAAGACAACTATAACAAGCGATTAATGTGGAATTCAATTAGCATTGATTAATATAAAAGGAGCAGAAAGTTAATTTTTTAGCTTTTTATGATTAAGAAAGCCCTGAAGTCATCTGAACTATTTATATTTCTAACTTAAAACAAAATATACTTTTAAAAAACTGGACTTATTAATAACATCTATTTTGAAACCCCAACTTATTTCAGAAAATCTAATCACAATATTTTTAGAATAAAAAGACTCAATTATCACATAAAAGTGGCAAATATTCAAATAACCAGTAAATGCTAAAATAACACATCAATGATCTTTGAATCTAAGTTTGAATATTTTCATGTAATATAATGTTTTTACCATCCTAAATATGCCCATAAGTATTAGCCAAAAGTACTCACAAGTCAATAAGGGGTTTTGCAGTTCTTAATACAAAACGGGTCTTGAGATTCTTGGGGTAGGAGCATAATATTGGTCCAGATTTTAAACCTTCTTTTCACAGAAGAGAAAAAAAACTAGTAAGGATCTTGTTAGAGGCAAAATCCTATATCATCATTTTTTTTTCTGAAAAAGGTCATCTAACCCACTTATATGAACAAGGGAATACACCAGGATGACAATTTACTTTAATGTTTAAAGTTAGATTTCTTTTCTGTCAGAAGCACAAGATAAATATTTATATAGGGACCACCCTTATGCATAGCAACGGGTAGGAGTGGCAAGGATGACTGTGCTGCCTTGTGACCATGCTGGTAAAAAATATTTACATAACTATGAGCTTCCAGGGAAAATTTTTCTACTTAGTTATGAGTTGCAGAAAGCTCAACATAAACAAATGTTCTAACTTATCCTCACAGTACATCATTTCAACACTACAGATGTTGTTTAAATCAAACCAAAATAACAAAAAGGAAATCTAAATTCCCTCTAAGAGGGAAGTAATATCTTTTTTTAAACTTCTGTATCACTATGTTTCTTAAAGTACTTATCTCCGACCTTCGTTTCTGTACATGTTCTTCTTCTGTATGTTTAAGAAGAAAAGCTATTATTGTCATCTAAAATGTCAAGGTGCCTCGTTCATTCTTGAAAATGAAAGCAGAATTATTTTTATTTATTTATATTTTTTATTAAGGTATCATTGATATACAATCTTACTGAAAGCAGAATTTTAACAACTTATAACTTAGTATGTGCAATGAAAAGCAAAGCCCCAGCAATTCTTAACCTTTTTAGGGCAACTACTTTGAGAAAGCTACAGATGTTTTTTCCCAGAAAACTGTGCATATACGATTTTGAATGTAATTCTGGGGATCCTCTGAAGCTTTTAAGTGGACCAAGGAAAGACCCATTAACAATTCTTGGCATGTGAAACATGAATAGCCCATCTGTTCTTCAACTAAAGAGAACAGGTATAAAAGAGGGCATTAAAATTCATTTCTACAGACCAGTCAGACTACCCTCAGACCCTAGAGCAAAAAGACAAGAACCAGGCATCTACCAACCACCCAAACACCCCAATCACAGCAAGAAAATCAGCCAGTCAAAACAAACACACACAGTTACAGAAAAGAGAATATTATACATATAAAAATAATAATAAAAGGGAATATTCCAGCCTTGTTTTTGTTTTTGTTTCCACATATAAGTGAAATCATAAGGTATTTGTCTTTCTCTGACTTATTTTACTTAGCATAATACTGCCCAAGTCCATCCATGTTGTTGCATATGGTGATATTTCTTTTTTTTTATGGTTAATATTCCAGTGTGTGTGTGTATATGTGTGTGTGTGTGAATAAATAAATAAATATATATATATGTATATGTATATATATATATATATATATGCCACATCTTCTTTATCCAGTCATCAATAGATGGACATTTGGGTTACTTCCATAACTTGGCTACTGTAAATCTGCTTCAATAAACATGAGGAAGCATAACATCTTTTTGATGTCTTTTGAATTAATGCTTCACGTTCTTTGGATAAACACCAAATTAATGTTTTCATTTTCTTTGGAATCGCTAGAATGTATGGTAGCTCTTTTTTTTAACTTTTTGGGAACCTCCACACAGTTTTCCATATGGCTGCAACAATTTACATTCTCACCAACATTTGTTACTGTCTTTTTGATAGTAGCTATTCTGTCAGGTATGAGGTAATATCTCATTTTGGTTTTGATTTGCATTTCCCTGATGATTAGTGATGATGAACATCTTTTCATGCATCTTTTGGCTATCTCTGTGTCTCCTTTGAAAATTGTCTATTCAGGCCCTCTGCCCATTTTTAAATCAGATTGGTTTTTTTTTGTGTTGAGTTGTATGAGTTCTTTATATATTTTGGATAATTGGATATACAGTTTGCAAATATCTTCTCCCGTTCAGTAAGTTGCCCTTTCATTTTACTGGTTTCTTTTGCTGTGCAAAAGCTTATTAGTTTCATGAATCCCAATTGTTCATTTTTGCTTTTGTTGCCCTTGACTGACAAGACAAATGTAATAAAAAGTATTTCTAAGACCAATGCTCAAGAGTTCATTGCCTAAGTTTTCTTTTAGGAGTTTAATGGTTTCAGGTCTTACATTTAGGACTGTAATCCATTTTGAGTGTACTTTTCTACTCAGTGTAAGAAAGTGGTCCAGTTTCATTCTTTTGCATGTAGCTGTACTGCTTTACCAACACCATTTATTGAAGAGACTGCCATTTCCCCATTGTTTATTCTCATCTCCTTTGTTGTAGATTAATTGGCCATATAAGCATGAGTTTATTTCTAGGCTCTCTAGTCTGTTCTATTGATCGATGTGACTGTTTTTGTGCCAATAACATAGTATTTTGATTACTATAGTTTGTAATATAGTTTGAAATCTGGGAAATTGATAACTCTAGCTTTGTTCTTCTTTCTCAAGATTGCTTTCGCTATTCAGGGTCTTTTGTGGTTCCATACAAATTTTTAAATTATTTGCTCTACTTCTATGAAAAATGTCATTGGTACTTTGATAGGGATTACATTGAATCTGTAGATTGCTTTTGGTAGTATGGCCATTTTAACAATATTAATTCTTCTAATTCATGAGCATGCTACAGCTTTTCATTTATTTGTATCATCAATTTCATTCATGAGTGCTTACAGTTTTCACAGTATAGGTCTTTTACCTCCTTGGTTAAATGTATTCCTAAGTATTTTATTCTTTTTGATGCAACTGTAAATGGGATTTTCTTAATTTCTCTTTCTGCTAGTTTTTTATTAGTGTACAGAAGCACACAAATTTCTGTATCTTAACTTTTATCCTGCAACTTTACTGAACTCATTTATTAGTGCTGATCATTTTTTGGTGCAATCTTCAGGGTTTTCTGAATACAGGGTCATGTCATCTACTAATAGTGATAGTTTTACTCCTTCCTACCAATTTGAATGCCTTTTCTTTTCATCTGATCACTAAGACTAGAATTTCTGATACTATGGGTTGAATAAATGTAGTGAGAATGGGCATCCTTGTCTTATTCCTTGTCTTATTTCCTTTAGAGGAAAAGCTTTCAGCTTTTCACGATTGACTGTGATTTTAGTTGTGCAAATACGGCCTTTATTACATTGAGGTATATTCCTTCTATATTACTTTGTAAAGATTTTTTATCATAAATTGATGTTGAGTTTTCTCAAATGCTTTTCCTGCATCTACTGAGATGAATTGATTTTTATCCCTCCTTCTGTTAATGTGGTTCATCATAGTGATTGATTTAAGGATACTGAACTTTCCTTGCATACACAGAATAAATCCCTCTTGATCATCTTTTTAACATATTTTTTATACGTTATAATCTTTTTAATATATTTTTTAATTTGGTTTGCTAACATTTTGTTGAGGATTTATGCATCTATGTCCATCAGAGATAGTGGCCTATAATTTTCTTTTTTATGGTGGTGTCTTTGATTTTCATATCAGTGTAAATCTGGCCTCATAGAATGAATTTGGAAGCATTCCTTCCTTTTCAATTTGTCGGATAGTTCGAGAAGGACAGAGATGAACTCTTCTTTAAAGGTTTCCTGTGAAGCCATTTGGTCCTGGACTTTTGTTTTTTGGGGAGTTTTTTGATTACTGATTCAATTTCATCATTAATAGTCAGTCTGTTTAGATTTTCTATTTCCTCCTGATTCAGTCTTAGAAGACTGTATGTTTCTAGAAATGTACCATTTGTTGGAGTGTAACTGTACTAGTTTCTTATAATCATTTGTACTTCTGGGGTGTTTGTAATTTTCTTTCATTTCTGATTTTATATTTTTGAGTCCTCTCTTTTTCTTGATGAGCCTGACTAAAGGTTTATCATTTTTGTTTATCTTTTCAAAGAACCAGCTCTTAGTTTTATTGATTTTTCACATTTTCTTTTTAGTCTCTATTTCATTTGTTTCTGCTCTTTCATTATGTCCTTCCTTCTACTAATTTTGGACTTTGCTCTCATTCATCTAGTTCCTTAGGTATAAGGTAAGATTGCTTGAGATATTTCTTGTTTTTTGAAGTAGGACTTTATCACTATAAACTTCCTTCTCAGAACTGTTTTTGCTATGTTACATAGATTTTGGAACACAGTATTTCCATATTCATTTTTCTTTAGGTATTTTATTTCTTCTTTGATTTCTTCACTGACCCATTAGTTGATTATAGCATGTTGTTTAGCTGCCACACGTTTGTGTTTTTTCCATTTTTTTCTTGTAATGATTTCTAGTTTCATACTGTTATGGTTGGAAAACATGCTTGACATGAATTCAGTCTTCTTAAATTTATTGAGACTTGCTTTGTGGCCTAATATGTAATCTTTTGTGGAGAATATTCCATGTGCACCTGCAAAGAATGTGCACTCTGCTGTATTTGGATATAATGTTCTGTATATATCTGTTAAGTTCATCTGGTCTAATAATGTGCTGGTTAAGACCACTGTGCCCTTATTGATTTTTTGGTTGAATGCTCTATTCACTGATGTAAGCTGAGGTGTTAAAGTCCCTTACCATTATGTATTACTAGTTCCCCCTTAATGTTTTGTTCATATTTGCTTTATATGTTTAGGTGATCTAATGTTGGTTGCATAAATATTTGCAATAGTTACATCCCTTGTTGGATTGATCCACTATTGCTATGTAATGCCCTTCTTTGTTAGTCTTGTCTTTAAAGTCTATTTTGTCTGATATAAGTAAGGCTCCACCATCCAAGACAAGGAATATTCCAGTCTTGAGCTCAAAATAAACCTCCTCCTCTCAAAAAAGAGTCACAAGGTGCCCAACTCAGTGCCCACACTAAAAGACACACACCACAGATGAGATGAAACTAAAAGTTTCCAGAGAGAAGAAACAAACTAACACCATCATCTACAGAGAATAAAAAACTGACTGGCATCAGACTTCTTACCAGTAATATGGAATGCTAGTACCATGAAGACATTTGAGAAATATCTTCAAAGTTCCCAGGAAAAAGAATTTAAAAACAGAGAATTCTATATTCAGGAAAATCACTGATCAGGTATAGCGTTAGAACACATTTTCAAAATATTCAGGACCCATGACATCCAAAACAATGCTCATGCACCTCAACAAACAAAAAGCAAATAATCCAATGAAAAAATGGGCAGAGGAGCTAAACAGACAGTTCTCCAAAGAAGAAATTCACATGGCCAACAGACACAGGAAAAGATGCTCCACATTGCTAGTCATCAGAGAAATGCAAATTAAAATCACAATGAGATATCACCTCACACCAGTAAGCATCACCACCATCCAAAAGACAAACAACAACAAATGTTGGCGAGGTTGTGGAGAAAGGGGAACCCTCCTACACTGCTGGTGGGAATGTAAATTAGTTCAAACATTCTGGAAAGCTGTATGGAGGTTCCTCAAAAAGCTCAAAATATACCATTTGACCCAGGAATTCCACTCCTAGGAATTTACCCTAAGAATGCAGCAGCCCAGTTTGAAAAAGACATATGCACCCCTATGTTTATTGCAGCACTATTTACAATAGCCAAGAAATGGAAGCAACCTAAGTGTCCATCAGTAGATGAATGGAGAAAGAAGAGGTGGTACATATACACAATGGAATATTATTCAGCCATAAGAAGAAAACAAATCCTACCATTTGCAACAACATGGATGGAGCTAGAGGGTATTATGCTCAGTGAAATAAGCCAGGCAGAGAAAGACAAGTACCAAATGATTTCACTCATCTGTGGAGTATAAGAACAAAGAAAAAAACTGAAGGAACAAAACAGCAGCAGAATCACAGAACCAAGAATGGACTAACAGTTACCAAAGGGAAAGGGACTGGGGAGGATGGGTGGAAAGGGAGGGATAAGGGGGGGTGGAAAAAGAAAGGGGGCATTATGATTAGCATGTATAGTGTGGGTGGGGTACACGGGGATGGCTATGCAACACAGAGAAGACAAGTAGTGATTGTACAGCATCTTACTACACTGATGGACAGTGACTGTAATGGGGTTTGTGGGGGGGGACTTGGTGATGGGGAGAGTCTAGTAAACATAATGTTCCTCATGTAATTGTAGATTAATGATACCAAAATTTTAAAAAATTAATAAAAAAAAAATACGCAGGACCCAGAAAGTTTACTTACAGGACTGCTCTTTTTAGAAGATACTTTGGGGCATATTACAACAAAATGAGAGTAAATTAAGAATAAGACATGGAATCAAAGAAATAGTGGAACTAACTTAGGAATCAATCAACAATGGGAATATACCATATGACAGCTTGAGCGATCAGTTAAGTCTCAAAACAAGACTGAAGGCTCCACTGGGGGAAAAACAAATTTCTTAATTTAAAACAATGTAAGAAGTAAATGACTGATGATGCAAAATCAAGAAAGGCAATTAGAAACTCAAGACAAACAAAGTCATTCAAGAGAGGAGATATAATCATAGCACCTTATGTGACTATACTGTCAACAATATTTACATAATCATTACAATATAAATATAATTTTTTTACTTCAATTTTAGGATATACCTGTAAGTAAAGCATGGAAGATTAAAATATAGTTACAAAACAGAGAAATAAGGTTAATAATATTTATTGACAGAGCACTTAAGTGCTAGGAGCTGATCTAAGTATTTATACCTAATCCTCACAATAACTATAAATGGTAGGTATGGTTATTATCCCTATTTTATAGATGACAAAACTGAGGCACTGAAGGATTAACTAAATTGTCCATGTCATGCAGCTAGTACTTGGTAGAACCAGCTTCAAATTCAGTCTTGTTCCAGAGTTCATGCTCTTAACCATTACACTATACTGTCCCTCAGAGTATTGATGTTATCAAGCTTGATCATATAGAAGCAATAGCATAGGCAATACCCCATTTCCCACAGACTTTGATATAGCTCAAAGAAATGATTTTGAAAACAGAAAATTCTAAGAGCAGTACTCACAAATGCAAGGCAACTGCTTTCCTTGCTGCCTCTGTGGCAAACAATGGTAGATTCACATGATCTGCTGTCTGTGATGGAAAGTGTGGTGATCAGTGGTAGAGCCACATGATATTCCAAGACTTTGGAGCCCTAATGAGCCCTCCTTTTTCTAGGTCCCTAAAGGAATTCACAATTCTTCTTAACTGAATTATATTCTACCTACTGCTAAAACCTTTTTAAAAAAATAAAAATTTTAAAAGAAATAAGGTTACTAATATTCTCCTCTTATATCACAAATTAAAAGATAGTATTTCTAATTGATAGAACAGAACAGAAAGGTTTACCTATATTGTAGAAATTGAAAGGGTACCCAAGAGAGAAACTAAAAACAGTGAAACAATTATGGCAGGGCATGGGTGGAGGAAGAGAGGATGGTAAGTGAGCTATGTCCTAATCTTAGAGATATAATACCAGAATTGACAAATTAAGAAATAGAAGTATAGCTGACCTTTGAACAAGGGTTTGACCAGCGCGGATCCACTTACATGTGGATTTTACTCAATAAATATGTTGGAAAACATTTTGAAGATTTGTGATAATTTGAAAAAAACATTTTTTCTAGCTTACTTTACCATAATATAGTATGCAATACATATAACATACAAAATGTTAATCAACTGTTTATATTATGAATAAGGCTTCCAATCAATAGTAGGCTACTGCAAAGTCAGAGAGTGAAAGACAAATACCATATGATTTCACTTATATGCAGAATCTAAAAAAGCAAGCAAACAAACAACACCAAAACAGACTAAAAAACACAGAGAACAGACTAGGGGTTGTCATAAGAGAGGTGTACAAGGGATGGGTGAAATAGGTGAAAGGAATAAAGAAGTACAAACTTCTACATATAAAATATATTAGTCATGGGGATGAAAATACAGGAGAGAATACAGTCAAAATATTATAATAGCTATGTATGATGACAGACAGTAACTACACTTACTGTTATGAGCATTTGGTAATACATATAGTTGTCAAATCACTACATTGTATACCTGAAACCAATATAATGTTGTATATCAACTATACTTGAATGAAAAAACCCAGTAGGCTATTAGTAGTTAAGTTTTGTGGGAGTCAAAAGTTACACACAGATTTTCAACTGTGAAGGGTTGAGGGTGGGGGTCAGTGTTCCAAATCCCCGTGTTGTTCAAGTGTCAACTGTTTATTATTTAGCCAAATGGCCATATGGTTAAAAAAATCACTTAAAGAAAGTAAAAATGAAAGCAGTTACTAGAAAAAGTAGTTCTCCCTGGATAATAGATGAGGAGTAGGGAAAATTAGTCAAGGGATTTTTTTCTCATTATGTATATCCTTCTAACAATGTGACTTCTCAGAGTTCTTTATTACTCTGATTAAAAAAAATACTTAACACATAATAGTTGGTTTCTTTTTTTAGAACTGCCTAGAACAAGAGAGAAACTTTAAGATCACTAGGTAGCCAATTTATTTTACAGTTATGATGGGGCAGATTATATTTTCCAAAAATGGCCATGATACTATATCACATCCACATGCCCTCCTTATGCTCCTCCATCAGAGGTGGGCCTATGTTCCCTCCACTTAGATCCAGGTGGGCTTCTAACTGTGGTGGGAGGAACACTGTAAACTCTCATGTGAGGCCATAAAAAACAATACAGCTTCTCCCAGCTCTCTGCCATGAGACATGTATCTTGGAAGCCCGGAGCTAACATGTGAGTCTGGCCAGTCTTCAGCTAGCACACTTGAGAGGTCATATGGAGAGACTACTGAGTGAGAAAGAAAAAGTGTGAACACCGCTGAACAATATTCCCAGTCCACATGTTAGACTTCAGATTTGTGATGTCCAATATGGTGTCACTAGTCACATGTAGCTTTTTAAATTTAATTAAAATTAAATAAAATTTTAAACTTTATTTTTCAATCACACTAGTAATATTTCAAATGCTCAATAGCTCCAAGTGGCTAGTTTCTACTGCAACAGGGCAGATGTAGACCATTTCTATCGCTGTAGAAAGTTCTAGCGGACAGCACTTGCTTCAGATAATTCCAGCTTTCAAGCCACTCCAGCTCACACTGTGTGATGTAAAGATGAGTTATCCCACTGTCCTGAGCTCAGAATGTAAATTGATGGGCAAAATTAATGTTGTGTTCAGCCACTGATTTTGCAGGTTGCTTGTTACACAGCTGTAGTAAGAGGAATATAAGGAAAGTAAAGCTCAGAATGTGAAATAATCTGCTGAAGTCCACAAAATCAGTCAAATGATGGAACTAATCACATTTCATTTCAATGTCTAAGGTGTGTTTTTAAATAAATGAATAAGAAAATTCTCAATACTTTTAACTTTAAATATCCTGCCAGTAGAAGCACTGCCTCTACTACACCAGAAAAAGATTTGATGATTCCTGGCTCTGAAGGAACAACAGGAACCTGAGAAATGTTAGCATCAGTGAATTAGTAGTAAAAAAAAACAAGTTCTAGTTTCTTTCCAATGAGTTTACTAGAATTAAATATTTAACAGGTGAAGCTTCACTTGATTTTCCAGTTTTACTTTCTTTTTTGAAGTAGTTTGTATTACATATGTTTTAATAAAAAGCAAAACAAAACAAAAAACCTTTCAGAGTGTTTATCAATATTAACCAAAAAGTGTTCTTTTTAAAATACTTCCTTTCCAGGCAAGGTATTTCAAATAATCCAATTTTTAATTATTTGAATGAATGGAAATTAAAGACTTGGTGGATGAAAAAATAATTGGGTATTTAAATGAATTTCCCCATAAACATTAAAATATAGTAATTGTTACATTATTTCTAATAATAAATAATGAAGCTACACTGAAACACCCTGGAAAATGGCACCGCTTTCCCATCTGATCACAGAATAAAGCTGGACTTCATGTGCAGACTACAAAATTTTCTGCTAGTACAAGTCTAAGTTTGATATGCGCCATATCAAAACTTACATGTATAAAATTAGATATTAATTACTGTTAATTTTTAAATTGCTAATAGCTAGTTTTAAAGAGTTCTTCCCTTTAGGGAATAGATATTAGAATTATGATAAAGTAATATCAAGGATTTGCTTTAAATTAAAACAGCTGGGGTGGAATACAGATGAAATAAGGATAGCCATGAGTTGATGAGGGCTGTGGCTGCTGATAGTAACTGCTGCTCATTACATTCTTCTCTTCTATTTATGCTTGAAAACATTCATACTAAAAAAATTAAAAACCAAACAACCAACCAACTTCTCTAGTTAAATGTTTTGGTTTGAAATGCAATGTAAGGGTTACAGAATATGAGAAGGTGACAAACTACACTCACAGAAAGGCTAGGCCCCTAGAATTTCAACTAGGAGCAAATGTCAGAAATAAGCACAAAATGCCTCTGATCTATAAAAAGTCATTATCACTTCTAGTACATACACACAATTGCTCTCATGTTAGGATCACAGTCGAGAGCCAAGAGGTAGCTGACTCATACTTTACATAGAATTCTAATATATGTGGTTACTGAATTTCTTAGCCCACAGCCAGTAACTAGAAGGGAGGCTAATAAATACAGACACACAAAAGGTCAGTGGATGGTCTAATAGGATGGGAAAAGAGAAAACAGCTCTGTGAGACAAGCTCACCACTAATTAATGCAACTTTACGGACAGTAATAAGCAGTATGCTTAGCAGGCCACAGGCTTTGGAGTCAAACACAGACCTTCTTCCATAGCCACTTACTAGCTGTATGAATAACTGAAAAAGATAACTGTCAAGTGTCTTGGAAGCAGATTCTCCAATTCCAGCCGACAACGTGCCGGCAACCTTGTGAGGGACCCTGAGCCAGAACCATGCAGCTCAACTGCTCCCAGATTCCAACCCTGCAAACTGCTTGAAATAATAAATGTTTACTGCATGAAGTTGCTACACTAGGTTTAAACTGTTACACAGAATAGATAATACACTACATTAAGGGTACAATTTGTCTATTATCTGACTAGCTAAATTTTTTTCTAAATAAAGTAATTGAGCCTCTCTGCTGTGTAAACTAGATTATACAGGGGACCCCTTTAATTCAACTGAACAGAGTGCTCATCACCTTGTAATGGTGTGTTTATAAAAAAGCTGGAAATTATTTTCGGTACTGAACTTCTGAATCTGATCTTGTTTGTATGCAAGAGAGGTATGGGGGCAAAAACCCAGACGAGCATGCCATGGTTCAGCACCTCAGGTCCATACACTGTACTATATACACTATACATCAATATATGTGTACTGTATCTGCTCTATAATACATTTTAATATAAATAAAAAATATGCTTAGTCCTACCTGAATGAGGCATTTGCTCACATCACTAGCACAGAGTGCTTTGTTACAATTCAGTGATACAGGGATCCATGTCAGAAACACAAGGATGGCTAGAGTAAGCATAACAACAGAGGGTGACTTCATGTTTCTTCAAAGACACAGTATCTCCCAGGAAGCTAAACAAAAAGAAAAAAAAATAGGCAGAAACCAAACTTTAATTCAAAGGCAAGTGCAGATTAAAAATAAATACAAAAATGAAAAACAAAACAAATAAACCAAGATTTCATGTTTGTGTTAAAAGGCTTTTGAGTGATCATTTAAAGATCATTCTCAATGAAAGACTTAAGTCAAAATAAATAAAATACAACTTTATGTAGTGATGTCTTGTTAGCCATCTTCAAAGACCTAGAATACAGAAATTCCTCAAACTACCCTATAAAGCCATCAGTAAGTAACCTGAGAATATCTAAAACAAGTAACTAGGCTCAGTACTGCACTGTTACTTTTCAACATTAGGCCCATATAAAAACTAATATTGTATTATAATTTTAAAACACTTAACAGTATGTTATTCTTAGAAAACAAATTTTAAAACTCCAAAGGATTCTAGTGATTATTTATCACTATCTCACTCTTTGTCTTTAACATAACTAGCCAGAATGAAGCAGCTCAAAGAAGGAGTGGACAGTCATTCCTTTAATAATTTAGTAAATAACAAAGGGGATAGCAAATTGTTAACTGCATTAAGAACTGAGTAATTTATTAAAATGGGAAGATATTACTTTAATTCTGTACCACAGTTACCACAGTCTTCAAAGTTATTAATAAGATAGTATAGACCAAAAAGAAAAAGGGGGGAAAAAAAGACCAGCACAAATTCAAATTGACAGTAATAATAATCAGCATGGCTATTAAACCTTTAAAAAAGAGAAGATATAACTTTTTGGCTTTATAACACACCCTGAAAATAGAATCATTTATTTTAAAATACATGACTACTGATGTAAGAGGGATAAAGGTGCACTTATGGGGCCTTTATGATTAAGTTAGAAACTTTAGTTTTTTATTTTATTTATACTAAGTACAATAAAGCAAAAGCAGTAAAAAGGCGAAAAGAATAAAGGACTTTGCACACGGTATGCCTCGTTTTGAAAGAGAAAGCCCTGGTGATTGTTACTGAGGCCCACAAAGTATTCCTGAAGACCGTTAGCAACCCAATTTTGCAACTTAACAACACGTACCAAATCGGATGATTTCCGTAACCGCTAGTACATATTTAAGGCCAAAGAGGTCATTTGAAAACATTATTCCAGAACTAGTTTTCATCCTATAACCACTAAAAGTGGCATTTCCACCCTTATCTATTACGATTGTCTTCATCCTACTCCCAAAAATTTTACTGGAAAAAGTAAGTGAATAAGGGCATGTACAAAACGGGTAACATAAACAATTAAAGGGCTTCTTTCTTTCTAGGGAGTTCGGAACAAACCCCATCACAACTGTTTTCAAACCTCGTGACCAGTTTCTCAGGCTCGACGACCTGTGTTTGGTCCCCAAAGGGGATGGCACTGACAGTAGCCTTTGTGCCGCGGGACGCCCAGGAGGTCGGCACCTCGAGCGAGGCAGGGGAGGGGCCGCCCGCCGGCAGCCGCGCCCCGCATACACCGGCCGCCGCACCCCCACTCCGTCCTCGGCGCAGGCGGGGCCCAGGCCGCGCGGGAGCGGCTCGGCTCCTCCCGGCCCCTAGCAAGCCCATCGCGGCCTCGGCCTGCAGAGAGCCGAGCGCGGGGCCCGGCCCCTCCACAGCCGCAGAGGCCGCCCCATCCCGCGCCTGCTCACCGTGCGCCGCGGCGCTGTGAGGTCGCCTGGCCCTGGTTCCCGGCAGGTCCGCCGAGCCCGGGGCGCGCCGCCGGCTGTGCTAGGGAGGCAGGCTGCGCCTCCGTGCCGTCCCTCCGCGCAGCGCCCGCGAGCCTCGGGCCGCTTAAAGAGACAGGACAGCCCGCAGCCCACCCCGCGTCCCCCGCTCCCCCTTTCGTCCGCCCTCGTCAGCTCCCCGCCGCCGCCAGCTCCTGCCAAGAGGCGTCTCTCACTCCCGGGGGACCCTGTCAGCCCCCGGCCGCCGGAATGCCCGCCCAGGACCGCGGCCTCGCCACGCCCATTGCCCCGCCCAGGACCGCCCACACGAAGCTCCGCCCAGGACCAGCTTCGTCTCGCCCAGGGTCCCACCCACCGAGGCCCCGCCCCTGGCCGCTCTCCGTCCCGCCTTCAGGGACACACCCACCCCGGCGCCCACGCGCGCTTTCTCGGCCGCGGTCTCCAGTTCCTTTGTCAGCCGCCTCGCGCTCCTGCAGACCCTTCTGTCAGGCCCATTCTCTGGGCTTACTGGTACCGGTTGCGGAGCTGAGAATGTGAAGTGTAGAGCTCACTGAATCCTCACACAAGCCTCTGAGGAAGCCATTATTGGCCCGTTATGGGGATGCAAGACCGTAGCACCGACTGGTGAAACAGCCCAGCCCCGTTACCCAGTGCAGCTGACACTGGAACCTTGTTATCTGACGTTGGAGGCAGGACTTATTAAAAATTCAGGTTTCTAGAATCTGCCTCAAACCTACTGAATAAGTATCTCCAAGGGTAGATAGAGCCTGCCTTCCTTCAGCAGTTCACTAAAATTTGCTGCTCCCTTAGTGAGGGCCTGGCTCTGCGCTTAGCATGACGTTAGCGGGGAGGAGGCGCCAGGGTGCTGGCCAAGAAGCAGGTTACGGGCCAGTAGAGGGGATCGAAGGCGGACAAATGGCTACAGCGCACGCCGTCCCGCCAACGCCTCGGGAAGATCGGGATGTCAGAGCACGCATGACGCCAGCTCTCATTTCAGCCTGTACTTTAGAAAAATGAATTCATTCCACCAACAGTCAGCATGTGGATAAAAGCAATTGAGAATTGCACTCAGTTCTTTCCCACAACCCTGACACTTACCTTTTTAAAAAGATTCCAGAGTGATTAGGTTGAAATCCACTGGGATAGATGATCCACAAGGTACTTTTCCCTTGGAAATAAAGCCCACTGGGATAAATGATCCACAAGGTACTTTTCCCTAGTGATAGCCTTAAATTGGTAGAAGTTTTAAATGCTTACATTCCCCTTTGACTGGAAGAAAGAGTGGGAAAAGTTGATTGGCTGAGGGGGTGGATTGCTTTATTGATGTTAGTCCACTGTTGTACAGTAAATAAGTATGTATTTTAAAAATCAAACCTGAAAATTACCCTAAAGAAATAACTAAGAATGTACACAAACTTAATTTTAAGCAACTCATTCTTGGTATTATTTACTGGTTAAATGAATTATGATACTCCAGTGCAATGGACTAAATCAGTTATTAAAAAATAATATTGTAGATCAAAAGTTCTCAAACTTTTTGGTCTCAGGACCTCATTATACTCCTGAAAATTACTCCCAAGAGGTTTGTTTGTATGTGCTACTGCTGCATTTATCAAAACTTTCGAAATTAAAACAGAGAAACTTAAGAAATACTTACCCATTATTCATTTAAAAATAACAGAGTACCTGAGAAGGGACTAGTGGTTACCAAAGAGAAGGAGTTGCGGAGAGTTGGTAGGGAGAGAGGGAGAAGGGGATTATGGGGCATTGTAATTAGCACACACAATATAGGTAGGTCACAGGGAAGGCAGTACAGCATGGAGAAGACAAGTAATGACTATAGCATCTTACTATGCTGATGGACAGTGACTGCAATGGGGTGGGCTGGGAGGGACTTGATAATATGAGTGAATATTGAAACCACAATGTTGCTCATGTGAAACCTTCATAAGATTGTTTATCAATGATACTTTAATAAACATAAATAAATGAGTCCATTATATAGTAACATAAACAACTTATTTTATGAAAAATAAGTATATATTCCTAAACATAAAAAAACTTAGTGAGAAGTGTGGCATTGTTTCACATTTGTGTTATTTTCTTCATTGTCCAACATAATAGATGACAAATGGATTTTCATATCTGCTCCTGAATTCAAAGTGTTGTAATATCATATGTAGCCTCCAGGAAGCTACTCTATACTTGTTAAAAGAGAATAAAAAAGGCAAATAATGTATTAGAGTTAAACTAAAAACAGTTTTGAGATCATGAACATGCTGTAAAGGTCTTAGGACTTCTAAGGTCCCCAATTCAACACTTTGAAAACTAGTATTACAGATGAATATTGTTGACATGGAAAGATATTCATAATATATCAACATTTTAAAGTAGTGTAAAGTTGACCCTTGAACAACATGGGGCTTAGGGGCACCAACCCCTACACAGTTGAACATTTGAGTATAACTTTTGATTCCCCAAAAACTTAACTATTAATAGCCTACTGTTGACCAGAAGCATTACTGATAATATAAACAATTAACACATATTTTGTATATGTATAAAATATATACTTGTATATGTATAATTTATAATATATGTATATAATTATATACTGTATTCTAAAAATAAAGAAAGAGAAAAGAAAATGTTATGAAAATCATGAGGAAGAGAAAATACATTTACAGTAATGTATGTATTTTTAAAAATCCACATGTAAGTGGACCCATGCAATTCAGATTCATGTTGTCCAAAGGTCAACTGGTATATATTTTTCAAATGATCAATATTAAAAATTGTGTGCAGTTATTTAAGAAGGCCTGGAAAGAGAACCATGGTGTTAGTGATGCCAAGGTTCTTGTTTCTGGAGTCGAAGAATGAGCTTTGCAAACACCCAAGGTAGAAGAGCCAGGGAGAGGCTTTTATTGAGAGATACAGTGAGAGGACAGAGCTCACAGGAGAGCCCAGGTGGTACGTTGTCTAGGGGATTTACAGGCAGTTGAGGATTTTGGGGAACTGAAAAAGGGCTTTAACTGATCTCACTGAAGATGTCTATATTCCTAGTCTGGTATCTTTACCCTGGAGAATTAGTGCGACCTTAACTAATGGGTGTAGTCAGAGTAGGGTGAGAGCTCCAGAAAAAAAAGCAAAGCAAGATAATTACAGACAGAACAATGTAACAATGTGCAAAGAAGTCTCTATGGAAACTCTATCTCTATGGAAACAAAGAAGTCTATGGAAAGTCAAGGTCACACTAATTCTCTAGGGTAAAAATACCAGACTAGGAATATAGACATCTTCAGAGAGAAGTTAAAGCTCAAAAGGTCAGGAACAACTTGGCCTAGAATGTGAATATTCCACAAATAAAGAAGGGTATCTCAGCATAACCCGGGACTGCACTGTAAACAGCCCTAGCAAACAGACAACAACCCAGGCCACCTTGGGGGAAGGGCAGGTGGTACAAGTCCACACCCTAAGCCCTTTTTCAGTTCCCAAAAATCCTCAACCACATATAAATCCCCTAGACAACACACAACCCTGGGCTGTCTTGTCCCCTGGCGTGAGCCAGGATCTCTGTCCTCTCACTATATCTCTCAATAAAAGCCTCTTCCTGGCTTTCCTACATTGGGTGTTTACTAAGTTCATTCTTCAACTCTGCAAACAAGAACCCCAGCATCAAAATGATGGGAGAAAACTAACACATCTGGAGAATCACAGCCAGATATTTTGGGGAAACTAGAATTCTGGATCTAGTCTATGTCCCAATGACTAGTATTAGGATTCAGTATAGACAAGCCTGCATTATTGAAATAATTCTTTTCTCTAAAGTCACCCTCATTTTTATTATAGGTATCCAGATTAAGAAAATAATTAACTCTTGGCTTTATTATTTGCATAAGTACAGCAAGAAGAGCAATTGATTATATAGGTTCTTTTAAATGTGCTTTGCTGGTACTTTTTATAAAGAATTTCGGATTGGATTTTTAAAGGCCTCGAGGCCAGAAAGCCAAGCCAGACTTGCCATCAGGTTTTGCCTGCAGTACCTGTGGATTTGGGTGAATTCCTCTCTTCTTGAGGTCCCCAAGGCATTCTGAGGTTCCAATACCTGACAGGAAATGACCTTCCTTACTCACCTGGTAAGTTTGCTGTGAACATTCTAAGCAAGGTACCAGGCCACTTCTTCCAAGGGACTTTGTTGGCTCTATAAAGTGAAGCTTAGTTCCTTAAAGCTGTCTTTTTTATATCTGAGTTTACACACGTGACTCTTAGGTATGACATTCCAGTCAAAGCCTGTGTTTTTAATTGGTCCTGTTACAAGGAAAGCAGATTCTTATTGAGCTTATGCAAATAAACATACTGCCATAAAAAAAATACTTGCTGAGAGCTTTTACATTTTGGAGGGATCAGGTAGAGAGAAAGGTAAATGTTTCAATTCTGCTTAAAAGGTATTGTCATTTACTAAAGTGTTGTAAGTCAGCTTAAAAGAAAATTTAGAAGAGGTATTAAAGATGGCAGTGTGAGAGGTGAGACACAGACCTCCTCCTAAAACCACATATAATACGAAAATATAATTAATACAACTAATCCTGAAAGAGCAACAGTAAAAAGGCTGTGCCAGACTGCATACACCTGGAGAAAGAACAGACCTCATGGAACAGGGTAACATACCAAAGTCATGACCCAGTGGGACCAAAACCTTTCCCCCACCCCAGCTCACCGGCAGGAGGAAGAGAAACGGGGCAGGGAGGGAATGGAGTCCTGGGACTGCTGAACAACTAGCCTTGGAGATCTGTTCTGGGAGCATGAACATACATTGCATGGTGCTCTTGTGATTAGTGGAGTTGGAAAGCTAAAACAGGTAGAATACCTGGAGAGACTGAGATACTGTCTGCTTGTGGACAACAGGGATCCATACCTGGCTGATCTGGGTAGGCAGTCTGAGAGACTTCCAAAAAGAAAGAGGGCTGCTAAAGGGGCAAGGATTGCAAAGACCTTACTGCTCAGGAGAAAGGACAGGTAAACAAAATTGTCCAGATGCACTCTTCCCAGCAGGTTGGGAATTTTCAAGATCTTCAGGTGCTCCATCCCCCTGACTGGCTACAGAGCTCCAAGACCCCTCACTGTGATACACAGCCTGCCACACCTTCCTCCTGGCCATCCTGCACCAGGCTAGCAAACTGGAAAACCCTACCCTGGCGTCAGGCCAGCCAGAGGAAAGCACTGCCTGCAGCAGCTACAAACGAAAAACACAGAAGCTTACACCTATATGTTTGGCTCACTAGTTCTGGCAGTGGAGACAAGCATAGCAGCCAGGGAGCAGGAAACAGCTCTTTCCTCCTTCCAGACACCAGCAACACACCCCTGTGAACCACAACATCACTACAGGGGCTGAGCAGCTCCACAGGGTAGAGCTTCTGGGCACTAGAGTGTGCCACAAGCAAATATGAAACATCAAAGGAACCTGGCTCAAAGCAAAATCTCAACAACAACAGAAAAAGGATTGAGTGAGACTGAACTAATAAATCTTCCTGAAAGAGATTTCAATTAAAAATCATAAACATGCTCTGGGAGGGACAGAAAAATATTCAAGAACTCAGGAACAAATTTAGGACAGAGATCCAATCATTGAGGAACAAAATGGAGTGTATTAAAAGCAGATTAGATATGGTGGAGGAGACGACAAACAAAATAGAAATTAGAGAAGAGGAATACAAAGAAGCCAAGGCACAGAGAGAAAAATGGATCCCTAGGAATAAAATAATACTGAGAGAACTGTGTGACCAAACCAAGTGGAACAATATTTGTATTATAGGGATACCAGAAGATGAAGAGAAGAAAAAGAGAGAGAAAGTGACTTAGAGGAAGTAATTACTGAAAAGTTCCCCAATCTGGGGAAGGAGATAGTCTCTAAGGTCATGGAGGTGCACAGATCTCCAAACACAAGGGACCTAAGGAGGACAAAAAAGCCATAATATAATTATAATCACAAACATCAAGGATAAGGATACACTATTAAAAGCAGACAGAAAGAGAAAAAAGATCACATACAAAGGAAAGCCCATTAGGCTGTCATCAGGCTTCTCAGCAGAAACCTTACAGGGCAGAAGGGAGTGGCATGATATATGTAATGCAATGGAGCAGAAGGGCCTTGAACCATGAATAATTATATGGCAAGATTACATTTAAATGTGAAGGAGGGATTAAACAATTTCGAGATAAGCAAAAGCTGAGAGAATTTACCTCCCAAAAACCATCTCTACAGTATATTTTAGAGGGACTGCTATAGATGGAAACATTCCTAAGGTTAAATAGTTGTCACTGAGGCAATAAAAAGGGATAGAAAAAGACTACAGAATATGATATGTAATATATAAACAATGGAAGAGGAAGAAAAGGATGGGAAAAAAAGAACATTTAGATTCTGTTTCTAATAGCAAACTAAGAGAGTTAAGGTAGACTCTTAGATAGGAAGGAAGTTACCCTTGAACCTCTGGTAACCACAAATCTAAAGCCACCTGTAATGGCAATAACTACATACCAGTCGATAATCACACTAAATGTAAATGGTATGAATGCACATTAAAAGACATAGAGATACTGAATGGATTAAAAAACAAGACCCAGGAGGAGCCAAGATGGCAGCATAAGTAGGGCAGTGGAAATCTCCTCCCAAAACCATATATATTTTTGAAAATACAACAAATACAACCAATTCTAAAAGACCAGAAGATACAGTACAACGGCCAGGTTACAACTACATCTGTGAGAACTCAGCACCTCATGAAGAGGGTAAGATACAAGCCACGGCCGGTGGGACCTGAGTGTTCCACCCCAGCCCACCAGTGGGAGGAGAGGAGTCAGAGCAGGGAGGGAGGGAGAGCACAGGACTGCTAAGTACCCAGCCCTAGTCATCTGCACTGGGAGGGCAGACACACATTGAGTGGCGGGCTGGATATTAGGGAAATGGAACACTAAAATCTGCGAGCGGGTCCCAGCAGCCAGTGCCCCTGGGACAAAAGAAAAGTGAGGGCTTTTTGAAAGTCTTAAAGGGACAGGGGTCTCAAAACTGGATGGCAGCGTCCCATCACACTCAGCCCAGCAGCTGGGAATCCCAGGGAACTCCAGGTGCCCTAACCCCCTGGGTGACAGGGCATCTCTGAAGCCCCTCATGGTGATAAACAGCCTCCAGTCCATTCCCCCTCCAGTGCAGGCCTGCCATAGCAGGGGAGCAGCCTGAGAGCTGCTGCACCCACAGCAACTGCCCAGATCCTCCTTCACAGCCATCCAGGCTAGACTCAGAGGTTCTGCGAGCACATGGCAGCACAGCACAGACAGAGGAAGCCAGGACAGGATGTGAAGGGTCGCTTATCTCACAGGAGAGCACACCCGGCATGCCTGCCTCTCGCCGCAGGGCACTGGGATGCTCTGACGGCTGCCCCGCCTGCAGTAGCTCAGGAAATAAAACCGGAAGCTGCTCCAGGTGTCCGGGATGTTGTTCGCCCAGCTGACACATGCGCCAACTGCCCACGACTATGTCTATTGCCATGAAAAGGCAGAAGAATTTGATCCAGTCCATAATTACCCAAAGAAACCCTGAGACAGAGCCTGGGGACATATATTTAACCAATATTCCTGAAAAGAATGCAAAATGAAGGTCATAACCATGCTGATGGATCTTCAGAGAAATATGCAAGAGCTAAAGGATCAATTTGGGAGGGAGAATACAGAAATAAAACAATCTCTAGAAGGACTTAAGAGTAGACTGGATGACGTACAGGAGGCTGTTAATGGAATAGAAACCAGAAAACAGGAACACAGAAAAGCTGAGGCAGAGAGAGATAAAAGGATCTCCAGGAATGAAAAAATATTAAGAACTGAGTGACCAATCCAAACGGAACAATATCCACATTATAGGGGTACCAGAAGGAGAAGAGAGAGAAAAAAGGATAGAAAGTGTCATTGAAGAAATAATTGCTGAAAACTTCCCCAAACTGGGGGAGGAAATTTTCTCTCAGACCATGGAGCTCACAGAACTCTCAATAGAAGGGACCCAAAGAGGACAACACTAAGACACATGATAATTAAAATGGCAAAGATCAAGGACAAGGACAGAGTATTAAAGGCAGCCAGAGAGAGAAAAAAAGCCACCTACAAAGGAAAACCCATCAGGCTATCATCAGACTTCTCAACAGAAACCTTACAGGCCAGAAAAGAATGGCATGATATATTTAATGCAATGAAACAGAAGGGCCTCGAACCAAGAATACTGTATCCAGCACGATTATCATTTAAATATGAAGGAGGGATTAAACAATTCCCAGACAAGCAAAAGTTGAGGGAATTTGCCTCCCATAAACCACCTCTACAGGATATTTTTAAGGAACTACTCTAGATGGAAGCACTCCTAAGGCTAAATAGATGTCACGAGAGGAAATAAAATCACAGCAAAGAAAGCAGACCAAACAAATACAAACTAAAGGCAAAAACTAAAATCAACTACTCACAAAAAGCAGTGAAAGGAAACACAAAAGAGTACAGAATAAAACACCTAACATATAAAGAATGGAGGAGGAGGAATAAGAAGGGAGAGAAATAAAGAATCATCAGACTGTGTTTATAATAGTGTAATAAGCAAGTTAAGTTAGACAGTTAAACAGTAAAGAAGCTACCTAGAACCTTTGGTAACCACGAATATGAAGCCTGCAATGGCAATAAGTACATGTCTTTCAATAATCACCCTAAGTGTAAATGTACTGAATGCACCAATCAAAAGACACAGAGTAATAGAATGGACAAAAAAGCAAGACCCATCAATATGCTGCTTACAAGAGACTCACCTCAAACCGAAAGACATACACAGACTAAAAGAGAGGGGATGGAAAAAGGTATTTCATGCAAACAATAGGGAGAAAAAAGCAGGTGTTGCAGTACTAGTATCAGACCAAATAGACTTCAAAACAAAGAAAGTAACAGATAAAGAAGAACATTACATAATGATAAAGGGGTCAGTCTAACAAGAGGATGTAACCATTATAAATATATATGCACCCAATACAGGAGCACCAACATATGTGAAACAAATACTAACAGAACTAAAGGAGGAAATAGAATGAAATGTATTCATTTCAGAAGACTTCAGCACACCATTCCAAGGACAAATCCACCAGAAAATAAGTAAGGACACAGAGGCACTGTACAACACATTAGAACAGATGGACCTAATAGCCATCTACAGACTCTACACCCAAAAGCAGCAGGATACACATTCTTCTCAAGTGCACATGGAACATTTTCCAGAATAGACCACATACTAGGCCACAAAAAGACCCTCAGTAAACTAAAAAAGATTGAAATTCTACCAACCAACTTCTCAGACCACAGAGGTATAAAACTAGAAATAAATTGTACAAAGAAAACAAAAAGGCTCACAAACACATGGAGGCTTAACAACATGCTCCTAAATAATCAATGGAACAATGACCAAATTAAAATAGAGATCAAGCAATATATGGCAACAAATGACAACAACAGCACAAAGCCCCAACTTCTGTGGGATGCAGCGAAGGCAGTTCTAAGAGGAAAGTATATAGTAATCCAGGCCTACTTGAAGAAGGAAGAACAATCCCAAATGAATAGTCTAAGGTCACAATTATTGAAATTGGAAAAAGAAGAACAAATGAGGCCTAAAGTCAGCAGAAGGAGGGACATAATAAATTCAGAGAATAAATAAATAAAATTGAGAAGAATAAAATAGAAAGAATTAATGAAACCAAGAGCTTGTTCTTCAAGAAAATAAACAAAATAGACAAACCCTAAGCCAGATTTATTAAGAGAAAAAGAGAATCTACACATATCAACAGTACCAGAAATGAGAAAGGAAAAATCATGATGGACCTCACAGAAATACAAAAAATTATTAGAGTATACTATGAAAGTCTATATGCTAACAAACAGAAAAACCTAGAAGAAATGGACAACTTCCTAGAAAACTACAACCTTCCAAGACTGACCCAGGAAGAAACAGAAAATCTTAACAAACTAATTACTAGCAATGAAATTGAATCAGTAATCAAAAAACTACACAAGAGCAAAATCCTGGGGCCAGATGGATTTACCACAGAATTTCATCAGACATACAGAGAAGACATAATATCCATTCTCCTTAAAGTTTTCCAAAAAATAGAAGAGGAGAGAGTACTTCCAAACTCATTCTATGAAGCCAGCATCACTCTAATACCAAAACCAGGCAAAGACACCACCAAAAAAGAAAATTACAGACAAATATCCCTGATGAAGATAGTTGGAAAAATACTCAACAAAATATTAGCAAACCGAATTCAAAAATACATCAAGAGGATCATACACCATGATCAAGTAGGATTCATTTCAGGGATGCAAGGATGGTACAACATTTGAAAATCCATCAACATCATCCACCACATCAACAAAAAGAAGGACAAAAACCACATGATCATCTCCATAGATGCTGGAAAAGCGTTCGACAAAATTCAACATCCATTCATGATAAAAACTCTCAGCAAAATGGGTATAGAGGGCAAGTACCTCAACATAGTAAAGGCCATATATGACACACCCACAGCCAACATCATACTTAACAGCGAGAAACTGAATGCTTTTCCTCTAAGATGGGGAAGAAGACAGGGATGCCTACTCTCCCCACTTTTATTCAACATAGTTCTGGAGGTCCTAGCCAAGACAATCAGACAACACAAAGAAATAAAAGGAATCCAGATTGGTAAAGAAGAAGTTAAACTGTCACTGTTTGCAGAGGACATGATATTGTACATAAAAAACCATAAAGAATCCACTCCAAAACTACTAGAACTAATATCTGAATTCAGCAAAGTTGCAGGATACAAAATGAATACACAGAAATCTGTTGCATTCCTATACACTGACGATGAACCAGCAGAAAGAGAAATCATGAAAACAGTTCCATACATAACTGCATCAAAAAGAATAAAATACCTAGGAATAAACCTAACGAAGGACGTGAAAGACCTATACCCTGAAAACTACAAGACACTCATGAGAGAAATTGAAGAAGATACCATTAAACGGAAACATATCCCCTGCTCATGGATAGTAAGAATTAATATTGTCAAAATGGCCATCCTGCCTGAAGCACCTAAGATTCAATGCAATCCCTATGAAGATACCAACAGCAATTTTCAACAAACTGGAGAAAATAGTCTTAAATTCATACAGAACCACAAAAGGCCCGAATAGCCAAAGCAGTTCTGAGAAGGGAGAATGAATCTGGGGGAATTATGCTCCCAGACTTAAAGCTCTACAAAGCCACAGTAATCAAGACAATTTGGTACTGGCACAAGAACAGACCCATAGACTAATCGAACAGACTAGAGAGTCCAGATATAAACCCAAGCATATATGGTCAATAAATATACAATAAAGGAGCCATGGACATACAATGGGGAAATGACAGCCTCTTCAACAACTGGTGTTGGAAAAGCTGGGCAGCTACATGAAGGAGAATGAAACTGGATTATTGTCTATCCCTATATATGAAAGTAAACTCAAAATGAATCAAGGACCTGAATGTAAGTCATGAAACCATAAAACTCTTAGAAGACAAAATAGGCAAAAATCTCCTGAATGGAAACATAAGCAACTATTTTCTTTTGGTATCATTAATGTACGATTACATGAGCAACATTATGGTTTCAAGACTACTCCCATTATCAAGTCCCCACCACATTCCCCATTGCAGTCACTGTCCATCAGCATAGTAAGATGCTATAGAATCACTACTTGTATTTTCTGTGTTGTACTGATTTCACCATGCCCCACCTACATTATTTGTGCTAATCCTAATGCCCCCCTTTCCCCCTTATTCCTCCTTTCCTACCCATCCTCCCCAGTTCCCTTCTCTTTGGTAATGGTTAGTCCATTCCTGGGTTCTGTGAGTCTGCTGCTGTTTTGTTCCTTTAGTTTTTTCTTTGTTCTTATACTCCACAGATGAGTGAAATAATTTCATACCTGCCTTTCTCTGCCTGGCTTATTTTACTGAGCATTACACCCAGTAGCTCCATCCATGTTGTTTCAAATGGTAGGATTTGTTTTCTTCTTATGATTGAATAATATTCCATTGTGTATATGTACCACCTCTTCTTTCTCCATTCATCTACTGATGGACACTTAGGTTGCTTCATTTCTTGGCTATTGTAAATAGTGCTGAGATGGACATAAGGATGTATATGTCTTTCAAACTGGGCTGCTGCATTCTTAGGGTAAATTCCTAGGAGTGGAATTCCTGGGTCAACTGGTATTTCTATTTTTAATTTTCTGAGGAACCTCCATACTGCTTTCCACAATGGTTGAACTAATTTACATTCCCACCAGCAGTGTAGGAGGGTTGCCCTTTCTCCACATCCTCGCCAGTATTTGTTGTTGTTTGTCTTTTGGATGGTGATCATCCTAACTGGTGTGAGGTGATATCTCATTATGGTTTTAATTTACATTTCTCTGATGATAGTGATGTGGAGCATCTTTTCATGTGCCTTTGGTCATCCGAATTTCTTCTCTGGAGAAGTGTCTGTTCAGATCCCCTGCCCATGTTTTAAATGGATTATTTGCTGTTTGTTTATTCAGGTGGGTGAGCTCTTTATATATTTTGGATGGCAGCCCTTTATCCATTCTGTCATTTATGAATATATTCTCCCATACTGTAGGATGCTTTTTGCTTTACTGATGGTGTCCTTTGCTATACAGTAGCTTTTCAGCTTGATATAGTTTCTTTTTTTCCTTCTGTCTCCCTTGTCCAGGGAGATATGTTCATGAAGAAGTTGCTCATGTTTATGTTGCAGAGGTTTTTGCCTATGTTTTCTACTAAGAGTTTTATGGTTTCATGACTTACATTCAGGACTTTGAT
This sequence comes from Manis pentadactyla, assembly GCF_030020395.1. Classification (NCBI taxonomy): domain Eukaryota; kingdom Metazoa; phylum Chordata; class Mammalia; order Pholidota; family Manidae; genus Manis; species Manis pentadactyla. Next base: position 109,882,517 of record NC_080024.1, read on the forward strand.
CCATTTTGAGTTTACTTTTGTTTATGGGGTTAGACAGTGATCCAGTTCATTCTCTTACATGTAGCTGTCCAGTTTTGGCAACAACAGCTGTTGAAGAGGCTGTCATTTCCCCATTGTATATCCATGGCTCCTTTATCGTATATTAATTGACCATATATATTTGGGTTTATATCTGGACTCTGTTCTGTTCCACTCGTCTATGGGTCTGTTTTTGTGTCAGTACCAAATTTTCCTGATTACTGTGGCTCTGTATTAAAACTTGAAGTTGGAGAATGAGATTCTCTCTGCTTAATTCTTTATTCTCAGCATTGCTTTGGCTACTCTGCATCTTTTGTGGTTCCATATGAATTTTAGAACTATTTGTTCCAGTTTGTTGAAGAATGCTGTTGGTATTTTGATAGGGATTGCATTTAATGTGTAGATTGATTTAGGCAGGATGGCCATTTTGACAATATTAATTCTTCCTAGCCAAGAGCACGGGATGAGTTTCCACTTGTTAGTGTCCTCTTTAATTTTTCTTAAGAGTATCTTGTAGTTTTCAGGGTATAGGTCTTTCACTTCCTTGGTTGGGTTTATTCCTAGGTATTTTATTCTTTTTGATGTAGTTGTGAATGGAATTGTTTTCCTGATTTCTCTTTCTGCTAGTTCATCTTAGTGTATAGGAAAGCAACAGATTTCTGTGCATTAGTTTTGTATTCTGCAACTTTGCTGAATTCAGATATTAGTTCTAATAGTTTGGAATGGATTCTTTAGGGTTTTTTTATGTACAATATCATGTTCTCTGCAAACAGTGACAGTTTGACTTCTTCCCTTGACCAATCTGGATGCCTCATATTTCTTTGTTTTGTCTGATTACCAAGGCTAGGACCTCCAGTACTATGTTGAATAAAAGTGGGGAGAGGGGGCATCCCTGTGTTGTCTTTTGATTGGTGCATTCATTCCATTTACCTTTAGGATGATTATCAATAGGTATGTAGTTATTGCAATTGCAGGCTTTGAATTTGTGATTACCAAAGTTTCGAGGGTAACTTCTTTACTATCTAACAGTCTAGTTTGACTGACTTAGAATGCTATTACAAATACAATCTAAATGTTCTTTTTTTTTGTTTTCCTCTTTTTTCTTTCTCCTCCGTTCTTTATGGTGGTATCATATTCTGTACTTTTTGGCTGACTTTGGGGGAGTTGATTTGATTTTGCATCTGCTTAGTAATTAAGTGTTATATTTTCTTTACTGTGATTTTATTTCCTCTGGTGTCAGCTATTTAGCCTTTGAACACTTCCATCTATAACAGCATGTCCAAAATTCACTGTAGAAACAGTTTCTAGGAGGTAAATTCTCTCAGCTTTAGCTTATCTGGAAATTGTTTAATCCCTCCTTCAAATTTAAATGATAATCTTGCTGGATACAGTGTTTTTGGTTGAAGACCCTTCTGCTTCATTGCATTAAATATATCATGCCACTCCCTTCTGGCCAGTAAGGTTTCTGTTGAGAAGTCTAATGATAGCCTTTTGGGCTTTCCTTTGTATGTGATCTTTTTTCTCTGTCTGGCTGCCTTTTATAGTCTGTTCTTATCCTTGATGTTTGCCATTTTAGTTTTTATATATCTTGGTGTTGTCTTTCTTGGGTCTCTTGTGTTGGGTGATCTGTGCACATCCATGGCCTGAGAGATTATCTCCTTCCCCAGATTGGGGACCTTTTCAGCAATTACCTTCTCAAGGACACTTTCTATCTCTTTTTTTCCTCTCTTCTTCTCCTGGCAGCCATGTAATGCAAATATCTTTTGGTTTGGATTGGCCACACAGTTCTCTGAATATTCTTTCATACCTAGGGATCCTTTTTTCTCTCTCTGCCTCAGCTTCTTTGTATTCCCCTTCTTTAATTTCTATTCCATTTATCGTCTCCTCTACTACATCTAATTTTCTTTGAAATCCCTCCATGGTATGCTTCATTTCAGATATTGAATTCCTTAATGATTGAATCTCAGCCCTGAATACGTCCCTGAAATCTTGAATATTTTTCTGTACCTCCAGGAGCATGTTTATGATTTTTATTTTGAACTCTCTTTCAGGAAGATTGAGATTGGTGAGTTTAGTTTCACTTGGCCCTTTTTCTGGTGTTTGTAGGATTTTGGTTTGAACCAGGTTCCTTTGGCATTTCATATTTGTAGGTGGCGCCCTCTAGTGCCCAGAAGCTCTACTCTCTGGAGCTGCTCCGACCCTGAAGTGATATCAGGGGTTGCAGGGGAGTGGTGCTGGTGCCTGGGGGAAGGAAGCAGCTCTTTCCTGCTTCCTGGCTGCTGTGCCTTTACTGCCAGAATCAGTGGGTCAAGCACACAGGTGTAAGCCTCTATGCTTTGTATTTGTAGTTGCTGTAGGCAGGGCCTCCCTCTGGCTGGCCTGACATCAGATCAGGGGCTCCTGATTTGCTAGCCAGTGCCAGCTAGGAGGATGGCATTGCAGGCTGCATATCATGATTGGGGCCCTCGGAGCTGCATAGCCAGCCAGGAGGATGGAGCACCTGAAGGTCATCAAAGTTCCCAACCTGCTGGGCAGAGTACGCTTGGACAGTTTTACCCACCTGTCCTTTCTCCTCCTGAGCAGCAAGCTCTGTGCAATCCTTGCACCTTTAGCATCCCTATCACTGTTAGGATGTCTCTCAGACTACCCACCTTTCTTTTGTCCCACAGAAGCCTGATGTGGATCCCTTTTTTCCATAAGCAGCTGGAATCACAGTCTCTCCAAGTATTCTACCTGTCTTAGCTTTCTAACCCCACTAATCTACAGAGCACCATGCAGTGTAGGTTCGTGCTCCCAGAGCAGATCTCCATGGCTGGGTGTTCAGCAGTTCTAGGCTTCCACCCCCTCCCTGCTCTGTTTCTCTTCCTTCCACCCATAAGCAGGGGTAGGGGAAGGGCTTGGGTCCTGTCAGATCACAGTTTTGGTACATTACCCTGTTCGGTGAGGTCTGTTCTTTTCTCCAGGTGTATGTAGTCAGGCACAGCCTTTTTTCCTGTTGCTATTTTTGGATTAGTTTTATTAATTATATTTTCATAGTATATGTTGTTTTGTGGGTAGGTCTTTGTCTCACCTCTCACACCGCCTTCTTTAATCCTTTCAAGATACACTGATTTTAAAAACTCGACTTTTAATGGTTTCTTTATAAGGGCCAAGAAGGAAAATTTTTAAAAAGGAAAAAAAAAAACCTATTTAAAATAAGACGTTCCAGCTATCTCACATTGCCACATTACTTTCTTTTTATCTTTCATCAACTTCATTTAAAAAATAAAGCCGAGTGTCTTTATGAGTATGAGGGCATTGTTCCGGGCATGGAGTTTGAGCAGCAAACCCAACTTTCTGATCTCATGGAAGTTACCTGGTAGAGGAATCCAAGCTGTGGTAGTTACTTTCTAAGAAGCCTTCATCCTTTTCTGCTTTGTATTTGAAGCTTTCTGAAATTGGGTCCCATCCTCCTGAGCTCCCCCCACACCCATATGAATCGTCTGCTCAGTTAGATCTGAGTCCCCATCTGCCTCAGGGCCTATGCCATTCTCAGTCTCCTCTTTATTTCTGTACCTCACCTGGAGGGCCCACACCCCTGTCCACCCCTCCACAAAGCCTGTGCTGCATCTCCTGCCTACACTCCAGGGTGTGCGTTCGGTTCTTCCCACCCTGTGTATGCTCCCTCTGCCACGTCTACTCTGGGCCGCTGTTTCTGGGTGCACACCACTGTCCTCACAGGCTGAAGCTCCTGGGAGACCCGGGTCTGTGCCTGATGGCTCCAGGGGTGGAGTCCAGCACAACTTTTGTCATGCAGATCCTAAGGCATTAGGAAGTCTAAGAAGCAAACCTGCCTGGGAACATGCACCTGTGAGTGGGCTTCCTCACTCAGTCATAAACTTTCATGGGTGTGAACTGAAAGGGGAGAGACTGCAGGCCAGCTAAACCAGTACACGAAACTATGGCCAAGCAGTGTTGATACTTTGTCTCATGTGGAGACAGGTCTTTCCAAGAAAGAAGAGCAATTTTGAAGCAAGAGTTATTTCAGAATTGGGTTGGGAGAACTAAAGACAACAAAACTACAAACAAATAATCACAGGAAGAAAGTTTATACTTTCCCTGTTAGCCCTTGTCCACTTGTTAGCTCCTGCTGAAGTAGCAAGTGTTGCTTTGGACTTAATCTCTGTTTGCCTCTATGCGGAGAGTTTCATTTTGCTCACAGAATGCCTACTCATTAAAATTTCACCACTGGTATTAACTTATTTCAGATAGCTTCAGCTTTTGGAGGCTTTCTTTAGGACAAATTGCTGCTTTCGCTATCCCCAGCCTTCTGCGGCATTAATATAGAAGTCTGATGGTTTAAACACATCTTCCCTTTTGCCTAAATCCATTTTAAATATACCTGATCAGGCTGTACCTGTTTATATTTTCTATTCTTTTGCCCTTCATCAATGACTTCAGCTTTTTGTCTTTGTCTGTGAGATGTCCAACTTCTGAGATTTTTATTTCTTCTTACACTTATTAAAATGTGGATGTCACATTCATCTCTTTAGTTTTTAAATACAGCTCCCATTTAACAAAGTATGTTCCTGTGATTCTCTTTCCCTTTCAGGAAAACAGTCTTTGTATTCCCCAAATGTTCCAATTAGGACAGTTACATGAGCAGTTTAATTAAAGTATTTAGAACATACATTTAAGAATACATTACTATAATGTATTAAACACTGTTTATATTAAGAATGTTCACGATAGAATCTTTGCCTCTGATCTGTTTTTCACTAAAACCTAAATGTGTGGATATTCATACATCCCTTAAATTCTTATGGAAGTTAGTAAAGTATGGCGCACACAGAGGCTGCTCTCCTCCACTCCCATTTCTCTGGCTTTTAGGTAAATGACACCAGGTATCACTAAATTTTTCAAAACTTGACTCCAACATTTTAAGGTATGTTTGTGTTGGTGTTCACTGAGTCCTTTTACCAAAAAGTTATGCTGTCTCTGAGTATTTCTTTTTGTGATTTCTCAGGTTTCAATAAGATAATGTACATGAATGTACATAGTGTTTAATAACCGTAATACTGCTTCTGTCTCCATTTCATGTTTGCAAAAGTCAAGACCTTATGTAATTAAGTTCCTTCCTCTTTGATAAATCTTTTACTTCCGTTCCTTCTCAAACCATTGTTTTTTCACTGATTAGAAATGTACTGAATACCTACTATGAATACTTAAATCCAAGTAGTATTGTTCACCTTAAAAGTAAAATTGTCAGTTATTTTACTGGCAAAACGGGTTTATTCAGGAACAACGGAGAGCTGCAATCCTGGACAAACAAGCTACGGCAGACCACAGGCTTGTCTGGATAACAAGGGAAAGGAGGCTCTTTTATACGGGAAAGGTGGGGAGGGCTGGGGAGACTGTGCTAAGTAAAAAGTCCATTGGAGGAAACTGGGAGTCCCAGTGTCATGTCCGTTCATTGGCAGAGTTGTAACAGTCTCATTGGCCCCACTGTTGCTATGGGAGGTAGAAACCCTGTCCTACCCCTACTGGGTGGTAAAGTAGTCAAAATATTATGACTTGCAAGGTATCCATCTCTTCTTTCTGCTGGGTCTGCGATAGACGAGGAGTAGTGGGTGTGAGAACTCCCCCTGCAGGCCTTTCGGATCCATGTCAGTGAGGTTTCCCATTATCAATTTTCACAATACATATCTTTAATTACTTAATTTCTCTCAGCAATATTGTGTAGTTTTTAAGGTACATACAAGACTTGCACAAATTTTGTTGAATCTATCCCTAAACCTTCATATTCTTGATTCTATTTTCACGTTCAATTTCCAATAGTTTCTTGCCATTAAAGAGACACAATTGAGTTTTGTACGTTAATCTTGTATGCTGTGAACCTGTTTAGCTCAATTAGTTCTAGTAGCTTTTTGGGGGTATATTTCTTAGGATTTTCTATATGAGGATCATGTTAGCTTTGAATAAATATAATTTTTTCCCTTATTTTCAATCTGCCTTTCTTTAAAAAAAAATTAAGATGTCATTGAATATAATCTTACAAAGATTTCACATGAACAACATTATGGTTTCAACATTCACCCATATTATCAAGTCCCTCCAACCCCATTGTGATCACCGTCCATGGTATAGTAAGATGCTATAGAGTCACTACATGTCTTTTCCTGCTATAATGCCTTCCCTGTGACCTACCTATGTTGCGAGTGCTAATTATAATGCCCCCTAATCCTCTTCTCCCTCCCTGCCCACCCACCCTCCACACCCCCTTCCCTTTGGTAACCACTAGCTCCTTCTTGGAGTCTGTGAGTCTGCTGTTGTTTAGTTTCTTCAGTTTTGCTTTGTTGTTATACTCCACAGATGAGTGAAATCATTTGGTACTTGTCTTTCTCTGCCTTGCTTATTTGCCTGAGCATAATACCTTCCAGCTCCATCCATGTTGTTGCAAATTGTAGGATTTGTTTTCTTTTTATGGTTGGATAGTATTCCATTGTGTATATGTACCACCTCTTCTTTATCCATTCATCTACTGATGGACACTTAGGTCATCTGTCTGCCTTTTATTTCTTCCTATTGCCTATGTATTGATTAAGACCTCCAATCTGGTGTTGAATAGATCTTGTGAGTGCAGACATCCTTGCCTTTTTTCTTATCTTAGGGGGAAAGTATTGTTCACTACCAATTATGATATTAGCACTAAGTTATTCATAGATGTCTTTTGTCAGTTGAGGAAGTTCCCTTGTATTTCTAGTTTGCTGAGGATTTTACAACAAATGAGTGTTATGTTCTATCACCTACTTTCCTGCGCTTACTGAGATATTTATATCGTTTTGTCTCTTAGTTTGATGAACTACAATTATTAACTTTCAAATGATAAACCAGCCTTTCATTCCTGAGATAAGCCCCACTTGGTCATAATGTATTATTGTCTTCATGCATTGCTGGATTTGGTTTCCTAAATTCTTGGTAAGGATTTTTGTGAATAAGTTCATGAGGATGCTAGTCTGCAGTCTTCTTGTAATGTTCTTTTCTTGGTTTTTTGTTTGTTTTATTGTGTTTTTTGCATAGAATTTCTGGCCTTGTAACATGACCTGGGAAACATTTTCTTTTCTTCTATTTTCTGAAAGAATTTATGTACAGCTGATATTATTTTTTCCTTTGTTTGGTAGAATTAACCAGTGAAGCTATTGGAACCTAGAGTTTTCTTTGTGGGAAGGACCATTAATGAAATGCAATTTCTTAGATATATATAGGGTTATTCAGGTTATCTGTTTCTTCTCAAGTGAGGGGTTGTACATTGTGTCTTTCAAGGAATTTGTCCTTTTAATTAAAACTGAAGAATTTATTGGAATAAAATTATTTGTATTATTCTCTCATTGGCCTTCCAATGTCTGTAGTCTGTAGTCATGTCTACTCATTCATTTATAATATTAAAAATTTGTATATTTTCTCATTTTTTTCCCCTGATCACTGACTAGAGGCTTATCAATTTCATTTATCTTTTTGAAAGAATTACGTTTTGGTTTCACTGATTTTTCTCCATTGTTTTCCAGTTTTCTACTTTCATTGATCTTGGCTCTTACTGTTTCATTTCTTCTGCCTACTTGGTGTTTAATTTGCTCTTGTTTTCCTAGTTTCTTAAGGTGCAAACTTAGAAAATTGGCTTGAGTACTTTCATCTTTTCTAATAAGATGTTTAATGTTATAAATTTTCCTTGAAGAAATATATTAGCTGTCCTCACATTTTGATATATCAAGCTTTCATTTCATCCACTTCACATTTCTAATTTCCCTTCATGATTTCTTCTCTGACATAAGGATCATTTAGAAGAGTGTTGTTTAGTTTTCAACTGTCAGAATTTTGATTCTTTCTGTTCCTTACTTCTAATTTAATTCTGTTAAGTGTGCGTGTGTGTGTGTATCAAATATTACTAGTTTAGTACCCAGCATATATTCCCCACTACTCTCTTACTGACATAACCCTTGATGTTGCTTGAGGTACTTAGCTGGAAGTATGTGCTTTCTCAGACTCTCTTGCAGCTAAGGTGCCAAGTCACCCAGTTGTGACCAATGAAATAAAAGCAAAAGTCACTGGGTTGGGCTTCTGGGAAGGTTTTACAAAAGAAAAATGAAAGAGTGCCTGGGAGTGCAGCAATCATTTTGTGTCAATGAGATAAAAGCAACAAACTGATGACAATGAGCATAAATAAACCTGAGTTTGTTTTTGTTTTTCTACTTCTCATATAGACTGAATATTTGTGTTCTCCCAAGATTCATATGTTTTAAATAACTCCCACTCTGGTGCAATTAGGAGGTCAGCCTTTGGGATTAGGTCAGGATAGCAAAACCCTCATGAATGGGATTAGTTCCCTTATAAGAGGTCCCAGGGAGCTTCCTTGTCTCTTCTGCTATGAGGAAAAAATAAGAAAAAAATTGCACTAAGAGCAAATAATTATAAGCAGCAATATTATAAACTTTAAGAGGAGTATTCATGAATTTGAAGAATCATTGTCTTCTTTTCCTCCACAAATTAATTACTCGACTAAAAGATTTGACTTTGTTTCAGAAATCACTATTTCTTATATTCAACCATCTTGAAGTTTCACCAGCTTTCTCAGTATTTGTAACACAATTTTCTTGTGGAACTTCTTGTTTTACTCAATTTTCTTACCTTTTTTCTTGGTGATCCAAAGAGACATATTTTATTCATAATGCTATACTGAAGGCAAAGGATGATTTAACTTCTAAAGAACATTGTCTTAGCTCAAGTGGTATAACAGAATATATAAAAGGAGTAGCTCATAAAGAAGGCATTTATTTCTCACAGTTCTGAAATACTTCCCTTTCTTTTTTTTATTAAGGTATCATGGATATACAATCTTATGAAAGTTTCACATGAGCAACATTGTGGTTCCTACATTAACACTATTATCAAGTCCCCACTACATACCCCATTAGAGTCACTGTCTATCAGCATAGTAAGATGCTATAGTCACTTCTTGTGCTATACTGCCCTCCCCATACTCCCCCTATATTATGTATGCTTATCATAATGCCCCTTAATCCCCTTATCCCTCCCGTCCCACCCACCCTCACCAGTCCCTTTCCTTTTGGTAACTGTTAGTACATTCTTGAGTTCTGTGAGTGTGCTGCTGCATTGTTCCTTCAATTTTTGCTTTGTTGTTATACTCCACATATGAGTGAAATCATTTGGTATTTGTCTTTCTCTGCCTGGCTTATTTCACTGAGCATAATACTCTCTATCTCCATCCATATTGCTGCAAATGGTAGGATTTGTTTTCTTCTTATGGCTGAATAATATTCCATTGTGTATATGTACCACATCTTCTTTATCCATTCACCTACTGATGGAGACTTAGGTTGCTTCCATTTCTTGGCTATTGTAAATAGTGCTGCAATAAACATAGGGGTGCATATGTCTTTTTGAATCTGGGATGCTGTATTCTTAGGGTAAATTCCTAGGAGTGGAATTCCTGGGTCAAATGGTATTTCTATTTTTAGTTTTCTGAGGAACCTCCATACAGCTTTCCAGAATGTTTGAACTAATTTACATTCCCACCAGCAGTGCAGGAGGGTTCCCCTTTCTCCACAGTCTCACCAGCATTTGTTGTTGTTTGTCTTTTGGATGGTGGCTGTCCTTACTGGTGTGAGGTGATATCTCATTGTGGTTTTTTTTTTTTTTTTTTACAAATAATTATTTTTTATTGAAGGGTAGTTGACGCACAGTATTACATTACATTAGTTTCAAGTGTACAACACAGTGATAAAACATTTATATACATAATTCTAGGTTCCAGCTATCACCCTACCAAGCTGTTACAATATCTTAACTATATTCCTTATGCTATACATTACATCCTGGTTACTTATTTATTTTACCATTGGAAGTCTGTCCTTTTTTTTTTTTTTTTTTTGTGAGGGCATCTCTCATATTTATTGATCAAATGGTTGTTAACGACAATAAAATTCTGTATAGGGGAGTCAATGCTCAATGCACAATCATTAATCCACCCCAAGCCTAATTTTCGTCAGTCTCCAATATTCTGAGGCATAACAAACAAGTTCTTACATTTAGAACAAATTCTTACATAATGAATAAGTTACATAGTGAACAGTACAAGGGCAGTCATCACAGAAACTTTCGGTTTTGCTCATGCACTATGAACTATAAACAGTCAGTTCAAATATGAATACTCATTTGGTTTTGATACTTGATTTATATGTGGATACCACATTTCTCTCTTTATTATTATTATTTTTAATAAAATGCTGAAGTGGTAGGTAGATACAAGATAAAGGTAGAAAACATAGTTTAGTGTTGTAAGAGAGCAAATGTAGATGATCAGGTGTGTGCCTGTAGACTATGTGTTAATCCAAGCTAGACAAGGGCATTAAAACATCCACGTATGCAGAAGATTTCTCTCAGAACAGGGGCGTGAGGTTCTAAGCCTCACCTCTGTTGATCCCCAATTTCTCACCTGATGGTCCCCCTGCGACTGTGCCTGTCTTAGGTTGTTCCTCCCTTGAGGAATCTTACCCGTCTCTGGCTAACCAGTCATCTTCCGGGGCCATACAGGGAAATGTGAAGTTGGTAAGTGAGAGGGAAGCCTTATTGTTTGAAAAGGTTAGCTTTTTACTTCTTTGCATATTTATGCCCTGTGGCTTCTATGCCCAGCATTTCTCTTGAGGTATCTTTACCACTTGGAAGAATTATGATACTCGGTAAATTTGATATGAATTCTATTTAAGGGTTGTAATTAGGAAGGAAGAAGAAAAGCTATAGAAGTAGCAGGTGGAAGAAAACATGGGAAGATTGATTATTTCTTTGACATATCTTCTTGTAGTGTACTTCAGCATGTATAGGTTTTAAGCAACTACTTAAATTGCGCACACACATTAACATAATAGGAGTATAGTTACATAACCAAAGCATACCTGTAATTACCAGCCATCTCCAGTGAAACCTAGAAAACCAGTTAGGCACCTTAGGCATTTGTGAAAACTTATCTATGATATGGTGGATATTGTCCAACTGAACTTGAACAGTCTGAGAGAAATCAGACAAATTAAAACAACCCATTCCTGGGGAATGTTCACATCCCTTATGTTCTTTTAACAGTAAATAGTCTGTAGTTGTAAGATTTTGGAGCGCTACAATTTGCACTTCTCCTAATTCTTGGTTGAGTTCCAACAGTATAGATCCAGTCAAATTTGTTCTTTTACTGTATGCACAGGCCAGCTTGGATATCTCCTTCCTCATTCCCATGGCAAGTCCAGGAACTGGTGGGATGAGTGCATCTACAGCTACAGCAGTGCGTGGATCTTTGTTGGGGTTTTTTGATGATCATCTTCTGGCATGAGTCTTCCAGAGAGTGCTGATGTTGGAAGTTCTCTTTCATATCGTATCTTAGTTCATTTTTGGGATAGCCAAATTAGGCTTTGATCTTCTGTATAGACGCAAACAGACCCTTTGCCTACACTTTTATATGCCCTTTATACCCTTGTGTAGAACTCATTGGAGGTTACCACACAGGAACTGCCCTTTTTTTTTTTTATCACTAATCTACACTTACATGACGAATATTATGTTTACTAGGCTCTCCTCTATACCAGGTCTCCCCTATAAACCCCTTTACAGTCACTCTCCATCAGCATAGCAAAATGTTGTAGAATCACTACTTGCCTTCTCTGTGTTGTACAGCCCTCCATTTTCTCCTACCCCCCCATGCATGTTAATCTTAATACCCCCCTACTTCTCCCCCCCTTATCCCTCCCTACCCACCCATCCTCCCCAGTCCCTTTCCCTTTGGTACCTGTTAGTCCATTCTTGAGTTCTGTGATTCTGCTGCTGTTTTGTTCCTTCAGTTTTTCCTTTGTTCTTATATTCCACAGATAAGTGAAATCATTTGGTATTTCTCTTTCTCCACTTGGCTTGTTTCACTGAGCATAATACCCTCCAGCTCCATCCATGTTGCTGCAAATGATTGGATTTGCCCTTTTCTTATGGCTGAGTAGTATTCCATTGTTTATATGTACCACATCTTCTTTATCCATTCATCTATTGATGGACATTTAGGTTGCTTCCAATTCTTGGCTATTGTAAATAGTGCTGCAATAAACATAGGGGTGCATCTGTCTCTCTCAAACGTGATTGCTGCATTCTTAGCGTAAATTCCTAGGAGTGGAATTCCTGGGTCAAATGGTAAGTATGTTTTGAGCATTTTGATGTACCTCCATACTGCTTTCCACAATGGTTGAACTAACTTACATTCCCACCAGCAGTGTAGGAGGGTTCCCCTTTCTCCACAGCCTCGCCAACATTTGTTGTTGTTTGTCTTTTGGATGGCAGCCATCCTTACTGGTGTGAGGTGATACCTCATTGTAGTTTTAGTTTGCATTTCTCTGATAATTAGCGATGTGGAGCATCTTTTCATGTGTCTGTTGGCCATCTGTATTTCTTTTTTGGAGAACTGTCTGTTCAGTTCCTCTGCCCATTTTTTAATTGGGTTATTTGTTTTTTGTTTGTTGAGGCGTGTGAGCTCTTTATATATTCTGGACATCAAGCCTTTATCGGATGTGTCATTTTCAAATATATTCTCCCATACTGTAGGGATCCTTCTTGTTCTATTGATGGTGTCTTTTGCTGCACAGAAGCTTTTCAGCTTAATATAGTCCCACTTGTTCATTTTTGCTGTTGTTTTCCTTGCCAGGGGAGATATGTTCAAGAAGTGGTCACTCATGTTTATGTCTAAGAGGTTTTCGCCTATGTTTTCTTCCAAGAGTTTAATGGTTTCATAGCTTACATTCAGGTCTTTGATCCATTTTGAGTTTACTTTTGTATATGGGGTTAGACAATGGTCCAGTTTCATTCTCCTACATGTAGCTGTCCAGTTGTGCCAGCACCACCTGTTGAAGAGACTGTCATTTCGCCATTGTATGTCCATGGCTCCTTTATCAAATATTAATTGACCATATATGTCTGGGTTAATGTCTGGATTCTCTAGTCTGTTCCATTGGTCTGTGGCTCTGCTCTTGTGCCAGTACCAAATTGTCTTGATTACTATGGCTTTCTGGTAGAGCTTGAAGTTGGGGAGTGAGATCCGCCCTACTTTATTCTTCTTTCTCAGGATTGCTTTGGCTATTCGGGGTCTTTGGTGTTTCCATATGAATTTTTGAATTATTTGTTCCAGTTCATTGAAGAATGTTGCTGGTAGTTTCATAGGGATTGCATCAAATCTGTATATTGCTTTGGGCAGGATGGCCATATTAATTCTTCCTAGCCATGAGCATGGGATGAGTTTCCATCTGTTAGTGTCCCCTTTAATTTCTCTTAAGAGTGACTTGTAGTTTTCAGAGTATAAGTCTTTCACTTCTTTGGTTAGGTTTATTCCTAGGTATTTTATTTTTTTTGATGCAATTGTGAATGGAGTTGTTTTCCTGATTTCTCTTTCTGTTGGTTCATTGTTAGTATATAGGAAAGCCACAGATTTCTGTGTGTTGATTTTGTATCCTGCAACTTTGCTGTATTCCGATATCAGTTCTAGTAGTTTTGGGGTGGAGTCTTTAGGGTTTTTTATGTACAGTATCATGTCATCTGCAAATAGTGACAGTTTAACTTCTTCTTTACCAATCTGGATTCCTTGTATTTCTTTATTTTGTCTGATTGCCATGGCTAGGACCTCCAGTACTATGTTAAATAACAGTGGAGAGAGTGGACATCCCTGACTAGTTCCCGATCTCAGAGGAAATGCTTTCAGCTTCTCGCTGTTCAATATAATGTTGGCTGTGGGTTTATCATAGATGGCCTTTATTATGTTGAGGTACTTGCCCTCTATTCCCATTTTGCTGAGAGTTTTTAACATGAATGGATGTTGAACTTTGTCAAATGCTTTTTCAGCATCTATGGAGATGATCATGTGGTTTTTGTCTTTCTTTTTGTTGATGTGGTGGATAATGTTGATGGACTTTCGAATGTTGTACCATCCTTGCATCCCTGGAATGAATCCCACTTGGTCATGGTGTATGATCCTTTTGATGTATTTTTGAATTCGGTTTGCTAATATTTTGTTGAGTATTTTTGCATCTACGTTCATCAGGGATATTGGTCTGTAGTTTTCTTTTTTGGTGGGGTCTTTGCCTGGTTTTGGTATTAGGGTGATGTTAGCTTCATAGAATGAGTTTGGGAGTATCCACTCCTCCTCTATTTTTTGGAAAACTTTAAGGAGAATGGTTATTATGTCTTCCCTGTATGTCTGATAAAATTCCGAGGTAAATCCATCTGGCCCGGGGGTTTTGTTATTTGGTAGTTTTTTGATTACCGCTTCAATTTCGTTGCTGGTAATTGGTCTGTTTAGATTTTCTGTTTCTTTCTGGGTCAATCTTGGAAGGTTGTATTTTTCTAGGAAGTTGTCCATTTCTCCTAGGTTTCCCAGCTTGTTAGCATATAGGTTTTCATAGTATTCTCCAATAATTATTTGCATTTCCGTGGGATCCGTCGTGATTTTTCCTTTCTCGTTTCTGACACTGTTGATTTGTGTTGACTCTCTTTTCTTCTTAATAAGTCTGGCTAGAGGCTTATCTATTTTGTTTATTTTCTCGAAGAACCAGCTCTTGGTTTCATTGATTTTTGCTATTGTTTAATTCTTCTCAATTTTATTTATTTCTTCTCTGATCTTTATTATGTCCCTCCTTCTGGTGACCTTAGGCCTCATCTGTTCTTCTTTTTCCAATTTCAATAATTGTGACATTAGACCATTCATTTGGGATTGCTCTTCCTTTTATAAATATGCTTGGATTGCTATATACTTTCCTCTTAAGACTGCTTTTGCTGTGTCCCACAGAAGTTGGGGCTTAGTGTTGTTGTTGTCATTTGTTTCCATATACTGCTGGATCTCCATTTTGATTTGGTCATTGATCCATTGATTATTTAAGAGCGTGTTGTTAAGCCTCCATGTGTTTGTGAGCCTCTTTGCTTTCTTTGTACAGTTTATTTCTAGTTTTATGCCTTTGTGGTCTGAAAAGTTGGTTGGTAGGATTTCAATCTTTTGGAATTTTCTGAGGCTCTTTTTGTGGCCTAGTATGTGGTCTATTCTGGAGAATGTTCCATGTGCACTTGAGAAGAATGTATATCCCGCTGCTTTTGGATGTAGAGTTCTATAGATGTCTATTAGGTCCATCTGCTCTACTGTGTTGTTCAGTGCTTCCGTGTCCTTACTTATTTTCTGCCCAGTGGATCTATCCTTTGGAGTGAGTGGTGTGTTGAAGTCTCCTAGAATGAATTCATTGCAGTCTATATCCCCCTTTAGTTCTATTAGTATTTGTTTCACATATGCTGGTGCTCCTGTATTGGGTGCATATATATTTAGAATGGTTATATCCTCTTGTTTGACTGAGCCCTTTATCATTATGTAGTGTCCTTCTCTATCTCTTGTTACTTACTTTGTTTTGAAGTCTATTTTGTCTGATATTAGTACTGCAACCCCTGCTTTCTTCTCACTGTTGTTTGCTTGAAATATGTTTTTCCATCCCTTGACTTTTAGTCTGTACATGTCTTTGGGTTTGAGGTGAGTTTCTTGTAAGCAGCATATAGATGGGTCTTGCTTTTTTATCCATTCTGTTACTCTGTGTCTTTTGATTGGTGCATTCAACCCATTAACATTTAGGGTGACTATTGAAAGGTATGTACTTATTGCCATTGCAGGCTTTAAATTCGTGGTTACCAAAGGTTCAAGGTTAGCCTCTTTAGTATCTTACTGCCTAACTTAGCTCGCTTATTGAGCTGTTATATACACTGTCTGGAGATTCTTTTCTTCTCTCCCTTCTTGTTCCTCCTCCTCGATTCTTCATATGTTGGGTGTTTTGTGCTGTGCTCTTTCTAGGAGTGCTCCCATCTAGAGCAGTCCCTGTAAGATGTTCTGTAGAGGTGGTTTGTGGAAAGCAAATTCCCTCAGCTTTTGTTTGTCTGGGAATTGTTTAATCCCACCATCATATTTGAATGATAGTCGTGCTGGATGCAGTATCCTTGGTTCAAGGCCCTTCTGTTTCATTGTATTAAATATATCATGCCATTCTCTTCTGGCCTGTAGGGTTACTGTTGAGAAATCTGACGTTAGCCTGATGGGTTTCCCTTTATAGGTGACCTTTTTCTCTCTAGCTGCCTTTAACACTCTTTCCTTGTCCTTGATCTTTGCCATTTTAATTATTATGTGTCTTGGTGTTGTACTTCTTGGATCCTTTCTGTTGGGGGTTCTGTGTATTTCCGTGGTCTGTTCGATTACTTCCTCCCCCAGTGTGGGGAAGTTTTCAGCAATTATTTCTTCTAAGATACTTTCCATCTCTTTTCCTCTCTCTTCTTCTTCTGGGACCCCTATAATATGGATATTGTTCCTTTTGGATTGGTCACACAGTTCTCTTAATATTGTTTCATTCCTGGAGATCCTTTTGTCTCTCTCTATGTCAGCTTCTATGCGTTCCTGTTCTCTGATTTCAATTCCATCAATGGCCTCTTGCATTCTATCCATTCTGCTTATAAACCCTTCCAGAGTTTGTTTCATTTCTGCGATCTCCTTTCTGGCATCTGTGATCTCCTTCCGGACTTCATCCCATTTCTCTTGCGTATTTCTCTGCATCTCTGTCAGCATGTTTATGATTCTTATTTTGAATTCTTTGTCAGGAAGACTGGTTAGGTCTGTCTCCTTCTCTGGTGTTGTCTCTGTGATCTTTGTCTGCCTGTAGCTTTGCCTTTTCATGGTGATAGGAATGGTTTGCAGAGCTGGGACGAGTGACGGCTGGAAGAACTTCCCTTCTTGTTAGTTTGTGGCCCTCCTCTCCTGGGAGAACAGCGACCTCTAGTGGCTTGTGCTGCGCAGCTGCACGCAGACAGGGTTTCTGCTTCCTGCCCGGCTGCTATGGAGTTAATCTCCGCTGTTGCTGTGGGCGTGGCCTGGCTCGGGCAGCTACTCCAAAATGGTGGAATCGCGTTGGAGCAGGAGCTGCCGGGAGGCTATTTATCTCCGTAAGGGGCCTCCCTGCTCCCTGCAGCCCAGGGGTTAGGGGGCCCAGAGATCCAGGATTCCCTACCTCTGGATTAAGTGACCCACCCTGCCCCTTTAAGACTTCCAAAAAGCACCCGCCAAACCAAAACAATGACCACCAAAAAAAAAAAAAAAAAAAAAATTTTTTTTAATTAAAAAATAAAGTTTTTAATTAAAAAAAAAAAAGGTGGACGTTCGTTTTTCTTTATTCTCCGGTGCCAGCCTCAGGCCTCTGCTCACCAGACTTGCTACCCTGTTTCCCTAGTATTGGGGTCCCTATCCCTTTAAGACTTCCAAAAAGCGCTCGCCAAAACAAAACAGCAAAAAAGCAATAAATAAATAAATAAATAAATAAAAATGGTCGCGTGCTTTTCTTATGTCCTCTGGCGCCCAGCCTCCAGTGCCTGCTCACTGTTCTTGCTGCCCTGTTTTCCTAGTATCGAGGGCCCTGCTCTCTGGCCCGGATGGCTGGGGCTGGGTGTTCGGCAGTCCTGGGCTCCGTCTCCCTCCCGCTCTGCCTGCTCTTCTCCCGCCGGTAGCTGGGGGGAGGGGCGCTCGGCTCCCGCGGGGCCGGGGCTTGTATCTTACCCCCTTCGCGAGGCGCTGGGTTCTCTCAGGTGCGGATGTGGTCTGGATATTGTCCTGTGTCCTCTGGTCTTTATTCTAGGAAGGGTTGTCTTTGTTATATTTTCATAGATATATGTTGTTTTGGGAGGAGATTTCCGCTGTTCTACTCACGCCGCCATCTTCCAGTCACTCTCTCTCATTGTGGTTTTAATTTGCATTTCTCTGATGACTAGCGATGTGGAGCATCTTTTCATGTGTTTGTCGGCCATCTGAATTTCTTCTTTGGAGAAATGTCTGTTCAGCAACTCTGCCTATTTTTTAATTGGGTTATTTGCTTTTTGGCTGTTGAGGTGTGTGAGCTATTTGTATATTTTGAATGTCAACCCCTTATTGGATATGAGATTTATGAATATATTCTCCCATACTGTAAGATGCCTTTTTAATCTACTGATGGCCTCCTTTGCTGTACAGAAGCTTTATAGTTTGATATCATCCCACTTGTTCATTTTTGCTTTTGTTTCCCTTGACTGAGGAGATATGTTCATGAAGAAGTTGCTCATGTTTATATTCAAGAGAGTTTTACCTATGCTTTCTTCTAAGACTTCTATGGTTTCATGACTTACATCATTCAGGTCTTTGATCCATTTTGAGTTTACTTCTGTGTATGGAGTAAGACCACAATCCAGTTTCTTTCTCTTGCATGTATCTGTCCAGTTTTGCCAACATCAGCTGTTGAAGAGGCTGTCATTTCCCCATTGCATGTCAAGATTGCTTTGGCTATTCGGGGTCTTTTGTGGTTCCATATGAATTTTAGAACATTTGTTCCAGTTCCATGTTGAAGAATGCTTTTGGTATTTTGATAGGGATTGCAGTGAATCTGTATATTTCTTTAGGCAGGATGGCCATTTTGACAATATTAATTCTTCCTATCCATGAGTAGGGGATGTATTTCTATTTATTCATATCTTCTTTAATTTCTCTCATGAGTGTCTTATAGTTTTTTGGGTATAAGGTCTTTCACCTTCCTTGGTTAGGTTTATTCCTAGGTATTTTATTCCTTTGGATGCAATTGTGGATGGAACTGTTTTTCTGATTTCTCTTCCTGCTAGTACATTGTTAGTGTATAGGAATGCAACAGATTTCTGTGTATTAATTTTGTATCCAGAAAGTTTGCTGAATTCAGACATTAGTTCTAAAATTTTTGGAGTGGACTCTTTAGGGTTTTTTATGTACAATATCATGTCACCTGCAAACAGTGACAGTTTAACTTCTTCCTTACCAATTTGGAAGCCTTTAATTTCTTCGTGTTGTCTGATTGCCTTGGCAAGGACCTCCAGAACTATGTTGAATAAAAGTGGAGAGAGTGGGCATCCTTGCCTTGTTCCTGGTCTTAGAGGAAAATCTTTCAGCTTTTCACTGTTAAGTATGATGTTTGCTGTGGGTTTGTCATATATAGACTTTATTATGTTGAGGTACTTGCCCTCTATACCCATTTTGTTGATAGTTTTTGTCATGAATGGATGTGAATTTTGTCAAATGCTTTTTCAGCATCTACAGAGATGATCATGTGATTTCTGTTCTTCTCTTTATTGATGTAGTGGGTGATGTTAATGGATTTTCGAATGTTGTACCATCCTTGCATCCCTGGGATGAATCCCACTTGATCATGATGGATCATCCTCTCGATGTATTTTTCAATTCGGTTTGCTAATATTTTGTTGAGTATTTTTGCATCTGTGTTCATTTGGGATATTGGTCTGTAGTTTTCTTTTTTGGTG
This sequence comes from Manis pentadactyla, assembly GCF_030020395.1. NCBI lineage: Eukaryota > Metazoa > Chordata > Mammalia > Pholidota > Manidae > Manis > Manis pentadactyla. The sequence goes on from NC_080024.1 coordinate 109,901,924, forward strand.
GTGTCTTTTGGTATTAGAGTGATGCTCGCCTCATAGAATGAGTTTGGAAGTATTCCCTCCTCTTCTAATTTTTGGAAGAGTTTAAGGAGGGTGGGTATTAGGTCTTCTCTAAATATCTGTTAAAATTCAGCAGTGAAGCCATCTGGTCCAGGAGTTTTTGTTCTTAAGTAGTTTTTTGTTTACTAATTCAATTTCATTGCTGGTAATTGGTATGCTCATATTTTCTGTTTCTTCCTTGGTCAGTCTTGGAAGGTTGTATTTTTCTAGAAAGTTGTCCATTTCTTCTATTTTATCCAATTTGTTAGCATATAATTTTTCATAGTATTCTTTAATAATTCTTAGTATTTCTGTGGTGTCCATAGTGATTTTTCCTTTCTCCTTTCTGATTCTGTTTATGTGTGTAGATTCTCCTTTCTTTCTTGAGAAGTATGGCTAAGGGTTTATCTATTTTGTTTATTTTCTCAAAGAACCAGCTCTTGGTTTCATTAATTCTTTCTATTTTATTCTTCTCAATTTTATTTATTTCTTCTCTGAATTTATTATGTCCCTCCTTCTGCTGACTTTGGGCCTTATTTGTTCTTTTTTTTTCCAGTTTCAATAATTGTGAATTTAGAGTGTTCTTTTGGGATTGTTCTTCCTTCTTTAAATAGGCCTGAATTGCCATATACTTTACTTTTAGAACTGCTTTTGCTGTGTCCCACAGAATTTGGGGCATCGAGCTGTTGTTTTCATTTGTCTCCATATATTGCTTGATGTCTGTTTTAATTTGGACATTGATCCATTGAGTATTTATGAGCATGTTGTTAAGCCTTCATGTGTTTGTGAGCCTTTTTGTTTTCTTTGTACAATTTATTTCTAGTTTCATACGTTTGTGATCTGAGAAGTTGGTTAGTACAATTTTAATCTTTTTGATATTACTGAGGCTCTTTTTGTGGCCTAGTATGTGATCTATTCTGGAAAATGTTCCATGTGCACTTACGAAGAATGTGTGTTCTGTTGCTTTTGGTTGGAGTGTTCCGTAGATGTATGTTAGGCCCATCTGTTCTAATGTTTGTTCAGTGCCTCTGTCTCCTTACTCATTTTCTTCTGGCTGATCTGTCCTTTGGAGTGAGTGGTGTGTTGAAGTCTCCTAAAATGAATGCATTGCATTCTATTTTCCCCTTTAATTATGTTAGTATTTGTTTCATATATGTAGGTGCTCCTATATTGGGTGCATAGATATTTATAATGGTCATATCTTCTTGTTGAACTGACCCCTTTATCATTATGTAATGTTCTTCTCTGTCTCTTGTTACTTTCTTTGAAGTTTATTTTATCTGATACAAGTATTGCAACTCCTGCTTTTTCTTCCTATTGTTTGCATGAAATATCTTTTTCCATCTCTTTACTTTTAGTCTGTGTATGCCTTTGGGTTTGAAGTGAGTCTCCTTTAGGCAGTATGTTGATGGGTCTTGCTTTTTTCATCCATTCTGTAACTCTGTCTTTTGATTGGTGCTTTCAATTCATTTACATTTAGGGTGATTATTGATAAATATGTACTTATTGCCATTTCAGGCTTTGGGTTCATGTTTACCAAATGTTCAAGTACAGCCTCTTTACTATCTAACCATCTAACTTAACTCATATTACACTATTATAACACTATCTGAAGATTCTCTCCCCTCCCCCTCTCTTTTTCTTCCTCCTCCTCTCTTTATATGTTAGGTGTCATATACTGTACTCTTTGTGTATCCCTTGACTGCATTTGTGGGTATCTGACTGAGTTTTGCCTTGGGCTAGTGTTTAATTGGTCTACTTTCTTTACTGTGGTTTTATTCCCTCTGGTGACAGCTATTTAGGCTTAGGAACACTTCCATCTATAGCAGTCCCTCCAAAATACACTGTAGCAATTGTTTGTTGGAGGTAAATTCTGTCAGCTTTTGCTCATCTGTAAATTGTTTAATCCCTCCTTCAAATTTAATTGATAATTTCCTGGGTAGAGTGTTCTTGGTTTGAGGCTCTTCTGCTTCATTGCAATAAATATATCATGCCACTCCCTTCTGGCCTGTACGGTTTCTGTGAGAAGTCTGATGATATCCTGATGGGTTTTCCTTTGTAGATGATCTTTTCTCTCTCTCTGGTTGCCTTTAAAAGTCTGTCCTTATCCTTGATCTTTGCCATTTTAATTATTATATGTCTTGGTGTTGTGTTCCTTGAATCCCTTGTGTTGGGAGATCTGTACACCTCCATGGCCTGAGAGACTATTTCCTTCCACAGATTGGGAAAGTTTTCAGCAATTACCTCCTCAAGGATGCTTTCTATCAATTTTTCTCTTTCTTCTTCTGGTACCCAGTATGATGTGAATATTGTTCCATTTGGATTGGTCACACAGTTATTTTTATACTCTTCATTCCTAGAGATCCTTTTTTCTCTCTCTGCCTCAGCTTCTTTGTATTCCTGTTCTCTAACTTCTATTCCATTTACTGTCTCCTCTACCTCATCTAATCTGCTTTTAAATCTCTCCATTGTTTGTTTCATTTCAGTTACTGTATTTTTAAGGTGTCTATCTCCCTCCTGAATTTGTCCCTTAGCTCTTGAATATTTTTCTTTAGTTCAATTAGCATGCTTATGACTTTTATTTTGAATTCTTTTTCAGTAAGATTGGTGATTCAGGTCTCACTGAGCCCTCTTTCTTGTGTTTTAGGGATTTTAGATTGAACAAGTTTCTTCTGCCTTTTCATAGTCCTGGAGCAATGGGAGTGGTCACAGGCAATTGGCACACATATCTGTTGGGAGGACAAAGTCCTTTCCTGTTTCCCAGTCATGGTGTCTGTCTCTGCTGTCTGGGATGGTTAGCTACACACAGGGAGAGGCCTCTAGGTTAATCCCTTAAACTGCAGTGGGTGGGGTGGCCCTCAGGATGGTCTAGGGTGATTGTGTGGATCACAGGTGAGTGGCGCTAGTGTCTTCTGAGGACAAAGCTCTTTTTTGCTTCCTGGTCATTGTGCCTGTGTCTGCTGTCAGGGCTGGTTAACCATGTGCATAGAGAAGCCTCTACGTTAAGCTGTGTAGTTGCTGTAGGTGGCATGCCCTTCAGCTGATCTGCATGAATGGCGGGGGCAGCGGGTTTGTGTGCAGGTCCCAGTGGGGAGGAAGTGGCAGGCTGCTTATTGCAGTGAGGGACCTTGGGGCTGTGTTGCTAGTCAGGGGGATGGAGCTTCTGAAGCTCCTGAAAGTTCTCAACCTCCTCAGTTGAGTGTACTGGGATGATTTTGTCCACCTATTCCTTCTCCTAAACCCTTGCCCCTTTAGCAGCCTTCTCATGTTTGAGAAGTCTTTCAAAGTGCCTGCATTTCTTTTGTCCCAGGGCAGCCAGTTGTGGGAACCTGTTCACAGTCTTAGTCTCTGACTTTGGTTTTCAGCCCCTTTAATCTCCAGAGCACCATGCAATGTGGGTCTTTGCTCCAAGAGTGCATTTCTAGGGCTGGGTATTTAGCAGTCCTGTGCTTCTACTCCCTCCCCAGTCTAATTCTCTTCCTCCTGCCAGGGAGCTGGGGTTGGGGGGAGTGCTCGGGTCCTGTCTTTTTTACTTTACCCTTTTCCATGAGATGTTCTCTCAGATGTAGACTGGATGGTGCACTCTTACTTCTGGTCACTCTTTTAGGAATAGTTGTATTTGCTGTATTTTCAAAGTACATGTGGTTTTGGGAGATTTCCACCTCACTTCTCACACTGCCATCTTTTTTCCTTCAAGCTTTGGAGTACATTTTTAACTTTTTTTCCCAGGAAGGTACCTGAATGTACATGTTACAAAGAAAAGGGGAATATGTTAATTTAGATGAGAATAGAATTTTAGTTTAAAAATGTAGTAAACAGAAATCTAAGATGACCCTAGTGACTCTTGCCTTTGCGCTACCCTATCCTCTTGAGTGTGGGCAGCCCTGTGAATATGATGGGGTACCACTCCTGGATTTATGGCAGAAGAGGCTTGCAGATATAATCAGTCCCAAATCATCTGACCTTAGAAAGTGAAGTTATCTCGGTGGGCCTGGCCTGATCACAGGAGGTCTTTTAAATCTGGGTCCATGGGTGAGACATGGAAGAAGTCAGAGATTCAAAGCATGAGAAGGGATTGATCCACCTTTGCTGGACTGAAGATGGAGGAGCCACATGGTGAGATGCAGGTGACACTTAGGAGCTGAGAGTGGTCCCTGGCTGATTGGTAACCAGGCAACAGTGACCTCTGTCCTACAAGCAAGGGATTGAATTGTTCCAACGAGAAGAGTGAGCTTGGAAGAGAAGTTTTCCTGAGAATCCAGATGAGAACTCTGGCTGATACTGGGATTTCAGCCTTGTGATACTCTGAGCAGGGAACCTAGCCATGGTGTGCTGGACTTGACCTACAGAATTGGATGTTTTAAGCTCCTACATTTATAGAATTTGTAGTAACTTTATATGTAGTAATTTGATACCAGTGTAGCAGCAGTAGGAAATACAAAAACCATTTCTCTCAGAAATCTGAACTTTTGCTGAAGGCAACAGACCATAGTGATTATGATCACACACTCTGGAGCTAGATGAATCCAGTTCTGCCACTCACTAGCTGTGGAAAGCTCTGAGAACCACCAAGCTATTTAGTTCCCCAGTGCCTCAGGTTCCTCAACTGTAATGTGGGGGTCTAATAATACTCCTATCTCATAGGTATGTTGTGAGGATAAAGTGCTTGGGATAGTGTCGTAGCAAACATATATACACTGAATGAATAGTGAACAGCCTGTCTTTAATTCAGATGGAATTTTATTTGAATTTGTCATGAAGTAGTGATCTACCTTTTTATGTCTTCCAACTGATCCAATACCATAACTTTCTATTACCAGTCTTAACTTACTGCCTCTATGATGGTACTCAAGTTCTTTATGTATGGGTCTATTTCAGGGTTCCTTATTTAATCTATTCTGCACTAATAACGTAAAATTAAGTTCATTCCATTGGAGAATCTGTATTTAAACCATGGATTATTTATATTATGTTTATGTGAGTCTACAGAGCATTTCTATTACTAGAAATGTTGCTTCAGAGGGTGGTAGTATCAAGAATAGGGGCATTAGGTTCTTTTTAGAAGAATTTTTCTAATAGTCAAAGCTGTCCAGGAATAAATAACTTAGAATTCTAAGTGTGCCACAGTTTAGAGTATTAAAGCAAAGACTGTCAGATCTCCAGCTCAGGAAGCCATAGTGGGGATTTGATTCTTATATAAGCACCCATAGCCATCAAGGAATCAATATGGGATTTTAGGTTTCTATTGCCATTAGCGAAGACCAACAAACCACATTATTTAGTTGCTTTCCCTTCTTTGTATACATGCAGTAAATCATTTCCAAGTGTCAATGTAGGTCAATCATTCTCAAAACGTGGTCCACACACCTGTTGGGATCCCTAGAGGAACTGTGAGGTTCAAAACCACTTTCATAACGATACTAAGATATCATTTGCCTTTATAACTCGGTTGCCACATACTAAAGCCAATAGTTGTGAAACTGCCGATTCCTCAGCACAAACTGAGGCAGCAGTACCCAACTGTACCACTCACTCACAATTAATAGAGAGCCAATCAATAAAAAGCTAATCTCACTTAGTATCTCATTGATAAAGCAATAAAGGTCACCATCTTATTAAATCTCAACTCTTGAGTACGTATCTTTCTAATGTTCTCTGTAACAAAATGAGAGAATGTGTAGTATCCTTTTGTTGCATACCAAAGGAAAATAGAGGAAAAGCACTTGACTTGTGAGCCAAACTAACTGCTTATTTCCATGGGACACCATTTTTACTTGAAAAAATGACTGAAAAACTACAGTTACTAAGACTTGGTTGGCTCTTCGGCATTTACAATCTCAACTGTACATGGAGTGGGCCTGTCACTTTAAGGAAAGGAACTTTTTATTGCCAATGATGTTTCAGCATTCAAGTGAAAATCTGGATTTTGGAAAACTGTCACCTAAAGCTTCACAGCTTCCCAATACTTAAAAGACATTTCTGATGAAGTCACAGGTAATGTTGTGAATTTCTGGTATTGTAAAATGTGATGTGTCAACATTTGGAAGACACACATAACTCAGTGAACCAATTTCTTAAACGATTAATTCATGTTACAAAATCATGCATTGCTAAAAAGACTCAAAGAGCAAGACAGATCCATGGATTTTAATGTAACAGAGTTAGGAAAAGTTCTCAGACACAGTTTCAGATTCCACACGATAACTAATAACATTTTAGAAACTACCATTTGCTGTGTTTTGATGTTCAAATAATGCTTACAGTTATCTGAAAATCTATTAAAAAAGCATTCCTCCCTTTTCCCACTACTATTTGTGAGGCCAGGTTTTACAAAAACCAAAAACCAAAACCAAAACAACAGACACAACACATTGAGTGCAGAATCAGATATGAAATTCTAGCTTTATTCTATTTGGCCAGATATTAAGGGACTTAGAATTTTAAGTAATGCACTTTTCACACTGATTTTTATTTTTGAAATATTTTTTTATAAAAATAAATACAAAATAGGTTAATAAATTCTTAAATAATTGTTTTAATTTCTACTGTGGTAACTATCCAACTGATATCTCATATAAACAAATGCTCTCAAAGTACTTTTAGGAGTCCAGAGAGGTTCTGTGACCAAAAAGTTTGAGAACTCACGACCTAGGTAAATGCTGTGCAAATCCTCTGGGGACACAGTGCGTGGCACAGCACATGTGCTCAGTGTGTGGTGGCTGAGTCCATGGACAGGTAAGTCGGGGGCCAGCACAGGAGCAAGAAATATGCCTACAAGACCTACTTCAGGCTACTTACCTGCTTCTTAAAAGCCCACCTGTGATACTGGGCTCTTTCAAGATCATTCACACGTTGCTTAAGAAACAAACAAGCAAACAGGAATACAGTATTAGGAACTGCATAAAGAGTAGTTCCACAACCTAGACAATAGAAAGGATGTCAAGAAATAATAGGCTAATTCAGTAAAGGGATTTAAAAACTTACGTAAAATATTAATGGCTTTAAAATTAAGAGGTGATTTTCTAAGAAAGCTATGGGTGTATACCCAAATGGCCTCAATATTGCTAGTAATTAAAAGGGACATTTTGCAGTAAGGAGGTGTTATGATGACGACTAAATACTCTGAAAAAGCCATGATAGTGTAAAAGTATTCTTAAGAATTGAGGAAACTAGTTAAGAAAAATGGAAAGGTAGGTCACAGTCTACCTGTGAAGTAAAAACATTCATGACAAATGTACCTGACAGGGGCGGAGCCAACATGGCGGCGTGAGTAGGACAGTGGGAATCTCCTCCCAAAAACATATATACTTTTGAAAATACAACAAACACAACTAGCCCTAAAAGAGAGACCAGAAGACGCAGGACAGTGGCCAGACTGCAGCTACACCAGCGAGAACCCAGCGACTGGTGAAAGGGGTAAGATACAAGCCCCGGCCCGGCGGGACCCGGGACCCGAGCGCCCCTCCCCCCAGCTCCCGGCGGGAGAACAATAGGCAGAGCGGGAGGGAGACGGAGCCCAGGACTGCCGAACACCCAGCCCCAGCCATCCGGGCCAGAGCGCAGACACAGTATATGCCCAGGGGGCCCTGGATACTGGGAGAACAGGGGGTAAGACCTCAGAGTGGGTGCTGAAGCTGATGCCCCTGTGACAAAGAAAAGCGGGGGCTTTTTGAAAGTCTTAAAGGGACAGGGACTTAACAGCTTGACGGAAACAACCCAGGTCACAGTACAGCAGCTGGAAATTACAGGGAAAACCGGGTGCACTAACCCCCTGGGCAACAGCTCTGAGACCCCTCACGGAGGCAAACAGTCAAGCAGCCCCCCTATCCATCACCCCACCGGGAGCTGCGAAAGCAGAGAAGCAGCCTGAGACAAATTCCGCCCACAGAAAGGGAAATTTCTCCCTCCCGGCCAGGCAAGACACAAAGACCCACTCTACACGCAATTACCCAACACAAGCCACTAGGGGTCGCAGTTGCCCCAGTAAAGAAAGGCCAGTAGTAAGTGAAAATTTTGGCCCTCCCAGCTGACAGTCAATAGCACCTGTCAACATGAAAAGGCAAAAAAATATGATCCAGACAAGACTAACCCAGACAGCTTCAGCATCTGCTACATCTTCCCCTGAGAAGGAATCTGGGGAGATAGATTTAGCCAGTCTTCCTGAAAAAGAATTCAAAACAAAAGTCATAAGCATGCTGATGGACTTGCAGAGAAATATGCAAGAACTAAGGAAGGAGAATTCAGAAATAAAACAAGCTCTGGAAGGACTTCAAAACAGAATGGACGAGATGCAAGAGACCATTAATGGACTAGAAAACAGAGAACAGGAACGTAGAGAAGCTGATGCAGAGAGAGATAAAAGGATCTCCAGGAATGAAAGAATTTTAAGAGAGCTGAGTGATCAATCTAAAAGGAATAATATAAGAATCATAGGCATTCCAGAAGAAGTAGAGAGAGAAAAGGGGATAGAAAATGTCTTTGAAGAAATAATTGCTGAAAATTTCCCCAAACTAGGGGAAGAAATGGCCTCTCAGACCACAGAGGTACACAGAACTCCCATGACAAGGGATCCAAGGAGGGCAACACCAAGACACATAATAATTAAAATGGCAAAGATCAAAGACAAGGACAAAGTATTACAAGCAGCCAGAGAGAAAAAAAAGGTTACCTACAAAGGAAAACCCATCAGGCTATCATCAGACTTCTCAACAGAAACCCTACAGGCCAGAAGAGAATGGCATGATATACTTAATGCAATGAAACAGAAGGGCCTCGAACCAAGACTACTGTATCCAGCACGAATATCATTTAAATATGAAGGAGGGATTAAACAATTCCCAGACAAGCAAAAGTTGAGGGAATTTGCCTCCCACAAACCACCTCTACAGGGCATCCTACAGGGACTGCTCTAGATGGGAGCACTCCTAAAAAGAGCACACAACAAAACACCCAACATATGAAGAAGGGAGGAGGAGGAATAAGAAGGGAGAGAAATAAAGAATCATCAGATTGTGTTTATAATAGCTCAACAAGCGAGTTAAGTTAGACAGTAAGACAGTAAAGAAGCTAACCCTAAACCTTTGGTAACCACAAACTTAAAGCCTGCAATGGCAATAAATTCATACCTTTCAATAATCACCCTAAATGTAAATGGACTGAATGCACCAATCAAAAGACACAGAGTAATAGAATGGATAAAAAAGCAAGATCCATCCATATGCTGCTTACAAGAGACTCACCTCAAACCCAAAGACACGCACAGACTTAAAGTCAAGGGATGGAAAAAGATATTTCAAGCAAACAACAGAGAGAAGAAAGCAGGTGTTGCAATTCTGGTATCAGACAAAACAGACTTCAAAATAAAGAAAGTAACAAAAGACAAAGAAGGACATTACATAATGATAAAGGGCTCAGTCCATCAAGAGGATATAACCATTATAAATATATATGCACCCAATACAGGAGCACCAACATACCTGAAACAAATATTAACAGAACTAAAGGAGGAAATAGAATGCAATGCATTCATTCTAGGAGACTTCAACACACCACTCACTCCAAAGGACAGATCCACCAGACAGAAAATAAGTAAGGACACAGAGGCACTGAACAACACACTAGAACTGATGGACCTAATAGACATCTACAGAACTCTACATCCAAAAGCAACAGGATACACGTTCTTCTCAAGTGCACATGGAACATTCTCCAGAATAGACCACATACTAGGACACAAAAAGAGCCTCAGTAAATTCCAAAAGATTGAAATCCTACCAACCAACTTTTCAGACCACAAAGGCATTAAACTAGAAATAAACTGTTCAAAGAAAGCAAAAAGGCTCACAAACACATGGAGGCTAAACAACACGCTCCTAAATAATCAATGGATCAATGACCAAATCAAAATGGAGATCCAGCAATATATGGAAACAAATGACAACAACAACACTAAGCCCCAACTTCTGTGGGACGCAGCAAAAGCAGTCTTAAGAGGAAAGTATATAGCACTCCAAGCACATTTAAAAAAGGAAGAGCAATCCCAAATGAACGGTCTAATGTCACAACTATCAAAATTGGAAAAAGAAGAACAGATGAGGCCTAAGGTCAGCAGAAAGAGGGACATAATAAAGATCAGAGAAGAAATAAATAAAATTGAGAAGAATAAAACAATAGCAAAAATCAATGAAACCAAGAGCTGGTTCTTCGAGAAAATAAACAAAATAGATAAGCCTCTAGCCAGACTTATTAAGAGGAAAAGAGAGTCAACACAAATCAACAGTATCAGAAATGAGAAAGGAAAAATCACAACAGATCCCGCAGAAATACAAAGAATTATTAGAGACTACTATGAAAACCTATATGCTAACAAGCTGGGAAACCTAGGAGAAATGGACAACTTCCTAGAAAAATACAACCTTCCAAGACTGACACAAAAAGAAACAGAAAATCTAAACAGACCAATTACCAGCAACGAAATTGAAGCGGTAATCAAAAAACTACCAAAGAACAAAACCCCCGGGCCAGATGGATTTACCTCGGAATTTTATCAGACATACAGGGAAGACATAATACCCATTCTCCTTAAAGTTTTCCAAGAAATAGAAGAGGAGGGGATACTCCCAAACTCATTCTATGAAGCTAACATCACCCTAATACCAAAACCAGGCAAAGACACCACCAAAAAAGAAAACTACAGACCAATATCCCTGATGAACGTAGATGCAAAAATACTCAACAAAATTTTAGCAAACCGAATTCAAAAATACATCAAAACCATCGTACACCATGACCAAGTGGGATTCATCCCAGGGATGCAAGGATGGCACAACATTCGAAAGTCCATCAATATCATCCACCACATCAACAAAAAGAAAGACAAAAACCACATGATCATCTCCATAGATGCTGAAAAAGCATTTGACAAAGTTCAACATCCATTCATGATAAAAACTCTCAGCAAAATGGGAATAGAGGGCAAGTACCTCAACATAATAAAGGCCATCTATGAAAAACCCACAGCCAACATTATATTGAATAGCGAGAAGCTGAAAGCATTTCCGCTGAGATCGGGAACTAAACAGGGATGCCCACTCTCCCCACTGTTATTTAACATTGTACTAGAGGTCCTAGCCACGGCAATCAGACAAAACAAAAAAATACAAGGAATCCAGATTGGCAAAGAAGAAGTCAAACTGTCACTATTTGCAGATGACATGATACTGTACATAAAAAACCCTAAAGACTCCACCCCAAAACTACTAGAACTGATATCGGAATACAGCAAAGTTGCAGGATACAAAATCAACACACAGAAATCTGTGGCTTTCCTATATACCAACAATGAACCAACAGAAAGAGAAATCAGGAAAACAACCCCATTCACAATTGCATCAAAAAAAATAAAATACCTAGGAATAAACCTAACCAAAGAAGTGAAAGACTTATATTCTGAAAACTACAAGTCACTCTTAAAAGAAATTAAAGGGGACACTAACAGATGGAAACGCATCCCATGCTCATGGCTAGGAAGAATTAATATCGTCAAAATGGCCATCCTGCCCAAAGCAATATACAGATTTGATGTAATCCCTATGAAACTACCAGCAACATTCTTCAATGAACTGGAACAAATAATTCAAAAATTCATATGGAACCACCAAAGACCCCGAATAGCCAAAGCAATCCTGATAAAGAAGAATAAAGTAGGGGGGATCTCACTCCCCAACTTCAAGCTCTATTATAAAGCCATAGTAATCAAGACAATTTGGTACTGGCACAAGAACAGAGCCACAGACCAATGGAACAGACTAGAGAATCCAGACATTAACTCAGACATATATGGTCAATTAATATTTGATAAAGGAGCCATGGACATACAATGGTGAAATGACAGTCTCTTCAACAGATGGTGCTGGCAAAACTGGACAGCTACGTGTAGGAGAATGAAACTGGACCATCGTCTAACCCCATATACAAAAGTAAACTCAAAATGGATCAAAGACCTGAATGTAAGTCATGAAACCATTAAACTCTTGGAAGAAAACATAGGCACAAACCTCTTAGACATAAACATGAGTGACCTCTTCTTGAACATATCTTCCCGGGAAAGGAAAACAACAGCAAAAATGAACAAGTGGGACTATATTAAGCTGAAAAGCTTCTGTACAGCAAAAGACACCATCAATAGAACAAAAAGGAACCCTACAGTATGGGAGAATATCTTTGAAAATGACACATCCGATAAAGGCTTGACGTCCAGAATATATAAAGAGCTCACACGCCTCAACAAACAAAAAACAAATAACCCAATTAAAAAATGGGCAAAGGAACTGAACAGACAGTTCTCCAAAAATGAAATACAGATGGCCAACAGACACATGAAAAGATGCTCCACATCGCTAATTATCAGAGAAATGCAAATTAAAACTACAATGAGGTATCACCTCACACCAGTAAGGATGGCTGCCATCCAAAAGACAAACAACAACAAATGTTGGCGAGGCTGTGGAGAAAGCGGAACCCTCCTACACTGCTGGTGGGAATGTAAACTTGTTCAACCATTGTGGAAAGCAGTATGGAGGTACATCAAAATGCTCAAAACAGACTTACCATTTGACCCAGGAATTGCACTCCTAGGAATTTACCCTAAGAATGCAGCAATGAAGTATGAGAAAGATCAGTGCACCCCTATGTTTATCGCAGCACTATTTACAATAGCCAAGAATTGGAAGCAACCTAAATGTCCATCGATAGATGAATGGATAAAGAAGATGTGGTACATATACACAATGGAATACTACTCAGCCATAAGAAAAGGGCAAATCCAACCATTTGCAGCAACATGGATGGAGCTGGAGGGTATTTTGCTCAGTGAAACAAGCCAAGCAGAGAAAGAGAAATACCAAATGATTTCACTCATCTGTGGAATATAAGAACAAAGGAAAAACTGAAGGAACAAAACAGCAGCAGAATCACAGAACTCAAGAATGGACTAACAGGTACCAAAGGGAAAGGGACTGGGGAGGATGGGTGGGTAGGGAGGGATAAGGGGGGGAGAAGTAGGGGGGTATTAAGATTAGCATCCATAGCGGGGTGGGAGAAAGGGGAGGGCTGTACAACACAGAGAAGACAAGTAGTGATTCTACAACAGGTTACTACGCTGATGGACAGTGACTGTAAAGGAGTATATAGGGGGGACCTGGTATAGGGGAGAGCCTAGTAAACAAAGTATTCGTCATGTAAGTGTAGATTAATGATTAAAAAAAAAAAAATGCAAAAAAAAAAAAAAAAAAAAGTACCTGACAAAGGATTCACATATAAAATACTGTAAGAATTCCTACAAATCAGTAATAAAAAGACAACCCTATAAAAAATGAGTGAAACACGAGCATTTTACAAAATATGAAGTACAAATGGTCAAGAGCATATGAAATGGTAGGTTCAACCTTAATGTCATCAGAGAAATGCAAATTAAAAAGCACAAGTTACCACTATATACATCTATCAAAACAGACCAAATTGAAGACTGACAATACCAAATGATGAAGATCAGAGCAATGGGCTTCTCGTAAGTTGCTGGTAGGGGTAGAAAATGGTAGAAGCACTTTTGGAGTGTTTAGGAACAACCGATACCAGTTTCTAGTATAGTTAAACACGTACCTATATTCTATGACCTAGTAATTGTTTTGCAAGCTATGTATCCAAGAGAAAACAAAAGTGCATGCTCACAAAAATGACGTGCATATTCAGTTTTATTCACAAGAGGTCCCAAATGGAAACAATGCATGTCTACCAACAAGAGAATGGATAAACAGGTTTGTACAATGTACTACTTATTAGTAAAAAGAGATTAGTGATAAATGTTAACATGGATGAATTCCAAAACCTTGTGTTGAAAGAAAGTAGACATAAATATGTCGATCCTGCTTTGATTACTCTACATAAAGTTCATACCATGTATAAGTAGTAACAGGTGATGGGAATCAGCACCGTGGATGCTCTGGGGTAGGAGGTACTACTTGGGAAGGGGTATAAAGAACTTTCTGGGGTGATGGGAATGTTTTAGAATCTCTTGGTCTGGGAATTGGTAACACAAATTTCTACATTTGTCAGGACTTATGACACTGCCTATTTAATATCTGGGTTAAAAAGAACTGAGGACAAAGGTGCTGATAATGTTCTTACACTGATGATGGTCACACAGGTGGCACATTTTAGCCTGTAAACATATGCTATCTAGGTCTCATTCTGCATATTGACAGCAAAATAGTTCTAAAGAGTGGGGAAAAAAGATGGCTATCGGCAAGCTTTTTATCTGGTACTCAGCTATTTAGATATGACAGTCTTTTCATTAAAAATTTTTTTGACAGCCTTTTTAGAAAATGAATTCAGAAACTCAATAGAATGTATTTCATACAGAATTTGTGTAACTAATCCAATAAAGTCCATGCAAAGACTGTGTTTACCTTTATGTAGTTTTATATGTTGTACTCTTATGGAGATACTGCACATGTATAAAAGCATTACTTGCAGATATGTATAGCACTTCACATTATTACTGGAAAAATCTTTCTAGTTATACTTTTCACTTTTTATATTTATAATTCTAGACTTTTTAAAGCTATTTTGATTGATGAAGTTATTTAACCTTTATTTGTCTCAGTTTCTTCCATGAATCCTGGTTTTACTGATTGGGAAAGTTTTGGGTTTGGGTAACTACTTCTGTGGAGGATTTGTACCTCCATTTTATGTTCAGAGGACACTAGTCTCAAGAAGACACTAAGAAAATGAATTATAAGATATTTTAACCAATTAAACTTTACACAAACTTTTTCAAAGATTACTTTTTGCCTTAAATGTTTGAAAACGATTTTCTAAAAATCATAAAAATGCATTCTTTAAAAAACAAGACGAGTGAATGAGTTTTTAAATAGTCAATTTCTATGTAAAATTTTGGGTTTTTATGTGTCAGGATGTCAGATAGAATAAAACATACTGTTAACTTTTTGGATGACCAAGAAAAATACATTTTGCACTGAACCCAATGTCTAGAATAATTGTATAATTCTTAAGTTCATTAAAATGAGCTCTAAAAGGAGTTTTGGAGATTTTTGCAGTTAATGTAGTTTGTAGCATGTCTAATATTTAGAACTCACTATTGAGACCTCATTAACTGAACAGAATTGAACTTGCAAGGAAGGCTAATTCTTCACAGGCTTTCTTCCCAAATGAGTATTTCTGCAATTTTGCTAGATGCCCAAGTCAACCTTGGTGTTTGTCTTAGAGTCACACGGGAGTGGAAAATAAAAAAAAACATTTAGCACACATTTCACTTATTTTTTTCTATAAAAATATAACTCTTTATTAAATAACATGCACAAATATCAACTAGTCATTTATTAAACAAGGTATGATTTAGAACAAGATTTAAAGAAATATAAATCCCTAAGTACAATTTAGTATCTTGTTCATGATATTTGTATAGTTTAAAAAAAATCACTGATTAACCATCATTTCTTTCAGAGTTCTAAATCTGTTTAGGCATATAACCCATTCCAAGTTTTTTTTTTCTAGCATTTCAGACCTTCAGAATATCTTTAGTATCAAAAGCCCTTAACTGTCTCCTTAAGTATAATTCCCCCTGAGAAGGTATTCACTTTTCTTTTAGCTGTTGCGGTGAGCTCTTGAGTCACCTCCCAGAGGAAATCTGCAGCAGCGGGACCACGCAGCCAAGCAGCGTGCGGTGTCATGAAGAGTGCGGGAGCTGTGGCTGGTACTAAAGCGCTGACTCACACACACCGGAGTCCTGCTTGCTTGCTTTTGCTCTTCTGCAGCTTGTTCTGTTTGGCCAAACAGTGATATTTCTCCCTTCTCTGGCTGAACCGTAAGAACAAAATGCTGTATAAATTTCACCCTTTTCACCCTTTCTATGACTTCAATGATCAATAATCCGGTTTCTTGTTTTTAGGCAAAAGTAAACAAAATTTGCATTAAGTTTTTCATATTAAAAAGTATTGCTTTTATAAATTAGTTTTTAATGTTCCCAGCCTTAATAAACTTAACTTCAACAAAACCAGTGCTTCAAAATCTACTCTGCCTTTCTGGGCCCCATTTATCCAATAAAAAAGGCCAAAGTCTCTCTCTAAATTGCTAAAGAATACTATATTCAACCTTTATAATAAAGTCCTTGCACTGTGTATTTTACACGTGCTGCTTTATTGCGCATGCCAAGTACAGTATGAATTAAATATAAATTGACATAAAAATTAAAAAATCCCTAAGCTTAATATACCTTTGCACTAAAAAACTTCAATTTTTACATTCTTTCCCATTGGCTGGGGTTTCCAATTTACAAGCTGAATTTAAAATCACTTTATTTCTCATATATCCTATTTATTTTTCTGTATCAGAATAAAAAACATCCAGCATTATTTTGTAATTCAAGAAAGTATTTTGGACAGTTCTGTAAATTTTATCTCATATACTTAAGATCAATTTTACATATAACCTAATTTTCCTTTAAAAATGTTTAATAAGTTTAGCAGCAGGTTTCAGATCTGAAATATTCCTGAATATTCAATCTACATAATGTTATAGGAGAAACTGGACTTTTTCTAAGTATATTGCTAATTATTTTATTAAAAACAGCATACGAAATCTTACTTTAATTATAAAATTCTAAAAATTGTGTTTTGCATCTTGATACAAGGAAAAAAATACAACATACTAATCAGTTTTTCATAAACATTGCAGAGATTGATCAGAATATACCTGTTTTACTTATTTTGACTACCAAATATCTTTTTGAGTACTCAGATTTATTTTAAAAGTGCAAAGGTTATTAAGCTTTAAACATTATATTTAAGCAATGTAAAAAAGTTTTACAATGATTTAACATGACCAATAAAATTTATTAAACATATTTACATATATTCACAGATTCTTTCATATTTGAATATTAAAATAGACATTTATAATTTCAGAACTTTCATTCAAAGGCATTTTGGGGATGGGGCATGGATGGGCTCTACTGTGAGATGAAAAAAGAGCTGTTTCTTTGTATGACTAATTCTAACTAATATGTCCAATGTAGTAAGTCATAGGTACTGTCCCAGGAGACTAGTATGAAACACCTTGTACTACTTTGGGCATCACTTAATGGAGAGAGTTAAATTATAGAAAGCATGCAATACAACTAAGTCACAATCTTTACAGTAATGATGATGAGAACAAGCTAACTCAAACACATGCATGCCTTATTTAAAAGTTTTGCTACCTGAACACACTACTACTACACTCCGTATAAACTACAACTTTGGTCCAAGAAAACATTAGACAAACAGTTCACAATTATTTCTTTGTACATGTTTTGACTACCAATCCCTTTGTATACATTTTGACCATTAATTACAAGATTTACATCTTCACAATATGTATAAAATAAGTTATTAAAAAGGAAGAGAATATTAAAACTTTTGAAAAGAAAACTGTACAATTACTTTACATATAATAAACTGAAGAAATTTTGTGCCACGTTTTTCTTCCACATTAGAAACTGTCTGGTAGGAATCAAACCTTTCAGTTTACTGATACATTTTAATAAAACTTGAGAGAGATTTGAATTCTAGTGGTTATCTTGTTACTTAAGAGTGCTAACAACTTCCAGCGCTGTTAGCAGATTCTCAACTTTTAAGTATCTACCAGTCTGCTAACGCGTATTACGCAATAGTTACCTCTCACCAATATAAATAAGTTTTCAGTTAGAAACTGTATGGATCTAAGACCCAAAACAACTCTTTTCACTTTTTATAAAATGACAGTGTTTACTACATAACCGACTTTAGTCAAACTTTAGCTAACAATTATAAAGGCATATGATCAGTATTTTTGTCAAAAGGCAGTATTCCATAGTATAACACTCTTGAACCTCATCAGTTTAAGATGACACCACCAGGAAGTAATGGCTGCTATATAGGGGTCAATTCAAAATCATCGTTAACATCAACAAGGGGAACATAGAACTCCTGGATTTCATAAATGCTGATAGATTTATAGGTGGCAGGGTCGAGCTCCTGGAGTTTGAGCTGCCATTCCAATCTCTGGACGGCATTTAAAGCTGCAGCTTCATGTTGTTGCCTCATTAAAAGACAAGTCTATTTAAAAGAAGAGAAGAGTTAATTTAAATTTGCTTTGTTTAAAAGTTAATTTCATCTACAGTTTCTTTAGGGATTAAGATGGATATACCTTTCAGGGGTAAAGTTTTTGAGTCACACGGCCATTTCTGTTTTACCCTATCTGTATTCCCATATGCCAACTATTTCTGGGTCTGTGACTTTACTCTCATCTTCCAGACTCTGAAATTGTTTTTTCAAAAAATGAGATTTCACATTATCAAAAGAATCATGAAAATCTAGGGAGAAGTGATTTTTGAAATGACCCAACATCTCAAAAGCTTTATCATTCAAAAACTTTTAAAACAAGTTATTTGCAAAATATATTTCCTCTCCTGTTGTTTTCCCATTCTTCCATGTTAAAATTATAACCAGACTTGTATATTGATAATAAGCATCAAGATGCCCATTAGAAACTGCTTTTTCTGTGGTAGCTTCATCTTTTATACTACACTGGTCCTGAAAAATGGACTTGTGGTCTTTATCTTCCCACTGTGTCCTGGAGTGGGGGACTCATGACTAACCAGTATTTCCTTTCCTAATCATTCATCTCTAACATAGCTGCAATTTCTGTTTGAGGGTAGCATCCATTTAAACTGAACTTCTAAACATACATACCTTTAATTTGTCAAATTTATCATCCACATCTTGTAACCAAGACATGAACTGTCTTGCATTAAAGCGATCCCTTACAGAAGTTTTACTGTCATCAGACTGAAAGAGAACAAGAAAGTAACTCACTGTAAAATCTGTATGTATGCCATTATATCTTTTTATGGTATATTCTATTTCAAAGGAATGATGGATATTTTAGAAAAGGATAAAATATTACTTGAATATTTAAAAAATTTGATAAAGAGTTTACTTCCATATTGAATAAACAGATTTATTTCATATTGAATTCTAGTTATTAGAGTTCTTAGGATGCTGGGTTCAATTATTAAATAGAATCCTACTGTTCTGTGAGTCAAAGATGTTTCTCAAAAAGGCATGTTACATGAAATAGTTTGCCCGTGACATTCCTATTAAAGTATAGTTGATTTTATATTTAATTTTAATGTTAAAATTTACATATGTAGGTAGGAAAAGTGTTAAGGTGGGAGATAGGTCTTTGAATCTGACACTTTTTCCAGGACCAATATTTTGGAGTGCATATAAAGAAATTCTAATCAACTTTTAAGAATACCAGTTTTGGAATTAAGATAGGCTATATTCAAATGGCAACTTTGTATCCTACTACATAATCTTGAACTAATTATGTACTCTCTCAATTCTCTATTCTGCAAAATGAGTAAGAGTACCTTTTTTATTCTTATTTTGAGACTTGACAGTAAAGCTGCCACCATAATGCTTTGGCATACAGGATGCACTCAATCCCAGGAACACTGGCTATGATCATTACTACTTACTGCTGTTATGCCAGGGCTATCAGAGTGACATCCAGGCCATCAGGCAGCCCCATAATCACACAACTCACATTTTTAGCTGTTATCACTTCCTCCTTGGTCCTCAAGTAAGATGTTTTGACTATATAAAATTTTATTGTTGAATCCTTTTTAACATTACAAGTTTGATATGAGAGTAGACTAATGAGTGATCAAAGACCCTAGCCAGCCAAGTTAGATTTACTTTCTTTTCCTTTAGTTCTTCAGAGGCTATTCTCATATGAAATAGACTGCTACTCAGTTGAGAGACCACCTGCTCTAAAGCCAGCTGTAAAAGGATGGATAACAGTTCCATAGTTTTCCTCAAGAGTATAACCAAGTTATTTTGCCCTTTAGTTATTAGGCCAGTGTGGCCTGATCCTCTTTAGTTTGATTCTGGAGTCTTCTGAGGGTTTACTGGGAAAATTCACTTATTTTTGAATTCTCTTTACAACCCACTTGGGGCTATAAATTTCCCAACTCTGCTTATTTCACTATCAATAGATTCTCATCTGTCTTGTGTCAGAAATGTCTTAATGTTCTAGACTATGGCTTTCCATCTCAATTTCCAGCTCTGCTATAATTTGTTTTTATTTTATACATCTTTCATCATTTCAATGAGTTCTGGAAGAAAAAATAAACAGGTATGTTTCATAAACTTTTCTGAACTAGAAATCTTCAAGAGACTTTCCTTGTAGCTTGATTTATATTGTATTGTTCTAAAATTGATTTCATTACTCCGTAATTGCAAAAAATGATAAAAGACCTCAAGATATCACATGGTCTAGTCCAGCCTTTAACAACATGGTTAAACTACTCATTTCAGTTATTAAAAGCGATTCATTCTTCCCTTTAAAATCTTTAAAGTTGGGAATTATGAGAAGTCCTTCAGTAGCCTTTCCACTGTCTAATTCCTTAGAGTCAAATAGTTCTTTCTCAAGATTCAATTATTCATTTTAAGAGCCTTTTTGGGTATCTCTGAATAGTTTCATTTGAATAAAAGAGTTGGTAGCTTAAGAAAGTTTGAAATCTACTGATCTAGTTTAATTTCCTTTTTTCACGAGAAAAAGCCCAGAGAAAACTAAGTTAACTTTCTCTGTAATATACTCTATATACTCTGTTTCAAGTTTCAAGTTCGTCTGATTTAAAACAGCAATTCCCAGTCTTTTTATTGGGACAATCCTTTCTATGTTTGTACTCTTTATTTTACTTTCTTATGGCCAGTGAATTTCATTCTGGTTTATGAAGCACAAAAAAGTTCAGGTAACTTATATGTCTGGTTCTGAATTCATGTAATTCATATGCAACAGTACTTTATTCAAGATACAGCTACAGTTTTTCAAAATTAATTATATTAATTTATTCTAATAACATCCAAGATCAAAACAAAAGCCTGACCCTGTTTTAACACTGTCACAAACTTAGATGTCCAATTGGCCTGTATTGTTTTAGCTTGCTTTTTATTTCTTGAAGGTCAGAACTAAATGTATAAACATCCACTTTAGAAACAAGTTATTTATAAGGGCACTATCTCAAACATGTATTTTGTAATTATCTGCTTTATAAGATAAGCCCAAGCTTAGAGGACTTCAGAAAATGATCAGCTGATATGAAAGTACTTTAGTCTGTAAGAGCTGTTTTTCTCCTTTGAGCTTTATTGATTGTTGAAGCCAAGTTTCTTCTATGGAAATCGATTACAACACCTAAGTTGTGCATAACGGCATCTGACTGCATGAGTGAACGTTTTACCTGAGCATCCAGTGGCACACTGTACACTTCTGCATCCAATAAAACAGTGCATGCGCTAAATGGCAGTGTTTGATTTGCCAATGTTCTTGCAGCTCTATAATGAACTCGTAGAACTTCCTGTTCATTGGACACAATGAGTTTTTCCTAGTTGAATAAAAAATTAAGAAAAAAAAATCAGTTCTTCAACCACTTGTCTTTTTTCCAATAAAATAAAGTCACTTAAAATGTGCCAACAAAGCTGAATCTCAGAATAATTTTTTTCTTAGCAGTAAGCCTGAGAAAATTTGAGAACTTAGTGTTCTAAAATTTTAAGTATATTTTCTATTTCCAAAATTGGCAGTCTCTTTTTAAAGTGTACAACGGTGGCTTTTAGTGTATATTCAGCAAGGTGCTCAACCCTTACCACTAATTCCAGAACATTTTCCTTACTCCAAAAAGAAACCCCATGCCCATCAGTGGTCAACTCCCCATTTCCCCTCTTGCTCTGGAAGCCATTAGTCTACTTTTTGTCTATGGATTTAGCTATTTTGAACATTCCATTTAAATGGAATCATGTAATATGTGCTCTCTTGTGACTGAATTTTCACGTCACATTTTCAAGGTCATCTGTATTACAGCATGTATCAATATTTCATAATATTCCATTGTATAAATATACCAAATCTGATTTATACATTTGCCAGCTGATGGTCTTTGGGGTTGTTTCCACCTTTGGGTTATTGTAATTAATGCTTCTATGAACATTCATGCTCAAGTTTTTGTGTAAATGTGTATTTTTATTTCTGTTGGGTAAATAACTAGGAGTGGAAATGCTAGCTCATATGGTAGTTCTTTGTTGAACTTGTAGAGAAACTGGCCAAACTGTTTCCAACAGCAGTTAAATCATTTTATATTTCCCCTGGCAATGTCTGTGGGTTCCAATTTTTTCATAGCCTTGTCTACACTTGTTATTGTCTGTCTTTTTTATTATAGCTATTTCCTAACAGGTGTGAAGTAGTATGCAATGGAGATAGCAGCTTCTCTTTCACAGTGAGTATTTTCATAAAAACAAAAACACTGTACTCTGATGCTAACTACTTGTACAACTTCTGACAATCACAGTACAATCCAGCTGTAATGTGTTAAGTGGAGTTCAAAAGTTCCAGTTATGTATACATGTGAAGTCACCCTATCATAAGGTTAATGAAATGATCTAGGCAATCTTCTGCATTTAGCAGACAGGGAATTTCCTATGTCCCGCTGCAGATCCTGATCCATCCTGAACCTGCTTACAGATTGTGCCATCTGGTGGTGACTGTCTTCTTTGGCTTAACCATCAGTGGAGACAACCCTGGGACCTGTAGCTGGTTAGAACTTCAAGTACAGAGGTAGTGACTCCAGTTATTCCCTCAGGTACATGACATTCCTCATTTTGTTGGCCTGGTCTGGAAGGCTGGTCTGGAAGAACAGTAAGGATGTGACTGGTCTTCTCCTTACCATGTTCCCTATTCTTCCCTCAACTGATATAACTTTATCCTTCCCCCATTGGAGAATGCAGGCCACATTATATTTAAGTACGCATTATTGTAGTTTTACTGCATTTATATTTAGTGAAAAGACAAAGAAACACAGTTCTAACAAATCTCTCTTAAATTCTTATGTAACAAATTGTTCCTCAGAAGAGATAAATCAAACACTTATGATTTATTGATAAGTACAAGTTTAAGGTGGAACTTTAAGTGCTAAATATCCAAAAACTCGATCAGATACTGAGAAAACATTATTAGAAGAAAAACCTTCCTAAAAAGTTGGTTGCAGTCCTGTGGAGATTAAGATTAATAATAAAAAACCCCTTAATATGAGAAAGAAATATATTTTTAAGTCAGAACTCCTACCCCTAAAATAATTAACAGAAATATATTGCTTAAATGATAGCTCAAATATTCCACTTTAGATCATCATTCTGAATGCTGTGTCTTTGAACTCTAAAGCAGAGCCTCTCAAAGACTGTCTTCTCCGAATGGGTTAGCACATTTCAGAGTGTTGCTCCTTCTCAGTGCTTGTGGAGGCAGAGTGGCACATGGGGTAATTCTGAGGTAATGAGCCAGAGGTCTGGCTGCCAGTAGTGTTCATGTAGCACAGCATTCAAATGTTACCAGTTTCTATGGGAAAAATGACCTTAGAACAGAAGTTCTTAATCTAGGGTCCTCTCATTCCCAAGCCTATCGGTAGAACAGGGGAAGGATCATCTGTGCACTTGGGGATGGGAAAAAATCATCTTTATTTTATTGATCTCCAATTTGACATTTCTTTCAATTGTGAATGTGGGCCACAAACCACAGTAATTTCAGAAGGATCTGCAACTTAGCTATCCATCAAAATCACAAATATTTTCAACTCATATTATAATTGTTGCAGATATTGCCCCGAAGTTTTACACTAATCTTTTCTTTGAAATCCTAGTAGTTATTAGAGCTGCTGCTATGTGACACATGATTGCAGTTTTCCTGTGTAGAGACACTTGCACAAAATAGCCGGTCAACTACCAAGCACTGCTGTAGCCAGAAGTTTATCTTGCCACCAAAATAAACTGCGCTCACACTAGTCAGATTTTTAAGTTGCTTTCCTGTATTCTGTAATTCTACCTTTTTGGTTGGTCAGTATGTGGAAGGATGAGAGTCATTTTTGCTATTTGTTAAAGTTCTGCAAATTACACAGTTCAAATGAGATTTCTTAACTGTCCATAAGGTAGCATGACTTTTACAACAGGGGCAGATGCATAGATGAGTATTTATTAGGTGGCTTGAAACATGTCTAATGGTTGAAATAGCTAGTGACTTGTGTTATATGACATAACTTTTCATTGTTAACAAATTGCTCATTGACACAGGTCATGCACAGTATCATAAGTTATCAGTGCTTCTTTCTTCTATTTATTGTTTTCTTTGTAATGCTATACATTTATTTTATTCATTTAAAAACATTATTCTGAGAAAAGGCTTTATATTTACCAGACTGTTACAGGGGTTCATGGCACAAAAAAGGTTAAGAACCTTTGCCTTAGGGAATTAATCATGTATGGATCAAAGACATTGCACACATGGTTTTCTTTATATATTAGTATGTGTATACCTCTGTGAAGGATCAGTTTCATATACACAGTTTCAGAAGTCCCTGACCCTCCCAAAAGATTAAGAAGCTGTTAAATTTTTGTCAACCCGAGTGAAATACCTTTATGATTTCTATAAATAGATAGGTTTTTCCTGTCACTTCATGCCAAGGAACTGGAAGACTAAGGTAAACTAGATGGACCAATAAGCAGTCTCTGTAAGTATTTTGCAAAAGTTGGAAATCCAATGTCCAACTAGAAATCTCCTGCTATAGTTCTACAAATTCAACAAATGACAACAAGAAATTACTAGAGATTTTTATACATCAAAAACATACTTGACATGAATTGTAACAAAAGAGCAGCTATCCTAAAACAGGCTTAAAAATTCTCCATCTAATTGTATAGGTAAGATCATACCATTTCCCAAAATGGTTCTAAGAAAAATCCACTAATAAAAAGCTGCCATTATAATCTACTGTTAAAAAACTGTTACAAAATAATGTGTAATAAGGCATAAATGTAGATTTAAATACTTCTTACCCTTTCAATGCTGTGCTGCAAACGTAGTTTCATCCTTACAACTTCCTGTTGCCGAAAAAGCTCTTTAAGTGGATCTGACAGTGAAGGTGGTGGTGTAATCTAATTTTTAAAAAATATACAATTAAAAATATTAGGTTTTATTTGTAGTAGTGGGGCTATTCTTATAAATTTAAAGGCTTAGTGTATAACCTAATGAAAACAATCCTGATGTTCTCAGAATTAAGTAACACAGTAATAATTATTCAACTGGTTGTTATTTCTCAGTAAATTCCAACTGTTTCTAACAGAGCAGAGCATTCCAGAAAATTTAGATGTTTTAATTGAGGTCAGAGCAAATTTCAAAGAGCAAATGAGAAGAACTAAGAAAGTTATTTACTACAGAGACACATTTCAGAGCATCAGTAAGTGGCAGCTCACAGAGGGAGGAGTCACAAGAGCAGAAAAGCACTGAGCAAACAGTCCTAAAGATTACAGCAGTTTGAGTGTATCAGTATAGTAAATGAAGTCTCTGCAGACATGATAAAAATCAAACTGAAGTGCTGAGTTTTACATTTAGTGAATTAAGTCTTTTATAAAAGTAGATGAAACTGTATTCTAATATATTTGAGGTTTTCAAGCTTTATTATGTGTGATAACTCACTTTGTCTATCCATACTCCAAAAATGCTGGAGTTGGTTCACCTCTAATTTGATTATTATAGGGGACCGTGCTTTCTAGTAGATGATGGAGGTTAAGGAAGTGGACTCTAGAATCTATGCATGCACTTCATTGGTAATGCAGACATCCAAGCATGGCAATAACTGCCTGTGTTCCCTGAGTATTTTCCTTCTGCCTTTTAGAGTATCATCCTCGCTTACACTTGTCAGCATATGAGGGCAAAGCAAGATACCTCAGTATGTTCTGACACAGTATAACAACTTAGCTGACTCTTCTGAAGGTGGGACTAGCAGCTATTATGTGCTTCCTGATATGGTGCTCTAGAAATTACACAACAGCACACATGAAAAGTTCTTGCCAAAGAATCATCCTCCATCTTATCAAGACTCTATACTCCGTAAACAGTTTACAGGAATTGCAGAGAAAACATGCTAAATAACATCACAAGGATTCAGTTGAATCAATGCAGAAAATTCTACATAAATAACTGGGGCTGATAATTTTTCAGGTCTCAAACTACAACAATGTGTTTGATTTCTGTGTCCTTTAAACATCTCTACATTTAACAAGAGTAACAGTGGAGTTTGGTGCTATTGTTTTAGTTTTTCAAAGTCATAAGGGCCTCCCTTTCAAGTAGCACAGAAGAAGACTATTTACTCCTTTGAGGATGGGTTGTCAGAGAAAGATTCTTTGAGGTGGTAATGCCTGAGCTAAATCTTTAAGAAAAAGCCAGAGTTAAGAGATAAGAAAAATGAGCTGCAGGGTAAAAAAGAAAGGGAAAGAAGGGAAGGAGACAATTCCCAGAAGAGGAGGGTTTGCTCAAATGCATGAAACAAACAGTATGGTGGCTAGAGGCAACTACAAGTAGTCTTGAGTTCCAGGAACATCAAATCAGAGGGAAGGAATGGTGGGGTACAGGATGGAGAGATCAGCAGGGCCAAAGTAATAATGGATGTAGTCTATTCTGTCAACCAGCTTTTTTAGAAGTATCTTCCACAGAACATTAGGTCTATAAAGATGACTTAAAGGAAATAGTTCCCAAAGTTTGGGAAGCACTGTATATATGTGTATATATGTGCTTATTCAGGTGTTTTACAATTAAAATAAACTTTAATGGTTCTGAGAAGTCCTGCAGTGAGGAAACCTATTTCTTTTTAGATTAATGGTGTTTCTGAAACTTATTTGACAATGAAAGTCCCCCTTCCCCTGGTAGGTATTTAATTAATGTGCTGTGAAACAGACATTATGCATAACACATTAGGGTAAACTTTGTATGTGATGGAGAATCACTGAAAAGTCTTAAAGCTCACTGTTGTGTCTGGAGAATACACATCAGGGGACAAGATTCTAAGCAAGGAAGTAAGGGAGCACTGTTGCACTGGTGTGAGATGCAGGAGAGAGTGAAAGGGATGGGGGTCTAAAAAATGACTGATTGACTGAATAAGGACAAAAAAGAAAGAGTAGCCAAGGAAGCCCTGCAGGTCTGTTAGTATGAGGACATGGCTTAGTCACACAGACCACTGGAGGGACCATGAGAAGAGAAAGAGAAGCAGGCCTTTTAAATTCAGTGCTGACGTGCTGAGTGCATGGGGCTCATGGACATCCAAGTGGAGCTATCAAGTTAGCAAAAAGAAGCTAAGAAGAGATGTTTGGGGATATATAAATCTGGGAATTCTCAACATATATCAATGTACAGAGTAGTAAAACCACCAAAATAATATATGGATACTTTCTGAGGAAAACTCTTCCTTTGCTATTTTCCTCATTTACCTTTAAGTAAATCATGCTTGGAGGTTTTTTTTGAAATTGAGGTATAGTTGATACACAATCTTATATTGGGTTCAAATACACAACACAGTGGTTCAACAGTTACCTGTATTATTAAATCCTCACCCTCACCCCACAAATGCAGTTATTATCTATCAACATAGGAAGGTATTACAGAAACACTGGCTATTTCATCCCTGCTGTACTGTAATCATGCTTGGAGATTTTGTCTTTTGGTTATCTGTGAGTCCCAAGAGTCTCTAGACTATAAAATCTGGCAGCTTTCTTGTTCGCAACCACTCCTGGAATCCTGTTGTAGTGTTTCTGTGTGCTGGTACCAACAACCACAGTAGATATCAGGTTGTGACAAGTCTTTTTCTTTTTTTCCCCCTCTCCCTGTTCACTTGATTTTTGGGAATTCGACCTGCAGTCATATTTTTCTTCCCTTGATCTCCTCTGGAAAAATGGCAGCATTCTGATTAAATTATAAGAAAAATATTTAACTGAAGAATAAACACTTAACGTTACTGACTTTGGAGATGTTTTCACCACATTTCTAATGGGTTCTATAACTAGGTCCCATACACATGAAGACATTACTTTGCTAAAATGACAACTAGCTGAGTGGGAGTAAATGCATAAAATCATATTTGAAAGTAAGAAAAATAATGTACAGTTGACCTTAGAACAGACTGGGTAGATAAAGGCCAATGGAGAGGAAAAGTTACTACACATGCAACTTACATTATAGTTCTATTGGACAGGACTGTAGATGTATACATCAAGTGATGTTACTTACTGTGGGAATGCAAATCTTGCTTAAGGGGTTTCCATCCAGGAGATACGATCCATTAAATGTCACATATTCATCATAATACTGAGGTGCTTGAGGAATAACACTACACAACAATTTGCGCTTTTCTTCAATTTTTTTCCTAATGTGCAAGTATTCAAAATATGGGTTTGCCCTCTCTGAGCTGTATGGCTGAATCTCATCTAGTTTCAGAGCATCTACAATGGCTGCAAGAGACTGCTGAGTTTTCTCTTTTGCCTGTAGTAAAGAGGGGCTCACTTGTACAGGCTGAGGTACACGTGAGACTTTCCTTTTCCGTGGGTGGTGAATTTGAGGATCATCTTCTTCAGTTAATCTTATTCTTCCTCTAGGAGATGAAGATTCACTGTCTTTTTCTGCTAACAGCGTACAGCTAGCAAGAATCTGTTTGCTTTGATTTGCCACTGTATTTGTTTTGTTTCTAGTTATCCTTTGAGGGATTTGGTTGTCAGTTTTATCATCTTCAGCATTTTCTTCTAGTTCTACTTTAACTAACTGACCATATTTATGCACTTCTGGTTGAGCTGATTGTTGTGAATGGTTTTCAAGACTTGATAAAGTGCTTTGTTGTGATTCTTCATCTTCGATGGAAAGCAAACACTTCTCACTTTCAGGACAATGTTTTGGATTATCTTGTTCATTTAGGTTTCCTTTTGACATCCCTGCATTCATCTCACATAAATCAGGATCACACTTATCATTCAAATGAGTTACAACCAAACTCTCCAGTTTGTTCTCTTTTTCATGTGAAATAACCTGAATACCAGAAGTGCTGTTTTCAACTTCATGGCCCTTGGAAGACTTATACATTAGTTTGCTAAATGTATAATTTGTACTTAGCTGGGAAGAGGCATCACCTGCATTAAAGTCCTTTTCTGATGGTACATTAGTCTTCTCAGAATTTGGTGATGCTTCTTGAACAGTGCTTTCAGAGTACATTGAGACAAAGGCACCTGTCTTTTGAACATCTGTTAGGACAAATGCATTCTCCATATCTTTCGTAGATTCATTATCAGTATCTGAAACAGAACTGATAATTTGAGCTGCATTTTTCTGTTGTAAAATACCTGGCTCTTGACTGGCAACATATGACAAAGACATGTGTTTAGAAAAAGATTCAGCATTTGAAAGCGATTGGCTGTGGAAAGAGCAAGGTTGCTGTAAAGGCAGAAAGGATGCTGGACCCTGAGCACAAGAGTTTCCTGGCAGTTCAGTCTGATGCAGGGATAAAAAATCAGTATTCTCTTCTTTCAATGTTTTGTTTTCAGAGTTACAAAAACCCTGAACAGAAGACTCTTGATCAGGTGTACTAGAATTTGGGCAAATAAAGTCACTGGTGCTTAATGACTCCAGTCTATCAATAGGTATCTCCCATGATTTATTCTGGATCACACCAACCTGATTCGATGGTTCTAAATGCACAGGACTATCCATTAAAGTGCTCACTGGAGCAGTACTCTTGATAACATTTATATCAGCTGAAATATATTTGCTGTTTACAGACCTAGTAGGAGAGGCTGCAAAACTGGAATGCATATTAGACACATTTGAAAGTTCTCTTTCAGGCATATTTGACGATACCTCAGGTTTGGGAGAAGGGCAACCATCTCTTGGCACAGTTAAACCACCTTGATTGCTTTCTTCTAATTTTGTTTGGAATTGTTTTGTATGTTCACAAATGACAGATGGCATGCTACATCTTCGAACTTCTACAGTTGGTCTCCCCTCATTCACAGCTAGTTTAACATCTTCTACAGATGATGATCGGACATGGGGTGTTGGAAGTCTGCTTGTATATGGTGGTTTAATCCGCTCTGGCAGTTCAGCTAAGCTATCCAACTCCCTTTCATGAAGGGCAGGAGATTTGGCAACAGGCAAAAACGGTGACTGAGAAAAGGACATTTGGGAATCTGAGCCCTCTAACATAAAATCAGAGTCATACTCAACTGGAGGCCTTGGGGTGGTCACTGTCGTATGGCAAGAATCTTCTGAGCTAGCAATGGAAATCATGGATACAGATCTGGAGCTGAGGCCTGGCTTTTCACTTTCTGATCTTGGAGATCTGTTTAAGCTATTATCTGAAAGAAAGGATGACTTCCCTGAATTCATTATGTTTTTGGTGTCGACAGATTGTGATCTGTTGCTTACAGCATCTTTAGATTGTTTTTCCTTGGTATAAGCATCAGTCAACTCTGAACTCTTTGACCTAGTAAGTTCTTTATTTTTGGACTCAGCTAGTGCATGCTTTGTTTTTTCTTTATCTTTTACTTTAAGTTCTAAAAAATTACGATTTCTCAATCGCTCCTTTTCTTTTTGCTTAATTTTTTCCTTATGTTTTTTGTGCCACTGCTCTATTTCTAGGTCTTTAAGGCTTAGCATTCTTTCAAAACTCGTCTGCATTAAATCATCATTCACTAACCTCTTTTCTTTAGGTCGGTTATCTTTTGATGCTGGTGATGACTTAGGTTTAGGTTTATCCACTTCAGATTTTACTTTGAGTAAACTACTTAGTTGAATTTTATCTTTATGTTTGTCTCGTTCTTTATATCTGTCTATATCTTTATCTTTTTTATCTTTTTCTTTTCCATCAGGAGTTTTCAAAGGTTCATCTTTTGTTTTTTCTCTAAGGGGCAAAGTTTTTTCAAGTTGTGCTTTACTGCTGTCTGCTATACTTGACCTCTTCTCTTCCTGAAAGTGTCTGGAATTAGTTAAACTTACACTTTCTTTGTCTTTAGGTTTTTCTTTTTTATCTACCTCCCTGTCTTTTTCTTTATTTTTGCTTTTTTCTGATTTAGTATAGTCACTATTATCTGACTGCTTGTTTTTTTTTTCCATTAAGTGCTTTTCTTTGCTTTCTGCTGGTTGCCTCTCTTTTTCAGATTTGTCTTTGTCATGTTTTCTATCTATCTTTTCTCTATTCTTCTCTCTGTCATCAGTCTTTTTAACAGTTTTTATCTTGTCACTTTCTTTATGACATTTCTCTGTGTGATGTGAATACAGCTTGTCTTTTTCTTTTATTTTGTCGACACATTCACTAAGATCTAATTTGTCTTTCTCTGACTTATGCTCATGTTTTATCTTTTTCTCTTTTTCAGGATTTTTTCTGTCTATCTTCTCAATGTCCTTTTCCTTGGTTTGAAATCGTCTGTCAGACTTTTCCTTGCTTTCTTTTATATGCTTTTCTTGTTTTTCAATGTCTATTTCCTTTTCCACTGAATGTAACCCTATAGATTCCTCACTGGCACTTACACCTGAAGAAATGAATTCTGTTTCTTTATCTATGGGTACATTCTCCCTTTCTTCTTTTAAATCTTTTATTTTCTCCTCCCTACAAGATTTCTCACTTTCCTTCTTCATCTTTTCTCTTTCTTCTTTATAGTTTTTCTCTTTTGAGACATGCTTTTCCTTGGTTGACTTATCATCTTTTACATTTTTATCCAACTTGGATTTTTTTTCTGTTAGGGCTTCATGTTCCACATTTAAAAACAGATCTTCAGTTTCATCACTTTTAAAAAAATTCTCTTTCCAAAATTCTCTATCAAATTCCACACTCCGCTGTAGTTCTTTAGCACCATCTCTATTCTTGTATTTTTCCTTTTCACCTTCAATTTCTTTTTTATGCTTTTCTTTTTCCTTCTCTTTATGTTTTAATTTATGCTTTTTTAATGTTTTGCCCTCTTTATCAATTTTTTTCAGTGTGCTGTCTGAATTCTCATATGTTGGACTATGATCTTCATCTTTTATTTTGGCATTTGACTTTTCACCAAATTCTAACTGGAAATCTTTCTGATGTTTGTTTTTTTCCTTATGCTTACAAGATTTTACAGTTGAGCTTTCTGGCAAGAATTCTGATTCTGTATTATCATACCGGACAAGATCAGGCTGTAATGACATTTCAGAACTTCCTGGTGATAAACATGTTTTAGTATGTTCTTGTTTTAACGGTGTTGACTGCTTTTCACTAAGTCCACAAGAATGTTTGGGAGATTTACCAGTGGAAATATGAAATAAATGTAATGAAGTATCATCTTTGGGGCTAAATGATTTCCTAAAATTTCCCTCCTCTCTGGTCTTTTCTGAGCAATCCAGTGTAGTGCTAGCTGTCAAGTTTGTTACTCTGGTGTTTTCTTTCCCTTCTTTTTCTTGCTTCAGCTCTTGGTTCTCTTTATTTTTGTTCTGGTTCTTTAATTTTCTTTTAACTTTGCCTTTCTGTTTGTGTTCATTTGAAACTCCATATTCCTTTTTTGTTTGTGTATCCGAATTTGATGTTTCAGGGACAGAACATGGGACAGAAACCTTTTTGTTCTGAAGAATTTCTTCATCTGAACTTTCAGAACTTGAATACAAAACCCTAGATGGCTTTTGTTTTTTACTTTTAAATGACTTAGGATAGAAAGCTTTTTCCTGTTTTGCAAATAAACTGTTCTTTTCTACTTCAGATTCATTCTCTTTTCGTAGCTCTTTCCTAAGAATATGTCTGTCATCAATCATTTTATTTATTTCTTCATCGTCATCATCTTTGAACTCATACTCATCAAGGGCAGATGGAAGAGGTGCTTTACTGGGAATTATCTGTTTACTTTCACAGATGAGAGAGACTTTCTCTGTCTCAGAGTCAATATTTTCTTCAACACTGGAAGGGTTTGTGGATCGAGCCTCTTCAGAATCTAAGAGTAAGAAAAAAAATCTGTTGTTGGTTGAAAGACAACTGTCGGAAAAGTAAGACTGACAGAAAAATAGAGCATATGTAGTAAATATTTCAAACAGTTCAGAAAAGTTCAGGTTTATATGTGAATAATGTATTAGAAATATACAAGAACTCTACTAGTGTTGTGGAAAAGCTTTATGGAGAATCTGCTTTAGGTTGAGATTCCTTGACATTTCTAAAAGCATACAGTATACTGAGTTTACAATGAATGTATCAAAAATATATAATAAAAGTGTATAATATAAAGCAGAGGTTCATAATACAGGAAATTAGATTCAGGGGAAACACTGGCTACTAATGTTTTATAAAATTTTACATATATATGTATTTTTTTCCTGGAGAGGGAATATTGAACCTAGCTAGGATTCTCTGATTAAAAAAAAAGATTAAGCAGAACTAACTTAAAGGGTTTAATTAATTAAAATCAGATTGTTCTGTATGTCTCAAGAGCTTTTATTAGGAAAATCATAAGAGATCAACTCACTCTCATAAAGTCAGTAACTTAAGGGTGAGTGGTTTGACTGTACAAAAAACATGACTACCAGGTTGAAAAAAAAAAAATCAGAAGAAATATATCCCCCAATTACATAATCGAGATTGTAACAGGTCAAGCTGGATATTACGATTGAAAGAAGCTACTCTATTCTCTAGTTTCATATCTATAATTTACATTTGATACTAATATGTACTTTAGTACAATGGAGAAAATAACAGGCTCAATTTCCGTATGTTTTAAGTACATTAAAATTTAAGTACATGAAAATCTGTGTCCCAGCTGTTGTATGAATATAGCCGAAGTGCTGCTAGATTCTATTTCATTATATCATTTCCACCCTTGATGGGCATCTTTTCTTCCTGAAATGTTATGTTTTATACATGGGGCCTCTAACTGAAAAGAAAATCCAGGGCTCTAACTAAAGGAGAAGAAAGCTGGGGCCTCTGACCAACAGGGAAAAATCCAAACTTACTACAAAAATGATAATTAAGCACTTCAGACTAAGTATCTGATGTTAAAATTGTACATTTTAATACATTAAGCTTCCTCTAAAGAGATCTAGCTCCAAAATATCCTCTTCATACGAAAATTCAAATTACTGAAGCATTCTGGAGTGTCTGTGAGGTACTGGGACCTGTACAGGAGAGCTCTGGAAAGATCACATCTTGTTTTTGGAGAGGTGGTAATATTCCAAGACAGTATTATTAATAAATGCCACATGGTATAAGAAGATTTTTGGATTTGTAACTGCTTGTACATATGCTGAAAATGCTCTCCACTCCCAGTTATCAATACTGCAACATAATATCAAACTATAGATCTTAATGCTGCATAAAAGGGAACATGCCTATTTGGGAAGTATTTATTTTGGTCCTTGATTTCATGAATACAGGAATCAGGTGTTATTTTCTCTTGTTAACACCTTATTTATAATTTGTTCTTGAGGACTTTTCCCCACTTGCAGTTTTTAAGGATTTACTTCTTTAGGGTATATACATACACATCGCTCTTCTATTTACATTGTTTTTCATTAGATGATTATAGTTTTACTAGAAAGCAGGAATAACTTTTCCCTTTTTTGTCCCATAAAACCTCAGTTCTATACTTTGAATCTGTCTTCAATAAATGTTATGCTTCATCAGACACACAATTCTGGGAGCTAAGGGTGACAAGAACACAGTCCTGCCTCCTTGTAGCTATACAATATGGTTAACTGCTAAAATGGCACCAGATACTAGGCCCAATGGGTGCACTGAGAAACAGTCTCCTTGGGAGAACTGGAGAAGGAAAGCAGGAGTCTCAAAGAAGTAGCACTAAAACTAAAGGCATGAAGGACAAACAGGAATTTCAAGTAAAATTTAAGGGCATGAAAATATATAAACAAACAGCTAAAATCACAGACTGTGTACCATTTCATATATGGCTTTTTTTGATTTAACAGACTGTAGACATTTTTTTTTTAGTTACATTTTCTTCATTATTATTTTAAGGGCTGCATATCACATTGAATTAATATGCAATCATTTAAACTGATTCTTCCATTGAGGATACATTCAGGTTCTTTCAAATTATAGACATCTAATAATGAAAAAAATTGTATATATTGTTATTGGAAATAGTAGCATATCAATGGGTGTGTGTGAGAAAGAAATGAGAACTACATCAAAATAGTATCTGTAGTAAACCCTGGCTGGAGGAGTTACGGGTGATTTTTTTTTTCTTCAAGCTTTTCTGTTTTCCAAATTCCTAGCATAACAGATTACTTTTATCACCAGAAAAGGTATTTTTTAAAAGCTCACTAATAAGTATTAAATAGTGTATCACTACTTGGTTTTTTGATTAATGGTATGGCTCATTTTTTCATGTATTTACTTCCTCCTGTGTAATGTCTTCAGCCTACTTTCCTCTGTTCTTCTTTTTGCCTATGCTTATCAATACATTGCTTGAATTATACTACACACATAATGTTATGTATGTTTCACTTGTATCATAGTGATTACTGTTTTGAATATACACATTAGAAGTTAAATGCATATTCTGTAAGGAAGTTACACATATTTGGGCACCCTAAGAGATGCAAGGTTTGTCGTTTGTGTTCCTGATTTATCAACTGAAAATAACTGTGCAATGCTCCACAATGCAGATACGCCTTTTTTTCTGTTTCTTTTTAAAAGATTCCTACTTTAAAAGGGAAAAGAATGTAAACTCTACAGCGAGTAAGTCAGTCTTACACTAATTAATGCCTAGAAGGACCCTAACCTGGCTCTGGTTGCTGAGCAGTGCATCAGGAGCTGGCTAGTGTGTGATATCAGCAAAGATAACCTCCATGATGCCATCTCATTTGCAGACCAGGCTGAAATTTCTCTTCTTCCCTGAACAGCCCTGAGCCTTTTGATTTACTTGGGCTATCTAGTAAATATATACAATTTACTAGGCACTTAGGTCAAGCTAGTCTCAGAATTCTAATTTGGAGTAACTTTTAAAAACAAGTTTTGTTCTGCCTTTCTTAGGAGATGACTGCTTACCTAGGATCTCCATATCCTCAAATTCTTGTAATCGGAATGGCCATGGTTATCATTATACTAAGTTATTTTCCACTTTGTTCCAATATTTTAGTCTTTAATATCTACTTAAGTCAGTAAATTTGAAATTTTATTTTTTAAAAGTTTATAAAAAAGAAGCTCTTTTAAAAAATGTTTATCATCTCAACAACTTTATTTGGAAAACTAGGAAGGACGATGAGAAATAGAAAGGTTAAACAATCATTAAAGCATTGAATTTTTCATTGAAGTATTTTTCTTTTCCATGAAAAAATGTTAAATGATAAAATAGAGCTTGATTAGAAACACAAATACATTTGAAAGTTGCTCTTGTTCACCTCAAGGCACTTTCAGATATTTAGAGCTAACTCTAGTGTGACATTTAAAGAATGGCTAAATGTTGTTTGACATCACTATCATCTTTAGGCTTCACTTCTCTTCTGAGACTACTGTGAACTTCCACCTTTTCTAGTATGGCAACCAAAAAGAGCAGCTGTGACCAATGTAAAGAGATGACAGTATATAAAGTAAATCCCTCCTTCAAAATCTCTCCAAAACAGCCAGCGTGCATTGACAAAGCAATTACATTTCACATGCATGACTAATAAGAAAGTCAACAGATGCTCGGCTTTAAAAAATTTCAATTATATTAATGGTTATACACTTTTAGGAATCAGAACTATTTTACTTATGTCACATTTATTTTGGGAGTTGGTGATGATGATACAAAACTAAATATACCATGACCCTAAACTTAAAAGAACTCATAGTCAATTCCAAATCTCTACTTTTCCTCTGAGATTCAACAGCCTAACCTGTAACTTCTTGGACTCCTTTCAACCATTCTAACTCAGGATTAAAAACACTTGATTCATTACTTTGTCTTCCACAACTACTTCTTCTTACTGCTTAAAGCCACTATTTCTCACTCTGTGGCTTAACAACCAATCTACTTACTCAAAACTTCAGAACCATTTTCAACTCTCCATCTTCCAAATTCAACAGTTCAAAGTTTTGATCTCTGGACTATCTCTTACATGTATTTTATTTTTATTCCCACTACTATTGTCCTAGCTCAGGTTCTCAACATTCTTGCCTAGATCAGTTAACACATTAAACCACAATGTGGCCAGCATTACAGATACTAAGTATCTCCTCACCTGTGGGCTCCCCACTCTCCGATAACATAAAAACTCCAAAGGTGATGGTGTAAGACTTTTCAAAATCTGAAGCAATATTACTACTACTTATTGGTTCCTTTTGTTATGCAAATACCTGATATTCAAAACAACAATTTTCCCTGTTTGATAGTCATGTAAACAGACTCAGTAAATTAGTAGCTTGTCCAGGGACATCTCACCATTAGGGAATGTAGCCCAGGATATTTTTGTTTGACTTCATAGTGTGCTCTGTATTGCCTTTCATTCATTCCTTTTTGCTATCCACATTAGCTATACCATTATACTACTTTCTCTTCCCCAAACTTTCATGTATATTTATGTGAATTCTGATCAGTTGCTCTTCATTAATTTCCATTTTAATTAATTAGGAGGTATTTTAAATTAGTGGTTAGGGAGAGGAGCAGTTCAAGCAATTATATTTATAAAGGGGTTGGGGTAGTATTTGGTTATGGGAAGAGTATTGGGCAGAGGACTTATCTTGAGGCTATGTTTGCAGTGGCATTTCCTTAGGTTACATATTTACTTGGAGTGGTTGGAAAGAGGTAGAGTTAACTTCTCATTTACCCCTTGGGAACATTAATGGTTTGAAACTATTCCATAAGGTGTGAATTTTGTATTCCTGTTATTCTGATCACTGGGATGTAGGACTTTTGTTGCCTAGAAAAGGCAAGGGGCAACTAGAGCAAATAGTCCTAAAATTCGTAATGAACCACAGAAGACCCTGAATAGCCAAAACAATCCTGAGAAGGAAGAATAAAGCTGGGGGGAATTATGCTCCCAGACTTCAAGCTTTACTACAAAGCCACAGTGATCAAGACAATTTGGTACTGGCACAAGAACAGAGCCACAGGCCAATAGAACAGACTAGAGAGCCCAGATAGAAACCCAAGCATATATGGTCAATTATATATGATAAAGGAGCCATGGATACATAATGGGGAAATGACAGCCTCTTCAACAGTTGGTGTTGGCAAAACAGGAAAGCTACATGTAAGAGAATGAAACTGGATTATTGTCTAACCCCATACACAAAAGTAAACTTAAAATGGATCAAAGACCTGAATGTAAGTCATGAAACCATAAAACTCTTAGAAGAAAACATAGGCAAAAATCTCTTGAATATAAAGGTGAACAACTTTTTCCTCAACACCTCCCCTCAGGCAAGGGAAACAAAATAAAAAATGAACAAACGGAACTACATCATGCTAAAAAGCTTCTGTACAGCAAAGGACACTGTCACCAAACAAAAAGGCATCCTACAGTATGGGAGAATATATTTGCAAATGACATATCCGACAAGAGGTTAACACCCAAAATATATAAAGAACTCACATGCCTCAACACCCAAAAAGCAAATAACCCTATTAAAAAATGAGCGGAGGATATGAATGGACACTTCTCCAAAGAAGAAATTCAGATGGCCAACAGATACATGAAAAGATGCTCCACATCACTAATTATCGGGAAATGCAAATTAAAACCACAATGAGGTATCACCTCACACCAGTTAGAATGACCAACATAGAAAAGACTAGGATCAACAAATGCTGGTGAGGATGCAGAGAAAGGGGAACCCTCCTACACTGCTGGTGGGAATGTAAACTAGTTCAACCACTGTGGAAAGCAGTATGGAGGTTCCTCAAAAACCTAAAAATAGAAATACCATTTGACCCGGGAATTCCACTCCTAGGAATTTACCCTAAGAATACAGCATCCCAGATTCAAAAAGACATATGCATAGCTAAGAAATAGGAGCAACCTAAGTGCCCATCAGTAGATGAATGGATATATACACAATGGACTATTATTCAGCCATAAGAAGAAAACAAATCCTACCATTTGCAACAACACGGATGGAGCTAGAGGGTATTATGCTCAGTGAAATAAGCCAGGCGGAGAGAGACAAGTACCAAATAATTTCACTCATCTGTCAAACATAAGAACAAAGCAAAAACTGAAGGAACGAAACAGCAGACTCACAGAACTCAAGAATGGACTAATAGTTGCCAAAGGGAAAGGGACTGGGTGGAGGGTGGATGGGTGAGGAGGGAGGGAGAATTACGATTAGCACACACAATGTAGGGGGGTTGCACGGGGAAGGCAGTATAACACAGAGAAGACACGTAGTGACTCTGCAGCATCTTACTATGCTGATGGACAGTGACTGTAATGGAGTATGTGCTGGGGACTTGATAATGGGGGGAATCTACTAACCACAATGTTGCTCATGTGATTGTATAGTAATGATACCAAAAAAAAAAAAAAAAAAAAAAAAAAGGCAAGGGGCAAAGGGAAGGCTATTTGCTCCACAATATCCCCAATGCATTCCACCTTTTCTATAAGAGTAAGTGAGTAAGTGCTTAAAATACATACACAGACACACATATGGTCCAGCTCCCTGCAAACTTATGAAAATATACACTGTATTATAGCACTTGCCTAAATGTAAAGCACCCAGAGAATGATTAACTTGTATATCTGTGGGATGGAGAATGGTACGGGTGATAGTGTGCTTACTGAGGGGGCAAAGCATATTTATGGAACTTGGGAGTCTTTTGGGAAGGTAACCTCCAGTGAGGTAGTGGTAACTTACTGCTTCTGTTTTCCACATTATTCAACAGATACTTCAAATATAAGTTTGTGACTTAAACTGAAGACTTTCATAATACCTAGCATATAGTAATTCTGTTTAGAAAATGCAGAATATACAAATAGGGAGATTTAGAACCACATTAAGACATTTAAAAAATCAAGTGGTGGTGATTATGGTGGGGCAGGAGGGTCGCAGAAAGGGACATGAACATAAAATACAAATTTATCCACTTTATAATTCTGTGTAGTATGCAGGTGGCAAATGGTGTTGCCATGAACTACTTACTATCTGGTTAATTCAGTGCTGATGTCTCCTTTAAACTTACAAATTTGAAGAGGTGGCAAGTATTTCATCTACATGCCATAAGTTCTCATATCACCTGCTATGTAAAGCAAAGTTTGCTATTTCATTTGCTTTAAGCCACCCTTAGCTTTCATATAGCCTGCACTTTCACATATTATACACTGATACCTATATGCCTATACTCAAATCATGCTTTCATACATCAGCCGTTGAACCTTTTTAGCGAGGTATTTATTTTTAAGAATGGCACCACCTTTATGTAGTGGTGTTTGTACAATTATCTCAATATGCATATACTTTGTATCTTATGAAATGGAAAAATTTGTGACATTAGATATAATACAATTAGGATTACAAGATGGAAACTGCTAGATGTAATAAAAGTAGCAAATCTTTAGCCTTCATCAGAAGTCCACTAAAATGAAGACTGTTCAGTTGTGAAGAAAAGGAAAATTAGAGAACTCATGTAAATACTAGATATATATAGAGTCAACAAACTGAAAAAGAGCAATGAAAAATAAGGTTTACAATTATGGGCAATGTTGGCATGTAAAATATTTTAGTAATTTACTCAGAGAGTGTATGCCAATTCTAAGTGCTAGAAATTAGTTTCAAAAGTGCCTCACCTTCTTCACCTTCAAAGTTTACCTCAGTCTTGACAAAAATGAAGAAAATTGATCAGAACCATAAAATAATCTGCTTAAACTCCAGCAAAATCCCCTTGTAATAACCACAAGCAACTTTTTCTTTCTAACATAAGCCAGTTTACCATTAATTCATTTGAAGTAAACTATAAAAATTTGAAATTAAGATAAGAAAATTCTTGGAAAATAATTTTCCTTAAATGAAATCATGGAGATGTAATGAGCGAAATCTAGATTTTGGGAAAATTTACCAGGCAAGTGATCAGGCTATTTTAACAAAAAATTTGCAAGAACATGGAATAGAAAGGGGGAACCTATAGCTCAAAAGATATTCAGACATATGTATGGACTTTATTTAGATTTTGAAAAATTAAAAAAAACCATTAGAGGAGGCAATCAGAACTTGGAATAATAACTGGATATTTAATAGTAATAAAATTTAGCTTAGGTATGATAATGGTATTATGATTATGTTTAAGTAAAAAATATATTCCTATCTTTTTAGAGATACCTACTGAAACATTTTCTAATAAAATGATTTCAAAATGATGGAGTAGGGAAAAATGGAGAAAGGCAAAACAAGATTGACCATAAGGTAGTAATTATTAAAATTGGGTAATAAATACATATGGGTTCATAATACTACTCTTTTTACCTCTGCATATATTTGAAATTTTCGGTAATAAAAAGTAAGAACAATTTGCTTACAATTCACATTTATCTTTAAAATGTTAAAAAATGAATACATTATGCAATAGACAAAAAAACCCCAAAACTCTAGACATATATACTAAGGGAGTTTTAAAAAATAACTTCCTGAGTACAAAATCAGGCAACATATAAGCATATTTTCAGCAATACATCATATATGAAAATGTATTCATTTATTAAAGACTTCAGTTAATGGTAGCCTCTCTGGCAAAGAACAAAAAGCACCACTTACTTTTATTTCATTTTCAGAACATTTTTGGCCCAACAGAAGGTGCTATCCTCAAATACAATGAAGCATTTAGTCACACTTGTTAACAGCTATCATTAAGTCAAATAAACACACAGTAAATTCATATTGTGGTTCTATGCTGACATAAGGGTGGATCTGACTTGAACTTCTCATACTCAGTAACAATCAGCATGGTATAATGAAAAGTACACAGGTTTTGCCATCAGTCCTCTGTTGAAATCTCTGCTTTGCCACTTAAAAGGTCATTGTTCTATTTTTAGAGATTAACTCACAGGGCTGTTGTGAGAATTAAATGAACTAATTTATGTAACGTGCCTAAGCATATCCTAGCACATACCATGCATGTGATAAATATTAACTCACTGCCTAGAAAAAAATGAGAAAAAATGTATTGTTAAAAGCATTAAAAAATGTATATTTAATATCAAATACTGCTAAGTTGAATAATGCACACGTTAATTTTAAAAAGCCAAAGTTATATTCTATAGCTCTTCATATTTGCTGAACTTTGTATCAGGAGAGTGAAGACAAAAAGATAGCTGACTCCAGACACTCTTTTCACTTATTACAGGCTTACAACAATGTAGGTATGTGGTCCTTTAGAATGAGTGCAGTGGAAATACTAGTCTTTCGAGTAAACAAGGGACAGATGCAAAAACAAGACTTTTCCTGGGTGGGAGGGAAAAGGCAGTGAGGGGAGAAAAGAGCCAACTAAGAAACAATTTTATTACATTAATATAGTGTCTGGTGGAATATGTTTTTATACATAAAAGCACTAGTCATAATTGACAACCACTTATATATAATTTTTGTTTTAGTATTCCTCAAAGGAAGAGGAAAAGTGGGAGTAGGGATTGAGAAGCAGAGGATGCAGAAGAGGGACACAATGATAAATTTTGTTTCAATTGCTAACTGCAACTTAATGCCATACTTTATGTAAAGATTTTTAAAAAGTGTTTCTACAACTTAACAAGCGGAAGGAAGTTTTTGTTGAAAATGATCCTTAGTGAAAGCTTAAAATGAGTATCATCAATAAAATCTAAATTGTCTCATTCATCTTCATATCCACTTTATATGCTTAGATTACAACTATGTAATGTTAATAAATTTGTCCATGACCATACAGTTAAGAAGTGACAAAGCTAGGTTTTCAAACCCAAGTTTCTGTCGCTCTAAAATTGGTACTCAGAACCATCATGCTATGCTACTTATGAGTGCATGAAAGGCACTGAATATAGTCAAGATGAACCATATAAAAACACCTAGTAAAATGATGCCATAATCTGTAATTTTTCCATAAGCATTCAAATGAGTACCTTCTACTTGTGTTATTTATTTCATGATTGAGTGTATTGAGAGAACAACTGTACCACAAAAATCTAGGCTCTAAAATAAAGTATTACATGAGGTTTACTGTTAATTACAGGTAAAATGCTTTGAATGAAAAAAAATAAACAATGACATAATGCTGTTAAACATACCCACCTGGGGTTAAAATTGCATTCCAAATATGAGTTTGCTATTTGTCTATTCTTGGCTTGATTTTGAGACACAACATCTTAGATGTACAGTATCTTGATTTATATATTCCGTGAGTGCATGAAATAAGACAGATTAGGAACACCTCATTCAAGACTAATACAATTTATAAAAAAGTCAGGGGATAGGGAAAAATGGGTGGAGGTGGTCAAAGAATATGAATTTTTCAATTACAAGATGAGTAAATCTGGAGATGTAATATATACAGCATGGTGACTATAGCTACCAGTACTATATTGTATATTTGAAAGTTGTTAAGAGTAGATTTTAAAAGTTCTCACAACACAAAAAATTTTAACTATGTGAGATGATGGATGTGTCAACTAACCTTACTGTGGCAATCTTTTCCCAACATATACATATACAAGGTGTTACACAGTACAGTGTAAAATTACACAATGTTTTATATATATATATATATATATGTCAGTTAGGGGGAAAAAGGGAAAAAAACCCGATGCCTTGACTACTTTAAATGACTACAAACTGGTGAACTTGGATTAATTTTTCATCTTTACAATGGCAAATACAAATGACATTTTTAATTTAAAGATTATATAAGGCTGTAATATATAAAGTATGGTTTTGAGTACATAAAATAATTGGACATCCCTAACATGACAACCTTATTTCAGATCTTCCCTAATTTCTTTAACCATTTTTGGATATACAGTCTTTTATTGGCTTCGAGTATACAAAACAGTGGTTCAACTGTTACCCATATTATTAAATCCTCACCCCAACTGGTGCG
This sequence comes from Manis pentadactyla, assembly GCF_030020395.1. Lineage (NCBI taxonomy): Eukaryota > Metazoa > Chordata > Mammalia > Pholidota > Manidae > Manis > Manis pentadactyla. Next base: position 109,945,906 of record NC_080024.1, read on the forward strand.
GTTACTATTTGTCAACATAGAAAAATGTTACAGAATCATTGACTATACTCTCCATAAGGTAATACCATCCCTGTAACCAACTTATAATACAACTGAGAATTTCTGTGCCCTTTTATCCCCTCCCTACCCACCCACCCTAACCCCTCCCCCAAGTTAACCACCAGTCACTTGTCAGTGTCTATGAGTTTACTGCTACTTTGTTCATTTTTTGTTTTATATTCCACAAGTGAAATCATATAGTATTTGTCTTTCTTCGCCTCGCCAATTTCACTTAGCATAATACCCTCTATGTTCACTTATGCTGTTCCAAGTGGCAGGATTTTTTTATGGCTGAGTAATATTTTATTGTGTTTAGGTACCATATCTTCTTTATCCATTCATCTATATATGGACACTTTGTTTCCTTCCATAACTTGGCTATTGTAAATAATGCAGCGATAAACATAGGGATGAATGTATTTTTTCAAATTAGGAATTTTGTTTTCTTTGGGTAAATTCCTAGAAGCGGAATTACTGGATCATATGGTATCTCCATTTTTATTTTTTTAAGGAACCTCCATACCGATTTTCACAGTGGGTGCACCAATTTACATTCTCACCAATAATGCAGAAGGGTTACCTTTTCTTCACATCCTTGCCAACACTTGATATTTCTTGTCTTTTGGATAGTGGCCATTCTAACTGGTATGAGGTGATATATCTTTGTAGTTTTGATTTACATTTCTCTGCTGATTAGTGGTGTGGAGCATCTTTTCATGTGCCTATTGGCCATCTGTATTTCTTCTTTGGAAAAATGTCTGTTCAGATTCTCTACCTATTTAATCAGGTTGCTTTTTTGTTGTTGAGGCCTAAGAGTTCTTTATATATTTTGGATATAACCCTTTATCAGATAAATTGTTTATGAATACATTCTCCCATACTGTAGGTTGCCTTTTTGTTTTGCTGATGGTGTCCTTTGTTGTACAGAAGCTTTTCATTTTGACGTAGTCCCAACTTGTTCCTTTTTTATTGTTTCCTTTGCCTGAGGAGATGTATCCAGGAAAAAATTGTTCATGCCTATGTTCAAGACATTTTTGCCTATGTTTTCTTCTAAGAGTTTCATGTCTTACATTCATGTCTTTGATCTATATTTTTACTTTTGTGTATGGAGTTAGACAGTAATCCAGTTTCATTCTCTTCAATGTAGCTGCCCAGTTTTCCCAACACCAGTTATTGAACAGGCTGTCTTTTCCCCACAGTATATTCATGGCTCCCTTATCTCATATTAACCAACGATACATGCATACATTTATACTTGGACTATTTTGTTGCACTGATCTATGGGTCTGTCTTGTGCCTGTATATACTGTTTTGATTACTGTAGTTTTGCAGTATAGCTTGAAGTAAGGGAGTACAGTCTCCCCAGCTTTGTCTTCTTTTCTCAGGATTGCTTTGGCTATTTGGAGTGTTCTGTGGTTCCAGCTGCATCTTAGGACTCACTGAAAAATGAACCTAGTTTTTTTGAAAAATGCCATTGGTATTTTGAAAGGGATTGCATTGAATCTGTAAATTGCTTCAAGTAGGAAGGCCATTTTTGACATTAATTCTTCCTATCCATGAGCATGGTATAGATTTCCATGTGTTTGTGTCTTTTTAAATTTCTCACATGACTCTTTTCACAGTACAGGTTTTTTATCTCCTTGGTTAGGTATATTCCTAGGTATTTTATTCTTTTTGATGTGATTTTAAAGAGAATTTTTTCCTGATTTCTTTCTCCTAGTTCGTTGTTAGCATATAGGAACACAACAGATTTCTATGTATTAATTTTGTAACCTGCAATTCTGCTGAATCCATTATTAGTTCCAATAGTTTTTTGGTGGAGTCTTTAGGGTTTTCTATATATAGTATCATGTCATCTGCAAACAGTGGCAGTTCAACTTCTTCCTTACCAATCTGGATGCCTTTTATCTCTTTATCTTGCCTGGTTGTCATGGCTAGGACCTCCAGTGCTATGTTGAATATGGCTAGAATGTACATCCTTGACTTGTTCCTGATCTTAGAGGAAAATTTTCAGCTTTTTGCTATTGAGTATGATGTTAGCTGTAGGTGTGCCATATATGGCCTTTACTGTGTTGAGGTACATACCCTCTATACCCATTTTGTCAAAAGTTTTTAATTATGAGCTTTTTCCTACTTTTTAAGCCAGTGTTTACCAAGTGATTACCCTGTGTCAGTTGATAATCTATGTGCAATCACATGTTAAGTTACTCAGCCTTTACTTATTGTATCTCCAACAAGGTACTACTGATCCCTATTTTACTAACTTGCCTATGATTAGAGATCCTGGGATCAAATCTAGAGAATACAGGAGTACTAAAACCTGAGCTCTTATGATTAACACAGCCATTCCAAGAGTAGAAAAAAAATTGATGGTTTGTGATTTCCACTGCCAAAACTCTACAGTGGTGAAAACCTTTTTTTCTCACACATAATGTACTCAACTCAAAGAATTAAGTATTCTTTCAACACTAAGGGTACTATTTAAAAAAAAATCTTTACATTTGGAATGGTGTTTGTTTAAATGTCATTTTTATTCAGAGATGACTAATGCATAAAACAGTCCTACGCTATACTCTTTCTTGGTGATCTTTATTAAGACTGTCTTTCATTTATTTTCAAATAGCATTCATCATACTTTTATTATAAAAGTTAAAATGGTTCATATTAGAAAATCAGAAAAATACAGAAATGAGTAAAGTAAAAAAGCTACTCATAAAATTCTCTACCACCTAAGAGAATCATTCTTCATAACTCAGAGTATCATTTGATTTTATTCAAATCTAAACTAACTTAGAAATGATACAGAAAACAGGATTTCTGAACCTCAAGCCTGTTCTTTCGGCTCTTCTAAATCACCTAAGTATGGGAGACTACAACTGTCATTTCAGAAAGCATGCTTATATTTCATGAGCAGCCCAAAATCATGTCACATTTTAGCATGCTTTATATTTAGCCAATGACTTGTTCATATAGTTTATTTTCCCTGGAGTTTTTGCCTTTTTTCTTGCTCATCAGAATAGATATAGTGTGCCTTTGTATCATCAATACCATCACATAGTGAATTCTCAGAACCTAATTCACATAATATATGTATCATTATCTACTATTTTCCTTTTAACATTCTTCACAGTTGTCTAATATTTTGTTGTAAAATATGCCAATTGCTTGTTGCTGTCACTCTGTAATTTTTTATCACAATCCTGAGTTAGTTCTCATATCTTTTAGACCTGAATTTTGTCTCACTGAGAAGTAATATATCTGAATAATATTTTTTAGAAAGAGAATAGAAAGTATGTCCATGGATTTTCTTTATCCCTTACTCTTGAGTTACAGCTGGGAATAATTTAGGTTCAAAATAATTTTTTCATAGACTTGTTATAGGTTCAAAATAATTTTTTCATAGACTTGTTATAACTACAGCTCTGTCTTCTAGCAGCATACTTAAGAATGAGAAATCTGATGCCAGATTTCTTTTGTAGATAACATGTTTCCCTCTGATTCTGGGAGCTTACAGGATTAAAAAAAAAAATCTTTAAAATCCTTGAAGTTGTGATGTATCTATATGTTTGTTTGTTTGTTTTTTCTTAAAACTTTCCTCTTTGATCTACAAACACAAGTCTTTCTTCAGATAACGGATGCTTTCTTCAATTAAAAAATTTTTCTTCCCAGAATTTGCTCTTTTTTGTAAGACAAATACTGCATATCCTGGGTATGGTTGTTTTTCATTTTTACCTTTTTTAAATAATATTTCCAATGTCCTTTCAAAAAAAATGTTTTATATGCTACATGTCTCTTACTTCTCAAATTAGACCTTCAGCAGTGTCCAGTCTATTCTTTAGTTCAGTAATGATAAACATTTTGAACTCCAACGACATTCTTGGTGTACTTTTTCACAGTAGCCTTTTATTGTTATGGTAAGTGGATCAATTAATTGCTCTCCAAGAATACTGAGACAAACTTACCCTTCCATAATCCTATATTATTTGCATTCTCCAGGATCAATTTTTCTGTTTGTTCATCTTGGCCCCTTTTGTCATTCTTCCAGTTGATTTTCCCCAAGTCTCTGAATTTCTTTTCATATTAAATAAAGGGAAAAACTTGTTCCTTCAGCAGTTTTGTGGAGACTCTCCCAAGTAAGAGACCTGCTTGTAGTGATCTGTGGTTCTCACTAATCTCAGTGTTCTGCTGAGAATGTTCCCTGAAGAGCTGACCCTTGAGTTTCAGAGTCTTTGGGGTTTGAATGGCAGGAATATTTCACAATTTCTTAAGGACTCTATGTCTACTTTAGGTTGTTCCTTTGCTCTGCAACAGCTCACTAACCACAACTATTATGTTTAAGCATTAATTCTATAAATATAACTTATTTAAAGTTACCTAGCCAAAGAAATAACATTTGAAAAATATACCTGCATTTTAGGAAACAAATCTTTACATCTTTCATACCAATAAATTGATTGAGAAATGTAGCTTAGAGACAGGGAAATAAAGTATTAGGTAATTTTATAACAGTCTCTTCTAAATCTCCATTTATAGACCTCAATTTTCCTAAGTGAAGATCAGGTTTTTTAAATTACTGCTTTATAGGAGAAAAGAAGTCATACAACTATTTGGAAATAAGTATGCCAAAGGAGAACATATTTTCACTGAATTTCTACAGTAATACATATAAAGTAAGAGAATTACATTTAAGAGTTTAGGGGTAAGCCAGAGAAGAAAGAGAATATAATCAATAGTTGAAAACACTAAATCTAAAAACAAAATCTAGTAAGTCAAATCAAGCAATAAAGCACTCCATATACTCCCTCAATTGCCTTTCTTCTAAAATACCAGTAACACAGAAACTGATTCTATAAGAGTATAAATTAATCAAGATTTTTTCCCCTCTGAAAATATGCCTAGTATCCCTACAAAAATTTTAGTGTCACTAAAGGAAACTGACAGAAGTACCCAGTCTCAGCTATTACACTATGAATGTGTGTTACATGGAGGTCCTTTTAACCATACTATTTTTCTGCAGACAGGATGATATAGCTATGGCTGAACTTATTTAAATATATTTATACATAATTAATTTTAAGTCAAAAGTCTTTTTTAAGGGTTCTGCCCAAATGTACCCTTACAGAGTTTTACTTTTAAATATTCAGCAATTTCTCTACTACTATAATTATGTGACAGACTCACTTGAAGTTGCTAGGCACTGGCAGAAATTCAGTTTTTAAGGAAAACTATCAAGGCAACATATTCTTAACAAAGAACTATTAGTTTTGATATTTGCAATAAACAATTTTACATATTTTAGTAAAAAAAACTTGCTATTTCTTGACTACTATTTTTACATCACCTTCAAAGAGAGACATTTAGCAGACTATTATTTTATGTGTAACCTAAGATTTAAAGACTTATATTCATTTTCAGACATCCAAAGAACATCTCAGCTGCAACCAAAATCTCCTTTTTCTGATATATGAGCAAGTCAAAATATAGAGCTATGTAATTTTTATAGACACTGCTAAACAGAGAATATTTACGATATACGGTAATGTATTTTACTTAACAATATATAGTAGTAATTTCTTTTTTTCCACTCAACAAAACTTGACATTATTTTTTCTTAAAAAAACATTCTACCTCAAGTTAAAAATTCTTAAGCTTTGAAGTAGGTTGATGTAATTAATGCATATTAAACACATAATAAAACCTGTATTGATTTGGAAGTATTGATCTTCAAATAAGAGAACTGCAGAGGCTTTGTTTAAGGTTCAGGTAGAAGTAGCTGGTGATGTTTAGAAAGAAGTTTGAAAAATAAAATTCAGAACTGTGTGTAAAGTGTCATTATTATGTTACAAAGCAGAGGAGAAAAAGCACAATTTGCCAAAGGCTGTGACAGAATTTCTTTTAATTGGTCATTAAATAAAAGCCTATCTCATTGCCTATCATGCTGTATGCTCAGCCCTCTGCACATTAATGGACACCTAAGTGCCTTTTCATTTCTTCTGAGCACTGATACCACAGAGATATGTGAAAAATAAAGGATGCTGAACACCAAACATGGAGCTTGCTATTCAACTTTAGAAACAGATTTAATCAAAGAGGTTGCTAACTACTGGTTAAATAAAATAAGATTCTTGGGTTATATAAATGGATTACAGTGTTTCATGTGAGTCCTAAACCATCACCTAATGCATATACTGGAAGTGATTTAAAAATGCCATTTGAAACTCAAGAAGATAAAATATTCCTTACATGTTAAATGGAGGAATCTTTACTTTTAGGTATACTAACATGCCAACACCTTTACCCTATAAAATGCTCTTTCAAGTCTAAATTCCTAGTGATCAAATATGTTGATATTTATTTTGACACTCTGAAAACTCCTTATGTAACTTACTCCTGTAGTCTTTATACGTCTAAGGTTACAAGGTTTACCTTAAAATTTCCTACAGTGATGCTTTCCCTATGTATGGTTAAACTGTTTAACATCACATAATCCATTTAATACAAAGTTCTGGCATATTTTGATTTAAGTAATTGTTTCTAGATCTTTTGCTTTATTAACTTTTATAATTGTATATATGTATGTATTAAGTTAAATTTTCATAGCTCCTAAAATACAAAACTGAGGAAATTAGTTTCACAAATTATGACAATATGTTTAGAATAGTTACAATTTGCTACTTTAAATCTAATAAGGCTTCAAAATACAGATCATTTTGTGTATTTTATGACACAAAAATGTACTCAGGAAACACCAGTGGGTAGGTAACACTGTATCACTGTCTTCTTTAAAGTTTCCCAATCTGCTTTACAGTAGATTCTAAAAAGTAGTTCATCTTTTCATTATGATGGAGCATTTCCTTGCTTGAGTTGAAGAATACAAGTGAGGAAAGTTTATAGCAGCTGCTTAATTAGTAAGACCAATATATTGGCAGTCAAAGTAATAAGAAAAGGTAAATAATTCTTTAGACAATGACTGGCATTTTCAACTTTGTCCACTGGGCATTCTGTTCAATAAAATCTGTATCTGCAAACTTGTAATAGAGTCTCTACTCTGACAATTAATGAGTATCAGAACGTATGGATGAAGAGGGCATTATGTGACAGAGTTACCTACATCTCCATTACTATGATTAGGTTTTACGAGCATGATCTGGCTCTGAATATTTCTGAGTTCTCAGCAAGATAGCAAGAAGCAATAATTTGTAGCAAATATTATTATTAGATAGAATTTCTGTACAGGAAGGTAATGCAGAAAAGGACCATGGAAAAAGGGCAGAAGTTAGAGGGAAAAAAAGACTAAAGAATAATGCAAATATCAAAGTGCTATATATTTGTATACACATAAGCTGTACTAACTAGGACATGGTTATTTAGTACAACAATATCATAAATATCTGGTATCAGGGACATAAAACTGCTACTCAGTCAGTGTGGACTATGAACTGAGGCCAGTCTGCATATTATTTATTACTAATCTGTGATAAAATAAGGAGCCCGTGACAAAAACGGAAATCAATTATGTCACCAGCACTGTTTGGTTCAGTTGACATTCTTTGCATAGCATTTTCTCCTTTCTGTTGAAGGAAGCAGTGCACTGATTTACAATCTAGCACAAGTTCCTTATCTTGAGAACCAGTAACAATTTGTGGAACAGCTACTCTGCATATCTATGTCATTAAGCACAATGACTAATGGAATAAACCTTATTTAAAATGTTACATATATAACATCCTGTATTTACTCCAAACTTACTAAGTTCTGAAATTCAGTCTGGTTATATTCTTTAATTCTGCAACACTTTAAGTGTATCTGTCACATGGATGACATGATATACCAAGGTGGGTAACAATGTCATCTGTCATCAGACTTTACACATATAAATATCTATGGGCAGTTAAATTAATTAAATATTAATACATTCTGAGTATAGATAGGATGAAGTTTTTTGATAAAGTTAAGTCTAACAAGGACCTCATGTAAATTAAGCAATAAATTTGGGTATTTTTATCAGTCTTTTTTAGCAACTCCAAAATCTTTGTACGATACTTACTGATGATTTTTGCATCATTTCTTGATCAAGCAATAATTCAGGCACATTCACCATGTGGAAACAAATATTCTGAAAAACCAATACATAGCTGATGAACACATGAAACAATAAAAATCAGTGAAAAATCAAGAAAAGCTATTAAGAATCAAGTAAGATAACTTTCTTCTTCCATGGGAAAAATCTGTTGCAGCATTTCTTTCTTACGGAAAGTTTTATAACAAAAGCTGCTTTTCACAGTTATTGCTTTCTGAAGATAATACAGTTAAGGAGTTCACAGCCATAATAAATGAGAGAATTAACACACCACATAGGAATTTTCTATTTTTCAAGTATTTTCTTTCTTATGGAAGCAAATGTAATTTCAGCTATTATAATCCTGATTTCACACAGTACAAATATGTTCAAATGACTTTCAGCTTTTAACTGGTAAAATGGATTTATAAATATTTTGAGAGAAACCGACAGGGGTTAGTGAATGATTGTTAGTATTTTCATTTTCATAATCAGCTGTATCCCCAGTGTTTATGCAATGCCTAACACATAATAGGTGCTCAGAAATAGTTGAATAGTTCAGCTGAAGGATGAGGAAGAGGAGTTCAGGATGACTACCAAATATAGGACATATGTATAGCTGGATGACATTAACATTAATTGAGATAGGAAAAACAGGAAGAGAAGTGGTAAATGGGAAAAAAAGAAGACCTGTTCAACTGCACTGTTTCTGTGGAAATTGTAACTGTGACATCCAGAGAGCAGCTAAATATATAGGTTTGAAGCTTAAAAAATAGGCATGGGATAGAGAAATATTTGGAAGGCATCACCATATACAGATGGTAGTCAAAACTGTAGGTGTAAGTTTATCTGGGAGAATACATGGCATGAGAATAGGGTCCAGAAGGCAAAATCTTCAGAAAAATCATGGGAAGGGAATGGGGAGGAAATAAAGATGAGATTCTAGAAGGAAACGTAGAAGGAACAGTCTGGGAAGCTGGATGAAAGTCAAGAAAGAATATGTTCCAGAAACTAAGGCAGGAGAATTTTAGGAAGAACGTGAACAACACTGTCAAATTCTACAGAGACGGAAGTGACTGATAAGGGATCTGGCAGTTAGGAGATCATGTGTGATGTTAATAAACAGATTTGATGGAGTGCACTTTAAGTGTATTACAATGCAATTTAAGAAGCTTAGTTGTGAAGGGAAGGGAATAGGGAATCAAATAATCAGGGGTACAGGGCAAGAGAAAATTTTGTTGTCTTATATATATTTATGTGTATAAAAATTTTTCATATGATTGTGTCCAGAGGTAGCTTCCTTCCCCCTCTACCTGAATCATCCCCTTCTGCCACTAGCTTCCCAACATAGGTTTCATCAGCAGCCTGATATACATTCTTTAAGACCCTGTTCCATGCTTATAAAATTTTACACAAATGTATGTATGTATACAAACATACATATAGGGTTTTAAAACATTCATTTTACAAAAATGAGATGCTATGATTATTCATCTTGATTTTCCTATCTCAGTATCTTATGAAGATCTCTCCAAGTAACCAGTACAACAACATCAAGGCATACTTTTCCACGGTTGTCCAACAGTCCATGGTGTGCCTATATGCCTTGATTTTTGCAAACAATTTCCCATATGACTATGTATTTTTTCTTTTAACACTAAAAACAGTGCTGTAATAAACATGGGATATTCCCAGAAGTGTGACTGCCAGATCAAGGAGCATTAAGTATTTTTTACAATGTTTTTAGAATGGTAAATTTTGAACCTACACAAAAGTTGACATAAGGTTATACTGAACCCCCGTATACCCATCATTTAGTTCCAATAGCCATCAATCTCTGGTCAGTCTATACCTTTACTTATCCTATCTCTGCATCATTTTGAAGTACATCCCATTCACCACATCATTTTATCTAGAAATACTTAGTATGTACCTCTAAAAGATAAAAGCTCTTGGATTTTGTTAGCTGTTGGCAGACTTTTTCAAAAAGACTAATAATTCACATACCTCCCTTTTTATCCCTCCTCCTATTAGGTAACCACTTTTATAAGTTGTTGGTTTATTCTTCCATTCTTTCTTTTAAACTAAATAAGAAAATATACATATTGGTCCTTTTAAATCCTTAAGTGTCTGGAATTATCTTTCTTTTGCCCTGACAGGTGCGTAATACCTTGGGCAGTAGTTCTTTCCTCTCAGTAGTCTATCTTTAACTGTTGGAGGTTAGAAGTCTAATGCCAATGCGACTTGCAGCTTAATTAATTACACTCAGAACCAAGGAATCTGACAAATGTATGCTGGGGCTTGGGGGTGCTGTTGGGTGTGTTTTCATCAATCCATCTGGAACTCACTGAACTTGCTAACTGATAGACTCAGGACTCAGGCTTTCTTCAGCTCAGGAAAATTTTCTTCTATTGGTATAATTACAGACTATCCTCTCTCTACCTGTTTCTTTCTGTTCCCATAAATAACTATTACTCATATTTTGTTAGGTCTCCCAGATCTATATCTGTCCATCTGTTGTCCCTCCTTTGATGTTAACTTTGATCACACAGTTAAGGAGCTGCTGGATTTCTCTCCTATGTAATCACTGGTTACTTTTCCTTCTCTCTTGTAATGTGAAAAAGCCATGAAAATATACCACTTTTTGTTAAAAAAATTAAAAATAGAATTACCATATGACCCAACAATTCCACTTCAAGTATTTAAGAAAATGAAAACAATAATTTGAAAAGATGTATGTATCCCATGTTCAATGCAGCATTATTTACAGTAACACACTGAAACAATCTATGTCTTATTGATAGATGAATGGATAAAGAAGATGTGGAATATATAAACACAGTGGACTACTACTCAGCAATAAAGAATGAAATCTGGCCATTTGGGACAACATGGATGCACCCTGAGGGCATTATGCTAAATGAAGACAGAAAAAGACAAATACTGCATGACCTCCCTTACATGCACAATCTAAAAATAAAACCACAAATTCATGTAACAGAGAACAGATTATTGGTTGCCTGAGGAGGGGGTGTAGGTGGGCAAAATGGGTAAAGGCTGTCAAAAGGTACTGATTTCCAGTTTTATGATAAATAAGTCCTGGGAATGTAATGTATAGCATGGTGACTATAGTTAATAATGTCATATTGTTTATTTGATATTTGCCTCTTTTAGAAGGCCTCATCACAAGATGTTAACTAACTAAATGTGATCATTTTGCAATGTATACAAACATCAAATCCTTATACTGTATACCTGAAACTGATATGTTATATATGTTAATTGTACTTCAAAAAAAAAAAAAAAGTAAAGGGTAGACCTTTGTGCCTCAAAACTAGTTATTTTACTGCCTTCAGGCAATGGCTAACATTAAATGAGTATAGTTTGATTTTTTATTCCATGTAAAAATACATGGCATTATCTAATTGCTTGTAGGAATTTTTAAAGATTTTGTGAGGATATGGCCAGTTATGAGACTGAAAACGTTTTTTTTCACTGATTTTTGCCTGGAACATGGTGAACTCTTCCAATCTGTTACACAAAAGACTTTCTTCTATACAGGAAAGTTTTTTTCTGTTGTATTTTTAATTGTTTATTTTTAAATTCTGAGTATGTCCCAAGTTTTCTGAAATATTCTTTTGGATCTTTCTTTTTCAAAACGGTGTTTGCAAAACTGTGAATGTACCTTGCAACAATGACCAGAGTTCAACCACCTAAATCACATAAGTAAAAATGCACAGATGATTCATTAATGTTAGGAAGACAGGGAAGATTTGGTTACTAGTTCTCTAATTTATAAAAGAATGTAAAGTCAGAGTAGCAGTGGTGGTGGCTATTAATGTGGAGAGGCTCTTCAGTAGGCATGAATGTAATGTTGGCAATTTGGGGGGAAAATCATGGAAATAGGGCAATGGCATTATGACTCCACTTATATAGAGGATGAGTAGCAAATACCTAGATTACTAAATTCACCATTCTTAATAGCTAGCTAGCTAGCTAGCATGATTCTAAGGTACTCAAACATTTTCTGGATTGAAAAGGAGGAGGTGGTTCTACTAAATATCATGTCAAGCATACTGTTGAACTCAGATTCTCTGAAACAAACCTGTGTAACTTTCATCATCATCAGATAAAGGCACCTCTCTTTTTAGCAGCAATTCCAACTCCTCTGTTTCTGCTACATCCACCGGACGCTCTCCGTGTTTATTAGCTTGAAATGGATTTCCACCATGACGAAGTAACAGTTTCACTATCTGCAACATTAAAGAGGAAGATTTAGTCCCTTCATAGTTGGATCATTTCAACCATTACCTTGGTAAGATCCACAATACCCTTTTGCCTCACCTATTCTGCCTCCATTCCTCATTGTCTATTCCAAATTATGATTACTCTCTTCGAATTTCATTTTCATTATCATCCCCTCTCCATCTGATGACCTTATCAAATACAAAGAAATTTTCTCCTTAAATTTAAGAAGGGCTATTTTGGCACCAAATCTCATCATTTTTCTTGTTTCATCAAATATTCAAATATTTACTGAGCACTGCTCCAAGTTCTGCAGATAAATCATTGAACAAGAATAACAAGCTCCCTGACCTCTTGGAATGTACATTCTAGAGAGACTCAAAAGAAGTGCTTCCTTTCTGTTGAAGGCTAATATTACTACCAGTGCTCTTAATCTTTTTCTTTTCCCCACATCCCAGGAATTTAAGCCATCATCAACTGATGGATTTACTTTGAACTAATGAAGCCTCAACTTCAAGGCCCCTTACTTTCACGGTCCCCTTATATATAGCACTGTATCTAATTTTGTATTAATTACTTTGAAATTTTTCTTAAAGAAACCATTTTCTTCCCCACCAAATTATATAAGCTTTCAATTCTACAAAACCAGGGTCTGCCTGGTTAGCCATCGTTTAGTTTGTTTCTTATCCTCTTCCTTTCCATAGTTTTGAACTCTCTTTGATGGGCTCCTTTCTAGAACCCAATCTTTCCAGTTCATGTCTCTTTCACCTTAAAAAGATCCCATAAAGAAAGGAAACAAACAAAACAAGAAGCTGTTCAAACCAATATTCCTCTCCACTAGCCAAATCTCCTCTTTACTTTATAGTCAAGCTCCAGAAAATATTTAGTCTTGTAGTTTTGATTTTTTTTTTGGCCCTTCACCTTTCTACCCAAAATTATGCTACCATCAGTCCTATGAAATGGGTTTTCTAAGACCTGCAAAGATCTAAGCCAAATATTCTACCTCGAGAGCTCTGTTCTTATCTGTCTCATGCTCTAGTCTACATTATCTCTTTGGAGATCTCACCCACTCTATTAGAATATAATGACAATCATGCAATCTATTCATTCCTTTTTATTTCCTTGCTTGTTCTCTTTCTCTCAGCTCTTTCTTAAGCTCCAAACCCAAATATCCAGATGTTTATACTGGCTATATTCAACTGAATATATTTGTATTTCAATATAATAGCTGAAATCATAAGGAACTCAGTTCATTATACTTGCATCCTTATCTTTTATCTATTTCCATTCTCAGTGACTAATACCACAATATACCCAATCACTCAAGCCAGAAAACTCGGAGTCACTCGGGTGTTTCACACCCATATACTACATCAAATAGGTGGCTAAGTGTTAATTTTGCTTCCTTACCATCTCACGTTGTTCCCGAGCTTTACTTCCAGTGACATCAGAGTGTTCTAACATATGTAAATTTATACTATGATTTATTCGCACATTTCTCCCCTTATTCTAGGACCATAAACTTCATATGGGATCAAGTCTTGGTATTCCCAACACATAATTATGGTGTTTTCTAGTACTTAGAAAATATATCATGTCTTTTTAAAAAAACAATGTTAAGGTGCTAAAATTAGGAATTTCTAACAAATGAAAAGTACCTAAGAATAATAAAGATTCACACTGAATAAAATAATGGAAAATTTCTTTTAGACTATTAAAGAATAAACTATTAATGTTGAATATGAAATGTAAGAATGTATAATGAAAACAAATTATTCATGATCCCAACTGCTAATATTTTTTATTCCCTTTTGTTTACTATTTTTATCAAATTATACATCCTTACAATTTTAAAGATCAAATAGCTTTTTAAGGCTGTTGGTGAAGAACAAATGTCCCTGATGCTTTTTTCCATATACTAAGTATCATAATAGCTTGCTGCTTCTGTATTTTTCAACTTTGGACCTTGTTTATTGTTTCACAATGGAAGATGTGAACAGCTCTTTCACCAACTCCCATCTCCTCTCCTCGCATACACACACACTTCCCATCCTCCTGACTTTCCAATATTGTTATATATATGTGGGTGGGTTTTTTTTGTGCATTATGACTAATATAAATATTGAGCCAAAATGTACAGTATGACTAAATTTCCATTCTTAAACAACTTCATTTCCCCCCATGGAGTTAATTATCTTGATTATTAACTTACTCAATTTTCTACATACTCATCTTTAATTCATCCCCTATTCTGCTACAAGAAAAGATATCTTCAATACTCTACCATTTTTTTGTTAGAGATGCCTTTCTCTAGCCCTTCTAACTTGTTCTAAAATGGACTGCCTGTTCTCTAGATTTGCTTCTCAGTTGTCATCTTGGCATGTCCCTTTATCCTATCATCCCAGAAATACTCTTCCTTCAATTCTGTTAGATTCTTTAGACTCTTATCTTCTTTCTTGGTTTACTCCCTATTTTGTTGAATCACCAACTCCAGGAAATTCCTGAGAAAGAGCATTTTGAGATTTTTTTTTTTGGTATCATTAATCTACAATTACATGAAGAACACTATGTTTACTAGGCTCCCCCCTTCACCACGTCCCCCCCACAAACCCCATTACAGTCACTGTCCATCAGCGTAGTAAGATGCTGCAGAATCCCTACTCGTCTTCTGTGTTGTACAGCCCTCCCTGTGCACCCCCCCAAACATGCTAATTGTAATGCCTCCTGTCTTCCCCCCACACCAACCCTCCCTTCCCACCCATCCTCCTCAGTCTGTTTCCCTTTGGTAACTGTTGGTCCATTCTTGGGTTCTGTGATTGTGCTGCTGTTTTGTTCCTTCAGTTTTTCTTTGTTCTTATACTCCACATATGAGTGAAATCATTTGGTACTTGTTTCTCTCCACCTGGCTTATTTCACTAAGCAAAATACCCTCTAGCTCCATAAATGTTGTTGCAAACGGTAGGATTTGTCTTCCTCTTATGGCTGAATAATATTCCATTGTGTATATGTACCACATCTTCTTTATCCATTCATCTACTGATGGACACTTAGGTTGGTTCCATTTCTTAGCTATTGTAAATAGTGCTGTGATAAACATAGGGATGCATCTGTCTTTTTCAAACTGGACTGCTGCATTCTTAGGGTAAATTCCTAGAAGTGGAATTCCTGGGTCAAATGGTATTTTTATTTTGAGCATTTTGAGGAATCTCCACACTGCTTTCCACAATGGTTGAACTAATTTACATTCCCACCAGCAGTGTAGGAGGGTTCCCCTTTCTCCGCAATCTTGCCAACATTTGTTGTTGTCTTTTGGATGGTGGCGATCCTTACTGGTGTGAGGTGATATCTCATTGTGGTTTTAATTTGCATTTATCTGATGATTAGCGATGTGGAGCATCTTTTCATGTGTCTGTTGGCCATCTGAATTTCTTCTTTAGAGAACTGTCTATTCAGCTCCTCTACCCATTTTTTAATTGGATTATTTGCTTTTTGTTTGTTGAGGTGTGTGAGCTCTTTAAATATTTTGGATGTCAGCCCTTTATTGGTTCTGTCATTTATGAATATATTCATACTGTAGGATACCTTTTTGTTCTATTGATGGTGTCCTTTGCTGTACAGAAGCTTTTCAGCATTTTGAGATTTTTTTACATCAGAAAATACCTTTATCCTATCCTCATTTAATATTTAGTCTTGACAAAGAATAATTTTCATTCCAATTTTGAAGGTACTACTCCACTATCATCTAGCTTCTAGAGTTGTTACTGAAAAGTCTGATGGCATTCTGATTTTTTTACCTTTATATATGACTTGCTTTTTCTCTCTGTAAGCTTGAGGACATTCTTTGCATCCACTGTTCTTAAATGCCAGGATACTGTATCTTGGTCTTGGTCTTTTTATATCCATGGTGCTGAGCATTCAACTGCCCTTTCAATATGAAGACCCATGTTCCTTCAGTTCTGGGAAAATTTCTGGTTTTACTTTTTTGATAATGTCCTTTCTATGTTTTCAGTGTTCTGTCTTCTAAGAACTCTTGTTAAGATAATGGATCTCTGAATTAATCATTTCCCCCCCCTCATTTTGCTTCTTCCATCTTTGTTTCCTAGTTTCTGGTAAATTTCTTCCACTTTATCTTTAACCCTCAGTACTCACTTCTAATTTCCAAGAATTAAAAAAAAAAATCCATTGGCTACTCCTTGTTTAGTCAGATCTTTTTTCATGGCTACCACCTTATCTCCTTGGGGAAATTAATGGGTTTTTTTTGGAAGTTCCATCTGGCATCACTCATTGTGACCTCCAACTTCCTACTTTTCCATTAGCTTGTTTTGGTCTTTGCCTTCTATAAAACAGATTTTTCTCAAATGACAGGTAATCACTATCCACATTTAAGAGTAAGGCACTAAAATACTGAAGGTTTTGTAGGTATGGATAGGACTTGCATGCTAGTGTGATATGACTGGGTCATTTCACTGGATCTCCCTTCTTGGCTAGTTCAATTTCCTGTGGAGAAATCTTTCAATTCATGCTGACAACTATACACCTTACTTTCAGCATTCTGGCTGGCTGCTGAAAGGAGGCTGAGATCTTGATTACATCAAACATGTTATGAAAAGCCTAACCTAAATAATCAATTACTTTATAGATCATCGTCATATATAAGTAATTCTAAAAATGATTTAAAGTAACTTAAAGTTGTTTAAAACATATCAGGCAAGAAGTCAGAAGTAGGTAAAAATGGTGAGACAAGAAAATAAAGATCGGTATCTAAAATAGAATTAGGAGTAGTACTATTATAAAAACTGTTTATCAGATACATATACATAATGGAATATTATTCAGCCCTAAAAAGAAAAGAATTCCTGCCATTTGCAATATCATAGATGGATTGAGAGGGTATTATACTCAGTGAAATAAGTCAGGCAGAGAAAGACAAGTATGATTTCACTTATTTGTGGAATAAATACAAAGCAAAACAGAGTGAACAAAACAGCAATGAACTCACAGACACTAAGAAGGGACTGCTGGTCACCATGGGGGAGAGGTTGCAGTGGGTGGGTCAGGAGGGTAACGGGGATAAAGGGGCATGGAAATTCTCAATCATAAAGTAAGATGGTCATGGGGATAGTAGTACAGCATGGAGAATATAGCCAATGATTCTATAACATCCTCCTGTGTTGACAAATACTAGCTGTACTAGTGGGGGTGAGGATTTAATAATATGGACAACGGTTGAACCACTATGTTGTAAAACTGAAACTAATATACTGCTGTGTATCAATTAAAAAAGAAAAGAAGAAGAAAAATATGTATACCATTAAGTACACATACACTTGCAAAAGGCAGACCAAAGATCAGGTTCATAGCTTACTAAGAACTATGTTAAATATGTTAATTCTGTCTTACTCTAAATCATTTAGAACAGGCTATGGAATAGCTATTCTTCTGCTTCTCCCACCTTAGAAATGTTTTACGGATGGCTGAAGTTTCATGAGCATAAATTAGTGGAAGAAAGGCAATTCTTTGGTAGAGACTCATAATAGAAGGTACAGATATATACAAATGAGTTTTTGGTGTTACTCATTTCCCTCCTCCTCCTTAGGCACAAGTAAAAGAACAAGGAGAAAATAGCTCTCAATAGCTCTGAATTGTGACTCCTACTATCCTAGGCACGTTGGTAGGAGGAAAAGAAAAGGTCTCTTGCAAACTGCATGCCAGGCTCCCTCTGGAAAGAGACTGGAAATACTGTTTAAGTCCCTGTAAGTATATGAGCTCAAAGGTCAGCTTCTGGAAATATTCTGCAGCTATGTGCATATTTAGAGACTTGTATTCACAGAAACACATCTTACAAGGCACAATTCTTTAATATTACATTTAGAAACCAGGAAATCTTTTTATATCATATTTGAAAGAAAAGTATTCACCTTTGATAAACTGTCAATAGTGTTTTAAAGGGGGGGGGGCAAGAAGTACAGTATTTAAAATATAACACCAGAAAATAAATCAGTTTCTGATAAATTCAGTGGAAAGGGAAATGAACCCTATATATTTTCATGCCTTCTGGATTAAGTCTTTAGCATTCTGCCTATACTCAGTCTTATTCACTCATCCATCCATGTACCTCCACATGCATCCATGCGCAATATATGTCACTAGCACAAAATAATACAAAAAGTCTGTATATACGGTACTCACAGTACACTGCAGGAGACAAGACACGTATGTCAGTAAAAAATAATGTACCAAGTGCTATCGTATAGGTATATGCAATCTTGTCTGGTGGTAAGTAAGGACCAGTTAGGAAAAATAACATTTATAGGCTAAAATTTTCTTCAAAAAGAATACCTTACAGAAAAATGTAACTACGCAAAATAGCATTTTTGGTTTCTAAAATACTTGAGCATGTTTAAAATACAGCATTATAAAGGTAGCCCTTTAATCTTTTACAACTAACATTTCTATAACATTATAGATGTCAAGATGCATTTACATGCACAGTGTCTCTTTTTTTCTTCACAATGTCCACTTTAGAAAGGTACATAACTTAAAGATGAGGAAATGGAGGTTCAAAGGAAAGAAATAACTTGTTCACAATGACAAAGTTGGTAACCAAAACTGAATTCATATCTTCTGCTCCAAATTCCATTTTTTCCTCAACTAAAGTAAAATGTCTTTTAAAAGACAGGCAACTTGACATTAAAATTTTTGTTGTGTGTCAAAAAGAAATGAGGGCAGAGAATGTTTGCTGTTAAAGAGAAAGAAAAAAAGGATTTTCCAGCAGAAAGGTATGAGATGATATCAAATCCAATCTAGCACAATCTAGCATATTACAAAGCATGCTCTATCTTATTCACTAGAGAGCAGAGACGGTGTATTGATTAACAACTCTTTCAGATTAATGAAAAATTATCTCATTTTTATTTTATAAAGACACTGACATTTTTTATCCCTGTTAGCTCCTTAATTTGGACTCATACTAATTTAGAGTATATGCCAGCAGTATCTTGGAAGAGCGGGACCTCTTGTGTCATTGCTTCTCCATACTCTGGGAGAGACTGAGGGTGTTAGAATGTAATAGGTCATAGAGCATTAACAAGAAACACTGGAAGGTTCTTCTCTTATTGTGATGAGTAAAAGAATAAATTCATACAAAGTATTTAGAACACATCTTATTTCATAGCGAAAACACACAAATATTGCCATGAGAAGGTAATACAATGTAGTCCACAAAATAACACAAAATAAATGATCATGAAGGACAAGTTATTCATAATATTTAGCTTCACACCCGTCACTATACTGTCATGGGAATGCTCAGTACATTTTTTACTGCAGAATCTAAAATCCATTATTGTCACCTGATTCTTCACATTAAGTTATTTGACTTTGGGAAAAATTCACTGGAGTCTATTGACTCAAAAAAGATAGACAAATGCAAGCACCTGAAAATGAAAAGGTACAAGAACCTCAGATAAAAAAATAATTTATGTGACATTACATCACTAAATCTAAGTATGAAAAATTTCAGTAATTCCACATGTTTAGATTAATGGGCAATTTTATCTTCATTTACAATAAAGGCATAAAAGAACTGTGTACACTTCCATGCATATTATTGAAATATTCTTCAAAGAAAATGTTATTTATGGCAGAGAGCTTCAAACAGAGAAATTACAGGCTTCATGGAATGCAGAATATAGAAAGATATTAAATGTGATGGCAGTCAAGACAGAGTGTTCATCCAATTTAAAGAGAAATGCTGCATATGTTGCCAGACTTGATAAAGGATATTCAAATATTTTGTAGATCCTTTACTTCTACCACTATCACTAGTCTATTCAACAGAAAAACAACGTATGAGGTAATTTTTTTAAGGAAATTTCCTAACCTTACATCAACAGAGGGGTACTTGAGCTTGAGGTCACCATGAAAATAAACCTGTACCTAAGTGTCTAGAGTTTGGGGTTCACACAGACCAGGGTTTGACTGTTCCTGGAGAAACTTGTGTGAAAGGTTGATTGGATTTCCTGCTGGTATCAAAGCAAGGAGGGAGAGTGGTCATGGAAAAAGATCTGCATGTTTACTAGAAGCAGGGAAATGTTGTGTGTTTCTATGCACCAACCTACACTGTGGATTGGAGCTGAGAGGCATCTGCAAACTGATCAACAGGAACAGGTAAGAGTATAATGCAGAAGCTTTAAGTGTATAGTGGATGTAGTGCATTGCTCAGATCCCCTCTTCTGGACCAAGATACACACTTCCCCAATTTCTGAGTATTGCTTGCTTACAATTTACAGCTGAGCTCCTCACCAGGCCCTGCCATGGCCAAAGGTAGTAGCTTCACTTAAGGGTTATGCCTCCTTGCTGTCAGCAGCTTGCGTCTAATAACTGTGCCCCATGTGGGGGCACAAAACCCTAGCCCTCTTACCTCAATTTAGAACACCTTGGAAGGGCATCCTAGTATCAAGAACTCCCTTTGAGCTTGGCTGAAGGCCTTTGTTGCAGCTGCTCCACAGTTCAGCTTCTCACTTTGTCTTATCCTGCTGCTGTCACATCATTACAGGTATTGTTCCTAAAACATGTTGCTCCTCCTCTTGCCTCTGCAATCACCTGCAAATTTCTGTCTCAGAATCCTAAGGTACCCAACTACAGCAGATGCTATTGAGAGTGGTCCTAGAAGCAAACTCTAAAAACTCTAAAACAGGATTTTGCGGCTGTATTACATGCTGGCTGACCATGAGATGGAGTACTAACTGCCCTGGCATATGGTGGTCATGTAACTGATCAAACTTTGCAGGCCTTTGAGAGGTACCAGAGAAGTAATAATTAAAATGACTATAATTCCTTTCTCCAACCCTCACAGCCAGTTGAATACACCTTCTCCATCTTTGGAGAAAAGAGTTTATTCTCAAAATAAGAATAACTTTCTGGGTTTACATATCAGCACAGTGGAGAACAGTTTTAAAGTACTTAAATCAGGAGGATTAAATAAAAGTTTTCTCAGACAGAATGAGTTCATAGTTTCCCCTCACCACTGTCATATAAAAACTCTTCCCCTGCTTGGCTTCTAGAAGGCTGGAAAACAATCTTATGCCATCCAGACAGGACAGTAGGGTATTTCTGGAGAGACTACCTGTTCCAAGGGAAGAACCTACAAATATTAACATTTAGGAGACTTCAAACAAAACAGCATTCTTGTCCTCTAGACACTGTCCAGAGACGCCTACCAGTCAGCAAGCTCTATACATCACACATCTTATCAAGCAGGCTTTTTAGATCTTCATTTAAATATGAAGAAGATCTCTAACTTGAAAAATAAATCCAATAGAGCAATAACATGAAGGATCTTGGGGAAATCTATGACCATGCAGGAAGCAGAACAAATCATTTAATTAATATCCTCAGAGAGTTAAAATGGGCACCCAGAAACAGGAAATCTCATGGAAAGACTGTGAGAATTCCACATGGAATTAATGGTAGGGATAGGCCATGATAGCATCTATGCTACAGATTTAAAGAGTCCTGGTTAGAGAAGGATGTAAGGTATCTTGTATATAAGGATATGCAAAATCCCAGAGGGGTTCTCAAAAATAGTAAACTGACCAACGTGTTTGGCCTTAATTAGAGGCATTTTTAGAGTTATATCAGAGATAGTAGGGAAGAATAAGAACAGATGTATGGAAAACTAAATAACAAAGAACAAGGCAATCTATTAATCCAGGTAATAAACAAAAATTTAAAAAGTCCAAAATACAATTACAAAATGTTGTGAGTTTCTGAGCAGCAATCATTTAAAAAAATTCTTTGCAGGAGGTCAATAAATAATGACTAAAAATTAAAAAGCAAAACAAACAGTTTTCATCTTGTTACAGAGGTAAGTACTAGAATAAATACCTACAACAGTTGATTTTGGCTAAAGGTACTGGGAAGTGAGCAGAGATGTGAGGGAATCTGCAGTTATCTTTATAACCTGAACAGTACTTTTCAACTTTCTAAACCTTGTGCAAGTATTCCTTGATAAAAATGATAAGTAAAAAAAAAATTTTTTTTTGAAAAACAAAATCCCACTTCAGAACTACTACTAATAGTGCTGATATGCTTTTGCTTGTGAATATGCTTTTGCTTGTGAATAGGTTACAGTGGAATTAAGCATTAAACATACTTGAACATGAGCTTCATTATAACAAAGACTGATTTACCTTTGATATCAAATGCCAGACATTGAAAATGCAAATAGCATTTAAAACCTAGCATGGTTTGTAGTATTACATCAAAACAAATTAAACATGAAGATGCCATTAATTTGTAAGCAAACATAATCATGTTTGATTATATTTTTATTAATTATTATACACTTATGCCATCTGAACATATTAAGTATACTATTAAAAATATATTCAATATATAAATCAATTATAAATATGTTAAATAACGTCAGCTAAAATGCAGGAATAGACGTTATATATAGAATGATCATTAAATATTAACAAGTCAAACAAAAAAAGACAGCATGACACTGTAAAATTTTTATTCTACACTACACCCAGTTATCTGACAACAGAATGGCCTTTAAATGTTTGCCAACCTGTTTAATTACCAAATAAAACAGATTTTTTGTAAAGATAATGCTAAATCTGACTATAATAGGAATTAGCAGTAAGTTAAAAAAAAGGGAAAATAAAATATTAATGAGCTGATCAGGCTACGAATGAAATACGACATAAGATGGTATGACTAAAAAGTGAAATGGGTTGAGTTTATTTTGAAAATGTATATTATTGATTTTTTATCATACTTACATCTCTGTGCCCACTACTAGCAGAATCATGGAGTGGAGTGTCATCATCTAATCCTTGTGTGTTAACATCTGCTCCAGCTGCTATAAGTATCTTAGCAACATCATAATATCCAACATTGCAAGCTTCATGCAGTGGTGTCCAACCTAAAGTTGGAATATTAACATATAATTAACTTGTATTAATAGAATATATGTTTTTTTATATGCACAGCTATCTGTGACATATTGATTACACATATACATAGCACAGAAGGAAAAAGGAGTGACAAACAAGCTGCTGGAAGTATGTATCTAAAAACACCATCGATTTTACTGAAGTTTCATTCATGGTAGGATTATTTCCATTGGAGCTAAATTACTTGACTGAACTACTAACAATTTAAGCTTATCCAATAAATATAAACTTGCTATAATTTATAATAATCATTTGATTACGGAAAAAGAAGGGAAAATACTAATAAGCTCATTAGGGTCTTACAGTAAGCAAAACCCCTATGTTTTAAGGGCTTTCATCTGGCGATATAATCTTTTACAGACTTAATATTTACTTTAACTGAAATTAATTTATCATTTTAGTCACTTGTGCAATAAAAGTTACATGTTCAAGAGAGAAAAATTCTACCACCCAGGTATAATAATTTAGAAAATCTTGCATAAATCCTACTGACTTCCCTCCCTCTCATATTTATAATTAAGAAAAAACTGAGGAGTTATTTAACCTGCTTCTTCTACAGTGAAAATAATTCCCCATGACATTATATTTTCTACAGCATAGTATTACACTGAATTAACCATAATTTATTTAAACAAGCTCCTAAAATGGGGAATTTAGATTATTTGTAATTTTTAAGTATGAGAAATAGTGTTGCAATACATTTTCTTAAAACTAAGTCTTAATGCACTATAACTAAATGTTTAAGATAACTTCTAAAATTCCTGAGGTAGAATTACTACATAAAATACATTGTTTTGATTTCTTATAGTATCTATCAGATACTATCTAGAAAGGATGCTGTACATTTTAAGTCTCATTCTTTAAAGCAAATCCTGTGTATAACCCTTTTTGCTACTCAACCAAATAGAGAAACAAATTCCAGGTGTACTCTAACTAGGCTACATCTAAAAGCAAAACGAAATCAAAATTTGGAAAATGCAAAATATAGAAAGGTATAGTTTTATGATAGGGGGAGAGAAAACCTTCTTAAATAAAATATCAAAGAACCCATAAATGAAAATATAAACTGATATGATTGAATAAAAAATTTAAACCTCAGTACAATAAACAACACTTATGAAAATTCAAATACAGCCACTGAGTAAAAACCTGTACGTATTTCATAGAAAATTAAAATCTACACCAAATGAAAGGCTCTTATGTATTAATTATACTGTCAAATTATAAGAAAAATAGGTAAAGTACTAGATCTGGCAATTCACAGAAACATGTAAGTTTATAACATTCACAAGAAGAAATATTCACTGTCAATGCTGAATAAGAATATCCAAACTACAATCAGATCTTTCTCTCATTTGTTAGAATGTTATTAATCAAACCGATAATATCCTTTTAGTAAACATGTGAAGAAAAGGGCTCCATCATACACTCTTGATGGTAGTGTGAACTGATTAAAAATATTTTTTGGATGGCCATTTACCTGTATTAAAAATTTTTAAATAGTCATCCCCTTTGATTTAACAGTTTCTAGTCTACTGAAATCCTTCTGTAATTATACACAAAAATATTTCTACAAAAGTGTTCACTAAAGTATTACCCATGAATCTATACAATATTACGCAGTTATAAAAATGAATAAAGTGTATATATATATATATATATATATATATATATATATACTGATAGAAATGTTTGTAAGACATTAAAAAAATGGTAGGTTGCAGAACTATAGATAAAGATGGAATGATTTGATTTTTTTTAAAAAAAGGCTAATATATAAGTAAATGTTCATTGTGTATGTATGGTAATAAAAATGCATGGAAAGGATAACCTCAAACTTGTTAACAATAATTCTGTGGAAAAGAAAGAAACCGGAATGGGATTGGGAAAAAGACAGTGGAATAGGAAAGCAAGGTGGAAACTTCCTTCCACATACACATCAAGGAAGCAACTATAGCAAATACAACTAACCCTGAAAATGACTTGAAGACTGCAGAACAGACCATATCATATACACTGATGATGAAGGAAAGGCCACACAGATAAGGGTTAAGTGGCAGAGCCACAACTGATCAGGGTGCAAGCTCTTCCCTCATCCTAGCCCACAAGTGGGAGGAAAAGGAAAGGAGCAGGGAGGAGATGCACCCAGGAATCCTGCACACTTGGCTCTGGAGATCTGCTCTGGGACCATGAGTCCACATTGCATTGGGCTTTCGTGATAAATGGGGCTAGAAACCAGGAAGAGTTGGAGCTGAGAGGCTGAGACCCCTCTTACTTGTGGAGGACAGGCATGCCCTGCCAGTCCCACTGAGACCCAAGACAAAGGCAAAAGTTTTAAAGATTTACTAGCAGCAGGAAGATTTGCCACAAGGGTCGGGGATGGAGGGAGGTCTCTCTGGAGAAGAAAGTACAGGTAGAAGTTGCTTCCCCAGCCCTCCCTCAGGCCAACTGGTGCTAGTGGGAGCCAGCCCCAAACATTCCCCTTGCTGGCAGCTCACCTTGCAGTGCTCTCACCTGTGCAGCCTCCACACCCAACCCTCCCAGAAGGATCCCAGCAGAAGTGCAGTTGCTAGGCTCACAAAGAGCCCACTGAGGTGAGCTGACATTCACTGCTGACAGAGATCAGCGACTGCCTACAGACAGGCAAAAAGGTGGCCCAGCCCATAGCTCAGCAACAGCAACTGAGGCTCTACTACAGAAGATAATCAGGCACCAGTGAGCAAAGAGTCTTGAGTTTTTGGGTACCTCAGGACTCCTTCTTCATATAGCTATTACTCTCTAGACCAGGAGGCATAGTGGCTCTAATACAAAGGAAGAGAGACACAGAAACCCAGACAGAAGGAGAAGGCAGAGAAATAAGTTCCAAACAGAAGAAAAGGATAAGACACAAGAAAAAGGGCTAAATGAAATGGAGATTACCAATCTTCTTGATAAAGATTTAAAAGTAAGAGTCACAAAGATGTTCACTGAACAGGGAAAAAATATTGATGATCTCAGAGAGAACTTCAACAAAAAGAAAGTGCGAAAAAGAGCCACTCATAGCTGAAGAACACAATAACTGAAATGAAAAATACAATGGAAGGAATGAATAATAGATTGCTGCAAGTAAAGGAGACAGTCAATGAGATGGAAATTAGAGAACAGGAACACAATGAAGCTGAGGAACAGTGCAAAAAACAATCTGTAAACATGAGAGGATCTGACAACTCCAAAGAAAAAATATTTGAATAATACGGGTACCAGAAGAACAAAGAGACAAGGGGTAGAAAATCTTTTTGAAGAAATAATTGCTAAAAACTTTCCCAATCTAGGTAAAGAAACAGATACCCAGGTACTGGAAACAAAGAGAGCCCCTAACAAAAGAAATCCCAAGAAGATGACACCAAGACATATAGTAATTTAAATAGCAAAGATTAAAGATAAAGAAAGAGTATTAAAAGCAGCAAGAGAGAGCTGACAGCTACCTATAAGGGAAATCCCATAAGGCTATCAGCAGATTTCTCAGCAAAAACTTTACAGGTTGGAATGGAATGGCATGAAATATTTAATGTACTGAAAAAGAACCTACAACCAAGAGTCTTCTACTGAGCAAGGTTATCATTGAGTATTGAAAGAGGGATTAAAAGTTTCCCCGATAAGTTAAAAGAATTCACCACCACTAAACTGGCCTTATGGGGTATGTCAAAGGGACTTCTGTAGACAGAAATCTTCACAGGCCTAAATATTTTTCATTAGTGAAAATAAACCCACAAGAAGTTTACTGCAGCACTATTTACAATAGCAAAGATATGGAAGCAACCTAAGTGTCAATCAGTAAATGAACAGATAAAGAAGATGTGGAACATATACACAATGGAATACTATATAGCCATAAGAAGAAAACAAATACTACTATTTGCAACAACATGGATGGAGCTAGAGGGTATTATGCTGATTGAAATAGGCAGAGAAAGACAACTACCAAATAATTTTGCTCATTTGTTGAGTGTAACAAGGAAGCAAAACTGAAGGAACAAAACAGCAGCAGACTCACAGACTCCAAGAAGGGACTAGTGGTTACCAAAGGGCAGAGCACAGGGAGGGTGGGAGGAGAGGGAGGGAGAAGGGGATTGAGGGGCATTATGATTAATACACATGGTATGTGGAGGGTCATGGGGAAGACAGTGTAGCACAGAGAAGACAAGCAGTGACTCTGTGGCATCTTACTATACTGATGGACAGTGACTTCAATGGGGTATGCGGGGGATGTGATAATATGGGTGAATGCAGTAACCACAATATTTATCATGTGAAACCTTCATAAGAGGGGGTATCAATGATAACTTAATTAAAAAAAAAAAAGAAAGCCCACAGGATAGGTAGGAGATCAACTGTTTACTGAGCAGTATGAAGTGAAAAACGAAAGGTAATAAAATAAACTATACACAAAAATCAGTGAAGGAGTACACAAAAATGCAGATTATGACATCTAATAAAATAAGTGTAGAGGATGGAGAAGAATGCAAACGAATTACTTTTACATTGTGTTCAAAACAGAGCAACCATCAACTTTAGACTCTTACATAGTTAGAAAACTATAAACTTTGAGGTAAACACAAACATAAACACTGTAATAGATACACAAAACATTTAAGAAAAGAAATATAATCACATCATTAAGGAAAACCATCAAGTAACATGAGAAGAGCATGAGGAAGAAAGGAACACAGAGAACTATAAAAGGAAACATAAAACAATTAATAAAATTACAGCAAGTACATACTTATCAATAACTACCTTAAATGTAAATGGACTGAATGGACCAATCAAAAGATATAGGGGGCTGTCACTATTTGCAGATGACATAATATTGTTCATAAAAATCCCTAAAGACTCCATGCCAAAACTACTAGAAAAAATATCTGAATTCAGCAAAGTTGCAGGATACAAAATTAATACACAGAAATTTGTTGCTTTCCTATA
Organism: Manis pentadactyla; assembly: GCF_030020395.1. Taxonomy (NCBI): domain Eukaryota; kingdom Metazoa; phylum Chordata; class Mammalia; order Pholidota; family Manidae; genus Manis; species Manis pentadactyla. The sequence continues at coordinate 109,974,178 of NC_080024.1, forward strand.
CACTAACAATGAACTAGCAGAAAGAGAAATCAGGAAAACAATTCCATTCACAATTGCATCAAAAAGAATAAAATACCTAGGAATAAACCTAACCAAGGAAGTGAAAGACCTGCAACCTGAAAACTACATGATACTCTTAAGAGAAATTAAAGAGGACACTAACAAATGGAAACTCATCCCATGCTCTTGGCTAGGAAAAATTAATATTGTCAAAATGGTCATCCTGCCTAAAGCAATCTACAGATTCAATGCAATCCCTATCAAAATACCAAAAGCATTCTTCAATGAACTGGAACAAACAGTTTTAAAATTCATATGGAACCACAAAATACTCCAAATAGCCAAAGCAATCCTGAGAAGGAAGAACAAAGCAGGGGGAATCTTGCTCCCCAACATCAAGTTCTACTACAAAGCCACAGTAATTAAGAAAATTTGGTACTGGCACAAGAATAGACCCACAGACCAGTGGAACAGAACAGAGAGTCCAGATTTAATCCAAACATACTTGGTCTATTAATATACGATAAAGGAGCCATGGACATGCAATGGGGAAATGACAGTCTCTTCAACAGCTGATGTTGGCAAAACTGGACAGCTACATGTAAGAGAATGAAACTGGATCACTGTCTAACCCCATACACAAAAGTAAATTCAAAATGGATCAAAGACCTGAATGTAAGTCATGAAACCATAAAACTCCTAGAAAAAAACATAGGCAAAAATCTCTTGGACATAAACGTGAGTGACTTCATCAAGAACATATCTCCCCGGCAAAGGAAACAAAAGCAAAAATGAACAAGTGGGACTATATCAAGCTGAAAAGCTTCTGTACAGCAAAGGACACCACCAATAGAACAAAAAGGCATCCTACAGTATGGGAGAATATATTCATAAATGACAGAACCGATAAACAGTTGACATCCAAAATATATCCACCTCAACAAACAGAAAGCAAATAATCCAATCAAAAAATGGTCAGAGGAGCTGAACACACAGTTTTCCAAAGAAGAAATTCAGATGATCAACAGACACATGAAAAGATGCTCCACATCGCTAATCATCAGAGAAATGCAAATTAAAACCACAATGAGATATCACCTCACACCAGTAAGGATCGCCACCATCCAAAAGACAAACAACAACAAATGTTGGTGAGGTTGTGGAGAAAGTGGAACCCTCCTACACTGCTGGTGGGAATGTAAATTAGTTCAACCATTATGGCAAGCAGTATGGAAGTTCCTCAAAAAACTCAAAATAGAAATACCATTTGACCCAGGAATCCCACTCCTAGGAATTTACCCTAAGAATGCAGCAGCCCAGAAAAAGACATAGGCACCCTTGTTTATCGCAGCACTATTTATAATAGCCAAGAAATGGAAGCAACCTACGTGTCCATCAGTAGATGAATGGATAAAGAAGATGTGGTACATATACACAAATGGAATATCATTCAGCCATAAGAAGAAAACAAATCCTACCATTTGCAACAACATGGATGGAACTAGAGTATTATGCTCAGTGAAATAAGCCAGGCGGAGAAAGACAAATACCAGATTATTTCACTCATACGTGAAGTATAAGAACAAAGAAAAAAACTGAAGGAAAAACACAGCAGCAGACTCACAGAACCCAAGAATGGACTAACAGTTACCAAAGGGAAAGGGACTGGGGAGGATGGGTTGGAAGGGAGGGATATGGGGGGGAAGGGGAAGAAAGGGTTCATTATGATTGGCATGTATAATGCGGCAGGGGCCCACAGGAAGGGCTGTACAACACAGAGAAGACAAGCAGTGATTTTACAACATCTTACTACGCTGATGGACAGTTACTGTAATGGGGTATGTGGGGGAGACTTGGTGATGGAGGGAGTCTAGTAAACAATGTTCCTCACGTAATTGTAGATTAATGATACCAAAAAAAAGAAAAAAGATACAGGGCGGCAGAATGGATAAAGAAACAAGATCTAGGATTAAAGACGGCGGTGTGAGAGGTAAGATAGAGGCTTCCCCCTAAAACCGCATGTAATACGAAAATATAATTAATATAACTAATCCTGAAAGAGCAACAGGAAAGGTGGCTGCGCCAGACTGCATACACCTGGAGAGAAGAACAGAGCTCATGGAACAGGATAACATATCAAAGCCAAGACTCAGCGGGACCCAAGCCCTTCCCCGACCTCAGCTCACTGGTAGAGGAAGAGAAACAGAGTGGGGAGGGGGTGGAATCCTGGGACTTCTGAACACCTAGCTCTGAAGATCTGCTCTGGGAGAACAAACCTACATTACATGGTGCGCTGGTGATTAGGGGGAATGGAAAGCTAAGATAGGCAGAATACCTGGAGAGACTGAGATTGCAGCTGCTTGTGGAAAACAGGGATCTATATCTGGCTGCTCTGGGACAAAAGAAAGGCAGGCAGTCTGAGAGACTTCCTAACAGTGAGAGGGCTGCTAAAGGGGTAAGGAATGCACAAAGCTTACTGCTCAGGAGAAAGAACAGGTAGACAAAATTGTCTGGGTGCACTCTGCCCAGCAGGTTGGTAACTTTTGCGATCTTCAGGTGCTCCAGCCCCCTGGCTGGGTACCAGTTCCAGGGCCCCTTCTGTGATACGCAACCTGCTGTGCCTTCCTCGTGGCCAGCCTGCACCTGGCTTCCAAACCAGAAAACCCTGCCCTGGCGGAAGGCAAGCCAGAGGGAAGCCTCGCATACAGCAGCAACAAATGCAAAGCATAGAGGCTTATATACCTGTGTTCTCAGCTGACTGGTTTTGGAAGTGAAGACAGACATAGCAGCCAGGAACCAAGAAACAGTTCTTTCTAAGCCCTAGGCACCAACACCACTCCCCTGCCACCCCTGGCACTGCTCCAGGGGCTGAGCAGCTCCAGAGAGTAGAGCTTCTGGGCACTAGAGGGCTCCACATACAGATACGAATCGTCAAAGGTACCTGGTTCAAAGCAAAATTCTACATACACCAAAAAAAGATACAAATGAAACCGATTTCATAAATTTTCCTGAAAGAGATTTCAAAATAAAAATCATAAACATGCTCATAGAGGTATAGAAAAATATTCAACTCAGGAATGAATTCTGGTTGGAGATCCAATCATTATGGAACACAGTATCAGATATGAAACATACAATGGAAGGTTTTTTTATTTTATTTTTTGTTTTTATTCTATTAACCTTTATTTATTTATTTTTTATTTGGGCACCATTAATATACAATTACATGAGCAACACTGTGGTTACTAGATTCCCCCCATTATCAAGTCCTCAACATATGCTGCATTACAGTCACTGTCCATCAGTGAAGTGAGATGCTATAAAATCACTACCTGTCTTCTCTGTGCTATACTGTCTTCCCTGTGCCCCCCCACTATACTATGTGTGTTAATCATAATGCCCCCTTTTCCCATTATCCCTCCCTTCCCACACATCCTCCCCAGTTCCTTTCCTTTTGGTAACTGTTAGTCCATTGTTGGGTTCTGTGATCTGCCGATGTTTTTGTTCCTTCAGTTTTTTTTGTTACTGTTCTTAAACACTACAGATGAGTGAAATCATTTGATACATGTCTCTCTCTGCCTAGCTTACTTCACAGAGCAAAATACCCTCTAGCTCGATCCATGTTATTGCAAATGGTAGGACCTGTTTTCTTATGACTAAATAATATTCCATTGTGTATATGTACCACACATTCTTTCTCCATTCTCTACTGATGGACATTTAGGTTGCTTCCATTTCTTGGCTATTGTAAATAGCACTGCCATAAACATAGGGGTGCATCTGTCTTTTCTAAACTGGCCTGCTGCATTCTTAGGGTAAATTCCTAGGAGTGGAATTCCTGAGTCAAATGGTATTTCTACTTTGAGATTTTTGAGAAACCTCCATACTGCTTTCCACAATAGTTGAATTAATTTACATTCCCACCATCAGATTAGGATGGTTCCGCTTTCTCTATATCCTTGTCACCATTTGTTGTTGTTTGTCTTTTGGATAGTGGCCATCCTAACTGGTGTGAGGTGGTATGTCATTGTGGTTTTAATTTGCAGTTCTCTGATGATTAGCAATGCAGAGCATCGATTCATGTGACTGTTGGCCATGTGAATTTCTTCTTTGGAGAAGTGTCTGTTCAGATCCTCTGACCATTTTTTAATTGGATTATTTGCTTTTTCTTTGTTCAGGTGTGTGAGCTCTTTATATATTTTGGATGTCAATCCCTCATCAGGTATGTCATTTATGAATATATTCTCCCATTCGGTAGGATACCTTTTTGTTCTACTTACGGTCTCCTCTGCTGTACAGAAGTTTTTGGCTTGATATAGTCCCACTTGTTCATTTTTACTTTTGTTTACCTTGCCCAGGGAGATATGTTCATGAATAAGTTGTTCATCTTTATATTCAAGAGATTTTTCCTATGTTTTCCTCTAAAGAGTTTTATACTTTCATGACTTACATTCAGGTCTTTGATTCATTTCGAGTTTACTTTTGTGTATGGGGTTAGAGAGTAATCCAGTTTCATTCTCTTACATGTAGCTGTCCAATTTTGCCAACAGCAGTTATTCAGGAGGCTGTAATTTCCCCATTGTATATCCATGACTCCTTTATTGTATGTTAATTAGCCATATATGTTTGGGTTAATATCTGGACTCTTTTCTGTTCCACTGGTCTATGGGTCTGTTTTTTTGCCACTAACAAATTGTCTTGATTCTCTGGTCTTGTTTTAGAGCTTGAAGTTGGGAAGAGAGATCCCTCCTGCTTTCTTCTTACCTCTCAGGACTGCTTTGGCTATTCGGGGTCTTTTGTGGTTCCATATGAATTTTAGAACTATTTGTGCCAGTTTGTTGAAGAATGCTGTTGGTATTTTGATAGGGATTGCACTGAATCTGTGGATTACTTTTAGCAGGATGGCCATTTTGACACTATTAATTCATCCTAACCAAAAGCATGGGATGAATTTCCATTTGTTAGTGTCCTCTTTAATTTCTCCTAAGAGTGTCTTGTACTTTTCAGGGTATAGATTTTTCACTTCCTTGGTTAGGTTTATTCCTAGGTAGTTTATTCTTTTTGATGCAGTTATGAATAGAACTGGTTTTCCTGATTTCTCATTCTGCTAGTTCATTGTTAGTGTATAGGAATGCCACAGATTTCTGTGTATTAATTTTGTATCCTGCAACTTTGCTCAATTCAGGTATTAGTTCTAGTAGTTTTGGAGTGCAGTCTTTAGGTTTTTTTTATGTACAATATCATCTCATCTGCAAACAGTGAAAGACTGACTTCTTCCTTACCAATTTGGATGCCCTTTATTCCTTTGTGTTGTCTGATTGCCAAGGCTAGGACCTCCAGTACTACACTGAATAAAAGGAGGGAAAGTAGGCATCCTTGTCTTGTTCCCAATCTTAGAGGAAAAGCTTTAAACTTCTTGCTGTTAAGTATGATATTGGCTGTGAGTTTCTCATATGTGGACTTTATTATGCTGAGGTACTTGCTTTCTGTACCCATTTTGTTCAGAGTTTTTTATCATGAATGGATGTTAAATTTTGTTGAATGCTTTCTGAGCATCTATGGAAATGATATGTGGTATTTGTCCTTTTTTGTTGATGTGATGGATGATGTTGATGGATTTTCTATGTTGTATCATCCTTGCATCCCTGGGATGAATCCTACTTCATCATGGTGTATGATCCTCTTGTTGTATTTTTGAATTCGGTTTGCTAATAGTTTGTTGAGTATTTCTGCATCTATGTTCATCAGGGATATTGGTCTGTAGTTTTCTGTTTTTGTGGTGTTTTTGCCTGGTTTTGGTATTAGGATGATGCTGGCTTCATACAATGAGTTTGGAAGTATTCCCTCCTCTTTTATTTTTTGGAAAACTTTAAGGAGAATGGTTATTATGTCTTCTCTAAATGTTTGACAAAATTTAGTGGTGAATCCATCTGGTCTGGGAGCTTTGTTCTTGGGTAGTTTTTTGAGTTCCAATTCAATTTCACTGATGGTAATTGGTCTGTTCAGATTTTCTGTTTCTTTCTGGGTCAGTCTTGGAAGATTGTATTTTTCAACAAAGTTGTCCATTCCTTCTAGTTTATCCATTTTGTTAGCACATAGACTTTCACAGTATTCTGTAATATTTCTTTGTATTTCTGTGGTGTCCATTGTGATTTTTTCCTTTCTTATTTCTGATTCTGTTTATGTGTGTAGATTCTCTTTTTTTATTAATAAGTCTGCCTTGGGGTTTATCTATTTTGCTTATTTTCTCAAAAAACCAGCTCTAGGTTTCTTTAATTTTTTCTATTCTTTTATTCTTCTCAATATTATTTATTTCTTCTCTGATCTTTGGTATGTCCCCCCTTCTGCTGACATTGGGTCTCATTTGCTCTTCTTTTTCCAGTTTCAATAATTGTGATTTTGACTACTCATTTGGGGTTGTTCTTCCTTCTTTAAATAGGCCTGGGTAGCAATATACTTGCCTCCTAGAACTGCCTTCGCTGTGTACCACAGAAGCTGGGCATTGTGCTGTTGTTTTCATTTGTCTGCATATATTCCTTGATCTCTGTTTTAATTTGATCATTAATCCACTGATTATTTAGGAGCATGTTGTTATGCCTCCATGTGTTCGTGAGCCTTTTTGTTTACTTTGTACAATTTATTTCTAGTTTTATACCTTTGTGTTCTGAGAAGCTGGTTGGTAGAATTTCACTTTTTAATTTTCTGAGGCTCTTTTGTGGCCCAGTATGTGGTCTGTTCTGGAAAATGTACCATGTGCTCTTAAGAATATATATCCTGCTGCTTATTGGTGTAGAATTCTGTGGATGTTTGTTAGTTCCATCTCTTCTAGGGTGTTGTTCAGAGCCTCTGTGTCCTTACTTATTTTAAGTCTAGTTGATCTGTCCTTTGGAGTGGGTGGTGGTTGAAGTCTCCTAAAATGAATGCATTGCATTTTATTTCCCGCTTTAATTCTGTTAGTATTTATTTCACATATATAGGTGCCCCTGTGTTGGGTGCATAGATATTTATTATGGTTATATCAACTTGTTGGATTGGCCCCTTTATTATTATGTTATGTCCTTCTTTGTCTCTTGTTACTTTCTTGGTTTTCAAGTCTATTTTGTCTGATAGAAGTACTACAACACCTGCTTTTTTCTCCTTGTTGTTTGCATGAAATATTTTTTGCATCTCTTCACTTTTAGTCTGTGTATGTCTTTGGGTTTGAAGTGAGTCTCTTGTCACCAGCATACAGATAGGTCTTGCTTTTTTATCCATTCTATTACTCTTTGTCTTTTGATTGGTTAATTCAGTCCATTTACATTAGGGTGATTATTGGTAGATATTTACTTCTTGCCATTACAGGCTTTGGATTCCTCGTTACCATAGGTTCAAGGGTAGCTTCTTTACTATCTAACCATCTAACTTAACTCACTTATTATGCTGTTATAAACACAGCCTGATAATTATCTATTTCTCTCCCTTATTCCTCCTCCTCCACTCTTTGTAATACTAGGTGTTTTATTCTGTACTCCTTGTTTCCCATGAGTGATTTTGTGGACAGTTGATTTTATTTTGCCTTTAGTTAGTATTTGGTTGGTCTACTTTCTTTGCTGTGTTTTTATTTTCTCTTTTGATAGCTATTTAGCCTTAGGCATACTCCTGTCTGGAGCAGTCCCTTTAAAATATATTGCAGAGATTGTTTGTGGGAGGTAAATTCCCTCAACTTTTGCTAATCTGGAAATCGTTTAATCCCTCCTTCAAATTTAAATGTTAACCTTGCTGGATACAGTATTCTTGGTTTGAGGTCCTTCCTTCTGTTTCATTGCATTGAATACATCATACCATTCTCTTCTGGCCTGGAAGGTTTCTGGTGAGAAGTCTGATAATAGCCTGAGGGGTTTTCCATTGTAGATGACCTTTTTTCTCTCTCTGGCTGCCTTTAATACTCTGTCCTTGTGCTTGATCTTTACCATTTTAATTATTATGTGTCTTGGTGTTGTCCTCCTTGGGTCCCTTGTGTTAGGAGTTCTGTGGGCTTCCATGGTCTGAGAGGCTATTTCCTCCCCCAGTTTGGGAAGTTCTCAGCAATTATTTCTTCAAAGACACTTTCTATCCCTTTTTCTCTCTTCTTCTTCTGGTACCCCTATAATGCGAATATTTTTCTGTTTGGATTGGTCACACGGTTCTCTTAATATTCTTTCATTCCTAGAGATCCTTTTATCTCTCTGCCTCAGCTTCTCTGTATTCTTGTTCTCTGGTTTCTATTCCATTAATGGTCTCTTCCACCTCATCCAGTCTACTCTTAAATCTTTCCATTGTTTGTTTCATTTCTGTTATCTCCCATCTGAATTCATCCCTTAATTCTTGGATATTTCTGTGTAGCTCCAACAGCATGGTCATGACTTTAATTTGAATTATTTTCTACGAAGATTGGTGATTTCAGTCTCACCAAGCCCTTTCTCTGGTGCTTGAGGGATTTTGGACTGAACAAGGTTCTTCTGCCTTTTCATGGTGATGGGAATGATCACTGGCAAGTGGTGCCTATGTCAGCTGGGAGAACAAAGTCCCTTTCTGGTTGGCGGTCACCTTGCCTGTCGCTGCTGTCTGTGCCAGTCAACTGCGCTTAGAGAACAGCCTCTGGGTTATTCCCCTAAGCTCCCGTGAATGGGGTGGCCCTCGGAATGGCCTAGGGCACTGGTGGAATTGCAGGTGAATGGAGCATGTTCTACTGTGAGAACAAATCCCCTCTGTGTGTCCTGGATTCTGTGCCAGTATCCGCTAAATGTGCTGGTCAACGGCGCTCAGTAAGCAGCCTCTGGGCCGGTCAGCTGCACACAGGTAGAAGCCTCTTGTGCTAAGCTGTGTGGTTGCTGTAGGTGGGGCTGATCCCCAGGTGTTCTGCAGCAATGGCGAGTCAGCCAGTTTGCTTAGCAGTGCCAGTGGGGGGGGGGTGGTGGAAGGAATGGCAGGCTGCTTATTGCCACAAGGGGCCTTGTAGTTGTGTTGTCACCCAGGGGCTTAGGGCACCTGGAGTTCCTTTAAGTTTCCAGCCTGCTGGGCTGAGTGGGCTAGGATGGTTTTGTCCACCTGTTAAATCTTTGTCCCTTTCAGACTTCTAAAGCACCTAATTTTCTTTTTTCCCAGGGCAGCCGGCTGTGTGAATTTCTTTGCAGTTTAATCTCGGACCTTGCTTTTACGCTTGTCCAATATCCAGTGCACCATGCAATGTGTGTTTATGCTCCCAGGGTTATTTAGCAGCCCTGTGCTTCCACTCCCTACCCTCTCTGATCCCCCTCCTCCCACTGGTGAGCTGGGGTGGGTAGAGTGCTCGGGTCCTGCCAGGTTACGGCTTTATATCCTACCCTTTTCTGTGAGAGATGTTGGGCTCTCGCAAACGTAGCTGATTTATGTACTGTATCTTCTGGTCACTCTTTTAGGAATAGTTGTATATGCTGCATTTTCAAAATATATATGGTTTTGGGATGAGATTTTCACCAACCTACTCATGCCACCATATTGAAAAAAAAGCCCCAGTGAAGGTTTTCAAAGTAGGCTAGATACAGTGGAGGAGACAATAAATGAAATAGAAATTAGAGAAGAGGAATACAAAAAAGCTGAAGCACAGAGAGAAAACAATCTCTAAGAATGAAAGAATATTGAGAGAACTGTGTGACCAAACGAAGCAGAACAACATTCATATTATAGGGGTACCAGAAGAGGAAGACAGAGAAAAATGGATAGAAAGTGTATTTGAGTAGGCAATTACTGAAAAGTCCCCCAGTCTGGGGAAGTAGGTAGTCTCTCAGGGGAGGTACACAGAACTCCCAGCACAAGGTACCCAAAGAAGACAACACCAAGACATATCATATTTAAAATGGCAAAGATCAAGGATAAGAACAGAATATTACAAGCAGCCATAGAGAGAAATGAGACCACATACAAAGGAAAGCCCATCAGGCTAACGTCAGACTTCTCAGCAGAAACCTTACAGGCCAGAAGGGAGTGGCATGATGTATTTAATGCAATGAAGCAGAAGGGCCTTGAACCAAGAATACTTTATCTGGCAAGATTATCATTTAAATTTGAAGGAGGGAATAAACAATTTCTAGATAAGCAAAAGCTAAGAGAATTTACCATAAACCATTGGTACAGTGTATTTTGATGGGACTATTACAAATGGAAGTGTTTCTAAGGTTTAATAGCTGCCACCAGAGTTAATAAAACCACAGTGAATAAAGTAGAATGGTTAATTGCTAAGAAAATGCAAAATTTGTTCAACTGCCCCCAGGGTCAGTTGAGGGATGGAGAGAGAGTGAAGAATATGATACCTATTGTGTGGGGAATGGAGCAGGATGAAAAAGGAGGAGAAAAAAAGAACCCATTGATTGTGTTTGTAGTAGCATACTAAGGGAGTTAAGTTATACTCTTAGACAGTAAGGAAGTTAACCTTGAGCTTTGGTAACCACGAATGTAAAGTCTGCAATGGCAATAAGTATACACCTATCAATAATCATCCTAAATGTAAATCGTCTGAATGCACCAAGCAAAAGACATAGAGTCACTGAATGGATAAAAAAACAAGACACATCTATATGCTGCCTATAAGACACCCACTTTAAACCCAAAGACATATACAGACTAAAAGTGAAGGGATGGAAAAAGATATCTCATGCAACTAACAGGAAGAAAAAAGCAGGAGTTGCAGTACTTGGATCAGACAAAATAGACTTCAAAACAAATAAATAACAAGAGACCAAGAAGGATATTACATAATGATAAAGGGGTCAGTCCAACAAGAGGATGTAACCATTATAAATATCTATGCCCCCAACACATGAGCACCTACATATGTGAAACAAATACTAACAGAATTAAAGTGGCAAATAGAATGCAATGCATTCATTCTAGGAGACTTCTACACTCCACTCACTCCAAAGGACAGATCAGCCAGACAGAAAATAAGTAAGGACACAGTGGCACTGAACAACATATTAGAACAGATGGACCTAACAGACATATACAAAACTCTATACCCAAAAGCAGCAGGATACACATTCTTCTCAAGTGCACATGGAACATTTTCAAGAATAGATAATACACTAGGCCACAAAAAGAGCCTCAGTAATTTGAAAGACTGAAATTGTACCAACCAGCTTCTCAGATCAGAAAGGTATGAAAGTAGAAATAAATTACACAAAGAAAACAAAAAATACCAAAAACACATGAATGTTTCACAACATGCTCTTAAATAATCAATGGATCAATTACCAATTAAAACAAAGATCAAGCAATATATGGAAACAAATGACAACAATAATTCAACACCACAAAAATCTGTGGGATGCAGTGAAGGCGGTGCTAAGAGAGAAGTATATTGCAATACAGGCCTACCTCAGGAAAGAACAATCCCATATGAACAGTCTAAACTCACAAATAACAAAACTAGAAAAAGAACAAATGAGGCCCAATGTCAGCAGGAGGGACATAATAACAATTAGAGCAGAAATAAATAAAATCAAGAATAATAAAAAAATAGAATCAATGAAAGCAAGAACTGGTTCTTCAAGACAATAAACAAAATAGACAAACCTGTAGGCAGACTTATCAAGGAAAAAAGAGTGTCTACACACATAATCAGAATCAGAAATGAGATAGGAAAAATCACTATGGAAACCACAGAAATACAAAGCATTATTAGAGAATACTATGAAAAATTATATGCTAGCAAACTGGATAACCTAGAAAAATGAACAATTTTGTAGAAAAATACAACCTTACAAGACTGACCCAGAAAGAAACTGAAAATCTGAACAGACCAATTACCAGGAACAAAACTGAATTGGTAATAAAAAAACTACCTAAGAACAAAACTCCTGAAAAAGATTGCTTCACCACTGAATTTTATCAAAAATTTACTGAAGACCTAAAACCCATCCTCCTTAAAGTTTTCCTAAAATTACAAGATCAAATACTTCCAAACTCATTCTATGAGGCCAGCACCACTCTAATACCAAAACCAGGCAAAGATACCACAAAAAAGAAAATTACAGACCAATATACCTGATGAACATACATGCAGAAATACTCAACAAAATATTAGCAATCCAAATTCAAAAATAGATAAAAAAGATCATATACCATGACCAAGCAGGATTTATTCCAGGGATGCAAGGGTGCTACAATATTAGAAAAGCCATCAACATCATCCCCCACATCTACAGAAAGGACAAAAACCCATAGATGCCAGAAAAGCATTTGACAAACTTCAACATCCATTCATGATAAAACTCAACAAAACTGGTATAGAGGGCAAGTACCTCAACATAATAAAGGCCATATATGACAAACCCACAGCCAACAACATATTTAACAGTGGGAAGCTGAAAGCCTTTCCTTTAAGATTGGGAACCAGGCAAGGATGTCCACTCCCTCCACTTTTATTCAACATAGTTCCGGAGGTCCTCGCCACACCAATTAGACAACACAAGAAATAAAGGTCATCCAGATTGATAAGGAAGAAGGTAAACTATCACTGTTTTTAGATGATATGATATTGTACATAAAAAACCCTGAAGAATTCACTCCAAATCTACTAGAACTATATCTGAATTCATCAAAGTTGCAGGATACAAAATTAATACAGAGCAATCTCTTGCATTCCTGTACACTAATGATGAACTAGCAGAAAGAAAAATCAGAAAAACAATTCCATTCACAACGGCATCCAAAAGAATAAAATAGCTAAGAATAAACCTAACCAAGGGAGTGAAACACCTATGCCCTGAGAACTACAAGACACTCATGAGAGAAATTAAAGAAGATACCAATAAATGGAAACACATCCCGTGCTCATGGATAGGAAGAACTAATATTGTTAAAATGCCATCCTGCCTAAAGCAATCTACAGATTCAATGCAATTCCTATGAAAATATCAATAGCATTCTTCAATGAACTAGAGCGTATGGTTGTAAAATTCATATGGAAACACAGAATACCCTGAATAGCCAAAGCAATCCTGAGAAGGAAGAATAAAGTTGGGGGGATTATGCTCCCTACTTGAAGCTTTACTACAAAGCCACAGTAATCAAGATAATTTGGTACTGGCACAAGAACAGAACAATAGACAAATGGAATAGACTAGAAAGTCCAGATATAAACTCAAGCATATATGGTCAATTAATATACCATAAAGGAGTCATGGACATACAGTGGGGAAATGACAGCATCTTCAACTGGTGTTGGCAAAACAGGACAGTTACATGCAAGAGAATGAAACTGGATTATTGTTTAACCCATACACAAAGTAAACTCAAAATGGACAAAAGACCTGAATGTAAGTCATGAAACCATAAAACTTTTAGAAACAATATAGGCAAAAATCTCCTGAATGTAAACGTGCAACTTCTCCCTGAACGCATCTCCTTGAGAAAGGGAAACAAAGGCAAAAATGAACACATGGGTCTCCATGAAACTAAAAGGCTTCTCTGTAAGGCAAAGGACACCATAAAGAGAACAAAAGGCATTCTACAGTATGGGAGAATATATTTGTAAACCACATATCTGATAAGGGGTTAACATTCAAAATATATGAAGAACACACATGCCTCAACATACAAAAAGCAAATAACCCGATTAAAAAATGAGCAGAGGATATGAAGAGACAATTGTCCCAAGAAGAAATTCAGATGGCCAACAGGTACATGAAAAGATGCTCCACATCTCTAATCATCAGGGAAATGCAAATTAAAACCACAATGAGTTATCACCTCACACCCTCTAGGATGGCTAGCATAAAAAAGACTTAAGAACAACAAATGCTGGTGAGAATGTGGAGAAAGGGGAACCCTCCTACACTGCTGGTGGGAATTTAAGCCTGTTCAACCATTGTGGCAAGCAATATGGAGGTTCCTCAAAAAACTAAGAATAGAGTACCATTTGACCCAGGAATCCCACTTCTTGGAATTTACCCAAAGAATACAACTTCGCAGATTCAAGAAGACATATGCACCCCTATGTTAATTGCAGCACTATTTACAATAGCCAAGAAATGGAAGTAACCTAAGTGTCCATCAGTAGATGAATGGATTAAGAAGATGTGGGGGAGGGGCAGAAGATGGCGGCGTGAGTAGAGCAGCAGAAATCTCCTCCCAAAACAACATATATCTATGAAAATATAACAAAGACAACCCTTCCTAGAATAAAGACCAGAGGACACAGGACAATATCCAGACCACATCCGCACCTGAGAGAACCCAGCGCCTCGCGAAGGGGGTAAGATACAAGCCCCGGCCCCGCGGGAGCCGAGCGCCCCTCCCCCCAGCTCCCGGCGGGAGAAGAATAGGCAGAGCGGGAGGGAGAAGGAGCCCAGGACTGCCGAACACCCAGCCCCCGCCATCCGGGCCAGAGTGCAGGGCGCTCGATACTAGGAAAACAGGGCAGCAAGAACAGTGAGCAGGCACTGGAGGCTGGGCGACACAGGGCATAAGAAAAGCGCGCGACCATTTTTTTTTGCTTTTTTGCTGTTTTGTTTTGGCGAGCGCTTTTTGGAAGTCTTAAAGGGATAGGGACCCCAATACTAGGGAAACAGGGCAGAAAGACCTGTGAGCAGAAGCCTGAGGCTGGCACCGCAGAATAAAGAAAAACGAACGACCACCTTTTTTTTTTTTTTTAATTAAAAAAAATTTTTTTTCTTTTTTTTTTGGTGGGCATTGTTTTGTTTTGGCGGGTGCTTTTTGGAAGTCTTAAAGGGGCAGGGCGGGTCACTTAATCCAGAGGTAGGGAATCCAGGATCTCTGGGCACCCTAACCCCTGGGCTGCAGGGAGCAGGGAGGCCCCTTACGGAGATAAATAGCCTCCCAGCAGCTCCTGCTCCAACGCGACTCCACCATTTTGGAGTAGCTGCCCGAGCCAGGCCACGCCCACAGCAACAGCGGAGATTAACTCCATAGCAGCCGGGCAGGAAGCAGAAACCCTGTCTGCGCGCAGCTGCGCAGCACAAGCCACTAGAGGCCGCTGTTCTCCCAGGAGAGGAGGGCCACAAACCAACAAGAAAGTAAGTCCTTCCAGCCGTCACTCGTCCCAGTTCTGCAGACTATTCCTATCACCATGAAAAGGCAAAGCTACAGGCAGACAAAGATCACAGAGACAACACCAGAGAAGGAGACAGACCTAACCAGTCTCCCTGAAAAAGAATTCAAAATAAGAATCATAAACATGCTGACAGAGATGCAGAGAAATACGCAAGAGAAATGGGATGAAGTCCGGAAGGAGATCACAGATGCCAGAAAGGAGATCGCAGAAATGAAACAAACTCTGGAAGGGTTTATAAGCAGAATGGACAGAATGCAAGAGGCCATTGATGGAATTGAAATCAGAGAACAGGAACGCATAGAAGCTGACATAGAGAGAGACAAAAGGATCTCCAGGAATGAAACAACATTAAGAGAACTGTGTGACCAATCCAAAAGGAACAATATCCGTATTATAGGGGTCCCAGAAGAAGAAGAGAGAGGAAAAGAGATGGAAAGTATCTTAGAAGAAATAATTGCTGAAAACTTCCCCACACTGGGGGAGGAAGTAATCGAACAGACCACGGAAATACACAGAACCCCCAACAGAAAGGATCCAAGAAGGGCAACACCAAGACACATAATAATTAAAATGGCAAAGATCAAGGACAAGGAAAGAGTGTTAAAGGCAGCTAGAGAGAAAAAGGTCACCTATAAAGGGAAACCGATCAGGCTAACATCAGATTTCTCAACAGAAACCCTACAGGCCAGAAGAGAATGGCATGATATATTTAATACAATGAAACAGAAGGGCCTTGAACCAAGGATACTGTATCCAGCACGACTATCATTCAAATATGACGGTGGGATTAAACAATTCCCAGACAAACAAAAGCTGAGGGAATTTGCTTTCCACAAACCACCTCTATAGAACATCTTACAGGGACTGCTCTAGATGGGAGCACTCCTAGAAAGAGCACAGCACAAAACACCCAACATATGAAGAATCGAGGAGGAGGAACAAGAAGGGAGAGAAGAAAAGAATCTCCAGATAGTGTATATAACAGCTCAATAAGCGAGCTAAGTTAGGCAGTAAGATACTAAAGAGGCTAACCTTGAACCTTTGGTAACCACGAATTTAAAGCCTGCAATGGCAATAAGTACATACCTTTCAATAGTCACCCTAAATGTTAATGGGTTGAATGCACCAATCAAAAGACACAGAGTAACAGAATGGATAAAAAAGCAAGACCCATCTATATGCTGCTTACAAGAAACTCACCTCAAACCCAAAGACATGTACAGACTAAAAGTCAAGGGATGGAAAAACATATTTCAAGCAAACAACAGTGAGAGGAAAGCAGGGGTTGCAGTACTAATATCAGACAAAATAGACTTCAAAACAAAGAAAGTAACAAGAGATAAAGAAGGACACTACATAATGATAAAGGGCTCAGTCAAACAAGAGGATATAACCATTCTAAATATATATGCACCCAACACAGGAGCACCAGCATATGTGAAACAAATACTAACAGAACTAAAGGGGGAAATAGACTGCAATGCATTCATTCTAGGAGACTTCAACACACCACTCACCCCAAAGGATAGATCCACCGGGCAGAAAATAAGTAAGGACACGGAAGCACTGAACAACACAGTAGAGCAGATGGACCTAATAGACATCTATAGAACCCTACATCCAAAAGCAGCGGGATATACATTCTTCTCAAGTGCACATGGAACATTCACCAGAATAGACCACATACTAGCCCACAAAAAGAGCCTCAGAAAATTCCAAAAGATTGAAATCCTACCAACCAACTTTTCAGACCACAAAGGCATAAAACTAGAAATAAACTGTACAAAGAAAGCAAAGAGGCTCACAAACACATGGAGGCTTAACAACACGCTCCTAAATAATCAATGGATCAATGACCAAATCAAAATGGAGATCCAGCAATATATGGAAACAAATGACAACAACAACACTAAGCCCCAACTTCTGTGGGACACAGCAAAAGCAGTCTTAAGAGGAAAGTATATAGCAATCCAAGCATATTTAAAAAAGGAAGAGCAATCCCAAATGAATGGTCTAATGTCACAATTATCGAAATTGGAAAAAGAAGAACAGATGAGGCCTAAGGTCACCAGAAGGAGGGACATAATAAAGATCAGAGAATAAATAAATAAAATTGAGAAGAATAAAACAATAGCAAAAATCAATGAAACCAAGAGCTGGTTCTTCGAGAAAATAAACAAAATAGATAAGCCTCTAGCCAGACTTATTAAGAAGAAAAGAGAGTCAACACAAATCAACAGTATCAGAAACGAGAAAGGAAAAATCACGATGGACCCCACGGAAATGCAAAGAATTATTAGAGAATACTATGAAAACCTATATGCTAACAAGCTGGGAAACCTAGGAGAAATGGACAACTTCCTAGAAAAATATAACCTTCCAAGATTGACCCAGGAAGAAACAGAAAATCTAAACAGACCAATTACCAGCAACGAAATTGAAGCGGTAATCAAAAAACTACCAAAGAACAAAACCCCCGGGCCAGATGGATTTACCTCGGAATTTTATCAGACATACAGGGAAGACATAATACCCATTCTCCTTAAAGTTTTCCAAAAAATAGAGGAGGAGGGGATACTCCCAAACTCATTCTATGAAGCTAACATCACCCTAATACCAAAACCAGGCAAAGACCCCACCAAAAAAGAAAACTACAGACCAATATCCCTGATGAACGTAGATGCAAAAATACTCAACAAAATATTAGCAAACCAAATTCAAAAATACATCAAAAGGATCATACACCATGACCAAGTGGGATTCATCCCAGGGATGCAAGGATGGTACAACATTTGAAAGTCCATCAACATCATCCACCACATCAACAAAAAGAAAGACAAAAACCACATGATCATCTCCATAGATGCTGAAAAAGCATTTGACAAAGTTCAACATCCATTCATGTTAAAAACTCTCAGCAAAATGGGAATAGAGGGCAAGTACCTCAACATAATAAAGGCCATCTATGATAAACCCACAGCCAACATTATATTGAACAGCGAGAAGCTGAAAGCATTTCCTCTGAGATCGGGAACTAGACAGGGATGCCCACTCTCTCCACTGTTATTTAACATAGTACTGGAGGTCCTAGCCACGGCAATCAGACAAAATAAAGAAATACAAGGAATCCAGATTGGTAAAGAAGAAGTTAAACTGTCACTATTTGCAGATGACATGATACTGTACATAAAAAACCCTAAAGACTCCACCCCAAAACTACTAGAACTGATATCGGAATACAGCAAAGTTGCAGGATACAAAATCAACACACAGAAATCTGTGGCTTTCCTATATACTAACAATGAACCAACAGAAAGAGAAATCAGGAAAACAACTCCTTTCACAACTGCATCAAAAAATATAAAATACCTAGGAATAAACCTAACCAAAGAAGTGAAAGACTTATACTCTGAAAACTACAAGTCACTCTTAAGAGAAATTAAAGGGGACACTAACAGATGGAAACTCATCCCATGCTCGTGGCTAGGAAGAATTAATATCGTCAAAATGGCCATCCTGCCCAAAGCAATATACAGATTTGATGCAATCCCTATGAAACTACCAGCAACATTCTTCAATGAACTGGAACAAATAATTCAAAAATTCATATGGAAACACCAAAGACCCCGAATAGTCAAAGCAATCCTGAGAAAGAAGAATAAAGTAGGGGGGATCTCACTCCCCAACTTCAAGCTCTACTATAAAGCCATAGTAATCAAGGCAATTTGGTACTGGCACCAAGAGCAGAGCCACAGACCAATGGAACAGACTAGAGAATCCAGACATTAACCCAGACATATATGGTCAATTAATATTTGATAAAGGAGCCATGGACATACAATGGCGAAATGACAGTCTCTTCAACAGGTGGTGCTGGCAAAACTGGACAGCTACATGTAGGAGAATGAAACTGGACCATTGTCTAACCCCATATACAAAAGTAAACTCAAAATGGATCAAAGACCTAAATGTAAGCCATGAAACCATTAAACTCTTGGAAGAAAACATAGGCGAAAACCTCTTAGACATAAACATGAGTGACCTCTTCTTGAACATATCTCCCCGGGCAAGGAAAACAACAGCAAAAATGAGTAAGTGGGACTATGTTAAGCTGAAAAGCTTCTGTACAGCAAAAGACACCATCAATAGAACAAGAAGGATCCCTACAGTATGGGAGAATGTATTTGAAAATGACACATCCGATAAAGGCTTGACGTCCAGAATATATAAGGAGCTCACACGCCTCAACAAAGAGAAAACAAATAACCCAATTAAAAAATGGGCAGAGGAACTGAACAGACAGTTCTCCAAAAAAGAAATACAGATGGCCAACAGACACATGAAAAGATGCTCCACATCGCTAATTATCAGAGAAATGCAAATTAAAACTACAATGAGGTATCACCTCACACCAGTAAGGATGGCTGCCATCCAAAAGACAAACAACAACAAATGTTGGCGAGGCTGTGGAGAAAGGGGAACCCTCCTACACTGCTGGTGGGAATGTAAACTAGTTCAACCATTGTGGAAAGCAGTATGGAGGTATATCAAAATGCTCAAAACAGACTTACCATTTGACCCAGGAATTGCACTCCTAGGAATTTACCCTAAGAATGCAGCAATCAAGTATGAGAAAGATCAGTGCACCCCTATGTTTATTGCAGCACTATTTACAATAGCCAAGAATTGGAAGCCACCTAAATGTCCATCGATAGATGAATGGATAAAGAAGATGTGGTACATATACACAATGGAATACTACTCAGCCATAAGAAAAGGGCAAATCCAATCATTTGCAGCAAATGGATGGAGCTGGAGGGTATTATGCTCAGTGAAACAAGCCAAGCGGAGAAAGAGAAATACCAAATGATTTCACTTATCTGTGGAATATAAGAACAAAGGAAAAACTGAAGGAACAAAACAGCAGCAGAATCACAGAACTCAAGAATTGACTAACAGTTACCAAAGGGAAAGGGACTGGGGAGGATGGGTGGGTAGGGAGGGATAAGGGGGGGAGAAGTAAGGGGGTATTAAGATTAACATACATGGGGGGGTAGGAGAAAAGGGAGGGCTGTACAACACAGAGAAGGCAAGTAGTGATTCTACAACATTTTGCTATGCTGATGGACGGTGACTGTAAAGGGGTTTATAGGGGAGACCTGGTATAGGGGAGAGCCTAGTAAACATAATATTCATCATGTAAGTGTAGATTAGTGATACCAAAAACAAAGCAAAAAAAAAAAAAAAAAAAAGGGCAGTTCCTGTGTGGTAACCTCCAACGAGTTCTACACAAGGGTATAAAGGGCATATAAAAGTGTAGGCAAAGGGTCTGTTTGTGTTTATACAGAGGATCAAAGCCTAATTGGGCTACCCCGAAAATGAACTAAGATACGATATGAAAAAGAACTTCCAACATCTGCACTCTCTGGAAGACTCATGCCAGAAGATGATCATCAAAAAACCCCAACAAAGATCCACGCACTGCTACAGCTGTAGATGCACTCATCCCACCAGTTCCTGGACTTGCCATGGGAATGAGGAAGGAGATATCTAAGCTGGCCTGTGCATACAGTAAAACAACAAATTTGACTGGATCTATACTGTTGGAACTCAACCAAGAATTTGGAGAAGTGCAAATTGTAGCGCTCCAAAGTCTTACAACTACAGACTATTTGCTGTTAAAAGAACATATGGCATGTGAACAGTCCCCAGGAATGGGCTGTTTTAATTTGTCTGATTTCTCTCAGACTGTTCAAGTTCAGTTGGACAATATCCACCATATCATAGATAAGTTTTCACAATGCCTAAGGTGCCTTAATGGTTTTCTTGGTTTCACTGGAGATGGCTGGTAATTACAGGTATGCTTTGGTTAGGTAACTATACTCCTATTATGTTAATGTGTGTGCGCAATTTAAGTAGTAGCTTAAAACCTATATATGCTGAAGTTACTCTACGAGAAGATATGTCAAAGAAATAATCAATCTTCCCATGTTTTCTTCCGCCTGCTACTTCTATAGCTTTTCTTCTTCCTTCCTAATTACAACCCTTAAATAGAATTCGTGCCTCATATCAAATTTACCGAGTATCATAACTCCTCCAAGTGGTAAAGATACCTCAAGACAAATGCTGGGCATAGAAGCCACAGGGCATAAATATGCAAAGAAGTAAAAAGCTAACCTTTTCAAACAATAAGGCTTCCCTCTCACTTACCAACTTCACATTTCCCTGTATGGCCCCGGAAGATGACTGGTTAGCCAGAGACGGGTAAGATTCCTCAAGGGAGGAACAACCTAAGACAGGCACAGTCGCGGGGGGGCCATCAGGTGAGAAATTGGGGATCAACAGAGGTGAGGCTTAGAACCTCACCCCCCCTGTTCTGAGAGAAATCTTCTGCATACGTGGATGTTTTATTGCCCTGGTCTAGCTTGGATTAACACATAGTCTACAGGCACACACCTGATCATCTACATGTGCTCTCTTACAACACTAAACTATGATTTCTACCTTTATCTTGTAGCTACCTACCACTTCAGCATTTCATTAAAAATATTAATAATAAAGAGAGAAATGTGGTATCCACATATAAATCAAGTATAAAAACCAAATGAGTATTCATATTTGAACTGACTGTTTAGAGTTCATAATGCATGAGCAAAACCGAAAGTTTCTGTGATGACTCCCCTTGTACTGTTCACTATGTAACTTATTCATTATGTAAGAATTTGTTCTACATGTAAGAACTTGTTTGTTATGCCTCAGAAGATTGGAGACTGACGAAAATTAGGCTTGGGGTGGATTAATGATTGTGCATTGAGCATTGACTCCCCTATACAGAATTTTATTGTCGTTAACAACCATTTGATCAATAAATATGAGAGATGCCCTCACAAAAAAAAAAAAAAAAAAAAAAAGGACAGACTTCCAATGGTAAAATAAATAAGTAACCGGGATGTAATGTATAGCATAAGGAATATAGTCAAGATATTGTAACAGCTTGGTAGGGTGATAGCTGGAACCTAGAATTATGTATATAAATGTTCTACCACTGTGTTGTACACTTCAAACTAATGTAATACTGTGCGTCAACTACCCTTCAATAAAAAATAATTATTTAAAAAAAAAAAAAAAAAGAAGATGTGGTACATATACAGAATAGAATACTATTCAACCATAAGAAAGAAACAAATCCTACCATTTGCAACAACATGGATGGAGCTGGAGGATATTATGTTGAGTAGTGAAATAAGCCATGCTAAGAAAGACAAGTGCAAAATGATTTCCCTCATTTGTGGAGTATAACAATGAAGCAAAACTGAAGGAACAAAATAGCAGCAGACTCACAGACTCCAAGAAGGGACCAGTGGTTACCAAAGGGGAGGCATGTGGGAGGGTGTGTTGGGAGGGAGGGAAAAGGGGATTGACAGGTATTATGTTTAGTACACATGGTGTGGGGGTCACGGGAAGACAGTGTAGCACAGAGAAGGCAAAGTGTGAATCTGTGGCATCTTACTACACTGATGGACAGTGACTGCATTGGAGTATGGGTGGGGACTTGATAAAATGGGTAAATGTAGTAACCACATTGTTTTTTCATGTGAAACCTTCATAAGAGTGTATATCAATAATGCCTTAATTAAAAAACAAAAACAAAAACAAATACATGTGGACAGATTAGTAAATCATGAGACCACTCCTTACGTAGATTGAAAGTAATGAAGCTCCAAGACTTAAAAATATTGTATTTGTGTGGCACTGTATCACTTGTTGGTCCATTTTGACCTATTACCTATGTGAAATTAAACCTTCTTTGTCCAAAGGCAAAAAAAAGAAACAAGATGTATGTGCTGTCTTCCAGAGACTAATTTTAGACCTAAAGATATACACAGACTGAAAGTGAAGGTATGGAAAAAAATATTTAATGCAAATAATAGGGAGAAAAAAGCAAGAGTCCAGTACTCACATCAGATAAAATGACTTAAAAACAAAGATAGTAACAAGAGACAAAGAAAGACATTACATAATGATAAAGGGGTCAATCCAACAAGAGGATATAACATTATAATTATCTATGTTCCTAACATAGGAGCACCCAAATATGAAAAACAAATACTAACAGAACTAAAGGGAGAAATACACTACAATTCAAATCACATTAGGCAACTTTAATATACCACTTATATCAATGGACACATCAACCAGACAGAATAAAGAAAACAGGCACTGAACAATACATTAGATACATAGACTTAACAGATATCTACAGAACCATCCACATTTTTCTCAAGTGTACACTGAATGTTCTCTAGACAACATCATATGCTAGCCCACAAAAAGAGCCTCAATAAATTCAAAAAGACTGTAATTGTATCAAGCATCTTTTCAGATTACAATGTTATGAAACTAGAAATAAATTACATAAAGAAAACAAAAAAAACCCCACAAACACATGGAGGCTAAACCACATGCTTCTAAGTAATCAATGGATCAATGAAGAAATCAAAACAGAAGTCAAGCAATACATAGAGACAAATTAAAACAAATACAACAGTTGTGGGATGTTGCAAAAGCTGTTCAAAGAGGGAAGTACATAGCAATTCAGGCCTATCTCAAGAAATGAGAACAACTGCAAACAGTCTAAACTCACAACTAAAGAACTAGAAAAAGAAGAACAAATGAAACCCAAAGTTAGGAAAAGGAGGGACATAATATATTAAGAAAGAACAGAGATGCCTGAAGCCAGTAGGATGAAATCCAACATCAAGAATTCGAAGCAAAAGTAACTTGTGCAGAAGAAATATAAAGAAAACATCGGATGGTTTGGCTAGAGCATGGTTAGGGCAGGAAGATAACTAGATTTTCTGGTTTTCAAAATTTGAATTATAGTAATTTTTTGAAGTGCTGCTTTAAGTAGTAAATACATGTGTGTACACAGGATCTTATTAAAATTGGAGTATCTTTTAAAATTTTTTATTCTTTATATTTTGATAGCTATGTATTTAATGAATAATTCTTATCACATTCTTCGTTGTGAATATTTGGCATCCTAGTGTTTTGCAATATTGTCCTACTGGAAGGGCACTATACATTTGGGTTAAGATTAGAAAACAGGGCACAGATACTGTACATCTAAGTCCCTGAAAGAACCAAAAGGCAGACAAGAGTGGAAGAGGTAGGGGGATGGGTGAAACAGGTGAAGTGAGAGTGGACAGAATGCTTGATATCTTTTATATTTTTTGGAGTGTTGCTGATGTGCAGTCTTCCGTTGTTTTCAGATCTGTGGCACAGTGGTTCAACAACTGCCTATGTTGTTGAATCCTCATCCTCACAAGAGCAGATGTTGTCTGTTGGCGTGGGAGGATGTTTTAGTCATTGGCTATATTCTCTATGCTGTGCTGCTATCCCTGTGACCAACTTATACTGCGATTTGAGAGTTTTTGTGCTCCTTTGTCCCCCAACCCCTTCTACATGGTGACCATTAGTCACTTCTCAGTGTCTGAGTCTATTCAGAATGCTTGATATCTTGATCTGAATGCTTACATGACTGTATATACATGTCAATTTGTTGAGTTGTATACACTCAGATTTGTGCATTTTATGGTATGTACCTCTATAAAACATTTACACAAAAGAAATTACAATCATTAAAAAAATGGAGGGAGGTAGAAGGGAAGTAGAACTTAATACAATCATTTAAAAAATGGAGGGAGGTAGAAGGGAAGTAGGAATTCGATTGGAAGGCACTGAAAGAACAGCTGGAGGCTTCTGACATTATGGCATGGATATTTGTGGGAACCATTTTCCTCTAACCACACAGCTTTTATCTAAGGCTGAAGTTTTTTTCAAATAAAGTTTAAAAATATATAGTAGTTTATAGTACTAAGAGAAGATGCCATCCGTGGCATTTTACTTATTTTCAGAAAAAAATTAAGAGCAGAAATAAATAAAATAGAGAATAAACCAGAAAAAAAAAAAAAAGGAAACCAAGAGCTGGGTCTTTGATATGATAAACAAAACAGACACACCCCTAGCCAGTTTTATCATGAAAAATAGAAAGCAGACAGAAAATCAGAAATGAAAAAGAGACAGTTACAACTGACACCACAGAAATACAAATAATTATCAGAGAATTCTATGAAAAATTGTGTGCCAATAAGTAGGACAAAGTAGAAGGGACAAATTCCTAGAAAAATTCAACCTTCCAAGACTGACCCAGGAAGAAACAGAAAATCTGAACAGTACAATTGCCAGCAAAGAAATTGAGCTGGTATTCAAAAAACTCCCAACAAACGAAAGTCCAGAACCAATGGCTTCACAGCTATATTCTACCAAACATTTAAAGAAGAGCTAATACCCATCCTTCCTAAAATATCCTAAAAAGTAGAAGAGGAGGGAATACTTCCAAACTCATTTAATGAGGCCAGCATTAGTCTAATACCAAAACCAGACAATGACACTACAAAAAATGAAAATTACAGATCAATATCCCTGATGCACATAGATGCAAAAATCCTCAACAAAATACTAGCAAATCAAGTTAAAAAAACATCAAAAGGATCATCATGACCAAGTGGGATTTATTCCAGGAATGCAAGGATGATATAATATTTGCAAATCAATCAAAGTGATACACCACATTAACAAGAAGGAGAATAAAAACCATATGATCATCTCAACAGGTGCTGAAAAAGCATTTGACAAAATTCAACATCCATTCATGGATAAAACACTCAACAAACTGGGTACAGAGGGTACATACCTCAACATAAGGCCACATATGACAAACCCAGAGCTAGCATCATACTCCATGAAGTAAAGCTGAAAGCTTTTCCTGTAAGATCAGGAATAAGACAAGGATATCCACTCTCACCACTTTTATTCAATGTGTACTAGAGGTTCTAGCCATGGCAGCCAGGCAAGGTAAAGAGATACAAGGCATCTACATTGGTAAGGAAGAAGTGAAACTGTCACTATTCACAGATATGATTTATACACACACACACACACACACACACACACACACACGCATGCACACACACAATCCTAAAGACACCACCAAAAAACTATGAGAATAACTGCATTCAGCAAAATTGCAGAATGTAAAATCAATACACTGAAATCTGTTCTTTTCCTATATACTAACAACAAAGTGGCAAAAAGAGAAATCAGGAAAATAATTCTATTTACAAATGCATCAAAAAGAATATAATACCTGGGAACAGACCCAACCAAGAAGGTGAAAGACCTGTACACTGAAAACTATTAAGACAACTCATGAGAGAAATTAAAGAAGACACAAATACATGGAAATTTATCCCATGCTCATGGATAGGAAGAATTAAAATTGTCAAAACGGCCATCCTGTCAAAGTAATTAACAGATTCAATGCAATCCCTATCAAAATACCAATGGCCTTTTTCAATGAACCAGAGGAAATAATCTTAAAATTCATATGGAACCATCAAAGACCCTGAATAGCCAAAGCAATTTCATAGAAGAGCAACAATGCTGGGAGTATTATGCTCCCTGACTTCAAGTTACACTACAGAGCTATAGTAATCAAAACAGTATGGTACTGGCAGAGGAACAGACCTGTAGATTAATGGAACAGAATAGAGAGCCCATATATAAATCCATGCAGATATAGTCATTTAATATATAATAAAGGAGCTTTGATTATACAATTGAGAAAAGACAGCCTCTTTGATAACTGGTGGTGGCAAAACTGGACAGATACATCAAGAGAATGAAACTAGATTACTGTCTAACTCCATACATAAAAGTAACTCAAAATGGCTTAAAGACCTAACTGTAAGACATAAAACCATAAAACTCTGAGAAAAAAACTTAGGCAAAAATCCCCTAAACATAAGCATAAGCTATTTTTTCCTGGACACATCTCAGACAATGAAAGCAAAATAAAAAATGAACAAGTGGGACTACATCAAACAAAAATGCTTCTGTACAGCAAAGGACACCATCATCAGAACAAAATAGCAACTTACAGTATGGGAGGGTATATTTATAAACGATTTATCTAATAACATGTTAACATCCAAAATATATAAAGAACTCATATATTTTACCCCCCAAAACATAACCCGATGAAAAAAACGGAGATCTTTCCAAAGAAGACATAGAGATGGCCAACAGGCACATGAAAAGATGGTCCACATTACTAATAGTCAGGGAAATGCAAATCAAAACCACAATGAGATATCACCTCATACCAGTTAGAATGACCCTGTCCAAAAGGTAAGAAGGAACAGTGTTGGTGAGGGTATGAAGAAAAGGGAACCCTCCTACACTGTTAGGGGGAATGTAAATTGGTACAGCCACTGAATGTAATTTGGAAAGCATTATGGAGTTTCCTCAATTAACTACAAGTAGAAATACCATGACCCAGTAACTCCACTTCTAGGAATTTAGTTGAAAAAAAAAACCCCTAATTTGAAAAGATACATGTACCCCCATGTTTACTGCTGCTTTATTTTCAACAGTCACAAAAACAACCAAAATGTTCATGAACAGATGAATGCATAAAGAAGATGTGCTACATATACACAATAGCATATTATTCAGTCATAAAAAGGAAGGAAACCCTGACATTTCCAACAACATGGATGAACCTAGAGGTATTATGCTAAGTGAAATATGCCAGGTGGAGAAGGACAAATACCATATGATTTCACTTACTTGTGGAATATAAAAACAAAACAAAAGAAAATGAACAAAGAGCAACAGTCACTGAGAAGTGACTGGTGATTGTCATCAGGGAGGGGTGGGGCAGGTGGGTGAGGAGGGTGAGGGGGATAAAGGGGCACAAAAATTCAATCACAATATAAGTTATTTACAGGGATTAAAGCTTGGCATAGAGAATATAGTCAGTGGTTCTGTAATATCTTTCTATGTTGACATGTATTAACTTCACTAGTTGGGGTGATGATTTAATAATGTGTGTAACTGCTGAACCACTGCTTTGTATACTTGAAACCAATATAATATTGTATAACTATACTTTAGTGATAAAAAAAAAACTGGGGCAGGGTGGGGTGCAGGTGGGTACTGCAGTATGTGAAACTAAAGGGAATTTATGTATTATTCCCTGTCTGGTTCTACTGTTTAAATTCTTTATGGTAAGAATGTATTGATACAGTATTTGAATAATTAAAATGAAATACCACTGGCACTCTATTCTAGTACTCAGGCTCAAGTTAATAAACGTTCTTCAAAGATTTATGAATGAACTAACTACTCTGAGTACATTATGTAACTCTAATTCATGTAGAATAGAAGCTAGATTGGATAAACAATTATACAGTAATACGTCCATTAAAATGTAAGTTTAATATTTAAAAATGAGTAATTTTGACATGGAATTGCAGCAGAGATCAGGATTTTATGAACACCCTCCAAACAGTTTTATAATAAAGTACACTTTTAAAACGCTTTTGTTTCAGAACGAGGAATGAAGAATATAGATGAAATTATATCCAGAATCTGTTTAGATGATAAATTTTAGTTCCTGGGTACTTATCTTTAGTTACCAATCTTACCTGCAAAATCTTTCACATTCACATTTGCACCTAAGCTGATTAATTCCTTGACTTGTTTCACATCTCCTCGAATAGCTGCCATGTGTAAAGGAGTTTCACCACGTTCATTTCTTTTATTAACTTTATCTTTTTGTCGAGATGAGGAACTGGGATTTTTCTTTTGTGCCGGTGTTGTTTGTGATGGATGATTTGGTGTGGAATCTGAAAGAAACAATAAAGTTAACAAAAATTTGGTGCTATGTATTTTGTATATTCAATGAAAGGCTTCTACAGGTAACTGCTAATTTCCTGAACAGGGAGAATATCTTTTCACCCTAACAACCCAAACCTTGACTTGGATGATACATAAATAATTCAACACAAATATATGAAGTAGATCTTCCTTTTTGCATGAGTTAATTCCTTCCTACCTTCCTTATTGCATGAGTTAATTTAGAAAAACTTTTATTCTGTCAATTCATAAAATTGGCTTAAAATGATAATCTATCAAATATGTATATACCCTTAAGTGTTTGCTCAAAGAATAATTTGATTAACTGCAAAAAAATGTATTTTTCATGGCATGTAATTCTGTTATTCTAAGCCAATGTGAGATAACATTGAAGGCTAGAGTTCACACTTTTGACTCAAGTTCTGGAACTCCATTCTAATTTTAAGTACATATTAAGCTCATGGATGATTTCAGTATGAAAATGCAGCTTGAGAACAACAAGAAATAAAGACAGTCTGGAAAAAGGCCTTTAAAAAGTGAGATGACAAAAGAGGAAAGAATGTGCTCTGATTCCCATCTTTTGAGTTTTACTCAGTTTAGTTAAACTAGTTCCTGCCCAAGTTCTTTCCACTCCATCCAGAACTATTGGGAAAAACGAAACCAAACCAAACTGGTTCCCTAAATCATTTAAGGATTCATGATATATGTACAATGTTAGTGATTAATTCTGAAAATTTACAACCATTTAAAAGAAATAACTGCTGTAAGAAAAAAAGTCTAGGAGGGGCGGAAGATGGCAGCGTGAGTAGAGCAGCGGAAATCTCCTCCCAAAACAACATATATCTATGAAAATATAACAAAGACAACCCTTCCTAGAATAAACACCAGAGGACACAGGACAATATCCAGACCACATCCGCACCTGAGAGAACCCAGCGCCTCGCGAAGGGGGTAAGATACAAGCCCCGGCCCCGCGGGAGCCGAGCGCCCCTCCCCCCAGCTCCCGGCGGGAGAAGAGCAGGCAGAGCGGGAGGGAGACGGAGCACAGGACTACTGAACACCCAGCCCCAGCCATCCGGGCCAGAGTGCAGGATCCTCGATACTAGGAAAACAGGGCAGCAAGAACAGTGAGCGGGCACTGGAGGCCGGTGTCGGAGGACATAAGAAAAGCACGCGACCATTTTCTTTCTTTTTTTTTTTTTTTGGCTTTTTTGCTGTTTTGTTTTGGCGAGCGCTTTTTGGAAGTCTTAAAGGGATAGGGACCCCAATAATAGGGAAACAGGGCAGCAAGACTGGTGAGGAGAGGCCCGAGGCTGGCACCGGAGAATAAAGGAAAACGAGCGACCACCTTTTTAATTAAAAAAAATTTTTTTCTTTTCTTTTTTTTTGGTGGTCGTTTTGTTTGGCGGGTGCTTTTTGGAAGTCTTAAATGGACACGGCGGGTCACTTAATCCAGAGGTAGGGAATATGGGGATCTCTGGGCACTCTAACCCCTGGGCTGCAGGGAGCAGGGAGGCCCCTTACGGAGATAAATAGCCTCCCAGCAGCTCCTGCTCCAACGCCACTCCACCACTTTGGAGTAGCTGCCCGAGCCAGGCCACGCCCACCGTAACAGCCGAGATTAACTCCACAGCAGCCTGGCAGGAAGCAGAAACCCTGTCTGCGCACAGATGCACAGCACAAGCCACTAGAGGTCGCTGTTCTCCCAGGAGAGGAGGGCCACAAACCAACAAGAAAGGAAGTCCTTCCAGCCATCACTCGTTCCAGCTCTGCAAACTATTCCTATCACCATGAAAAGGCAAAGCTACAGGCAGACAAAGATCACAGAGACAACACCAGAGAAGGAGACAGATCTAACCAGTCTTCCTGAAAAAGAATTCAAAATAAGAATCATAAACATGCTGACAGAGATGCAGAGAAATACACAAGAGAAAGGGGATGAAATCCGGAGGGAGATCACAGATGTCAGAAAGGAGATCGCAGAAATGAAACAAACTCTAGAAGTGTTTATAAGCAGAATGGATAGAATGCAAGAGGCCATTGATGGAATAGAAATCAGAGAACAGGAACGCATAGAAGCTGACATAGAGAGAGACAAAAGGATCTCCAGGAATGAAACAATATTAAGAGAACTGTGTGACCAATCCAAAAGGAACAATATCCGTATTATAGGGGTCCCAGAAGAAGAGAGAGGAAAAGAGATGGAAAGTATCTTAGAAGAAATAATTGCTGAAAACTTCCCCAAACTGGGGGAGGAAATAATCGAACAGACCACGGAAATACACAGAACCCCCAACAGAAAGGATCCAAGAAGGACAACACCAAGACACATAATAATTAAAATGGCAAAGATCAAGGACAAGGAAAGAGTGTTAAAGGCAGCTAGAGAGAAAAAGGTCACCTATAAAGGGAAACCCATCAGGCTAACATCAGATTTCTCAACAGACACCCTACAGGCCAGAAGAGAATGGCATGATATATTTAATACAATGAAACAGAAGAGCCTTGAACCAAGGATACTGTATCCAGCACGACTATCATTCAAATATGAAGGTGGGATTAAACAATTCCCAGACGAACAAAAGCTGAGGGAATTTGCTTTCCACAAACCACCTCTACAGAACATCTTACAGGGACTGCTCTAGATGGGAGCACTCCTAGAAAGAGCACAGCACAAAACACCCAACATATGAAGAATCGAGGAGGAGGAACAAGAAGGGAGAGAAGAAAAGAATCTCCAGACAGTGTATATAACAGCTCAATAAGCGAGCTAAGTTAGGCAGTAAGATACTAAAGAGGCTAACCTTGAACCTTTAGTAACCACGAATTTAAAGCCTGCAATGGCAATAAGTACATATCTTTCAATAGTCACCCTAAATGTTAATGGGTTGAATGCACCAATCAAAAGACACAGAGTAACAGAATGGATAAAAAAGCAAGACCCATCTATATGCTGCTTACAAGAAACTCACCTCAAACCCAAAGACATGTACAGACTAAAAGTCAAGGGATGGGAAAACATATTTCAAGCAAACAACAGTGAGAAGAAAGCAGGAGTTGCAGTACTAATATCAGACAAAATAGACTTCAAAACAAAGAAAGTAACAAGAGATAAAGAAGGACACTACATAATGATAAAGGGCTCAGTCCAACAAGAGGATATAACCATTCTAAATATATATGCACCCAACACAGGAGCACCAGCATATGTGAAACAAATACTAACAGAACTAAAGGGGGATATAGACTGCAATGCATTCATTCTAGGAGACTTCAACACACCACTCACCCCAAAGGATAGATCCACTGGGCAGAAAATAAGTAAGGACACGGAAGCACTGAACAACACAGTAGAGCAGATGGACCTAATAGACATCTATAGAACTCTACATCCAAAAGCAGCGGGATATACATTCTTCTCAAGTGCACATGGAACATTCTCCAGAATAGACCACATACTAGGCCACAAAAAGAGCCTCAGAAAATTCCAAAAGATTGAAATCCTACCAACCAACTTTTCAGACCACAAAGGCATAAAACTAGAAATAAACTGTACAAAGAAAGCAAAGAGGCTCACAAACACATGGAGGCTTAACAACACGCTCCTAAATAATCAATGGATCAATGACCAAATCAAAATGGAGATCCAGCAATATATGGAAACAAATGACAACAACACTAAGCCCCAACTTCTGTAGGACACAGCAAAAGCAGTCTTAAGAGGAAAGTATATAGCAATCCAAGCATATTTAAAAAAGGAAGAGCAATCCCAAATGAATGGTCTAATGTCACAATTATCGAAATTGGGAAAAGAAGAACAGATGAGGCCTAAGGTCAGCAGAAGAATGGACATAATAAAGATCAGAGAAGAAATAAAATAAAATTGAGAAGAATAAAACAATAGCAAAAATCAATGAAACCAAGAGCTGGTTCTTCGAGAAACTAAGCAAAATAGATAAGCCTCTAGACAGACTTATTAAGAAGAAAAGAGAGTCAACACAAATCAACAGTATCAGAAACGAGAAAGGAAAAATCACGACGGACCCCACAGAAATACAAAGAATTATTAGAGAATACTATGAAAACCTATGTGCTAACAAGCTGGGAAACACAGGAGAAATGGACAACTTCCTAGAAAAACATAATCTTCCAAGATTGACCCAGGAAGAAACAGAAAATCTAAACAGACCAATTACCAGCAACGAAATTGAAGCGGTAATGAAAAAACTACCAAAGAACAAAACCCCTGGGCCAGATGAATTTACCTCGGAATTTTATCAGACATACAGGGAAGACATAACACCCATTCTCCTTAAAGTTTTCCAAAAAATAGAGGAGGAGGAGATACTCCCAAACTCATTCTATGAAGCTAACATCACCCTAATACCAAAACCAGGCAAAGACCCCACCAAAAAGAAAACTACAGACCAATATCCCTGATGAACATAGATGCAAAAATACTCAACAAAATATTAGCAAACCGAATTCAAAAATACATCAAAAGGATCATACACCATGACCAAGTGGGATTCATCCCAGGGATGCAAGGATGGTACAACATTCGAAAGTCCATCAACATTATCCAGCACATCAACAAAAAGAAAGACAAAAACCACATGATCATCTCCATAGATGATGAAAAAGCATTTGACAAAGTTCAACATCCATTCATGTTAAAAACTCTCAGCAAAATGGGAATAGAGGGCAAGTACCTCAACATAATAAAGGCCATCTATGATAAACCCACAGCCAACATTATATTGAATAGCGAGAAGCTGAAAGCATTTCCTCTGAGATCGGGAACTAGACAGGGATGTCCACTCTCTCCACTGTTATTTAACATAGTACTGGAGGTCCTAGCCATGGCAATCAGACAAAATAAAGAAATACAAGGAATCCAGACTGGTAAAGAAGAAGTTAAACTGTCACTATTTGCAGATGACATGATACTGTACATAAAAAACCCTAAAGACTCCACCCCAAAACTACTAGAACTGATATCGGAATACAGCAAAGTTGCAGGATACAAAATCAACACACAGAAATCTGTGGCTTTCCTATATACTAACAATGAACCAACAGAAAGAGAAATAAGGAAAACAACTCCATTCACAATTGCATCAAAAAAAATAAAATACCTAGGAATAAACCTAACCAAAGAAGTGAAAGACTTATACTCTGAAAACTACAAGTCACTCTTAAGAGAAATTAAAGGGGACACTAACAGATGGAAACTCATCCCATGCTCGTGGCTAGGAAGAATTAATATCGTCAAAATGGCCATCCTGCCCAAAGCAATATACAGATTTGATGCAATCCCTATGAAACTACCAGCAACATTCTTCAATGAACTGGAACAAATAATTCAAAAATTCATATGGAAACACCAAAGACCCTGAATAGCCAAAGCAATCCTGAGAAGGAAGAATAAAGTAGGGGGGATCTCACTCCCCAACTTCAAGCTCTACTATAAAGCCATAGTAATCAAGGCAATTTGGTACTGGCACCAAGAGCAGAGCCACAGACCAATGGAACAGACTAGAGAATCCAGACATTAACCCAGACATATATGGTCAATTAATATTTGATAAAGGAGCCATGGACATACAATGGCGAAATGACAGTATCTTCAACAGGTGGTGCTTGCAAAACTGGACAGCTACATGTAGGAGAATGAAACTGGACCATTGTCTAACCCCATATACAAAAGTAAACTCAAAATGGATCAAAGACCTGAATGTAAGCCATGAAACCATTAAACTCTTGGAAGAAAACATAGGCGAACACCTCTTAGACATAAACATGAGTGACCTCTTCTTGAACATATCTCCCCGGGCAAGGAAAACAACAGCAAAAATGAGTAAGTGGGACTATATTAAGCTGAAAAGCTTCTGTACAGCAAAAGACACCATCAATAGAACAAAAAGGATCCCTACAGTATGGGAGAATATATTTGAAAATGACACATCCGATAAAGGCTTGACGTCCAGAATATATAAAGAGCTCACACGCCTCAACAAACAAAAAACAAAAAACCCAATTAAAAAATGGGCAGAGGAACTGAACAGACAGTTCTCCAAAAAAGAAATACAGATGGCCAACAGACACATGAAAAGATGCTCCACATCGCTAATTATCAGAGAAATGCAAATTAAAACTACAATGAGGTATCACCTCACACCAGTAAGGATGGCTGCCATCCAAAAGACAAACAACAACAAATGTTGGCGAGGCTGTGGAGAAAGGGGAACCCTCCTACACTGCTGGTGGGAATGTAAGTTAGTTCAACCATTGTGGAAAGCAGTATGGAGGTACATCAAAATGCTCAAAACAGACTTAGCATTTGACCCAGGAATTGCACTCCTAGGAATTTACCCTAAGAATGCAGCAATCAAGTATGAGAAAGATCAGTGCACCCCTATGTTTATCGCAGCACTATTTACAATAGCCAAGAATTGGAAGCCACCTAAATGTCCATCGATAGATGAATGGATAAAGAAGATGTGGTACATATACACAATGGAATACTACTCAGCCATAAGAAAAGGGCAAATCCTACCATTTGCAGCAACATGGATGGAGCTGGAGGGTATTATTCTCAGTGAAACAAGCCAAGCAGAGAAAGAGAAATACCAAATGATTTCACTCATCTGTGGAGTATAAGAACAAAGGAAAAACTGAAGGAACAAAACAGCAGCAGAATCACAGAACTCAAGAATGGACTAACAGGTACCAAAGGGAAAGGGACTGGGGAGGACGGGTGGCTAGGGAGGGATAAGGGGGGAGAAGTAGAGGGGTATTAAGATTAGCATGCATGGGGGGGTAGGATAAAAGGGAGGGCTGTACAACACAGAGAAGGCAAGTAGTGATTCTACAACATTTTGCTATGCTGATGGACAGTGACTGTAAAGGGGTTTATAGGGGAGACCTGGTATAGGGGAGAGCCTAGTAAACATAATATTCGTCATGTAAGTGTAGATTAGTGATACCAAAAACAAAACAAAACAAAACAAAACAAAAAAAAGGGCACTTTCTATGTGGTAACCTCCAATGAGTTCTACACAAGGGTATAGAGGGCATATAAAAGTGTAGGCAAAGGGTCTGTTTGCATTTATACAGAAGACCAAAGCCT
Organism: Manis pentadactyla; assembly: GCF_030020395.1. Taxonomy (NCBI): domain Eukaryota; kingdom Metazoa; phylum Chordata; class Mammalia; order Pholidota; family Manidae; genus Manis; species Manis pentadactyla. The sequence goes on from NC_080024.1 coordinate 110,010,144, forward strand.
AATTGGGCTACCCCGAGAATGAACTAAGATATGATATGAAAGAGAACTTCCAACATCAGCTCTCTCTGAAAGACTCATGCCAGAAGATGATCATCAAAAAACCCCAACAAAGATCCACGCACTGCTACAGCTGTAGATGCACTCATCCCACCAGCTCCTGGACTTGCCATGGGAATGAAGGAGATATCTAAGCTGGCCTGTGCATACAGTAAAACAACAAATTTGACTGGATCTATACTGTTGGAACTCAACCAAGAATTAGGAGAAGTGCAAATTTTAGCGCTCCAAAATCTTACAACTACAGACTATTTACTCTTAAAAGAACATAAGGGATGTGAACATTCCCCAGGAATGGGTTGTTTTAATTTGTCTGATTTCTCTCAGACTTTTCAAGCTCAGTTGGACAATGTCCACCATATCATAGATAAGTTTTCACAAATGCCTAAGGTGCCTAACTGGTTTTCTTGGTTTCACTGGAGATGGCTGGTAATTACAGATATGCTTTGGTTATGTAACTATACTCCTATTATGTTAATGTGTGTGCGCAATTTAAGTAGTAGCTTAAAACCTAAACATGCTGAAGTTACTCTACAAGAAGATATGTCAAAGGAATAATCAATCTTCCCATGTTTTCTTCCGCCTGCTACTTCTATAGCTTTTCTTCTTCCTTCCTAATTACAACCCTTAAATAGAATTCGTGCCTCATATCAAATTTACCGAGTATCATAATTCTTCCAAGTGGTAAAGATACCTCAAGACAAATGCTGGGCATAGAAGCTACAGGGCATAAATATGCAAAGAAATAAAAAGCTTACCATTTCAAACAATAAGGCTTCTCTGTCACTTACCAACTTTACATTTCCCTGTATGGCCCCGGAAGATGACTGGTTAGCCAGAGACGGGTAAGATTCCTCAAGGGAGGAACAACCTAAGACAGGCACAGTCGCAGGGGGACCATCAGGTGAGAAATTGGGGATCAACAGAGGTGAGGCTTAGAACCTCACCCCCCCGTTCTGAGAGAAATCTTCTGCATCCGTGGATGTTTTATTGCCCTGGTCTAGCTTGGATTAACACATAGTCTACAGGCACACACCTGATCATCTACATTTGCTCTCTTACAACACTGAACTATGTTTTCTACCTTTATCTTGTATCTACCTACCACTTCAGCATTTTATTAAAAATAATAATAATAAAGAGAGAAATGTGGTATCCACATATAAATCAAGTATAAAAACCAAATGAGTATTCATATTTGATCTGTTTATAGTTCGTAATGCATGAGCAAAACCGAAAGTTTCTGTGATGACTGCCCTTGTACTGTTCACTATGTAACTTATTCATTATGTAAGAATTTGTTCTCCATGTAAGAACTTGTTTGTTATGCCTCAGAAGATTGGAGACTGACGAAAATTAGGCTTGGGGTGGATTAATGATTGTGCATTGAGCATTGACTCCCCTATACAGAATTTTATTGTCGTTAACAACCATTTGATCAATAAATATGAGAGATGCCCAAAAAAAAAAAAAAAAAAAAAAGGACAGACTTCCAATGGTAAAATAAATAAGTAACTGGGATGTAATGTATAGTATAAGGAATATAGTCAAGATATTGTAACAGCTTGGTAGGGTGATAGCTGGAACCTAGGATTATGTATATAAATGTTTTATCAGTGTGTTGTACACTTGAAACTAATGTAATGTAATACTGTGCGTCAACTACCCTTCAATAAAAAATTATTATCTAAAAAAAAATAAAGTCTATGGAAAATGACCTGGCATCATAAAAATTTTCTTACAAATTGACATGATGAGAGTGCTAAGGCAGTATCTCTTCCTCAAATAAGAATAAAGTTTAAAGTTTACTTTTGGATTTTAAAGTACACTTTGTCAGTAACAGTTTCCTATCTATATATTTCTGTAATGTACACACCACAAGAGCAAGGACCTTTGTCTATCTTTTCATCACTCTATCTTGACAGCTTAGAAGACTTTTTGGAACCTAATGGGAATCATGAAGTCACTTGTAGAATAAATGAATTTTTATTATAATCTTTACAGTCAAATTATTTACTAAGAAAATCAGCTGTAGAATTTCTTAAAAACAAAAGGACCTTTTCTTTTAATTCATACAACTTGCAAGGAATTAATTCATGCAACATTTTGTTAGTCATCATACTGAAATAATATTCACATACACACACTAAAAATAATACTTTCCATAATATCAATCAAGGTTAAACATAACACATGGAAAATTAATTATGTAATGGACAAAACAATGAATCCTAAATTCCAAGTGTGTGTGTGTGTGTGTGTATATATATACTGTTACTCCATATATATACACACACACACACACACACACACACACACATATGCTGGCAAACAGCTTGACATTTAAAAATCTTTCAATTCTAGTTTTACATATACTAATAAAGTTGACTAAGTACCCTTAAATGAAAACACCCAACTGCAGAACAATATTATAGTATAATCTTATTTAACTTAAAAACAAACTACAATAAAAGACATGTATTTGAATGTTTATACCTAGAAAATTTCTAGGATATAAGAAACTATTACTACTGGTTTCCTCTCAAATGGGAGGATGCTGTAGATGGGGGAGGACTTCTGCCTTACTGTATTTACTCTGTTATTCTAAGCTTCATGGTGTAAAACCAATCAGTTCTGAAATCTAAGTTTTCGTAGCTCTTAAAGTCTGACTCAATGTCAAAATTTTACAGAAACATTTAAAATTTTAACCCTGTAAAGTATCTCCAAATAAGCCACAGTCTTTCCAAGCTGGGGGTGGAAAGGTTGGGGAATAACCAAAACAATATGCTCTACATAAAAAAGCAGGCTGCCCTAACACATTTTTTTTTGGTATTATTAATCTACAATTACATGAGTAACATTATGTTTACTAGACATCCCCCTTCATCAAGTCTCCCCCACATACCCCATTACAGTCACTGTCCATCAGCATAGTAAGATGCTATAGAATCAATACTTGTCTTCTCTGTGTTGTACAGCACTGTACAACGCCTTTAAAATGTGGTACAATAAAAGAGGAGAGAATGTGCTTTGATTCCCATCTTTTGAGTTTTACTCTACATTATGTCTGCTAATCGTAATAATTCCCCTTTTTTCCCCCTTATATCTCCCTTCATACCCATTCTCCCCAGTCCCTTTCCCTTTGGTAACTGTTAGTCCATTCTTGGGTTCTGTGAGTCTGCTGCTATTTTGTTCCTTCAGTTTTTTTCTTTGTTCTTATACTCCACAGAGGAGTGAAATCATTTAATAGTTGTCTTTTTCCACCATGGCTTATTTCACTAACCATAATACCCTCTAGCTCCATCCATGTTGTTACAAATGGGAGGATCCGTTTTCTTCTTATGGCTGAATAATATTCCATTGTGTATATGTACCATGCATTCTTTATCCATTCATCTACTGATGGACGCTTAGGTTGCTTCCATTTCTTGGCTATTGTAAATGGTGCTGCGATAAACATAGGGGTGCATATGTCTTTTTCAAAACAGGACTGCTGCATTCTTAGGGTAAATTCCTAGGAGTGGAGTTCCTGGGCCAAATGGTATTTCTATTTTTAGTTTTCTGAGGAACCTCCATACTGCTGTCCACATGGATGAACTAATTTACATTCCCACCAGCAGCGCAGGAGGGTTCCGCTTTCTCCACATCCTCACCAGCATTTGTTGTTGATGGTGGCGAGCCTTACTGGTGAGAGGTGATATCTCATTGTGGTGTTAATTCGTATTTACCTGATGATTAGTGATATAGAACATCTTTTCATGTGCTTGTTGGCTATCTGAATTCCTTCTTTGTAGAAGTGTCTGTTCAGAGACACTGCCCATTTTTTAATTGGATTATTTGCTTTTTGATCGTTGAGGCGTGTGAGCTCTTCATACATTTTGGATGTCAACCCTTTATTGGATATGTCATTTATGAATATATTCTCCCAAACTGTAGGATGCCTTTTTATTCTCTTCATGGTGTCCTTTGCTGTACAGAAGGTTTCAGCTTGATATAGTCCCACTTTGTTCATTTTTTCTTTTGTTTCCCTTGCCCGAGGAGATATGTTCATGAAGAAGTTGCTCATGTTTATGTCGAAGAGATTTTGGCATATGTTTTTTTCTAAGAGGTTTATGGTTTCATGACTTACATTCAGGTCTTTGATCCATTTCAAATTTACTTTTGTGTATGGGGTTAGACAATGATCCAGTTTCATTCTTTTACATGTAGTTGTCCAGTTTTGCCAACACCAGCTGTTGAAGAGGCTGTCATTTCCCCCATTGTATATCCATGGTTCCATTATCATATACTAATTGACCATATGTTTGGATTAATATCTCGACTCTTTATTCTGTTCCACTGGTCTGTGGGTCCGTTCTTGTGCCAGTACTGAATTGTCTTGATTACTGAGGCTTTGTAGTAGAGCTTGAAGTTGGGAAGTGAGATTCACCTTGCTTTATTCTTCCTTCTCAGGATTGCTTTGGCTATTTAGGGTCTTTTGTCATTCCATATGAATTTTAGAACTATTTGTTCCAGTTCGTTGAAGAATGCTGTTGGTATTTTGATAGAGATTGCATTGAATCTGTAGATTGCTTTAGCCAGGATGGCCATTTTGAGAATATTAATTCTTCTTAGCCAAGAGCATGGGATGAGTTTCCATTTGTTAGTGTACTCTTTAATTTCTCTTAAGAGCGTCTTGTAGTTTTCATGGTATAGGTCTTTCACTTCCCTGGTTAGGTTTATTCCTAGGTATTTTACTCTTTTTGATGCAATTGTGAATGGAATTGTTTTCCTGATTTCTCTTTCTGCTAGCTCATTGTTAGTGTATAGGAAAACCACAGATTTCTGTGTGTTTATTTTGTATCTGGCAACTTTGCTGAATTCCAATACTAGTTCTAGTAGTTTTGGAGTGGAGTCTTTAGGGTTTTTTATGTACAATATCATGTCATCTGCAAGCAGGGACAGTTTAACTTCCTCCTTACCAGTCTGAATAGTCTGAATGCCTTGTATTTTTTTGTTTGGTCTGATTGCCGTTGCTAGGACCTCCAGTACTATGTTGAATAACAGTGGAGACAGTGGGCATCCCTGTCTTGTTCCCAATCTTTGGTGAAAAGCTTTCAGCTTCTCACTGTTAAGTATGATGTTGGCTGTGGGTTTGTCGTATATGGCCTTTATTATTATCAACATAAAAACATATGTTGAGGTACTTACTCTCTATACCCATTTTGTTGAGTTTTTATCATGAAAGCATGTTGAATTTTGTTGAATGCTTTTCCAGCATCTATGGAGATGATCATGTGGATTTATCCTTCTTTTTGTTGATGTGGTGATATTGATGGATTTTCTAATATTGTACCATCTTTGCATCCCTGGGATGAATCCCACTTCATCATGTTGTATGATCCTCCTGATGTATTTTTTAATTCATTTTACTAACAGTTTGTTGAGTATTTTTGCTTCTATGGTCATCACGGATATTGGTCTGTAATTTTCTTTTTTGGTGGGCCTGGTTTTGGTACTAGAGTGATGCTGGTTTCATAGCATCAGTTTGGAAGCATTCCCTCCTGTTCTGTTTTTTTGAAAACTATAAGGAGAACGGGTATTATGTCTTCTCTGTATGACTGACAAAATTCTGCGGTAAATCCATCTGGCCCGGAGGTTTTGCTCCTGGGTAGTTTTTTGATTACCGCTTCAATTTCATTGCTGGTAATTGGTCTGTTCAGATTTTCTGTTTCTTCCTTGGTCAGTCTTGGAAGGTTGTATTTTTCTAGGAAGTTGTCCATTTCTTCTAGGTTTTCCAACTTGTTAGCATATAGGTTTTCATAGTATTCTCTAGTAATTCTTTGTATTTCTGTGGGATCCATTGTGATTTTTCCTTCCTCATTTGTGATTCTTTTGATGTGTGTAGATTCTCTTTTTCTCTTAGTAAGTCTAGCAAGGGGCTTATCTATTTTGTTTATTTTCTCAAAGAACCAGCTCTTGGTTTCATTGATTTTTTTCTAGTGTTTTATTCTTCTCAATTTTATTTATTTATTCTCTGATCTTTATTATGTCCCTCCTTCTGCTGACTTTAGGCCTCATTTGTTGTTGTTTTTCCAATTTCAATAATTGTGATTTTAGACTATTCATTTGGGATTGTTCTTCCTTCTTTAAATAGGCCTGGATTGCTATATACTTTCCTCTTAGAACTGCTTTTGTTGCATCCCATAGAGGTTGGGGCTTGGTGCTGCTGTTGTCATTTGTTTCCATATATTACTTGATCTCTATTTTAATTTGTTCATTGTTCCACTGATAGGAGCATGTTGTTAAGCCTCCATGTGTTTGTGAGCCTTTTTGCTTTCTTTGAACAATTTATTTCTGCTTTTATACCTTTGTGGTCCAAGAAGTTGGTTGATAGAATTTTAATCTTTTTGAATTTACTGAGGCTCTTTTTGTGGCCCAGTATGTGGTCTATTCTGGAAAATGTTCCATGTGCACTTGAGAAGAATGTGTATCCGGCTGCTTTTCGGTGTAAAGTTCTGTAGATGTCTATTAGGTCCATCTGTTCTAGTGTGTTGTTCAGTGCCTCTGTGTCCTCACTTATTTTCTGTCTGGTTGATCTGCCTTTTGGAGTGAGTGGTGTGTTGAAGTCTCCTAAAATGAATGCATTGCGTTCTATTTCCTCCTTTAATTCTGTTAGTATCTGTTTCACATATGTTGGTGCTCCTGTATTCGTTGCATATATATTTATAATGGTTATATCCTCTTGTTGGAACGACCCCTTTATTATTATGTAGTGTCCTTCTTTATCTCGTTATTTTCTTTGTTTTGAAGTCTATTTTGTCTGATACTAGTACTGCAACACCTGCTTTTTTCTCCCTGTTGTTTGCATGAAATATCTTTTTCCATCCCTTGACTTTTAGTCTGTGCATGTCTTTGGGTTTGAGGTGAGTCTCTTGTAAGCAACATATAGATGGGTCTTGCTTTTTCATCCATTCTATTACTCTGTGTCTTTTGATTGGTGCATTCAGTCCATTTATATTTAGGGTGATTATTGAAAGATATGTACTTATTGCCATTGCAGGCTTTAGATTTGTGGTTACCAAAGGTTCAAGGGTAGCTTCTTTACTATCTAACTGTCTAACTTAACTTGCTTATTGAGCTATTATAAACACAGTCTGATGATTTTCTGTTTCCCTCACTTCTTATTCCTCCTCCATTGTTTATATGTTAGGTGTTTTATTCTGTGCTCTTTTGTGTTTCCTTTGACTGCTTTTGTGATTAGTTGATTTTATTTTTTGCCTTTAGTTAGTATTTGATTGGTTTACTTTCTTTATTGTGGTTTTATTTTCTCTGGTGACATCTATTTAGCCTTAGGAGTGTTTCCATCTAGAGCAGTCCGTCTGAAATGCCCTGTAGAGGTGGTTTGTGGGAGGCAAATTCCCTTAACTTTTGCTTGTCTGGGAACTGTTTAATCTCTCCTTCATATTTAAATGATAATCGTGCTGGACACAGTATCCTTGGTTCGAGGCCCTTCTGTTTCATTGCATTAAATATATCATGCCATTCTTTTCTGGCCTGTAAGGTTTCTGTTGAGAAGTCTGATGATAGCCGGATGGGTTTTCCTTTGTAGGTGACCTTTTTCTCTCTCTCTGGCTGCCTTTAATACTCTGTCCTTGTCCTTGATCTTTGCCATTTTAATTATTATGTGTCTTGGTGTTGTCTTCCTTGGGTCCCTTCTGTTGGGAGTTCTGTGGGCTTCCGTGGTCTGAGAGACTATTTCCTCTCCCAGTTTGGGGAAGTTTTCAGCAATTATTTCTTCAAATACACTTTCTATCCCTTTTTCTCTCTTTTCTTCTTTTCGTACCCCTATAATGCGGATATTGTTCTGTTTCGATTGGCCACATAGTTGTCTTAATATTCTTTCATTCCTGGAGATCCTTTTCTCTTTGCCTCAGCTTCTCTGTGTTCCTGTTCTCTGATTTCTATTCCATTAACGGCATCTTGCACCTTATCCAGTCTGCTCTTAAATCCTTCCAGAGATTGTTTTATTTCTGTATTCTCCCTCCCCACTTTATCTGTTAGCTCTTGCATATTTCTCTGCAGCTCCATCAGCAGGGTTATGACCTTTATTTTGAGTTATTTTTCAGGAAGATTGGTTAAATTTATCTCCCCAGGCTCCTTCTCGGGGGTTGTCTGTGTGATTCTGGTCTGCATGAAATTCTTCTGCCTTTTCATGGCGACAGACGTAGTCATGGGCAGTTGATGCATGTGTCAGCTGGGAGAACAAAGTCCCTTCTTGCTTGGTGACCACCTTCCTCTCCTGTGAGAATGGCGACCACTAGCAGCTTGTGCTGGGCAGCTGTGCACCGGCGGGGCGTCTGCGTCTGACCTGGGCGGCTGCGGAGGAGACTCCGGGTGGTTGCTGTGGGTGCAGCTGCTCTCAGGCTGCTCTCCTGCTATGGTGGGGCCGCACCAGAGGGGGAATGGAAGGGAGGCTGTTTATCGCCATGAGGGGCCTGCTCCCAGAGGGTTAGGGCGCCCAGAGTTCCCTGGAATTCCCAGCTGTTGAGCTGAGTGTGCTGGGACGCTTCCGTCTGTGAGTCCCCTGTCCCTATAAGACTTTCAAAAAGCACTCGCTTTTCTTTTGTCCCTGGGCACCGGCTGCGTGGACCCTCTTGCAGGTTTTACTGTTCCGTTTCCCTAATATCCAGCACACCATGCACTGTGTGTCTGTGCTCCTGGTGCAGATGACTAGGGCTGGGTATTTAGCAGTCCTGGGCTCCCACTCCCTCCCTGCTCCAACTCCTTTCCTCCGGCCAGGGAGCTGGGGTGAGGGTCGCTCGGGTCCCGCTGGGCTGGGGCTTGTATCTTACCCCCTCATGAGGTGCTGAGTTCTCGCATATGTAGATGTAGCCTGGCTGCTGTACTGTATCTTCTGGTCTCTCTTTTAGGAATAGTTGTATTTGTTGTATTTTCAAAAATATATATGGTTTTGGGAGGAGATTTCTGCTGCCCTACTCACGCCGCCATCTTGGCTCCTCCCTGCTCCTGCTTTTCTTTTGTCCCAGGGGAGCCGCCTGTGGGGACCTGCTTGCAGTCTCCATCTCAGATTTTACTCTTCCATTTCTCTAATATTCAGTACACCATGCAGTGTGTTCCTGTGCTCCTGGTGCAGATTACTGGGCTGGTTATTTAGTAGTCCTATGCTTCCACTCTCTTGCCAATCTGATTCTTTTCCTCCTGCTGGTGAGATGGGGTTGGGGGAGTGCTCAGATCCTGCCAGGTCACGGCTTTGTATCTTACCCATTTCATGAGATGTTGAGTTCTCACAGATGTAGATGTAGCCTGGCTATTGAACTGTATCCTCTGGTCTCTCTTTTAGGAATAGTTGTATTTGTTGTATTTTCAAAAATATGTACGGTTTTGGGAGATTTCCGCCGCTCTACCCACACCACCATCTTGAGCCATCTTCCTTAAATATTTTATAGAATTCACTGGTGAAGACATTTGGACCTGGCCTTCTCTTTGTGGGAAGATTTGTATTTACTGATTCAAGTTTTTACCCTGGCCTATATCTATTCAGATTTTCTGTTTCTTTTGAGTTAATTTTGGTAGTTTGTTCTGTCAAGGAAAGCTTCTATTTTAATCTTCCTAAAAAATTATTGGAATTATGTCCATAATATTCCTTTATGATCCTTTAATTACATAAGGGCTATAGTGCTATCTCTCTTTTGTTTTTCATTTTGGTAATTGGTATCTTCTTTTTCTTAGCATAGCTCAAGGTTTATCAGTTTGGCCTTTTCAAAGAACAAGATTTTGGGTACTTTTCTCTGTTTTCTTCTGTTTTTAATCCATTGATTTCTATGTTGATCTTCATTATCTCCTTAATTCTTAATTTAGGTTTGATTTACTCTTTTGCTATCTTCTTCAGGTGGATGCTTAGATTATTGTCTTCCCTTTAATGTAAACATTTGCCATTGGTTTCCCTCTGAGCACAGATTTTGGTGTTTTCCTTAAATTTGATATGTTGCATTTTTGTTTTCATTCAATTCCAGATAATTATTGCCATTGCAGGCTTTTAGATTTGTGGTTACCAAAGGTTCAAGGGTAGCTTCTTTACTATCTAACAGTCTAACTTACTCACTCTGTACACTATTTCAAACACAATCTAAAGGTTCTTTATGTTTCCTCCCTTCTTCTCTCTTTATATATTAGGTGTCATATTCTGTACCGTTTGTGTATCCCTTGACTCACTTTGCGCGTAGCTGATTTTATTTTGCATTTGCTTAGTAATTAATTGGTCTACTTCCTTTACTGTGGTTTATTTTCTCTGGTCATGGCTATTTACCTTTAGGAACACTTCTATCTATAGCAGTCCCTCCAAAATACAAGATAGAGATAGTTTATTGGAGGTAAATTCCCTCAACTTCTGCTTAAATGGAAATTGTTTAGTCCCTGCTTCAAATTTAAGTGATAATCTTACTGGATGGAGTATTCTTGGTTTGTGGCCCTTCTGTTTTATTACATTAAATATATCATACCACTTTCTTCTGGCCTGTAAGGTTTCTGCTGATAAGTCTGATGGGTTTTCCTTTGTATGTGATTTTTTTTCTCTCTCTCTGGCTGCTTGTAATACTCTGTCCTTGTCCTTGATCTTTGCTGTTTTAATTATTATATGTCTTGGTGTTGTCCTCTTTGGTTCCCTTGTGTTGGAAGATCTGTGGGCTTCCATGGTCTGAGAGACTTATTTCCTTTCCCAGCTTGGGGAAGTTTCCAGCAATTATTTCTTCAAAGACACTTTCTATCCCTTTTTCTCTCTCTTCTTCTTCTGGTATTCCTATAATGCGAATATTGTCCCATTTGGATTGTTCACAGTTGTCTTAATATTCTTTCATTCCTGGAGATCCTTTTATCTCTCTCTGACTCAGCTTCTCTGTATTCCTGTTCTCTGATTTCTATTCCATTAACTGTCTCTTACACCTCATCCATTCTGCTCTTAAGTCCTTCTATTGATTGTTTCATTTCTGTTATCTCCCTCCTGACTTCATCCCTTAGCTCTTGCATATTTCTCTGCAAGTCCATCAACATGGTTATGACTTTTATTTTGAATACTTTTTCAGGAAGATTGGTTATATCTATCTCACCAGGCCCTCTCTCTGGGGTTGTCTGAGTGATTTTTAACTGCAGCAGGTTCTTCTGCCTTTTCATGGCGACAGAAGTGGTTGCAGGCAGGTGACGTGTGTGTCAGCTGGGAGAACAAAGCCCCTTCTGCTTGCTGGTAGCCTTGCCCTTCTCTGCTGCCTGTGTCAGTTACCTGCATACTGGGAGAAGTCTCTGGGATAATCCCCTGAGCTGCCATGGGTGGAGCCACCTTCAGCCTAGCCTAGGGCACTGTGCAGGGTCGCCGGCATGTTGGGTGTGTTCTCTTGCGAGAATGGCACCCCTTCGTGCCTTCTGGATCTTGCTCTGGCTTCTGCTGCCTGTTTCGGTTACCCACATAGCGGGAGCAGTCTCTGGGATAATCTCCTGAGCTGCCATGGGCAGGGTGGCCCTTGGGTAGCCTAGAGCCCTGCGGGGGGTGGCAGATGTGTAGGGTGTTTTCCTGCAAGAATGGCACCCCTTTGTGCCTTCTGGACCTTTCTCCGGCTTCCACTGCCTGTGCCAGTTACCTGCACACAGGGAGCAGTCTCTGGGATAATCTCCTGAGCTGCTGTGGGCAGGGCGCCTCTCGGGCTAGCCTAGAGCCCTGCGGGGGGTGGCAGACGCATAGTGTGTGTTCTCCTGTGAGAACGGCGCCCCTTTGTGCCTTCCGGACCTCTGTCTGTGCTGGGCAGCTACGTGCTGGCAGCAGCCTATGGGTCTAGGCCGGTTAGCAGTGCTCTCGGAGGACACTCTGGGTGGTTGCTGCAGGCAGGTCTGTTCTCTGGCTGCTCTGCAGCTGTGGCGGATCAGCTGGTTTGCTTGTAGCACCGGCCAGTGGGAATGAATGGCAGGCTGCTTATTGCCATGAGGGGCTTCGGGTCTGAGTTACCCTCTAGGGGGTTGGGGCTCCTGAAGTTCCTTAGGATTCCTAGCGTGCTGGGCTGAGTGTGCCAGGACGATTTTGTCCAGCTAGTAAGCCCTTGTCCCTTTAAGACTTTTAAAAAGCACCCAATTTTCTTTTGTCCCAGGGGAGCTGGCTGTGGGGACCCACTCACAGTCTCCATCTCAGATTTTACTTTTCCTTTTCTCTAATATCCAGTACACCATGCAATGTGTGTCTGTGCTCCCAGTACAGATTACTAGGGCTGGTTATTTAGTAGTCCTGTACTTCTACTCCCTCCCCTTTCTGATTCTTTTCCTTCTGCTGGTAAGCTGGGGTGGGGGGAGTGCTCAGGTCCTGCCGAGTCATGGCTTTGTATCTTACGCTTTTCGTGAGATGCTGAGTTCTTGGAGATGTAGATGTAGCCTGGCTGTTGTACTTTATCTTCTGGTCTCTCTTTTAGGAGTAGTTGTATTTGTTGTCTTTTCAAAAATATATATGGTTTTGGGAAGAGATTTCTGCCGCCCTACTCACACTGCCATCTTGAGCACCTTCCCTGCCGTAACATGTTTTTATTTGTGAAAGACATTAGATACATTCATGCTTTGATGGAAACTGTAATACACAGAGACTAAGAATTTAACCATGGTGTCCCAATTAAGAACAAAAAAAAGAGCCAATAAAAGAAAAGCTCACTACAAAAACCATGTCCTTGTCAATGCACTTCAACAGGGTAAGTGATGTCATCTTAAGTCTTGTATAAGATCCAGTGAGGTTTTTTTTCCTCTGACAAAAGTGATTTACTTTCTTGTATCAGTCAGTGAGCACTATGCAACTTAAAATTTTTCATTTGCATTTTTAGCCGCCAGAATACACAGTTAAATTCAATGCTCAATAATGATAACTATCTCAGCCCAGCTGTCTGGAATTTATCTACCTTCTTAGCTCATTTTAATAAATTAGCAGGTTGGTTTGTTTGTTCCCTCTTTGTTTTGGTCCTGCCAGTAAGCCATCTTCAGTTATTTCTGGAGGGCACAGTACATGAATAAACCCACAAAAAGACATAGCATATAATACCTTAACTGGAAGTGTGAAATGAATTATGAATAAACTTACATAGTACACAGCATATATTTTTCCTTTTAAATAAAACTTAAATAATAAAACATAGACTACATTCTTGCTTCTAAGAGTAATAACGTGATAAGATTACCAGTTCATCAGCAGGGTGCTAGTGAACTACAAGGTGAACTATAAACCTACAAGCTGCTTTACAGAAACTGGGGTAAAATAATTCTTCAGTAAGGTCAAAGCACAAAGTTCTGCAATAGATTTCTCAAGATGACTAACCCATTTCTAAATTATTCATTTTAGGTGGCAAATATTCTGAAAGTCTACTATCTACAAAGACCTCTGTTCTTCTATAGCTTCTCATCTACTGGAGTATACAGACAATAAACAATTGTCATACAAATAAATGTAAAGTTACAATTTATGTTACAAGAAATTCTGATTAAATCCAAGTAAGGATGAAAATTTTAAGTAGTTAAAAATAATTGTTAATACAATACTAGAAACAGGAAAACTAAGAATAAACATGAACTCAATGATGGTGTCACCTGGACTGTTGTCTCTTGCTGTCATCTGCATAAGAAGTGCCATCTGCTTTCGCTCTGAGAGTGGATAACCAAAAAGAATGCTAACTGGTGTGGACTTCTTGTTTCCAGTTTCCTTTTTTGTTTTTTTCTTTTCTGGACCTTCTTTCTCTGGAATTATTAATAAATATGTAAGAATATAAAACAGATGTAAGTAATTATAGCAAGACATAAGAGTTTTAAAAATAGACGCTATATATTTGTATAAGAAATGTGTGTATGAGCTAGAAATAGGCTGATAAAAAAGCACTAGTTTTTTATTATATTATAAAACTTTCTTCCTGAATGCTTTCAAAAAATAAATCTTTATTCTATTTTCAGAAAATAACATTTGGAAGTTTAATCCTAGTAAAGTTTGTTTCCAAACATTCCTTAGTATTGCATCTTTGAAATTTCTCTTGCATTTATTATAATTCTATTCTTTGTAATTACTGCTAAGCCTATATAGCCATGTTCCTTCAAATTATTCCCTAATTCCACTAATGATCTGTATAATCTTCTAAGGAGGTAAGTATTTACGACAAGTTTTATCACACAAAGTAATTACTGAAAAAAAGCACCAGATCACTTTATTTCAGTCACAGGATAGTTGAACATGGAATATTAATCAAAGCAAAAAAGTGAGTAAAATAAAGTGTGTGTGTGTGTGTGTTGGGGATAGCAAGGAGGTGGGGGTTAACAGATATCCTACAAATCCAAAAATGTCCAAGGATTTTTCAAAGAGATTTGATCCATCATAAAGTCAGCTCTCAGATTTAGCTACTTGGGGAATCTTTTGACAATGCAGCTAGCATTTTCCATTAAGTGCCAGGAAATTCAGACGGAAATGGATTCTATAGATCAAAGAGATTCAGATGTCTGTTCTTTCTTTAGGATTGCTCTAGAGTTAATTCAGGTGGCCCTGTGAAAGCTAATGCAGACTGCCCGCCTATCAACTGTCTTGGCATCTATTTCTTAGAAACCTATACAGATATCTGGGATTTACTGATCCAGGTTTGAGGGTCCCTGCAAAGAGGGGCTAAAATATAAATAAATTAAAAATAAATGTGAAACATAGCAAAAATTAGTGAAAAAGCTATTATTTTATTTTCAGGCAGATGTGGCCAGCAGCTAGACTACTCTAGGAGAAAAGCATTTAGTAATCTAACAAACTTAAGAAATAAAAGTTTTATATTATTTAAATATTACTACTGAAGGCGTACAAACTTAAAGTTATAATTCTTTCAGTATACCACTTAGCATAATTAGGATAAGCTAGCATCTTTATGGCTTAGAAAAATTAAGAAGTCCTAAACTCTGCTGCCCACAAATCACTCAAAATTCAATAGCTCCTAAATTGTGTTTTATTGATACCTGAATTTTACACAAAATTTAAAAACCAAGATTTATTCAAGTCAGTCTTTATTAATAGTACTAATAATTATTTTTGTATTTACTGCATTATAATGAATGATCCAATTTAATATAAATTCAGTTTCAGCTAAGTGTTTCACCTAACTTACTAAATTTACTACAAAGCCCTCAACATGTCTTTTAGAGAAACCTGAAATAGAGAAACTTATGTTAGAGAAATGTATATGCTTTGGTTCTTGTATTTAATGAGGAGCCACAATTTTCATCTGAATTACCAAATCTTTAAACATAATGTACTTCTTACCTAAAGTTAAAATATTAAACAGTGTGAAAATTTTATAGAAAATAGAAGTTTTAAGAAAAATTAGTATGCAGTAACTTGAGAAAACAAAACAAAGAAAAAATACATTCTATCTATCCTTAAAATATTTTCTTACATTTTGGGGAAAATTTTTTATTTTCTCATATGCAAAACAATTGATTTTTTCTCTTTTTAATTGCTTTTTAATGCAATGTCTTAAAAAACAAATGTTCTAAAGTAATATTCAGTTTACAGAAAAAAGTTAGATACTTATAAATTCATTATTAGAATTTCATGCTGCCAAACAAATATATCATTATTACATTTTGGAAAAGCATAAACAAATTGGATGTACTGCAAATATTCAAATAAAAATTCAAATCATATATTAGCATCCAAACTGAACTCTATTTTTTGAGTTACCTTAGTCATTTGTCTGCGTTTCATGCTTTATATGAGATAGAAAAAGAAGGTAAGTGAACAGCAGCTGGTGTAAGATAGCTAGGTTAAAGATAATTATATACCATTCTTCAAAATTCTTAATTAACATGTCCCAAAGAGTGCTTTTTTGAGCTTAAAGCATTCAACAAAATTGACTATAAGGGAGCTATCCTGTGAAGAACCTGTTTCCTCTGACCTGCATTAAGTAATAAATGATCATGTACTTCTCAAGTTTCAATAACTGAAATATTTACTTGCCTGAATAATGGATCAGAATTTTAAACTTTAAACACAGCAATACTGACACATGTGCTCCTTAAGCACAGTCTACTATATTTTTAAAACTCCACTCAACCACTGCAGAGGTTTTTAAAGGAAAACCCAAGTTATTCACTTAACACTAGAAGAAAAACTGAGTAATTGACTTCTCAACAATCCAATATTCTTTATTTCAAGATTTAGAGGATCTTTAGAAATACAGTGTTTCAGTCTTTTCTCAAAAATTCATGCTTTCTTTTCATGACTTGTTAGAATAAACAGAAAGCTTAATATTGTCACATTCCAAGTAAATGTACATGAAGAGAGAAAATTGTTTTTCTTGGGGAACTGGCTCATAAACCTATCAGTGTATCTCAAAAATTAAATACGAGATTTTCCCACAAGGCAGTCACTGTTTAAGGAATGAAACAATGGGCCTACAACTCAAATACCCATGAACATAATTAAATCAGTCATGTTTGGAATGTGTATACTTCGATTTTAAGAAAAAAATGTTGTACCACTCTCTGGTTCTAAAATGTCTACACAAATCTCTAAGAGCTGAGTGCTTGTACCTTTGATTTCTAGAAATGACACTCAGATTATGGGTGGTTTTGTCTCATTCAAGTGCACTAAACACTTAGCAATCTCATTTTAGAAAAGTACACCTTTCACAATAAGTGGTCTTTTAAATTAAATGCTGATTGTCAACATGGCCACCACACCCCAAATTTTGATAACCAAGTACTATTATTGACCTAACAAGCTCAATTAACAGCTTGCAGGCTAATTTAAAGAGTAATTATTTGGTTCTACACCACCCCCACCCAACACCACAAATTTATAAAATAAATGCAAATATTTCAGAAACAGAAGGTTTATTTCAATTTTTTATAGCTAAATGTTACATGCTGAAAACTGGACACTTAGATACCCTGAAACTAAACAATATTTCACATTAAAAAAAGGTGAGAAATAAGAACGTAAGCCTACCTAAAACAGGACAATGAAAAATACTTGACTAATTAGTTTTTGCGTACTAGAGAACACATTTACTTTGTATTTTAAAATTGTAATATTTGTATATTCCCTTGTATTCTTTTATCTGGAGCAATTATATGAATTATACCTGGTGCCACAGCCTTATAAAGAGGGTGTTTTAATCCATTTTTAAATTCAACATGGGCAGCCAAGTCAAAAGGGTAAAGATAGTTCAACTGAAAATGTTTTTAAGAAAACACTGCATAACTGTAGAGTAAGATGACATTGCCAAAATCAATGCATTTGGTACACTTTGTGAAGGGTGTAGAGCAAGAGACTTAAGGCCCTTAGTATCTTCCCATAGGGGTCATTGCACTGCACTACTACAAGGGATTGACTTTCACATTGTTTTCTATGTGAACGGTGCCACCATGTTGTGTTGTGCAACACCTGAGTGGCGGTATATAGTGGTCCCACTTATTATGTTCATACATAGCATGCATTAGATATGATGCACTGGATTGTACAAAAATGGGAAAACTTGGTGTCACACATGTAATTTACATATTCAACCAAATACATTTATATACTGGTTTGAAAAGAAGTTATTTATAGTACAGTAACTAATTGTAAATGTGACAGAAACCAATGGCTGAACAGGAGCCCCTGATAATCTAATTACCTGAGTATGTCCTGTAAGAAGATATAAGTCTCTCCCCCCAATTTTCACTTGTATGTCCTGGATCTGAATCTACAGAATGAGAAGAGACAGGAGAAAAGAAAAAAGCACACAAAGGAAATGCAGAATTCAACAAACCAACATTTTTCAAAAGACCCAAAAGATTTATTTTTAAGGTAAAGCCAAAAGTATACTTAAGAGACAGGTTTGGCCAATACCTAATATTTCAGTTTCTTCAACTGGAATATTAAATATTAAAGTTCAGAAAGTCAATCACACAGTTTGCAGTAATTAATATTACTGATGCTGTTTATTAAAAATGTATCCCCTCTGAGGCTACACATTTCTTCAATATCTCAATAATGATAAAAAGAGGAAGCACCCTGTCACTGTTACCTGCTTAGAATTTGTCTTAAGAAAATATAAATAATGGACTGGAATCATCCTTTTGTTCTTCAAGTGCCAAAATTATTCAGAAGACAATATAATACTTTGGACTGCAATATCTAGACCACAGACCTTTCTATAAATTATACACATTTCAAATGATATGAATTACTACATTGACTAGTACTAAAGACCCCTTAGAAAGAAAGCCTAAATCAAAACAAAGTTATCAGCGAAGGTAAGAATATGAATTCTGCCTAACAACTTACGACAGACAAATAAGAATATGAGAAACTGACTTTTGGTAATATGACCAGAGCAGATATTTTTACTAATTAACAATATGCTATTATAATATTATGCTTATCTTCATAGTCTCAATTTATTGACATCCCACTTTTCTTTCCAGGATCATTATTATAGACATTATTCACGAATAAAGTATAAGGAAACAAAAGTGTTGGGGGATAAAGAACAATTTATAGAACAAGTAACCCCTAAACATAGTATTTGAAATTTTTAAAGATGAGCCTTAAAGTTTAGTGATAAGCCTCACTCAATTGAAAGGGGAATCATTAATAATACTGACAAAATTCTAAGGCAAGTAGGTAAATGGATTGAATAGCACTTACATTTTAATATAGTACTTTCAATGAGCACTTACAGTTTAAAACTTAAAGTTAGCAACTAGAAAAATTCTAAGAATAATTGACATTTTATTTAAAGAGAAGCAAAAATTAAAAAATGGCTTCCACAGATTTCAAAGAAAAAGTGGCAACCAATTAAGTTGTGCGAAAAAATTAATTAAGTGGATTGTTGAAAGCAAACCCTATTATTGTTACAGATGAGGCACCGTGGATAAACTGAACTTTCAATTATATTCATTAATATAAGTAAGTAGAGTAAAAGTTTATTCAAATCTTCCTCTGGAAGTAAGTAACCCACCCTGACTCTACCACACCTTTTGGTTTTCTCTCAAATAAGTCTGTGTATATTTGGGGCATATGAATGTGTATTCTATAAAGATATATTTCAGGAGCTGGAAAATTTAAAGTTTCCATAACATATCCCTTCTCCCAACAACTTCTTCCTTCTGTGCTACACTGAGACTAAACTATAATGAAACTGTTGCTACCTATGAAGGTTTTGTGTAACACTGAGTATTAAACTGGTCAATTATCTCTCCCTGATACATTCTTTGCAGCAAGAAAAGACAATGAGAATCACCAAAAGGTGATTTATATCCTTTATAAAGCACCGACTTTAACTGTTATTTTAACATAGATACCAGCAAAATTATATATATATATATATATATATATATATATATATATATATTCCAAGTTTCTCTATCCAAATTTCCTTGAGTCCTATTAGATATAGGAAGTCTAATGGCACTGAAAGCCTCAGTAAGAGAGAACTAAGGCTGGCTGGCAGAGAAAACTTAGTTTAAAACCTTTGAACAGGCTCCACAACTGCCACCATGGACTTTGGGAACAGGTAATATCGTGCCTTGCTGGAGTTTTTCATACCACATTATCTACATAGGACAAAAGAAAAAATAAGTAGGCAAATAAATAATGCTTGTTAAGAGGAAATACAGTTGACCCTTGAGCAATACAAGTTTGAACTGTGCAGATCCACTTATATGTGAATTTTGCTCAATAAACACTGGAAATTTTTTGATTTGTGACAGTCTGAAAAAACATCTTCTCCTTTATAGTATATAATACATATAACACAGAAAAAAATGTGTTAATGTTATGTGTAACTGTTTATGTTATCAGTAAGGCTTCTAGTCAAGAGTAGTCTATTAGTAGTTAAGTTTTGGGGAAATCAAAAATTTTACCTTTTTTTCCGACTAGTAGTTAAGTTTGGGGAAATAAAAAATTTTACCTTTAAATTCGACTGTGTTGGGGATCAGTGCACCTAACCCCTGCACTGTGCAACTGTAAACTTTTACAAAGTGAAAAGTGTTGCATCTTTCTATTTATTTAAACATATAAACTAAAATGATGAAGTACTACTGGTTTCCCTTTATGGAACGTTAGATCTGTTGAACCTTTAAAAAAAAGAAGTGCCCCAGTACAATTTGAGGTTAAAGAACATTAGTATACTGCTGGAGGCTTTGTAACTAAGTAAAATTATTTTGGAGAAACAACATAGAAATGTTTAACTTTTTTAGCCCCCTAACCCTACTCCTGGGAATGAAGAAGGAAGAAATAATTCAGGGTATAATAAAAATATAATCTGCAAAGATGCTTTTGATGGCATTAGTCATAACAAAATAACTGCAAATTTAGTTTGAAAGCCAAGAAGAGACTCAAAGGCCAGCTGTTCAGTATTTTCATGTGAAGGAAGCAGCTTTCCCTTGGATGTAATTAGACTAAGAAAAGTAAGTATGATTTCATGACTGATAGTGCAAGAGTAAAGTTCACTATGGTAGTAACATTAACAACTATTAACGATAACAGCAGTTACCAGTTAGTAATTATTTTGCTAAAAATTTTATATAAAGTGGCAGTATTATAAGGTGAGTACCCAATATTCACTCTCCCCTTCTTAACCAGGAATACTCCAAATTTTGATTAGAATGACTATATGCCCCACAAAAAGTATTTGACTTTTCAGATTCCCCTGCAACTAGGGTAGCCTCACCAATGAGATGCAGGTAGAAGTTCTAGGGAGGTATTTTCATCATTAAAAAGGCAAAGTCTCACTGGGAAAAGATACTTCTGTCCTTGGTTTTTCCTCTCCTGCTTTGTGCCCAGGAAGAAGTTATCTTGCAACTATTAATATAAAATGTTTAAGGATAAAAGCCACATATAAGCTAAGGGTGGCAGAGGAGCAAGATGAAAAGAGCCCCATCTTTGATGGCATTATTGAACTACTTCTAACACATTATGTCACTTAAAGGTCATAATTCTCTGAAGTTAGTATTGTTATATGCACTTTTACAAATGAGAAAACTGGGGCTTATAAAGATCTTAAATTACTTGGCAAGGGCTGGTAGGGAGCCGAGCAGGGACTCAACACTGGTCTGTCAGAATCCAAAGCCTCTGACTATGCTGTGATTTACTTCTGCGTAACTACAATTATTTATCCTGTCAGGATTCTAGACTAGGAGAAATTGAAAGTAAAAGCTAAAAATAAGTGATAAAGCAAGCTGATGTAGGTTTAAGAAATAATTTGTCTTCTAGGTAAGAGTAGTTGCTTCCATAGGTTCAATAAGTCATTGTATATATTAGTATCTTAACATTTCATGGGATAAAAATGTATGGGGATTCTCTGATAGGATAAATATGTGGAAATAGATACTTAATGATATGAGCAGATATATTTGCAATTTGCCGAAATGAGCAGTATTTTGATATAGCCCTAAGGACTCACTGGCATGACTTCAAATTATGCTATAATTTCCCCCCAAATCTTATCCATCTAGTCAAGCAATTCTTTTTCTAGAAAATGTTATCTTTTTAAAAGTTGATATTAAATAATTGAGAAATAAAATGTTAAGGTACACTGGGGTATCTCAAAATGAAGACTAAGAATGACTCATCCAGTTGACGGCATTATTTCTGATTTTGGGGACCATTGAGCTTTCCTTGGACAATATAAGTACCTTTTAAAAAGTAATGGCTGTGTTTAATAAAAATAATACACATTCATTATTTTTAAAAAATTCAAGCCATATAAAAGAGAACAAAGAATAAAGTAACACATCACTTCAAATCCTGGAAATAAAATGTTGAGCATCATTCCAAGCATTCCTCTAAATATATATAATGGCAAAAGAACTAGTAGAGAGAGAAATATATTTATGTAAGAATAAAAAATAGTACATATATGTGATATTTTCCAAGTAAAAAGCTGTAAGATTAGTTTTATTTTAATCTAACCATAGAAAAGTAACCAAAGGAATTGCTTCTCTATAAGAGATATCATATGCTGAAATATAAACACATGTATATACATATACATAAAATAATTTTAATAAGGGAAGATTAAAAATAAAGCAATTATTTTTAAAAACAATTTATTTCAGTTTTAGATAGTATCATTTAATCTCCTGCTATGAGAGATGATGAGCTGAGTAGAACTATTCATGTCTTCCCCTTATTCCCCATCCTCTGTTCTTTAACTTTCACTAAGTCAAGGTTTAAAATGTTTACATTTTTGTTCTGGACCCATAAGACACCCACTAGGTTTAGGCTTAGTTCTACAATGATAAGTCTTTCAACTTTTAAACAGTCTTATTTTTCGATATGTGTTAATGTATGCCCTATGTGCACATAGATACAAATAGAAATATAGAGATTACTTTAATGCAAATAATACATCTTATTTCATAACCTATTTTTTCTTTGTATAATATGAACACCTTTCCATCATGCATATTCTTCTACAATGTTATTTTAAGAGTAAAAATCCTATTTCTTCATTGGATTTACCATAATTTAACAAATCCTTTATTACATGACACTATTTTCTGGTTTCTTTTCTTGTGTGTTATAAATAAAGCTGAGATAAATACATGTGAAGAAAATTTTTGTCATCAGTAGTTATTTACATAGAATAAATACCCAAAGAAAGAATAAGTCAAGTGCTAATAAACTGTAAGTTTTTGACATACACTGTCATATTTACCTCCAACAAAGCCTCTCTTTAATTTAGACCAACTAAAGTAAGTTCCTATTTCTAACCAGTGACTTGGTATGTTGTAGGCCAATAATTTTGTCAGTTGTTACAAACTGTATTTCTTTAATTACTATTGTTTTTTCATATATTCCTTTCCAAACTGTAATTTTGTTGTTCTGAACTATTTGCTTTTATCTTTTGTCCATTTTTCCATTTTTGTGTTTTTTCTTCACATGTATATACATATACATAAAATATCATTCTATGTATATACAAATTCTATATATAGTAAGGACTATTATGTGTTGTCAATATTTATCCCTTCTATATATTTTTATAATATATATATATATATGTGTGTGTGTGTGTGTGTATATATATATATAATTTCAGCTAGTAATTTTAAAGATAGTACATGCCAAAAAGTGATAAATGTCAAATATAAAGTTTGATGCTATAATCACCCTTTATATGGAAAATATCACTTAATGGTACTCTGGAATCTAAATTTTTTGGATGATGAAAATAAGACCTCTGGATTGTAAATAAGACATTTTGCTTTCGGCTTGGGGAAATTCTTAATGCTTTGCAGGGGTGTATGTGCAAAACTAAAGCCTTCATCTACTATTTACTAAAATTTTTAAATTCAGCTGAACAAAATATGCTTTAAATACATCAAACTCTTGTTTAGTGTTAGCATGTAATCTTTCCAAAAGAAAAATAAGTTTGTTACAAAACAGTCTTAAAGACAGAAAGGTGCAACATCCCACTAAATTCAAATAGTGGAAAAATTAAAAGCAGGGGAAATATATATAATCCAATTATTAAAATATGAATTATATTATGTTTACTCAGTGCCTAAAGTTCACATCTTCCTAAGTAACATTTTCTTCTTTATTCTACTCTAAGTAAAAGACAAATAATCCACTTGGTCTAATAACACAGGTTCTCTTGGGAAATTTACTATTTTGAAGTCTTCTTTATTTCTAAAATATGTTAGCTTCCTTTGAATTTTCAGAATTGTTTCTTTGAATTACTAGCAGAACTATCACTGATATTGGAAAACAAAACCTGGTTAATGTAAGTACTCTAAAAATGACTAGCAAAATAAGAAAATACGACAAAAGTTAAATCACATATCTAAACGTGCATAATCACTTTCCTCTAAGAGACTTAGTAATAGCTTTAGAATACTACTTAATGATAAGTAGAGTCATGCTTCAGGATAAAAAAAGGCTAAGTCTCTAGAAGAAGCCATTGTAACTTAAAATGGACAAAACGCCTAATTTCTTAATCACTGCAAAAAAAGAGCAATTTTCAAAGTTCAAAAAATGTCCTGAGTGTTTAAGAATAATTTCTGGTTAAAGCCAAGAGAGACAGCAACATACATAAAAGGAGCCCTACCTACTAAAAGTGCATATGAAAATTAAGTATTTTCTAAAAGCTATGTTGTTAACACCACGTGTTTCAAAAGTCTTTATGGTATCTTCCCAGATTTCACAGTTAAGATCATTTCCATACTGATGATTAAGATGGCTAGAAAGATGTAAGTGGGAAAAAATGTGTACATAAACTCATAATGGAACTCTAATTTTCTATGAGTGAAGCTGAAACATTCTTAAGTTCATTACTAGCATTTAATGCAAGGGAAAAAATAATTGTGATAGTTACTTAAACATTCAAACTTCATATCAGTTTCAAGAAATTATTAATTCAGGGCTGAAGCACAATCTAGTAATTTATTAGACAGTGGTAATAAGGTTCTAATCTATTATGAATAACTGGGATTGACTAATGTCAAGTATCATTTCTGACATACAAGAATTGAGAAAAAAGTACTATAAATTGGCTTAGGCAGTCAGCCTCAACATTTTGTTTTCTGTTTTGGGGTGACACTTATTTCTGACTCACTTCTGTATCTAAAATTTCTAAACTTTTTCTTTGGTGGGCTCAATAATGTGTTCATGAAAACTCAACAACTGTTTCTTAAATCTACCGTATATATCCTATGTTTCTGTCACTGAATTAATTTTCATCACTGGAATGCTCCCAAGAAATTAAATTCTGAAAGTGGTAAGAGATTTGTAATAAATATTAAGAATATGGAAAAAAGTAAAATTGTTTTTAATCTCTGATTAGAAATCATGTCTGGATGAGAAATACATG
Organism: Manis pentadactyla; assembly: GCF_030020395.1. Lineage (NCBI taxonomy): Eukaryota > Metazoa > Chordata > Mammalia > Pholidota > Manidae > Manis > Manis pentadactyla. The sequence goes on from NC_080024.1 coordinate 110,035,043, forward strand.
AATTTCTGCACCAAAATGGATAAATCTGAAATACTAAAATACAATTATTTCTTTATAATAGGGTGCAAGAGGAAAGATACGAGGAAAATCACAGAAAAACGAGTGATAAAGATTTTACCAGAAAACTACAAATTATTCTACCTGTATCTGAATCTCGCTCTTCATTTCTTGATGGGCTAATGGTAAAAGGAAGTTTACGTTTCATGGACGATTTCTCTTTCATCTCCTTGCCCACATCACTTCGATCAATTTTTGGAGTTTTACTATAGGAAGCAATCTTGTCTTTACTCTATTAAAAAATCAAATATGAATAAAGTTATAGCAACATTAGTTAGGTAATACAGTTATTAAAAGACACTTGATGAAGGAAATTTTCAAACACACACAGAAGTAAGGAGGGTATTACAAACCTTCATCTTCAAGTACTCAAAAGACCCAGTTTCAACAATTTTACCATTTTTCCTAACTTATTTCATATTGCTCTATTTTATGTAGTAACAGAATTTTAAAATAAATATAAAACAAAATGTCTTAAGTATAACAGAACAAGTTAATATAGATATCATCAATAAAGCAAATAAATAAATTTGAAAAGCAATTATGGATTGAATTAAACAGATTATGTTTTATTAATATCATGTGCCCCTCATTTAGGTGAAGTACCTACCCTCATGTCTATAGCTATTATCAAGTTCACACTTATAAACCAACATCTGAATTGGTATTAGCACATCTAAACTGGGTTACATGAAAAACATGTGAAAAACATGCTAGATACTAAGCTAAGCTATATCACCTTAGCAGGAGAGCTTAAAATAATGGTTCTTAAACTGTGACAATAGATGACAGATATCATACCTACAAAGATTCTCAGAAGTAAACTAGAAGATGGCTCAAGATTGCAGAAGACACTAGCTTTCAACCCAAGATGAAAATAAAGGAAAAAAGAGGAAGAAGGGGCATAAAAAATAAATACTGAACTTTTTTTAAATGTAGAATTTATCAATAAAACCAAACGTGATTCTAAAATAGCAAGAGAATAAAACTTTACAAGTCTAGCCATAGAAATGATTAAAGAAGAGAAAAAGAACAAAGATTGGGATTGTGACCTAAATACAAATCCAGAAGGGGTATTAAAAAGCTATACAAGAATACTGCATTCATTTTTATACCACTAAAAATTTAAGGCCTGGAAAAAATGTATTACTAAAAACTGACTCATGAAAGAAAAAGAAAATCTGAATAGATCAATGATCATAGAAAACAATAAATCTATAGCCAAAGATTTTATGTTTAAAAGAGGTATCTAGCCCAGAATATTTTACAAGAGATTTTTAATAAAAAATCCAAGGAATAAGATACTTCCCATTTCATATAAATAATACTATAGCATAAAAATAAGATTAGAAACTCCCCAGTTCATTTTTTAAGTCTAAACCAAAATGGATACCAAAAGAGTATGAGATAGAAATTATGCACTAAAGGGCTTGAGATACATGCAAAAATAAACTCTCCTCAATAAACTTACTGTCTTAGAAAGATAAATAACAATCAAGCAGCATTCATAAAAAGAATACAAGAACAGTTCATTTTTAGAAAATATTTTAAAACAGTTCACTGTATCAAAATAGATTCTTAAAAAACCCATGATGATCTTAAAGCGTGACAAGAATAATATATGAATAGACTCTACAATCATTTTTGGAAAATATATTAGCAAATTAGGAAGAGAATGTGACTTCCTTATATCTGACTGGTAATGACTACTGAAGAATAAAAGCCTCACATTTCCCAGTTATCATGTAAAAAATCCTCTTGAGCTGATTTTTCACTTTCATGTCAGCCAATGAAATGAAGCTTCACAGGCATGCATTTTGCTTTAAAACGTTGGTTTGATTATTATTCAGGTATGATGAGGCCAACATATCAGGAGACCATTGCCACTGAAAAGACGGTTTGTCACTCCCAGATCCCAAGAAAAGGAGGCATGCCATACCACTCAGGGCAACACAGGGAAGCACCAGCCTGGGTCAGGAGGCAGAGAAAGAGGAAGGTTATGTGGGCAAAAGATTTTATTGCAGTTCCACAGGAAAGAAAAGGCAAGACAGGGCAAAGAGACTCAGAACTGGATAGTTTGAGTAATTTCAGCAGTTTCTAGGGTCTAGTTGCTGTTTCTCTATAGTCTGGTACCTGGATCTGGTGTGATTATTAGGGCAGCAGGATAGTGGCCCACAGAGAACTGGATAGTTAGTAACTGGGGATGAATTCTGGATTGGTTGGTTTGCATATGAGAGGGTCACAAATGAGTTGTTTATGATCTCTAGGAATTGGGTAGCAGTGGGAGGAGTGGCAGTCTCCCAAGGGTTGGCAAGTCCCCAGATATCAAAGCATCAGAAATAAAAAGACAAGATTAGATAGAAAGGTTAACCAACAACATTCTAGAGACTTGCCTTAGAAATACCAATCTTTGTTATTAATAAAATATAAGGAAAAAATTGATGTGCCTTCTTCCTTGAACCTGCATAAGTAAAGATACTGTTTTGTGCCACAAAACAAGGTAAAAGAAACCAATTTGATAGCATGTTAAATGGAAAATGTTCACAAGAATATATTGATCATGTTCTCCTATGTAATATCATGATTAGTGTGAATATTTGTAACTGCTACCAACCTGTTCTGTTTCCTGTAAAATAAAACTGTCCTTGGAAATGTTATTTGAGCAAAGGGTTTTTGTGAGAATCTTAATACTTGGAAAATTATTTTCAGATTTGGGTTAAGTAATTTCCAAAAGAAACAGTTACTTCTGATTGTTTGAAATTTCTGTAATACAGAATGGTAAACTCTGTCAATTCAGGAGCTAATCATTGGCACATTCTTCTTCCATATCCACGACACAAAAAGTACATGACTCTGTTAGGCTTATTACTTCAAAATATCTCAAGTCTTTTTCATTTCAATTATTTTTTATTCTTTCATGAAAACATCAGTGGCAAGACAAGAATGACCTTCTATCACTGTTGCTATTAGACAATGAACTGGCAGTCTTTACCAACTCAGTAAGACAGAAAAATGAAGAGGTAAAAATTTTAAATTTACCTAGAAAAAAAAATGTTAATAGAAAACTCCTAAAGGATACAAATTAAAATGTTAATGACTATCTGTGGGTAATGGCATTACAGTTGTGCTAGCAGACAATTCTCCATGGATCTCTTGCATATCCACACATCTTACAAGGAGAGGCGCTAACTTCCTTGGTTCTGGACTGTTTTTTCAAGGATATTTGTATATAGAAAAGCCTTGGAAGATAGTGCAGTGTCTCTCTCTGGAAAAAAGGGCAGATCTGTTTTACAGTTCAGTGTAATAAATAATTTCTCCCTTTAGGAGAAAGGGCAAAGGTCAGGTAGACTTACCACCTATTATGAAAGATTTCGGGTTCCTATCCTGTAATGCAACTCCCTGTACATGTGGTCATTACATGGCCCTCTTTCATGTCCCCTTATGTAAAATAGGGCTCTTGGAACAGGCAAAATGCCAACATATGGCTACTGCTATTGCTATGAGAAATCAACTTTCCTTTATATCTAACCTAGAAGTCTCATGTGTTCTGCCAGCATCCTTGAAACTGATTAGTTTGCAAGTAGGGTACGGTAAAATCTCAGATACTTCATGATTTTTGACAAGGCAATTTCTATTTTCATTATCCTTACATGTATTTTCCAAATCTTCCTACAATAAACAGGCATTATATTACTTGAATAAAATAAATAATTTCTTGATTATCACCTGGATAGAAGATAATGAAGGTCTGAACTATACTGATGAAAAGGATAGGACAGAGCTATTTAGAAGACTAAGTGATTAATATCCACTCACTTATACTTTACAAATTTAACCCAGGTTTTAGATTATCATAGGAGGTTTTAAGAAAGGTTTTGTTTTGCAAATTATAAATAGTTATTTATAGCTAAAAACTGCAGTGGAAAAATTTCTAAACTAAAACCAGTGGAAAAAAATCCCATAGACTAGTAATAAAAGGATAAAATATTTGAAGACTTGTAAGTAGAAATGTTGATGAACCCCTGATTATTGTGATATTTAATAAGGTAATGAAAGCACTTTTTATAAAAAGTATATTTCTGTAGAATGTGATTGTTTAAAATTATGCTCTGTTTAAATGCATTTAAGAAATTAAATTTTAGTTCAGGTTACTTTCTTAATTTAGGATCTTATAAAAAAATAGACTATCATATTAAAACTGTAAAAAGGGTCTTTATTTACATAACAGAACAACTAGATACTCATTTCTAAAAATTTCATGGAAGAAAAAAACTCAACAAAAGCTAGAGGATAGCTTCAAGGCCAATCACTCACTAGGAAAAGATAATTACAAATATATAGATGAATATAACATGCAGTATCCTTTTCTCTCCTATCCTTTCTTCTAGCTTCATTTTGTCCTAAGCAGCAGCAATAGTGTGATCTACAAGCAGGAAATCTGGAATGGAAATTGGCCCTTCCTCTCTTAAGGTGCAAAGCAGCAGTCAAATAATCTATTTAAAACTGAAGAAAATTACTTCTAACAAAGCTTTTGATGTAAAGCTGCTCAGAAACCCAAAAACACGAAGTACCATGCATATTGCCTCAGAAGAGCTTCTGACCCTTACCCAAACAAATGTGATCTTGAAAAAATACTGAATGATTAAACAGAAACTGAGAATATATCCTGTCAGGTAAGTCAAAAGTTAATAAATCAGTTATCTACTAATTTGTATTTATTCTTCCTATTTATTTATAAATATAATGATTAAAAAGTATTCTTAACTTACCTAATCAACATTTTTAACAGAATTATGTTATTGAAAAGTACTTGCTTTTTGGCTTGTCTCTACACTTTTTAAGAAATCACACTTTTATGAAGGCAATACTCAAGCACTACTGTGTATTTAGTGGCAGCTTTCAAGACACAAAGTAAATAGGAAGAACAAATGCTTCAAATACAGCCTTATATCAATTCAAACCCAAAAAGTGACATCAAGAAGCCGAGATGTAATTTCACAAATGCAGCCTTCACTCTATTTAAACATTTAGAAATAAAAGTTCTCATCTTTCCTCCCTTTAATACTGTATTCTGCCCCCACAACTCTCCTTTGTGGTGTATCCTGCTTCTCTCTGTTCTCCTTATTCACTCTCACCTTCTCCTAAAATGTTTGAACTCCTCCATTTTTGTCCCACACTCTTTCTGGCATTGCCATACCTGTAGACTACTTTTCCACAAATCCTCATATATTTATTTTCAATCTACCTATTTTGAACTCTAGACTCACATCTACCTACCTAATACTTCAACTTGGATGTTTCAATGTCCAACTCAATTCATCAAGTACAAGTCAAATATTCTTCTCAAATCAACCTGTTCCTTTTACTGAATTCCCTTCCATGGAATAGCCCAATCAACCTCAAAGTAGACCCAGACTACTTTTTGTACATACATAGTTAAGTTTAATTCAATGTCTTCTAGATATGTGAACTTCTCTCTATCCCCATAGCCACTGTCCATACTGCCTTTTGCTTGGAATTTTAAAATACCACTCTAACTGGTCTTTATCATGGATCTTCCCTTTTGGCTCACTGACTACAAGTTAAAGTATGAGATCCTAGCAAGACACATAAGCTATAATGGGCTGACTTCTGTCTAATGCTCATTTCCTATCCTCCATCCTTCACAGGCTACATTCTAACTTCATATGCACTACTGCAACAGATTCATATGTTTTATATAGCTTCTGCTTGCTGGTCACATACTTCATTATCCTTGAGAATTGTTTCTATTCTACTGAGACCATTCCTGAAGCCCCTAGAAATGATGCTTCTATCCTTTTTTATCCCATCATTGTACACTCAATATTTTCATCGGTGTGATTCTTACAACAGTATAGAAAATTTCAAAATATGGTCTCTGAGACCATTTCAGAGGATCTGCAAGGTCAGAAGTATGGTCACAACAAATATTATGTATATTTCCAAGATGTTATAGTATATTTCTCTCATTCTCTCAAGAATGTAGATTACTAGAGTTTTCTAAAGACTACATGGTAAGGGATATAAAAATATACTGAATGCAGAAACTGATGAGAATTTGGCTGTTTTGTTTAAACCAGACATTAAAGATATTTGTAAAACCAATGACACTTGTCAGACTAATGATTTTTGTCTGGAAATATACAGTTGTTTTTTATAAAAATATGTGAGTTAACATGTAATACTTTTACTATTTTTTTAAATCCATTAATAAACATTTAAATTTTGTCTCAGTTTTAATTCCTGGTATTGTAAATGATCGACAGATATACCCACATATAAAAAAGCTCTTTGGGATCCTCAATTATGTTGAAGGGCATCAAGGGACTCTGAGAACAAAACACTTCAGATACACAGGTAAAGTAACTAAGAGCCTTCATAAAAATTCAGACCATGCCTTAACCACTCATTGTTTTATTCCAAAGGTCATAATTCTCCTAACACATAACACAATAGGAATCCCATGTAAGGTTTGTTGGATAAAATAAACAAATTAATGAAATCATGTTCTTAAAACACATTAAAACACATTTGGGAAACTTAATCTGTGGTGGAGTAAAGATATTTAAAGTATCCTTCCAAGAACAACCATAAATCTGAACAAAATTGTCAAAAACAACCATTTCAAGTCTCTAAAAACTGAAAAAAGGCAAACAACAAATTGAGAAGCATTTTTCTCAAGAAAAACTGCTGCATTACAGATAAGAACAGTAAGTGTCTCTGGCATTCTTGCCTGGGGTTTGCTCTTATTCCCTTGACAATGCTTAGTTTGTGGTAAGAGCTACCAGGGTGGGGCTGGCAATGAAAACAAGCATCTTTGCTGCCTGAGAGCACTGACTTAATTTAGTGTAGAGGGCCAAAATCCCACACCCAGCCACATTGTTGATAAAAATAGCAAACAGGGCAGGAAACAAATGGGGTAGGGGGTGAACATAGTTCTATTAACCTAAGATTGTGGTCCCACTGTGAGGGAGCAGCTGCTGGTGGAGGAGCCAGAAATTTAGAGAAGAAATCAGAGAGACATCGGAGGCATTAGATAAGACTGCACATATCCCTGGTTGACAGGGAAAGCTATGTAAATGTATGGGGAAGACCTGAGAAGGGCTAAGCTCTCCATATATCTCTTACTGACTGGGAGATTGTGTGCACATACAGTAGAGATCTGAGAGGATCCAAGGTCTCCACACATCCTTAGTTGACTATACACAAGCAAAGGGAAGACCTGGGTGAGCCCAGGGGAAAGTAAATGCCAGGGAAGATTTGAAAAATGTCTAAACACTGAACGGACTCCCCAACACACACACAAGTCTGTCAGCAGTAGGTGGGAGTCTTACTGGCTCATGGTGTTTGAACATATCTCTGACCAATTAATGACTGCTGAATAATCTATGCAGATACAGGGGCAAACCCCTAGGTAGCAACACTAAAAATGAAAAAGAAAAAAAATGGACACCAGTGGTTATGATAATACCACAGAAAAACTCCTGACATTTTACTCAAAGTAAAACAAAACCCATCAACAATTACAACTTTCAGATAGGAGATAACAAGAATCTAAAATTGTATAGCCACTATAATACATGATCAAAATTGTCCAGTTTCAATAAAAATTAAGACATATATGAAAGCAAGGAGAAAAGAATTCAATGAAACTTCTCCAAGTGGTCCAAGATACTAGATTTGACAAAGACTATAAAGCAGGTATTGAAAAAAGAGGAGAAACTGTTTAAAGAATTAAAGTATAAAGCTTATCAAAATAGAGAACATCAATCAAGAAAAATTACAAAAAGAGCCAAATAGGAATACTGGATTTCAAAGGTAGAGTAACTGAAAGTATATTAAGTATGTTCAATAACAGATATGATGGGATGGTAAAACAAGAAAAATCAGTAAATTAAAATATTAAATTTCATGAATGCCATTAATCTATAGATGCATGAAGCTCAACAAACTCCAAAGAGGATAAACATAAAGGGAACCTAAACATGTTACAGTCAAATTGTTTAAAGATGTAAGAGCAGCAATAAAAAAAAAATTCACACAAGGGCACAATTAACAGCTGACTTCTCATCATAAACAGTAAAAGCATGAAAGAAGTTGGATGACATATTCAATCTTCCAAACGAAAAAATCAACTAAAAATCTATATCCAACAAATCTATCCTTTGAAAATATAGGCAGTCACAGTAAGTCCATATACTGTAAATCCCCATTTATATGTTATATCCAGAATATAGACAAATCTACAGATAGAAAGTAGATTAATGGGTGTCTTGGACTGTGGAGGCTGGGGACAGAATGGTGAGTGACTGATAATGAGTACATAGGGTTACTTTTTCAGGTAAAAATGTAAAATTAATAGTGTAAAATGATTACACAACTCTACAAAAATACCAAAAATTACTGAATTGGACACTTTAATAAATAAATAAATTGTGTGGCATGTGAATTATGTCCCAAAGCTGCTTTTAAAAAATGGCAAAATCAGGATATTCCTAGATCAATGAAGACTGATGGAAATCGTAACTAAAAATGTGTCTTACAGAAAATACTAAGGAAAATTCTTACAGACTCTAAGGAAATGACACCAGACAGTAACTTGAATCCACAGGAAATTAAGAATGCCAAAACTGGTAAATTTGTAGGTAAAAACGAAGAACTATATGAATATATATTTCTTCTTATTTCTTTAGAAGGTAAGACTGAATAAAGGAATAATTATAACATTCTTTTGTCAGATTAGTAACAATGTAGATATAATCTGTATTAGATAGATAACGAAGCGGCAGAAGTAGAGCTACACTGGAGCAAATTTGCTGTATCTTACTGGACTGAAGTTAGCATTAACCTGTAGTAATTAGGATGCACATCATAGTCCTTAGACCAATATTTTAAGATTACAATTCAATACAGTTTAAAGTTTTAACTTTGTTTTAACACAGAAACATAGTATAAAAAATCAGAAATGTAAGTAGAACACTGTAAAATATTTAAAAGAAAAAAGGCAGCATAGATGGGAAACAGACATCAAACATGTAAGAACAAAGAGCAAAATGGCAGATATAAATACACACTTATCAATGACTACATTAATTGTAAGTGGATTAAACACTGCAAACAAAGGCAGAAATTGCCAGTGGAATCAGGCAAGAAAAAAAAAAGTATCCATATAGTAGTACTGTAAAAGAAATAAAATGATCTCTATATGTAGATGACATCCCTACATAGAAAATCCTAAGGACTCCACAAACTTTTAAAGCCAACAGATGAGTAAAATAAGGTCATAAGATACAAGATCATTGTATAAAAATAAATTGTATTTCTATATACAAGCAACGAAACACCCAAAATGAAGTCACCTACAATAGCATCCAAAAGAATAAACTACAAATAATTTAATAATATAGATGTGCAAGGTCTGTACTCTGAAAACTATAAAGGAAATCTGTAGTTAAAGGAAATTGAAAATCTAAATAAAAGGAGGCAGATTCTGTGGTGATGGATTGGAAGATATTGTTAAGACAGCAATAATATTCAAAATGATCAAAGTGATACACAGTCAACATAAAGAATCAATAAAATCCCAATTAATGCCCCAGCAGGCTTTTCTTTTGCAAAAACTGACAAGCTAATCCTAAAATTTATAAGGAAATGCAAAGGACCCTGACTAGCCAAAAACAATTTTAAAAAAGACAAGGTTTAAAAACTTACACATCATGATTTTGAAAGCAGATTTGGGGTTTTCTGGGGGTTAGGGTAGGAACAGGGACTGACTGCAATTGGGCATAAAGGTCTAGCAATGGAAATGGTCTAAATGGATTGTGATGATGGTTGCAAAACTCTAAATTTATCAAAAAAGAGCTGAAATATACCACTAAATGGGTGAATTTTATGTTATATAAATCTTACCTCATTATGCAGCTAAAAAAGATTTCTACACAAATGTTCATAGCAGCTTTATTCACATTAGCCAAAAACTGGAAATGTTTCAGATGTCTTTCAACAAGAAAATGGCTTGGGGGCGGGGGTTGATTTAAAAGGAAAAAGAAAACAGAAAGAAAATTCAAAGATAGTATGTCAAAATAACTAGACAGAGGAGAGACTAGGGATAGTGAGACCAGTTAGAAGACAAGTGCTAAGTCTAAATGAAGGTTTTGAGGACCTAAATTAAACAGAAAGGAAAAGGACAAATATAAAAAGACAGTATTACAGGTCACTGGCAATGACTAATAAAAACAAACATTTATTGAGCACTTACGATGTACTAAGCATTATATTAATAAGCACAATACTTATCCCATTTCACTGTCACCGCAATTTTATAAATCACTACTGTCCTTTATTACAGAGAGACAGTGAGGTTTAGAAAAGTTATATAAATGTATCCAAGGTTACAGACATGGAAAATGGAACAGCTACTGTAGTATATGTGCTTTGCTATGAGGGGTCAAGTGGTGGAGGCAGAAGTTTCAAATGATTGTGAGGTCCTGGACTTCTTCCTGCCTCTGAATGATTATTTCTTAAGTAATCCTGGGATCTTAGTAACTGTGTCATCTTAGGGAATGAAAAACAATCTTACCCCACAGGAATCCAATTTATTTCTAAAAAGTTTAGATAAATGGTTTGGATTTATCTGCCATCCATACTGATTGTTATTTTATGAGTAATTACCAAAAATACTAAATTGGGAGTCTTTTCCTAGTTCCAAAAGAGTCAACAAATCTTTAGGATAATCATATACCTTTCTTCCATATGGTTTTTCTACCATATTGCTGTCACTGTCAGAATTTTCACTCTGAACTGGTTTTGTGAACCCAGATTTGGGCATCTTATAGCTGTTCAGCTGGCTTCTTCTTTTATCAGTCTTCTCATCCTGGAGCCTGCAAAGAATGGATATATAAGAGTTATTTGCAAATGTAAGCAATGAAACCTACTTAAAGTGTGTGCACCACAAGTAGTGCAATTTGTTTTTCACTAAGTCTCTATAGTTTATTTTCTCAGAGAGGCTGTCTTAGCCTAAAGGAAGTTTTTATTTAATAATTTGAGCTTCTAATTAAAGTTCTCTTGTTCAAGTCCATTCAGCTTGCCACCGAAAAACAAAGAAAACTACTTTTGTATTTCTTCCCACCTTCTCTAGACTTGTATCGAATATCCAGTTTTCTGGGTAACAAGAAGCAGTAGATTGGAAGCAGTGTCAAAAGGTTTGTCATTTCAGCATGGCTCAGGAAGTGAGAGCTCAAATAGATTCTCTGATAGTTCTGCATCAGTCTGGAAGTTACTCCTAAAGACCCAACCAAGAATCTGATTGGTTTGATCAATAATTTCACAACATCTAATTCCATTTTAAATTAATTAGATTCTTCCTGCTTCAAGTTCCTGGAGTGGTTTATTTTCCTATACTGAACTCCCAAACATCCCCAGGCATTTAGTCACTTCATCAACCTACTCACTGATTTAATTCTTGTCATACTGAGATAGAGCAGGGAAATGGTACATGGGTCATACCATTTTTAAAATCTACTTAGCCTGTGAAAAAGGCCCAGCTTATTCTTTAACTTATCTATATTTATATGTTCTTCTTCTTCTTCCAGACCATTAATCAATTAAGTAACATTGTAACCAGGATGAGACAGACCTCCAGAGTACAAATAAAGCTACAGTGAGTAAAGAATATCAAAATACTGATCAACAGTCACCTTACACAATCCTATTCTTAAAACAAAACTTCAAAAGAATTATCACCCGTATATATCATGCCTTATATAAAACCTAACCCAAAAGGCCCTATTAACAACACCCCAAACTTTTAAGTGTACCTCCTGAGGTTGCCCATGCTCCCGCTCCTGAGTGTATATGTTTCTTCAAATGAACGTTTTGCTGCTTACCCCTACTGTGTTTTGTCTCTGAATTCTTTCTTAGGACAAAACAACAGTCAACCCGTATTCACCACCAGCTGTGTCTCTGTCATTTTGCTACTGTATTCAGCTTTCTAGTCTTAAACACAATCCTTTTCTCTCTCCCTATTTCATTTCAGTCAAGTAGGGAAGTGGGTGCAGGAACCACTGAGTAGGGAGGGCCTTGCATGTTCTCATCACCAGGGCAGCCAGAGTGAAACTGTGGCTGTACAATTTTGTTCCTTAGCCGTCTGCCCCAAGTTTCCTTTCCTTGTTTTGGGAAGTACTCCAAACAGTTGAAATTCACTCTATCCAGTGCACCATGGCTCCCACAAATTCTGGGGTGTAGGGATATAATTTTCATGCCATGCAGATCAAGTGGACACTGGATGCCAGGGTGACCCTGGCTTTAAGAGTTGGCAAGGGATTTGCCCTATGCTGATCAGTTCAATGAACTTGCCTTTTCTCCTTCTGTGCTTCCTTGCTTTCTGCCACTTACATGGCTACACAACTAAAAGGGTCACTTTTTGGGGACCCTTGCTACTCTTCAAACTTCAGTGAATCCCTTTCTTACCTGCACTATTTGTTTGACCTGTTTGAGAATTCTTTCGCTATCAGGGTCAAGAGCCTCCCCTCCCCTGTCCTAGTGGAGGTTTTGCATAGTGTGCAGGGAGACCTCCCCAGATGGGGCTGTCTGGCAACACTACCATACTTAATGATCATTTCACGTACTGTTTCCTTTCCAGTTTGTTCAGCCTTCTGTCTCCTGCTCTGAAAACTGACTTTAATAGGTCGAGGACCCTCTTAGAAGTTTATGCTTATGTACAAGATTATGCTTGAGAGATTCAGAAAAAATTCCATGGGGAGTTCAATATAAATTTAATATAAGGGGAAACCATAAGTCATTAAATCTGTGTTGCTCTGTAATGACCTATTGGCCACATGTGATTGCTGAAAAGTTAAATTCAAAGTGTAATAGCTATCATATTATATAGTACAGACACACACATTTCTAACATCACAGAAAACTCTACTGCACAGCACTGAGCTAGACTGAGGCTGATGAACAATGTGAAGATGACCTGGGTCACAACAATAAGCAGAATGACTGACAAGACAATTTTAATTATTCCATGCTATAAATTTCTTACAAATGGGTATCAGAGGCCTAAGAAAGCTACATTCTAGTACCTATGTGAATTATTGAAACTCAGACAACTTGTAAAGAATTAGTAAAATTTATGTTCCTGAATTTGCTCTATAGGTGCTGTAGAATTTGGCTTAATAGGAACAAAACCAAAAATCCCTAAATGAACTGAATTAATTTGTAAATTATCAAAAGTAGAGTACATTAATCTGAATATAGACAAATTGGAGTATATTCCAACACAAAAAACTGCCAGAGTTCAAACAGTTCAAATATTTTATTTTATAGAGGAGGAAACAAAGAAATAAAGGAAATTTTGATCCTACACAAGAGGCAGAGTTTACCTTGTCATTCAACTATTTTGACTATTATGATGTAAAGAGAATCACTGAAATATAGAACCATCCTCAAAGCTAGCCTTGTGTAAAGCTTGCAGAGTTAAAGAGTTACAAGTCATATATATAAACAGAAAATTTCTGCCTCAAAAGCAAAATTGAGCTGCATAATACAGTAGGCATTAGCCTAAGCGAGATTATGAAGATAAAACAGTATCTCCTTTGTAAATCAAGCAAAACAAGTTACTGGTAAACAAAGGAGTGTCGTGATTACTTTTTGAGAAAATTATACATGGAAAATACTGTATTAATAGAGTGCATGTTAGAAAAAGCTTCTATTATTTTTCAGAACTTTAGACAATTTCAGGACTTACAATAAAAATCACAATTAGATTCCAAACATATCACTTCAATCAACAAATACTAAGCATTTAATATATAATCAGGTTCTGAATCCATGATATATATTATAATCACTAAAGCAACCACTATAAAAAGTATACAAAGAGATAATCAAAATCACATTAGGTAAACTAAGCGGAATATTTAAAAATGTTCAAGTAACACAACAGAAAGCAGGAAAAGAAAAACTGAGGAATAACAGAACAAACAAAACAATAGCAAAATGACAGACTTAATCTAAACACACCAATAATTCACGTGAAATGCAAATGGTTTCAACATATCAATTTAAAAGAGATTGTCAGAAAGGGGGGAAAATTACCAAATTTTTTGCTATTAACAAGAAAAACACTTCAAGGATAATGATACAGGTAGAGTAAAAGTAAAAGAATTGAAAAAGATATGCCATGCAAGCATTAGTCAAAGGAAAGCTGGAATAACTATATTACTATCAGATGAATTTTGTCCTCAGAGCAAAGAAGGACATTATTACATATATTACATACTGATAAAAGGGTCAGTTCACTAAATGCGCATTTAAACTCACAAAAGAACTTCCAAATACAGGAACAAAAAAACTAACAAAACTGACAGGAGAAATAGACAAATTCATAATTCAGTAGGAAGCTCCAATTTCTCTCTTCACTAATAGAGAAAAACAAGGAGGATATAAAAGAACTGGAAAATGTCATCTATTTGAATCTGTTGGATCTAACCGACATTTATAAGGAATCTGCCCTAAAATTGAATAATTATTCTTTTCAAAGTGCAAACAGAATATTCACCAAGATAGGCCACATCATGGGTCATAAACAAATGTTAATGAATTTTAAATAATTAAAATCATAAAAGTTTGCTCTTATAATTTAAACCAGAATCATTTATAGAAAGGTAATATACCCAAATTTAAAAATAGAAATGAAACTGAAAATGGGTTTTTAAAAAGATCAGTAAAATTTATAAATCTTTAGCCAGACCTATTAGAAATAAGAGACGACCTACATAACCAAAATCCACAGTGAAAGAGGGAGTATCACTACAGATCCTATAAACACATAAAGGTTAATAAGGGAGTATTATCAACTTTATACAAATAAATTCTACAAATTAAGTGAAATAGACAAATTCTTTTAAAGACACACACTACCAAAGCTCACTAAAGAAAACATAATCTTAATAACTTGATAATTAAAGATATTGATGTCATATTCAGAAGCAAAAAAAAAAAACTCTCCAGGGCCAGATGGCTTCAACAGTGAATTCTGCAAAACATGGAAGAAAAAAATATTGACAATTTTATACAAACTCTCCTGAAAAAGGTAAGAGGGAGGAACATATTTTATGAGGTAGGCCATCAATACTCTGATATCAAATCAGAATAAGCCTTTTACAAGAAAACTGTAGTTCAATATAAATCATGATCACATTAAAAAAACCCCTCAGTAGAATGAATATTAGCAAATTAAATCCAATTATATATGAAAAGGATAATACATCACAACCAAGTAGGATTTATACCAGGAATTCAAGGTCAGCTTAATGTCTGAAAATCAATCTATGCAGTTCATTGTATTAACAGACTAAGAGCAAAAAATGAGCATCCCAACAGACACCAAAAAATCATTTGACAAACTTCAATATCGATTAACGGCAACGCTCAGCAAACTATTGAGAACATGAATGCTGTCTTTCTCTCCTAAGATGAACAATGAGGTAAGATGTCAGCTCTCATCACTTCTCCACGCCCAGCTTTACTGAGGTACAATTGGCAAATATTGTATATATTTAAGGTATACAATGGGGTGACTTGATTACCACAATCAAGTTAATTAACACATCTATCACTTCACATAGTTAGCATTTTCTGTGTCTGTGGTGAGAATACTTAAGATCTACCCTCTTAACAAATTTCAAGTATATAATATCACATTAACTATAGTCACTATGCTGTACATTAGATCCCCCAACTTGTTTATCTTAAAACTGAAAGTTCTATTCTCTGCTTCTTTGAGTTCAATGCTTTTTATATTTCACATATAAGTGAAATTATACAGTATTTGTGTCTTTCTTATTTCACTCAGCACAATGATCTCCAAGTTCATTCATGTTGTAGCAAATGGCAGGATTTGCTCTTTCTTATTGAATAATATTCCATCATAAATATATATATACCATATTTTCTTTATCCATTCATCCATCACAGACACTTAGGTTGAGTCTGTACCTTGGCTATTAGGAATAACGTTGCAACAAACATGTGAGTACAGATATTTCTCCAAAATATTAATTTCATTTCCTCTGAATATATCTCTATAAGTGGGATTGCTATATTAGATGGCAGTACTATTTTTAATTTTTTGAGAAACCTCCATACTGTTTTCCATAGTGGCCACACCAATTTATATTCCTACCAACAGTGTACAAGGGATTTTTTTCACCACACCCTCACCAACACTTGCTATCACTTGTCTTTTTTGGTAAGAGCCATCCTAACAGTTGTGAGGCGATATGTCATTGTGGTTTTGGCTTGCCTTTCCCTCATTATCAGTGATGTGGAGCACCTTTTCATACTTGACCATTTGCATGTCTTGTTTGGAAAAATGTTCAGGTCCTTTGCTTGTTTTTTTTTAACCAGGTTATGTACTTTTGCTATTGAGCTGTATGAGTTCCTTATACAATCTGGATATTAACCCCTTATCAGATATATGGATTACAATTATTTTCTTTCATTCTTGCTTCTTTTGCTATAAAGAAGATTTTTAATTTGATGTAGTACCACTTAATTTTGCTTTTGTTTCCTATGCTTTTGATGTCACACCCATGACACCACTGTCAAGACCAATGTCAAGGGGCTCTTCCCTGATGTCTTCTTGTGGGAGTTTTACAGTTTCAGATCTTACTTTGATGTCTTCAATCCACTTCTAGTTAATTTTTGTGTATATGGTGCAAGGGTCCAATTTCATTATTTTGCACATGGATATCCAGTTTTTCCAACACTGTTTATTGAAGAGACTATCCTTTCACCATTCCTGGCATCCTCATCAAAGATTAGTTGACTATATATATATATATTTATATATATATATGCATGGTTTTATTCCTAGGCTTTCTATGTTGTTTCATTGGTCTATGTGTCTATTTTTATGCCAGTACCAAACTGTTTTGATTACTATGGCTTTGTAATACAGTTTCAAATTACAAAGTGTGATGCCTCCAGCTTTATCCTCTCTCAGGATTGCTTTAGCTATCTGGGGACTCTTGGGGTTCCATATGAATTTTAGGATTGTTCTTTTCCACTTCTGTGAAAAATGTGACTGGAACTTTGACAGATTGCACTGAATCTGTAGATTGCTTTGGGTAACGTAGACATTTTAATATTAATTCTTCCCTATCCACAAACAGGGTTATCTTTCATTTATTTGTCTTCAACTTATTTCATCAATGTCTTATATTTTCAGTGTATAGATCTTTTACCTCCTTGGTTAAATTCATTCCTAAGTATTTTATTCTTTCTGATGCTATTGTAAGTGGGTTTTTTCTTACTTTTTCAGATAGTTCATTGTTAGTGTATATAAATGCAACTGCTTTTGTATGTTGATTTTGTATCTGGCAATTTTACTGAGTGCATTTATTACTTTTAACAGGTTTTTTTTTTGGTGGCATCTTTAGGTATACATACATACATACATATATACACATGCACATGTATATATATATATATACACAAATACATATATAAAAATTTCTTAAATAAGCTATGAAAAGCAGAAACTTTATGTAAAAGAAAAAATATGCATGTTAGACTTTACAAAACAGAAGTTTGCTCTTTGAATGATATATATATATATATATATATATGTATGATGTCATCTAGCAACAAAACTTTTTTGTTTATTTGGGTGTGTTATTTCTTTTTTCTTGCCTAATTGCTCTAGCTAGGACTTCCAGTTCTATGTTGAACAGAAATGGTAAGAATGGGTATGTCCTCTGTCTTGTTTCTGATCTTAAGAGGAAAAAGGTAAAGTATTTCACCACTGAGTATGATGTTAGCTATGGGCTTGTTATATAAGGCCTTTATTATATAAAGCACATTTACTCCTATACCTTATGTGCCTAGTTTTTATCATGAAAAGATGTTGAATTTTGTCCAATGCTTTTTCTGCATTTACTGAGATGATCTCACTCTATTCAAAATTGTATGTACTGGTGGTCCTAATTTGTTCAATAAGGAAGGAAAAATAAAAAGATATACAGCTTGGAAGGAAAGAAGTAAAGAAGGAAAGAAGTAAAACAGGTCTTATTTCTAGATGGTTGTTAGGTATCTCTAAAGAAGCAACTAGAACTTCTAAGCACAGAATGGGAATAGGGCACACAGTCAATATATGAAAATTAATTTTATTTATATATACTAGCAATAAAGAATTAGAAATTGAAGTTAAAATATAACTTATAAGAGCATTAAAAATACTAAATTCTTAGGTATAACAAAATATGTGTAAGACCATGTAATGACAAATACAAAACACTGCTGAAAGAAATTAATGAAGACCTAAATAAATGGAAATATACTATGTTTATGGATTAAAAGACTAAGTAATGATATGATGTCAATTTCCCCTGAATTCATCTATAAGCTCAATGCAATCCCAGTCAAAATCCCAGGTTGCTTTTTTATAGAAACTGACAAACTGTTTCTAGAATCTATAATGAACATGCTAAGGACCCAGAAAAGCCCAAATTCATGGACACACACACATTACCTGATTGACTATTTACTATAAAGATACAGAGTAGCCAAGACATTGTTTACTGGCATAAAGACTGACTTACAGATTAATGAAACAATACAAAGTCCAGTGATAAACCTCTACATATATGTCCAACTAATTTGCAAAAAAAAGTTGCCAATGCAATACTGGAGAAAGGATGTATTTCTTTTAACAAATGATGTTGAAACAATTATATTTTCATATGTTAAAGCAAAAAGCTCTTATCTTACCTCACTCCATAAAGAAATATTATCTCAAAATACATCATATACTTAAATGTACACGCTGAAGTTACACGTTTCTAGCAGAAAACAGTATTTCAGTGACCTTGGATTAGACAAAGATTTCTTAAATAAGCTATGAAAAGAAACTTTATGTGAAAGAAAAAATATGCATGTTAGACTTCACAAAACAAAATCTTGCTCTTTGAATGATATTGTCAATAAAATGAAAAGCAAGCCATACTGAGAGAAAAGACTTCAAATCCTATTTTTGTAAAGGACTTATATCCATTATATATAGATAACTTTTACAAATCAGTACGAAAACCATCTAATTTTAAAAGGAACAAAAAATTTTAAACCTGCAGCTCTATGACAGTTCACTGAAGAATATATAATTAATATCAAATAAACACAGAATAAAGATGCTCAACCTCATTAGTTATCAGGGAATTAATAATGATACCACTATCCACCCATGAGAATGGCTAAAATTTTAAAAGTAAGGAATACTAACTACTGATGAAGATGTAGAGAAACTGAAGTCTCATATGTTGGCAGGGGTTAGGAGTTCAGCTACTTTATAAATGAAAATAGTTGGTATCTTCATGTGGCTAAGAGGAATTATTCTTTTCTTCCATCCTTTGTATGACAGTCTTGGTGGTGAACACACCACTTGCTCTTCAACCTCTTTGCCCTAAAGCTGCAGAGAAGCATCAATACTTGTTAAGGGCCAACCATATGCAACTCTATGATAGACTTTGCTGTCCAACAGCTAAAAGATGTGGTTTAAAGCCTTGATTTTGCCTTTTCAAAGATGTTTCTTCCTTTGCAATAAATACATTCTTGTCCTTGTACACCAATGTATTCATCGAATAGCAACTCCCAGGGCTAACAGTCTATAAACACATGCTATTATATTCCAGAGGTTTCCTACTCTATTTAGTTATAGCAGTAAAATAGATCTTTTAAAACAAAATAACCAAGTAGTCTCTTGGGTTTTTTAATGGTATTACTATTTGTGATCAATACTTATATGTATATAAATATACAAATATTTTTATATTATAAAATATTATTTCTAGGTCTTCATAGTTTTGTTTATAATGAAGGTAAAACATTCTAGTTGCTGTTCAGAAGTACCAAGTTAGCATATACAGATACATCAAAAACTCTAGAGTAAGCTAAACATTGTTTGGGTGAATAAGTGGTATATATGCCATTTATTTCTTTATTATAAGCTCTGTTAAGAACAAAGGTGTTTCTTAATTAAAATGACACCAAACACTTAAAAATGTTTTTGATAGTGGGGAGAAACACTATGGGAGAAATATGGGTGAATAGTTCTGGTTGGCTATCATCATTATCTTGAACCAGTCAATATATTCAGTCTCATTTCCTACTGCTCCTCCTTCCTACATACATACTACTGTCAAGAACGCACTAGAATTTTCACAGCTCTTGAATGGTCACAGAATCTGTCCTTAATGCCAGTTAATGCCAGTTAATTCACATTATTTGCTATTAGTTAAGAAAATTTAATTCATAACAACTTAAATTTACCAAGGAAATAAATGAGAGCACTTCCAGAAGTCCTCAGTGATAAAAATTTCCTTGAGTGCTTGTTAAATGCAGATTTAGGTCTGAAAAGGACCCAAGAATTTGTTCTTCTAATATGTATTCCAGTAATTATTGGGTAAGTTTAAAAATCAAATTAGGGTGTATTTTTAATATTATAAAAGATCTCATTAGAAAAGGATTCACATAGGCTAATTAAAATAGGTATTTCCCTACAATATTAAGCCACATATATATACATATACACATTGCACGCATGTGGGTGTGTGGGGTATATCACCTTAATTTCTTTTATAACAGGGCAGTATCTCTGAGAGAGCATTTGAACTTACAAGAAGTTTGATCCTAAAGTGCATTTGAACACTGACATCATAGTTTATTCCTCTGAGATAAACGCTCCACAGCTTTCTTCTCCTCAATTGATGTTTCTATTTTTTCTGTGAAGTATATGGAATAAACTATTAGTTTCTTATCACTGCCTCTTAGTTATAACTTCTAAGTTTGGCTTCTCTGGAAGTTAATGCCCAATGTAGATTTTAAATTTTAAAACAGTTTCAACAGAAGCTTGCAGACCATAGTTTCTATTTCTTTTTGGAGGAGATTATAGGTGGAAAATGATTTAAGTTTTACACAATTCTTTACATTTAAATAGAACTTTAAACAGTATTTTCCAAACTATTTTTTTTCAACGCTTCCTTCATTGGGATCTCTAGAAACTGCTTCTGATGCTGGGGGTAGAGAAGGATCACACAACTGGAAGAAAACTACTGTACCTCAAACCTCTTTGTAAGATGTATCTCATCTTATAAAACTACTGTATCTCAAATCATCTCTATGTAAGATGGTGAAAAAGATCCCACCATCCACTTTACCCAATAAAAAAAAAAACCTGTTTCCAGTAGAAAAAAAATAATTCAAGAAAAATTTCTTGGATTCTATATGTATTTGCTTTAGCAAAAGGAGTCTGACCAACTCATTTTGGTGACACAATACACAATTCACTTTTGGTGACTCAATGCACACATGCCTAAAAAGTCGTTGTCAAAACCTGCCAAAAACTACAGTGACTCAATGCACACATGCCTAAAAAGTCATTGTCAAAACCTGCCAAAAACTATAGTTGCTAAAAATGCACATCACTGCCCACAAAGTAAAGTTCAACCAAGCATTAACAAATGTCACTGAAGTAATGGTAAGTTATAATAATAATAACAGCAGAACCAAAGAACACAACTAACTCAATACAGGACTGGTGATACACAGATAAGCATCCTTCTTGAAAGGTAAGGAAACTACAATGATGCAACTACAATGATGCAAAGTATTGATTGGCACAGTTATTACTATAACAAACTTATTCTTCAGTAAACATGAAAAAAAATTGTTCTTTTTTGTTCATAAGTTACCCTGTAAAGGAATGCAGGAAACACCCTAGAGCGAGAGCCACCCAGTTTCCATACCCTAAGGGGGATGAAACTCGTGGGGACAAAACTCGTGACAAGACGTTAAGGAATGCTTGTGCGAAGGTCAGACAAGCGGCAGGTCCCCGTTTCAACTTTATTGGTTAAAGCAGGGGGTGTGTCTTAACTTCATTGGTTGTGGTAATGTATGGGCGTTGGTGTAATGGCTGTGGAAATCCTATATAATCTATACCTAAAGTTGCTTGGGGGTCGACAGCTCGGACTCGACCTGCGTGTCAGGGGAGGTGCTGTCAGCCCCAGCTAGCTGGCTGAATAAAGACTTTGCTTGGATTTACATCTCCGTGCCTGCGTGGCTTGTTCTCTGGAGAAGCCCCGGAGTCCTGAACCCTAACATTTTGGGGGCTCGTCCGGGATCCGAGCGACTTGCCGGAGAACAAGGGACGGCTGGAGGCAAGGTTTGATTGTCCGGACGGGGCAGTGTAATTCGAGGTTCGCCCCCTCGTGTCTGCATAAATCCAGTATAAAGCGGGAGTCGCCATCCCGTGTCTGGTCTCAGGTTAGTGATCCCGAGTAAGGAAGTCCGGGTTGGTAGTCCCGGCCCCCAGGTTAGTGACCCTGGGTGAAGCCCAGGTAACCAATCCTGGCCCTAAGGTCCAAGTGATTCGGCCTTAGGAAGGGAAGTCCGATCGGCAGGAACCTGGCGCCCGAGGAGGAAAGGATCGAGCTCGTCACCCTGCGGCAGTTCGAGTGGACGCCTTTCAGGAGAATCACAAGAGTTTTTGAGGATCCTGAAAGTGGTGAGTGTGGTGCGCACCAGAGTGAGAGAAGGACCGGTCCAAATGAGTGTGATCAAATGTGGTGTGTGTGTTTGGTGTTATTGTTGATTGTTTTATTGTGTATTGGTTTATATTTCCTTTTGCGCTTTTCCCTTTAAGTTTCTCTTACTCTGAGGCTCTCCTATTCATGTTCTCTCCGTTCCTCCTTTCTGCCACTAAATCATTCCCCTGCGGGCACGGGTCAGGCAATTAAGAGCCATTAGGGCGCCCGCCGCTGGAAGACTCCCGTGACAGGATAAGGGGGTCACAGCCGCGAATCCCAGATAAATTCGCATCCCCCGCAGAAGGAAAATCTGTGCAACGACAGGCACCCGTCCACAAGCACATACACCAGTCATCATCTTGTTTAAAGTGGCACTTCTACTTTTTGCCTTTTGTCTTCCTTGCATTATTCACCATGGGCCAGACTCAGGCTACTCCTAAAGGTCTGATCCTTTCCCACTTTCCGAAGGTCAAGGAACAGGCCCTAAACATGAGTCTTAGTATCAAGAAAAGTAAGCTTGAGACCCTTTGTTCAGCCGAGTGGCCCTCCTTTGGAGTAGGCTGGCCGACCCAGGGGTCTCTTTCCCTGGACCTTATTGGCAAGGTCAAAGCCGTCATCTCCCGGCCAGACCCTGAGGGCCACCCTGACCAGCTTCCCTATATTCTTGTCTGGGAAAATTTGGCCAAGAATCCCCCTTCCTGGCTGAGGCCTTTTTTGGTGGGGAAATTTCACACTAACCCACTAAAAACCTCCGTCCTAGTTGCCCCTGTCATAGAGGAAGATCTAAAACCCCCTGATTATAGGGCCAGAAACCCTGTGCGCCCGAGTACGCCGCCTGTTCTCCCTGACAGTTCCCCCCTCTACCCCCCTCTGCCGATTGAGCGGCCACCCCCGTACGCAGGAGAAGGGGGTGAAGCTGCCGGAGGGGTAGAGAACGAGGTTGGGGAGCTCAGCAGGGATCTGGCGGCCACAGCTTCCCCAGACTCTTCAGCGGGAGAAGGCAGGAGGCCGGAAAGAGCTTCCTCACGCTCTCCCGCCCTGGCTCCACGCTGGGCACCAGGTAGAGTGGGAGGAATGCAGTTGAGGTCTCGACGGGCGAGGGAGCAAGAAGGGGAGGCCCCCTCCTCCACCTCAGAAGCAGTGCCGGTTCTGCCCGTGCGTGCCATCGGTGCAGGCGGTCCGGGCAGAGCTCAGCAATGTCAGTATTGGCCCTTTTCATCTAGTGACCTTTATAATTGGAGGACTCAGAACCCTCCCTTCTCGGAAGACCCCAAGTGTCTTATAGGTCTGGTAGAGTCCATTATGTTCACCCATTGTCCCACATGGGACGACTGCCAGCAGTTGCTCTGCACCCTCTTCACAACGGAAGAGCGAGAGCGCATCCTCAATGAAGCCAGGAAAAATGTCCTCGGAGAAAATGGAAGACCTACTACCCTCCAGCCCATCATTGACGAGGCGTTTCCACTTACACGCCCAAACTGGGACTTCGGGACTGCAGAAGGTAGGGAGCGTCTCCGGGTCTACCGCCAGACTCTGATGATTGGTCTCCAGGCGGCCGCCAGACGGCCCACTAACCTAGCTAAGGTAAAAACTATTGTTCAGGGAGAAAAAGAAAGCCCGGCCGCGTATCTGGAGAGGCTGTTTGATGCTTACAGGCAATATACCCCCATAAACCCAGAGGCAGAGGAACACAGATCAGCTGTAGTCCTCTCATTCATCAACCAGGCAGCCCCCGATATCCGGAGGAAACTCCACAAGCGGGATGACTTAGGAGAGATCTCTATTAGAGAGATGCTGCAGCAAGCGGAGAAAGTCTTCAATGCTAGAGAGACTCCGGAAGATAGGGAAGAAAGGCTGAAGAAAGAGAAATGGGAAGTGCAGGAGAGAAATAGGAAGGAAGACAGAGAATTTCAGAAGAGGGAGAACAAGAAGCAGAGAGAGGAGATGGCTAAAATATTCTTAGCTGGAGTAGAGGGGAGCCCTAGATCTCCTCGAAGGGACCCCGCCCATCCCGGCTAGGACGAGATCAGTGTGCCCTGTGTAAGGGACATGGGCACTGGAAAAGAGAGTGCCCCAAAAGGAAGGAACAAGGAGGAGAGAACCTCGTTAAGACCCTGCACCTAGGAGAGGAGAATTGACGGGGACGGGACTTGGCACCCCTCCCCGAGTCCTGGGTAACCGTGTGTGTGGAGGGGACTCCTATTGGGTTCATAGTAGATACGGGGGCACAGTATTCAGTTCTCAACCAAGCCCATGGTCCCCTAAACCCAAGACGCACAAGTGTATTTCAGGGAGTAACAGGGTCCAAGAAATGTGCCTGGACTACTAATAGAAAAGTGGACCTAGGAAGATATCAGGTCTCTCACTCATTCCTGGTTGTACCCGAAAGCCCCGCACCGTTACTGGGCAGAGACTTATTGACCAAGGTTGGGACGCGCGTTCATTTTGAACCCAAAGGGATAAAGATCATGGACAGAGAAGGGCAGTCCCTACAACCGGTGCATGTGCTAACCCTATCCCCAGCCGACGAGCATCGCCTGTTTCAGGCAGATCAAGAAAAGGGGGGCCAGGGAGAAATAGACTCTTGGTTGCAGAAGTTCCCTTCTGCATGGGCCGAAACCGGAGGAATTGGTCTTGTCAAACATCTGCCTCCAGTTGTTGTTCAGCTCAAAGCTGCGGCCCTGCCCATCCGAGTCCGGCAGTATCCAATACCGGAAGAGGCTAGGAGAGGGATAGCACCCCATATTCACAGACTGTTAGAGGCTGGAGTCCTTAAATCTTGCCAATCTGCATGGAATACGCCCCTGCTTCCAGTAAGGAAGCCTGGTGGCAGAGAATACCTACTGGTGCAAGACTTGCGAAAGGTTAATGAAAGGATCGAGGACATCCACCCCACAGTGCCCAACCCTTACACCTTGCTCAGCCACCTGCCACCCTCACATGTGTGGTATACTACTCTGGACCTGAAAGATGCCTTCTTCAGTATTCCCCTTTCTGAAGTTAGTCAGCCTTTGTTTGCCTTTGAGTGGCAGGAACCAGGGGGAGGAAGAAAACGGGCAGCTTACCTGGACTAGACTGCCACAGGGTTTCAAAAACTCTCCGGAAAATAGGGGCGGAAGATGGCGGCGTGAGTAGAGCAGCGGAAATCTCCTCCCAAAACAACATATATCTATGAAAATATAACAAAGACAACCCTTCCTAGAATAAAGACCAGAGGACACAGGACAATATCCAGACCACATCCGCACCTGAGAGAACCCAGCGCCTCGCGAAGGGGGTAAGATACAAGCCCCGGCCCCGCGGGAGACGAGCGCCCCTCCCCCCAGCTCCCGGCGGGAGAAGAGCGGGCAGAGCGGGAGGGAGACGGAGCCCAGGGCTGCCGAACACCCAGCCCCAGCCATCCGGGCCAGAGTGCAGGGCCCTCGATACTGGGAAAACAGGGCAGCAAGAACAGTGAGCAGGCACTGGAGGCTGGGCGACAGAGGACATAAGAAAAGCGCGCGACCATTTTTTTTTTTTTGCTTTTTTGCTGCTTTGTTTTGGCGAGCGCTTTTTGGAAGTCTTAAAGGGACAGGGACCCCAATACTAGGGAAAAAGGGCAGAAAGACCGGTGAGCAGAGGCCTGAGGCTGGTACCGGAGAATAAAGAAAAACGAACGACCACCTTTTTTTTTTAATTAAAAATTTTTTTTTTTAATTAAAAAAATTTTTTTTCTTGTTTTTTTTTGTGGTCGTTGTTTTGTTTTGGCGGGTGCTTTTTGGAAGTCTTAAAGGGGCAGGGTGGGTCACTTAATCCAGAGGTAGGGAATCCGGGATCTCTGGGCACCCTAACCCCTGGGCTGCAGGGAGCAGGGAGGCCCCTTACGGAGATAAATAGCCTCCCAGCAGCTCCTGCTCCAACGCGACTCCACCATTTTGGAGTAGCTGCCCGAGCCAGGCCACGCCCACAGCAACAGCGGAGATTAACTCCATAGCAGCCGGGCAGGAAGCAGAAACCCTGTCTGCGCGCAGCTGCGCAGCACAAGCCACTAGAGGCCGCTGTTCTCCCAGGAGAGGAGGGCCACAAACCAACAAGAAAGGAAGTCCTTCCAGCCGTCACTCGTCCCAGTTCTGCAGACTATTCCTATCACCATGAAAAGGCAAAGCTACAGGCAGACAAAGATCACAGAGACAACACCAGAGAAGGAGACAGACCTAACCAGTCTTCCTGACAAAGAATTCAAAATAAGAATCATAAACATGCTGACAGAGATGCAGAGAAATACGCAAGAAAAATGGGATGAAGTCCGGAAAGAGATCACAGATGCCAGAAAGGAGATCGCAGAAATGAAACAAACTCTGGAAGGGTTTATAAGCAGAATGGATAGAATGCAAGAGGCCATTGATGGAATTGAAATCAGAGAACAGGAACGCATAGAAGCTGACATAGAGAGAGACAAAAGGATCTCCAGGAATGAAACAATATTAAGAGAACTGTGTGACCAATCCAAAAGGAACAATATCCGTATTATAGGGGTCCCAGAAGAAGAAGAGAGAGGAAAAGAGATGGAAAGTATCTTAGAAGAAATAATTGCTGAAAACTTCCCCACACTGGGGGAGGAAGTAATCAAACAGACCACGGAAATACACAGAACCCCCAACAGAAAGGATCCAAGAAGGGCAACACCAAGACACATAATAATTAAAATGGCAAAGATCAAGGACAAGGAAAGAGTGTTAAAGGCAGCTAGAGAGAAAAAGGTCACCTATAAAGGGAAACCCATCAGGCTAACGTCAGATTTCTCAACAGAAACCCTACAGGCCAGAAGAGAATGGCATGATATATTTAATACAATGAAACAGAAGGGCCTTGAACCAAGTATACTGTATCCAGCACGACTATCATTCAAATATGACGGTGGGATTAAACAATTCCCAGACAAACAAAAGCTGAGGGAATTTGCTTTCCACAAACCACCTCTACAGAACATCTTACAGGGACTGCTCTAGATGGGAGCACTCCTAGAAGGAGCACAGCACAAAACACCCAACATATGAAGAATCGAGGAGGAGGAACAAGAAGGGAGAGAAGAAAAGAATCTCCAGACAGTGTATATAACAGCTCAATAAGCGAGCTAAGTTAGGCAGTAAGATACTAAAGAGGCTAACCTTGAACCTTTGGTAACCACGAATTTAAAGCCTGCAATGGCAATAAGTACATATCTTTCAATAGTCACCCTAAATGTTAATGGGTTGAATGCACCAATCAAAAGACACAGAGTAACAGAATGGATAAAAAAGCAAGACCCATCTATATGCTGCTTACAAGAAACTCACCTCAAACCCAAAGACATGTACAGACTAAAAGTCAAGGGATGGAAAAACATATTTCAAGCAAACAACAGTGAGAAGAAAGCAGGGGTTGCAGTACTAATATCAGACAAAATAGACTTCAAAACAAAGAAAGTAACAAGAGATAAAGAAGGACACTACATAATGATAAAGGGCTCAGTCAAACAAGAGGATATAACCATTCTAAATATATATGCACCCAACACAGGAGGACTAGCATATGTGAAACAAATACTAACAGAACTAAAGGGGGATATAGACTGCAATGCATTCATTCTAGGAGACTTCAACACACCACTTACCCCAAAGGATAGATCCACTGGGCAGAAAATAAGTAAGGACACGGAAGCACTGAACAACACAGTAGAGCAGATGGACCTAATAGACATCTATAGAACTCTACATCCAAAAGCAGCGGGATATACATTCTTCTCAAGTGCACATGGAACATTCTCCAGAATAGACCACATACTAGGCCACAAAAAGAGCCTCAGAAAATTCCAAAAGATTGAAATCCTACCAACCAACTTTTCAGACCACAAAGGCATAAAACTAGAAATAAACTGTACAAAGAAAGCAAAGAGGCTCACAAACACATGGAGGCTTAACAACACGCTCCTAAATAATCAATGGATCAATGACCAAATCAAAATGGAGATCCAGCAATATATGGAAACAAATGACAACAACAACACTAAGCCCCAACTTCTGTGGGACACAGCAAAAGCAGTCTTAAGAGGAAAGTATATAGCAATCCAAGCATATTTAAAAAAGGAAGAGCAATCCCAAATGAATGGTCTAATGTCACAATTATCGAAATTGGAAAAAGAAGAACAGATGAGGCCTAAGGTCAGCAGAAGGAGGGACATAATAAAGATCAGAGAAGAAATAAATAAAATTGAGAAGAATAAAACAATAGCAAAAATCAATAAAACCAAGAGCTGATTCTTCGAGAAAATAAACAAAATAGATAAGCCTCTAGCCAGACTTATTAAGAAGAAAAGAGAGTCAACACAAATCAACAGTATCAGAAACGAGAAAGGAAAAATCACGACGGACCCTACGGAAATGCAAAGAATTATTGGAGAATACTATGAAAACCTATAGGCTAACAAGCTGGGAAACCTAGGAGAAATGGACAACTTCCTAGAAAAATATAACCTTCCAAGATTGACCCAGGAAGAAACAGAAAATCTAAACAGACCAATTACCAGCAACGAAATTGAAGAGGTAATCAAAAACCTACCAAAGAACAAAACCCCCGGGCCAGATGGATTTACCTCGGAATTTTATCAGACATACAGGGAAGACATAATACCCATTCTCTTTAAAGTTTTCCAAAAAATAGAGGAGGAGGGGATACTCCCAAACTCATTCTATGAAGCTAACATCACCCTAATACCAAAACCAGGCAAAGACCCCACCAAAAAAGAAAACTACAGACCAATATCCCTGATGAACGTAGATGCAAAAATACTCAACAAAATATTAGCAAACCGAATTCAAAAATACATCAAAAGGATCATACACCATGACCAAGTGGGATTCATCCCAGGGATGCAAGAATGGTACAACATTCGAAAGTCCATCAACATTATCCACCACATCAACAAAAAGAAAGACAAAAACCACATGATCATCTCCATAGATGCTGAAAAAGCATTTGACAAAGTTCAACATCCATTCATGTTTAAAACTCTCAGCAAAATGGGAATAGAGGGCAAGTACCTCAACATAATAAAGGCCATCTATGATAAACCCACAGCCAACATTATATTGAACAGCGAGAAGCTGAAAGCATTTCCTCTGAGATCGGGAACTAGACAGGGATGCCCACTCTCTCCACTGTTATTTAACATAGTACTGGAGGTCCTAGCCACGGCAATCAGACAAAATAAAGAAATACAAGGAATCCAGATTGGTAAAGAAGAAGTTAAACTGTCACTATTTGCAGATGACATGATACTGTACATAAAAAACCCTAAAGACTCCACCCCAAAACTACTAGAACTGATATCGGAATACAGCAAAGTTGCAGGATACAAAATCAACACACAGAAATCTGTGGCTTTCCTATATACTAACAATGAACCAACAGAAAGAGAAATCAGGAAAACAACTCCATTCACAATTGCATCAAAAAAAATAAAATACCTAGGAATAAACCTAACCAAAGAAGTGAAAGACTTATACTCTGAAAACTACAAGTCACTCTTAAGAGAAATTAAAGGGGACACTAACAGATGGAAACTCATCCCATGCTCGTGGCTAGGAAGAATTAATATCGTCAAAATGGCCATCCTGCCCAAAGCAATATACAGATTTGATGCAATCCCTATGAAACTACCAGCAACATTCTTCAATGAACTGGAACAAATAATTCAAAAATTCATATGGAAACACCAAAGACCCCGAATAGCCAAAGCAATCCTGAGAAAGAAGAATAAAGTAGGGGGGATCTCACTCCCCAACTTCAAGCTCTACTATAAAGCCATAGTAATCAAGACAATTTGGTACTGGCACAAGAGCAGAGCCACAGACCAATGGAACAGACTAGAGAATCCAGACATTAACCCAGACATATATGGTCAATTAATATTTGATAAAGGAGCCATGGACATACAATGGCGAAATGACAGTCTCTTCAACAGGTGGTGCTGGCAAAACTGGACAGCTACATGTAGGAGAATGAAACTGGACCATTGTCTAACCCCATATACAAAAGTAAACTCAAAATGGATCAAAGACCTGAATGTAAGCCATGAAACCATTAAACTCTTGGAAGAAAACATAGGCAAAAACCTCTTAGACATAAACATGAGTGACCTCTTCTTGAACATATCTCCCCGGGCAAGGAAAACAACAGCAAAAATGAGTAAGTGGGACTATATTAAGCTGAAAAGCTTCTGTACAGCAAAAGACACCATCAATAGAACAAGAAGGATCCCTACAGTATGGGAGAATATATTTGAAAATGACACATCCGATAAAGGCTTGACGTCCAGAATATATAAGGAGCTCTCACGCCTCAACAAACAAAAAACAAATAACCCAATTAAAAAATGGGCAGAGGAACTGAACAGACAGTTCTCCAAAAAAGAAATACAGATGGCCAACAGACACATGAAAAGATGCTCCACATCGCTAATTATCAGAGAAATGCAAATTAAAACTACAATGAGGTATCACCTCACACCAGTAAGGATGGCTGTCATCCAAAAGACAAACAACAACAAATGTTGGCGAGGCTGTGGAGAAAGGGGAACCTTCCTACACTGCTGGTGGGAATGTAAGTTAGTTCAACCATTGTGGAAAGCAGTATGGAGGTACATCAAAATGCTCAAAACAGACTTACCATTTGACCCAGGAATTGCACTCCTAGGAATTTACCCTAAGAACGCAGCAATCAAGTTTGAGAAAGACAGATGCACCCCTATGTTTATTGCAGCACTATTTACAATAGCCAAGAATTGGAAGCAACCTAAATGTCCATCAATAGATGAATGGATAAAGAAGATGTGGTACATATACACAATGGAATACTACTCAGCCATAAGAAAAGGGCAAATCCAATCATTTGCAGCAACATGGATGGAGCTGGAGGGTATTATGCTCAGTGAAACAAGCCAAGCGGAGAAAGAGAAATACCAAATGATTTCACTTATCTGTGGAATATAAGAACAAAGGAAAAACTGAAGGAACAAAACAGCAGCAGAATCACAGAACTCAAGAATGGACTAACAGGTACCAAAGGGAAAGGGACTGGGGAGGATGGGTGGGTAGGGAGGGATAAGGGGGGGAGAAGTAGGGGGGTATTAAGATTAACATGCATGGGGGGGTAGGAGAAAAGGGAGGGCTGTACAACACAGAGAAGGCATGTAGTGATTCTACAACATTTTGCTATGCTGATGGACAGTGACTGTAAAGGGGTTTATAGGGGAGACCTGGTATAGGGGAGAGCCTAGTAAACATAATATTCATCATGTAAGTGTAGATTAGTGATAGCAAAAAAAAAAAAAAAAAAAAGGGCAGTTCCTGTGTGGTAACCTCCAACGAGTTCTACACAAGGGTTTAAAGGGCATATAAAAGTGTAGGCAAAGGGTCTGTTTGTGTTTATACAGAGGATCAAAGCCTAATTGGGCTACCCCGAAAATGAACTAAGATACGATATGAAAAAGAACTTCCAACATCTGCACTCTCTGGAAGACTCATGCCAGAAGATGATCATCAAAAAACCCCAACAAAGATCCACGCACTGCTACAGCTGTAGATGCACTCATCCCACCAGTTCCTGGACTTACCATGGGAATGAGGAAGGAGATATCTAAGCTGGCCTGTGCATACAGTAAAACAACAAAATTGGACTGGATGTATACTGTTGGAACTCAACCAAGAATTTGGAGAAGTGCAAATTGTAGCGCTCCAAAGTCTTACAACTACAAACTATTTACTGTTAAAAGAACATATGGGATGTGAACAGTCCCCAGGAATGGGTTGTTTTAATTTGTCTGATTTCTCTCAGACTGTTCAAGTTCAGTTGGACAATATCCACCATATCATAGATAAGTTTTCACAAATGCCTAAGGTGCCTAACTGGTTTTCTTGGTTTCACTGCAGATGGCTGGTAATTACAGATATGCTTTGGTTATGTAACTATACTCCTATTATGTTAATGTGTGTGCGCAATTTAAGTAGTAGCTTAAAACCTATACATGCTGAAGTTACTCTACAAGAAGATATATCAAAGAAATAATCAATCTTCCCATGTTTTCTTCCGCCTGCTACTTCTATAGCTTTTCTTCTTCCTTCCTAATTACAACCCTTAAATAGAATTCGTGCCTCATATCAAATTTACCGAGTATCATAATTCTTCCAAGTGGTAAAGATACCTCAAGACAAATGCTGGGCATAGAAGCCACAGGGCATAAATATGCAAAGAAGTAAAAAGCTAACTTTTTCAAACAATAAGGCTTCTCTCTCACTTACCAACTTCACATTTCCCTGTATGGCCCCGGAAGATGACTGGTTAGCCAGAGACGGGTAAGATTCCTCAAGGGAGGAACAACCTAAGACAGGCACAGTCGCAGGGGGGCCATCAGGTGAGAAATTGGGGATCAACAGAGGTGAGGCTTAGAACTTCACCCCCCCGTTCTGAGAGAAATCTTCTGCATACGTGGATGTTTTATTGCCCTGGTCTAGCTTGGATTAACACATAGTCTACAGGCACACACCTGATCATCTACATGTGCTCTCTTACAACACTAAACTATGTTTTCTACCTTTATCTTGTATCTACCTACCACTTCAGCATTTTATTAAAAATAATAATAATAAAGAGAGAAATGTGGTATCCACATATAAATCAAGTATAAAAACCAAATGAGTATTCATATTTGAACTGACTGTTTATAGTTCACAATGCATGAGCAAAACCGAAAGTTTCTGTGATGACTGCCCTTGTACTGTTCACTATGTAACTTATTCATTATGTAAGAATTTGTTCTACATGTAAAAACTTGTTTGTTATGCCTCAGAAGATTGGAGACTGACAAAAATTAGGCTTGGGGTGGAATAATGATTGTGCATTGAGCATTGACTCCCCTATACAGAATTTTATTGTCGTTAACAACCATTTGATCAATAAATATGAGAGATGCCCTCACAAAAAGAAAAAAAAAGAAAGAAAAAGAAGGACAGACTTCCAATGGTGAAATAAATTAGTAACCAGGATGTAATGTATAGCATAAGGAATATAGTCAAGATATTGTAACAGCCTGGTAGGGTGATAGCTGGAACCTAGAATTATGTATATAAATGTTCTACCACTGTGTTGTACACTTGAAACTCATGTAATGTAATACTGTGTGTCAACTACCCTTCAATAAAAAATAATTATTTAAAAAAAAAAAAAAAAAACTAAAAATAGAAATACCATTTGACCCTGGAATCCCACTCCTTGGAATTTACCCAAAGAATACAACTTCTCAGACTCAAAAAGACATATGCACCCCTATGTTTATCGCAGCACTTTTCACAATCGCCAAGATATGGAAGCAACCTAAGTGTCCATCAGTAGATGAATGGATAAAGAAGACGTGGTACATATATACAGTGGAATACTATTCAGCCTTAAGAAAGAAACAAATCCTACCATTTGCAACGACAAGGATGGAGTTGGAGGACTGGAGTTGACTCAGTGAAATAAGCCAGGCAGAGAAAGACAAATGCCAAATGATTTCCCTCATTTGTGGAGTATTACAATGAAGCAAAACTGAAGGAACAAAATGGCAGCAGACTCAGAGACTCCGAGAATGAACTAGTGGTTACCAAAGAGCAGGGGTGTGGGAGGCCGGGTGGGGAGAGAGGGAGAAGGGGACTGAGGAGTATTATGTTTAGTACACACGGTGTGGGGGATCACGGGGAGAAGAGTGTATCACAGAAAAGCACATAGTGGATCTCTGGCATCTTGCTGCACTGGTGGACAGTGACTGCTTTGGGGTATGGGTGGAGACTTAATAATATGGGTAAATGTATTAACCACATTGTTTTTTCATGTGAAACCTTCATGAGAGTGTATATCAATCATACCTGAATAAAAAAATTAAAAAAAAAAAAAATAAATAAATAAATAAATAAAAAAACTCTCCCACTTTATTCAATGAAGCCCTAAGCCAGGACCTGGAGCCCTTTCGCAGGAGCCACCCCCGCGTGACATTGCTGCAGTATGTGGATGACTTGTTGCTGGCCACAGAAACCCGTGAGGAGTGCGAAGAAGCCACAGGGAACTTGTTGGCTGAACTAGGCCAACTGGGATATCGAGCCAGTGCCAAGAAAGCCCACATCTGTCAAAGGTCAGTGATCTACCTGGGGTACAAAATATCTAACGGAGCCAGGTAGCTAACGCCGGCCATGAAATGAACTATTCTGACTATCCCCGTCCCTTTCTCACCCCGGGGAGTGAGGGAATTTCTTAGCTCCGTCGGGTTCTGCAGGCTCTGGATTCCAGGGTACGCAGAAATAGCCCGACCGCTATATGAGGCGACCAAAGAAGGGCTGGGCTGGCGATGGACTCAAGAACAAGAGGCTTTTGACAGACTAAAAGAAGCTCTCCTCCAGGCCCCCGCCTTTTCTTTGCCAGACCCCGAAAAACCCTTCATCCTGTTTGTAGATGAAAAGAAAGGAGTGGCTAAAGGAGTCTTGGCTCAGCAGCTAGGCCCATGGAAAAGACCTGTGGCCTATTTGTCCAAGCAACTAGACCCCGTGGCCTCCGGATGGCCACCTTGTCTGTGTATCCTAGCAGCCATTGCTCTACTGGTAAAAGAGGCAGACAAGCTCACTTTTGGCCAGAACTTGGGATTAACAGCCCCACATACTGTGGAGGGGATCCTCAGGCATCCTCCAGGAAAATGGATGACGAATACAAGACTCACCCACTACCAAGGGCTCCTACTAGATTCTCCACGAATCGCCTTCTCTGACCCTGTGACCTTAAATCCTGCCACCCTTCTGCCGGACCCAGACCTGTCAACCCCCATCCATGACTGTAGAGACATCCTCTCCGGAATTATCCAGATGCGAGCAGACTTGAAGGACACACCATTACCAAACTGTGAGCTAAATTGGTACACAGATGGGAGCATCTTTGTGCAGGAGGGAGTCAGGAGAGCAGGGGCAGCGGTGGTGACCCACGAGGGAGAGGTAGTCTGGAGCGCAGCCCTGCCCCCTGGCACCTCAGCACAGAAGGCGGAACTTATTGCTCTTGCTG
Organism: Manis pentadactyla; assembly: GCF_030020395.1. Taxonomy (NCBI): domain Eukaryota; kingdom Metazoa; phylum Chordata; class Mammalia; order Pholidota; family Manidae; genus Manis; species Manis pentadactyla. The sequence continues at coordinate 110,070,802 of NC_080024.1, forward strand.
AGGCCCTGGAGAGAGCAGAAGGCAAGCGGGCCAACATCTACACAGATAGCAGATATGCCTTTGGCACTGTCCATGTCCACGGTGCCATTTACCGGGAAAGAGGGTTCCGCTCCGCAGAAGGAAAGGAGCTGAGGAATCTACAAGAAGTCCAAAGATTACTGGCTGCTATCGAAAAACCGAAGGCAGTAGCAGTTATACATGTACCGGGCCACCAATCAAAGAAGACGCCTGAGGCCATCGGCAACAAACATGCTGATGCGGAAGCTAGGAGGGTGGCCCTCTCGGACTCCCTTGTACTTGCAGCCCTCGAGGTACCCATACCTGAACTGCCCGCCTTGCCACCCAAACCTGAGTATTCCCCTCAGGATCTTGAGTGGATTAGGAAACAAGTCTCGGGTAAAGTGTTGGAGGAGAGAAATTGGAGTAGGGACCAAGAAGGTAGATTGATCCTGCCAGAAGCATTAGGACAGTACATGCTTGCTAATCTGCATAAGTCCACCCATCTAGGCTGGAAAAAACTGCTCAGCCTTTTCCACTCTGCGCAGTTGGTGTTTCCCCACCAGAATGAGGCAGCTCATCAGATCACGAGAGAATGCAGCAGCTGTGCAATGCTGAAACCAGCCCCAAGAGGGCCCCACCCGACAGGTACTCGGGAAAGGGGGAGGACTCCCAGGAGGAGCTGAGAAATAGACTTCACCGAAGTAAAACCAGGGAAGTATGGGTACAAGTATTTGCTAGTTATGGTAGACACCTTCTCAGGGTGGGTGGAGGCTTTTCCAACCAAGCATGAGACAAGCCAGGTAGTAGCAAAAAGATTAATTGAAGAAATTATCCCCCGATATGGGGTCCCTGAAGCCATAGGTTCAGATAATGGCCCGGCTTTCATTAGCAAGATCCTGCAGGGACTGGCCCAGGCTTTGGGGGTAGATTGGAAGTTACATTGTGCTTATAACCCGCAAAGCTCTGGGCAGGTAGAGAGAATGAATCGGACCTTGAAGGAGACCCTTTCTAAATTAGTATTAGAGACTGGCGGGGACTGGGTGACCCTCCTTCCCTTAGCCATCTTCCGTGCTCGAAACTCCCCCTATGTACATGGTTTAACTCCATTTGAGATAATGTATGGGGCTCCTCCACCCATAACTCAGCGAGTACAGCTTTCCGGGGCAGGGGACCCGGCCCCTGACTACCTGAATGTGTTGCAAGCTCTCGCTAAAATGCAACAGGAAATCTGGCCCGATTAGAGCATATTATAAGGGCAGGAAGATTCCGAGCCCGGAACATGGCATAGTCCCAGGGGACATGGTGTGGGTCAAGAGACACCGAGTGAGGACACTCGAGCCCAGGTGGAAGGGACCTTACGTTGTATTGTTTACCACCCCCACTGCCCTCAAGGTAGATGGTATCGCTCCCTGGGTGCATCACACCCACGTTCGGAAGGTCCTGCCTCATAAGGATCCAGGAGCCCGCAAGGAGGAGTGGAAGGTGCAGCAGCATCCTGCGAATACTCTAAAACTACACCTAAGCCGAAGATGAAGGGGGTCCTGCTGATAAGCACCTTAATATGGACTTTCGAGGGAACCACATCTGTGAAGCTGATTCCAGAACCCGCAGGAAGACCGGGTTTGGGTCCGTCCGGGTTAGATAACCCCTTGTGGGAGATGGTGCAGGCAGTAGCAGAAACTCTAAACCACCCCACTCCCTCCTTCACTGATCCCTGTTGGTTATGCTACCCAGGTTCACCCCCCTTCTATGAGGCAGTCGGGATAAATGGCTCCTACACCATCAACGACTCCTATCCCACTCCTTGGGACAGGGGACCGAGGGGACTTACGATTGCTCAGGTCTCAATCGCTGGTACATGTGTGGGCACAGTCCCTACGGCCCAGAGTCAGTTATGCTCCTCCTATAATAACACCACGTGGGAGCCGGGAAAGTGGGTTATACCCTCCTTGGGTTGGTGGCTCTGTTCAAAGGCAGGCCTCACCCCGGCCCTATCCACCCTTGTGTTCAATGCTAGCAGTGAGTTTTGTGTGCTCGTGGCCATTCTACCTCGCCTAATATATCGTTCTCATGAATCCCTCCTTTCTTTTTGGGAAGAAGTGCCGAGCCCCCACCGGAGAAAGAGGGAGCCTGTTACTGCCCTGACAATTGGGGCCCTCTTCTCCCTAGGGATAGCAGGGGCAGGCGCTGGGGTCGCAGCCCTTGTAACTCGGGAACAGGGGCTTACAGCCCTGAGGCTGGCAATTGATAGGGACCTAGAACAACTCCGACAGACAATGTCAGACCTGAAGCAATCCCTCACTTCCTTGTTGGAGGTGTTTCTACAGAACCGAAGAGGCCTGGACCTCCTGTTCTTAAGAGAAGGTGGGCTGTGTGCAGCCTTAAAGGAAGAATGTTGTTTCTATGTAGACAAAACAGGTGCAGTAAGAGACTCCCTGGCTAAACTGAAGAAAGATCTAGAGAAGAGACGTAGAGAACATGAAAGTAGCAAAGGATGGTTTGAGTCTTGGTTCAAATACAAACCTTGGTTCGCTACCCTCCTCTCGGCCATTGCAGGGCCACTGGTCATCCTGCTGTTGCTGCTTACGATTGGCCCATGCATAGTTAACAGGCTTGTTAGGTTTGTACGGGAAAGGATTGACACTGTCCAACTTCTTGTCCTTCGTCAAAGGTATCAGGCTCTAGATGCCGCTGTGGAAGATTCCTCAGTTTAGTCAAGAAAAGGGGGGGATGTAAAGGAATGCAGGAAACACCCTAGAGCGAGAGCCACCCAGTTTCCATACCCTAAGGGGGATGAAACTCGTGGGGACAAAACTCGTGACAAGACGTTAAGGGATGCTTGTGCGAAGGTCAGACAAGCGGCAGGTCCCCGTTTCAACTTTATTGGTTAAAGCAGCGTTGGTGTAATGGCTGTGGAAATACTATATAATCTATACCTAAAGTTGCTTGGGGGTCGACAGCTCGGACTCGACCTGCGTGTCAGGGGAGGTGCTGTCGGCCCCAGCCAGCTGGCTGAATAAAGACTTTGCTTGGATTTACATCTCCGTGCCTGCGTGGCTTGTTCTCTGGAGAAGCCCCGGAGTCCCGAACCCTAACAACCCTTCATCCCAAGGCTAACACTTTGGAGAAAATTTTATCTTAACAGAGAGTACAAAATTGCTCATAGGAAGAGCGCAAACTTTGTTGAAAGATGCTTTCAAAAGCTACTGAAGAAGGAAATAAGCCTTAGGACCGTGTCTGAGGGGAAAAAAAAACCACTCAATATGACAAAAGGAAGGAGGGTTAAGGAAAAAAATCCAAGAGGAGAGAGAGAAGACTCTGGCAGACTACATGCAAGATAGGGATCAGAGAAAAAAAAACACCTACAGATGGTAGTATGGATAGAGGAGAACTTTGGAGAACAGAAATAGTAAATGGAATCTGTGAAGTTGAATGCTATAGACATAGAGACAACACATGCAGAAGTGAAAATCTACAGAAGTGTTCCTCTAAGAACTAAAGAGAAATCTGTATTTTGAGATCACTTTGTAGTCAGTCTTTCAGCATTTAGTGAGCACTGGGCCCTCCGAATCAGTGCTTTAAATACTATTTTATTCTGTTTACTCTGTCACTCTACCAAATGAGTTTGACTTAAAAATTCTTCACAGGGGTACCAAAAAAAATTAGGATTTTTCTTTAGCTTCCATCTACACAACAAAGGATCAAACACAAAGTCAGCAAATCTTTCCCAACTAAGTTATAAGATTTACTTAGCTTTACTGCAGCTCTATAGCTATCTGGCAAATAATTCTCGTCCTTTAAAAGTGTATTTTTACCAAGGGATTGGAAGCAGGAACTGGAGTAGTTTTCCTCTGATTGGGCTAAGATAAGCAAAAGTTAAAAAAAAAAAAAAATGGGGGTGGGGGATGGGGGAAGAGCAGGGACAAAGACAAAACAAGCAGAAAAAAGTTCTGATAGCAAAATTTATTAATGGATGAATACAGACTACACAGATTAAAACTTGACTGAAATCTGAACACAGACACAACCTGACAGTTTATAAAATGGTTTCTTTCCATCACTTCAATCCTTTCTAAGCTTTGAAATTAAAAACAATTAAACTGTGTTAGCTTTGTTTTTAGCTTTGATGAGGTGCCCCTGGCTCACATTACTGTTTCTAGAACATTTCAATTTACTCAAAATATGCTATTCTTTTTAGGTTCATGCCACATGGTAATTCAGGTAATTGCCTGATTACCAGAAAGCAAAGGAGAGCACTGTTTAAAGACAGATTTCCTGACTTCATCTTGAGCTAATGAATCACAGTATCTGGGAAGGCAGATAAATACCACTTTTTAAAAAGTAGAATTTTGATAGGGATTGCATTAAATCTTTAGATTACTTTGGGTAGTATAGACATTCTAATAATACTGAGTATTCCAATCCAAGAGTGTGGAATATCTTCCCATCTATTTGTGTTTTCTTCAATTGCTTTCAATGATATGTCATAGTTTTCAGTATACAGGTACCTCACCTTGTTAGGTTAAATTTATTTTATTCTTTTTGATGCAGTTGTAAATGACATTATTTTCTTGATTTTAACTTTCTGATAGTTTGTTATTGCATGTGTATATAAATGCAAGTGTATACAAATACAAGAGATGTCTACTGATTTTGTATCCTGAATCTTTACTGAATTTGTTTACTAGTTCTAACAGTTTTGTGGCATCCTTAAGTTTTTCTCTATGTCATCTGCAAACAGTGACAGTTTTATTACCTTATTTCCAATTAAAATATCTTTTCTTTTCTTGCCTAATTCTTCTCACTAGGACTACCTATGTTATGCTGAATAAAAGTGGTGAGTGTGGACATCCCTGACCTTGATCTTAAAGGAAACGCTTTCAACTTTTCACTGTAGAGTATCATGTTAGCTATGGCTTTGTCATATATGGCCTTTATTATGTTAAGTAAGGTACATTACTTCTATACCTGGAAGTTGAGAATTTTTATCACAAATGCATGTTGAATTTTGAGAAATATTTTCTACATCTATTGAAATGATTATATGCTTTTCAGCTTTCATTCTGTTAATGAGGTACCTCACAGTGATTTGAAGTTGTTGAAACATCCTTGCATCCCTGTGATATATTCAACTTGTCATGGTACACAATCCTTTTATTATTTAAACCAGGTTTACTAATATTTTGTTGAGAATTTTTGCATCTATATTCATCAGAGATATTGGCCTGAAATTTTTCTGTACTGTCTTTGTCTGTTTTTAGTATCAGAGTTAATGAAGGCCTCATAAAATGAGTTTGGAAAATTTCACTCCTATTTTTTGGAAGAGTTTGAGAAGGGTTTGTATTAATGTTCTGTGCGTGTTTGGCAGACTTAACCAGTAAAGCCTTCTATCTGTTTATAAGCTGGCTTAGTTATTTTATAAATGTAAGTTTGTATATTTAACCCCCTTCATGCATCTCAACCACCCCCAAACCCCTGCTTCAGGCAACCAACACTGTTCTCTGTACCTGTGAGTTTGGTGTTTTGTTTTAAATTTCACATGTAAGTGAGATCATATTGCATTTGTCTTTTGATCTGACTTACTTCACTTAGCACAGTGCCCTTAAGGTCCCACCATGTTGTCACAAATGGCAAGATTTCATTCTTTCTTATGGCTACATAGTATTTCACTGCGTGCATGTGTGTGTGTGTAGATACTTAGTTGGTTTCCATACCTGGGCTATGTATGATCAAAATGTTGCAATGATTATGGGGGTGCAAATATCTTTTTATTCAGTATTTGCTAGGATTATAATTTTTTATCAAAGTCCCTTGATATACAATCGTACATTGGTTTCAGGTACACAAAACAGTGGTTCAAATTACTAAGTCCTCATCCCCACTAGTGCAGTTACTATCTCTCAACATAGGATAATATTACAGAATCAATGGCTATATCCTCCAAGCTGTACTACCATCCCTGTAATCAATTTATATGACTGAGAATTTTTGTGCCCCTTTATGCCCCATCACCCTCCCCACCCACCACTCCAACTCCTCCCTATGGTGATCACCAGTCACTTCTCAGTGTCTATGATCTATTAGTCTACTGCTGTTTTGTTGACTTTGTTTTATATTCAACAACTAAGTAAAATCATATGGTATTTGTCTTTCTCTACTTGGCTTATTTCACTTAGCATAATGACCTCAAGGTCCATCTATGTTGTCAATGGTAGGACTTCCTTTTTTATGGCGGAATAATATTCCATTGTGTATATGTATATGTACCACTTCTTTTTTATCCATTCACTTACTGATGGACATTTTGGTTGTTTCCGTAACTTGGGCTATTGTAAATAATGCAGCAATAAACATAGGGGTGCACATATCTTTTCAAATCAAGCATTTTGTTTCCTTCAAGTAAATTCCTAGAAGTGTAATTACTGAGTCATACAGTATTTCTATTTTTAGTTTTTTGAGGAACCTCCATACTACTTTTCCACAGTGGCTAGACCAATTTACATTCCCACCAACAGTATATAGGGTTCCCTTTTCTCCACATCCTCACCAACACTTGTCATTTCTTGCCTTTTGGATGGTGGCCATTCTATCTGGTGTAAGGTGATTATCTCATGTGGTTTTGATTTGCATTTCCCTGATGAGCAGGGATGTGGAGCATCTTTTCATGTGCCTGTTGGCCATCTGTATTTCTTGTTCAGAAAAATGTCTTTACAGGTACTCTGCCCAACTTTTAATCAGGTTATTTGTTTTTTGGTGTTGAGACATATGAGCTCTTTATATATTTTGGACATTAACCTCTTATTGGATAAATCATTTACTAATATATTCCCTCATACTGTAAGTTACCTTTTTGTTCTAATGGTATCCTTTGCTGTAGAGAAGCTTTTTTGTTTGCTGCAGTCCCATTTTTTCCTTTTATTTTGTTTTTCCTTGCCCAAGATGTGTCCAGGAAAAAATTGCTCATATTTAAGTTCAAGAGATTTTTGTCTTTTCTTCTTAGAGTTTTATGGTTTCAGGTCTTTGATCCATTTCAAATTTACTTTGTGTATGGAGTTAGGCAGTTTCATTCTTTTACATGTAGCTCTCATTTTCCCAACACCAGTTATTGAAGAGGCAATCTTTTCCCCATTCCCCATTGTATAGTCATGGCTCCTTTATCATGTATTAATTGGCCATATATGTGTGGATTCATATTTGGGCTCTATTCTGTTCCACTGGTCTACAGGTCTGTTCTTGTGCCAGTACTATACTGTACTAATTGATGTAGCTCTGTAGTATAGCTTGAAGTTAGGGAGCATTAACACCCCCAGCTTTGTTCTTCTTTCAAAGGATTGTTTTGGCTTTTTAGGGTCTTTTGTGGTTCCATATGAATTTTAAGATTATTTGCTCTACTTCATTGAAAAATGTCATTGGTATTTTGATAGGGATTGCATTCACTCTATAAATTGCTTTGGCAGATAGCCATTTTGAGAATATTAGTTCTTCCTATCCATGAGCATGAGATAGATTTCCATGTATTTGTGTCTTTTACTTCTCTCATGAGTGTCTTATAGTCTTCCGAGTACAGGTCTTTCACCTTTTTGGTTAGATTTATTTCCAGGTATTATATTCTTTTTGATGCAATTGTAAATGGAATTATTTTCCTGATTTCTCTTTATGCTAGTTTGTCATTAGTATATAGGAATGCAACAGATTTCTGCATATTGATTTTACATCCTGCAACTCTACTGAATCCAGTTATTATGGATGATCCTTTTGATGTGTTTTTTAAATTTGATTTTTTTGAGGATTTTTGCATCTATGTGCATCAGGGATATTGGTCTATAATTTTCTTTTTTTGTAGTGTCATTGTCTGGTTTTGGTATTAGAGTAATGCTGGCCTCATAGAATGAGGAAGTATTCCCTCCTCTTCTACTTTTTGGAATACTTTAAGAAGGATGGGTATTAAATCTTTAAATGTTTGTTAGAATTCAGCTGTGAAGCCAATCGGTCCTGGATTTTAGTTTATTGTGAGTTTTTTTGATTACCAATTCAATTTCATTACTGGTAATTGGTCTGTTCAGATTTTCTGTTTCTTCATGGGTCAGTCTTGGAAGGTTGTATTTTTCTAGGAAGTTGTCCATTTCTTCTAGGTTATCCAGCTTGTTATCATGTAGATTTTCATAGTATTCTCTTAATAATTCTTTGTATTTCTGTGGTATCCATTGTGACTACTGATATTTATTTCCTGATTTTGTTCTTTGTGTTCCCTTTTTTTTCTTGGTAAGTCTGGCTAGGGGTTTGTCTATTTTATCTTCTCGCAGAACAAGCTCTTGGTTTCATTGAGTTTTTCCATTGTTTTATTCTTCTCTATTTATTTTTGCCCTGATCTTTATTATGTCCCTCCTTCTACTAACTTGGGGTTTCATTTGTTCTTTTTATAGTTTCTTTGTGAGTTTAGACTATTAGGGATTGTTCTTGTTTCCTGAGGTAAGCCTGCATTGCTATGTACTTCCTTCTTAGAACCACTTTTGTAGCGTCCCACATATTTGAACTGTTGTATTTTTGTTTTCATTTGTCTCCATGTATTGCTTGATTTCTTCTTTGTTCATTGACCCTTTGATTATACAGAAGCATGTTATTTAGCTTCCATGTGTTTGTGGCCTTTTGTGTTTTGTGTAATTGATTTCTAGTTTCATACCTCTGTGATCTGAGGTTGCTTGCTATAATTTCAATCTTTTTTAATGTATCTGAAGACTCTTTGTGGCCTAGTATGTGATCTATTGAGAATGTTCCATGTACACTTGAGAAAAATGTGTATCTTGCTGCTTTTGGATGGAATGTTGTGAGATATGTGTTAAGTCTATCTATCTAATGTGTTGTTCAGTGCTTCTGTTTCCTTATTTTCAGCCTGGTTGATCTACATTCATTGATGTAAGTGGTGTGTTAAAGTCCTCTAATATGATTGAATCGTAGTGTATTTCTTTAATTCTGCATTTTTTTAATATTTAGGGGCTCCTGTGTTAAGTACACAGATATTTATAATGGTTATATCCTCTTGTTGGACAGATCTTTTCATCATTATGTAATGTTCTTGTCTCATGCTACTGTCTATATTTTGATATCTATTTTGTTTGATATAAGTACTGCTACTCTTGCTGTTTTCTCCCTATTATTTGCATGAAATATCTTCCCTCCCTTCACTTTCAGTCTGTGTATGTCTTTAGGTCCGAAATGAGTCTCTTATAGGCAGCATATAGATGGGTTTTGTTTATCAATTCTGCCACCCTATGTCTTTTGATTGGTGTACTCAGTTCATTTATTTTTAAGGTAGTTATTGATAGGTATATACTTATTTTATTTTATTTTTTAGTGTTGTGATTGCATTTCTTTTTTTTTTTAATTTTGTGTATCTACTACAGGATTTAGGCTTGTGGTTACCATAAGGTTCATAGATGGTTTCCCAACCATGTAATAGTCTATATTAAGTTGATGATTGCTCTATTTTGAACACAATCTAAAAGTAATTCTTTCATTCTTCTTCCTCTTTCACACTTTATATATTAGATGTCATAATCTGCAAATTTGGCATATCCCTGGGCTGACTTTGTATATAGTTAGTTTTACTCTATTTGTTTTATTAATTTCACACTTGTTTTGGTAAGTAATTGGTCTACTACCTTTACTGTAGGTTTATTTTCACTGGTGAAAATGATTTAGGCTTATGAACATTTCCATCTACAAATGTCCCCTTAACATATCCTGTAAGGCCTGTTTAGTGGTGGTGAATTCCTTCAGCCTTCATTTATCTAGTACATTTTTAATCTCTCCTTCAAATCTGAATGATAATCCTGTTGGATAGAGGATTCTTGGTTGAAGATCCTTCTGTTTTCAATACATTAAATATTTCATGCCAGTCCCTTCTGACCTGTAAAATTTCTGCTGGGAAATCTGATAGCTTGATGTCATTTCCCTTATAGGTAATCTTATTTTCTCTCTGGCTGCTTTCAATACCCTCTTTTATTCTTAATCTTTGTCATTATATGTATCTTTGCATTGTCTTCCTGGGATTCCTTTTGTTTGGGGCTCCCTGCACTTTCAGGACTTGGGTGTCTAGTTCCTTCCCTAGATTGGGGAAGTTTCAGTACTTACTTCTTCAAAGAAGACTTTCACCCCCCTTTGTCTTCTCTCTTCTCCTCCTGGTACCCCCATTATGTGAATGTTGTTTCCTTTGGAGTTGTCACACAGCTCTTAACATCCTGTCACTTTTAGAGATTCTTTTTTCTCTCAGTTCCTCAGCCTTGTTTTCCTGTTCTCTAATTTCTATCTCATCCATTGTCTGCTCTACTTGCAGCAATCTATTATTCATTCCCTCCATTGTATTTTTCACTCCAGTTACTGGATTCTTCAGCTTGAGTGGCTCTTTTAAAAATCTTCTCTTTGTTGACATTCTCACTGAGAGCATCAATTCTTTTCTGCAGTTCAGTGAGCATGACTGTTACTTTGAAATCTTTATCAAGACAATTGTTACTGTTTCATTTAGCCCTTTTTCTGGTGTCTGATCCTGTTCTTTTGTTTTCAACATACTCCTCTGTCTCCTTTTGTCTGGGTTTCTGTGTTTCTTCCTTTGTATTAGGTAGATCCACTTTATTTCCTGGTCTAGAAAGTAATGACTTTATGAGGAAGGTGTCCTGGGGCATCCAGAAACTCAAGATTCTTTACTCTCCAGTGCCTGGTTCTTCTTTGTGGTGGAGCCCCAGTTGCTCTTGGTGGGCTATGGGAGGGGCTGCCTTTTCCTCTGTCAGCAGTGGTCTATCTCAGTCCAATGCAGATGGCAATTCACCTCAGCCAGACTTTGTGGCTATTTCTGCTGGGATTGCTGTGGGTGGGGCAGCCCTCTGCCTGCAGCAATGTGGTGCTGCTTGGCTAACAGGGCCGAGGTAGTTGGGAGGCATGGTGGTGGGGGTTAGCTGCACTGGGCTGGTCCACCCTCGAGGACGAAGAAGCACCTGAAGCTGGCTCCTACAGGCACCTCCCTAGTTGGGCTGATACAAGACTGAAAAAGCTGGGAAAGCCTTCCTCTGCCTGCCAGCCAGGAAAGTGTGACATTGTTGGACCAAGCAGCCTGGTTGGCATGCAGGTACACAGGGAAGTGTTCAGGGCTAAGTCACCACTCATAGTGGAACTTTTGGGGCTCCTGTGATAGCCTGACCTGTTTGGTAGAGGGCGGACTGGGGAAGTGCCATCCACCTGCCCTTCCTCCTAAAGACAGAGCACCATCTAACCCTTGCCCCTCGGGCACCATTCCCACTATTGGTAAATCTTTCAAACTGCCACCTGTTTTGGGTCTCAGCCAGGACCACTGGAGCATGCTTTTATTCCACAAGTGGAAGGAGTCTCAGCCTCCCAGAGTGCTCCAAGTATCTTTAGTGTCCAGCCCCACTAATCACCAGAACCCAATGTAATGTGGACTCGTGTTCCCAGAGCAGATCTCCAGGGCCAGGTGTGCAGAGTTTGAGTGCTTATCTCCTCTGCTCTGTTCCTCCATCTTTCCTCTTGTGGGCTGTGGTCCCGACTCATCGTGGCTCTGCCACTTTACTCTTCCCTGTGTGGTCTTCTCTTCTTCACCAAGTATATATAGATGGTCTGCTCTGCAGTCTTCACATCTTTTTCACAGTAGTTGTATTTGCTGTAGTTGCTTCCTTGGTATGTGTGTGGAGTAGGTTTCTGCCTTGCCTTCCTACTCTGCCATCTTTTTTCCTCCTGCATGTATCTTTTTTGAGTTAGTGTTTTCATTTTCTTCAAATACCCAAAAGTGTAAATGCTGGATGATATGGTACTTCTATTACTAATTTTTTGAGGAACCTCCATACTGTTCTCCACTGTACCAATTTACGTTCCCACCAAAAGTAAACATTGTTCTCTTTCCCCTATATCATGAACATTTATTTCTTGTAAATGTACAATTCTGTGGCATTAAGTATATTCACATTATTGTGCTACCATCACCACCATCCATCTTCAGAACTTTTTCATCTACCCCAACTGAAACTCTGTACCCATTAAACAATAACTCCCCATTCCCACTCCTCCCAGCCCAATAACCACCACTTTACTTTCTGTCTCTGAATTTGACTACCCTAGGTACCTCACAGAATTGGAATTATATAACATTATCCTTTTATGGCTGGCTTATTTCACTTGGTATGTCTTTAAAGTTCACTAATGTGTAGCATGTATCAGAATTTCTTCCCTTTTAAAGGCTGCATAATATTCCATCCAGTGTGGGTGTATAAACAACATTTTATCAATCTATCCATTGATGGACATTTTGATTGTTTTCACCTTTTGACGACTGTGAATACTCTGTGAACAAGGGTGTGCAATGGACTGCACAGTGTACAGCCAAAAATACATTTTATGCCTGTTTTTTCTTTATGAATCCTTTTCTTTTAGGCTTAAACCATCTCTATTACAAGATTAGAAAATGTATTCACTCTTATCTTCTCTAACTTCTTTTGACATTTAACTCTTCCCATCTATCTGTAATGCCAGTTTTTAATTATAATCTTTTTCTTTTATATACCCAAATCTATTTCTGAGCTTTCTGGGGTATTTTACTACTCTATTTTCCCATTCTTGTACCAATACTAAACTGTTTTGTCCTGCAGTTACTTTTGCATTTGAATATTTTATTTCAATTTTTTATAGTTCAAATATATTTTTATGATAAATTTTGGCACCTAATTTTTATTTTTCAAAGTTATCTTGCTCATTCTCAGCAAAGTTTAGAGTACTTTTGACAAATTAAAAATTTCGGCATCTGGGTCAAAGAAATAAACATAAAAATTAAACCACAGAAGTACCAGAAATAAACTCTTAAGGATAGAGAAAAAAATCTTTCTAAAACATGGTATGAGAGTTAACCATCATTTTTTTAGAAGTCCTAAATAAAAATTTTAAATTAGAAATGCAAATAATATAAATAGAAAGCAGACCACAAATGAAAAAATTTGCAAAACAAATGGAAAATAATCAGTTATAACAGATAGATAAAAGACAACTTACCACAAAAAATCAGATGACATGAAGGAGCAGTTCAAAGAAATACAAATGTTGAGTAAACATACAGAAGTATTCAAACTCAGTCATATTTTAAAAATATAAACCAAAGAGATGGCTTTTCACTTTAGAAGGCTGACAAAGATTAATAAGGCTGCATTGGCAAGAGTTCAGGGATACCAGAATGCTCATACATTGCTGATGGGATAAACTCTTTGAAGAGGAATTGGCAAAGTCATTAAAATACAAATACACTGACCTTTGTCCTAGTAATCAGGCTTTTAGTAATTTATCCCACAGGTGTACTATACAAATCTGCAAAGATAATACAGAAAGACATGCACTACAACATTATTTGCATCACCAAAATGCTGGAGAAAAAATCTAAACATCCACTTAAAAAAATAACTAAACATAGTACATTTTATACCATAAATAATGCAAATGGCAGAATAACTCTTTAAGAAGTAGTTTTTTTCTTTACCTCTCTTCTTCTGCAGAACCTCTGAATGTCGGGAGTGCTGCAGCACTTGATTCTGGATTCCTTTCTCTAACACACTGCTTAATTGACCTAATCTGGTCCCACAGCTTTAAATGCCACTTAAGAGCCACTGACTTCCAAATTTGTACGAAAGTCCTTATCTGAAACTCCGTATTTGTTTATCCACCTGTTTATTTGACATCTTCACATGGATATCTAACTGGCAAATCAAGCCAAAAGAAGACTACAAAGAATTCTTGATTTTCCTTACCAAACTTTCTTCTCCAATATCCAGCCATCACGCTTCTCCATTTCAATAAATGGCACCACTATCCACCTATCATTTCAAGAGAAAAACTCAGAAACGTTGATTCCATCTCTAAAACATATCCCAAATTAAATCCATGTCTTTCCATCTAAATTGATTACCAATCCAGGCCCCTATCATCACTTGAATAGGATACTGCAAAAATTCCACAGTTCATCTTTCTGCTTCAATACTTAGAATTTCTTCTTCCTCCTCCTCCTCCTCTCTCTCTTACACACACACACACAGACACACACAAACACAGACACACACACACAGACACCTTCTACAGGTAGCAGAACGATTCTTTAAAACTAAAAAATCAAATACCACTGCCCTGCTTAATTTTTAAAGTGGTTTCCCACTGAACTTTAACAATAAAATCTCAACTCAAGCTAAACCCTCTTTACTTATGAAGCAAGATTAATGGAACAATCATTTAGAGAATTTCTTAAAGCATTTAAAATCCTCAAAGAGATAAGACTGATAATATGCAGCAGGACTAAACAGAACCAAAAACAATTAAGAGTATGTATGGAGGTACACAATATAGCTGCAACAAAGAACTCTACAGATTAGACAAATTAATAAAAGATAAACCAAAAAATGAATTGGTGAATTAACAGATCAGGTAGTTGCAGAGAACAGTTACAGTATCAGAGGACTGCTGCACAAGGCACCAGGAAGGGATTTTTTTTAATGAAAAATATTAAAGTTAAGAGATATGGAGAAGTTAGAAGTGACAGAATCCATGTAACAAAATTCCAAGAAAAAAAATGGAGAAAACAAAATACTTGAAAATAAACAATTTTCCAGAACTGAGGAAAAATGGACTATCTTGGATTAAAGTGTTTGGAATACACTCCGGCACAGAGTAAACTCCCAATAAATAAGTATTTGTTGAACGAATAAGTTAATAAATGTGAATCCAAGTGCCAAACAAGACAGAAAAGGAACTACACTCGGACACATTATAAACTGAAAAAGACAGATGAAAATTTCAAAGTATTCTAGAGAACTGCAGGTCACAGGCACAGGGAAAGAAATTAAACTGACACCAGAACTTCTGAAAAGCAACAGCAGAGAGGTAAGAAAAAAATGTAGTACTTTCAAAATGTTTCTGAAAAGAACTTCAAACCAAGAATCTTTAATCATACTAAGCTATTATTTAAATAAAAGTTAATTTTCAGACATAAAAAGGCTTTGAAACACATACAAACACTGTTTGAAAAACTGCTTTTAAGTAGGTACTCAAATAACAATTGAAATAAACTTATGGGGACACTGTGGTGTTTCAGAAGGGAGTAAATAACCTAATAAAGTATATTTCATATAAAAAGAAAGACAATTGGTGGATGGTTGAAGAATACCCCGAACAGTCCAGTACTAAAATTCTACAAAACAGAGATATGGCTGTTGGGAAACTGGAAGATAGGAGGTGAGGTGGTGGAGATTGGAGGAAAGTGAGAAAGTGATTAAAGTACTTGTCTTGTTTGGAGGGAATATATATATATATATATATATATATATATATATATATATGTTTAAGGTTTTAAAAACTGTGGAAAATGAATAGTTTAGTAAACAGAATGTAAATTACCAATATAAGTGTTATTACAATACATCCAAATATCAACTCAATCAAAATATGAGTCACTGAGGGTGGATAAAAATAAGATTTAGCAATACATTTTGTGAAAGACAACAAAAGGATTGGAACATACCAATATAAACCCAGGCTGGTAGTTGGACTTGTTTTTGGGCCCCCATTCATGAATAATTCAGACCCTTTCCAGTTGGGTCCCTGTGCATTCTACCACTATGTTAAAACACACAAACTACAGAGTTATCTATTTTCTCTACAGGACAGGGCTTCGATTTCTGTTTTCTATTATGACCTTGAATTTCTTTCCATTTCAGGTGCCTTTAAATTCCTTTCCTGATTTCAAGCTCAGCTGTGTAGTATTTTATTTTTATCTAGCATTTCCATATTATTTGAAAAAGAAGAGAGCCTCCCTAGTCTGCCATCTTATCCAAAAGTTCCCAGAATATGCACTTTAAATACAACTGAAAACAAAGTCCAAGTTACTTAATTTCTTCATCTACATTATGAAATGATAAAGCTCAACTAATAAAGCTATGAGAAGTAATTAAAATGGTACCTTAAGCATAGTCTTTGGTGCATGTAAAATATTTAAATAATGCCCTCTAAATTTACAACCACTTTTGCATTCTACCTAAAGAAAGTAAAGGTAGAACCATGAGTATGGAATGGGTTTGTTTTGTTTTGTTTCCTGTTCTAGCTTTCACTGAGTTGTAGCTGCTTTGGGGGTAAAAATATTTCCTTCAAAACTGTTGAGAAAAAAGGCACCGTGTGAAGGACCAAATCACAGCAACAGAATTCAACAATTCTTAAGAGTCACTCGGTTAGGAAAATGACCATTACTTTCTCTGTGATCTGATCTGAGAACCTGGAGTCCAAAACTCTTCTGAGATCTACCAACAACTTTTTGGTTGACCTCCATCACATCTCAGTATTTCTGTTTCTTCTCGAAAGTAAAGTTAGGGTAGATGACAATGAAGACCTCCTATCCTTCCAAAATTCTGATTTCAGAAAAGTTTTAGAACAATTTCACTCCAAACTCTACTCTTCTATGAACGCAAAAATTAAGAGTTTAAATTACTAAACAATTATGACGTTCTTACTGCTTTTCCCCTCATGCAAAAAATATGCCAGACACATAAATTCTGGGTGAACAAAAGGCCAAATAGCTTAATTCCCTCACATTTTAACAATGGTTTAAAAAAAAATGCAAAAGGTGTCAAAATAAGTGGCCATGTTTCTGGGATACTAACTGGACATTTCCCCCTCTTAACTATTTAAACCATTCAAGTGAGAATTCAGTCTATGAAAAGGGATGTCTTCGTTATCATACCTTTCCAAAGTAAGCAATGGTTGATTTTCACCATTGCTATTTTCTGGCAGCTATTCCAAACATTTTTGCCCAAGAATATGAATGGTTGTATTTCAGACCAAGAAATTAGTATCATAAAAATCACAAATTTAACCAATTGCATGCAGAAGATGAACACAAACATTCACATCCCTTAAACTGGCCTCAAAAACATCCTTAGAAACAATGTTCTTAGAAGTCCTTAAGGAATGCTTACGGTTTATTTTATATAGTCCTATACCAACTTTTATAAGGAACATGTATAATTTGCAAGTAAGATTTTAAAAATGATAAAATAGGTCAATTTCCACTTGGTTTGCTCTGGAGAACCACAGTGTTCTGGGTAGAACCCAAGGTGAAAGAATGAGATGGCAGGTGAGAGACAGCTTCAGATAGAGGCAGAAAGAAGTAAAAGGTACTTTTATGTGTTATGTTTTCTAACCTAGCCACCAGAATAGGAAAGGAAGTAAAAGATTCAGGACAGAAGCTTAATCTAGTAAATATAGGCTGGACTTGGGTTGGTGCTGCTAAACATTCTCTCTTTCAGGAATCTTAACACAGATTATTCAGAAGACTATACAAAGTAAATACATTCTAAACAGTCATTTTGATCTAGGTATATTGAGTATACTATCTTCGAATTCCATTGTGTTCTTTGATCTTTAAAATGACAAAAAGCAATGGTATAAATTAGAGTAATATTTAGAGGCCCCGACTGTTCGAAATATAACCAGCCAATATCTACTAATCCTAGCCAAGTCTGAGGCAAAACATAATAGGAGGAATTTAGTAAAGTAAAAAAAATTACTTGAAGATCTAAGTTTTTGTACCTTTCTAGTAAATCCTTTGGGCTTCAGTTTCCTCATTTTAAAATGAGGTCCATTCTAATCTCTAAAATTCTTATCATTCTTTATCTGCCCCTTTCCTCAATATAGATAGATCATGAAAAAAAGCATGTCCAATAAGCACTGGTCTAGAAGAACTCATTTTCCTCACAAAACTTCAAAAAAATGAACTGAATATGTGATGTTAAATAATTTATGGATATTTCCTTTAGTTATATCATACCCCAGTTTGCTCATACAATTATTCAATCGTTTAACATTTACTAAACATCTATATGACAAGCAACGGAACTAAAGATGAACAAGGCATAATACTAGCATAAAGGAAATTTATAGTTTTTAAAGAGCAAAAGACAAGCTGATTACCATATGGAATAATTAATGCTACAGAAATATGACAGTACTAGCACAAAGGAATCACCTAACACAGGTTCATGCACATAGGGTGTGGGTGGGGAATTTCAAGAAGGGGTAACACTAAAATAAAGGCTTAAGGATGACTATGAAGCAGGTAGATATGGATGGGGCTGCAGAGGGTGAAGGTTAAGCATGGACACATACTTGTTCACACAAGAAAGCAGGCCACACTGTAGGAAAAACTCAATTATGGTGGGATAGAAAATAAGGCTAAAGAAAGTAGGAAAGGATTGTATCATAATGCACCTTGTGATTGTGTTGTTTGATCTTTGTAACGACAAAAAGCAATTTAAGGCTTTTAAAAACGTTGTGACATAATTCAAGTAGTGTGTTGAGAAAACTGTTGTTGATGAAACTTCCGAAGATAAACTAAAAAGGGATTAGATGAGAGTCAAGGAGACCACGTCAAGTATAATGGCCTGATTGTGAGGTAGGGAGGAATAGTAAATAAGCAAGCGGGCTACAACGATATCCAAGTTCTGACTCCAGCAACAAGAAATAAAAATGCCTTGAAAATATGTAATTTAAAAGAAGCAACTAGCATTTATCTCTTGCATTTACCTTCTAATAGTAATTTATTTTCTAAGTAATTACTAAACAATACCTCTAATTAAAAAAAAAAATTGAAGTCATTACTCCATTAGATAAGATTTACAAAAGTGATTAGTGGTAGAAAGATTTTTTGACATTGTCAAATACTGGACCATAAAGGATCACATAACTAACAATACATTTAGAGTCTTTAAAGAAAGTCATACAGGCAGTTGTGTTTACAATTATCTTTTTGCCTTGGGTATCTAGCATATCTATATACACATTTATTTCCAGAATTGTTCAGGTGGATATATAAAATACTCATTTGCAGTTGAGAGTTGGTATAAATGACTTCTAAGGTTCTAAGATTCTAAAAATGAGTTGCTAAGGTTAGCATGTGAGTAGCCTTCTAGCCCCCAGAGTTCTAGATTGTACAGCTTCCATAGACCAGTAGAGGGCTGCAACAGCTCAGAGAAAACAGTTAAGCAGATAGTTGCATTTCTGGCACTGGGAACTAAAAAAATTACCAATAGTAAAAGTAGAAACCTAACAGCCACTACATATTCATAGTCAACAGATTCTAAAAGGGGTCAGGAGTAATCCCCCAAATCATGAAAACTAGTAATACCCACCATATCAAGCATTCTGCCACCAGTTTCTTTTTCTTCTTGCAAAACGTTAGTGTTTGGGGGCCAACTAAAATCTAACAGAGTTGTAATTAGGAAGGAAAAAAGTCAGTCAAAAATGAGTTAGCAATTTACAACTTCCTGTCAGACCCACTGCCCCACACTGCTGCTACCAGACTAATCATCCTAAAATGATCAGTTCTTTGGGTTTCTCTCACATCTACTTATCTACTTCTGTTCTGCACATAGTACAGTGTTGAAGTCTAACTTTCCTTTGCCTAGACTTTAAGGTCCATTTCTACCCTTAAAAAGACAGACTAAATTTTTATGGCACATAAAAATTTAAGAGATTGGGATAAAGGTCATGGCAAAAAAAAAAAACAAGTTTATGATAATCATTACTTTTGCAATATAAAAGCCCATGATCCTGAAAATCATCTTTACGCCCAAACTCTTTATGCAGTTATAGGAAGCTGAAATCAGTGCCTTACCGGAGAGCAATGCTAATGGAAGCATTTATTTCTAATCCACATACCATATCATCCACACTGTGGCCCAACAATAGCCTGGGTTATTAACACTGTTTCAATCATAGCCAAAACTGTAGTCTCCATGACTTCACACCAGGGTTAAATTGCTTTATTTAGTCCTAAACTGCTACCTCACTGCTTCTATATCCTGCTCACTTGCCAACATACCTAGTTACTAAGCTACACACAAGAATTTAGGGTAACTGCATTATTTCAGGGCATTTAAAAGAAAACACATTCTAAACTGGTTTAGGGTCATAGTTGGCGAGAGCAATGCAGATATGTAAACTGTTTCCTTTCCAAGGTATAAGAAGGAGAAGCATAAAGAAGATGGTAATGAGGGACCAGAGCAGATAAATTCCCTGTATTCTTCTAGTTGTAAGGTAACAAGAAAAGGGTGCTACAGTGAGAACTCCAACCCCAATGGGAAAGAATACATGTGTATTTGTTATTTTTAAAATAAAACATTTCCTGATCTATAATCACACTGTTATGAAATGAAAAAAAAAGTAAGTCCCACTGATAGTAGCAATATTAAACAGCTTTATCTATTAAAGGAAATACACCATAAAAATAATGCCTAAAACACAAGTTTAGGACTATTTAAGAACGTAGTAGTTGTACATCAAAAACTGAACTTAAATTTCTAAGTCAGGGATCTCTTTTTTGCACAGACCTATTTCAGAGCCTGAAAACCATAGGTCCTCTCCTCTGAATGCATATTCATTAAAGAGTATACAGTATAACTCCAAAATGTTTATAGAACCTCTCCCTAGTATGGCTCCTTGTTTTAAGTAATTATCTCTTCCTGCTAGATTTTAAGCTCCATACAAGCAGAGAATGTCTTTTTCAAGATATGTGCTTAACATCGGAACCTAAAACCTTAAAACCTAAGAACCATTTCAATGCTCTCTTTGCCTATTTGAATTCCATACAACTTCTGGAATCGTTTTCTAATTAAATCTGTATTATATCATTCCCCATCTTGGAAATTCTTTTTTATTAAGCCCCTTATCCTAATAATCCTGGCCTTTCTCATCAGGTACCCATCTTTTCTCCCTGAGTCCTACAGTTCATCTTATGCCAACTGGAACATTCTCCTATTACTGGCATTGAGATGATTCTCAGTCATTCAGTAAATATATGCTATCCATTTACAGTATGATGGATTTGGAGGGTATAACAGTGAACAAGACAGACACCATCCATGCCCTCTCGTAGGGCTTACCATGTTCTGTTCTATACCAACTAGAAAGCAGTCTGGATGATTAAAGAATAATTTTTCTTATTTCACACATCTATGTTTTGTTCACTGAGTGTAAACCCTTAAAAAGACAGACTACATTATCGTCTTCACTTATGTTTTCCCAAACACCTGTGTGAATTAATGTTAAATGCGGTGTTGTTCACAGAAACATTTATTAAAAATTTTTTAGCCACGCAGGGTTTAAAACCTTTATTACTAATCCATACTACTTGCTCACTGTGTTAAAACTTGAAAACTTAGAAGTAGAAAGATACAGATTTCAGTTACTTTCAAATTCAATATTGAGATAACTCATCACATCATCAAATCAGACCATTGAAGACCTTTCACTCCTTGTAAAAATCCGTAATACAAAACAATTCTTTGTGATTTGCACGCGTCTGACACCAAATGCAGTGGTGTATTTATTTGTTCCCTACATATGTGTACAACAATATAATATACACAGCAGTAGTAGTATAACTTCATTCGGGTACCGGGACCCGATTCCAATGTATGTAAACACGTGGGAGGGGTCTTCCCACACATACTTACACCAGCAATTCTCGAACACCAGCAGGGTGTTGGAGAACTCAACTCAATTCTGATGTTATCTGCCCAGAGACAGCACCAGATTCCCAGGTTAAGGGATCTGTCCTACAAGACTACCGTTTACCCGCTACTCCAGATACAGGTTGCAAGACCCAGGCAGTTACCTGTGCTTCTGACCTACCGGCAACAGACTGGAGATTCCCACGCCCTCCCCTGGGAGGTTCGATTTGCTAGAGCGGTTCACAAAACTCAGGAAAACACTTACATTTACCAGTTTAATAAATGATACTGTAAAGGGCAGTCAACAGCAAGATGGAGAGAGACATAGGGCAAGATCCTGAATAAAGGAACTTCTACCCTCATGGAGCTTGGGGCCTGGCTCAGTGGCACGTGGATGTGTTCTGGTTGCCCAAGCTTAGCTCTCTGACTAAGAACAGGATCCAAATGAGCAGCAAAGAACAGATGAAGAGAGCAAAAAACTATTTTCATGGGTTTTTGTGAGGGCTTCACTGCATAGTCATGATTGACTAAATTATTGGCCATTAGCTGATTCAGCCTCCAGCCCCTACACTTGAGTGGGAGGCCAAAAGTCTCTCATTAATATGACAAAACACCTGTTCCACCTTTAAGACTGCAGTGTTTTCAGGAACTGTGGAAGAAGACCAATATACCCGGGAAATATATATTTGGTCATATGAATGACCAAATATGTATTTCTTATAACTCATTATATCACATTCTTTTAGCCCCCAAAGCTCAAAATTTATCATTTTTTTCTTTTATCTCTTAGTACCATCAACTTCTTTGAAGGTATATTTTGTAAGTAAGCAGTAGAGCTGCTGATTTAAATGGAATCTCATCTGTAAAATAAGAGTAAGATAAACTTTACAAAGTCATTCTAAGGAGTGAATGCAAAGTTATGTGGAGAGCCTATTACCAATCACAGAACACTTAAAAGTATGCCAATGCCAGTCAACTAGCATGAATATGACCCAAACGTGACACTTCAGTTTTCCCCTATGCTCTGAGGATTCTCATTTTTTCCTGCTACTTCTTCCCTAAAATCTGAGTTTACAAGAGACATAAGCAGGAGAAATTCTTGGACTAAGTGTGTGAAGGCATAATAAAAGAGCCTTAAAGAGTTATTACCTCAGTAAGTTGGTAGTTTCGAGAGAGCCAGTTTCTTCTGTGTTTTGCCAAAGGGCTGTGTTCTTGTAAATACAAGTTTAGATTCAAAGGATAAATGATAAATAAGGCAAAATATTTGTAACATATAGACTAATGATCCCTAATATACAAAGAATATCCGTAAGGGGAAGTGGGACAATTGGTAACCCTTTTAACTATACCGTTTTTATTTTAACCACAAGCATATATTAATTTTGTAATTTTAAAACCCTAATAAAGATGCTTTAAAATTTGTTTAAATTCTTGATTGCCACTCCTAGAAGTTTTGGGAAAGAAGGAACAGAGAGAAAAATGGCACAGAAAGGATATTAAAAGTTCACAGAAAATACACAAATTGATTATTTCCCCATGTATTAGCTAATGATCCAAATTCTCATAGCTAAAATCAAATACATACACACCATGAAGATAAAAGCTGTAAAACATAAAATGAAATATGATTTAAATTTAATAACACAAATTTAAATTGTCAACCAACAGCAGGTAAGTACAGATTTTCATCGGGTGTTTGCAATGCAAGAGAGCACTAGCGCCTGAAAGGGAAGGAGGAACCATGAAGTGGGAAAATGGACAAAGAAAAGGAAGAATGAATAAGCCAATCTGCTGTCTAACACTCCTGTTTACTTTCAATAACAGGAGGACAAATGGAAATTTGGTAAAGAGGTTTTTTTTTGTCCTGTTCAACTGCAGCTTTGAAAGAACATTCACCTTCATTCTTGGGATGTTTTTATGAATCCTAGAAGACAGAGATAATTTCTGAAGGTTGAATAACCACTATCGGACAATCACCTCAACTATAAATGTATGAATGAATTGGGCTGATCTTAAGAAAAAATTTCTCTCAGAGTAACAGACATATTATACAGCATTTAAAATTTCTAAATTAGTTATTGAGTAATAGTATTTGGAGTTGGAGACATTCCAGTGACAACCTTTTGAAGTATTTTTAAAGCAGAGATTTAAGATATCTACTCTTACATATTAAAATAACATATACAAAAGCATTAACTATACCCTACAGTATAGAAAGTCAGTAACACTCTTTTCCTTGATCACCAAGTAACTTCCAAGCAGTCAAAATTCAACTCTGAAAAAAGGACGTTTTAAATTCAGCAGTTGAAAAAAGGACTTTTTAAATTCAGCAGTTGCAAGACTTTTGTATAGAACACCAAATACACGCCAAGGCTTTATTTCTAGTTATAGTATTTTTGTGCAAATTATGGTAGGGAAACATTCTGTGAAGTTTTCTCATCTGTCTTTAACATCATTAACCATCACCACTATGTTTATTTCTACCCTGCTTAAGTTTCTGAAGCAACAGAGTAGAATAGAAAGACAGCTGTGTACAATGCGGCTTTGGTGGAAGAGAATAAAAGTATGAGTTTTGCTAATGCTTCTTTCATGACTGAATTTCAAAAGAGTCTAGCATTAACCAGAGAATTTTAACCTAGGTACTATCCATAGTTCGGTATCATCAGACTACCTGGATATTTTGCCAATCTTACAGAATAGTTGTGAAATTCAAGAGATATCTGACATAAAAACTACTTCATGAACTACAAAGCACCATAACTTTTACTGTACTATATAATCTTTTATCCTGAGTCAATACAGCTCTTTCTAGGAAGAGAGGCACACATAAATGGTTTTGTTTTCTATTAAAAATCAGAGTGCCAACAAAACTCCTATTAGGAAGAAGAACAATCTGGAATCTGAGGAGCTATATTTCCTCCAGTTATGGCCCAAATACAAACCGATAACCAGAGAAGTAAACTAGTAGGTATTTTGAACAATTTTAGTGCAACAAACAAATGTTAAGGGATTAGCTAAAAGTTTTTAAATGCCAATGAAAAAGAAATGAATTCCACCCTTTGACTTGCAGCTTCATAATTTAGCTTTTCCATTTATCTCAATTTGGAAGAATTTCTGTTTAAACTTAGGCTTGAATTTGATTTTTTTAGGATTTTTGACGTTGTCACAAATCAGAAATCCTAGTCTTGGATGGCATTTTTTTAACCTAGACAACTCAAAAATTTACTATTGTTAGATCTATTCCTTTATTAAAGCCCTAAATGAGCTTGGTCATCTTTTTTCTTCAGTCACTCTAATTATTTTCTTTGGAACAATGACATCAATATCAAGGTGAAGTTTGTTAGAACATCCATTTGTAATATTAGCAATTGTAGTCCTTTTGTGGCTGGTGAGAATAATTTGCTTCCTACAACATAAAAAACCCAACAACTGTACCAGTATCTCATCAAAAGTATGAGTTTTTTGTCAGCCTATCTTCCACAATTCTCCCAAAGTTTTTACTTTTTCTGTTTTTTGGGTTTTTTTGGCCAACACAGTACAAGGTAGAACAACTGGCCCCGAATATTTTTTCACAAAGTCTAAAATTTAAGAAACACTGCATTAAAACTTTTCAAAAATCAGAGGAACACTCCCAATCATAGGCAGAGCATAGAGAAATGGCTAAGAATGGGGACAACAGAGTCTGTCACTTCTTAAGGTCTGTGAATATCTACATATCATGTAACTGGTCAAAGCCTCATTTTCCTCAGCCATACATTAGAATAATGATAGTATCTGTATTACAGGTTTATTGTGAGAATTATCTGAAATGTTGCACTATAAACTTTGAACACAGACACATGCACATATTGCAAGTGCTTATCAAATGTTTATCATAACCCTTAGCTGCAAGGTTATAAATAATCTATGTAATACTACTATTAGTATATAATATTGATATATTGGTTTCCAGCATTATCAGTTGAAACCACTTTAAACATAAGAGCATTATCTTAACATTTTATGTATTTTATTTTAGATCTACAAGATAACCTTAACATGACTATTCAAAGCTGATTCTATAAAGGAAATATATTACTGTTATTGTCTTATCTGGAAACTAGCAACATAATTAACATTGCAACTAAGATACTTTCACTATTACTTTTTAAAAGCCACTGTTAAAGAAACACAGATGATTATGCATGCATGAGTGTAAACGAAAATGTTTTCAAATGCTATATGAAGAAACTTCATATTCTCCAGAGGAAGTGAGGCTCTAACAAAGGCAATATTTTAAATGTTCATAAGAGGCTTTACTAAGATTAGAACCAAGTAGGGATCTAGGGATCAGAAAATGTATCTACAAGCAGTTATAATCTATAAAACAGCAGGGCCTGAGAATATTAAAGCTAAAGCTAAGCAAAAACCTAGGGACCTAGACACCTTGTTACACAGTAAGAACTGTGTTTATTTTAAAAATAGTATCACTCTTTATATATATAAAAGTTTAGGGTATACAATGTGCTCTTCATATGTAATCACATTTGTTCCATCCAACAACCCTGTAAATTTATGAAGGAAAATTATTTTTTGTAGAATAAGATGGCAGGGTTCTGAAAGTAAATGTGATTTGTCAAAAACCACAGTTAGGAAGTGACATATCAAGAATTTAAACCTGAGGCAGTCTCACATTTCAATGTTCTTTCCAGTACTCCATAAAGCAAAAGGCAAATTAGCATCTTCAAAGAAAAATATTTCTGGGCCAAACTACCGACTGTTTTTCCTAGCTGTGCTGATTTGGGTAAGTCATTTCATCTTACCAGGCTTTTATTTTCTCATTGGTAAAGTGAGGGAAACAGATTAGAAAAATTGAGGTCCTTTTTAGTTCTAAGAATAAATCCCCAAGACTATTATACCCTTTCACAGACTATAGGCATTTTACAAATACACAACGATGTTAGTTTTAGCAACAAGTTCCAAGTCAGAGAGTAGTGTCAACAGCTCTTAAGCAACCTATTGCAATTACTGGACAAATTCTTCTAGCCTATCTGATAGATGCTCCTTCAGCGTCATCAAGTTTATATACAGAAAGCAGTTGGAACCTCTTACGAACTTCGATGGAAATTAACCTCACTAAGCATTCTCTTTTTAGACTGAAATAACGCTCTTAAAACCTCACAATGGTTTAAATTTAAATAATACCAAGTCAACATACCAAGAAATTGAATGTTTACTATTTTTCTTATTCTTTAGAATAAAAACCTCTTTTCCAACAAAGTGTTTTCCGAATGTATTTCTAACTTTTCTCCAGTGTATCTCAGAAGAAAATCACATTCTGAACTTCGATAGAAAAAAACAAGTATTGATAAAAACTTTCCTTTAAAATTCTTCCACCAGTTATGCACAAGTGTCTAACCTAAACTTAAGCTTTTTTTCCCCCTTCGTGATAGCAAAGAACTGAAACGAGAGACTGCACAACATGTTTTAACCACCTTCTTTCTTCATCTGAGTATTTTTATTCTACTCTTCCTCAAATAGTTTTCATGGAATACACACTCAGATTTCCACTTCTTAGTCTGCAAGTTTGTAAAACCATTCCAACAAACCATGGAAACTGTAGAGACTAAGAACATGAAAGGCATCTTACTCTGTTACTTCCATGAAAACCACTTAACACTTATATTTTACTTCTTTTTTAACACTCTGCCTGTCCCTAAAATAGAACACATACTCTGAATAGCTAAGCTTGACTTCAGCCAAGGCGTCTGCAGACCTTTAGAAATTCAGTGCTTGCGTCTATAAAAGATCTTTAAGTAGTAAAATCTTTTTCTTGCCTATAATCTCCGGGGAAAACATTTCGAATCTTTAAATGTTTCTGCGTTTAGCCCAAATTAAAGACTTTATCCAACAAGATGAGTTTAATATAACGACTAATCTTACACAGTCGACACCACCTCATTTTGCTTTTAAGCCACTTGGCACCAATAGAGCGTATGTTCTGCCAGTTCTAAGCTAATCTCCAGGAAAGCCTGTGTATAATGATTGAAGAAACTGAAACAGATCAGTGCCCAAGATTTTTAACAGCCTACTTGAGCATATGTTTTTAATAAAGTCAATTTTTTAAAAAGAGACTCTACTATTCGCCTTTCTTTATAATTTATGAAACCGTTTAAACATGAAAAAAGGAATACATGACTGAGAACATAGCTTCATTTCAACTTAAGGGGTACAGATAATTTCAAAGCGTTACAGATCACGGGATCTGCAATCCATTTCACCCGCGTTCGCAGTTTAGCCGCGGGTGTCCAGTGGAAATGACAATCTCGACAGCTACACTGCTTAAAATGTTTCCTACGGTTTCCGCTGGTGCAATAGTTAACTTCCCATCGTAAACTGTTTCTTACTGTTATTATTAAAACAGCTGTCAGCTGGGCTTCAGTAACCTCTTTGTACAACGGTTTATAGAACGCTTTGGGATCCTCGAAGATGCGTCACACTGTATTACCCCTTAAAATGAGATCTGAGAACCTGATGTGCTTCAAGGGTCTAGGAATGTTTTTCGAATGAGCACTTGCAGAACGATGGAGAGAACCGACTGCCTATTGCGACAAGAATAGATCACACTGGCACTGAAGGCAAAACTGCAGCGTGGCCGCGCTCCCTCCGCACCCAAGAATATTATGCCTCAATTTCCCCGCTCCCTTTCAATCCCTTTCAACTACCGCACTACAGACCCCGAACCTCCGAGGCTCCCTCCTCCCGCAGGGGACCAGCGGTGTCCCGCGGCCGCGCCCGCACCGAGACTCTCAACGGGCGCGCGCCGCCGCTGGGCAAGCCCCCACCCTCGCCTCAGCGCGCCCCGCCCCGCCAGTCCTGCGGCGGCCTCTCGGGCGGCACACACTCGCACGCACACGCTCGCCCCCGGCCCCGCCATATTCCGGGAGACGGCGGCACCCAGCCCCGGGGGCGGCGGCGGGAGAGCCGCGCCCCGCGGTGTGCCGCCCCGCCCCCGCCCCGCTGGCAGCTCCGAACTGCGCCGCGGCTCCTCGCGACTCATGAAGGGGTGACGGGCGGGGCGGCCCTGCGCCAACCACTAACGGCCTGTCACTGTCAGCCAGCGGCGTCGTGGGCCGGGCTTGGCCGGGCGGACCGGGTGGGCAGGGCACGTCCCCTACCTTGCTCTGGGACGGGGACATGGGAGCACAGCAGAACTGAGGGGGTCTCCTCCCAGGCGCCGGGGACAGGGCTCGAAACCGCGCCCCTCCTTCCTCCTCGCCTGTCGCCACGCCCCCCTCGCACTCACGGACCTGAGGCACGGTCGGCACAGGAGGGTTTACCCCCTGAACGAGTGCCTCGGCGTTGCCGTCGCTGTCGTTGTCTTCGTCGCAGCTGCACCCGCCACGAACGCCGCCGAGGCCGGGCTTGAAAACATCTCCGGTCTCCGTCCGTCTCTCACCACAGCCTCCTAGCTCTAAGGACAGCGCCGCCCGGCGATTCGCTGCAGCGTGGGCACGTGACACCGCGGGCACGGAACGGGCGGTGTAACCTCCCCGCCCCCGGCGCGCACCCGCCCCTTCCGCCCGCCCCTCCTCGCTGCCCAGCTTGCTTTTTCAGCTTTACAGAGAAGCTTCCCGAGCCCAGGGCCCAGGCCACCGGACCGTACCAAGAGGGAGGCGGCGGGGGTGCAAGCCGGAACTCCTCCCTACGTGCTCTTCCCTCGCCCCACCCATCGGTGGCACCGCCCACACCTCCGCCGTCACCGGCCCGAGAAGGGAGGGTAATCAAAGGGAAAGCAGGAAGCGGCGCAGGCGCTACTGTTACCGTCGAGCCATCGGGCTCTGCAGTCAGTTTATGTGGCGACCATGGCTGTGGATAACACTGGAAACTTCTGGAAATGGCGGCGGCGATGATGAAGAGGCTCCACTTAGGGTATTCACATTATTTTTGCAGGGGCGGGCGGACGAGTTTGTAAGCTCGGATCTGGGTAAACGCTGCTGACCGGGCTTGCCGCAGAGGCGAGGTGTCCCTAACCCCGCGGCTGCCGACGGCCTGTTCAGCGTGTAGAGGGTGAGGCGAGTGCCCAAGTCCGCGCCGCACTGCGCCTGCGTGCTGGCGGGGCCGCACCTGGCGCTGGGGCCCGCGGGACCCGAACGCGTGTTGGGGGCGCTGCGCGGCCACTGGGCGCCCGCTCTCTGCGCCAGGTGGGGCCCCCAGTGCCGGTCCTGAAAGCACCTTTAGCGTGCACCTACCTGCCGCGGGGACAGCACAGACCCCCCACAGTACACTCTTCCACTTACACCCTCGCATGTCCTTTTTAGAGAAATTTAAATGCATTTTTCCACACCTGAGAGAGTATTTCGGAGGGAACTGACCAGGTAATGAAGAAAAAGTGCAGGAGAAAAATCTACCTTCTTGGCGCACCAGCAGCAGGTACTGACTTACTACTGGACGCTTTTTATTTACCTTGAGATTAATCTGTGACAGTTTCTACATGCCTTTATTAAACTACCAAGGGCGTTACATAATCGGAGGGAAACCATTTTATTCTGACTTCCTCTGGGCGCTTTTTATTTTTACATCAAAGTTAATCCATAGCAATTTGTGCATGCCTGCCTTTAACCATGATAAATAGGTTACATAACTGGAGGGAAACCATCTCCATCGTTCCTACTGTCCTCTATAAACTACAGCACCCATTTTTGATTTAATAAGTACGTGTACACGTCAGTTACAGCAGCAGATGACATTTCAGACTTGGGAGAAAGCTAAAATCCCAAGTTACTACATATAAATTTGCATTGAAGATAACTATTTTTCCTTTCCTGTTTCCTGATTTCTTCCACCTATTAGGTTCAATGCGAATAGTGAGAGAGCACCTTGTGGCTAGAGATCGAATACATTTAATTTGGGTATTTATGGCATGAAATAGAAAAAAGCCACTAAAAATTAACCAACTCTGACATCAAGTCGTTCAGTTCTTTCACTATCATAGAAAGTAGGTCAGTTAGTATTGATGACAATAGCTATACAGAAGTTGAATGCCTCATTTCATAATTCAAAGGCAGCTAATCTTGAATTTGCTGAAATAAATTAACTAGGTTTATGGCAGCAACAGTATGCACAACCATTTTAAGTAAAAAAAAGTCACTGAATACATGAAAGGTTTCTAAGACAACTGTGATTCAGGGCAGTGTTACTGACAATAGGACACTAAGAGTTCATTGTAGAAATTGCAAAAAAGTTTTAATGACACTCGTATTAAGTTACATGACAAATTATAAGCCACAATTTGTTATTTGAAAGTTCCAAATAACCCTAAGGCAGACAAGAGGGGCTAATTTCCTGTCACAGTGTCAAAGAGAAGTATGTAGGTATTAAGAAAATAATTCTTATGATAGAGGTCTTAAAAGAACCCTGAAGTTTATATCCAGTAGCTTTGTGACTGGTAACCTAAGTCTTTTAATTGTATAGCCCCATCTCTCCTTAGCTCAAGTCCTGTTATCCATCTTCAGCAGGTGGGTAAAATGTTTTCTTAATAGTACCAGGTGGACAAGGACCTCAAGTGTTAAATAGCACTCCTCAGGAAAGTTAAATATTATCACGTTTATTTAGAGTTATTACTAGCAGATACCTATTGATATCTGAAGTAGAAGACATTCTCCAAAATTTACTTTCCAGCTTAGTTCTTCACACAAGCACACTTTTAGTACCAACTAATACTGCCGTTAGAGCATTCAAAAAATCCTGTTTTTAGAAAGGGAATGTAATAAATGAAAAGTACAGTCTCACATCACAGCTTATTATATGAGTCTATACAGATCTAACACCTTTGCAGTTACTATTAAGACTCTTACTATGCAGGATTTACTGGAGCAGTGGCCCCATACAGTTACAGCAAGTAATTCTGAGTCATCAGCTTTCCCTAGCAACTCAGTAGCTGCTCCAAAAACAAACAAAAAACAGGTATTAGATTTTTGGCTAATAGGGAGAGTGAAAGGTTGAACTGTTGGTTATAAGTAGATTTCTTCCCCAAATACCACCCTCCTTTTTTAAGAACAGAGGAAGTGAGAAGACGAAATGAGGGTGTCAGTGGAGGTAAACAAGTAATGCCTTCCTCTCCCTACTGGTTTGAGAAATAGACTGGGATACAGCTGTCATCTCTCAATATTGGCAAGGAAATTTTAATCAGTATATTCATACACATTTTGGAACCATCTTGGATTAGTGTAACAAAATTTTACCTTCCAGGTGTTTTTAAACCTAACCAGGAAACTGTCATTAAAAACCACTGTTCTTGTTTTAACACTGATAGGATTTTTTAAGAAATGGGCAAAAAAATTAAGCAAGGCACAACTTAAAATTCTAATACATACTAATGCAGTACAAAGTAAATGATGGTCTAAGAACTACAGAACATGTTACATAATGGTATAACTGTATGCCTATGATGAAAAGAATTTTCTACTTTAAAAATTTTATGTGATAGCCAGTACATATGCTTAGTGCATGACTGTCTTTTTCGCCCACTATCTGAAACCTCCCCACTTAAAACTTTTCTAATTTTTTTATCTCAAAGTGTATGATAGTCTTACAAAACTCAATAGTACAATTAATTTAAAGGAATACTTTTGTCATAATTTTAAATAAAACAAGTTAACGGAAAGAAGATGGTTACTATGTACAGACTTTTAAAGGTGTAAGAACAACTCATAGTAGTTGTCATGGGAGAAAAGGTCAAGAGTGCTGTAGGCTAGAAGGCAGGCATTTTTATTGTTTTAACTTTTTGCATCACTTGAAAAAATGACTGTTGTTTACCTTCTCAAGTGAAAGATAAAAATAATTTTTAAAGACATTCTTAATGTTTTTAACCATCATAACTCAGAGAAAAGTCTATCACAAGAGCAAGGCCAAAACAATGATTGAGAAATCCTAGAACAATTAAATTGGATTAGTTTAGATTTATCCTTGCATTAAAGCTGGCTTTTTTTTTTTCCACCTTGCTAATATACTGTATATATAACTGTATATATAACTAATATACTGTAGCTAGTTTCTTGGACACAGTATACAAAGTTTTATTTTTTCTAAGTTGTAGTATGCTCTAGAGTATTTTTGCATATCCACTGATCTTTCCAACTCAAACTGTACTTCCAATTTCTTCACCCAATTAGTTTTTGTAATGCTTGCAGTCTCAGAATAGCCAAGGATAATGTCAAGGTGTTTTGTACCTTCCTTCTTTAAAAATAACAAAACAATACTTCTAAAAACAACTACCTTATCCTCCTTAGGCCTACAGTCTGCTTGAGGTATCACCAGTTGGAACTACAGTATCAGCTTAAAAATCACAAAAATGTTTAAAGGAAATAGTAATAAATAAGGTTTATACAGAAATGATGCTGAAGAATCAGTGGCTATGGCAAAAGATGTGAAAGCACAAGGAACTTGAAATTGACAAATTTTACTTCACAATAACTTCGTATTATTGATAGAAGTTGAAAATGGATGATACTGAAATAGCTTAACTAGGTTATGGAATGTCTTCCTAATTAGACGTAGATAGCAGAAGATTTTAAAATGGTGCTCTGAAGTTTTCACACAATACTTAGAGCAGCAAGTTGCTAGGTTATACCAAGGTATACACAGAGTGAAATGAATAATATAAAACACTTATGTAGACACAAGATTCATATTTTATTTCTTCAGTGACGTATTTTACAGTTGAATATAAATTAAAGACCCACTTGCACACGAAAGCCAGGTCCTTTGGGTGGTTCAGTCAAAGACGTAAGACCCCCAGCAGGCTCACAAGAGAAGCGTCCACTCCTGAAAACATTAAATTGACTATTAATGATTATCACTTATAAATCTTTACTTAAAAAACCATATAATTGTTACTTTACCACGGTCCTGTTAAGTAACTATTTCCAACACCCCAACAACTAGCATGGATTATTTAATCCAAACATTTCCAATTGCTGCAAGATTTTTTCTTCCTGATAATACAAAAACTGGCTTATCAAAACTCACCATAAATATGAAAAATATAAAAATAACTAATACTAATTCCCATTTATTTAGCAGTACACATATATTATTAGCTTATTTAATCTTTACAAAAAATGCCATGAAACAGGTGATATTGGCCTTATTTTACAGATAGAGAAACCAAGACTTGGGGGATTCAGCATCTGCCCATGGATCAGAGCTAAGAACTGTAGCAAAATAACCCAACCTAGAGGACATTTAAAAAAATCATGTTTTTACTAAACTAGAGCACTACGTTTACACTTGAATTTTTATTTATTTATTTATTTATTTATTTTTTTTTTTTTAGATAATTATTTTTTATTGAAGGGTAGTTGACACACAGTATTACATTACATTAGTTTCAGGTGTACAACACAGTGATTGAATTTTTATTTAGATTGAGATCCACTGTGACAGTGAAGAGAAGGAACTATACACTTATACACCATATTTGGAAAGAAACAGAAACTGAGTTCCTTAGGGAATTTGAAGATTTGAGAGGATGTCCTTTGAAGCAGTGAAGACAAAATCTTTTTGTATTTCTATTTTTTTAAGGGTTTATTAGGAGCAGTAATTTTTCAAAAACAGGTTCCAGGCTAGGGTGGCTACCACAGGCACAAAGAAAACAAAACAAAAACAAGTCCTTATGTAGTAATCTATGAGGAGAGGCAGCAGAGAGGTAGAAGAACCTGTCTTTTTTTCACCCACACACATACTTTCCCAGGTAATCGCTCAACCTCTGCCCAGTCTGACCTCTATTACCAGAGTCCAGCTCAGCACCTACTACTACACCTATTCCCTGGCTTTGTTAATTTACCTCGCTTCTGCTACAGATTTTAGCTAAAGAATTTGTTCAAATTTGTGTATTTTTACTCCCTCTAGTTTTGCCCTTCATATTCTGTCATCAGTCTTCTAAGTCTTTTTAGAGCCCTGGGAAATCATTTTTTGTTGCAGGGACAAGAAAATGACACCACTTAATCTTTATAAGATCTTTCAAGCTACTGCATTACATAATGCAAATAACTAAGTAGTGTATTGTAATGAAAAAATGCCTACAAAGCCAGAAATTATGTTTCGATTATAGGTTCACTGTGAAAACCAGATCAAAAAGCAGTCAGAGCTTAAAACTAATGTTGTAGGGTGAGTGGCAAAATGATATTTAACTTTAATAAAAAGGCACTTCATTTTATAATACTTTTTACGTTAACTAGTAACACAGGTACACCTGCTGCTCTTTGCTAATGAAATGAAATTTACTTTGGAGGATCTTCTGCTCCTTTTACTAGGTTCCCTCTTGCGGTTTAAGCTCAGCTACCGAACACAAGGACCAATTTAGGAAGATTATAAAACGTCAAGTCTCTGGAACAATAAATTGGAGAATTAATCATGTATACTGCCTGAACCCTTCACAGGATAATAGAAGTACTTTGAAGAGTAATCTGGTCTAGTTTCCTAAAGTTTGTTCCATGAAATTACAGCCCCATGACATACTTTAGGGGAGAAAAAGGGTTTCACTGGTCTATTATGTCTGCCTACAAACTTTTCCCTTCCCCTACCATTCACAAAATGCCCATTAAAATATAAAGGCTATAAAATCCACCAGTAAGGCCTGCAAACTTTGTTTTATCTACTCATCATGCAACTTGTATCCTCATTCTATCTGTAAGCATGCCTCAGAACACTATAAAGGCAGTGATCTTAGCCCTATCCATTCACCTGCCAGCCACAATTTATACTAGGGATTTCATTTAATAAAAGACAAAAAATTATTTCCCCAATATGTTATGCTCAAAATGCCAATCCAATACTATTGGTATATTCATCATTTCAACTTATTTGCATTCTAGAAAATGTGGCCTTTCTGTACAATTTTATGGCTTAAAAGTACTTTTTAAAGAAAACCTACTTAATGAAAGTTTAGCGCTTTTCTAATATTGCTGAGATACATTCACCACTGCCCCTTACAGTATAAAAAAATGAAAGTGACTTTACTATTTAGTTACCCATCAGCAACCACCTATATTTTTTGTAAGTATACTTTGTAACCTACCTATATATTTTTTACATCTCAGATATTATCCAAATCCCACAGAATTTTGCAAAATTTAAGATATCTTTATGAAACTAAATATGAAGAATTCATATTGGACTTAAAATTCATTTTAGCTAATGCATATTTAAAAACTTGTATCAGTAATTTGAAAGCAGTTTTAGAAGTTTTTTCAGTAAATTAATGGAAAATAATCTCAGCACACAATTACCTGTTTATTAGTGTCAAAATAAAGAAAAGTATTATTTTAGTATTTGTCTTTCTAGCCGTCATTTACCAAAAAAATTTAAAAGCAATTCTGAACCACATAAAGACATCAACCTTTTACTAATTTTGGCCAGGGCAGACCTGATAGAGGTACTTAACAATCAGTTACTATTGATCCAGTTTAATTTCTCTCATTACTCAAAGATTCTCAATGAACACTTCTTCGAAATAAGTGAGCAGAAAGCTTTATGTAAATACTAATAAAAAATAATTAGCCAGCTTTGATTAATTTAAAAATAACTAACTGCACTTTGGTCATTACTATCATTGCAATCTCTTTCATTGTCCTATATATCCAAGAAATCAACTTGGGGAAGAGGGAAGGTTCTGTTTTCATATGCTGGGAACATATTCTAGACATTAACATGTCCAAATACAGTCTTTACATACACCATTGGTGGACCCTATAGAATTACTGAAAGATAAATAGGTTTATCTCTGCTTGTTAAATAAGAAGGGATAAATAGGAAATAAAAATAGGTTCAGAAACCAATAATTCTAAGAGTTTTTGGCTCAAAATCTATAGCACTGAAAAAAAAAATCCCAGTGAAAAACTATTTTACCATCACTGATGAACAACATCCCTATTATTATTAGATAGTGAAATGCTGAACTGTGGTACTGGTACTTAGTTTCTGTTTATTAATGTTAAAATACAATGATATTATATTACCTACTATATTAAAAATAACAATGAACTTTAATTTCACCCCTGGTAATCTCACCCAGATTTAACAATAACGGATGAATCCCCAATTCCTATTTCCAGCCCTAATCTAATCCCTAAATTCCAGACTCATATCTAACTTGCAGCATTCCACAATGGATGTCTAGTAGGCATCTCAAACTTAACATGCCCAAAACAACATGACTTTTCCTTCCCCAAACTTGCTGTAACCCAAATCTTTTCCATTTTAGGTAAAGCAACTACTGAGGCCCTCACACCAAAAAACCAGAAATCACTTGTAATTCCTCTGTGCCACAACATGCACTAAATTTTAAACTATTCTCCACCTACCAACTAGGACAATAATTATAACAAGATCACTCATTATCCCTTACTGGAGACACTCCAACAATAGCTTTTTATTGTATTTACAATTCAACCCAAGTTACTTATCTGGGCCCCTATATCTACCTCTCAGACCCCTTCTACCACTTTTCCTCCTTGATACCTCACAGCAACCATACTGTTATCTTATGTTTCCTCCAGGACCTTAATACATCTTGCCCTTCCCTGGAACATTGTTCTCTAGTTCCTTACACGGTTCCTTTGAGCTTATCATTCAAGTTATGGCTCAGATTTCACCACCTCAAAGAGGCCTCTCAGACTAAATTTATCCCCATTCTCAATCCCCTAATCCTACTTTATTTTTCTTTTCAGCATTTATTACTCAGATACTACACTAGCTGTCAATATCCATCATGAGATTATAAAACATGACAACTTTACCTTGTTCGTTAATTATATGTACAACCTGAAATAGTGCCTAGCACTCAGCATGCATCCAAAAATCTTTGTGAGGTGAATGGCAAGGGAACGCAATGAAGTAGACAAAGCAACTCTGTGTGTATGGCAGGAGGTTAATATGATCAGAAGAGCATGAGAGTGCTCCTTCTGTAGATTTCATGAGGAAATCTACACTTGAGATGTACCCAAAAGTTGATAGAAGTTAAGAGTTTAAGTACAAATACAAGAGTAGCATAAACTTATTTAAAGATACCGGGTCTTAAACACAAGCTCTAAGACATAGAAAATGTTACAGACTCTTTTTGTGGGGGAGGGAGGCTACATTTGAAGCAAGATAAGTAAGGAACAGGACCAATGGCCAAGAAAGATACTGTAATGTTAAATGACAAAAGGTTTCACTTCAGTAACCTCCAAAAAGGAGAATGATTCTTCACAATGGAAATGTTTTACCCTTAAAAATGTTAAAGATAGCCCAAGAAAGAGAGGAACAAGGAAGAGAATGCCAAATCTCTTTAAGCAGATTCAATCCAAGTGCTGAAGTAAGTATATATTTCTTAGAAAAGAAAAGAATAGTCAATGGGAGCCAGCTTGCCTTTACAAAACTTAAGTTATCCTGAACTGTCCTCTTTTTCTTATTAGGTAGGGTTATTAGTATGCCAGAATGAGTACTTCTAGAATGCACCCTATAGAACCACTCATACTCTCTGACCTAGTAATTTGACTTCAGGGAATTGTTATTTATAACAAAAAGTAGGAAAACATATTTTAAAACAGGAGTGAAGAGCGCACAATAATTCTTTTAATACAAGAGAATACTATATGGCCATTAAAACCTACAAATATATTGAGAGAAGGAAAATTTTATGATATCAGCAGGAAAAAATACAGTGATTTACAACTATAAAACCATGCAACATTTGCAGCATTAAGAAAATTTTGATCTTTGTGAACACTTACATATGGAATAGGGTTTGTTTAGCAGGAAAAGTTGAGGTTCATAACTGAAAGAAAAGTAATTAGTTCACGACAACCACAGGATGGGAGCAACCTGGATAAAGTGTTTAAGTTAAAAAAGATTTGGCATTCTAACTGTGCCATTAATGGTATAATGTATCTGAAGTGAGAGTTGATGTAATCAGGCTGCATTATAAGAATCATAGTGTCTGGAACAAAGGAGAGAGTCCCACAATGCTTAACTGCTCAGTTCATGTTTCAAATACTGTGATTAGTTTAAATATCACATTAAAGTAATTAGCCAACTAGAAAGCTTCCAGAGGAGGGAGCCCAAAACTATAACATGGGAAAACAAACAAGTGTGGTTTTATAAATCTGAGAAAAAGATACCTATTTCAAATAACTGAACAGGTGTCATTTAGAAGAGGTGTAAAAGTTATTTTGTTTTGGTTCAAACAGCAGAATTGGACCTTTAGGTGGAAATTAGAGGGAGATAGACTTTAGGTCAATCTTCTGGCAGTATGAACTTTAAAAAAAATAGAACAGATCTCTATTTGTAGTAAATTTCCCTTCTCCATATAAACTGAAGTAGATATCAGATGATTACTTGATAGAGTTTTGGAAAAACAATATTCTTATTTTAGATGACAAGTTCATTTAGATACTATCTAAGGCTCCTGACAAGTCCATTGAACTTAGGGTATAAAATTTTTTAAAATCCAGCTTATGTGAAAGACTAATTTAGGTTAAGCCATTGAAATTTTTTATATAGAAATAAAAGCATACCTTGGCCCAGGTTTTGGATTTTTGCCAGCCTTGAGCTCATCAATAATTTCTTCAATATCCTTAGGTGTCAGATCCTCCTAGGAGAAAAAAAAAATTTTAAATGGTCACATTAAAAATGACTTCCTACTATTGAAATGTGGGTAAATCTCTGACATCAGTTAGTTTATTGTTCGTGTGTTCTCTCAACTTACAAGTTAGTAACCAAGGTACCAGCAACTGAGTAACTCCTATTACTATGTGTTATGTGCTATGCAGTAAGAGCTGCAGCTAAAGAGGCAATATGGAGTACAGCTCTGAAGTGAAACAGTTCTGCATTTAAGTCCTGGCTCCAATACGTTTATGCAAATTACCAAGCCTCCCTAAGTTTGTTTCTTCATTTGTAAACCTATATCAGAGCATTTTTTGAGGACTGAGTAAATATATAAAACAGAACAGTGCTGTGGCTCTTGCTCAACAAATGCTATGTCCCTGAAGAAATAATGAGGTACAAATGACAATTAGCATCAGTAGTCATAACAACTTAAAAGTAGATGTCTAATATTTACCTATAACCTAAAACTCTAATACCCTAGTGATATTTTCTTTCTTTCCCAGGTGAAATTTATCCTGTTTCAAAACTGACTTAATTTTCAGAGGGAAAGGAAAAAGCTTATTTTTTGGCACATTTGATTTTAATAATCCCCATTTTCAAACAGCACCGGTGTAAAATTCTTATCTCAAGAATGGGTTCTGTTATTTAATATAACAAATACAATTAAAATAGACATGTGTTCTTCAGCATAGCTGCACCCTAGATTTAGTCAAAAGACAGTCAAAACAGAATGGGCAAGATGAACAGAAAAATGCCTGAACTGTATTTCCCCCCCTCCCCCTCTAAAGCTGTTTAGTACTGAAGAAAATAGTTTGTAGGACCTCAGTTACTACTATGCTAGAGAAATTATCATTCAATACTCTTATCTCCAGTGCCTGGCAACATGGAAGGCCTGTAATACTTGTTGAATGATTAAACATTTATAAAAAGAAAAGGCTGCTTTCAAACTGCTTAGGGTTCAACAGATACTCAACCTCATACCTAGAAGGAATCTTTAAACCCATCTAATGATTTTATACCCCCATCAACACTTACTATGAAAAATTTGAATGTTATAAATAAATACCCATATATTCATATTACCTAGATTCAACAATTTTTGATTTGCCATATTGGTATTAGGTACACATATAATTTATTTATTTTTTGGCTGTACCATTTAAAGAAAGTTGCAGGTATCATGACATTTCACCCCTAGTACTTCAGCAGGAACCTCCTAAAATATGTTCTTAATTAATAATGCACCACCACACCTAATTAACAATAATTCCTCAACTAAAATCAAATGTCAAGTCCATATTCAAATCTACCCAACATTTTCCAAACATATTTGATAGCTGTTCTTTTCCTAAGTAGGAGCCAATCAGTTTATGTGACTTTCATTTTATCTACTGGTCAACTGAGATCCATTAAAAACTACCCTGTGCCAAGGACAATACCACTACCAACTGGATGACTGTTTATCTATTGTATAAATCCATAGGCTATACTATATTTGACTATCATACAAAGCTCTAATTCCTGTGTAAATCAAGATTCTTACTATTATACATAAATTGCAAAAGTGTGAGAAAAGGCAAAGTTGTTGCCATATTTTTAAAGGACTTCTTTTTAAAGTATGGAAGATAGAGAAGGGAAGTAATTTGAATCACTGATAATTTAAATGAAGAAAATCAATATAGGGAATAAGAACAACCTAGAAATCTAAAAAGCCAAAGAAATCAAATTTCATCTTCATTAAGAAAAAATGCAGATTTAAAAATATTTAGAACTATTGGTTAAAAAAGTATTATCAAACCTGTGAGATTTGGCTGAAGCAGTATTTGGAGAGAGGTATGATACATCTCTAAAATTTTTTAAACAAGCAATATAGTATTACGTTAGAATGGCTGAATATATGTATTAAAAAGATTAAAAATGTACAGGAAGAGTACACAATTTATGATAGGGGTTATCTTTTGGGAATGAAAGAATAGGATTTTCGGTGGGGGTGGTTTACTTG
This sequence comes from Manis pentadactyla, assembly GCF_030020395.1. Classification (NCBI taxonomy): domain Eukaryota; kingdom Metazoa; phylum Chordata; class Mammalia; order Pholidota; family Manidae; genus Manis; species Manis pentadactyla. The sequence continues at coordinate 110,111,965 of NC_080024.1, forward strand.
CATGTGTAGTTTACTTCAACACATAATAATGATGACAATAATAATACCTGAAACAGGTGTGGCAGATGTTACCTGTTAAGTTTTGGTGGTTATTTTCCATAAATGTAATTACATTTTTCACAATTTAGAAGTTTTAAAAATGTGTCATTATCTCCTGGAATTAAATGCAAAACTGTATAAAGACAATTTTTTAAAAACCTTCTGGTGGACAACTGGGAAGCTAAAACTGACATTTTTATGTTAGGTTTTTATTCTTTGATTTTTTTTAATAAACTTTGGGAATGAGAAAAGCCTTTTGGATATTTATGCCAATAGTTTCTTCTAAATGAATTAATTCAGAAACCAACATCTATAGGACAGGAAACCAAATATATAAAGTATTTTAAATATGATATCATACGACTTTATATTAAGTGAAAATACTCACATAGTAATTGTCATTTATTTGAACCATTGGTGCATTTACACAGGCCCCTAAACATTCCACCTCTATAAGAGTGAAAAGTTTGTCAGGTGTAGTCTCCCCGACCTTTATTCCTAAAAATATAAATGATCGCTGTAAGGACCAGGTTGTACTTCAGTAGCAATATACTTTAAGGAAAAAAAATCAACAGCATATAACAAAAAATGTTAAAGAGCATTCAATTTCTTAAACCAAACAACTCTGAATAATTATACTAGAACACTCAAGGATTTCTTAAGTGGAGTTCCTTTGAAAACAAATGTCAGGGGACTCATCCTCCAGTGTTTGTTGTTAAATAGAGGTGAATCAGACTCTATTATTTTCATTTTGATTGTGATAATTAACCCAATAAAATCGATCATACTATCAGATTGGTGGACTCAGAAAACTGCAAATATCAGAGAACATCAAAAAAATGAGGAAAATAGGTCCTCTTATATCCTAGGGAAAGCATTCTGGCAAAATACAGTAAAAACCTCATCCAGCCATTCTACCTCTCAGTATAAAATAAAGTATAAAACCACCTCAGTATATAACAGGGCAAGTAAGCAAAGATGTGTATACATGAAACAAATTGCTGAATAATTAACTTATAAAAATGAGGCAGACATACATATTATGCTATAACCAAAATAAAATGCAAAAAGCAGAAACATTACATTTATGTATTTAATAATGAAAATAACTAGGAAAATATAAAATCTACAATTAATATACCAATTACCAGAATTTATACTTTGGAGGTAGAGGGTGGGATTTTGAGCAGACTTGAGCTTTCTGTTTCATATACTTCAATACTGTCCAACTATTTTTACATGTGAGTACTTTATATTCATGACAATATTAAAAGATACTACCTTTTGCTTCATTTGATATATATAGTAATAAATGTAGCAGTGGGAGTTTTATGGATAAAACCCTTTTAATTTTGTAAATACTGGTATAACAACATCCTATTTCAAGCATCCCCCTTCTTGAAGCATTCTTTACTATTCTTTTATCTTGTTTGTTCCAAGGCTCATTTGAAGAATAAAAGGACACTATAGTCATTTTTGTATATACCACATGCTATTACACAGTGAGAGAAACCTAACTTTCTAAATAATGAAAACTTTAAAACCCCTAGAAGCTTTTCAAATACACTTAATGATTGAAAAGAAAAGGTGAAAACTCAGCTTTGAGGCTGAGAACTAAGAATACATAGTAAGAAATAAAGGTGGGCAAACAGACAAAACTTTACTGAAGTACAACTCCAATTAAGATAGCAAAAGTTTAAAAATTTAGGTAGAAATAGGACAATTCTAGAAAAACAATTCTATTTTTCATAAAGGTTATAAATATAAGGTGTTCCATACCAAGCTTTTTCTGAATGGCCTCCAGGATACTGTCAGAGTTTCGGAGCATGCAAGGTGTAGTAGTGCAGACTTGAATGTGGTACTTTCCAACTGGCTTTCGATTATACATTGTATAAAAAGTTGCTACTTCATACACTCTCATTGGAGGTACTTGTAAAACTTCTGCAACCTAAAATATTGGGAAATTTTTAAATAACGCAATTACAGTGTTTAATAACTGAACTTTATGTTGTAAAAATCAATCATTTCAATATTGCTTTAATTTAGTAAAAATAGAAGAATTCTTCAAAAGCAGAATGTAAACTTGTACTTGAGATTTGTGAGGTATTTAAGCTCTTCCATTTTTGCAGACACCTTCACTTAAACCACATAGAGCCCAAAGGCTAATGGTTAGAGCACTTCCTTCTCCCCCTACCTTACTCCTTGTCTTGGCAAAAGAATCTTCTTTTCCTCTAAATCTTTTAGTCTTTCACTATTAAGAATTTCTACTTTGATCACAGTGAGTCATCTTCAGTAATATAAAATTTATAAATGGCAAAAATTTGGTGGCTAACCTCAGTAAATAAAACAATTGTACTTTTTCACCCTATCACCAATTTTTTTTAAAAGCCTAGCTGTTACTACTGGTGATGTATAATGCATGAGACAGAAAATAAATTGAGAATCAAACTTACCTATTAGCCTATATTGGTTTACATATCTACATACTTACATACACATACACAGCTCTCCAGAACAATCCAAAACACTACTTCTATTTCCTATCACAACACTCTTTATGAAAGCTGGATCTTACAGACTGGTACTTCCCAACCCTTCACATCAAGGTATTTACCAAAAATATCTGCTTTGACATACTGGGGTTCAGGATCATGGGAATCACTATCTGAGTACAGCTTTCTTGGTCAGGGCAACTGTGTTAAGGAAAACAAGGATTTTTAGTTGTTTGCCAGGGCTGGTCCACATACAGTCAATTTATCAGGACTATGATCCTGGCTACAACTTTCTAGGTAATGCACTATCCTTATTCTATCAAGCCTTAAGATGTGACAGCTGGCATTCTTAAAAATTATGCATATATCCATGTCTTAACATGAAAGAACTTGTTAAATGGCATTTCAGATGACAAATACGTTGAACTTGCACATTAGGGATTCTAAAGGAAATGTATTCTCAAAAGACATCTAACCATGTCTCACTTGTGCAAGATAAAGTAGCTGTGCTAAATTTAATTCAGTGATACACAACCAGGCATGGACGTCTCATCTGGAGCTCTCTCAGGATACACATGTTGAAGCCTGAAAATACACACACTGGAGCCCTACCACTGGAGTAAGCAAATAAATTTGGAGTAAGGCCGATGTCTAATTTGAAAAAGTACCCTCCCCCATTCAGGATGCTGCTGAGCACCTCACTACACCTTGATGGTAAATAATCCATGAGCTTCTGGATTTTGTTTTTGTTGAAAGGTTGGGCTTTTCTCTGGGGGCTGGTGGGTGGAGGCAAACAGTAACATTGACAGTCTCAAATGTAAAGTGGAATCTTGATTCTATTCTCTAATGTTATTTCCTGCCACTCATACATACACACCTAACTTTAAATAAAACAGAAAAATATTTTTGAACTGTTCTCACATTAGTTTTGCATTTATTTTGCTCTGCTAAGCTTACTAAGCTTACCACTCAGCAAGATTTCGAACAAGCTTAACATTATTAAAAACATAAATTTTTGCAAAAAAAAGGTATCAATGGATAGAAACACACCTAAATCATTATTTGGAAAACTATTATAATATAAAAAACAATGAGTAATTTAGAAAACCCCCAAATAAATACATGGTTTATTGGGAAAAAAACCACACCTAGCTATATTTATTAAATATAATACCAGCCAAATTTGTTTTATAAAATTTTTCACAGTCAAAAAAAACACTGATGTCCACCAGTGTTAGGATACTGTACAAAGCAAGTAAGAGATCAATGAACTAAATCTAAAATTTGCCATGTGGGATTCAATTAAACTGAGGATATTCCTATTCTTCAAAAAAAGATAATGGTGTAGCTTAAAGTTAAATCAAGTAAAATTTAGAAAGTGAAAATAAGAATGAAGTGTAACAGAATCTGCAACACTCTGTCAAGTAGAAAATGCATTGAGTTTGAAATGGTTCAGTCCTAGCTCTACCACTTAAAAATCATAATAATTGGAAGAGATCTACCTAGTTCAGAATCTTTATAGCAGATAAGGAAGTAAGTCCAGAAAAATCAGGTCTTTTAGCTCAAAGTCAAATATAATACCCATTATATCACATTGGCTTAGTTGTGTGATTTTAACAATACAGTTTTGTATGGCACTGTAAACTATACACTATAACATAATACCACACATATATAGTTATATTAACAGGATATGAATAAACTTGACATCTGAATTACAAGTGAAAACATTATTAGAAAAAAATGAATCTTAAAACGTATGAATACACTAACTTCATTTAAATGCATCACCCATAGCATTTCTGTAGGTTATTGATTCCAAGGTGCCATAATAAGCATTGTAAATGCCATGTGTCATAGATTTTTGTTAAAGCCTGTAGCCAAAGATGCAGAATATTAAAAAGATTAACATTAGCTATGAGAAGATCCTTTTCTGTGTCTAATATTTAAATAGTACATTAATTTTCAGAGTACCTTGACAGCAAATAATACACGTGGATCATCTATATTATGGCCATTTCTCTCAAAAAGGGGGAAAAAGAAAAGAAAACCTCTTTCATTATAATGTCTATGATTTCCTGCAAGGGGTTTCAGTCTTCTGTATTTATTAAGGGACCCAACAAAAACACAAATGTAATTTGAGGAAACCATGATTAAAGAGCCTCAAACTCTTAGATTCTGACATCAATGACTGTCAAAAGAATGTCTACAAATGGAAGTTACCACATACACAATCTTGTTTTAGGCTAAGGCAAAAACAAACTCAGTACCTTGTTCATAGCTGAGATGGGCAGCCATCCATTCTGTCTTTGGGCTAAATCCAGGACTGGAAGCACAGCTGCTGTTTTGTGCCCTTCTGGATAGTTTTTTACAATTGCCTCTATCCTCTGTATCAAAAAAAAGCACCTGTTTTTATACATCTGGAAGACACTAAATATGTGTAAATTAATTATGTTAATTTAGTCATACCTTATAGTTTTCTGGTGTGAAATCAAATGGAGTATCTGGGTTATTATCAGGAGTATCTCTGTGCTATACAAAGGGGAAAAAAATGTTTTCCAAAATTATCAAAATCCCCATAAAACTGTGAATAACTTTGTATGTTACTACACTACTATTGATCATTTGAACTCTCACTTTAATTCCAACAAGCTATATTATCAGTTTATGCTTACATCAACAAGAATAGCTGATTATTAAGTACACATTTGATGAGTATGATTATCAAAGTAACATTACCAAAATTAAAAATTTTAGAAAAGTTTTACTAACCATCCTTTAGAGGTTAAGATAAGTAGTTTTAGGACCAAAATGCAAGAAAAACTGTTATCCAAGTTGATTAGAGAATGGGATTGTCTAATGTAACTAGAAAACACTACTAATTATTGGAAGCCTTACAAAATTCTGAGTGTGAACATAACTGCATTTTTCCAAAAGAGAGTATCAGATTTTCAAAGGGACCCACTACTGTAGGGGAAGTACAAATACACCATCTCTTTCCTACATAATCAGAAACTAGCCAACAACAAGTTTTATTTCTTCTCCATACAAGATCAAGTACTCTTCAAAAACTGACAAGAAATGGCATGTCAACAGGAAATCAAATGAGTCACACTGACATGAACACTTACATCAATTAATATTTTGTATGTATGATGAACACAGAACTGAATCTCTTAACATGTTAACTCTGAGTTCTGCTTTTTCAATGACAAAGGAACAAAGAAAACAAACTGGACAATGATCTCAAATATGTGGCAAATTTGGTATGTTTTTAAAAAAAACACTTTAAAATATAAAGCAGGACTCTATTCATCAATAAATATGGCTAACTCATTAAGATTCAATCTGGGAATAGCTCAGTTTACAAAACTGTACCACTAAGTCTATGTCATCATACAAGTCCACTAAATTGCCTATAAACAACACTAGATTAATCCCTGAAAACTATCATCTTAGCCTTCCTGGATTGTACAACTAAGCTGAGGAGTTCCCTGACCTCTACCTGTAGTTAAACTCCGGAAACAAAAAATTGAAAGGCTAATTGCCAAAGTATTCACTATACTAAAATCCACAAGTTTCAAACTAGTGCCATTTTGGGATTCCCCAAATTACAGCCTCAGAATTTTCAGTGAGCTAACATGACTGATTTTTAGGAAGCCAAAATATAACTAGAAATCAAGTTAGGGCTCATAGTAATCTCACCAAAGAGTAATCTAAATTCTTATTCTCAGAGTTGGCCTTATGCAATTTAAACAATTTAGACTTGAGAAGTTCAGCTGGAATCATACATCATTTGAATGTAGTGAATTCAATTTAAATTCACACAATGGCCAGCATATACTAAAGACATTGATGTCTAAGATATTTTGGACATCACAACACATTTACCCAAATTTCTAAGTCTTTTCATTCCAAAGAAATCTAAGTACTTACCACAAATAAGGCTCCTCCAGCTCCATTTTGCACAACTGACTTATGCAAATTTCTTATATGTCTTCCCTAAAATTTTAAGAGAGTTTTAGTAAATCATAAACCTTACAAAGTTGTTCATAATACTTCAAAATCCATAATTAAGAACAACAGAATCAACTTAGGAGTAAAAGATCTTAAGAGATATGGCCTACACTACCCTATACCATCCTGTCCATCTTTATTTCAGGAGAGGTATAAGGAAACAGAACCAAAGATAAGGTCACTGACTGGCCTAAGGTCAAACATAAAAATGGAATAGTCAGCACCAAAACCCAGATCTCCTGAGTTGTGTATTCTTTCTAGTATACTGTCAGCATGCATTTGGAGAGTTAATGTTTCATTAACTTACTGCCTTTTACTTTTGCCTGAATCATGTTGGATGCCAGCTTTCATTTAATGTGGACCTTTATAAACATGTTTTCATCTGTACAAATGAGTCATATATGCTGTACAAATGAGTCAACTGTATCCTCTTTTCAGTTCTTTACTAAATTAGTTCAGAAACTCCAGCCATAAAAGTAGTTTCAGAAAGCTGCTTATGATGCTGTGCAGATTGACGATACACAATTGTTTTGGAAGAAATCCATCTGATTGCTCTCTCTGCTACATTTCATTTCTCTTTGCCCTGTGGCTCCTCCCTACCCCAGGCCCCCACAGAGTCATCCAACTTTTGTTCAGAAATCCTTCAATTTCTGAGTTCTACTAACCACAGATGGTAGAACACTGGATTAAACCAACCATGGAACTGGCAGAAAGTTCGACAATTCAAATGCAAACAGAGAAGGAAGTAAAAGCAGAGATATAACGTGATCATTTATTTAACTTTTCCCTAGGTCCAAATAATACCTCAGTTGAAGAAATAAATTTACATGGAACTCTTGCTTTATTAAGAAAAGACACAGGTAACACAATGTGAGACATTAAGGTATAAAATAGGGGAGTGATAAATGTATTTCAGGATAATGGTGGGAGAGAATTCAAACAGCTACGTGGTACACAAGGGGGCTTCAACTGTGTTAGTTTTGTTCTTAGGCAGCAAGTGTACACACAGTGCTTATTTTATTTCTTGCTTTTTGTCTGAAAAACAATTTTTAAAAAATAATACTACACATGCCAAGGAGATAGTTTATGTTCTTAAATTTTTTTTTCTTATACTCCTCCAATTTCTCCCAAATTGTTTCAGGGTCAATCTGTAAATTAAATATAAGGTTATGCCTATATCTCTGATTTGCCTGTATATAATCTAGACTGAGATAAGTGAACAGAAAACTAAGGCCATAATTTCCAAATAATACTATAAGAACAATATCAGAATAAGGCTTTAAAAAATTAACAAACTAAAAATTTAGAAGATAGTTCCTGCCATCAATTTAGCAGAGATTTTTTTTAATTAAAAAATTTTTTTTCTGAGCAACTATAATTTTGAGTTAACTGAAATTCTAAGAGAAAACAAAGGGTTTCATAATAAAATAAGGGAATGATTAATTTACCAGTAGATAAAGCATCCCAGCCTCTTTTCTTAAATTTTGATCCGTAATATTTTCTTTTTACTTTATAGGCTTTTTACCCACTCCCTCAGGGTGAGTTGTCCTCAGGGCTCAGTATGTCCTACGTTCTTTTCTCTATAAAGCTTTTGCCTCTGAGAGCTTATAAATTCTCATCTCTTAACTCTATGCAGTTGATTGGCTCTTACAAAACATCTGAAAATGTAAAGCTAACAGCCTGAAGAGATCATAAATGCATATAAATCTCAAGGACAAAAATGAATAAATATGAACAAAAATGTCACAAAATTCAAGTTAAAAAATTTACTAGTAATTAAAAACATGCAATTTTAAATGAGATAACATTTCCAGCTATTAACTTAGCAAAGATCTTTTTTCTTAAAAGATAATATCCAATTCTGTTGACGGTATGGAGAGGTAGGCATGCTTATACATTAGGTAAAAACTGATACAGCATTTCACTCATCGGTGGAATAAGAACAAAGGAAAAACTGAAGGAATAAAACAGCAGCAGAATCACAGAACCCAAGAAAGGACTAACAGTTACCAAAGGGAAAGGGACTGGGGAGGATGGGTGGGAAGGGAGGGAGAAGGGGGGAGGGGAGTAGAAAGGGGGCCTTACAATTAGCATGTATAATGTGGTGGGGGGCACGAGGAGGGGCTGTGCAACACAGAGAAGACAAGTAGTGATTTTACAGCATCTCACTATGCTGATGGACAGTGACTAATGGGGTATGTGGGGGGGGGACTTGGTGAAGGGGGGAGTCTAGTAAACATAATGTTCCTCATGTAATTGTAGATTAATGATACCAAAGAACAAAAAACTGATACAGCCTTTTAGGAAAGCAAGTTGGCATAGTGTATGGAGAGGCTAAATTTAGTAAGTTTCCATTTTTTAACCTAGTAAATCTACTTTTAGAAATTAATCATAAAGAATAGTATAAAATGGGGATAGAGATTTATATAAAAATGTTTTCTATAACAGCAAAACACAAGAAACCAGGAAGCCCAACAAACGGAGGTTTTAAATATTAACAATTCCAATAAAAATCATTATGTAGCAAACAAAAATTGTATTTCCTAAAAATAATGACATAGAAAGAAATATCTATGCCAGTCATGACTGGATAATATCATGGTTACACAAAAACTAACAAAAAGGCATTTACTACCATCCAAATTATGTTCAACAGACACCAGTGAAAAGACTGGGAGGCCATAACTAAAAGTACATATCTCTGTTAATAAGATTATAAAGGACTCATTTTATATTCTGTTTCTTATATTTCTCTATTTTCTATTTTTTCTATATAACGGGTTAACAGCTGAAAAACATCTTATTTAAAACAAAACATACATCAAGTACAAAATGAAACTTATCATCTCTACTGCTAATCTTATTTCTCCTTCCAACTTCCCTGCATATTCTAATTAACCACCAACAATCTCTAAATTAAAACAACTTCAGTTTTAGGTCAATATTTGATCCCTTCCTCATTATTCCAGGCTCTGCATATACTGTTACTTAAAAAATATAGAGATAATCTTAAAAATTGGTTACTACATTTTGGAAAATCTATTTTAAAAGCACTCTCTGGCTGACCTGTAATTCTAAACATGCACATGAGTTTACACACACACACACACACACACACACACACACACACACACACACACACACACACACACACACACACACACACACACAAACGCACACACGTGTGTGCGCACTTGTACCCAAAACAAAGTGTTTTAAAGTCCAAACCACTGAAGACAGACTACTGATTGAAAAGGCAACAGACAGCAGCTAAATTACAGGAAAAGAAGTTAGTTTCAATTTTTTAAAAAAGATTTGGTTTTAGATACTACTCTGCCACTCTACCAAAGTATGACCTTGCACAAGCCAATTTCTCTAAGCCTCAATTTTTGTACCTGTAAAACAGAGATATTTGCTCATTGGGGCATTTTCAGGTTCAAATAATGAAGTTTCTCTAAAAGTAAAAACCTGTTAAAGCATTACCACATCTATTCAGCTGATACAGGGATAAAACAGCAACTGAAAAATGGAAGATTTAAGCAACTGCATTTTAAGAATGAAACATTTTTAAACTGTGCTGTTGACTAACAAAAGAGTCACTGCCACTTTCACAAAAGAACATTACTAAGTTCCTTGAATTTGCACATAATTATTTTTTACTTATTATTTATATTCACATAAGACTAATTTTTCTGGTGAAAGTATATTTTAGTCGGCTAAAAAATACCATCTACTTTCTCACCACTCAAATCAACATATAAATTTCTTTTTTACCTGAAGTGGGGAAGGAGGAAAAAATAGTGCTGGTAGACAATTTTCCATGGGTCTCGAGATTCTGCACATCTTGTGAGTGAAGACAGCAGGCCCTAACAGCTTTTGTTCTAGACTATCTTTCCAAGGATTTTTATAGAGAATGTCTCCCCCCATGGCAAAGATTGGGCAAGCTGGAGTTAGGTTCCTCAGCTGTGATGCACAGCATTCACTTGGGCTGCTCCATGTCACCCCTATGGGATTTGAAAGTCAAGGGAAACCAATGTGAACATGAAGCTCATGGTGCCTGCTATACCTTGAGTAACAAAAGTCCTCTGTCACTGACCCAGGAGTCTCAGACAGCACCCATGAAACTTGTTAACCTGCAAGTAGGGTAAAATCTCAGAGCATTCACAGTTCTTCCAAGAAGGCCAAAATCTATAAACAGCAGTCTACATGTCCAACTGATTTTTCAAAATACAGAAAATACTAGCATACAGAAAATATACAAGGAATAAATGAATAAATTAGATGAATATAGAGATATTATAAGAGAAACCAGAAACAGTGGCTATCTCTAGAGGGGGGAACCAACAATCTAGAGTGGGAAGGAAATTTACTCGTTCCTATAATATAGGCAATATGTCTCATATGTGCATCGTAATAGATATATCCTTGTATCCTTATTCTTTAATAAAATATTTATTTTCTATAATATATATTTATCTCCTTGCACAGTCTGAATTTTTTGCCATGTACATGTATTAGATTTTAATTTCTAAAAATAAAATCTTTAGTCCTTTTTCTATCACCACTCTACTTCAGACAAATTTCAGGTCTGTGCATTGCTTTAGAAGTTTTCTAACTGACCTTTTTTCAATTCAAATCTTCCTCTCCAGTGCCACCAAACTAATTTTTAAAATACTGTCCATCAGATGGTGGTGTGATGTAAAAAAGGACTAATACTAAACATAAAGTGTCAATTTCATCAGTTCTAAGAAACATATTCTTCACATTAAAATCTCAGAAATAGGGATGTATCACTGGTATCTCTCTAATAACCCATTCACACCTTTTGTATACAACAAAGTGGTTAAAAGACCAGCTCCAGAGCCACTTTCCTCTTTGCAACTTTGCAAAATTGGAATTATGACAGTACATACTTCACAGGGCTGTTGTGAGGATTAAGAAAGATAATCCACATAAGGTGCTAATACACAGCCTGGCATGTAGTAAGTACTACTAATGTTAACTGTCATTGACTATTATTATGAGAAGTACTGTGTGTCAGACTCTGTCTAAGCTTTTACACATTATTAATTTTTTACAAGTCTTATGCAAAGTAGGTACTTCCAGGAAATGGATTTGAACAAGTTAAAAGTACTTCTCAAGGTCACATCACTCATTAGTGGCAGAACTCACATTAACTCTTACGGCTAATGACTACAAAGATCATGACTCTATTAATTGACCACTTAAATGGAACTATCCGATAATTCCAGAAGAAGAGTTGTAAGAAACTAAGGAGTTTAATGAAGAAAGCCAGCTATGCACATATACGGAGAGAGATTAGAAGTGAAAAGGCCTGCCTCCCTTGGCTCATGATGTTCCTATTTGAGAGAAGGGTACATGCATGTACTCTATTTAAAACAAGCTATTTAATGTTTTCTTAAACATTTTTTAAAACAGTAAATGCCACTCTTCTCCTCTGTTCCTACAGAAAACTAAATATATATATATATTAGAATAGCATTTAAGCAACTTAATTGCAATGTCTAAAGTCAGTTTCTTAAAAATAGGAAAGGGCTCAGATAATTTGTTTACAAAAGACGCCAGCAAAATAGAGTAAACTGATAAATATTAGCTCTCATTTTTTTCAACTGGCATAAACTTAACTCACTCATAGCAAGTTAACTCGTGGCCATTTTCAAAGCTGTCCTGTTGTTTTGGTATCTTTGAATTCCTACTTTACATTCATTACAGTATCTACATCAGATACTTTCAAAGGAACATATGATATTAAAAGTTGGAATTAATCCTTTTAAACTATTTAATAGACCATTTGAATTGTTTCACTTTGGAATAAAGCATTCCAGGACCAGTTGGTCTTATAACTGGAAAAAACAACTGAGATAGGATGGACTATTTGAAAAGTAAGCTGAGTTTCCCTTCCTTAGACTAGTCATTTCACTAGACAAGAGTCTAGCTTCTGAGTAGACTCTTAAATGTCTGTACTTCAATTAATGCCAATTGAATTCAGTGAACTCCAACTGAAAGTTCAAGTAATTTTTTAAAATAAACAAAAACATAATCTGGTGCATAGTGCAGATTAACAGTGGGTTTCAATTCTAGTTTATTTTTTCAGAGTATTTCAGAAGAAATGGAGATTTACAGCAGGCAGATAGCAGTGTTTTAATTTAAGTAACCATAAGTGGCTTTGCATTAAGTACTTCTACTGACACCTCAAAAATTTATGGTTAGTTATTTCCATTTAACTTTTAAAGAAACTCCAGTGCAAAAAAAAGCAACATGCCCTCCACCACACAATTAGTGACAAAGATGGATCCTGAGTCCAGGCCTTTTGAATCCAAGTCCTCTGCTCTTTCTACAAGCCTTTCTCTTTTTATCATCATTTGTAATAAGAATGCCAATATCTTAAAATGACAAAAATTAAAATTTTATATTCTTCCATCCACTCCCCAGAACTGGATCCTTCCTGAACCCTTATTTTTTTTTGTTATCATTAATCTACAATTACATGAAGAACATTATGTTTACTAGGGTCCCCCCTTCACCAAGTCCCCCCCACAAACCTCATTACAGTCATAGTCCATCAGCGTATTAAGATGTTGTAGAATCTCTACTTGTCTTCTCTGCGTTGCACAGCCCTCCCCATGCACCCCCCAGATTATACATACTAATCGTAATACCCCTTTCTTTTTCCCCACCCTTATCCCTCCTTTCCCTCCCATCTTCCCCAGACCCTTTGCCTTTGGTAACTGTTAGTTCATTCTTGGGTTCTGTGATTCTGCTGCTGTTTTGTTCCTTCAGTTTTTTCTTTGTTCTTATACTCCACAGATGAGTGAAATCATTTGGTATTTGTCTTTCTCCGCCTGTCTTATTTCACTGAGCATAATACCCTCTAGCTCCATCCATGTTGTTGGAAATGGTAGGATTTGTTTTCTTCTTATGGCTGAATAATATTCCATTGTGTATATATACCACACCTTCTTTATCCATTCATCTACTGATGGACACTTAGGTTGCTTCCATTTCTTGGCTATTGTAAATAGTGCTGCGATAAACAGGGGTGCATCTGCCTTTTTCAAACTGGGCTGCTGCATTCTTAGGGTAAATTCCTAGGAGTGGGATTCCTGGGTCAAATGGTATTTCTAATTTGAGCATTTTGAAGAACCTCCATACTGCTTTCCACAATGGTTGAACTAATTTACATTCCCACCAGCAGTGTAGGAGGGTTCCCCTTTCTCCGCAACCTCGCCAACATTTGTTGTTGTTTGTCTTTTGGATGGTGGCAATCCTTACTGGTGTGACGTGATATCTCATTGTGGTTTTAATTTGCATTTCTCTGATGACTAGTGATGTGGAGCATCTTTTCATGTGTCTGTTGGCCATCTGAGTTTCTTCTTTGGAGAACTGTCTGTTCAGCTCCTCTGCCCATTTTTTAATTGGATTATTTGCTTTTTGTTGAGGTGCGTGAGCTCTTTATATATTTTGGATGTCAATCTTTTATCGGATCTCTCATTTATGAATATATTCCCCCATACTGTAAGATACCTTTTTGTTCTATTGATGGTGTCCTTTGCTGTACAGAAGCTTTTCAGCTTGATATAGTCCCACTTGTTCATTTCTGCTTTTGTTTCCCTTGCCTGGGGAGGTATGTTCATGAAGAAGTTGCTCATGTTTATGTCCAAGAGATTTTTGCCTATGTTTTTTTCTAAGAGTTTTATGGTTTCATGACTTACATTCAGGTCTCTGATCCATTCTGAAGTTACTTTTGTGTATGGGGTTAGACAATGATCCAGTTTCATTCTCTTACGTGTAGCTGTCCAGTTTTGCCAACACCAGCTGTTGAAGAGGCTGTCATTTCCCCATTTTATGTCCATGGCTCCTTTATCGTATATTAATTGACCATATATGTTTGGATTAATGTCTAGAGTCTCTATTCTGTTCCACTGGTCTGTGGCTCTGTTCTTGTGCCAGTACCAAATTGTCTTGATTACTGTAGCTTTGTAGTAGAGCTTGAAGTTGGGAGAGCGAAATTCCCCCCCCCCCCCCGCACACTTTATTCTTCCTTCTCAGGACTGCTTTGGCTATTCGGGGTCTTTGGTGTTTCCATATGAATTTTTGAACTATTTGCTGAACCCTTTTTTTGTTTGTTTGTTTCTTCTGTTGTTCAAACCTTAACAGTATCTAACTCTGCTCACCTTTCAGTCCTATCAGACAGTTGTACTATAAAAGGCCATGTCAAACCAGCAGAATTTAATAAAGGACAAGGAAACTATGAAACAAAACTGACAGAATCAATAACTTGATTAGTCAGATAAGACTAAGGTCAGGCAATTGAAAAAACAGTCTTCCTTTATTAGCAACCAAGTCAAGCAAGGAATATACTTTTTAAACTATCCTGAGCATTTACAGATTAATCCACAATATATGAGTGCACGTGCACCAGGGCCACAGTGCACATGTGAAACATCTCCTGGTAAGGGAAAAGAGATGCACTCCCTCTCTTATTTTCCTTCCATTGTTCACCAGTACCTACTCACTGTTACCTACAGCCTCCCCCTGTGCCTGCTCAAGGAGAGGCCATTTCTTTCAGCTGTCTAGAGCAAAGATATGCAAAGAAAAAAGTAAAACTTCCCCAAAAGTCTTTGTCCATGACACATTAAGAGTAGGTGTTTTTACATTAAAAAAAAATCCTTGAAAAATAAAACTTTTATGCATTTTAGTTTAATAAAGTAGACAACAGTTTAATAATAACTGTGAAAGCTATTTTAAGAATAATGATAATGAATGGAGATTTTCACTCTGTCTCAGACACTGTGCTATAGACTTTACAAATACTGGGACTCACTCCTCACAGCAACCCTACCATATACGTATTATAATCCTTCATTTTACAAATGTGGAAAGTAAGGCTCAAAGAAGGGGGGTAAAAACTTTCCCTAGATCACACAGATAATAAATGAAAAGCCAAACACAGATTTTCCTGACTTGAAGACATGGCTTAACTGCTAAAATTAAGTTTTGTTATAGTTCCAAATACACATGGGAGGGTTTTTACAAATGTCCTCCCAATTGTTCTATCAATAACTAAAATGTTAATTTGGCTTAAAGAGATATAACTGATTTTTCTAGTATGAGAATATTAACAAGTAATTACGAGAAATTAACTAGTATTATGAGAAATTTTAGTCATATTTTACATTACAAAAAAGCTACATGAACAGATATTATAAAAGCATTACAGATTAAGACAGCCATTTAATGGCAATAATATTAATGATTACTTTCAGCCATTTGACTATAAATTAAACAAAGCATTCTTAAGATATCTAAAGTCCAGTACGGATACAAACAACACTCAACTGTCCTAAGGACAGGAATGCTTCTTACAAGTAAAATGTACAATCACTTTGGGCAGTGGATCTAGGTTCAGCCTCATCTTCACCAATTACTGTAGCGTTGGGCAAGTTGTTCTGCCTCTCTGCACCTATGTTTGCTCACCTATAAAATAACAGCAGTACTTAAACTGTTAAATATCATTACAAGTACAGTTGACTCTTGAACAACGCACACACAGGGGTGGGTGGGGGTGTTGCTGACAGGGTAGCCTACCCCTAACACAGTAAAAAAATGTACATGCAACTTTTGACTCTCCCAAAATTTAACTACTAATAGCCTACTGTTGACTGAATGCCTTTCTGTTAACAGTCGATTAACACATATTTTGTATATTACATGTATTATATACTGTATTCCTAGAATAAAATAAGCTAGAGAAAAGAAAATGTTCTTTCGAATTGTCTTAAATCTCCAAATATTTTTCAAACACATTTATTGAGAAAAATCCAAGTATAACTGGAGCCATGCAGTTCAAACCTCTGTTTGTGTTCAAGGGCTAAATGTACTCATGTGCTAGCCACTATAACTATTAATGAGCTTTAATTAAACATTAATATTTTATGGTCTCTTAGTATCTTTTCTTCTTGCACCCCTAAAATGCTACTGCAGGAAATAAAAAGGCCAATGGGCGTCAAGAATCTCAAAAACAGAAGATACCCTAAATAATTAAGAATTTACTGTAAAAAAACATTTTCAAAAGTTGAGATGCAACCTAAGTGTCCATCGGTAGATGAATGGATAAAGAAGATGTGGTACATATACACAATGGAATATTATTCAGCTGTAAGAAGAAAACAAATCCTACCATTTGCAACAACATGGATGGAGCTAGAGAGTATTATGCTCAGTGAAATAAGCCAGGCGGAAAAAGACAAGTACTAAATGATTTCACTCATCTGTGGAGAATAAGAACAAAGGAAAAACTGAAGGAACAAAACAGCAGCAGAATCACAGAACCCAAGAAAGGACTAACAGTTACCAAAGGGAAAAGGACTGGGGAGGATGGGTGGGAAGGGAGGGAGAAGGGGGGGAAGTAGAAAGGGGGGCCTTACGATTAGCATGTATAATGTGTGGGGGGTGCATGGGGAGGGCTGTGCAACACAGAGAAGACAAGTAGTGATTTTACAGCATCTCACTATGCTGATGGACAGTGACTAATGGGGTATGTGGGGGGGACTTGGTGAAGGGGGGAGTCTAGTAAACATAATGTTCCTCATGTAATTGTAGACTAATGATACCAAAATAAAATAAATAAAAAATAAAATAAATAAATTGATTAATTAAAAAAAAAAAGTTGAGATGATTTTAAGAGCTTTTAGCCTAAAGAATTAACTGGTAAAACTTAATCACAAATTTTTTAGTTTACCTTAAAAATTAAATACAAACAAATGCTGTTTAAATTTTAAGTGTTTTCAGAACTCAAGAATGGACTAACAGGTACCAAAGGGAAAGGGTCTGGGGAGGATGGGTGGGTAGGGAGGGATAAGGGTGGGGGAGAAGAAGGGGTTATTAAGATGAGCATGCATGGGGGGGTGGGAGAAAGGGGAGGGCTGTACAACACAGAGAAGACAAGTAGTGATTCTACAACATTTTGCTATGCTGATGGACAGTGACTGTAAAGGGGTTTATAGGGGGGACCTGGTATAGGGGAGAGTCTAGTAAACATAATATTCGTCATGTAAGTATAGATTAATGATAACAAACAAACAAAAAAAAAGCAGTTCCTGTGTGGTGACCTCCAATGAGTACTACACAATGTTATAAAGGGCATATCAAAGTGTGGGCAAAGGGTCTGTTTGTGTTTATACAGAGGATCAAAGCCTAATTTGGCTACCCTGAAAATGAACTAAGATACGATATGAAAAAGAACTTCCAACATCAGCATTCTCTGGAAGACTCATGCCAGAAGATGATCATCAAAAAACCCCAACAAAGATCCACGCGCTGCTACAGCTGTAGATGCACTCATCCCACCAGTTCCTGGACTTGCCATGGGAATGAAGAAGGAGATATCTAAGCTGGCCTGTGCATACAGTAAAACAGCAAATTTGACTGGATCTATACTGTTGGAACTCAACCAAGAATTAGGAGAAGTGCAAATTGTAGCGCTCCAAAATCTTACAACTACAGACTATTTACTGTTAAAAGAACATATGGGATGTGAACAGTCCCCAGGAATGGGTTGTTTTAATTTGTCTGATTTCTCTCAGACTGTTCAAGTTCAGTTGGACAATATCCACCATACCATAGATAAGTTTTCACAAATGCCTAAGGTGCCTAACTAGTTTTCTTGGTTTCACTGGAGATGGCTGGTAATTATAGGTCTGCTTTGGTTATGTAACTGTACTCCTATTATGTTATTGTGTGTGCTCAATTTAATTAGTAGTTTAAAACCTATACATGCTGAAGTTACTCTACAAGAAGATATGTCAAAGAAATAATCAATCTTCCCATGTTTTCTTCCACCTGCTACTTCTATAGCTTTTCTTCTTCCTTCCTAATTACAACCCTGAAATAGAATTCGTGCCTCATATTGAATTTACCGAGTATCATAATTCTTCCAAGCGGTAAAGATACCTCAAGACAAATGCTGGGCATAGACGCCACAGGGCATAAATATGCAAAGAAGTGAAAAGCTAACTTTTTCAAACAATATTGCTTCTCTCTCACTTACCAACTTAACATTTCCCTGTATGGCTCCGGAAGATGACTGGTTAGCCAGAGACGGGTAAGATTCCTCAAGGGAGGAACAACCTAAGACAGACACAGTCGCAGGGGGGCCATCAGGTGAGAAATTGGGGATCAACAGAGGTGACGCTTAGAACCTCACCCCCCCTGTTCTGAGAGAAATCTTCTGCATACGTGGATGTTTTATTGCCCTGGTCTAGCTTGGATTAACACATAGTCTACAGGCACACACCTGATCATCTACAGTTGCTCTCTTACAACACTAAAGTATGTTTTCTACCTTTATCTTGCATCTACCTACCACTTCAGCGTTTTATTAAAAATAATAATAATAAAGAGAGAATGTGGTATCCACTTATAAATCAAGTATAAAAATCAAACAAATATTCATATTTGAACTGATTGTTTATAGTTCATAATGCATGAGCAAAACCGAAAGTTTCTGTGATGACTGCCCTTGTACTGTTCACCATGTAACTTATTCACTATGTAAGAATTTGTTCTCCATGTAAGAACTTGTTCGTTATGCTTCAGAAGATTGGAGACTGATGAAAATTAGGCTTGGGGTGGATTAGTGATTGTGCATTGAGCATTGACTCCCCTATACAGAATTTTATTGTTGTGAACAACCATTTGATCAATAAATATGAGAAATGCCCTCTCAAAAAAAAAGTACACAATTCCAATTATAAAATAAATAAGTAACCGGGATGTCATGTATAGCATAAGGAATATAGTCAAAATACTGTAACAACTTTGTATGGTGATAGCTGGTACTAGAATCATCATGTATATAAATGTTGAATCACTGTGTTGTACACCTGAAACTAATGTAATACTGTGTGTAAACTACCCTTCAAAAAAAAATAATTATCTACAAAAAAAAAAAAATTTTAAGTGTTTTGTTTCTTAGTCCTTAGAACTAATACTCAGATAAAAATTTATTTGTCTAAAATTTAATAAACCTATGTACAGGAGGAGCCCAAGTATCTGTACTTTTAAAGCATCCTAGGTGATTATTTTGATCCAGTTTGGGAATTACTGTTTTAGGGTATATGGTATTTATATCCTAGGTCACAGTTCATAGATTTTTTTGATCTTCAAAATATTAATGAATATTAGTAACAAATGCTAGGTGATCTTTTCTGACCCATCATCTTTGGAAACACTGAGAGATATTAAGGAATAGTCAGTGATAATAAGGAGCTTCCTTCTCCATACCTCAAGATATTAAGGACATGTACTACACATCACTAGAAATGCAGCCATCCAAACATGACATCTGTACTTTTCAAACTATGCGATTTGTTTTTCATGGTACTACCAAATACCACCTTAAGTACAAAACTGCCTTCCTTTAATTAAAGAGTATTTCTTTTAAACATCAACTACTCGTATTTTTAATTGAGTTAACAAGCCTTTTTACCCATTTTCTTCTCTTTGTGACTTACTCTTTATTTCCCCTTTGTGAACCTTGCTCTTCTCAGGCAGCCTAAGTTTTTTTGTGTCTAACCTAACCTCATATAGTATCTCAAACATTCACTGGATTTTAGTTACCATTTTCTGGACATTTTCTACATTATACTATTTTTGAGGTGAAAAGGACTAAAAATTGTGTGCAGTATTTCCTGTACATTATAAATAGGGTAAGACAAGGATATTATGTTCTGATATTTCTAATAACTTTTTGGCTATTTCTGAATATTATAATGTCCTTATTTTACACAACAGTACCTTAAACAGATGTTAACAATGACAGTATCACTCTTCTGGGTTGCAGACCATGACTTGGACCCTTAACTCATAAGGAAAATTACCAAGTTTCCCAAGATGCATACTTTTACTACCCTGATAAAATTAAACTATTTCCACTAACCATTTTATCTATGTAATACTGCAGTTTAATCCCAAATAGTTGCTTCTCCACAGAAAGAATTCATAGATTTATCATACACTTATACCAATAGGCAGGCTCTGAACCCTTTTACCTCTGAAATTATCAAATAAATTTGCCTACTATTCTGATCCCCAAGAGAACCTATTAACAGTTCTTTATGCAGAGAAATGTCATTTTGTGTTTACATTTTTGTTTCTTTAAGTCAATGTGCTGTTACTTTTTTAAAAAAATTATTCTTCACCTTGCTCAAAAAAGGATGTAACAAAAAAATTTTTTTCAATCCCCTGGTAATTCAACATTAGTCCTTAGAGACAGTGGCCTAAGGCATGCCATGAAAAACATCCCAAGTCCTCTTTCCTCTCTCACTTATTTTCTCAATTTAGTCAATTAAATCCTACCCATTCTACCTAAACAACTTTTAAATTCTGTGTTTCCTGCAACTATCCCAGTTCAAACTCTTCTCATTTCTTTCCTAGATTATCATAATAGCCTTCTACTGGTCTCCTGCCTTCCCATCTCACCCTTCTCCAAGTTTTCAGAGATTCTGTCCTAAAATTACAATCGGGAGGGAGGGGAGTGGGAAATAGAATCAATATGATTATGCTACTCACCTATGTAAGATCAATCACTGCCTAAAGAATAAAATCTAAAGTCTTTGGAGTGACTTACCAAAGCCTTTGTGATCTTACCCTGCCTTATCTTCCACAACTGGTTATTCCTTGTCCACCTTGCCACACTATCCTTGTACATGTAGCTACACAACCCTGTCACACAATACCTCCCACTCATAAAGCACGACAAAGGTAACCTCCTCCTCTTACCCTTCTAAAGCCCCTGAACCACTGTCTCTTTTCCCTAAGCACAGTGAAATCACTTCCCTAGCCTCTGCCCACATTGGCACACCCTTCTATTATTACAGAGCCTGTTAAGTTTGTCACCATACATACCAATTTTCATCAGTAAAGAAGTAACTTAAGGCAGGTTAAAAAACAAAATGAAACAGGCCTTGCAAACAAATGCAGTGTAAAATTACTGTGTAATTTTGGCATATTTGTCTGGGAATCTTCTTATGTCTCACCTCCAAAATGAGGTAACATTCTGCAAAGTATCTCACACATAAACTTATTTTCCTCTCCCCAAACAAGGCAAAACAAGAGGTGTTTAAACACGGTTAAATCTTTTAATATTTGTTAAATAAAAGAAATTTCCTACAACTGATTTATAACATGCTTCCTGAACTGACTCCTAAAGTGGTGAGTCAACATTTCTCAATAGAAAACCAGACCAATATGGACAATTAACTTAAAACTGATTATCCAAAATATACTGGCTTGGTATTAAAGAGCCCAAAGAGACAGGAAGTTCAGCTATTTATGTCTTTGAAATGGAGACTGAGTTCACATCTCCAATATAAAGATTTGAATTTTTAGTGTGCAGTATGGCTGCCTTAACCTCAATGAATGAACTTTTAAAATTGTGTTTTATCTTCCCCTAAATGGCTCATGGCTATGGCAGGCAAAATAATATGCCCCAAAGATACCCACATTCTAAACCTTGGGAAGCTGTGCATATGTTAGTATACACAGCAGAAGAGAACTACGGTTGTATATGGCATTGAGGTTGCTATTCAGCTAACCGTAATATAGGAAGATTATTCTGGATTATCAGGGTGGGCCTAAGGTAATCACAGGGGTCCTTAAAATGTGGAAGAGGGAGCAGTTAGAGAAGGAAATGTGACAA
This sequence comes from Manis pentadactyla, assembly GCF_030020395.1. NCBI lineage: Eukaryota > Metazoa > Chordata > Mammalia > Pholidota > Manidae > Manis > Manis pentadactyla. The sequence continues at coordinate 110,134,234 of NC_080024.1, forward strand.
ATGACTGAAGCAGTGTCAGTGATGTGATGTGAAAGCTTGACCTGCCCTTGCTGGCTTTTAAGGTGGAAGAAAGGGGCCATTAGACAACAATTAAGGGCAACTCCTAGAAGCTGGAAAGGCCAAGGAAATCAATCATCTCTCAAAGTCTCCAGAAAGGAACACAGCTCTGCCAACACCTTGATTTTAGCCCAGTGAGACCAATGTCAAACTTTTAACCTCAAGAATAGCAAGATTCTAAATTTGTGTTTATGTCACCAAGTTAGTGGTAATTTTTTACCACAATAGAAAATCCCTCCTCACTTTTTAATTTTTAACAACTCCATTAGAGACCTTAAGTCAAAATGAAGACACCTGGCACATTGCAAAATCATGTTTAAGAATTCCTCATGGGAAAGGAGAACATTTCATTCTATAAAACTTAAGTTTACAAAGGAAAATGCCCCCACAGAAGGTTCTACTGCTAGTATAGCTCAGTAGGTATTATTGAGCCAAACCACTGGTAACAACTATAAACTCTAAAAAATACAAAATGTTTCTGAAAAAATAAAAACAGAGGGAGGGGCCAAGATGGCGGCATGAGTAGGGCAGTGGAAATCTACTCCCAAAACCATATATATTTTTGAAAATACAACAAATACAACTAATCCTAAAAGAGAGACCAGAAGATACAGTACAACAGCCAGACTACATCTACATCTGCAAGAACCCAGCACCTCATGAAGCGGGTAAGATACAAGCCGAGGGCCATCCCTACCCCAGCTCCCAGGCGGGAGGAGAGGAGTCGGAATGGGGAGGGAGAGGGAGCCCAGGACTGCTAAATACCCAGCCCCAGTCATCCACACCGGGAGCTCAGACACACATTGCGTGGTGTGCTGGATATTAGGGAAATGGAGCAGTAAAATCTGCGAGCGGGTCATGCAGCCGGCGCCCCTGGACAAAAGAAAAGCGAGTGCTTTTTGAAAGTCTTAAAGGGACATGGGCCTCACAACAGGATGGCAGCATCCCAGCACACTTAGCCCAGTAGCTGGGAATCCCGGGGAACTCCAGGTGCCCTAACCCCCTGGGTGACAGCGCAGCTCAGAAGCCCCTCATGGCAATAAAAGCATCCCATCCATTCCCCCTCCAACGTGACCCTGCCATAGCAGGGAAGCAGCTGCAGGAGCGGCTGCACCCACAGCAACCGCCCAGAGCCTCCTCCACAACCACCCAGGCCAGACTCAGAGGCCCTGCTGGAACGCGGCAGCCCAGCCCAGACAGAGGAAGCTGAGACAGGGCGCAAAAGGTCGCCGTTCTCGGAGGAGAACACAACCGGCGCGCCTGCCTCTTCCCACGGGGCTCTGGGCTGCCCTGATGGCTGCCCCACCCGCGGCGGCTCAGAAAAAAAAAAAAGGGAAGCTGCACCTCGTGTACAGGGATGTTGTTCTCCCAACTGAACATGTGCCAACTGCCTACGATTACCTCTATTGCCATGAAAAGGCAGAGGAATTTGATCCAGTCCAGAATTACCCAGACAACCCCTGAGAGGGAGCCTGGGGAGATACATTTAACCAATCTTCCTGAAAAAGAATTCAAAATAAAGGTCATAACCATGCTGATGGAGCTGCACAGAAATATGTAAGAGCTAAAGGATCAGGTTGGGAGGGAGAATACAGAAATAAAATTATCTCTGGAAGGACTTAAGAGTAGACTGGATGAGGTGCAGGAGGCCGTTAATGGAATAGAAATCAGAGAACAGGAACACAGAGAAGCTGAGGCAGAGAGAGATAAAAGGATCTCCAGGAATGAAAGAACATTAAGAGAACTGTGTGACCAATCCAAATGGAACAATATTCACATTATAGGGGTACCAGAAGAAGAAGAGAGAGCAAAAGGGAAATAAAGTGTCTTTGAAGAAATAATTGCTGAAAACTTCCCCAAACAGGGTGAGGAAATAGGCTCTCAGACCACTAACGCCTACAGAACTCCCAACAGAAGGGACCCAAGGAGGACAGCATCAAGACATATAATAATTAAAATAGCAAAGATCAAGGACAAGGACAGAGTATTAAAGGCAGCCAGAGTGAGAAAAAAGGTCACCTACAAAGGAAAACGCATCAGGCTACCATCGGACTTCTCAACAGAAACCTTACAGGCCAGAAGAGAATGGCATGATATATTTAATGCAATGAAACAGAAGGGCCTCAAACCAAGGATACTGTGTCCAGCACGATTATCATTTAAATATGAAGGAGGGATTAAACAATTCCCAGACAAGCAAAAGTTGAGGGAATTTGCCTCCCACAAACCACCTCTACAAGATATTTTAAAGGGACTGCTCTAGATGAAAGCACTCCTAATGCTAAATAGATGTCACCAGAGAAAATAAAATCACGTCAAAGAAAGCAGACCAAACAAATACAGACTAAAGGCAAAAAATAAAATCAACTAATCACAAAAGCAGTCAAAGGAAACACAAAAGAGTACAGAATAAAACACCTAATATATAAAGAATGGAGGAGGAGGAATAAGAAGGGAGAGAAATAAAGAATCATCAGACTGTGTTTACAATAGCTCAATAAGCGAGTTAAGTTAGACAGATAGTAAAGAAGCTACCTTTGAACCTTTGGTCACCATGAATCTAAAACCTGCGATGTCAATGAGTACATATCTTTCAATAACCACCCTAAATGTAAATTTCCTGAATGGACCAATCAAAAGACACAGAGTAATAGAATGGATAAAAAAGCAAGACCCATCTATATGCTGCTTACAAGAGACTCACCTCAAACCCAAAGACATGCACAGACTAAAAGTCAAGGGATGGAAAAAGATATTTCATGCAAACAATAGGGAGAAAAAAGCAGGTGTTATAGTACTAGTATCAGACAAAACAGACTTCAAAAGAAAGAAAGTAACAAGAGATAAAGAAGGACATTACATAATGATAAAGGGCTCAGTCCAACAAGAGGATATAACCATTATAAATATATATGCACCCAACACAGGAGCACCAGCATATGTGAAACAAATACTAACAGAATTAAAGGAGGAAATAGAATGCAATGCATTCATTTCAGGAGACTTCAACACACCACTCACTCCAAAGGACAGATCCACCAGACAGAAAATAAGTAAGGACACAGAGGCACTGAACAACACACTAGAACAGATGGACCTAACAGTTATCTACAGAACTTTACATCCAAAAGCAGCAGGATACACATTCTTCTCAAGTGCACATGGAACATTTTCCAGAATAGACCATATACTAGGCCACAAAAAGACCCTCAGTCAATTAAAAAAGACTAAATTCTACCAACCAACTTCTCCGACCACAAAGGTATAAAACTAGAAAAAATTGTACAAAGAAAAAAAAAAGGCTCACAAACACATGGAGGCTTAACAACATGCTCCTAAATAATCAATGGATCAATGATAAAATTAAAAGAGATCAAGCAATATATGGAAACAAATGACAACAACAGCACAAAGACCCAACTTCTGTGGGACGCAGCGAAGGCACTTCTAAGAGGAAAGTATATAGCAATACAGGCCTACTTAAAGAAGGAAGAACAATCCCAAATGAATAGTCTAAAGTCACAATTATTGAAATTGGAAAAAGAACAACAAATGAGGCCTAAAGTCAGCAAAAGGAGGGACATAATAAAGATCAGACAAATAAATAAAATTGAGAAGAACAGAATAGAAAAAAATCAATGAAACCAAGAGCTGGTTATTAGAGAAAATAAACAAAATAGATAAGCCCCTTGCTAGACTTATTAAGAGAAAAAGAGAATCTATACACATCAACAGAATCAGAAACAAGAAAGGAAAAATCACAACAGACCCCACAGAAATACAAAGAATTATTAGAGAATACTATGAGAATCTATATGCTAACAAGCTGGAAAACCTAGAAGAAATGGACAACTTCTTAGAAAAATACAACCTTCCAAGACTGACCAAGAAAAAGAAAATCTAAACAGACCAATTACCAGCAACGAAATTGAATCAGTAATCAAAAAACTACCCAAGAGCAAAACCCCAGATCATATGGATTTACCGTGGAGTTTTATCAGACAGAGAACACATCATACCCATTCTCCTTGAAGTTTTCAAAAAAATAGAAGAGGAGGGAATACCTCCAAACATTCTATGAAGCCAGCATCACTCTAATACCAAAACTAGGCAAAGACCCCACCAAAAAAGAAAATTACAGACCAATATCCCTGATGAACATTGGTGCAAAAATACTCAACGAAATATTAGCAAACCGAATTCAAAAATACATCAAGATGATCATACACCTTGACCAAGTGAGATTCATCTCAGGGATGCAGGGAGGTACAACATTCAAAATCCAGCAACATCATCCACCACATCAACAAAAAGGACGACAAAAACCACATGATCATCTCCATAGATGCTGAAAAAGCATCTGACAAAATTCAACATCCATTCATGATAAAAACTCTCAACAAAATGGGTATAGAGGGCAAGTACCTCAACATAATAAAGGCCATATATGATAAACCCACAGCCAACATCATACTGAACAGCGAGAAGCTGAAAGCTTTTTCTCTGATATCAGGAACAAGACAGGGATGCCCACTCTCCCCACTATTACTCAACATAGTACTGGAGGTCCTAGCCATGGCAATCAGACAAAACAAAGAAATACAAGGAATCCAGATTGGTAAAGAAGATGTCAAACTGTGACTATTTGCAGATGATATGATATTGTACATAAAAAACCCTAAAGACACCACTCCAAAACTACTAGAACTAATATCAGAAACAGGAAAGTTGCAGAATACAAAATACACAGAAATCTGTTGCTTTCCTATACACTAACAATGAACTAGCAGAAAGAGAAATCAGGAACACAATTCCATTCACAATTACATCAAAAAGAATAAAATACCTAGGGATAAACCTAACCAAGGAAGTAAAAGACCTATACCCTGAAAACTACAAGCCACTCTTAAGAGAAATTAAAGAGGACACTAACAAATGGAATCTCATCCCATGCTCTTGGCTAGCAAGAATTAATTTGTCAAAATGGCCATCCTACCTAAAGCAATCTACAGATTCAATGCAAACCCTATCAAAATACCAATAGCATTCTTCAATGAACTGGAACAAATTGTTCTAAAATTCATATGGAACCACCAAAAACCCTGAATAGCCAAAGCAATCCTGAGAAGGAAATATAAAGTGGGGGGGGGGGGGGATCTCGCTTCCCAATTTCAAGCTCTACTACAAAGCCACAGTAATCAAGACAATTTGGTACTGGCACAAGAACAGAGTCACAGACCAGTGGAACAGAATAGAGAGTCCAGATATTAACCCAAACATATATTGTCAATTAATATATGATAAAGGAGCCATGGACATACAATGGGGAAATGACAGCCTCTTCAACAGCTGGTGTTGGCAAAACTGGACAGCTACACGTAAGAGAATGAAACTGGATCATTGTCTAACCCCATACACAAAAGTAACTTCAAAATGGATCAGAGACCTGAATGTAAGTCATGAAACCATAAAACTCTTAGAAAAAAACATAGGCAAAAATCTCTTGGACATAAACATGAGCAACTTCTTCATGAACATACCTCCCCAGGCAAGGGAAACAAAAGCAGAAATGAACAAGTGGGACTATATCAAGCTGAAAAGCTTCTGTACAGCAAAGGACACCATCAATAGAACAAAAAGGTATCCTACAGTATGGGAGAATATATTCATAAATGAGAGATCCGATAAAGGATAGACATCCAAAATATATAAAGAGCTCATGCACCTCAACAAACAAAAAGCAAATAATCCAATTAAAAAATGGGCAGAGGAGCTGAACAGACAGTTCTCCAAAGAAGAAATTCAGATGGCCAATAGACACATGAAAAGATGCTCCACATCACTAGTCATCAGAGAAATGCAAATTAAAACCACAATGAGATATCACGTCACACAAGTAAGGATTGCCACCATCCAAAAGACAAACAACAACAAATGTTGGCGAGGTTGCGGAGAAAGGGGAACCCTCCTACACTGCTGGTGGGAATGTAAATTAGTTCAACCATTGTGGAAAGCAGTATGGAGATTCCTCAAAATGCTCAAAATAGAAATACCATTTGACCCAGGAATCCCACTCCTAGGAATTTACCCTAAGAATGCAGCAGCCCAGTTTGAAAAAGACAGATGCACCCCTATGTTTATCGCAGCACTATTTACAATAGCCAAGAAATGGAAGCAACCTAAGTGTCTATCAGTAGATGAATGGATAAAGAAGGTGTGGTACATATACACAATGGAATATTATTCAGCCATAAGAAGAAAACAAATCCTACCATTTCCAACAACATGGATGGAGCTAGAGGGTATTATGCTCAGTGATATAAGCCAGGCAGAGAAAGACAAGTCCCAAATGATTTCACTCATCTGTGGAGTATAAGAACAAAGAAAAAACTGAAGGAACAAAACAGCAGCAGAATCACATAACCCTAGAATGGACTAACAGTTACCAATGGGAAAAGGACTGGGGAGAATGGATGGGAAGGGAGGGATAAGGGGGCGGTGTGGAGAAGAAAAGGGGGCATTATGATTAACATGTATAATGGGGTGGGGCACAGGGAGGGCTGTGCAACACAGAGAAGACAAGTAGTGATTCTACAGCATCTTACTATGCTGATGGACAGTGACTGTAATGGGGCTTGTAGGGGGACCTGGTGATGGAGGGAGTCTAGTAAACAGAATGTTCCTCATGTAATTGTAGAATAATGACACCAAAATAAAAAAAAAATTTTTAAAAAAACCAAAAAACTTTGTGAAGGTATTCCAGAACAATCAAACGAAGGCATTTGGGGAACACAGGGGGGAACCCATACTGAGGAGAAGCCAACAAGAGGTGGGGTTTTTTTGTTTTTCTCTTTAATTCTTTCAATCTATCCTGTGCTGGGCAGTTAAAGTCCAAGAGAAAACCTGCAGCCTTAACGCCCTGAAGACCCACAGAAGAGTCTGGGACAACCACAGGCTGGGAAAGTGGGAAATCAGAGAAAAGGAATAGCCAGAGAGAAGTCCTCAAATGTGTGGCTGACCCCAAACCATGCATGTACATGTGGCCAACTCCAAGCAGTTCTGCCAGAAGAACTGAGCCAGTATCTGAGCTGCTGCCTACAAGGAAGTTACATTGCAGTTTGAGTTCAATTACGTTAACTGGCTCCAACAACAAAAACAAAAAACACTCTTTTCAGGAATTAAAATCTAGAGGCTGTATGACATATTGTTCACAATGTCAAGGATACAATGCAAAATTGCTCAACATATCAGCAACAAAAAAGGAAACTACACCCATTTTCAAGAAAACAGACAATTTGACAATCCATGGAGATTACCAAACATCTTCAGAGCTGCTACATTCAGACTTAAGAACATAATGGAAAAATTTCTTCAATGAATGAAAAAAAAAAAAACACAAATAGAAACTATTAAAAAATACCAAATGAAAATTCTAAAACTGAAAACAGAGTCCTTGAAAGTGCTACCACAACCCTCTTACCCCTACTAATGGTAGTGGGTAGGCAGCGGCCTTGGAGTGAGGCAGTGATGAGTTGTAAAATGGTGCCATGGGCAATTACTGAAAGAAAGAAGCAAACAGGCCTATTCTGAGTTTGTCTTGCTCCATAGTTCATAATTTCTTAGGCAATTCTTGATAATCACTCAAGAAGGCATTACTGCACTTTACAGAGAAAATGAGATAAAGATATATGGTTTAAGGTCACACAACTAGTGTCTTCCAGGCACTTAAAGACACAGTAGTACCAAGTTCTGGATATTTTTAAAGCAATGATGAGCTGGAAAAAACTGGCAGAAATAGTAAGTTTCTTTGAAAAATGTATATTGTTTCTTTAAATGTTTCTTTTTTAGGGAAGGAACTTTATCAGTGGGACCTCTTTGCTTAAAATTTTTACTGATTTTTGCTAGGTCATTCTGATATCCACAATTTGTAAAAAGTTAGAAAGATCTGGTTATGTAGGTTATAGAATATCCTCAAAATGGAATGCTATGCAGCATTAAAAATGACAGTGTGAAAATGTTTACTGATAAGGAAAAATGATCAAAATGTATCAGGGGAAAAAACAGGCTACAAATCTGTTAACAAAAGCAACCAATTTTTACAAACAAAATATTCTGTTATGTTAACATTTTGGTAATTTCCAGGTTAATGAGACTATGGGTGATTTTTATTTTATAAGCTGTTTTATTTGCTGTTCCTAAAATTATGTTTTTCCTACATTGTATTGTGTAATAGAAAATTAATCTTGTAAATCAAACCATCATGCTGTGCACCTTAAAACTTACATAGAGATGTTTAGAAGAATGAACAAAAAAATTAAACTTATTCATCAACTCAACAAATATTCATTGGGCACACACTACATACCAGGTAACACTTGCAATAAGAAAAAAAAGGTTGAAGAAACTAACATACAACTTGATAAAAATTTTCTTCCACTACCTGAAAGTTACTGTTCTTTTTCACTGTTAAAACTGCTTTTTCAATTTATACCTCTAATCCCTTTGCTTCAAGAACAGACGAAACTAAAATCTATCTGTACTTTCATTTCTATCCTTTCTACTAGCAGACAAGATCTGATCCTCAACTCTCACCTGAGGTTCTGCAAGAGCTTCTTATCTATTTGGTCTCCATGCCTCTGGCTCCAAGCCTATTCCACCCTCAGTTCCATCCAGTGATCCATCCCACGCAGAAAACTGACCATGTCTGTCTACTCCTCAAAAATCCTTCACTGATTCCCCACTACCTCTAATATCAAGTCAAATTCTTTAGCATGGCATGCAAGGTATACTGGCCTTGCCCACCTTATTTCATGTTGGAACTCACTTTACCTCCAACAAGAGTCCAGCAACACTGCTTGAGGGTCCTCATAGGCACCAAGCTTTTTCTTACCAACTATCAAAGAGTCTTTTATCTTATCCTTTCCACCTAGAATATCCTTTCCCCAATCCATCTGATCCTACCCCAAACTGTTAGTACAGCCTCCAGAAAAAAATCTTGTACCACCTTTAAACCAAACTCGATGACCTATTCATAATTCTAATACTGTGCTTTTTCACAGTATGACATTTAAAGTTCCTCTTATGTAAGATTATTAACTCCACAAGAATAGAGATTCTCTAAATCTGTTTCTTATCTGTAATATGGAGAAATAATAGTACCAACCTTGTAAATGAGATTTAGAATGTAAATATTTAACACGGTGCTTTGAACACAGAAAAGCAGTCACCAAATGTTACCTATCCTTATTATCCATATTGCTACCTGGAGCTCAGCAGCGCATGACCCACAAGACTTCAATGTTCACTAAAAGACTAAACTCTGCAAACTAGAATACTCTTATTTTACAACTTAGGAAACAGAAAAACAACCCAAAGTCACAAAGCTTAGAAAAGGCAGTGAAAGTCCCGAACTCATTCTATACTAATATGCACCAACTCCCTCCTGCTGAGAATTGACTCACCCTTTCTATTTTACTACTAGGGAAAAAAGGCTTCTTTCCAGTAAATGCCCTGTTGCAATCGTCATTTCTGGAAAATGCATTCTTAACTTGAACGAATGTTTCAACCTCTCGAGATTCGGTATTTTTTTACTATGAGATGTACTTGAATCTCAAAAGTTCGTTCCAGCTCTAAAACCTGCTGGGTGCGGTATTTATGGTGTTCTTTCACGAGTTAAGTTTGATACGATCATTTACCGAACTTTTCCGATATGCAAAGCACAAATGCAGTAAATGAAATAGTGGTCACCCCTCTCTTGGCTTAAGGAAACGCTTATTAAGCTTTCACAAACAAGCCAGAGCCTACAATTTCAGAGTTTTCTTCAGTACGCTGCAACCTGAGGGCAACACGTTTCCCAGGTTTCACACGCAAGGGGACTCCTCCGGGGACTAGGCTCTCGGAAACAGATCTAGCCCACTCAGGGCAGGCCTGTTCCACGCTATAGAGAAACAGCACAGAACAGACCACCGAGAGGCCCCTCCTTCATTCTCCCCTTGACTGAATTAGGCGTAAACTTCTCAGTCCTGTGGGGGAGGCCACGCATCCGCGGCAATTACATTTGCCGACCCTCCCTCGGAGCTCCCAGCTCGCGGTGGCGCCGCAGTGGCCTCCCTGGGGAGAGGGCGAAGGCCGCAGTGTCCTTGCTGCCGCCTGCAGGCCCGTCCAGAGCCTAGGGCTCTCGTGTGCCCACAACAAAAGGAGGCACGGAGAGAGGGAGAAGGGCAACAGCAGTGCCCGGGCTCATTCCGAACCTCCTTACCCACTGGGCGGTGAGGCCGGCCACCCGGGCCAGGAGCGCCGCGGAGAGCAACATGGCGCGCCAGACCGTTGGCTTTTCCCTGCGGCCGTAGCCGAGAATCCCGAGCGAGTCGGGACGCTCGGCGTGCGCGCTCCCGAGCCCAGGCTTAGGGCGTCCAGGGCGGTACGCCGCTCCTTGCGCCGTGGCGGCGGGGACGCGCGGGGCGCGCGAGGGTTGCTGGGTCCGGTGGGCGGAGACTTACCGGGCAGAGGAACGAGGTTTCGATCTCCCAGGAATTTAAAAGGTTGGGTCCGCTGGGCCGCGACTGACGTCCCATCCTTGAAAGGAAGCGTCCTCGGACGATGCTTTGGACTTCGGGGGAATGACACGCCGACCTGGATTTATGAGTGAGCTACCCTCCTGGAGAGCACCTCTTGTTTTATTGTGGCTCCTTTTTAAAAATATTCCTTTGCAACACCCTATAAATCATTATTTTACAAATGATAGAATTGAGGGTACAGAGGGCTGCCACCCAGTGAGCTAGGCATAGCCACCAAATGCCTTGATTCCCATTCTTTTGCTTTAGAGATTTGTGTCTACGTATTTTGGGTGAAGTAGTATGATATCTGGAATTTGCTTCAGAATAATGGAGAGTGGGAAATACAAATGAAACAAGATTGGCCACAAGTGATGACTGTTGGAGCTGTGTAGTAGTTCTTATGACTGTTGACTGCACTTTGGTACATGTTAGAAAATTTCCATAATAAAACTTAAAAAAAAAAGCCACTTCCTCCTTGATGTTTGTTTGGTCATCTTTGGAAATTCCAACAAGTGTTTATTCAGTGACAAACATAGTGTGCACAGCTATGTTTCCTGTTATGGAAAGCTTACCAGACACTTACTGCCTCTTGATTTTTCCTGTCACTGCCTTTTTTTCTTGTGTGTCATGTCCTGTACCCACCCTTCCCTTTTGCCCATTTTCTTTGCTAAACTTGTGAATGATTTCTGGAGCTTTCTTGGCAGTACAGGAATTTTCAAATTTTATCTCTCATTAATTAAAAACCTCTAAAATATTCTATTGCAACTCCTTATGAATCATATTTTACAAAGTATAGAATTCAAGTCACAGAGGGCTGTTAGCCAGTGAGCTAGAAATTGACACCAAATGCCTTGGTTCTCATTCCTTTGCTTATATCTTTTATCTTAGCCTGCTTCTCAATTGACTTCAGTATTCCCTTTAATTCTGGGCCTCAATGTTGATTTAAATCATTTTACTATAAAATTACCTAAATTTATATATACCCAACATTGTGGGGTTACGTAACACTATTCTTATAGTTGTTACACAACTAAAACCAAAATATATCACAAATTAAGTAGATACAAACTTAGAAATGGATGATACTGACTGATGTGGTGTGGATTCTTTGAATCTGGTATGCGTGCCCTTCCTGGATTCTATTAGGACCTTCCCTGACCTCCTGGTCTAGATTAGTCCTCGTGATACCTTCCCTAAAAATGCCTGTCTCCACTTTCATTACTACAGTCACCACTGGATTATAACCTCCTTGCTGAAGAAACCTGCTGCCTTCCAACTTGTTTGGTTCAACAACTTGTACTGTACCTGGTATGTGGAAGGCATTCAGTATTTGATAACTGAATGAAAATCTTGCACGTGGTGCAAATATTTGGCCTCTGAAAGGTCATCAAGTGAGAGTGTTTTTGATACAAGTAATAGACATAACTAAGGTAGATTAAACAGTATTGGGTTCATGATCTCACATGAAAAGAATTCCTGACTTAGAGCAGTTCCAAGACTAGATAATTCACTTACTCAAGGATGTCTGCAGAAACTTGAGTGCCTCGCATATTTCTACTGTCAGTCAACTGTGACTCTTTTGGTCACAAGATGGCTGCAGCAGATCCAAGTAGCATATGCAGACTACAACATTCCAGAGAAGAAAAATAACTCCTACCTTCCACCGGTCCCAGATATTCCTGCACCCAACTTCTTTATCTCATTGGTATATACGCCATGTTAGTTAAGAGGCTCTAGCATCAGTCTGCTGGCTCAGACCCCATCTCTACTGCTTTTTAGCTGTGTGACTTCAGGCAAGGTAGTCTCCAAATTTCTGCTTCATAATAGTGCCCTTTTCATAGCTGTTATGGCAGTGCAATGAGTTTACACCTGTAAAGTTCTTTTTAAAGTACTAGCATAGAGACAGTGCTCAGTGAATGTTAGCTTGTGATTTTCTATAGTAGAGTAGCATCTTTTGATGTTCACAGTCCATGGAGAAGGTATATGAATCTCACTGGTGTCTAACAGTAAGCAAGGACTTAGCAGGTGTCCCTAACTACTGTTACCTAGGAGCAGAACCAAACAGTGCAAACAGTAATGTTTAAAATATGAACGATCAGAACTAAGGGCATGTCTAGCCCATTACTTTCTCAAAGATGATACAGAAAGTAAATGCTTTTATGTTCAACAGCTATCCAACTGCCAGTAAGTGTGACACCACTCTGTTCACTAGTCCAAAAGATTTGCTAATACCAGCATGATTTTGGCTTATTCTGGATCTAAATAATTCTCAAGTGGAAATGTTAGAATTAACCTCTCTTACACTCAGTAATGTGAGTTCATTTCTAGATCCACCCCATGTATAAAGTAACCTAATGCACAATCAACTGTTCTGCTCAGCGTTCTTGGGATAGAATTGTGGGAACTGTTTGAAAATCCCTGTTCCTCCCACTCTTAAAGCCAACATGGATGTCAGTAATTTCAAATATTAGTGACCTAACCCTATAGGCTTGATTGAAATTGGCTTGATTACATTCACATAATGAACATTATGGCTAGTAGGTATATTCCACTCTTCAAAGTTAATGCTACTACCAATAAGCCCAGAGAACTGTGCTAACCACAGTGGTCAATCTTTTAATGCAAGATTATGTTTGGGGGACAGGGGTGGGGGTCTGGGACTAGAGAATCTAGGAGGGGAATGACCATTTGTGGGAACTTTGGCTCTGCCGTGCCGGTGATTTCTTTTTCCTTTATGCCATCACAAATAGACACTATTGAGGATGTGGTAAAATGAAAACATGAGCTTTGTAATCAGAGGGACTTAGATTTGAATTCTAACCTCATCACTTATTAGATTCTGTAAAGCCTTGGTCCTCAATTTCTGAAAGTATAATTAGAACATTAAATCATTCATCCTATGGAAAATAATTAACATGGCTCCTGGCACACAGTTCTTTCCAATATCTACCAAGGTTGTCCACTCCATCTGCGGAACATTTCAGTCAGGTGTTCTAAATTATAATTATATCCTAGCTGACATCCTGCTTATGAAAACAGCCTCAGGGGAATCATGGAGTACTCTGCCTCAGACATGGCCCCTCTAACAATATTGACTGCCCTGCCTCACCTGGTTTTATAATGAATAACATGAAATGCAGGCCCAGTCCTGCTTTGAGGGAAGAAGAGGAACTAAGAGCCAGTTGTTATAAAGTGAAAACTCAAAGGAAGGAGAAAAAAAAGGATAAGGTTATTGCTGGATGAGTAAGAGAGCTTTAAAGAGAGGCAGAAAAGAAAATACTTCAAGCAGGACATTTGAGGATGCCAAGAAGATGATATGGTCAACAGTGGTACACTGAAGTGTCAGGCCTGTTTCATGCTTTTTCACACTGAGGTGGGGGCAGGGAAGGATAGTGAATAACTTCTTCATGATCCTTTCAAATTCTTCTCAAGTTAATCTTGGATAATTGGGACCAAAAGGGGGTATAAAAACAAAAATTGCCAGTAACTATATAGACCTGGAGAACAGACTATTTAAAAAAAATAAGCAGAATGTCACTTAAGCCATGATAGATACAGGTCACTTGTTTTGGCTCCATGGCTCAAGTGAAATTTTCTCTCAAAATTTTATCAATGTTTCTCTATCAAGTAATTAAAGTAATTAAACAACAATGAATGTAATTTTGCCTAACAGATTGGCAGTATTTTTAAGACTGCTAACTGCTGGTGTTGGTAAATGTGTGACCAACAATCACTCAGCCAGTGATGGTAGTAACATAAGTAGGATCAGTCTCTCCAGAGGGTAATGTAGCAATATGTACTCAAGTTCTTTATATGCAAACCCCAGCAATTTTACTTCTGTGACTTTGTCCTATGGAAATAACTGGAAAAGTCTACAAAGTTGTATGTACGGATACGTTCATCACAGTGTCGTTCATAATACTGAAATCCAGAAAGCATGTAAATGATTGTCATCTATTGAGAACTGATGAAACAAATTACAGTGAGGCCATACAATGGGATGTTGCTCTGCAGATTTAAAAATAGCAATGAAAATTCTTACTTATTGTAAAGGAAAATGCCCATGATATGTTAAGTTTAACTTTAAAAAATGTACAAAACATGTACAACATGACCACACTTTTTGTATGTGCATAGAAAAAAATAGGGAAAGGTACACATCAAAATGTGAGTGAAAGTTCTTTGGGTGATGGAATTAGGAGTTATTTTCAACTTTTTATTTATACCTTTGTATTGTCTGAATTTATTTCAATGAACATGTGTTATTTTTATTACAAGAAAAATAAAGCTTTGTTCATTTTGAGAAATGGATTAACAAAGGAAAAATAAAAAGGAAAACATTAATAATTCTCTTCTGTCCTTTGCAGTGGATGAAAACCTATTAGAGTGTACTTCCTTTTCCTGCTGTTAATCTTCATTCAGGTTTTCATTTAGGGCATCAGTGAGAGTGGACTGGGAAGTGGGAAGTGAGCCAGTTCTGAGGCTCTTTGGACAGTTTTAATTCTAGGCAGCAGAAACATCTCTGGGCTCCCTCCCATGAAGGTGCTCTTTAAAATCCTTGTGCATATCTGAATTCATGTCTCCCTTGACCAGTTACAAAAAGATTCATATGAGGTTTCTTTAAATAGGCAATTCACCTTGCTCATATAATAGATTCCTTGACTAAGAAAAATTACATTGCATCTCAGTAGTTCATCTACTTGTGTGGTGTGGTATAAATAGCCTAAGATGAAGGAGTGATCAGAGCAGGGGGAAATAAGTCAGGAAAGACCTTCATTCATTCCTGCGCTGTACAAATATATTTTCAGCCCCTATTAGGGGCTAAACACTAGAGCTCTGGAAATAGAAAGGCAAAAGACCATTGCTCCATTTGAGGACTTACGCTCTGAACTTATACCCTGCAGGGAAATGATTGTAGCAAGAGTGTGTGTGCCAGATGAAACAGGAGCTAGAGGAAGAAGTGCCAAGTCTCACTGGGGGAGTTAGTGTCGGGCTGACACTTGAAGGCTGTTTAAGAACTTGCCATAAATAGAGATTCTTGGAGATAAGTTTTTACTTGGAAGAAGTGAAAGATAAGTGTTGTTGGAAAGCAGTGAAAAGGTCAAAGTGGCAAAAAGATAAACTTCTGAACTCACCCTGTTAATAAAAGGTTAGAGGAGACATTCCCCTGCTTCCTCTGGGACCCACTTCCTACCAGGTCATTTCAGAGCATAGAAACAGAGGCCCTTGATGCTGGGGCTGGCACCTTCCTCCTCCTTTACAAGTGAGATGCTTTTGGTTGGGACTGGCACACTTGATGTGTGTTAGCTGTTGTGTGTGACTGTCAAGATGGCATGTGAAGAATAAGATAAAACGCGTTTGGTGCATCAGGGTAGTAGAAGGACAGGAATTGTATGGATTCTGAGACAGCCTGATTTGATGAGTCCTGTTATCAGCATTCTAGAACAGGAAAGATTAGAAAAGATCTGGCCCAATCTCCTCACTTTTCAGATTTAAAAAAAGTTCCTGATGTTGCCAAGATCTTAACAGCTGCCTTCTTCTTTAATAATCAATTATAAATACAATATTCTGTGTAATGGTGCTATAGTACATCCCTGTAAAACTTAATGGGAAGAACCATTTTGTTCATCTGGATAGTAGAGAAGTAATACTATTTCCTAGCTCCAGCTCATGCATTTCTTGTGTTTATATAGTCAAAGGTCAAAGCTGACATAGAACAGATGAGCCCTTTCCTTCTACATCATTTTTTCAACTTTTCAAAGGACTTAAAATAAACTATCATTTTCCGTTATTTACTCAAGGGATTTGTTTTGCAGAATTTGTAGCTCTTGGGATCCCCCATCATTCTTTCAAAGTACACAGTCTGATTCTTACTCATCCATCAACATCTAAGGAATGCTAGTATTAATATGCGTGGTTTAAATCACCAAACAAAATAAGAAGGCTGAACTGGCCAGTAACTTTTGTGACTTTCCACAAATATCTTATGTGTATAGAATCAGGAAATCACTCTTCCTTGAAATAGAAGAAATGAGAGAGAGAGAGGGAAAAACGAGAGAGTGTTCATCAGTTCTGAGACCAAGAATTAATCTTTCTGAGTGAAAGGACTTCCTTTTCTAACCAGCATTTCACCTGATGTAAAGAATGACACATTCTTAAAACCCACTGCAATCCTAGACTTAAGGGCTTACAGAAACTTATAGCTGATCTTGTGTAAAGAAGGAGTTTTGACCTAATTTTCACATGGATCCACTCTTCTGCTGAACTCCAACTTGAAATCTCTGTGAGGTGCTATTCCCCAGAGTACAGGCAGTGTCTAGATCCTTGCTGGTCAACCTCTCTAGATAACCTAGATTTTAAATTCCTTAGCCAGTTTACCTGTCTGTGTATAACTTAACTCCTGCCACAATCACTGAGCTTAGAAGCAGATCCTTTCCCAGTTGAGCCTCCCCAAGCCCTGAGCCTTGGCCAACATCTTGATTTCAGCCTCGTGAAGGACTGAGAAAGTGGATCCAGGTAAGCTGTGTCCAGATTCCTGACTCACAGAGACTGTAGAATCATACATGTATCTCATTTTAAGTTGTTAAGTTTTGGGGTGATTTGTTATGCAACAATAGATAACTAATATGGAAGTTATCCTTGTTCTTAAGGAATTGACAGTACAGCTGGAGTTAGAACAATAATAACTACAACACAGTGTCACCAGTAATGCCATCTTCAGTGAGCTGGCAGAGGTTTAAATTAGGGACTCGATTCCGTGACTGTGGCATTTTAATTCTAGTCCCAAGCTAACTTGATTTCTGTCCTTACAGATTTTTCAGCTGGAAGCTCTTGAGCAATTCTGTCCCTTTAGTTCTTACCCATATTCCAACTGAAAAGAAGAATTATGATAAATATTGTAATTGCCCTACTGGATGCCAAGTTCCTTGAGGGCAGGAAGGGTATTATGTATTTAGTGCTCTCTCATAGCACTTAGTCATGCCCTTTCATAGAAGGGGAGGGCTCACTAAGTATGAATGATCAACTACATTCTCACAGTTAGTAAAAGAGCAAGAGCAAAACACACACAAAAGACCTCCGAATTTCTTGAAAGACCTGAGAATTCTGGTGCATGTACTGGAGACAGGGTGAGGTGGGGAGCTGCCAAATCAGCCCAACATGGCAACATGGGGCTCTGGTGAAAACTCATGAGCCAAACATAAGAAACACTGGAAGACATCAATAGGTAATAGTCATTGTGACTCTGTGTACTTCCTCTGAAGGCTTTCCAGGATCACTAATACAACAGTTTTGAGTATTATTTACTAACTACAGTAGATGGTGCCTATGTTCTTCCTGTAATCCCGAGGTACCCACCATCACAGTGTATACTAGAGCAACATACTGCAAGCACCCACAACTCCCCTTGAGGGATTCAGCCAGCAGTGCAGGTACAGCCCTCAGCCAAGGACCAAGTGAATGGGAGGAAGACCCCCCATGCATCCTTGCCCTCTTTCCATGGGATGACACTGAGGTGTGTTCTGTGCTATCCTCCAAAGCTCCCCAATGGCACTACCCCACTAGTCACAGGGGTGACCCACTCAATAACACTTCCTTGGGTCACACCAAAGTAGACTACCTGGACTCAAATATTTGTCTCAAAGTGAGCTTCTGGAGAAACCCAACTTAAGACCCTAGTGGACGAATAAACGAAGATAGGGGTTTACGTCCGAGTCTTGTTGCATTGGTCCCGCTGAGGCTGTCTTTCTCAAGTCCCTCAGGATCTAACTTGGTAGAGTGGGGTGCAGTGGAGAAGGTTTGGAGGGGCAGGACTTGATTGCAGACTTGCTCCCCAGAGTGGGGTGAAAACTGGGGACGAAGTTCCAGGTGCTGGTGCTGCGAGAAAATCAGTAGCTGAAAGGGGTGGCAACAAGAGGTTATAGTTTCTGTTAGCAGTTGGCTTCAGAGATCTGACTGCAGGAGTCCAGTACTCCATCAGATGGGAGGGCTCAGTGATGGTGAATTTGGGTCATGCATGGATATCCAGACAGCCAGGGGACATTGTCTGCAGGGAGCCGGACTCAGGCATTCAGTCAGGGTCTGAAGGAGCCTTCCACTCTCCGAGGCTCAGGGAACAAAGCAGGGCCCCAGTCCTAGAGAGACTTTGGCACGGATGCAAAACAACACATGGACTCAGGAAACAGAAACAAAAAAGAAAAGAGTCTAAGACGAGGGCTGTGGAGATAGTGAAGAGCATGGACTTTGGAATCAGAGGCTCCTTGTTTACATCCTAGCCTACCAGTTTTCTGGGAGGCTGACTTTTTGGGCAAGTTGTGTAGCCTTTCTGAGCTCAGTTTCCTCATCAGAAGAATGAAGATAATGCCTCCTCCTTCACAAAGTTTTGGAAGGATTTTCATTTGTGGCTGAGGAAGCAGGGCCGACCCGAGGCCACACGTGCTGCTGCAACCAGAACTGACTGTGAACACAGAAGGTCATGGTGTTCAAGAAACATGAACGATCAAGGAACCCTATCATAGCCTTTCTTGGTCATGGTGCTTCTCTGTACCAGGCAAACACTTTTGCTGAAAATGATGCATTCCAGACAGAGGAAAGAGGAAGCAGCGCGACTAAGTCATGCCTGGGGATGTTGAGCAGGAAGGGCACATCCTGAGAACAACAACGTGCGTGCGCATGCGCCTGTAGTGGAGCCGGGTGTCAGCAGAAGGAAGGGAGGCCAGGGAGAAATAAGGCTGGAGATGTGTGCAGGGTGTCCACTCGTGCTGTGCAGGGTGTCCACTCGTGCGTTCCCTACCGGAGACTTCACAGTGAATCTAGGGTGATGGGTAGGGACTTCAGATGCTTCCTGACTAGGGTCTGGTCTGATTGGCCTGAGACCGGCTGGGATAGGGTCTGCAAAGAGCCCCGCATGTGAGGCCATGATGACCTGGGGCAGGGTGACGGGTACAGTGTTGAACTCCCGGCAAGGCTCAAGTACTAACCCATTAAGGTAGACAGTGGCCAGCATGCTGGGTGGATTTCAGTGCCTGCTGAGTTTCACCCTGGTCTCCAGGGATCTGTCAGATAGCACCAGAGTACATATCTATGGGTGTGCCAGGTCGTAATTAATGCATAAAACTTGTGTTTTATTTCTGAGACACACTTATCAAGATAAATTTGTATTGGGCCTATTAGAAAAGAGGGGAGGTTACAAAGAGCAGAGGAGTCTTCTGAGAAATGTGACTAATCACAATACTTATCATGCTTGTATCAAATATCCTTAAACTGACCTAGAAATCTAAAGGAGAAGGATATCATGTTGTACTTTTCTCAAGAGAAAACTGCTTGCCTTATCTTTGGGTTGAGAGACCTTTTTTTTTAATGATGCCATCTTCCCAGTAATTTTTAGAATATTGACAAATGAAACCGTTGTTAACAGCTAGAAATCAACACAAAGCTTGGTTTCTTTCAGGAGAGGTGGGAGAAGATTTAAGTCACCCCACCAAACCCCATCTCTGCCCAAGCAAGGTCCAGTGAGGTCCCAGAGGGGTGATAATGCTCCTGCTTTGGCCTTTTGACCTCCTTACCCCTTACAGCTCTTGAATGACAAAAGCCCAAAATAGGGTAACTTCTAGTGCTTCAAACGGCTGCAGCTATAATCACCCAAACCAAGCCCAGAAAGGTCCCCAGTAACACTGGGGAAGTACAAACGTTTATTTTTAAATAAATTACTTTTTTCTAGTTTAATCAAAAAGCTTTTATAAAGTTTGTTTGTAAACCATAAGCAAATATAGTAATCTCTGAAGGATTTGGCAAAGATTTACTTTTTTCTATTTCCAGTTTGTTAAAGCAGACACAGATTCGCTTAAACTAACACTGACTCTAAGGGCCCCCAAAAGTTCAGCAAAAGGATAAGATTAAATACAGCAACCCACAAGGGATGGAGAGTCTGAAACAGACTGAGCTGTTGTTTCCCAGAAAACTGATACTTAACTGGTACTTAACAGTTGGAAGTTTTAAGTTGTTACACTGTAAAAGGAAACACATTTTATTGTATAAACCTATGCTGTGGAATTTGTATTTGTCCCTTGTTTTTCAAGTTCCTGCTTAACATACAGTAAGTAGCAAGGCTAAGATAACAGTCTTTCCTAGACAACCTCCACTACGTGAACCAAGTCAAATTCTGAGTCTTCATCAAAAGGTGCTGATAGAGCTTGTCAGACACCTTCCAGCATGAATCCCCAAACCTGTGGCCAGCAGACAGGAGAGAGCAGCAGGGAGGGAAGACAAACTGTTAGAAATTTTGCTGAGAAAATGCCCCTTTTTTCATAAGACATGGGTCCCTCTTGCAGAGGCTGTGAGAGTTGGATGTTTAAAGTCAGTCTTTGAGAGGTGAGGGGGATATTTTCAGACCAATTTGACCAATCCCATACCAATCAGAGTTTTTCTTCAAATACTTTCAATTTCCTGTCTCAGTATAATCTCTTTCAGGCCGAGAGCTGTTACCCCCTTCCTCCCACACTACGGGTGTCTATTCCAGAAACTCCAGGAACACTGTGGGACTGTGAATGAGGTGGCCTGTCACCGTGGGCACTCCTCAAGTGATGTCACTGATTCTCGTGCTGGAGATCCAGTGGTGTTTCACCCACATCGTGACTGTAAACAGAAATTGAAGGGGGCATTCCCATGACTGCTGACGGGGTCCCACCCAAGGGCTCTGGAGGCTCTCTTCAGGCAACCCGGGTGCTCTATGACTCTGGTCAGCTGGTCAGGGTCTGTGACAAGCAGGAACATGCGTCTAAGTTCACTACTTTTATGTTTTGCAATATGCTTTGTAAAATTTTTAATAAAAGTAAATTAAATATTTAGATAAAAGTCTGGTCCATTTTACTTCCCTCTTCGATTGCCTTCCCCACTTCCTTCCCAGAGACAACCCCAGTAGTATCCTCAAGTATGTGATTTCTATTTATTATCTATATATTACCTATCATCAATGTATATAGTGCTTTTTAAATTTAAAATAAGTTGTATCATACTGTTTGAGTTATTCCCACAGTCTGCTTTTTTCCTCTCAATGGTATAAATTTTGTTATCTATGTTAATACTCTTAACACATAGAGATCTAGTTCATTTTTTAAGCTGCTATTAATGTTCTTGGGAAAATAAACTTTACTGTTCATTACACTTCTGGTGGATTTTAGATTGTTCCCAACTTTTTATAGCTGTCTCCTGTGCACATATTTGCAGGTTTCTCTAGAGGGAGACTTACTAGGTTACAAGGAAATTGTTAGCTTTACTGGAGGTAACTTGATATTAAAATAATTGTATTTATTTTCACTCCCTCTAGTAGAATATGCAAGTTCCTATTTTCTACCTCCTTTCCAACATCTCATATTGTCAAGTTAAACGTTTTGTAGACAATCAAGGGATATAAAGTGACATCTAATTTAATTTGTATTTTTCTAAATTTAGGGAGGAAGAGCATATTTTTGTGAATTTTGGTGATTTTGTTTTTCTTTTCTGTGTCTTGTTCATAATTTTTGCCCATTTTTTAAAATTGGGGATTTTGTTTTGTTGTTTATTAATTTTAAATCCTGGTATATATTAGGTACTTTGTAATACATGTTACAAATATCTTCTCTTAGTCCTTGGCTTGTTTTTTAACCAAACTTTAAAGTTAAGCTTTAATTTTGGCATCATTTAAAAATTAGAAGCAAATTTATAAATCTTTTCCTTTATGATTCATGTTCTTTCTGTCTTTAAGAAATTCTGCTTACTTCAAGGTTGTGAAGATAATCTGCATATTTCCTTCTAAAAGTATAAAAATTTCGCTTCATGTATTTTGCTCTTCATTCTTTCTGTAACTTTTCTGTGAATAGGGTGCTCAGTAAGGATTTAGTTTTATTTATTAACATATAGGAAGCTATTTTTCCAATACTGTAATTTTTACAATGTAAATAACTTACTAATTACATGAGTAATTTTATTCCTGATCATTGTTAAAATTCAAACATTTAAAATATGAAGAAATACATTAAACATCACCTGAACACCCACTGCCCTAAGATAGTCACCACTGATATTTTCAACATCATTTGTCAATAGTCCATCCTTTCTGCATTTGTTTACAGCCTCTGTCATACAAGGAGAGGACTTTTCTAGCATTCAGGCAAACAGAATATTCATACTAAATCTGGATATAATTTATAGAATTTGAAGTATCCTGTTAAAGGATCTTCAGGTTAGAGTACATCTTGTGATTGCCTGACCTCATTAAATAGTGTAACTGAAGTAAAAAGAATAGAAAGGAGCATCCTATGAGAAGTCAGAGTTTCCCAGGAATGGCTGGTTCTTCTACGGTTTGGGGAAGTCTGAGAATTAAGAACTGCAAATTTATGAACCCGAGGCACAAGATCTATCAGTACTACTCCCAGCATGTGAAGTTCATCTTGCTAAATGTTTTCAAATTAAGACCATTAGTATTTCCTCTAACAAATAATTTACATCTAATTTTGTTAAATTTAATTTAAATTTACCTTTAATTTAATGTGAACACAGAGCCAATTCCTAGGAAAGCATTGTCTAGCTGACTTCAGTAAATGTGAACACCTGTATCCCTCTATTTTGGAGGTTCTGCAGAAGTCGTTTATCATATTTGACTCCACTGGGAAACAAGCAATCATATTTTTCTTCTGCATACATGAATATCACTCTTCAGTATTTTAATACTTGTTATTCTTCATAAAATTTGTAAGTAAATTCTTCTATGGACATGTTAAAAATACATTTGACATTTGAGTTTTTTAAAAGTTATCAAGACCATACATAGACCATGTTTATTAGCATGTAGGCTGACACTCCTGTTTTCTGACTCTGGGTCCACTTTGATATCAAATGAGCTCTGATGAAGTTACTCAGCTTTTATATAGACATCCTACAATGTACATGGCATGGATTTGTGCAAAATGTATTCATTCATTGCTCATTCATTGTTCCAAAGAGGTTTAAAATGTCTTAAATGAGTAGAATATTCAGTGTGAGTTTAGTTATAAATTGCAGTACTGTATGAAGAGATTCTGAAGCGCTACATAAGGATTACATCCCTCATCCCAAACATAGCCAAGGTGAGAGGTTAAAAATAAGACACATCTCCTGTTATTTTGCCTTGTCTCAGTGTAGCATCTTCCCGTTTTGCCAGTCTAAAACCAAATCAGCAGAAACGAAAACAGCCAGCCCAAGTACAGCCAGCATGTTACCAGACTGGGTTCCTAGGGCTCATGAGTTGTGAGTGTGTGTAGGCCTGGGTGAATTGGAACGTCTTCTTTTCAAGGCACATGCAATTTAGTCAACATAGATAAGGTTCAAGTGCTTGCTGACTGTGTGCTAACTTAATGCTCAGGGAGTTCTTGCTGCTTACTTCAAAATGAACTCAGGCTGCCAAACTATTCTACTGTCTTGCTTGCAGACACTCTTCAGGAGAAAAGAGGGAATTGCCTGTATGTGTGTTTCTGAAAGAACTTCATGGGGTTTTCAGCGGGCAAAAAATTTCCAGTGTGTGGCTTTTTTTGTCTCATCTGAAAGACACTGTGGTTTTCAACTAGCTTAGTGCTGTTACTACAGTCGTTTTACTTGACCTCTTTTTTTCAAGCAGGCATAAGACAAGGCTTAGCTCATACTTTCATGAAAGCTACTCTGCCATCTAAGCAGAACTAACGCTGTTAGAAGAGCATGCAAATTGTCATTAAAAAAAAATCCATAAGCCAGCAGTTTGTTTTGACCACAGTGGCTTTTTGCCTCCTGCTCATACTGCTGAAGCAGCAGCACTAGTGTACTCTGCAAGGCTTTAGCGTTTGGCTCTAATTTGCTGTTCTTCTGATGAGAATGGTGCATTCCAGGACATTTCATTTTGTAGTGTTGCCCATAAAGCTGGATTTTAAGTTTCAAACGATATGGGCCCTTGCTTCGTTACCATCTCTTCTCTAGGGTCCAGTGTAGTATTTTATGGTCAGTGCTCAATTAGGATAGGTTGAGTGAATGTGTGATTGAATAAATGAGAGACTGGACAGATATTTTCAGTCTCCCATGTTCTAAACTAAACGGTGCATTTCAGTCATAGAGGAGGATCTGTGTCAATGCAAAAACGAAAAGATGAGGAAAAGAAGCCAACACAATGACAGGAGCTAACAAGTTCATCATCTCCATATGAAGCTGGTTTAGATCTAAACAGATGTATGTCATAGGGTGTATGTATGTTTGTATTATATGTAACTGTATGATGTATTTAATTATATACACATTCATGCAATTATTTATATGTTTCTATGTATTGTATAGTATATATGTGTGACATGCACATGCATATATGTATCATGTATATACCTGTGTGTATATATATGTATGTCTTAAAGAATTTGCATCAGAGTTCCTCTTAGAAAACCATCTTTGTTTAGAAAAATACCTTGATTATCCACTTGTGGGTGGAAAGTAAGGCCCTGGGGCCATGAATGAAAGAATACAAGGAAGCCAAGTCATAGTTAAACCAATCTGAATCTGAACACTGAGAGACTAGAAGGGAAAGAGCAAAGAGAGAGAGATGAGATTCCACAAGGCTTTGCTTGGGAAAGCTGTCTTGGGAAAAATCAAAGAAAAGAGGCAGAATTCCAAGTCTGGGTTGGCCGGGAGCAGAAAAACAGATGACGACCATGGACAAAGCCCCAAGAGAGATGTGAGTTCAGCAAGAGCAGGGTTTTGGAACTAGAAGTGAGGGCGCGTCTGTAAAATCTCAAGAATTAAAAAGTAAATCTGGGGGAATCACTAGACTTCTTACAGAGCTGGGAAGAAGGCTCAATCATATTTTAAGTAAAATTTAAAGGGTGCTGTTACCTCAACTTATGTCTCTGGGTTCCTTGACACCAGCATAGGATAAGTGATTAAAAACCATCTCTTCATTCCAACACCTCAGTGGCATGTGTGGTCTTCCTAAAGCCCAGGGCTATAAAACAAAACAAAAGCAAGAAAATAAACAAATAAACTAACCCCACAGTCTCTTTCAGGGTTGCTAACAATAGGTATTTGAATGGGTAAGAGCTAGTAGCAACTCCAGTTCTCATTCTGGTGCCAAATCTGAGCAGGAGCAACCTTTCCCACAGGATGGCCCTGAAGCAGGCCTGCACCTCACAGCCCTCCAGCAGAGAGGCCAGGACCAGGCACCAATGGGGCAGACAGAGCATGTGGCAGACTAGTCAAAAAGCTCACAACCTGGGAGTGAAGCCTTTCTACTGGTTTTCATAAGCCTATCTTAGTTAATACATTAAAATTACAAGGCGATGTTTACTTGTACGTATACATGCTCACTGTTCCCGTTTCACCAGAGGACCACAGCTCAAGCTTGCTCAGCACTAGCAGAGCATGATTCTGAGTGAGGAATTATGATTTCCTGGGTTGGACATGGCTCACTGGACACCATTGTCCTTCGCTACAAAAGGTTGATTGTGAAATGTTTACAAAAGCACTTTGAGGAAGAGTTCAATGTCTATTTCTATCTTGATGAAAATGTGGGGGAATCCGTGTGAGTGGTGGCCGAGTCCCCTGGCAGAGGGAGAGGGGCAGGGACACCTGCTGTGTCCTTACCATGAGCCCTTCACTGGGGCTCCTTACCGATGTCATCGGTACTTTCTGAAAGATAGCATGGCAGTGACAAAGTTTCTGTGGTGATGTAATGTCTTATAACTTAATGGGATGGGTGCCAAGAGTATGTGTTTATCAAAAGGCATCAATTGGTACACTTAGATGTGGGCATTTCATTCTTTTTAAATTTTACCTCTAAAGAAATAGAACCATAAACAGATATTGAAGTCTAGTTAATGATCTGCCTGTGAGAGTGTTTAGTTGTGAAATGGTCTTCTGTCTAAAACTTCTTTGAAATTGCATCTGAAAAATCAGATGGCTGGGTGGGTGGATAGAGGAATGGTCAGAAGGATAGATATGTGATAAAGCAGATATAGCAAAACGTTACTTGTGGAATCTAGGTGACAGATACATGAGTGGTCATTGTATAATTCTTTCAACTTTTGGTTGGAACATTTCATAATTAAATGTTAGGAAAAAAAGTGGTACTGACATCTGGCACCAATCTGGCTGCTACGGAAAGCCCAGAAATCTAAGTGCTCTCAAATAAAAGATTCCAGCCAGGCCAGTTTTATAGCTATGTGGGTAAAAGGCATTCTCTTCTTTGCTTTGTTGGACACCATGCACTTCTGGTGTTTCTCCTATTCTCTGGTGGCCCCTTCTCAAGCTCCTTTATTACTTCTTAATGTAGAAGTGTCCTGGAGCTCAGTTCTGGGCCTGCCTTTTTTTCTTTTGCATTCTTTCTCCTGAGATGGTCTCACTGGTTTTTGTGGATTTTGGTACCACCTTTAGGATGGCATTTCCCACAGTGATAGCTCTGGCCTAATCCTCTTTTCAACAACAGACTCTTGAATCCTCCCAGACACTATTCAAGCCCCAGCCCAGGAGTTGCTCTTTCCCTTCGCCTCTCCACCACTGTTCCACTGCAGTGTTCCCAGACCAGGATCCTCCAAGCTGGTCTCCCCGAGACCCACACTCCAATCTATCTAATTGAAGCTGCCGAGGTCATCTTCCAAAAACATCAATCTAATTATATCTCTTCTCTACTTAAAACTCATCAAGGGGTTGCCACTATTGCCAGAATAAAATAGGCAATTCTCCATTTTGTCAAGAAGGTCACAGTCTGGGGCCCCTGCCTGCTTCTCTGTCCCATCTCCCACCACCTCCACAGGGCTCAGTCTTCAGAGCCATATGAGCTTCAACTCCTCCAACAAGCAACTCATTTTCCTACCTCAGGGCCTTTGTATAGGGCAGTCCCTCTTCTTGGAGAGGTTCCTACAATGTTTCCTGTAAATCCCTATTCATTGTTCAGGTCTCAGCTTAAATAATGTTCTTGAGAGAGACTTCCTGACACACCCCTCTATCCCTTGGAAATTGTGCCTCACTCTGTTGTTGTCTCTCATAAAACCTTTATTTTTGTCTCACGGGAGAAGTTAGTGATTAGGGGTTTGCTTGTGCGCTAATTTTGTTAATGTTTGTCTCCAGGCTAGATTTCAAACTCCTCATGGGCCAAGAACCTGTCTGCTGTGCTCATTCCATGTACTCAGCACCTATCACAAGACCCTGGCACTCAGGAGGCAATTAGTACATACTCACCAGTTGAATGAACACAAAGCCAAGCCTCAGGGAGTTGCAGTTGGAAAGGTGATGGACAATGTCACAAATCAATATGGCATCAGGATTCACCATCAATAGGACCTATTTGGCTTACTCACAGATGTCACGAAGAGCCTGTTCAAGACTGGGTGTGAGACTGACAGGCACATGCAGCCTGTTCTAAATCATTCCTGTCCCTTCCCCGGCTCACTTCCCACATGCAGGTGAAGAAAAAGAGAGAAAACAGCAGTACTTTAAATGCTTGCTAAAAAGACTTCTTCCTCAGGTACATACATGGAACACTTGTGAGCAGTCTTCAAGCCCACAAAAATGAAAGGCAAATAGCCTGAACTCAGAGTCACATGGCTGGTCCTTCACTGGCTCTGTAACTCGTTAGAGGTGAGACCTTTTGTGGAGAATCTGATATCTCAGAACCTTGATATGCCCTTACACCCATGTCACCCAGCTATCAGTATACAATGAGCTAATGTTAGTGAAAGGGCTTCTTAGGGTCTAAACCTGTAGACCACCACATGGCTGTGCTTTACTGTGCAGCTTGGAGATGAGTAAAATATTAGATATACTGATTTTGCTGGTTTTAGCAACCAAAGGTGCTATCACCAGTTGTCTTACCAGTTGTTTTACAATCAGAACAATATTGCTATTATCATATAAAATATAAATAATATAAAAATATAAATAATATAATATAAAAATATAAATAATATAAAAAGTTGATATGCTTTCCACTTAAAGAAGGATACTTAATTATAGGTAGGAACAGGGTAGAAATGACCTAAATTCAGAAACGTTAATTCCAAAATCAGCAATTCACAGTCAAGATGAACATACAACACTTCAATTATGTGAGCATTCAGCTGACCTATAAGTAATAACTTTCTAGGTTATGCCATACTAAAATCCATGTTTTTCCTCACAGTTATGTAATATTTTTTAACAAAACTATAAAAATAATATGTATTTGTAAAAAATCAAATGATACATAAATACAACAGTAGCAAGAGAAAAATCACTCATAAATATCCTCTTTATCTAAGTCAAAAAATTCTGTGAAAATAAATAAAACTTCCAAGTAAATATAAGTAAGTCTTATGAGCAGACATCCCTTGAGAATTTAAAAAAATCTTTCACACATGGTATTATTTCAAAAGACTGTTTCCACATTGCAAAAAAGCATGCACTTGTGTTTATGATCCATTTCCAACGTATTACCTGTTAGTTTTTTCAGGGTAAACAGTTTGCCAAAGTGCATTTGCGAAGACCATTCTCTTTGGTTGAGCAATAAGACTAAAATGTCCATCAAATATTTCCAGTGACTTTACAATAAATAGAACAACTAAGAAATACTGAAATTGTTAACAAGGACAATGACATGAGGATCTGCGGTATTTCTTAAATGTGACATGGAGAGAGGCAAGAAAGAAAAGCTTAATGGCATATGCTAACTTTTCAGATTACTAGTAAATACAGACATTATGATAGCTTCGACTTTACTAAGCAGCTGTTCGTCTGCATTGCCACAAGGAAATAGCCAACAATATTACTAATTTCAAATGCCAGCCTGTTAGCAAGAATGAAGCTGAAATCTTGGGATGTTCAAGAAAAGGCAGAAATATGCCAAAGACATTGAGTAAACTTTAAGACGAAATTCACATGAATTATTGGGTAACGCTGGGTTTCCAAATTCCACAGCATAGATCAACCTGCGTGTCAGGTAACACCGGTAAGGAAGGGTCTAGTCCTGTTCTATATCGCCATCTAGTGGCCAATGGTTTCCGCGCTCTTCGGTGCGTTTGCTTTGGGGAGACTAGTCCTAGTTAGCAAGCAAGCTGAGGAATATTCTTTGAGACCCAGAAGGTGAACTAACCTTTGAGTTTTAGTTCCCTTTGGACTTTAAACTGATGGGTAGTCAAGCAAACCTGGTATTTCACCACCTCTGATCAGCCAGTAGGAAAAAATAAACAGCAGTGACAAGCGGCATCGCTTCCCTTTTCAAGAATTAAAAATGCACGAGGGTGTTAATATTTCCACCGAGTTGCCATCAATAATTAAAATTTAAAATCTCTCTTTGTCCCTCTCCCTGTCTCTTCCTATCTACTTCACGAATCTTCGATGTCACCTTTAAGTATAATGCTGTGTACTTAGGCAAAAAACAAGCCAAGTGCCCTTGCAAAGTGTAGTGAACTGCAGTAGCGACACACTTAGTGGATCCTGACATCAATATGCCAGGTAGCGACCAGCATTAAAAAAACGAAAAGATCTATTTTTCATTTATTTGAAGAGTCTGTATAGTGTTTTCCTCCGTAGGATTCCATTTGCATGAGGTATCTAAGACAGCCAAACTCAGAAGCAGGGGTAAGCATGGTGGCTGCCAAGTGCTGGGGCGAGGGAGAAACGGGAAGATGGTCAAGGGTACAAAGTTGCAGTTATACAAGATGAATAAATTCGAGAGATCTGCTGTACAACGTTGTGTCTGTAGTTAACAACACTGTATTGTGTACTTAAAAATTTGTTTAGAGGGTAGATCTCATGTTCTTACCACCCACACAGAAAAAGATCATTAAGGAAGACTATGAACAAAAGAAAAAGGAAAGAAAGACAAGAAAGACTAGACTAGGATCTAAAATGTCAGAGTGCTTTTCACAGGTAAAGTGGATATCACTCTGTGAAGCTTCTGCTACATGTGTGTGTTTGTGTTACTAGGTAGGGCATGATGGGAAGGGCTTCCAGTCTGTGGGTCAAGTTCAAAAAAGTTCAAAACTTCTGCTTTATTCTCCAAAAATTCAAACTGAAGTTAAATCTATGTAGTACTTCAAATGAAGTTTGTATGTAAACAGCCTTCTCTATTTCTACAAAAGGCATTTTAAGATGTCCTGAGGGAGTAAATGGGACAGCATGAAAGGCACATAAGTGGGAACTCTAGGCTGGCCAGCCCAGCCTCTTCTTTCTCTTTGATGTATAATAAGGCAGGACTGACCTGGAAGCCTCCTTGTGATCCGGCGCAGCCTTTGGACAGGACAAACCTGGTTTTGAGCTCTTATGTAGAAACTTATAGCTGTATGTTAGCCTTTCTGAGTCTCAGCATCCAAATCTGAAAATGAAGCTGATAATTCTCACTGCAAAGGAGCTATTGTGAGAAACAGACATGTGATTATAGACAATGTGCCTGTCAGATGATGGGTGTGCAGTCTAAGTAGTCTCAGGAATAGTAAGAGTTGCCAGTTCACAGAAGCCATCTTAAATTGTGTCTTCCTTTACTGCCCTTGATACTTATATCTTAGAATTGCAAATATGCTTAAAACAATTTGAAACCTATGATTGAGCCTGAACTGTGAAAGGACTTTCTTCTTCTCATTCTGGGACGTCCAGTGAGACCCTTATGCCTGCACCCTCTTACTCTGTTTCCCACAATGCTTAATTTGTTATAATCTCAGTGGACGTATTTTCCTTGCTTCTGCAGTACCTTCTTAATTTTACAGAGAACATGGGCCACTCGTGTTTTTTTCCCCCTCAAAGTGGGATGCTGTCCTGGGGAACTCACCATCCAAACATAACTCCAGCGCCTCATGTGGGCAGAGTCGGTTGTGGGACAAGAGTGAGGATCCACTTCTACTTAAAAAAATTAAGATATAATTGACCTATAACATTATATTAGTTTCAGGTGTACAACACATGGATTTGATATTGGTATATATTGTGAGATGGTCACCACAGTGAGTCTAATTAACATCCATCACCACACAGTGACAATTTTTTTGTCTTGCAATAAGAAGTTTTAAGACCTACTCTCTTAGCAACTGTCAAATATATGATAGAGAATTATTATCTACAGTCATGTTGTATATTACCTCCCAAGACTTACTTATTTTACAACTGGAAATTTGTACATTTTGATCCCCTTTCCCATTTTGCCTTCACCATCCCTGCCTCTGGGTACATCGAGTCTGTTCTCTGAGTCTGAGTCCACTCAGTTTTGTGACCTTCCCTTCAGCTCAGTTTCTTCTCAGTCCATTTCTACATCCCCCTCCTTCCTTCCCCAACCTGCAGCAGCCTTCTCTCAGGAGAAACGGAACTGACAAATTGCTAAAAACGACACACAGCTTGCCTCCTCCTGGGGGTGTCCTGATGAGGAAATAAGAAGATGAATGTGCAAACTGTAGGAACAAGGGGTCGCACCAAAGTCAGACGTTTGCATACTATGAATCCCCTCAAGGTAATGCTGGGGAAGAAGTAAGCTGCTGGGGCTGCCTGGTCTGCTGCTTAGCAGCTGTGACCTTGGGCAAGTTATCAAACCTTCTGAAGCCTGTTTCCTCACCAGTCATTTGTGGAAAATAATACCTCCCATTCACAGCATTCCTTAAGAATCAAAACATGTAATACACGTGGGCACCTTGAAATGATCCTAGCTATAGTAAATGATTGCTGTGGACTGAATGTTTATGTCTCTTCCAATTCATATACTGAAGCCTGGTCCCTAAGGTGGGGCTTTGGCAGGTGAGAAGGTCATGCGATGGAGCCCTGATGACTGGGATGAGTCCCTTATACAAAGAGATGAGATTTCACTCGCTCTCTCTGCTTGGCGAGGGCACAGCAGGAAGGTGGCTGACTGCAAACCAGGAAGAGGGGCCTCGCCAGACACAGACCACCTGCATCTGATTTTGGACTTCGAGCCTCCAGAACCCTGAGAATGAATGTTTGTTATTTAACCATTGTTATATATATATATATATATATAATATATATTATATATATT
Organism: Manis pentadactyla; assembly: GCF_030020395.1. NCBI lineage: Eukaryota > Metazoa > Chordata > Mammalia > Pholidota > Manidae > Manis > Manis pentadactyla. Next base: position 110,166,820 of record NC_080024.1, read on the forward strand.
ATATATAATATATATTATATATAACTGTGGGACTTCAGTTATAGCAGCTGGAACTGATTAAGACAATGCTCAATAAATACCAATGGTTGTCATCACACCATCCCAGAGTTCATGTCTTCAAAGGACCAGAGAGGTGATGCTTAGGTTAAAGTTAAAAATTAAGTTAAAGTTAAAATTTCATACCCTATAATGTCTGTGAGTTGTGCAGAAAATGGGAGAAAAGCAAGGAATTTGGAGCAGAGGAGTCTTCTGATACTACTCTCAAGTCATACCATGCAAGCAATTCCCTGGGTATGATTCTGCTCTGTCCTGGAGCAGTGAATTGCCACATTTACTTGAAATTGGGCTGCAGAGTGGCCACCATGTAACTGACTCCATCAGTTGTCCAGTATTCTAAGTTAACAATCTTTTCAAACCACAGAGGCTGTTTATTACTTTATAACTCTCACTATACCTGCTCACATGTGGGCAATGGCCTCTCCCCCTGAGTTTGTGTGCTGCTTTCAGAGCTGAAGAAGGCAGGGAGGGATTGGGTGTGAGTATGTGGAGGGAAGGACATAGGGAAGGGAGGATGACAGGTGGGAGAAGGGGAGAATGGAGTCTGGGAGAACCACCTTCCTCTTATCGTTTGTTTTTAAAGGGAATGTTTGACAACATGCACTATGTGTACCATTCATAGTTGTACGAGATGATTTTAGGTGGTACACAGCTGAACATTTTAAACTTCATAGTTGCTAACTGTCAGCTCCCAAAAGACCACGAGAAAAACCCCTTGAGCATGCAGAGCTGTTTGTTAGACTTACTGCAAAAATGGAGACCACCACTTTGACAGTTTTAGTTGTGTCTCAGAAGGAAAGTCCCAGGAAGAATATTATTTAATAGGGTTTTGTGGTCTGGGCTCAGGCGGTTGAAGGTGGATCTTTCAGGGCAAGAATGGACTGGGTTGGGCACAGTTTATGACATAATGTGTCAGGATCAGAGCACACCAAGGTAAGTGTCTGGAGGAGCAAACTGCTATCTAATAACAGTTTTCTCAGGTTAGCAAACTATCTGAATACAGTCATCTGAAGGAATTTCCTGAAGCAAACAGTAAAGGTGTTTATTGGTGTATAGTCTATCTTCCTGGGCATGAATTTCCTGGGGAAACAGTTGTATTATGTTGACCCAGATGTACTCAGTTCTCATAATTATGTATTTAGTTAATGAGTATTTGGAAAAATATAAGTGGCACCTCAAACAGCTAATATTACTTAGGACAACACAGGAGTAAATTTGAAGTTGAAAATCTTAGTTGATTCAAAGAAAAACAATTAACAGTATAGGTGGTCCTCAGCCATGACAGAAATTGTGATTAGAGTATATGAAAGACTGAGATGTGAAAAATGCTGTTGAAGCCTGTGAGAATGTGCTGGTGTAGCCTACACTGGAGGACAGTCCTCCCCCCACAGATGAATCCCCAGAGATGCCGAGGGAAGACAGAGGGGTTGGCAGAGTTGGTCACCTGGGCGGGAGGGGGCATGGGCACCCAGGGGCATCTCTGTTTTGCAAGTGAGCTGAGAAGCAAAAAAGGTCCCTTATCTGGAAACTCTGACTTAGTAGAGGGTCTGCTTGGAGCTTGAGCTTTCAAACAGAAAGTAGCAGCTGCTTTTGGAAGATTCTATGTGAGGTAGATGGGCTTCCCAATATTTGCCCCTGTCATTGTGGTCACCAGGCCCATGTGGCCCCCACATGTCAACTGAACAGTGTAGTCAGGAGGAGCCAAGGCTCAGTGCAGGGCAGACCAACCAGAATGTCTTGCTGATGAATGTTTTGGACAAACTGCAAAGGACAGAAGGAAAAAGGCAAGAGAGGCTTTGGGTTTTCTAGGAGCCAGAGAAGCTCCTGGGGTGGGGTTGGTGTAGGGGAAGGAGGAAACATCCCAGTCATTTCAGCCCAAAGTTAACTTGAATTTGAGGAAAGGGACCTTTGAATAGAGAACGGCCTTCCTTAGGTAGAAGTCGCAGAGGCCAGGGCAGAATCTGGTGGACCTGTTGTCCTCGAGTGGCTGCTGAGACAAAATAAAGTTTGGCCCTGAGTCAGAAGGCTGATGGGGTGGGAAGGAGGCAGTTCTTACAAGTCGCTGAGAATCTCACTAGCGGGCTCATCAGTGATGCCAATGTGAATCACTCTGGGACCTAAATTGAGGAGCTTTATCAGCGTTCTACACAAACCAAACTGGCTGGAGCTCACTCCAGAGCAAAACCAGAACTCTGAAAGGACATGTTCAAAAAGCAACCCTATTACCTTTCCCCAAAGACAAGGGCCGAATAATACTCTACGAGTCAACAATTCCCAATTATTTCTTGTGACAGCTGCAATGTTTTCTCACAGCTCTGCTCCCCTCACCAGCTTCCCTGACCGGGGTTGCACGGTGGATGGAGCTGCCTCAGTAACCCCAACCAAAGAAATGTGAAATATTTAGTAAATTCTTTCCCCACCTTTTATGTTCATTTTTGGATGCTGGTGTTAAACTTCTGAGTGTTGTGATAAAAATTTTACACTCTTCTCACTCATTTCTAGGATGAGGGGAGGACACATTTTGCTTTCTGATATGGCTCTCTTTGAAAATGTGCAGTATGATGTTCTTCAAAAAAAAAATTTTTGCCCTGGAAAGGAAAGAATATTATTCCACCTCTCAATACTCACAACACCTCAGACAAGGCCTGAGCCTGAGGTCTATGCATTTGTGCCTGTGTCGCATGGTGTTAGGAAGATCAAGCGATGGAGTAAATGTCGAATTTCAGCACACTGTCAGGGCTGAATTCATGTTACCTGTTAGCTACTGTGTATTATAAACCTGAAGGGAGTTTTTTGTTTTGAAATTCCTGCTTCCCATGGGCCCTGGAGGAGAAAAAGGCCAGAGAGTGGACAGGGACAGGCAAAGAAGGGCACAGGTAAAGCTCCTCAGTCTCTGGGAAAATAAATTGTAAGTTACCTATGTCACCTCTATTCCCCATCAAAGAAAGACCCCAAAACAGAACACCAACAAAAAACAACAAACACACACACACCTCTACTAATGGAAGATAAAAGGAGGAAGATACTGAGGGGAAATGATGAGAAAAACTGATTTCATAACCCTGGGCGTGCAGGGAAAGCTGCCGTTTTGGTGGCTTATTTAAACCAATGGTGTTTGAGCAAAGGTGAACCCCTGGAAAAGCAGAAAAACAGGGTGAATGAATGAGAGTGAGAAAGCCATGCAGACTGTGCTCTAGTGAGGGATTCACAGACGAAATGACACTCCATGAGAAGGTACCAATATTTAAGGAGGTATAGGTACATACAACTACAATTTTGAGAAACATATATCCACATTAATAGCAATTAGAAAAGAATTTGGCATAATTATTCAGTAGTTTTAAAAGATATTTAAATTCAATATAAAAAGTATATAAAGCACTGCAAAGTAATTTAAACATTACTTTAAAATTATTTTAGTTGAGTTAAAATTGTTTTAGTTGATTCCCAGGCTATCACTTTTGATTAGATGTTGCTTCCTTTTATAAAGGCAATGACCAGCACACTGATGATCACAATTAAAAAAAAATTCCACCAGATCTCCTTGGGTGGGATGAGATGCTGGCATGTCAAACTGGGACATGCAGGATGTCACAGGAACTTCTCTGAGGGTCTTTATTTTTAAAAGAATTCCCACCTGGCTCTTCTTCCCAATCTAGTTCTCCTTTCTGGTCCTATAATATCCTACACTTCTCTCAGTGTGGCACTCAATCACATTGTTGATTTGTCTCCTTCCCGTTTAGATAACAAACTGAAAAAGTAGGTGATAAACACTTCTTGAATTAGTGAGTTCAGCAACTGCAATTGGATGCCTAACGTGTGGCAGGCAGGGGGAGCACAGCAAGGAGCATAATGCTCCAAAAGAGCCCTGCCTTCCCAGGACTTCCATTCTAGAAGGATGGGAACAAGGCAGTGGACATTGCAGTGTGTGGAATTGTTGCTGAGTGCCATAGCTACAGATGAGGTAGGGAAGGGTGAGTGAGGGGTGAGAGCTGGGGGTGGGCAGGAGCTCCAGGAAGAGGGGGTCGCCAGCATGGGTGGGCTCCGTGTGTGCTGGGAGCAGGTGCGCGGCTGGACTGAGTGAGTGAGGCAGTTAGAGGGAAGTAGCCAGAGATCACATGGGAGAGGAAGCTGTGGATATGGGTGGTACAGGCCGGGAAGGTCGCTCCGACAACCCGGCCCTTCATTCTGAACGAGCTGGGAGTCAGGGGAAGGTTTTGAGCGGACAAGTGATCGGGTCTGGCTTCTCATGCTGAAAGATCAGGACTGCTGGTTTGGGAATCGACATGAGAAAGCGGAGGCAAATAGCAGGTGATTGTAATGATCCAGGCAGAAAGCCAGGGTGGCCTCTCCATGAAGGGGCTGCATAGGTCAGGGTCTGGGTCCACTGAACTGGCTGTGAAGTAGGGAAGAGAGAGGAAGAGGCGTGGCTGCAGGTGAGCAGCCTAGAAGATGGAGCTGCCTTCTGCGGAGGGGAGCACAGGACGAGCAGGTGTGGTAGTGGAGAAGACCAGGGTTTGGTTTTGGACATACTCAGTTTGAGTGGCTTGTAAGACACATCTTTCATTTTTATCTTGAATTCCCCATCCAAAGTGGAGGGTAGGTCCTGTTTCTTTTTAGTATTACAATCTGATAGGAACTGAGAGTTTACGTAATAGTCTGGCAGGAACTGAAACCATGGAAGATGGGGGAGGGTTTGGGGTGTTTTTGTTTTAACATAGGGAGACAGTTGTATATCCTACAATGCTACCCTTTTCAGCAACTTCTCTCAGGTGCAGTCTCCACCGGCCAGCCAGGACTAGTAATGCTCAGTGTGGCAGGCTTTTGGCTTAAGGTAATTCTGATAGAAAGCTTGGAATTATAAAATGTGTAGGGAAAGCTTGGAATTATAAAGGGCCTCTGGGAGAGGCATCCATTATTGGCTCAGTACTTCTCTACACGCTCTTGCTGAGTTCAGCTGACCGTTAGGCTCATCTGTTTCTGGACACGCAGCAGTTTCTCTAGTTACATGAGTGATTAAACAGGGCACAGTGGAGGGGGAATAGTTTGTTTGCTGCCTGCTCAAGTGCTAGGACCTTGACCCTGGGTCCCTCTCCTGTATGGCAACTCCAGTGCATGTGCAGTTGTCACCTGAGACCATCGCATAATCCCATGCCACACGAGATGAGGGGAACTAGTGCAAATGTGCTGAGGTAGTGTGCTGTGCTGTGAGTAATAAAGCTTTTGTCTCTGACCTGGGAGTCTGGTGTCTTCTGCCAGGATCCCCAAAACAGTAACGGGATAACTCCACAGAGTGTAAGCTGGGTAGAATTCAGACCCATCACACTTCTTGACAGGCCTAATCTCTCTCAAAGGAGTTGTCTAAAGCCCCGTTCTGGGAGGCAGAGTTAATTTGGGGTAAAACACAAAGGGAATCAGGGCAGATGCCCCCGACCCAGTGGAGAAGTGCTCTATTTCCTGCTGGGACTTGGCCTCTGAATCAAGTACTTCATGGGGAAAAATGGAGGAAATTGACTACTTGGAACTGAAAGGATCAGGCTATTTTTCAATTTATTTATACTCCTCTACTCACTTTTATTTATACAGGGGTAAATGAGAGTCCTTCCTCTAGTCCCTTAGGATTGAGTGCAATGGGGACAGATGAGGGTAGGGCAGCAGATAATGACTGCTGAAAACAGGGGAAATGATAGTCCGCTTTGGCTTAGGGAATGCACAGGTAGCGAGGCCACAAAAACGCAGGACCTTTATTTTTATAGAGCCTCAGTCTGCATTTATTTTTAAGAAATTTAAGACTGCCTAGGCCCTGGAGTGCTGAGCCTTTCCTGTTCACATTCGTTACTCTGGAGCCTACCTCCCTCCTCTGGGGAACCGATGCTGAGAGAGGGACAGGCCAGCAGACAGCCATAGTGCTGGGGGGAGTTCAAAGGCCGAGAAGAGTCACTGACTGTCTAAGGGAACTCCAGAAGGGGGAACCGTTTCAGTAAGGGTCAACCTTTCAAAAACTACTAATTTACTGAGGTCTGAATTCATGAAGTATTGCCAATCTAATCTTTATACTATGTGTAATCTCTCTACCTTCTATTGGAGCTCATCTTTTTGAGTAGACATCAGTGATGAGAAAAGGGAAGGAAAGCATGATGGTGCTTATCTGAAACCATCAATACAAAGAGCAGACACATTAATTGATATTGTAGCGATAGGTTTGAGTGAGGTATAGTGAAATATCATTATTTATTTATTTATTTATTTATATTTTATTTTATTTTTTTTTTTTTTGTGAGGGCATCTCTCATATTTATTGATCAAATGGTTGTTAACGACAATAAAATTCTGTATAGGGGAGTCAATGCTCAATGCACAATCATTAATCCACCCCAAGCCTAATTTTCGTCAGTCTCCAATCTTCTGAGGCATAACAAACAAGTTATTACATGGAGAACAAATTCTTACATAATGAATAAGTTACATAGTGAACAGTACAAGGGCAGTCATCACAGAAACTTTCGGTTTTGCTCATGCATTATGAACTATAAACAGTCAGATCAAATATGAATACTCATTTGGTTTTTATACTTGATTTATATGTGGATACCACATTTCTCTCTTTATTATTATTATTTTTAATAAAATGCTGAAGTGGTAGGTAGATACAAGATAAAGGTAGAAAACATAGTTCAGTGTTGTAAGAGAGCAAATGTAGATGATCAGGTGTGTGCCTGTAGACTATGTGTTAATCCAAGCTAGACCAGGGCAATAAAACATCCACGGATGCAGAAGATTTCTCTCAGAACGGGGGGGTGAGGTTCTAAGCCTCACCTCTGTTGATCCCCAATTTCTCACCTGATGACCCCCCTGCGACTGTGCCTGTCTTAGGTTGTTCCTCCCTTGAGGAATCTTACCCGTCTCTGGCTAACCAGTCATCTTCCGGGGCCATACAGGGAAATGTAAAGTTGGTAAGTGAGAGAGAAGCCTTATTGTTTGAAATGGTTAGCTTTTTATTTCTTTGCATATTTATGCCCTGTAGCTTCTATGCCCAGCATTTGTCTTGAGGTATCTTTACCACTTGGAAGAATTATGATACTCGGTAAATTTGGTATGAGGCACGAATTCTATTTAAGGGTTGTAATTAGGAAGGAAGAAGAAAAGCTATAGAAGTAGCAGGCGGAAGAAAACATGGGAAGATTGATTATTCCTTTGACATATCTTCTTGGAGAGTAACTTCAGCATGTTTAGGTTTTAAGCTACTACTTAAATTGCGCACACACATTAACATAATAGGAGTATAGTTACATAACCAAAGCATATCTGTAATTACCAGCCATCTCCAGTGAAACCAAGAAAACCAGTTAGGCACCTTAGGCATTTGTGAAAACTTATCTATGATATGGTGGACATTGTCCAACTGAGCTTGAACAGTCTGAGAGAAATCAGACAAATTAAAACAACCCATTCCTGGGGAATGTTCACATCCCTTATGTTCTTTTAAGAGTAAATAGTCTGTAGTTGTAAGATTTTGGAGCGCTACAATTTGCACTTCTCCTAATTCTTGGTTGAGTTCCAACAGTATAGATCCAGTCAAATTTGTTCTTTTACTGTATCCACAGGCCAGCTTAGATATCTCCTTCTTCATTCCCATGGCAAGTCCAGGAGCTGGTGGGATGAGTGCATCTACAGCTGTAGCAGTGCGTGGATCTTTGTTGGGGTTTTTTGATGATCATCTTCTGGCATGAGTCTTCCAGAGAGAGCTGATGTTGGAAGTTCTCTTTCATATCGTATCTTAGTTCATTCTCAGGGTAGCCCAATTAGGCTTTGGTCTTCTGTATAAATGCAAAGAGACACTTTGCCTACACTTTTATATGCCCTTTATACCCTTGTGTAGAACTCATTGGAGGTTACCACATAGGAAGTGCCCTTTTTTTTGTTTTGTTTTGTTTTGTTTTTGGTATCACTAATCTACACTTACATGATGAATATTATGTTTACTAGGCTCTCCCCTATACCAGGTCTCCCCTATAAACCCCTTAACAGTCACTGTCCATCAGCATAGCAAAATGTTGTAGAATCACTACTTGCCTTCTCTGTGTTGTACAGCCCTCCCTTTTCTCCTACCCCCCCATGCATGTTAATCTTAATACCCCCCTACTTCTCCCCCACTTATCCCTCCCTACCCACCCATCCTCCAAAGTCCCTTTCCCTTTGGTAACTGTTAGTCCATTCTTGAGTTCTGTGATTCTGCTGCTGTTTTGTTCCTTCAGTTTTTCCTTTGTTCTTATATTCCACAGATAAGTGAAATCATTTGGTATTTCTCTTTCTCCGCTTGGCTTTTTTCACTGAGCATAATACCCTCCAGCTCCATCCATGTTGCTGCAAATGGTTGGATTTGCCCTTTTCTTATGGCTGAGTAGTATTCCATTGTGTATATGTACCACATCTTCTTTATCCATTCATCTATCGATGGACATTTAGGTTGCTTCCAATTCTTGGCTATTGTAAATAGTGCTGCGATAAACATAGGGGTGCAATGATCTTTCTCATACTTCATTGCTGCATTCTTAGGGTAAATTCCTAGGAGTGCAATTCCTGGGTCAAATGGTATATCTGTTTTGAGCATTTTGATGTACCTCCATACTGCTTTCCACAATGGTTGAACTAACTTACATTCCCACCAGCAGTGTAGGAGGGTTCGCCTTTCTCCACAGCCTCGCCAACATTTGTTGTTGTTTGTCTTTTGGATGGCAGCCATCCTTACTGGTGTGAGGTGATACCTCATTGTAGTTTTAATTTGCATTTCTCTGATAATTAGCGATGTGGAGCATCTTTTCATGTGTCTGTTGGCCATCTGTATTTCTTTTTTGGAGAACTGTCTGTTCAGTTCCTCTGCCCATTTTTTAATTGGGTTATTTGTTTTTTGTTTGTTGAGGCATGTGAGCTCTTTATATATTCTGGACGTCAAGCCTTTATCGGATGTGTCATTTTCAAGTATATTCTCCCATACTGTAGGGATCCTTTTTGTTCTATTGATGGTGTCTTTTGCTGTACAGAAGCTTTTCAGCTTAATATAGTCCCACTTATTCATTTTTGCTGTTGTGTTCCTTGCCCGGAGAGATATGTTCAAGAAGAGGTCACTCATGTTTATGTCTAAGAGGTTTGTGCCTATGTTTTCTCCCAAGAGTTTAATGGTTTCATGGCTTACATTCAGGTCTTTGATCCATTTTGAGTTTACTTTTGTATATGGGGTTAGACAATGGTCCAGTTTCATTCTCCTACATGTAGCTGTCCAGTTTTGCCAGCACCACCTGTTGAAGAGACTGTCATTTCGCCATTGTATGTCCATGGCTCCTTTATCAAATATTAATTGACCATATATGTCTGGGTTAATGTCTGGATTCTCTAGTCTGTTCCATTGGTCTGTGGCTCTGCTCTTGTGCCAGTACCAAATTGTCTTGATTACTATGGCTTTATAGTAGAGCTTGAAGTTGGGGAGTGAGATCCCCCCTACTTTATTCTTCCTTCTCAGGATTGCTTTGGCTATTCGGGGTCTTTGGTGTTTCCATATGAATTTTTGAATTATTTGTTCCAGTTCATTGAAGAATGTTGCTGGTAGTTTCATAGGGATTGCATCAAATCTGTATATTGCTTTGGGCAGGATGGCCATTTTAACGATATTAATTCTTCCTAGCCATGAGCATGGGATGAGTTTCCATCTGTTAGTGTCCCCTTTAATTTCTCTTAAGAGTGACTTGTAGTTTTCAGAGTATAAGTCTTTCACTTCTTTGGTTAGGTTTATTCCTAGGTATTTTATTTTTTTTGATGCAATTGTGAATGGAGTTGTTTTCCTGATTTCTCTTTCTGTTGGTTCATTGTTAGTATATAGGAAAGCCACAGATTTCTGTGTGTTGATTTTGTATCCTGCAACTTTGCTGTATTCCGATATCAGTTCTAGTAGTTTTGGGGTGGAGTCTTTAGAGTTTTTTATGTACAGTATCATGTCATCTGCAAATAGTGACAGTTTAACTTCTTCTTTACCAATCTGGATTCCTTGTATTTCTTTGTTTTGTCTGATTGCCATGGCTAGGACCTCCAGTACTATGTTAAATAACAGTGGAGAGAGTGGACATCCCTGTCTAGTTTCCGATCTCAGAGGAAATGCTTTCAGCTTCTCGCTGTTCAATATAATGTTGGCTGTGGGTTTATCATAGATGGCCTTTATTATGTTGAGGTACTTGCCCTCTATTCCCATTTTGCTGAGAGTTTTTATCATGAATGGATGTTGAACTTTGTCAAATGCTTTTTCAGCATCTATGGAGATGATCATGTGGTTTTTGTCTTTCTTTTTGTTGATGTGGTGTATGATGTTGATGGACTTTCGAATGTTGTACCATCCTTGCATCCCTGGGATGAATCCCACTTGGTCATGGTGTATGATCCTTCTGATGTATTTTTGAATTCGGTTTGCTAATATTTTGTTGAGTATTTTTGCATCTCCGTTCATCAGGGATATTGGTCTGTAGTTTTCTCTTTTGGTGGGGTCTTTGCCTGGTTTTGGTATTAGGGTGATGTTAGCTTCATAGAATGAGTTTGGGAGTATCCCCTCCTCATCTATTTTTTGGAAAACTTTAAGGAGAATGGGTATTATGTCTTCCCTGTATGTCTGATAAAATTCCAAGGTAAATCCATCTGGCCCGGGGGTTTTGTTCTTTGGTAGTTTTTTGATTACCGCTTCAATTTCATTGCTGGTAATTGGTCTGTTTAGATTTTCTGTTTCTTCCTGGGTCAATCTTGGAAGGTTGTATTTTTCTAGGAAGTTGTCCATTTCTCCTAGGTTTCCCAGCTTGTTAGCATATAGGTTTTCATAGTATTCTCCAATAATTCTTTGCATTTCCGTGGGGTCTGTTGTGATTTTTCCTTTCTCGTTTCTGATACTGTTGATTTGTTTTGACTCTCTTTTCTTCTTAATAAGTCTGGCTAGAGGCTTATCTATTTTGTTTATTTTCTCGAAGAACCAGCTCTTGGTTTCATTGATTTTTGCTATTGTTTTATTCTTCTCAATTTTATTTATTTCTTCTCTGATCTTTATTATGTTCCTCCTTCTGCTGACCTTAGGCCTCATCTGTTCTTCTTTTTCCAATTTCGATAATTGTGACATTAGACCATTCATTTGGGATTGCTCTTCCTTTTTTAAATATGCATGGATTGCTATATACTTTCCTCTTAAGACTGCTTTTGCTGTGTCCCACAGAAGTTGGGGCTTAGTGTTGTTGTTGTCATTTGTTACCATATATTGCTGGATCTCCATTTTGATTTGGTCATTGATCCATTGATTATTTAGGAGCGTGTTGTTAAGCCTCCATGTGTTTGTGAGCCTCTTTACTTTCTTTGTACAGTTTATTTCCAGTTTTATGCCTTTGTGGTCTGAAAAGTTGGTTGGTAGGATTTCAATCTTTTGGAATTTTCTGAGGCTCTTTTTGTGGCCTAGTATGTGGTCTATTCTGGAGAATGTTCCATGTGCACTTGAGAAGAATGTATATCCTGCTGCTTTTGAATGTAGAGTTCTAGAGATGTCTATTAGGTCCATCTGCTCTACTGTGTTGTTCAGTGCTTCCGTGTCCTTACTTATTTTCTGCCCAGTGGATCTATCCTTTGGGGTGAGTGGTGTGTTGAAGACTCCTAGAATGAATGCATTGCAGTCTATATCCCCCTTTAGTTCTGTTAGTATTTGTTTCACATATGCTGGTGCTCCTGTGTTGGGTGCATATATATTTACAATGGTTATATCCTCTTGTTTGACTGAGCCCTTTATCATTATGTAGTGTCCTTCTTTATCTCTTGTTACTTTCTTTGTTTTGAAGTCTATTTTGTCTGATATTAGTACTGCAACCCCTGCTTTCTTCTCACTGTTGTTTGCTTGAAATATGTTTTTCCATCCCTTGACTTTTATTCTGTACATGTCTTTGGGTTTGAGGTGAGTTTCTTGTAAGCAGCATATAGATGGGTCTTGCTTTTTTATCCATTCTGTTACTCTGTGTGTTTTGATTGGTGCATTCAACCCATTAACATTTAGGGTGACTATTGAAAGATATGTACTTATTGCCATTGCAGGCTTTAAATTCGTGGTTACCAAAGGTTCAAGGTTAGCCTCTTTAGTATCTTACTGCCTAACTTAGCTTGCTTATTGAGCTGTTATATATACTGTCTGGAGATTCTTTTCTTCTCTCCCTTCTTGTTCCTCCTCCTCGATTCTTCATATGTTGGGTGTTTTGTGCTGTGCTCTTTCTAGGAGTGCTCCCATCTAGAGCAGTCCCTGTAAGATGTTCTGTAGAGGTGGTTTGTGGAAAGCAAATTCCCTCAGGTTTTGTTTGTCTGGGAATTGTTTAATCCCACCGTCATATTTGAATGATAGTCGTGCTGGATACAGTATCCTTGGTTCAACGCCCTTCTGTTTCATTGTATTAAATATATCATGCCATTCTCTTCTGGTCTGTAGGGTTTCTGTTGAGAAATCTGACGTTAGCCTGATGGGTTTCCCTTTATAGGTGACCTTTTTCTCTCTAGCTGCCTTTAACACTCTTTCCTTGTCCTTGATCTTTGCCATTTTAATTATTATGTGTCTTGGTGTTATCCTTCTTGGATCCTTTCTGTTGGGGGTTCTGTGTATTTCCGTGGTCTGTTCGATTACTTCCTCCCCCAGTGTGGGGAAGTTTTCAGCAATTATTTCTTCTAAGATACTTTCCATCTCTTTTCCTCTCTCTTCTTCTTCTGGGACCCCTATAATATGGATATTGTTCCTTTTGGATTGGTCACACAGTTCTCTTAATATTGTTTCATTCCTGGAGATCCTTTTGTCTCTCTCTCTGTCAGCTTCTATGCGTTCCTGTTCTCTGATTTCAATTCCATCAATGGCCTCTTGCATTCTATCCATTCTGCTTATAAACCCTTCAAGAGTCTGTTTGATTTCTGCGATCTCCTTTATGGCATCTGTGATCTCCCTCCGGACTTCATCCCATTTCTCTTGCGTATTTCTCTGCATCTCTGTCAGCATGTTTATGATTCTTATTTTGAATTCTTTTTCAGGAAGACTGGTTAGGTCTGTCTCCTTCTCTGGTGTTGTGTCTGTGATCTTTGTCTGCCTGTAGCTTTGCCTTTTCATGGTGATAGGAATAGTTTGCAGAGCTGGGACGAGTGATGGCTGGAAGGACTTCCTTTCTTGTTGGTTTGTGGCCCTCCTCTCCTGGGAGAACAGCGACCTCTAGTGGCTGTGCTGCGCAGCTGCACGCAGACAGGGTTTCTGCTTCCTGCCCGGCTGCTGTGGAGTTAATCTCCGCTGTTGCTGTGGCCGTGGCCTGGCTCGGGCAGCTACTCCAAAATGGTGGAGTCGCGTTGGAGCAGGAGTGGCTGGGAGGCTATTTATCTCCGTAAGGGGCCTCCCTGCTCCCTGCATCCCAGGGGTTAGGGTGCCCAGAGATCCCCAGATTCCCTACCTCTGGATTAAGTGACCCGCCCTGCCCTTTAAGACTTCCAAAAAGCACCCGCCAAAACAAAACAATGACCACCAAAAAGAAAAAAAAAAAAATTTTTTTAATTAAAAAAAAGAAAAAAAATTTTTTTTAATTAAAAAAAAAAGGTGGTCGCTCGTTTTTCTTTATTCTCCGGTGCCAGCCTCAGGCCTCTGCCCACCGGTCTTGCTGCCCTGTTTCCCTAGTATTGGGGTCCCTATCCCTTTAAGACTTTCGGAAAGCGCTCGCCAAAACAAAACAGCAAAAAAGCAAAAAAAAAAAAAATGGTCGCGCGCTTTTCTTATGTCCTCTGTCGCCCAGCCTCCAGTGCCCGCTCACTGTTCTTACTGCCCTGTTTTCCTAGTATCCAGGCCCTGCACTCTGGCCCGGATGGCTGGGGCTGGGTGTTCGGCAGTCCTGGGCTCCGTCTCCCTCCCGCTCTGCCTGCTCTTCTCCCGCAGGGAGCTGGGGGGAGGGGCGCTCGGCTCCCGCGGGGCCGGGGGTGTATCTTACCCCCTTCGCGAGGCGCTGGGTTCTCTCAGGTGCGGATGTGGTCTGGATATTGTCCTGTGTCCTCTGGTCTTTATTCTAGGAAGGGTTGTCTTTGTTATATTTTCATAGATATATGTTGTTTTGGGAGGAGATTTCCACTGCTCTACTCATGCCGCCATCTTCCGCCCCTCCTCTGAAATTTCATTTTCTGCCAGTGATTTCCTCAGTGGTTTTTTTATCCAATGGCCCCACCCAGCTTCTCCAGGTCTCCTAGCTGGCCCAAACTGCTACATCGGAAGGCTGAAGAGGAGGATTGTTGTGGCACACTGTGACAAATGACACATAAATAAGCTGATGTTGATTTACATAGTCTGTGCTCTCATTTTTTTTCCCTAAGGAAGAAGGAAATACTGAAATCCATGGCTTCTCTTGACCCATCTGAACTATGCTGTCATCCCAAATAGATGAGCAAAAAGAAAGATGAAATTTGGAGATGCCAGAAGCCACTTTGGTAAGAAATAGGAGACTCTGACTTCATATATACATATAGCACTTTTGGTTTTTTACATAATGTGTCAGTTGAATGAGGAAAAAAAACCTTTATCTTCTCCCATACAAAATAGTCTACTTCATCTCAATTTGCCAAATTTCTGACTTACTCCATTTACTCACAGTTCCAGGTGTCTATCTAAGAGGACAAGCATAATGTCTCAAACTGAAATCTAGATCTTTGACATCCAAACTGGAGTCGAATAATTTACATCATATTTTCCTGTCAGGTCATACCACAACAAAAAAATACATTAATTGCAAACAGTCTCTGAAAAAGGTGTCCTGGAATAGAGTTGGTGAATTAATGGAAGTTTCCACATCATTTAAAAAATGAAGAACACTAATGCAAATGCTTATTATTTCTACAGCAGAGGTTTTGTGGGTAATCACTATTGGCCTGAATCCAAAGATAGAGAGATAATTACTTTCTTCCACAGGGAATGATCTGTTGACAAAAACACTTTCAGTTTTGTTGCAGAGAAGCGGCATTAGGATAAGGAAAATAAGAACCACTTTTCAAATGTTTTGGGAAGGGATGGACTGATGATGGCTTATGGAGGGAAACATTTGTGCTGGGGAGTTTTGAGTAGAGAGATGATCTTTTAGGTTTTGAGCCTTTTCTCTAGGCTCTAGACCTTCTCTGGGTTCTAAGGTGATGTAATCTAACAGGGCTATTTTTTGGAGAATCTGGATGGTAGACATCTGTCCTCCATCAATAGGGCTTTTTTCATGCACTGTCTACTCATGAGACTGGGATGTTCCAGCACCAGCCACATGTGACTGTGGAGCACTGCTATGTGGCTAGTTTGAATTGAGATGTATTGTACATGTAAAATACACAGCAGATTCTGAAGACAGTATGAAAACCATCTCATTAATTTTTAAAAT
Source organism: Manis pentadactyla (assembly GCF_030020395.1). Classification (NCBI taxonomy): domain Eukaryota; kingdom Metazoa; phylum Chordata; class Mammalia; order Pholidota; family Manidae; genus Manis; species Manis pentadactyla. The sequence continues at coordinate 110,182,302 of NC_080024.1, forward strand.
GATGACATGTCAAAGCGATAATATTTTGGATATACTGAGCTAAATAAAATAATATTAAGATCAACTTCACCTTTTCCATTTTTTTTTTACTTTTAACAATGTGGCCACTAGAAAATTTTAAATTAGATGCATTTTTATTGAAAACACTGCTCTAGAAATTCAGAACAATAGAGTGACCATGTGTAAGAAAGGGAGAAGGAATACAGAGAAATAAAATGAGTGTGTGACCTTTGTTCCTACTCTAGGTCCTGAGGGAATTGGTGAAGGAAAAAGAAAATCTTTTCTCTTAGAATTTTAGAGCTAGCAAGGCCATTAAAATGATCTAATCTGATATTTTTCATGCTAGAGAACCTAGGGATCTTTGAAAATAATCCATAGATGCACAGGGGTTTGCAGATCCCAGCTTGAGAAACAGTGATAGAATCCAACAAACTTATTTTGTAAATTAGGAAGCCAAGGCTCAGGGAGGCTAAATGTCTTCAGGGCACCCAGCTGTTAGTGGAGACATCGAACCAGAAACCGCATCCCTCTGACTCAGTCTACTCTCTGGTAGCTTATAGAAATTTTTTTTATAGCAAGAAGATGTAAATTCGATTACTTTATCTCCAAAAACATGTCAGTATACATGGAAAAGTGGTATGTGCCTTTACAGCAAAAGACTAGAGCATACAAAAATAGATGTCAAGTTCAGTTCACTTCCTTTTACTCAACTGCAATGCCATTTCCATATTTCACTTTTTATCTCAAATATTCCTAAAATCCTCATTTGGGTTTTATAATCTGTCTTCTGTCATTTGAATGAACTGCTTAAAAATGTATTCTGATATCTTCTTTTCAGGATCAGCATGTGATGCAAGAGGATTCTATTTCCTTTCTAGATTCCTCTCCTCTTCAAATCCACAAGTTTCCTTTTAAAACATATGCCCTCTACCTACGCCAAGGATTTTCTTCAGAACTACTGTTAAGAAAACATGCGTCGTATAGCAACACTGTCTTATGGCTTCTTTGCAGCTAATGCAGCTAACTGAGAGGTCAGCACTAGACTCTATCTTCTGCTAAACTTCTTAGAGCTTCCTTCCTTAGTAGAACAATGTTTCCTTAAAAAATAGAACTTCCTGAAATGTGCCTATTCCCTGTCCAAACTTCCTATATCTTTTCTTTTGCTTGGTATAGATGAAACCCTATTGTAAGTGTCTGGCAGCCTCTGTCTTCTAAGGAAGTCCAGCCTTTCCATCAAGTTCTTGGTTCCTGGGGCAATTAAGAAAATGACTTTAATTATTAAGCCAGAAAGTTCTCCACTTCTCTATCTTTGTCTACTTTGAATGCGTAAGAATTATTAAACATAAATAGAACTGTCAGCAGTCTTTAAGAGAATCTAAACAACCCATCAGCACTTTTCATTCTGTGTCTACTACTAAAAGAAAATTTCTATTTCAGAATATTTTTGATTACTTTCCAGAAGGAGGATATTATCAGGAAATAGTCTAAAGAATGGACTCATGCCAGGTGAGTAAGTGTTTCTGTTCATTTGGTGATGACTAACAACATTCTTCTGGCTGGTAAGTGTAATAATTTGAAAACATTGTATTGTGTAACCAAAAGATGGCAGTATTAACTCTTCCTGTTTTCTGTTTTAAGACAAAATAGAAAGGTGATCTTGTTCTTATTCCATTTTTCTTTTACTCATCACAAAATGAAAATAATAAGGTTACATAACAAATACGTAAAATATATGTTGATCCTCTTTAGTTCAACACTAGTAATTTGATACAGACAATTCTATGGCAAAAAGGATACAAAATATTTTCTTTTATTTATTTGATAGATTTTGTAACACTGATGATTTTTTCTATTTTTGAACATTTAAAATAGTGCCCCCATCTAGGTGGAAACCTCCTTCCACACATACACAAATGAAGCAACTTCAGCAAACACAACTAACCCTGAAAAACGACCCGAAGACTGCAAAACAGACCAAATACACCAGGTAATGAAGAGAAGACCACACTGAGAAGGACAAAGTGGCGCAGCACAATCGATCAGGACCTAAGCCATTCCCCCATCCCAGCCCATAAGCAGGAGAGAGAGGGAATGGAGAAGGGAGGGGATAAGCACTCAGAAATTCTGTATACCTGACCCTAGAGATCTACTCTGTGAACACGAGTCCGCATTGCATTGGGCTTCGGTGATTAACAGGGCTGGACACCAGGGAAACTTGGAGCACTCTGGGAAGCTGAGATTCCTGTTCCTTCTGGAAGACAGGCATGCTCTGTTGGTCCCACTGAGACCCAAAAAAGAGACAGCAGTTTGAAAGATTTACCAGCAGTGGGATGTGTGCCAGAGGGGCAGGGTTTGGAAGGAGCTGTCTCTGGAGGAGAAAGGGCAGGTGGATGACACTTCCCTAGCTCTCCCTCAGCCTAACTGCTCAGGCGCTCACAGGAGCCAGCTCCAAATGCTCCATCTCTCTCTCTCTGTCAGCTCTCAGAAGCACTTCCTTGTGCACCTGCCTTCCTGGCTCAGTGGTGGACACCATTGCAGGTTGGCAGGCACAGGGCAGCCCCACTCACGATGATCCCAGAAGTGCCTCCCAGTACACAAAAGGCACACAGAGGTGAGCTGTCAGGCTCTGCTGATAATTAGCGACTCGTGGTAGACAAATAGAAAGGTGGCCCTGCTCACAGCCCACCAACAGCAACTGCAGCTTCACCACAAAGGAGACCAAGCACAAGTGAGCAAAGAGCTTTTAGCTTCTGGGTACCACAGAACTCCTTCTTCATAAAGGTATTACTCTCTAGACCAGGATGTGCAGAGGACCTAATACAAAGGAAGAAACACAGAAACCCAGACAAAAGGAGGAGGCAGAGGAATATGTTCCAAACAGAAGAACAAGATAAGACACCAGGTAAAGGGCTAAATGAAATGGAGATTACCAATCTTTTTAATAAAGCTTTCAAAGTAACAGTCATAAAGATGCTCATTGAACTAGGGAGAAGTATTGATGATCTCTGCAAGAACTCCAACAAAGAGATAGAAAATATGAGAAAGAGCCAATCAGAGCTGAAGAATACAGTAACTGAAATGAAAAATACAATGGAGGGAATGAATAATAGATTGCTTCAAGTAGAGGAGACAATAATGAGATGGAAATTAGAGAATAGGAAACCAATGAAGCTGAGGAAGAGAGAGTAAAAGAATCTCTAGAAACTAGAGGATGCTCTAAGAGAGCTGTATGACAACTCTAAAAACAAGATTATCATAATAGGGATACCAGAAGGAGAAGAAAGACAAAGGGGTAGAAAGTCTCTTTGAAGAAATAATTGCTGAAAACTTCCCCAATCAGGGGAAGGAAATAGACACCCATGTCTTGGAAGTCAGAGAGCCCCTAACAAAAGGAACCCAGGAAGATGACACCAAGACATATAGTAATTAAAATGGCAAAGATTAACCATAAAGAGAGAATCTTAAAAGCATCAAGGGAGAGGCAGACAGTTACCGATAAGGGAAATCCCATAAGGCTATCATCAGATTTCTCAGCAGAAACTTTACAAGCCAGAAAGGAGCAACATTAAATGTTTAATGTATTGAAGCCAAAGAAACTACAACCAAGAATCTCTGCCCAGCAAAGTTATCACTTAGAATTGAAGGAGAGATTAAAAGTTTCCAAGATAAACCTAAGTGAAAAGAATTCACCCCACTAAACTGACCCTACAGGCTATGTTAAAGGGAATTCTGTAGATGGAAATGTTTTTAAGCATAAGTATTTTTCATCAGTGAAAATAAGCATACAGTAAAGTCTAGACCAACTACTTACTAAGCAAGTATGAAGTTAAAATAAAAACCAAAGTAATAAAGTCAACTATACACAAAATCAGTCAAGGGGTAAACAAAAGATGTAGCTCATGACATCTTATACATAAGGTGTGGAGGAGGAGGAAGAATAAAAAAGTACGTTTAGATTGTTTTTGAAATACAGCAGCCATCAACTTAATATAGACTGTTACATGTTTAAGAAACTATGCATATTGTGTATATACTATAACCACAAACCTAAAGCCTATTACACATACACAAAATATTTAAAAAAAAGAAATCCAAGTGTAACTCGAAAGAAAACCATCAAATAACAAGAGAAGAGTATACAAGAGGAACAAAAGAACAGAGAAAAACTACCAAACAATCAGAAAACAATAAAATGACAATAAGTACATACCTATCAATAATTACCTTAAGTGTAAGTGGACCAAATGCACCAATCAAAAGACATAGGGTGGCAGAATAGAAAAAGAAACAAGACCTATCTATATGCTGCCTAGAAGAGACTCATTTCAGACCTAGAGACATATGTAGACTGAAAGTGAAGGGATGGAAAGAGATACTTTATGCAAATAATAGGGAGAAAAAATCAGAAGTAGCAGTACTTATATCAGACAAAATAGATATCCAAAGAAAGAAAGTAACAAGAGACAAAGAAGGACATCACACAATGATAAAGGGATCAGTCCAACACAAAGATGTAACAATTGTAAATATCTATGCACCCAACATAGAAGCACCTAAATATATGAAATGAATAGTGACAGGCCTAAAGGGGAAAATAAACAGCAATATCATCATATTAGGGTATTTTTAACACCCCACTTATATCAAAAGACAGATCATCCAGACAGAAAATAAGTAAGGAAATAGAGGCACTAAATGACACACTGAATCAGATGGACTTAAGACATATCTACAGAATGTTCCACTCAAAAGCAGCAGGATACACATTTTCCTCAAGTACACATGCAACACTCTTCAGAATAGATCACATATGAGGATCTATGTACACAAAAAGAGCCTTAATAAATTCACAAAGATTGACATTGCATCAAGCATCTTTTCAGATCACAATGAAATGAAACTAGAAATCAATTACACAAAAAAACCCCACAAACACATGGAAGCTAAAAAACATGCTTCTAAATAATCAATGGATCAATGAACAAATAAAAGAGGAAATCAAACAATACATGGAAATAAATATAAATAGAAGTACAACAGTTCAAAATATGTGGGACACCACAAAAGCATTTCTAAGAGGGAAGCACAGAGCAATACAGGCCTACCTCAAGAAACAAGAACAATCCCAAATAAACAGTTTAAACTCACAACTAAAGAAACTAGAAGAAGAAGAACAAATCAAACCCAAGGTTAGCAGGAGGGACATAATAAAGATCCAAGCAGAAATAAATAAAATAGAGAATAAGAAAACAATACAAAAATCAATGAAACCAAGAGCTAGTTCTTTGAGAAGATAAACAAAATAGACAAATCTCTAGACAGATTTATCAAAGAAAAAGAGAAAGGACACAAACAAAATCAGAAATGAAAAAGGAGAAGTTACAACTGACACTACAAAAATACAAAAACTTTTATGAAAAATTATATGCCAATAAATGGGACAACCTAGAAGTAATGGGCAAATTCCTGGGAAAGTACAACCTTCCAAGACTGACCCATGAAGAAACAGAAAATCTGAACAGACCAATTACCAACAACAAATTTGAATTGATAATCAAAAAACTCCCAGAAAACAAAAGTCCAAAACCAGATGGCTTCACAGCTGAATTCTACCAAACATTTAAAGAAAAGCTAATACCCATCCTTACAGTGTTCCAAAAAGTAGAAGAGGTGGGAATACTTCCAAACTCATTTTATGAACCATCATTACTCTAATACCAAAACCAGGCAAAGACACTACAAAAAAAGAAAATTATTGACCAATATCCCTGATGCACATAGATACAAAACTACTCAACAAAATATTACAAGCTGAATTAAAAAATACATCAAAAGGATCATCCATCATAACCAAGTGGGATTTATTCCATGAATGCAAGGATGGTACAATATTCATAAGTCAGTCAGTGTGATATACCACATTAACAAGAAGGAGGATAAAAATCATATGATCATCTCAATAGATGTCAAAAAAGTATTTGACAAAATTCAGCATCCATTCATGATAAAAATTCATAACAAAATGGGTATAGAGGGTATGTACCTCAACATAATAAAGGCCATATATGATAAACCCACAGCTAACATTATACTCAGTGGCAAAAAGTTGAAAGTTTTTCCATTGAGATCAGGAACAAGACAAGGATGCCCAGTCTCACCACTTTTATCAACACAGTAGTGGAGGTCTTAGCCACAGCAACCAGACAACACAAGGAGATAAAAGGCATCCAAATTGGAAAGGAGGAAGTAAAACGGTCACTATTTGAGATGACATGATACTATATATAGAAAACCCTGAAGATGCCACCAAAAAACTATTAGAAGTAATAACTGGATTCAGCAAAGTTGCAGGAATCAATCAATATACAGAAATCTGTTGCATTCCTATATACTAACAATGAAGTAGCAGAAAGAGAAATCAGGAAAGCAATTCCATTTACAACTCCATCTTACAACTACAATTACAAGAAAGAATAAAATACCTCAGAATAAACCTACCCAAGGAGGTGAAAGACCTTTACTCTGAAAACTATAAGACACTCATGAGAAATATTAAAGAAGACACAAATAAATGAAATCTATCCCATGCTCATGGATAGGAAGAATTAATATTGTCAAATGGCCATCTTGCCCAAAGCAATTTACAGATTCAATCCAATCTTTATCAAAATAACTACAGCCATTTTTCAGTGTACTAGAGCAAATAATCCTAAAATTCATATGGAACCACAAAAAACCCAAACAGCCAAAGGAATCTTAAGAAAGAAGAACAAAGCTAGGGTTATTATTCTCCCTGACTTCAAGCTATACTACAAAGATACAGTAATCAAAACAGTATGGTACTGACACAAGAACAGTCGAACAGAATAGAGATACCAGAAATAAACCCACACATATATGGCCAATTAATATATAATAAAGGATCCATGAATATATAATGGGGGAAGACAGTCTCTTCAATAAATGGTGTTGAAAAAAACTGGACAGCTACATGCAATATAATGAAGCTGGATTACTGTCTAACTACATACACAAAAGTAAACTCAAAATGGGCTAAAGACCTAAATATAAGGCATGAAACCATAAAACTCTTAGACAAAAACATAGGCAAAAATCTCTTGAATATAAAAATGAGCAAATTTTTCCTGGACATGTCTCCCCAGGCAAGGGAAACAGAAGCAAAAATAAATAAGTGGGACTACATCAAACTAAAAAGCTTCTGTACAGAAAAGGACAACATCAACAAAACATAAAGGCAACCTACTGTATGGAAGAATATTTCTATATATAAAGAATATATAAAGAGCTCATATGACTTAACAACAACAAAAAAAACAAGTAGCCCAATTAAAAAATGTGCAGAGGACCTAAGTAGACTTTTTTCAAAGACGAAATACAGATGGCCAACATGAAAACATGCTCCACGTCGATAATCAGCAGGAAAATACAAATAAAAACCACAACGAGATATCACCTCATATCAGTCAGAATAGCCACTGTCCAAAAGTCAAGAAATAACAAATGTTGTGAGGATGTGGAGAAAAGGAAACCCTCCTACACTACTGGTGGGAATGTAAATTTGTCCAGCCACTATGGAAAGCAGTATGGAGGTACTTCAAAAAACTGCAAATAGAGATACTATATGACCCAGTAATTCCACTTCTAACAATTTTCCCAAAGAAAGCAAAATCTCTGATTTGAAAGGATACACACACCCCTATGTTTCTTGTCACATTATTTACAATAGCCAAGATATGGAAGCAACCTAAGTGTCCATCAGTAGATGAATGGATAAAGATGATGTGGTACACACACACAATGGAATATTATTCAGCCACAGAAAGAAAAAAATCCTGCCATTTGCAACAACATGGATGGACCTAGAGGGTATTATGCTAAGTGAAATAAGCCAAGCAGAGAAAGACATATACCATATTTGTGAAATATAAAAACAAAACAAAATAAAATGAACAAAGTAGCAGTAGACTCATAGACACTGAGAAGTGACTGGTAGTTCTACCATGGGGAAGGGGCTGAGGTGGGTGGGTGGGGAGGATGAGGGGGATAAAGAGGCACAAAATGTCAGTCATAATAATTGTTGATGCAGATGGGCATTCAGCATGCAAGATATAGTCAATGGTTCTGTAACATCTTTCTATGTTGGCAGATAGTAACTGCACTAGTTGGGGTGACGATTTAATTATGTGTGTAACTGTTAAATCACTGTGTTATATACTGGAAACCAATATAATATTGTATATCAACTATACTTCAATAAAAAATATAAAATAAATAGTGACTCCATGCTACTTCCCAAATGACAGAGAATAAGTAGGTTTCATTGAATGGTATAGTTCATGTCTATAGAATATGTGCCAAGAGAGTATTGAATAAGGTAAAACTCAGTAATAGTGATAGTTCATTTCTTTTTAATTATACTTTCAGAAACTATTTCCCCATTCAGCCCATTCCATCTTTTCTTAAGCATGTATATTAATTTATCCTTCAAAGCACAGCAAATTTTTTCTTTTATAATTTTACTTTCTTGTAAGATAGGCCATTTAATGATCAAAGCAAAATGCAGTCATACAGAATATTACTCCTAGACAAATGCCCCATGTTAATAGAAAACTATACTGTCTGGCAGAGCCAACAAATAATTTGACACTTACTGGCTTGCCTTTAAAAATGGTTTCAATTCAACCACTTCATTCATGAAATCAGGTGGCTACATACAAAGCAAACATCTGTGCTGAAACATTGCATGTTGTAGTCAGATGGTACTGAATTTATGTCTAGACCTTGCTAGGCACTGTGATTTGGGTCAAATTACTCAATTTTGGACAAGTTTCACCCTAAGGAAAAATGGTGATAAAGTACTCAATTTGTAGGCTTGTGAAAATAATGTGAAGCAATCAGTGTATGTGAAACTATGTACACTGTGTCTAGCAAACAGCAGGCAATGAACCGAAGCCCTCTTCCTTCCTATTAAGAAAACATACATGTATATCTACCAGAACAGTTGTTTGTCCAGTAGAAGTATAAATAACTATATTTGTACAAGGTATTGTGTTCCTTTATGAACAAATATTTAATTTGTTTACATATTCCATATGAATTATTGTTTAAACTATTCATTCAGCAAATCCTTTATTAGTAACTAACATTTATTAAGTGCCAGGGCCTATCCATGGATTGACTATAATCCTCATAGCACCCCTCTGAAAAGATACTATCATCCCTATTTACAGCTGGGGAAATGGAATCACAGAGCAAAATAAGCTGTCCAAGGTCACACAGCTAATAATATGGGAGACCTGGGACTCCTGGAAAGATTGGAAGTGTGGCTTGCATTGCCACCAACAGCATACAAAGGTTTTAATTTTTTCACATCCTCACCAAAACTTGTCTTTTTTTTCTTTTGCTAATAGCTATGATAAAGATGTGAGGTGATATCTCATTGTGGCTTCAATTTGCATTTCCCTGATAAGTGATATTCATGTTGCTTCCACATCCTGACTGTTGTGAATAATGAACATGGGAATGCTGATTTCTCTTTGAAATCCTGATTTCAGTTCTTTTGGATAAATACCCACAACTATGATTGCTGGATTAGGTGGCATTTCTTTCTTTCTTTTTTTTTTTTGAGAAACCTTCCTACTGTTTTAGTGGCATTTATGTTGTTTCCACATCCTGACTATTATGAATAATAAACATGGGAGTTCTGATTTCTCTTTGAAATCCTAATTTCAATTCTTTGGGATAAATAAATGAAATAAAAGTTCATATGCCTGTTGGCAATTTGTATGTCTTCTTTGGAAAAATATCTATCTAGACATTAAACTATGTTTTAATTGGGTCATTCATTTTTTTGCTATTGAGTTTCATGAATATCTTCCATATTTTGAGAATTAACCTCCTATCAGATATGTGGTGTGCAAATATTTTCTTCCATTCTGTAGGTTGCTTTTCCACTCTGTTGATCACTGTACTGAAACTTTTTAAGTTTATGGTAGTTCCATTGTCTACTTTTGTTTTTGTTGCCTGTGTCATATCCATGAAATCACTGCCAAGACCAATGTCATGAAGCTTTTCTCCTATGTTTTTTCCTAGGGGTTTTATAGTTTCAGATCTTACATTCAATCTTTAATCCATTTTGGATTGACTCTTGTGTATGGTGTAAAATAGGTGTCCAATATCATTCATTTGCATATGGATATCCAGTTTTCTAATATCATTTGTTAAAAGACTACCCTTTCTCTATTGTATATTCTTGGTACCCTTGCTAAAGATCATTTTTCTTTCTTTTTCCTTTTTTTTTTTTTGATCATATGAGGGAGTGGGTTTGGGCTTAAAAAGAAGAAAGCATAGAAACCTCTAGGTTGAGAGAGAAAGAAGAGTTGTTTTTAAAGAATATGTTTAGGAAGAGCCAGGGTGACCTTTACTGTTGAGACATTAACACAGTAAATATCCAAGATTTTTAAAAATTAAGAAAAAGAAGGCTAGATCTGCATTGTTGTATGCTGTTGGTGGGAATGTAAACTACAACAACATTAGGAGGACTACTTAGTATATCTAGTAAAACAATTCAACAAACTCACAACTAATTAAAAAACTCAGCAATCTCACCTCATAGAACCAATCCTTTAGAAATACAATGACTATATTAGCTATATGTAATTAATTATAAGAACAGCAGTATTTGTTTGACCCTTACTACGTGGAATATTCTATTTGAATTCTTAACATGTATTGAAGAATCTTCCCAACAACCCTTAATGGTACATATTATTAAATATCTATTTTAAAGGATAGGGAAATAAAGGCACTGAAAGATTAATTGTCTAAGATCTCTGTAGCAAACAGTATTTCTTCAGAAATGATTGCAACGATATTTCCCATATCACGTGCTCTTTCAGAAACTTGCTATTTCCCCACCAAGAGGTAGAGTCTATGTCCCTACAGGGAGACTATTCTCCATGAGTCTCTCACATTTCTAAATGTCTTGTGGGCATAAGCACTGACAGCCCTTGTTCTGGAATACCTTTTCAAGGATCTTGGAAGGCAGAGCAGAGGGCAAGTTTATCTGCTGAGAGGGATAATAAAGATAATGTCTCCCTCTGGGGCAAGGTCAGGTTGGTCTGCTTGGTAGCTCAGGGTCCCTCAGCAAATCCACTATGAATGTAACATCCACTTGGGCCTCTCCATGTTGCCCCTGTGGGACTTGGTGGCAAGGGGAACTGACACAGACCTGAAGCTCTAGCTCCCTGCTGTGCCACGAGGAATAAAGTTGTTTGTTTCTGACTCAGGAGTCCTGTGTCTTCTGCCAGCATCTATGAAACAGTAACAAGCTTACTTGTTAGCTTATGATCAGGGTGGAAATTCAGACCATTTCCAGTTCTTGACAGTTATGGTGGTGAAGAAAGGATTCTGATGGAGTCATGGCTTTCTGGAAGAGGAAGGGAAAAGGTCTTATTGGCTGGGCTAAATGACATGAGAAGACTTCCTGAGATTTGGTAGTGAATGCTCTTGTCCAAATGGTGGTGGGTGGGGGGTAAGGTTCTCTCTCTGTCTTAACTCTTAAGGAATGTTGGGAGGTGAGGGGCAAGGATGGAAACAAGACTTCCAAATGGTGCTTTGGTTATCACTTACTCTCTCCAGGCTGAAGGAGGAAGGGGTGTAATCTTGCTCTGCAATCCTAGTCAAAAGGCAATGTGGCTTGGCTGCTGAGTCAAAGGGTCCCCAACAATAGATGGTCAGCAGTGAGCATATAGAGTTTTGTGGGGGGGCAAAATTAAAAGTTACTTGGTTGAGCCTGAGGGGGCAGCCACTCAAAAAGGAGATAAATGTGCCTTGCTTACTGGCACAGAGCAAGCAGCTCCCTCCTTTTGTGTCCGCTGATGTACCCATCTCCATCTCCTTAGCCTTAAGCTGCTTTAAGGAAACAAATGATTAGAGGTGGGCCAAGGTCTCCCTGTCCCCAAGGAGAGCTGAAGGCCATGCACACCCATCTAAGTAAGCTGGGGACACTGGTGACACAGAAAGAAAGGCTTCCAACTTTTATAGCTCTGTTGAATAAAGGCACCCAAGTGATCATCACATCTGGTCTTTTAGGGAGAAGGCACTAGAATTCAACTGATAATGTTTGGGCATGGTTCTTAGTGGGAAAAGGAAGCTAACTGGAACTTGTAGGTGTGACCTTTGGGCCAAGTCAATGAGTATTGTTGCATCTATGTTTGAATGTATAGAGGTAATGAGATGTGTTGTGTGCTTGTACATCCCATATGTGCCATAGGGAATCCTGATCTGGATGAGCCACTGGGAAGAAGTGCAGGTGAGTCAAATTTCCCTGCCATTTGGCACCAATGAATGAGTCGGGATTTAGTACAAGTGCCTCTACCCTCTAACATCCAAAGGGTTCACTAATTAGATGATGTCATGTTGGCAGCTTGAAAATCTCAGTCTTAATGAAGCTGTGTCTGCAGGAGTGTATGATAAATCCCAAAAAAATTCAGGGCTCTGCTCACCAAGAACGTTTCTTGGGACTAAGTGGGTAGATTCATGATGATCATTTCCTCCAGTGATCAAGGAAAAATTGCTGTCTGGTCCCCAGGAACCAAAAAAAGGCCAGTATGTTGGTGACAGTATATATCAGTTTGGTATTCTACTTGTTCTTTCACATGGGCTGTGGTAGGCAGAGTTCTACCATGGCCCCATGACCTTCTCCTCCTGGTTTACTCCTATGATGTTTCATGGCAAAAGACATTTTGCAAATTTAATTAAGGTTAATAATCAATTGAACTTAACACAGGGAGATTATTTAGGTAGACCTAACCTAACATAAGCCCTTTAAAGCATTGAGTTTTCATCAGTTCATAGCAGAAGACAACATCAGAAAAAGTAGAAGCAGGACAGGGATTTGATGCCATTGGTTGGCCTTGAAGATGGAGAAGAATGTACAAGGACTGGAGACTGATTTCTAGGACTGAGAGTGCCCCCTCTAGCCAACAGACAGCAAGGAAATTGGGAACCTCAGTTCTACTGAACAAACCCAGATAAGAGGGTGAGCCATGTGAGACCCTAAACAGAGGACCTAGTTAAGCTCACCCAACCTTCTGATTTATATAATAGTGAGTGTATAAACAGGTATGGTTTAATGTCACTAAGTTCACAGTAATTTTTTCCACAGTAATGGAAAAACTAACCTGAAGGTTAGTATCCTTCAAGTGAGGCCCACAACAACTTGCTGCATTAGAAACTGTCCAGCAACTTTATTTTTTTAAGATTTCATTATATAAAATTAATTTTTAAAATAAAAATTGTAAAACACCTACTTTTAAATCGATTTATTTATGAAATGACGTTCTCTTCTAGAATACACACTGGCATTGAAACAGTATAAAGAAGTATAATTGGTATCTACAAAAATTAATTTTGATTGTTCTGCTCCCTCAAACTTTGTGTCTGCACATGTGAAATGAAATGAAATTTCTCAAACATTTTATAGACAGTGATATAAAAAATATACCATGTTTTACTGCTATGGTCTTTATAAAGGGCTTTGCCTTAAAAAAAACTAAACTAAGGTACTAGATAACTCTGCTGTATCTTTTAACAGTTTTTTAAATAAAACAATTTGAGCCAGCAAGGAAGCAACTTCCCTTGTTTTCACATGCCTGTAGGGGAATTTCACATCCTTTAGGAGAAATTTCACTCATTTTTGCAAAAATTAAAACCCCAGTGCAAATGCACAGTAAACTCAAAGCAATATTAAAAAGACCAATATGGATGGCACACAAAAATCGTATCTTTGTAAAATACTAACCAGAATTCCCGATCATGATTAGGTGAAGGGGAGATCCCAGGGCTTCGGGGGTTTAGTCTCTGAAAGAACACCTTTGAGAATTTGTACAACTTTGCTATCAAACTCTGAAGTGCTGAACAAAAATCTGGAATGATTTCTGGAGCTATTGGCAAGGAGGGCAGTGTCCTTACTGACGATACTGCATCCCCGGGCGCCTCTGAAATGGATTGTTTTCAGCGTCACAGCTCGCTCATTGGAGCCAGTCCTGTCTGCATCCACCAGGTAGAGGTTCGTTTTACAGGTGCTATGACCATGGGACCTCTGAGGTCTTACAATCCTGATGACCTCCTGGCCCTGCAAATCTCTGTAATGAATTGATTTTATCAATTCAAATTTCTGACAAAGAGAGGCAAAGGGAGAGGGACACCCCGAGGAACCATAACAACTCCCGTGCTCCCTGGAGGAACAGCCAAGTCCTCTATCTCAAATCAATTAAAATCGAACTTCTCCCTCTGGCCAATCCTGCTTCTACCTTCCTCTTGCAGGTGGTGCTCCCCAATAAGCTCCTGCATAGAATCTCTGCCTCAGAGTTTTTCCCTATAGTAGGGTGAGGGTTGAGGGGTGGTGGGCAGGGGGAACTTGATCATGCATGGCAGGTGTGTAAAACTGATGCGTTTAAGCCCCTAACCACTATTCTTTACTACTTACATTCTCCAAATACTGGCCTTAGTTTCAATAATTGCAAGCAGTGCCTCAAAACTAAAAACTTCAATGGGTCTCTGCTCATTCAAAAGGGCTGACTCTGAGTCTGTTGGCAGTCTTTGGTTCGTCACATGATAAATTTTTATCTTCTACAAGGGCAGAGAGGAGAGGGGAGAACTGAGCTAAGTTCTGAATTTTGTTGAGTAAGGGAGTTGGTTGTGGGATAGAAAGGAGCAGAAAGGAGGTCCTTAGGGAGGTTTCATGGAACTGAAGTCAGTGTTCTAGAAACATACTGGAAGCATCTCTAGTGGAAGACATGCAAATGAAGGGGAGTAACAATGTAGTTGCCATCCTGCATACTAGCGGGCAGGTCTAGAGAAATGGTGCCTTTGCAAAACCACCTAGTGATCAGTTGCTATGACAGCAACAGTAGTCCTCCACTGAACACTCCAAATAAAATAAATGCTTCTCTGGCTTTCATGCCCTTTTTTTTTGCAATATTTTGAGAAATTATTTTGAAGTAAAATATTCAGGGCTTGTAGCCTTTCTTTGGTATGTACTAAAGCAAAGCTCTTTCCCTCTTACATCCTTTTTACATATATAAAACCAATATTTGAGTACTTGTGATTCGTATAGAATTTTAAAAAGAGGATTTTATGTAGCTGACACACAATTAGGTGAACATGACTGTGTCATAAATATTGAACAACTCCTTAGCTGTCTAGATAATTACAGAATTGGATTTCTTTTTGCACTTTGATAAAAATAATTAACTTGTTTATTAAGGTGTTACATGTCTTATTTCTTCCTCCATCATTAGTAAATTTTAAGAAAGTAATTTTTAGTTAACAATTTTGCTTAAATAAATTATTTCAAATCAGAAAGTGGAAGAAATGGAAATGATTATAAATCGATACAATTTGATATCTGTTCTTGTTTGGATAGGCAGATTCATAAGTAAAGCTGTTTTTAAGAGTTTTCTTGTTAGGTACAATAATAGTGATAATTGTCAGTTAAGGAGGAAGTAACAAAGTACTTCCAGGTACTTTGTTAAGCACTTTCATACATAATTTTATTTAATTTTCTAGTTAACTTTACAAGGTAGATGTTAAGTCCATATTTTGCAGATGCAAATTTGGCAGATGTAGGATTTTTGCTAGGGTGATGTGAAAATGCTCATGTAACACATTACCTGCCTAATTTACTGCCAGCACTGTACCTTAGGGTTCAGCCTCTTTGGTGAGAAAGGAACCTACAGAGGTTTAATTTTTATGAAACAGATTTTTGAAGAGAGAGAATGTAATTAGGATTCAGATTATGCTTTTTTCTTTAAACATAGATATGCCAGATGCTTGTTTCTTTGAAAATAGAACTTGAAGTTAATGCAATTCAGCAGACATTTACTCAGCACCCACAATGCTCCAGGCATTAATGATAAAATGAAATCTTGAGAAAGTGTTTTAAGTGTCTTGTTCTGGGACTTCAAAAGCCTGTTTGCTTATGTATTGTTTAAAAATAGATGTATTGAGCTTTAATTCCCATACTAAAAACTTCCTCCAGATAAAGAGTGCAGTCACATGATTTTTAGTGTATTCACAGATATGTGCAACCATCACCACAGTCAACTTTAGGACATTTTCTTCACCCCAAAAAGAAATTTCATAACTTTCAGCTCTCTCTCCTAACAACCCATCAATCCCCCACCAGAAGTCATAAACCTACTTTGTGTCTCCATAGGTTTGCCTGATCTGGACATTTCATATAAATGGAATCATATCCTATGGCTCTTTCATGAAGAGCTTCCTTCACTTAGCCTGATGTTGTCAAGGTTTGTCCATATAGCTCGTATCACTATTTCATTCCTTTTTATGGTCAAATAGTAGGCATATGCCACATTTTGTTTATCTTCATTTCCATGGTTGGATATTTGGGTTGTTTCTACCTTTTGGGTATAATGAATAATGCTGTTAAAAACATTCATGTACAAGTATTTGTGTAGAGATATATGTTAATTTTTCTTGGCTATTTAACTAGCAGTGGATTGCTGGACCATATAATAACTCTATAAAATCTGCCTGTTTCCCACAGTGGTTGCACCATTTTACATTCTCATCAGCAATGTATGAGGGCTCTTATTTCTCTGCATCCTTGTCAACATTTGTTATTTTCCACTTTTTTGATTCTAACCATCCTAGTGGGTGTGAAGTAGAATCTCACTGTGGTTTTACTTTGTGCTTCTCTGATGGCTAGTGATGTTGAACATCTTTTCATAAGCTTGTTGGCTATTTGTACATCTTTGGAGAAATGTCTTTTCAACTCCTTTGCCAATTTTTTAACTGAATTGTTTGCTTTTGTTTTTTGTTGTTAAGTTGTAGGAGTTCACTATGTATTCTGGATATTAATCTCTTATAAGATATATGATTTGCAAATATCTTCTGTCTCTCTGGGGGTTGCCTTTCACTCTGTTGATTGTGTTCCTTGATGCATGAAAGTATTAAATTTTGATGTAATCTAATGTATCTATTTTTCTTTAGTTGTCTGTGCTTTTGTATCATATCCCAACAAATCACTGCCAAATCCCAGGTCATGAAGCTTTTCCCCTGTGTTTTCTTCTAAGAATTTTATAGTTTTAGCCCTTACATTTAGGTCTTTTATCCACCTTGACTTAAGTTTTATATATAGTGTGAGACAAAGAGTCCAGCTTCATTCATTTGTATGTGGCCACCCAGTTGTTCCAGGATCACTTGTCGACAATACAATGGAATCCTTGTCATAAATCAATTGGCTATAAATGTATAGGTTTATTTCTAGAATTTCAATTCTATTCCATTGGTCTATATGTCTATCTTTACAACAGTACCACACTTTCTTGGTTACCATTGCTCTGTAGTAATTTTAAAATCAGGAAGTGTGAGTCCTCCAAAGTTGTTCTTCTTTGTCAAGATTGTTTTGGCTAGTCTGAGTCCTCTACATTTTCAAATGGGTTTGGTATATTTGTATTCTCCACAGTGACATTCCTACTGGTCCAGCTTGATCAACAGAACTCTTTGCCAGAGTTCCAGGATTACAACTGTTTTAATTCACACATGCTAGTCACTTAATAATTAAGGCATGCTATCTGAGGGTGGCTGGTCCGCAAGGCATTCCAACTTCTGCTACCATACCATGACAGAGCCAGCCTCCTCACCTAAGCCTGGGTCACCTGTCTAGACCGCCCCGTCTCTCAGACTGAGATTCCCATTAGGGTCCTTGGTGTCCATTCTTGCTAGCATTCATCATTTGGAGTGCCTTTAACTTGTTAGAAATTTTCTAACATTGAACCTCAAAAGAGAAAGTGTGAGAGCCTTTCCTCTTTGGAGACTCCACAGGTTCTACAGAAAGTTACCCACTATGTCCCCAATGATCAACTTGTTTACCAAGTTTTCTAACATAAGAAGCAGCTTTTGATAAACAGTAGAACCAACAAAGTGACTTTGCCTATAATAACGAACATTTTCTCCAGAGTGACTTATGGTCTTTACCTCTGCTACAGACTGACTGAGTTGTTCCCCCAAATTCATATGTTGAAGCACAAAAAAGCCCTTTGTGACTGCATTTGGAGATAGGGTCTTTTAAAGAAGTATTTAAGGTTAAGTGAGGTCATATGGATGGCCCTAATCCAATAGGATGGGTGTCCTTATAAAGAAAGGAGGAGCCACTGGAGCTCTCCTTTTCTCTGTGTGCCTGTGCAGAGAAAATGCCACAGGAGGACAAAGAGAGAAGGCGCCTTCTAAAGGCCAAGGAGAGAGCCTCACCAGAAACCAGTGCTGACAGCAGCTTGATGTTGGACTTTATGCCCCCAAACTGTGGGAAAAGAAATTTCCAATGTTTAAGCCACTCAGTCTGTGGTATTCTGTTTTGGCAGCTTTGGTGGTCTAATATAACTTCCCAAAGTAGATGTAACCAACGTAGTTCTTAAGATCTGCTTTACTGGGCACCTTGCTATACAATAGTGAGTCCTCCCATCCCAGAGCAAGCACAGCTTTTCTTTTAATTTTTTTAAAATCTTTTTTTTAAAGAACAGCTTTAGGTTCACAGAAAAATTAAGAGGAAGGTACAGAGATTTCCCATATACTCCTTACCTCCAACTCATGCCTCTCCCATGATCAGCATCTCCTATCAGAGTGGTACATTTGTTACAACTGATGAACCTATATGGACACATAATAATCATCCAATGTCTATAATCTATATTAGGGTTCACTCTTGGTGTTCAACATTCTATGGGTTCAAACAAATATATGACATATATTTATAGTATCACTATAGTAACATACAGAATATTATTCTAGTATCATTATACTGTCATCATTATGGTATCATACAGGGTATTTTCACTGCCTTAAAAATTCTCTGTAACCCTTCTATTTATCTCCCCCTCCCCTGTTACCACAGCCCTTTTAGTACCCACTGATCTTTTTACTGTCTACTGTTTTTCCTTTTTCCAAATGTCATTTAGTTGGATTGACACAATATGTGGCCTTTTCAAACTGACTTCTTTCACTTAGCTTCCACATCTCTTTGTGGCTTGAAAGCTCATTTCTTATTGAGTCTGAATAATTGTCCTTGTCTGGATATACCATGGTTCATTAATACATTCACCTACTGAGATCTTGGTTGCTTCTAAGTTTTAGCAATTATGAATAAAGCTTTTCTAGACATCCATGTACAGTTTTGTTTTGTGGACATAAGTTTTTAACTCATTTGGGTAAATAGCAAGAAGCATAAC
Organism: Manis pentadactyla; assembly: GCF_030020395.1. Taxonomy (NCBI): domain Eukaryota; kingdom Metazoa; phylum Chordata; class Mammalia; order Pholidota; family Manidae; genus Manis; species Manis pentadactyla. Next base: position 110,201,576 of record NC_080024.1, read on the forward strand.
TGCTGAATCACACAGCAAGAGTTTATTTAGTTTTGTAGGAAACTACCGAATTGTTTTCCAAAATGGCTGTACTATTTTTCATTCCCACCAATCATGAATAAGAGTTCCTGAGTTCCTGTCACACCACATCCTTGTCAACATTTGATGTCACTGGTCTGGATCTTCACCTTTCTAATAGATGTGCAGTGGTATCTCACTGTTGTTTTAATTTATTTTCCTGATGACATGTGATATAGAGCATCTTTTTATGTGATTTGCCATCTGTGTATCATCTTTAGTGAGGGGTCTTCTAAGGTCTTTGCCCAGTTTTAAAGTAGGTTGTTTGTTTACTTATTGCTGCATTTTAAGAGTTTTCTATATTTTTGCTTAACAGTCCTTCATCAGATGTGTCTTTTACAAATATTTTCTCCCAATCTCTGGCTTATCTTTTCATTCTCTTGACAGTGTCCACCTTATCAATGATTTCTTGCATGGATCATGGCTTTGGTGTTGAATCTAAAAAGTCTTTGCCGTACCAAAGGTCATGAAAGTTTTCTCTTATTACCACCTAAGAGTTTTATAGTTTTGCATTCTACATTTAGGTCTGTGATATATTTTATGTTTATTTTGTTCAAGGTATAGGGTCTGTGTGTCAGTTCATTTTTTTGCCCGTGGCTATCCAGTTGTTCCAGCACCATTTGTTGAAAAGACTCTCTTTGCTCCATTGCACTGCCTTTGCTCCTTTGTCAAGGATCAGTTGACTCTTTTTATGTTTTACTATTATTGTTTTGAACAAACTCTTATCTATTAAGAAAAATAAATAAGAATAACAATTAAGAATAAGAAAAATAAAATTTTTATTGTAAGTTCACTTATTACTTCTTCAGTGTTTTTCCTCTCTTTATGTAGAGAAGGGTTTCTACCCTATAACAGTTTTCTTCTCTATACACAACTTCTTTTAAAATTTCTTGCAAGGCAGGTGTAGTGACAAAAAAATTCCCTCAATGTTTTGTTTGTCTGGAAAAGTATTTCCCCTTCATTTTTGAAGGAAAATTTCACAACGTATAGAATCCTAGGTTGCTGGCATTTTTCTCTTAATACTTTAAATATTTTACTCCATTTCTTCTTTTTTTTTTTTTTTTTTATAAATGATTATTTTTTATTGAAGGGTAGTTGACGCACAGTATTACATTACATTAGTTTCAAGTGTACAACACAGTGATAAAACATTTATATACATAATTCTAGGTTCCAGCTATCACCCTACCAAGCTGTTACAATATCTTGACTATATTCCTTATGCTATACATCATATCCCAGTTACTTATTTATTTTACCATTGGAAGTCTGTCCTTTTTTTTTTTTTTTTTTTTTTTGTGAGGGCATCTCTCATATTTATTGATCAAATGGTTGTTAACGACAATAAAATTCTGTATAGGGGAGTCAATGCTCAATGCACAATCATTAATCCACCCCAAGCCTAATTTTCATCAGTCTCCAATTTTCTGAGGCATAACAAACAAGTTCTTACATGTAGAACAAATTCTTACATAATGAATAAGTTACATAGTGAACAGTACAAGGGCAGTCATCACAGAAACTTTCGGTTTTGCTCATGCATTATGAACTCTAAACAGTCAGTTCAAATATAAATACTCATTTGGTTTTTATACTTGATTTATATGTGGATACCACATTTCTCTCTTTATTATTATTATTTTTAATAAAATGCTGAAGTGGTAGGTAGATACAAGATAAAGGTAGAAAACATAGTTTAGTGTTGTAAGAGAGCAAATGTAGATGATCAGGTGTGTGCCTGTAGACTATGTGTTAATCCAAGCTAGACCAGGGCAATAAAACATCCACGTATGCAGAAGATTTCTCTCAGAACAGGGGGGGTGAGGTTCTAAGCCTCACCTCTGTTGATCCCCAATTTCTCACCTAATGGCCCCCCTGCGACTGTGCCTGTCTTAGGTTGTTCCTCCCTTGAGGAATCTTACCCGTCTCTGGCTAACCAGTCATCTTCCGGGGCCATACAGGGAAATGTGAAGTTGGTAAGTGAGAGGGAAGCCTTATTGTTTGAAAAGGTTAGCTTTTTACTTCTTTGCATATTTATGCCCTGTGGCTTCTATGCCCAGCATTTGTCTTAAGGTATCTTTACCACTTGGAGGAGTTATGATACTCGGTAAATTTGATATGAGGCACGAATTCTATTTAAGGGTTGTAGTTAGGAAGGAAGAAGAAAAGCTATAGAAGTAGCAGGCGGAAGAAAACATGGGAAGATTGATTATTTCTTTGACATATCTTCTTGTAGAGTAACTTCAGCATATATAGGTTTTAAGCTACTACTTAAATTGTGCACACACATTAACATAATAGGAGTATAGTTACATAACCAAAGCATATCTGTAATTACCAGCCATCTCCAGTGAAAGCAAGAAAACCATTAAGGCACCTTAGGCATTTGTGAAAACTTATCTATGATATGGTGGATATTGTCCAACTGAACTTGAACAGTCTGAGAGAAATCAGACAAATTAAAACAAACCATTCCTGGGGACTGTTCACATGCCATATGTTCTTTTAACAGTAAATAGTCTGTAGTTGTAAGACTTTGGAGCGCTACAATTTGCACTTCTCCAAATTCTTGGTTGAGTTCCAACAGTATAGATCCAGTCAAATTTGTTGTTTTACTGTATGCACAGGCCAGCTTAGATATCTCCTTCCTCATTCCCATGGCAAGTCCAGGAGCTGGTGGGATGGGTGCATCTACAGCTGTAGCAGTGCGTGGATCTTTGTTGGTGTTTTTTGATGATCATCTTCTGGCATGAGTCTTCCAGAGAGTGCAGATGTTGGAAGTTCTTTTTCATATCATATCTTAGTTCATTTTCGGGGTAGCCCAATTAGGCTTTGATCCTTTGTATAAACACAAACAGACCCTTTGCCTACACTTTTTTTTTTTTTTTTTTTTTTTTAATAATTATTTTTTATTGAAGGGTAGTTGACACACAGTATTACATTACATGAGTTTCAAGTGTACAACACAGTGGTAGAACATTTATATACATAATTCTAGGTTCCAGCTATCACCCTACCAGGCTGTTACAATATCTTGACTATATTCCTTATGCTATACCTTACATCCCGGTTACTAATTTCTTTTACCATTGGAAGTCTGTCCTTTTTTTTTTTTTTTTTTTTTTGTGAGGGCATCTCTCATATTTATTGATCAAATGGTTGTTAACGACAATAAAATTCTGTATAGGGGAGTCAATGCTCAATGCACAATCATTATTCCACCCCAAGCCTAATTTTTGTCAGTCTCCAATCTTCTGAGGCATAACAAACAAGTTTTTACATGTAGAACAAATTCTTACATAATGAATAAGTTACATAGTGAACAGTACAAGGGCAGTCATCACAGAAACTTTCGGTTTTGCTCATGCATTATGAACTATAAACAGTCAGTTCAAATATGAATACTCATTTGGTTTTTATACTTGATTTATATGTGGATACCACATTTCTCTCTTTATTATTATTATTTTTAATAAAATGCTGAAGTGGTAGGTAGATACAAGATAAAGGTAGAAAACATAGTTTAGTGTTGTAAGAGAGCACATGTAGATGATCAGGTGTGTGCCTGTAGACTATGTGTTAATCCAAGCTAGACCAGGGCAATAAAACATCCACGTATGCAGAAGATTTCTCTCAGAACGGGGGGGTGAGGTTCTTAGCCTCACCTCTGTTGATCCCCAATTTCTCACCTGATGGCCCCCCTGCGACTGTGCCTGTCTTAGGTTGTTCCTCCCTTGAGGAATCTTACCCGTCTCTGGCTAACCAGTCATCTTCCGGGGCCATACAGGGAAATGTGAAGTTGGTAAGTGAGAGGGAAGCCTTATTGTTTGAAAAGGTTAGCTTTTTACTTCTTTGCATATTTATGCCCTGTGGCTTCTATGCCCAGCATTTGTCTTGAGGTATCTTTACCACTTGGAGGAGTTATGATACTCGGTAAATTTGATATGAGGCACGAATTCTATTTAAGGGTTGTAATTAGGAAGGAAGAAGAAAAGCTATAGAAGTAGCAGGCGGAAGAAAACATGGGAAGATTGATTATTTCTTTGACATATCTTCTCGTAGAGTAACTTCAGCATATATAGGTTTTAAGCTACTACTTAAATTGCGCACACACATTAACATAATAGGAGTATAGTTACCTAACCAAAGCATACCTGTAATTACCAGCCATCTCCAGTGAAACCAAGAAAACCATTAAGGCACCTTAGGCATTGTGAAAACTTATCTATGATATGGTGGATATTGTCCAACTGAACTTGAACAGTCTGAGAGAAATCAGACAAATTAAAACAACCCATTCCTGGGGACTGTTCACATGCCATATGTTCTTTTAACAGCAAATAGTCTGTAGTTGTAAGACTTTGGAGCGCTACAATTTGCACTTCTCCAAATTCTTGGTTGAGTTCCAACAGTATAGATCCAGTCAAATTTGTTGTTTTACTGTATGCACAGGCCAGCTTAGATATCTCCTTCCTCATTCCCATGGCAAGTCCAGGAACTGGTGGGATGAGTGCATCTACAGCTGTAGCAGTGCGTGGATCTTTGTTGGGGTTTTTTGATGATCATCTTCTGGCATGAGTCTTCCAGAGAGTGCAGATGTTGGAAGTTCTTTTTCATATCGTATCTTAGTTCATTTTCGGGGTAGCCCAATTAGGCTTTGATCCTCTGTATAAACACAAACAGACCCTTTGCCTACACTTTTATATGCCCTTTATACCCTTGTGTAGAACTCGTTGGAGGTTACCACACAGGAACTGCCCTTTTTTTTTTTTTTTGCTTTGTTTTTGGTATCACTAATCTACACTTACATGACGAATATTATGTTAACTAGGCTCTCCCCTATACAAGGTCTCCCCTATAAACCCCTTTACAGTCACTGTCCATCAGCATAGCAAAATGTTGAAGAATCACTACTTGCCTTCTCTGTGTTGTACAGTCCTCCCTTTTCTCCTACCCCCCTATGCATGTTAATCTTAATACCCCCCTACTTCTCCCCCCCTTATCCCTCCCTACCCACCCATCCTCCCCAGTCCCTTTCCCTTTGGTACCTGTTAGTCCATTCTTGAGTTCTGTGATTCTGCTGCTGTTTTGTTCCTTCAGTTTTTCCTTTGTTCTTATATTCCACAGATAAGTGAAATCATTTGGTATTTCTCCTTCTCCGCTTGGCTTGTTTCACTGAGCATAATACCCTCCAGCTCCATCCATGTTGCTGCAAATGATTGGATTTGCCCTTTTCTTATGGCTGAGTAGTATTCCATTGTGTATATGTACCACATCTTCTTTATCCATTCATCTATTGATGGACATTTAGGTTGCTTCCAATTCTTGGCTATTGTAAATAGTGCGGCAATAAACATAGGGGTGCATCTGTCTTTCTCAAACTTGATTGCTGTGTTCTTAGGGTAAATTCCTAGGAGTGGAATTCCTGGGTCAAATGGTAAGTCTGTTTTGAGCATTTTGATATACCTCCATACTGCTTTCCACAATGGTTGAACTAACTTACATTCCCACCAGCAGTGTAGGAGGGTTCGCCTTTCTCCACAGCCTCGCCAACATTTGTTGTTGTTTGTCTTTTGGATGGCAGCCATCCTTACTGGTGTGAGGTGATACCTCATTGTAGTTTTAATTTGCATCTCTCTGATAATTAGCGATGTGGAGCATCTTTTCATGTGTCTGTTGGCCATCTGTATTTCTTTTTTGGAGAACTGTCTGTTCAGTTCCTCTGCCCATTTTTTAATTGGGTTATTTGTTTTTTGCTTGTTGAGGCGTGTGAGCTTATATATTCTGGACGTCAAGCCTTTATCGGATGTGTCATTTTCAAATATACTCTCCCATACTGTAGGGATCCTTCTTGTTCTATTGATGGTGTCTTTTGCTGTACAGAAGCTTTTCAGCTTAATATAGTCCCACTTACTCATTTTTGCTGTTGTTTTCCTTGCCCGGGGAGATATGTTCAAGAAGAGGTCACTCATGTTTATGTCTAAGAGGTTTTCGCCTATGTTTTCTTCCAAGAGTTTAATGGTTTCATGGCTTACATTCAGGTCTTTGATCCATTTTGAGTTTACATTTGTATATGGGGTTAGACAATGGTCCAGTTTCATTCTCCTACATGTAGCTGTCCAGTTTTGCCAGCACCACCTGTTGAAGAGACTGTCATTTCGCCATTGTATGTCCATGGCTCCTTTATCAAATATTAATTGACCATATATGTCTGGGTTAATGTCTGGATTCTCTAGTCTGTTCCATTGGTCTGTGGCTCTGCTCTTGTGCCAGTACCAAATTGTCTTGATTACTATGGCTTTATAGTAGAGCTTGAAGTTGGGGAGTGAGATCCCCCCTACTTTATTCTTCTTTCTCAGGATTGCTTTGGCTATTCGGGGTCTTTGGTGTTTCCATATGAATTTTTGAATTATTTGTTCCAGTTCATTGAAGAATGTTGCTGGTAGTTTCATAGGGATTGCATCAAATCTGTATATTGCTTTGGGCAGGATGGCCATTTTAACGATATTAATTCTTCCTAGCCACGAGCATGGGATGAGTTTCCATCAGTTAGTGTCCCCTTTAATTTCTCTTAAGAGTGACTTGTAGTTTTCAGAGTATAAGTCTTTCACTTCTTTGGTTAGGTTTATTCCTAGGTATTTTATTTTTTTTGATGCAATTGTGAATGGAGTTGTTTTCCTGATTTCTCTTTCTGTTGGTTCATTGTTAGTATATAGGAAAGCCACAGATTTCTGTGTGTTGATTTTGTATCCTGCAACTTTGCTGTATTCCGATATCAGTTCTAGTAGTTTTGGGGTGGAGTCTTTAGGGTTTTTTATGTACAGTATCATGTCATCTGCAAATAGTGACAGTTTAACTTCTTCTTTACCAATCTGGATTCCTTGCATTTCTTTATTTTGTCTGATTGCCGTGGCTAGGACCTCCAGTACTATGTTAAATAACAGTGGGGAGAGTGGGCATCCCTGTCTAGATCCCGATCTCAGAGGAAATGCTTTCAGCTTCTCGCTGTTCAATATAATGTTGGCTGTGGGTTTATCATAGATGGCCTTTATTATGTTGAGGTACTTGCCCTCTATTCCCATTTTGCTGAGAGTTTTTAACATGAATGGATGTTGAACTTTGTCAAATGCTTTTTCAGCATCTATGGAGATGATCATGTGGTTTTTGTCTTTCTTTTTGTTGATGTGGTGGATGATGTTGATGGACTTTCGAATGTTGTACCATCCTTGCATCCCTGGGATGAATCCCACTTGGTCATGGTGTATGATCCTTTTGATGTATTTTTGAATTCGGTTTGCTAATATTTTGTTGAGTATTTTTGCATCTACGTTCATCAGGGATATTGGTCTGTAGTTTTCTTTTTTGGTGGTGTCTTTGCCTGGTTTTGGTATTAGGGTGATGTTAGCTTCATAGAATGAGTTTGGGAGTATCCCCTCCTCCTGTATTTTTTGGAAAACTTTAAGGAGAATGGGTATTATGTCTTCCCTGTATGTCTGATAAAATTCCGAGGTAAATCCATCTGGCCCGGGGGTTTTGTTCTTTGGTAGTTTTTTGATTACCGCTTCAATTTCATTGCTGGTAATTGGTCTGTTTAGATTTTCTGTTTCTTCCTGGGTCAATCTTGGAAGGTTATATTTTTCTAGGAAGTTGTCCATTTCTCCTAGGTTTCCCAGCTTGTTAGCATATAGGTTTTCATAGTATTCTCCAATAATTCTTTGCATTTCCGTGGGGTCCGTCGTGATTTTTCCTTTCTCGTTTCTGATACTGTTGATTTGTGTTGACTCTCTTTTCTTCTTAATAAGTCTGGCTAGAGGCTTATCTATTTTGTTTATTTTCTCGAAGAACCAGCTCTTGGTTTCATTGATTTTTGCTATTGTTTTATTCTTCTCAATTTTATTTATTTCTTCTCTGATCTTTATTATGTTCCTCCTTCTGCTGACCTTAGGCCTCATCTGTTCTTCTTTTTCCAATTTCGATAATTGTGACATTAGACCATTCATTTGGGATTGCTCTTCCTTTTTTAAATATGCTTGGATTGCTATATACTTTCCTCTTAAGTCTGCTTTTGCTGTGTCCCACAGAAGTTGGGGCTTAGTGTTGTTGTTGTCATTTGTTTCCATATATTGCTGGATCTCCATTTTGATTTGGTCATTGATCCATTGATTATTTAGGAGCGTGTTGTTAAGCCTCCATGTGTTTGTGAGCCTCTTTGCTTTCTTTGTACAGTTTCTTTCTAGTTTTATGCCTTTGTGGTCTGAAAAGTTGGTTGGTAGGATTTCAATCTTTTGGAATTTTCTGAGGCTCTTTTTGTGGCCTAGTATGTGGTCTATTCTGGAGAATGTTCCATGTGCACTTGAGAAGAATGTATATCCCGCTGCTTTTGGATGTAGAGTTCTAGAGATGTCTATTAGGTCCATCTGCTCTACTGTGTTGTTCAGTGCTTCCGTGTCCTTACTTATTTTCTGCCCAGTGGATCTATCCTTTGGGGTGAGTGGTGTGTTGAAGTCTCCTAGAATGAATGCATTGCAGTCTATATCCCCCTTTAGTTCTGTTAGTATTTGTTTCACATATGCTGGTGCTCCTGTGTTGGGTGCATATATATTTAGAATGGTTATATCCTCTTGTTTGACTGAGCCCTTTATCATTATGTAGTGTCCTTCTTTATCTCTTGTTACTTTCTTTGTTTTGAAGTCTATTTTGTCTGATATTAGTACTGCAACCCCTGCTTTCTTCTCGCTGTTGTTTGCTTGAAATATGTTTTTCCATCCCTTGACTTTTATTCTGTGCATGTATTTGGGTTTGAGGTGAGTTTCTTGTAAGCAGCATATAGATGGGTCTTGCTTTTTTATCCATTCTGTTACTCTGTGTCTTTTGATTGGTGCATTCAACCCATTAACATTTAGGGTGACTGTTGAAAGATATGTACTTATTGCCATTGCAGGCTTTAAATTCGTGGTTACCAAAGGTTCAAGGTTAGCCTCTTTAGTATCTGACTGCCTAACTTAGCTCGCTTATTGAGCTGTTATATACACTATCTGGAGATTCTTTTCTTCTCTCCCTTCTTGTTCCTCCTCCTCCATTCTTCATATGTTCGGTGTTTTGTGCTGTGCTCTTTCTAGGAGTGCTCCCATCTAAAGCAGTCCCTGTAAGATGTTCTGTAGAGGTGGTTTGTGGAAAGCAAATTCCCTCAGCTTTTGTTTGTCTGGGAATTGTTTAATCCCACCATCATATTTGAATGATAGTCGTGCTGGATACAGTATCCTTGGTTCAACGCCCTTCTGTTTCATTGTATTAAATATATCATGCCATTCTCTTCTGGCCTGTATGGTTTCTGTTGAGAAATCTGACGTTAGCCTGATGGGTTTCCCTTTATAGGTGACCTTTTTCTCTCTAGCTGCCTTTAACACTCTTTCCTTGTCCTTGATCTTTGCCATTTTAATTATTATGTGTCTTGGTGTTGCCCTTCTTGGATCCTTTTGTTGGGGGTTCTGTGTATTTCCGTGGTCTGTTCGATTACTTCCTCCCCCAGTGTGGGGAAGTTTTCAGCAATTATTTCTTCTAAGATACTTTCCATCTCTTTTCCTCTCTCTTCCTCTTCTGGGACCCCTATAATACGGATATTGTTCCTTTTGGATTGGTCACACAGTTCTCTTAATATTGTTTCATTCCTGGAGATCCTTTTGTCTCTCTCTATGTCAGCTTCTATGCGTTCCTGTTCTCTGATTTCAATTCCATCAATGGCCTCTTGCATCCTATCCATTCTGCTTATAAACCCTTCCAGAGTTTGTTTCATTTCTGCCATCTCCTTTCTGGCATCTGTGATCTCCTTCCGGACTTCATCCCATTTCTCTTGCGTATTTCTCTGCATCTCTGTCAGCATGTTTATGATTCTTATTTTGAATTCTTTGTCAGGAAGACTGGTTAGGTCTGTCTCCTTCTCTGGTGTTGTCTCTGTGATCTTTGTCTGCCTGTAGCTTTGCCTTTTCATGGTGATAGGAATAGTCTGCAGAACTGGGACGAGTGACGGCTGGAAGGACTTCCTTTCTTGTTGGTTTGTGGCCCTCCTCTCCTGGGAGAACAGCGACCTCTAGTGGCTTGTGCTGTGCTGCTGCACGCAGACAGGGTTTCTGCTTCCTGCCCGGCTGCTATGGAGTTAATCTCCGCTGTTTCTGTGGGCGTGGCCTGGCTCGGGCAGCTACTCCAAAATGGTGGAGTCGCGTTGGAGCAGGAGCTGCTGGGAGGCTATTTATCTCCGTATGGGGCCTCCCTGCTCCCTGCAGCCCTGTGGTTAGGGTGCCCAGAGATCCCGGATTCCCTACCTTTGGATTAAGTGACCCACCCTGCCCCTTTAAGACTTCCAAAAATCACCCGCCAAAACAAAACAACGCCTCCAAAAAAAAAAAAGAAAAAAAAAATTTTTTAATTAAAAAAAAAAAAAGTTTTTAATTAAAAAATAAAAAAAAAAAGGTGGTCGTTCGTTTTTCTTTATTCTCCGGTGCCAGCCTCAGGCCTCTGCTCACCGGTCTTTCTTCCCTGTTTCCCTAGTATTGGGGTCCCTATCCCTTTAAGACTTCCAAAAAGCGCTCGCCAAAACAAAACAGCAAAAAAGCAAAAAAAAATGGTTGCGCGCTTTTCTTATGTCCTCTGTCGCCCAGCCTCCAGTGCCTGCTCACTGTTCTTGCTGCCCTGTTTTCCTAGTATCGAGGGCCCTGCACTCTGGCCCGGATGGCTGGGGCTGGGTGTTCGGCCGTCCTGGGCTCCGTCTCCCTCCCGCTTTGCCTGCTCTTCTCCCACCGGGAGCTGGGGGGGAGGGGCGCTCGGCTCCGGCGGGGCCGGGGCTTGTATCTTATCCCCTTCGCAAGGCGCTGGGTTCTCTCAGGTGCGGATGTGGTCTGGATATTGTCCTGTGTCCTCTGGTCTTTATTCTAGGAAGGGTTGTCTTTGTTATATTTTCATAGATATATGTTGTTTTGGGAGGAGATTTCCACTGCTCTACTCACGCCGCCATCTTCCGCCCCCTCCTCCCATTTCTTCTTGCTTGCACGGTTTCTGAGCAGAAGTCAGGTGTAGTTCTTATCTTTGTTTCTCCATAGGTAAGATGTTTTTCCCTGTGGCTTCTTTCAGGATACCTTTTTATTTGGTTTTCTGTAGTTAGAAAATGATATGCTAGATGTCCTTGTGGTTTTTTGTTTTCTTTTTTTTTTTTTGTTTTTGCGTTTATCCTGCTTGGTGTTCTTTGATCTTCCTGGATCTTTGGTTTGGCATCTGGTATTAATTTGGGGGAAATTCTCAGTTGTTACTGTTTCAAATATTTCTTCTGTTCCTCTTTCTTCTCCTCATATTCTCGTTATACATATATTATTCCTTTTGTAGTGTTTCACAGTCCTTGGATATTCTACTCTTTTTTTCAGTGTTTGTTCTCTTTTCTTTTCAGGTTTTCCAAGTTTCTATTGTTATATCCTCTAGTTCAGAGACTCTTTCCTCAGCCATGTCCAATTTGCTAACAAGTCTATGAAAGGCATCCTTCCTTTCCATTACTGTGTTTTTGATCTCTACCATTTCTTTTGGGTTCTTAGGATTTTCCTGTCTCTGCTTACATTGCCTATCTGTTCTTGCATGCTGCCTACTTTATCCATTAGAGCTCTTAGCATATTAATCATAGTTGTTTTAAATTTCTGTTCTGATAGCCTGTTAGTATATCTTGTCATCTTTTTTTGTTATTCAGACTTGATGTACCAAATAAAAAGAGCTGCTCTAAACAGGACTTTACTAATGTTGTGAGGATGTGTTCTGTAGTCCTGTGATTTGGTCTCCATCTTATAGTGAGCCAGTATCTCTGGACCAGGAATTTCACAAGTGTTTCTTAGGTTTTTTTTCTTCCTTGTAGGTGGGACAGGATGGGTAGAACTGGCTGGAGTTGGGCATTTCCCTTCTCCAGGTCAGTTAGGTTTAGATGATAGCTGCTGGGTAGGTACTGCCTAACTAGTTTCTCCTGAGGGCAGGCCTTTTTAAGTACAGATATTCTGGCTTATTTCAAGATGGCTCTTTTCTCCCTCCCTGCTGGGAACCTGAGGGGATTTTTTCTCTGATATTTACTGTGGGAATGTCTTGCCAATGGGTTTCAGCCCTGGGCAAGTTTGCTATGGATTCAGTGTGACAAAAGAAAATTGACAGCAGAATGCTCTTTGGGGTGAAAGGGTTATACCCAACTTTATTTCCAGGTGGCAGGTCAGTCACTAAAATCCTGTTCACTCAGAGCGAGTCTTCAGGCAGCAAGCCCGTCTCTGCCTCTGGGCCTCTCTGCCCACACAGCTATCCTCTGGGCCTCTGTCCTTGGCGCTGCCACCACTCCAGCCTCTGCTCTGCTCTCCTGCAGCCTTGCAGCCCTGTGACCATGTTGTGTCCAGAGCACTGGGTGGAGCTCTTTTTATAGAGTCAACAGCCATGTATTGCCCACAGGTGTGCAGTGAGCTAGTCAACCAGGGCCAGGTGAGAATCCTGGCCACAGGAACACTCATTTTATCCACAGGGAACCTGGTTGAATTCCTGGAGGCCAATCTTACAATAATGTGGGGCCTCTGATGGCTGGATCTCCTGAAGTTTTTAACTCTGAGTTGTTCACTTGGAGCTTCCAGCGATTTGTCAACTAGAGTTCAGGTTTCCCCCGCTGGTGCTGGTTCCTGAGGGGGTTTCTGCTCATGAGTATCTGTTTCAATATGTTGCGATTCTCTGTTTGCTTGTCCACCTTTCCGGTCTTGGCAACGGCAGTTTGCCCCGTGGTCTCCCCTCTCTCAGGGATCCAAGAAGAGTTGTTCATTTTTCAGTCTGCTCAGCTTCTTACTTGCTGTTAGGATGGAGTGGTGACTTCCAGGCTCTTCATTCAGAGCAGAAACCATGCTTTTCTTTCGTGTCTTTCAAGAAAAAGAAACCTCAATAGGATCTCATCCATCTTTGATTTATAAAAAAGACAGTGATATTTATTAAATATCTGCTTTGATCCTAGCTGTGTGTCAAGTGTCTTGTCAATGAGTTTCAGCCCCAGGCAAGTTCTCTATGGATTCAATGTGACCAAATAAATTGACAGTAAAAAGTTCTTTGGGGTGAAAGGGTTTATTACCCGGCTTGTTCTCCTGGTGGTAGGTCGAACACTAGTGTCTCTGCCTCTGCCCAGAGCACTGGGCCAAGCTATCTATATAGCACAATAATAGCTCATTGCCTAAAGGTGCGGAAGTGGTAGCCTAGCAACAGGCCAGTTACATCATCAGGTGGTTTAAATTCAGTGAGGATCCTGGCCATAGGAACCCCAACTTCCCCACACAAGGAAGGAAGGAGCTAGAGAGTTCATGGGGGTGGTAGGTAGAATTATGTGAGGGAGCAGAATGGCTACTTCTCCAGATCTCTTACTAAAGAGACTAAATTTCAAAGAATCTTGCCAGTATTTTATTACAGCCAACCTTAGGGACCCTCTCATCTAGAGTCTCTCCATGTGACACTTCTCACAAGACATATGTCCCCTTCAGAGGCCATGGAATTTTATGGGGCTGAAACTGTATCTCCCTATAATCTTGGTTCTGTTGTCTAGACAACATGGAGCAGGTCTACTTCAGGGGCAAGACTGAGTGCCACAAAAGGGAAGGCAGGCTTAGTGAGAAAAATAGCTAATATCTAACAAGTGCCTCTTCAATGCTGTGGATAAAGTGAAGTTTCCTATGGCCAGGATCCTCACCTGAGCCTAAACTACTTGATGATATAACTGGCCTGCTCCTAGGCTACTGCTTCCACACCCATAGGCAATTAGCTATTATTGACTGAGTCACTATATAAATAGCTCTGCCCAGTGCTCTGGGTGGAGGCAGAGACGAAGAAGAATTACAGACCTGTGGACTGTTGGATGCAGACATATTTCTAGTGCTCAACCTATCACCTGGAGAACAAGCTGGGTAATAAACCCTTTCTCCCCAAGAACATTCCATTGTCATTCCTCGGTCTCACTGAATCCATAGTGAACTTTCCCAGGGATGAAACCCATTGGCAAGACAATTGGCAATATCGGCAGAATTCATTGTTGACCAAGGAAAGACAGGCTTCCCTTACGGGAGGCGTGCTTCAGTGAGCTGCCCCTATGAATGGCGAAGCAGTGGATTGTCCCCCAATGGGTATGTGGTCTGAGATGGCTTGCCTCCTGGAGGACTGGGCCCCACCCCAGGACTGGAAGCAGGTGGAGGTGACTCCTGAGGCAGCAGGGGTGGCCCTTTTTATAGTAAGTAGGTCATTTGAGAAACAGAGTGCCTGTGAGGCATCAGGGACTGTGGGAGGGCTGCTTCTCACAGTATTAAGAAGTCTACAGATGAGAAGAACATGCTCCTGAAAGAGACACAAGGAATGGCAGCATGAGAACATGAGCTGCAAACTGCTGTGAATTCATTGAAGAATGAAATGGCATTGATATGAGAGGAGGCAGCACAAGGATGCCAGCTGTGAGGTGCTGTTGAGGAGGTAAAAATTTTGTTGATGACTGAAATGGCACCACTACGAGGTATTGTGGAAGAGGTAAAGGCCATGAAGGAAAAGGACAGACCCCTGCAAAATCCACAAGAAGAGGCAGTGCAAGAATGTGAGCTGCGAGGTCCAGTGAAGGAGGTAAAAGATTCCTTACAGAATGAGACAACAGTGCTGCCACGTGCTCTGAAGGAGGAAAAGGCCATAGAGAGAAAGGATGTACTCCTGAGGGAAGCACAGGAAGAGGCAGCATGAGAATACCAGCTGTGAGGCATTGAGGTAAAGGTAAGAGAGCTGCTAAAGCCTGAGGTAGCATTGCTGTGAGGCATGGTAGACAAGGTATAGGATGTAGCACAGAAGGCACTCAGAGGAATGGAGAGAAAGGTGCCATCAGCTCCAGAAATGGATGAGCTGGGGAAGGATGAAAGGGTGGTGCTGGGGGCACTGACCCCTCCTCTACAGAAAGCACACCCAGTGGTTGTAAAGAAAATATAGACACAGCAACTGAGGGTTCCTGCGGTAGTGGTGCAGACCCCTCACCAGGTCATGGAGCCCTCTATGCTCTGCCCCTATACTCAGGCTGAGCTGGTGGATTTGCACTCTTGGTTTTGGCAGAAGCCCTTGGAGTCGATATCAGCTTGTCTCCTGCATCTGTGGAATTTAGGGGTGGATGGAATTGTTCTGTCTGGATCAGAGATGGGAAAGCTGGCTTCCCTTACTTTTCAGCCTGCCTTGAGGCAATGATTACAAAATGTACATCAGACCCCAGGAAATAACTCTCTCCTCAATTGGCTATGGCTGCACTTCATGCTGTGTGGCCTAATCAGGGTGATTTACCCCCCGCCCCAAGATCGCAGATATATGCTGAGCTCCAGCAGGTGTTATAGGAGCTAGGCATGAAAAATAGCATCTATAGTCCAGAGAATTATGGCACAGATGAGGAGCTTTTTGCTGCAGGGATTATAAATGGTGTGCTTCAAATGGCTCCTGCATCCCTCTTTGGGTCTCTAGTGGCCATCCTTACCCCTCACCTAGGGCAACCCATAAGCAAGGTTACACAATACCATATCAGATTTAGAAGAGGCTGAAGCAATGAGAACACAGAAAGAGATAAGGTTTGCTTCTCACAAGAAGCATTTAAAGGGCCCCATGAAGGCTACGAGGACCCAGATGTGGGATGATTTAATGTGGGCAGGAGCAGACAGAAGGAAATTAAATGGGGAGTCAAGTAGAATCTCACTGGAGCTATGGCAACAAATGAAACCAGAGCAGCAGTTCCAGTCATTAAGAAAAAAGAGGCAGAGGCCAGAGACAGAACCATAAGTTCAGCCTGTGTGTTTGCAAGACTTCCTGCTGGAGAGTGACCCAACCTCACTTGAACCCACACAGGAAGATGACTGGGGAACATGGTTTGACTGAGGGGAAGGTCGAGGTAAGGTACCTACCCTGAGGGACCAGGGGGGAAACAGAAGTCACATGTTGAAATAGCTATTCATTGGCCCCCAGTGAGCATACAATGTGTCCTGCCTCTGGTGGACACAGGGGTTAATGTTCATTGATTTATGGTAACCCTGAGAGGTTTCCCAGGACACCCACTATTATAGATAGATATGGAGGTAAGGCTATCAGAGTGAAACAAGCCCAAATCCCTTTGGGATTAGGGAGTCTATGTATCTCCTATCCCTGAGTATATTTTGGGGATTTATATCCTGCAGAGTCTATGGTTGCAGACTACTGCAGGTGAGTTCAGACTGCGAATACGTGTGTTGAAGGCAGTTCTGAGGGGATATGCTAGACACTCACCCATAGCTTTGCCTGTGCCTCTGAGGATGACTGATACCAAACAATACAAACTTCCTGAAGGGCATAAAGAAATTGGAGAAACCCTCCAGTAACTGGAAAAGGTGGGTATTACAATGCCCACCCATAGTCCTTTCAGTTCCCCAGTGTGGCCAGTAAAAAAGTCAGATGGCTCCTGATGTATAACTGTGGATTACAGAGAATTGAATAGAGTAACACCCCCTATGCATGCTGCTGTCCCCTCTATTGCAGTCTTGATGGATACCTTCAGCCATGAACTAGGAATGTACCATTATGTAGCAGATCTTGCTAATGCCTTCTTTTCAATTGACATTGAGCAAGAAAGTCAGGAATGGTTTGCCTTCACATGGGAAGGATGGCAATGGACTTTCACTGTCCTTCCACAGGGATACCTCCACAGCCCCACCATCTGTCATGGACTTGTAGCCCAGGACTTGGCTACATGGGAGAAACCACCAACAGTGTGGCTGTACCATTATATTGATGATGTCATGCTCACATCCAATTCTCTTTCAGATCTAGAAGGTGCAGCACCTAGACTGCTACAACAACTACAGGAGAAAGGATGGGCTGTGAACAGCACCAAGGTTCGGGGACCTGGTTTGTCAGTCAAATTCTTGGGGGTCGTCTGGTCAGGTAAGACTGAAGTTATACCAGAAGCAGTCATAGGTAAAGTCCAGGACTTTCCTACTCCTACAACTGTAGCATTGCTACAGGAATTTTTGGTTCTTCTAGGCTACTGGAGAGTGTTTATCCCACACTTGGCACAAATTCTGAAGCCCTTATACCAGTTGGTACAAAAGGGTGTCAGGTGGGACTGGGATAAGACATGTGCATCTGCCTTTACTACAGCAAAACGGGTAGTCAAGGCTGTGCAGGCCTTGAGTGTGATAGACCCATCAAGGCCCTGTGAGTTGGATGTTCATGTGACTAAAGACAGTTATAGCTGGGGTCTCTGGCAGGGGATTGAATGAACTTGCCAACCTATTGGATTCGAGTTACAATTCTGGAGAGGGGCAGAGATATGATACACTTTGATAGAAAAACAATTGGCTGCCATGTATCAGGCCTTGATGGCTACATCACTGAAATGGCTCCAATAAAAGCATTAATCACCTATCCTATCTTGAGGTGGGTAGGAGACTGGACCCAAAAGCCAAGGAGTGGTGTGGCACAAATGCCTACACTGGCCTAGTGGGGTGCTTACTTACAATAGCATAGTGCCCTCTCTATTAGCCCTTTAAGTGAAGAACTCCAACACTTATTGGGGCCAGTGACATATACTAGTGAAAAGCAGGAAGAATTTACTTTAGAACCATTAGTAGCAGAGAGTCCTTATCAGGAGGGAAGAGTCCCTGTACCCAAAGATGCATGGTATACAGACAGCTCCAGCCATTGGCAGCCCCCAAAATGGAGGGCCATAGCTTTCTATCCTAAGACTGAGACAATATGGATGGAAGATGGTGAGGGGAAGAGCAGTCAATGGGCAGAGTTGCAGGCAGTGTGGCTTGTGATCAGCCAGGAGCCCTCCCAAAAGTTGTGTGCACTGACAGATGGGTTGTCTATCAGGACTTGACTCTGTGGCTACCAACATGATACCATGCCAAATGGCCCCAAAATCTTCAAGCCTGAGGAGGTTATTCCAGCTATATTCAAAACCATTTCTACTCAGATGAGTTCATGACTCATACTTAGTAGTGGGAGAGATAGGGAGCTCCATGCACCCCAATGAATAACAGTTTTTTTTGCTAGGCTGTGTGCCCAATCCACAAAGACCTTAAGGGCAATAATACACATGTTTTAATGACACCAATATAGGCAAATATTGTCCATCAGGTAGGATGCATGCAAGAGAGTGGTCCTATAATAGGACTGTAGCAGAAATGGGGTACCATCCAGGTCTAGGTCTAGTATACCACACCTTTACTCCCTCCCATGGGAGTTACTGAGGGGTCAATATGTAGTGCTACTGGAGGTACATGCACTGGCCATAGTGATAAAACAAAACTCCCCGGTAAGATGCTCCTACCTTCTGGCCATTCAGGATAGACTACTGTGATCTTTGGGGGCCACTCTGCTGTTACTTCAGCAATACACAGGAAGCCAGCTTCCAGGCCTTGTCCCCAAGGTGCCAGGAGCTCCAGCCATCATTGGTCCATGTGTCAAAAGGTCCAAGGCTACGTCCACTCAATGGAGTCTCCAGGATTCAGTGGAGTTGGTACTGGCAGCAAGATATTATTCTGGTGGCTGAACTCGGCTTCAACAATTCTTTCCTGGTTTGTACCTGCAGTTGTATAGGGGATGCATCAATATGTGCTAGCATGTCTACAGGGCTCAGAGCTCCCTTTCAGGGTTTCTCATTCAAATACTGTAGCACTGTTCATAAGCAGACTAATCATCCCCTCAGACTACTGATATCTGACTACAGTCTAGACTTTAACAAACCATTGTACCTCTCTGTCATGCCTGTTGCAGTAGGATTATATGGCACATGAAACTTCCATTTGATTCCCAACTGTTGCACCCATTCTTGCAGTGCATGTCCAGTAAAAAAGGCAGCAAAGAGACACTCCAGGCCTTAACATATAGGAAAAGCAACCAAAAGTCCAGTAGCTGTGTCTACACAAGTCATGGCATATTGGTACCCTTCCAACATAGGCAGAGGCCCAATATAGTCTATCTGCCACCTAAAGAGAGGTATTGGCCCCTTAGCTATTGTCCCATGTTGCTGCAGGACTCAGTGTAAGTCCCTTTTAGAGCATACAATGCACTCCTGCTGGGCTCTGCTGACTTCTTCAAAGGTCAAAGGCAAGCCCCACCAATGGGCTACAGCCCGCATTGTCTTTTGCCCTGTGTACAACAAACACTGATGTAACCACTGGGCTACAGAGGCAGGCTTTCCTTCTAGCCAAGGCACCTGGGCCAATGTATCTGCTTCATTATTTCCTGGGGATGCCAGTGGCAAATGACCTGTCACATGATATGCTGTAACTGTTTTAGTCTGACCACAGGCCCATAAGTCTTGCCCCCAAAGGGGTCTATATCAAAATTTTGTTGTATCTTAATTTTTGTTATTATCTCTGTTATTGTTATCCTCTGTTGCTGTTGTGGAATCTGGTTACAGTGCTCCAGGTTTCTCACACAGGGACGATTGCGGAAGATTGGGAGCATGTACATTGTGAGGCAAGAATTCTGGAGGGGTGGAGTGTGGATAAAGTGAAGGTTCCTATGGCCAGGATCCTCACCTGAGCCTAAACTACTTGATGATGTAACTGGCCTGTGCTGGGCTACTGCTTCCACACCCCTAGGCAATTAGCTATTATTGACTGAGTCACTGTATAAAGAGCTCTGCCCAGTGTTCTGGGTGGACGCAGGGATGAAGGAGGATTACAGCCCTGCAGACTGTTGGATGCAGACATAATTCTAGTGCTCAACCTATAGCCTGGAGGACAAGCTGGGTAATAAACCCTTTCACCCCAAGGACATTCCATTGTCATTCCTTGGTCTCGGATTCCTAGTGAGCTTGCCTGGGGCTGAAACCCATTAGCAAGACAAGATTCAGATTCATACTTGAGTGTTTTTGAATTCTGGTGATATTGATATTTATGCTGAGAGCTGTACCAGCGAACCAAGTTGTAGAGAAAATGAAAGGTCCTATCTCCAGGATTCTCACCTGGCCCTGGTTTGTTTGCCTACTGCACACATGTGTGCAATACGTTACTATTGTCTCTATATAAAGAGCTCCACCCAGTGCTCTGGGCTGCATGGCATAGGAGAGCAAAGGCTGGGGTGGTGGCAGTGCTGAGGACAGAGACTGAGACAGCTGCGGGGGCAGAGAGGCCCAGAGGCAGAGACCGGGTTGCTGTGTGCAGACTTGCTCTGAGGTGGACAGCGTTCTGTGCTTGACCTGTCACTGCGGGAATAAAGTTGGGTATAAACTCACCCCAGGAATGTTTCACTGTCATTTTTTGGTTTCACCAAGTCAAGAGTGAACTTGCCCTGGCTGAAACCCACTGGCAAGACACAAGGATTTAAAAGATATTGTAGGGAAATTCCCAGAGGGGGGGAAGAAGGACTGTTTCTCCATGGAGGTTTAAACTCCCTTGTTTTCTGGGTCACATTTCCTTTTTTTCCCCCAGAATTAAATATTTCGAAATCTTACATTAAGTCTGTTGCATTTGATTATATGAGTAAGAAATCTTCCATATAAAATATTTTTAGAATACTGGTGTTACTTTTTGTTCTTTTTGCTAGTGAAGTCGAAGTTAAAAAAAAATGTTTTATTGAAGTACAGTTGATACACAATATTATATTGGTTTCAAGTATACACAACAGTGTTTCAACAGCCGCATTTCCTTTCTATGTGGTGCCTGCCCTTTCCTTGATAGGCATGTATGATCCTTACCTTTCTCTTCACTTGTCTTGCTTTTCTTCCATGCTGTATTTCTCTGTTCTAACAGGTCTTGTTATACAAGTAAAAAGTATTTTAACTTATATAATTATTTAAGCTTTTTGTTATTAATATACACAGCAGAGAAGTAGATATCTTACTCTTAAATATAAAATTACTAAAAAAAAAAAAGAAAACCAACCAGATGGCTTATAACTGAATCTTTCTTTTCTTGTGGATTAATAGTCCCTCATGAAAAAGAAAAACAAAAACTTATCCTATTTTCAGAGACAATTAGTTCTGAGTTGTTTTCTTCCTTAATCGTGTCCCTGGGAGAATGGAGAAGGGCTAGGGAGAGAATATAAGAATCTATTAATTAGTCCTGATGTTTAGAAAAATTCTTAAGTTAAACAGAATATCTGAAAACTGAACATCCAGACAGTGAAAAAGTTATTAAATATTCAACCTCTGAAAGTCAAAAAACCCAACTTAGTTGGTGATGAGGAGAAAGAAAAATATCTTTTCTCTATCTGAGGTTCTCAGATGGGTCTTGGTAAAAAGAAAGATTTACAAGAGAAAAATCATATACATTACTTAATAGAAATTTGCTGTGACCTGGGAGCCTTCAAAAGGAAATGAAGACCCCAAAGAATTGGCTAAACTTGAGTGTTTTTATGCTAGATTTGTTGTAGAGAGGAAAGTCATGGGAAAATGTGACAGGACAAAAGGGTATAAGCTAAGTGTAGTCACTGGGAGAAACTTAGCAGGGCCTTTGTTCAGATTCCTCTTCGCATCTCTCTTTCTTTGGAAGTAAGATGTTCTTTTCCTCTGGGAATAGGGCAGGCACCTCTCACATGAGGGTCTATGACCTGCTTCAGGGAAAGGTCAGGAAGTCCTTGCATCTGCTGTTACTCATATCCCTTCAGCTGGAGATACTCAATATGCCAAAGGGCCATATTTTGGGGTAGTGTGTCCTGAACTCCATCAGTGATTAAGAGGAAAAAATATCTGTTAGAAAAATATTTATGACCATACACTATCCAATTTATTACTAGCAATAGTAGCTGTCTTACATTGAGCTCCTGAATACAATTAATTATACGTGTTTTATTCTGAGTATTTGCCTACTCAGAATTGAGTTCTGAGATTATTTTCCCCCATGTTATTTGGAAAAAGAAGCCAAGAACAGTTGGACATAGGTGAATTTTGCTCCTGAGTACTTTGAAGTATATCCTAACCTGCTTTTTGTGTTATTTGTTTGTTAACTTTTCTAATTTTGTATGAATAACAAGAGCAACAATGCAAAAATTGTATTGAAAGTTACTTAGTAAAACCCACCAAAAGGCACCTGAGTACTGTTGCCATGGGAACAGAATACAGGAGAGGAATGCATGTGGCTTGCAATACCAGAAAGACAATTGCTCTTCAGAAAACTTGTGATTCAAAAATCTTAAATTTGTGCATTTGGTTGCTATTTTTAAACAAAACAATCAAAAAAGCATCAGGACAACAAAGAGCTTCACCAAATTCCTAAAACAAATTATATCAGCTCAGTTGGCCTTTGATTTGTGTGTGCCCTTTGCTTGAGGTGATTACCTAGGTTTCTCTGTAATGCAATGTGCCTGGGTGATATGACATCTGACATGAATGCAAATTAACACCCCCTAACCTCTCCATCTTCTACTCCTGGAGAAAATATGGTATTTATCTGACTTTATTTAAATGTTGTGCATTCACCTAGAAGACAGAAGATTTTGTATGCTAAGCTGCAGCTGGCAAAAGAAACATGTTCATTCCATCAGAAAATGCCTCTACATTTTACCCTTACAATTTCTCTGTTCCACAATATTCCTTCTCTGTCAGGCCATGGTATTTATCCTGACTGAAGTGGTTTATATGTGCAGTGGAAAGACACTGTACTGGGTAATTTGGTAATGGTTATGATTTTGTCATTGCCTTTGGGCAATTTATTTGAATATGACAGAAAAAAACTACCAGCTTACACTTTTCAATCCCCACCTTCCAAAGAGAAAGGTCCTTTATTCTCCATAACTGGTAGGGTTTGTATTGTGCAGATCAGCAAAAGTGTGGAGTGTTTAGAATGGAATGTTTTTGAGGGCTATGAAAATCAATTTATGTTTGAAAAGAATAAAGACAATATTCCTCAAAAGGGGTAGGGCTTAAGGGAAGAGAGGAATTGGGAAGAAAGCTAAAGTAAGGTGATTTGGAGAGAAGTATAGAGAAGAGAGTTTCTAAAAATCAGTACTTTATTGAAGTATCTTTTACATGCACTAAAACGCATCCATAATAAGTGTTCTGTTTGATGGATCTTGACAATTGTAGGCAATGTTGTGATGAAGATACAGGACATTTCCTTCAATCTAAAATGTTTCCTTCTGCTTTCTGTAATGGGAGATTGTTTACTTTCCTATGCTTCCATATTAACAGAATCATACAGAATGTACTCTTCTGTGATTTCTTTTGCTCAACATAATCTTTTTGAGATTCATCCATAAATCAATAATTTGGTCCTCTTTACTGCTGACTTATATTCTATTGTATGGATATCACACTTTGAGTGTCTATTCATCTGTTGATGAACATTTGAGTTGTTTTCTGTTTGGGGCTATTACTGCTAACGCTGCTATGAATATTACTGTACAGGTCTTTGGACATAGGTTTTCATTTCTCTTGGATAAAATACTTGATAATGGAATAGGTGGGTCATAAGGTAAGGGAATGTTTGACTTTTATAAAATTGCCAAGCTGTTTTCTGTGGTTATACTATCTTACGTGTTCACCAACAATGTAAGAGTTTCAGCTGCTTCATACTCTCCCCGCACTTGATATTTTCAAGCTTCTAATGAAGACATTCCAGCAGGTGTGCATAGGTAAGTCCTGTGGTTTCAGTGTGATTTCCTGGAGGACTAATGCCATTGAGCACCAACTCCTGTGCTCACTTAACATCTGTGTATCCTCTTTGGTGAGGTGTTCATTGACTCTCTTACCCATTTGATTTCAGATTATTTGTCTTATTACTGAGTTGTAAGAATTCTTTATATATTCTGAATTTGAATCCTTTGTCAGATGCTGTAAATATTTTCTCCCAGTTTGTGGCTTGTCTTTGCATTTTCTTATCTGTGTTTAAGAAGAACAGAAAATTTTAATTTCAAGGGAGTCTAATCAATCACTTCTTTATTTTATTAAAGAATAGTTGATATATAATCTTATATTGGTTTTGAGTATACAACACAGTGGTTCAAAAGTTACTTATATTATAAAATTCTCACCCCTAGTAATGCAGTTACTGTCAACAAAGATATAGAATTGTTGTCTACATTCTCCATGCTGTACTACCATCCTCATGAGCAACTTATATTATGACTGAGAATTTTTGTGTATCCTTATTCTCCTCCCCCTCCCCACCCACCATCCCTAACCCCTCGCCCATGGTAACCACAAGTCACTTCTCAGTGTCTATGAGTCTACTGATATTTTGTTCATTTTGTTTTTATATACCACAAATAAGTGAAATCATATGGTATTTGTCTTTCTCCACCAGGCTCAATTCATTAGCAAAGTACTCTGTAGATTCATCCATGTTATTGCAAATGGCAGGATTTCTTTCTTTTTATGGCTGAATAATATTCTATTGTGAATATGTACCACATCTTCTTTATCCATACACCTACTGATGACACTTTGGTTGCTTCCATATCTTGGCTATTGTAAATAATATGTCAATAAACATAGCTGGGCATATATCTTTTGATTCAGGGATTTTATTTTCTTTGGGTAAATTCCTAGAAGTGGAGTTACTGGGTTGTATGGTATTTTTATTTTTAATTTTTTGAGAAACCTCCATACTGCTTTCCACAGTGACTGGAAAAATTGACATTCCCACCAACAGTGTAGGAGGGTTCCTATTTCTCCTCATCCTAGCCAGCATTTTTTGTTTCTTGTCTTTTGTATAGTGGCCATTCTGACTGGTGTGATATGATATCTTATGATATCTTATTGTGGTTTTAATTTGCATTTTCCTAATGGTTAGCAATGTGTACTATGTTTTCATGTGCCTGTTGTCTATCTATATTTCTTTTTTGGGAAAATGTCTGTGCAGGGCCTCTGCCCATTTTTTAATCAGGTTATTTATTTATTTTGGTGTTGACTTATATAAGTTCTTCATATGTTTTGGATCTTCACCCCTTATTGGATAAATCATTTATGAATATATTCTCCCTTATTGTAGGTTGCCTATTTGTTCTGTTGTTGGTGTCCACTCTGTACAGAAGCTTTTTAGTTTGATGTAGTTCTACTTATTTGTTTTTGCTTTTGTTTCCCTTGCCCAAGAATATGTGTGCAGGAAAAAACTACTCATACATATTTTCAAGAGATTTTTGCCTATGGTTTCTTCTAAGAGTTTTATGGTTTCATGCCTTACATTTAGGTTTTTAATCCATTTTGAGTTTATTTTTGTGCATGGAGTTAGACAGTAATCCAGCTTCATTATCTTGCATGTAGCTGTCCAATTTTCCCAACACCAGTTATTGAAGAGATTGTCTTTCCCCACTGTATATTCATGGCTCCTTTATCATGTATTAATTGACCATATATACATGAGTATATATAGGCTCTCTGTTCTGTTCCATCAATCTTGGGTCTGTTATTGTTCTGGTACCATACTATTTTGATTACTGTAGCTTTGTAGTATAGCTTGAATCAAGAGGCATAATACCCCCAGCTTTTTTCTTCTTTCTCAGGATTGCTTTGGCTATTTGGGGTCTTTTGTGGTTCCATATGAATTTTAGGATTATTTGTTCTGGTTCATTGAATAATGCTGTTGTTATTTTGATAGGGATTGCATTGAATCTGTAAATTGCTTTGGGCAAGATGGCCATTTGACAATATTAATTCTTCCTATCCATGAGTACAGGATGGAGTTCCATGTATTTGTGTCTTCTTTAACATTTCTCATGAATGTCTTATAGTTTTGAGAGTAAAGGTCTCTCCTTTTCCCCTCCTTGATTAGGTTTATTCCCAGGTATTTTATTTTTTCTGATGCAGCTGTAAATGGGATTGTTTTCCTGATTTCTCTTCCTGCTACTTCATTGTTAGTATATAGGAATGCAACAGATTTCTGTGTACTTGCCTTTCATACCCATTTTGTTGAGTGTTTTTATCTTAAGTGGACTCACACCAAGCAAACTGATCTCTGCCCAGACTCTTTTGGTGATGGGCTGTCATGGGGAATAAAGTATGATATTTTATCTTCTTCTATTTCCACCCCCTTCTCAGGTACAGCCTCATCCTGTGCATTAGAATCGACTGCCAAATAGCCATGGTCCCCATCACTCCCTATCTCTGCTCCTGGCCTGATATGCCTCTTTACGTTCTAGTTTTCTGTGATTCCTTGTAAATATCAATGGGTAAGTTTCATTACTTCTTTACCCACTCCTCTTGGGAAGTACATACCTACTCTGCTTTGTGTCCTGTTTCACAGGCTGACAACTCTTTTTTGCTATCCTGAAGATGGGGATAAAGATAATAAATCCATTGCTCCAGAGCCTCCACTTTTCCAAAGTATTGCAGTGTACTTAGAGTACTTGGGACTCATACAGATGAATAACTAATAGACAAGTGTTTTAAAATCTAGTAACTGTAACATGATATTACAGGGATTTTCATTTATGAAAGACAAATCAATTTTTAATCATGTCCAATATAGCTGTCACCACTATATGCCCCACATGAGTAATTTCATTAAGATTTTTAATCACTTCATTGAAAATTAATGTTACCAAGAAACAGAGTACTAATTTTTATAGAATGGTAAATAGCCATGATCTAGTACAGTTATCCTTTGGCAGAGTTCTAGGTATTCAAGGAGCAGTCCTTGATTCCTGGAAATTAGAAAAAAATAATAAAAATTTCATAGATACCCCAAGTTTAACTTCATAAAAGTATCTATCTGGTGCTGGTTTTGCAGTTATCATTTCTCTCTTTATAGCCTTTAACCCAGAAAAAAGTACTAAGGAATAGCCATTGAGGGTCTGAGTCTAACTTGTAGTTTTGTGGATAGTTGTATAACTTTTATCAGCTCTTTGGTATAGAAGTTCTAATGCTGTTGCCATTTAAGGGGACCCAAATAAATAACATCCTAAAAGGTAAGACCAAGGAGTGGCAAATACCACTTTCATTATAAATAAAACTGATATTGGAGAATGTGGCTTATTTAATCAGAAAAGTGGACTTCCAAATACTAATCTCCAGAAGTAGACACACTCACCAGCCATAAGTGTTGCTGGAGCACATAGGCCTCTCGACTCCCCACTGGAGGTGGGTCCCTATAACAGGAGGTTATGGTGAGCGGAGCCCCATCCAAGAGGAAAATCCCCCAGATCTTGTGAGTCTCTCCCCCCAGGACCACAAGTGTAGAATGGAATGACAAGTCCCTTTGTTCACTGTTCGCCATTCCCAGAAAAATAGTTCCTCTCCAATTTTAGAAGTGCCTGATATTTAGTGCTCAGTTCTGTTAAAACACATGGAACATTAAAATGCACCTTTTGTTGTTGTTAAATTGAGGTATAATTGACACAAAAAATATTAGTTTCAGGTATATAACATTATGATTCAATATTTATTTTTAATTGCAAAATGATCACCACAATAAGTCTATTTAACATCTGTCACCATGCACAGTTACAGGATTTTTGTTTCCTTCTGATAAGAACTTTTTTTTTTTTTAAATAATTATTTTTTATTGAAGGGTAGTTGACGCACAGTATTACATTACATTAGTTTCAAGTGTACAACACAGTGGTAGAACATTTATATACATAATTCTAGGTTCCAGCTATCACCCTACCAAGCTGTTACAATATCTTGACTATATTCCTTATGCTATACATTACATCCCGGTTACTTATTTATTTTACCATTGGAAGTCTGTCCTTTTTTTTTTTTTTTTTTTTTGTGAGGGCATCTCTCATATTTATTGATCAAATGGTTGTTAACGACAATAAAATTCTGTATAGGGGAGTCAATGCTCAATGCACAATCATTAATCCACCCCAAGCCTAATTTTCGTCAGTCTCCAATCTTCTGAGGCATAACAAGCAAGTTCTTACATGTAGAACAAATTCTTACATAATGAATAAGTTACATAGTGAACAGTACAAGGGCAGTCATCACAGAAACTTTCGGTTTTGCTCATGCATTATGAACTATAAACAGTCAGTTCAAATATGAATACTCATTTGGTTTTTATACTTGATTTATATGTGGATACCATATTTCTCTCTTTATTATTATTATTTTTAATAAAATGCTGAAGTGGTAGGTAGATACAAGATAAAGGTAGAAAACATAGTTTAGTGTTGTAAGAGAGCAAATGTAGATGATCAGGTGTGTGCCTGTAGACTATGTGTTAATCCAAGCTAGACCAGGGCAATAAAACATCCACGTATGCAGAAGATTTCTCTCAGAACAGGGGGGTGAGGTTCTAAGCCTCACCTCTGTTGATCCCCAATTTCTTGATAAGAACTTTTAAGATCTATTCTCTCAGCAACTTTCAAATATGCAATATGGTATTATTTAACTATCATCACCTGTATATTATATCCCCAGGACTTACTTATTTACTTTATAACTAGAAATTTGTACCCTTTGATTCCCATCACCCATTTTTCCCACCCCACCCCACCTCTGGCAACCATCAATCTGTTCTATGAACTTAGTTTCCTTCCTTCCTTCCTTCCTTCCTCCCTCCATCCCTTCTTCTCTCCCTACCTCCCTCCCTTCCTTGATTCCTTCCTTCCTTCTACATACAAGTGAGATTATGTAGTATTTGTCTTTCTTTCTCTGACTCATTTCATTTGGCATAATGCCCTTGGTCAACGTATTTTGTTGCAAATGGTAATATTTGCTGTTTCTTTTTATGGCTGGAAAATATTCCATTGAATATACATACCACAATTTCTTTATCCATTCATCTGTTGATGGATATTTAGGATGTTTCCGTATCTTGGCTGTTGTGAATAATACTGCAGTAAATGTGCAGGTGCATAAATCTTTTTGAGTTAATGTTTTCATTTTCTTTACTGGATCATATGGTATTGCTGGATCATATGGTAGTTTTATTTTTAAATTTTTGAGGAACTTCCATACTACTTTCTCCAGTGGCTGCAACAATTTACAACTCCCCCAGCAGTACACAAGGGTTTCCTTTTCTCTACATCCTCGTCAACACTTGTTATTTCTGTCTTTTTCATAATAGCCCTCCTAACAGATATGAAAGGATATCTCATTGTGGTTTTGATTTGAATTTCCTTGATGAATAGTGATATTGAGCATCTTTTCATGTACTTTTTGGTCATTTTTATGTCTTCCTTGGAGAAATGTCTATGCAGATTCTCAGCCCATTTTTTAGGATTTTTGGTGTTTTGAAATTGAGTTATATGAGGTCTTTATATATTTTGGATGTTAACCCCTTATCAGATATATGATTCCCAAATATTTTCTCCAGTACAGTAGGTTGCCTTTTCATTTGTTGATTATTTCCTTTGCTGTGCAGAAGCTTTTTGTTTTGATGTAGTCCCACTTGTTAATTTTTCCCTTTGATGCCTTTGCTTTTAATGTCAAATCCAAAAAAATCATTGCCAAGACTGAAGCCAAAGAGCTTACCACCTGTGTTTTCTTCTGGGAGTTTTATGGTTTCACATCTTACACTCCAGTCTTTAATCCATTTTGAGTTAATTTTTGGTTGTGGTATAAGACAATGGTCCTGCTGATGGGCAAAGGTGCATGATGGTATGAGCAACAAGAAATTTTATGAAATGGCATCTTATCAGTGGCATTCCCAGTACTGAACTTGTCTATACCTTTTACCTTCCACTCCCCACTGCTTTTGCACCACTATCCTTCCCGTACACACACACACACACACACACACACACACCATTTTTATTTAGGTGGCCATTACTCACTCCTTATTGTTGCCAAAACCATTTGGGCTGTGGTCAGGGCTTTAGGGACAGACACTTCTCCCTCCCAATACCTATCCTGTGTATGACTGGAGAACTTTTTGTTTTTTTAGTTTTTTTTCTGATTAATAAATATTCTAACAAATAAAAAAGCCATAATAAAGGCCATATATGATGAACTCACAGATAACATCATATTCAATGGTGAAAAGCTGAAAATTCTTCCTCTGAGATCAGAAACAAGATAAGGATGCCCACTCTCACTACTTTTATTCAACATAGTATTTGAAGTTCTAGCCAGAGCACTTAGGCAAGAAAAAGAAATAACGGTCTTCCAAAATGGATAGGAAGAAGTAAAACTTACTGTTCACAAATGATATGAAACTCTAAAGACTCAACCAAAAACCGTTTGAACTTTTAAGTGAATTCAGTAATGTTTCAGGATATAAAATCAATATACAGAAATCTGTTGCATTTCTATGCACTAATAATAAACTATCAGAGGAAGAAAACAACCCCATTTACAATTGTATCAAAAAGAATAAAATGCCTATGATAAACTTAACCAAGGAAGCACTTGTACACTGAAAATTGTAAGACATTGATGAAAGAAATTGAAAAAGTCATAAATAAATGGAAAGCTATCCCCTGATACTAGATTGGAAGAATTAATATTGTTAATATCTATACACTACCCAAAGCAATCTACAGGTTCAGTGCAATTCCTGTCAAAATGCCAATAGCATTTTTTCACAGAAATAGAACAACCAATCCTAAAACTTATATGGAACAGAAAAGACCTTAAATAGCCAAAGAAATCTTTATAAAGAAAAACAAAGCTGGAAGCATCATGCTCCTTGATTTCAAACTATATTACAAATCTATAGTAATCATAGCAGTATCGTCCTGGCATAAAAA
The DNA here is from genome assembly GCF_030020395.1 of Manis pentadactyla. Taxonomy (NCBI): domain Eukaryota; kingdom Metazoa; phylum Chordata; class Mammalia; order Pholidota; family Manidae; genus Manis; species Manis pentadactyla. Next base: position 110,232,242 of record NC_080024.1, read on the forward strand.
CAGACACATAGATCAATGAAACAGAATAGAGAGCCTAGAAATAAACCCATATATATATATATATATAGTCAATTAATTTATGACAAAGGGGTCAAGAACATACAATGGGGAAAGCACATTCGCTTCAATCAGTGGTGCTGGGAAAACTGGACGGCCACTTGCAGAAAAATAAAGTGCACTCTTATAAGCCAGTACACTCCCCATGAAGGATGACTTTACAATACAGGAAATGAATATGTCCAAGAATCTTTTAGGTGATTGAAGATGCCTCTACAGGCTCTGGAGTGATTCACCACCCAATTCTGGCAGGAAACTGCTCTTACACATTTTCTATAATGGAAGCCACTCAACCATGAGTCAGGGTGCCTCACCATCATCTGAAGCTTTCAGGCACAAGACGAATAGCCAACTGTTTTGGATGTTTTAGAGAAGGCACTCAGGAGCAGAAGAGGTTTAGAAGCCATAACCACCAAGGACTTTTTAAACACTGTCTAACTTAAGGGAACTCTAGTTTTTCTAAATGGAGCATAAGGCCCATGTAGTGATCTGTCATTACAATGTATGTTAATGCTTCCTTGAACAGTCCATGGAGCAAGACGATAGAATGTCTGTAAGTGAATTTACTGGCTAATCTAGTGTATGAAATCTACTTACCATGAGCAGTCAGATGGAGAAAAATGGTTATGATGAAGACCCCAGGAAACGGATTTTTCTGCTTGAATAAATAAACATCAAAATTAAATCATGTTCACTGGGAAAATAATATCAAATTCGAAAAGGAAGGAGCCACAACAATGGGAAATGGAGACTAGCCCCTGGTATAATGTATTTTCAGTTTTAAAAAAATCACAATTAGAAATACATTTTATAACATGATTCAGTACACACACACACAGACAACCCCAACTATAATAAAAATTTCATAAAACAACCCTTGCCCTATTATGAGCAGTGCACTCTGACATTTTCTATCCTATTCTAGTTATTAATAATTAATTATTTTATTTAAGCATAGCAAATACATTGAAAGGTACATGATTATAAGTGTATAGTTTGATGAATTTTCATATAATAAACATATCCAAGGAACATATATTTTATTCTATTTCATTTTATTATAATTTTTTATTGCGGTAAAATGTATGTAATATAAAATTTACCACTTTAACCATTTATGAGCATACAGTTCTGTGGCATTATGTACATTCACATTATTATATAACCATCACTACCATCCATTTCTAGAACATTTGTCATCATCCCATACTGAAACTCTGTGCCCATGAAACAATAATACCTCATTCTCTGTCTCCCTCCAGCCCCTGATAACTACTACTTTACTTTCTATATCTATGAATTTGACTACTCTAGGCACATCATATAAGTGGAATCATACAGTATTTGTCTTTTTGTGTCTGGCTTATGTTACTTAACAGAATGTCCTCAAGCTTCATCCATGTTGCAGCATATGTCAGAATTTCCTTCCTTTAAAGCTGAATAGTATTCCATTGTATATATAAACCACATTTTGTTTACCCATTCATCTGTCAGTGGACAGTTGGGTTGCTTCCACCTGTGGTTATTGTGAATAGTGCTGCTATGAAAATGGGTGTACAAATATCATTTTAAAGAAAATACTAGTTGCAGTGCATTAAACTGTTTTCTTGACCTTGAAAAACACTAGTGTGCTATTTCATAAACTGAAATCAAATGTACTCTTTCCTTTGAGCCAGAATAAGCTAACCAGGGCACTCTCAGTCTCTTCATTTTCCTTTCTTGAACTGAGAAGAGGCTTAGAATGTGCTAAAAGAGATTCTGTAGGAGTGGAGTTTCTTCCTTTAACAGTGGAAATTACCCAACAGTGAAATGTGATGCTTTATAGAGAGGAATCCTCTAATCTAGCCACCACTCTGACACAAATTAAACCTTCTATTGTCTCTTTCTGAAAGTGAGATAGTTTGGTGGGCCAGCCAGTGTTTTGGCATGCTCAGGGTTGAGGTGTATGTGAGTAATTTAACACCTACTGCTAAACACAAGACTAGCCAAGCTGGACTTGCCCAGAAAACTGAGAGTCCACAGATTGCTCTAAAAGTTGGTTATTGGCTTGCTGTGTCTAACATATTGCAATCCTTTCAAAATAAGTCTTGTTAAAAGAAACTACTTCCCTGAGGCATCAGTGGTCTATTGCATAATAAACCACCTAAAAATTGGGTGGCTTTACACAATAGCAGACCTTTGGGCTGGTGATTGGGTAGGCTGAACGTGGCCTTCCTGCATCCCTTCTGGGTCCTCTCTCAGCTCCCTGGGCCTTCCTCGAATGTACTATCATTTTTTTCTCCATCTCTATTGTCTCTTGCTCATGGAGGTTAACCCAGGCTTCTTCCCAGAGAGGACATAGAGGTCTGGAGAGAAAGAAAACCTGCTGTAGGCCTTTGAAGGCTTAGGCTTGAAAGTCCTGCAACATGACTTTCTCCACATTCTTTTAGCCAAAGCAAGTCATAAGCCAGCCCAGGTTCCAGGGGTGGGGAAATGAACGCTACCTCTTGACAGAAGCAGCAAAGTTAGATTGCAAAAGGGTGTGTACACAGAGATGGGAGCAATTAGTGTAACTGTCTTTGCCAACAATCTGCCACACCCTACTGTTGTTGCTAAAAAGTGGGGTTTGATGCCACATCGCCACTTCTGATACTGTGCCCTACCCGCCTACCTGCACACATACAAAATGATGTACGTACAAGATTATTCACAGCAGCACTCTCTGTGCTTAGAACCATGAATAGGAGACAGGCATGCCATCATGACAGGAAACTGTTCAGCAGGGAGAGGAATTAGGAAGCTCTTTTGTTTTGACACAGGAAGATCTCTAGGACATACTGCTGACTCACAGAAATCCAAGTGCTGAAGAGCATACCCTGCATTCCAAAAGTCTTAGTACATTTTTAAACCTTAATAATGTCAGGAGTATAAATGCTCCAAACTTAAAAGACATGACTTAAAAGCATAATTGTATACATTTCTTATTCACTTACTTGGTCTTGTGAATTTGGAATAATCAGTTTTAACCATAATACTTTTGTTTTGGTCAGTGTTTATCTTCAGTCCAAGATACTGAAACAAAATGAAAATAAAATGTATTATTTAAAATTCACTAACTAAATAAGTGTAAAGGAGATTCAAATAATAAAACTTTCAAGAGATGTTGTTTGTAAGTTTGTAGCATTTATATTTCTGAAGTGTGCTAACTTTTGTTTAGGAAAAGGGTGAAAATAAATCATGTGAGTTCCCTGTTGTTTCTCTAACAAACTGCCACAAATTTAGTGGTGAACAATGATATACATTTATTTTCTGCTAATTTTGGAGGTCCAAAGTCTAAAATGGATTTTTTAGGTTCCTTCTGGATGCTTTAAAGGAGAATGTATTTCCTCGCCTTTTCCAGCTTCTGTAGGCACCGGCATTCTGTGGCTCATCGTCACATTATCCACCTTCCAAGCCGGCAGTACAGCATCTTCAATGTCTGTTTGGCCTCTCCTTGGACCCTCCTGCCTCCCTTCCGTAAGGACTTTGTGATGGCAGTGCCTGCTCCCTCCCCTCCCCTTGTGCCCCTGCACCTCCATAACCCAGGATAATGTCTCCATTTCAAGATCCTTCACTGAATCATATCTGCAAAGTGCCTTTTGCCATGTAAGTAGCACAGTCACATGTTCTGGGGATTAGGATGTGGACACCTTTGGTGGGATGCCCATTATTCTGCCCACCACATGAATATGTTTACTTTTGTTTATTTTTGCATAAAGAAACACTGTATGGATACATAGAAAAGTACTAAAAGCAGCTATGGGGCAATGGGGAATGTGGATTCTTCATGTACATAATTTTGTGTGGATTTGATAACTGAATACATGAATGTGTTATCTATTTGAAATAAAACTAATAACTATTTAAAAGGAAGGACCTGCTGAGTTTCAGATATCCCAAGCTAAGGATACCTAGAGTTTTGCAAACTCCAGACTTTAGGAGATAACAGCATAATTTTTCTAAAATGGCTAAGTAGAGTCCTTGGAATCAGAACTGGCATGAGTTTACTTACATGCAACAAACTATGCATTCTACATACCGCAAACTCTGAAACCTGTCTTCAGCTCATTCCTGCTGAGGAAATGGTGGGCAGCAAGGTGACTAAAGGGGTAGTTCTGATCCAGCCTGGGCCCTCGGTGTGAGCCAGCCCCCGCCCCTTCCCACGTGGACTTGGTTGTTTCTTGTCTCCGGATTTTATGACAAGTCACAGTTAGCCCTTGGGCTCTGTTTGCACACTTACCTCTGCTAGACAATTTGCACGGGAAGCCTTCTGGCTCACTACGCAGTGAACTGCACTGCCCAGGTCTCAGCGACCGTGGGCCCCACCCGGATGGGGGGAGGCCATGGCTCCTCGTGTCTCTGAAAGCGCCTGAGTCCTGGGCTACAGCTGGGTGTTTGGACTGCCACCAGCCCTGACTTACCACTCTCCGCAGAGAAACCTCCACTAGGACCATCGCCAAGGCGGCGTGCCCAGGACTGGCCCGGTGCGGGACCGGGTTTCAGGGCGGGGCGCCCAGAGCCGCGGTTTCCTCCCGAGGTTCGCTCTGTCCTGCGTGGGTCCCCGCCGCCCACCGCTCCCGGGCGGCCCCGCCTCCTCCCCGCGGTCGGCCCGGGTGTGGTTTCTCTCTCGGGTCGTGTCCCAGGGAAAGTGCACTTGGAGGGGGAAAACGATTGCTCATTGTGTGAGAGGAGTAGTCTCCCAGGAGACCGCCCTGTTTGCTGCAGAAAACCCTCAGGGCCCATCCTACGCTGAGTAACAAACCAGCCTCACCGCTTTCCCGCCACCGCTGTCCCTGGCCGGGTCACCACCAGCTCAGCGGACCGGGCAGCTGCTTCCCGGCCGCGTCGCCGTCTGGGCGGGAAGATTGCCTTCCGTCGGACGGATGCTTCAGTCTTGGCCTGTCTCTCTGAGGTTTAGGTGACCCCGGGGGGACATCGCAGCGGGCAGGTGATGAGACCCGGCTGGGAGGGACAGCAGCTGGGAGGGGGCCACCACTGCGCAGGGCGCTCCCCGAGCCCGCGCCTGCCGCCGGGTCAGCCCTTGTAGGCACCAGCTGGGTGGGCACCGTCTCCCTGCCACACACTGACCCCTTAACCTTGTCAGGCCTTCCCAACACACGCCATTGGTCTCAAGGTCAAATGGGATCAGAAGTGTGGATGGATAACAAAAGTAGTAACAGTGTTCAGTGATTTACGCCTAGATTGTAATTATTTTAAATCATAACCCTCTGTCCCCCTCCTGTGAAGGGACTCTCTGTTTGGTTGTACACCAGGCCCTTTTTGGAGGTGGGCAGGGAAGGGGGTAACTTAAACGAGAAATTTGTATAAAAAACGTATAGCTTGAGAAGGGAGAAGAAAGTTAAGAGAAGATTTCTCCTTTTGTGGGAGGATGACAAGCGGCAGGGTTTTGAGAGACTGGAGGTCCAGGAGAGAGATCTGAGCAGCTGAAGGGGAATTGGGACTTTGGGGAGAAAGATGGGAATTTTAGGAACGTTTTCCTTTTGGTATGTGGTACAAATTCCCTTCTGTATGCATCCTCACAAACACTTCCGCGGAGGCCCAGGCTGCTTTTCAGTGCATTGGATATATTTTTAAATGCAGACTGGCCCAGGGAGGCTATTAGCCAGGAGTGCCAGAATGAACCCCAACCCCAGTTCCCCAGAAGACAGTGCCACCAAGCCTTATAAGTGGAAGGTGGGCAAATCCAGGGAAAGGACCAGGAGGCAGGGAAGGAAGGAAAACAAGTGAAAGGTGGTGTAATTCAAAGTCAGCCCCAGCCTCCCAATGAAGAGAGCCACTGTGCACAGGACATTCTGGAGAGGCTGAATGGAGTCATTGCTCTTGGAATAGCCATGGGGGTGGGAAATGAGTCAGCTCTGTCTGTCTGCTGACTCTGTCAAAGTACCCTCCATGGGGTCCTGACTCCCCATATTTGTGTGTGGGTCACCCAGACCCTTTGGGCAGTGAGAGCCTCTGGGAGTCTGGCTCACGGGTGGGGACTGGGGCTGCGGCCCTCACCCACAGTGGATGTTATGGCAGCCATGCTGAAGCCCGGCCTTCCTTTGCTGGGGAGGCTGAGACAGGTGGCAGTGTTGGGCCATGTCATGGCAACTGTGGCTCTTCCTGGAGCAAGAAGCTGGGGCCCAGGGGTCAGCACAAGCAAATCTGTGGAGGCACACCAACTGGGTATAGTGCACTGCCTTTATTCTAGTGGAATAAAGTACATTTTTCTCAATTTCTTTTTGTTGAGAAAATTGTCAAAATACGTTGAATTTTGTTAGTACAGTATCTTCCATCTGCCAGAAAACTGTCATGATAAATATACATATGAAAGATGCCCCATTAAGTGTAATGTCCTTGTGCAGTATACAACATGTGTAACTGCCCAAGACCTTGAACTGACCTCATGGGCCCAGATCAAGAGCACAGGAAGACCTTCAAAAGTCCTTTCACATAATATGGGAACACTGACTTATTGATACTGAACATGTTTGCTGAAGGACTCTGGAAGGAGGATCTATAAGTAGGAATAAATGCTAAATGAGTGAGTGAGTGGCTGAGTGGATGAATGAATGAATGGAATAGTGCAGTCACAGAGCTGCTCTTTCCCACTGTCTATCCCACCTCCATCTCCCTCACTTCACTACAACCAGCTCCGCTTTATACATTGAAATTCAGTGTTATGTTTCATTTTTTAAAAAAGATTGCCCTGCTTGGAAATGAAAATTTATACACCATTTTTCTAGCACATAGCAGGAACTCAGTAAACATTGGTTGCTTACTAGATTGGCTCAGGTCTGCATGAGCAAAACAGCAAGGCAGTGGGGCAGCTTCTGGTAGTTTGTGGGGAAGCCACTTCTACAGGAGGCTGAGCAGGACGGCCCAGTTTTTCCACTGAGGCCCCTGAGTCTACAATTAGCAGACTGAGGAACTTTGCTCCTGGGGAGTCTTCCTTTTTAAACGAACTGTAGATTTCCTTCTTCCTTAATAAACATCCGCTGGCTCATGGCTGAAGACAAAAGTACTACAGTGAAGAAATCTCACTGATGTACTTTTGAAGGTACATTATTAAAAAAAGAAAAAAACAAAACAAAACCTGAGAACAAGGTTGCTTGGAATCAATCAGGTGACAGCTCTCATACTGGGAGTATCTATTCAATTCTTGGACAATTCTTGGGCTTTGTCATTTCTGGGTTCAGAGTAAAAAAGATGCAAAGTTGTCAAAGTAGAGCAGGCTCCTAATGGATTCATGATTATAAATAGCAAGGTGACTCAGTAATTTTCCATGCTGGAAACCTGTTCCACTGAGCCTATATTATACACAAGAGCAAAGACAACGTTGACTTAGAAAACCTGGCACATGGAACTACATCCATTTTATGAGTTAAAAAATTTCTATCCCTATCTTGTTCCAAAATGGATTTAAGATGGCATATTGAGATCCAGAGACTATAACAGGAAGACATAACATTGAAATAGGGAAGAACACATAAAAATAAAAACAAGGCTAAGAATATGGAATGGAGCCTGAGGTTAATAGAAAAGTGCACACTGATGGGCCATAAATTGGACTCTTAGCTTTTCTTTTTCTGCTAGAAGAGAGAAACTTCTTGGTAAATTGACAAGACCATGTACACAGTAAGAGGGACTGGTACTTGGGGAAAACACAAGGAGCTCTAATCTGTGACTGTGTGAAAAGGAAATAGGGCAGAGGAGGAAGGCCAGTGGAGAAAGCAGCAGCAGGACAGGAAGAAGAGGAGATGCCAGAACGTGGGCTCCCAAGCCCATGGAAATTTTCAGAAGGAGGCTGCCAGCAGGCTCAATTAGGTCAATCCTAATTGGCCTGCTGTGATAGTGGGATGACTTATTGTATCTGAAAAGTCTGATCAAAAGACACTAAAACAGTCTTGTCTGACCTTAATTCCACCTCATGTTTTCATTTGCTGTATGGTTTATGGACCATTCACATGTACACTTGACTTTTCATGTGATTTAGACAACATTAAAAATACTCTCAAACCTATTTTCTTTTTGGCAGGGCAGCCTTATTTTAAGCTCTTATATTACTTTCAGTAAGCTTTATGAATTGTAGAAGGGTGGGGTATTGGAAAAGGCACTGCTTTAGAGTCAGAAAACCTGGATTTAAGTGCCAGCTCTTGAACTTAACAGGTATGTGTGACTGACCTTAACTAGAAACTGGAGATGATGTACTCCATATTCCCTTGTCCAAGGTATGCTTGATAAGTGGTAGTGGTTATTACTACCAAAATATCTTGTAATATTCCTGATACTACTTTTAAGGATCCAAGGTTGAAAATATTTCCTCCTATAGAAATAGAAGAAGGAATGTACCACTAGATGGTGGAGAGAGAATTATTCACTCACAGTGATGTGGTCCAATTCAGTGCTTCTCAAACTTTTTGACCATAATACAGAATATGAAATACACTTACACTGCTACCCTGAATAAACATTCTGGTCTGTATCTGAAAAAATCCTGAAACAGCACTTGGGTATTTTTTTTCTTTTCTATTCCATTTAATGAAAAATGGCTGGTCAAGACTCATTAAATTGATTTCATGACCTACTAGAAAGTTTCAACCTACAGCTTGAAAAACACTAATATAAATAACCTTGTTACAGAAATATTGTTATACATATGGATTTACTTTTACAACCACCTTGAGACCAAGAAACAACAGATTATTTTGTTTTTAAGATCAAAGTGTATTACCTCCAAAGCTCCACCTCCAGACAGTTTGTTAAAAACTTTATCTTGGTCATGATGTGGTTCTTTCCTCTGACCCTCTTGGGGGCCTGGTAGGTTCATGGAGACCCTTGAGGGTCAACTTTTGGGAGGGCCTTCTGTTCTTGGGTCTGAGCTCTTATGGTCCTTAAACATTGGGTGAGGCCATGAATTCCATGCCAAGCTAGCCCAGGGCGGGCTTGCTGGGGCTGGGACCCTAGGACCCAGGGCACAACCTCCCTAGGTGTGTCGTGCAGACCTTGACTTTGAGGTTCTACCCCACTTGGGGCCCTGCTGTGCAGTAGGTCCCTCCACTCTTTGGCTCACTCTTCACTGCCTTCCAAAACTAGAGAACCTTTTAAGCGCTGGTCACTTCTGTTCTCTTACTGTCCAAGCCATGTCAGGGCCTCTCCCTCATCTGGGACTGAGACTCACTGCTTTTTAATGTGCCCTGTAGCTCTGGGAGCCCAGGTCTTCTGGAATCAAATACTCCCGTGCCTCGAATAGCCACAGTCAGGACTGCCAGGGCAAAGTGGGGCAGTAGAAAAAAGCCCAGTTTGGTCTTAAGGTTACAGATTCCAGTCTGGAATTTGCTTCTTTGTATGAATATGATGCAGAACCCAGAAGAGTGATACTCAACAAATATCTGCAAAATAAGTGATTGAATGATTTGGGGCAAGTTATTTGGCCTTATACTTCTGCCTTCAGCTTAAGATTAAGCTTGGAGTAGATGGTTCACAGGGCCCACTGTTCAGCCTGAGGTGCTGGGAAAGCAGAGTCAGAACCCCTGGCTGCTCCAATATCCAGGGTGGAACAAAGGGGAATGTAGTCACATTTGGTTTTACTGGAGAGAACAAGAACTTTTCTCCATCCATCTGGTGAAATTAACTGTGCTTAGTTCTAATCTCACGTGCTTTTTTTTTTTAAACAAAAAAGAGAAGTGCTGCCTTCTAAGGAATTAGTAAGGAGTAAGTAAATTTAGAGATTTCTTTCCATCTCTGTATTTCTCTTTTTAAGGGTATTGAGAATTAAAGAACTTTTATTAAGCCTTTCCTCTGCTCCTAATTCTTTCTCCTACAGGCAAACAGCTTATCCTGGAGGTGCGCACAGCGGCATGTTGTAAAACACTTCAGAAATGTAGCCTTTTTGGTCTTTTTCTTTGTATTTGTTGCTTAAGACAAAGTGCAGTAACAATTGACTATCCATGTGTTCAAAGAAAAAAAATGAACTCAATACACAAAAAATAAGTAAATATGTATCACAGATCTAAATACAAGAACTAAAGCTATAAAACTCCTGGAAACATATACAGGGGGAATCATATCCAGTCAGACTAAACAAAGATTTATTACATATGATATTAAAAGCATGATACTCTAAAGTAAAAAATTGGTACACAAAAATTCATCCAAGTAAAAAACTTTTGTTCTTCAAAAGACACCATAAAAAATGAACAAAACAAGACACAGACTGGGAGTTAATCTTTGCAAAGTAGATATCTGACAAAAGAGCTGTATCTAGAATGTATAAAGAACTCTTATAAATTGATATTAACATAATTTAATACTAATGTAAGAAACCCAATTAATTTTTAGAAACTCAATTTTTTAAATGGACAAAATACTTGCATAGTCATCAAAAATGATGTATGAATGATTAATAAGTACATGAAGAGATAGTCAACATCATTAGAGAAATGAAATTAAAATCAAGATAAGATAGTGTATACTCACCCAGAATGTCTCTACTCAATAAAACAGACAATAAGTTGTTTTTTTTTACACAACAATAGTAGTATACAGTGTAATAAAGCTCCTTTTGGGTTCCTGGACCCAATTCCAACGTGTGTGTGTGTGTGTGTGTGTGTGTGTGTGTGTGTGTATGTGTGAGAGGGTGGGTGAGGGGGTCTTCCCAAACACACAACACCAAGCAATTCTTGAACACCAGCAGGGTGTCTGAGAACTCAACTTAATTCTGATGCTATCTGCCCAAAGATGGCACCAGATTCCCCAGGTTAAGGGCTTCATCCTACTGGACTGCCCTCCACCCACCACTTCAGATGCCTGTTGCAAGCCTCACGCAGTTAGTTACCTGTGCTTCTGACCAACAGGCTGGAGATTGCAGGTTCCAACAACCTCCAGCTTAGGTTTGATTAATTTACTGTAGTGGCTCACAAAACTCAGGAAAACACTTAGGTTTACCAGTTTACTCAAGAATACAAGTTAACAGCCAGATGAAGAGATACATAGGGCAAGGTCCCATATAAATGAGCTCTATCCTTGTGGAGCTTGGGGCCTGGCTCAGTGGAATGTGGATGCTTTCTGCTTCCCGGAGCACGGAGGCTCTCTCCAACAGAGAAGCAGGATTCAAGAGAATGATACGCTATTTTCAGGGTTTTTGGTGAGGGCTTCATTGCATAGTCATGATTGACTAAATCATTAGCCATTGGCTGATTCAACCTCCAGCCCCTGCCTTGGGTGGGGTCCAAAAGTTAACATGACAAGGCACCCATTTCACTTTTAGGGCACTGGAAGTTTTTTCAGAACCTGGGGATGAAGACCACATATATCTGGGAAATATATATTTCATCTAAATGACCAAATATGTATTTCTTTGAAGCGGTCCGGCCACGCCGAGTCGAGCAGGTCCTGAAGTGCGGAAGGGGGGCAAAGAAAACAAAGAAAGAAAGAACTGGGAGGGCTGACACTCCTGCGCGTCGCCAGCAAGGCTTTATTAGAGTCCAGAGTATTTATACAGCAAAGAAGTACACTATCCCAGGAAATAGCATTATCCAATAGATAATCAAGCACAGTATCGACGTCAGCGGCAGCCGGACAAAGGTAGGCATAGCAGGGCTCCTTCAGTTGCTCATGGAATGCTTAAACAGGATGTTCTTTGTTCTCCATTCCTGCCACATCAGCAAGTGGGGGAAAGGGCATAGCCTGCTCCCCACATTTCTTATAACTCATTATATCTCACAAGTGTTAATGAGGATATGGAGAAACTGCAACACTGTGCTATTTCTGGTATAAATAATTTCAAAAGTTGATTAAACAGTTAAAGATGCACATACAACCTTGCAATTCCACTCTTAGATAATGAAAACTCCAAGAGAAATGAAAGCATGTCCACACAAAGACTCATACTCGTTCACTTGTAACTATTCATAGTAGCATTATGCATAATAGTTCCCAAGTGGAAACAAACCAGAAGTCCATTAGCTGGGGAAATGGATAAACAAAATGTGGAATATATCCATACAGTGCAATATCACTTAGCTACTAAAATAAAACAAAACTACGGATACATGCAGCAAGAATGAATCTTAAAAACATTCTGTGAAGCAAATGAAGCCAGACATACAAAATTATCTATTGTATGTTTCCATTTATACAACATTTGTAGAAAATCCAAACTATTATATAGAGATAAAAAACAGATCACTGGCCGTCTGAAACAAGTAGGGGAATGTGGAGGAGGGCGAGAAGGATTGCTTTTATAGTTTGTGCAGTTGTGTCTAATTTAAGAAATCTTCACCAAACCAAAGGCCACTAATGTTTTCTACTATGTTTTCTTCTAGAAGTTTTATAGTTTTTGTTTCTAAATTTAGGTCTCTGATCCATCTAATTTATACCTGTGGTGTATAGTATAGATTGAAGTTCATTTTTTTTTATTGCATATAGGTATCCAATTGTTTCACCACCATTTGTTGAAAAGACAATTTTTTTCCTCTACTCTCCACTGTATGGCCTCTATACTTTTGTCAAAAATCAATCTACTATATGTGTATAGATCTATTTCTGAACTTTGTTCTGTTGCTCTATTTGTCTTGATTACACTGTCTCAATTATTACTGACTTACAATAAATTTTTTATCAGGTAGTATAAATCAGGTACTATATGTCTTCCAACTTTTTTATTAAAAAAAATTTTTTTTTTTGAGGGGCGGAAGATGGCGGCGTGAGTAGAGCAGCGGAAATCTCCTCCCAAAACAACATATATCTATGAAAATATAACAAAGACAACCCTTCCTAGAATAAAGACCAGAGGACACAGGACAATATCCAGACCACATCCGCACCTGAGCGAACCCAGCGCCTCGCAAAGGGGGTAAGATACAAGCCCCGGCCCCGCGGGAGCCGAGCACCCCTCCCCCCAGCCCCCGGCGGGAGAAGAGCAGGCAGAGCGGGAGGGAGACGGAGCCCAGGACTGCCGAACACCCAGCCCCAGCCACCCAGGCCAGAGTGCAGGGCCCTGGAGACTAGGAAAACAGGGCAGCAAGAACAGTGAGCAGGCACTGGAGGCTGGGCGACAGAGGACATAAGAAAAGCGCGCGACCATTTTTTTTTGCTTTTTTGCTGTTTTGTTTTGGCGAGCGCTTTTTGGAAGTCTTAAAGGGATAGGGACCCCAATACTAGGGAAACAGGGCAGAAAGACTGGTGAGCAGAGGCCTGAGGCTGGCATCGGAGAATAAAGAAAAACGAATGACCACCTTTTTTTTTTTTTTTAAATTAAAAACTTTTTTTTTTTTTTAATTAAAAAAATTTTTTTTTCTTTTTTTTTTGGTGGGCGTTGTTTTGTTTTGGCGGGTGCTTTTTGGAAGTCTTAAAGGGGCAGGGCGGGTCACTTAATCCAGAGGTAGGGAATCCGGGATCTCTGGACACCCTAACCCCTGGGCTGCAGGGAGCAGGGAGGCCCCTTACGGAGATAAATAGCCTCCCGGCAGCTCCTGCTCCAACGCGACTCCACCATATTGGAGTAGCTGCCCGAGCCAGGCCACGCCCACAGCAACAGCGGAGATTAACTCCATAGCAGCCGGGCAGGAAGCAGAAGCCCTGTCTGCACGCAGCTGCGCAGCACAAGCCACTAGAGGTCGCTGTTCTCCCAGGAGAGGAGGGCCACAAACCAACAAGAAAGGAAGTCCTTCCAGCCGTCACTCGTCCCAGCTCTGCAAACTATTCCTATCACCATGAAAAGGCAAAGCTACAGGCAGACAAAGATCACAGACACAACACCAGAGAAGGAGACAGACCTAACCAGTCTTCCTGAAAAAGAATTCATAATAAGAATCATAAACATGCTGACAGAGATGCAGAGAAATATGCAAGAGAAATGGGATGAGGTCCGGAGGGAGATCACAGATGCCAGAAAGGAGATCGCAGAAATGAAACAAACTCTGGAAGGGTTTATAAGCAGAATGGATAGAATGCAAGAGGCCATTGATGGAATTGAAATCAGAGAACAGGAACGCATAGAAGCTGACAGAGAGAGAGACAAAAGGATCTCCAGGAATGAAACAATATTAAGAGAACTGTGTGACCAATCCAAAAGGAACAATATCCGTATTATAGGGGTCCCAGAAGAAGAAGAGAGAGGAAAAGAGATGGAAAGTATCTTGGAAGAAATAATTGCTGAAAACTTCCCCACACTGGGGGAGGAAGTAATCGAACAGACCACGGAAATACACAGAACCCCCAACAGAAAGGATCCAAGAAGGACAACACCAAGACACATAATAATTAAAATGGCAAAGATCAAGGACAAGGAAAGAGTGTTAAAGGCAGCTAGAGAGAAAAAGGTCACCTATAAAGGGAAACCCATCAGGCTAACGTCAGATTTCTCAACAGAAACCCTACAGGCCAGAAGAGAATGGCATGATATATTTAATACAATGAAACAGAAGGGCCTTGAACCAAGGATACTGTATCCAGCACGACTATCATTCAAATATGACGGTGGGATTAAACAATTCCCAGACAAACAAAAGCTGAGGGAATTTGCTTTCCACAAACCACCTCTACAGAACATCTTACAGGGACTGCTCTAGATGGGAGCACTCCTAGAAAGAGCACAGCACAAAACACCGAACATATGAAGAATCGAGGAGGAGGAACAAGAAGGGAGAGAAGAAAAGAATCTCCAGACAGTGTATATAACAGCTCAATAAGTGAGCTAAGTTAGGCAGTAAGATACTAAAGAGGCTAACCTTGAACCTTTGGTAACCACGAATTTAAAGCCTGCAATGGCAATAAGTACATATCTTTCAATAGTCACCCTAAATGTTAATGGGTTGAATGCACCAATCAAAAGACACAGAGTAACAGAATGGATAAAAAAGCAAGACCCATCTATATGCTGCTTACAAGAAACTCACCTCAAACCCAAAGACATGCACAGAATAAAAGTCAAGGGATGGAAAAACCTATTTCAAGCAAACAACAGTGAGAAGAAAGCAGGGGTTGCAGTACTAATATCAGACAAAATAGACTTCAAAACAAAGAAAGTAACAAGAGATAAAGAAGGACACTACATAATGATAAAGGGCTCAGTCAAACAAGAGGATATAACCATTCTAAATATATATGCACCCAACACAGGAGCACCAGCATATGTGAAACAAATACTAACAGAACTAAAGGGGGATATAGACTGCAATGCATTCATTCTAGGAGACTTCAACACACCACTCACCCCAAAGGATAGATCCACTGGGCAGAAAATAAGTAAGGACACGGAAGCACTGAACAACACAGTAGAGCAGATGGACCTAATAGACATCTCTAGAACTCTACATCCAAAAGCAGCGGGATATACATTCTTCTCAAGTGCACATGGAACATTCTCCAGAATAGACCACATACTAGGCCACAAAAAGAGCCTCAGAAAATTCCAAAAGATTGAAATCCTACCAACCAACTTTTCAGACCACAAAGGCATAAAACTAGAAATAAACTGTACAAAGAAAGCAAAGAGGCTCACAAACACATGGAGGCTTAACAACACGCTCCTAAATAATCAATGGATCAATGACCAAATCAAAATGGAGATCCAGCAATATATGGAAACAAATGACAACAACAACACTAAGCCCCAACTTCTGTGGGACACAGCAAAAGCAGTCTTAAGAGGAAAGTATATAGCAATCCAAGCATATTTAAAAAAGGAAGAGCAATCCCAAATGAATGGTCTAATGTCACAATTATCGAAATTGGAAAAAGAAGTACAGATGAGGCCTAAGGTCAGCAGAAGGAGGGACATAATAAAGATCAGAGAAGAAATAAATAAAATTGAGAAGAATAAAACAATAGCAAAAATCAATGAAACCAAGAGCTGGTTCTTCGAGAAAATAAACAAAATAGATAAGCCTCTAGCCAGACTTATTAAGAAGAAAAGAGAGTCAACACAAATCAACAGTGTCAGAAACGAGAAAGGAAAAATCACGACGGACCCCACGGAAATGCAAAGAATTATTGGAGAATACTATGAAAACCTATATGCTAACAAGCTGGGAAACCTAGGAGAAATGGACAACTTCCTAGAAAAATTTAACCTTCCAAGATTGACCCAGGAAGAAACAGAAAATCTAAACAGACCAATTACCAGCAACGAAATTGAAGCGGTAATCAAAAAACTACCAAAGAACAAAACCCCCGGGCCAGATGGATTTACCTCGGAATTTTATCAGACATACAGGGAAGACATAATACCCATTCTCCTTAAAGTTTTCCAAAAAATACAGGAGGAGGGGATACTCCCAAACTCATTCTATGAAGCTAACATCACCCTAATACCAAAACCAGGCAAAGACACCACCAAAAAAGAAAACTACAGACCAATATCCCTGATGAACGTAGATGCAAAAATACTCAACAAAATATTAGCAAACCGAATTCAAAAATACATCAAAAGGATCATACACCATGACCAAGTGGGATTCATCCCAGGGATGCAAGGATGGTACAACATTCGAAAGTCCATCAACATCATCCACCACATCAACAAAAAGAAAGACAAAAACCACATGATCATCTCCATAGATGCTGAAAAAGCATTTGACAAAGTTCAACATCCATTCATGTTAAAAACTCTCAGCAAAATGGGAATAGAGGGCAAGTACCTCAACATAATAAAGGCCATCTATGATAAACCCACAGCCAACATTATATTGAACAGCGAGAAGCTGAAAGCATTTCCTCTGAGATCGGGAACTAGACAGGGATGCCCACTCTCCCCACTGTTATTTAACATAGTACTGGAGGTCCTAGCCACGGCAATCAGACAAAATAAAGAAATACAAGGAATCCAGATTGGTAAAGAAGAAGTTAAACTGTCACTATTTGCAGATGACATGATACTGTACATAAAAAACCCTAAAGACTCCACCCCAAAACTACTAGAACTGATATCGGAATACAGCAAAGTTGCAGGATACAAAATCAACACACAGAAATCTGTGGCTTTCCTATATACTAACAATGAACCAACAGAAAGAGAAATCAGGAAAACAACTCCATTCACAATTGCATCAAAAAAAATAAAATACCTAGGAATAAACCTAACCAAAGAAGTGAAAGACTTATACTCTGAAAACTACAAGTCACTCTTAAGAGAAATTAAAGGGGACACTAACAGATGGAAACTCATCCCATGCTCATGGCTAGGAAGAATTAATATCGTTAAAATGGCCATCCTGCCCAAAGCAATATACAGATTTGATGCAATCCCTATGAAACTACCAGCAACATTCTTCAATGAACTGGAACAAATAATTCAAAAATTCATATGGAAACACCAAAGACCCCGAATAGCCAAAGCAATCCTGAGAAAGAAGAATAAAGTAGGGGGGATCTCACTCCCCAACTTCAAGCTCTACTATAAAGCCATAGTAATCAAGACAATTTGGTACTGACACAAGAGCAGAGCCACAGACCAATGGAACAGACTAGAGAATCCAGACATTAACCCAGACATATATGGTCAATTAATATTTGATAAAGGAGCCATGGACATACAATGGCAAAATGACAGTCTCTTCAACAGGTGGTGCTGGCAAAACTGGACAGCTACATGTAGGAGAATGAAACTGGACCATTGTCTAACCCCATATACAAAAGTAAACTCAAAATGGATCAAAGACCTGAATGTAAGCCATGAAACCGTTAAACTCTTGGAAGAAAACATAGGCGAAAACCTCTTAGACATAAACATGAGTGACCACTTCTTGAACATATCTCCCCTGGCAAGGAAAACAACAGCGAAAATGAGTAAGTGGGACTATATTAAGCTGAAAAGCTTCTGTACAGCAAAAGACACCATCAATAGAACAAGAAGGATCCCTACACTATGGGAGAATATATTTGAAAATGACACATCCGATAAAGGCTTGACGTCCAGAATATATAAAGAGCTCACATGCCTCAACAAACAAAAAACAAATAACCCAATTAAAAAATGGGCAGAGGAACTGAACAGACAGTTCTCCAAAAAAGAAATACAGATGGCCAACAGACACATGAAAAGATGCTCCACATCGCTAATTATCAGAGAAATGCAAATTAAAACTACAATGAGGTATCACCTCACACCAGTAAGGATGGCTGCCATCCAAAAGACAAACAACAACAAATGTTGGCGAGGCTGTGGAGAAAGGGGAACCCTCCTACACTGCTGGTGGGAATGTAAGTTAGTTCAACCATTGTGGAAAGCAGTATGGAGGTACATCAAAATGCTCAAAACATACTTACCATTTGACCCAGGAATTCCACTCCTAGGAATTTACCCTAAGAGTACAGCAAACAAGTTTGAGAGAGACAGATGCACCCCTATGTTTATTGCAGCACTATTTACAATATCCAAGAATTGGAAGCAACCTAAATGTCCATCAATAGATGAATGGATGAAGAAGATGTGGTACATATACACAATGGAATACTACTCAGCCATAAGAAAAGGGCAAATCCAATCATTTGCAGCAACATGGATGGAGCTGGAGGGTATTATGCTCAGTGAAACAAGCCAAGCGGAGAAAGAGAAATACCAAATGATTTCACTTATCTGTGGAATATAAGAACAAAGGAAAAACTGAAGGAACAAAACAGCAGCAGAATCACAGAACTCAAGAATGGACTAACAGTTACCAAAGGGAAAGGGACTGGGGAGGATGGGTGGGTAGGGAGGGATAAGTGGGGGAGAAGTAGGGGGGTATTAAGATTAACATGCATGGGGGGGTAGGAGAAAAGGGAGGGCTGTACAACACAGAGAAGGCAAGTAGTGATTCTACAACATTTTGCTATGCTGATGGACAGTGACTGTAAAGGGGTTTATAGGGGAGACCTGGTATAGTGGAGAGCCTAGTAAACATAATATTCGTCATGTAAGTGTAGATTAGTGATACCAAAAACAAAGCAAAAAAAAAAAAAAGGGCAGTTCCTGTGTGGTAACCTCCAACGAGTTCTACACAAGGGTATAAAGGGCATATAAAAGTGTAGGCAAAGGGTCTGTTTGTGTTTATACAGAGGATCAAAGCCTAATTGGGCTACCCCAAAAATGAACTAAGATAGGATATGAAAAAGAACTTCCAACATCTGTACTCTCTGGAAGACTCATGCCAGAAGATGATCATCAAAAAACCCCAACAAAGATCCACGCACTGCTGCAGCTGTAGATGCACTCATCCCACCAGTTCCTGGACTTGCCATGGGAATGAGGAAGGAGATATCTAAGCTGGCCTGTGCATACAGTAAAACAACAAATTTGACTGGATCTATACTGTTGGAACTCAACCAAGAATTTGGAGAAGTGCAAATTGTAGCACTCCAAAGTCTTACAACTACAGACTATTTATTGTTAAAAGAACATATGGCATGTGAACAGTCCCCAGGAATGGGTTGTTTTAATTTGTCTGATTTCTCTCAGACTGTTCAAGTTCAGTTGGACAATATTCACCATATCATAGATAAGTTTTCACAAATGCCTAAGGTGCCTAACTGGTTTTCTTGGTTTCACTGGAGATGGCTGGTAATTACAGATATGCTTTGTTTATGTAACTATACTCCTATTATGTTAATGTGTGTGCGCAATTTAAGTAGTAGCTTAAAACCTATATATGCTGAAGTTACTCTACAAGAAGATATGTCAAAGAAATAACCAATCTCCCATGTTTTCTTCCACCTGCTACTTCTATAGCTTTTCTTCTTCCTTCCTAATTACAACCCTTAAATAGAATTCGTGCCTCATATCAAATTTACCGAGTATCATAATTCTTCCAAGTGGTAAAGATACCTCAAGAGAAATGCTGAGCATAGAAGCCACAGGGCATAAATATGCAAAGAAGTAAAAAGCTAACCTTTTCAAACAATAAGGCTTCCCTCTCACTTACCAACTTCACATTTTCCTGTATGGCCCCGGAAGATGACTGGTTAGCCAGAGACGGGTAAGATTCCTCAAGGGAGGAACAACCTAAGACAGGCACAGTCACAGGGGGGCCATCAGGTGAGAAATTGGGGATCAACAGAGGTGAGGCTTAGAACCTCACCCCCCTGTTCTGAGAGAAATCTGCATACGTGGATGTTTTATTGCCCTGGTCTAGCTTGGATTAACACATAGTCTACAGGCACACACCTGATCATCTACATTTGCTCTCTTACAACACTAAACTATGTTTTCTACCTTCATCTTGTATCTACCTACCACTTCAGCATTTTATTAAAAATAATAATAATAAAGAGAGAAATGTGGTATCCACATATAAATCAAGTATAAAAACCAAATGAGTATTCATATTTGATCTGTTTATAGTTCATAATGCATGAGCAAAACCGAAAGTTTCTGTGATGACTGCCCTTGTACTGTTCACTATGTAACTTATTCATTATGTAAGAATTTGTTCTACATGTAAGAACTTGTTTGTTATGCCTCAGAAGATTGGAGACTGACGAAAATTAGGCTTGGGGTGGATTAATGATTGTGCATTGAGCATTGACTCCCCTATACAGAATTTTATTGTCGTTAACAACCATTTGATCAATAAATATGAGAGATGCCCTCACAAAAAAAAAAAAAAAAAAAAAGGGCAGACTTCCAATGGTAAAATAAATAAGTAACCGGGATGTAATGTATAGCATAAGGAATATAGTCAAGATATTGTAACAGCTTGGTAGGGTGATAGCTGGAACCTAGAATTATGTATATAAATGTTTTACCACTGTGTTGTACACTTGAAACTAATGTAATGTAATACTGTGAGTCAACTACCCTTCAATAAAAAATAATTATTAAAAAAAAAAAAATTTTTTTTTGGTTACTCTAGGTCTTCCTCATATTCATATAAATTTTACAATAAGCTTATCAATCTATAAAAAAATATCATCTAGAAAAGCTTTTTATGATTTTGTTAAATCTATAGATCAATTTTGGGACAAATACCACTGTAATTTCAAAATCAAATTGCTTAAAACCAATAATTTATAAAAAAATATTATAAGCAACTAGAGGAAAAAGACCCATTACATATAGAGTAACACAGACAAGAGTGACAGCAGACTAATTTCTCAGGAAAAATGTAAGCCACAAAGAGTAAAACATCTAGCTGGATTTTGTAAATGGACTCTGAGAGCCTCTGTATTTCAAAAGACAAATGTAATCTATTTACATTTATGTTGTGTACCAATACACTGGTTTTTTTCTATCACCTTATTCTATGTTTTCTATTTACCAATGTCTCCTCACCCTCTTCCTGGCTTCTATTGAGTGGATTGTGTTTTTCTTTATTTTTCTTTGCCTCCCTCCCACTACCATTATTAATTTAATAAATTACCTATTTGTTATTCTCAACTTTTAACACAAATATTTACTTAATGGTAAGTCAATATTTCTGTCATTTTCTTTAACAATACAAAGATCTTAGAACTCTTCAAGACCAACCTTCTATCTTCCATGTTATCATTTTATGGTACTTTAATTACATCATTTTTACCCCTGACCTCCACCTCATTAGTGTTATTACTGTCATTATTATTTACAGTAAATGGTGATTTAGATTTACCAGTGTATTTACCATATGCTTTTTGCATAGTTCTTCCTATACTACATTTTAAAGCAGTTGTTTCGGGAAATCTGTAAATAGTGAACTTGCTTATTTGAAAACATCTTTATTTTGTTCTCAGTCTTGAATGATAGTGTCACTGAGATAGGATTCTAGGGAGACATTTTTTTCCATCAGAACTTTGAAATATCACTCTACTGTCATTTGACTTCTATTGTTAAGAAGTCTTCTCCAGTATAACTGCCATTCTTTGATTAATAATCTGGTATAGTTTTTAAGACTTTTTCTTTGTTTTTGATGATCTGCTATTTCATCAACATGTTTAGTTGGGCTTTTTTTTTTTTAATTTGTCCTCCTTGGGTCCTGATATGTTCTTTCAATCCCAAGACAGATTCCTTCTTTAAGTCAGGAATTTTTCAGGCTTCAATTTTTGAATACTGCCATCTCCCCTCCCCCAATGCATGCACTCTGTTTTTTCTGTTTTCCTTTGGAATTCTTGCTAGACATACTTTGGGATTTTTCGTTCTAGTCTTTATGTATCTTAGCAGCTCTTTGCTATCTTCTTCCCTATGCTACTGATTTTTTTTGGATTTACATTTCAATTCACTAACTTTCTGGATCTAATTGCTATTTTCCCATGTATTATGCTTTTAATTTCCATAATTATTACCTTATTTCTATAATTTATATATGGTTCCCTTTCAAAAACATGTGTTCTTTTCCCATATTGCCCTGTACTTGATTCATGGTTTCTATACTTTTTTAAAAATTAAAGCATCATTGATATACAATCTTATGATGGTTTCACATAAACAGCACAGTGGTTTCAACATTCACCCATATAATCAAAGCCTCACCCCCTCTATTGCAGTCACTGTCTATCAGTGTAGTAAAATGTTATAGAGTCACTTCTCCATGTTGTACTGCCTTCCCTGTGACCTACCTATATTGTGATTGGGAATTATAGTGCTGCTTAATCACCTTCTCCCTTCCCAACCCCTCCCCTTTGGTGACCACGAGTCTCTTCTCAATGTCTGTGAGTTTGCTGCTGTTTTGTCCCTTCAGTTTTGTTTTGTTGTTATACTCCACAAATAAGTTAAGTCATTTGGTATGTCTTTCTCTGCCTGGCTTATTTCACTGTGTATTCACTCCAGATCCCTCAATGTTGTTGCAAATGGTAGGATTTCTTTTCTTTTTATGGCTGAATAATATTCCATTGTGCATATGTACCACACCTTCTTTATCCATTCACCTATTGATGGAATATACTTTTAAAAAAATCTCTAAATATTTTAAACAAATGTATTTTATAATCTCTTTCAGCTTATTCCATTACCTTTAGTTTTTGGGAGGGTGCAAATTCTCCGGTTTGTTGTTCCTTGTGACTTCGTACCCAGGAGTGCCTTAGTTGACTCGGGCAGCTGTGACCACCTACCACAGCCTGGTGGACTTAAACAATAGAAATTATTTCTTACTGTTCTGGAGGCTGGAAGTCCAGGATCAAGGTGTTGGCAGGTTTGGTTTCTCCCGGGGCCTCTCTCCTTGGCTTGCAGATGGCCGTCTTCTCCCTCTGTCCTCGCAGGGTCTTCTCTGTGCAAGAGCATCCTGGTGTCTCTTCCTCTTCTCATAATGACACCTGTCATGTTGGATCATGGCCCCAATCTTACAACCTCATTTAACCTCTTCCTAAACACCCTCTCTCCAAATACAATCACACTTGGGGCTAAAGCTTCAATATATGGATTGTGGGTGGACATAATTCAGTTCAGAACAAGGGGCAAAGAAATGTCTTTGCAACAGATTTGTATGGACTTATGCTGTGTTTCCAATGGTTTCATCCATTTCATTTTTATTTTAATTTTTTAGTATGAGCGTTTTCTGACCATGTCTGAATTATAAATTCAGACCTTACTCCTCCATTTTGATGTATTGTGGGTGGCTTTTTATCCAAGGACCAGCATAGACAGCAATCTTGCTTATTTCCCAGGCAAATAGGAAGAGTTTTTTTATTCTTAAGTTCATGGAAGGAGTGGAATTTTGAGATTCCTGACATTATGCAAGAGTCTCCTTTTCCCATGGCTCTGGCACTAACTCAAGTGTGTTAAGAACTCAGCTCCCCACTGATAAGACCTTTATTTAGGCATGATACTCTTTGGGCTACATTATTTCAGCTCTTAATTACCACTCTGGCTTTGGTTTCCTTTTAATTTGGAGTCAATATCCCAAATCTTGTAAGCTGGGCTATGCATTTAAATATATTTTTAGGGGGTTATATATGTATAGAGAAAAATGGTGGTGGTAGGAGGGCAGTGAATCTCTTCCTTGTCCCCTTGGTCCACTATACTGACCAAATCATAATTCTGGAAAGCCTATCGGTCTTCACTAGTTCCCTGCTAGTGGCCATTAACAGTATTTAGTTTCAAAGCTCATGTTCTCTATTGTACATCACACTATTTCCTGTTTCCTAAATGAAAGACATCATTAAATCTTAGCTTACATAATAGAGCTTATTGATGGATGAACAGTCACATTCTTCATGATTATAACTTTACATTTATCTAATGTGAATTAATTAATTATTATTAATGTAAGTTAGATAATTTATCTAATACATTTTATAGAATTTTATTCTCCTCTCTGATATCTATCAGATTCTTCCCACCACTTGATCTCCTTGGGGAAATGAGTTTTTTTTCCCATTAGTTACTTTAAAATTACAAACCCAACAAAAATAATTGCTCCTAGGGGGAAGGATTTCATTCCCTCTGTGGCCATTAAAATGTGGCCGGTCATATTTCTGTAAAAAAAGATGAAAGAAAAACACTAAAACCTAGATATCTTCTCAGAGATGATTTCATTGGTCAAAAGCATCTCAAAATGTTTTGGCAAAGCATAGCTACAATGAGACTGCAACAGTCACATGTTAACAAAACTCCTCAACCTCTCATTTCGTTTCTTCTCTGGGTAGACTCTCAGTGAGGCCTCCAGGGAGCTCTGTTACTGACAGCAGCAATGAGCTGATCATGATGGAGAAGACACTCCCGTGGGGATTTGCCTAATAGATACTTCACAACAGAGAAAGAGATAACCATAATTAGAAAGATGGAAAAGAAGCCAAGAGCTAATGGATTTCTCAGCTATATTTTCAGCCACCCAGGTAGAATTATGCTCTAAGGAATTTGATTCTATATGCAATTTAAAGGTCTGCTGATTTCAACATTTCAGCACTTGGGGTCTCCTTTATTCTATCAGTTTGTCCCAAGGGAAAAAGTCAATTTCTTTTGAGAGAAAAAAGGAAAAGATGCCATTCCTCCGCGTCCCCAACCCTATGCAAATTAAATAAACTGGAAAAGGTTCATTTAGAAACTCAGAAAGAATCTAGGGCCTAAATATGCAGAATAACAAGCATCCATTCCTTTCAGATAGAAAGCTGTTGGACAACTGCAGCTTGAGAAGGCTTCTGACTGCGGCTACAAGTGACAAAAATGCTGTAGGTGAACTTAAGTATGAACACGGACTGCGCTTTTATGAGGTGCTGTGCACTTCAGGTATATTTTTAGGTCGGCTCTTTCCACCAAAGGTTTGGAGAGTGGCTGTTCCCATTGTACTGAATCTCTACACCACCCCTTGCATTTCTGCCATCTTGTCACAACAGTGATAAGGTGAATGGCTGCTTTTGGTGACTAGATCCATGGCGAAAATCCTAGCTCTCTCAGTTTTCCTGTGTCAACTTCACTTACCCTCTCCAAGTTTATTCACTTGTCTTTAAGTAGTCTAACAAAAAAACATGAGCCAACCACATTAGTCAAAGAGCTTGTGGTAGGGAAAATAAAACCCCAAACTAGATACAATGAAGCAGAAATTTACTGAAGTCTGAAAGTACCCAATATCAGCAGGTACATAAGAACCATCACAGAGGATTAACAACTATAAGGTTTAGTGGACTGGGCACTAATCTGGGATTCTAGAGACTTGGGCTGTGATCAGAGATAATACATGTCTCTCACCTTATATGAGCTAAAATGCTTTTAAGCAGCACAGATACAGGGGCATCTGTAAAATGAAGGCATTCAGCCATCTGCTACCATTCGTGATCCCTTGAACACAACCTTGTGAGCTCCCCTGAAGCTATGCAGTCCTGCAGCCCACAACACAGGGGTGAGGCTGGGAGAAGGAAGGGACCAAAGGAGCTTAGCTGGGTTTTAAGAGTGTCTTGTGAAGTTGTGGTCAAGATGTCAGCTGGGCTGCAGTATGCAGCCTTCTCAGATTGGCTTCTTTCACTTAGTACTATGTGTTTAAGTTTATTCCATGGCTCTTTATAGCTTGATAGTTCATTTAAGTGTTAAATAATATTCCATTGTTATGATAAACTGGATGAACCACAGTTTGTTTATGCATTCATCTACTGAAGGATGTCTTTGCTGCTTCCAACTTTTGGTAATTACGAATGAAGTTGATATAAACATCCACGTACAGGTTTTTGTGGACATAAGTTTTCAGCTCTTTGGGTAAATACCAGGGAGCACAGTTGCTGGATTACACGGTAAGAGTCTGTTTAGTTTTATAAGGAACCTCCAAACTGTCTTCCAAAGTGGTTGTACCTTTTTTTTATATATCAAATGTACATCACAGTGGTTCAACACTACCCCTCCTCCCTGCCCTCAAGCACTCCCCTCCCCCTTGGCAACCACTAATCAATTCTCAGTGTCTATGAGTCTAATGCTGTTTTGTTCCTTCTGTTTTGCTTTCTTTTTGTATTCCACAAATAGGTGAAATCATGTGGTATTTGTCTTTCTCCACCTAGCTTATTTCACTGAGCATAATACCCTTGAGCTCCATCCATGTTGTTGCAAATGGTAGGATTTGTTTTCTTTTTATAGCTGAATAATATTCCATTGTGTATATGTACTACATCTTCTTTATCCATTCATCTATTGATGGACACTTAGGTTGCTTCCATGTCTTGGCTATTGTAAACAGTGTGGCAATAAAGACATCTTTTCGAATCAGGGAGATTATTTTCTCTGGGTAAATTCATAGGAGCTTAATTACTGGGTCAAATGGTATTTCTATTTTTTTTTTTGAGGAAGCTCCATACTGCTTTCCATGGTGGTTGCACCAATTTGCAGTCCCACCAACAGTGTAGGAGGGTTCCTGTTTCTCTGCATCCTCACCAGCATTTGTTATTTCTTGTCTTTTGAACAGTGGCCATTCAAACTTGTGTGAGGTGATAATCTCGTTGTGGTTTTAATTTGTATTTCCTTGATCAGATTAGTGATATAGAGCATCTTTACATGTGCCTGTTGGCCATCTGTATTTCTTCTTTGGAGAAGTGTCTGTTCAGGTCCTCCACTCATTTTTTAATTGGGTTATTTTTTTTTTTGGTGGTGAGGCATGTGAGTTCTTTATATATTTTGGGTGTTAACCCCTTGTCAGATAAATCGCTGAGAAATATATTCTCCCATACTGTACGATGCCTTTGTTCTGCTGCTGGTGTCCTTTACTGTACAGAATCTTTTTAGTTTGATGTAGTCCCATTTGTTCACTTTTGATTTGTTTCCCTTGCCCAAGGAGATGTGTTCAGGAAAAAGTTGCTCATGTTTACAGTCAAGAGATTTTTGCCTATGTTTTCTTCTATGAGTTTTATGCTTTCATGATGTACATTCAGGCCTTTGATCCATTTTGACTTTATTTTTGTGTATGGAGTTAGACAATAATCCAGTTTCATTCTCTTACATGTAGCTGTCCAGTTTTGCCAACACCAGCTGTTGAAGAGGCTGTCATTTTCCCATTGTATATCCATGGCTCCTTTATCGTATATTAATTGACCATACATGCTTGGTCAATTCAGTTTATATCTAGACTCTCTATTCTGTTCCACAAGTCTGTGGCTCTCTTCTTGTGCCAGTACCAAATTGTCTTAATTACTGTGGCTTTGTAGTAGAGCTTAAAGTCAGGGAGCTTAATCCCCCCAGCTTTATTCTTCCTTCTCATGATTGCTTTGGCTATTTGGAGTCTTTTATGATTCCATATGAATTTTAAAACTATTTGTTCTAGTTATTGAAGAATGCTGTTGGTGTTTTGATAGGGATTGCATTGAATCTGTAAATCTCTTTGGGCAGGTTGGCCATTTTAATAGTATTAATTCTTTCTATCCATGAGCATGGGATAGATTTCCATTTATTGGTGACTTCTTTAATTTCTCCCATGAGTGTGTTGTAGTTTCAGAGTATAGGTCTTTCACCTCCTTGGTTAGGTTTATTCCTAGATATTTTATTCTTTTTATGCAATTGTAAATTGAGTTGTTTTCCTGATTTCTCTTTCTGCTAGTTTGTTTTTAGTATACAGGAATATGACAGATATCTGTGTATTAATTTTGTATCCTGCAACTTTGCTGAATTCAGTTACTAGTTCTGGTGGTTTTGGGGTGGATTCTTTAGGGTTTTCTGTGTGTAATATCATGTCATCTGCAAATAGTGAGAGTTTAACTTCTTCCTTACCAATCTGGATGGCGTTTATCTCTTTGTGTTGTCTGATTGCTGTTGCTAAGCTAGGACCTCTGGTACTATGTTGATAAAAGTGGTGAGAATGGGCATCTTCGTCTTGTTCCTGATCTTAGAGGAAAAGCTTTCTGCTTTTTGCTATTAAGTATGATATTGGCTGTGGGTTTGTCATATACAACTTTTATTATGTTAAGGCACTTAACTTCTATACCCATTTAGTTGAGAGTTTGTATCATGAATTTTGTTAAAAGCCTTTTAACATCTATTGAGATGATTATGCAGTTTTTATTATTCTTTTTGTTGATGTGGTGTATGATCCTGATTGATTTACAAATATCATAGCATCCTTGCATCCCTGAAATAAATCCTACTTGGTCATGTTGGATGATCTTTTGGATGAATTTTTGGATTCAGTTTGCTAATATTTTGTTGAGGATTTTTGCATCTGTGTTCATCAGGGAGATTGGTCTGTAATTTTCTTTTTTTTTAGTGGTGTCTTTGTCTGGTTTTGCAATTAGAGTGATGCTGGCCTCATAGAATGAGTTTGGAAGTATTCCCTCTTCTACTTTTTGGAATACTTTAAGAAGGATGGTATTAACTCTTCTTTAAGTGTTTGGTAGAATTCAGCTGTGAAGATATCTGGACATGGATTTTGTTTGGGGGGAGTTTTTTTTTTGATCATTAATGTACAATTACATGAGCAATATTATGGTTACTAGGCTCCCCCCATTATCAAGTCCCCACCACATACCCCATAACAATCACTGTCCATCAGTGTAGTAAGATGCTACAGAAACACTACTTGTCTGCTCTGTCTTGCACTTCCTTCACTGTGCCCCCACACACATTATGTGTGCTAATTGTAATGCCTCTTTTTCCCCTTTATCCCTTCCTCTCCACCTGTCCACCCCAGTCCCTTTCCCCTTGGTAACTGTTAGTCCTTTCTTGGGTTCTGTAATTCTGCTGCTGTTTTGCCCCTTCAGTTTTTTCTTTGTTCTTATACTCTACAGATGAGTGAAATCATTTGATACCCGTCTTTCTCCACCTGGCTTATTTCACTGAGCATAGTACCCTCTAGCTCCATCCATGTTGTTGGAAATGGTAGGATTTGTTTTCTTCTTATGGCTGAATAATATTCCATTGTGTATATGTACCACCTCTTCTTTATCCATTCATCTACTGATGGACACTTAGGTTGCTTCCATTCCTTGGCTATTGTAAATAGTGCTGCAAAAAACAATGGGGTGTGTATGTCTTTTTCAAACTGGGCTGCTGCATTCTTAGGGTAAATTCCTAGAAGTGGGATTCCTGGGTCAAATGGTATTTCTATTTTGAGTTTTTTGAGAAACCTCTATACTGCTTTCCACAATGGTTGAACTAATTTACATTCCCACCAGCAGTGTAGGAGGGTTCCCCTTTCTCCACATCCTCGCCAATATTTGTTGTTGTTTGTCTTTTGGATGGTGGCCATCCTTACTGTTGTGAGGTGATATCTCATTGTGGTTTTAATTTGCATTTCTCTGATAATTAGCAATGTGGAGCATCTTTTCATGTGCCTGTTGGCCATATGAATTTCTTCTTTGGAGAACTGTTCAACTCCTCTGATCATTTTTTTAATTGGATTATTTGCTTTATGTTTGTTGAAGTGTGGGAGCTCTTTATATATTTTGGACGTCAACCCTTTATCGGATCTGTCATTTATGAATACATTCTCCCATACTGTAGGATGCCTTTTTGTTCTATTGGTGGTGTCCTTTGCTGTACAGAAGTTTTCAGCTTGATATAGTCCCACTTGTTCATTTTTGCTTTTGTTTTCCTTGCCTGGGGAGATACATTCATGAAGAATTTGTTCATGTTTACGTCCAAGAGATTTTTGCCTATGTTTTTTTCTAAGAGTTTTATGGTTTCATGACTTACATTCAGGTCTTTGACCCAATTTGAATTTACTTTTGTGTATGGGGTTAGACAATGTTCCAGTTTCATTCTCTTACATGCAGCTGTACAGTTTTGCCACCACCAGCTGTTGAAGAGGTTGTCATTTCCCCATTGTGTGTCCATGGCTCCTTTATCGTATATTAATTGACCATATATGTTTGGGTTAATATCTGGACTCTCTATCCTGTTCCACTGGTCTGTGGGTCTGTTCTTTTGCCAGTCCCAATTTGTCTTGATTACTGTGGCTTTGCAGTAGAGCTTGAAGTTGGGAAGTAAGGCCCCCCCGCCTGCTTTAGTCTTCCTTCTCAGGATTGCTTTGGCTATTCGGGGTCCTTTGTAGTTTCATATGAATTTTATAACTATTTTTCCCAGTTTGTTGAAGAATGCTATTGGTATTTTGATAGGGATTACATTGAATGTGTAGATTGCTTTAGGCAGGATGGCCATTTTGACAATATTAAATCTTCCTACCCAAGAGCATGGGATGAATTTCCATTTAGTGTCCTCTTTAATTTCTCTTAAGAGTGTCTTGTAGTTTTCAGGGTATAGATCTTTCACTTCCTTGGTTAGGTTTATTCCTAGGTATTGTATTCTTTTTGATGTAATTGTGAATGGAATTGTCTTCCTGATTTCTCTTTCTGCTAGTTCATTGTTAGTGTATAGGAAAGCAACAGATTTCTGTGTATTAATTTTGTATCCTGAAACTTGGCTGAATTCAGATATTAGTTCTAGTAGTTTTGGAGTGGATTCTTTAGTGTTTGTTATGTACAATATCATGTCATCTGCAAATAGTGACAGTTTAACTTCTTCCTTTCCAGTCTGGGTGCCTTTTATTTCTTTGTGTTGTCTGATTGCCATGGCTAGGACTATGTTGAATAAAAGTGGGGAGAATGGATATCCGTGTCTTGTTCCCGATTTTACGTGAAAAACTTTCATCTTCTCACTGTTATGTATGATGTAGGCTGTATGATTGTCATATATGACCTTTATTATGTTGAGGTACTTGCCCTCTATACCCATTTTGTTCAGAGTTTTATCACGAATCGATGTTCACTTTTCTCGAATGCTTTTTCAGCATCTGTGGAGATGATCGTGTGGGTTTTGTCTTTTCTGTTGATGTGGTGGATGATGTTGATGGATTTTCAAATGTTGTACCTGAGATGAATCCCACTTGATCGTGGTGTATGATCTTCTTGATGTATTTTTCAATTTGGTTTGCTAATATTGTTTTGAGTATTTTTGCATCTATTTTATCAGGGGTATTGGTCTGTAATTTTATTTTTTTGTCAGGTCTTTGCCTGGTTTTGGTATTAGAGTGATGCTGGCTTCATAGAATGAGTTTGGAAGTATTCCCTCCTCTTCTATTTTTTGGAAAACTTTAAGGAGAATGGGTATTATGTCTTCTCTAAATGTCTGATAAAATTCAGCAGTGAATCCATTGGGATGGGTGTTTTGTTCTTGGGTAGTTTTTAGATTATCGATTCAATTTCTTTGCTGGTAATTGGTCTGTTTAGATTTTCTGTTTCTTCCTTGGTCAGTCTTGGAAGGTTGTATTTTTCTCAAAAGTTGTCCATTTCTTCTAGGTTATCCAGCTTGTTAGCATATAGATTTTCATAGTATTCTTTAATAATTCTTTGTATTTCTGTGGGGTCAGTAGTGATTTTTCCTTTCTCATTTCTGATTCTGTTTATGTGTGTAGATTCTCTTTTTCTACTCAGAAGTCTGGCTAGGGGGTTTATCTATTTTGTTAATTTTCTCAAAGAATCAGCTCTTGATTTCATTGATTTTTTCTATTGTTTTATTCTTCTCAATTTTATTTATTTCTTCTCTGATCTTTATTATGTCCCTCCTTCTGCTGACTTTGGGCCTCATTTGTTCTTCTTTTTCCAGTTTCAGTAAATGTGACTTTAGACCATTCATTTGGGATTGTTCTTCCTTCTTTAAATAGTCCCGGATTGCTATATACTTTCCTCTTAGAACTGCCTTCGCTGTGTCCCACAGAATTTGGGGCATTGTGCTGTTGTTTTCATTTGTCTCCATATATTGCTTAATCTCTGTTTTAATTTGGTCATTGATCCATTGATTATTTAGGAGCATGTTGTTAAGCCTCCATGTGTTTGTGAGCCTTTTTGTTTTCTTTGTACAATTAATTTGTAATTTTATACTTTGTGATCTGAGACATTTTTGGTAGAATTTCAATCTTTTTGAATTGACTGAGGCTCTTTTTGTGGCCTAGTATATGGTCTATTCTGGAAAATGTTCCATGTGCACTTGAGAAGAATGTGTATCCTGCTGCTTTTGGGTGTAGAGTTCTGTAGATGTATATTAGGCCCATCTGTTCTAGGGTGTTGTTCAGTGCCTCTGTGTCCTTACTTGTTTTCTGTCTGGTTAATCAGTCCTTTGGAGTGAGTGGTGTGTTGAAATCTCCTAAAATGAATGCATTGCATTCTATTTCCTCCTTTAATTCTGTTAGTATTTGTTTCACATATGTCGGTGCTCCCATGTTGGGTGCATAGATATTTATAACAGCTATATCCTCTTGTTGGGCTGCCCCCTGTATCATTATGTAATGTCCTTCTTTATCTCTTGTTACTTTCTTTGTTTTGAAGTCTGTTTTGTCTGTTACAAGTACTGCAACAAGTTTCTGATACAAGAAACTTCTTTTCTCCATATTGTTTGCATGATATATCTTTATCCATCCCTGCAATTTTAGTCTGTGTACGTCTTTGCATTTGAGGTGAGTCTCTTGATAGCAGCATATGGATGGGTCTTGCTTTTTTATCTATTTTTTACTCTGTGTCTTTTGATTGGTGCATTCAGTCCATTTACATTTAGGATGATTACCAATAGATACATACTTATTGCCATTGCAGGCTTTGGATTTGTGGTTACCAAAGGTTCAAGGTTAGTTCTTTAGTATCTTCTAACTTTAACTCACTTATTACACTATTATAAACACAGTCCAATGATTCTTTATGTCTCTCCCTTCTTATTCTTCCTCCTCCACTCTTTATATGTTAGGTGTTTTATTCTGTACTCTTTTGTGTTTCCCTTGATTGCTATTCTGGATAGGTGATTTTATTTTTTACCTTTAGTTAGTGTTTGTTTGGTCTGCTTTCTTTGCTGTGATTTTATTTTCTCTAGTGACATCTATTTAGACTTAGGAGTGCTTCCATCTAGAGCAGAGCCTTTAAAATATCCTGTAGAGGTGGTTTCTGGGAGGCAAATTCCCTCAACTTTTGCTTACCTGGGAATTGTTTAATCCCTCCTTCAAATTTACATGATAATCTTTCTGGATACTGTATTCTTGGTTCAAGGCCCTTCTGTTTCATTGCATTAAATATATCATGCCATTCGCTTCTGGCCTGTAAGGTTTCTGTTGATGATAGCCTGATGGGTTTTCCTTTGTAGGTGATCTTTTTTCTCTCTCTGGCTGCTTTTAATACCCTGTCCTTGTCTTTGATCTTTGCCATTTTAATTATTGCATGTCTTGATGTTGTCTTCCTTGTGTCCCTTGTGTTGGGACATCTGTGGGCTTCCATGGTCTAAGAGACTATTTCCTTCCCCAGCTTGGAGAAGTTTTCAGCAATTATTTCTTAAAAAGACACTTCCATCCCTTTTTCTCTCTCTTCTTCTTGTGGTACCCCTATAATGACAATATTGTTCCATTTGGATTGGTCACACCATTCTCTTAATATTCTTTCATTCCTAGATATCTTTTTATCTCTGTCTGCCTCAGCTTCTCTCTATTCCTGTTCACTGATTTCTATTCCATTAACAGTCTCTTGCACCTCATCCAGTCTACTCTTAAGTCTTCTCTTGTTTGTTTCATTTCTTTTATCTCCCTCCAGACTTCATCCCTTAGCTCTTGCATATCTCTCTTCAGCTCCATCAGCATGGTTATGACTTTTATTTTGA
This sequence comes from Manis pentadactyla, assembly GCF_030020395.1. Classification (NCBI taxonomy): domain Eukaryota; kingdom Metazoa; phylum Chordata; class Mammalia; order Pholidota; family Manidae; genus Manis; species Manis pentadactyla. Next base: position 110,266,242 of record NC_080024.1, read on the forward strand.
ATTCTTTTTCAGAAAGATTGGTTATATCTATCTCCCCAGGCCCTCTCTCTGGCATTTGAGTGATTTTGGACTGGACCAGGTTCTTCTGCCTTTTTATGGCAATAGAATTGATCACCGGCAAATGGCGCATTTGTCAGCTGGGAAAACAAAGTCCCTTCCTGCTTGCTGGTCGCCTTGTACTTCTCCGCTGCCTGTGCCGGTTAACTGCACACAGGCAGTAGTCTCTGGGTTAATCCCCTGATCTGCTGTGGGCAGAGCTTCCCTCAGGGTAGCCTAGGGCACTCCCAGGGGTTGCAGGTGAGCAGCGTGTGTTCTCCTGTGAGAATGGCGTCCCCTCATCCCTTCCGGACTTTGCACTGGCTTCCTCTGCCTGTACCAGGCAGCTGTGCACAGGGGGCAGCCTCTGGATCTGGCTTGGTTAGCTGCATGCTGGGAGAAGACTCTGTGTGGTTGCTGTGGGCAAGGCTGCTTCTCAGTGGTCTGCAGCAATGGCAGGTCACCCGATTTGCTTGCAGTGCTGATCAGAGTTATGAACGGCAGGCTGCTTATCACTGTGAGGTAGTTTGGAGCTGTGTTGCCACCCGGGGGTTAGGGCACCTGAAGTTCCTTAAAATTCCCAGCCTGCTGGACTGAGTGTGCCAGGACAATCTGTCCACCTGTTAAACCCTTGTCCCTTTAAGACTTTTAAAGAGCCCACTTTTCTTTTGTCCCAGGGTAGCTGGCTGTCGGGACCTGTTCGCAGTCTCAGTCTTGGATTTTACTTTTTCATTTCTCTAATATCCAGTACACCATGCAATGTGTGTCTGTGCTCTCGCTGCAGATTACTAGGGCTGGTTATTTAGAAGTCCTGTGCTTCCACTCCCTCCCCACTCTGATTTTTTTCCTCTCACTGGTGAGCTAGGGTTTGGGAAGTGCTCAGGTCCTGCCAGGTCATGGCTTTGTATCTTACCCTTTTCATGAGATGCTGAGTTCTCACAAATGTAGATGTAGCCTGGCTAGTGTACTGTATCTTCTGGTCTCTCCTTTAGGAATAGTTGTATTTGCTGTGTTTTCAAAGTATATATGGTTTTGGGAGAAGACTTCTGCCACCCTACTCATGCCGCTATCTTGAGAAAAATCTTGGGGAGTTTTTTGTTTACCAATTTTATTTCATTGCTGGTAATTGGTCTGTTCAGATTTTCTGTTTCTTCCTGGGTCAGTCTTGGAAGGGTGTGCTTTTCTCAGAAGTTGCCCATTTCTTCTAAGTTGTCCAAGTTATTGGCTTATAATTTTTCATAGAATTCTCTAATCTTTGTATTTCTGTGATATCCATTTTAATTATTCCTTCTTTGTTTTTTTATTCTGTTTATGTGTGTACCCTCTCTTTTTTTCTTGATAAGTCTGGTTAGGGGTTTATCTACTTTGTTAATTTTTTCAAAGAACCAGTTCCTGTTTTCATTGATTTTTTTCTCTTGTTTTATTCTTCTCTGTTTTATTTATTTCTGCTCTTCTTTATTATGTCCCTCCTTCTACTGACTTTGGGTTTCATTTGTTCTTTGTCTAGTTTCTTTAATTGTGAGTTTAGACTGTTTATTTTGGATTGTTCTTGTTTCTTGAGGTGAGTGTGTATTGCTCTGTACTTTACTCTTATAATTGCCTTTGCTGTGTTCCACCGATTTTGGGCTGTTGTGGTTTTGTTTTCATTGTATTGCTTGATTTCTGTTTTAATTTGTACATTGGTCCACTGATAATTTAGACGCATGCTGTTTAGCATCCACGTGTTTGTAAGTCTTTTTGTTTTTTTTATGTAAATTTATTTCTTGTTTCACACCATTGTGATCTGAGAAGCTGCTTGATGTAAGTTCAATCCTTTTGAATTTATTGAGGCTCTTCTTGTGGCCTACTATGTTATCTATTCTGGAGAATGTTCCATGTGCACTTGAGAAAAATGCTTTTGGATGGAGTGTTCTGTAGATACTTTGAAGTCCATTTAATCTAATATATTGTTCAGTACCTCTGTCTCCTTACTTAGTTTTTGTCTGGTTGACCTGTCTATTGGTGTGAGTGGTGTGTTAAAGTACCTTAAAATGAATGTGTTGTGGTATATTTCCCCCTTTGATTCTGTGAGTATTTGTTTCACATATTCAGATGCTACTATATTGGGTACATAGATATTTATAATGGTTATATCCTCTTGTTGGACTGAGCCTTTTATCCTTATGTAATGTCCTTCTTTGTCTCTTGTTACTTTCTTTGTTTTGAAATCAGTTTTGTCTAAGTATTGCTACTCCTGCTTTTTTCTCCCCATTATTTGCATCTAATATCTTTTTCTATACCTTTACTTTTAGTCTGTGTATGTTTTGGGGTTTAAAATGAGTCTCTTATAGGTAGCATATAGATGGGTCTTGTTTCCTTATCCATTCTGCCACTGTATGTCTTTTGATAGGTGCATTTGGTCCCTTTACATTTAAGGTGATTATTGATAGATATGTACTTATTGCCATTTTATTAATTGTTTTCTGGCTGTGTTTTATAGCTCCTCTCTGTTCCTTTTTTCCTCTCTTATACTCTTCTCTTGTTGTTGTTGGTTTTCTTTAGTGTTGTTTTTAGATTTCTCTGATTGTTAAATTTGTGTGTGTGTTTGTATTTATTGTAGGCTTTAGTTTTGTGGTTACCAAAGGTTCAAGGATAACTTCTTTACTGTACAATAGTCTATATTAAATTGCTGATGATATTTCAAACATAATCTAAAGGTATTTTTTTCCTTCTTCCTCCTCCACATTTTTCGTTTTTGATGTTACAGTCTGCACTTTTTGTGTATTCCTTGACTAATTTTGTGTATAGTTGATTTTGTTTTTTGTTTTGTTTTAATTTCATACTTGCTTGGTAATTAGTTGGTCTACTACCTTTACTGTGGGTTTATTTTCACTGGTGAAAACTTTTTAGCCCTAGGGTCATTTCCATCTACAGAAATCTCTTTAACATATTATGTAAGACTGGCTCAGTGGTGGCAAATTCCTTTAATTTTTTGTTTATCTGGAAATTGTTTGATACCTGCTTTAAAGTTAAATGATCATCTTGACATGTAGAGGATTCTTGGTTGGAGGTTCTTCTGTTTCCATACATTAAATATATCATGCCACTTCCTCTGGCCTGTAGAGTTTGTTGAGAAGTCTGCTGATAGCCTGATGGGATTTCCTTTGAAAGTTGTCTTTTTTCTCTCTCTGGCTTCTTTCAACATTCTCTCCTTATCCTTGATTTTTGCCATTTTAATTGTTATATGTCTTGGTGTTGTCTTCCTGGAGTTCCTTGTGTTAGGGGCTCTCTGTAATTCCATTACCTAAGTATCTATTTCCTTCCCCAGATTGGGGAAGTTTTCAACAATTATTTCTTCAGAGAGACTTCCTATCCCTTTGCCTCTCTCTTCTCCTTCTGGTAACCCTGTTATCCTAATATTGTTTCATTTAGATTGGTCACACAGCTCTCTTATTCTTTCATTCCTGAGATCCTTTTCTCTCTCTGTTCTTCAGCTTCTCTGTTTTCCTGTTCTCTAATTTCTATTCTGTTTATACAGTCTCCTCTACATGATCTAATCTATTTTAAAATCCCTCCATTGTATGTTTCATTTCAGATGGTGTATTCTGCAGCTCTGAGTGGCACTTTTTCAGTTTTCTATCTCTTTGTTGAAGTCCTCCCTGAGAACTTGAATACTTTTCTGTAAACCCATAAGCATGTTCATGACATTTAGTTTGAAATATTTCTCAAGAAGATTGGTGATCTCTGTTTCATTTAGCCCTCTATCTGGGGTTCTGTCTTGTAGTTTTGTTTGGATCAAATTCTTCTGCCTGCTCATTTTGTCAGGGACTCTGTGTTTCTTCCTTTGTTTTAGATGTTTCTGCTATGCTTTCTGTTCTTTTCTGTGTGGCCCTCTCTTCTTCCTTGTGTAGGGGGTAGGTTCTGCAGTCTTCAGGTAATTTTCAGGTCTAGTTGCATTTGCTGTATTTTCCTGTTTCATGTGTTCTTGGGAGGAGGTTTCCTTCCTGCCTTCCTATTCTGCCATCTTTAATCCTGATCTCTCTCATTGCTGTAGCTTTCTGCATTCCTACCAGCACGGAATGAGAGTTCTTGTTACTCCACATCCTCACACCAGCATTTGGTGTTGTCAGTGTTCTGGATTTTGCATTCTAATATGTATGTGGTAGGTTAATTCTTTTAATTTTTTAAATATTTGCTCACACGTTTGAAAGAGGTCCTAATTGTGAGTCTTTGAATAATGAATAACTGAAGAAATTAAATTACTTCAACAGTAGCTGGTTTCTGAGTACCACTACCAGGTCTACCCTGACCAAAATCAGTAAAAGGTTCATGTTTCTATGCAGTACAAAAACTGCTTTTTTATTATTTTTGGAACACGATAGAAACAAAATACTCAACCAAATAATAAGAAAATACTATTTCTTAAATTTGACATCAATAGGCAAATATTTGTATGCTGAGATTGTTATTTTAAATTCAAGTATGAAAATAATTCTAAAGCTGCTTATCAAATTACAAACAGATTTGAGTTGCTTTTGGTATATTAGGCAAAACTAGTTTTTAATCTAACTTGAATTATTCATATTTAGTTTTTTGAAGGATACTTTAAATTTGGTAGACTTCTTTGGGGTTACAGGTAGTATCTGAAATATAAAAAAACATAGCAAGGTATACTTTAGTGTAGCTGTTGAATTCTAGGGACCATGGGTCTGCCTGAAGCAGGAGTGGGATGGGGGAAGATATAGCAGAAGAACTGTTGGAGGAAATGACACTGACTTGCATCCTGAAAGGTGAAAAGCATCCTTGGTTTTCTTTTACTACAGCATATACAGTAGAGGATAAAATCTAGGATTTTGGATTCTTGTTCCCTTTTACAGACTTCTACACTGAACATGAAAGGTTGCTTGTAGAACTTAAAAACAATCTTTGGTATTCCTTAAAAAAAAAGAAAAGATTAGTGATAGCCAAATACATATGGGAAGATGGAAATAGTTTTCAGTGGCCCAAAGCAAAACTGTGATGCGAATTAACTCCCCAAGTGCAGGGAGTAATTAGAAACTGCCACAAAAATGTACTCAAGGAGCTACGGGAACAACTGCTGGATGTGGTATTAATGACATGTGGGGTGGGTTATCATGGTTTTACAACTTTCAGAACCTGTAGACTTTGAGGAACTGACTCTAAAAACATTGATTGCTGTTATTTTTCACAAAGGCATAGGTGCCATGTTTCTTCATGGAAAATTAGAAATTCTGGATTTCTTAATAGAAATTCTAGGGTGGGGAGTATGATTAGAAATGTCCATTTCGTGAAGCTCAGAGGCAAATGGCTGGGTTGCTTCTCCCCAACTGGCAGGGATTTTGTTTTTGACTCTGTCATGAGTACAGAGCCCAGGAGCCTGCCAAGGTGGGGCTGCAGGTCTCATCACTCTGGGCTTTGCTCCACGTGACCAGCTGGTTTCCCTGCCTTGGAAGTTTGGGCTGCTGCTCAGTCAGCTGGACAGGTGCATCTGCCAGGGTAGGGAGGGTCAACAGCTGGGACCTTGGGATTGCCAGACCCACCATGACAGGGAGGTGAGGAGCCTCATCTGACCTTCAGGGCAGCTCCTCAGTGCTGCTGCCAATTTCCCCTTGTCGTTGGCTTCCTCATCCTTGTATGATTCTAAATAGTCAAGTTTCTCTTCTATTCTCAGTGAAGATATTCAATCAGCAATCACCTGATGAGACTAGTGGTTGACAAAATACTACATTTCTCTGTGTAGTCAACTGCCAGGACCTCCCGGACCTCCCCAAAGTCTAAGGGATGAAGGCGCCACTCTGACATGGCAGGGTTTCAGGACTGCAGTGCCTCTCAGACTGGCCTGTGTCTGCCCTGCGTGGTTCAATGTGGTGAGTTTAACCTCTTCCCACATGCTTTATTTCTTTCTTTTCCCTTTCCTCACTGACCCTTAGTTAAGGACCCATTACCCTAAATTCTGCTTTGGGTCACCCCTTATCCCACACTCCCTCATACACCCTGTGGGCCAGGACAGCTTTTTCTCAGAGTCCTGGGCTTGCTTTTCTTCCCCACACTGATCAGCCCCCTGCCTCTGCCTCAGACCCAGGAGTCTGTGGTCAGATGGTACCCACCTTCCCGCTGAGGAATTTCTGATCAGGGAGTGTGGACCTTGCAGACTTACACCATGGCCAGACCCCCAGGAGTTTTGAGAATTATTTTCTTGGATGCCACTATTCAGCCTGCTCCGGGTAGAATGCCCAGAATGAACTCTTACTCCCCCCTGCTAATCAGTTCCCCCCCCACCACCAAAAATATAAACCAAGACTCACTGTTCCCGGACAGGCCTGCTTCCCCTCAATTATAAATCCCACTTTGCCTTTATTCTTCTCTCTCACTCATGCACTGCCCTCCCTGAGACAAGAGCACATCTGTGTACAAATAACTAACTAAAGGTCTCCCAGCTCTCCTGCCAGCAGGTATCCTGGGGTCTCTGCTTGGGAACCTGCAGCTCAGAACTAACAGCTTTTCAGTAATGGAAGCAGTTGCAGTTTCTCAAGTTAAGTGAATGAAGGCACAGGCCTGTCCTGAGTGCCCACTCTGTGAGAGTCTGTACATTCAAAGATGGCATAGCAGAAGACCATGTTCTTCATGGAGTTCAGGTTTCTGGTTTAGAGAAAGAAGAAATAGAATCTAAAGGGAGGGGGAGTAAAAAATGACATGCAGGAGAGAGAAAGTAAAGCTAGCAGAGGATGGAGATGTCACTGCAGGGGAAGTCACAGGACACGTGAGGGTCAGGCCTGGGGAGGAGGCAGCTGGGTTTGAACCCCAGCTTTGCCAAGGCCTTGACATGTACTCACTGTGCCTCAAGTCCCTGGACTGTGGAATGGAAGTAGTCACAGTGGCTTCATGAGAATGTCAATGAGAATTACATGAGATGATGCTCTCAAGGCTCTGGCATGTGGTTAATGTGGAGTTAGCAGAGGCTGGGACTGCACAAATGTCATGGAGGAGACAGCACTGACCCGACCCGACAGCCAAGGTGGGGCACGGACATGGGTGTGTAGAGTGTTCCCGGTGGGGTCGGGGCTCAGAGGACAAGTCACAGTTCTTACTAGCAAAGAGCTGCTAAAGAAGTGACAGGTCCCTTCTTTTGGGCTGAGAAGACTTAAGTGATGCCAGTCCTCGGTGATACCAATTTTTTATATTTCTTTTAAAATGCAACTGGCCTTTGCAAATAACTACTAAAGTAAGCTGCTAATGAAAGACAAAGCACCAGGTGTGTATTAATAGGGAAGATTGTCACCTGTAGGTGGGCAAACGACCTTATTCAGGGGAAATAAGATTTGCCTAGAGAGGGACATTTCTTCTCACGTTGGCTAGGTGGCGCTAGCAGCACGCGTAAACAGTGAGAACGTTCTGCCCTGCGTGGTCTGGGCAGCTGGTCGGCGGCGCCGGCTGTTTGCCGGAAACAAGCCTCCCCATCCGACCAACACCCCAAAGGGCCATCCTCTCACTCCTTCCTGTCTTCCTCTCTTCAAATACTTCCTGAAGAACTAGTATGTCTCAGGCCTGCCCTGGCAGTAAGCAGCAGAAATGTATGGAAACCTATACAAATACCAAGACTTCTAAGAGTTACCTTGTCAGGGTGTCACATTTGAGAAATGCAGATCTGTTAAGACCGAGTTCCATTTGAATCCTTGAAGGTCCCTTAAAATTCTTACCTATCTAAACACTGTTCAAAGTTTTGGGGACTACAGTCTATTTGGGAGGTGTAGCAGGGGAAACGGTGCACCAGTGAAGGATGGAAAGAGAATGGCTTTTCTATCTACGTTCTGGGCTGCACTTCTAGCTGCCACACAGACACTTGCATGGCCTCAGACAAGTCATTTAATCTCGCTGTGCCTTGGGCTCTGCAGCTGCAGAGGGTGATAGATAATTCTATGTATGCAGCATATGGCGTTTGGCAGGTGCCCAACGATGTTAGTTCCTTACCTCCTGCTCTCTCCTGTAGGGAAAAATGGGATTTTGCTACTGGGTAGAGAAAGGAGAAAGTGTCTGGGCCGCTGTGCAGCCATGTCCTCCACGGGCGTGGCGGGGGAGATGGCCGATGCACAGTGGGTGCTGCCCATATGGACACACACAGCTCCTCACATGGGGACCACCCGTCACCTCAATGCTCCCTGACACTTGAAATATTAGAGGAGAAAATTGAGAAAGTCTGAAATAAGCTTATTACCAGGTGAGGGGAAGTGTTCAAGTCCACAGTTTTCTTGAGTGCTCAGTCTGTACGGGGCACGGGGCCAGGGAGAGAACAATGACAAGCCGGAGCGGGAAAGCGGTCAAGTATGGAAGCTCTGTGAGCGATGGCATGACACCTGGGCACAGACAGTGAGGGGAGGAAGAGGAGAGAGGCGATTGAGTGAGGAGTCTGCTCCCTTGCTTCCTGTGATGTCAGTAATAGTTTATGTCAGCTGGATCTTGGGCAATTGGGTTTGATGGTTCAGCCCGACATATGTGCTGCAAAGGGCTCCCAGGGGAATCTTGAACTTGATTTCATCACAGTGAATTTTACACATAGTATTCTATGAAGTGCAGGTAACACAGGTGACTTGAGTAAAAGGTTTACTTGGGGAAAGTGAAGTTTGCTGCTAGAACAAGGGTAGGATGTGTAAGAAGGGGCTTGGCTCAGGATTCTCTTGCTGGACTGCAAATCCAGTTTTGCTCCTTATTACTTGGGACTGTAGACAAGCCCTTATGACTTCTAAGACAGGACATGTGGCAGATTCTAGGATGGCCCCCATAATTCTCATGCCCTGCTATGTACCCCCTGGGCAACCCTCCCTAGATTGTGGGCAGATCTGTGAGCATGGTGGGTATTATGCCCCTGATTGTCTTGTGGTGAATGTTAAGGTGAGGCGGTTTGCAGAAGCAGCCATGGTGACAAAGGTGAAGGGGGAAATATTAGCGAGAATCTTTGGTATCTTGATCTGGGTGATGGTTACATCAGTGTATACACGTGCCAAAATTCATCAAGCTGTATGCTAAGATTTGTGCATTTTATTGTACACGCCTCAACAGGAAACAATTTAAAAGAATGCAAAATAAAAAAATTAAAATTAAAAAATGAAAGTTCTGCCAAAAGATTATTACATATTCACTAGCATGCCATAAGCTGTTTAACTTTATACATATTTAACTTTAATAAATGTGTTTGCTTTATAAAGCAAATAAAGTTAATGCATGCTCAAGTAAGAAAAAAAGTAGTCAAGGTACCCTATCAGTCGATTTTGAGTTAATCAAGGGAGATTACCCAGGGTGAGGCCTAACCTAATCAGGGATGCTCTTGAAAAGAGGGTCTAGAGGTCAGAGACAGAAGTTAGGAACATACTCCTGAGGGCCTTAAAGAGGCAAACTGCCTCTTGAAGTTGTGCAGAAGACTGTACACCAGGGAGCAGCCTGGCTGCCAGCCAGTGAGAAGGTGGGGTCCTCATATGACAGCCACAGGGGAGTGAAGCTGCTGTGTCACAGCCAGGCTGTCTTGGGGGGCCTCAGATAGTGGGCTTGGAAGAAGATCCTGACAGCAGCCCTGTGAGGCCCTGGGCAGAGGACCCATCGAAACTGTGCTGAACTCCTGACCCACCAAAATGTGTTGATTTAAGCTTCCAAGTTCATGGTCATTTGTTACCCAGCAATACAAAACTAACTCAGAACTTGTGTTACATACTTTGGGTTGTATTGAAAAGTTAAAAAAAGATATGTAAAACACCTGTCATGTGGGAGACTATTCATAAATGGTAGTTATCAGTCATATAAGCTACAATTATCCTGTTCTTTTTTTTAAGGGAATATAAATCTCTCTTTTTTGAATGGACCTTGTGAAATGCTCAGACTGGTTTGAAAAGATTGGTGAAGTGACATGTGTACTGTGCTCTAGTGCAGAGCCAGGCACAGGGTCTCTAGGGCGTCGCAATGGCCATGGCAACAGTAATAGTGACTCACAGTGACTATGATTTTTATCCAGGTGAAAACTAGGCATATTTCTCAATAGGACACAGATCATTTTTTTCCCCTTAAAACCACTTTTGACTTGATTTCATGAGTAGATTTCTTATAGAAATACCAGTGACCATTATTGAATTATACATTGAATAGATAGGAACCTTCGATATAATCTGGTCCCACTTCTTCAGTTTACAGATGAGAACAACAGCACTGAATCTGAAGTAGGCTTGTTTAATGCCACAAAGCAAATCAGTAGCAGAATCAGGAATAGAATTCGGGTATCCTGATGCCAAGGCTATTTCCTTTCACCATATATTTATTTTTCTTCTGAAATTTTCTGTTTGAGTTAGTGCCATCTCAACTCATAAAGGATAGGCATTCCCTTGAAACACTCACTTTGCATATCATTTATCAGCCATGAACATTTATTTCCAGCTATTTCTCCCGAAGAATTTATCATTGGCCTTAATTCATTGAGTTGATGCTTATTTGAGGCCTACTTGTGCTACATTTGGAATCAAGCCTGCTCATCTGCAGCCTTGAAACACACTAAAATTATACCCCAAGTCCATTGTAAGCCTATGACAGGTTGTTCTTCACAAAGCCTGCCAAAGAACCTATATGGCTCATCACAGTGATGTGTCCACCAAGCACCGTCTGTGGACTGAGTGGTCAGAGGATGCAACTGTGACATGGAAGTCATCTTAAAAATGTTACCAAATTTATTGTAGTTTCTTGTCCATAAGTATTTCTAAAACAATGATGCAAGCACTATTAATGGGGCCTATGAAGTGTTTTGATGTAATGGCATTTCATACCTTGAAAGTGGGGAGCCATTGCCTAATAGGTCTAGTTGTGGAGGCTCTCCTGACCAGGGGATCACCTTTTGAGCAGCCACCACCCCCAGTAACCCATTGGCTGAGACAAGCTAAGCCACCCCTTGCATTTGCATCCACATCTAATAGTTCTCCTCAGCAACTGGCACAGGCATAGGATGGGTCCTCACATGACGTCTGATACATTTGACTTCCTGTTCTAGGCCTAGAAGTTAGCAAGATAAGCCATAAAAAGCACAATTTTTAAAGACACAATCAAAATGGGATTATAAAGTTTGTTATACAAATAAATGGAAACATACCTCTATGCTAATGTTTGACTGATTGGTTCCCTATGATACTTGGAGAGGTAAACAGCTAGTAAGAAAACAACAAACGCATCAGCATTGAACCTAACTAGCTATTGGGACTAAAGCCAATGCCCGCCTGCAGCAGGTGAGGTGCTGTAAGGCGCAAACTTGCCTGGACTGGAGAGAGATGGGGCCGCTGAGGAGTTGTTTCTGTTTTTGACAACTTAAGGCTAATTCCTAATTATTCCTGCTCTCAGCTCCTGTCTCTAATGCAAGCTGTTTCTCCCGTCCTCCGTCCAATCCATGAGACTGAGCAGGGCATGGATGTTCACTGTGGTTCCCAAGTTTTCTGGGTAGACTTGGCCTGTATGAGGCGTTTCATTAAACAAACTGCTACTGGCATCTCTAGGTCTGGGCAATTGGAGGTAAAGTCAGGAAGCCAGCTGTCTGGGCCCTTGCTCTCCTCTCTGTGGTGTCTTCCTCCTTTCCTTGCCCTTGGGCTTCTGTGCTCTCTCTTCCACCCTGGCTTCACTGTCCTCCCAAAACAGTGCTAAAAGGAGTTAAAAAAAACTGAGGTTCAATCTCTTTCTTTCTATCTCAAAGGTACTTGATTTCAGAACCTTTTCTAGTTTTGTAGATCAAAATACCCTTTGCTCCTAGTTAAAGTAGGTCTAGGCTCTGTGATCCTGGAGGAAGAGGGAACATTAGCCCATGAATCACCCGGTTACTAGCTTTCTCTTCCTATGTGTACAGGCAGTCCAGGGCAGTGCCGGGGGGTTTTATTCTGTGCTGAGCACACTCGCGGCACTACCTCTTTTGTTCCTTCCTGGCTGTGACCCTCTGTGGCAGGTACTGCATTTTGTGGAAAAGGAAGGGAGGCCTGGTGAGGTTCAGTAACATGCTCAGGATGGCCCCAGCATTGGAAATGGCAGCTGCCCCACCCAGCACGCCTAATCCCTTTTAAGTTGGTCCCTTCTTTTCTCTGCAGCATAAATCACTTTCTCATTTCTTCTGTAGCTTCCTTGTTTATTGGTTTATTGCATATAGTCTATCTCCCTGTCTCTTCCTCCTCCCTAATGAGAATCCACCTGTCCTACAAGGTGGCATTCACTGGGGTATCCCAGCAGCATAGAAAAGTGTCTGCTGCATAGAAGTAGCTGAATCAATATTTGTTAACTGAAGAAAAGTAGCCAAGGCAAGATTAGGAGAAATGAGATACTTTACTCCAACTTTAGCACCAATTTATCACCCTAAGCTGCCTTTTTTTTTTTCTAATAAAGACACTCAAATCATCTGTTTTGTGTCTTGTGAAGGAACAGTGCTTGGAGTTTATGCAGATGAAGCAAGCCATGTGGCTTTCATCTGAACCAGCTCCCTGGGCAGCTCTGGATTTCTTTCTACCCACCTGACATGAAGATGTGGTCAGGGTCCAGTAGCTGCAGAAATCCACATTCATTACAAGAGCTGAGCTTCTCAAATACCACTGTGGAACACACTAGTGCTACCTAGGGAATCACATCAGTTAACCTTCAAGACACACTTACATGCATTCCTCTTTATAGTCACTGGATTTTTCCATAGGGCCACCTGCTTCATATGTGTTACTGTTCCCAGACAGTCACATTTGTAAACACTGACACGATCCTCACCTCTTCCTCAGCCCTCCCTGCCAACTGCCTTCCAAAAATGAGCCTGACTCTTGATGTGAACATGTGTTTATTTGCCTGTCTTGTGCCATTTGCCATTCTTCTGTATGCTCCTTATATGGGATTGTTCTAGGATTTTTGTAGATGTGGATTCTATGGCTGGTTCAGTGCTGTCTTACATTATTACTCCCTCTTTTCATTTAAAGGTTGTTGGTGTCAAAAGCCTCCATGTACATTCCCTCATACAATCTTCTCTCCTGCCTGAGAGGTTAGCAAGACAGGCCTAAATATGGGGGATATTTTACAAATGAGTAGTCTGAAGCTCAAAAAGGCGAAATGTCTTTTCTAAGGTAACAAGCTTGTAAGCAGTAGATGTGATCTAGACCCAAGTCTTCAGAGGCCTTTCCTGCAGGGGGACTGGCCCAGGCTCCTGCCGACTGGGTTTCAAGTGCTGTACCATGTATGATTAGGTGCTTAATAAGTGCTTTTTAAGCCGGCTGTTCTCTGCAACTGAAGTAATGATCCATGTGGACTGTGAAAAATAATTGAGCTAAAAGAACAAAAATACAATTCAAGGCCATCCATAAGGCTTGAGGGTATCACGTGAGCCTGGAGGAGTAAATAGCAGGTGGTGAGAAGATAAATTCTGTGGGTGAAAACCAAGGGACAGGCTGAGAGGAAGAGAAAGATAAAAGGCCTTAGAGTGGTGTGGTGTTTTCACTTTCCAATAAATGATCTCCTTTATTCCTCAGACCACACTTGGGAGGGAGGTGTTATTAGGATCTCCATTTAATTGATGAAGATACTGTGATGAAGATTGCAGAGTTTAGTGCTTTTATGCCTCCAAGACACCCAACCAGTGGCTGGAAGAGCTGGGATTTAAAGCAGCTCTTCTGACTCTAAAGACCAAGTTCTTCCAAGGGCAAAACCTAGATTATTTTCCCCCAAGAATGCTAAGTAAGCTGGAGTCCCTGAGTTATCTCTAAGTGGTTCTATGGTAACAACGGCCACCCTCTTGGTTTCTCCCTTTTTATAATAAGCTCTAGAGGGATGTAGTAGCATACATGACAAACACGAATTCAAACCCCTGCTCTGTCACTTACCAGCTGTGTGAATATAAGCAAGTTACTTTCCCTCTCTGTGCCTCAGCTTTGTCATCTGTTAAGTGGGGATAATAATGTATCTATCATGTAGAAGAGTTTTAAGGATCAAAGGAGATACATGTGAAATACTCAGCGCAGAGCCTAGCACTAGAAAACACGCATTAAATGTTAGTTGTCATCATGCTGTGCAAGAGAGCATTTGTCTGCCATTATCCCAGGTTCCTGGAACAGAACTTCTAAACCCTTGGAATTCCGGGATGATAAGAGTGTCTTTGTTATTCCTCAGCCCTCCTCAGCCCCAACCACACTTGACTTTATGCCAATGAGGCGACTTGGGGTGGGGGCTTGTCATAATATCAGCCTGACTTCTGAACCTCTGGGAAGGAGGGGCTGGAGTTTGAGTTCAATCAAATTATGTGGCCAATGATTCAATCAATCATTCCACATAATGAGACCCCAGTAAAAACACTGGATACTGAGGTTTGTGAGCACAGTGATGGGCCAGCAGGGTGATGTGTCTTGAGCCACAGGGAGAGGGCATGGAAGCTCCTCATTCAGGACGCTCCCAGACCTCCACTGACAGGGCTCTCCCTGGGGCCATTCCTGATGTGCATCTTTTATAATAAAACTAATCATTAAGTATAGCACTTTCTGAGTTCTATGAATGATTCTAGTGAATTGTGGAATCTGATGGTGTCATAATACCCCCAAATTTGTAGCCAGTTGGCCAGAAGTGCGAGTGAGTGGCCTAGGGACCCACAAACTGGCAGCTGGCTCTGAAGCACGGGCAGCCTTGATGGGGACTGTGGGGTCTGCAGATCCCTGTGGAGTCTGCGCTGAGCCCCATAGTCAGTGTCAGAACTGAAGGCAGCGTCGCCTTATTGTCATTGGATGAGGCATCACCTGCTGGCAGAAGTTAAACTGTCACAGAAAAAGAAACAGCCCTCCAGAGGGCAGTTTCTAGGTCATGGGGGCAGGAAAAATAGGCCATGTTCAGTCAGAAACTCAAATCCCACAGCATCTAGTCCTCGGTCTTCTTCATCAGGCTTTCCATGAAGGCAAGTGAAGGGGTGGGGCAGAGAAGGACGAGGAGCAGTAGACTGAGAGCCACATCCTGATTTAATTCTGCATTTTTGTTTGTAAGTCATGTTTACATAGTCCAAGGATGCATCAATTCTTTCTGGGATGATGATGATGATGATGATGATAATAATAATAATAATAATAATAATAATTGTGATAATAAAATAAAAATCCCCAGAGTGGCTTACTGAAAACTGACTCTATTTTGGACAATCCTTTTCCCTGGATATTCTAAGCTCTCTCATCTCAAAGCAGATTCTTTTCCTGATGGCAGTCTCCACCTCCTGGACACCTTCCAAAGGCACCCAGTGCATATTTTCTGGCCAAGGCTCCTTTTAGAGGCCTTGCTCACGCCCTTCCAGCCCACAGGACTCAGCACCAGCGCTAGGCGCCCCTGGGAGCCTGCCTTTCTCCCCATGGTGGCCATCCTTTGTCCTCACTCCTGCTTTTGACAGAGGTTCAGCTCTGCCTCCATGTGAAAGCCTTTGGCTACTTCCTGCCAATTCTTCTGCCTTCCCTCTAAATCCGCCTGAAGTCATAGATCTTCTTTGAAGTCTTTTATGGAGATTTTTGCACCAGACTGTTCCTATGATTTGTAGCAACTGAACAGTTGTTTCCTTTTCTAGATTTATTTTGGAGGACAAGGAACAGTAGATGAGCCTATGTAGCAACTGAACAGTTGTTTCCTTTTCTAGATTTATTTTGGAGGACAAGGAACAGAAGAAGAGCCTATGTAGAAGGAGAAGAAATCACAGCCAAATGGTTGTATTTACTTCTGCAGTTCTCAAATAAAAAATGAGGTTTTCCTTAAAGACAATGATAAAAACTGACAAAATGTGTGTTCTAAAGGAAGTCTGAGTTCCCTGAAGGGCTGAGCTGTGAGGAGCTGGGAGCTGGTGGGAAGACAGCTGACACCAAGCAAAGGTGGTCAAATATGGGGATGTCCGGTCTCCAGCTCTGATGCCTCAGTTCTGTAGAGAAGGATGTCCCCAATCCTTAGGTACACACACACTTATGGGCTGTGGCCTGAGCCTGCTTAGTCTTAATTGCACAACCCTTTTGGGCATGTTTGTCAACAGCACTTTTGTGGCAGAAAACAGAGTGATGAACAGTTCCACAAAGAGACTTCACTATCCTTTCCTCAAACTATCAAATGACACCCTTCCAGATCCCACCTTATTGGAGCAAAGCCTTCTCCTTATCCAGCCTTTCTCGTTAACTTAGGGAGACTCACTGAATACACCCTCGGGTGAGTGAGTCAGGGCTCCCTTGTCTGGGGAGCAATCCGTGTAGGTTTGTTGTTCTAGCTGGTATCTTCCTACAGTTTAAACGCTGTCTCCTCTATTAAATGACAGATGTGACCTAGATAGCATTACCTCAGTCCTCTCAAATGAAGGTAATAATACTATGCTGAAGCAGACTCAGAGACTCCAAGAATGCACTGGTGGTTGCCAAAGGGGAGGGGTGTGGGAGGATGGGAGGGTGGAGGGAGAGGGGGATTTAGTACACATAGTGTGGGGGATCGCGGGGAGAACAGTATAGCACAGAGAAGGCACATAGTGGATCTGTGGCATCTTGCTGCACTGATGGACAGTAACTGCATTGGGGTATAGGTGGGGACTTGGTGATGTGGGTGAATGTAGTGACCACGTTGTTTTTCCATGTGAAACCTTCATAAGAGTGTGTATCAATCATACCTTAATAAAAAATTTTAAAAAAAGGAAAATAATAATACTATCCTCAGAGAATTACTTGAGGAGTAAATAAGATAATCCACATAAGCACTTGACACAATGTCTGGCACATAGTAGATATTTTATAATTGTTAGGGGAAGAGTGAAGTGGCTGTCAAATAGACAGGAATCCCTAGAGTGCTGTTCGACTCCCACCGCTTGTTGGCCCTGATGTTAGCAGGCGCCTGATGCTTAGTGGTTATCCACTCTGTCCTTATTCTCATGGCACTGTTCAGGAAATTCAGAGAGGGCATACCCACCTCATCTCACAGATGAGGGAACAATGCAATGAGACCTAATAGGTCTTAATCTGAGATTAAGTGTAAGTTTCTGTCAGTGACCGAAAGCCCCTTGACTAGTGGTGCCCACCCTAGACCATGGGACTTCACTCTCAGGCTCTACACTGGAAAACCAGGGTGAACTAGAAAACCAAAGAACAAAAATGTGTGGATGAGCAGTACAGGGTTGGCCCAGCAGGCATGGGGTGCTCAAACCCTGCACATGGCAAAGAAAAGTTTAGCCCTCGACTGATTCCTGGGAAATAACTCTAAGCCTGTGGAATATCCTGACTAATCAGAGTGTCTTTATTTACCTGGGGGCACTGGGCCATGCTAGGTAGTCCACCCTTACAGTGTGATTTACAGTGAGGCCCTCACCATGCTGTACTGGTTTAGAGAGGCTAGAATCTGAGTAGCTAAGGTCAATCGTGAGAATACCCCATGCTTACATGACTGACCCCAATAAAATCCCTGGACACCAAGCTCATGTGAGCATCCCTGATTGGGATACTTCATACATATTATCACCCCTTGTTCCCAGGAGGATGAAGGGCTGTGTGTAGGACTCCGCTGGGAGCAGGCAGCAGGAAGCTCACTCCTGGAACCCCTCTGCACCCTGCCTTCTGGGCCTTTTCCCTTTGATGATTTTAATCTGTATCCTCTCACCATCATAAGCCATAACCATGAGTACAAATGCTTTTTTGATTTCTGTGAGACCTTCTAGAAAATCACTGAATCTGAGGGTGGTCTTGGGGACCTCTGACACAGTGGGAAACTGAGGATCTACTACCTCACGATGGGGGAAAGGAGGCACTACCTTTCTGTTTGGAACCACCTACCTCCTGCAGCATCAGCATCTTCTGCCTGCCCACCATGCACTGGCCACCACTTTTGTCCCAGTGTCAGGTAGAAGCAGTGAGTCTGAGATGGGGCACTTTTAGGATGGCTGCCCTAAGAATAATCACCTTTCCAAAAGGTGTTGTGCTGGGTTGGAAAGACAGAAAGCCTGCTTTTCTCCTATCATATT
The DNA here is from genome assembly GCF_030020395.1 of Manis pentadactyla. Lineage (NCBI taxonomy): Eukaryota > Metazoa > Chordata > Mammalia > Pholidota > Manidae > Manis > Manis pentadactyla. The sequence goes on from NC_080024.1 coordinate 110,284,252, forward strand.
TGGTTTCCCTTCAGGAAGTGGACTAAATTGAATCCAGAGGACATATAATGTTTGATTGTTGAGTTAAACCCCGATGCAGGGTCTCAGGCATGCTGTCTGATTCCTGGGGGTTGGACACCTGGCTCTGACTGTATAGACATAGAGGCCACTCAGAGCCTCTTACAACACTGGCATTTTGGCAACTCATACCAAGATGATGGAGAAGTAACCTGTGACCTCAAGCTGTGGGATTTTTTTTTTTAATAATTATTTTTTATTGAAGGGTAGTTGACGCACAGTATTACATTACATTAGTTTCAAGTGTACAACACAGTGGTAGAACATTTATATACATAATTCTAGGTTCCAAGCTGTGGGATTTTTAATCCCATGACTGTTTTCACCCCTGAATAAGGCCTAAAACAAGCTAAGATATCCATGTGATTGGGATACTATCCTGCAATTCCCTTGGCAATAAGGACAAGGGGAATAGGGATTGGTGGCAGGTCGGGGCCAGGGACGCAGTTAGAGGGGAAGTAAGAAAGATGGGTTGGAGGTGGGGGAGTGGGCTTCACATCAGTTTATTGATTCCAATTCACTGTTGTAGATGGTGGATAAATGGGTTATGTTCTTGGCTTTGAACAAGTTATTTCTTTGGGAACATATCTTTCCCTTTTTAGATCCCATTTCCTTTTAAAAATACACATTTTTTTTTGTCCAGGCAGCATCTGTTTCTTGTGATTCTGGCACATTCACGGGAGGACCTTCTCTTCACTCCACCTGCTTATGTCTGCTTGTCCTTTGGGCCTCAGCTTAGAGGTCACTCCCTCCTGGAATGTCCCCAAACCCTGGGTCCAGGTTAGGTCACCATCTGTGGTGGCTTTAAAATCTGTCACCTTGACTAGGGGAGCCACACCTTCCAGAACTGCCTTCCCTGAATGTTTCCAGCCATGACAAGCCACAGACAAGGCTCTTGTAGGAGATGAGGAGGGTGGAGATGAGCAGCAGCCTCTCTGTCACCTGACGGCTCACCTTGCAGGCCTGGGGCAGGGGCCGGGGCTGTGAAGCCCCCTCCAGGATCTTCCTTCAGCTCCTCCTACTCCCGGGCCAGGTGTGGGCTTGGGCCCATGATAAAGGGCTGGGCTTGTGCCTGACAGACAAGGACAGAGGCAATGAGAGGGCTTCGTCTCCTCCACTTTACATCTGTCCTTCCTTCCCCAGCTGCCTGCCCTGCGCACTTCAACTCCAGCCTCAGGCAGGAAGAAAAAATAGCCTTCATCGGCTTCCACAAGCTCATGGGGCCAGTCCCTCTGACAAATCTATCATCTATCTACCTATCTATCTATCTATCTATCTATCTAATCTATCATCTATCTATAGCTGTCTATCATTATCTATCTATCATCTATCTATATCTGTCATCTATCTATCATCTATCTACCTATCTACCTATCATCTATCTATATATCATCTACCTATCTACCTATCATCTATCTATCTATCTATCTATCATCTATCTATCTAATCTATCATCTATATATAGCTATCTATCATTATCTATCTATAATCTGTCTATATCTGTCATCTATCTATCATCTATCTATCTACCTACCTATCATCTATTGCATATGTATCTATGCATCTATCTATTTACCTACACCTACCTATCTTAGTTATCTGTTATCCACCTATTGGTTCAGTACCACAGACTCTGTAGCTTATAATTACAGAAACTTATTCTCACAGTTGTGGAGGCTGGGAAGTCCAAGATCAAAGCTCTGGCAGATACAGTGTCTCGTGGGCCCTCTTCCTTCCTGATGCCTTCTCCCTATGTCCTCACACTGCAGAGGGGCTCTCTGGGGTCCTTTTTATGAGGGCACTGATCCCACCCACGAGGGCTCCATCTCATGACCTCGCCACTTCCCAAAGGCTCCACAACTTAATACACTCACCTTGGGGTTAGGCTTTGACTTACGAGTTTTGGGGGACACATTCAGTCTGTAGCACCACCTTTCTATTTGTCTCAGTGGTTCTGCTTCTCTGAGCCCTCATACACCATCCTCACCACCCTCTTAGCTATGCAGCAGAGCTGGTATGACTCCAGGCTGTTAACTTTCCATCATGCCCCACGAGTTCTCCTAGCTACGCAGGCTTCCCATGGTGTAACATCTCGTGTGCTTATCTAAGGGCCATACTTCATGAGGGCAGAGAATAAGTGTGGCTTGTTCTCAGCAATATTCCCTGGCCTAACATAGTCTCTGGATATAATAAGTGCTCAAGAAATATTGATGCATGAAAAATTGAATGAGTTCTATTTCAATTGAATCTTTTCCTCCCATTCAATAAGAATTTGTTTTGACAGTTGAGAGCTAGGAAATAGGCTCATTTCTTGTGCATACACAGGAGTGTAAAAGGCCAACATGTGCAGTATTTGTGGGAAGAGTAAGCATTTGGTTCTGGAGTCTTCTGGCAAACTAAACTGGTTTAAGTAATCTAATTATATTAGACTCCATTTCGCCTGCTCTTACCTTTGGGCAAGTAAGGGTGCACATGTGCACACCGTTCCATCCACTTCATTATCTCCATTTCTTAAGTGTGTTATAAGGGATATAAGTAGGCTGGGCAGCCAAGGCTTGACTTCCTTTGTGGTGCTGCCTCGGTCAGGTTATTTTGGCTCTCAGTTTCCCCTCCTGCAGGATGAGGTGGTAGGACCAGCCAATTTCTCAGATGGCTAAAGCTGCCTGTTCTGTCATCAGAAAGTTTGCATTTATTTCTTCAGGTTGACTTCTACCTGCTGACTTTGCCCATTGCAGGACCGTGTAGCAGAAGAATAGCATAGTGTGGGGAAAATGCTTTGTGCTCATGACTAAAAGGATATTTAAGGTCAAAGTTAAAATTCCTGTCCTTGTGATGTTTTCTTTTTAAAACTGTGGTATATATATATATAAAATACAATTTACTATTATAACCATTTTAGGTGTAGAGTTCAGTAGCACTAAGCACATTCACACTGTTGTGCAATCATCACCGCCATCTGCCTCCAGAATTCTTTCATCTTCCCAAACTGAAACTCTGTCCCCAGTAAATGACAATATCCCATTCCCTCCTCTACTCCAGCCCAGCAATCATTCTACTTTCTTTTCTATGAACCTGACCACTCTAGTTACCTCATATAAGTGGAATCATACAGTATTTGTCTCATATAAGTGGAATCATACAGCATTTGTCCTTTTATGTCTGGCTTACTTCACTTAGCATCATGTCCTTGAGGTTCATCCATGTGTTACCTGTGTCAGGATTACTTCCTTTTTAAGACTAAATAATATTCCATTGCATGGATATACCACATTTATTTATTCACTCATCCTTCAATGGGCACTTGGGTTGTGTCTATCCTTTGGTTATTGTGAATAATCCTACTATGAACATTGGTATACTCAAATACTGTTTGAGTCCCTGCTTTCAATTGTTTTAGGTTTATACCTAAAAGTGGGCTTGCTGGGTTGTGTGGTAATATCATGTTTAAGTTTCTGAGAAACTGCAAACTGTCTTCTTAGCTCTTAAGTTTTTAAAGTCTACTATCTCAGAGTCTGGACCAGCAGGATTTGGTCATAGGGCTTGTTAGGTTTACTGTTAGAATTTGTCTGCAAAGCAAGAAGAGGGCTCTCACCAGATACCAAGTCTGCCACACTGAAATGTTGGACTTCTCAGCCTCCACAGTTGTCAGAAATTAGTTCTATTGTTAAAAAACAATTGGCTTTCAGGCCTGGGCCAGTTTAGAGAGTGGGACAGTAAGTGCTTTAGGAGGAGACTTCAGACCATGGTGTCATATCCCAGCTGTATGACCCTGGGAAAAATCATTAACTGCCTTGCCTGTAAAATGAGCATAATGCTTTACTTCCCAGGATCACTGAGGGAATTAAAACAAGTGAAAATACACACATGTACATTCACACACACACACACACACACACACACACACACACACACACATAAAGCATTTTTTTGTGTAGTGTCTGACAAAGAATAAAGGCTCAGCAAAGGCAAATGGTCTCCACCCATGCATTCATGGTCACGCCCTTCTCCTCCCTCGGCACCCCACACAAGCCCGGCTTCTGTGACCCTTCTCTCTAGAACCTCCATCTTCCTTGGCCTTGATCCGTTCTTTCCAGGCTGCTCTCTCTGCAGATACCATTTGAAAAGGAGCTCCTGACACATGCCAAGGGGTTAGTAGTCTGTAATTTAACGTGTGGAGCTCCCTGGGGCATTTGGTTCCAGCTTTCAATTTCAGGATACATCCTTTATGATGGTGCTTCACACACTTGGGCAGAACCCTGGAGGATAGCAATTGAGCAGTGACCTCACTGTGTACTTTAGACCCTGATGTGGGCCCCACTGCCCACTCTTCCCTGGCTGAAAATAGTGTGGTGTACAGGGAACAATCAGCCCGAAAAACTGAACATGACCGGTTGGTCTGAGAGGCTGCACACATTTCTGACCAAACTGCTCAGAGGCAGAGTGATATTTCCATTCTTGAAATGGTCATCTCACAAAATCCCTGGAATATGCTAATTTTCTAGTTAGCTAAGATGAATGCCATTTTTCTAATGCTAATATGCTGGGAAGTAATGGTAAGCAGAGCAGATCGAGACCACTAAGTGACCCAGAGAGATCACGTTCTGAAGTGGACACTTCAGACTAAGGTGACTCAATATGATGCCCTTTTGTCTGGAATTTCCAGGGCAGAAATAAACCTCATCATTATATAGTTTGCTGGTATATGAAAAGTGAAGTGAATTTATTTCAACCGAAAACTGAGTCACAGGCTTTCAAAATATATTTTTGTATTGTTTTTAGTGTAAGAAGTTAGCTGCTAGATATAGTTTGTATCCTAAAACATTGGGATTTCTAGGGCATTCTGATGGATCACAGAGACACGTGAAATATTAAAAGTGGGATGGTTTCAGAATCACTAGACCATATGGTACCCATCCTAGTGAAATTCATTGCCAACACAGGAATGGAAAACAATTGGAATTTTTGGTGAGGTACATTTGGAGACACTGCCAAAAAGTGGGTGGTTCTTCCTGTCCCTGCCCCTACCCGCTGTAGTCTCTGACCAAATGCTGTCCATAGATGAAAAACAAAGGATCCCAGGAGGTTGCTAAATGGATGACACCATGGGTTGGCGCTGGGTTTACCCTGCCGAGCATGATGCAGACTCGACATGGCACATATGGTGCTCATTTTTGCAAATGTCAACTCCTCATTTCAAAACCTAGAAATGAAATAAAGTGCATTTTAAACATTTATGCACAGATCAATCAAGACTGATTGCAAGGCTATAAGTATGATGTTGTGAAGCTGTTTTCATGGTGTGTCTTGCATGCTCCCCTGAGTCGCCTTGTTTCCGCCTGCCGTGTGGGGGTGGCCCTGGCGCGCTGTAACGGGAGGGCGACGTGCCTTTAGCTCTCACACAAGTGAGACTCTGCCGATTGAGTAGCTTTCCTCACGTGACTTTTAACCTTTAGATCCTGCCTGACAAATAAGAGTAAGACCACACGACAACTGAAGTTTGGACAAGAAAATATCCTCAGGAACATGGATGAATTTTATGAAATATGCAGCCTCTTTGCCTTCACCTTTAAGTGGCTATTAGCTGAATTAGTCAGGACAGGATGTGTTATGCTGCAGAACAAAAATCCTTCAACAAGGTGTCTTTCTTGTCCATGGTGTATATCCAACACAGGTCAGTGAGTGTGGAGAAATAATCTGTCCCACACAGCCCCTCAGGAGCTCACGCGAATGGGTGCAATGAACTGCAACATTTCTAAGTTTGCTCAGCCCTCTGGGATCCTCGGGCCTGTGAGCAGCGGGATCACTGAGAAGACCAATTCAGGGTTAGTGTGAGGTTTGGGTCTTTTAAATTAGGAGATGCAGTGTTCTGGCCAGCTTCCTACTGCCTGGGTATACATCTGGCATATTATTTTCCATTTGGCACCTGTTCTGGTGTGTGATCAAATATTCTAGACAGAATAATTTCTTAGAGCAGCAGAGAGTCTGCCCTTGGTTCTTCAGGGACTTGGAAGGTAACAAAAACAGGTGCAGGAAGCAAATAAACCATCTAATATTGTCATGGCCTGTTCTCTGGGAGGATTTGATCATCATTATGTGGACTACTAAGGTATTCTTTTGAGGGCAAAGGAGTCACAAGAAGGTGACCTGCTAGCAACTACCTGTTCAAGAAGAGACTCAACAAAGGGCTCTTTTCATAAAGGTCTTTAAAATTCTTTAAAATAAGAGTAAGACTTATTGCTGCTGACCTTTCTATACCTATACTTCAGTGCTTTTGCCTTGAAACTTTGGAAACTTTCCTGACAGGTTTTTTTTTTTTAAATCAAAGATAAAACCTTATGTGCTACATGAAATTCCCTTGTTTTTCTATGATTCTTTCTCTTTCATCAATTTAGGCTGTTTTGAAATATCCAAACTATATTGCTTGCTCAAGTCAACTCAGTAAATAAAAAAAACAGGTCAAACCATAATTTGGCACCCTGCAGACAAAACGACCTGCATGAAGTGCAGACGGCTTCTACCACTTCCTAGATGAGATGGGCCCAAGTGGCTGCCTTCTCCCAACCTTAGGTGAAAACGGAGAGAGGTATGCACACACAGGAAAGCAAGTTGATGATTCACACATGTCGCTCTGTTTCTACAGAGTTTGACACATACTACAGATAATTACAAATGATGAGTCTCATTACAAATGTATTCTTCAGATTATAAAAGTATTTTGCTCTTTTGTTGCTTTTCTTCAATTGATTCAATGCGATGTACTATAGACAAAGCCCTCTGCTAGGGATGAGTATGAGGCAGAGTCCCCAGCCCTCAAAGAACAGTGAGAGAGGGACCCATATACCTTCAGAGTATTTATATATGTGAAGGACTGTACCTTACCATATTACCAGTTACAAAGAAATTCCATGGGAATCTGGGGGGGGCAGGGGAGGAGCTGGGATTGCAGAAGGGAAGGAGGATAAGACAAGTAGGCAAAGAGGTCTTCAGGGTGATGGGTTTTTATGTTAATTTCCCAGCCCACTCCCTGGGTCGCCTCGCCGCAGGCTGCCTCCTCCCTAACATTACGCCAGGCAGACCCTTTGCAGCAGGGAGGACAGCAGTGAAATGACAAGGGATAAGCGGAGGCCCCAGGCAGAAAAACACCGGGCATGTGCAGAGAGTACTGACTAGCTCCTTCTGGTTGGAGACTGGACTGTAGAACAGAATAGTGGAAGATAGACCTAGAAGAATAAAAAGGGTTCTGATATTTTAGAAAGCCTGAAATTGCAGCCAATGAGTTTGGACTTTTATCAGTAGGCAGTGGAAAATTTCGATCATGGGAGTAATACAATCAAAACAGTGCTGTAAGAATAGGAACACCCTGAGTATACTTAGGAGTTTATTTACAGAATAACTACTTGGCAGACAATCTTGGGTCAGCTGGGGTGAAGCAGATATTTAAAGCTAGGGGGTCAGCAACTACTGCCAGGCTCCTTATCAACCGACTGCTCATTTGGCGCTGATCACCCCTTTCCAACTATAATTGCCGTCTGTGTGTCCTGAGAGCAATGACCAGATAACTAGATCACAAACTCACCAGAACCTGCAGTAAATAGTGCATGGAAACTGCTCAGGACATATTTCTATTAGAATCAATGAGGAGACGGAAATTATAACGGAAACCAATGGAAAAAGAACTGAATTTGTGAACCCTTGATCTGTGTTCAACTGTAAGGGAAAATCTGTTGAGCAGGGAGCAGAATTTGCACAGAATCTGTATTTGAAACATTAGCAGTATGTGTGAAAAGTTTAACAGCCATTCTATTATGAATATAATTTTAAACCCATGAAAAATACCCTTGAGAAATCTGATCATGAAGAACAACAAATACATAAATCTTCTGATAGGTTTACTTCCTTTATTTTCTGAAGTAATCGCAATGATTCCCAAATGACCAACTAGGACAAGAGAGACTCTTGTCGACAGGGCCGAGGCCTGCATCCATTAAAAGGGACATTTCTATCAAAATCTAAGGAATTCCTCTAAGGAATCCAGTAGCCCAAGTGTGCTAGATATTGTTCTTTATATCTCCAGTACCCTCATTATGGCTTTGGCTACAATTTCAGAACCTGGAAAGGCCTGCCAAAAGTTAGCCATTAACTGACCAAGATAAATCTCACTCAACTGAATAAAGGCAGACAAAGTACACAGCATGCTAAGTAAAATAAAGACCGTAGGATCACCAAGGAACTCTCCAAGAGCAAGAACATCTTTAAGAGTTATTATTTTTTCTCTCAGGTGAGGCAAGAACCGTTTTCTTGAACCTCAAATGGGAAGTGCATTCACTGATGTATTTCCTGATGTGCTTCTTAAATGTTTCCTGTATTTTCTCTGTTGAGGAAAGGGGTGAGCGGACTTAGGTCACATACATCACAGGTGAATAAAGTAAAAAAACAGGTCAGTAAAACTAAATAAATAACAAATAAATAAATAAACTAAAATAATCAAGTAAAAAACCTAAAACTATAGTGAGCAATGTCTGATGTGTGAAATGTATTCTTTATCACTCTTACCTGTGCCTGTTTTGTGCTGATGGCAGTCTCCCCAGAGAGCCTGCCAGAAGCACTGTGGGTCAGGAAGCTAAGCCCTGCAGCAGGATGGGGAACACCACATCGTTAGTCTGTAGAGCAGATTACAGTGGAGTCCCCAGGTGGAGAAATTGGGACCGGACACACGGGCGGTGTTATGGCCCGGATTGAGTGTCTTCCAAGGCAAGGAATGGGACGAGCTTGGGTGAAATTTACGACACCATCCCTTTGAACTGGTGAGCATAGGATGCAAGGGTCTTAAAGTGAATCTTGAGGAGTAAGTTGTTAGTTCTGATAAGCAAGCTACTTTAATTGGTTCACAGCTTTATCTTCCAGGAGCAAATATTTCATCGAGTGAGTACAAAGACATTTTTGCTTGCTCCCAGTATTGTTTAAGGCAAGGGCATTTTCCATTTCTCCGTTTTCTTTTTCACACATTAATACACGTCCCTGAAGCCAGAAGAGGGGGCAGCTCCTCCGGGGAACCTGCTGTCTGATAGGGGTGGGGCTTCTGCAGCACCTGCCAGCACAATGAAAGTACTAGAGCTCACCCGGGTGGGCCACCTCCTGCACCCCAAGGTGTACCAGGCCCTGTGCAGTCAACAGCTAAATGGGGCCACACAGCTAGATTCTCTGTCCCACATTTCAAGATCCCAGGTTTTCCTCACCAGGGTCCTGGCCTTTGCATAACAGACCTGCCTTGGCTGAGCACTGAAATCTCTCTGGAGCTCCAGGCCTCAAACAATGGTCTCAGCTTGTCTGTCGGCTGGGTCTGTCATTCCTCTGCAGGAGAAAAAAGTGTTCACAGAGACCCTGTGTTACCAGGCCTCAGTCACTCACTTCGCTGCTGGGCTTCAAAACAACTCAGCAGCGTCCAGCCCACACTGCCAGTTTTGTAGGCATTTTTCCACCTGTGTTTTAATAGTCCCTATATCCAGGCACCTGCCGTGGCATTCCCCTCTCTCAGAACATTTCCTGGTCACCACTGCTGAAATCTCGAGTAACTGAGCCTAACCTTAGCCAGGGGCTCTCAGTGCCCCGCCCTCTGACCGGAACCTGAGCTCCTCCTCGGCTGGGAGGTGGTTGGGCCAGTCCCACATCCCCACCTAACTGTGTGTTTTCTCAGACCATTCTTACCTCCACTCTGTTGTCCGGATCCTCTGGGAAGCAGATGCTGTGACAGGATTAACTGGGCCAGAAACTGAGTAGGGGGAAGACCCCTGAGAGATAATGGGGAGGTGCTGGGGGAGAAAGGGAAAGTATCCGACGCAGCACAAGTCTGACCACAGTGAAGGAGGGGAGCCTAGAAGGGAGCCTCCAGACAGAATTGAAGTTCTCAGGGAGGCTTGGCAAGCCAAGGTGGTCCATCAGAGCCCAGGAAGGGCCTGCATCAGCATCCTGCTGCACTCGGTCATGGGCAGGCAGCAGATCTCGAAAACTAAGGCCTTGGCACAAATTTAGTGATGAATTTCAAAACTGGGCATCTGTGTGGACCAGTCAGCCAAATTCAGGCAGTTGTGAGAGATGCTTCCCACAGCTGCCACCCCCCCCCCACACACACAATCCTGATTTCTTGCCGTTCCTTAAATATCAATTTTAACTGAGTAAAAGTACAAGATTTCAGTTTTCACAGTAATGTACAATTGCTAAATTAGAATTTAAATCTAACTAAATCTAGTTTCAAATTCAATTTGAAAAGGAAAATAAAAACAAATGTGCATGTGATTAATTTAAAATATTAAAATTCCCTTAGCTTCATCTTCAAAAGTCCCCGTGACCTGATTCCAAACTCCTCGTCGGGACGTTCTCAGTGAAACCCACACATAGTCCCCATGGACTGACTTGGGGGTCCTGCCCATGGCATTCACTTTTATGACTCTTCACCTTTGCTTTGCTTTTTCATCTGTTCAGAGTTTCTTCTCTTTTCATTCTCCACAAAGCAACATCCCACTAATTAATCACAATCCAAATGGAATACTACTCTCCTGCTTTCCTGATGCCTGAGTCACTTCTTACTAGGGCTGTAGGATTCCCTGGAGACACAGAAGGGGAAATGTCCATTCCTGCCTGGAATTGGGTCGGCCACTCTCACATAACTTGTGCTGTCCTCATATCAACCCAGCAAAACAAATGCTATCACCCTTATGTTTACACATTGTATTCACTTTGTATGCTGTATAACAAGTTATCACAGACTTAGTGGCTTAAAACAACATGCATTTATCATCTCAGTTTCTGTGGGTCAGGAGTCCAGGCACAGATGAGCTGGATCCTCAGCAAGACTGCAATAATAGTCTTGACCAGGGCTGGATTCTCATCTGAAGGTAGAATGGAGAAGGATCTGTTTCCAAGCTCACTCAGGGGTTGGAAGGATGTATTTCCTTGTGGTCAGAGACCTCACAGTAGTGTCAAGCCTCAAGAGCAGATGTTCTAACGAGATGGAGTCTTATGTAACACGACACAATCCTGGAAGTCACAATCCATCCCCTTTGTTATACTCTGTGGGTGAGAAGCAAGTTACAGGGGTCGTGGCAATCAATTTACAGTCTACCTGCACACACAGGTAAAATGCAAACTCAGCAGATCAGGTCAAATTCTAGCTAGCAAGAGGCTGTTGCCAGAATTCTAACCTTGTTTAAGTGAGCCTAAGAGCCACATTCTTGACCCTGTTCATGTATTCTGTTGTAGTTAGATGACACAGCGATGGAGACCTGGGGTGCTAAAGGACTTCACCCTCAAGGCTCCTCATCTGCGTGGCCTCTTCCAAGGCCTTGGGAGGGGGCCCTGTGGGTCAGAGCTTTGTGGGCCCTGAAGAATACACATAAATGCAAAATAACAAGCATCGAAGTGCTAGGGCCCCTCACAGAGCCTTAGAAGGAGCCCTGTGGGTGAAGGGTCCTGAAGCTTAAGTGTCATGGCTTCTTGGGCGATATGCCCCCTGTTGACACATCTCCATCATTAGACGTCACTTTTTAGCCTGATACAGAGCCTGGGAAATAGTAGTCATTCAAAAATGGCACGCATCACTAAGTCAGCAGACCACTGTCTGGGCACATACCCTCCTCTTGGGGGCTTGATTGCTCACCACCCCACCTCGAGGGCTCCCTGAGCTCACCACTTCCTCCCCCCCACTGCCTCTCTGCTTCTCCCACTCACTGGCTCACCTTCCTTTACTTCCCCTCCCACCTGCTAGGCTTTCCCAGAACAAATGCCCCAGGTCTATTGTCTTTTTGTTGCGCTTGCCTGGCAGAACCCTGATCATAGATGAGATAAAAACTATCTTATGTATATATATACTTTGTCTCTGCTCCAGAAGAATAACACACCACTACAAACTGGGACCTTCAAGCTCCCTGGCTGCTCGTTCTCCAGACGGTTGGGTCAAACATCACCTCTCCTGAGTTTCAGATGCCCACACCCCCTCATCCCTTTCAACAGGGGACTGAGTGTCCCACTTCATGGAGAAAATAGAAGCCACCAGATGGATGTGCCCTTGTCTTTGTGTGTCCATCTGCACACCCTCCTTTAGCCTCATCATTCTAGTCTCTCTTCAGAGAGAACCCAGTCTTCCTCCATATCAGGGGCACAGTCCCCATCTGTCCTCTGAATGCCACCTGTCCCCCATCCTGCCTTCTCAGAAACCTTACACCCTGAATCGCTCTGTTTTTTGCTTTTCATTATCCCTCCTCCATTCCAAGGGGCTCTTTATCATCAGTTTTTAGATATCTGCAAACCAAACCAATCCAAGTCAGAAGAAAAGAACATACACCCCTTCTTACTCCCCACCCCTGAAGCTGCTGCTGGCCCATATCTTTCCACCTCTTTGCAGTCAAATTTCTCAAAATTCGTGATTATACTTGCTGGCTGCATTTCCCTCGCATTCTCTCTTCAAGTACTCCAATCCTGTGAATGTGTTAGTTCAGCTCTTGTTTATGTAACCACTGGTCATGACATTGAAGAAGTGTTTTTTGGTGTTCATGTACTTGTTCTCTCTGCATCAGTTGATACTGCTAACCTGAACATGCTGGCCTTGAAATACTGTCTTCCTTGACTGCAGTGGAAGATTCAGTGGTTGGCTTCTTCAACATTCACCCACCCCCCTTGGCATACCTTCTTGGCAGGGGGCAGAGAGCTAACAACATGTTCCATATTCCTTTGTCACCATTTCAAGATGAGATTTGGGTTTCAGCAATCAGGCGTCCTCTCAGAGGACTGCATTTGAAACTGAGACAAGTGTAGAGGCAGGGCTGGAGATGTCCCTTGAGCAGGTGTGTCACAGTGTGCACAGGAAGGCTCTGTGGCCAGAAGCTGGGGGTGTCCAGATTAGCAGCTCCCTGAAGACGTGGGCAGTAGCTCCTCTGGAGGATGATCTGCAGGGTGGTTTGGGAAGTTCAGCCTAGAGTCTGTTTTCTTACCTTTTCTTAATGATTCTGTAAGTTGCCCATGACTTTTATACATCTCTTTTATTTAAATTAGCTAGTATGGATTCCATTGTCTGAGACTAAGGATATTGACCAAAATGGGACATTTTTTTAAACCGATGAATCCTTTATTTAGACAAAACTAAAACATGTCCATATTGTTTCCTTTACACAGAATATGGAACATTTCTAATATGTTTAGCTCTCTTATATTTTTCAACAAAATTCATTTCAATCTGGTCCCAGGAACTGCTTCTCATTTTAGGATTCACATTTTAGGAAAATGTATGCACCCATGTCAGGCACAAGAGCATACCTGAAATTTTTGGATAGGCATCCATTATGACGGCGACCATACCACATATGGCAAAACCCCTCTGGCCCTTCTCACCATGTCCTTCTTTTTTGAGCCATTCTGTCCTTCTTTGTACAATCTTCCGTCATTAACTGCATCATTGCGTCCTTTATCTTTTCCATGCACTTTGATTACTCTGTGAACTATTGGAATGTCTCGTCCTTCAACTTTAAAAACAACTATTTCACCAGCTCGAGTAGGGTCTTTCCAGAAATGTGTTAGGAACAGAAGGTCTAGCCTGTGACAGGCTGGCTCCGTGCTGCTGCCCTGCACCTCCATGGTCAGGCTTTCACTGCCAGGGAGGACTTCCAGGAGCCTTGTGGCTCTGCCTCCTGGCTCCCCATCAGGCCAGGCAACAAGTATTCTCCAGGGCTCAGCCCTGGGCTCTTGGGCTCTTTCTTCTTCCTGTTCTGCCCTTCCCTTGGCTGCCATCAGCCCCTATATGAAACGATGTGCAGGTGACATGTCCAGACAAACCCCTTTTCTGTATATAACCAATGTGTTAGTTTTTTTTATTGCTAACATAACAAATTACCATAAATCTAGTGGCTTAATACAATACCCTGTATTACCTCACCATTCTGTAGGTTGAAAGTGCTGGGAATTAGAATCAGACAGCATGGCTCAGAGGGATCTTCTGCTTAAAGTTCCACTGGGCTGAGATCAAGGTGTCAGCAGGGTAGCATTCTCTTTGGAGGCTCTTGGGATGAAACTCACTTTCAGTCTTATTCAGGTCGTTTGTTGAATTCAGTTCCTTGTGAGCACAGGGCTGTGATGCCTCTTTCCTCACTAACTGCCCCCTGGGAGCTCTGTCAGTCCCCTCAGGCCATCTGCCTTCCTTGTCACACAGCCCAATCCCTCTTCAAAGCAGCAATGGTGTGCTGAGTCCTTCTCAGGCCTTGAATCTCTCTGGCTTCTCTTTCAGCTTCATTTTTTTTTTTCTTCCTGATTTGTAGTCAGAGAAAGTTCTTTGCTTTTTTTGGTAATTTTATTGAAATAAAATTCAGACAACATGAAATTCATCATTTTAGCATATATAATACAGTGGTTTTTGGTATATTCACAATGTTGTGTGACTGTCCTCACCATCTAACTGCAGAACATTTCCATCACCACAAAAGGGAACCAGGTACCTGGAACTCCCCATCCTTCTCTCTCCCTTTTTCTGGCATCTGCTACTCTATTTTCTGTCTCTATGGATTTGCCTATTGTGGACATTTCATATAAATGGAATCATGTAATGTGTGATCTTTTGTGCCTGGCTTCTTTCATTCAGCATGTTTGCAAGATTCACCCATGTTGTACCACACATCAACGCTTTACCCCTTTTTTTGGCCAAATATATTCTATTGCATGGATGTGTCATCTTTTGTTTATCCATTCATCAGGTGATGATATTTCAGTTGCTTTCACCCTTGGCTATTGGAATAGTTCCCCTATGAACATTCATGTCCGAGTTTTTGTATAAGGACATGTTTTCATTTCTCTCGGGTATATGCCTAGAAGTGAAATTGCTGAGTCATATGGTAACTCCATGTTTAACTTTCTGAGGAACTGCCAAAATGTTTTCCATAGTAGTTATAACATTTTACATTCCTACCAGCAATGTAGAAGGATTCCAGTTTCTCCACATCTTTGTCAACACATTATTTTCCTTTTTTTTTTTTCATATTATGGTCACCCTAGTGGTTTCTCATTGTGGGTTTAATTTGCCTTTCCCTAAAGACTAATAGTGTTAGGCATATTTTCATGTGCTTATGACTATTTGTATATTTTCTTTGGAGGAAAGTCTATTTAAGTCCTTTGCCCCATTTTTAATTGGGTTTCTGTCTTTTTATTGTTGAGCTGTGAGAGTTCTTTATATATTCAGGATGCTAGACCCTTGTCAGATATATGATTTTCAAATGTTTTCTCCAACTTTTTTCACTTTCTTGATAGAGTTTTATGATATACAGAGGTTTTTAAACATTGATTCAATCCATTTAATCTATTTTTTTCCTTTGGTTGCTTATGCTTTTGATGTCATATTTAAGAAAACCTCTTTGCTTTTAATGGCTCATGCATTAGGCTCACACAGATAATCCAGGAATATTCCTTAAGGGTCCTAACTTTAATCACATCTGCAAAGTCCCTTTTGCCATGGAAGGTAATATATTCACAGGATCCAGGGATCAGGGTGTGGACGTTTTGGGGGACCATTCTGCCTACCACAGCCAACTCCTTGACCTCTCCTTTCAGGTGTCTCAAGCCCTTCCAAGGCAACACATCCACTCTATGTCCTCTTCTGGTGTTCCTTATGCTAGTGAGGATATCATCCATCCATGTCAAAAGCCAGAGTTCAAAGTCATCCTTGAAATGTCCTCCTTTATGACTTTATACCCCCTGTTCATTGCCGAGTACTCTAATTTTTATCTCCTAAATTTCACATATATCTGTTCACTTTCACCACTTCCACTAATCTTATCCATCTTTTACTAGCTTTTTGACTTTCAATAAATAACAGATATTACTGTAAGTGTAACATATCTCTAAAGCCTTCTGATTGTGCCTGATACATAGTTAGTATGTGTTACTTTCAGCATTTGGTACTATATTGCTATTATTATTAGTTTCAGATAGAGACAACATTCCTTAACAATGCCTGTGAGAACGCGCATGGTTTGGACCTTGCTCTCTCTCAGACTTCATCTGACACTGTCCGCCTGAGCTCTATCCAGGCTCACCTTGCTCTAGTCCCTCCTACTATCTGGGCTTCCTCCTACCCTGTGACGTTGGCCTGGACTTCACTTTCCTTTCCTCTCCTTTATCTGGTAAGCTCTCATCTTCCAATCTCAGTGTACGTGCCACTTTCTCAGAGAAATCCTCCCCTTTCTCCTTGACTAGACCAACTATCTTAGGCTCTCATAGTATGGTGCATGGCTCCTTATCACAGATGCAATATTGCATTTGTTTGTGTAATTATTTCATTTGTGACATTCTCCCTTCCTAGGCTGGAAGTTCACCAAATAGCTGTAGTGTCTAGCGCAGTGCTTGGCACGAACTAGCTTCTCTGTACGAGCTTGCTGATTAAATATAACTTCATGTAGAATCCAAAAACATTGGGGCTATAGATTGATCATCTCATCTACCTTTATCTCATGTGGAAATAAATGAAGACCACTAATATGAGAACAACCTAAGGCTGGCTGTTTAGTCAGAGCTTGCAAGGGAGTCAACCCCCATTCCTCATGTTTTGTCAGAGACTCAAAGTAGAGGAATGGCAAAGCTTTTCAGTTGACAAAAAGAATGGTTTCAAAGTATGCCTTGACTGGAGACTGTGGGTGTGGGGAGGCGGTAAGGTGGGCTAACCGAAAGTGAGGCATTCTATGTGATTGGTTAGTGGTACCTTTTTGGCTTTGTCAGGTTGGTCCTAAGTTGGGAGCAGGCAGGGAAGCTGTCAGTTATTCATCAAGTCCTGGCCCTTCTGGGTCACTTATTACAGAGGTTATTGTTTGGCTTCCTGAACTGTGTTCTGGAGATAGTGGTCTGACTTCCTGTAAGTCTGACTCACAGATAGTATGTCGGCTTTCTAGGCTGGATATGATAGATAACGGGTTGTTTCTGCAATTGCTGCAGATATGGGTCAGAGCTTTGTTTTTATATACGGTTTGGCCATTGTCTGTATTCTGTCTCTCACTCATATATATACAAGTAAGGGGATCTAGGAGTGTTAGGAGGCTTGCCCAAGTTCACACAGCTTGTTAAGATCTCTACTAATGATGTACACTTTACTCTACCACCCTTTCCCACTTCACGTCTGTGCCTGTGATGAAAATGCAAATTTCTGTCCTGTAAAGTAAGAGCCAATAGCTGAGGGTGGTTTATACTATTCTTAAGGAAATTGAGGAGAGACCATAAAATAAGTTTTGAGTTATGGGTGATAATATGGCATTTAGTCCTCCTGCTATGAAAAGCCCCACATCTTCCCTTGACCAATGGGTAAGCTTCCATTTTTCCCAGGTGAGGTAGGAAGGTACAGACCAATTCAGATCAGTTCAGTGCAGAATTTCCCTTAAGCATTTAAGACTTGAGCTGGCTATTGCAAAGGGCACTGCTGGACATATATGTCTCTTAGGAAGGTAATTGTGTCAGACATGGAAATAGAGAGCTATAAATTGTAGACCTAGAAAAAGTTCATTTTCAGCTTCAGGGAATTTCTCAAGGAGTCTCTTGTCTGTAATTAGGCTGACAGATAGATGAGTACATTGAAAATCTCAGTCTTTGTGATTATCATCAGAATAGGCTACTTCTCAGTACCCCCAAGTATGTCCTCTGCCTGAGCTACATACTGAATGCATCTGTGGTCTGTGTTTTTGAGCTCACTGAGGGGCAGTAAGGGTGTGGTGGGAAGAGGCCCTCAAAGATCCATGGAACTCTCTCTTCAAGAGGGTGTCTGGAACAGTTCAGGCCACTGATGACTTCAGCCTGATCTGGTTTGTACTGAGGTCTAATGGAGATAAAACTCTCCCAAAACTATAAATATTCTCATTTTCAAATAAATAGCTTAAAATTTTAAATTATAATTTATTCTATATAAACATATAATATAAATAAACAAATGATATATTGCTGCTCTGTGGGGAGGGAGCTCCCCACCTGGGCAAGTTCCCTATGAATTCTGAGACCAAATAAAGACAAGGGCAAGTTGGGGGTTAAAAGAAGTTCATACCATGTTTATTCTCACTGTGGTGACTCAGTTGTGTACAAGTGGCTTGGTCTGGCACTTGCCCTCTCCTGCACCCCAGCATGGGTTTAACCCTTTCCTAGCACTGGGGCTTCGCAGCTTCCCTCTGCCAGCCTTCATTCTCTTTTGGCTTTACCCCGAGGTTCCTTTCTCTGCTCTCCAAGTTCTCTGCTCCCATGCTTGCACCACTCTCTCCCTGCTATCCCAGACCTCTACTTCCCAGTCCCTGGCACTGGGAGAAACTCTGTGGGAAGTTCTCTGTGGTGACTGGCAGACACCTGATAATCCTCCTCAGTACCAGGAACTGAGAGGAGAGAAGAGGTGTTCCCTCTCCACCCCTCCCTGGGCCAATGCTCCCTTGGCTGAGGAGCTTCTCTATCCCTGGTAAACATCCCAGGCTCTTTCAGGACTACAATGGGTGATATCCAGGGGAGGATCCTGGCTATAATTTCCATTTTATCCAGATATATAAATATAAAATTACAATAAAAATGAATATTTTTTACTTTTTATTTTGGCATCATTAATCTACAATTACATGAGTAACATTATGGTTACTAGACTCCCCCCAATGTCAAGTCCCCCCACATACCCCATTACAGTCACTGTCTATTAGCAAGTAAGATGCTAGAGAACCATTACTTGTCTTCTCTGTATTGTACAGCCAGTCCCGTGCCCCCCCCAACATTATGTGGGCTAATTGTAATGCCCTTTTTTCCCCCTTATCCCTCCCTATCCACCCATTCTCCACAGTCCCTTTCACTTTGGTAACCGTTAGTACATTCTTGGGTTCTGTGATTCTGCTGCTGTTTCATTCCTTTAGATTTTTCTTTGTTCTTATACTCCACAGATGAGTGAAATCATTTGATACTTGTTTTTTTCTGCCTGGCTTATTTCACTGAGCATAATATCCTCCAGCTCCATCCATGTTGTTGCAAATGGTAGGATTTGCTTCTTTCTTATGGTTGAATAGTAGTCCATTGTGTATATGTACCACATCTTCTTTATCCATTCATCTACTGATGGACACTTAGGTTGCTTCCATTAGTGGGCTATTGTAAATAGTGCTGTGATAAACATAGGGGTGCATATGTCTTTTTGAAACTGGGCTGCTGCATTCTTAGGATAAATTCCTAGGAGTAGAATTCCTGGGTCAAATGGTATTTCCATTTTTAGATTTTTGAGGAACCTCCATACTGCTTTCCATAATGGTTGAACTAATTCACATTACCACAAGCAGTGTAGGAGGGTTCCCCTTTCTCCACATCCATGCTAACATTTGTTGTTGTTTGTCTTTTGGACGGTGGCCATCCTAACTGGTGTGAAGTGATATCTCATTGTGGTTTTAATTTGCATTTCTCTGATGATTAGCGATGTGGAGCATCTTTTCATGTGCCTATTGGCCATCTGAATTTCTTTGTTGGAGAAGTGTCTGTACAAATCCTCTGCCCATTTTTTAATTGGATTATTTGCTTTTTGTTTGTTGAGGTGTGTGAGCTCTTTAAATATTTTGGATGTCAATCCTTTATTGGATATGTCATTTATGAATAAATTCTCCCATACTGTAGGATGCCTTTTTGTTCTATTGATGGTGTCCTTTGCTGTACAGAAGCTTTTCAGCTTGATATAGTCCCATGTTTTCATTTTTGCTTTTGTTTCCCTTGCCTGGGGAGATATGTTCATGAAGAAGTTTCTCATGTTTATGTCCAAGAGATTTTTGCCTATGTTTTTTTCTAAGAGTTTTATAGTTTCATGACTTACATCCAGGTCTTTGATCCGTTTCAAGTTTACTTTCATATATGGGGTTAGACAATGATCCAGTTTCATTCTCTTACATGTAGCTGTCCAGTTTTGCCAGCACCATCTGTTGAAAAGACTGTCATTTCCCCATTGTATGTCCATGGCTCCTTTATCGAATATTAGTTGACCATATATGTTTGGGTTAATATTTGGACTCTCTATTGTGTTCCACTGGTCTGTGGGTTTGGCCTTGTGCCAGTACCAAATTGCCTTGATTACTGTGGCTTTGTAGTAGAGCTTAAGTTGGGAAGCGAGATCCCCATGTTTGATGCTTCCTTCTCAGGATTGCTTTGGCTATTCAGGGTCTTTGGTGTTTCCATATGAATTTTAGAACTATTTGTTCCAGTTCATTGAAGAATGCTTTTGGTATTTGGATAGAAATTGCATTGAATGTGTAGATTGCTTTAGGCAGGATGGCCATTTTGACAATATTAATTCTTCCTACCCAAGAGCATGGGATGAATTTCCATTTGTTAGTGTCCTCTTTAATTTCTCTTAAGAGTGTCTTGTAATTTTTAGGGTTTAGGTGTTTCACTTCCTTGGTTAGGTTTATTCCTAGGTATTTCATTCTTTTTGATGCAATTGTGAGTGGAATTATTATCCTGATTTCTCTTTCTGCTAGTCCATCATTAGTGTATAGGAAAGCAACAGATTTCTGTGTAGTAATTTTGTATCCTGAAACTTTGCTGAATTCAGATATTAGTTCTAGTAGTTTTGGAGTGGAGTCTTGGTAGGGTTTTTTATGTACAGTATCATGTCATCTGCAAATAGTGGCAGTTTGACTTCTTCCTTACCAATCTGGATGCCTTCTATTTCTTTGTTTTGTCTGATTGCCATGGCTAGGACCTACAGTACTATGTTGAATAAAAGTGGGAAGAATGGGAATCCCTGTCTTGTTCCCAACCTTAGGTGAAAAACTTTCAGCTTCTTGCTGTTAAGTATGATGTTGGTTGTGGGTTTGTCATATACCCATTGCCCTCTATATGCATTTTGTTGAGAGTTTTTATCATGCATGGATGTTGAATTTTGTCAAATGCTTTTTCAGCATCCATGAAGATGATCATGTGGTTTTTGTCTTTCTTTTTGTTGATGTGGTGGATGATGTTGATGGATTTTCAAATGTTGTACCATCCTTGCCTCCCTGAGATGAATCCCACATGATCATGGTGTATGATCCTCATGATGTATTTTTGAATTCAGTTTGCTAATATTTTGTTGAGTATTTTTGCATCTATGTTCATCAGAGATATTGGTCTGTAATTTTCTTTTTTGTGTGTGTGGTGTCTTTGCCTGGTTTTGGTATTAGAGTGATGCTGGCTTCATAGATTGAGTTTGGAAGTATTCCCTCCTCTTCTATTTTTTGGAAAACTTTAAGGAAAATGAGTATTATGTCGTCTCTACATGACTGATAAAATTTAGCAGTGAATCCATCTGGTCCAGGGGTTTTGTTCTTGGGTAGGCTTTTGATTACCGATTCAATTTCTTTGCTGGTAATTGGTCTGTTTAGATTTCCTGTTTTTCCGTGGTCAGTCTTGGAAGGTTGTATTTTTCTAGAAAGTTGTCCATTTCTTCTAGGTTATCCAGCTTGTTAGCATATAGATTTTCATAGTATTCTTTAATAATTCTTTGTATTTCTGTGGTATCCATCATGCTTTTTCCTTTCTCATTTCTGATTCTGTTTATGTGTGTAGTTTCTCTTTTTCTCTTAATAAGTCTGGATTGAGTCTTATCTATTTTGTTTATTTTCTCAAAAATCCAGCTCTTGATTTCATTGATTTTTTCTATTGCTGTATTCTTCTCAATTTTATTTATTTCTTCTCTGATCTTTATTATGTCCCCCCTTCTGCTGACTTTGGGCCTCATTTGTTCTTCTTTTTCCAGTTTCAGTAATTGTGACTTTAGACTATTCATTTGGGATTGTTCTTCCTTCTTTAAATAGTCCTGGATTGCTATATACTTTCCTCTTAACAGTGCCTTCACTGCATCCCACAGAAGTTGGGACTTTATGCTTTCAGTGTCATTTGTCTCCATATATTGCTTGATCACTGTTTTAATTTGGTCATTGATTCATTGATTATTTAGGAGCATGTTGTTAAGCCTCCATGTGTTTGTGAGGCTTTTTGTTTTCTTTGTATAATTTATTTCTAGTTTTATACCTTTGTGATTTGAGAAGTTGGTTGGTAGAATTTCAATCTTTTTGAATTACTGAGGCTCTTTTTGTGGCCTAGTATGTGGTCTATTCTGGAAAATGTTCCATGTACACTTGAGAAAAATGTGTATCCTGTTGCTTTTGGGTGTAGAGTTCTGTAGATGTCTGTTAGTTCCATTTGTTCTATTGTGTTGTTCAGTGCCTCTGTGTCCTTACTTATTTTCTGTCTGGTTGATCAGTCCTTTGGAGTGAGTGGTGTGTTGGTTTCCTAAAATGAATGCATTGCATTCTATTTCCTCCTTTAATTCTGTTAGTATTTGTTTCACATATGTCAGTGCTCCTGTGTTGGGTGCATAGATATTTATGATTATATCCTCTTGTTGGGCTGACCCCTTTATCCTTATGTAATGTCCTTCTTTATCTCCTGTTACTTTCTTTGTTTTGAAGTCTATTTTGTCTGATACTAGTACTGCAACCTGCTTTTTTCTCCCTATTGTTTTCATGAAATATCTTTTTCCATCCCTTCACTTTTAGTCTGTATATATCTTTGGGTTTGAGGTGAGTCTCTTGTAAGCAGCATATAGATGGGTCTTGCTTTTTTATCCATTCTATTACTCTGTGTCTTTTGATTGGTGCATTCAGTCCATTTACATTTAGGATGATTATTGATAGATATGTACTTATTGCCATTGCAGGCTTTCAGTTCATGGTTACCAAAGACTCAAGGTAGCTTCTTTACTATCTAACCATCTAACTTAACTCTCTTATTAAGCTATTATAAATACAGTCTGATGATTCTTTATTTCTCTCACTTCTTATTCTTCCTCCTCCACTCGTTATAGGTTAGGTGTTTTATTCTGCTCTCTTTTGTGTTTCCCTTGACTGCTTTTGTGGATAGTTGATTTTATTTTTTGCTTTTAGTTAGTGTTTGGTTGGTCTGCTTTCTTTGCTGTGATTTTATTTTCTCTAGTGACATCTATTTAGACTTAGGAGTGCTTCCATCTAGAGCAGTCCCTTTAAAATATGCTGTAGAGGTAGTTTGTGGGTGGTAAATTCCCTCGGCTTTTGCTTATCTTTAAATTGTTTAATGCCTCCTTCAAATTTAAGTGATAATCTTGCTGGATATAGTATTCTTGGTTCAAGGCCCTTCTGTTTCATTGCATTAAATATATCATGTCATTCTCTTCTGGTCTATAAGGTTTCTGTTGAGAAGTCTGGTGATAGCTTGACAGGTTTTCCTTGGTAGATGATCTTTTTTCTCTCTCTGGCTGCCTTTAATGCCCTGTCCTTATCTTTGATCTTTGCCATTTTAATTATTATATGTCTTGGTGTTGTCCTCCTTGGGTCCCTTGTGTTGGGACATCTGTGGTCGTCCATGGTCTGAGAGACTGTTTCTTTCCCAAGACTGGGGAAGTTTTCAGCAATTATTTCTTCAAAGACCCTTTCCATCCCTTTTTCTCTCTCTCTTCTTCTGGTATCCTTATACTGCCTATATTGTTTCCTTTGGATTGGTCACACAGTTCTCTTAATATTCTTTTATTCCTAGAGATCCTTTTATCTCTCTCTGCCTCAGCTTCTCTGTATTCCTGTTCTCTGATTTCTATTCCATTAACAGTGTCTTGCACTTTATCCAGTCTGCTCTTAAGCCCTTCCAGAGATTGTTTCATTTCTGTTATTTCCCTCCAGACTTCATCCCTTAGCTCTTGCATATTTCTCTGCAGGTCCATTATCATGGTTATGACTTCTATTTTGCAATCTTTTTCAGGAAGATTGGTTATATCCATCTTGCCAGGCCCTCTCTCTGGGGCTGTTTGAGTTATTCTTGACTGGACCAAGTTCTTCTGCCTTTTCATGGTGATAGAAGTGATCACTGGCAGGTGGCACATGTGTCAGCTGTGAGAACAAAGTCCCTTCCTGCCTGCTGGTCACCTTGCCCTTCTCTGCTGTCTGTGCTGGTTACCTGCACACTGGGAGCAGCTTCTGGGTTAATTCCCTGAACTGCCATGGGTGGAGCGGCCCTTGGGATAGCCTAGGGCACCGTGGGGGTTCACAGATGTGCCAGGTATATTCTCCTGAGAGAACAGCACCACTTCATGCCTTCTGTACCTTGCCATGGCTTCCTCTGCCTGTGCCAGTCAACAGCATGCAGAGGTAGCCTCTGGGTCCTGCCCAGTTAGCTGCACTCTGGGAGGAGACTCTGTGTGGTTGCTGTGGGTGGGGCTGCTCCCCGGCTGCTCCACAGCTGTGGTGGGTCAGCCAGTTTGCTTGCAGTGCCAGCGGGGGGGAAATGAACGGTGGGCTGCTTATCACCATGAGTGGCTTCTGAGCTGCGTTGCCACCCAGGGGGTTAGGGTACTGAAGTTCCTTAGATTCCCAGCCTGCTAGGCTAAGTGTGCCAGGTTGATTTTTTTGTCCACCTGTTAAACACTTGTCCCTTTAAGACTTTTAAAGTACCCATTTTTCTTTTGTCCCAGGTGAGCCAGCTGTGGGGACCCACCCACTGTCTCCATCTTGGATTTTCCTTTTCTGTTCCTCTAATATCCAGAGCACCATGCAATGTATGTCTGTGCTCCTAGTGCAGATTACTAGGGCTGATTATTTAGCAGTCCTGTGCTTCCACTCCCTCCCCACTCTGATTCTTTTCCTCCTGCCAGTGAGCTGGGGTGGGGGAAGGGCTTGGGTTCCGCTGGGTCATGGCTTTGTATCTTACCCTTTTCATGAGATGCTGAGTTCTCACAGATGTAGATGTAGCCTGTCTGTTGTACTGTATCTTCTGGTCTCTCTTTTAGGAATAGTTGTATTTACTGTATTTTCAAAAATATGTATGGTTTTGGGAGGAGATTTCTGCCACCCTACTCATGCCGCCATCTTGAGCGATCTCCCAAAAATAAATATTTTAAATAAAAATTTTATCAGATAATCAATTAATATATTTAAGCAAATTGTGCTACTTAAGAAAAGAAATTAATAATGTTGCAGAAAGGTTAATCTGTGGCAGTTTGGGGTGGTAACAAAAGAACAAACAGTAAAAAGTTCCAAATGCTACTTTGCATGATAATGGGATCACAGGTGGGAGTAAATACTGTTTTCTTAAATCATTTATTATGACAAATTTTCAGAAGAGCACATCGTCTAGAATATTCTAGAGCAAATTCCAGGAATCATGTCTTTTCCTCTGTAACTATTTATTTAAAACATTAAAAAATCATCACACTAAAGAAACCCAGTAATTCCTTACTATCGTCTAAATCTTGGTCTGTTTAAACTTAAGGTTGTCTTAGAACTTTTTTATAGGGTTTGGTTTGTTTAAATAATGAACCAAACAAGATTCACATATTGCATTTAGATGATGTGTCAGTAAATGCTTTTGAATTAAGGAAAACATTTTCTTATAGCTGGTTGACACCAGGGATGGAAACTCAGATACTTAAGAGTCCGGTGGATAACTGTAAGTGAGTGAAATGACTTTTAGAAAATAAAGATATTCTTTTATAACAGATACATTTTGCATATTAAATGTTAAGGAATACACTTCACATACAAAGAAATATTAACTCCTTACTCCACCTCCTTACCCTGGGGATGAGGTTCAGGACATGCTACCCCAAAATATGTATTGAATATTTTAAGCTAAAAGAATCTGAGAAAACAGCAGAAGCAGCCACTCTGACCCCCTCACCCTTCTCCCCTCACGTGCCTTTCCTACATCCAGAAGAAAGGAACATCTTACCTCCAAAGATAAGGGGACTCCAGAAGAATCCTAATGAACAGGCCTTGCTAAGTTTTCACCAGTTTATTACATTTGCCTCATACTCTTTCTTTTGTTTTATTAAGGTATTATTGATATACACTCTTATGAAGGTTTCACATGAAAAACAATGTGGTTACTACATTCACCCATATTATTGAGTCCCCCCATACCCCATTGCAGTCACTGCCCATCAGTGTAGTTACATGCCACAGAGTCACTATTTGCTTTCTCTGTGCTATACTGTCTTCCCCATGATCCCCCCCACAGCAAGTGTGCCAATCATAATATCCCTCAATTCCCTTTTCCCTCCCTCACCACCCACCCTCCCCCAACCCTCCCCCAACCCTCCCTTTTGGTAACTGCTAGTCCCTTCTTGGAGTCTGTGAGTCTGATGCTGTTTTTTTCCTTCAGTTTTGCTTCATTTTATACTCCACAAATGAGGGAAATCATCTGGCATTTGTCCTTCTCTGCCTGGCTTATATCACTAAGCATAATATCCTCTAGCTTCATTCATGTTGTTGCAAATGGTAGAATCTGTCTCTTTCTTATGGCTGACTAGTATTCCAGTATGTATATGTACCACATCTTCTTTATCCATTCATCTACTGATGAACACTTAGGTTGCTTCCATATCTTGGCTATTGTAAATAGTGCTGCAATAAACATAGGGGTGCATATGTCTTTTTGAATCTGAGAAGTTGTACTCTTTGGGTAAATTCCTAGGAGTGGAATTTCTGGGTTAAATGATATTTCTATTTTTAGTTTTCTGAGGACTTCCATATTGCTTTCCACAATGGTTGAACCAGCTTACTTCCCACTAGCAATGTAGGAGGGTTCCCCTTTCTCCACATCCTCACCAACATTTGTTGTTCCTAGTCTTTTCTATGTTGGCCATCCTAACTGGTGTGAGGTGATATCTCATTGTGGTTTTAATTTGTATTTCCCTCATAATTAGTGATGTGGAGCATCTTTTCATGTGCCTGTTGGCCATCTGAATTTCTTCTTTGGAGAATTGTTTGTTTATATCCTCTGCCCATTTTTTAATTGGGTTATTTGCTTTTTGGTTGTTGAGGCATGTGAGCTCTTTATGTATTTTGGATGCTAACCCTTTTTCATATATGTCATTTGCAAATATATTCTCCCATACTGTAGGAAGCTTTTCTGTTCTGCTTATGGTGTCATTTACTGTACAGAAGCTTTTTAGCTTGATGTAGTCCCATGTGTTCATTCTTGCTTTTGTTTCCCTTGCCCAAGGAGATGTGTTCAGGAAAAAGTTGCTCACGTTTATATTCAGAAGATTATTGCCTATGCTGTCTTCTAAGTCTTTTATGGTTTCATGACTTACATTCAGGTCTTGGATCCATTTTGCATTTACTTTTGTGTATGTAGTTAGACAATAATCCAGTTTCATTCTCTTGCATGTTGCTGTCCAGTTTTACCAACACCAGCTGTTGAAGAGGCTGTCATTTCCCCATTGTATATCCATGGCTCCTTTATCATATATTAATTGACCATATATGCTTGGGTTTATAACTAGGCTCTCTATTCTTTTCCTTTGGTCTATGGTTCTGTTCTTGTGCCAGTACCAAATTGTCTTGATTACTGTGGCTTTGTAGTAGAGCTTCAAGTTAGGGAGCATAATCCCCCCAAGCCTTATTCTTCCTTCTCAGGATTGCTTTGGCTATTCAGGATCTTTTGTGATTCCATATGAATTTTAGAACTATTTTTTCTAGTTCATTGAAGAATGCTGTTGGTATTTTCATAGGGGCATTGAATGTGTAGATTGCTTTAGACAGGGTGGACATTTTGACAATATTACTTCTTCCTATCTATGAGCATGGGATGTGTTCCCATTTATTTGTGTCTTCTTTAATTTCTCTCATGAGTGTCTTGTAGTTTTCAGGGTATAGGTTTTTCACTTCCTTGGTTAGGTTTATTCCTAGATATTTTATTCTTTCTGATGTGATTGTGAATGGAATTGTTATCCTGATTTCTCTTTCTGCTAGTTAATCATTAGTGTATAAGAATGCAACAGATTTCTGTGTATTAATTTTGTATCCTGCAACTTTGCTGAGTTCTGATATTAGATCTAGTAGTTTTGGAGTGGAGTCTTTAGGGTTTTTTTTATGTACAACGTCATGTCATCTGCAAACAGTGACAATTTAACTTCTTCTTTACCAATCTGGATGCCTTTTATTTCTTTGTGTTGTCTGATTGCTGTGGTGAGGACCTCCAGAACTATGTTGAATAAAAGTGGAGAGAGTGGGCTTCCTTGTCTTGTTCCTGATCTTAAAGGAAAGGCTTTCAGCTACTTGCTGTTAAGTATGATGTTCGCTGTGGATTTATCATATATGGCCTTTATTATGTTGAGGTACTTGCCCTTTATAGCCATTTTGTTGAGAATTTTTATCATGAATGGATGTTGAATTTTGTCGGATGCTTTTTCGGCATCCATAGAGATGATCATATGGTTTTTGTCCTTCTTTTAGTTGATGTGTTTGGTGGATGATGTTGATGGATTTTCTAATATTTTACTATCCTTGCATCACTGGAATAAATCCTTGATCATGATGGATGATTTTTTTGTTGTATTTTTACCTCATACTTTTTATTGTCATATATTTCTGCACAACTGCCCACTCTTCATGGCAGCCAGCAGAAAGTACACAGGGTTAACTGTTTCTTCAGGTCTTCATTTCCTTATGAAGAGTCCTGTGTCATGTCAAATTTATATTCCATAAATCTGAATGCTTTTCTCCTGTTAATCTGACCTTTTCAGTTTAATTTTCAGGCTCATCCAGGGACCTTAAACAAGATTGAGAAGCAGTTTTTCCTCCCCTACATTGGTCTATTTTTGGTTTGGTAGAGATAAGAGTACAAGAATTATCTCATCTTCTTGCTAGCCCTACAAATAATTAAAAAGTACAATAGCCATAAGATAGTTTGTAACTGACCTTTGCCTGCTGTGGGGAGACATTGGGTGGTGGACCATCTGTGATAAGGGGAGAGCATCGAAGAGGGCAGCAGTGTTCACATCTGTAGCCGTGGCCATCAGCATCACACGTCTGTGCTTGCCCTGTCTCCTTAGTCTTCCAGAGAACTAGAAATCCAGATATTTAGGGAAACCTCCTGAGTTAAAATGCTAACAACTAATTGCAGTGGAAAGTAACATAGACATGCCCACCGGCCTTCTTCTGGCAATGTTTCTGATCAGAGTTTTCCCTGTCTGCTCTAGGAAACTGAATAAAAACCCAAATGAACTACTGGATAATCTTGCATCATTTACATCAGCCCAATCAGGCTGAGTGAACAGGCTCAGTATAAAATGATGTTTTCCTGTTGCAATTCAGCACATTTCCAGTCTTTCCCAGAACAGTTCAATTACTTAAAGTTACTATTACATCCTGCCCAGTGCAAACCCAATTACTTACTGCAGCTTAAAGAATCCAGTACTTCCACCTTTCTTGAATGTATTCAAATAAAAATGTGGCTTTATGTATTTAAATCCAACAAGTTAGTAATTGAAATGATACAAGCTCAGTTTTTCGGTGTCCTTATAGTCACATTGTGAAGAGACATATTTCACTAATTTAGTGCCTTTGCTGAAAATGCTCAGCTTGCAAAAGATTGGTCTCTATTGCCAATCCAACATGTCTAGCAACGTGGTAAAAATCCTCAATTGATATTTCTTGGTTCGGTGTCTGTTGTGATCTAAGGGGAATGAGGTAAAGTTTATATTTGAACTCTCTGTGAAAGAAGGGATTACTTAGGTAATGGAGTGATTGTGGGAACAAGATGTCTCTGTAAGATAAGCTATTTGCATGCATCAGGGAAGCCTTGCTTTGCCCATGAGTGATTGTGCTAATTATAAATCATTTTCTCTATACATTAAAACTGGTTCCTCAATGATGCAACATTTGGTTAGCCAAGCCCATGTTAGTGTTTGTACTTGGAAAAAAGCTGCATTTCCTTAAAAAAAAAGAAAAAAGAAAAACAATACAAAGACCGGATGCTGCTCCTCTGAAATAAAATACACCACAAGAAGCATGGGTTCCATTTGTGTTCTTAAAAGATAAACTGAGGCATCCTAAACATTTTAAGAGTTTGAGTAAAAATCTATGCAAATTGGGCAGTGCCAAACCATAAGTGGTTAGCTCTCCCGCTACAGGAGCCAGAGGAAAGATTTTTATAAAGTGAGGAGGCAAAGGGAGGAAATGATTGATTGGCTATAACTTAAGGCCCAGTTGGCTGTTCGTGATTGGTTGTCCTTAGCATCATTAGATTTTGTAACCTTGAGATATTTACAGGTTCAGATTTTGGTTTGCATACTCAGGCCACCATAGCATGAGAGCCACCTCAGTCTCATGGCTCCTTATTTAATTAATTTAACATTGACTGGGTCCAGAGGCCAGCTTCGGATCTGACTTCTGGTGTATCTGATAGAGAATACAATCCCCCTCCACCCTCAGCTCTCAGCCTGCCTTAGGCTTACAGCAGAGGCCGCAGCTGCAGTCAGGGTTGGAGGCAGCCTCCTTGCTGCTTCCCCAACTGGTGGGTGGAGGACAGTTGCAGGGAGAAGGTTGATGCAGAATCGTCCTTGTTCCTTCAGCTGAGTACTTTACAGTAGAACCTCTTGGACCCCTATAAGCCCCAGACGATACTTCTAAATGACTCAGAGGGAGATGCCCGCCACTGGGTCCGGACATTGCCTTACTCATCTTCAATGTATGCTGTTCTCCAGAGAAGGTCCATGCACTTGTGTCTTGGGGAGATCCGATAATGGCCCGAAGCTGCACACGGACAGGTGGCCCCCTGCTCCTGGTATGACTCTTCATTTCTGCAATCTGCAGGGGAGCCAGTCTTCCCAGGCTTGACTCTTCCTCTGCCCATCAGACCTTCTGAAGTCCTCTCCCTTCAATCCTTTTTCTCTATCAGCACACCTCCAGCCCTCTTCTCAAGGGTGCTAGTCTCCCACAGCACAAGGACATCCCAGAACCCTGTATTCGTGGCACGTGTAGTGAATTCTGCTGCTTCAGATGTGTGCAGAATGTCAGAGACTTATTTATCAGCTTAGGAGACTGATGAGATCTCTAACCACACTGATTCGGGAAGTCTGTGTTTTTGGTTTTCTCTCCTGGTAATAAATAAATTTCTTGCCTCTAACCCTTGCTCCTCAAACAAGCAGTGTTGGCCTGTCTAACCATGAGCTCCTTAGAAAGGCCTTGTGTCAAACTCCACCACAGACCTACCTAAGCAGAATTTGCATTTTCTCAAGATCCCAGGTGATCTATATGCACATTAACGTTCTGGAAGCTCCACTCTCAACAACCACATGAGGCCATGTTCCTGGGGAAAGGGCAGAGACGTGAGGCAGGAAGGAGATGAAGACAGAATTCCTAAGCCTGAAGCCTGGAAAGCAATTGCCCATTCCACCCGTGGCTGGACTGTACCAGCCCCTCAGGAGGTGAAAATCCAGTAAAAGCGTGGACTTCAGTCTTCTGAATCTACACTCAGCTTCAGGGTTGCGGATTTGTTGGATGGGACAAGTGCAGGCTTCAATGCTCTCATGTTCATTTCTTTGAATTAGTCTGTAATTCCCAAACCGACCTTGACCTAGCAAACATTTAATTCTGACAAGCATCAGTGTTGGGCCCTCACACTGCCTGTAGTGCACTCTTCCCAGGGGTCCAGGTTCTGTGAGGGAGCTATTTTATAAATCTGCCCTGTGTCAGTAGCTGATGGAGATGCAAATTATGCCCTGTCTGGTAGAGGTTCAGTTTACTTCCCTCCCCCATTGTGGAACCAGTTTTACCCAATTTGCACGTTAATCTACAAACCTGTTCTTTAGATTCTCTTTTGAACTGGCTGTAAGAGTAGCTTCCCACTTGAGTTAAATAAAATCTTTATCATGGCTTTATTTATTTATTTGTTTGTCTGTATGAGATCGTGATTTTATCTTTTCTTGGAAATCTTTCTTCTGCTGTTTTAGTTTATGGTAGGGATTTTCAGTGTCCACACTGGTGACGTTTTGAGCCGGATCCTTCTCTGCCCTGGGGGGCTGCCTTGTCCATTGTAGGAAGTTTGGAAGGATCCCTGACCGCCCCACTAGAGGCTCAGAGCCTTCCCCTTCCCCTGAGTCATGACATCATGACAATGAAAAAATGGCCCCTGGAGGGCAAAAATCACAGAACCCCAGCTGTGAACAGGGGGTTGTATAGTTAATAAATGAGAATGCTCTTCTTACTATTAAAAAATTGACAGAAAGTGCAGCTTGAGTAGAAAAAGCATTACTCTCTTGATATTTTCCTAAAAGTAGGAGGGCTAAGCAAATCTGGGAATATCATGTTTCAGATGAAAGGTCATGAGAGCTTCGGGAAAAGCAAACATCACTGAAAACCAAAACAGAAGCCAAGCAGTTTTTTTTTGTTTTGTTTTGGCAGAAGGCTTTTGGTTTCAGGGTGACTTGGGAGGGAGGTGTCAGTGCCCTGAGGTCTGAGCAAGGGGAGGGGTCATGGGCTGCCAAGAGAAGGTGTTTGTTTTGGGCTTACATGGGGATGAAGAAACTGAGCACCTGAGGCTGGTGCCCTGTGTAATTTACCTGAGCTGCTCTCACCGGACAGCAGGTGGATTCAACGTTCATCCATTCACTCACTTGCTCATTCACTCATTCACTGACCATCCAACATGTGTGTCTTGGGTGAATGGGACTGAGGCAGAGATGCTGAGATATAATCCGCCCCCCTTGGGAGGAGTCAGTCCAAAAGCAGGAAGGAGATGTGGCCACCCAGCCCTGAGAGCTGCTTCTATGTATTGAAGGATATGTGCTCATTGTAGATATCCTTTTACATAATGGTCCCAATAACTCTAGGAGGTAGGGATTAGTTATTATGGCTTCCTCATCAAAAGTCATTTGACTGTATATGTAAGGGTTTGTTTCTGGCCTCTGTTGTGTTCCATTGGTCTGTGTGTCTATCTTGATGCCAGTACTACACTGTTTTGATTCCTGTAGCTTTGTTTTAAGTTTGAAATCAGGCAGAAAGTGTAAGTCCTCTAATTTTGTTCTTTTTCAAGATTGTTTTGGCTATCTGAGGTCCTTAAAGATTCCATATGAATTTTAGAATGAGTGTCATTACTGGATTTAATGGCACAATTCCTAGAGCACTTTCTAGTATCCAAAAGTGTAACTTCTTTTTGATGTTTTGAATTCTCTCTACTAAATCTGACCAACAGTCTACCTTTTGATTCTGCATTCTTTTGTTTGACAGAAATGTCACATACCCTGAAAATGATATTATACCTCCCTGATTAAGAACAACTGTGTTTCGTGCATTTCTAGAGCCTAGAAAGTTGTTGACTTCTTTCTTTTATTCCTAACTTGAAAATATCTTTTTCTGATTTTAAAAAGAAAATTATATGATATTATGAATATGCTTTGAAAAATGATACCCCCTTGGTTCTGATTCAGTGATACAGTGATTCCCTGTTCCTCCCTCATTTAGAATTACTGACCTGGGGACAATAGGGACGAGATGGAGGGGTTCTTCCTGGTACTTGACCATCTGAGGGCTGTCCATTTGAATCACAGGACTTCCTCAGATAAGAGCTGGCTGCAAGGTACTTTCTAAGATGCAGGCTGCCCAGAGACCACTCCAATGGGAAGGCTGCCTTGAGCACTGACAGATTCTCTCCTAGCTCAAACTCTAATCAGGTCCCTCTGAGCTCTTTTTCAGCTAGACCCTTCGGCTTCCGAATGTCTCTTTGTATTATCCAATTTTAGCATGAGTCCTGCTGAGTCTGTTTAGCCAGAATCCCTCATCCTGGACACCTGAATGCCCTTGATAACCTGATGGGCTTCCTCCCTTGCACTGTCCCCCAGGGAATGAAGTTTTTGAGCTCTTAGGACAATACAGTGTGAAAACCCAGGCCTGCCTTCAGCAGAAATCCTGTTAGGTTGGTTTAGCCAGAATTCCCCCTTATCCCTTACATTTTGTTAGTGATTTTCCATCCACTGTGGCTATAATTCCCCCATCTGGGGTTGGGGCTCCCCCTCTTATGAACCCCACTGTGGTGGCCCCCCCATCACCATAGCTCCCTGAATGAAGTCTGCCTGCCCACCCTGAGTCATGAAGAGTCTTGAATGATTTCTTCTTTAACAGCAACTCTTCATACGAAGGTGAAGGAGGCACTTCCCTCAGGTCCAAGCACATGAAGAGTTGTGCTTTCTGTGAATATCAGATTTGTTTGTGCTTCTGGAAGAAATAAATATCTTGCATTTTTCCCTCTACCAAGTGTGTGGGAAATACGGCATGTGTTTTTTCTGTTATTCTCATCCTAGTTGTATTATTTTCATACCCATTGTTTTTCTAACACCACTTCCTTCAAATATTTATTTCTTTAAATATTATGTATATTCTTTTGTAAGCTGCCTCAAACCTTTATGAAACATAGTTAATATGAATAGATTTTTTACAGTAGATTGAATTGTCCTCCTCAATGACACTTGATCTTACTTTCGCCCCCCAGAACCACAATAACCCCACCAAATCCTGCATTGGCTTGAAGGGTGGCTCCAGGTCAACTCTGAGCCTTTTAGGGATGAATATCTTAGTAAAACTTCTTAGTAAATAACTTCTATTTAAATAGAAGAAGAGTAATTTCTGCAAATAATCTCATATTGCTCTACCTGTCAGTGGGTCAGTAGAGACGTGTTAAGTATTTCTGATTGTGTAGGTATATAAGTGGCCTCATCACCCCACCATGAACATGCTTAAACACTAAATCAGTTAGTGCTACTCGGCCTGCCTTACATTTCCACAGGGTGGTGGTTGTTTGGAGAGAATCTTGAAGTTTTTGAGCTCTTACAATACAATGTGTAAACACAGTATTTTTAAGCCTGTCTGTGTTTTCAAAAAGAATAAAACAAGCAAACAGAACCATGGTCTTTGGCTAACTTTCTAGAGAGAAGTAAACAACCACGTGCCCACAACAGGCTGGGGACGGCTGATCACAGGGCCTGACGAAACACTCCTAGTACTTAGTGGCGGCACCAGAAGAGAAACTCTTCAGCAGCGTTTTCTTGCTGTTATGGTGACAGCCCCAAACAGTCTCCCCACCCCACAAGGCGCTCAGCACTTTCTGTGGCCTTCCATCTGGTGTGTGCTCCTGTGAGCAGTGAAATTAACTTAACTGCTCATTTGTCACCCTGAGTGTGTGTGTGTATTGGGTTTGGGGGTGAGGAGGGTGTGGATTGTAAGGAATGGAGCTGGGGGGGGGCTGTTCTCTCGCTCAGTGAGAGGGGCAGGAGAGCAGCTGGCACATCAGCCCAGATCACCAGACAGGTGCTTTCCAGGGGCCCAAAACTCACTGACAGCACCTGGGTGGTGATGAATTAGAGCTGGACTTAGACAGGCAGGTTGCTAACCTGCCAGGAAGAAAAGAGGTGCCCAGACCGTTGATGTACCGAGACGGCCTCCACAGCAACCCTTTATTTCTAGATGTTAGGAATTTCCATGGGTTCTTTACAAGTTGTGACATATCTGAAATTCTTGTTGGTCTGCTAACATCCTGAGAATTTCACCAGAAAATCTGGTTTGCTCCATATTGTACAATAGATTGCAAAGTAGAAATTGGGCTGCCTTTTTTCCTTAGGATCTCATTTGTTTTGGAGCTGGGTGTTAAGGACATTGATTTGAGTACGCATATAGTACTGCTGTCCACAGCATCATCTCTCCAGAGGCCCCACAGGCTGCAAACTGAGGAGCTTAGGCTATAGCTTCCGCATCAGGGCACTCAGAACTGCGGTGATGGTGCATGGAAAGAAGTGCTTAGAAGAAATGTGTACTGTACTCAGGAAAGGGCATGGTTTGCCTGTAGCACAAGAGCTCTAGGTTTTACATGTTGTATTCCCATAGTAAATCTTCCTATATTGTATTGCCCTGAGAACTGGAGAGTTTGTGTAATGGATGAAGTTGATACCATTCATCTGGGCTGCTTAGTTAAGAGATTTCCTGAGATTTCTGGGTGGAGGCTGAGCCGTAAGAGGGAGAGACAGCATATGCTTTCAGGCTGCACCTGTCCCCGTCTATGATCTCAGCCTCAGGGTCTTCCCGTTAGATGGCTGGTATCCTCCTTGCTGAGTTTCTGTGATGTTCATAGCCAACTCTGAGGTCATTGCACTAGATGTGTGCATGTTTATCTTACAATTTATGTATGTGGGAGCCAGACTCTGCCGTTCATCACCCATGCTTATTTCCAAGGACACATTGCTAGTGTGATGCTTTTAATGGACCTATAGTGGGATTGATAATCTCCACATAGGCTGGGTACAGTGCTGTGGAAGGGTGTCATTAGGGGGTAGCAATTCATTGAATCATAGAATCTAACAGCAATTTGCTGTTGGAGCTGGGAGCTCTTAGGGGCCAACTAGTTGTATTTGGCAGAAAAGCAAACTCAGATCAGAGAGCTGCTGCTGAGAGGCAGAGCTGGGGCTGGAGTGTGGGAGCAGCTCCATCCCTCTGCAGTCTAATTTCATCAGAGATGTTTGCATGAGCATGGTTGGAGGAGGGGTATAGAGGGAGAAGGTGTGACAATTTCTGGCCTAGCCAGAAGGTTGAGACACAGAGTCATGTCCCAAGCGGGATGCTCTAGGGCTGTGGGAGCATGGGTGAGACGGCATGGTGCCCCCCGTGGTGTGCGGGTACAGAGGCTATGGGGGCTCTGGCTGCCTGGGCCCCATACTTCACCCGCCTTTTGCTAGCTGTGTGTTCCTGGGAAAATTACTGTGGCTTTTGTTTTCTCAGTTGTGAATGGAGATTAAGAATACCTTCTCTGGAGGGTTGTGAAGATTCGAAGAGACAACACAGAGAAAGTCTGGGCTCACTCCCCAGCACAGACTGAATGCACAGCATCATCAGTTATTCTCATGAGGGAACCAAATCCCCATTGCTCCTTCCTGCCTGACTCCTTACTCACTCATTTTTTAGACATTGGTTTCCCTTCAGGCTCTTAGTAAATAGACATATGCCTCTCCCTGCCATGCAGCTGTTCAGTCTCCCATGGCAGATGGCCAGCGTCCTCATGCCATTAACATCTGACAGGCTGTGTGAACAGAAGTGGCTTAGGTCTGTCTTGACTAGCATGACCGGCAGCATCAGACCCATGGTGTCTGTTGGCAGTTCCCGGCACCATAGGGGCAGGTCCAGCCTCACTCCCCAGGGAGGGAGGCAGGAAACCAATGAGTCTCAAGCCTGGTTCTCCAAAGTGCCTGCCAGTCCTCTGGAGTCCCCCGGCCTTAAGCCTGCTTATCTCTATCTTTCAGGATAAATCCAGTCAACAAACGTCCCAAATACTATGCTTAGTGCTGAATACACAAAATCAAATAAAAGAGAGTCCCTGTCTTTCAGCTGCCCGTGGTCTAGTGAGCTGGATGCCTAGACAGCAAGATGGGAAAGACAATGAGCCATGAAAATTCAGTGGCATTTTCGGGCTGAGGCTTTACCAGTACTGTTCCAGAAGGTCTTACGACATTGAGTCCTCACCACATGGCTGTGACAGAGGTGCACTGTCTTCATTTCCCGGATGGAGAAGCTAAGGTCTGGAGAGGTTAGCCGCCTGACCAAGGTCTCCCAGCCTGTGTGTGTGTGGTCGGGGCTGAAATTTACATGCTGTACTTGGTTGTGTCAAAGTAATGCTCCTTTGCCACCTAGTACCTGCTGAGACCCACTGATTGCAGCACACACTGAAATGTGTTCCTGACGTGTACCTCCACTTCTTCCAGCCCTTTTCAGTTTGAAACAGAGGTTTGCAGTTGACTCCCTACAGAGGCTCTTTTCTTCAAACTTTTCCTCTTTCCTGAGATGCATCTGTGTTTGAGGAAGAGCACATGGATCCCCTGGCATGCTGTTTCCTGCTGGCTGAGGAAGGATGGGACCTTGGTGTATAGGTAATGGCCTGGGTCTCTGTTCAGATATGAGCTTTCCTGATTGTTTGGTAGCTGTGCAGGCCCTGGTGCTGAAGTGTCTGCATCTGATCTGATTCAAGGTCTGTTCTCAGCATAATCAGAGTCTAGGGTCTGTATAACTCACCCTTCCTCGCCGCCAACCTTCTCCTACTCAGCTCTTCCTATCAGCCCTGACCTGATCTGACCTTGGGTGTGGTGACCATGCTGCTCACCTGCTCCCTGGTCAGCCCACCCCCCTGGGAGAAGTGCTGCAGGCCAATAGCTCTCAACCTGAAGCTCCCTGCAAGGGTCCCTGAGAAGTCCCCTAGGATAGTCTGGGACCCCAACTCTTTCGTTCAAGTCAGCCAAGCCTGAGCATTGATCTGTAAGCAGAGTTTCTGGAATTTAGAAAGCACTTTCTCTCTCCATAAGTCTAAATTGTTTGACTATTATCTCACTACAGACTCTAGAAAGTCAGCCTTTAAGTAGATCAAGGACTTCTTTGTTCCAGGCAGCACCTACTCCTTTATCTTAGGTAGGTGAAAATCCTCCTGGCTGAGCTTCAAGAGTGGAAAGGCTTCAGGGAAATGAACAAGCATGGTGATGAGGGAGTATAACATTAGGGGGCATGGCACAGAAACTACCCCCAACACACAGCCGAGGCAGGACTTACACCCTGTCTTTCCATGCTGGGTTTATTGTGCTATAGCACTAATCTGCACCCATGACTGTTACAGGAACATAGACGAGGAGCCTTGACCACCAGGCTGTGTGGTGGGTATGGGAGGAGTGACTTCTAGCTTAGTCTTAAAGAGTTAAGTGACTCAATTATGAGTGGGATAGTGTTGGGAGTAAAAGAGGAGGCCTGGGAGGAAGAATGCTAGAACACAGCATGGTTTGTGGAGCTGGAGAATTCACTTATTCATTCGATAAGTGGGTGTTGAGCAGGTGCCATTGCCAGGCCGGGGCTGGGAACAGATAAAGTGATGCTGGCATCACGGCTTAAAACCTAGTGAGCTTCCCCTCCCACTCTGAGGGGCTGCTGGGCACCCTGTGTGTGACAGTGTAGTGTTCACTATGAAGAGCACAGAAGACAGAGGGCAAGGGGGTCTCTGTGTAGACAAGCTGCATCTGCCAAGTGAGTGGACAATTGGAAGGTGTGAATTTCTAAAAGGATTGGTCTGGGTCAGTGTTTCAGTTAGCTCTTGCTGGGTAACAAAATAACCCAAACTTAGCAGTTCAAAACAACAACTATTGTATTATCTCTTAGGATTCTGACTGTCTTGGCTGGAGGTTCTTCTTCTCCTTGATATATTAGCTGGGGTTGCAGTCATTCAGGGTCTTGCCTGGCCTGGAGAGGTCCAAGATGTTCATGTCCCTGAAATCTCAGAAAAAATGACTGGGAATCTGGGCTCAGCTGGGATACCAGGGCAGCCAGGTCCCTTCCTTCTCTCTTTCTCTCCATAGGTCTTGGAGCTTTACACATGGTGTCTCCATATAGTCTCTCCTTGACTCTTGTCTCTCCAACAAGATAGCCAGACTTCTCATGGCTTCAAGGTTCCTAAGGGCATGTGATCCAGGAAAAGAAACCAGGTGCTGAAATGGACACAACATCATTTCTACCACATTCTCTTGGCTGACGCATGTGACAGGCCAGCCCAGATTCCTGGGAGGGGACTCTGCAAGGCAGCAATACTGCGAAGCATGGTTCAATGGGTATCATCCTTGGAGACTAGCTCTTCTGTCAGTTACTGTGGAGATGCACAGAAAACATGGAATGAGCTGTAACCATATTTTATATTCAGGGTTAACACATTTTATACATAAAATGAAAACGTTTTTGGATCATATTGTGCCTCCTGCTTTGAAACCATTTTTCTTTCACTCAATAATGTATAACAAACATTTTGCAAAGTAATTCAATATTCTTCTACAAAAGCACTTGCAAATGTATTGTATAGCTCAGTGCATTTTTAAATGTCCACCTGTGTTCACACACCTCTTTGTCAAGTCACAGAATATTACCAGGACCCCAGAGGCTGGCTTATGCCACTTCCCAATCCACATCATCCCCCTTCTCACTGGTCTAGGCACTATCTTGACTTCAAACACTATCAATTAGTTTTGCCTGTTTTTGAACTTCATGTAGTGGATCATATAGTATGTACGCTTTGCGGTCTGGCTTCTTTTGCTCATCAAAAGTCTGTTAGATTGACTAATATTGTCACTTGCAACATAGTTTATTTTCTTTATTTGTATATGGTATTCTACTGTATGAATAAACCACCATTTAATTATTTGTTCTACTTTTAATGGATTTTAACTTATTGATAGAAGCAGTTTAATTATTGCATTCATATAAATGATCTATAACTAATTTAACCAATCCCCTTTTCTGAATATTTAGTTTATTTCCTTTTCCTTTATAAATATAAATATCCTCAAAGACAAACCCTTATGTGTGTTATATATTTTTCTTTACTTCCCCTTTTTATTTGTTATTTAAAAAAATTTGAAACTATCACAAATACATAAAGATACAGGAAAAAAATATACATTTAGATAGGTGCTGCTAATGTTAAACTGAAAATTTGCTAAATTTGCTTCAGCTGTCACTTTTTTAAGAAATTTAAAAGTAGAGGTGTAGATAAAAACTCTTTCCAAACATTTTTTATCTTACCATCCTCTCCAGAGAAATAATAACTGAAAATGGTGGCATATTATGCTTTTGATTATTTCTGTATTTTTGTACTTCACTGAACAATGTACACTACTGTTTAGTGTGTTTAGACACATTATATAAATGAAATTATGCTGTATATACCCTTATACCTTTTTTAATTTAGCATTTTTTTGGGATTTATTCATATTCATAAATATTAATCTAGTTCAGGATTTGGCAAACTTTTTCTTGTGAAGAATCATATGGTAAAACCTTCAGCTTTGCTGTCCATACAGTGTGTTACAACTACTCAGCTCTTACTAGTGAGAAAGCAGCCATAGACAATATGTAAACAATTGGATATGGCTGTGTTCAAATAAAACTTTATTTACAAAACAGACTGGGATCCAAGATTTGGCTCACAGCCAGTTTGCCTGGTGCCTGATCCAGTTCATTCATATTAACTGTTGAATAGATTGTGTGAATAAACCAGTTTATTGATTTGTTTACCTACTGAGGGAGGATTAGGTTTTCATCTTTTCATTATCTCAAAAAAACTGTAATGAACATTGTTGTATGTGTCCCTGTGTACACATGAAAAAGTTTCTTTAGGGTGGACACCTGAAAGTGGAATTAGTGTTCTCTCTTTCTCTTTCTCTCTCTTACGTAGAAAATAATCTTTGCTGCAGTGGGCCCACAGGCAAGGAGACATGCCTCTCTTTCAGAAGGACATTCATATTATTCATGTTGCTTCAGTTGGTTTATTTTGTAACATGGATGGGTGCAATGGGTATTAGGATGAGAAAGATGAGACATTTTGCATCTTTAGTATGTTTCACTAATGGCCTCAGTATAGGAATCCTCCTGACTACTGCACACTTAGAAGAGAAATTAGGTAAGAGGTCCTGAATCTCTTCTGAATATTACCCTAAGAGTCCTCCACATTTATTCAGCACATTATAGTTCACAGCGATCTCTCATGTGCATTATCCCTTTTGGACTCACAATAACTTTTTTAGGAAGGCAGAAAAGCTTTCACAGATCTAGAAACTCAGGCCCAGTGAAATTAAGTGAATTAAAAAAAATAAGTATCAAATGTGTCAAAATATTCTTATTCCTGGTCCATTCCATCGACTCTGAGGTTGACCATAGCAAGCAGCATGTGCATACACATACACACACCCACACACGTTCACTTAAGGAAAGTGGGTGGACTATTTGGCTAAAGTTTGATATGCATAGCCATATTGAGTATTACAACAACCCAACTGGAGTAGTTGACATTACATCACCATTTTACTGATGAGGAAACTGAGGCACAGGGATGTGATGTTATTTGCTTAAGATCACACGGGTAGCATGTGGTAATGTCAGGATTCATACATAAGTCTGTCTGAATCTGGAGACAGAGCTTTCTCTGTGATCTTCCTGCTGTACCATGCAGTGATTCTCATAGACTGTTGAATAGAATACTTGAATGAATAAATGTTACTAGATTGTTCAGATTCTTTTCAACAAGTAAGCTCATCAATGATACTTCCAAAATAAGTTTCCATAATGCTGTATTTGTCTTTTCCAGGCAAAATGAGGCATAGTGAATGCACACACACAATATTTCACAAATTCTATTTTCTTGGTACTCAGAAAAGTGACATGATGTCTGGGTATTGATCATCACTTTCTAGTATGAAAAATAAGAGAACCCAAATAGATGTGCTCTAAGGTCCCTTCTGCTGGCTCTCAGAAATTTGGAAGCTACACGGGATTTCTTAGAGAACAAAAGATCCAAACCACGAAGTATTTCATAGTTTGTGTCAAGGCTAAGTCTAGAAGGCTGAGGCCAGTAGTTGCTTTGGCTAGTTTAAACTATTTCCTGAATAGGCTCCTCATCTCTGGCTAGTCTGTAGGCAACTCAAGTGAACTCCTG
The DNA here is from genome assembly GCF_030020395.1 of Manis pentadactyla. Taxonomy (NCBI): domain Eukaryota; kingdom Metazoa; phylum Chordata; class Mammalia; order Pholidota; family Manidae; genus Manis; species Manis pentadactyla. Next base: position 110,326,603 of record NC_080024.1, read on the forward strand.
CTTACAATTACAATGAGGTCTTTAAACTGCTAACCAAAGCTAAGAGGTAAATATTCTCAGATGGAAGTCAGCCTGTTATGCCAGGCTGAGACTATGGGCTGGGAACCTGTCATGTCCTTAGGACCTTGGAGAGATGCTGCACATGTCCTGCAACACTGTAGTGTTGATGGCTGTATGTTTAATTCTTGGGGAAAAGAGGACCATTTTCATGCTCAGTTACTCGGTCACTGGAGTTCTATCACATAGATTTTGTGCTTTGGAGGGTTTTGGAGTCATCAGAATTGAAGCATTCAGTACTACAGGCAGAAAGTAAGAACAGCCTTCATCTTGTGGAATACATTTTATTATTAATATAATGCTTCTTTGAGGGTTTGTGATAAGAATTGCTCTACATATTTCTCATGGTAAGGATAAAATGAGGTGAACTATGTAAAAATACTTTGTATACTATATCACCAATAATCATTCAATAAATAAGTGGCCACACACTAGTAGGAGATTTTGTTTTCTCTTATGTGTTCTTTAACTCCATGTTTTGGTTCTTGTATCACATTTTCTTGGTTCTTGGGCAGACCCATTGGCTAATTTGAAGTTGGACCAATTTCTGTAAATTAGCAATAGTTCTCGATACAAATACCAAACCAACAGTCTTTGAATTGCAAGAAGTTTCAGAATTGATGCTGGCCATTTTCCTGATGCACTGCCTTACATTTCTCATCTTTAAAATATGAGTGAAAATTTATGCTTCAAAGAGCAGCTACAAGGTAAAGATGAGCTATATATGACAGCACTTGGCAAATGCACAGCACTGATCAATTGCACTGCTTTACTAGGTACGATTATTACCCCTCAAAACATCCCACAATGTATTTTTACCAATCCAATTATCTCTACTCTACATCTTCTCAACGTTTCAAGAGATACTGGCAAATTTACTCTTAACACTTAGATACATTAAGGCACATTTGATGACAGTACAGGACATATTATTTCAGCTATTACTAACTTACAAGAATGTTGTTCAATTAACATCATAGCCTAAGTGAACATACATCATTATGCTAGATACTTTACTATGTGTAAAACAGTTGTCAACTACAAACACATTATCCTGTATATTAAAATTAGTGATGAGAAAATACTGTTGTCTCTGAAAATTGATAAATGTCCAGATGCTCATTTTTAAAAAAGGAAGCATTCATCTTGTGACAACGTTGGTTTCCAGTAGTTTTGTTTCCATTACTTAAGTGCCAGGCAGGGAATTATTGTCCTTAAAGAATGTAAGGATTAGTTACTTCATCAACAGATTTCCCATTAGATACCAGATACGGTCTGAAGTGCTAGACTCCAGTTCAACTTCCTGATTTGAATTTTTAAAAGTTTGTATATTCTTTTGATACATAGTATAAGTAGTGATACAAAATTCAGAAGGCTCTCAAAGGCATGAAATGAAACATTGCTCTTCCTCCCCTTTTCTCCAGGCACTCAGGTCCCCTCCTTGTATATGCCAAAGATATTTTATGCATATATGGACATATATTGATATCTATAGCTATCTTTCTTTTTCCCCTATTATGGGCTGAAATGCCCCCCCCCACACCATTTAAATGTAGAAGTCCTAACCCCAAGACTGTATTTGGAGATAAGGCCTTTAAAGAGGTGATTAAGGAAAAATAAGGTCATATGAGAAGACTCCCAATCCTAATGACTGTTGTCCTTATAAAAAGAGGAGATTAAGACACAGACACACAGAAATTATGTGAAGACACAGCTAGATCTCCAAGCCAAGGGCAGAAGTTCAGAAGAAACTTACCCTGCCAACACTTTAATCTCAGACTTCTAGCCTCCAGAACTATGAGGAAATAAGTTCCTGACATCTTAGCCCCTGTGGTCGTATTTGTTATGGCAGACCTAGCCGACCAGTGCATCCCCTCCTTTACAGACTGCTAGCAAACAAGACCCACTTTACTGTGCCTTCTTCTTCACTTACTGTAAAGAAGTTCCATAACAGCTTTGTACTTCATTTCATTGTATGGCTATATGGAGTCAGCATAATTTATTTGACCACTCTTCTATTGATGAGCATTTGGATTATTTCCAATATTTTGCTCTTAAAGACAATACTGTAATAAATAAATAACCTTGAACATGAAGAATTTTACACAGGGACAAGTATTTCCATATTATTGGAGAAGTATTATCCATAACCAATTTCTAGAAGTAGAAAAGGCCTAAAGGCACATGTAGTATAATTTTTCTAGTTATTGAAAACACCCTTCTTGGAGGCTTTACAGACTTATACTTCTACCAGAAAGACTGAGAGTACTTAGCCCCCTCCCTTCCTCCCACACACATAGTTTGTAATCCAACCTTTTGATCTTTACCAATCTGGTGGGCAAAAAAACTGTCCTAAGGAGTATTATTTTGCATTTCTCTCATTATGAATTTCTTTTCATAAATTTAGAAAATATTTGTATTTCATTTTTTGGTTAAGTTTTCTCTACTAATTAGAAAAATTAGTCATTTTTGATGATATGCATGGCAAACATTTCTTCAGTTTGTATTGGTCTTTTTATATCACTTCTGAGGAGGCCATGTAGAAAAATTTGAGTTTAATGTTATTTAGCTTTTCTATTTCCTTTTTAAGTGATGCAATAGTTCTGACTCCAACTACACAGAGTTAGGCCAGACTTCGTAGGTAAGGGCACCATTCTTCTCAAGACCACCCTCGCTTCAAACACCAAGGACCACCTGCCCTTCTGACCAACAAGTTGTAAGGGCTACCCCCTGAAGGTTCAATAATTCACCAGAACACCTCGGTGAACTCAGGAAAGTGTTATCCAGTTTTATAATTTCAGTTTTGTTATAGTGAAAAGGATACCAGTCAGAGCCAGCCTAAAGAATTGACACCTGGAGCGAGGTCTGGTCGAAGCTTTTGGTGTCCTCTCCCTGTGGGGTCAGGACGCATCACCCTCTGGCACATCCTTGTGAGACAACATGCAGAGCACTGGCCAAGTAGGAATGCTCAACTGAATGTTGATGTCCAGCATTTTTAATTGGAGCATCACCATGTAGGTGTGATTAATTGAATCACTGTCCACTTGATTGAACTCAATCTCCATCTCAACTCTCCCTCCTGGAAGTTTTGGCTGATATCATGGGGTTCAAAGCCTCAGCCCTCTAGTCACATGGCTGCTCTTCCTATCGTGGCCAGCTTTCATGTGAGCTATCCCCATGGTATAAACTCTCAGAATGATAGAGTATTCTTATCATGCACAGACCTAGAGGTTACCTCCCAGGAACCAGAGACAAAAGCCAGCTGAATTCTTTTTTAAATAGAATACAGATTTGGGATTCCATACCATACATAGAAAGTTCTTCCATTTTCTAAGAGTATTACAAAAACAATTGCCCCAGGATTTCCTCTAGTATCTGAATGATTTTATTTTCCTGCCAAATATGTTTTTGATCCATCTAAGACTTACTCTAGTACACGGAGTATATAGGATACTCTAGTATATAGGAAAAACAATTTTTTTCCTAGACAGTTGTCCACAAAAATTAGTAATAAATTATTTTTCCTCCACTGATCAAAATGCCAATCTTACTATATACTGAATTCCTGTTTGTATAGAGATCTATTTCTAAACTTCTTAGTGTGTTCCACTGATCTGTTTTCCATGTGTTCATACCACACAGTTTTAATTATTATAGTTTTATAATGCATTATTTCAAATTAATATTAATAGTAAATTTCTTACACTTCTACAAAACATTCCCTTGGAACTAGATTTAAAATCAAATACTAATTAGAAGTAAGATACCAATATAGCAATCAGATGAGTTGTCAGTATCCTATTGATTTAGCTTGTGAGTGGGTTAGCAACTTACAGTAGGAATTGCTTCTGATGAGTTTGCTTACTTTATAAACCAGAATCGAAGGTTACTCACAAAATTGTGCTCCATACATCTGTCTTTTGCAAGAAGTTATTCGGAATCACACAGACAGTTTTCACTGCACTGGAAACAGCCCAGCCAACCACAACTGCTGCTCTCCTCCAGTGCATCCAGAACATTCTAGGTACTTGACTTTCTCAACAGACAGTTGTTGAGTGAGTTGGGCATATGCTTTCCCCAATGCTTTCCATCTCCTGTGCATCTTGACCCAGGGCTAAGTCACTTACTTGTGTCCAGCAGAATCAATGGGCTTCCTGCTGCTCCTGACCAAAACAGGTCTAAGTCAGTCAGCCCAACCTGGGTCCAGAGTTGGCAGAATCTAGTTCTTTGCTCATAAACCCTGGTATTTGCATCTTCATACTGGAATTTTCTTTCAGACTGGGCAAAGAAAATTTGTGGAACAGACTCCAAATTAGTGCCTCTCATAGGTAAAGTGTAGCTTTGTGAACTTGTCTCTGAATAGTGCATGAATTTCAGAACCTGCTTCCACAGCACCATCTAACAGGGGAGCTTTAAGAGTTCATCAAAATGCCTGCCTAATCCTATCTTCCCATATTATTAATTTTTAAATCCACTAAGATTTAAAGGCCATGGAATGTGTTCTTCAATAGAAAACTATGGTAGTCTTATTTACGTAAATATATTATTTGTTTATATCAGGTGCAGGTCATATCCACTCCCTGCTGAGCTCCAGTGCTGGGTTTAGAGAGAATAAAAGATAACAGTTAACCCTGGGCTTCAAAAAGCCTGTGACTACTGTGGGCAGACACATAGGGACCAGGCATTTAGAAATCAATTCCTACAGAAAGCTGAGTTGGCAGAACTCAGGCTATAAAGTGAACCCATGGGAACCCATAAACATTTGATGGTTCTATTTCTCCCTGTGTCCAGAAAAGATTTGAGGTGGCTTAAAAGTTTTGTTGACATAAAAATAAAATCTGGTAAAGTAGTATACTCACAAATAAAAATCAATAAATTGTTATTATACATTAAATTAGTAATAATGGCTATCGTACATTTGAACACTGGCTTTCCCCCCACTATCCACAGAACATTCCTATGAAAACGTTCGTGAGCAAAAATGGTGTAAAAAAGCAACAACCATTAATTTGATATAGATAAAATTTTGAGTGTTCCCAGACCCCAAAAATAACCTCTGTTAGGCTTTTCTGATACATTAGGACACATCTTGCTAATGGATGCACAAAATAAATAGAGATGAAGCAGATACTCACAGACAACAGCTCAAAGCTCTGGTAGCTTGGTGCTGAGATGCCGAGTGTGGTTCCCAGGCAGGGAGCTCTGCAGGGCACTGCTTCTATAAGGGCTCACTGCCTGACAAACACTGACTACTATTTCCTCTTTCCGCCTTTCTTTGTAAAAGCAAAAATCCTCTTCAGATTTCTTTTCGTTAGCAAAAACAGGTACCATTATAGGTCTTTTGTAAAAGTAAAGTGGTGTAATGTGAACTTTCAAAAAGAGGACACCTATGTCCCTTTTGCTGTTGTAGAATGATTCATAAGATATGAAGCCTTTTTGGTAGCTCAGGCACAGCAAAGTTAGTGAATGAACATGCCGAAGTTCTTGGTGTATAAATTCAAAAGGAAACGTCCAGGTTTAATGTAGAAAAAGTGGAAAGGAGGAAAGTTGGGTGGAGTCGATATTGTTGTAGGGTCCCGGGTCCTCTTCTGGGCCCAGAACACCTCTCCCAGCAGCTGGGAACCATGGCTGCCTCCAGCTGGGTCCCTCACTGCAAATTACCCTTGGCCCTAGGAGCTGCCTCCCCTGAGATTATGCATCACCCCCTCCCAGGAAGTGGCTGTGGCCAATGACCAGATGATGTAGAAATACACAAGTCCAGCTTCCTGGTCTCAGTTTGGGCTGACTCTGAAGGGCCATCCCCACTCCCTTTAGCACAGGCTGGAGCTGAAGTTCCCAGTGTGCTGGGGGTCAGTTTCTCTTTCCAGTCTGTCTTGCTCACTCCTGGAGATCAGCTGGGAGAGGGAGAAAGAGCCTAGCCCCAGCTCCTGCCCAGGGCTCAAGATATGGGTGGTGTGGGCAGCTGTGACGCAGCTGTGGCTCATGGACTTCTACTGTGGAGGGTGTGGTAGGCAGAGTTCTAAGATGCCTCCCCCCACCTCCCAGCCCTTGGTGCAGATGCCTGTTCTTCCAGTTATTCAAACTCCTATCTCGGAATTGCTGTGTTGGCTTTTGCAGATGTAACTAAGTTTCCATATCAGCTGTTGTTAGATAGGGAGATTATCTTGGGGGGTAGGTGGGGGGGGTGTATCTAATTACATGAGCATTTCAAAAGCAGAGAGTTCTCTCCATGTGATTACAGAAGAGGAAGTCAGAAACAGGGAACATGTGAAGGACTGGATGCACCCTTGCCGGCCTGAAGATGGAGGGGTATGTGTGGCAAGGGTGTGGATGCTGAGAACAGTTCCCAGCTAACAGTCAGCAAGGAAGCCGGGACCTCCGTCCCACAACCGAAAAGAACTGAATTCTGCCAACAGCAAGAATGAACTTGGAAGCGAATTTCCTGCAGAGCCTCCAGACAAGAACTTCACCTGGCTGATACCTTGATTTCAGCCTTACCCCGAGGAAGTCTAAGTGCTGCTGTGCAGGACTTGTAATATAAAGAACTGCGAGCTAATAAGCAAGCATTGCTTTAAGCCACTAAATTTGTGGCAGCTTTTTATGCATGCAACAATAGAAAACTGATAGAGGAGGAAAATGAATGGAGGGTCTTAGGATAAGCTCCTCCCCACTGACACAAAACTGCTTAAGTGGATCCATGTGACAGCATCAGCTCCTGGAGCAAAGATGGGCGGAGCAGTGTCCTGAATGTGACTACAATTAAAAACTCACTGGATTGGATTTCATTTATCTGAGACTAGATTGAGTTTTCAAAAAGAGACACACTAAGGACTAAAGTCTAATTTAACAAAATAAATTAAAAATCAGTAAAATGAAATTACATTTTTAAATTTATGAGTCTATGACATGTGAAATTTATGCTCACTATGATTTTCATTTGGTTGTTGAGAGTGTTGAAGAATTTCCTTACCCTACAGTTTCCACAGGACACTGATACATTTATCTTGTTTTGTTTTAGACTACTCACATGCTAAGAAGCCTTTCCCCCTGTGCCTAGATCTTCACTGAAACATGGAAGAAGCATTTACCAATTGTGATATTTGGACCTAATATAAGTCCTGATTCAAACAAACTTTAAAGAAAAAAGTTGTGACATAATGGGGAAATTTGAACCACGGTTGAATATTTTATAATGATAAGGAATTATTGTTAATTTTCAAAGGTATGACAATGAATATATATATATACATGCATATATATATGTATATATATATATATACAAAGCGAGAGGTTTATAAGTGAAATAATAAGGGATTTGCTTCCAGATAATCTGGGATGGGAGTGTGAGGTTAGTTGGCTTATGGAAGACACAATTTTGGCCATGAGTCGATGATTGTTGAATCTGGAGTAATGGGTGGTGATTCATTACATTCATTATATTTGTTCATCATGACACATATTTACTCTTTTTCATTTTGTGTATTTGAAATTTTCCTTTAAATAGAAAAGAGGCCCTCTTTGGTTCCATTCTGGTTCTGATGTTTGAGGCTGCAGCCAGGCCACGCCCTGCTGGGCACCCAGGTCCTCAGAGGACCGCCTCCCACTGAGCAGGAGCTGCTCAACATACAAGGGCCATTCCCTTACTCCCTTCATTCCTCTCAAGGCTTCTTGGCAGAATTCCTACTGCTCTTTTATACCAACTATCTTTTCTATTTCTGAGCTCCATGCTTTTTGTATTTATTTCCAACAGAGAAGAAACTTGAAATCCACATTTGCACTGAAAATTTTGTTGCTGAAAGAGCATGTGAAAATAGCCCGAGGAGTAAAATTCTTCCCAAGGAAAGCATCTAGGAGAGGATCTCTGCCTTACTTTTCTTTCAAAATATGGTTATTTGATACAGGTCTGAGAAAAGCCTTGTGGGCCACGTTTCATTTTCCTTTAGTTGCACTTGAGCTGAGAACAGAAAAAAAAGCATTTTCTTTCTTTTTTTTTTAACAAGAAGTTTATTTAAACAACAAGATGTTTGACTTGAAGGGGAACTATCTAGAATTCTTTTCTTTTAGAGTAATTTATTCCTACTTAAAGATAGATGGCTCTACATGTAACAGCTACATACAAAAGAGTAATAAAGTGTCCCTGGTTTTACAACAAGTGAAAAACATTGAAATTCTCTAATCACACAAGTATGTGAGAATTTTATGTCATTCTTTTTTTTGTTAAATAATGAAAGCAAAAAAATTGACTGGAATAAAAAGATAAGACCTGAATAAACATGCCATTAATGGAAAAGGGGGGTATTTTCACAGAAGCAATGTTTTTCCCCATTACATCTCCATTGGATACTGATCAAAACATACCATTTAGTAAAAAAAAAAAAAAAATCAATGTTCTTGCGCACATACACCAAGTACTTTATGTACAACAAAGGAGTGGAGAAGGAGAAAATGAAAGAAAAGAGAAAACTGTCCTGTAGTACTCAGGATGTGGTGGAACCAAATTGCAGTGTTCTAACTGAGAATGTCTTCTTGGTCTGGAGGGACAGGGTTTTGGAGTAAAGTAGCAGGTTCCTTCTTTTACTGGCTACTCCCTAGCTGCTGGAACACATCCACTGGATCTTCCTCCTCCATTTCCAACTGTGCTGGTGGGTCTGTTTCATGGATTGGTTCCCATCAAGTCAGAATCCGACCTGCCTCATGGACAAGCCCTGTCCTGCACGGTAGGCTTTCATTAGTTTAAGAAGTGGTCTACGCCTCTTAATCTTATACTGCACCACAGACCCATCCTGCCTCGCCACCTTCCCATTCACATGATTGCGGTTCTCAGCCTTGACTCCTTCCTTGGGCTTTTCATCGGCCATGGCAGCCCTGGAGTTTCCTCAGCTGCTGCTTTACAAAGGAGGTGCCAGGCTGGCACCAATTAAGCACACAGTAGTGCCAGGAGTAGCAGCCAAAAGCATTTTCTAAAATAAAAAATAAGTCATTTGAAAGTGTAAATTTAATTTGTTAGACCCTATTAGACCGGAAAGGGGAAGATCTTTATTATGGGGCTTATTTCCAATTGGTTGATTGTGAAACAGCCAGGACTTAAGAAAAGAAGTCTGAAACTCCCAGGCAACTGAAAGGCCTGTGTAAGATCAAACTCTTAGCAAAAAAGGGCTTCTCAATACAGCCAAATGAGCAATAACTGTTCATTTACAATAGCATCAAAAAGAATAAAATACTTGGGAATGATTGTAACAAAAGAAGTACAAAACCTACACTCTGAAAACTATAAAACATTGTTGAAAGAAATTAAGGAAGACCTAAATAAGTAGAAAGATACCTCCAGTTTAAGGATCAGAAGACTGAATATTGTCAAGGTGGCAACACTCCCCACTGGACCCACGGAGTCCCTCAGTGCCTCCCCATCCAAATACTAGCTGAGTTTTTTTCAGATATAGCCCCACAAGATAGCCCCAAAACTTATATGGAAATGCCAGGGACTCAGAGCATCCAAAACAATCTTGAAAAAGAAGAAAGTTAGAGACTGCTTGCTTCCTGAAATCAAAAGTTATTTATGAAGCTACAGTAATCAAGGCAGCATGTTACTGGCATAAAGGCAGACATATAGGTCAATGGAAAAGAATTGAGAGTCCAGAAATAAACCTTTATATTTGCAGTTAATTGATTTTCAGTGGATGCCAAGACCATTCATTTAGGGAAAAGAATAGTCTTTTCAATAAATGGTTCCTGGATAACCGAATATCTACATATAAAGAATGAAGTTAGGTGCCCTACCTTACACCATATACAAAAGTCAAACCCAAATAAATCAAAGACCTAATCTAAGCTGTAATATTCTTAGAAAAAAAGTGGGTATAAATCCTTGTGATTTGGATTAGGCAATGGTTTCTTAGATATGACAGCTCAAGCACAAGCAGCCAAGGAAAATATTAGTAAATTTGACTTTATCAAAATAAAAACCTTTGTGGTTCAAAGGACCATTAAGAAAGTAAAAGAAGACAACCCACAGAATGGGAAAAAATATTTCTTTATATATCTGATAAAGGGTTGATATCTAGAATACAAAGAACTGTTACTACTCAACAATAAAAAGACATATAATCCAATTAAGAAAATGGGTGAAAGATCTGAGTAGACATTTCTCCAAAGAAGATGTGCAAATGGCCAATAAGCACATGAAAGATGCTCAACATGATTAGCATGACAGGAAAGTCCAAGTCAAAACCACAAGGAGATACCACATACACACTAAGATAGCTATAATCACAAAGACAGATAATGAAAAGTGTTGGCAAAGAAGCGGAGAACTGGAACCCTCATACATTGCTCGTGGGAATGTAAAATGATACAACTGCTGTAGAAAACAGGTGGGCAGTTTCTCAAATGGCCAAACCTGGAGTCATCAGATGACCTAGGTATCTACCCAAGAGAAATGAAAATGTATGTCTACACAAAAACCTGTGTATGAACACTCACAGCAGCATTATTCACAGTAGCCTGGGGGCTGGATGACCATTTCCAAGACAGTGCACTCACAGGGCTAGCTATTGGCTGAGAGCTCAGCTGGGTCCGTGGGCCTAAGAACTGGGGTCCTCTCTTCAGGGCTTTTCAGCTTCCTCACAGCATGAATGATGGGGTTCCAAGAAGAAGGAGCATCCTTAGAGGAAGAAGGAAGAAGCTGCTGGTTTCCTAGGGTGGGTCTAGAAACTGGTACCATTACTTCTGTTGCTTTTTGTTGCCTACCAGCCTCTGAGTCTTGGTTCAAGAGTAGGGGACATATACCTCAACTCTGGATGTGCGGAGTGTTAAAATGGTGATGACATGTTTTATAACTGCCAACGTCCCTAGTAATTTCCTGAGCTGGGATGTGAACCTAGGTATATCTGAATCATAGAATTCAAATTCTTAACAATGGTGCTTTGCATTTCAAACAGGAAGTGTGAGAGACCTGGGGATGGAATAATGGGAAAGCTGTTTAAAATACTTTTCATTGGTATTGGGAGAGGTTGTTGTTATTGAGGCATTATCCTACTCACAGGCAAAGAAATACTTACATTGTTTGTGGCAAATTTTAATTATGTCATTTTAATATTAGGTTTCTGGAGGTGAGATGGTCACTTATATTAGAGATGAGATTATTAAGAGAACAAACAGGAGAAAGGCTTGGTTCCCTTTTAGCAACAGCTCTGACCGCATGAGCAGGGAGAGCTCTGTCTATGCTTTGGCTTCCCTGGAGAAGAGCAGTCTCTCCTGTGGGCATGCCTTAGCACAACACCAAGTGACTCCGCTGGGATTGAATCTTAGCACTACAGTCAGCCATTCAAAACCCCTTATTATACCTGACAGATGCAGCATGTGCCAACAAGATTCAAACCTGGTAGCACAGCAAAATGGGAAGTTAGGGCTTCATTCAGCTGGTGGCTTTAAAATATAAATAGAACCCAACCACTTTCCCATTTTATTCTGTCCTTGTTCCCAAAATTTGCTTCCCAGAGGATAGAGTAATGCCAGTCATGGCCCACATTCACTCTGGGGATCTTGGATTTGGATACCACCACTAGAGATGAAGATTTGTATAACTCACAGTTGCTCAAAGATGAGCTTAAGTGAATACAGCATGGTAAATAGGATCTTGATCCTGAATAATAGGCAGTGCTGTGGAGTGAGACTGAATAACTGTGTTGGAGCATCAGGACTAAAATGACCCATAGTCCAGGAGTATGTCATTTTCTTGCGGTACTCATTAACAAGGACAACACAGTCATTTTTGCTAACCATGGAGCTGGTTTTCCAGAATAAGAGGCGCCCTTCCTGGGATTCCCAAAGCCACCATCCTGGACCACACCAGCCCACCAGAGGCCCACTGTCCACTGTCCCTGACCCTGGTCCTCGGAGGGGTCCACTCAAAGGGCTCTGTGGAGATAATTCACAAGAGTGGCCTGCAGTCCCGGCAGGATGACTAAGCAGTTAGGTTAAAGGAACAAGAAAGCTGCTTCACGTGGTGACTCTCTGCAAGGAATTGTTTCCTTAGGACTAGGAAGGAGGAATCTAGCATAGGTCAGGGTGGCCAGAGGGCCCAGAGAGGTTTTTCTTTCCATGGAACCCTTTCCTGAGAGCTCAGGGAATTACCAAGAATTGTATCCCAGAATCTCTGCCTGGTGGGGCTGATAAGCAATTTGCTGTGGCCTTGCCCAGGCTGGAGCCTTTCTGCCCCTAATGGACCAGAAGCCATTAGTGCCACCGATTGCTGGCCAGGATGCAGGCCCAGCCTCTTCCTGGGTGATTTACGATCTGGGTGCTGATGACTGCCTGCCCAAGACGTGGTCCAGGCTGTGCTGTAATCCTTTCAACATGAACCTTTAATCAGTGGCAGGGACCTCAAAAGTTGAAAAAGAAAAAAACCCAGGCAGAATTTGAGGCTGACAATCTGCATCAGTGCCAGGCTGAGGCAGCAGACTTGGAAAAGCAGCTGAGGGGTTTAGGAGAACTGTTGGAAGAGCAAATTCTGGGTTGAGTAGTTCATCCCTGGGAAGTCAGGGTCAGGAACACTGGTGAAAGAACCCACCAGTCTATTTTCTTTCTGTGGCCTCTGCCTTCCCATGTCTTCTGGAGAAGGGTCTGCCTGCCATGCCTGCAGTCGGCCTGAGGAGTTTCTGCTTCAGTCCTCCCTGCGCAGGGAGCACGGCAGGGCCTCATCCCCCCACCCCACCCACCCACCCCACCCCAAGGGGATCGAGAGATCAGAGATTCCTGGGGACAAAGGGTGAGGCAAGGCCTATTGGTTACATAGTACCCATTCTTTCTATGTTATTGTATAAAATATATGTAACATAAAATTAACTTTTTAAACCACTTTTAAGTGTACAATTCAATGGTATTAAGTACTTTCACTTAATTTTGCAATCATCACCCCTATCTCCACAACTCTTTCATCTTCCCAAAGAGCAAATTTGTATCCCTTAGACAATAATGTCCCATTACCCCCTCCTCCCAGCCCCTGGCACCCACCATTCTATTTTCTGTCTCTATGAACCTGACCACTCTAGGGACCTCATATAAATGGAATCATACAGTCTTTGTCCTTCTGTATTTGTCTTATTTCACTTAGCAGACTGTCCTCAAGGTTCACTTGTGTTACATGTAGCAGGGATCAGAATTTCCTTCCTTTTTAAGGCTGAGTGATATTCCAATGTGATTATTTTGTTTATCTATTCATCTGTCGATGGACATTTAGGTTGCTTCCACCTTCTGGCTCTTGTGAATAATGCTACTATGTCACTATGAGTGACAAATATCTTTTTGGGTCTATGTAGATACCCAGAAATGGAATTACTGGATTATATGTTTATAATTATATGTTTATAGTGTATGTTTAATTTTTTGAGGACGTACTATACTATTTTTCATAGTGGCTGCATTTTATATTCCCATCAGCAATGTACCAGGGTTCCAATTTTCCCACATCCTTGCCAACACTTGTTGTTTTCTGGGTTGGTTTTGGCTTTGGGGGTTTTCTTATGATAGCTAGCCATTTTAGTTTTGATTTGCATCTCCATAATGATTCATCATTGTTGAACATCTTTTCACATGAATACTAGTCACTTTTTGGAGAAATGTCTATTCAAGTCCTTTGCCCATTTAAAAATTTTTTGTTTTTGTTTTTGTCTTTCAGTTGTAGAAGATCTTTATATATTCTGGATATGACTACTTTAATAGACAGATAATTCCCAAATATTTTCTCCCATTCTGTGAGCTGCCTTTCACTCTGTTAATAGTGTTCTTTGATGTACAAAGTTTTACATTTTGAGTAAGTCTAATAGATCTATTATTTCTTCTGTTACTTGCCCTCTTGGTGTCATTTCCAAGAAATCACTGACAAATTCAATGTAAGGAAACTCTCCCATGTTTTCTCCTGCAACTTTAATTCATTTAGCTCTTATGCTTAGGTCTTTGGATCCTTACCTTATACGATATATAAAAAATAACTCAAAGGAAATCGCAGCTAGTTTCCCCTCCTGTGTTGGAACTGACTGCTTTTTGGTGGGTGTGGGGTTGGGAGGCAAGTGTCAGATGCAGTAGTTGGCTTACATGTAGGGACCATTCTTTATACCAACAAAATCACTTCCAAGATGGCAAGATGCTCACCCAGAGTATGCTGTCCTAGATGCAGAGATTGTCCACGGGAAGAGTAGAACCCTCACTCCCCTCCCTGCTCATGCCCCCCAGTGAGAAGACATGCTGCTGGCACTAGTATCTTGTATTTTTTCTCTCTGCAGGTCACAGAACGGTTAACTTGTGTAAGTTAAAAGGCATGTAGTATGGCTCGCTGAGCCATAGGCAGCTGGACAGCTGGCTTGCTTGTGGGTCCCGGAATCGCTCCAGGTTTGCCCTTGTCCTGCTCCCCGTGGGGCTTGTGGGCTGGGAGTACCCTGCCTTCTCACTTCAGTGTTGATTTGGTCTCAGCTCCTCCCCTGGATTAACCACTCCCTGGGATTTCCTTCTGGATGGCTGGAACTCTTTGGTTCTTGCTTTGTTGTTTGTTGAGGCTTAGTTTGCTTTCAGATTAGCGTCTCAGCCTGGCCTGTGAGCGGGTGGGGCTCAGGTTCACAACTGAAGGGCCTGCCCTCCCCCTGCTCCTGAAGGTGCTAGGCCACTGCCCAGCATTTCCCACCCAGCCCCACCCCCTCCGCTGGAGTGCTAGGTCAGACCCTGGAGGGCTTCCAGTCTCCTGGAATCTGTTTCCCACATTGGCCCTGGTTGCAGCTCAGACTCTTGGGACTGAGGCTGGCCTGCTCTTTCTCTGGACATCCTGGTGCTCCTGAGCAAGGAAGGAGTTTTCCATATCACTTCTGAAATATCACCAGGGGTCTAGGTGGTCGCCACAGACCCCAAAGCCACTTCTTTCACTCTTCTCTGGACACTCCATCATCCTGAGTCTCTGCAAAAGGTCTTCTCAAGTCCAACTGCCCGTTGCTCCTACCTCAATGTGTTCCTTAGTTAAAGGTCACAGCTGGCTCTCCAGGGAAACCTTCCGTCTTGCACTCAGCGGGTGATTAGCTTTTCCCAGTGCTGACCACTGTCTTGGAGCCAGTGGGGTTGACTGGCTCCTCTTCAGCCAACTCTGAGGGAGAGATCTTCCGTGGTCCTCTCTCCACTGTTTATGGTAGGAAACCAAACTGCACAATCAAATCCTAACAATGTGTCCCACACTCAGAGGTCTTAACTATTTCTCCCAATGCCAAGTGGCTGGACCTTCTACCCCACATCTGTCCACCTCTGGAACGGGCGGGAAAGCCAAAAAGAAAGCTGAATGAGTCAGAGGTTCCCACTCACTGCGGCCTGAGCAGAGCCTGTCATCCTTGCCCATCCGCAGGGTCCACACACTTCCTGATAGAGTTTATGAGCAGCACACAAAGGGCCATTTCTTGAACATCTCTGTGTGCCATCTCCTGCTAGATACTTTACCTATAAGATGGGCAGACAATGGCTCACTTCATAGACAGTGGACCTGGAGGTAAGGCATTAAAATCTCCAGTTAGTGGTCAGTGGAAACAGAGCTCCACATAGCTCAAGCAGCTGGCCCAGGGGCCCATAGCTGGTGATTGGCAAACCCTGTCTGCCTAATTCCAAAGCTCTTATTCTTAACACTCCACCATGCAAATGCCCGGCAATGTTCTGAAGTAGCTAAACCTCATCTTTGTTGCTTTCAGCTTTTTCCCTGCCCCTACACTTCATCCATGAAGCCACAATTCACTACAGTACATCATTTAGTCCTGGGCTTTTGGGTGGAATTTTAAACTACAGTTCATTCACTAATTTTTCTCTTCATTCTGAAATAATTGGCCATGGGCCTTCCCAGCAGGCTTGGTGCTGGGCCAGGTACTTTATAATGCAAAATGGCTGCAATATTAATAGGAGATAGTGGCTCCATTGGTCCTCCCTTTTATTAAAAGGTTTGCACTTTTACAAACTCTAGCTCAGAGGGCTGTTGATAGGAATTTGAGTTATGTAACAATCCTTGAGTGGAAAATATTTTTCAATAGGTTTTGTTGATGTCCTGCAAATCTCAAGTCACACAACAGAGGCCAGTGGAATGGGCGGGAGCCTCAGCACCGACAGGCCCCCTGGCAGGGAGGAGGAAAGGCAGCATCCTTCCTGACTCCCTTCCCGTGAGTGCTGCGACGAGACAGAAGGACTTTGTGGTCAGCACTCTAAGCACTTTGATGGGATGTGTGAGATCAGCCACACTGAAATCACCTTCAGGGAGCCAGGCAGAAAGGCAGGGGGATGGAGCAGGAGGGGACCAACCTGGGGCAGACAGATGGGGTTTAAATCCAGGACCTGCCATATGCCTCATGTAACCATCGTCCTCTTTGCGCCTTAGTTTCATGAGCCATTATGGGGAAAATAATACTTCACAGGGGCTGCAAGGACTAAGGGAGAGCTCCACACAACTAGTCATGGACGTCCTGGAAGAGCACTCCACCCATGTCCTCACAAAAAGTGCAAAATACCACTGATCTGTATACTTGAAAGTGGCCAAGGAGGTAGACTTTATGTTCTGTATATGCTGTGGGCTGAATATTTGGGGTCCTTCTAGATTCATACATTGAACCCTAAACTCCATTGTGTTGGTGTTTGAAGGTGGAGCCTTTGGGAGGTGGTTAGGTCATGAGGTTGGAGCCTCATGTTGGGACTAGTGCCCTTAGAAGAAATGCCCTTGCCCCCCTCTCTCTGCTCTTCGCTATGGGCAGACACAGTGAGAGGACAGCCGTCTGCAAACCAGAGAGAAAGCCACTCTATCCTCTGGGTCTCCCAGACGTTGATCTTAGACTTTCAGCCAACAGAAGTGTGAGAAATAAACGTCTGCTGTTTAAGCAACCCAGTGCGTGGCCTATGTTGCCGCAGCCTGAGCTGACAAGGGCAGTGTATTTTACCACAATTTTTAAAAAGTGCAAAGAGACATGACACTGTCTCTCTACCTTCCTTTCCTTATTCTTCCCAGATTAAGATAATTCACTGGGGTGACAGCTAGCTCCTTGCCTTACATGTTGGCTGGATGTCACAGTGTCGGGGTTCACGCCTGCGTCTCCTTTTCTGGAGCAGTGATGTAGGACTTGTCCAGTATGGACCATGTTCTCACCCCATCATACAGAGGTCAGAAGTGGCAGCTCTAACATAACCACAGCAGACTGGATGCAAGACATGAGGAAAAGCCCTCTGGGCACTGTGATGGGGCAGCAGTGCCTGGGCTCATCCACCCAAATGCACCAACACACAGACTGAGCGAATCCATCAGCTGTAAAGGGCTGCCACCATCACTACCATCCCAGCCTACCTGGACTGGCAGGTGGGGGCCGCACCATCATCGTCAGGTGAGGTCACCTGTGAGTCCCAGATGCAGTGGGCAGAGAGCCCATGGCCTCTACTCTCCAGTCACACTTGCCCCCTGGCAAAGAATAGACATGAGCTGTAGCAGGATGGGGCCCAGAGGCCATGGGCAGGTGACTGGCTGAACTTCAATGTGTAACTTATCCCCATCCTCTAATAACAAAAACAAATTTGCAAAGAAAGAACAGAGATGACATCTTCTCCCAGTAGATGGGGCCCTCCCTGGGAACACAGAATCTTGGGGCTGGACAGCAGGGTTCTGGGGAGATGGCAGGAGACTATCTCCCTGTTGAAGGTAGCTGGAAGGTCTAAAGGCAGAAGGGCCAGTAAGAAAGAGCAACAGGGCTTCGAGGACGTTCAGTGATTTTGTGAAAAACCTAACAGCTGGCAGGAGGCAAGAAGAGAAAGTCCAAAATGCAGTTGATTCAGGGAAGTCCCCGGGCTGGTGTAATTGCAGTAGAGCACCAGTGAATTCTTTAAGAAGCTATTTCCAACATGGGGCAATATGGACAAATCCCAAAAACATTCTATTGGATGGAAGAATCTGGGCAAAAGAGTCCATGTAGTATGATTCCATTTATATGAAGTTCAAGAAGAGACAAACAAATCTAGGGTGCTAGAAATGTGAGAGGTAATATTCTGGCTAGGGACAGACTGTCTGGGACTGGCTGGGAAGGGAACTAGGGAACATTCTAGAGTGATAGGAATGCTCTCCATTTTGACTGGGTGGTGGTTACTGGGTACAAAACTCAACAATACACTTAAAATTATTTATTTTATGGATTTAAATTATACTCAAATAAAATTAACTAATACACACACACACACACACACATACACACACATACACACAATTATGTCCAAGTATACAAAGCACTGGGCTAGGGGTCTATAAGCTCCAGTCATAAATCAAAAAGAACTGGCCCTAAGGAAGCCGAGAGCAGATAGAAGCACAGATGATAAAAGATATGGCCCCGAAAGTCATAGTGCAAGATAGCTAGTGATAATGTCTGGAAGAGAGGTAGGTACAAAGTGACATCAGAGACCCGAGGAAGAGGATGACTTCTAGCTGGAAGAACTGCTCTGGGCTTCACAGAAGAGGCAGCTCTAGATATGGACATTGAGGGAATTGGGCAAGAACATTCTAGCGGAAGAAATGGCAGAACAAAGGCAGTGAGAGGTTGTCTAATAGTTCCGTTTGGTTGAGATGGAATAGGGGAGAAAAGGCTAGAAAGCAGGTAGGATAAATTTGTATAGGGTCTTGAATGTCAAACAAAAGGGTCTGGATTTTACTAGTAGGCAACTGAGGGTTTTTGCACAGGGATGTGATACATGTGTAATCTACAGGTTAGACACGGGGAGGGGAATTTGGGGTATGGGGGCTGATTTTCACAGCTGTCTGGTGTCTTGCTGCCAAAGAGTAATGCATGACTAGCAGCACTGGCGTCACCTGGGGCTTGTCAGGAAGGCAGATAGTCCCATCAGTCAGACCTAGAGCATCAGAACCTACATTTCAGCAAGATCCCCAGGTAATTCTTGTGCACAGCAAGGTTCAAAAGCTTTGGTCTACAGGTCAGATAATGGAACAGAGGTCTTGTGCAGGGACAGGAGGTTCTGAATCAATCCCTCATTACCAGAAATCCTGGGCACCACAGGGAAATATATGTAGATAATGGATTGTTACAAAGCTGCTTGATGTGACTGGAAGACAGTTCATTTTTGGAGACTGCAGAAGAGCAAACAATAACTCAGGGGAAGGAGGAGGTAAAAAGAACACAAGCAGAAATGCTGTCATGCTTCCATTTCACATTGGCGTTGTAGATGAAGATCTCTGTGGGTTAGTAATGGTGGAATCGATACTCTTGTGCTACCGTGAGTGGAAGACAGGATTATTTCATTTGAATAATTTATCATCCCCCAACATTAGAAATTGAAGACCTGCCAACTATTGAGTTCTTTAAAAGGTTATGGCTCCTTCCTATCGTGGCTGGTGTTTTAAGCCAGCTCTCTATATGCTTCACCAGACTTTGTCAAGATAATTACAGTTTAAAAAAAGCTACTTTGTCTTCCGTGAATTATTCTGCTTTGGGTCTCCCCTTGGCCAGCACCACAACCTTGGCCTGTTAGTGATGATGAAGCAAGAGGCAAGGAAGAGCTTGGCCCCGCTCAGAGAACAGCTCCCTTCTCCTTCCTTCAGAGGTCCACCCCAATGGTCATCTCGTTACTGCCCAGGGAATGGTGGAGAAATGACAGTGAAGACGGAAGAGTGGACCGATCCAAATACATTAAGCACATAAAGAAGATATAAGGATCCACATTTTCTATCCTAACCAGACTCACAGGGCATATTCAGGAGACAGGTCCTGTTTCCTTACCCAAAAGCTGCTGTGGCCCCTTACTCTGGGTTAGGCTTGTGAGGGGAGATGGTTCTTGGCCGTGGAAAGAGCTTGCCTGCCAGTGAAACTATCACCTCTTCTGTCTGTGCCTTTACTTCCTCTGCATTGTTGTCCTTAGGCCATACTTAAGAATTTGTTAACATTTTAACTATTTTCTTCCTACTTTTTTTCAGGGCAGCCATGTATTCCTGAGGTTTATTTTTTCTTCTGAAGACTGACATCCAGTCTTGGGGAATACCTAACAATCCAAAATAAGTCATGAATCTAAATAGCAACAATCTAAAATGCTGAATACAGACCCCCAGGCTGTTCTTTGATTATGGAGGTGTGCTTGAGTGACTGGATTTGGTAAAACAGGAACCCAGGTATGAGTACTATGGTGAAAAGAAAATGCTGACAGGCAAGACTCCTTGCCTGATCGTGGGGATCAGCCCCCACATCTTGTTCCTCCTCCTACAGCTGGATGACTTTGATGAATTATTTCATCGATTTGAGTCTTAGTTCCTCTTTTTCACAATGTGGATAAAACAACACTCATCACAGGGATTTGGGAGAACTACAGAGATAATGTTTTACAGCATTAACCCCAGAATGCACTAACAAATTCCATCCCTCTAAGAGCATCTATGTAACCCACAAGGCTCTCAATTAAATGCCATGAGAAGCCCCATTCCTGGATCAAGAAGCAAATAGGCTCCCATCTCATTTGAAGAGTGGTTTGGGAGCATTGAATGAGAAAAGTGGAAATGGACTTATTTTGAGTGTTTCTTTAGGGGAGGTATCCTTTTCCATGATTCAGTCCATAAAACAACACTGTCTTCAGAGCACCAAAAAAATCAAACCTAGCATTGACTCAGGCAGGCCACTCTTCACTAGAATGTCCACAACCTGGACTCCAGCCACCCAGCCTCTCAGAAGGCTCCCTCAGCAGCTCCGTTCCCATGGGTTGTGAACAGGGCAAGTAGAGGCTTGTGTGCTGCTCATTCCTGTTACCCTGTTAGGTCAGAACCTTTGTTTTTTCCCAAGGAAGAGGGAGAAAAGTGATCAAAAGACTCTTTGACTTCCTACAGTTGGGAAGTTGCTGACCTGAACAACTTCTAAAGACCTTCCCAAAGTCAAGACTCAGGACTGTTGCAGAATTCTTACTGATTTCCTGGTTCTTATTAGAAGGTCCAAAGACCTCTAATATCAAAGCAAAACAAAAAAACTTTCCAAAAAAAGGGCACTCAAAAGAAGTTACATTCTTTTGGAGAATCTCAGGTAGAGTTTAAAGAAGAATGAGATTGACCGAGCAAGGTGATTTTTCCCATTTGTGTGTCACATTACTGCTTGTGAATTTATAATGTCCTGCCTGGATTCCTATTTCTGTATGGATTTTAGTCCATTCAGTAAATATTTACGGAGTGCCTGTGTTTGCCAGGCACTGTGCCTGTAGAGTGACAGCAGAAACAAAAGAGAGGGCTGGTCTCTGCCCTCACAGAACTTACCCTGCAGGACCTCAGGCCCTTCCAGCCCTTCCTGAACTCTGCAGTCCATCCTTTGCCCCATCAGAAGACATTCAAGCATGCTACTACTTTGATGACCCACCAGTCACTCTGCGGTCAGCCCTGTTCTGAGCTGGAATGCTGGCTGGAGTGAGCAGGCGCTTGCCCTCACCTGGAGGCAGCAGAGGAGGGAAAGCGTGGTACACGAGCCCTGGGGATGTGACAGGTCTGGGCTCCCACGTTTGCTTAGCTCCTTACTAGCTGTGGGGTGGAACTTTGGATGAGTTACAGAAATTCTCTAAGCTTGAGTGTCTTGGCTGTAAAATGGATTTATTTGGAGGCTTATAAGGGCTGACTTTTGAGAACTGCTCCCTTCAGGGCCTAGCACACTGAGGATCTGATAAATGCTGGCTGTTGGTGCTATTAGCCCCCTGTGCTTATCTAACAGGCCCTGTGCTGTAATCACTGTGCTTCAGTCTCCGCCTTAGCACCCTGGCCCACCTGAGACCTGCATCTTGCCTGACTCACTGAACAAAAATTTCTCCATACCTTCTTTGTAAAGCATCTGATCATATCCTTTGACCATTTTTAAATTGGGTTGTCTTTGTATTGTTGAGTTCTTCTTGTTATCCTAGATACTAGTACTTAGTTTTTTGACTATTTTATCTAAGTCTATAGTTTGCCTATTTGTTTTCTTAACAGTCACTTGATGAAGTCTAATTTACCCATTATTTTTCTTTTATGGTCACCATTTTCTGTTTCCTGTCTAAGAAATATTTCCCTGCTCCCAAATCATAAAAATGTACATTTTCCCTTAAAAGCTTCATTACATTTACATTAACATGTATGTTTTGGTTGATGCCACATCTTAAGTAACATTTTCTGTATGATAGGAGGCAGGTACTGAGGTTTTACTTTTTCTGTGTGATTATCCACTTGTTTCTATACCATTTGCTAACAAGACTTTCCTTTCCTACTGTATTGCTTTGGCACCTTTGTTGAAAATCAAGTGAACTTTTGTGTCTGGCCAAAATGGTGTGACAGACCAGATTTACCACTGAGCTATAACAACACACTAGACACCTGGACAAAACCTGTGGAACCATGGTTTTCACGCTGGACAACAGGCAGCCAAGGGAAGTCTCTCCTGAGAGAGGGGAACCCTGCTCCGCTTCGGCTCACTGCCTGGAGAGGCTCCAAGCTCAATGCAGAGAGGGAGGCCAGAACAGTGTCTGCGGTCTCTCTGAGCTGAGGAGTCCGAAGAGAGGACTCAGGCAGGTTGAGGCCCAGGAATTTCTCAGGCTGAATGCCACAGATGGGAGAGGAGGCGCCCCACAGAGACCAGGCCCTAAGGGAGGGGGTCGAGTCTGGCAGTCAGCAGGGGCCAGGGTGGGGTTTGCTGATGCGCTGGTGGCAGCCAGTGGGTGTGGGGCCGCTGCTTGTCTGGGGCTGCGGGCTCAGTGGGCTTCCTCAGGGCGCCTCCTGGCTGTCACCCAGCAGGCCTTTCTCTACGCTCGCCTCCTCCAGGCACCACCGTGGCTCCTTGCTCTGTGTTAGGCTTGTGAGGGGAGATGGTTCTTGGTCTTCTGGTCCTTCCTCACTGTTAGGCAGGGTCTCCTTGAGCTGCCTGACAGAGGCTGTGGAAAGAGCTTGCCTGCCCGTGGAAACTACCACCCCTTGTGTCTGGGCCTTTACTTCCTCTGCATTGTTGTCCTTAGGGCATACTTAAGAATTTGTTAACATTTTAACTATTTTCTTCCTACTGTTTTCCAGGGCAGCCATGTATTCCTCCATCTCTACCACAGGTGAATCAGCTATATCCTGTCTGTCCTCGGAGAGGCTGGTCACCCTTTGGAATCATGTTCACTTCATCATTTTCTGGCCTCACCTCTCTGATAGAATTAAGAAAAATGATTTTTTTTTTGCATACCCTATCTTTTCTTGTTAGGGTGGAAGCCATGTTCTCCTGCTCGGTGTGGTGGAGCTCTGCCTCCTTCATATTAACAGAATCGCTGAGGCCTTGTTTGCCAGGCTTTGCACGTGCAGAGGAGATAACTCAAGTCTCCGCTGTCCGCTGGCTCAGCACCTAGAGCATCAGGCTAGCGGCAGCCACAGCAAGATGCGTTCATTGCTGACATGCATGACAGTCACCACACAGGACAGGCGCCAGCACCAGGCCTGATGGGGAAGGCCTGGGAAGTTAAGCTTCTGCCAAGGCTCCATCACACAGAAGAGCAGCAATTTTCAGGTGGACAGAGGAGTTGAGGACATCCTGGACAGAGAAGTACCATGCCTGTAGTCACAGTGGGATGGAAACACATGGCTTTCCTTGTGGGGTCCTGGTCCTGATCCCCGATTTTGCTGTCAGCTGCTGCAGCTTGCTAACAGTCATTGCCTCAGAGCCCAGGCCTTTTTTGGATAGCATCCAGTTATCTCAGTTTTCTACTAGACAACACCCCCACACACCTAGTCAAGTGGGTCTCCCCAGGGCCCCACTGTCCTTGTCATAGCTCTGCCACAATCCTCTTACACAATCCCTGTGTCTTTCTCCTCATTCACCAAACTGTGAGCCCCTCAAGAGCAGTGACAGTTCTCACATTTCTGCATTCCCAGCACCCAGTCGGTGCCTGACTACTAAGAGCTCAGAAAGTGCTGGGTGAACTAAAATCAAATACTCTCCTGGGACGCCTCGTCAGGGGGTTTGGACCACTCACTCTCTGGCTCTCAGGTATGAATTGCACTCCTGCCAAAAAAGTGTCTGGGAGGTTCACATACAGATTCTGG
Source organism: Manis pentadactyla (assembly GCF_030020395.1). Taxonomy (NCBI): domain Eukaryota; kingdom Metazoa; phylum Chordata; class Mammalia; order Pholidota; family Manidae; genus Manis; species Manis pentadactyla. Next base: position 110,350,718 of record NC_080024.1, read on the forward strand.
AGTCAGCTGATGTAGTTACTTCTAATTGAAGAGCTGGGGTCATCTTATTCCAGGCAGTCCCTTCCTCCTGGAATTTTCATTAAGTCTTTTCTAAATGTTAACTTTTACTGGGCTAAATTATTCATTCATTCCTCTAACACAGTGACATTTTGATTGCCGCATTCGCTGTTTAAATTTGGAACGACCTCAGATTCTATCCGAGCCAGTCTCAGCACCGTGATAACTGTGACGGGCGGGGAGGAATCACATGCTCTGCAACACTGGCCTCAGCTGTAATGTTGCCGAGCAAGTAACTTACACTGAAACAGAAGAAACGACAGAGGCATCTGTTCTCAAATGTGACATTCTTTCCCATGAGAAATGCTTTCAAATGTGTTCTGTTTCTGCCTTTTGCCTTCTCCTGCCTCATTGCCTCTTACCGGCAGAACAATGCCATATTTTCCAGAACATAGTTCAATCTTGGGTACATGGGCTAAAAGGATGACTTAAATATATAATACTAAAATTTTCTGGCTAGTAGTTAATGGTGGAAAAGTTAAGGCTATCAGATGGAAAGGTAAAGAATAGTTCCTGTTAGGCATAGTTCAGTGATGACTCAGATGTTTAAAATAAGTAAAACCACACGTACTTGTATTCATAGTTCTGGTTGCAGAGCTGAGGGAGAAACAAAATCTGGGGCAGTAGGAAGGGAGAACTTAGCAGTGGCTTCAGAGAAGTTGTGGTGAAACTAGTTCTCAAAAAGATGTGGGAGAGCTGGCTGGGGACAGTCTTCCAGAGAAAACAGTCTGTGCCAGGTACTAGATTCACTGTTGTCTCAAATTTAATCCACCCAATTGTAACTGCCTACCTTTTTTCTTATATCTCCCATTTTATGTACCCTATGTTTTCCCCTTGCTTTTTAAATGAAACCACCCCCACACCTTCAACGTGAACCCTTTCCTATTATAGGCTCATATTATTGTCTCCTTCCCTATTTAAACTCTCCAGCTCATTTCTCTTTGACTCCCGTTCCCTTTGTGATTCAGCTTCACATCTTCCTACAATGCTTCTGAAACCCTCTTTCCCCTCCTGCTGTCACATTGCTGCCTCTGTCCACGCCTGCCTGCTGGTGTGCAGCGAGCCAGCAGTTGGAAGTCTCCTTCTAAAGATGAGAGCGGCAGGAATGAAAGAAAATGAAATTGGTGAAACAATTAGCAAATAATTGCACAAATCTCAGTTTATATTTTCATCATTAATATACATTTAGCAAATGCTTGTTGAATATCTACTATTGAGACAGAGGTCTAAACAGAAAACTAGCCCATCTTGTCAAATCATAGGTGAGATGATAAACCATGGTACAGTGCGTGAAGGTAGAGGTAAGAATCCAGAGCTACTGGACCCAGAGGGCTTCTTTTTCAGGAGGTCATGGAAAGCTCCACAGGAGTGCTGATCTGGGCCAGATGGGCAGGAGTCTAAAGCTTGGAAAGTTCTGAAGGGCATATAATTTGGATACCCTTTAACAAAAAATGTCTTAATCTTGTAATTTTACAAAAACAACAAAGGTCCATGTGCACACAACACTAGAATTCCCCCTGTGGTCTTGGAGGCCTGTACCAATGCAAGACATGAGGCTTAAACTTCTTCAGCTTCATAGTAAATCTGCCTCTGGAGATGACATTTGGTTTGGGTTTTGAAGGTTGTCTAGTATTCCCAACAAAGAAAGAAGGAAATAACCCGCCTGGCAAAGTTATTAGTATCTTCAGAAGCCAATGATGTGAAAGTGATGTGTATCACCCACAGCATTAGTTAGGTGGAGCTGAGGGATGGGGATGATGTCAGAGAAATGGAGCTGGGGTCAGACTGAAGATAACCTTGATATGTGGAGGAGTTTTCAGTATATTCTATATATCATGTGCTCAGGAGAGGTTTACACACAAGAATACCATGACCAGGTTTGTTTTTTAAGATAACTCTTCTGCCATAGGAGGAAAAACAGCTTTTCACTGGAAGTGCCTAAAATCCTTGATGACTGATAACATCTAATCACTGAGTCTGCAATTACTCTACTGAAGTTTCAATGAATGATTTAGAAATATATGTTTCCATATAAATAGATTCTGAAAACAAACACCATTAAGTGGGTTGCAGAACATTGAAACAGTATGATATCATTTATGTAAAAAATGTATAAACCCTACAAAACTATACCATACTGTTTATGGATACACATACCAGAGGCTTCCAGGAATCTAACCTTATTTCTCCTATGAGCAATGATTCAGTAGTGGCTAATTAAGGATCCATGGCAACTTTGGAGAGCATAAGTACCATGAATAATGAAAATCAACTGTAACATATTATTATTTATTTATTATAATAAAATTATAATAAATTATATATTTTTTGTATTATTCTTCTTTATTATATTTATTCTTTATTATGTTTATTGTATCATTCAAAATGAAAAGGAACAGTTTGGAATGTAAACACAGGATAATTTGAGAATGTTTTCTTTCCTGGTACTGATACTAATTTGATATTTGCACTTGCAATTCTCACATTTGAAAAAAGGGAGGAAGCAGGAGGCTTCCTAATCAAGGATTTCAATGATATAGACCGCCGAGGCACTCTTAGCACCACACAAACATTCGAAGTGTCATTCTCCATCTCTGTGTTAGTCTCAAAGTAGACCTGGACCTCACTTGCTTTAGAATCCGTGTTTAGATTTGCATGAGGCTGTTCAGGGCTCTGATCCATCTCAGCTGGCGGAATTTCACCTGTTTGTCTTCCTAACCCCAACAGCCAGCCAGTAAACCCACCCGGAGTGAGAGGCCACGGCTCCTGCTGGAGGAGGAGAGAATCAGTCAGAATGAGGTCCCTGCTGGGAGCACTGTCTAAGATGCAGTCTTTGGAGTCAGGGGGGCAACCAGACCTGTAACCCAGTCCCTCTGCACCTCCAGCTGCTTTGATGGTGTCTTCTAAGTGTGTGGTTTATACGGAAGCCAGTAGGTTTGCTTTATATCTTCATAAGAAGGAGAAAGAAGTTGCTCTATCCTTCTCTTTACAAATCAACAGTTCTTTTATTCAGTAAAGAATAAAGGAAGTGAATCCCCTGCCACTTGACTATTTTGGCAACAGATGCTGCTGCTATTCTCAGTCTATTATAGCAGCAACACAACACAGAGAAAACATCATATTTTCTTTGTTTTATATATATATTTTTCCCTAGACTGTTTTCAGTCTTCAAAAATCAAATGGGTTGCCTCTTAAGCTGGGCAGTTCACCAAAATGAAGCACCAAAATAGAAAGACTGTTTGTCATTTTTCTAATGCTGAGTTGGTGAGGGCTTTGTGGGAAGAGGACATATTTGGTTATCTTCTAGGACCCAGCGAGTGTTTGGGATTTGTTCACTCAACTTCTGTTTATTGTGTTCAGTGTCTCCTGTACTGCAGGAAATCAAAAGGGAGATAACAGATAAGGTTCCTGATTCTTTAAGGTATATATACATCTAGTGAGACAATTAGATGAAATAAGTATAGAATGAACTTGAGCTGATGGTCCATGTGGCTTCAAAGTTCTACCTTGCAGCTAAGATTTCACCAGTGGACGCAGAATCTTCCTCTCTACCCTAACTCCTTCAGGCAGCCTGTGCGGCTTCCTCTTCTACACTGTTTATGATCTATCCAATTCCTAAGCCTCACCTTCCCTTACTTTGGTATGTCAATGACCTTTGTTTTGTCTGCCTTTCAACCACCTACTCCTGGGGTCATAGTCTTCATTTGGTTATCACCCAGAAATGCTACATATCTGACATCTTAACCTCCATTGTTTTACTCAGGATATTTGCAGAGACTGACTGAAAACCTTCAGTTGCCATTTATGCGCACAGCCTGTTCAGAATAAAGCCTGTATTTTCTAGTTTCCCTTCCATCTAGGAGTAGTCGTGCTAGTTCAGTGGAATGTAAACAGAAGTGACATATGCAACTTCTGAGAACTGTCCTCATAGGAAATAGGCAATCCATTCTTTACTCCTTCTTCCTTCTTCCTTCTTCCTGGGTGGAATAAGGATGTGATGACTGGGGCTTGCGCAGCCATTCTGGACCCTGAGTTAGAAGCTATTATGTTAAGGGTGTCAGAGCTGCAGTACAGAAACAATCTGAGTTTCTTGTAATTGTGATGATCTGTACCAGCATTACTTATGTTTCCACGGGAGAGAAATAAGCCTCAGTCTTGTTTAAGGCACTGTTGTTTTGTGTTTTCTGTCCCTCACAGCCAATCTTAATCCTAATATTTATAGCTCTCTTTTCCCTATTATGTTTGCATCTCAACCTCCTTAAGACTTCAGTCCTGGTTCTTCCAGATTCTCTCTTGGTATTATCTCCTTCACTGTCCACATTCTCTCTTTCCTGCTTCTATAGCCAATGCAATGTACATCATAAAGTGACTCAGAATTATATGGTGACCTGTTAATAGTTTGGGGTATGCAGAAATTGTTCCACTGTCCTTGTGTCTGTGCAATGGAGTATCTGTTTGCAGATCAGATTCCAAAGAGAAATACTGCTTTTCTCATAGCTGCAAAGATAGCCCAAAGGGATAAAATTCTACCAAGACCACTGACCCTGCAGAGGGAGCAGTGACCCAAGCAGAACACTTGGGTTGGAGATGCATGTGCAGTTTTACAGGCAGCGTCCAGTGGAGCCCACTGAAGAGACACACACCTGTCTGAGGAGACCAGTGGAGAAAGACAGTTCTCATAGTCATCACATCAGCAGAAGACTGAGGCAAGGAGAGCTGGCATAGACAGGGAGGCTTTGCAGAGAATGACATGGGACTAGATCTGCCCTCCAGCCACCTTGGTTAGGAGGCACCACCACCTCCTTAATGACAAGGGGCCAGGAACCACAGCCAGTGTTTATGATTCTCTCACTGATGCTAATGTGGGTGCTCTGTGGTAACACATCTTTAATTAATTTTTTGTTAATGCTTCTCAATTTAGCAATGTGTTCAGTCAGTCTCAGTAAAGCCTTCTGCCATCATCATGAGTTCTGGATTCAAGAAACTAGCTAGGTATTTCTATGTAGAAAAAATAAATTAGAAGGACTCTGAGTCACGAGTCTCATCCCTAAGGTGGACTAAACAGGGACAATGATGTCTTCGTGGGGTTCACCTTTGTTTGCCTTTGCTCCGCCTAAGGTTGAATTAGGCCCGCCCCTCCCCATGGTTCTGTCGGACCTGATGCCGTAGAGAGCTGGATTCATGCCCTTCTCTTTCCCTGGACTCTGAGGGGTTCCTGAGATGGAGTCTCTACTTACTCAGCTCCAAATCTCTGGAACCAAGCCTGGGGTGGAATAGCTGGTTATAAATACTTGACAGTTGACTGACTGAATGAAAGAACCGTGACCACAGTATGGATATGTGATTAGACTTCACACTGAAAACATAACCACCTAATAATAATCCAGGTGATTGAATATATTGAAAAGGGAGACTCCACACAGGCACCAGATGCATAATGCATAATGCAATTCCTGGGGTAATTTAGTAAGAGCATGCAATCAGGAGTTAGAAGAAAAGTTGGATATTGCTGGTTTTATGTGTATTATATATTACATATACTTTGTGTGATGACTCATAGAATGGCGCTAGAGGCCTGCGTGAGCTGTATTCTCCACTCTCTCTTGTACTTCATGCATATGAGGATGAGCGAGTGGTACAAAGCAGTATGGCTCCTGGCCTCAGGAAATCCTGGTGCATAGCCCATGACCAGGAGACACCGTGAAGGGAGGAGAAAGGTTTGCCCTAGCTGCTTAGCATAGGGAAGCCTCTTAGCTCAGAGCTATGCTTCCTGAGAGATGGGCTGGCCCACTCAGGAGGCTTTGGGGTGACACAGTCCCTAGGCGGAATCTCGGATGGGGCATGACTGCTCACGTCCAGGTGGAGCTTACCAAGTGGTTCTTCCTTGTGGGAGCCATGAGCTATATTATCAGACAGGGGTTTCCAGAATACATTTCCTCATGAGCCCCATCAAAGTTCTTTTATTATCCAACCCAGCTTCCCCACTACAATCTTCTTCCTTTTCCTGCAAAACCATCTCTTATTCTGAGCTGCGAGGATGCACTGGGGACCTCTTAATGACCAGTGTCCTAGCATGAACAAGCATGAAATGAAGGGAAGATGGACAGATAGATGCATGAATGGGTGGAGGGGCAAAGAGATGATGGGACAAACAGCAACAAATTAATAATAATAATAATAATAATGAGTGAAACCAGGAATTGAGGCAGAGACGTCAAACATCTCTTTATCATCTGGCTTGGCTGGGTAAGCACCTAGAGTTATCAAAATCAAGCAGTAGGTTAAAACACAGTTGGGATTTGAAGCTCACCCTATTCCAAGCCCTGCTCATTTGTCACCCAGTAATGGTAAACTCTTCATGATGGCTTACCCTAAACAATTAAAACAAGAATGAACATTAGATCAAGGCAGTAAGGAAATACGTGTATATTATATTTCCTGGAAGATTTTGAGAAATGGGCTTACTCACATGGATTACCTATTTTTGATAAAAAGTCTTACAGGAAAACACTACTTGACAAATGTCAGCACATTAACACTCTTGGCCCCAGGCCACCACAGACACTGGTGTGCCTCTCTCCTCAATCTCTGTTGGCATCTCCTGCAGGGGCTCTGGCTTAAACCAGCTTTGTTCCCAACCGTGTGTGTGCCAGCATTTTTAAATTGCACTACAATATATCTCAGTATGTGTTGTTATAGTAACAAATGCCTGGCTGGGCAGTGTTTCCATGTGACAGGTCTAGTGATAAAGCTGTCAGCTCCCAGAGGGCAGGAAACTGGTCTGTTCTGACTCCTGCCATGTGCCCAGAACTCAGCAGAGCTCCAAGCACATGGTAGATACCAAACATTTGCAGAGTAGCTGAATGAAAGCGGACCTTTGTGGAGAGACTGGGATGAGACTGGTTTTTTCAGGACTACGGCGGGTATTTGTTTATACGGTATATGGGTATGAGCCCCTTATAGACCACCTGTGGGCTTTATCAGTCTTATTTCAAGGTGACCACAGAGGCCTGAGTTCTCAACTCCTCTATGATGTCTTTGCAGAACCACCAGTCAGGTAGCCACCTTCCCTGTGCTTGTCCTGTCTAGCCTGCTACTCAGAATGTATTTGCTTGTGTATGCATCTCCTCTTGAAAGTAGAACCAGGTTTTATTTCACTCTTGTCCATAGTCTAGCAGACAGTCTACCCAGTAGGGCTGGGTACTCACTATGTGTGTGCATTGTGAATGGACAAATGGACACAAAATCTCACTGCTGCATTTTACAGATGGTCCTCAAATGGTGCATGGGTAGGAAACAGATTACTAATGACATATTTCTGGAGATACTCAGAAATGTTACTGGGGGATTTCTGCACTGAGCCAGGGCAGAGGATAAATGGTGAGTTGGAAGCATGTGCTGGCTGGCAGCTTCTGGCTGCTGGCTGCTGGCTCTGGGTCAGGTGATCCAGGATCTGAACTTTTATTGCCTGTAAATGACCTAACCATTTTGAGTCTGGGTTTCCTCATCTAGAAGGTGCCTAGGATTTTTACATAAATGAGATAATGCCTGGCACATAGTGGCTCTAGATAATATCTCAATAAATGGCTGCTGTCATGTTCATTATTAATTAAGATGCTTGGACATATTAGTCCCAGACAATAATTGTGGGAGCCCGGGGAGGGGGGGAGAAACAGAAACTAGCCAGTTTACTGGAGGCAAAGGGGAGATGTGGGATTTCCGACACCTCTGTCACCCCCTCCTTCCTGTCCTGAGGAAGCTCAGGATCTGCAGGCTGGGCAGGGGCCTCTGAGAGGTTCTGGGGAGAACAAATAATGGCTTGGGGAGCAGACAAGTGGCCAGAAGACCTGAGCCAGGGGCAGTTGTAAAACGGTTGAAAAATGATGACTAAAGGGAACGAGCACTCTATTCAGGCCCCCAAATCTTAAATATATGAAAGAAAGGATGTGTGTAAAGGCACTCTGTGAAACCATGAATTCGAATGTAACTCAGATATTGGCATTACAAGGTGCTTACTATGGAGTGGGGTGCAGGGGATCTCTCGGGTGGGTTAGCCTATATTCCTTCCATTTTCATGCACTCCTCCAGAAAAGAAAGGAAATGAGAGCATTAAATCCAAAAAGCATTTCTTAAGGGTCTACTAATACTGCAGGGCACTGTGAGGTTACAAGGAAGAGACTGGCTGCCTGCACGGGGGTCTCAACCCAGTCCCCAACAGGCCATACTGCCGTACTTCAGGGTTCCAAGGAAGCCAGGAAGAAATCCCTTTGGCTCTCCCCTCCGTGCAGGTGGCAGAGCAGAATAAAGTTGCAGGAAGCTGGAAAGGCACACGAGCCTTCCTTGGTGAGCTCACAGCAGCCTGTCCCACACGCCCGCCCAGGGCAACGGACAGCAGGTCATTTCAAATGCAGAGGAAAAGGTGGGGGTTTGGCCTCCAGCGCACCTGCCCCATAAGCTCTATCTCCCGCCTGGGGCAATGACTTAAATCCTATTTTACGTGTTGTTGAAATGCCAGAGTAATGTGCCCACCAGACGCTGCCGCTCATGCTCCTGAGTGACGTCTGTGCGGGGTCACGAGGCAGCCAGGCGGCGCCCGGCGCAACAGCGCGGCTGGGCCGCGTCCCCTCCCGCCCGTGCCCGCGGAGCCGCGCCCAGCGCTTGCCCCGCCGCCAGCGAGGCAGTTTGCTGCCCACCTGGGCTCCCGGGCGGCGAGTGAATTTGCATCAAGCCTGCAAACCGGTCGCCGGCTGCTTTATGGGGCATCTGTGCATTGAGTACAGTGTCCCAAATTTCATTTTTAAAAGGTCCACTGGGTTCTCGCTCCTCCCCTAAGTGCGTCAGGGTAAATTTAGACAAGATCTTTAGTGGCTCTGGGAACTCAACTCAATTTGTACTTGACTTTTGAGGACGCAGTGTTTTCTGGGGGAAGATCTTCCTGCCTTGTTATTTTGGGTCTTTGCTTTAACCAGCACAGTCTGGGACGGCAGGACCAAGGTAGGGCCTAGGCGGCAAGCGGTGCCTGGAGAGACGCCCTCTGTGCCCGGAACGGTGACTTTTTGCACGGAGAAACCCTTCTGCTTTCTTGCAGTGCTCAAATTGTCAGCACAGGAGGTCCTACAACCTGCAACCCCTACCCCCCAGTGAGGTGTGTGTGTGCGGTGGGTAAATTTTGCTTTAGCAAAGTTGTGGCTGCTCCAGGATTCTTATACAGGAGAGGCTTAGGGGCTTCACTGTAGATGAACAGGGACTAGGAAAGTTCTTGAAAGGGTGTTTTCATGTCGCCTTTCATAGCAGTGAAAAATCAGTTGTTCATGTGGAAAGGGGTGAAGGAATAATGGAGATGAGAGGGGGTGAGTTAAATGACCCTGCCTCCCACTCCTGGGCTCATCCCAGCCAACCTGGGGCTGCCCCCAACCAAAGTCAAGGTTTGGGCTCCTGCTCGCACTGCAGGGGTCGGGGTGGGAAGGGCAGTGCCCTGACCACGCCTCCTTACTGATGGACACACATTTTACCTAAACCAAGTAAACCTGTGTTCATACCCAGGGGTGCTGGTTGCCCCATCTAGTCCTGAAGTCTATACTTTGATTCATGTGTTGGATCAAAGTATTACATCCCAAGGTGCAGAAGCTCCTTAGGAACTTCTGTGTTTTCTCCATAATCCCTGCAGCAACTATAAATTATGTGTCACCAGTGCCTGAGTTCAGACTTCTGTGTCAGGAGTGGTGTGAGGACTTAACAGGTCATGATCCCTTTAGAAAGGGTACATGTTAATAAAAGAAACAGTTGTAGGTAACCATTCTTTTTGTGAACACATCAAGAAAAGGGTTCTGGTCAAACAGGTCAATGCAGGCTAACTTACAACTTTGAAAGGAAATGAAGTCAATGGAATTCAACACATGATTTAGTCTATTAAGCTCCAGGACAGAAGCAGATGAGCTGAGATGGGCCTGGGTCCACCTGACAGCCTAAATAGGTCCCATAGTGGTGCCAATTCAACCACACGGCCTAGTCCCACTTGCTCAGCCAGGGAGGGGTGGTGAGCCAAGTGGGTGCAGGGCAGCGGCAAGCTTCTGCTCAGGAAAGCCTTGGGGTGAGTCCCACTTTGCCAATTGTACCCTGTAATCCTGAGGCAGACAACAACCTTTCTGATCCTTGTTTCCTTTAGTGATCAGATTAGGACAATAACCTTGATTTATGAGATTATTGGGGGAATTAAGTGAGAACATACTACCTTGCATTTCTTGAGCAATTATTGTCTGACAGGCCCCATGTTAACTCATGATCTTATTCAGTCCTCACAGCCACCTTGTGAAACAGTTGCTGTTATTCCCATTTTACACAATGAGAAAAGCAAACTCTAGCAGGGTAAGGACCAGACTTGTGACCACACAGTGCAGTAAAGTCAGGATTTGTGCCCATGTCTGCCTGACTAGACCGCAAACTCTTAAATCTGGTTAAGACAGTGACTCCTAAATGCTGCTGCAAAACGGAATTAATTTCAATGGGGATTGATTCTTTAAAAAATTCAGATGCCCAGCCCCAGCCCCAGAGCAAGTACATCAAAAAGTCTGGGGCTGGGAGCAGGCATAGTTATTTTTAAAGCCCCCACCTGATTCCGGCGTGCATAACATTTGGGCCCTGCTAGGTTAAGAAGTTCTGTTCTATAGATAGTTCTCCATCCTGGTGCCTAGTAGAATCATCAGGGAAACATCTTAAAATACACTGACAGCCATCCCCAAAGGAATCTTATTTATTTGGTCTGGGGAAGGGCCTTAAGTTACTCTGGGTGATTCTGAAATGCAGCCAGGTAGAGACTACTGTGCTAAGATAACAAACCCTCAGAAAATGGTTGTGTCATTAAGTATGTATCAAGTGAAGGCTTCATAAAGGGGCTTTTAAGATCTCTTCCGACTTGCACTTGTAATTCCCTTTAAAAATCACAATTCTTCTCTGTCCCAGTTTGCTGGTTCAAGGGAGGGATGCAGTCTGACTTTTCCAGCAGGAAGCCTGGCTAGGAAGAAGGAAAGGAGCAGAGAGGAGCACTGCTGGAATACTTAGCCCATCTGCTTCCACTTCACATAGTCAACTAGTTCGGTAAGCAGCACAGTTCTATCTTCACCTCCTCTCTTAGCTTAGGAACTAGAAGTTTCTTTTCTGGTGAAGTCAAATAATTCAATAAGGAAAATAATTGTTTGCATAACTCTGTATTCTCTTACCTTTGCTAACATGAAGTAGCACTTTCATATGCTGTGAAAACTTGATCTTCTGTTTTGATTTCTTCACATCATCAATACACAAATTTTTTTTTTTGGACAGTTACTCCAGTGAGGACAGGCTAAGTTTTGCTGCATTAACACAATAAAGACTTATTTATCCCTCATGCCACATATTTAGAATGGGCCTGTGTATGACAGTCCCTCAGGGGCCCGGCTGGGTGCATGTGTGCTTCCACAATTACCAGGACAGAAAAAGAAACATGGCAAGTGGCATAGAGGCTCTTAAAACTTCTAGTAGGAAGTTACATATGTGGCTTTTGATCACGTTTTATTGGGAAAAAGCCACACCAAACTTCAAAGAGGCTGGGGAAGTGTGATTATACTATGTGCTCAGAAGGAGTAGGTCGAATTTTCATGAACAGCTCTAGTGACAACAAAACTCATATCCATCTCATTTTTATTATCACTCCCTTCAGCCTGCTGGCACCTGCCCAGAGTAACTCACAAGTGAACAGGCATGAACCCACAGCAAGGCAGTGTAGGTGAGGTTGCTGGTTTCACAAGGCACACCCTGGCAGTGAAGTCTTCCAACAGATCAAAAGTGAAGTGACTCTTCCTACAATATGTCACAGGAGTTGCTGTGCCCAGGAAGGAGTAAGTGGCATTCCTGCTGGGGAAGCCCTTATTAAATATAGGATTTCTATGTTGGGACAGATGCAGGGTCCAGGGGTCAGGATGGGGACCTACTTTTCTCCCCTTGGTTTTCTTTCCAATAAAGCTTAACATAGTGTCACATTGATAAAAATACCAGTTCAATATACAAAAGTCATTGGGTATTATTTTAAATCTGTTTGGGAAAGTGCTAAAGGAGTATTACATGCATAACCTGGGCAGTACTTCTTGAAGTTCTCTTTCTCACTCTCTTCCCTCACCATTTCTACCTGGAGAAACCTTATATATCCTTCAAGACTTTTACCATGCGGGTCAGCATGCTGGCTCCCTTGGCCACCCCCTGAGACAGGCTTAATCCCTTTCATGTGCTCATTCTACACTTACATGCACCAATATAACACTTACCACATTGTATTATAATGTGATCATTTTACTTAACATAAAACTTAGTGCCAGGCACTATTATAAGTATTATCTCATTTAATCCTCTTACCTATTAGGTGGTTACTATTATTCTTTTTATTTTGCATGGGAGAAAACAGGCTCAGAGGGCATAGGTAACTTTCCTGAGGGTGTTCGGTTAGAAAGCAGTATTAGCCTGTTTCCAAATTTCACTGTAAAATTTGTGCTGCTGTGAAATCTACTTTACAAAATTACATTGATTTCATTGAGGTTATTTGGTGGTAAATTCCCCCAAGTGAAATGACTGAAGTATAAACTGTTTTACAGATAATTGCTTATTGCTTAATGACTCTCCAGAAATTTGGAATGTAGCATTTATAATTCCACCAGCTATTTTTAGGTGCACTTATTTCACCATAGTATCTTTAGGGCTTCGTTTTTATTGTAATCCTTTAAAATTACACTTACAGGGGAGCAGGATGGGCTGGAGTTGATATATAATGTTTGTTCAAGGATTACCAAGGGGATTGTGAGGTTTGGAGTCCTGGAGCCCTGCTGACCTTTATTGGCTCACTTCTGCCTTTGAAATGGAGTGAGTTCTTCCAATCTAACAGACAGAACTTGGCCTCGGCAAAAAAAAGTCGGAACTCTGTGTTCCTCTCCTGTACTTCTAGGTGAGGCCTGCAGCCCCCAAATGCCCAGGCCCAGGCCCACGGCCTCAGATGGTTGTCCCCCTCTGTAGACAGCCCACCTTCACTGTTACAAATGACTGGTAATAGCTTAGAAGTGCCACCTTCCCTCTCTAGAATGTTGGACCTTAAAAACAAACCAAACAGGAATGAGAACTTGCTGTGTGGTTCTGTGCCCTGAAGGGGAAGGGAGCTCAGAGGGGAGCTGGGGTCTTGTTGGCCCCCAGCCATTAACAAGGCTGCTGGCCAGCCTGACAGGCAGCAGAAGCCTGCATAAGGGCTTCATTCCGCTTTTATCTGAACAACTGGGGCAGATTCTAGAGTTCGGTAGTGGAGCCTGTGGAATCCTCAGCAGCAGGATTTAAAGCTCAGTTCTTGATGAGCAGCATGTGCAGGCCTGGGGGTGGCGACGCTAATAATAACAGCATCAGGACAACATCCAAGCCACCAGCAAGGCTTCTTTGGGTCAACACACGAGGCTTTTATTGGGAAGCCTTCCACGCTTGCCCCTTCTCATCCTTACATCACAGTGGTCTTCTAAAAAGGAACTCTCTTGCCTAGTATCTTTCAGAGGATTTTTTTCCACCCAGCATAAATTCCAAACCCTTGAGGCCTCTCCCAAGCTCTCGTCCTTCCTCCTCCTCACTCAGGCCACAAGGGACTTCTTTCGATTCCTACAACACATCAGGCTCATGCCCACCTCCTCATCCCAACTTTGCACCACCATGTCCTCTGCCCAGGTCACAGCTGCTTGTTGTTCAGGCCTCAGCTGAAAGGGTACCTCCCCAGGGAAGACTTTTAGTGACTCTGCATCACACTTACACCAATTTACCCTGTGTTTTTCTCACTAGAACATAAGCTCAGCAAAAGCAGGGAGCTTGTCTTTTCTGTGCATCTGCAGTGTTTGTGACCCTTAGTGTAGTACATTGCACAAGGTAGGTACCCAATAACCTTTAGTCCTTACAGGTCCAGGAAGTAGGTATTACTGTGGCTATTTTTCAAATGAGTCTTAGCGAGATAGCCCTGGGTTGCATTACTTTAAGTGTTCAAACCAGGATTCAAATCCAGATTGTCCCATTCTTACTGATTCTAGTGACCCAGAGTGTGTTACAGACCGTGTCATAGAATTCAAACAGCCAACATGGTTATGACTCAGCCTGACTTTTTGCTCTACTGGTTTCCAGTGCACACTGTCTTCAGAGAACGATGTGGCCAGGACTAAATGTAAATCAAAGGAAAGTGGGACAAGTATAATATGTACAGAGGGTCTCTCGAAACAAGGATATTTAAGAATTAAAGATGCCAAAGTACCTTAGTTATGTAAATTGACCAATGGAGTATCCTGATTATCCTGATTATTTGTTGTGAATTGCCTTCTTTTGGGGAATGTTCCTGCTGTTTGAAGTAACTAAGACATTTTCTTTTGTTGTAAAAATAGACATTTTACCATCAACTGATGGATGGATAAAGAAAATGTAGTACATCATACAATGAAATATGAAATAGTCTCCACCTACAAAAGGAATGCAATTCTGACGCATGCTACCATATGGATGAGCCTCAAAAACATTATGCTAAGCAAAACAAGCCAGAAAAGAGATTTATGGGTACCAGGGGCTGTGGGAAGTGACTGCTTAATGCATATTTCCTTTTCTAGTGATGAAAAAGTTTAGGGACTAGACAGTAGTGATGGCTGTGCAACATTATGAATGTACTAAATGCTACTGAATTGTACACTTTAAAATGGTTAAAGTGGTAAATTTTATGTTATGTGTATTTTACCACAATGTAAAAAAACCCAATAGATTGGAAAATAGAAAATGATACGTTTTTCTCAGTTACATTTAGAATGCAATAAATACACATAAGTCTGGCAAAGCTTAATAAAAAAAAGGTGAAACACCAATGTACTAAATAAGAATTAGAATTGATATGCACAGATATTTTTAAACAGATATATAATATTGAAAACCTTAACATCAACATGAACAATACCATAATGTTAATACTGAAAACTGTATCATCAACATTTTCTCACAAGCGGAAAAAAGGAAAGGATGGAATGTGGCCGCTACCTCCCAGCTCGATGAGAAATATCTCCGGGCTGCTGGTGCTGGTCATGACCCAGTGGGCAGGACATGCCCAGCGTGCAAGGGCTGTTAGTTGTGTTTCAGGAATCTACTTCTGCCTCTTTCTTTAGGACATAAAAGCAAATGGCACATTACCGTTGGCTCCTGGAGACATAAACAGACAATCCCCCCAGGCTGTCCCTTAGGCAGCTGCTCTCCTTTCCCAGCCCCACGCTGCCCACTTAGCGGCCTCAGCATTCATTAGGAGTGCAGAAAATGACTTCATCCTACTTACTGCCTGGGCTTTGCAGAAGTTGGAATGGTTCCACAGTAAATGGACTCAAGAACACATCCATCTAACCATTTGAAAATTGGATGGTTGGAGAAGTCGCAAACAGGCTTTCAAGGTGCTGGCGCTGCGAGGTGTGGCTTTGCTCACTACCGATTCTGCTTCCAGCCCGGAACCACACTGATGCTCCCATTCTTCAGATGTACAGTTGACCCTTGAACAACTTGGGGGCTGGGGCACTGACCCCCTGCACAGTTAGCTCCCCCAGAGATTAACTACTAATAGCCTACTGTTGACCAGAAGCCTTTCTGAGAACATCAAGTCGACTAACACATATTTTGTATGCTACATTTATTATATAATGTATTCTTACAAAAAAATCAGAAAAATGAAAATGGATTTTCAAATTATCGTATTTCTCCAAAAATTTTTCCATTATTGAAAAAAATCTGGGTATAAGTAAGTGGATCCATGTAGTTCAAACTCACATTGTTCAAAGGTCAACTGTGTTTATCATCACCTCAGGCCTCTGCTCCAACTGTACCCACCCAGCAACCATTCCCTGCCTTCCCATTTCAACCCTGCTCTTCCTCCCAGGTCCAGCTCAAGCCCTTCCTTACTTAGGATTTATACCACACCATTTTTTGCATTTTGTTTTTGTGCCTAGGGATTTCACCTCCTCCAACCAGATGGCAAGTTCTCCCTGAAAGCCAGCACCTCTCCTTGTAATCGTGAGATGCCTCATGCTCAGACACCGCCTCCACTGCCCTCTATGCACCTTTGCCTTCTGGTTCTCCTTTGGAGCGGATCTGTCAGTGACTGGCTGAGGGTGAGACCTGTGAACTATGGCAGCCCCATGAGAGCCCCTAGTCCTGTGGCTTTTGCATAAGCTCCTGGTAAAAGACCGTCTTTTTTTCTAGGAGTTGCTAATCTAATAGGAGCTGCTGGGAACCATCATAGCCAACTCTTGGGATGCTTGTCTGAGAATAAAGCCACACAAGAAAGCAGAGCCAGGAGACACAACTCCAATGGCACCGTTTGAGGCTCTGGATTGTAACCATGCTTGGCGCTAGTGCTCTTCCCGTTATGAGTGCCAGCAACTTCCCCTCTCACTGCTGGCTGGTTGCTTCCAACCGAAAGAAGGCTGATGCACTTCCCAGCACTGACTGCAGGCACAGAGTAGGCACAAAACCGTATTTGTTGACTTGTTGATAGCTCGTTGATAGCTATGCCTAGAGTGGTAAAATGGGGCATTGAAAATTGCTGTTGTTTTTAAATATACATAATGTTCACCGTTTTAATCATTTTTAAGTATAGAGTTCAGTGGCATTAAGTACATTCATCAGGCTGTACAACCATCACCATTTTTTGTTTCCAGAACTTTTTCATCATCCCAAACAGAAATCAGGTACTGACTAAACACGAACCCCCTGCTGTGTCATCTCTCCAACCCACTAATAACCATTATTTTACTTTTCTATATATGAACCTGACCAATCTAGGGACCTCAGGTAAGTGGAATTACACAGTATTTGTATTTTGTGACTGGCTTATTTCACTCAGCAGAATGTCCTCAAGATTCATCCATGTTGTAGCGCCTGTCAGAATTTTTTTCCTTCCTTCCTAAGGCTGAAGAGTATTCTTCAGGTACATACCATATTTTGTTTATCCATTCATCCTCCAGTGGATACTTAGGTTGTTTTTGCTTTTCGGCTTTAGTGTGTGAAATCTGTTCAAGCTCTGGCTTTCAGTTCTTCTGGGCCTGCTCAGAAGTGGAATTGCTGGATCATACGGTAAACCTGTTTGACTTTTAAGAAACTGTCACACTGTTGTCCGTAGTGGCTGCACCATTTTGTATTCCTACCAACTGTGCCCCAGGGTTCCAGTGTCTCCACATCCTTGCCAGTAGTTTTTTTGGAAAATACTTAAAGATAGAACTCTGGTAATGCTGGAAATAGACTTTATTCCATTAGCCCATCCACATGAGAAGAAAGCTGGTGAGTTAATGAAACTTGAAAGCCAGCAGCTTTGGCTTGACACAGTTCTGTGCTCTTTGGCAGCATCATTTCATCGACGCCTGCTCTATCACATACCAACAGGTTGGGCTCCATCTCAGTGTCAGGGATGGAAAGGCCTGTTCTAGAGTTATTGGCTGCTCCTGCTTTTCCAAGGAGGGGAGAGGGAAAGAGGCTGGGCACACTTTGACTTGTGGATAACCAATTGCCTCACCGCCCACACCCACCCATTATGGCTTTTTTGCCTAGGATGAAGCTGTCTTTTAATCTATCTCAGAAGGTCCTCACAGAGCACAGCGACACTGCAGCACCCCCCTGCCCTCAGAGCATTCCCAATTAGGTATTTCAGCAGCTGGTGCCTTTTTACATCATCTCCCCTCCCTCGTTCCCCTGGCTATGGAAAGTTCCCGCTTGAGTGATCAGGAAAAGATGGAGGGCATGTGAAACATGAGATCTGGGAACAGGCTGCCATCTTGTAAAGGCTTTATTTCTACTTCATCATCATCTCATACAGACTCCGAGGCACCGTTCTTTGTTTCCATTTGGTATCCTCATGACTTTTTGTAGTGTTTTTCCTTAAACAAGAAAATTTTGAGTAAACACTGTATATTGCCAGTTAGTCTTTGAACAGTAACTTAAAAAATGCGTTGCTGTTGTATCATCAGTGCAAGAGGACAACAGAAGTACAGTACGAGAGAATTCACAGTGTGTTACAGCGACAGATGACTCCCACGTAGGCATGGTGAGACCACAGTAGCAGTATGTACATGCACTCAAGTGCTTCAAACCCAAAGACATGCAAGGTGGGTAGAATACATGGATTATACGGCAAATTTGGTAAGCCCAGCTGAGGACTCTGGACCTTTTCAAAAGTGTTGACTTGTATCTCCTCCAGGATATACGATATCTGTCTACTGGTTTCATGGCTTTTTCACGACAAAAAGTTCACTGAATCAAACAGTCTGAAGCATTTCAAAAATTCTTAAAAAACAACACTGACAAAATAAAATTAACCTAACACACTCTAATTCAATGTGGCAATAAACGAAACCAAAATATAACAGTGCAAATTCAACAGAGAGGCAGTCAATACTGAGAGCAAGGGTATTCAGAATCCTCTTAAAATGGACATTTTTTAAACTTTTATTTTTTAAATTTATTTATATCTTATTTACCATTTTTTGTTTAATAGACTGTGTAAAAAAGATGGAGACAAAAATAGTTTTCTGAGCTATGAAAAAAATTAAGTTATTACAGGCACATTTACTGTTTCATTCTAGAAACACCTCAGGTTCACAGGTTGAACATTCAGCAGCTGCGTGTTTTTTTTTAAAAACATTCTTTGACCTTGGGAAAATGAGATCTCTCCTTTTGGGCAGAGTTTGGTTGATGACGACAGTGTGGTTGTGCAAATTACAGTGAATTATTCTGCGATAATCCATGCACACTTGCAACACGTCCCAGGTGCAGCTTCTCCCCGGGTGACTCCTCGTCGCCGAGCTCCTCCCTTGAGGTTGGGGCCCCCGGTGACTGAGCCAGTGAGGCAGTGGGGGAATGCGGCGCCCAGCGGGACGGAGGGCGACGGTTTGCTGGTCTCTCGGGCCTGGAGAAGCAGGGTTCTAGGGATGGAGCCAGGGCAGAACAAGGTAGTTCCTTCAAAGCAGAGAAATAGAATGACCCGGTTACTCAGATGGTTCCTCCAAGGTGACTTCCCCCAGACACATTTCCCAACAGGCATAAGTTAAATGTAGTAGAGCTGGGGTGGGGGGACAACTTCTGAATGCTCATTTATATTTTGCTCCTGGAGAACAACTTAAAATGGTAAGTAAGGAATTCAACACAAATAATTAGTATGATGGTAATGGGAAGATACCAAATTATGATAAAAATATGGCAATGCTGTGAGGTGGTTGTGTCTACAGAGTGCCTTCAGAATTGGGTAGGAGCATATGGAAGGTGGGGAAAGCCACATGTGGCCTGCACAGGCCTCATGGTCATATTGACCCGACTGATCCCTTCCTCTTGGCCCTCCTGAGCAGCCTGTGTAGTGAGCGGCCAGCCTCCCCATGCTTTGGTCTGTTGGGAGATCATGAAGAGACCTGTATTAGCAACAAGACTCACCTTAAACTGAATTCTGCTACTGTTTATTCCACACTGACTGGCAGTGTGTTAAACAAACTCCCACAACATGGAAAAAGGCTGCAGGCAGAAATTTTAACTTAGGTCTACTTTTCTTTAATGACTCGTCCTTGCAGCAGTATTTTAAAAAGTTGAATCAGTGTGGTTGTGCTTTTGTGTTACAGGCCTCCCACACCTTCTGAGAACAGGTGATGCAAGACACACCCAACCTGAGTTCCCAAAAGGCTGCTGCTCTTTTTGTGGTTCTAATGCACACTGAGCTACCTGTCCTCAGTCGCATGAAAGGAATCAAGGACACCCACACTTGGAAGATGCTGGCACACAGAAATGTGAAAAGCTGGGGTAAGAGGTAGTAATGAGCTCTACAGGGTGGAACTGTCTGCCCAAGAGACCCTCAACTAACAAAAGCTGAGATGGTAAAACCACAGCGGTGGAGAATGACACAGAACAGGACCCTCAGGGCTAGTCTGGAAGGAAGGAGATTCAGAGAGATGTGATGAGCAACTGCAAAGACCAGATGAGGAATGGTTTTTTAGCAGAACAGGGGGGTGACAGCGGCTGTGCACATGGGTGATGTGGAGGGAGGGAGGTGGAAGGCAGAGCGTGCTGGACACAGACAGCGCTGCTGAAGATGGAGTGAGGTGGCTTCCCTGCCTCCCTGTGGGTCATCAGAAGAGGAGCATTAACACTGGAGACCAGACCACCTCTTCAAAGCCTCGGCCTCTGTGGCTGGTACTTTATGACAATGGGTAAGCCTCGATTAACAAAGTGCTTATGCTAATGGGACCATGACAAGCAGAAATTCTTTGCCTACTGAAAATACTGGGAGTCTGAAAAGAGCTGAAATGTGAGCTAACAACTAATGCAGGGGTGAGCTGCATCCTCACCTCACCTCACCCAGCCCAGTGCACCAGAGGAAACATGGTTTGGGCAATCTGCCACTGTTTTGTATCTTTGTATCTCTGCTCCCGGTATTGTAAGAATTGTGTATGTACTGTGCATGTGTGTTGTCTGAATTGTGTGTGTGTGTTGTATATGCGTGTGCATTGTATGTATGTTGTGTTTGTTATTTGAGCTGCATATGAGTGTGTGTTGTGTAGACATCAAAATGCTGGGAGCAGGTGCAGGCTGACTGGGAAAGCCTGGCTCTAAGTCCCCCACATGCTAGACCTCTGTGCCTGAGACAGTGCCCTCTGAAAGCCTGTTGGCTACAAACTGCATAGGACAGCAGGAATCTCATCAGGGTCTCCATGACCCCAGGGCCTTTTGTTGCAGTGAGCTGTCAGCACTCAGTGGGGCAACTGGGAATGTCCAAGCCGGACAGTCTGTCCTGCAGATGAGCTCCAGGCCCCACGGGCAGATGTACCTGAGATGATTCGGCCTTGTTTCTGCGTGTCAGATGCCAACCTGAATTACGCACATGACCTGTGCAGACAGTTTGGGAGGAAGGAAGAAAGCACTTACGGTATGAGGCGGCAGGGCTAGAGTCCCCAGGGGGCAGTTAGTAAGACAGTTTGGTTCTGGACAGAACAGACAGAGAAAGAAAAGAAAAGCAAGAAGGTTGGAAAGTGTTTTTTAAAAAGAGGAACAGTAAAAGGTTTAAAGTCAACAAGCCTGGTGGCAGTTCCAGGGTCAGCTATCAGAGGAACATGGTCCTGCAGAAATAGCAGGTGCACCCCAGGTACCCAGGCCTGCCCTCTGCACTGGTGCCTCATGACGGAACAGCTACAGACCTCTCCCCTCCATTCTATGATCTCCCCTTCCCTGCCCTCTGGCACTTAACATTTCAAACATCTGTTGGCGCATGAAGAAATGGAAGTTACACAACTGTGGTATCTGAAACAGGGCATTAAATAGCCAGTTTGTTTCAGCCACAATCAAGCCACTGCCACTCAACCTCAACATTTCCCATCACATCCCCCACTAAGAAGTGAAGACAGGCACTACATTTCCAGATTATTCCCTTTCTCTTCACACCAGAACTCCATCTCACAGCTTCTCCCAGCATTTCTGAATTGGCATGACAGCTTCAAGAGAAAAAGGGGCATAAGGAGCTTGTGGGGAGAGGGAGGAAGATGGGGAGAGGTCTTGGTGTGCATGCACATCATAGCCAGGGATGCTCACATGACCCCCATGTTGTGATGTCCCAGTGAACACTCAGGGGACGAAGCTATGACAGGGCACCCAGGTTGGGAAATCAGCGTTAGTTCTGGAAGTAAACCTTGGAATGAAAACCCAGAACAACTACATAATATACAGGGTGATGGGAAGGGGCTTCCAGGGGGCCTATACAGCCAGTCAGTTCAGACAATTATTATTCCACTGGAATCTAGCGCAAGAAAAATTCCAAAAGAAAAGGAAAAAGGAGCCCGTGACGTTTGAACACTACTAGTAAGTGCCCCGTGCAGGTTCTGAGCCCCTGAACCTGTGCCGTGCTCCCTTCAAATTGGCCAGTCACCTCTTTTGGCACCAAACACACCAAGTAAGAAGAGAAGCTTAATAAACATTTTGCAGAGAACCAAAGCAGCAGCGGGCACAGCTTTGCATCAAAACCATCTTCATGCCTCAGAGCTGTGAGTCAAACATTAACTCATTTTCTTTCTATGATCATAGATTGCTTGGAACATTCACTGTTAGTAACTCAAAGCAATTTTTGGTTCCTGAAAATTAATTTCTATTTAGTCTGTAGTATGAATGGACAGTACAGACACACAGCCAGTCAATGCTTTTTGACAAAACCCTAATTTCAACTGATTCCTCCAGAGCCCTAAGGCAGGACATTCACACAGACAGATGCTCACCTACCTGAGGGCCCGGGAGGGCCGGGGGTAACAGACACCTGCGAAAGACATTGGTTGTCACCTGAGAATAATCAGTCCTGGTATTTGTCCTTCTCAGAGCATGTAAACACATTTACCACACAGACTCGAAGCTTCACGACATGAAGGCCCACACCATCAGTACCAGGCTAGGCCACAGGGCCTTGCCATTCCTGTAGGTCACAGACAATTTCACAGGGCTTATATTTTGAGATATAGATATATAATATAAATACTCCTTGGTGGGAAGCTCTGGGAAACTGACCATCATCTTTCTGCCTGCGGAAAATGTAGGGCAGAAGGTGGGCCAGGTGACACAGCAAATACAAGTTCCTCCTCTCCTCAAGCGAAGTGAAGGCGGTTTGGTCATGAAGAAAGCCCAGGGTGTGCCCTGCCCTTGCCTCTCTCCTCTCCTCTCAGACCTGCCATCTGCTGGAGCTGCCCAACCTGCAGAATGCTATAGGCGTCCAAAGTCCACTGGTGTGGAGTTTGTTCCCCAGGGTGGGTCAGGCCTCACGCTTGGGACCCATGGGGGCTCGCTTGCCTAGTAGGGTGTGAGCAAAGGCTGGGAAATGCGTCTTTCAGCACTGTGAGAAAACCCTGAGGCCCACATCACTGCCAGCTTCAGCACCAGGCTTCATTTTGCTCATTCTTGAAGTGGAAATAAGATTGTTTCTTAAAGTGAGGTGGTACAAATACACTATATGTGGATACATCAGCACAGAATTCAAGGTGGACTGTTGGGGGGATATAATAGCAATCATGTAATAACGTGACAGTATGTGTGCTCATTCGTAATGTGACAATATATGTGATGTGCAGGAGGATAATAAGGTCACATTGTATGAAGGCAGGATTTTAGTCTTATACAGGTGTCTCACCTGGTTGCATTGCCAGGGGGATCCATGGACACAGAGGGCATGTGATTTATGAGATTTAACACTCCTATTTTGAGCTGAAGCCAACACTGGAGTATGGATGCTCTCATAGGTCCTGATGACAGATGTTCTAGTATCCAAGCTGTCAAAACTCTCTGGCACACATCTTGTGTTGGCACACATAAAGACGTGGCATGTGCAGAATGCCCTGACACAACTCTGACTCACTTCACACATACACACACCTTCCTAGGACAAAGATTCATACAGAAGGAGGGCAAATTATAACTCCATGTGGGAAGTCTGGACAGACAAGCCTCAATACAGACCGGAGAAGAGAACCCGAATCGATGCTGGGCTCCTGAAAGGAAAGCCATTCTATTGTCCTCAGGAGATCATCAGGGACAACACATGAACTCTTCCTGCAACAGGAGCCCGGGGTTTGTG
This sequence comes from Manis pentadactyla, assembly GCF_030020395.1. NCBI lineage: Eukaryota > Metazoa > Chordata > Mammalia > Pholidota > Manidae > Manis > Manis pentadactyla. The sequence continues at coordinate 110,374,410 of NC_080024.1, forward strand.
TTTCTGCCTATTTGTTCTCCCATAAATCCTTTATCTCCCCAGCTCACAAGAACCTATGATGGATAAGGATTCTTGAAACCAAACAACCTGGTACAATCCCAGGTTCAAATGGGTTTTCCCGACATTTAAGGGGATGAGCTTAACCTGCATTACCTCGATGGACCCTGGCTCGGCTTTGACTGTTTCTCCCACGTGGCTGTCACTGTTAAGACTGGGGGGGCCATGGAAGGCCTGCCTTGTCTCCTCCTTGAAGGCATGCTCCAACAGCTTCTTGCTGAGGATCCTGGCCACGTTCTCAGTGAGTGTGTAGCCAGGGGGAGCAGATAAGTCCTGCCTGGCAGGCGTCCCCTCTCCCCCTTCTTCCCTACCGGTCTCTGAGCCAACCCCGATGGGGCTGGGTGACCGTCCCCGGGAACTGGGGCTCGTTTCCTGGCCTGGGCCCAACTCGGACCGGGGTTCCGCTGAGCGAGACCGACTCCCGGCCCTCGTCCCCTTCTGGAAGGGGTCCTGCACTGCAGGGCTGTGGTCAATGATGCTGAAGAGGCTGGAGAGGCCGTCGTTGATGGCGGTGTGCACTGGGCTTTCCCGGGTGGTGGTGGAGCGGGCCCAGGCTGACTCGCTGCACCCCTTCTGGGCCAGCCCCAAGGAGGTCCTATTGTTTGGCTGGTCGGCTTTGGGGATGGGCTTCCTCTGCAGCTTGGGGGATCCATACTTAGGGGAGCAGCACGTGCGTTCAAACTTGGCTTGCACCTTCTCGATGGCAGGGGCCACCTGCCTGCTCCTAAGGCCGCGGGAGGGGGATGATGCGGGTGTGACACCACCTCCTGCCTTTGGAGTGAGACACTTATGGGGGCTGCTGGTGATGGCAGTGCCACGCAGGGCTTCAGTCTGCAGGCCAACGCTGATGGTCTGGGCTGTCTGTGTCCCCGTTGTCCGGGAGCCATTGGTCTGGCAGGCAATGTCCTTGACCGGAGGCTTGGTGGGACCAGAGCATACAGCATTCCTGACAGAGAAGGCCACCTCCTTCATGTCATCACTCATGTTCTTGGACATCTCCAGGCTGTGCAACGGGGAAGGAAAACCCAGGGGGGTGCAGAGGGTGCCATCAAGGGGGCGGAGCCCTCCCTCCACATAGTCTCGGGCATGTCTGGTGGGGGCACAAGGCCACCTGCGAAGCACAAGATCTGAGGTGCCCCCTTTTGGGTCCCCGATGGCCCCTCTGGCTCTGCTTGTGGGAAAGGCGCACTCGGGCTCTGGGCGGCCCTTGCCCCCACCACCGGCTACTACAATGCTGTCCATCCTTCGGACCGCGGGCGGGCTGTGCAATACCCGCACCCCCGCCTGCTCGGCGCACACATGGCTCCGTAGGGGCTGCTTCTGGCAGTACTCTGGGCTGGTCATGGTGTCTGTGGTCATGGTGACGCTCGTGGTGAGGTACCAGGAAGAGTCAGGGAAAGGCTCGGTGCTGGCCTCGTTCCCCGCTTGACCCCCCTCGGTCCTGCCCTCCCAGGAGTCTGGGGGCCTCTCGTCCCAGCCCCAGCTCTTGCTGTTGAACTCCTCGATGTACTTGAGGTCGTCGGGAGACAGGGGTGGACTGATGTCCTCCTTGCTGCTCACAGCAGGCAGGCCTTTCTCTGGCAGGAAGGGCGAGATGTCCATCAGGCGCTGGAACTCGGACATGGAGGACACAGACACTGCCCTGGGAAAAGGGGAGAGAAGACGGTGTTAGCTGCCTGCCAGTCAGGGAGCCCACGGCCCGGTGCCCCTGCCCAGCACAGCATGTGTCCTGCCCGCTAGAGAGGTGCCTGGTGGTGCCAGTCTCCACCTGAGCATGGGAGCACTTTCAGCTGCTTCCTGTTCTCCACTCCTGAGCTGACTGCTCAGTGGATGCTTAGTGGACTTTTTATGGCTCTGGGATTGTTCCAGGACTTTGTATTGGTCAGAATTTCATACTGCCAACCCTCAAACACTGCAGGGATGAGCAGAAGAGGGGGCTACAAGACAGTTGTCATTAAGCTCCAACCCACTTTGGAGTGGTTTCATGTTAGCCTGTTGATGCTCCACAGGCAGAACGGGATCTGGCTGTGGCCTGGCCTTCCCACCCGCTGATGAGTACTAACCGACCAGAAGTTTCCTAAGTACCGCTTTACGGCAGGTGCTCATGCTACAAACAGGAACACACCAGTCCCAATCCCAAACCAGCTGATGGTATGTGGCGATGCGAGGTGGAGATACAACAAAATAACCATAATCTTAAGTCTTTTTCACCCATCAGCCTCATCTTCTATTGGCTTGAAGTACTAATAATCTTCAAAGGCCAAATGAAAGATGTAGGAGAAAGGAGGGCCGTGGCAGATGTAATCAGGTTGGTAATTAATTTCTAAATATCATGTAACAGAAATTCCACCTGGCCCTGCTCAGATCCACCACCAGGGCTCAGTCCTCCCCTTCCCTCTGTTCCCCCTGTATATAAAGCCAAGCCTTCTTTTTGTTCTTGCTTCTCCTGATTCCTGGACAAGAGGAAGGCTCCAGCAGATCCACACATGCACAGTGGAAGGGTGAAGTCAGTGAGCTAAAGCCAGTTTGGGGTAAACTGCTGCCTGATGGATGTAGATTTGAATATAGATTCAAATATATAGTAATGCAATATACTTTTATTTGACATGAACTTGCTGACCGCCTCCTATAGGCCCGGCAGGCACTTTATGACATGCTGGGGATTCCAACATGCTAAGAAGGTTTCTGGGGTGCTCAGGCAGGTTGTCAGCCCAGCCAGGGCAGAGAGGTGGTGGTCAAGAGGGAGCCCTGAGGCTGCCATACCTGCCCACCCAGACCCGGGACCCTCAGGGATTCCAGGCCAGAGGTGCCATGTGTGTAGACTCACTGTCTCTGCGACTAGACACCTGACTTTTAGGACATACTAATATTCGCTCACCCCCAAAACAGAGATTTAAATACCTAGGGTTCTTCACCAGCACAGAGCCTGCTGAAGGGTTCCCTTCAGTGCATGGACCATACCGCCCATGGACCTGTTAATGATGGTGAGGCCAGAATTGGGGATTGCGCACGACCAGGACTGGCCCAGAGAACCAGTGAAGCGTGGTGGTCTTATCCTCACCCGGGAGTATATGCTCTTGGGGTTGTCATCATGGGGTAAAAGACACTGTTAGGCATTCCATCTTGTGATTTCTCACTAGTGACAAAAGTCAGTGGTATTTTTTTGTTAGAAATACGCTAACTGTCCAGTGGTCCTCTGAATTACAGAAAACTGGCTATAGCCAACACTGGAAATAAAAGGAAAAAGAAAGGATGGGTTGATCTGTCACTCGGTCTTAAGCTTTTGGACAAGTGTGAGTTCCCGCTTCTCGCCTCTGGTCAAGTCAAGGAGTTGCTGAATTGAAAATGAGCTTCGGAACACTGGTCTCAGGGGGCTGGAAATGCTCTAAGATGCCAAAACTCTGATCCTTCCCTTGGACATAGCTCTTCTTACGCGTTTCTTCCCACAGAGGAATGACTTTCAAGGGCTAAATCAGTGGCAGCCAGATGGGAACTTTGTGCCTCTAGGGCTTGGATAGATATTGTAGAACAGAGATAGTGTGGAAGGAGAAAGGAGAGGCAGCAATCTTAGCAGTGGTCAAAGAAAAACAAAACAGTAAGTACGAAAGCCAGGATACATGTGCAACATGCACAGGTGTGCAAAGAGGCAAAGAAGAGAGTATGGAGGGAACACAAGGAACTGCTAGAAGCACGAAGAACAGAGGGTGGTGGAGAGCACACAGGCACTGTTTTGCATTGGGCATTCTGATGTTTAAATTTTACAAGTAAGGATTACTTTGTGAAATGAACAGAAGCAATTAGGATAAAAAATAATAAATCATTACAGGGCAGAGGAGGTCTCCTAGGAAAGGAAGAAAAGGGGGAGGATGTAATGATAGCTGTACTTTGTTTACTGTTTATTCTATGCCAGGCATTGCTTTGTTTTATGTATATTAACACATTTAGGCTGTTAACAAATCTAAACACCTCCTGTTTACAGATGAGGAGAGTGAAGGCACAAAGCAGATACATAACTCACCCATGGTCACATGGCTTGAGAGAGGAGGAAGTGGATTTGAAATCAGACCACGTGGGTCTAGAATCCAAGCTCTCAGGTGCTGCCTGGTCCTGCCTAAGAATGACCAGACCAGAAGCCTGGAGGACAGAACATACCCTAAGCCATCCTAGGTTTGGGATACATCCAATAAAAGGCAAACTGGGAAGGGGACAGTAATTCATAGACTCAAAATTCAATGGATAACCAGGAATGGGAAGATCTGAAAACTGTGGATTGCCTGGAGGAAAAGCTTCATGTAGTGGTAAGGGGAGTGTTCACCTATAAAGAAGTAGTGTGTTATGTATGGGCTTAGTGGGGAGCAGGGCTAGCATATGGCAAATCTCTGTACTTTTCACTCACTAATTTTTTTTAATGTTTGATTTAAACAAATTTGCTTACATGTGCCTTTTCAGACACATCCCATCATACAGATGACCTAAAATAAATGATTACTAATTAACATCAACTACTTCATATTTATTTCAAGGGTTACTGCCAGAAAATATTTTAATAAATCCCCGTAGCAGAGCTTTTAAATGCACAATATATAAAATGTCTCACTGCATGTCAAGAGGGAGGTTTTCCAGACTTTCAATTAGAAGAGAGAGGTTTCCATGGACTTTTCAAAAACCACGTAACACAATCACTCTTTATACACACAACACACGATACACAACAGTAACTACAACATTCTTGCCATAACATTAATACCCACATGAACACAGCGTGTCTCTGGCCTTTTTATTGCTAGTAATAAAAAAACCATATTTTTGAAATTAATAATAATAAAGCAACTACTTGTTCAGAAGTCTTATTTTAAATCATTTTGGAGAGAGGGTGATAATAGACTGAAGTGACAGGGTGGAATTTTAAGACCAAGAGGCTCTAGTTCAGTAGGTCCATGACTGTTTTCATCAATCTCACTCACCTTTGTAGATTTCCCTTGTGGTTTTCTTCTTCCTACAAAAAAGAAATAAATTTGTCTCAATCAGTGAATATTGGCTGCCTAGGAGCCTTTGATGTGCTGAGTGATTTTTTCTGCAGTTCTGCCTGAGGAAAATACCATTTAAAATGTACGTGAAAGCCCAAGTTTGGGCCAGGAGTGTTACTGTCCATCAGCCCTTTGAAGCACAATAATCAAAAGAAAATCCACGGTATGATGAGGGTTGAAGCTTCTGCAGTCCAGGGAGGAGCCCACATGAGGAAGAAAAACTGGCTAGAATCTTAGTCATGGAGGAAACAGCACTCCCGGGCTGCCTCAGAGACTTCACTGACCACTTGGATTCCAAAGCCAGTTTTTGTAATGACCTGAATACAGGTGACTGTGCATGTGCATGCATGAGGGCGTGGGGGGGGGGGGGGGGGGAGAGAGAGAAGTAGGAGGGGGAGGGGAAGATGCGGGTGACAGGGTAAGTTGGGAGACTGATGTCCCTTGGTCTAAGCCTCGCTCCAGAAGTTGGAGTGACATCTCAAACTTAGAGTGCTTTCTTGGTTGTCTTGAGAAAATGCCCTCATGCTGGCATGGTATTAAAGGAGAGGCAAGGATCCTAGCAAGCCTTTGATGGAAATTTATTCCTCTACACAGTAAATAGCCTGGTAGACTTCCCCTTCATCTCTGCCATGCATGGGTCTGGGCCCCTGTGGGGCTGGGACTGGGACAGGATTTCTCTCTGCCAAGAAAATGGGTCATATCAGATTGTCAGCAGATCAGACGGGGTGGCCTGTTGGTGAAATCATATCAACTGGGTGCACGTGATTCCAGAGATGGCACCCGACTTCACTGACACCCAACCCAAGTATAATTTCCCCACACTTCAACCACACTACTTGATGTGAAATCTTCTGAAGTCTCCTGCGTGTCTGCAATAGGTTAAATGACAGGTACAGCAACTGTTAAATTGACTCACAGGCTATGATTCCTGAAATCAATTTTTAAAACCCAGTTTTAAAAAGCACGTAACCAGCTGGTACGAATGTAAACTACTTCAACCATGGTGGAAAGCACTAAGGAGGTTCCTCAAGAAACTAAAAATAGAAATACCATTTCACCCGGGAATCCCAGTCCTTGGAATTTACCCAAAGAAAACAACTTATCAGATTCAAAAAGACATATGCACCCCTATGTTTATCGCTGCACTATTTACAATAGCCAAGATATGGAAGCAACCTAAGTGTCCATCAGTAGATGAATGGATAAAGAAGATGTGGTACATATACACAATGGAATACTATTCAGCCATAAGAAAGAAATAAATCCTACCATTTGCAACAACGTGGATGGAGCTAGAGGATATTATGCTCAGTGAAATAAGTCAGGTAGAGAAAGACAAATACCAAATGATTTCCCTCATTTGTGGAGTATAATAATGAAGCAAAACTGAAGGGACAAAATAGCAGCAGACTCACAGACTCTAAGAAGGGACTAGCAGTTATCAAACGGGAGGGGTGTGGGAGGGCAAGCAGGGAGGGAGGGAGAAGGGGATTATGGGGTATTGTGATTAGTGCACATGGTGTGTGTGGCATCACGGGGAAAACAGTGTAGCTCAGAGAAGACAAATAGGGACTCTGTGGCATCTTACTACACTGATGGACAGTGACTGTAATGGGGTATGAGGGGGAACTCGATAATAAGGGTGAATGTAATAACATTGTTTTTCTTGTGAAACCTTCATAAAAGTGTGTATCAATGATACATTAATTTAAAAAATTAAAAAAGAAAAAGCATAACCAGGAAAACCTAGCATTGTGCCATGGAAATTTCAGCACAGAGCTTAACTCACCTATTTGCCAATCCAATTTATGTAAGGCTTGTAAGTGTTGGGTATTTTCCACTTTGTACAGAATAAAGTATTTATAGTATGTCATTATTCAGTGACACATGCTATTTCTAAATGGGAGGTATTTTTTAAAACACAATGTTTTGTGTTATTAATAAGTTTTCTAGAATCAGAAGACTTTGTTATGATTTTAAGAAAAGTTGAAGATCTGAATTTCTTAGAGTGACTTATTTTCCCTTGTGTGCTTCACTGGACAGGCCCATTTGTGAGGCCTTTCCATTTCCATAGGACACAGTCCTGCGTTTCCAACCTGAAGAAAGGTGGCAGAGTGAAACTGACTACAGGGCACACAGGAGTTTGGGCTCAGGACCACCAACGACAGCTCTTAGTATTGTGAAGGTTTCATTTGGCTCAACCCAAAGGCTGCTATATGCAAAGCCTAGGGGCCTGCAGCCATGTGGCAGGCTTCCTGAGAACGCCTGGGCACTGCAGTAACCAAGCGGGTGGGCACCCAGGCCCACCTGGGGAAGGCGGCTCCTGAGCTCCATCTGGGGCCCGCGGCCCAGGGGCTCCTCTGCCTCGTCGTCCAGGGACAGGGCGTCCAAGTAGAGGTTCTCCCGGGCCGAGCACCTGTCTGATTCCTGCAGCTTGGACAGTGGCCGCTCTTCAAACGGGGTGGAGTCAGCATCCATGCAGGGCCACATCCCCACAGCACGGGGCATGCGGGGGCTTCCTGGGTGCGCAAAGGGGTGGGTGTTGCCTTCTTTTTGATCACAGAGGAAACTGCCACTTCTCCTCGGACTGTTTTCTTTCTGCAACTGGAGGGTTTTAAAAATGAAAACCATTAGCCTCACTTTTCTGTCTGTTGCTCTCCCTAAGATCATGGTTTTTCTGCAATTTGGAGTTACATGTGGGTCCATCTGAAAGACTGGGAGAAGTAAATGTTCTTGGAGTTCTGACCTGAATTTTACAAGTTGTGTGATATTACAAATGCTTTAAAAAAATAGCAAAATTTTATCTGAACTTGGGACATCTGCATTAACCACACAGAAGCCAGCTCCTTCCAACAATATATATGTTACTGTACATAACTTTGACTACTGTACTCCCAGGAAATTATGTTATCTTTTAAAAATCTAACACTGCTAAATTACATATTTAGAACTCTCTTTTGTAATTACCATTAGAACTTAAGGCACACTCAAGGGAAAACCAGCAGTGACAGCAAATTTCTGAGGGTGAATCTGATTTTCCTAACTAGCAGAGTCCTAACTAGCAGAGTTTCCTAATAGTAACAGTATTCTTTCCAAATCAAGTGATCAAATGGGGTCATAACCATTTGTGGGGAAAATGGAAGTCCTTATAGTCAGGATCCTCACCTGGCCCTAAACTACTTGATGATGTAACTGGCCTACTGTTAGGCTACTGCTTCCACACTCATAGCCAAGCTACTATGGGCTGAGTCACTATATAAAGAGCTCTGCCCAGTGCTCTGGGCAGAAGCAGAGATGGAGGTGGATTACAGACCTTCAGACCCCTGGATGCAGACATGATTCTAGTGCTTGACCTACTCCCATGAAAAAGAAGCTGGGTATAAACCCTTTTACCCCAAGAATGTTCCATTGTCATTTCTTGGACTCACTGAATCCATACTGAACCATCCCAGGGCTGAAACCCTCAGGTGAGACAATTGGCATAGTTGGCAGGATTCCTGGTAGACCGAAGATTGGAACAGGCTGCCCTCATGGGAGGGCTGCTTCAGCAGCCTGCTCCTATTGATGGGGAGACTTTCGAGTGTCCCCCAGTGGGCATGTAGGCTGAGGTGGCTTGCGTCCTAGAGGACTGGGCCCCTCCCCAGGACTGGGGGCAGATGGAGGTGATGCCTGGGGCAGCAGAGGTGGTAAGAAGGTCCTTTGAAAAAACAGAGTGCCCACAAGGTGGGAATTGAGGTGGGTTGGCTGTTTCTCACAGTATTAAAAAAGGCTACAGATGAGAGGAACATGCTCTTGCAAGAGACATGAGAAATGGCAGCATGAGTATGCAAGCTGTGTAGTGCTATGGATTTGTTGAAGAATGAAATGGCATTGATAAGGGAGGAGGCAGTATGAGAATGTGAGCTGTGAGGTGCTGTGGAGGAAGTAAAAGGTATGTGAGAAAATGAAATGGCGTTGCTGCAAGGCACTGTGGGAATGGTAAAGGGTATAGCAGAGGAGGCACTCAGAGGAGTGGTGAGAAAGGTGCCCTCAGCCCCAGAAATGGTGGAAGAGCTGGGGGATACGGAAGTTCCTATGGCCTATCTACCACTGAAATTCCTAACTACTGCTGTGAGAATAAGGCTGGGTATAAGCCCTTTCACCTCAAAGGCATTGCATTGTCATTTCTCAGTCTTACTGAATCCACAGTGAACCAGTCGGGGGCTGAAACCCTCAGGCAAGATACCACTGGGTGTCAAAAATCACTTACATTTTGCCTGAAAGAACTAAAACTTAGCACTAAAGGTAAAGATGTGGTATGACTTTAAAAAATGCAAATAAGCCACATACTTTAGAGTCAGACTGTTTCTGTCTGACTTAGTAAACTCAAGAAGTGGTAGTGGGGAAAACACAGTACCACCTGGAGTCAGGAAGACCTGAGTTGAAACCAGTGTCGGTGGTTTGCTGCTTGGCTAACGGGTAAAGTGCCCAATGCTTCTCAGCTTGGTTTCCTCATCTGTACAATGGGGATAGCAGACCTCCCTTCATCAGGACCACAAGCAAGGGGAGCCCAGCAGGGGCCCAGCCCCTTGTAAGGCTCACTGTTGGACAGGAAACCACTACTGACTTCCCTCAGACCTGCCCTCTTTCTGCTGACACACGCCTGCCTTATTTACCCCATTAGAATCAGAGGATGTGCAGTCTGTTCAGGGAGCCACTGTGAAATCACAGGAAAATGGCATGCAGGGTGGACGTTCCCTCCTCAGTGAAGGCCTCGCTCTCCCAAGCTTTCCTCACTGCCTCCCTTTCAAGGAAGAGGATGAGCTGAGGATGTTCCCACCTACATATCATTAATGGGGTCTTTAACAGCGAACATGCTCACGCACTCTACCTGTTGGCTGCTCTTTTAAATAAGTAAATTATCTGAATGACTAAGGTGACATTTGGATTTGTCCTGAAGGGGTGGCAGAAGAAGGGGTGTCAAGTGCTGAGACAGTGCCAGGAAGTTTTAAAACTTCCTGACAAGCACATCAATTTATTTTTTATCAAAGCATCTTTCACAAACTACACCTTTGTGTCCTAATTTAAACCTTCATCTCTGAGTTGGAGATGAGTGTGGCCCGTGTGTCATCAGGTACAAAGCCATGTGAAATAATGGAGACAAAGCACTTTTACTCATTTTTAGTAATTTCTGAGGTGTGGAACAGAGGTCGCAAGAGTATTATCTTTGTTGCCGAGAAAGATGGAGATTCAAGCAGCCAGATCTTAAGTGTTAGAGTCTGAAGCAGGGTCACGGTTAAATCAGGGAACAAGCAAGTCACTCTGGGTCTCAGTCCCCCTCCCCAGTGACACAGTCCTTCTCACTTCTCCTAAAGATGTTAAATGCTTTCTTTAAAAAAGAAAACAAAAAGGAAGGCCTTTTATTATGCTCATCTAATGCATGTCAGCACAATTTAGTTCCAACACGTGATCATCTCCAAGCTATTCTGGGCAAGGAATTAAAATTCAAGAATCACATTTGAAGCTGTAAATGTGCACCGAGGGTGTGTGTGAAGGAGGACAGAATGGCTAAGGAGGAGAGCTTGGAAAAAGCACAGTCTAACTCAATAAAGTGGGATTTCAAAAATAAACCCAGGCAGCCAGGAGCAATGTGCTCTCAAGCTGGTAAGTGTTAGGTATCCTAAAAATGAACTAGAATGGTTTTAGCTGGAATTATCTGTTGCTAAGATGCCTCTGGGATGTTGTAATAGAATAATGGGTCCTTAAAAGGATAGGGATTCTTAGGAGAGTCACTTCAAAACCAGGCACCAGCATCTACTGTACTTAGAAGCCTGCAGTAGAACAACTTTTAATGCAAATAGAATATTTTAAAGATTTACATTTCAAATAATAGAGAAAACAAAAACCCTTAACAGTGTCACCTCACCTGAACTGGTCAAAAGACAAAAGATCACTGTGTGAACGGGTTTTAAAAGAATGGCCTTCCATGCTGTGGAGGCAACTATTTGCAGAAGCTACTGGAAGCAGAACAGAATGCCACATGAGCTTTCCTTTAGCTCTTCAGGACAGAGGCAAGTCCTCTATTATCCATGTATTAACTGGGAACTTAACAGTTCTAAGGAGAAATGTAATGTGATTCCATAAAATTAACTATGATCCAATTAAATTTGGATTGAGACAAGAGTTGTTGATAAGACAGATGATTTGTGTCATATGACCTCAGCCACATTCCCACAGTCATTCATCATATAAAATGCCTCATGTGGCACAGAAATTATGTAGGAATTTAATGACACCAGACAAGTATGAAGCATGTGTTCTGAAAGTGGAAAATGGATTTAGTGTTACTTCCTTCACCATCTATATTAAGTTATCATAGTCAAGGTTACATAGCTCACCAAGTAATCAAATATCAAGAACATACATTATGAAAAATGTTCACCTGTATTTCTTACTTATCTATGGAATATGTAGCTAAAGTTAAATGAATGAGCAACCCAGTTACTGATAAAATCTACACACATTCACATACACACTTCAGCCAATTCACAGAAAATGCCTATAACTGCTTTACCTGTTTTTCAGGACTGGGCACGGAGATTTATAAAATCTTCTTTGAAAATGTCAAATACTTTGGGGAAAAGGCCAGGTTTATTTTTGAAAGCTGCAGTTGCGTATCTGAAGCATCATTCACTGGCAACAAATCCTCTTCTAAAAACAGCAGTGGAATCATTGTACACAGCCTGTGGGATCCCACCACACAGATTTCAGGAGCAGATGAATGCCCAGAACCCATGTGTCTCAAATCATTATGCTTTAAGAAGTTAACCTTGAAGACTGAAGTTCTGAGGCTATCGGCTTGGTAGAACTGTTGCAGTACAGAAATTTGGAAATGGGGTTCAGCTCTTGCCTACTACCTTTTCAAAATAAGGTCTTAAAATGAGGCAACTGCTTACACCTGGGTCATTAGCTCTTCGAATGTTGAATATCATTGGATGTCTTACTCATTTTTCCTTTACTAGAAATTTCTCATTCTTAAAAGTAAAATTTCTCATTCCTAAAAGACTTGCTTAACTTATACCCAAGATGAAGCTATGACAAGACCAACAAGCTTGCAGCTACCAAGCATAGGGGGCCCTGGAAGGGCCGTGGCAGGGAACCTTACGGACAGCCCTCCTGGGGTACGGGAGGGGCGGAGTGAGTGATCCTGGAGGGCAGGCCACGAGGGAGCCTTCCTGACAGCAAGGCGCCTGTGGTCACTGTGACATTGGTTAGCTAAGTTAGAGATGATAAGGTTGTGACCATTTCGTAAGAAGACATGCTACTTAGGCCCCTACCATCCCATCTGGCAACTGATCCGTTCAATATAGCACAGGCACAGGGGATCTCACACAGAAGATTCTTCTCAAGTGCTCCCATTTTAGGCCAAACAGGAAGTGGCCAGCTCTCCTTTGGTAGGATTTAGGGAATCTTGAAATAAGCTACATCACATTTCAGTGCAGTGACCGGAGTGTGAGTAATCTACCCGGGAAGGTTCAGTTCCCTCCTCTCTACAGGGCAGTCTTCTTCTCAGCGGTTTCTGAGCCAAGACTCTGGGTCTCTTTCACTTCCTTCTTCCCCCTTAGTCCCCAACAGGACACAGAAGTTAACCGTGGCCTAACACAGGAGCCATTTCTGGGGATAATAGAGCACATTTTTCAAAAGGCTCCCACATAAATGCAGGCAGTGGAGGTTATTTTTCCCAAACTCAGTTTCTTATTAATACATTTTCTTGAGACCTCATGAATTTGTAGTATGACAGAGTAAAATAAAGAAAATGTAGGTTATGTTCATCTTCCTACGCAGATAGACAGTGGCTGCAAGGGGGGTGGAGGCTTGATAATATGAGGGAATGTTGAAACCACAATGTTGTTCACGTGAAACCTTCATAAGATTGTATATCAATGATACCTTAATTTAAAAAAAAGAAAGTGTAGGCTATGTAAAAATCCAGCCAGGGAAGAATTTCAAATCTCCATCAATTTAATGTGAAAATTGAATTTGTGCATCACTCAGACATGATCGCAACTCTGCAAACTGTCCTTAAGTCTGACAAAATGCTGAGAAAGATTATCTGGGCAGAAAAACAACTCCCTTTCTTTCCCTGAATTCATCTGAGTTTTGGAATCATTTGTTTGGCTTAAGATGATGAATTACCAGCAATCTCCCCCGACTATGGTCCTATCTAACCACAGCTCAGCGATAGCTACAGCAGGTGCAAACGGCCTGGCTTCCTACTTAGTTCAGCAATTTCTTTACTAATGGACCACATTCCATTCATTCAAGCTGGAGCAGTCACTGTGACCACATCTTTAGTGGCAAACTTTAAAATTAGTTTGCTTTTTTGGTAGAAATTATAAGACCTGAAATAACCTCATCTCTCAAGTTTAACCTTTAAATTCCTTTACAAAGTTACTCGTCACCCCGACCACAGATACATCACACACAGACACACACAGGGAAGTTACCTTCACACTTTGCAATTAGAAGATCTGTGTAATGGAAGGGCTGAGCCTAGATGTCCAATGCTAGGAATGCTAGTATTTCTTCCTCTTGCTCTGGAAGCCCATGAACATCCTGATGCAGCAAGGACGTCTGAGCAGCCTGATTTTCCTTCCTCCAGGGGCTCTGCTTTCCAGGCCAGCTTTGTTGTGCCCACTGTCCTCTGGCGCCTGCGTGCCTCCTTACCTGCTCTATTCTCCACAAGAGTTCCTGCTTCTGCTGCTCCCACTCCTGCCGGTCTCTGTCCAGGTGGTCCAGAAGCTCCAGCTTCTCCCGCTTCCAGTTCTTCTCGCTGTGGTGGATCTGCCAGCGCAGGTCCATGACGAGGCCGTGACTATCAGCGAGGAGCTGCTGGTGCTTCTCCCTCTCCTTCCCTAATGCTCTTCTGCTGTCAGCGGGAGAGCCTGGTTCTCCCAAGTTCTTCCCCGTGTTCTCCTCCAGCTGTCAAGGAGAACAGGCTTAGGAACTTTGTCCCTCAAAAGTCTTGCATTCGTAGGTGAAGAGAAATCTCAGCACATCTACACAGTATCCCGGAAAACATGACTATAACAAGATTTGACCAATCCCAACAGTTTGCATTTTTAAGGCCTTAATTCCAAACATTTGACACAGAGAGTGACACAGAATGTTCAGCAATGAGTCCACCTAGCTTGACACAGCTGCTTCTCAGTTCCCCTTCCCTACTCTGAGTCACCACCACCTCTTGCCTGTCCTTCTGCCATGCTTCTTGAGGGCTCAGGTACATGTCTATCCTAATATCCTTAGCCCCTATATGCAAGCCTGTGATGGGGCAGTGATGGAACCTAGCAGTTTACTATAGATATCCGTCAAACACTGAGGAGGTTAAATACCCAAAACAAACAGGCAAAAGACTCCCATCTAAACATATATTCAAACTGCTGAAAACCAGAGGAAACTTTAGAGGCAGAGAAAAAAGACATATCACACATGGAGGCCCAAAGATAAGAATGACAGCAGACCTTTCCTCAGAAACGATGCAAGTCAGAGGACAATATTGCAACAGCTTTAAAGGGCTGACAGGGGATATAACAACTTCAATATTCAGCAACAATATCTTTCCAAAAAAATACCTTTTCAACAAATGAAAATTGAAAAAAAATCATTGCAACTTTTTTCCTATTTTTAATTGCTTTAAAATATCACTCAAGGTGTAAAGTAAAATAGCTGCAAAGTAATGTGTGTTTATAGAGTGTATAGATGTAAACTGCATGACAACAAAAGCACAGAGGACAGGAGGATGAAATTGGGAGTATATTACTGCTGGAGAACATGACAAATTTTAGTGAAAGATTAGAAAACATTAAGATGTATCTTTTCCCTATTTTAGTTCAGTAGATCCCTGAATTCTACCCATGGACCTATTCATTCAATTCTTATGGCTCTGAATTCATTCTCTATCTTGAAGCCAAAATATCCTCTTTAAAATGCAAATCAAAATGCTCTACTTCCACGATAAAATGAGGATTAAGGTTTTAGTTCCTTGAACATTCTTCCTCCCACCAACCTGACTAGGTCCAGCATCTCAGATGTGCCATGCTCATTTCTTCATGATGCTCCTTTTTTGTCTGAATGTCCTCTGTCTCCTTTCCCATGTCCGCACTCCTATTCATCCTCCAAGATTCATTCTGAGCAGGATTTTTACCAACAACTCTTCCGTGAACCCTCAAGGTGAAGTGTGCACCCTGCATACCCCCATTCGCCAACAGCGCAGTGTGCAGGCCTGGCACTGATCACACTACTGTAAATTATAGCCCGTCTGGGTCTCCCACTGCATCGAGACCCCCCCCGTCAAGGAATATGTTACTCGCTGTTGCAACCTTGGCATTGAGAACAAGGTCTTACTTGGGAGACAATTGAAGGGACCATGGATCTGGGAATTAACACAACTGTGGGTCCCAAGAAGAGATAATACTTAACTTCTGAAAGAATTAAACTGTTCTGCTTCAAAGCAGAAGAGGGTAAAGATGGGACTATTATAAATGAACTAGCATCAGCTCACAGTCACTGCTTCCTGGGCTGCAAATATTTTAAAAACTTCTGAAATGATTTGGGGATAAGATGAATCTTTTTGCCTCATACCACCCAGCTTCTAGGTTTGAAGTCCTAGCTTTCTTTCTTGGTGTTTAGTGACTCTCCTTGAAGATTTATTTGTAGCAAATGTGTGGGTAGATAGCAGGCTCCTCTAAAACAAAGATGAAATGTTTTGAAATTGGCTCACATCCAAGATTATGCCTCCTTTCTTTAACTACACTTATGTCTTTGAAAATATTTAGCTTTTTCCCCCATAAACATATTTTTAAACAGGTTTAAAGGCAGCTCATCAGAGAGTGTCCTTACTCATTTCTCCTCCACTGTTGATTCTTCAGGCTGTTTACTAAGATAAACAGGGCCTCTTGTAGGACTCTCCCATCAGGCAGTCAGTAGGAGCCATAACTGGGGCAGCAGTTCCAGTGCCTGGCCTGGAACTTCGGTTTTGCTATGCTCTGCCGCATCTTCTGCAGAGAACGCTGGGTACGCTGCTCTACCAGGGCTGTGAGCCTGCCACCACCATGTCCGTAGGCCAGGTGGCAATACAGGTGAACTTGTGGGTACCAGGGGAGCTGTTTTCTTTCGACATGACAGGCCCTTGGAGTGACATTGCTCTCAAGGATTTCCAGGGGGAAAACACTTAGGAAGGAATGTTTCTGGGTAAGTCTGATCTTAATGACCATGGCCATGGTCTAGTCTCCTCGGAGGCTGTGCTTGGAGGGTGCAGGCAGGAAGCTGCCCTCCCCTCCACTTAAGCACTAAAGGCTCTGTGCTCTGACAGCAGCCTGTACTGGGCTTCCACTTCCTTCAGTATAAACAAGGACACCAAAATGCATCAGACTTCCAAGGCATGTGGTAGAAGGTCTACAGGCTCTTTTCAGAATTTGGAAAAATCTAAGGGAAAGCCTGTGTTTACCTTCTCAGAGATAACTAAACCATGATTTGCCTTTTCTTTTCTCCTGTATGAATTAAATCAGATCTATGCTTCATGCTGGCCATCCTTCAAAGGGGCCGAATACAATCTTGCTCAGTACAGAATGGTAAACTAAATGCTACTTTAGAAAAGATGCTTGGTGGATGAAGACTGTTTCATACTTGGGAGAGGGAATATGAGGGAAAGAAGGCACCTTGGAAAGGCTGGGAGCTTCATGGAGAGACAGCAGGCAGCTGCTCCTGGCTTTCCCCTCGGAGCCCTCCCTCCCTTAGAGAGTGTCACTGGATCTGAGTCACCGTGTCTCCTCCATGCCTGTCCTCAGGACAGAGACCCTACGGGCAGAGCCGGGAGGCTCATGGGGAGGCACCTGTTCCAGGCGGCACTTGAGCGTGGCCCACTCCACGTCCCAGGCGGCCTTGTCGCTGGCATATTGCTGCTGTAGCCGCAGCCGGGCGAGCTCATCCTCCCGCAGCTCTGCGCGCAAGTCCTCTAGCAGGGTCCTGAGTGCCCCGAACAGCTTCCGGCTCTCCACCACCTGTGGGGACACAGGAGTCAGCACTGCTACCTCATGCGACGGTGTTTTTTAGGTCTGAGGAGGAGAGGAGCCTGGCAATCAAGGTGATGCCCAGCTGTTTCCAAGGTGAGCAATAGGAGCAGAGCAGGTGTGAAGCCTGCACAGTTGGTGGGAGAGCCTGGGGCCCCCACCAGCCATCAGTCTCAGGGCTGAGACTGCTAAGGGCCTGTTCGGATAGAACAGAGGCTGGAACTCAGGTTGGCCCTACAGGAACCTGGAGCAGGAGTGCCTGGGTGAGGAGCAGAAGGGAGGAAGCTGCAGGAGGCCACAGGGAGCCCGGGAGCCGGGACCACCAGGATGCCCTGCGAGTTCACACGTCCAAAGCTCTGGTTAGGGATGCAGATTTAACAAGATAAAAACACTCCCCAATGTATGCTGCCATTTTAACACCATCTATTGAACCAGAAGGGAAACAATAAAGGCCTCATGTCTCTTATAAACCAGGGTATTCACACTCTGACTTGCAGTTACTAAGAGGTCATACATATAATGACAAACATAGCAATGGATGAGGGAGGATTTTGAGGTTTAATAATTAAAGCCAAAGGTAAATTCTTAATCTGTTCATGAAGGCTTCCTTGTGGTCCCCCAAGATAGAATCAATGGCCCCTTGTTCCACATCACTAGCAACATGAATAACCAAGCACCTACTTATTTTTCTGGCTGCCACCAGCGCAAGTGCCCTGGGAGGGGCAAAGTCTGACCCCCCATTTCCAGTACTTCACACCATGTTCAGCTCATGTGAGCTATGCAAACAGGTCTGATAGATAAAGAATGGATTTTTATTATTAATCTACCTACATTACTTAAAAGATTTTATATTTTCTAAACCCTGTTGGCTTGGGAGGCACATGTCAAAACCACAACTGCTATCTTCATAAGTTTCAACATGGTCATTATATCAGAAAGGTTTGTCCAAATGAATTAAAACCATTGAATCACATATGGTACCTGGGTAATAAAAGCCACATGGGCCCATCTATTCTGATCAGACAGAAAACATTAAAGTTCCTCACAGGCTCTCAGACTCGCCTAAGGGCAATCTTGTTTGGTACAATTTATGAGGAAGGAAGGAGAAATACTCTCCCAGTCCTGAAGATGGATGCAGATGGTCTCTACTATGGGAAGACAGATCCCCTTCCTCCAAGATGGAATCCCTCTACTTGATAAGCCTCTCATGCCAAGGGCAGTAAGGAGAGAGTGCCCATGGCGCCTAAGCTTGGGATCTGCACCCACATCAGCCTCGTCTCCTCCACCACGTGGAGAGTCAGCTGGGCTTCTTAAAACCCTCTAGTCAATCTGTTAAGCACACACATGTACACATCCAAAAGTGGCCTCCACATTTGGGAAGAATTTAAGATACTTTGGATATATGTTTGGACTTAAATAAAGTTGATTTAGAAAGGAAAAGAGAAATTCCATAACATGAGCAGATTTATAACTGAAAATTCCATAGTTTTCTCTTGAAATATATATCTTAAGTTATATTAGGTATAGTAGACTTTTGATTGAGTAGAAAGGCCTATTTGTTAATATATATTGCTTTTCAATGTTTGTCACCTTGAACACCAATTTTTACTTTAATAGCTCTGAGTTGAAGAGCATTAAGAGTACAATTCAGCTAACATTTGCAAAACTCAGCAGATAGAGGACCTTCTAAAAATCCTATACATTCTTTCCAGCCATCGGACTATATGTAAATCACTACTATACTCAAAGAGGTGCTTATGAAATACATGAAATTGTAATTAACACAGAAGTGTTTCTTTAAACTCTACAACATAAATATTTAAAAATTATGTGAGTGAAATATTAGGTGAGTGAGAAAAGGTATAATGATCTTTTCAGAAATACACATCTTCCTAAGTATAGAATGTGTTTGCTGAAAAATTATGCATATTTTATGGTACATTTGTTTAGTATTTTCATCTTTGGATTTAAAATTTTTTAATTACTACTTTATAAGTCAAACTATTTTAAGCACATAGTAGTGGCAATAATTTTGATGCAGTCTTTGAAGTAGTCATCTAATTTTCATTGAAGAAAAAGTAGAAAGCCACATAATTCTTATAGGTAATCAATAGCTCTCTATGACCATGCCCAAGCTCCATATGTGGTGAGTCTGCAGAGGTCTTAGCTTTACACCAAACGGCTATGGCAACTTTAGGATCAGAAGAACTTTGTGCTCCTCCAATGCAGGGGTTCACATGACAGTCCTTTTGCAGATGGAAAATTTGGTTCACCTCGAAATAAGTACTTTTTGGCATTAGCAAATACCAGATTAAATAAAATTAAGTCTTAATGTTTTCATGCACATTTGGGTCAGGGTAATTAACTTACTGTCTTCTTATACTAGTATAATGTTAATTTTATGGAATGAGCTCAAAAATTGCTTTGGGGCCAGAGGATTAAAGATGGTGGCATGAGAAGTGAGACAAAGGCTTCCTCCTAAAACCACATATAATACAAAAATATAATTAATGCAACTAATCTTAAAAGGCAACAGGAAAGAGGACTGCGCCAGACTGAATACACCTGGATTAAAGAGCAGACCTCAAGGAACAGGGTAACGTATCAAAGCTGTGGCCTGGTGGGATCAAAGCCCTTCCCCAACCCCAGCTCACTGGCAGGAGGAACAGAAATGGAGTGGGGAGGGAGAGATGGTCTGGGACTGCTGAATACCTAACTCCGGAAATCGGCTCTGGGAGCACAAATCTACATTTCATGATGCTTTCATGATTAGGGGATTGGAAAGCTAAGACAGGCAGAATTCCCAGAGAGACTGAGATTCCACCCACTTGTGGAAAGCAGGGATCCATATCCGGCTGCTCTGGGACAAAAGAAAGGCAGGCAGTCTGAGAGACTTCCTAACAAGGAAGCCCTTAGCAAGAGGGCTGCTAAAGGAGCCAGGATTGTACAGAGCTCACTGCTCAAGAGAAAGGAGAGGTAGACAAAATTGTCCGGGTGCACTCACCAGGTTGGGAGCTTTCACAGTTTTCAGGTGCCCCAGCTCCCTGGCTGGCTGTACAGTGCCAAGGACTCCCTCCGTGATACGTAGCCTACTGCGCCTTTCTCCCAGCCAGCCCTACCTGGCTTGTACCGGCAAACCCTACCCTGGGGTTAGGCCACCCAGAGGGAAGATCTGTCTACAGCAACTACAAATGCAAAGCATAGAGGCTAATACCTGTGTGCTCGGCCCACTGGTTCAGGTAGTGGAGACAGGCAAAGCAGCCGGGAAGCAGGAAACAGCTCTTTCCTCCCCGCAGGCATCAATACCACTCCCCTTGACCCCCAACATTGCTTCAGGGGCTCAGCAGCTCCAGAGAGTAGAGCTTCTGGACACTAGAGGGCGCCATACACAAACATGAAATGCCAAAGGAACCCGGTTCAGAATAAAATTAATATAACTCCTGAGAAAGATAACATGGACCTCATGAATCTTCCTGAAAGGGAGTTCAAAATAAAAATCATTAACATCTTCATGGAGGTACGGAAAGATATTCAAGAACTCAGGAATGAATTCTGGTCAGAGATCCAATTGTTGAAGAGTACAATGTAGGGTATTAAAAGCAGATTCGATATGGTGGAGGAGAAGAAAAATGAAATAGAAACTACAGAAGAGAAATACAAAGAAGCTGTGGCACAGAGAGAAAAAAGGATCTCTAAGAATGAAAGAATATTGAGAGAACTGTGTGACCAATCCAAACAGAACAATATTTGCATTATAGGGGTACGAGAATAAGAAGAGAGAGAAAAAGGGATAGAAAATGTCTTTGAGGAGGTAATTGCTGAAAGCTTCTCCAATCTGGGGAAGGAGATCATCTCTCAGGCCATGGAGGAGCACAGATCTCCCAGCACAAGGGACCCAAGGAAGACAACACCAAGACATATAGTAATTAAAATGGCAAATATCAAGGATAAGGACAGACTACTAAAAGCAGCCAGAGAGAGAAATAAGATCACATACAAAGGAAAGCCCATCAGGCTATCATCAGACTTCTCAGCAGAAATCTTACAGGCCATAAGGGAGTGGCATGATGTATTTAATGCCATGAAGGAGAAGGGCCTCAAACCAAGATAACTTTATCTGGCAAGATTATCATTTAAATTTGAAGGAGGGATTAAACAACTTCCAGATAAGGAAAAGCTGAGAGAATTTACCTCCCACAAACCATCTCTACAGTCTATTTTGGAGGGACTGCTATAGATGGAAGTGTTCCTAAGTTTTAATAGCTGTCACCAGAGGTGATAAAAACACAATAAAGAAAGTAGAACAGCTAATTAAGCAAATGCGAAATTAAATGAACTATCCCCAAAGTCAATCAAGGGATAGACAAAGAGTACAGAATATGATACCTAATACATAAAGAATGGAGGAGAAAGAAAAAGGAGGAGAAAAAGAAAAGAACCCTTGGATTGCATTTGTAATAGCATATTAAGTGAGTTAAGTTAGACTCTTAGATAGTAAGGAAGTTAACCTTGAACCTTTGGTAACCACAAATCTAAAGCCTGACCAAATAAAATCAGAGATCAGGAAAGAAGAAGAATTGATAGGCATGCTTGCCTTATTGATAGGCAATAAGTACATACCTATTGATAATCACCGCAAAGGTAAATGGACTGAATGCACCAATCAAAAGACACAGAGTCACTGAATGCATAAAAAAACAAGACCCATCTATATGCTGCCTACAAGAGACTCATTTTAAACCCAAAGACATGCAAAGACTAAAAGTGAAAGGATGGAAAAAGATACTTCATGCAACTAATAGAGAGAAAAAAGCAGGAGTTGTAGTACTTGTATCAGACAAAATAGACTTTAAAACAAGGAAAGTCAAAAGAGACAAAGAAGGACATTACATAATGATAAAGGGATCAATCTAGCAAGAAGATATAATAATCATTATAAATATCTATGCGCCCAACACAGGAGTATCTACATATGTGAAACAAATACTAACAGAATTAAAAGGGGAAATAGAATGCAATGCATTCATTCTAGGACACTTCAACACTCCACTCACTGTGAAGGACAGATCAATCAGACAGAAAATAAGTAAGGAGACAGAGGCACTGAACAACACATTAGAACAGATGGACCTAACAGACATTTACAGAATTCCACACCCAAAAGCAGAAGAATACACATTCTTCTTAAGTGTACATGAAACATTTTCAAGAATAGATCATATACTAGGCCACAAAAAGAGCCTTGGCAAATTCAAAAAGATTGAAATTGTACCGAACAGTTTCTCAGGCCACAAAGGTATGAAACTACAAATAAATTACACAAAGAAAATGAAAAATCCCACAAACACATGGAGGCTTCACAACATGCTCCTAAATAACCAATGGATCAATGACCAAATAAAAAAAGAGATCAAGCAATATATGGAGACAAATGACAACAATAATTCAACACCACAAAATCTGTGGGATGCAGCCAAGGCCGTGCTAAGAGGAAAGTATATTGCAATACAGGCCTACCTCAGGAAAGAAGAACAATCCCATATAAGCAGTCTAAACTCACAATTAATGAAACTAGAAAAAGAAGAACAAATGAGGCCCAAAGTCAGTAGAAGGAGCGACATAATAAAGATTAGAGTAGAAATAAATAAAATTGAGAAGAATAAAACAATAGAAAGAATTTTTGAAAGCAAGAGCTGGTTCCTCGAGAAAATAAACAAAATAGATAAAACCCTAGCCAGACTTATCAAGAAATAAAAGAGAGTCTACACACATAAACAGAATCAGAAATGAGAAAGGAAAAATCACTATATGGACACCACAGAAATACAAAGAATTATGAGAGAATACTATTAAAAATTGCATGACAGCAAACTGGATAACCTAGAAGAAATGGATAACTTTCTAGAAAAATACAACCTTACAAGGCTGACCAAGGAAGAAACAGAAAATCTGAACCGACCAATTACCAGCAATGAAATTTAACTGGTAATCAAAAAACTAGCTAAGAACAAAACTCCGGGACCAAATGGCTTCACTGCTGAATTTTATCAAACATTTAGTGAGGCCCTAATAGCCATTCTCCTTAAAGTTTTCAAAAGAGTAAAAGAAGAGGGAATACTTCCAAACTCATTCTATGAGGCCAGCATCACTCTAATACCAAAACCAGGCAAAGACACTACAGAAAAAGAAAATTCTGGACCAATATCCCTGATGAACATAGATGCAAAAATACTCAACAAAATATTAGCAAACCAAATCCAAAAATACATCAAGATGATCATACACCTTGACCAAGTGAGATTCATCTCAGGGATGCAGGGAGGTACAACATTCAAAATCCAGCAACATCATCCACCACATCAACAAAAAGGACGACAAAAACCACATGATCATCTCCATAGATGCTGAAAAAGCATCTGACAAAATTCAACATCCATTCATGATAAAAACTCTCAACAAAATGGGTATAGAGGGCAAGTACCTCAACATAATAAAGGCCATATATGATAAACCCACAGCCAACATCATACTGAACAGCGAGAAGCTGAAAGCTTTTCCTCTAAGATTAGGAACAAGACAAGGATGCCCACTCTCCCCACTTCTATTCAGTGTAGTACTGAAGGTCCTAGCCATGGCAATCAGACAACACAGATAGATATAAAAGGCATCCAAATTGGCAAGGAAGAAGTTAAACTGTCCCTTTATGCAGATGACATGATATTGTACATAAAAAACCTTAAAGAATCCACTCCAAAACTACTAGATCTAATATCTGAATTCAGCAAAGTTGCAGGATACAAAATTAATACACAGAAATCTGTGACATTCCTATACACTAACAATGAACCAGCAGAGAGAGAAATCAGGAAAACAATTCCATTCACAGTTGCATCAAAAAGAATAAAATACCTAGGAATAAATCTAACCAAAGAAGTGAAAGACTTATACTCTGAAAACTACAACACACTCACAAGAGAAATTAAAGAAGATACCAATAAATGGAAACACATCCCGTCCTCATGGATAGGAAGAATTAATATTGTCACAATGGCCATTCTGCCTAAAACAATGTACAGATTCTATGCAATTCCTATCAAAATACCAACAGCATTCTTCGACGAACTAGAGAAAATCATTCTAAAATTCATATGGAACCACAAAGGACCTCGAATAGTCAAAGCAATTCTGAGAAGGAGGAATAAAGCTGGGGGGATTATGCTCCCCAACTTCAAGCTCTACTACAAAGCCACAGTCATCAAGACAATTTGGTACTGGCACAAGAACAGAACCATAGACCAATGGAACAGACTAGAGAGCCCTGATATAAACCCAACCATATATGGTCAATTAATATATGATAAAGGAGCCATGGACATACAATGGGGAAATGACAGCCTCTTCAACAGCTGGTGTTGGCAAAACTGGACAGCTACATGCAAGAGAATGAAACTGGATTGTTGTCTAACCCCATACACAAAAGTAAAATTGAAATGGATCAAAGACCTGAATGTAAGTCATGAAACCATAGACAACATAGGCAAACATCTCCTGAATATAAGCATGAGAAACTTCTTCCCGAATGCATCTCCTCGAGCAAGAGAAACAAAAGCAAAAATGAACTCAGGGGACTACATCAAACTAAGAAGTTTCTGTATGGCAAAGGACACCATCAACAGAACAAAAATGCATCCTACACTATGGGAGAATATATTTGTAAATGACATATCCGACAAGGGGTTAACATTCAAAATACAACTTACACGCCTCAACACCCAAAAAGCATATAACCTGGTTAACAAATGGGCAGAGGATATGAGGAGACAGTTCTCCAAAGAAATTCAGATGGCCAACAGACACATGAAAAGATGCTCCACATCACTTATCATCAGGGAAATGCAAATTAAAACCACAATGAGATATCACCTCACACCAGTAAAGATGGCCAGCATCGAAAAGACAAAGAACAACAAATGCTGGTGAGGATGTGGAGAAAGGGGTACATTATGCTCAGTGAAATAAGCCAGGTGGAAAAAGACATGTTCCAAATGACTTCCCTCATTTGTGGAGTAAAACAACAAATCAAAACTGAAGGAACAAAATAGCAGCAGACTCAGAGACTCTAAGAAGGGACCAGTGGTTACAAAGCGGAGGGGTGTGGGAGGGCGGGTGGGGAGGAAGGGAGGAGAGGATTGAGGGGTATTATGTTTAGTACGCATGATGTGGGGGATCACGGGGAAAACAGTGTAGCACAAAGAAGTCACATAATGGATCTGTGGCATCTTGCTGCACTGATGGGCAGTGACTGCATCATTGGGGTGTGGGTTGGGACTTGATAATATGGGTAAATGTAGTAGCCACATTGTTTTTCATGTGAAACCTTCTTAAGAATGTATATCAATCATACCTTAATAAAAAATTTTTTAAAAAATTGCTTTGGGGTGAAGGATGGCCAAAGGGAGTAAGAAAGCCCACAAAACTGATGCCCTTAGGCCTCAGGGGCTGCTTGGGGCATGACCAGAAGCCAGACTCTGCCACTGGTGCACAACAATAAGACTTGATGTCCAAGTAAAAGTTTCTGAAGACCCAGAGTGAGCCATAGATGGGCATGATACTTCTAAATGGCTTTTTCACATACAAAGACCCTAGTAATGATAATTAATACTAATTATTTCCAATGGGCCAGCAGTGTGTTAATTCATTCACCTACAGGACCCAACCCCACTTGAATTTCATGTCAACTCTGGGTACATACCTGTCCTATACCTCGTGTCCCAGAGGAGGAGCTGCAGCACAGGGACTGAGTTGCTGCTGGGGTCAGGCTGCTAGGAAGCGCAGAGCCCACACACTGTGACCCAGGTATGTCGCACCCAAGGCTAGACAGATCCAGCCAGGATATTGGAATTCTGTCATTATACTCGGCCCAGGCTTTTTTATTTAAACTTTGCCTTAGAGAACTCATCTAATCTCTGTGAAACAAATTCCATGCCCCATATCAAGGGAAATAATAGTGAGCCATTCTGAAAGAAGGCTTAATGAAGGTGCTTCTCTCACATTTTTCCCTGGTAGTGGACCTTGGTGAGCTATGTTTTGGGTAAAAGTATGACCCAAACCTAGTCAGGAATGAGCTCAAGACTCTCTGGTCCACTTTCAGGTCTTTAGATAAAAGTCTTCTTGGAGTCAGAGCTTCTGAACCTTCTGTACCAGCTGCCCAACTATGCAACATTTTAGCTTATGTATGTGTTAAATATAGGTCAAGTTCAATTAAAAAGGCCAACTTTTCAATCTCCTCAAGATCAGCTGGTTGGTTTTCTCACATAGAAATTGGATGAAATCATTCCACTATTTTCTTCTCCTCAGTCTAAGGACATTTCCGTCCTTGCAAGCTCACCTGTCTTCCGTAAGATAAGGCTTAAAAAAATACCAAAATTGGGATCAGGAACTTGACTGTGCTATAAAGTATTAACCTTTGCAACAGGCTCAAGGTTGGTCTTCAGCCAATAGGACTGCTGTCCAAGTATTTAATATATATTACTAATACAAAGTGAAAAGGAAGTTTATGGAAAAGGTAACATACCAAGATATTTGTGATACAATGCCTGCTATTTTACAAAAGCATTCTTGCCTACAATTCCTGAGCTATGCATCAAAATTCTGTGAAAGAGCTAAACTGCCATCAACTACTTTTGCTTTAGCCATTCACTTTGGAGATGGGTTTCATTTAAAGCTAGAACTGGTATAGTGACCTGCTGCAATGGGCTGACCCACAAAAAGCCAGTCACAAAATAGAGTGGCCTCCACCTCCTACTCCTTCAGGCAACTAGACCTTTATGCAAATATAGGTAGTCAGGGGTTCTGGAATGTTGTGTTAGCAGCACTGACCCCCAACACATGCATGCATAGTTTGTTCCTATTTGATTTACATAAAGAAGGAGACCTCATGCAGCATTCAATATAAGTAATTTCTCTG
Source organism: Manis pentadactyla (assembly GCF_030020395.1). Classification (NCBI taxonomy): domain Eukaryota; kingdom Metazoa; phylum Chordata; class Mammalia; order Pholidota; family Manidae; genus Manis; species Manis pentadactyla. The sequence continues at coordinate 110,401,508 of NC_080024.1, forward strand.
CCAGGAGTCCCAAGACAATCCTTTACTGTGAGATTAGCCAGAAGGGGCACATGTGCACATCCAGCAACATTTTAATAAATAAGTCATTTGTTATTCTTACCTTCATTGTTGCATCCAGATTAATTTTAAGATTCTTCTCTGAAACCATTATCCCTCCACAGATAGAAGAGAATGAGTTACTGACAACCATAAAAGAGGATGGCCATGAAAATATAATCTATGATGGAAGTTTACAGATGTGATAGATCCATTTATGTATAGAAGGCATCTGAGAGTGCCTCTGGCTTCTGAGACTATGCCAGAGAACCTGGGCCACAAGGGCTCTGTGCCTGCAGGTCCCCATAATTTTCACTGACAGCTTCCCAAGAAAAAATGTGGGTGTGTGAAATAACTAATAGACATTATTTAATAAGTTATAAAATAAGAGTTATTGGCCAAAGGCTTCAAAGAAGCCAGAGTAGGTCTGCTGAGAAGTCATGTGGTCATCTGGGAAAAATTCACTCATTAGTGAGGTGCAGAGTCTGTTACACTCTTTGAAAAGTACATCATAAACAGACACCCATGGTTAGCTCTGCAAGGTGGGACTGGGGTGGACAGGCTCCTTTCATTAACTACTACATATGCTATTTTCACAGTAAGAGAGACAAAAATGCAAGCAAAAATAAAATATCTCATAAATAAGCTCTTTATTTCTTTTCTTTGTATAAAGTTATATTCTCCTAAGTGAAGTTATAAAGTTGCAGCATCTGAAAAATAAACCATGGTACGACCTACAATGTTGAAAGGTAAAAGCTACCTAGGCTCAAGAGAATTTCCTTATTAAAAAAAAAAAGTCATGGCAAATCACAGTTCTGACATGCAGGCCTTATCTAGTTACTCTTTCCAGACATTTCTACATCTTGAGTGAGGCAGAAAGCTGGGCTTCTGGGCACCTAGGTGGGTCCAAATCCAGGAGGCTCAGGGAGCCAAAGGCACTTTGTCTACAAGAGAAAGGCCTACTTTGACTTAGGGGAACCCCTCCTGAAAGCCCTAGGCTTCAAGATGAGTCCTGGATCGACAAAGGTCCAGGGGAACAGACGCTACTCCATCCTATGGCTGCATCCTAAGAGAGACTTTTCAGTGGCCAGTTGTAGACTTGGAAACTAGTATGAAACAAATTCCATTAAATCTTGCTCTGAATTTTACAGTAAGTTCCTTATATTTACACTTGCTTTAATAAAGAGGTTATGCCACATACCTGAATGAAAGCGTAACTTCTTTTTAGTAAATTAATCTGATTCTGGGAAGACTAGTTGTTGGAACCACAGGGTCATAATTCTGGCACTATTAATCACCTTGTAATAAAAAACTTGATTGCAGGAATTGCTAATAAGTATAAAATGCACATACAGCCTTAGGAGGGCTGGTCTCAAAAGCTTAACATAGTGGTGAGCACGCTGGAGCCAGTGAGAAGTATACAATGTCCTTTGCAAATTTCCAGCCTCTGCTCTTCCAGAAGGCCAGCAAACTGAAAGAGCTTATAGTTTTCAAGGACAATCAAGTCACTGCCAATAAATCGTGTAACTAAAGATCAGTCAACACGGAACATTCGGCGTTCTCAGAGCCCAACCTTTCCAACCTGATGATTTTTTTCTGAACTATTTCCAAGGCAGATTTGATAGATGTAAATATTTTTTAAAAATTATTTTAACCTCTTTGGACATAATAATGCTGCTATTTACTGTGTTCAATTATGAAAATGTTCAATATGACACACAAAAAAAGCAAACCTTGGGAAATTTTGTTATTCACAAATTTATCCTTGGGAAAGAAGCTAGGCCACCTTTCCCATTCTGCTTATCACCTCTGGAGGTTCTCAGAGTTTCTGAAAGGGTATGGTTCTGCACTGCAGCTTTATACACAGGAGTTCCTGCTCTTGCAGCCAGGCTGCCCAGCTAATACCCACTAAAAGGCAAACAAATTTTCTGAGAATGTTCATTCCCAGGCCAGCTGTCGTACAGTAAAGCTCATTAATCTTCTGTCCTTGGCCAGATGGCACTATGCACTTAACTAGTACGGAAAGAAGGGTCCATTAAACACAGGCCTGATTCTGCTGTCTGGACCCCCTACTCTGTTCAGCCCACCCATGTGTCTTTAGTGCACAGTGTACAAAGTGTAAACTCATGGATCCTTCTCTACTTTCAAGCTGAATAGCTAAAAAATTAGCACTGGAAGGAGAAGGCAAAGAGAGATGACATTATCATACACTGAATGTGAAGTTCCAGCTGAGTAATTTTACATCATTTTCCACCCTCAGGGTAAAATTTTCCATGACTAATATTGTTTAGAAAACCAGATGTGTTACTTTTTTTTCCCCCTTTTCCAAAGTATTTGGAGACACATTTGGGAAACACCCAACACGTGATGCGGCAGGTTTCTGGCTTAGTGGCAACCAGGGGATACCACTAGAGGTAATCACAGGTACTTAACCAGGCTGACTGAAAGTATCTCTTTTAGACAATAATACTGCTAGATTTTAAAGGATTATTTGCAAAACAGCATTTTATTGTCTAACTAGAACGTTGCTGGAAAACTCATTCATGAGCTAAAAATCTCCTCATGGGCACTGGCATAATGACGAACTTCCCAATAACCACAATTAAAAGTTCCTTTGAAAGTTTAACCTCTTTCTTGAGTCATATTGTTCAGGGAAAATGAGGGGTGAATGAGTGTGTAGAAAACAGTCTGCAGTTGTGAAAATCTGACTTGTCTATGGAGAGAAAGCAGTAGGGAGGAATATATATACCCTGTAGGCCTGTACTCAGATATCATCACGTTTCCACACTGGGACCTGGGCCAAGGCGCTGACAGCAGCCCCCTCCCACTTGACCCGTGGGGCTCCGGGCTGAGGGAGGAGCCGCAGCTGTGGCGTCCAGTGAGGAGGGAGTGCCTCAAATGCTTGCGGTTGAGCCGCTGCAGCCGCGCTGGGGGAAGACTGCTGCCCCCAGGGCCCACCAGGCCCTGCCCCTCACCCCCAAGCCCGGGGTTCAGGGCTTGGGGCCTCCAGCTCTGCCCTGCAGAGCCCTCAAAGCAGCAACACAGCATCAGAAGGGACTCAGACCAGCAGGTGTGGGAGCAAGAAAGCTTTCACACCACGTGCCTCCCAGGGCCTCAACCCCCCAAGCCCATGACGGCTGCCGCTTTGGGAAAGTGCAGAAAGTCTGGGTAGCATCAATCCTATCTTCTGGTTTATTGAGCAGGGTCGGTCTGTGGCCTTGAGAGGACACAATGATTTGATCTTACTGTGGTCCTTCTTTACTGTATAAGCCAAATGATTTAATGGACTGACATCAAAATGAAAGATTAAAGACGTAATTTCCAGTAAAATATACAGCACCAGACAACGAGGCAGACAGAGGACTTCTCCGCTCCCTGGAACACCAGCATGTAAAATAAGGTGAAGGGGGTAGATGAGGAGTCTCCTCTCCCAGGTGTGGGTAGAATAATGGGCTGGGACCTCACACTCACCTGCCTGTGGAGATGCACCCCATCTGCAGGCTGCAGGCGTGGTCCGTGGTCACCTGCATGCACAGGGGAGTGTGCAGAATGCTCCCCCATCGAAAAGCCGCAGCCTGGACTGTCATCATCCCGGTCTGGGCCATCCCCCTTTCGCTCCCCCTGGACTCCAAGCTCACCAAGCCTAGGGTGGGTCTCTGGATGCTCACTCTGAAAACAGCAAGAGACAATGATCAGAGCTCCACCTGAATCCTTTTGCTGTGTGACCTGATTTTTACTGGTCCAGTGTAATTATCCTTATGGGTAATCAAGTCTTCCTTCTTACTCCTTCCCCTAATATGCTCACTTTGGCCATTTCATTCATTGGCTGCTTTCTCCATTTAAATAGTATAGAGCAGGCACCCACTTCCCTAGAAAAAATTATAAATTTTACTATTTATAAATTATTCAATAATGAAAAATTTTACTAGTTATAAATTGTCATTGCTTACAGTTATGGGTTTATAACTTTGAGGAGGAGGAGGACCTCCAAATTACTGATCAGTAGAAAACTTTTCAACTATTTCTAGGTTTTGCTTAATGATGAATTTCTATATCATGGATATTAGGAAGCAGACTGAATTAATTTTGGAAGACTTTCTTCTCCCCAAGGAAAGAGAATTGCCATTCTTCCCATTCATAGGATGACTTAAAATTATGTACACTATTCACTAGAGTGAAAAGCAGACAAAAGGTCTTTAGGGGCTAAAAGGAAACCAACATTCACAATGCTTTGAAGCAGCTGACAAGCTAGAGGGGAGGATGTCCAGAGTACACCAAACACCAGCGGGTCCAGCCCTGCCCTTACCAGAAAGCACAGCCAGGAAGGAGGCTGCAGAGCTAGGGCTCACTCTGACCTAATCTATATGAATCAACCAGAAGGCAAACACCTCTATTCTCTCTGTTATGAATCTGCGAATTGAGGCATAAGAAAGAGAACATACACAAATTTCAGAGGTGGCAAAAGTGACCCTTGGGAGCTTAGCACAAACCCTTATAAAACTATATTGGCAGAACAGGCCCTAGTATTTAGGAACAAAAACTTAAATGGAAAGAAAGAAGAAAGATTTAGAACTATGTGTGGGGAAAATGGAAGTTCCTACGGCCAGGATCCTCACCTGACCCTAAACTACTTGATGATGTAATTGGCCTGCTGCTAGGCTACTGCTTCCACACCCGTAGGCAATGAGCTACTATTGCCTGAGTCACTATATAAAGTGCTCTGGGCAGAGGCAGAAACAGAGGTGGATTACAGATCTGCAGACTGCTGGATGCAGACATGATTCTACTGCTTGACCTACTGCTGTGAGAATAAAGCTGGGTATAAATGCTTTTACCCAAGAACGTTCTGTTGTCATTTCTCAGTCTCACTGAATCCATAGTGAACTTTCCCGGGGCTGAAACCGTCAGGTAAGACACTACTAGGTTTTTCCAACTAGCAAGTAAAATGAGACAGTTAAGGACCTATGGGTGATAATGTTAATGAGTTCATAAGTTAGCAACAAAAGAGATGGCAATACAACTTTGCTGCTGAAGAGAGTTACAGACCAGTATCCTTAACACAAGGGCAAAGGACAGCAAAGATTTCTTGGTCTAATTTTACCTGGACAACCCATTGCATTTCCACTGCTTGGACTGGATGTCATGAAATACAGCTGACTCTGAACAAGGTGGGTTTGAATAGCGTGTCCATTTATATAAGGAGTCTTTTCAATAAACCTATTGGAAAAATTTCCAGAGATTTGCAACAATTTGAAAAATTTTCTTTAGTTTATTTGATTGTAAATATAGTATGTAATACACACAAGACACAAAATACGTGTTAATCAACTGTGATGCTATTGGTAAGGCTACAGGTCAACAGTAGGCTAGGCCTAGCTAAGTTTTGGGGAGTCAGAAGTTACATGCAGATTTTCTACAGCACGAGGGGATTACCCCTAACCACCATGTTGTTCAGGGTCAGCTGTAATTTGAAATAATAGAACAAGAGTTTGTGCAACAGGGAGAGAGGGCAGTGTCTAGGGTCAAGAACAAAATATACATATAAATGAACTCTGCAGGGGCAGGTACCTCCATGAAATCCTCTCCTTCCTCCTCTGTCTGTTTCCCCTGCCGCCAGTGTTTCAGTAGCCACCTGAGTTTCACGTAGAAAAGGAAAATGTTCTGCTTCAAGGAGCGGAGTTCCTGCTGCATCAGATTCCTCTCATCGCTCCAGGTTCGCTCATGGAGGGTGCTGTGCAAAGCCAGGCTGTGCATTTCTAGTTCTTTCCACCTCAAGGCATAGAGGTGCTCCTCTTCCATCTTGAATGGAAGGGAAGGGAGAGTGTGACAAGCAGCTATCCAGATTTGCTACCCAAACCAAACCCATAGTCTTTGCAAACTGCCATCCCTCTGCAGCATTCTGCATGGGGATGGTAAACACAGAAGCCCCCAAAGGTCAGGACACTCAGGAGTTTTCTGTTTCAGAAGCAAGTGCTATTTCAAGGTAAGGTATTATAATTATTTTTCATTGTCAAGTCCCTCATGGTGTTTTTTAGATGTCTCTCAACTCCTTCAGGGTAATTGTTTCTGAGATGTATGGTTGACAGCAGATGTAAATGCAGGTCCCCTTTGCCATGTGTATGTCGGCTTGCACACACACAGGTGCGCTACAGCTGTAAAGAGGGAATAAGTGGAAATCCTTCCACTTGACTTCCTGAGCCCTCTGGTGCCCAAGTAGAAGGAGAACCCCAGGGGCATGCAGAGGCCCACAGTCAGAGAGCAAGTGCCGTGGGGCCGGCAGGAATTCTGTCTGAGCGTGCAGCCCTCTACCACATGAGTGGGCGAGCAAACAGGAAAGTTATTGATAACCTACTTCTACGCCTAAGACCACACATTCTTATTAGATGCGGGCAACTCTTAGGGAGGTAAAAACATTGCCGAAAAAGAAATCTTTTCCCTAGATGTTAAACATTTAAGTTCCTGCTTTTCAGCATGTGTGCAGGCCCTCTTCCAAGCAATAAACAATTACTATGTGTCGATAATAACTAAGCAAAAGGATGTGAATCAAATCTTGTTTTATAGATAAGGGCACAAGAATAGTATCTACAGTAGTTAAAGTGATATCTGGGATCAAGGCTTTCTGTTCCATAGTCCAGAAAAAAGGGTCAGAATGCAGTCTTATCGTTATCAGCTGGGCTCTCCTAATTTACCACTCCCTCCTGTGCCAAAAACCAAGGCAGTGGGTTTTGTTTCACTTGTTTTTTTCCCAAAGTACTAGATTAATGTTCAGAAACCATGGGGATATGAATGTGGCTGCCTGAGGTCAACACCAATCAGTCGCTGTGCTAATGGCCAGTGAAGAGCAAGAGGCAGCTCTGGAAAGGTCCCTGGGGCTGCACCATGACTGGTGTGAGCATCGCTGCAATGCCAGATCTTTTGTGCACTTCAAGATGAAATAACATAAAATAGTGGTGACTTAATTCACCATCTCAGCAGACCTAGAGTCCCACTGAGGGACACAACAACAGGAAGGAGTAGGGACAGGGCAGCCTGGCACATGGGACATCCGGTGTTTGCAATTTACTTGCAGTGTTATCAAAGGCCATCAACTGACTCTGGGAAGACTTCAGCTTTCTCAGCTGCAAAGTGAAGCTATCATGAGGCACTGTGCAGAGGGCCTGGCTCACAGCAGGTACTCCAGAGGTGCTAGAGTATTAGCTGGTAGAGGGCAGCCCTCGGGGAGGAGCGGCTTTCTTCCTTTCATCTGCAACCTCCTGGCATGTTCCCTCCTGACTCACCGTGACTTCTCCACCGCCTTTGCTGCCTCCTGTTCCATGACTGTAAGCACTTGCCAAGGCTCAGTCTGTCCTCTGCCCCCAGGGGACATTAGGGGACATCATCTCTTCCCCTCTGAACAAGCCTGGATGACATCTTGCCACCTCTGACAAAGGTCTGGTTAAAGCCTCTTAACATGCTCCTGAATCCAAGCAAGTACTAGACATGGCTGAGACCCTGCCATTTTGACGTCTGCATCTCCAGGGATAAACCCACTTTGTAAACATGATTTTTGGTGCAGTGAAAAAGAAAACGAAAGAAAAAGTTAAATTACTTAGGGATCCACTTTCAAGTAATTTGAAATGATTCTCCTTTTGTAATAATATGTGAAATTCGACCAATAAATGAAACTTTTGAAAAGATGGGCATCTAGTGGTAAAGTTTTGTTGTTAAGAGAATATTTAGATCTTGGCATTCAGCTTTGCTCTGCAAGGTGTAAAAGGTGCTCTCTTAATTAGTTTTGACCTATTTACATGAGCAAGACCACGGACAACTTGGGGGCTATGTGGTACATACATTCCTTGCCAAAATAAGTTCTTGGACGTAGCCAGTGCCTTATTTTGCACAGGATTATGTATTTTAAAACATGTGGTACCTTATTCAAGATCACCTGGTTTTTGTTTTTAAAGTTATTGCTATCTTTCAAGAACAAATAAAAATGGAGAGAAAAACAGCAATGGCAATTCTGAGCCTGGGTATCTGTTCACAATTTAATTAGATCTGGGTTGATAGGGATTGGACAGTCCCTCAGGGAGGCCTGCAGGCTGTGAGCACCTGTGTCTGCAAATCTCTTCTCCTAGCAACTCTGGGATTTAATGGATTAAGAATAATTAGCCGGTAACAGGTTGTTCTAAAATAGCTAGAAGAGTCAATAAGGCCACAGCTCAATTAATGGCAGTTTTGAAGATAACAGTTTAGGGTGAGTTGTTGATGTTTCTATCAGAAAATTTACCTAAGATTGACAAAACTTTCAAATCTGCAGGACCACAAATTTGCAGCTGTGCTCACATGTCCAGCTGCATTTAAGGCCCTTATTTTTATTTTACTTTGCTGGTTATGGCTGCAGGAAAATTTAGGTATTAGGAAGAACTTCCTGAGACCATGATGTAAATATTGAAAAGCATGTTTTAGAGCAGAAAGGTACAGGTATCTTTATGAGATGTCTGAGGGGCAGCTCGCCTGGATGACCTTTCCATATGCCCTCGAGCCCTGTGAGTCCAGGAGTCTGTGTGTGACAGGCAGCATTCTTTCAAAATACATCTTTTCATTGCTCTCCAGGTGCTCTGCAGTCAGAGAAGCAGTTGTGTGAAATCCGTGTTAATATTTACCTTACGGATCTTGTTTGTAAATTTCTCTGTCTCCTCTTGATGCAGTCTGGTCGCCTGTGCAAGCTGACCCTGTAGCTCCTCTATCGATACACTCTGTTCAGGTAAAACAGGGGGGCCCCTGAGCTGATTGGTGGGATAAAGGAAGGGGTTTAGTCGAAGCAAGAACTCTGCCTGAGGTGAAGACGCAGGACAGACATCTGTACAAGCCAGGGACATACACGGAGCGACAGCATGTGCAGCAGTGGAGTGACTGCGGCGGCTCCCTCGAGATCCTCTCCTGTGCTCATGGATTATGTGGGGGGGCACTCCACCTGCCCTTCATCTCTTCCCTAGGCAACAAAGTGGGCAAGTGGCAAGTGGTGCCAATCACCTGAACTTCGACCACCACAGTAACCGCACACCAGGCTGCGAGAGGGCAGCCAAGGCCTCCCAGATGTGTCTGCTACTGCAGTGGCTTCTAGACAGGTTTCTAAAAGCTGGGGGTGGTCAGAGCCGGTGATTATGACCAGCACAAGCATGACCACCTCACACACAGCCAGACTCTCAGATTCACTGCCCAAGTTCATATGTCTTTCTAAGCTGCATAATTAATATGCACATATGCTTTATTACTAGAGTTTTTCCTGCCCAGTTGGGAGCACCTTCCTTTTTCCCTCCCATGGTTGCCCAGGGTAATTGGGGCAGAGCTCCTTCAATGACCAGGAACGTTGTTGTGGGCCTCTCAGTTGTATACATTGCTCAAGAGGAACTACACAGAGATGGGCCTATTAGATTTTAGGTTAAAAATAGTTAAAGGGGTTTAAAAAATTCTCTTTATTGGTAAAGTTGATCTTTTATGTCCAAACAGCAATGATAGAGAACTGAGAGCTACTACTTTTGAGCTAATTGATTTTTTTAGAGATGGAAACGCTACTATACTAAAAATTTCAGGCATCACTAAAACTAAAGCATGACCTTTCATCTATTTGTTTATGCTACTGAAAGATGGGGGATTTATAAAGCTAGAAATTATAGAGTGGACTGTTGCAATGAAAGTAAGTGTCATCTTACTGGTTTGTTCTGATTCCCTTTAGCTAATCTGCTACTTCTCACTGAGAATACTGTTTGTTCTTCCTAATCTGTCTTACCTGGGCTGTCATGAGTGAAAATCATACAGTAAATAAAAAAGCAGATCATGTCCCTTAGCACAGGGGATAACCAAGAGAGTTTACAGAGAGAAGGATGGAGACAGAAAATCAGAGATGCTGGAGTAAGCTCATCTTACTTCCAAGAAACTCAAGAACTACTGAGATATTTATGCTCCCTTGATTTGCTAGTTAGTAGAGATTATTACCATAGTCTTCTGTATCTACTAGGCAAGGTTTTGGGTTCTCTTTGAAGAGAGGCATTTCTCTACACATTGAATCTACTCCAATGATTAATTTCCTCATTCCTAAAAGTACTATTTTTAAAAATATTTGAGGTCTTCTACAATAATGACTTAATGTTTTCTCGTGTTTGCATGCCTTTCATAGTTTAGAACACACTTCTGATAATTCTAGAATCTGAAAGACCTTGAGCTGAATCCTGCTGTTGGCCAGCAGCAGACTCTTGCTCTACATTTGTGTTCTTGGCTTATGTGTTTTCAGTTTTGCATTGTGAATGCATCTTCAGAGGGGAGTTAGCCATGATCTTGTATGTGGCCTGGGTTGAGAATGTACCTCTAGGTGGGCTTTGTGTTTGCAGAAGCAGCCACAGAACATAAACTTTCCTCTCCTTGGGGACTCCTGGGCCACCAGGTGACAGCAATTCAAAGCCTGACCCAGGTGAGGCCCGCTGTCTTTGAATTTATTTGAGACAGACTTAATGCTGGTGGACAAGCTTCCCTGTTGCCTCCATCTACCAGTAGTGGATGTCCCTCCAATTCAGCTTTTCATGGGGTGCAGCCCTTTGGGGGTCCCACTTCAATTTTCCCTGCCTGTGTTGGGCCTACGGCCTTGTCTCCTATCCCCATGGAGCTGTTAAAACCCAAGGCTCTGGGTTACCAAGTCTGGCAACTATCCCCTTAACCCACCCACCTGAAGGTCACAGGTACTGCTCCGGTTATCAATTCTGAAATCAGTCCAACCCTTGAAGATTTTCCTGACTTTCTTGGCAATTCAACTATGTATTTAAAAGGTCATTTCATATTTTATGCAGCATTTTATTCAACAATTATAAATATAGCAGTAAATAAAGCTGCCCCTTCTGGCAGGTCAGGTGTTTGCACAACAGTGTTTTCAGGCACCCAAGCTGCTCTCCTGCTAGCTTTACTTTTCACACATTACTCTCTACATTTAAAATGTAAAATTCCCCCATATTTTAGCACATCTGGTACTAGTCCAAAGCTCCACAGTATTAGATGTTAAAACAGGTATCCTAATCCGGCTTATCTTTTAAGAAAAGCAAAGACCTTTTTAGTTTCTGCATATTATACTAAACTATTTAGTTTGGTTTTAATCTTAATAAATAATGTATATAATAACCTTTTATATTTTAACAAATAAATGAGCCTCACACTTCAATACTGTTTGGCTAAACGTGTTTCTCAGTTTGAAACACATCTTTGAGGGGTCACAGAAAAGGACCCTCAATATTCTAAGTTGTTTGCCTGGACTGTTTGATTTACCGACAGTGGCTCTGTGTCACTGGGCAACAACAGGAACTTTTAGGTCTTCCTCATCTATTAGATGTTTTACTTTCCTTTATTGTCTCCTTTTGCTAGTGGGATATCAAAACTTCTACAGACAACTAAATGCTCCTGGTTGGGATGCTGTCACTCCAATGTTACAAAAAAACAAAATACAAACATGTTACAGCAAGTGTCAGTCCACATTATTCCATTGTCATACAACTGCATACTGTCATACACATTTGGAGAAAGTTTTCACATAACACATAGATTTCCTCTAGAAAATAAATTTATTTCCCTTCATTACCGAATTCCCAAAGCTTTGATCCTAAAAACCAACCTTTGCCCACTTACCTAAGATTCTGATTATACATTAAATTCATCTTGATCTCTCCCTGAGGGTGGTTTACTTAGACACCATCCTCAGTTGATCCCGAGGTTGTGGAGATGTACTAATCTCGATATCACAGACATTTTCCTGTGTCACTGTTCTGACACCCACCACTCATGCTTCCCCATCACGATTGTGCCCCACACCGATTAACACTGCTAACATCTTCAGAGAAATAGCTTACAAATTACTTCTCACACTTAAGAAGAAGATGGCACTATCTCAAGAAACAAGAAATAAAAAAGGGAATGCTTTTCATTATAGCTACTCTGGTACCTAACCATGCTATTTACATATTAGAATTTTATTCTACTCCCATTCCCATGACTTCATTTTCTGGTGAGTCCCATTTTGCTCTTGCCAGTTTTACTCTTATTTCTTTCAAAAGTGGTGTCTGAGGTCCACACGTGTATACACATACTTGGCATAAAACCCCATGTCATTTTATCATGGCTGACAGCTGAGGCACAGGGATTGCAAATGCTTCGTATGATTTGTTGATTAAAGGATAAAGGAGGAGTAAGGGAAGAGAGCTCTGAGATTTCTGATCCAGAAATTCAATCCTTGGGCACAGGCGTGGTTTCATTTGTACTTGAAATCTGACCAGTGCCCATGCTTGCCTACTTCTCATTCAAGACTATTTTTAAGGTGCCCCACACATCCAAACCACATATTCTATATACTCTCTTAACAAATGGGAATCTGGCAGCAGATTTTTGGGAGCCACAGGGAGCAAAGTCAGGGAAAAATCCGGTGTAAGCATCTTGCTGAAATCCGAGATGAATAGGCAACAGGAATGTCTATCCCTGTAGTTGTTTTGTTTGTTTGATTTTTTTTTTCCCTGATCAGTTAACTTCTGTGTGTTTGCCTTAATGGGTTAGTGGATGTTAGCAGGTTCTGACTTCAGCTTTCTCTGCCTGTGACTGTCTTAGGAGTGCTGGGCATGGATATACCATTCCCTTCCTGAGCTTAGTGTATGCACCATCTGAGTGGCAGGTCTCCTACTACCTGGATTTGTTTTCTCCTGAGATGCTACAGAGTAAGAAAGCAGATTTTCTTTTTCTCCTTCTTGTTATTGCTGCTGCCACTGGTACCATTACTAGCAGTATTTAACTGGGCAAAAATTTCCAAATCACCAAAACAAGAGCTTATCTTCTTTCTCTTTTCCCCAAATATGACCATCTCTAAGGTAAAATACATAGAAGGCATTTCACAAATGGAACTTAAGAAATTGATCCTTTTTTAAAACTTTAGCTTAAATACAGATTTTTCTTCTTTTAAGCTGTTGATACTAGGAGTCCTATCAGCTCCCCCACCCCACCTAAGGAATTAGGGCAAAGAGCTAAAGGAAATTCACATGTGTACAGCAGTGGTTGGCTTGCGCAGAGAATTAGTGGTAATTTCAAGGGCAAGGGAAGTGGTGTCGAGAATACTGCTTCCCATACATCCAGCTTCAGCCTGGCCTCAGTCTAGATGCAAGTGTCAGTCTTTGCCTTTCCCCAGTGGCCCTCTGCGGTGTCTGGGCCACGCGCACGGCTTCACCAGGAGCAGCTTCTCTGTCATGCTGCCCTGCCAACTGAGGGGGCTTTGTGCGCCGTTTCTGCATTATAGCCTCATAGGAAAGCAACCGTGGGCATGAATCTGGGACGTTTTCATTTAAAGACTTATTTTAAGAGTTCTGCTCCCTAGAATTGTCCGTTGTGTAACTCTTTAGCTCATGTAATATTTAAGACCAGACTGAGCCGTCTGCCTGGGTAATGCCCACCTCAGGGACAGAACAGCTTCCCCAAGACCCTGACTACTAGGGATCTACGTTCAGCTCCCCTCCACAAAGGAAAAAACATGGAGCTACCAAAGTGGTTCTAGAATATATATTATCTCTAAAAAAATATTTTAAAATATAATGTGCTTGCACACAGAATTGAATTTTCTCTTTTATGGAAAATGCCTTAGTGAATAAAAGAGTCAGGAACGAAGGATGTTTAACTCCTGATTAGACTATTTCCTCTTCTAGGAAATTATACTCCTTAGACCTTGCCTTCCACTATGAGTCTTTCTACTTCTCTTTTAAAGGAAACCAGACAGATGTTTAAAAGAAGAAACATTTCTCAGCAAAACAGCAGGCCATACACTAGCCAGCTGAATGACTATGTTTAAAACATCCCCAAGGGGAAGAAGCATTTGTTGGAACCTCTAGACCTAACAGGGGTGAGCTGACGGTCCCTGCTGCCACAGAGCAGCGCTCCCCATGGACGTTGGAAGGACTGAACCAGGCCTGAGCAGACTGTTCTAGACCCAGTTCTACCACCAACCACCTGAGCAGCTGACTGGCAAGGCGCTTCACTCTCAGGGCTCATTTTTCTTATTCACTGAATGGGGAACTAGTCTGAGATCTCACATTCTCTTCTGAGCTATAGTATGTGGCAAGCCTAAGTTGTCATATGGCACCAACTCACTCTGTTAATCTACTTCTTATGGAGGTTTATTTTCCCACAATGTTCAGTTGGATTCAACAAAGTATTTTTCTCTCTCCAAAGTCGCTGCTGGTTTCTGAAACTACACAAGGCATACATGTATGCGGCAAGTGATGGGAAATGTATCGATGCCCCAGTGCAAAACAATGCTTTATGTTGGAGTTTAACTAAACAAAGTTAAGTGTGACAAGCCTTGAATGATGCAGCCTGTGGGAAGGGAGTTGTGTATCGAAGAGAAGAGGGCTTCTCTATTCAACTGAGCTGTGTTTGTGGCACAGGGTCAGGAAACAGACGGTAAAAAAGGAGAAAGAGCTAGAGGGGCAAAGAAAATCAGTGCCACGACACGGGATGCTGTGACAATTCTTTGGCCTGGCAGTCTTCAACAAGGAGTTATCTCCTTATTAATCATATTCACATTGCACCACATTTAACATTCTTTGGGGCACTTTCTCAATCACTGCTCACTGGTTCTGACAGTCATCCACATAGGACCACATGAGGCAGGCAGGCCAGTATCTTTACTCTCCTTTCACAGATGAGAAAACAGACTGAGACTTGCCTGAGAAACAGAGCTAGTAATGGACTATCTGGGCCAGGGCCCAGAGGCCCTGATGCCCTTTCCAGCCTTGATTCCAAAGCAGCAGGACCTCCCTGCCAGGAAGAGCTAGTGGTATAGTGTTAACTGAAGGCTGGGAAACACATCTCCTGAGGTTTCCATCCTGGAGATGGATCATTCATTTGTAATGTACATAATTGTATTTGCTACTGGCCAAGCAACCAGCATTCTCAGATGGAAACCCTGAGTGGGGCAAGGGCTGGTCAAAGGGGCTCACTGTGAAAGTTCCACAGTGATAAGATACACCAGTCAGTAAATCCACATTTGGGAAAAAACCCAAATATGTGATGTTCATTTTCACTTTTGGTATAAAACCTCAGAACATTTTACCTGCAACTTTGGAATGAGAACACACTAAAGTTGATATGCTGTGATACATATTCAACTCCATGTCCAAAGGCAGTGTTCAGAAAACATATTTAAAAGTTACAGATGCTTTCTCTGGGTACCATAAGGTTCTAACTGGGAGGGCCGCAGGCACCTTGCTGCTCTGTGGACTGTACATGGGGCCTCTGCTTGCTTTCTGGGAGTTTGGCACTGATGTGTGCTTGGCCCCTACCATGCAGAATGTCTCCTTGTCACATCTCTGTGCAGCCCCCAGTTATTCCCTCTGGATACCAGATGCCACCATCTCAGGAGAGCCTGGACTCTGCTCAGGTAATGTAAGGATGGTGGGACTTTAAAGGATGTTTCTGAAACTATTTTTGCTTTGATGTAAGCTTTTTGGAGACAGTTTTCACATTATTGTGTGCCCAGTTTATGAGAGTAGAGACATGCCATACTCTCTTACAGCACAAAGCAAGAGCCCCATTTGGAGCTATTCGGACTGTTGTCTGGGTCAGCGGCAGCCCCGCACACCCACTTTCACAGGAACTGTAGCCCAACCAAGGTGTTAGCTACAAGCTGAGCCCAAAGCTTGGGTGCTGCTTCATCCCAAGTGTCTCTGTGTGCTTAATTTCTAGCCAAACACCAGACCTTTTTGCTGAGTGAGCTTCTGTTTGCTTCCAAGTGTGAAGAGTCCCCCCTCTTCTGTATCCCTGTCCTTTGGGAGCCACCAGGATGCCTCAGACCTGAGGGGTACATCCCCACTGGGCCTGATATGTTAAGAATCTTCATCTACACCTTTTCTAATGCAGACTGTTGCTCTAACACTCCAATAACTTGCCTTAACCAGCAGCATCAGAGCTCGCTCCTCAGAGCCACCTGTCTTTCTGTCCTGAGTGGAATTTCTTAAATGGCAAAGCTTTCCCTGACTGGACTGCTGACTACTGTTCCACACCACAGCAAGTCCAGAGTGGCTGGGAGATTTGTGGACAAGAGGTTACTATAGCAACAGGGATTGCTGAAGTGCCTCCAGGTCAGGAACATACCCTCCCCCTACCCCCAATCCTGCCCTGGACTGGAGTTCGGTCACTGGAAACTATAGGATGGGCCACATGAGACACAGATAAGGACAGTTTCCTCCAGACTAGTAAAAGCGGTGCTTAGTTTTCATTCCTGCTTTCTTCATTGCATAAAAGGAGCCACATAGTGCTCACAGATGGGTCTCTAGGCCTTGCTGCATTTGCAGATGCTATGGCCCTGGAGAGACAGGCCTATAGGCAGAATGATGCCCATCTGATGGGGCTCCTGCAGTCCACCTGTGCTCACCCTGGGGCGACCCAGTTCCAGCTGCATGCAATGGACTTTGATTCCAGTTAAGTCCCACCTGGTTCCATGTTTTCCTGCTGTGTTCCCTAAGGGCCTGCAACTCAGATGGGAGACATCACACAGCCAGCCACACAGCAAAAGGAGGGGCAGGGGTAGGGGTGCTTGCAGGGTTGGGGGGCTGGCTCGCTGACCTCTAGGTTGAAGCAGCTCTGGCCTCCAGGCCGGAAGCTCCCAGTGTCCCCATCGGCGCGGCGGTGCAGCGGCTCCTGCGGGGCCCCTCGCTCCTGACCAAACTGCCACTCCATCTGGTCCTTCAGTTTGGACTGTTAGGTGCATGGGAGGGATTGGTTTTTTTTTTTAATTTATTTTAAATAAAAAACCAAAGGAACATAGGGTAGGGATGGGAGGGGGGGATAAAGAAAACAGAAATGGGTAAGGTGGAGGACAGAAAATCTACTGGATGAATAAAAGCATGAACAGAAAACTTGATTTAAACACAGTGGCATAAGAGAGCAAAGAGAACAGAACCAAAATAAGATGAGCAAAATGATGGGCTGACAGATCCGAAAAGCAAGAAGAGTGAGGGGGAAAGAATGCGAAACGCCAGTTATGAGGCGCATGCAACAGGGAGGCACTGAATCAGAGACCCAACCGCAAGCACACAGCTGTGAAGGATACGAAAACAAGGCTCCTCCTTCCTCGTCGAGCAGCAGAAGCCATGATCCAGGGCGGCAGCTGGGCCATGCACCCAAGGGTGACCCATAGGAAAGCAGTCCTTGGAAGGCTGGCCACTCTGCCCGAGCCTGGGATGGGGAGGGCAGCGGGAGCAAGCCGGCAGCGAGATTTTCCGTTAAAACCGTCCTTCTCTGGAAACGTGCTCCTCTCCCCCCTCTCTGGCACGTCTTCCATGGGGAGTGGTGGCCTGGCTGTCTGGGGCCTCAGGACTGTACTGTGTGCCTCTGGCAATAGCCCAAGTAGGGATGCAGTTGCTCCCGAGCCAGTCTGCTAATTATGCTGACTGCGAAATGAGTTTGTACTTGGATTTACACTCCTCTTTGCTTCTTCATCGGGACAGCTGGTCGTCTGAGACACCAAACAAGGAGAAAGGACAGACTGCGACGATCCCTATGACTTCCATGGGATTAGCCTTGAGTCATGAGGGAGGGCTTCTAAGCCAAGAGCAGCGGTGCAGTTAAAAATAAGAGAGAAAAAAGGAAAAGGAAAAAAAGAGAACTAAAAAAAAAAAAAGAAACACAACCAATAGAAAGAATTTGGTTGACTTTTGAGGCTTTAGTACAATGCAGGTTTGAAATCAAAACCAAGCAGCCGTGAGCAGAATGAGTTCAAGTGCAGCAATGCCAGCGAGAAGGAGGAAGAGCAAAACGGAGCAGGAAGGCAGAGCCAGGAGCCCCCTTACCTGCAGGTCCGGGACCAGCTCCTTCCCCAGGTTCCCGACGGGGGAGTCCCGGGACATGGAGGTCACGGTAGAGAGGAAGCTGGAAGACTCTGTGAGGTGGGGCAAGGGGGACAGGCCTTCCAGATGCTCCCTCAGGCCGTCCCCGATCTGGTGCACCTGCTCTAGGAAGGCCTGGAGCTCTTTCCTGAAAGCCTTCATCCTCGAGTTGATGGTCCCCAGTGGCGGGGGCTCTCCCTTACCCCCCTCGCCCTTCTCCCCTTCCCCCTGGGTGCCGGGCTCCAGGGAGCCCTCGCCGCCCTGCAGCCCCGCATTGTCCACAAAGTCGTCGGTGTCGGTGATGAGGCGCTCCACGGTCCGCTCCAGCCGCTCGGCCTCATGCTGTATGCTCACCAAGCACTCGGAGCCCTCCCTGGCCCTCAGGAGCTCCGCCGGACACGGCTCGCTGGCCCCTGAGGGCTTTCCGTGGCTGAAGCCCGAAGTCTTCTCGAACACGTCCTCTGAGTCGCTCTCACCGCCAATGGGCCCTTCCCGCCTGGGCTGCAGCGGGCGGCCCTCCTCTCCGTCGCTCTCCTTCTTGCCCGTGTCGCTGTCGGCGTCACTGTCCCGGGGGCTCTGGGCCTGCAGGCCCAGGTGGGCGGCCAGGTCGTAGCGCTGGACGTTGGACAGCAGCACGCGGTTCTCGTACTGCAGCTTCAGCACCTTCCCGCTCAGCTCGTTGATCTGCAGCCGCGCCGACTTGAGCTCCTCCTGCAGGGGGCCCCCGCCGCCCCCGCCTTTGCCCGGGCTTTCTCCGAGCCAACCCGGCTCAGGCCGCGGCTCAAACTTGAACTTGCTCAGCTCGTGCGTCAGCTGTCGGTTGTGGTCTTCGATCTCGGATATGGACCTCCGGAGCAGCTCGGCTTCCTCCTCCACAAACTCCAGGTGCCTCCGGAGCTCCGTGGACGACTCTAGGGAGTCCCCAAAAGGTGAGGTAGGAATGCCAGGGACATGGTCCCGGCCAGGCCCCTCTCGCTCATACTGGCTCCTCATGTCCTCCATCTCTGCTTTGAGACCTCGGTTCTCCACCTCCAGCTCCACAATCTTCCGGCCCAAGATGTTGGCTTCTTCCTCCACCAGCTTTAGCCGCAACTTCAGTTCCGCCTCCCTGGTGCTGGGTGGCCCACCTGCTTCCCCCGTGGGCAGTGGGCTGTCCACGTCACCATAGAGGGACTTGTACTTCTGGAGCTCCTGTTCCAGTGCATCTTTCTCCCTCCCCAGCTTGGCCATCTTCTTGCGCATTAGGCAGCCTTCCTCTTTGGCAAACTGAAGCTGGCACTTCAAATCGGCACTGTCGTCCTGCCAGGAAAGAACAGCCCGGGAGAAGGGTTATTTGAAAATACCAAATGTTCGTGTTTTTGATGATTTCCCTTGCACCTCGCCCCCAACACACGCAAACACAAAACACTGATCTTTGCGTCAGTGCACTGAGTTACACGAGGAAGAGGCCAAGACAAAGCTGAGGTGAGCCCTGGGACGTGCCAAAGGCCCACAGTCTGCTGCTTTGTCCAGAAACAAAAGAAACCGAACAATTAGTTTGGAAAAACGTGCACATGAAAATGATCATACAGGTGATGAGTGAAGAGGGAGTGAATGAAATGAAACCCAGGGCCGTCGGTATGCTGTGATCCCTCCTTACTCTGAGAGACACCAGAACCCCTCGCTAAGCCCAGTGTAGGCAGGCAGGCTTCAGCAGCCACTTCCATCCAACTGTTGCCACTCTCCTCCACGGTGCACACCTCCCTCATCCCAAGTGGCCGGCAACCCCAGGCGTCTCCAGGTTGGGGAGGCCAGGTAACCCCAAATCAGAGCCCAGCTTTCCACTGATTTGCTGAGAACCTGAGATGTCACAATCCGCCCCCCTGGTCTCCCCATCCCCAACGTAGCACAGGGATGACATGAGGACAGAAACATGAGATGACAGGCATGAGGGTGCTCTGGAAGTCGAGGTGTGGAGTACGTACCAGGCTCTGACAGTTAATATGAACTGGTTACTGCAAACCTGAAAACCTGGGTTACTCACAACTTGTCACCATGCAAGTGCTACTTCAGAGCCTTGGGTTATGTTCCACTACCTTTAGTTGCTGCAGCACAGCAGGAAATTCAACTCAGAAACACAAGGCAAGGAGTTAAATGTTTCAAAACCTGAGAAGTGGTTCTCACTGGAATACCAGGGGATTCTGGGGGGTCACAGAAGCAGACTCTCTGCTACTAAAAGCCCCCACTGCTTGGCTGAGGTCAAGAAGGGCATTTCTGGACAACTGGAAAGACGACTCTGCCTTCCCATTGCAGGTCTCAATGCCCTGAAGCTACATGAACCCTCTGATTTGGGCTTGCACAAATGTTTTACTAGTCACATCCAGTGAATGGGAAAAATGACCGAATTCACGAATTATTCCTCTTTCACTGGCTATCGGTAGTTTCAAAAGGCTGTCACAGGGACAAAGACTTCAGCAAAGACGTCCCCATCACATAGAGAAACTCTACAACATGCCCAACATTAGTCACCCATCATCCCAGGGGATGGAGTGTCATTCATCTCTGGAACAAGTCAACCTTCTGGAGGGAAATATGACCCCTGTCAGATCATGTTTGCGCTCATATGGCCTCGAAGAGCTGATGCAGCTTTCACACTCGACAGCACAGCTCATTCTCTGCCGTGTTCTTGCCACACACTCACCACTGGGCAGAAAGACACAGAACTCCCTTGGGAACCTCCCAACTTCCCTCCTTCCACTCTGCTTAGACCCCTACTCTAGGAAGGGGGGAAAATGATCTGACAGGAAGGACTCAAGGAAAAAATCTAAGGCCAACTGGGAGAGAGTTCCACATGCAAAGCAGGCCCTAGTGTCACCAGTGTGTCTTCTGAAGGACAGTACACCCACTGCCACCCTCTTGGCAGATGATAAATCAGCCCTGCCAGGCTGGAGTCAAACATGCTGCCCTGATGGCACCATGGGTTGATCACAGAGCCCTGGGGAACTGGTCTTCTTCTGTCTACAACAGGACCCCCAGTTAATGACAAGGTCATTGAGAAGGCCGAATGGTATAATGTACAGCAAAGTGGTTTGCACATGTTAAATCTCCACACTCTAGCACCCTGAGATTAACTTCCTGCTTTGTCTGAAATGCAATTAATATTAGGGAAATTATAGTAACTGTTTTTTTTTCCCTTTTTGTGCACTAGAGAAGTAACATAAATGTCACTGGGAGGACAGCATGGCCTTCATGTTCTAAAAACTTATCGTATTAAGGATTTGGTTTATTTTTGGTTAAGCAGACATAAATGATATATATATTTTAAAGGTCTACATGGACTTCAAGGGCTGTCAAAGACATATTATATTTAATCCTAATACTAAGGGAAAGCACACTTATTTGTTGATTCATTCAGTCTTTCAGTAAATATTGAGTACTGCTCCGCACTGGAAATTGGCCTACTACTCTTAAATGACCTTCGCTTTTTATAATTTTTTAAAGTAGATCAAAAGCACCTTTTCAATTTTGTTAAACATAGATTTTGCAAGGAATCTATGTATCCAAACACACAGAGATCCCTGTTGTTCATAGGAAGGCATGGAGTTTAGTAAGCAACCATGCATCAGTGGAGACAGAACGTCCATACTTTATGAATGGATTAGTTTGTGAATGACCAGCCTGGGACAGGAAGACAGGGCAGTGGCCGCAGCTCCATCATTGACTTGATAGCCAGTGTTTTTCTTTGTCCAAAATCACCTAAATGATCCTACTTCCACGTTAAAGTAGAGAAATTTACCTTTGTGCCTGAGGACAGAGCAGAGATCATGGAAGAGAATGCTGCCAGCCATAAGGGAACTCCCCTGTCTGCCCACCTCAAGCCTGGGCAGACCCAGGGATGGCAGGACCACCTGTCATGAGCAACGCCTGATCCTGCTTCCATGGAAACTCACACCTGGTGAGACCTTGCTGTGGAGGCCAGGCCAGAGAATGGCAGAAGGTGGGTGGAGTTACCTGTACAATTCAGGCAGCTGTTGTCTCAAACCAAGATCAGGGAAACTCAGGTGATCTCCCCTCAGTGTCTTTCCCCAAAAGTTGAACTGAGAAATTGAGGAAAGGGGCAGGATATCTGAGATGTCCATGGAACTAGGGCCCTCCCCAAGGGTTCTGAAACACACTCAGTTGTGTGTGTTTCGGGTAGAAATCCCAGAGCCCTTAAACCACCTGGATTTCAGAGACCTTGACCTTGCACCATCCCCCTCCACCCTCCCTTCCCCATAAGTCTGACCATAACCCAGAACCATCCTCCTCCACCTCCTTGACCCTAAATGTGGGTCAGTTAAAGAAGCAAGGTTCTATGAACATATGAAAACAAGTATCCAATTTGTAGATTACCTGAGGATTGATAAAATATCCAAAAAGTCTTCCTGTGCCTTGAAGAAAGAAACCACTCACACACCAGTAATTCTAACATGACTAAAGCATGCTGTCATCTCTATTCCACACCCATGCACTACAAGGCCTGCCACCAAGGCTAAAGCAGTTTTTGAAAGAAAGACAATCTTTGAAGCCAAGGGAGTGCTTGTATTTAAGGTCAGCCTTGCTCACTCTGGGTGGGGCACTGGAGCAGGGGCTGCAGCAAATGGGTTGGCATGGCGGGGAGGAGAAAGGGGAGGCCCAGCAAACTGGGCTCAGCCTGTTCTGGGGTGGGAGCCCACCTCCTAAGATGGGGAATCACAGCCTCAGCTAAAGCCTTGGGCAGCTGGATGCCTATCTCATCTTGCAACTGTAGACTTTCTACGACTCTGCCAAACTCCAGGGGGAGGGATCCAGGCCAATCGTTAACTGAAGGATATGTAGCTCTGGTTTCAAGAGATTATCAGATAGCTCCAGGAATGCAGTCTGAAAGCAGAAGGGGGCTCAAACTTCTCACGTGATGTTGTTCCTGCTGCAGGCAGAGAATGCAAGCATGGCACGGAGGGGGACACACACAGGACCACCACCACCACCAGCAGCAGCCAGAAAGGCCTTGTCAAGCAACAGAAATATATCGCTCTGGGTATATATTCTTTGGCTTGCCAAGTCTGACGTCTAGCCAGCACCCCCAGCGCTGACTACTTGCATTCCTACCTTGCACCGGGGTGCCAGTTTCCTTTGGGTTTTGGTTGCAGACCTGCAGTTCCCAAGGCGCTCCATTCCACCACTCTGCTGAACAGAAACTCCTTTCTCAATGACACTGCCCACGGAGGGGGAGCTTAGCACCTTCCTATGCCCTGGGTTTCTCAGACACTCCCCACAGGCGGCAGAGGCTGTGCCCAGCCTGCTCTACCCCCAGGTGAATGTAGTGAGTGCTGCTTCTCCATAGCCGGGCAGTGGTTCCCCTTTTAAGGAAAAAGATCTTCCCTGGTTAAGAGCCAGTAAGTTGAAACATACTCAAAGCTTGGGAGAATCCAAGCACCCAGCAGTGGGGATGACAAACTTTAATTTTTGTTGTTAGTAGATGCGAAAGTGAGATTGGGAGTAGAGGGAGTGGGAGAGAAGGGTTGATCTTTGGCATCCTGCTGATCACATGGCCTGGCCCTCTTTGCAGGGACTACTGGGGAGTGTGGAGAACAGAGAAACCAAAGGGGCTCGAGTGCGGCCTTCACAGGGGCAGGCCAGACGTGCCCTCAGTCACCTGGACTCGCCATGTCGCCCTCACTACCCCCTGCCCTGAGAGCTCGGAGAGCTGATATCCCAATAATGCCTTTGTTCTCTGCAACACCTAACACTAGCAGCAATGTTTCTTAAAAAAAGAGGAAAGGAATCCAGTAAAGCAAGTGTTGGGAAAACTAAGAAAGTCGTGAAGAACACATACCACATACATAGAAAGGGCTACAATTTTACCATCTTTAAGTGAGAACATTTCACTTTCAATTAGGCCAATTTCAGGTACTGTTCAGCTTATGCCTTCTAAACAAGTCCAACACTCAAAACAATGCCTTATGAATGACCCAGTGCTGCAGGAGCCATACTCTTTTATTATGTGAATGACTTTGAAGGCCAAAATACTTTTTACCAGTTATGAATACTGCCAGAGCCCTGAAACCCGAATTGTGTGTCACACAAAGCCAGTTGTTCTCCTCTTTCTTGAAGAAATCACCAGCTTTTTGGCTCAAGAAATGAATGGGAGGAGCTGCTGTTTTAGAAATAAAATTTTCACCCGAGGTAGGATTTGAATGAGTCCAAATTTTTTGGCAGGTAATGTTTCTTTGAATATTTACAATATTAACCATGCTAACTGGCAATGTTAACAATTCTTGAGAAAATTCAAAATGAGGGGATTGCCTCTTGAAATGTACATTAGGGTGAAACCTCTGCTTACCTGGTTAAATGTTTTCTTTTCTTTGTACATTTCCCGGCTGCCTCTTCTTTTCAGGGAACTCTGAAACAGATCCAAATGACATTCTGTTACTGAGGGGCCACATTCAGGAGCCGGCACTAGGTGTACACCGTCCCCACTGGGAGGGGACATACTGGGTGGGGACACACACAATGGACAAAGGCTCTTTTTCTCACTGTCATCAAGAAAACTCTCAGAGTCAACATTTAAATGCAGTTGAAAAGCTTGGTGAGGTCTTTAAATTCTAATTATAGTATTTGGGGCATTCCTCAAAAAAAAAAAGGAGGATGATTTGGGCAATATGTAACAGGGGACAAGAAGAAGATAAAGGCAGGAAGTTTCAGAAATAAGTATGTAATATTTCTGGGGCTGCCTTAGTTTCCTAATTAGTTCTGTGTGGGTTAATATCAAAATTAATTCGTGTTTCCTGAGTGCCTATGGGTAAATGGACAAATAAAAAAGGGGTAAGAAGGGAGAGCAGGGTGACTCTTGTTTATGCAGAAACCTAATGTACAGTGCAACATTCTCTATGAACACCCCACTGCAATTCATGATTAAACCTACATCTTAAAGATCTTATAGAGGTCATGATTTTTCATATGTGAAGTGACCTTGGCTGTGTCCTTCAGTGGGTTGGGTCCCTGCCTAGTTTTATATGTATTACAGTGCACCTTTGCTTACTCTAGGTGAGAAATGAGTCTGAAATATAAGCACAATATAAATAAAATGGCCAAGAGATGTCTGAAATAGACTAACAGGGAACTGAGACAGTTCCTGCTAAAGTAAAGTATGAAGACAGAAAGAACAGCCTGGAAGAAGAGAGAAGCCTCCTAGGGGCAGACAAGGAACTGGAAACCTGAGAAGATTAATGTAATCCTGAGGCAAGTTAGAAGAGCGGCTTGGAAAGGTGAGGGAGGTGCGCTGACACCTCCTGAGGCCCCGGCAAGCCTGTGAGAGGGAAGAGCTTCTCCTGACAGCCGCCCCCACACCTGCCCTGACTGGGGCCCCAGCCTCGGTCCTCTCGGCCTCAGAGCCCTCCCTGCTTCCTTCCTTTACTGCAACCCACACACCAGCACAGCTGGGTAAGGAGGCTCTTCTGCAAGCCACGTACAGGCAGATCTGCTGTTGATTTACTCAGTTCTGCTTACATTTTGAGTGTCTCCCTCTCAGATAGCAAGGCCGTGACATTTATTGGATGACTTGTAGGGTTAAGAAATAAGTATAATTTCATCTACCTCTTAGCCTCAGGAGGCTGGGGACCTGGGGAAAAGAAGGTAACCGAGAGAAGGGATGAGGTTTCAGAATCAGCATGGAATGTGGGCACTCCCAGGGCAACCAGGGGGTGGGGGTGGAAGCTGGTCACTAAGGTCCCATTGCAGAAGCGGTTTTATTTCCTTTAGCCTTTTCAGTGAAAGCAGGTCAAGCTACAAGGAGAACTGGTCTCCTTCAACAGGTTACGTTAAGCCTGTCTTAAGAAAGACTTGAGTTTCTCCACCTGTATGAAGTAGGTTTTTCCAAGATTCTTCATGGTGCAGTAAAGGAATTTCTTTGATTCGAATTATCAGAGTGAGATGAACACTTCTCATGATTCATTATAGAGAAGACTTACAATAAAAAAGTGGGGAGACAGGCTGTTCCCAAGGTTTCAACCTCAGGGACTGAATTCTGAGACCCTGGTAGCAATCCAGGCCTGCAGTGGCCTGCCTCGTGTGAGCCACCCACACTGCATGTCATTCTCCCAGTGGACAGAAAACAGACTGCACGTGCTGAAAGAACACTATCTAGAAGTGAGACAAAAGCCAGACGTGTCTGAAAATCTGTGCAGCATCACAGGTCGCTGCTTTGGTGCTGGAGGAAGGAGCACATTCTGGGGGAGCTCTCCCGCTGGGTGGGGGCCCGTGGGGAGCCTGTGTACAGATTCCTCCCACTACCTGATGGTCTCTGCCTTGCTGGGCCCTGAGTACAACTGTCTCCAAGTCCAGTGAACCTTTAGCAAGTCATGGAACAGGCAGGAGGTCTCGGGACCCCCAAAACAGATCCCAGTCACAATGGCAGCTACAATGAAAATCACTTCAAGGATTAAAGTTATCCAAAAATTTACAGGACCCATGTGAAAGCAACCATAAACTGTTGTGATGGGCATAAAGGAATGCTTGATGTTGTTGATGACAAATGTGTTGTCAAGCCATCATATTTCTCCCACGTCATTTAGTAGGTATGATGTCACTTTAGCCCAAGTCTTCTCTCTTTCCCCCATGTGTACGTAATGTATATTATAATGTAATATATGTACATACACAAAAAGTATTATTTGTGTGTGTGAGTATACATACTTTTTGTGTATCTGTGAAGGAGGTAAGAGGATAGAAGGCCTTGCCTACACTTAATTTGTACCTCGAGCAGAGTGGAGCAGGAGTAATGAACCATATGACCTGCAGAGCCTGAAATACTTGCTATCTGGCCCTTTTCAGAAAGTTTGCAGACCTCTGATCTAGAAAAATATATTGGCAAAACCAGCCAAGAACACTTTGAAAAAGAAGAATAATAAAAGTAATTTTGTACTATTAGATATAGAAGTAACAATATACTTGTTTAGTGCTGGTACAAGAACAGACAGATCAGTGGGACAAAACAGAAAGCTCAGAATTAGATTCAAAAGTGTATGAGATTTTAACAGTTGAAATAGGTAGTATCCCTACTGCACTCCACACTCCATCCTGCTGAGAGTCTAGTCCAGGATGGAGTGCTGAGCACATTAGGGATACTAGCCAAGGAACCCTGGGTGTAGGATGCTTTGTATGAGTGTCACTCATGACCAGTTCATTCTTCTGGATGACTCGGAGATCCAGTGGCATCTCTTTCAAGAAACAATTAAAGGAAAGGAGGAAATATAGACCACCAAATAAACTGAACCCAGAGGGCAGGACTTGCCTGCAGACTCATTCCCTTCTTTCTCTTTAGTGTGGCCAAATGCCAGCAAATCAATTCTGGATTTCTATTGAAATGGAAAAAAATTGAATTTGTGAATCCAAACTGAATCTAAGGCTGATGCATTTGCTGAGTACTGAAAATGATTAAATGAAACATGAAGTTAGGCAATTAGATTGCATGTCAGTTCTTAATGTTTCCTATTTTAAGTCAGCCAGTTTCTACCAAGCAATTTCAGAAAAACCAACAAGCTCTGTTGCTAAAGTGTTTCGGAGACAGACTTTAGGCTTAAAATTTGGATTGGTAATAAAAGGAAACAAAAACTAGGATGCTGCAAATTATGACTCAGTATGGGAAAGAGGATACAGCCGTAAGCAGATGACTTCCAGAATTCTTACAGGTTCTTATTATTTAGAAAATGGCTTGGGAATTGGGGGCTGATGTACAGCACACATAGTTATAAAATCAGAATAAGAAAATGAAGGTGCTTAGATCTTCTTTTTACTTTTAGGAGGAAGTTATCAAGATTCTCTCACCCCTATTAAAATTCTCATTTAAGTGTTATGAGATGTGAAGGTTAAGAACTACAGTTGACCTGGGTTTGAACTGTGTGTGTCCACTTACACATGGATTTTTTCAATAAATATATTAGAAAAATATTTGGAGAGTTGCAATAATTTGAAAAAACATTTTCCTTTCTCTAGCTTACTTCACTGTAAGAATACAGTATATAATATATGGACATACAAAATACGTGTTGATTGACTACTTAAACTATCAGTGAGGCTCTGGTCAACAGTAGTTAACTAAGTAGTTAAGTTTTGGGAGAGTCAAAATTTATATGTGGATTTTTGACTGTGTAGAGGGTCAGTGCCCCAAGCCCCTGTGTTGTTGAAGGGTCACCTGTACTAGCTTCTTTACCTAGAAGCACCAGGTCCTGGCTGAAAGACAACTCCTTTTCTTCCCCTCCTCTCCATTCTCCCCTTAAACACTCTTGGGGAGATTGGTTCCCTTCATGCCCCAAAAGTTGCACTCTGCTAGCAGAAGTCAGCTGTGCCACTAGACCCAACAAACATAACCTGCCTTGGATTTCGTAAAAAACCCCGAAGACCATATGGGAAGGAAACCCTTTCTCCCTGGCCCTGTTTGGGAAAATAATGATGATATTAACAACTACCATTTGTTGGACATTTACTCATACCAGGCACAATGCTAAACTCTTTCTTTACACATCTAACCTAATTCCCACGAGGGCCCTGAGAGACACTGATACTACTATCAGTGATTAACAAACAAGAGAACACAGTCAGAAGTTAGGCAAAGTTTCCAGGTCCCCCAGGTTTGGAGATCGGGCTCCAGCCTGACCCTGACCCACACCCTCACTGATAGTCACAGTGCTCCAACCTTGCAAGCCGTCTTCCAGGCTTCTGGCAGCCCCACCTTCCAGTCTGGGCTCTTTTTCTTTTTGTTTTCTTGAGGTTTCTGAGCCCCAAATTGCTGAGTTTTCTCACCCAAAGAATCTCTCTTTTCTTTAGCACAAAGAACTATTACAAGAACGGTTGCAAACTCCTTCACTCATGAGGTACCTCATGGCCCTGAAACATTTGTTGGCATTTTTGATGATTTCTGAAAAGGACCTAAGGCTGCAGACAGAAGTCCTTATTTGGAAAAGACAGAAAACTTATCAGAGGACAAAATGCCACAGAATAAATAAGGAGAAGAGGAGATTATATTGAAACACTTTGGCCACAGAAAGGTACAGCCGTAGAAGTCAGAGCTGGTTTGAGATCCCAGCAGCCACGATAAGACGGGACCAGGAGGGCAAGGCCCAGACACTAGCCATACTGTCCAGGCTGTGAGGCCCACCTGGGGTGGACAGAGACCACTGCACACCCAGCCTATCAAATGCCACTTTCTCCTGGGAATTGAACACAGTGACAGAGATGACAGAGTGCTTCATGTGCACATTTGGGGAACACGGCACATACTGGCTTTGCAATAGGGGCTGGTTATTCATCTTAAGCCTTAGGGACATATGTCTTAAGGCTTAGTTGTTGGGAAATTGCTGGCTAAAACGTACAACAACACAGTTGTCTCAACGAAAAATCACAAAATAAACTAAACTGAAGATGATTAAGTCAAACTGTAAATTATCATTAATATGCAAAAACAAAATGGAAAGTCATCACCATCATAAGACCAAAACGATGACTGCATGAAAAACAAAGTGTTCTTCCCCAAAATTGTAGTGATCCCACATCTCAATAGGCACATACATGTAGGCACTTAGCAACTCTGTGAAATACTGAACCAGAATCCACATTCCAGAAGCCTCTACTGACTCCTTAGTAGGTGACCAATCCGTGGCCCATGGGTATTCATCAAAGATGAAGATCTATAGAGATGTATGCCATTTGCCTGTCAGGACTGAAGATAAGGTTTGTATCTTTTTAAAAATAATCTGTTCCTGGCTCTCACTGGTCTACTAGAAAGAAATATATTGCTCCATCAAGAGCAAATTATTCCTTAGTATAATGAAATAATAAAAAAGAGTTAGAAGTACTTTAAAAAACAAAACAAAATAATACAAATAAATGATATATTAAGATGCTGCCCTCTTTACAGAGAAAATTCACCACTCATTTTTCTCAGACACGTAACATGAGAAAATATTTAGTACTTAGTTTGGCTTTCAAACAAAAGAACATATAGAAAAGTTCTGAATTACTTGTGATGCTATTCCATAATAATCTGCCATCACACCCTTGGACATTTTAATTTGAATTTGAGTATTGTTCTAAATAATAAAGTGTATTATTATACATTAAAATTTGCATACACACTTGTCAAAACTCAGTGAGTGTAAACTTAAGATCTGTGGTATATGTAAATTAACTAAAAAATTTTAAGCAAAAATTAAGGTCTAATTAATATAGAGAAAAGTGAATTGCTGTCTACAGTTTATTTCCAAATGTGTCAAAAAATTACAGGGGTTAAGAGATCAGTAGATGGATAGATAAACAGATGTGGAAATCAGGTATAGTAAACTATTAATGTAGAATGTAGGTGGTGAGTTTGTGGGTGCTCACTATAAAATTCTTTAAGCTTTAGTATATGTTTGAAAATTTTCACAATGTTGGAAACAAAAACATCCTGCATATGTATTTCCAATTTCACAACAAACAGTTAATATAATATTGTATAACCATTAAAAATTGTGAATACTAAAATTTTTTTATGACATGGGAAATTTTTCATAAAATGCCAATCTTTGAAATGCAGGTAAAAAAACATAAATTTACTATAATCTCATCAAGATGAAATATTTTTGTTTTTGAAATGTTTGCAGCAATATAGCACAATGCCAAAAGTCCTTATCCATGGGCAGTAGAATTGTAGGTGATTCATGTTTCTCTTGATAGATTTTTTACACTTCTCTGAACTAGTCAAATTAGTATGTTATTCTTTCAAATCAAAAAAGATGTTATACTTTAAGGACAATAGAATTGAGCCATAATGCAAATACCTCCACCAAACCTAATACATTGTCTTTACCTGGCCTCCCAGGGAAGCAATGAGGAAGACGGATGGACTGTGAGCCCCTCAAGTGAGACAGAAATTAAGCTGGAGGATTAGCCCTGGGGCAGGATTAGTTATGTGCTGCCCGGGATCATTGAATACATCCATGCATAGAGGACAAAGAAGGGCCTAATGAACATTTGGGGACTGCAAATGGCTCTGAGGTTCTAATCGCCTTCCAGGCTGATGGCTTCTGCTCAGATAGGCTCTCCCACCAGGCAGAGGCCTACTTGCTGACCTGTGACTGCTGAGGAGCCCTGCTTTCTGGGGCCACGGCTTGGCTCCATTAATTATCCACCAAAAGGCTCCAACTCACAAAAGTGTCCCTCCCTAGCATCCTGCATAAAGACATTACTGTCCGTTGCTAAATCTTCAGCAATTCTCATTGGATTCCCACCTCCAACATCAGCATACACTCTAGGTAAGGAATGTACGGAGCTTTCCCCTGATTCGATTCCACGAAACTTACAGAGCAAAAGCTCTCTCTATTCTCCATTTGCCTCCACCACTGTTCGGGGAAATGCAGATGATTCAGTTAGGCAAGACTTATAACTGAGCTGCTGGGCAAGGGGCAGGATGTGACTCGCTCTGGCAGCATGAGAAACCCCTTAGAGGCCCAAGAGCTGTCTGGACGCGGAGAAGGGCAGAGCAGCCCAGCCTCATGAGGCAGGCCAGCCAGGGAGCACTGGCAAATAAGCAAGCTTGCAGGAGAATGTAACCTGGGAGCAGAAGAGCATCTGGCAGAAACCAAACTGCCCGGGGCAAGGGCCGGGCACTGTGCACTGGGCCTGCCCTGCTCAACCAGGCCCGGAGCTTGGAGCAGGGCTGGGCCAGGAGCTGGCGTTCTGTTGGAAGAAGAACAGCCCTGGGTTCAGGTGATTAAAAGCAAGGGAGCTAGTCTTACCATCTGTGGTGCTGCCTTCTATTGTGAACAGTAAGAAGCTTGATCCCCAAACCAGGCATATTTCTGCTATAATATTATATTGTTGAGGCAGCATATCCCAGACGGTGTCTAAAACCACAATCGGCTGCCAGGCCCGGGGTCTCCATGGCAGCCCCACAAGAGCTACGACAGAGCAGCTGCCGTAAGAGCTGCAGAAGGACGTGCTGAGTGCAAGTCCCCACTCAGCCACCAGACCCAGGGTCCTGACGCTGATGTACCCCAGCGCCAGAGAAGTTTCCTCAGCAGTCCTGCAGCATGGTCCCTGACCCATGAGAGCTGCTCCTCCTCCCTGAAGAGCTCCATAGCTCATGCCTTGCTGAGGATGGAGCATCAAGCATGGGGTTCACAGGACGTTGGGAATGATGAAGGTGGTCCTGTTAGGCATCACTCCACGGTGTGGCCCTGAGCATGCTTTTCTAGTGTGTGGGACCTGCTTCGTGCTGCTATAACCACGTCTAGTTTTTCATCTTCTGACACCAAATCAATCACCAGTTTCTCACATAAAGCGTGGCCTTAGAAAATCCAGATGCTGTTAGATCTTTAGGTGCAAGCTATAATTTGGACGACCTCCTCTAGGTATAGAAGACGTGAGTGTTCTTTATTCAGACTCACAAAAGCATTTCATTAGGCTGACTCCTCCCTGGGCTGCATGTAAATCATTTCCGCAATCAAGCTGGAGTCAAATGGTTCCTGAGAGGAAAGGGGCTTAATCAGGAAGTACTGTCTGACTGCACGCTTCCATCCTGCTTCCTTCTGGATGCAGCTTCCGCAGCCATTCCCCACTGGCATAGATTGCTCATCTCCGACAGGCCTGCATGCTTTCTTTGGAGCCATTGCTTGTCTAAGGATGAAAGCAGCAGATGCCCCAGGTCCTTAGATTTAGAGTCTCTGACTCTATTTCCACTCAAAGTGAGGTTTTTCCTAGAGGGACTGAGGAGGACAGGATATCACACACGCCTGCAGCATCTAGCCATTTATTTGCATTTTCCAGGATGGACACAAGGAATCATGGACCCTCTCACTTCCCAGGAGTAAACTGAGGCTTGCAGAGTTACCAACTGATGCATACAAGAATATGCAGGGAGGAAGTGGCACATCACTTCGGGGTGCTCTGCTCGACTAACCGACAGATGCTGCTGAAGCATCATGGAGGCCCGATAGCTCTTTATCAGTCAGGTATCTGTTCTGTCATCTCTCACCCTCAGGTTCACCAGAGAGCATCCCTGCCTTTAGTATGGCCATACAAGTTTCCATCCTTATTGTGCCTGCAACCCTTCCACAGGTTTCCAGAAGGAGAGACAGCAGCCAGGGGCCGGCCCCCTGCTCTCACCTCCCCTGCTCCCACCTCCATCAAGCATGTGTGCTTGGCCACCACTGCATATATTTACTTGGGGATGCAAATGCTTCAGAAAATGACCTGGTGTTCAGAGAAAGTCCTTTGGAGGTTTAAGTAGCAAATAGCCTGCAAGCAGGAAAATGCCAGTTGAAATCCCCAGCAGATGTTCACTGACTTTTCCTGCTTGCCACACAGCTCCTACTCCCAAGTGGTCTGGTCACATATCTCTGAACTCCACCATTTTGCTTTGACCCTTCTCTTAGGCATTTTATTTCTTCTCTGTTTATTGCCTGGAGCACTGGGGCCTGAGATCTCTCAGAGTTGAATGTGTAATTTCAACTGCTTTTTAGAAGTTTTCATAGTATGGTTTTAAAGAAACTTTGAAAATTCAAATAACTTTTTTTTTCACTAAATAATAAACTTTATTCCAATATTGGCCCAACATCTTCATACATGTTTCAGTTTTTCAGCTTGTGAAAGCATGCACATTATGTGTTTAAAAGGGGAAGGTGAATTCAGAACATGGGCATTCATATCCCAGTCCAGACATATTACTCACTGCCTGTGACCTTGGGTTAGTTTCCTGGGTTAATTTCTTATATAAAAGTGGTAAAAATATTAATATCTACTTTAAATAAAGGGTTCTTGTAAGGACTAAATGAGGTAGTATGCTTAATAGGTAAAAGCCAAAAAAGCAAATGATAGCCTGCTAAAAATATGACTCTTTTCTTGGTTAATATTTTCAAATGCTAACTTTTTTTTTTTGCAAAGTAGTAAGAGCAATTTTTAATCACTTCAGCTTCCTTCTTTCTCCAGGACAAAAACCAATGTTCATAAACTGTCCTTTTTCACTCTGCATGGGAAATGTATATTTGGAGTATAAACTTTTTCATCTATGTGGTTTCTATATAGTCTGTTTTTGCACATGAAATGGAGTTTGGATAACTTAGAACTTTAAATTCCTACCACGGGTCACATAAAATCTGCCCTGGAAATACCTTACTGTTGTTGGTGAATAATTTGCAGAAGAAATTTTAGCTTAACAAAAAGAATACTCTCTCACATTGAATATTATTTCTGTCATTTCAGGGAGGTAAGCAGGTCAGATTTTCTACAATCTAATTAAGTATGCCAAGAGCCAATGGCAGAAATGCCTTCACACACCATGTTGAGGGTGAGTCAGACTAGCAGGAGGAGAGGCATGCGGCCTCACTATCCCCACCAGGTCCTCATTTTCAAGGAGGGGCACTTCCTGTGACCGCAGGCTTTTTCCTCAAAGTATTAACAAAAAGTGAACAATATGGTTGAGAGAGATTGGCTTAACTGAAGAGTAAGTAAAAGCATGAGACAGGGGAAAGGGAAATAAAGAGAATAAAGATTATAAACCCTCTTCCACGGCAGCCTGTGTTTGGCTTGAGGTGGAGGCTGGGATGGCCCTAGAGGGCAAAATGGACCTGCTGGAAGGGCTCTGTCAGAGCATAAGCCAGATGTGCAAAGACAGAAATCTCTGGAAAGAAACCAACATTCAGTGGGGAAAGAAAATGAGTGAAGAGTTAAATTACATACTTCTTTGGCTCTTACGACTGCTGCCTGCCTGGGCTGTGCTGGCCCTCCCACAGTGTGGTCTTCCCTTGGACATCATTTTCCTCCTTCTTTATTTCTACCCCCCTGATAATCTCCGGATTTCAGTTCTGTTTCCTTCCACACAACTGAAAACGGACATAAGGTCACAAAGTCTCCACCGATCTGGGCCGATACACTCTGTTGTGAATTAGGAGACTGAATGGGCTCAACTGTGAATTAACATTCTAGGGGGGAGATGTTCTTTGTGCCCTTAGGTTATTCAGGCTATAGAATGTAAAGAAGATTCTAACCACCACAAAATGATTAAGAATGAAATTGATGAAGAGGAGAAAGTAAACACAGAACTGAAAGGTAAAACAGGGGAAGGAGTCATGCTGAGACAGGCAGGCAGGGATGCATCCTTCCAGGCCCAAGTAGGCGCAGCTGCTGGGGACTGCATGCTATGTGCCTCCCACCCATTTCTCTCACTTGTCTCCTACTTCTCACCTCTCAGATCTGGTGTGTCTAGTACCCACACAGAGAGGGTCCCCACTTGTTATTACCCTTCTTGCCGCCCACTCTGCCCCACCTGCAGACACCTTCCCATCCCTTGGTTTCAGCTGCCATTGATAGTGCTTCCATCTCCATCCCTGGGTTGGCGTTGTGCGGTTCCTGGCATCCCTCTCCTCTGTATTAAGAATAGAAGCCATCACCTCCTCTGCTCTTACTCCACATTGGTAATGCATCCATTGCACATAATCTTTGTACCTGTCCTTCCCTCTTGCAGCCAAGGGAAGACTTGATCACCTTTGACCATTCTGTTGGAAGCCTCCTTGGTGGTGAGGCCCCTTTTCAGTCAATGCTGAACTAGTCAGTGAAGTTTTCTTTGGGTGGTGGTTGGGGGTGAGCACCGTGGCATCTCCATCTTGTTTACATGTCACTTGTGCCTTTGCCAGGGAACTGCCAATGGCTGACGGACCATGTGTTTTGTGTTTGCAGTGTCTCCAGGCACATGGTCAACTTTAACTACAGAGATTGCACAACTCAGTGGCAGGAGCTGGTGTTCATGACTGCAAGCAGATGCCACTCATCAATGTGCCCTTACACCTTCTCTCCAAAAATCTCAACCTGCAGAAAGATACCTTTTTAAAACACGAATTATCGGAGACTCAAATAGATACTTGCACAATAATGTTCATTACATCATTACTCACAATAGTCAAAAGGTGGCAACAATCAATGGGTAAACAAAACATGGTATATGCACACAATGGAATATTATTCTGCCATAAAAACAAATTCTGATACATTGATGAACCTTAAAAGCATTATGCTAGATTAACTAAGCCAGACAAAAAAAGGACAAATATTGTATCATTCTGCTTATAGGAGATGACTAGTTTGGGCAAATTCATAGAGACAGAAAATAGAACAGAGTTGCTGGGGGCTGGGGGATGGGAGAGGAAGGGGAGTGAGGATTACTATTTAATGGATACAGATTTTGTTGGGATGATGGAAAAGTTCTGGAAATAGACAGTGGTGATCAGGGCACAACACTGTGAATGTATCTGATGTACAGATGTATCTGAATGTATCTAATCATATACTTAAAAGGATTAAAATGGTTATTTTATGTTATATATATTTCACTACAATAAAAAAACCTACTTATATGTAAAATAGTCTGTTATATTTTGGGTGTCACTATAAGATCCCGTGATTTATTTCACTTTCCATGTGTATGATACTATACATTTTTCTCTCCTTTTATGGCTAAGAAGCTAAGATTAGCTAGCACTGTTTTTAATCTGTAAAATACACATTCGGGTGGATTCAAATAATTTATAAATATTTTGAAAGCGGCTTTTAAACAGTGACCAAAGCTTTAGTTTTAAGTTTTTTTCCTCCAAAGGCCTTCCATTTTTTTAAACAATAACACACATTTTTAAATTTTATTTTATTCTGCCTCTAAAGGTAGTTTCTCCTGTATTGATGTTTAAGTCAGTATATTTTAACCAGGTCTTATATGCATTTTCTCCATAAGTATATAACTTCTTTCAGTGATCATAACTTACTTGTGAAAAACACTTCTACAGTTTACCAGAAAATACTAGTGGGAGAAATTCTGACTTTTTCAGAGAGGTATAAGATCTTAACATTTGTTGGAAGCAATGCAAGAGTACCTTCTACAATATTTTATATCTGCCTTTTGTATACACCCACACAAATACATTGCTTCTTATGGAAATATGGAAAGAATGAATGAAAAGAGAAGTTGGAAAGAGTGGAGGGATGGCAAGAGGGAAGTAAAACAGGAAAAGCTCCAAGCACTCCATTCTATCCCTGGACATTCTCTAGCTGACCATCATCCCTCACCTTCATGTCAACTGAGAAGACCCTGACAGTTGCTTGCTGATGGGTTAGTGGGGTGATAAGATAATCCACCCCCAAAGGACTGTCATCATGCACATCAAGTAAGTCACCAGCACATTGTATGTATTTTGTATCTAGCAACTTGTTGCGTCATAACCACTACCCCATATTCAAGCTCTCTTTTGCCCCCAAAACCTCTGCAAAGCACAGGTGCAGAGGAAGTGAGGTACCCAGGTATCCACCAGTACAGGCAGGATTTGAACCCAGTCCCCTCCTTGGACTGAGCCGCTCCACATAACTGTGCTGTTCTGCTGAGGGAGCTTGGGGGAAACAGGTCAGAGCCTCTGGTGGGCTGGTGGTCTCTATGCCCACTGCTCTCATGTTCCAGGGAGACCATGAGGTTGGCCCATGTCCCAGGGGAGCATGCAGCAAGGAACAGTGCTGACATTTTGGGGGCCCCAAAGGGGACAGAAGGGGGCTAGGCATTCCTTGTCCAGCTAGAGTGGCCTCACCTTCATAATGGGAGGAAGGACTTTACTTTACCAGGTAGTGGGATGGGGCAGACCCATCCTGCGAGTCTCCGAGCCTTGTGAGAGTGAGACCCCGGGGACCCTGCAGAAATCTGGAATCCCAAACAACACAGTGTTCTCTCAGTCAGGACACCCACACTCCCGATGCCTCTCCCACACTACCCTCTTCACACTTGGGGACCCTGGAGATCTGTGTCTAGGGTTTTCTGGGTTACTGGTAGGCCCAGAAAAGCCCATTATGGTAACACTTTGTCATTTACAAACATTACATTATTTCCTAGAACTTTATATGCTAATTACATGCTTCTCTAAAAATCCTGGGCTTGAGAGAATAACCTCCTTTTAATAAGAGTTCCATCATGCTGTTCTGCTTTTTAAACATCTTTTCTTCACAGAGATTGCTTACACATTGTGACAAAAGAGAATCTCTTCAACTGCCCCTTTAGAAGGGTCTCAGAAGGTCCTTGGAGGGACACAGTCCCACAGTGAGTGAAGAACCAGAGCAGGAGGCCTTTCTCCTGTGTGCTTGAGAGGCAGGGAAGGAACCATGAGCAATCCTTCAGCCTCAAGGAGTCACTTGTTCAGGCAGGTTTTGACATCAACAATATTCTCTCAGAATGCCTCCTGAGAAATTCTCTGCACAGCTGGCGAGTGAGGATGGATGAAAAGCACTGAGCTCCAAGAAGAATCTTGGAAACCCGGCACAATTTTTTTCTGCCTTGAGAAACAGCAGTCACTTGTAAACCTGAAGCCACACACAGATGCACTTTACAGAAAGGCACGCTGAGCAGCCTGTCAGACATACCCACAAGTTTAAAAGCCCTCTGCTGTGTGTGATCTGCTACTTAAGCCTTTCCATTCAAAGGCAATTTTCTTCCAAAAGTGATCCCAGTGCAGAACTGCACAACAGTAACACCCTTCCAACACACTCCCCATTTCCCCTTTCACCCTTCTATCTACCAATATCCTGGACTGATATTCTGGAGGAGGTATTTTGACCATTGTTTTACTGTCTGCAGAAGGTGGGAAAGGAGGAGGACTCTGAGAGAACTCTGCAGTATTTGTCTATTCATCTCTACTTTGAAAATCTTGCATCTGGTGTCCTGGGGCATCAGCACAATTTGCAAAAACAGAGTTTGTTTCTTGTGCCACTTATTGGCTAGCTATTGTCTGATCACAAACGCCTGATAACCAAGAATTTGCCATTCATTGACGCTCCCTGGCTCTTGAGAGATGCAAGAGTACCTAACTATGTATAAGAATGAACAGTTTTCAAGATGTCAACAGCACAAAGTACCACCACCACAGCTCATGTAAGACCAGACTTCCATACGCTTATCAAGTTATTAGAGCTTAACTAGCATCTGAGCACAAAAGTGCTAAGATCATTGTTGATCAGATTAATCAACCTGAAAATTTTATCCACTATCTTTATCCCAAATCCTACGTATTAAGGAAAATGTAGGTGATGAGCACCACAGATCTAGAGAAGAAAACATCACATAAAATTATCTCCACCCAGGAAATGTGAAATGAGCCGCAATTAGGTAAGTGGAGAAACCTCTCCAGTGTTGCCTGATGTAACTCGTGAGGGAAGGGTTAGCAGAGTGGACACTACCATCTAGGTTATGAGTCTTTATTAGAAACACTTCCTTTTTTATGAGTCTTTATTAGAAACACTTCCTTTTTTATGAGTCTTTATTAGAAACACTTCCTTTTAGCTTGGATAAAAAGCTGACAATCCAGTCTTTAAAACCTTGCTTAGCCAGATAGTTAAAAAAACAGATAAAGGAAGAGTACCTGTATCGAAAGACTGTGCACATTTTATTAATCATACCAACAGCAACAAAGGAAGACAATGGCAGTTTTTAATACAGTAAAAACATATTGCTTTTAAAGAACTGTGAAACTTTATCAGGCCACCTTTATTAGAAGACAATATTCCACTGTTATATCGTGATGTATAAGAAGCAATATGCATTTAGCCTTCATTGCCATTTGTTCTGGCACAGAGCTCCTAAGATCCTCGGGAGTTCCTAAGTGGTAGCGCCAGTAAAGGAGTCTTGATATTCATAATAAACCTACCAACCACCCCAGCGTTTATGTTAATATGGTGACGAGGAGAGCGTCTCAGGACAGGGGCTGGTTGCCCGAGGAACCATCCACGTGGCTGGAGGGCTGGCGCTTCCAGTGGCCCCAGCCCCACGCGGGGAGGGAGAGGAGCCGGAGACTGAGTTCAATCACCAGACCGGTGACTTAATCAATCATGTCTATGTAATGAACGTCCATAAAACCCCAGAAAGAGGGAGTTTGGAGAGCCTCTGGGTCAGTGAACACATGGAAAAGAGTGGAAAAGAGGGAAGAGTGTGGCCTGCTTACAAAGCACGGAAGCCCCGCCCCTGCCCTGTGCTTTGCCCCCTGCCTCTCTTCGCTCTGGCTGCTCCTGGGCGATATCCTTTTATAATAAACCAGTGGTCTAGTAAGTAAAATGTTTCTCTGAGTTCTGTGGGTTGCTGTAGGAAATTAATCACACCTGACGAGGGGGTCGCGGAAACCCCTGATCGCTAGCCAGTTGGTCAAAAGCGCAGGTGACAACCTGGGCTTGTGATCGGTGTCCGAAGTGGGGGGGTGAAGGGGGGGCCAGGACTGAGCCCTTCCCCCGGAGATCTGATGCTAACTCCAGGTGAACAGTCAAAAGTTGAGTTAATTACTTGGTAGTGTAATAGAAAAACATGGAATTGGTATCAGAATCAGGTCCTCATTAACCATTTCAAAAATGCAAGTGACCTCCTTTTTCTCCAACTCCAAACATTCCTTTGTGTTTTGCCACGGTTGTGCGTCCACTGCAAACGTGGTTGGAATGCGGAGGCACCACTCCATCCTGTACAGAGCCTGGCCGTTGTGGCTTCCAAGGGCTTTCACATCATTGACCAATCTTTCACCGGCGCTAATATTTGCACTTCACCTGTTCACAGGTCTCCCTGCTCCCTGGCCTCTCAGTGTTGTTACTGACCTGTATTTCCTGTGAATCCCCTGCTACAAAGTCTCCAGGAGGCTTCTTGGTCACTGAGGGATGCCTCTTTAGTTCCTACAATGACTGCTGATCGGACATCTTCAGGAAAAGATGGATTCCACATAAGATTTCCAGGGAAAACTTTCCCCTGTCCAAGCTAAAACTTAAGACAACATAATGGATTTAACTATTACAGATGTCTAAGAGGTTCTAGACCCCTGGAAGCTTGGAACCTAGCAGGAGAGAATGGTGGTGGCTCACAGGACTCAATCATGGGAAAGCCAGTATTTCTAATTCCCAGTTACTCTTTTAAAAAATTAATTGTGCTTATCCCTACCTTGTCAAAAGGAACTTTAAGAATACAGGCCAGGTACCCTCATCTGGGGCCCCATTACCATGTCTGGGGACTCTGCTGTGGGCTCTCTGGCAGACTGTCCCCTGGGGACAATGCTTTCCCTTCAGCATCACCAGGGTGGCCACGGAGCCTGTCCTTTTCCCTGCTTAAAACTGACCCTGCTGGTGTCCAGTCAATTAGGTGCTGACATACTTGATGACCAGCTGTTGGAAGTAGTAAAAATCCAACTAATATCAGAGACTAGGGCTCAAAGCGGTGACTTCGTCCATTAAGTGCATTGCTTGGCATTCATGACAGCATCTCTGGGGCTTGGGAGCCATTTTTTAAGTACTCTGGGGTTTGTGACCATGTTCCAGAAGTTTAAGCTGACAATATCTGAATTCTAGAAAAAGACATACTGTCACCTTTCATACTTTATCTTGTCTTCTTCACTCCACTGTATTATCTCTAAATTTTCATTTTCTCCCAAAAAGTTCGCCCTTATTATTCAATATTCCTGGAACTCTGAGAACTTACCTTTAAAATATACAATTCTTTTTCATGACTAGCTAGGGCTGTAATCTTGACAATGTGACAAGGGACAGAAGTCACCAAATTGCCTTACAACCTCCAGAAAGTCCAGTAACCCTAGAGAAGGGACCTCAGCACTCAGGTGCTGCAGCTGAAGCACTGTACTCAAAGGGCAGAGCCTTCAGCCTTCACTCCATGCCTGGTGACCCTAATTTTGAACACAAGTCTAACAAAATAAGTGATAATGATATTAAAACATATTTTTGTGATGTTTTACAACCTGCTGTATAACCTCCCTATTGAGCTCTGCTTTACCCAACTCCCTGTGAGCAAACTTTGAGTGCATTCCACAGGACTGTCTTTGCTCACAGAGGGGATGCTTTGCCTTTCAAAGGTGACTTAGACATTAAAAATAGTCATGACCCATTACAAAATAGGTCAGGTTATTGGGGGCCCTGGAGAGATGTCCTGGAACTCTCAGATGCTACACTGGCTTCAGGAGGACTTTCTGGGACAGACCAGGTGCTGGGGAAAATAAGAAGAATGTGAGGTGCCTTCCAAGTGCTCTTGGTAGGAATGAAGACTTCTCGAGTGCTCACACTCCTTCATAAAGAGTAACAACAGCACATGCTACAAATAGCAGGTAAAGAGAATTACCTCGCCACCACCTACCACTTACTACATTAGAGCTTGATGAGGGTAGGTGATCAAGGACTAAATGCCAGGATTTGTGTGCTGGCATGGTAATTTTCATCTCAAATAAATTCTGGCTTACAAACAACAGCATCACCAAAAACCAAAAATCCAAAAAGAACGACCTTGGCAGCAGAAGTTCCCAAGTCCCAGATGCTGCACTGTCACTTGTTGTGTGATGTCAGGCAAGTCCCTTGGTGTCCTGATCCACATCCTCCCACAGGCAGACCAGTCAGAACTCAGCTATAGCGTGGAGGTCAGCAGTGAGATACTGGCATGGAAGCACTCGGTACTCAAACATGCGATATCGTCACACAGCTGTCCAATGTAAAAGTCACCTAGGGAATCTAATATTTTCAATGATTTCAAGTTAAGTGTCCCTCCCCCAAAATCTGACAGAAGCCAACATGAACTGGCAAAGCTAAGCAGCCAGTCACTCACACACTGTCATGTGAAAAGGATCAGAGTCAAGGGAGCATTGCAGAGACATTTTTAGGGGAACTCCATCTGAAAAGTATTTTGTTCCTAACAAAAACCTGAAGAAGTAAACCCTTCCACCACTATTACTTTTACACTTCACACATCAGAAAGACAGAGGAATGGAGAGCAAGGGAACAACAAGCATAGATCATTGGGTTGGGAGAAGGAATATCAGGTAGCAGGCATTTTGCAGAGATGCATGCTTTTGAACTTCAGCTATTAGAAACTGGGGTCGCTATGGCTATGGGAATACAAACCAACTAAAATATATGTGACCGAGGAGATTCATAAGATGGTGACATGCGTAAGGTGGTGGAAATCT
Organism: Manis pentadactyla; assembly: GCF_030020395.1. NCBI lineage: Eukaryota > Metazoa > Chordata > Mammalia > Pholidota > Manidae > Manis > Manis pentadactyla. Next base: position 110,444,403 of record NC_080024.1, read on the forward strand.
CCTCCCAAAACCACATACATTTTGAAAATACAGCAAATACAACTATTCCCAAGGGATGACCAGAAGATATAGTACATGAACCAGGTTACATCTATATCTGCAAGAACTCAGCATCTCATGAAAAGGGTAAAATACAAAGCCACACCCCAGCTCATCAGGGGGAGAAAAAGAATCAGAGTGGGTTGGTATAGAAGCACAGGACTGCTAAATGACCAGCCCTACTAATTTGCACTGGGAGCACAGACACACATTGCATGGGGTACTGGATATTAGAGGCACAGAAAAGCAAAATCTGACACTAAGACTGTGAACAGGTTCCCACAGCTAGCTCCCCTGGACAAAATAAAAGCGGGTGTGAAAAGATGGGGGCTTGAGAGGTGAGACAGAGGCTTCCTCCTAAAACCACATATAATAAGAAAATATAATTAATACAACTAATCCTAAAAGAGCAACAGGAAAGAGGACTGCACCAAACTGCATACACCTGAAGAGAAGAATAACCCTCACAGAACAGGGTAATGTACCAAAGCCATGGCCCAGTGGGAACCAAGCCCTTCCCCAACCCCAGATCAAGGCAGGAGGAAGAGAAACAGAGCACGGAGGGAGTGGAGGCCTGGGACTGGTGAATACCTAACTCCAGAGATTTGCTCTGGGAGCACAAACCTAAATTTCATGGTGCTTGCATGGTACTCTTGTGATTAGGGGGTTTGAAAGCTAAAACAGGCAGAATTCCTGGAGAGACTGAGATTCCAGCCACTCGTGGAAAGCAAGGATCCATATCAGGCTGCTCTAGGACAAAAGAAAGGCAGGCAGTCTGAGAGACTTTCTAACAGCAAGAGAGCTGCTGAAGGGGCAAGTATTGCGCAGAACATACTGCTCAGGAGAATGGACAGGTAGACAAAATTGTCCGGGTGCACTCTGCCCAGCAGGTTGGGAACTTTCACGATCTTCAGGTGCTCCGGATCCCTGGCTGGCTACACAGCTCCAAGGACTGCCTCCATGATACGCAGCCTACTCCGCCCTTCTGCCGGCCAGCCTGACCTGGCTTGCAAACTGGCAAACCCTTCCCTGGCATTAGGCCAGCCAGAGGAAAGATCTGTCTACAGCAACTACAAAGACAAAGCATAGAGACTTACACCTGTATGCTCAGCCCACTGGTTCTGGCAGTGGAGACAGGCATAGCAGCCGGGAAGCAGGAAACAGCTCTTTCCTCCCACTAGGCCCAAATACCACTCCCCTGTGACACCCAACATTGCTTCAGGAGCTGAGCAGCACTAGAGAGTAGACCATCTGGGTACTAAAGGGTGCCATATACAAATATGAAATGCCAAAGGAACCTGGTACAAAGTAAAATTATGAATACAACTACTGAGAAAGATTCAAATGACATCGATCTCAAGAAGCTTCCTGAAAGGAATTTCAAAATAAAAATAATTAACATGTTCACAGAGGTACAGAAAAATATTCAAGAACTCAGGAATGAATTCTGGTCAGAGATCCAATCATTAGGGAACACGGTATCACAAATAAAATGTACAATGGAAAGTTTTTCAAAGCAGATTAGATATGGTGGAAGAGGCAAAGAATGAAATAGAAATTAGAGACACAGTATACAAAGAAGCTGAGGCACAGAGAGAAAAAAGGAACTCTAAGAATGAAAGAATATTGAGAGAACTGTGTAACCAATCCAAACAGAACAATATTTGCATTATATGGGTACAAGAAGAAGAAGATGAGACAAAAAGGGATAGAAAGTGTTTTTGAGGAGGTAATTGCTGAAAACTCCCCAATCTGGGGAAGGAGATACTCTCTCAGGCCATGGAGGTACACAGATCTCACAACACAAGGGACCTAAGGAAGACAACACCAAGACATATAGTAATTAAAGTGGCAAAGATCAAGGATAAAGACAGACTACTAAAAGCAGCCAGAGAGAGAAAATAAGATCACATACAAAGGAAGGCCCATCAGACTATCATTAGACTTCTCAGCAGAATTCTTACAGGCCAGAAGGGAGTGGCATGATGTATTTAATGCAAAGATGCAGAAGGGCCTTGAACCAAGAATACTTTATCCAGTAAGATTATCATTTAAATTTGAAGGAGGGATTAAACAATTTCCAGATAAGCAAAAGCTGAGAGAATTTACCTCCCACAAACCATCTCTACAGTGTATTTTGGAGGGACTGCTATAGATGGAAGTGTTCCTAAGGTTTAATAGCTGTCACCAGAGGTAATAAAACCACAGTAAAGAAAGCAGAGCAGTTAATTACTAAGAAAATGCAAAATTAAATCAACTATTACCAAAGTAAAACAAGGGATAGACAAAGAGTACAGAATATGATACCTAAAATATAAAGAATGGAGGAGGAAGAAAAAGGAGAAGAAAAAGAAAAGAACCTTTAGATTGTGTTTGTAACAGCACATTAAGTGAGTTAAGTTAGACTCTTAGATAGTAAGGAAGTTAACCTTGAACCTTTGGTAGCCATGAATCTAAAGCCTGCAATGGCAATAAGTACATGCCTATCGTTAATCACCCTAAATATAAGTGGACTGAATGCAACAATCAAAAGACATAGAGTCACTAAATGCATAAAAAAACATGACCCATCTATATGCTGCCTACAAGAGACTCACATTAAACCCAAAGACATACACAGACTAAAAGTGAAGGGATGGAAAAAGATATTTCATGCAACTCATAGGGAGAAAAAAACCGGAGTTGCAGTACTTGTATCAGACAAAAAACAAAGAAAGTCACAAGAGACAAAGAAGGACATTACATAATGATTAAAGGGTCAATCCAACAAGAAGATATAGCCATTATAAATATCTATGCGCCCAACACAGGAGCAACGACATATGTGAAACAAATAGCAAAAGAATTAAAAGGGGAAATAGAATGCAATGCATTCATTCTAGGAGACTTGAACATTCCACTTTCTCCAAAGAACAGATCAACAACACAGAAAATAAGTAAGGAGACAGAGGCACTGAACAACATATTAGAACAGATGTACCTAACAGACATTTACAGAATTCCACACCCAAAAGCAGAAGAATACACATTCTTCTCAAGTGTACATGAAACATTTTCAAGAATAGATCATATACTAGGCCACAAAAAGAGCCTCGGCAAATTCAAAAAGATTGAAATTGTACCGAACAGTTTCTCAGGCCACAAAGGTATGAAACTACAAATAAATTACACAAAGAAAATGAAAAATCCCACAAACACATGGAGGCTTCACAACATGCTCCTAAATAACCAATGGATCAATGACCAAATAAAAAAAGAGATCAAGCAATATATGGAGACAAATGACAACAATAATTCAACACCACAAAATCTGTGGGATGCAGCCAAGGCCGTGCTGAGAGGAAAGTATATTGCAATGCAGGCCTACCTCAGGAAAGAAGAACAATCCCATATAAGCAGTCTAAACTCACAATTAATGAAACTAGAAAAAGAAGAACAAACGAGGCCCAAAGTCAGTAGAAGGAGTGACATAATAAAGATTAGAGTAGAAATAAATAAAATTGAGAAGAATAAAACAAAAGAAAAAATCAATGAGAGCAAGAGCTGGTTCTTCAAGAAAATTAACAGATAAAAGCCTAGCCAGACTTATAAAAAAAAAAGAGATTCTACTCACATGAACAGAATCAGAAATGAGAAAGGAAAAATCACTATGGACACCACAGAGTACAAAGAATTATGAGAGAATACTATGAAAAATTACATGAGAACAAAATGGATAACCTAGAAGAAATGGAAAGCATTCTAGAAAAATACAACCTTAGAAGGCTGACCAAGGAAGAAACAGAAAATCTGATCAGACCAATTACCAGCAATGAAATTGAACTGGTAATCAAAAACTACCTAAGAACAAAACCCCTGGACCAGATGGCTTCACTGTTGAATTTTTTCAAACATTTAGTGAAGACCCAATACCCATCGTCCTTAAAGTTTTCCAAAGAGTAGAAGAAGAGGGAATACTTCAACTCATTCTATAAGGCCAGCATCACTCTAATACCAAAACCAGGCAAAGACACCACAAAAAAGAAAATTACAAAAAAGAAAAAGAAAATGAACATATATGCGAAAATACTCAACAAAATATTTGCAAACCGAATTCAAAAATACATGAAAAAGGCTTCTCACTCTCTCAGAGGGCAGCTATTTTCTCTTTCAGATAATAAAATCTCTTGTGTGGGCCCATGTCTCCTGAGTCATTCTGGGGAATCTGAGCTGCTTTGGGAACCCTCACTGCCTGATCCTCCTCCACAGGCTCACCATCCATTTCCCCAGTCGCTTGTCTTCTTGCCCAACACTGGCCTTCAATCTGTTACTCCTCCAGGGCTATCAAGGCCTTCTCACAAAGAATAACGAAACCAGCTAGATGACATAATGAGTCATCTCAGGATGCCCGCCCTTCCCCAACTCTATGGCAATGGCCTCACTAACCCCAGAATCTGCGCCCCCTTCCAGCAGGAAGTAGCTAGAGAACGAGATTCTATGCCCAGTTCCCCACAGGCCCAATAAAGAAAAGAAAAAGATGGGAATGAAGGCAAATTCTGGCACACTAAGACCCCCACCCTTTTAAGATCCAATCACTATGGACCAGATGGTCACCCACCCCTTAAGATTCAATCACCAATGAAGAACACACCCTACCCCTACTCCTTAAAAACACGCTTCCTCACCCACCAACTGCTGCTTCCTCTATCTGAGGGCAGCCATTTTCTCTTTCAGATAATAAAGTCTCTTGCATGGGAAAAAAAAAATACATGAAAAAGGTCATCCATCATGATCAACTGTGATTTGTTCCAGGGATGCAAGGATGGTACAATATTCGAAGATCCATCAACATCATCCACCAGATCAACAAAAAGAAGGATGGTAACCACATGATCATCTCCATGAATGCTGAAAAAGCATTTGACAAAATTCAACACCCTTTCATGATAAATATTCTCAACAAAATGGGCATAGAGGGCAAGTACCTCAACCTAATAAAGGCCATGTTTGACAAACCCACAGCCAACATTGGGCTTGACAGCAAGAAGCTGAAAACTTTTCCTTTAGGATCAGGAACAAGACAGGGATGCCCACTCTCCCCATTTCTGTTCAGCATGGTACTGGAGGTCTGAGACACAGAAATCAGACAACACAGGGAAGTGAAGGGGATCCAGATTGGGAGGAAGAAGGTAGGCTGTCCCTGTTTGCAGATGACATGATATTGTACATTGAGGGCCCTGATGAATGAACTCCAAAACTACTGGATCTGGTGTCTGGGTCCGGCAAAGTTGGAGGATACGGGGTTGATATGCAGAGATCTGTGGCATTCCTATATACTAGCAGTGAACTGGCAGAAGGGGAAATTGGGAAAACAATTCCATTACAATTGCATCAAGGAGAATGGAATACCTAGGAATGAACCTGACCAGGGAGGTGAGTGACCTATACTCTGAAAAGTGCAAGACACTCATGAAAGAAATTAAAGAAGATACCAATAAATGGAAACACATCCCGTGGTCATGGATAGAAAGAATAAATATTGTCAAAATGGCCCTCCTGACTAAAGCAATCTACAGAGTCAACGCAATTCCTATCAAAATACCAACAGCTTTCTTCAACAAATGAGAGAAAATAGTTCTAAAATTCATATGGAACCACAAAAGACCCTGAATAGCTAAAGTAATCCTGACAAGGAAGAATGAAGCAGGGGGAATCTCGCTTCCAAACTTCAAACTCTACTACAAAGCCACAGTAATCAAGACAATTTGGTACTGGCACAAGAACAGACCCATAGACCAATGGAACAGACTAGAGAGCCCTGATATAAACCCAAACATATGTGGTCAATTAATATATAATAAAGGAGCCATGTACATAAAATGGAGAAATGACCGCCTCTTAAACAACTGGTGTTGGCAAAACTGGACAGGTACATTGAAGAGAATGAAACTGGATTACCATTTAACCCCATAAACAAAAGTAAACTCGAAATGGATCAAGGACCTTAAGTCATGGAACAACAAAACTCTTAGAAGACAACATAGGCAAAAATCTCTTCAATATAAACATGAGCAACTTCTTCCTGAATGCATTTCCTAGAGCAAGGGAAACAAAGGCAAAATTGAACACATGGGACTACATCAAACTAAAAAGTTTCTGTACAGCAAAGCACACCATCAACAGAACAAAAAGGCATCCTACACTATGGGAGAATATATTTGTAAATGACATATCCAACAAGGGGTTAACATCCAAAATATATAAAGAACTCACATGCTTCAACACCCAAAAAGCAAATAACCCGATTAACAAATGGGTAGAGGATATGAAGAGACAGTTCTCCAAAGAAGAAATTCAGATGGCCAATGGACACATGAAAAGATGCTCCACATCACTAGTTATCAGAGAAATGCAAATTAAAACCACAATGAGATATCACCTCACACCAGGTAGGATGGCCACCATCCAAAAGATAAGCAACAACAAATGCTGGCAAGGATGTGGAGAAAGGGGAACCCTCCTATACTGCTAGTGGGAATGTAAACTAGTTCAGCCATTCTGGAAAGCAGTACAGAGGTTCCTCAAAAAACTCAAAATAGAAATACCATTTGACCCAGGAATTCCACTCCTAGGAATTTACCCTAAGAATGCAGAAGCCCAGTTTGAAAAAAACATATGCACCCCTATGTTTATTGCAGCACTATTTACAATAGCCAAGATATGGAAACAACCTAAGTGGCCATCAGTAGATGAATGGATAAAGAATGTGGTACATATACACAGTGGAACACTATTCAGCCATAAGAAAGAAGCAATTCCTACCACTTGCAACAACATGGATGGAGCTGGAGGATATTATGCACAGTGAAATAAGGCAGGCGGAGAAAGACAAGTGCCAAATGATTTCCCTCATTTGTGGAGTATAACAATGAAGCAAAACTGAAGGAACAAAATAGCAGCAGACTCAGAGACTCCAAGAAGGAACTAGTGGTTACTAAAGTGGAAGGGTGTGGGAGGGAGGGTGGGGAGGGACGTAGAAGGGGATTGAGGGGTATTATATTTAGTACACATGGTGTGGGGGATCATGGGGAATACAGTGAAGCACAGAAAATGCAAATAGTGAATCTGTGGCATCTTACCACACTGGTAGACAGTGATTGCATTGGAGTATGGGTGGGGACTTGATAATATGGGCAAATGTAGTAACCACATTGTTTTTTCATGTGAAACCTTCATAAGAGTGTATATCAATAATACCTTAATAAAAAATGTAAAGAAAGAAAGAAAAGCAGGCTTAAGCTTTAAAAGCCTTAAAGGGACAAGGGTTTAACAAGTGGACAAAATCATCCTGGCACACTCAGCGGAGCAGGCTGGGAACTTTAAGGAACTTCAGGTGCCCTAACCACCTGGGTGGCAGTGCAGCACTGAAGCTTGTCACAGCAATAAGAAGCCTGCTGTTCATCTCCCCCCCTGCCAGTACTGCAAGCGAACTGGCTGACCAGCCATTGTTGCAGAGCAACCAGGGAGCAGCCCCACCCACAGCAACCACACAGAGGCTTCTCCCAGCATGCAGCTAACCAGGCTAGACCCAGAGGTTGCCCCCCACCCTGCCCACAGTCAACCGACACAGACAGCAGAGACCGGCCCAGAGTCCAGAAGGCAAAAAAGGGCTTTATTCTCGTGGCAAATATGTGTTGCTCGACTGCATTCCCTGCCAGTGCCCTAAGCCATCCCGAGGACCACCACGCCCACAGCAGCCAGGGGATTAACCCAGAGGCTGCCCCCTGTGTGCAGCCAACTAGCACAGGCAGAGGAAGCTGGCATGGAGTCTGGAAAGTATGTACAAGCTCTGTTCATGCAGAGAATACACGCTTGTCACCTGCAACCACAACAAGTGCCCTACGCCATCCCAAGGACCGCCCTGCCAACAGCACCTCAGGGGATTAACCCAGAGACTGCCCTCAGTGTGTGGCTGAATGGCACAGGCAGAGGAAACCAGCGCAGAATCTGTGAACCACATAGGGGCTCTGTTCTCTTAGCGAAAATGTCCTCCAACCCCTGCCAGTGCCCTGGCCATCCTGAGGGCCACCCTGCCCATGGCAACCCTGGTGTTTACCCAGAGGCTGTTCCCTGTGTGCGGTTGACCGGTACAGGCAGCAGAGATGGGCAAGGCAACCAACAAAGAGGAAGAGACTTTGTTCTTCCAGCTGACACATGTGCCACTCGCTGGTGATCATTTCCATTGCCATGAAAAGGCAGACGAACCTTGTTCAGTCCAAAATCCCTCAAATACCAGAGAGAGGGCCTGGTGAGACCGAAATCACCTATCTTCCTGAAAAAGAATTCATAATAAAAGTCATAAGCATGCTGATAGAGCTACAGAAAAATATGCAAGAGCTAAGAGATGAATTTCAGAGGGAGGTAATAGAAATGAAACAAACAATGGAAGGATTAAGAGCAGACTGGATGAGGTGCAAGAGATAGTTAATGGAATAGAAATCAGAGAAAAGGAATACAGAGGAGCTGAGGCAGAGAGAGAGAAAAGTATCTCTAAGAATGAAAGAATAGTAAGAGAACTGTGTAACCAATCCAAACGGAACAATATTTTCATTACAGGGGTACCAGAAGAAGAATAGAGAAAAAGGGGATAGAAAGTGTCTTTGAAGAAATAATTGCTGAAAAATTCCCCAAGCTAAGGAAGGAAATAGTCTCTCAGACCATGAAAGCCCACAGATTTCCCAACACAAAGGACCTAAGGAGGACAACATCAAGACATATAATAATTAAAATGGCAAAGATCAAAGACAAGGACAGATTATTAAAAGCAGGCAGAGAGAGAAAAAAGATCACCTACATAGGAAAACCCATCAGGCTATCATCAGACTTAGGAGCAGAAACCTTAAGGGCCAGAAGAGAATGGCATGATATATTCAATGCAATGAAACAGAAGAGCCTTAAACCAATAATAGTGTATCCAGCAAGATTATCATTTAAATTTGAAGGAGGGATTAAACAATTACCATACAGGCAAAAGTTGAGGGAATTTGACTCCCACAAACAACCTCTCTATGGGGTATTTTCAAGGGACTGCTCTAGATGGAAGTACTCCTAAGGCTAAATAGATGTCACCAGAGAAAATGAAACCACAGCAAATAAAGTAGACCAACCAAATGCTAACTAAATGCAAAAAAAACCCAGCTATCCACAAAATCAGTCAAGGGAAACACAAAAGACTGCAGAATAAAACTCCTAACATATATAGAGTGGAGGAGGAAGAAAAAGAAGGAAGAGAAATAAAAATCATCAGACTGTGTTTATAATAGCATAATAAGTAAGTTAAGTTAGACGGATAGTAAAGACTCTACCGTTGAACCTTTGGTAACCATGAATCTAAAGCATGCAATGGCTGTAAGTATACATGTAACGATAATCACCCTAAATGTAAATGGACTGAATGCACCAATAAAAAGACACACAGTAATAGAATGGATAAAAAAGCAAGACCCATCTATATGCTGCCTACAAGAGATTCACCTCAAATCCAAAGACATACACTGACTAAAAGTGAAGGGATAGAAAAAGATATTTCATGCAAACAATGGGGAGAAAAAAGCAGGTGTTGCAGTACTTGTATCAGACAAAATAGACTTCAAAACAAAGAAAGTCACAAGAGACAAAGAAGGACATTACATAATGATAAAGGGCTCACAAACACATGGAGGCTGACAACATGCTCCTAAATAATCAATGGATTAATGAATAAATTAAGACAGAGATCAAGCAATATATGGAAACAAATGACAACAACAGCACAATGCCCCAAATTCTGTGGGAAACAGTGAAGGCAATTCTAAGAGGAAAGTATATAGCAATCCAGGCCTATTTAGAGAAGGAAGAACAATCCCAAATGAATAGTCTAAATTCACAATTATTGAAACTGGAAAAAGAAGAACAAATGAGGTCCAAAGTCAGCACAAGGAAGGACAAAATAAAGATCAGAGAAGAAATAAATAAAATTGAGAATAAAACAATAGAAAAAATTAATGAAACCAAGAGGTGGTTCTTTGAGAAAATAAACAAGATTGATAAACCCCTGGCACAAGAACAGACCCACAGACAAGTGGAACAGAATAGAGAGTCCAGATATTAACCCAAGCATATATGGTATGGGAGAATATATTCACAAATGACATATCTGATAAGGGGTTAACATCCAAAATATACAAAGAGTTCACACACCTCAACAAACAGAAAGCAAATAATCCAATTAAAAAATGGGCAGAAGATCTGAACAGACATTTCTCCAAAGAAGAAATTCAGATGGCCAACAGACACATGAGAAGATGCTCCACATCGCTAATCATCAGAGAAATGCAAATTAAAAGCACAATGAGATAGCTCCTTTATTAGATAGACACACCAGTAAGGATTGCCACCATCCAAAAGACAAACAACAACAAATGTTGACAAGGATGTGGAGAAAGGGGAACCCTTCTACACTGCTGGTGGGAATGTAAATTAGTTCAACCATTGTGGAGAGCAGTATGGAGGTTCCTCAAAAAACTCAAAATAGAAATACCATTTGACCCAGGAATTCCACTCCTAGGAATTTACCCTAAGAATGCAACAGCCCAGTTTGAAAAAGACATATGCACCCCTATGTTTAACGCAGCACTATTTACAATAGCCAAGAAATGGAAGCAACCTAGGTGTCCATCAGTAGATGAATGGATAAAGAAGATGTGGTACATATACGCAATGGAATATTATTCAGCCATAAGAAAACAAATCCTACCATTTGCAACAACATGGATGGATGGAGCTAGAGGGTACTATGCTCAGTGAAATAAGCCAGGTGGAGAAAGACAAGTACCAAATGATTTCACTCATATGTGGAGTATAAGAACAAAGAAAAAACGGATGGAACAAAACAGCAGCAGACTCAGAGAACCCAAGAATGGACTAACAGTTGCCAAAGGGAAAGGGACTGGGGAGGATGGGTGGGAAGAGAGGGATAAGGGGGAAAAAGAGGCATTATGAATAGCATACATAATGTGGGGGGTACGGGGAGGGCTGTACAACACAGAGAAGACAAGTAGTGATTTTACAGCATCTTACTACCTGATGCACAGTGACTGTAATGAGGTATGTGGTGGGGATGTGATAATGGGGGGAGTCTAGTAACCATAATGTTGCTCATGTAGTTGTACATGATACCAAAATTTAAAAATAAATAAATAAATAAAAGATATGTGACCAATCTTGATAGAATTGTGATGTAATGATTTGGTTTGCTTTTCCCTTGGACATCACTGGTATTTCATTTTCCAGAATTAGATGCATTTACTTTGGTTGTTTCATGTAAGCCTGCCTCATTATTCTAATATATTACAAAACCAAGGTGAATGACTGAATTATCTATTTCCTCCTTCCCAAGACACCTGGTAGAATGTTATGCATGTAGTGGATATTTTATAGATGATTGTTTAAAAATAAGGAAGGTAGCAGAGAAAATTTTTCAGATGGTTGCATATCACAAAGTCTACAAGAGAATAATAGAATTATCAAATAGCTTGAAATAAGATTTAACAAATGTTTTAAATTTGAAATATATAGCCAAATTATAAGCCAAATTGAAATGGTCCTTTATTAGATAGACACAAATTTTAACATGCTCAGATTGTTACCTAATAACATCATGATATTTTTTTATTTTTTATCGTTAAGGGACAGTTTCCACGGGTCTCTCAATTTCCTACACATCTTGCTTGGTATGCCAAGGAGACAAGGCTCAGACCAGTCTTTACCTGGACCATTTCTCAGGACTGTGTTTGCAGTGAGCAGCCTTAAAGGATGAAGTAACATCTCCCTCCGCCACAAAGATGCCTACCATTTGCTCTCAAATGTTGGATTCCCCCAGCTCAGTGATCCCCAGCTGCAACACAAGCCCACTGTGTGCAGAGCATCCATCTGGGCCCTTGGACTGGGGAATAAGGGGAACTGACTGTATTGATGCTGCCTGCTGTGCCCTGAGTAACAAAGTCCTGTGTCTTTGACCTAGAGATCTTATGTCTTCTGTCAGCATCCCTGGAACAGTAACAGGCTCAATTATCAGCTTGTAAGTAGGGTAAAATCAAATCCCAGATCCCCCAATAACTTTATTTCAAATAATGATTGCCTATCTCCTATTGACTTCATAGTTGAGTTAAAGGAAAACAACAGGATTCTGAGGTCATGCCTCTAACAATAGAAGTTAGTATATAATAATTTAAATAGTAATTTTAACATTCTGTGAAAACTGTCGTATCCACTTGGAGCTCTTCTATGTCCAGTTCTGAGTGTGCATGAAGACCTCCGTTGTGATACACATCGACCCAGCCAGGCATTGCCTCTGCCTAACCAGGTGTTCGACTTCTATCTCATCCTTTCTGATGGTTCCCATGGCTCTGCTGAAGGCAACTTGTTTTATAGCCCAGGCATCAATAAGCAAAAATGCAAGCGCCACCACTCTCTGCCTTTGGCCCAGGTCCACCCTCTCTCCATGCAATGGGGGGTCGGAGTGGCCATGCCAGGTAATGGAGATGGTACTTGCATTTCACTGTTTGCTTTCCATTGTTGTCTATGACCCAGTGCTTAATGCCTCATATATGGTTTACTGTGAATTTTGTGAAGTTCAGGGCCTCATCATCTCATCCTTCCTGGAAGACAGGAGCTATGTGGTTCAGTGAAGAGCCTATGTAACCAGCAAGAGGGCATCTGTACCCCAATACCAGCTCAATAATACTTGATGAGTGAACGGATCAATTTACCATCATTTCTAGATCTCATTTGCAACAATACTTTTCAGTATCATTCTATGGGGTTTAAAAAGTGGGAAAGTAGCAAGTAAGATTTTTAAACAGTTGCCCCAAGAACCTTAGAAGTGTTTTGTATGTCCAATATAAAAACAGCAGCACTCAAGACTGGAAATGTTTTTACTCTGTTTAATTTGCTATTCCATGTGGTTTCCTGTAAGACAAAGAGCCAGACCAGACCTGAAATTTCCCAAATTTTCTTCTAAAGCAAATTGGGAGAAACAAATGCCAATTGCTAAAAAGAGCCATAAAACCTAAAGTTGTTTTGTTCTATTTAAATGTTATAAACCATTAGCTCTCTTTTAGTTATTATGCTATGCAGCTAGTATGTGGAAGCTTAAATATTAAAAAGAAAAGTTGAACAAATTTATAAAACTACTCTTCAGTACTTCTAATATGCAGATGACTTTACAAAGTCACAATATTTACACATCTTACTCAAACTAGAACTATTTGGATGTTCTCACTTGAAACATTAGATGAGCTTAATTTTATCTCACTCAGAAAGTCACCCTGACCTCGTCATCTTTTCCCTAAATCTGTCCTCTCCATTTCTGTCATCAAGATGTCCCACATCGAAGGAACTGGAGTCCTCTTGATCCCTTCCCTGTTACAGATTCATCAACAAACCTCCTTCTCAGATATTTCCACATTTATCATTCCTCCTTGTTTTCACCCTGACTAGGACTTCAAACACCTCATGCCCAGGTTAATAAAACAATTTTTCCAAAAAGAATCGCATCGATTCCATCTCAAAGCATTTTAATCTAATCTAGTCTTCAACATGATAACAAAAGATTATTTTTATTGTGATGTCCCCCTCTTCAAAAACGCCAGGGTTCTCTCCAAGCCAGCAGCCCACCTCACTTGTGCTGTGCCTGCCCTGTGTTTCACTGCAACACCTACCCCATCCTACGCTGCATCTGCTGGACTCGAGACAAGGAGAAAGTTCACCGCATGTCTCCTTGACCATTGATGGGCATGTGGCCAAAATTACCCCAAGAACAAAAAGCACTTGTCTTTAGTGCTCATATATGTGAAATGAGTGCCAAAAACAGCATCCCAGTGAGAAATTACAATACAAAACTTAATCTTCTTACAAAATACCACCAACCTGTTGTGGAGGGACTGAGGTGGCCAATTTTTGAGCACAGCCCACAACAGTAGTACTGGCAATGCTGGAGTCCCCAGAAGCACAGATAAAATATCACATTACACTTCTGGGTGGTCACTGAGAGAGACGTGTTTAATGTTTCTGCATACAAAACTTGAAACAGATCACCGAATGCCTGCTGGAATACCCTCCTGGAGCCTTCTTTTGACAGAACACCCACAAGCTATGTCCAAACATTTAAGTCAAAGTGCAGACTCAGCATCTTAAGCCTTATAAATCTCTTTTTTTGCACAAATATTTTGTTCTCAATGGAATCCAGACACACACAATCCATGCGCTAAGAGACATGCTCATGAGGCATGAAAACCTGTAGCCAAACGTCCACACCTACTTGTCCTGCTTTGGGTCTGGGGCCAGAGCATCTGCTGACTGAATCCTGCTCAGAGCTGGGACCGTGGGCTGTGCTACCCACAGGCTGGGCCTGACCAAGGTGCAGCTGTGCACTGATGTAGCACACTTGCCCCCACAGATACTACCATGCTCCCCAGTAACTTTCTGCCACTACACGTTTAATATGTTAACATATAAATAGATGGTAGCTCTGCAAGCTTCAACCATCTAAGCCAAAGTGTGACTCCCTGAAATAAATTGTTTTTCTGGCAAGTTGCTTCACTGTAATGAAGATAAAGCACTCTAATAAGCCAAAAACTCCCTTAAGTCAGACTGACAATTTGATCAGAATTGCAATGTGTTCAAAAAGCATGTTAATAATCTTGTTACAACTCCTCCCACACCTAGAAAAATTGTTCTCAAGAACCCTTGTTTTGCGGAGCAGCATCCACTGCATTTATGCTTTTGGGGTCCAAGTTTACAACCCCAAGGAAGAGCTAATGGTATTCCATGGTTCCTCTCTGCCCTCCATCTTATTAGGAGATAGAAACTTCATTCCTCACCCATCCAAGTACATGTTGCCCTGGTGCTGGGTGCCCAGCCCTCTGCAGGGTGCAGGGGACACACAGAGCAGAGGGCATGCTCCAGGTATGGGATCTCTCCAGGCTGGTCCCACTTTGGCAGTTACACATGTGGCCAGACAGCTAACCACTAATTTAATATTCCCTATGGATTAACAGAAACAAATTCAAAATATATTTTTATGTTAGACTGTACCTGTCTTAGAGCAAATCTTTACCTCATTTACTCATCAGAACAAGCTTAGGAGGTAGCTATTTTACAGTTGCAGACACTGAAGTTCACAAAATTAAGCAAGCTGCCCAAGTACACAGTTCTGGAGTGACAAGAGAGGACCTGATGTCTGAACAAGGCCCAACTCAGACTCTCCAGCAACACGCACTGAACTACTGCCCTTACAAGCAGAGAGACTGTTTGCACAGGTACTAAATGGGTGGTGCAATCCCTGCCTAACTCCCAGACCCTCGTCCACCGCATCTGCCTTAGCTCAGGCGGTTTCCCCATTTACAACCTCCAATAGCCTCCTAATTGGCCTCTCCCCTCCAGCTTCACCCTCCCACCAGTTATCTTTCAAACAGACTATTCTGATTGCATCCTTCCCATGTTAAGTCCTCCTGTGGCAATGCACTCCCTTCAGAATAAATCCAACACTCTGTGCCCAGATGATAGACTCAGGTGTCTGTCCTTGGCCAGCTTGACCCATCCAGGCTGACTTCTGAACACCCCAGACACCAGCCTTTGCATGGGTCACACTGCATGGCTTGTGGACCGAGGTGGTCTGACTCCTCACCTCTTGCCCCCGCTTCTCTATGCTGATACGATTTAATTACCGCTACAGCCAGAGGCTCAGATAACTGATGTGGGTGTGCTACGGTAACATCTGTTGTTTTCTACTTGCTCTTCGATGCCT
The DNA here is from genome assembly GCF_030020395.1 of Manis pentadactyla. Taxonomy (NCBI): domain Eukaryota; kingdom Metazoa; phylum Chordata; class Mammalia; order Pholidota; family Manidae; genus Manis; species Manis pentadactyla. Next base: position 110,460,268 of record NC_080024.1, read on the forward strand.
TTATGAAATGAGTTTGCAGATTCTGCACCAGGAAGAATGTCCCAGAAATGGAAAATGCTGCCAGTTGATCAAAAGCTCCACCTTCTACTGCTGCCAAATAAATAAGGTCTGTGACTAAATATCAGGATGTCCAAGGCAAGTCCAGGGTCTCCATTTATAAGAGAACTAAAAGTAGAGACCAGGCAGGACATTGTGAGGGCAGCAGCATGTGCTAGTGGTGCTAACAGAGACATCTCATTAGTCCTTGGGCATGGAAGTGCTTTGAAAGGACTGAACCTCTCAGGTGACTCTGTCAACCACTGAGAAGGGAGACATGGTCACTTACGACTTCTGACTCTAAGATGCCAAGAACTCATGCTGGCCCCAGTTTGCAAACCATGTGGTTCCCCTCACCATCAAAGGTTCGTACTCATCCCAGAGATTCCGTCCCAAGAGACAGAAGTGGCTGACCTTGAATTACTATTAAAAAAAAAATTCTGAAGAGTCTGTACTAATATATCAGTAAATTTACCTGCCTCTAACAGAAATATATCTATTATATATATTATGTATTTATAGATCTTACTTGTATATTAAAACATATATAAGGTGTATATCTTACACCTTACCATCTAAAAATGTGAATTGGTGCTATTTTTCCATAGCTCTGAATTTTCATTCATCCTCAGTTATAAAATAAGTTTCCATCAACTACTTCAGTTTTCTTTCTCTTGGTTATAAATGTTTGGTTTCATTAAGTTTGTTGAGATTTTTGTTTAATATTTTTCCCAACAGAGGTTTATCTCATTTATTACATGCATTATACCAAAGTCACAAAATATTTCACTAATTGTCAATAAAAAGCAACCAGAAACCAGGGGAAAATTTAAGGGACTCCAGTAGGTGTTCATAGTTTCAAAAAATTATTTTTTTATCAACTTAGTGTGTTTGAGCCGATAACTAACCTACTGGTGATGCCACGAAGGTCCTTCATCCCCAGCCACAGGTGTGTCTGCTTGGGAATGCATGTGCCACGTGCACTCCTCCTCCACATCACTGGTCTTAGCTGCTTAACTTTGGTTTGTTTGCAGCACATCATTCATTAATTCATACACTCATGCATGCATGCATTCAGCAAATACTCATTAGAATTTTATTATGTGTTAAGTAAAACTGCTGTGATGGAGAAAAAAACAAGTATGACAGCACCACCTTCAAGGAGCTTGGGGTCTAGTGAGGTGCTGAAATGGGCAAGATGTGGTGAATGCTGAACTCCCAGAAGACAGGGTGCGTCTCTCTTCCACCTGGTTATTCACGGGATCTGGGAGCTCAGTAGGTAGGGACTGGAGGGGACAGGGCCCTGCAGGGGCAGCCAACCACATGAGCTGCGCCCTGAAACAAGAGCACACAGAAAGCATGTGGCACATGGACAAGGGCTCTTCAGAGTAGGATGGGAGACGGTGTGGAGAAATTTTGGCCAAGAGACCTGATACCAGGCTAAGAAGTATATTTCATTCACCAGAAAACAAGTCCCCAGTGACCTCTGAGCCTGGGAGTCAGCTCTCTGGGGTCTGTCTGAAGAGACCCACATGGCAGCTTTATACAGAACTGAGAGCAGTGGTGGGGTCCCTGTAACAATTTCAGGGTGATGCTAGGAGAATGGAGCAGAAGGGGTGGAGCCTGGACACACGGAGGTTCTGAGGGTTCTGCTTTGGGAAGTGAGACCAGTGGTACCACCCCCACATGAGGAAGGGGAATGGGGCATGCGTGACCTCCAAGCAGCTCTCCTAGCAACTGAAGGGGGCTCTCTCTGTCGGCAGGGCTTGAGCGTGGGTTACATGAGGGGCAGGCAGTGAGGATCACAGCCCCAGACCAGTGCTGCTCAAGCTGTCTCTCCAGGATGAATTTAGAAAAATACAATAAAATGATTACTAAAAAAAGAGATGGAAAATTAAAGCCCACTGATCCTGCACTTGGATGTTACAGCAGCATCAAATTCCTACAGGAAATCCTAGGGGCTTATGCTCAATTTCCATGTTTGCCCCAGTGCTGTGGGTTGAGCTGTGTCCCCCAAAAAGATATGAATGTGCCTATGAATGTGCCCTTATTTGGAAATAGGATCTTTACAGATGCAATCAATTTAAGATGCAGTTCTTACTACGCTGATGGACAGTGACTGTAATGGGGTTTGTGGGGAGGGACTTGGTGAAGGGGGAGTCTAGTAACCATAATGTTCTTCATGTAATTGTAGATTAATGATAATAAAATGAATTTTTAAAAAAATTTAAGATGCAGTCATCTGGAGGAGGATGGGCCCTAATCCAGTGAGACTGGTGTCCTTGTTACACACCACAGAGACAGGCATGCAGAGGGTGACAGCCACCCGGTGGCAATGGAGGCAGAGACTATAGTCAGGCAGCTACAAGCCAAGGATGCCCAGGAACACCAGAAGTGAAGAGAGAGGCATAGAATGGATTCTCCCCTCTAGCCTGCAGAGAGGGCACAGTCCTGTCAACACCTTAATTTCAGACTTTCAGACTCCAGAACTTCAAGAGAATTCATTTGTGTTTTTTAAGCCCCCTGTTTGTGGCACTTTGTGACTGCAGCCCCAGGAATCCCAGTAGTGCCAGGTGGGCCGGCAGTACTGAGGGACTGGCTAGGGAGGGTCTGTGGCTCTGGTCTGGGTCCCACCAAAAGGCTGACCATCCTCTCAGATTCCTCCTGGAAAGAGCCAGGCCATTATGGACAGTCAGCAAGAGTGACCAGTGTGAATACAAAGGAGCCCCCAGACGACAAGGTCCAGTGTCAGCAGAGAGAAGGAAACTGCCGAGTCCAGATTCCCAAGCCAAATCTTAAACTGGCTCCCGTGCATTCAGCTTTTGTCTCCTTTCTCTGAAAACAGAAAAATCCCCTTTTCTGCATTTACAGTGAACCCTGTCTTTTAAGTCTCAAAAAAACAGTTTTCCCATGGGAAGCCCAAAGAAGTCAGCCCAATTAAAAAAAAAAAGCCCATTGTAGGTACACCCAATCCTTAGGTATTTATTCATTACTATTAGACATTATGAGATAATTATCTGTTTAATCGTCCCACATCAATAACCCACGCCCATCACTCCAGGGGCTCTAGGTTCAGCCCCAGTGAAGCCTCCAGCAGAGAGCAAGCACAGGGGAGCCTGCCAGTAGGGTCTGCAGAACCCCTAAACACATCTTGAGAGAAGACTTCCTCAGTAAAAGGAAAACCACCTATTTATCTCCAACCTTATTTTTACTCCAAACAGGACAAGGCATCATGTGGAAGAGGACTCCCACAAACATCACCAGGGCTTTCTGGATAGAAATTTCATGTGACTCCTTATCCCCAGAATAATAACTCTGGGAACAGAAGTGACAGACCAGGCTATATGCCCTAGGCACCTTAAAAAGTCCTCACCACAACCCAGCAAGGCAGGTGTGGATGACCCCAATTAGAAAAGAAAATGTAGGCCTCCAAGAAAACATCACCTCCAGTACGAGCCTGGTGGAAACAGCTCAAGCCAACACCTGCCAGGCGGGAGAGCCAGCACCATCAGTTAATGTACAGCATGCGCCTCATGTTACCTGGGATAAACTTGCCGACCACCTCTCTTTACTTCTGCAGAGTGCAGACATGTAAAAGTATATAATGCAAGATAAGGTTGCTGGATCCAACCTGAGAAGGCTGCCAGTTAGCTCTGAACAGAGCTGACAAACAGTTTCAACTAACACACCGATACGGTACAGCAGCCCTTTGTGACTTACAAACATATAAAATATCCCCCTCTACGGCAATGGTTCTCAGGGAAGAGCAGAGAGGAAAGAGTCCCCTGGGGTATTTTTTCACAGGCATAGACATACATACTACATCCATGATTCACTTTTTAGAATGAGGGGGTGTGCAGATTGTAAAACTCCCTGATAATTCTGGGACATGTCCCACTCCAAGTTGAGAGTGACTAAGAAACGGTTCAATGAAAGGTGCTGGCATAACTGGTCACCGATCTGGGGGAATGAAAACAGCTCTCCACTCCCATCCCACTTGTGTTAAGTGAAACAAATAAATCCCATTTGTGTTAAGAACTTAGTTGTGAAAGTTGGCAAACCTGTAAAATTACAGGAAAATATATCCATGGCTTTGGTGTATGTATCATAGAGGAAAAGACTGTTAAATTTAACCACATTATAATTTAAACTTCTATTCATCAAGATACTGCAAAAAGAAGGGAAAAAAAAAGAGACACCAGAAACCCAGAATCTGCTAACTAAAACCATAAGGATATGTCATTTCATTCAGCAGATTGGCAAAATTTTTAAATTTTGACAGCAAAAGAGTTGGTATGGATATAGAACAAATGAAGTTTTGTAAACTGCTAGTTACAGATAAGCTGTTACAACCACTTTGATAAACCATTCAGCATTACAAGTAAAGCTGAACATATGCACAGGACTTGAATAGACTTTTTTTCCAAAGAAGATAGACAAATGGCCAACAGGCACATGAAAATAACTCAACATCACTAGTCATTAGGGAAATGCAAGTCAAATCACAGTGAGATTCCTCTTCATACCCATTGGGATAGATTCTATGAAAATATAAGAAAATACCAAGTGTTAGTGAAGACTTATAGAATTTGGAGCTCTTGTGTTTGGTTAATAGGAATGTAACATGGTACAGCCATTGTGGAAAAGTTCCTCCAAACATTAAAAGTTGAATTACCATATGATCCAGCAATTTCACAGAATTGAAAGTGGAACTTGAACAGATATGTCAACACCCATGTTCATAGCAGCCAAGAGGTAGAAGCAATCCAAGTGTCTGATGGATGAATGGATAAACAAAATGTGGTTTTGTTTACATACAACTGAGTGTTTCGCATCCTTAACAAGGAAGGAAATTCTGATATGTTAAAACATGGATGAACCGTGAAGACATTATGCTAAGTAAAATAAGTCGGACACAAAAGGATAAATATTATATGAGATAGCTGAATAATCAAATTCATAGCCACAGAAAATAGAATGGTGGTTGCCAGGAGCTGGAGGCAGGGATGAATGGGGAATCATTGTTTAATGGAGACAGAACTTCAGTCTTGCAAGATGACAGATGTTCTGGAGATGGATGGTGGTGATAGTCCAACAACATAAATAAACTTCATGCCACTGAACTGTACACTTTAAAAATAGTTAAAATGGTAAATTTTATGTTAGGCATATTTTATAACCATTTTTAGAAATTGAACATGTATACACCCTATAGCCCAGCACTTCTACTACCAAGAATATACACTGGAGAAATTACGGCACTCGAGAACCAGGAGATGGTGAGGTATAGCAAGGCATAAGCACAGAAACACGGTTTTGTAAGGCAGTTGACCTTTGAACAGTGCTGGGGCTAGGGGTGCCAGCAGTTGAAAATCCATACGTAACTTCTGACTCCCTGAAAACTTAACTACTAAGAGCCTACTGTTGACCAGAAACCTTACTGATAACATACAGTTGATTAACACTTATTTTGTGTATTATAATGTATTATATACTATATTCTTACAATAAAGCAATCTAGAGAGAAGAAAATGTTTTTTCAAATTATGAAAATGTCATAAATCTCCAAAAATTTTTCCAACATATTTATTGAAAAAAATAGGTGTGTATGTGGACTGGTGCATTTCAAACTCATACAGTTCAAGTGTCAATGGTAATAATAACCTGGAAGCAACCAAACAACCCAAAGACGAGAGAAGAGAACCCAAAGACCTGAATGTAAGACATGAATCCATAAAACTCTTAGAAGAAAACAGAGGCAAAAATCTCTTGAACATAAAGCACAAGCAGTTTTTTCCTGACACATCTCTTCTGGTAAGGGAAACAAAATAAAAAAGGAACAAGTGGGACTATATCAAACTAAAAAGCTTCTGTACAGCAAAGGACACCAATCAGCAGAACAAAAAGGCCTGTACAGTATGGGAGAATATATTCATAAATGACTCATCTGATAAGGGGTTAACATCCAAAATATATAAAGAACTCATAAGCCTCAACACCAAAAAACAAACAACTGATTAAAAAATGGGTGGAGGACTTGAACAGAGATTTTTCCAAAGAAGAAATACAGTTGGCCAACAGGCATATGAAAAGATGCTCCACACTGCTCACTAATCATCAGGGAAATTCAAATCAAAACCATAGTGAGATATCACCTAACACCAGTTGGAATGGCCACTCTCCAAAGACAAAAAATAACAAGTGTTGGGCAGGATGTGGAGAAAAGGAAACACTCCTACAGTGTTGGTGGGAATGTAAATTGGTGTGGCCACTGTGGAAAACAGTAGAGGTTCCTCAAAAAACTAAAAATAGAAATACTATTCAACCCAGCAATTCCACTTCTAGGAATTTACCCAAAGAAAACAAAATCCCTGATTTGAAGGGATTCCTTCACTCCTATGTTTATCACCAAATTATATACAATAGCCAAGATATGGAAGCAACCTAAGTGCCCGTCAATAGATGAATGGATAAAGAAGATGTGGTACATATAGACAATGGAGTATTATTCAGCCATAAAAAAAAGATCCAGCCATTTGCAACAACATGGATGGATCTAGAAGGTATTTATGCTAAGTGAAATAAGCCAGGCAGAGAAAGACAAATACTTATGATTTAAAGACAAAAAAGTATGACTTCACTTATTTGTGGAATATAAAAACAAAGCAAAACAGAAGGAATAAAGCAGCAGTAGACTCATAGACACTGAGAAGTGACTGGTGGTTATCATGGGGGAGGAGCTGGGGTGGTTGAGTGGGGAGGGTAAGGGGTATAAAGGGGCACAAAAATTCTCAGTCATAATATAATTTGGTCAGGGGATGGTAGTACAGCATGGAAGATACAGCCAATGATTCTGCTACATCTTCCTATGTTGACAGACAGTAACTTCAGTAGAGGGGGTGAGGATTTAATAATATGGGTAACTGTTGAACAACTGTGTTATATACTTGAAACCAACATAAGTAGATATATCAATGATACTTCATTTTAAAAAAAAGAGAAAAAAGACCCAGATAATGGAATAAAAAAGGACAAAAATACTGAATGAACTACAGCTACCTGCAGCAGCAGGGATGGGTATCAAAAACTGCCAAATGGTATGTCATAGAAGAATAGCTATAGTATAAGTCACCCTAATGCTTATTCAAAAACAAGAAAATGAAACAATATACTCCTTTGGGATACATGCATAGTTGGTAAACTATAAAGAAAAGGCAAGAAAAAAAATGTACACAATTCAAGATAATGTTAACTGGAGGGTGGGAGAAAGTTATACATGGATTTTCAAACCACTATTAATGCTCCATTGCCTGAGATGGGTATTCTTTATACTATTCTTCTTTAAATTTTATAATTAAAATACATATATTACATATATAAACAGACATATGTATGTATACATATATGTACATATTTAAAATACATGATTTTTATATTTAATGTAGTTCACAATTTTTAAAAAATAATTTGAAAAATTAAGGTCATGAACTCGGTATATAACTGATAATCTGCAAACCTGAAATGCTCTCAAATGTTTAGAGGCAAGAGGTGAACTGTGTCCTCTAATCTTCTCTTTGCACCCATCTAGCATCTGCTTACAGAACACGGCATTAGCAGACACCACCACAGAAGACCACTCAGTGGGGCTGCTGCCCTGTTTTGGGCCCGCAACTCCCCAGCATCCCCTGCAGAAGCCTCCAGTCATCCGAACAAGGGAACCTATGGGGCTGGGATCTTACAGAAATCCAGTGCAGCCCAGATTCTTGCAACAAATAGGGGTAAGAGAAAACAACACATAAAAAATAAAATAAAGTGATTAAAAGTAATTTTAAAAAAAACAATAGGTGAGTGTGCCCAGGTCCTTCCCGAAGGGGAGGCTATAGCCATTCACATACCCCAACAGATGACCCACCATGGTTCAAATGGGACACACATTTCTGAATGCATGCACTCTAAAAAAAATACCCAAACTTGTTAAAGAAAAAAATAAAACAGACAGAAGGAATGTGTGGAAGACAAAAAGAAAAAGAAACATGGGATTCAGTCCTAAGAAGCATCAGGAGGCAGGGTGAGGAATGGAAACCAGGTGGAGCTTTTATCTTAGAATTTCCACATAAATCTTCTGATGTTCTTGGATGGGGTAATTTACAATAAAAATCATGCACTGAGAGGATGAAAAAAATATGGCATCCCTTAGAGAAGGAAATCAGCAGCTACAAAAGTTTTTTTAAAAGGCTTGAAAATACCAATACTTGTATCTTCCTTCAAAAGAGAACTTCTGGAAAGCGTATTGTTACTCTTGTCACTGGAGGCTAATACGAGCTGGCAGAATGCTATAATGGAAAAAAAATACTAGACGGGAAACCACAGATCTGATAGGTAACTATCCACACCCAGCCCATAGCTTTGAGTGTGAATGGCTGGGGAATCTAACAACTTGGTGTGAGAGTCTCAGCTCTGACACTTAGAAGCAGACACCGGGTAGGTTTGATAGCCACTCTGAACCTCAGTTTTCTTATCATTAAAATAGGAATATAAAATGCTTACTTCAAAGGGTTGTCATAAAGATTAGACAGGCATGTACTACCCAGTAGCGCATACATAAGTGTTACGTCCCAGGCCTGTTTCCCAACTGAGAAGGCCACCCTGAGCTTCTCCACCCTGGGCTTCTTCACCCCTGGGCTTTTTCACCCATGGGCTTCTCTACCCTAGGCTTTTCCACCCTGGGCTTCTCCACCCATGGGCTCCACCCCAAGCAGTTTAAAGTAAGTCATTCAGATTTTTCAAATGGTTTTAAGTTAATCAGATTATATGCTTTTAATTGTGATAAGCAGAAAAATAATACTAATAATTCCTATTACCGATCCCAAAGGGAAATGCCTGAGGCATACAGGTGAATGAGTAGCATATGCATCTTGAAAACCCATAGCATTATTGTTGTTAAACTTGCTCCCTGTGAAGTCAAGATTTTGTGAGCTTTGTTAAGGGAGCTGTATTAATTATGGACTCCTTCATTACATGAGCTACATTTTCCATATGAAAAAAAGAAATTCAGAAGAACTAAGTATCCTGTGTGCAGATACTTAGGCTTTGCTTTACAATACTTGATATAAAGGAAGGGAGGGATAAGGAGAGAAGAAAGAGATAAAACAAGAGACAAAATGTCGACAAAGGTTGGAGCAGGTTCATTATGCTATTCTTTCAAATGCTGTGTATGTTTAAAACTCTCCATAGTTAAAACAAAATTCAAAGTCAGGTAACTCCCTGCAGCCAATATACTGGGCTGGTGTCCCACTGAGAAGTGGCTTTTTGCTTCCCTGAGGATGATCAGGCTTGGCTCAGCAGCAGGAGGCACTTGCACTGCCTGAACCCCTGACAAAGCACAGGCTGCATAGGGAGCTGGACTGGGAGGAGAGAAGGCTGCTGGGATGGGGTCAAGGGAAGCAGGCACCTCCTGGAAGACACTGCTGCACTGGCTTTCCAAAGCATCCCCCTCAGTCCTAAGTTTCCCTAAGAGTGTGGCTGAGCTCGGGCTTCCAGCAGCCTCCAGACAGCTTGTTTCAAGAACCATTTAACTCCCCCGAAGTTTGATTTGATAAGTTCCTAGATGGCCACCAAGTACGCTAAGGAATAAACTCCAATCAGCAAGCACATCAAAATTTACCACATCCATTAACTGGTGTGCAAGTCTGTACCACTTGGCACAAAAGGAAATTACTTCTGTTTTCTGATTTCCCCTCACATCCGTCCTGGTGTGTAGGTGCATGTAGTTGACTCCTCTCCTCACTTGCAGTTTCCTCTTAGCTGTCATTCCATTGATTTTTACCATCCCCTAATCTTTTACTTTGTTGCACAGCTTGCTATCCCCATCCATACAGTTTTTGCAGACCTGACTGAGGTTTCAAGTCAGAAATCCTACAATCCTCAAGCCTTCCACTCATGCTACTTCAAAATTCTTATCAAAACCAATAATCTTCAGCCTTCCAAGACTTTACTACTTTGTGGAAGAGAGTGTGAAGAGTTACACCACATGCAGTATTCAGCACACGTTATAGGAATCTTCCACAAAGATGCTACAGAAAGTTGGCTTAGTCTTAATACAGCAGCAACAGCTCCAGGGATGTTTGAAATCCCTTCATGCTTCCTTAGGATCCTAGCCCAGGTGGCAAGTAATTTGGATCGGAAACATAACAAGGCTTATCCAAGGGAATTTTTTAAAAATGTGCATGCCATATTTCCTTGATTTTAAGACACACATTTTCACATCTCTGAACTCAAGCTGCATGCTCTGATTTATGACATGTCATACTTTAATTGGCAGCATGGTTTATGTTCTCTTAATGTTACATCTTGTCATCGATGACAGTCAGTAGAAGATGGTTTGTCAGTGGAAACAGCCATACCCAGACTGATTTTGGGACACAGCTTTAAAAAACGAGGAGGGTTTAATTATTTATCTTCTTTATTTCTTCATTTTGCATACATGTAGCCTTAATATATAATAGTGGGCACATTTATACATTTCACACACAAGTCCCTGAATTTCCCTTACTTCTCTTCAGGAAAGGGAAAGGTATTTTGCTTTTACAAACAAAGCATTTGTTCTGTTCCTTAAAGAATCAATGACACCCACTGGTATGAGGACCTGACTGCCATTTACAAGTTGTATGACCTGTGGCAAGTTACTTCACACTACTAAGGTGCCATTATCTCCAAGGTTGCCCCACCCAGCTCACCCCATTGCTTTAAGAATGAATCAAGGAGAGGTCCTCTGAGCACCAAGCACTGTCCCTGGCACCCAGGCAACTATCAGGAGGGGCCATGAGGAGGCCTCTCACTTGTTCTGTTCACGGGCCCCCTAGCTGCTCCCCTCCCATGAGGAGTTCCCAGGAATAGAGGGCAGAGTAAGACTCCAGGCTGGCAAACCACTCAATGCCTCTGTCCTTTCCTGAGGGTGCTTCCAAATATCCCAAGGGCAGCTGGATAAAACAAACCCCAGCTCTGGAGTGCGGTGGTTTCAAAGGCCCATGAAAGGCTCAGAGGCCACTGGGGAGGATGGCAGAGGACAGAAGAGACTGAGAATATGGCCACCACTCATTATGACGGTTCCTGTCAGTAACAGGCGACCTGGAGCAACAGAGCCACACACAATCAGCACACCCCACGTCAGTGAAAAAGGTGCACCCAGAGATGAGTGAAAAGGGGGAAGCAGAGAAGAGAAAACAATACTGCAGTGGCGGTGGGGGCGAATTTGATGAGTGGCAGGTGGCAATGGACTGCAGAAGGACAAAGGCCTCTCCACTACCAGGCGCATAGAGAATCTGGCCTCAGAAGTTTCAGGAAAGCTGCAATTAATGGACAGGAAGCCACCTAGTCACTGCCCTTTACCACTTTCACAGTCATAAATATGTAACTCAAGACTGCGAACTGACTAACTCACCAGGGCAATTACATATTGCAGCTCCATCTTCTGGGTCCTTGGCTTTGATGGAAAGAGGTCGCTCCAAGGCCTCATCTTCCCAGAACACCTCTCTGGAAACTCTGATTGTACCCTTCTTAACCTAACCAATGTGCTCCCGGGGAGGAAATATTTAACCAAAATGATGAAGATGCCTCAGACACACTAACTCATGGCAGTGACCACTGCTGATCTAAAAATCACAGAAATGTTAAAAAAACACAGATGCCTGGGTGCCACCCCGAGAAGTGGTGATGCAATTGGCCTGGGTGTGACCTCAGCATCTAGATTCTTGAAAGCTCCCAGGGATTCTCCTGGGCAGCGGGGGTGGAGCATCACAGAGCTGAAGGGTTTGATCCTTGCCAGGTGCTTATACAACCCCTTTCGCTACCTAATAAAAGCAGTGCTGCAAGACGCACCTTGTCAGAACCTGCCAAGCACTGCTCTTCTCTAATCCTCTGCAAAGGAGGACCTGAAAGTCCACACAGTCATTTCAAAAGGCACCTCTGAAGAGGTTCTGCAAGTGGTTGAGAGCAAAGGTGAACATGCAGTGCGCAGCACCTACCCACCGCTTCAGAGTCAGGAAGCACAGGCAAGCCTGTCCTTTGGAAAATAAAATAATTAACCAAGCTCTAGACTCCTGGGATTTGAACCCAGATACAGTAAGAAAGGAGACTAAAGAGCTTGCCCAAGTGCTAGAGCAAACGTTGTGCAGCTCCCTCATAGTCATGTCAAACAAAGCCTCCTTCAAGACGAAGGTCCTGACAGTCGTCAAGGCCAAGCGCCCATCGCACCACCACGTGCTCACCTGGGTCAACCAGGATTCTTCTTTGGAAGCTCAAGGGGGCCTGGGGGTGGGGGATGTCCTGCCTGGTCTTTGCATTTGCTTGTCTCTCTAAGCCAGAGGTGCTCAACTGGGGGTGATTTGGGCCCCACCTCCAAGGACATTTGGCAATGCCCATAGACAGTCACAAATGTGGTGGTGGGTGGAGGGTTGGGGTGTTGGAGGGGAGGCTGTTACTTCCAACTAGTAGGTAGAGCCCAGCGATGTTAATAATCACACTAAAATGCACAGGACAGTCCGTGACCACAAAGAATTATCCAGCCCAAAACGTCCAAGTACTGAGGCCTGGACATTACTCAAAAGCGACTCCTCAAGCAATCCCATGCGTGATGCTTCTGTGAGGGCTATATGACATCTAGGCCACATCACCTAGGTGACCCTGTGAGCAATCTTGTTTAAAAATAAATCCAAACCCAAATCAAAAATCCTACACAAGAGAACTCTTGGAAACAAACAAGAATCTCCCAGTGTTACATCAAAATTTAAAAGGAAAAAACCTGGCCAAGCCCCTAAATGGAATCAGCCAGAGAGAAACCCATCTTCAGTTCACATGAGAGAATGCAACTCTCCTGTAATAGGAACAATTAAAGCTCTTGATCATTAAAAGTGTTTTAAACACATGTATGAGACCAAAACAGACAGGCACTTGTTGTATAAATGTCATCTTTAAACTGTACTATTTCCTATGATTCACAAAAATAATAATGGAGGATTTTCAGCTATGGTCTTGCTTCACTCATTTATGAAAAAAAATCATTGCTAATCTCTGTGAATAAACACAGATGATCAAGCAATCACAAGCCTCTTCGCATCCCCCTCCTGGTCCGGTCCTTGAAGAGTCCTGAGAAGAGCGCCTGGTATCCTGGTGTCCACCACTGCTTGCCCCAAACCGCTCTCCCCAGCTCCTAGCCCTGTGCACTCCCATACCTCCAGCCAGCACAGACAGGCCACGCATGATGGGAAAACAAGGGCCAATGAGCTGCTCCAACTCTTAAGAATTAAATAATGAACACAAATATGTGTTTGATAAATGAATATTGCTTTGCCTGGGCAACCAGCTCACATCCACATGCAAAGATGAATAGCATCTGTATTCAAATGCCAGCCATTTGATGAATGCACCCCACATTTTCTACATTCCCTTGTTCCAGTCAAACTGCTGTGGGTCATGAGAAAGAGTGTCTGCAATGCTGGGGACAAAGGAGAACCAAACCACCCACACTAACATTCTGTCAGGGAAAGAATTAACCAACCTGCGCAAATAAGCCATGCGGGAAAGTGCCCTGGGAGAGCTCAGGGTCTCTCTCTCTGTCCTTCTCAGAGGCTCATCCTTCAGTCAGAAATTCAAACACTGATTGACCAACTAACTTGCTCAACAGTAAGACATTTCATAGGGTTGTAGAACTATATATATAAAACTTGGTTTTCAATGCCAAAAAATTTTTGCTTATTATGGGAAAAAAATGAAAATTGCTTATCTGGCTCACAATCATACCATTCAACATATAATGGCTCTTGCTTGAGTCAGAAATACCAAGCAAGTACACTCAGGAAATAGATACCATGTAGTATTTTCTAAGCATTTCTGTTTCTCTGACTGTTGATTCTGCATTTGAGAATAAATGCTACCTGAATTATATTACATAAATAACACCACTTACAGCATATAAATTTGACAGATTCCAAGTAGCAAATGTAAATTGTGAAAAGTATTTTATATTTATTCCTGTAGCACAAACTTGATGCAGTTAACAGTCTAGTGAAGTCTAAATTATTCAGAAATAGATGCTCTGTCTGTGTTTTGAAAAAAGCAACGTGAACAGTGTTTCACAAAAATTTGTGATCCATTCTAAAGCTTAAATAGCACAGATGACATATTGAAGCATTGTCCTCCACATTACAAAAGATCCTTATCTGCCAAGAAAGGCTGGGTTGAGTGAAGAGGAGAAATAGATTGATCTTAATTTCTGGGGGAAATGGGCCCCACAGCTCTTGCTGTAGCCATCCCAAGAGCCATGCTCTGCCTCAAAGGCCATCTGAGCGGCCGCAGAACCCGTGGGTGAAGACCCTGAAGGAGGAGGCTGCCCAGCTCATCGGGATGACAGGGTGTGGCATGACCTCTGCATGGACACCCTGAACCCGGCTGAATGTTCAGGAAGTTGAACAGAAGCAGCTTTCCTTATCGCTAACCAAACAGGGTGACTTTATGATCCACAGTCATTGTCAAAATATTTGACCCACAGTGGAATTACTGGTTTGTATTAACTGTCCTGAGGTAATCATTTACAGATTTACAGGAATCAGAAATTCCTCACCAAGAGATTTTTAAATAATATTATGGCTCTTTCTTTAGGAAAAACAAAGATGAAAACACCTTCACTCATTCAACAAATATTTACTGAATGCTTGATAAGGGCAGAGATGTGTAGACACACATGTACATCCTATAAGCAGAGATGTGAGTGTTCCAACATGCCACTGAGTGATCAAATGAGACTCAGACTGCTGACTGGAGTAGATACTGTACCAAGCTAGCCCTTTCAAGATTCAGACAGCTAAGTAATTAAGGTGGTATTGGCAGAGATCAGTGGGACAGAACAGAAATAGACCTACATAAATATGTCCGACTCATTTTTGACAAAGGTGCTAAGTAATTCAATGGAAGAAACACAACCATTTCAACAAATGGTGCTGGAACAATTGGATATTCATAGGTGAAAAATGAACCTTAACTCAATCTCCTGCATTGGACAAAAATGAATTCAAAATGGACCATGAATTCAAATGCAAAACATACAACTATAAAACTTTAAAAAATAGGAGAAAATATTCAGAATCTAATGCTAGGCAAAGAGCTTTTAGAATTGATACAATAAAAGAAAACATTTACAAATTGAACTTCAAATTAAGAATGTTTGCCCCTGCTGAAAGGATGAAATACAAGCTACAGCAGCGGGGAGAAAATACCTGCAAACTGTATAGCTGATAAAGGACTAGCATCTAGAATACAGAAAGGACTCTTGAAACTTAACAGTAATAAAAATCAACAACAATAAAATAAACAAGCAATCCAAGCAGAAAATGGGCAAAAGACACAGGAGACATTTCACCAAAGAGGAACTGCAGATGGCAAACATCACACGAAAAGATGTCCAATATCATTAGTTGTTAGGGAAATGCAAATTAAAACCACAATGAGATTATTACTTATCAGAATAGCTAAAATAAAAAACAGTGACACCACCAAATGCTGATGAGGATGCAGAGAAATTGGAGCACTCATGTGTTACTGGGGATAATGTTAAATGATACAGCTACTTTGGAAAACAGCTTGGCACTTCCTTAAGAAAGCTAAATATGCAACTATATGACCCAGGAAAAGAGCTCCTGGGCATTTATCCTAGAGAAATAAAGAAATAAGTTCACATAAAAAACTGCACATGAACTTTCACAGCAGCTTTATTACTAATAGCCCCAAACTAGAAACAGCCCAAATGTCCTTCCACTGGTAAGTAGTTAAATACCCTGTGATACAGCATACCATGAAACCTAGCAATAAAAAGGCTCCAGCTATGAGTACGCGTAACAACCAAAATGAAAAAAGGCAAATCCCTAAAGGTTACACACTATATGATTCCATTCATATAACATTCATGAAACGACAAAATTATTAAAATGGAGAACACAGCAGGGGTCTCCAGGGATGAGATATAGGGATGGGGACAGGAGAGAAGGGGTGTAGCCATCAAAGGTCAATGTGAGGGATCCTTGTGATGGAACTGTTCGACAGCTTGACTGAACTGACCTCAACATCCTAGCTGTGATATCTTAATAGAATTTTACAAGATGTTGCCACTGGGGAAGACAAGGTGAAGGGTACATGGGACCTCTCTGGATTATTTCTTAAAATTGTATATGAATGGGAGTCTACAAGTATCTCAAAACAAAGAGTTGAATTAAAAATTAAAAATCTATACTAAGAAGTATATACGGTATATTTCCAATTTTACGTATCAGACATATCTCTGGGAATTTAGCATAATGGGAAATTTCACCTTTTATAATCTCCTTTTCTTTTCAAACTTTCTATAATAACCATGTAATGGTTAATCATATTAAAACATTGGCTCAGAGTTCAGAAGAGTGCTGTGGAAGGCTTCAGTGAGGAGGTGGCATTTTTGGGAGGATCTTAAAGAATGGTCAGCATTTCAACAGCTAGAGGTGGGAATCTAGGCACAATCCTGGAGAAGGAACAAAGGGCCCCATGAGCTGAAGGGGAAAGAGAAGGGGTGGGAAGTCTCCCATGGGCACAGGGCAGTGGACAGGATGGGAGGGCCTGTGCCCACTCTCTTCAAAGGTAAATTCTGCCCTCCTTCTTCCTATAGTTTTCTCAGTAGAGATGAAAGAAACTTAATAAATACTTCTAGAAGTAGAAATTAATTTTATAGAGAAGCATTAATGGGTCAAAGAAAGACACAGGAGCCCTTCCTCGCCAACTCACCGGACCAGACCCCTGGAGCCCTGTGGCCCTCCGACGGGCACCACTGATTCCTGCCTCCAGTTCTGACCTGGTAACCTGCCTCTTCCTTCTAGGTCTACAGAAAAAGGGGCAGCTGGATCTAGAGCTGAGGTCTGGAGGGAAGAGGGAAAGAAACAAGGTGGCTGGGAGTCAGGAGACCTGGTGGGAGTCTGTGGCGAGAGGACCCCCTGACCAGGCCACCCACACGCACCCAGACCTTGGTTCCCTCGTGTGGGCCACGGGCAGGCTGACTCACGCACCTCAGGGGGTTCCCTCGTGTGGGCCACGGGCAGGCTGGCTCATGCACCTCAGGGGGTTCCCTCGTGTGGGCCACGGGCAGGCTGGCTCATGCACCTCAGGGGGTTCCCTTGTGTGGGCCACGGGCAGGCTGGCTCACGCACCTCAGGGGGTTCCCTCGTGTGGGCCATGGGCAGGCTGGCTCACGCACCTCAGGGGGTTCCCTCGTGTGGGCCACGGGCAGGCTGGCTCATGCACCTCAGGGGGTTCCCTCGTGTGGGCCACGGGCAGGCTGGCTCACGCACCTCAGGGAGCCTTCCGGCTCTAACCCTCCACAGGCCTGCGGCCCTCAGGCTGGGTCTGGCCGTGCCTGTCTTCACACGCGGTCGGAATCCACCCTTTGTTCTCACTGCCAGTTTTCTTTTTTTTTCCAACATTACAGCCACACAAAGTGGAAGTAAAATAGTCCTTTTTGACAAAAGGATTTAATGAAACAGCATAACCAGAGAAATGAAAGCAGTACAAAACCCTGGGCAAGCCCTCCCTTCCTCAAGCTTCACCGGGATGAAGCAAATACGCCAAGGGAACAGCGCCCACAAAGGAGAGCGCCAGGGCTTGTCCGAAAGTGGGTCACCAGGCTTTCACTGGCCTAGGAGGAGACCCGATACAACTCTGTCTTGGTTTTAACAAGAAATGACTCCAGGGGCACAAGTTCCAAGTGAGCAGGACAGACTGTGATAGGCTCTTGCTCACCCTTTCCAGCAACAGCCTGAATCGGCCATTAACGCCATTTGTGGTTATTTAAATGAACACATACCCCGTTTCTTCCCAGACAACAAAACTGCTCCATTAACAACTTAAGAGTCCAAAACTATTTAGGCCAAGTCTTTCTGTAGTTGCCACCCTGTTCCTAATCTTCCTGGGCCCCTGAACTCTGCATTTCCCAGCTTGGTACTTGTTCCCTTGATGGACACAGCTCTAGTCCAATCCCATCCCTGCCCTCCTGGTCTGGGCTGAACACACAAAAGGCCCTTTTCCTGCAGACCCCCAGGCAGACACTACATGTACATGCACACGTACATATATACACACAGATACACATATGCACACACACACCAGACTGTTTCAGTGTTTGGGAAAAAGACTTAACCAACACCCCTGAGTCTTCCTGCTCCTGTTCTCATCCCATTATTTTACCACATTATTAATATAACAGGCCACATAACTGGGATATTGTTCAGGGCACCAGATTTCTCTCCACTTCTGGTTCTCTAGCTAGAGTTACCATGCCCCCCGAAACTCATGAAACCAGGAAATAAAATCAGCTAATGAAACCAGGTGCTGTTTATTCCTTCTGAGGTATCCCAAGAAAGCCTGCCAAGCTAACACATAGAATGCCTGTGTTTATTCCACATGGCCTGCTGGTTCCACCATCCACTGTGACTGGGCCAGGAGTAAGGCCCTGGCTGACTCCACAGCAGCTGCCAACAGCCTGGTCAGTGTCCAAGGAGATGCCCTGGCATGAGGCCTCTGCACAAAGATGTTTTACATGGACTCACTCAAGCAAATCGTTTCCTTACAATGAAGACCATAAAGCCTAGAAAAATAGATGTTATTTTATTAAATGATAGCATAACAGCAATAAACCATTTATTATGTTTGTACACCTCTATTTCTAGATTTTATGGTTGCCTGATAGTTTAAATATAGTAACACAAAGAATAGTCCTAGTGTACTGGTTGAGAAAAAAGTAGACAGACGGTCTTCGTCCATTCAGGCTGCTGTAACAAAAATATCATACACTGAGTGGCTTAAAGAACATTTATTCCTTACAGATCTGGAGGCTGGGAAATCTAGGATTAAGGTGCTGGCAGATTAGGTGTCCAGTGTGGACCCACTTTCTGGTTCACAGATAGGCATCTTCTCACTATGTCCTCATGTGGCAGAAAGGCAAGGGAGCTCTCTGGGGTCTCTTTCAAAAGGAAATTAATTTCATTCACAAGGGCTCCAATCTGTTGACTTAATCACCTGCCAAAGCCTCCATCTCCAAAAGCACCCCATTGGGGATTGGGATTTTAACATATGAATTTTGGAGGGGGCATGAAAAATTCCGTCTACAGCAGAAACCTAAAGAGAAGACAGTAAGTATAAGCAGAATTCATGAGGTAAAAAAGGCCTTGAGGCAAACAGGAACTGGTAAGTAGCAGGATAGAAGGGAACCAACAGAGAGACGGGGACAAAACTACTGAGTCATGAACGGGATGACCCTGGGTTACTCGCACGCTGCAGAGCTCCTGCCAAGGAAGTTTCCGCAGAACGCTGCAGATTCATGTCCAGGATTACCAACACAGCGCACTGATCTATATCATAAACTCTCCCCCCCGCCATAAACAACTAGAAATGCTAGAGAAAATACAACAAACAATAATTTATACACAGCTGAAGTCACATACACAAAAAAGGGAAATTCCTCAGTAACAGAAAAGCATAAGGGATTAAAAACCAGAACAGTTAGCACAAGGGTATGTGTTAAGACATGGGGGGTAGAAAGGAATGGTGTAAGTTACCATACCCAGAAATAGGCCATCATAGCCATGGGTGTGAGAAGAGGCCTTGGCTAATATGCCCAGGTGATCCACTGAAGAGATGCATCCTCTTGAAAATAAACTAAAAATCACGTGGGGAAAACGAAAGTAAACTTCAGCTCAGGACACCAGGTTGTGGGAAAAAAATCTCCTTTGAAATATGAAAACACCTAGTCCTATGCCACATGCAAGATTGATGTTCAAGTGACAAGGCCCATTTGGTACACAACACCATGAGCCAACAATTAAGAACTGTTTTTGGACCAGTTATACTACTGAGGCCTTCAGAAAAGACCAATCCAAAATTTCAGTAGGAGGACATTTCAACAAACTTCATGGAATTCCCACTAAGAAGTGCTGATAATAAAATCCACCTTGAGTAAGAGTCAGCATATTTGACAAAACAGAAGGAACTTTAGTAACAACAAGAACTCAAGATACCAGAACAAACTAAAAGAGACCATGAGCACAATGTCTAAAGATTTAAAAGAAGAAAAAGACCAGGAAAGAAGAAACTACAAAAAAGAACAAATACATTTTTTAAATTTCTAGAAATGAAAGGTAAACTCATTAAAATGAAAACTCAGTAGATGAATAAAAAAGTAATTCTTTAGAAAAGAAGAGCATTCATAACTTGGACAAGAAATGAAGGAACTACCCATAAGGTAACATAGTTGACAAGAATAAAAAAATAAAAAAAGAACAGGTGAGGTGGCAGATGGAGTAAGAATGACTGATGTAAGAAGGTCCCACATAAGACTAATAGGAATCCTCAAAGAAATATAGACAATATAGAAGAAACACTAGTCAAAAAGATAATTTCACTATTGAACACTATCCAAAGAGTGAGAGTTTTCCACATTTCGTGAAAGATATAAACATTCAGATTGACAATGACTGTTGAGCAAAATATAAAAATAAATCTAGACATATCTGATTGAAACTACAGAATACCAAACACAAAAATAAAAGCATAAAAGTAACCAAGAAGTAAAGACAGATTATCTACCAAAATGAGAATTATCTGATAGCAGACATCTGGATAGCAAATAGAGCCAAGAGATAATAAAAATATTACCTTCAAAGCGTTACAATTCTATGCCCAACTAAGTATCTTTCAAGACTGAGTATGAAATAAAAGCACTTTCGGACAACACCATTTACTGAAAAAAACTACTAAAGGATATATTAATTGATCAGCAAGGAGAAAACAGAACTTGGAAGGAGTGACACTCAAGAAGCAATGGTAACAGATTGGAAAATGTGTAAGTAAATCTAAATAATTATTAACTATTAAATTAGTTGGGGAGATGATTTCAAAAAGATGAAACTGAAATGATTCTAGATAACAGTACAAAAGGCAGGAATTGATCAAAGTTACAGCTTTCTAAGGTGGTTATATTATTCAGGAGAATAAAAATAATGATTAGTTTTAGATGTTAAGTCAGCCATGCATGTTAAATATGTAAGAGTAATCATTAAAATAATAGTAATAAAATGTATAACTTCCTAATCAAGGGAAAGAACATGAGAATGAAAAACTCAATCAATCAAAGAGAAATCAAAAGAAAAAGAAAAAAGAAACAAAGAAAAGGCATGGAATAGAAAGAGCATAAAATAGAATGATAGAAATAAATTCAAACAATCAATAACCAAAATAGATGTAAATAGATTAGATTCATAAATTTTTTTAAAAAAGAGAGATTCTGATTCCATTTTTAAGAAGGTGGCTAAAGTCCATTCACAAGAAGTACATCATTTTCTACATCATTATGTTTTAGATAATAAAACATAATGACGTAGAAAAACAGAAACTAAGAAACTAACAGAATCACCAAAAAGCTATACAAGGCAAATACTAACCAAAAGAAATTTAGTAGAGATGATAAAAGCAAAGTAGATTTTTCAGCAAAAAGCAATACATTAGAATAAAGAGGTCATTATCAAATGATAAAGGGAACAATTCCTTACAAAGAATAGTTCTAAATCTATATGCATTTATATTCAAAATATAAAAAGCAAAATTTGACGGTGTACAAGAAGAAAATATAAATGCAAGTTTATAATAGGTGATTTTTTAATACATCTTTATCCTAAATAGATATATATAGAGAGCAGACAAAACAAAACTATAAAGGACACAGGAAATTTGAACAACACAATTAACAAATAATCTGAAACAATTTTACCAAATTATAGCAATCCACTAATGGCTATAAATAAAACTTATAACCACCATTAAAATAATAGAAGTAAATAGAATTGAATATATGAGAATGCATCCCATTTGGCAAATATAAGCATTATTTTGTAGAACCTTAATATTTGTATGTTGAATGATGATATAAAATGTACTTCTTCCTGTGGGTTAAAGTTTGAAAGTCTTCAGTCGAGTGGATTTAAAGTCTTCACCTGCCTCCAATTGGAGCACTCTTCTCAAGCACTCCAGAAGTAAATATGACCATTTACTAGATACAAAAGAAGTCTCAACCAATTCCAGAGAATCAGTATCATAGCCTGAATGGTGCTGGAAGATGTCCTGTAAGAGCTACCTGACTCCAGTTGGTTCTCTGCTGCTCCATTCAACAATCCTGTGGGAGGTGGGGGTGGGGTGAGTGAAATGGGTGAAGGGGGTCCAAAAGTATCAGCGACCAGTGACAAAATAAGTAAGTCTTGGGACTGTAATGTACAGTATGGTGACTACAGGTATGCTGAGAGTAAATATTAAAAGTTCTCATCATCAGTAAAAAATTTGTTAACTATGGTGATGGACTGTTAATGAGACTTGATGTAGTGATCATTTTGCAATATATGCAAATATAAAATCATTATGCTGTACACCTAAAACTATTATCATGTTGTTATTATACCTCAATAAGAAAAAAAATCCTAGTTTACTGAAGTGATCTAGAACATGTCTCTATCCATTTCAAGTGCTGACTAAATTGACTAGTTATTATTTATGTCTAGCATGTAATAACTACTCAAAAAAGCTATGGTAGAATGAAAGATTGTTGAGTGGAAGCATTTGCAATCTTAAAGAAATTGAAACTAAGCTAAGGTTAATCATTTTCAGTCTCTTGAGATATTCCACCATAGAGGGAATTGGGTACTAAAAGAAATATGCCAACCACCACAACAAAATAAGACAGAAATGTTTTGGCTTGCACAGGTGGGGGTGTGTTGGGGGGGTTTGGGTGCAGGGACCATGATGTGAATAGGCACAGGGGCAAGTATGCAAGCTGGCTAGCCTGAAGGCACAGTTCTAGGGGGGTTAATATTGCTAACCCTCTGTAATCATCTTATCAATCAATGTAGACAGTGACTTTTCCAAAACACATCTCTCTGAGTTCAAAGAGGACCAGGGGGCAGAGTCTCTTAGCTTTCTCAACTGCCCATGGGGTGGAAAACTGAAGTGGGAGATGGGGAAGGGCCAGGCAAGAAAAGTCTTCTGTGTCATGATCAAGAGTTAGATAACAGGGAGCCAAGGCAAGTTTTTTTGTTGAAGCAGAGAGTAGCACTGTCAGATTTGGGGGGCTGTAGAAGATAAAAGAGAAAAGGGGGAGATTAGAAATAGTGTATGGCTTTAATGTGGTGATTGCATAGTGTCAAGCCCTCAAATATTCATTTGAGAGGAGATGGGTGAAAATATGAATAGAATACAGAAAGCAAACATTTTTCACAGGGATTAAAATGAACCACTTTAAAGTGTACAATGCAGTGTCATTTAGTATGTTCACAACATTGTACAACCGTCATTCTGTCTAGTTCCAAAACATTTGTATGACCCCAAAAGGAAATCCTGTACACATTCAGCTGCCAGTCTTCCTTCTGCCCCTCCCCAGCCTCTGGAAAGCACTAGTCTGTTTTCTGTCTCTACGCCTTCTCCTTCTCTGGATATTCCCTATTAATGAAATCATACAATATGTCTGGCTTCTTTTCCTTGGTATATTTTGGAGGTTCATCCATCCTGTGGATGTACCAGTGAGAAAGAAAATTCCTAAGATTGCAAAAGCAGAACAGCAGAACTGGAGCATGTAGTAGGTGACTAAGGGTAGGAAAAAAGAGAGGGAAGGGTAGCTGTCATCAGTAAGCCTGGGTGACTAAAAGGACAGTGCCAGTGACACCGTTAGCACAAATGAGAAAGATAGAAGAAGGTTCAGATGAAGGTTCAGACAGAGACGAGGGTGAGAAGTCTGTTTCTGGACACACTAAGTCTGAAATGCTAGGAAATCTATACTGGAGAAGTCCACAAAGGAGATAAAAATACAGCCTGCAGCTTAAGGGAGAAGCCCCAGGAGCTCTTCAGTTTTACTGTCCTCTGAGGCTGACGAGTAACATGCTTCTGCAACTGCTTTTGTCATTTAGAGACACACACAACACACAAACTGTCCTTGCCTTTTTCAGACTGTGACGCACCCATTCACAAAACTTCCGAGGTGAACAATAATAAGCAAGGCTCAGAGTAGAGAAAACAAAACTAATACTGTATTTTGTTCTGGCTTTGGCAAAAAGAACCCATTCACAGAGACCAGAGCTGGCATTTTCCAGTAAATACCTCCCCCACCACCTTTGAACCTTGGCTCGCTTGGCTCCATCATCCTCACTTCTAGCATTTACCCTACCCAGACTCCTGCCAGTCTTGCCTTCGTCTAGCAGTTTGGTGTGGATATTCAGTCACACTGACTGCAATGCTGGAGGTAAAATACTTACTGCATCCCCATTGAGCAATCCCTCTGTGTAACTGTACCCATAAAAGCAAGGAGGGGGGGCTGACCCCGCACCTGCCCTCCTCGCCTCCAGCTTGAGCCAATATCGCTGCTCTCTGAAGTGCCTTGCCCCACCCCTGCCTAGCTTTGAATGTCAATAATCATTTCTCTCCCCAAAGGGTTATTTATGTCCTGCACAAATCCATTTAAACTTGTGCAAAAGAATCTTTGCTTGCTTAAAATATATTTATTTATTTGCTTCTGTATACATAATTTATATATTTATACACAAACGTACACACATACAAAATTCATAAAATACACTCCTAAATTGTTTTAAGGTAGGCAAGTTTTAAATTGTCTACTGTAGTAAAATACTTTGTTTTCTATATCCTCAAGGTCAGGCTCAAACTGGAAATTTTTAGAAAAGAAACTTTGTAGCAACACTTCTAGCACACCCAGACCAAAGGAAAAGAGGGGAGTAAATCACTGGGAACAGTAAGTGTACAGGTAGCAGACCCACAATCGGAGGAGAAATTCCTATGGTCTGGGGGGTAAGTACTTGTATAAGTTAAAGGGAAAGTCTTACCCACAATGAAAGAATGTTCTCAGGAGTTACCTCTGGCTCTGCGAAGCTCACTAAGCTGCAGTTACCACAGCTCCACATTCCCACCTTTCATTCACTCCCTCACCCATAGGGCCCCCAACAATGCCCATGTACCAGGCACTGTTCGAGACACAGGGACCCCACAGTGAACTAGACAGACAAAACCTCCATCCCACGGAGCTTGAGCCCTACAGCACATTAGTGACAGGATCACTGGTAAGAAATAAAACACAGCATTTTCAGATAAGTGGTGGCAATATACAAATGATCTACCAAAATCCTTACTGCATGAGATGCAAAGGTGAGCCCACAGAGCTGTGAGGAGGTGGGGGAGGAAGCAGGGAGGTCATAGCACCAGCTCCTTCACTGTAGTTTAATTGTTTTGCTATCCGTGTACCAAACTGAACTGCAAACACCTTGAGAGCAGGGCCTGCACTCCACGCCCACACCTGCATCCCCAGGGCAGGTACAGTGCCTGAATTCAGCTTGGATGGAGGGACATGGATAGATGAGGAATGGCTGGGTGAAGCAGGAAACTTATCCAAAGGAAAATGAGCTGTTGAGAGAGGCTCTTTGCAGGTCATGTGCTGGCATTAGCCATTACCTTTAAGCCTTAACCAATAATTTTTAAACTTCATCAATATGCAGGATATTTTTCAAGAATATATTCAGCTTTAATCTTATAACAGATGTCAACAAAGCAAGATTTGCATTACTGTACCTAAATAAAATATATATATATTCATTTCCTAGATCACTTTGCTAGAACATATTCACTCCCAAAAATTAAAAAAAGTCTACATTTAAATCATATTGATTGAATAATAGATATACATGGCTTATACATATTATCTATTTGCACAGCTTTCATAAACAACTGTAATGATTTTTCAGTTCATTGGGAGAGAAGACTCTTGAGAAAAAAGCTACTGCTTAATCTTGTATTCTAGTAACAATTTACCCTATTTGGACCAATAAAAGGGGTCATCCCAACAGAAATTATAAAAAGTAGCTTTAGCCTAGGTTTCAACAAGCTTTTCTACGAAGGGCCAGATAGCAAATATTTTAGGCTTTGTAAGCAATATACAGTTTTTGTTGCATAGACTAATTTACTTTTTAGGGTTTATTTTACGTGGCTGCTATTCTTTTTACGATACTATAAAAAAATGTAAAAACCATTCTCAGTTCCTGAGCCTACAAACGTAGTTTGCTGAACCTGCCTTACTACAAACAAATGTAGTTAGCCTACAGTAAGAATGGAGCACCTAGTGCCAAGTTCCTAACAATTAAATCCATGGGAGAAATTGCTGTACATTTCTGTATTACCTCTTTCAGTCTCTCCAGCTCATTCTGGAGGGCCTGTTTAGATATTTCCACTTCGATCATCTGCTGTCTGAGAGTTTCATTTTCATCTTCAGCTTTAGCACGCTTTTCCTCCACAGTTTCAAGTTCATGGTGCAATCTGACAGATACATCTTTGGCTACCTGCACCGACCAACAGAGATAGTCATCAGGACATGAAGCTTTCTGTGTGCTAAGGGTACATTCAGACAACTTCAGATGCAGAATCATTAAGTAATAGGATATTACACCAAACAGCAAAGACCCTGGCAATATTAACAGGCCTATCTGTAAAGGAGGAGGGTGTTAGTTTAAAACACTAAATCCACATTATGAGGAACCACATGACTTTCATCTGAATTAAAAGGCCACTTTGGATAGCCCCTGCCTCCACCAAGAATGCCAATTTTGCCCAGTGCTTTAAATTATTAATTAGAAATAATCATAAAAATAATTATTCAAAAATAATAAACAAATAGACACTTCTATCCCCTAAGGTAATACTAAGCCTACCTGCAAAAACACAAATAACTCCATATGCAATAAATGTTTAATGTAGGCAAGTGATAAAATAACTTGAATGTTAAAAGCAGTTGAATGTTTTTACTCTCTAAAAGGAAATGAGGAAAGAGATTTTGCAAGAGAAATCCAAATCACCTTTATATCACATTTAATGACATTTTGTTAGTGGTTTATAGATTTGTTAGAATTACAAAGATTCTTTTCCTGTTACCATAATGAAAGGCTAAATGAGATTTCCTCAGTACTGCCACAATAAGGATAACATTATGCATAATTCAACTCCAGATAAATTATTTGATAATCGGGGCATGAGAGAAGCCATACCTCCCACGGAGGGAGCAAGTGGTATAAAGGCTGGGATTTCTTCACCTAATTTTCACTTCTGCCCATGATTCTTAAAGACACTTCCAGACAATTACAGTTGACACTTGAATGACATAGGTTTGAACTGCATGGGTCCACTTCCACATGAATTTTCTTTTATAAACACATTAGAAAGCCTTTTGGAGATTTGCAACAATTTGAAAAAAGCATTTTCTTTTCTCTCACTTGCTTTATTGTAGGAATAAGGTATATAATACATATAACATACAAAATATGTGTTAATAGACTGCTTTTGTTATCAGTTAGGCTTCTGATCACTAGTAAGCTATTAGTAGTAAAGTTTTTATGAAGTCAAAAGGTATACGCAGATTTTCGAATGCACAGGGGGTCACCCCCATGTTATTCAATGGGCACTGTCATTATGATCCTTTTTCTCCTTCAGTTAAATCTCCACTAAACAAGTCTCACTTGAGTTATGGTAATTTCCTGCATCTTAGAAGCTCCAGTAACAATAAAAATGTTAAGAGATGATGCTCAATCTCTATAAGTAGTCTTTGACTATAACTGAATTGATAACTGATAGATTTTTTAAAATATTTCAAATCTTTACAAGGAGGTTCTGCACAGTTTCTACACAATTATCACATCAATTGGTAAATATTAATCCTTTTTTATCATAGATCTATTACTATGGTTTGTTTCTTTTCTTCATATTTTAAGATTCCAGTTCATAAGACAGATTTAAGTCTTGGGCCATCAAAGTCATATGACTACATACACCCTAAGAAGCCATTAAGTGAGCGAAGGATGTTTATGCTGAAATCTGTTGAGAGAGAAACACAGAATATTACGACCATGTGTAAGTGGGTCCGAGAGTTGCAGTGACAGCCCCTGGGAAGAGTGTCCCATCAGCCCACTCACTCACCTTTAAGTCCTGCTCCAGACTTCGGATCAGCTCGCCATCCACCTGGCCTGTCTCAGCCACTTTCAGGCTCTTCTGCTCAGCCTTCCTGAGGCGGTACTGCAGGATCCGGCAGTTCTTATTCGCACGGTCCAGTTCTCGCCGAAGCTCCTGCAGTTGGTAAACATCTTCCTCTAAATAACTGTCTCTCATCTCTTCCATTTCAGCACGTAGTTCATCCAACTCATCCTACATGAGCCAGACAGAGATTTATAAGCCAAGTCCATCAAGAAAAAATGATGCTGTGCCTACCCCCAGCCCCCTGCTCTACAATCCCAAACATGAAGTGCCTGTATGCTTCCCCACGGGCCTATGGCCCCACCTGTGTGACAGGACACAGGGACACAGGGACCTCTGGAAATTCTCATGTGAGACAATATCACCAGGTACCTGTTCAAATCTTATGGATACAAAAACCAAAAACCAGCATGACGTATTCACTGCAGTCTCTCATATTTATTTCACTCCCAGGATTTCCTTATATATCTTAATCACAAATGCAATCCACTTTGCAGATAATTCAACCTTTTTTCAAACCAAACACTTACCTAAACGTTTATTTCTAAGGCATAATCTAGGTACTAAGATAAGTCAGACAGATTCTGCCTTCAAAGAACATAAACTTTAGTGGGTTCATAACTGTGAAATACCCTGGAACTATAACATACCTTCAAGTGTCCCTAAAATTCTGCTCCACAATCCAAATCTCAGCAGTAACTACATGACTCACAATTCTAAAGATAAAACCTTCTGCATCATTTCAAATACACATGAGGGTTTTTTTTCTCCCCCTTTCACCTATCCTTTCTTTCCCAACCCCATAGAGGCATCAACATGAAGACACTCTGGAGATGGGAGAGATCCAGGAGTTGTCCCTAGCTTCCACCTTTCCTCCCAATCCACAGCCATTCCAGGGCTGTCAGCTCAACATCAAAATGCCACACCACTGGGCTAGATCCTACCTGCATCCCTGTCAAGAGAGCAGCTGCAGAAACAGGTGAGTCCAGCATGTGGGGCCACTGGCTTCCCCTCTGGCCAGCTTATCCTCACATCCCACTCTCCACTCAGAGGCTTATCCTTTTAATATGTAGCTCAGACCACCTACACCTATTCAAACCCTCCTGGGGGCTTCCCCTTGCACTGAGAAAATTCAAAGCCTTCCCCAGGGCCTATGAGCTGCACCCCCCTTCCCTGCCACACTGCTGACCTCCCAGGGCCCAACCTGCTAGAGGCCTTGCACCTGTTATGCCCACTCCTTAAAACACTGTGGCTCTTTGCAGAGCTCAGTCATACAAGGTGGAAGACACAGTGCCTTTCCCCCCACCTCCACTGCCTCCAGTCCCTTGCCTTGCTCTAGTTTCTTCCTACCTCTTATCACTGTCTAATATTATTTGTTTCTCCCCATTCATCTGCACCCACACTAAAAACTAAGCTCCAGCAGGGCAGACACCTGGAGTGTGGGCAGCACCCAGAATGGTGTGAGCCACACTGTAGGCCCTCAGTAAATATTTGTGGAATGAATACACATGAACATCAGTCAATACCAAGAAAGAACAAATCATTAAAACAACCAAAACTAGACATAACTGCACTTTTGTTTTGTTCATTCTTGTAGCCTAATTACAAAATATTCTTTCCAACCCATAGACACAGCTGCAGCATGAGAGACATAAATTCTGTTGAAGTATTATAAAATATCTTAATGAGGGGCAGTTTGGAAGGTGGGAGATTAAGGAAAGCATTCTAGGAATTTTCCTGATTAGTTTGATAATTAATGGTTTAAATGCCTCCAGACAAGGATACACCCACTCATTCCCATTTGTTTGGTTGAATTAGTATTGCAGCTCAAGGAAAAACACTCCCAAACAGAGACACCCTAAATTGTCCGTTCTTGTCCAGGATTCTCACCACTCCCGCTAATCCTGCATTTGTGCAGGGATTTACTTACAATAAAGAACAGGAATTTCGCCACATCAGAGCATCAGGTAGACAAGAAATTGACCAGAAAGAAACCTCCTGAAGAGTATTTTATTCTGGATAAGATTAAGCACAAGAGTAACAAATAAATTGGGGATCTTTATGGAAAAATACAGGTTGACACAAATAGGGTGAAGACAATTGTCCAGCCAGCCTCAATTGCATGCAGTGGTCTGCCGGAAAGAGCCACAGACGTGGCATCTCATTCTCCCAAGCCCCAACCTTTAGGTTCTCCTCAAACTGTCCACACTATGCTAAGCAAGAAAATGACCAACTCATTTAACCATGACTCCTAACAGAGTGTTTCAATGATCTACCAAGGAGAATGGATGCTAAAGAAGAAGGTATGCCAACTCCCTCGTGGTCAAATGAACAAAATGTTTTTCTTATTGCCTTCTACGTACTCCTACAGAATTTCTGTACCAGTGATGACAATACCTCATTAAAAAATGAGATGTTCTAATGTGTCTTAAGAAGGTAAATCTCAACATTAAAAAAGTGATGTATAGGCAAGTTTCATTTCTTTTTTCCTTCTTGGAAATCTCTTCCTATGAACTTGTTCTTGGTAGGAAAATTTACTGGGACTGGGAGTTACTGGACTGAGCATAGGTCAGCCAGTTGAACGTACATGAACAGAATGGACAGGCCAGACTCTTCAGGAAGCTGGAGAACACAGCTGTTTCAGGAAGGCCCTGCTGATCTTTAGCAAAGAAGAGGTGGATGCTGATGCCTGCTCCCTACACCGCAGCTTTAATGCCAGCACATGGGAACCGTGCCCCTGACCCGACCCATGCTGGAGGACACCAACCACAGACCGCAAACATTACAACGTCACTCTGGAAAACAGTAACGCTAGTCCTGAATCTTCAAAATGAAGGTTCCGTCCATGAATATAATGGATCTGACTTCAGAAAGAGCTTAACCTCTAACTTGTGTCTGAGGACAGTGAAAGGTAATTGTTTCATTGAGTAACTAGTAAAAAATGGTTCAGTACAAGTAATAATCACTATGGGTATGTATATACATACAAACATACAGTGACTTTGTCCATTCTATTCATGGAAGGAATTGTGATTGGTTTTCCTTCTAGAAAGCTTATCAATAATAGCCAAAGTCACTAATGACTGGAATTACCTGTTACTCAAACAAAACCTTTTAGAATGTGATATAGCCTAAGGAAAATATAAGATACAACTTCCAGGTATAAAAATGTTCTCTAGTTCTCATACTTTACCAGGAGGGCCCTCACTGACCTCAATGTTAAATGCTAGATATGTTATATAGAGGTGAACAAGCACTGCAGCCTTAACAACCTGTCCAAGCGCTAGATGAACCCACACCTCCAAATCACTGAGTAGGCCAGAGACAAGCAGCGAATATTTTTTTACATAAATAATCATCAACATTAATGGCACTGAAAAAAATTAGGGTGAGACCATAATTGCATGTATTTGAACCATTGTCTTTATAATCCATATCTTTTCTACATTTGTAGAACAGAAGACACCCTTCACTCAGCATTTTACCTTCATCAATAACCCTGTAGTAACCCTGGCAGAAACATTGTTACCCCATTTTAAAGACAAGACCAAACCCATGCCATTTAACATAGCCAAAATCTCACAGTTAATAAGTAGAAGCTAAACTACAAACCCAGGCTGTCTGTTCCAAACACAGGCTCTTTCCAGTAAATACTGTTATTTGCAACAATTTGGACAAGTGAAACAATAATAAGCCTTAAATCATACTTTTACAAAAGGCCACCACTTGTGTAAAATAATAAAAGCAGACTAGTATTAAGAGTTTGACAGTTGTCAGCATAAGAGTATATCCATTATTGCAGTTGGGCTTCAGAAAAATAGGGCAGTGTGCCACAAAGATACCCCCATCTTAAAAATGAGGAAATTGAGATTCTAAAAGTTTAAATGGTCTCCAAACACTAGTCTGCTGCAGACACGGGACCAAGGCCAGTGTTTTGATTCTTTTCATAGAGCCTCAAAGCAATTTTCAGGTTCAGTGAAAATAAGTTACAAGAAAAGCAAATTATAAACCACGTAAGCTAGCAGCAGACATTTGAAAAGCAAAAACTGTGATTATTCAGATTAGGGTCATGATGGATAGTGATTTTAAACTAACATAACATTAATTTTCTGACAGCATGCTCTAATCTAGAATAAATTGTGTTAAAGAACCTTAAAGATGTCTGCCATTTAAATGTTTAAGAAAACAAGATCAACCAGAATATACGATGTTTCAGGCAGACATAATTTAGACCTGGTAAGTAAAAGTGGAAAAAACACAGAAACTAATAAGGGAAAAACTGCGCTTAATCAACAGTTTTATATTGAATTAACATCAGGTCTGTTGGATGCTTAAATGTTACCTTCATTACCTCATTCAAAAGCAAATCCAGTTTTAATTAAATATATTTTTCAAATTTCATATATAAAGTGAAATCTTGAAGTAGTATGAAGCTCCCTACTTTGCCCACCAATAACACATCAAGCCTTATTATATATATATATATCAAAGTAAAGGGTATACCATGTATACACTAGAGTAAACCAAGGTTAAAATGAAATATTTTAATGAAAATCTCTATGATACTTTTATCCACATATATAACATAAAAACCATCCATGGTGTAAGTGATGAAAACTTTTGATCATACTGATAATTTTATTCAAATCTTAATCTTCTTTAAACAACCTGAAATCAATAACTACTTCTATTTTAATAACCCTTCTTAAACAGACCCAGTTTGGACAGTAGGAACAGTCATCTGGCTACTGTTGCAATAATTCCGTCTTCTGGGAGTTGCAGGCAGAAACTACTGTCTGCAGTAATATACAAATAATCCATCTCATTTCCCTCTGGACAATGGAAATGTTCTCTGCAGAGTCCCAGCTGTAGCTAAGCAGGCACACAGGCCGCTACCATTGTTTACCAAGTGACAGTTCGCCCAACAGTTGATGGGCTCTGCTTGCTCTGGGCGGTATTATCTTGCCACCTAAGACTAATACAGCCACTTTCACAGACTGAATAAAGAATGGGTGTGCAAAGTGGAATGCCAGGCAAGAATAGGAATACTGTCCACTTTCACCCTTCTAAGAGAAAGGGAGCAGGAGCAGGGCCCGGGGACAGAGCAGCTGAAGCACTGAAGCTGCTCAGAACTGCTTAGTCTCTCCTCAAAGTGGCCCCACCCCTACTCCAAGCACGTGGAATGCAGGCTTAACAAAACCATTTCAGAGCTTGAAACTTAAAAGACTACCTCAAGTGAGAAGCAGGCTAGTACGTTTGGATGTGTGGTGATAAAACCAAATGAGCTACCAACCATCTCTTTAGAAAATAATTCCTCTCAAAGGATCCAATATTATCTACCCTGCAGCCAGCAATTACTTTTGTTTTAACCAAAAATAAGCAGTCCTTCCCCACACCAACCCTCTCCCATCTTGCAGGAAGATATCGGCATTTGGAAGTACACTATCTGGGGATAGGAGAACTGTATTATGAGCACATCACCAGCATTTTCAAAATAGACCAATAAACTCAAAATGATTAAATTCTCCTCGAAAGCATGTGAAAACAGAGAACATAATTAATATGTTCGCCATGAGCACTAGTACTTGTCTGATTGTCTCGGAGCACTCAAGCAAAACACAGTGGTGGCAGGCAGGGAGGAAACACTCCAAAGGCATTCTGTACAAGTCCTATGATTAAGAAACATGCCTTTGGATAACTGAACTCAACTGCTCACCTTAATTTCTGACTTCCAGACAGATATATTCAAGTTCATCAGAGGTAAGGGGATAACAAGAGTGGATTCCTGACGTTTTCATGCAAAAAGCCAGCCACCTGGACTGAGCGTGCATGTTTCATCTAGTCACCCTGGGGCCCTTTGATGAAGGTAAAAAAGGAATAGAAAGCAAGGTCAGGGGACGTCCCCATACAGTTGCACACTGCACAACAGATATGCACTTCTCTGTTACCATTTGGTATTTTAAAAAATACAATAACGGCAAAGGACATCATCAACAAAACAAAAAGACATCCTACAGTACGGAAGAATATCTTTGTAAATGACATATCCAACAAGGGGTTAACATCCAAAATATATAAAGAACTTACACACCTCAACACCCAAAAAGCAAATAACCCAATTAACAAATGGGCAGAGGATATGAAGAGATGGTTCTCCAAAGAAGAAATTCAGATGGCCAACAGACACATGAAAAGATGCTCCACATCACTAATCATCAGGGAAATGCAAATTAAAACCACAATGAGATATCATCTCACACCAGTAAGAACGGCCAGCATCAAAAAGACTAAGAACAACAAATGTTGGCAAGGATGCAGAGAAAGGTGAACCCTCCTACACTGCTGGTGGGAATGTAAGCTAGTTCAACCATTGCGGAGAGCAATATGGAGGTTCCTCAAAAAACTAAAAATAGAAATACCATTTGACCCCAGAATCCCACTCCTTGGAATATACGCAAAGAATACAACTTCTCAGATTCAAAAAGACATATGCACCCCTATGTTCATCGCAGCACTTTTTACAATAGCCAAAATATGGAAGCAACCTAAGTGTCTATCTTTAGAAGAATGGATAAAGAAGATGTGGTACATATATACAATGGAGTACTATTCAGCCATAAGAAAGAAACAAATCTTACCATTTGCAACAACATGGATGGAGCTGGAGGATACTATGCTCAGTGAAATAAGCCAGGCGGAGAAAGACAAATGCCAA
The DNA here is from genome assembly GCF_030020395.1 of Manis pentadactyla. NCBI lineage: Eukaryota > Metazoa > Chordata > Mammalia > Pholidota > Manidae > Manis > Manis pentadactyla. The sequence goes on from NC_080024.1 coordinate 110,495,144, forward strand.
ATGATTTCCCTCATTTGTGGAGTATAACAATGAAGCAAAACTGAAGGAACAAAATGGCAGCAGACTCAAAGACTCCAAGAATGAACTAGTGGTTACCAAAGGGGAAGGGTGTGGGAGAGCGGCTGGGGAGGGAGGGAGAAGGGGACTGAGGGATATTATCTTTAGTACACATGGTGTGGGGGATCATGGGGAGAACAGTGTATCACAGAGAAGGGACATAGTGGCTCTCTGGCAACTTGTTGCACTGATGAACAGTGATTGCATTGGGGTATGGGTGGGGACTTGATTATGGGTAAATGTAGTAACCACATTGTTTTTTCATGTGAAATCTTCCTAAGAGTGTATACCAATCATACCTTAATAAAAAAAAATTTTTTTAATTAAAAATAAAAAATAAAAAATACAACAGTCTGGCTAAAAACCATGAGAATTCCACTTGAATTTTCCAATCAATAAATAAGACATCTTCCTATGTTTTTGCAGGCCTTATTTTTCTTCTTGATTACCCTTTGGTCATTCTAGCTCAGAAAGTGTGAGTCTTATATAGTAAGGGTGACAGAACTGACTCAGGAAAGAATGCAATACTTCATGTGGTCACAATGCTCGAGCACATATCAAAGTAAAATTTCTGGGCTTAGTCTCTTCTTGTTAGATAATAGAGGAATTTTCTATCTAATAGTGAGAGTTCTGTGCAACATTCCCTAAGGAAGCAGTAGGTCAAGGACACACTTTATCTACCATCTCAAAAAAGTATCGCTGAGCAACAGGAGCAACTAAAAGAGAAGTTTCAATTTACAGTGTGGACACTCTGAGTCCCATGTACACAGACATGCCTTCTGCCTCTGGCCCAGGAGGTCAAGAGATGCTCACAGCCCAGCCCCATTTTGCACAAGTGGAAGGGTCACTGGCCTTTAGAAAAGTCTACCCGGATTGTTGTGTTTCTTTCCCAAGTTGAACTCATAATTTAAGCTTTTCAATAACTGAACATGTAACTCACATGTGTATTTGTGATCATACTTCTGACTTTCTATCCTCACTCAGAGGTCTTCTACCCACTTCTCTCTCCTGCAGTCGGAGGAAAGACCAGGAAATAGTAAGTTTACATGACACTACATTACTCAGGCATAGTAAATGGTTGGCCACCACACTTTCTCCACAGGAAATAGCAACTGAACATTTCCCACAAATTAAACATTGCCAGTGGGATTTATATGACCATCTGTATACAAGATTGTTGGAGAATTGTTCCTTATGGCTCTTTACCTAAAAAGAAAAGAGATCCCTTAGGAAAACTAAATACTGGGAACATTTTGAACTAATAAAACAACCCTAAGCAAGCAGTGTTCTCCGAGAAAGCCAGCCTTGCTGGAAATAGGGAGGCAGCCTGGTGCAATGAAAAGAGCAAAGGCTGTGGAAGCAGAGAAAATCAGAGACAGCTGCACCACGTCTGAGCTGCATGACCTTGGGCAAGTCATTTACGTCTTCTGGTTCTCAGCAGCCTTGTCTGTGAAATTGGGGTTATAACTATAACAACAATTATACCCTAGTTGTGAAGATTCACTGAAATATGAAGTAATCAGCTCAGACTCCAGAGTTAGACACCTACTTCACTCACTGAGACTCCAAATCTGAAAAGATAATGCAAATAAACAGCTACCTGGGAATGAACCCTGAAATGATGCCAGACTGCCTAACTTAACTTCAAAGATGTACATCTCAAACATCTTTTCTTTCCAAAAACCTCAATTTTCTGCTGCTTAGCAATCATGATTGGCATAAACATTATTTCATCAAAAACACTGTGGGACAGGGATTATGCCAAGAGCTGGAGCTATCAAACTGAACAAGATCGTTTTTCTCACCCTCAGGGAGCATATATTTGGTGCAGATTTACAAAAGTGATGATTTCATCCAGAGTTACATATTTGCCCTTTCTGCCCTCTCTTCTCACCTCCCTCCTCTGCCTCCCTGTTAACCTGTGCACAAGATAAAATGACTACTGGGCTCAGGTCAAAGCAGCACCTGATAAAACTGGTCTGAATTTAAATAGCACACTTCACTGTCCACCTGGTTGCCCATGCCCTGGTCCCACTGGCTGAAAACTGGGCCTCATTTAGGGAGGTTCAGCATTTACTGAGAAAATAGCACAAAGCACACAACCCATTGTAAGAAGGCCACCCCCACTGGCCTGGCAGGATATCAGAAATCTCTATCTATAAACAGAAATATGATTTATAGACATTAAAAAATAGATTTATACCACTGTAGCTATTTACTAACCTGAGGATTACAATAAATTAAAATATAGTCCCTCTTATTTTCTCTCAAGTCACCTCGACTGACTGACCCTCCGGCATTGTCTAAACCTTCTGTTCCGCAGCGCTAGGCCTCCTCCTTGGAGAAAAGATGGAGTCCGACTGAGTGCCCCAAAGCTAACAAGACCAAGAGGCTACTGCTAGCAGGCCCTGATGGAAAATACTTAGAGAAAGGGCGGCCGATGTTGCGATTCCCTCGAAAGTGAGGGCATGTAGGGGGAATCAAGTGGCCTCTCCTCGCACGGAAAAATAAGTGACGTTTACAAAGGACTGGCCAGCGAGACACCGTTTCTCTCAACTCAGGGACACTCAAGCGACCTCCTCAACTTAAGGTCTATCCGCCCCTGAGGGGGAGACAGAAGCGGCATGCGAGCCCTCAGCCTGGGCCACGGACCCCTCTGGAACCAGTACACACGCCCAAGGCGGGCCCACAGCATATGGGGAGAGGCGCGGGGCGGGGGAACGGGAGGGGAATGCTGTGTATCCAAAATGCAATTACAGCTCCTGCTCCTCCAGCAAGTCCACACGCCAAAAGCATCAGCGGAGAGAAGCAAGACTTCTAGAAACAAGAAAAGTGAAGTGGATTTAGAGCTGGCCGGGACCCAAAGGTCTTGCTCCTTCCGTAAATTGTGATTAAGTTCCCAAGCCCAGCGCGTGCAGGGGCAGGGACCGGCAGGCGGGAGAAGGCGCTCATCAGGACCGGGAAGGCGGGGCTCGCAGGTTCCCGCCCGCACCCGACTCTCCCGGGTCGCCTCCGGGTCCCATGCGACGAGGTGGTTGCTCACCTTGAGATAGTCATTTTCCGAGCGCAGCTCCTCCATCTCCCGCAACAGCTCCGCCGCCGCCGCCGCCGGTACCAGCCGGGGATGCTCGCCCGGGCTGGGCTCCTTGGGGGTCCCGGGGACAGTTCGCTCCGGAGGCGCGCGTCCCCCGACATCCTCTGCCACACCCGGCCCTGGGGACCCCGTGGAGACCCCTCCCGGGCTGCTCCGACCACCGAGGCAGGCGCCGGCGGCGGGAGGCGCGGCGAGGAGCGCGGGGGGATCGGGACTGCCGGACGGCGCCCCCCGCGCGGCGGCGCTCGTGGTGGGGGCTCCTCTCAGCGGTTCCCGGTCGCTGGAGCCCGTCCCGGACTCGGCGTCGCTGCTAGCGGCGGGGAGCAAGCGCTGCTCATCGGACAGGGGTTCGGAAGGGCAGTCGGAGAGGTCGGAGCTGCTGTCCGTGTGGCTGATGCGGGAGCCAGGGGCGAGGGGCCCGGCCGCGGAGGTCACGGCGGGGATCGGGGGGACGGGGATCGGGGGCGCGGCGGCGCGGGAGGGGACTGCCCCGGAGCCACGTTTGGCTTTTCGGCCCTTGGTAGCGGCCAGCGGCGGCTCGGTGCCGGGCGGCGGCGGCGGTCTGCCGGCTCGGGGCAGGGGCTCCGCGGGCGCCGTACGCGTCGCCCTCCTCGGGCCCGGAGCGGCCTTGGCACCACCCGCTGCCCTGGCCCCAGTACCCGGCGGCGGCTTGTCCTTCGCGCCGGGAGCGCCGCCGCTGCGCCGAGAGAGGCGGCTGGGCGCGGCCAGGGGCCCCGGCGAGGGAGGCGCCTTGCCCGCGAGGCTGGGCGAGCGCGGGGCGGCGGGCGCCGGCGATCGGCCGGGGGAGGGGGCGGCTTGGGCCGGGCCGGGCGCGGCGGGCCGGCCGTGCAGGTCCTTAAGGAAGGGTCTGGCGGGCGAAGGCGCGCGGTGTAGCCGCTTACGCTCTGCCAGCGGGTGGAGGTGGTGGTGGCGGTGGTGCTGGCCGGGCGGCTGCGTCTTCGCGTCCGGGACGCCGCCGCCCGCCGGGCCGTTCAGTGTCTCCATGGCCGGGTCCCAGGCCGGGAGCAGCAGCTCGAGCGACAGATGCTCCGGGCGGCGGCGGCGGCGTGCAGCCTCCCGGAGCGCTCGCTCATCACTGTCCCCCAGCCCCGCCCGGTCTGCGCCCCGTTCTCCTGCGCCGCCGCCGTCCCCCGCACCCCTGGCCCGGAGGATCCCCGCGGGGCTCGCAGCCGCCGGCGTCTTGCTGAGGTCACTGCCGCTCGAGTTCTCCCGGCACAGCAACGCGGCGGCCCCGTGCGGCTGGCATTCCCTGGATGTCGCGCTCGGGACTAGTGGGTCGGCCGGCGTGGTCGCGGACACCCGCACTCTTCCGGCGGCTGCGCTGGCGGCGCGCTCCCGGCTCCCGCGTCCCGCTCCCCGCCCACCGCCGCCCAGCTCCCCGCAGCGCCCGCCCGCTCCGGCCCGCGCCCGCCCCCGCCGCTCCCGCGGAGAGAGACTGCACTCGCGCTCCCCCGCCTCCCCGCGCCCGGGGCCCGGCAGCCCGGTGCGCATGTCCGGCCTCCCGCCAGCCGGCGCCGGGGTGGGGGCGGGGCCCGCGACCCTCCTGGCTTTGGAGGCCGCAGGGAACAGTGCCAGGAGCTGGGGAGGCAGGCTAGTAGCAGAGGTGGCGTGGGGGAGAAGGGAGCGGGCTCTGGCCACCTGGAGGAGACTGAGGGTTCGGGAGGCGTGGGCTGGCCCCTCGCGGTGTGTGCTACGGGGCGCCGGCTTTCCCTTGGATGACCAGCACTCCCCACAGGCCCCTCCGTCCTACCCCTGCCTCCAGGGCCCCTCGGTTCCCTCCCCCACTGTCCTCTCACTGCTGAGCCGGTAGTCTCACACTCCTTTAAGGATTGCTGGTGCCCGATACAGCTCTCGCGTTAAACGGGCACGGTGCTCCACAGTTGGCACCCCCCGTGGCCTCGGGAGCTCAGAGGAGGAGCTGCTGTAGAAATAGGAGAAGCAGCTTGCCAATCTTGGGTCAGGAGGGAACTCACATTTATAGTTCCTGCTGCGAGCCAGGCACTGTTAGACACTTTCTGGGCATTGTTTTATTTAATCCTCGTAACAAGCCTGAATTGAAATTACTGTCTTCTTGAAGGGTGAGGATGTAGGCGCTGCAGGGTGAGGTCAGGGATTTAGCTAGTCCAAGGCTGGGTAGGGATTCACACCCAAGTCTGCAGAATTCTCAATCCTACACGCTATCCCCTCAGAGAACCACGGGTTCGAATACCTGTCCTGCCACTTGAATCTAACCTGGGCAACTGACCTTTCTGCGCCTCAGTTCCTTTGCCTGTATAAATTAGAAAATACTGCCACCTGAATGTTTGTGGGGATTAAATTTGCAAATCTGAGAAAATACTGTGCAAACTGTAAAGTGCATTTCAAATAACGTTGAGCGCAGGTTCCGTCCCAGGCGTTGGATGTCGGGAAATACGCAAAGGAGCCCGTTGTCTGGACGAGGCATTGCCAGGAAGCGAAGGGAAGGGCAATATTGCAGATCGCTAGGGTGAGCATCTACCCCGACCAGGGGAGGCTGGAGCTTTCTCTGCAACGCTGGGCTGGTCTTGCAGGTGAGTGACTGCCCAGGACACGCCGGAGCAGGGGCTGTAGGTGAGTTTTCGCTGGAGGGTGGATGCGACCAAGTGCCCTGTGGACATTATCCTAGAGACTGGGGAGCCTTCAGAGGATTGGGAGCATGACTAATCTTATTTGCTTAGCAAGCTCCCGCAGGCGGCAGAGAGCAGAGGAAGGAGGGTGAGGGGGGCCGTTAGTGGTTGTGGCCATAAGCACAGAGGAGGGAGCAGTGAAAGTAGGGGTAGAGAAGAGGGGACAGACTTATGAGAAAAAAAAGACAGATAGCCTCCAAAGTCTGTGATCTGAACCACAAATTACCCTACTTAGCCACCTCCTTCAAAAAATGCAAGATAAAGTGATTTTTTTAAGTCCTTTAAGTTAGGAGAGTCATACCTGCAGAAGACATTCTGCCTGCTTCCCTTCCCCTTAGATCCTCGCGGAGACGCCGCCGGTGCTGTGGCTGAGCGCTTGAGGGCACTGAAGCCTCAGCTCAGCTGCTGGGAGCCGTTTATTTCGCAATTTCTCCGAACATGTGACAGCCACACAAAATATTATCTGTACTGATTCTTTTTTGACGCAGTATCTTGTAGGACCACAGTCATGTTTCGTGGAGTATTTGGAGACAAAGGACAACACTACAGACAGACTTGAAAGCCACCGCCTTCTTTCCCCTTTCCAAAGCCACCGTGCTCAAAGCCGGCTCTCCCCGAGAGGGCGCTTGAACTCTCCTTCAGGTTGACTGCAGGTGAATCAGAAAGCGACAGCGGCAGTCCCAGAGCCCAGAAAACTCCGGGTTCAAGACCTTCACCTTGATGTTCCTCCAGACACCCATTTCTGAAGAATTATGTCCAGGACTTAGCACAAGCTTGCCAGCCCCTCCTACTATATAATCATGCAGAAGGCCACCTTAAAAATGTTTCAGTAAGTCAGTCTTCGAAAAATACTAGCCAGATGATCATACTATTTGTAGTCAGCTTCCTTTCCCTCAAGTAATACCAAAAAAATTTGTACTCCAAATTATTAGCCTGGCGATTGTTTCTGGTAGCCCTGGGAAGGAGACGTTCAATAATGCTTTCTTTATTTTCCAATATTCTGTGAATTACTATTTGCATTATAGGAAATTTTAAAGTCACATGTAATTTTTTTAAAAATGCTTTGTTGAATCAAGTTAGTCTAAGGGCATTGGGGGTTTACTATTTAAAAGAGCCTTAAAGCCTGGAAAACAACAAAATACATTGTGGCTGTGGCTGTGGTTGTGCCTGTTCAGGTCTGTCTGCCCTCAGACCCAGTTCTTGCGCTCCCTGATTCTGCTTTGTACACAAGGAAAACAACCCACAAAGGCTGGTTTTCCAGGTTCCTGCATTTGCTGATTGGGCTTGGCCAGCGGCCAGGAGACTTGAGTGGGGAAGCCTGAGTACTTCTTACCTCTCTCCCCATCTCACATGGCTTCTTCAGAGTGACCAGCTCTCCTTTGGGGACTGGTCTATGGGGGTCCAGCTTTCATGGGATGACCTGCTCCCTCTGGTAAATTCGCCTCCTCCGATTGCCTCTATCAAGGATGGCTGCAGCTTCCTGTGGTTACAAATCTCTAGATTACTTTTCTGTGTCCTGTTTGGCTCTGGATTCCTCCCCTGCCTCTGTAACCAATTCCCTGCATTGTAAACCCTGTGCTGTAAGTACTGGCACTTTATTCCAAGTTTCTGATTTTCTCATTCTTCTGCAGAGGCCTGAGTACAGGTCTAGGGAACTGCATGCAGCAGCACTGGTGTGTAGTAAGTAATTCAGTATAACTAGATCCATGATCTTCTTGTCAAAGAGCAGTGTGGTATTGTGACAAGAGCTGAGTCTTCAATACCAGGGAAATCTGGGCTTGAATCCTGCCTAAGCTGCTTGTGCCCTGTGTGCCTGGGAGTAAGGTACCATCAATGTTAACATCATCATCATTATTTAATACCAGTGGAGTAGTCTTCAATATCCTTTAAAATGTGAGCAAACCAAACTTGAAGTGAGTGTGGAAATCTAGTCTATGTCTATACAGTTATATAAAGAGAAACAAAAAAAACGGTTTGATTTTGTTTTACTCGTAAAGGGAAAATGTCACTTAGGACTAGACCCCCCTTACTGCTGTGTACTCACAGGTAGAATTATATGTAGAATTGTTTTAGTGCTTCAGAAAGTTAGGGTTAGAAAAGGACCTGAAGTCGGGTGGTCCTCAGGAGAGGAAGCTGATGCATCCAGCCCTGGGGGTGTGGGTGCTTCCCAGCAACTCTTGCAGGGTTACTGCCAAAATTCCAAATGGGACCTGAAGCAGGCCAGTCCTTTAAGTACCCACTGAGTCTCTTGGCCACACTGGAGCTGTGTGTGGTGGTGGTGACAATGATGATGACTTCAGAGGCTCTTAAACTTTGATTACATTAAAATCACCTGGTGAGCTTGTTGAAAATGCAGATTCTATGGCCACATCCCCCAGAGATCTGATTTCAAAGGTGTGGAGTGGAGCCCTGGAATCTTTATATTTAACAAATACTTTTGATGCACATAATCATCTGACCACACCCTGAGAAACGCTGTTACTGTTTCTAACACAGCTCTAGGTATAATATGCTTGTTATTTGCATTGCTTTCTGTCTCTCTTTGAAATTCCTTCCAAGGTTGTGTGTGAAATTTCAGAGGATGGAGATGGAGAGATGGACATAGAGATTTACTCAGTTAACTCTAACTGAGTGTCCCACCCAAGGCCTTTCCCAGAGCCAGACTTTCAGGGAAGGAGATGAGTCTTCCTATGATCTGAGAACTGAGAGAAGGATATGCCAGAGGGGAGAAGGGAGGCCCTGTGCTCTTGACCTGGTTCTTAATGAGGGTGGAAGCCCCTCAAGGAGCATTTTGAAGTTTGCTGGTGTATTTCTTATTTTCATTCAACAGTGGGATTGGGGAGCACTAGTAGAATTTAGGAGAGGAGTCAGGGATGCTAGGTTTCTTGCAATATGCCTGGAAAAGAATTGTCCCACATATTATACAACTTCCCAATGTCCTTCTGAAACATTCATATAGACTGAAAAAGAAATTTTTTAAGTTTATCATTACCTGAGCCTGAAATGTAACTGTCTTAGTCCTTTCAGGCTGCTATGGCAGAATACCATAGACTGAGTGCCTTACAAACAGAAATTTATTTTTCACAGTTCTAAAGACTGGAGGTCTATGCTCAAGGAACCAGCATGGTCATGTTATGGTGAGAGTCCTCCACCAGGCTGCAGAGGGCCGTCTTCTTCTGTCCCCACATAGAAGAAGAGGCAAGGTAGCTCTCTGGAGCCTCTTTTATGATGGCACTTATCCCATTCACGAGGGCTCCACCACCAAGAGCTAACCACCTTTCAAAGGCCCCACCCGCTAAAGCCATCACATGGGGCACTGGGATTTCACATGGATTTGGCAGGCAGGGAACACAAACATTTGGTCTATAGCACTGTTTTACATATAAACACAATACTTTTACATATAAAGCAGTATTTTTCGGGTTGAATTTAATATATACTGGATTTTTAGGAATGTAGCTGCAAATAGAAATTGGAATTAGGCTCAATTTCATTTGGAGACTTGCAATGAATTTTTCATCTTTAATCATTTTGTCATTGATGGCAGTGCCACTCAAAGTTTTTTAGCCATCAATATAACCCACCTGCATTTGTCTGCATTTTAGCAGATACTTCAGTGTATAGAACCTGACTGCTTCATTGTATATATTTCTAGTATTTTCATTCCTCAGCTTTATGTGTTGAAATACATATTATTTTCTTATAATTGCTTTCTTATTATATGACCAATACAACATTATATTGATTTTTTAAAATATGTGTTTAGGGAGATGGTTCTCATTTCAGGAAGATAGAGAGTATTTGTAAGGAAAGGGGGCTATGCACTAAAATAGCTGAGACCCACTGGTCTTGCCAAGAGTTAAGATTTCTTGGTTGAGGCCCCCAAGTGGTGGGTGTTGGGATGGCTTCTCGTCCCCTACTGGAAGAAAATCACAGAACCTGGGGAGTGTGGGCCCCAGGGGCACAGTAGTGAAGGTCGGTAATTCTAAGAGACATCCTTTCATTACAAGAGGCAGAATTGCCTTACACAAGCTTTTGACATGTTTGCTAAACTTTAAGTTAAAACTTCAGGCTCCTTTCTTCTTACAACATAACTGCTAAAACTTTTTATTTTTTAAAATGGTATTGGGATTCTAAGCTTGGTGCACATGGAAAATACATTGTTAAATAAGGAAAACAAATAAAAATACTCTCCCTTTCCTGGTCAGCAGCATGTGTACTCTGAAAAATTCAGGGAAATTAATAGGTTATGCTGTCACCCTTGAACTTAGAACATTACACATTTCACTATGCAGATTCTGAAATGTACAGCATGTCTTGTGTTTGCTTTTATTGTAGTTCACCATGATTTATTTCTTTACCTACAGAGGTACTGCTATTCAAAACAGAAATGAAGATGTGTAGAAGATGCCAGTAACCACTTCATCCTGCTCACTGGCCTTTCTACCAAAATGTAATGTCCATCTTTACATAGAAAATGAGAGTAAGTTTGCATGAGAGCAAAAATAGAACAATGAATTTATGGAAGGTTCCATAGCACATACTATTTGTGAAATATGTTTACTGATTAATTCAGGAGATAGGACACCATATAAGACCACACATAAATATATATTTTAACTATTATTTCCCTGTAAAATTACTGTCAAGCAAATTTAACAATGAGATATAGCACCATGGGTTCTTTGGCTGGTCACCATGATTTGTTCAGTTACCTTGGACAAAATATCTCAGTCTTCCTGGGCCTTTGAGACCTTGAGGTAGGAAAGGGAATGGCAGGGTGAAGCAGACAAAAAGTCTGAGCTAGCTTGACTAGCAGAACATGGAACAATGGCCTGAGACTGATAAGCAAGTTTCAATATGAACTAGCTGCAATGAGATCAAACCAAGACGGCGTCCAGTTTGACTGGGAATAGGCCTCTAACTTCATTAAATCTCATTTACATAGTAAAAATCACACCCATCAGTACCATAACAGTTTGTTGTCATGACAACCCCCAGAAAAGACCTAAAGTCCCCCTCTTTGAGAATCTTCCCAGAGAAATCATGACTATTCTGCCCACTGCTTTACATACCTTTTGTACTTCCAATAAAGAGCTAACACACTGCCGGGGTCGGGGTCGGAGGGGTGCTGCTCTGCCTGTGGTTTACAGTCTGTACCTTCAACCTCTGAATAAATCTGTCTCATGCTGTACCTGGTGCACATTTGATTTCTGTCCTGCACATAGCCGAGAATCTTTCACTGCAATGGAGGCCCAAGGGCTAGGGCCTCTCAAGTGCTCCTGTAACAACCTCATGGATAAAATGAGTTGAACTTAAATAAGCTTTAATGGCTATCCCAGCTTACTAAATCTGAGGGGTAAGGTGAACTTGCAAGTGCTAGTTCAATTATCAACATGGGATTATCCATAGTAAATTTTAGGTCCCCTCTGTTCTTTCTCAGGCAAAATTGCTCAAAGAATATAAACTAATTTTAATAAAAGACTTGTATATATAAGGAGGTTAGTATGATGGAATAAATATGACAAATGCTAGTTATACATATTCCTGATAACCGTACTGGGGCAGGCTATTGAATGCTAACCATATTTTCAGGTGGTTCTCAGTATTATTACTTAAAAGTAAGTCCATGTCATATTTGTCTCTAACTATTGCCAACAGGATCTAACAACTGGAGACCAGAAGGAGGCCTCAGAAAGATCTGCAGTCCTGTCATTTGTGAGCTCGTATTAGGAAACCCCGTGACCAGTACCCGCTGGTTGTTACTAAAGCGTCCTCCCTTCTATGATGAGAGGGATCATGCAAGTTATCACCCACACCATAGAATATTTGAGAGTGAAAGTGGGTACTATTCATAATTACACAAAACAACAGGTATGAACCAGACCTGGGCAGGCAGCTTAGGCTATATGGTTGGCCTGTGACTGAAGTACCTTCCTCAAGGTAAGAATGTTTCCAAATTGGATCAGACTGACTCCTCTTTATATCTACCTACACTAGGAAGACATGAACTCTTTTCATTGTGTTTAACTCTTTTAAATGTAACTGGGATAGAAGACAGTTAAAGAATCCCCAGAGACTGCTCATCCACTCATTCATTAATACACTCATTCATTCAAAGATTATTGAACAACTCCTAAAATGCTAGACTGTATATAGCTATAGGGAATAGCAGGGATTAAATAAAAACATGGCTTCTGCCTTTATGGGGCTCATCATCCTGCATAGAAGTGGAGCTGGCCTCCACTTCACTAGGCCTCAGTGTTCCCAGGAGCTGGCCTGGCTGTCAAAGCCCAGCCCTGGCATTCTCCTGTTAAGCCTAAACAATGTCACAGGACCTCAATATCAGACTGGGACAATCCAGGACGGTGATGGAGCAAGACCAGTACAAGATCACTCACAGTGTGTCTGAACACAAACATTTTCTAAACCAGAGAAATAACCAAACACCCCTCTCCCAGCTGATTTCACTGAGTGCTGCTTACCAAATACAGCCTTGCTCTGGGTGTCCCTCCTTCCAGGTAAGATTTCTTAAGATAGCCAACCACAGAATCACCCGCACTTCCTGACAGCATCCCATTCACAGCTAAGCCCCCCTTTGTTAAACACTACCCCAAATCATCTATCACAAATCCAAACCCATGTCCCTTCTAATACCCTCTTAACTGTGGGCTCCCCTTGTGTCTGCTCTTCCTCACTGCCATGGCCAGTGAGCCCAGCTCTCTCCACCACAGGCGTGTGTACTCCTGGTGCGTCAATAATTTGAACTGTCAAGAAGGCATAAGGCAAGGAAGCAAGATGAAACTGTTTCCAGAGAATCCATTCTCTGTTTTACAAATATTTGAATATGTGAAACATAGTTGTTATGCTTCAATGGGTCTTTTGTCTCCTTGAAAATATTGAAAAACATTGATATATTTGATGGTTATACATCTCTGAGCAGCTAAATCTGCTTAATAGTTGCCCAGATCAAAGCCAACTTTGGAGATGATACTGAACAGAAAGTCTTTTAGCTCCACAAATTGCTTTTGCTCTACGGTGAAGCAAGGATCTTATCTTTTGCACCAACATAATGCCATTTCATAATCTAAGGTATGGCACTCAGTGATTTCATGAACTCCCAAGTCCTGTCTGCCATGCAGCTAAATTTATTTCTGTTTTCTCTATAGGATGCTTCTCAATATATAATCAGGAAGCTAGTAATGTAAGTTTGGAAACTTATCAAGTAATAACAAATGAAATAGTCATAGAAACATAGAAAAAGAAATAAAATAAAAATTCGTTGCTCATTCAATATTTTAAAGGAAAGAAACACAGTATTTGAAGGACATGATTGTTTTCATCCCTAAAAAGGTAAGTGAAATAGAATGGAATGTGCTGTCTCCAAAAGTACAATACAAGTTCTCTGGAAGAGTGTTGCCCAGGCTGAGACCATCTTTCAAGGATGGTATAAAGATTCTTATCAGGGCAAGGCATTCCCTTTGAGCTCTGGAGTTATATTCATGCTCTCTTCAGTAGATTGTAAGCCTCTCAAGTACAGGACCACAGGGCAGTGCCAAAATCTGCACATAGTAGGTAGTTAATGTAACTCTGTCACACAAGTAATGTAACTCACTAGTGGAGCAAGCAGGTGTCAAGAAGGAAGACAGTTAGGAAGCTGCCGCATGGGAAAGCCTGCAAAAGTTGCCATTGCTACTGTGGTTCTCCTTCTGGTCTATATTCTCAACCATGACAAGAGTAATACCTTTGTCATTTTCTGGAATCTTGAATATTTCACACCCTGAGAATGTTCCCCATATGTTATGATTTTATGTAATCATAAAAGTTGCCTTTCTCTTTCTTTCCTTGCTCTTGCTCTTAAAAGTCTCTAAAATTGTATGACCAACTTCAAGGGAGTTGTTCCTGAAAACTTAGAACAACTTAGAATTGTCTTCTTTTGAATCCCTCTTCAGGGATGGCTTCCCTCCATCTATTCACTCTGCAAGATTCTAGAAATCTCAGACAACATTGTATCAGGAAGAACATTATGAATTTCATTTTTCTTTATTCACTGAAAGTTATAGAGGCCAACGCCTTCCTCTTTATGACTTCTACATATACTTCCAGGGGGAAAGGGGAGACCAGAAGTATAGTCACCTTTCAGCTTTTTCAAATAGAGACTCATTTTAATCCCAATTAATGAAGTGTGGAGAAATGAAAATCAAAAGCATCAACAGTTAATACTTCCTAGACGTCCAGAACTATTCAAACTGAACTACAAAGCAGATTCATACCCTTTGGAGATTTTGTGGATTCAGGAATTGCAGAGAGCTAGCACAGGCACCTGCAAATTTTGTGAGGTGTGAAAAGTGCAAAGAACCACAGTGTGTAATTTTTATATGAATTTTGTCTCTTGTATCTCCCAAAATGGACACAGAGTAAGTTGAAAGATGCAATTGAGAGGTAACTTTCTCAACTAACCAGTCTGTATTTTCCCTACCACTTGGCCCTGCGAAACTTTAAGATGCTCAGAGCACTTGCATTTCAACTGGGAATCCACCAATCCCAGTTTTCCTCTTGGGGAAAGCAGCAACAATGTGAAATAACAAACAAAAACAAAAAATCAGCCAAGTTAATACAACCAAGCCAGTCATAAACGACAAAGGATGACTGAAGCGGAAAATAAATACAAAACAAATTTGTGAATTAGTTTGTGAATGTAATTAATTGTCAATTACATAGAGCCCTGAGGCAGCCTGATAGACTTAGCTTTGCCAACTGGTCTCTGAGGACTGCTGATTGGAAAACAACTCAGAGGTGCCCTGTGACTCCTCCTTTAAATACATGTTACCTTTCATTCATTCATATTCAATTTCTCTTTCAAAAGACATTAGTGTGATAGGCACTGAATTTAAAAGACAAAAGGCCTGAGCTCTGTCCTTGAGAACTTTATGAGGAGACAGACATTTAAAAAATTAATATATTACAAGAAAGTTGCTAATAGCAGTATCCAGAGCCAGCTACATAATTTGCGGGGCTCAGTGCAAAGTGAAAATGCAGAGTCCCTGGTTCAAAAAGCAGGGAAAAAAGTGTCATTAAATTTTCTGAAATATGAAGATTTCCCTTTCTTCCACAGTCTTGCGTGATTTGTAATAGTGTTTTTATTTGTTATTTAATATTGCTCTAAGTAAAGAAAAATTGAGACTTTAATTATTAGCCTGAAAGTTATTATAAATCTTTGTAATGTGCAATGCCACTTTCGAATGCATACATGAGCATAACTTGTCTCATATGTTGAATCACAGAAATTACACAATTTGTATTTTGAAATTTATACATTTATATGTATTTTTTTTCTTCCCAGAACAGTGTTGCTGTTCATGCTGCTCAAAACTGACTTAAGTGTTTTTATGTTGCTTTTGATATTTGTCCATTTTCCCCACACTCTTTGCCTTTGGCATATGAGGACTAAAGAAGGACTTATAGAAGAAACTATAGGTTGCCCTTTCCTTTTCCCTGTATATCATCATTTGCAGCAGAAGTGCTAACCCAGGGAAGTAACAAGTGTTAAGTAAGAAACAATATGGGTCCACCAGAATGCTTTGCTGGGGGGTATGCATGAAATGTGTGTGTGTGTGCTCATGAATGCAAATGAGGCAAGAAACAGCAAACATGGATATTGCTTGTATCTACTCTGCTCAGCCATCTACTCCATTGTCCCTTAAAAAACACAGGTTCAAAGATAAATGTGGTAAGAATTTCAAGTTTAATCCAACAGCAGAGCATTAACCTAAGGATGGACCCTCCTAAGCATGGATTCTGTGCAACTGCCAGGGTTGTATGCCTGGAAAGCCAGCCAGCAGCAGAAAGGTACATAATAAAAGGTGCAGTAAATAGCAGCCCGGACTCCTTGCAGCTGGCTTCTCTCTATAGAGATAGCACAACGCAGTAGCTAAGAGATTGGCCTCTGAGCCGAGTGCCAACATTGCAAACTTGAATAAGTTACTTATCCTCTCTGTTAGTTCCTCTCTCCCTGCCTAAGTTTACTTGCTTGTAAAATGGGGATAATAATGGTACCTAACTCATAGGTTATTGTGAGAATTAAATTTTAACACATATGGATATTTAGAATCATATTCCTTGGCATCTAGCAAGACCTAGTAAAAACTAGCTATTGCTAGTGGAGGTGAATGAATGAGGCAATGTATCATTGCTTCATAATATCAGCATCTCTGAGTCCATGCATTTTCTCAGTCCAACCAACTTTCTGATGGTAATTTAGCTTTCTATGTAAATCTGCTTATAAGCAAAGAATGTGCTTGATAGTCCACCTCTCACTGGAAAATAATAAGTAGGTACTCTGATTTACAAAGTTACAAAAACAGGAAGGAAAACATACAGAGGGAAAAAAGTAAGTCTGGCAAGGCTGTATGGCAAGGTAGCAAGTGAGCCTTATCAAATGGAATAATGGGTCCTAGATATGCCTGTTCTCGCAGTTTTACAGACAAAAAAACCAAGACACAAGGAAAAAAGTAATTTAGCAGCCCCACGACACTGTTGAGTGACAGGGTCTGGCTTTGCACTGAGAAGGGCTGTGTCAGTGCACACCCACCACCATGCTCTGAGCTACCTCCCAGCAAATGAAGCCACCCTGTCTACACCGTCCTCTGACGGTGTCAGGCAACTATCAGAGCTGCTGTGTACCTTTTGTGGAGGTGAAGTGGAGCAAACTTAACAAGATGCACAAAGGAGAGCTGCTGGGGAGGCAGCTGGAAGCGAAGAACTAGTGGTCATCAGGCAGATGATAGGCATGGGTGTCTTGCTTCTTCCTGGGAAATTTAATGCTAGATGTCTGCTCTCTGGGTTGAGAATCCAGGAGCATTTCTGAAATTTCCATTCATAAGTGAGACGATGGTGGAAGGAGTATTTTATATGTATCAGGAATCACAGGCCTTTGGGAGTACGTGAAGCTCATACAGGAAAGATGAGTTCTGCTCCAATGAATGCTATATAGGGTGGAATTCAAAAAGGTGGGGAAGCAGTTTTTTAAAAAAAATATAATTAACCTATTGATGCATTTTATTTTATTTATTTATTTTCATTTTTTTATGTTGGTATCATTAATCTATAATTACATGAAAGACATTATGTTTACTAGGCTCCCCACTTCACGAAGTCCCCCCCACATACCCCTTCACAGTCACTGCCCATCAACGTAATAAGATGCTATAAAATCACTACTTGTCTTCTCTGTGTTGCACAGCCCTCCCTGTGCCCCCCCACACTATACATGCTAATCATAATGCCCCCTATCTTTTTCCCTGTCCTTATCCCTCCCTTCCCACCCATCCTCCCCAGTCCTTTTCCCTTTGGTAACTGTTAGTCCATTCTTGGGTTCTGGGATTCGGCTGCTGTTTTGTTTCTTCAGTTTTCCTTTGTTCTTATATTCCACATATGAGTGAAATCATTTGGTACTTGTCTTTCTCTGCCTGGCTTATTTCACTGAGCATAATACCCTCTAGCTCCATCCATGTGGTTGCAAATGGTCGGATCTGTTTTTTTCTTATAGCTGAGTAATATTCCACTGTGTATATGTACCACATCTTCTTTATCCATTCATCTACTGATGGACATTTAGGTTGCTTCCATATCTTGGCTATTGTAAATAGTGCTGCGATAAACATAGGGGTGCATCTGTCTTTTTCAGACTGGACTGTTGCATTCTTAGGGTAAATTCCTAGAAGTGGAATTCCTGGGTCAAATGGTATTTCTATTTTGAGCATTCTGAGGAACCTCCATACTGCTTCCACAATGGTTGAACTAATTTACATTCCCACCAGCAGTGTAGGAGGGTTCCCCTTTTCCACAACCTCGCCAACATTTGTTGTTGTTTGTCTTTTGGATGGTAGCCATCCTTACTGGTGTGAGGTGATATCTCATTGTGGTTTTAATTTGCATTTCTCTGATAATTAGCGATGTGGAGCATCTGTTCATGTGTCTGTTGGCCATCTGAATTTCTTCTTTGGAGAACTGTCTGTTCAGCTCCTCTGCCCATTTTTTAATTGGATTATTTGCTTTTTGTTTGTTGAGGTGTGTGAGCTCTTTATGTATTTTGGATGTCAACCCTTTATTGGATCTGTCATTTACGAATATATTCTCCCATACTGTAGGGTACCTTTTTGTTCTATTCATGGTGTCCTTTGCTGTACAGAAGCTTTTTAGCTTGATATAGTCCCACTTGTTCATTTTTGCTTTTGTTTCCCTTGCTTGGGGAGATATGTTCAAGAAGAGGTCACTCACGTTTATGTCTAAGAGATTTTTGCCTATGTTTTTTTCTAAGAGTTTTATGGTTTCATGACTTGCGTTCAAGTCTTTGATCCATTTCGAATTTACTTTTGTGTATGGGGTTAGACAGTGATCCAGTTTCATTCTCTTACATGTAGCTGTCCAGTTTTGCCAGCACCATCTGTTGAAAAGACTGTCATTTCCCCATTGTATGTCCATGGCTCCTTTATCGAATATTAGTTGACCATATATGTTTGGGTTAATGTTTGGAGTCTCTATTCTGTTCCATTGGTCTGTGGCTCTGTTCTTGTGCCAGTACCAAATTGTCTTGATTACTGTGGCTTTGTAGTAGAGCTTGAAGTTGGGGAGCAAGACCGCCCCACATACTTTATTATTCCTTCTCAGGATTGCTTTTGCTATTCAGGTCCTTGGTGTTTCCATATGAATTTTTGAACTATTTGTTCCAGTTCATTGAAGAATGCTGTTGGTAATTTGATAGGGATTGCATTGAATTTGTATATTGTTTTGGGCAGGATGGCCATTTTGACAATATTAATTCTTCCTAGCCAGGAGCATGGAATGAGTTTCCATTTGTTAGTGACCTCTTTAATTTCTCTTAAGAGTGACTTGTAGTTTTCAGGGTATAGTTCTTTCACTTCTTTGGTTAGGTTTATTCCTAGGTATTTTATTCTTTTTGATGCTATTGTGAATGGAATTGTTTCCCTGATTTCTCTTTGTATTAGTTCATTGTTAGTGTATAGGAAAGCCACAGATTTCTGTGTGTTAATTCTGTATCCTGCAACTTTGCTGAATTCTGGTATTAGTTCTAGTGATTTAGGAGTGGAGTCTTTAGGGTTTTTTATGTACAATATCATGTCATCTGCAAATAGTGACAACTTAACTTCTTCTTTACCGATCTGGGTTCCTTGTATTTCTTTGTTTTGTCTTATTGCCGTGGCTAGGACCTCCAGTACTATGTTGAATAACAGTGAGGAGCATGGGCATCCCTGTCTTGTTCCCAATCTCAGAGGAAAAGCTTTCAGCTTCTCACTGTTCACTATGATGTTGACGGTGGGTTTATCATATATGGCCTCTATTATTTTGAGGTACTTGCCCTCTATGCCCATTTTTTTGAGAGTTTTTATCATGAATGGATGTTGAATTTTGTCAAATGCTTTTTCAGCATCTATGGAGATGATCATGTGGTTTTTGTCTTTCTTTTTGTTGATGTGGTGGATGATGTTGATGGATTTTTGAATGTTGTACCATCCTTGCATCCCTGGGATGAATCCCACTTGGTCATGGTGTATGATCCTTTTGATGTATTTTTGAATTCGGTTTGCTAATATTTTGTTGAGTATTTTTGCATCTACGTTCATCAGGGATATTGGTCTGTAGTTTTCTTTTTTGGTGGGGTCTTTGCCTGGTGTTGGTATTAGGGTGATGTTGGCTTCATAGAACGAGTTTGGGAGTATTCCCTCCTCTTCTATTTTTTGGAAAACTTTAAGGAGAATGGGTATTATGTCTTCTCTGTGTGTCTGATAAAATTCTGAAGTAAATCCGTCCGGCCCAGGGGTTTTGTTCTTGGGTAGTTTTTGATTACCGTTTCAATTTCTTTGCTTGCTCGTAATTGGTTTGTTTAACGATTGTGTTTCTTCCTTGGTCAGTCTTGGAAGGTTGTATTTTTCTAGGAAGTTGTCCATTTCTTCTAGGTTTTCCAGCTTGTTGGCATATAGGTTTTCATAGTAGTCTTTAATAATTCTTTGTATTTCTGTGGAGTCTGTCGTGATTTTTCCGTTCTCATTTCTGATTCTGTTCAAGTGTGTTGATTCTCTTTTTCTCTTAATAAGTTTGGCTACAGGCTTATCTATTTTGTTTATTTTCTCAAAGAACCATCTCTTAGTTTCATTGATTTTTTCTATTGTTTTATTCTTCTCAATTTTGTTTATTTCTTCTATGATCTTTATTATGTCCTTCCTTCTGCTGACCTTAGGCCTCATTTGTTCTTCTTTTTCCAATTTCGATAATTTTAACATTAGACTATTCATCTGGGATTGTTCTTCCTTCTTTAAATATGCCTGGATTGCTATATACTTTCCTATTAAGACTGCTTTTGCTGCATCCCACAGAAGTTGGGGCTTTGTGTTGTTGTTGTCATTTGTTCCCATATATTGCTGGATCTCCATTTGAATTTGGTTGTTGATCCATTGATTATTTAGGAGCATGTTGTTAAGCCTCCATGTGTTTGTGAGCCTTTTTGCTTTCTTTGTACAATTTATTTCTAGTTTTATACGTTTGTGGTCTGTAAAGTTGGTTGGTAGGATTTCAATCTTTTGGAATTTACTGAGGCTCTTTTTGTGGCCTAGTATGTGGTCTATTCTGGAGAATGTTCCATGTGCACTTGAGAAGAATGTGTATCCTGTTGCTTTTGGATGTAGAGTTCTATAGATGTCCATTAGGTCCATCTGTTCTAGTGTGTTGTTCAGTGCCTCGGTGTCCTTACTTATTTTCTGTCTGGTGGATCTATCCTTTGGAGTGAGTGGTGTGTTGAAGTCTCCCAAAATGAATGCATTGCATTCTATTTCCTCCTTTAATTCAGTTAGTATTTGTTTCACATATGTTGGTGCTCCTGTGTTGGGTACATATATATTTATAATGGTTATATCCTCTTTTTGGACTGAGCCCTTTATCATTATGTAGTGTCCTTCTTGTTACTTTCTTTGCTTTGAAGTCTATTTTGTCTGATACTAGTATTGCAGCACTTGCTTTTTTCTCCCTGTTGTTTGCATGAAATATCTTTTTCCATCCCTTGAGTTTTAGTCTGTGCATGTCTTTGGGTTTGAGGTGATTCTCTTGTAAACAGCATAAAGATGGGTCTTGCTTTTTTATCCATTCTATTACTCTGTGTCTTTTGATTGGTGCATTAAGTCCATTTACATTTAGGGTGACTATTGAAAGATATGTCCTTATTGCCATTGCAGGCTTTAAGTTTGTGGTTACCAAAGGTTCAAGGTTGGCTTCTTTACTATCTTACTGTCTAACTTAACTCACTTATTGAGCTATTATAAACACTGTCTGATGATTCTTTATTTCTCTCCTTTCTTATTCCTCCTCCTCCATTCTTCATATGTTGGGTGTTTTGTTCTGTGTTCTTTTTAGGAGTGTTCCCATCTAGAGCAGTCCCTGTAAGATACCCTGTAGAGGTGGTTTGTGGGAGGCAAATTCTCTCAACTTTTGCTTGTCTGGGAATTGTTTAATCCCTCCTTTATATTTAAATGATAATCGTGCTGGATACAGTATTCTTGGTTCAAGGCCCTTCTGTTTCATTGCATTAAATATATCATGCCATTTTCTTCTGGCCTGTAAGGTTTCTGTTGAGAAGTCTGATGATAGCCTGATGGGTTTACCTTTTAGGTGACCTTTTTTTCTCTCTGGCTGCCTTTAATACTCTGTCCTTGTCTTTGATCTTTGCCATTTTAATTATTATGTGTCTTGGTGTTGCCCTCCTTTGGTCCCTTGTCATGGGAGTTCTGTGTGTTTCTGTGGTCTGAGAGGCCATTTCCTCCCCTAGTTTGGGGAAGTTTGCAGCAATTATTTCTTCAAAGACACTTTCTATCCCTTTTTCTCTCTTCTTCTTCTTCTGGTACTCCTATGATGCGAATATTGTTCCTTTCAGATTGGTCACACAGCTCTCTTAATATTCTTTCATTCCTGGAGATCCTTTTTTCTCTCTCTGCATCAGCTTCTCTGTGTTCCTGTTCTCTGATTTCTAGTCCATTAATGGTCTCTTGCATCTCATCCATTCTGCTTTGAAGTCCTTCCAGACATTGTTTTATTTCTGTATTCTCCCTCCCTAGTTCTTGCATATTTTTCTGCAAGTCCATCAGCGTGGTTATGACTTTTGTTTTGAATTCTTTTTCAGGAATATTGGTTAAATCTACCTCCCCAGATTCCTTCTCAGGAAAGGATGTGGAAGGTGTCTGGGTTAGCCTGGTCTGGGTCAAATTATTTTGCCTTTTCATGTTGATAGATGCAGTGGTGTGCTATTGACTCGTCTGTCAGCTGGGAGAGCCAAGACCTTTTCCACTTGCTCCTGGCCTTTCTTTACTGGGTCAACTGCGACCCCTAGCGACTTGTGTTGGGCAGTTGCGCGTAGACTGGATCTGTTTCTTGCCCAGCCGCTATAGAAGAAGCTCCCTGGCTGTGGGCGTGGCCAACCTCAGGCTGCTGCTCTGCTATGGTGGGGCGCCGGAGGGGGAATGGACGGTGGGGCTGTTTATCACCGTGAGGGGTCTCAGAGCTGCTGCCCAGGGAGTTAAGGTGCCTGGAGTTCCCCGGGATTCCCAGCTGCTGGGCTAAGTGTCCCGGGATGCTTCCGTCCAGCTGTGGGGTCCCTGTCCCTTTAAGACTTTCAAAAAGCACTTGCTTTTCTCTGTCCCTGGGGCGCTGGCTGCGCGGACCCACTCACAGGTCTTACTGTCCTATTTCCCTAGTATCCAGCACCCCACGCCTGGGTGTGGATGGCTAGGGCTGGCTATTTATCAGTCCTGGGCTCCCTCTCCCTCCCCGCTCTGACTCCTCTCCTCCTGCCGGGAGCTGGGGTGAGGGGCACTCAGATCTCACTGGGCCGGGGCTTGTATCTTACCCACTTTGCCAGGCGCTGGGTTCTCTCAGGTGTGAATGTGGTCTGGCTGTTGTCCTGTATATTCTGGTCTCTTGTAGGGATAGTTGTATTTGTTGTATTTTCAAAAATATGTTTGTTTTTGGGAGTTGATTCCCACTGTCCTACTCATGCCACCATCTTGGCTCTGCTCCTCGGGAAGCAGTTTTTTAATTACAAGTTTGAATAGGGCCACTGAGAGGGAAGCAACATGATCCCTGTATGGTGAGCCAATGAAAGGCTGACCTTGAGCTCCTGAGATAACTGGCTGTCTTTAGATCCCTTCAGAAGTTTAAATGCGGACCCAGGAGAATGTTATTTGAAAGAATCAAAAGAAGAAGCAATTTTTTAAGACTTAGGGAAACAGACCATTAAGGCACAACGGAAACATCTCGTGATTTTTCAGTGTCCATTCAATGACAGTACTGCGTTGAGACTGGTTTCCTTTTGTGCTCCATGATGAAATACAGTGGACAAGCACCAGTCCACCAAGAACACCACTGATTTGCACTTATGTGCTACAGTATGAATAAGCAGCATGACTTTGATCCATACCTCCAAAAGCTCAAAAGTATCTCCATCTCAGACATTTGAGCTCAGACAATTCATTGGATCAAAGGCTGATATAACAAGTTGTTTTAGGAAAAGCCCTTGATAATAGCAATAGCATCACAGAGGCAAAAATCATGTCATCAGGATGTATGATGTTACTGATGATTTGTGTTTATGTGTGTGAAACTGACTTAACTTTTGGGGTCACAGATTTAGACATTTTCAGTTACTTGTTTCCCATGCCAGTTTTCCCACATTAATGATCAGGGAGAGTTACTACAATCTCAGTCCTCCGTTTATCTGTTTTGGAGGACATTTGGGGCTATGTTCTAGCCAAGTTCGCAGGTGAGGCCACGTTTTGACCAGCCCTCCTTCAGAGCATGACTGATTGCCCTTGCTCCTTCAGACATTTTAGGTATGAGGAAGAAAAAGGATGACTGGGAGTATGCCCCTGAAATTCTATTAGGAAGGCACTTTAAGGGGACAGAAGAGCAGGCAGATGCTTAGAAGAGAAGTGCCTTCTCTGTGCCAATTTCCTGCTCTTTTATGTTGGTTCCTGGCTCCAGAAGGTTCGTCTTTCTCCTCTGTTTGCCTCCTCAAAGACTTCCAAGCCCATCAATTCCGAGTGTTTGTTTTCATTGAGTGTTTTCTATAAGCCAGCCGCAGCCATCACGCATCTCCTTCACAGTGCCCTGTTCTGTCCTGAGTACCATCCACGCTTTCTTAAGACTTCTGGGTAATGACTGACTCCTTATTTGCTCATTGCATGCTTGGCCAGTTTTAGGGCACAGCATGGGGAGGGGAATGCTTACCCAGGGCTTGTGGCATATGAATTGCACCATTTCCATAATTATCCTGCATGAACAATCAGGACCACACTATGTACAAGTTTCAGGATAAGTCTGAGAGGTGCTCTGACAGTCACTGAGAAATCTCTTAAATAAAGGAGAAATTTATTTATTTATTTATTCATATGTTCATTCCTTCCTTTTGCTGGGCAAAACTATAATTACTCCTCTCCAAATATTTAAATATGAATGTTTACTTTTTTAATTTTTAAAAGTAAGGACAGAGAATATAACATATCAATCGCTGCTAGATACACTGAAAACCTCAAATGAGGGGGAAAATGGAAAAAAACACATTTATTCATTTTTTGCTCCTGATACACAATGTTAATAAAACATTTCTTATTATTTAGACAGCTTGCAACTGGAATGAAATATAAATACCTTGAAAATGGTAAATTTGGTCAGGAACTAACTAAAAGGTTAACTTGAATTTACAGAAAATTTATAGAATTTTTTTCTGATTTAAGAAACCAGACTTCAATGTATAATAATAATGGGTAGTAGGCAGCATATGTTCTTTGCTGATTTAAGAATTGAGACTCCTAATCTTGCTCTGCCACTGGTAAGCAAAGAATGACCTGCAAACTTCCTGCCTTGGGTCCAGTCTGACCTCAGCTGAAATCTCAGGAGACCTCGGGGGTCTCCCTAGCAGAGTAGATCTGGGCAAGTCTGGGCTTAATTTTTCTACACATGTGTTTTCCCTTCTCCACCAACATTATAGTTATAATAGCAACAAAATACTCCCCCAAGAGTTGTTTCAAGGACTAAATGAGATATTGTATGTAAAACCTTTTGCACATTCAAAACACAGAAAGTTTCCAATTAATTAGCCATGTGACCTTCAGGCAAGTGAATTCAATTCTCCCCAGTTCTAAATTCTCTTCCAAACAGATTATAGAGAATTCTAATTAGCATATCAAACACCAGCCTAATTGGGGCCAGCTCCTGCTATCACTGCAATTACACTGTTTACTTGTAAATGGGTTTCCCAGTCCCTGAATGGTGCCCATGCACTCAGCTAAGAAAACAGTGTCTAATCTTACTGACCCTCTTCGTTTCCTAAGCAAACCTTTATTCTCTGAGAACACCAAGGTACACTTCTGACCAGTCTCTAAGGACCTGCCGAGCTAGGCAAAATACAGTTTGAATTCTCAAAATTTTTTTTGGTTAACTGAATGGGAACAGAAATGACCCTACACTATAGTACCCACCTTCCTTTAAGAGTGTTGTCTGGCTAAGGTGGTGGAAGCTATTTTTGTTTGGTGAACTGTTGCAATTAGCTATGACAGCCACTTGAAGCTTTTTTAAACTGAAAATAAATTTTAACTGACCTGCGATCGCCATGCAGATGTGCGTGTGCCCCACAGAAATTTGTATAGTCAGGACCCATTTGACTGAATGGGTTTTGGGATTTGTTGGTGACTCCATTTCCCACCCAAACATCTGAAACAGCCCCAATTAAGGCTCATTCATTCACTAAACAACTTGCCAAACACAGAAAACATAAAGATGACTAATCATTGGTATGACCCTCAAAAAGTCTTGATAAGGAGTCTATGTATAAGCAAGGATAACGTATTCTTCTGTTGGGGAGAGGGTGGCTGCTGTGAAGCACAAAGAAAAGAGTAAACATCTTGCCATTAATGGCAGGCAGGGACTGGTCTCAAAAAGAGGTGACCATTTTTGCCTTTCCCAAATTTGTGTTCCCCCGATTATCAAGGCTCCTTCCTGTTCCTCTTCCTAAAAAAAGATGCTAGCTCCTGCCATCTGTCAAGTTGGAGGCCTCGTGTCTGGGGACAGGATATCATCCCTAAGCTAAATGTGTGAGTGGGACACCTGCATGGCTAATAACTGCAAGCAAACCAGAGTTTTGCTGACTTGCTCGGGCATGTTCCCAGGGAGGAGAGCTCAGTGGGGCCTACTCATTAACCTCCTCCTGAGTGGGGACAGCAGGTCCAGCCAACAGCTTGCCGTTACTGTGGGCCAGGTGAAGCAGCAACTGGTCATGTTCCCTGAACAAAACCATGTAGTTTACAGCATTAACCACAGATGGGATTTTCACTGGGTACTGTCTGAACCCCTGTCTTCAGGATAATTTATTAATTGGAACAAGGCCACTTGGAACCAAGAAGAATATATGGAAAGGTGGTTTGTGGATAGGTCCTCTCCAGTTCCATATATCCCAACCCAAAGGGGGCCCTTGAAGGCATCCAGCAACTGTGTTTATGAGCTTTGGAGTCCCCAGGGCAGTGGTCCTTAATGTCTTGCCAATGGGTTTCAGCCCCAGGCAAGTTCACTATAGATTCAGTATGACCAAAGAAATGACAATGGAACATTTTTGGGGTGGAAGGGTTATACCCAACTTTATTTCCACAGTGGCAGGTCAATCACTAAAATCCCATCCACTCAGAGCAAGTCTGCGTGCAGCAGGCCAGTCTCTGCCTCTGGGCCTCTCTACCTGCACAGCTGTCCTCTGGGCCTCTGTCCTTGGTGCTGCCACCACTCCAGCCTCTGCTCTGCTCTCCTGCCGTCTTGCAGCCGTGCCACCATGTCGCCCAGACCACTGGGTAGAGCTCTTTATATAGAGTCAATACAACACATTGCCCACACATGTGTAGTGAGCTAGCCAACCAGGGCCAGGTGAGAATCCTGGCCATAGGAACCTTCACTTTATCCACATTAAATTCCTCGTGTCAGCATTACCTGGGGTCCATTGTGGGACCCTGCTTGGAGTTTCCTCTTCAGTGGGTCTGGCGTTGGCCTTGAGAATTTGCATTTCTAGCCAAGTTCGCAAGTGAGGCCACGTTTTGACCAGCCCTGCTTCAGAGCACGACTGATTGCCCTTGCTCCTTCAGACATTTTAGGTATGAGATTTAGTGCAATCCTGCATGCAAAGGTAAAGGCCCCTAGTGTAACAGTACAATGTATTCTTGGTAGGAATGTCTTACAGGAAATGAAAAAGGCTATTAGATGATCATTGTTACATCAGATATGATAAGAAGAGGATGTTTAACCATCACCTTTTGTCTCACTTGGCTGGGTAGGTGGGTGGGTGGGTAACAGGTTTCCCATTAAAGTTTATCATGAAATTGTTTTAATTTTTTAAAAATCAAGAATATTAATTTCTCTCCAGAAGACTGGGAATTACAATCCACAAAATAAGGTTCTTTCCGAAGACTGGGTATGAGACATATATTCTTTTATAACAGGAATGTACACCACTTACTTAATATCAGTAAGAGGTGGTTTCACTAAGGATTCAACAGCTACTCCCTCATGCCCCTAAGAAAGGAAGGGGTGTTGAGCCACAATCCACTAGAAAATGAGAATTTCTGCCTTCTACCCAGCAATAAAGTTCCTTCTCTCCACTCTCAGCAGGACATCAGCAAACTGTCTTGGTTCACCTGTGTCTTTTCTTCTCACTAGTAAGTCATTTCTCTGTATGAGGCTTTGGTCTCCTGCAGCAAGGGCTTGGGCTATGACCACACAGGACATTGCTGCTCTGCTCCCCAAAGCTAGCTGACTCCTTTTCTCCTACTTGTGTTCCAGAACTCCCAGGAGAGAAAATCTAATTGGGCCAGCTCGAGCCAGGTGTTGACCTGGGTGCCATTGGGGACCTGGGTGCTGCCAGCTCCAGAGACAATGGCCAACCTAGTATCCCTGGAAAAGGAGTCTGGTTTGGGAGGCAAGGAAAGATGCATGTCATCAGCTACATGGCCGTGGACGGTGGGCTGTGACATTCTATCTCAAAGCTTTACCATGCATGGGACTACATGTGTAAAACACCTAGCTTG
Organism: Manis pentadactyla; assembly: GCF_030020395.1. Taxonomy (NCBI): domain Eukaryota; kingdom Metazoa; phylum Chordata; class Mammalia; order Pholidota; family Manidae; genus Manis; species Manis pentadactyla. The sequence continues at coordinate 110,523,082 of NC_080024.1, forward strand.
ACACTCAGTAAAGATTGCTCTCTTCTCCATCTCATTATTCTTCCCCAAAATTCATTAAGGATTTAGGGAATCAGGTAGAGAATTGTGGTTACCTGCATAGCAGGAGAGCATAGCTAAGATGGTATTCTGCACCCTTCACTGGCCACCTTATGGACTGCACAACTCGTGCCATCTCAGGATCAGGCACATTCTCAGCCCCTGGGCTCCATGGGAGGGGCAGAACCTTCAGGTCTGCCAGCTCAGGACACCAGGGAATAGTCAGACACCTCTCCTTCTCACTCCAGAGAAGTGTGACCATTTGCCAAAGATTTTCTTTTTGCAGAAAAGGTGACAGAAAATTGTGGATGTTGTTAAAAAATAAAATCCAACTGAGTGAATTCTAAGATCTAATTGGCTTTATTCAGTGACTCATGAATCGGGCAGCATCCCATCTAGCAGGTAGAAGGGAGCTTGGAGGAGCCTTATAAAGCAGAAGGATTTTATAGGCAGAAGGGGGACAGGAAGTCATAAACAAAGGAAAGGATTATACCAAAGGAAGGGAAAGGGTGGGGATCTATCAAGCAGACTTCAATAGTGTTGATCAGGAAATTCTAGAAAATTGGTTTAAAATTCCACTCTTGCAACTAGGTTAGATAGTAAGTCTTTTTTTTGCTGGAGTGGGTCTCCATTCTGGGCCAGCTGTTTCTTTTTTTAAGTGTGTAAAATTGTACTTTGATCTCAAGGATCAAAACCATAAGGTTAACTGTAATTGCCAAATGCTTGATTGGATATGGATTTACATGTGTGTTATTTTGTACCAATTTATGAAAAAAATGTCATGATCCCAACATAGACAATGGCTTTAAAAAATTAACATGAAGGGTTTATGAAGATGTGACATTTAATCCAGTCCTTGTTTGGTCACTGTTCAATTCAGGGAGCTTTCCTTTCTTCCTCTTCTCCCTGCTCTGCTCCCTTCCTTTCTTCTTTTGTTTGTTTTTGAATTTAAGTTTTATCAATATTTCTAGAACTTTCTGTCAGTAGAAGTTGCATTGGTAGTGTTTTGACTGTCACAACGTTACATTGAAAGGCAAGATGGGATTTGGCACTACAGTAAAACATCATGCAGGACACTCTTGTCTCAGTTGACCTGCAGCCCCTCCCTGGGCATCTGCTGTAGGACATGGCCAGGGTGTAAGATAAATTTTAGCCAAAATAAGCAGGCAAAGAGAGGCAACAAAGGGCCAGGTAGTTTATTTGAATGCCACTCCCGGGTGATGTTCCGCAGTCTGAAAACACAGGCCAGGGAAGTCACCCCCGGTCAGGGAGGTGGGGGCTTATAAGGGATTAGGAGGGGGAGGAGTGGGCAAGCTATCCTAGGGGGTGTGGAGAGGTATGATTGGCTAAAGGTGACATAATAGACCACTAGAAACTTTTTTTTCTTCCAAGAGGGAGGAGGCAGACATCGGGTCTCAGTTGGCACATCAGAAGGATGGAATTCAGGAAGAGCTGTCCTCTTTCCATATAAGGCACAGACTTTGGGGTCTGGTCTGTTCTCCCCCTATGGCATCTCTCTGTTCTGTTTGCATGTCCTTGTTTTTCCATCCTCCAACCTAACATTCCAGCCTTTTGGTCATAATGGGTGACGACTCAATCTGGCTACTTCCGGTTGACAAGGGGCATTGTGGGGGTTTGAGGCTGGTATTAGGCCAAAGGAGAGGGTTCAGTGGGAAGAGGTGCGTAACAGTGAAGTAACATCTGGTTGGTGGCAACCCGGGTTATCTGGGTTAGCCGCTGTTGGAGGAACCTGAGGACACAAGGGGCAACTAAGAGTAAACCACAAACTGTTATTAAGGGGCCCAGTAGGGGCATTAGCCAGGCCATTATGGGGAACTGGAATTCTGGATCGAGTTTACATCTCAATGACTAGTATTAGGATTTAGTATAGATAAGACTGCATTATTGAAACAATACTTTTCTCTAAAATCACCTTTATTTTTACTAGAAGTAGCCAGATTAAGAAAATAATTAATACTTGGCTCTATTATTTGCGTAAGTACAGCAAGAAGAGCAATTGATTACATAGGCTCTTTTAAATGTGCTTTGCTGGAACTTTTTGTAAGGAATTTCAGATTGAACTTTTAAAGGCCTCTTGAGGCCAGAAAGCCAAGTAAGACTTGCCATCAGGTTTTGCCTGCTGTACCTGTAGATTTGGGTGAATTCCTCTCTTCTCAAGGTCCCCAAGACATCCTGAGGTTCCTGCACCTGCCAGGAAGTGACTTCCTTACTCACCTGGTAAGGCTGCTGGGAACCTTGTAAGCAAGGTACCAGGCCAGTTCTTCCAAGGGGCTTTGTTGGCTATAAAGTCAACCTTAGTTCCTTAAAGCTGTTCATATGTGAGCTTTATGCATGTGTCTCTCAGGTATGACATTCCAGTCAAAGCCTTGGTAGTATAATCTGTGTCTTTAACTGGTCCTCTTACAGGGAAAGCAGGTTATTATTGAACTTATGCAAATACTGCCATGAAATATAAAAATACTCCTTGAGAGTTTTTAAATTCTGGAGGGATCAGGTAGAGAAAAACTTAAATGTTTCAATTCTGCTTATAAAGGTATGGTCATTTACTAAACTGTTGTCAGCTTAAGAGAAAAAGCTTAAAACACTTTATCAACAATATTTGAAACAAAAAGCCACAAAATTATCTTCCTTAGTTTACTTAACCCTATGTAACTAATACCTGCTCTGCTGAAATCTAGTTTTTTACTAGCTTAAGAGTAATAAAACAGTGACTATAAATAATAAAAGACTTACAAATGACAATGGTTAAAGATCTGATGACAGCTTACTGTAAGGCAGTTGACATAAGGAAATTCTGATATTTCTGTAACACAAAACATTCAATAACAAAGTTTAGCATTATTCTTTTTGACAGTGCTTTCTAGGTAATTAAGCAGGTAATTATATATCAGATAAATAAGTTAAATTAGCCAAATACTTTCTCCAATAAGAAAAAGTTCTTCTGACGTGTTCCAGGGGCCCTCTGGAAAATATCAGAGTTAACTAGAGGTAAAAGTACCTTTTCGAATTTGATTTTGGGAAGTCGTCAGAAGAAAGTTTCCTTGGCACTTGCTTAAAAAGGATTATAGGTTGCCGTGAAGCAATACTTATCCAATAAACTAGAATGACAACAAAGTACTTCAAAGGCAAATAAAGAAGGTTACACAGTTGTTAGCAAAGTTTAGCTTTTAGTCCTTTCAATATTAAGATCTCATTTTCTTAAAGACTCAGACAACTCACTGAGACTTTAAGCATAAGAAACTGCTTTGATAAAACAATTAGAAGAACTCTCTGCAATCTTTCAATATTAAGAGTAGACTAACAGTTAAGAAAACTCTTTTTAACTGAAAGCAAAATTCTAATTTTGCTGTGTACTTGATACTGAGACTCATTTGCTTTAATTTTATATAGCATGACCATATTAAATTCTTCTACAAACTTTTTACAACTTTCTTTTATCAAAAGACATTTTTTTTTTTCAAACAGGAATTTTTTAGACAAACTTCCTGCATCTTTATGTGGGTATTCTTCAGACCACTCCTCTTGTTCCCTTATTGAAGAGACATTATGTTAACAGATGGAAAAATCACAGTATTATAGGGACACCAATATTAGCCAAATTATTTTGGACTGTGTTCTGTTTTACAGTTTATATTACAGCACTCAAAACTCAGGGTCAGGTTTTGACAAAAGTATTTAGTTCTACTAAGTCACACCAATTTTTGATAATCCAAAAAAGCTAAGATGTCCTAATAAATATGCACCTATGTTTCATAGGAATTAATGTAACTTGTAATCACCTTCTGGTTTTCAGAGCATGCCATGTCAGGAATATTGATATAAAAGGATTTCTGCTTACTCTGCATTATGGCCAGTTAAAGTGACAAATGTGAATAAGAATTATCCAAAATATCGTTGTAAGGTGTAATGTGACACATGCAGTGTGCAGGAACTATGGACCACATGTGTTTACATTAATTTGAAAAGAGATGTGGGCCAGCAGCTGAGTTGTATGTTACTAAATTAGCCCTAATTGCTGTCCTTTCACAAAATGTACTTCAGGTATGTTTTATAGTGACCAGGGCCTTCTAATTTTCACTTTGTCTCCTGCATTCTTGACATTTCAGTACTTCAAGTGCTGAAGGTACAGGCCTGAAATTTTCTTGAGTATTTGTTTGTTAGCACTTTGAAGAAGTAAAACCACTTTTTAAGTACTAAATCTCATTATATGCCTTTAAAGTCTCCTGTGCTTTGGGTTTGAAATAATTTAGTTACACCTTTTCTTTGTATATAAGTTGTATAATTTGTTACTTTCAAATAGGAGTACTTTGATGCAGTTTTTTTGGTTATCTACAAAAATTGAGGGAAATGGTGATACAAACCAGTATTTCCCAAGCATAAATTCATATCCCTAATAATGCTTACTTAAGCAAATGTTCAATTTTGTTTTCATTCCTTGAAAATATATTTACTTGAAGATAAAAGCAATCCAGATCTATGTCTAAATAGCAGGCAGAATCCAGTCTATGATTTTAAAATTTCTTTGGTTAAGCCATAAATGAATAATTCAAATATACTGACAGTATAATTTTGTACTTTTTCAGAAAAAAAATTTAAAGCAACTTTGTTACCTTTCTTTTTACTATAATGACCAGCTTTTGGTGTATTTTGTTGTTACTGAGATCTATTTTTAGAATAAAATTTTGTTCTAAAAAAAAAAAATAAATAAAAAATAAATAAAAAAAAAATAAAAAAAAAAAAAGACATTTTTTTAGCATGCAGAAATGTTTTCCTTACTACTTTAAGTAGTTTTGATTAGAACTTAAAATTATTACTTTAACCTTCAGTGAACACTGAAAAATAGGCTACTGTAAACTGTTACACTAGCATTCTTCAGATTGATACATCTATGAACATATATTATTATTTTTGAAAATGTGCTTTATAGCACAATTTCTTATTAGGCACAAAATATGTCTATATAATTTAGCAAACTTTAAGAATTTTGGTTACTACAAAAATTCTCAGGCTGTTTGCATATATATACACTGTTATACATTAATACAATATTATTATTAAGATATTTATTTGCTAGACTTGTTTACTTATTTTTAGCAACTATGATAGATTACTTACAAAAACTTTACTGAATATTAGACAAAGCCAAGCCTTTAAGCATTTTATTCTTAAAAGATTTAGAGATAACATCGACTTAAATGACCTTAGGTAAACTTAGGCAGCTGATAACAAGGACATGCCCACCTCAGCCAAACCCAAATTAGCATTTTTATTAGATTTTCTGGAAGTTTTAGAATGCCCAAATTTCACAAGCGCTTGTTTTTAAATAAAATATTTTTCATCTATACACTTAGACACACAAACGCATAAACTGAGATATAATGACTACAGTCTGCAACACTGCCCACACAAAAACATATACACAGACAGACAAAGCAATATAAAGACTTGAGTCGCTGATATACAATTACCTTCCCTCTTTTCAGCTTCTAGTCCATGGCTTCTGGAACCAGAGGGCGGGAAGAGTGTGTTCTGGTGGGGGAAGGGCGGTGAAGGTGGAAGGAGAGGGTGAGGGGGCGGTGCAGTCACTGGAACAGGAGAGCAGGGCAATGGCATGGTTGAGAATGTAGGACTTTAAGATGGCAGCAACACGTGTGAAGACAAAGGACTTAAAGATGGTGGTGGAAAGAGGGGGAGGGGATCGTGAGCTGAGGGAGGAGGTGGGTGACTGAGGTTTTCTGGCAGATCTGAAAAGGAAGGAATGAGCAGAGTAAGAGGCTGACAATCTTTAACTGGAGATCGGGCCAGGAGAACCTGAGTCATTGAACACAACATAAAGGTCTGGACGGAAGTGCAAAGTCCAAAAAGCCTGCACATACGGGATTTCACTCTACTCTCTGCTCCAGTGGCAATAATTAATCAAGGTGGTGAGGAGGCTAAAACTGAAAGTTCCCTCAGGGGGCCAGCGAGATTGATTGTCCAAGGGATACTGAGGCCCGGCCTCAGAGCAAAGAAAGACTAGCTTCTATTTGTGAACTTCCCGGGACAAATACAGAGTAGCCAAATTAGAAATGAGACAACGCAGTGGGGTCTGAGCCTCTGCTTTTGAGGGCTGGTTCTCCATGTCTGCGCCACTTCTCAACTAATCCCGCTGAGAGGAGCACCCAGCGTCCCAAGTGCACCAAGTCAAGGGAGACATCCTGGGAACCTGGATGAGGGACGTCTCCCATACTGCAGGGCCAGGGGTGGGCCGGATGCCCACAGATGTCCTGGGGCCTGGGGTAGGGATGTCTCCCATACCACGGGGCCAGGGGTGGGCCACCTGGACATACGTACGATTTCTAATGGACCAGGTGAAACGGAGTTAGGGAGGGAAACAGACCAGAGGAAACTGAGGGACTCACCGGAAAATAGTCCATGTAGCAGAGAGCAGTCTGAGGTCCCAGGTCGGGGAAGGAGGGGGCGGAGCCACCAGTGGCCGGTCCGGGCTCCGCACTCACACTCCTTTCCAGGTTTTTTGGCACCAAATGTAAGATAAATTTTAGCCGAAATAAGCAGGCGAAGAGAGGCAACAAAGGGCCAGGTAGTTTATTTGAGTCCAACTCCTGGGTGATGTTCTGCAGTCTGGGTATTACAGGCTGGGGAAGTCACACCTGGTCAGGGAGGTGGGGGCATCTAAGGGATTAGGAGGGGGAGAAGTGGGCAAGCTATCCTAGGGGGTGTGGAGAAGCATGATTGGCTAAAGGTGACATAATAGACCACTAGAACCTTTTTTCCTTCCAAGAGGGAGGAGGCTGACATCCGGGTCTCAGTTGGCACATCAGAAGGATGGAATTCAGGAAGAGCTGTCCCCTTTCCACATAAGGCACAGACTTCGGGGTCTGGTCTGTTCTCCCCCTTTGGCATCTCTGTTCTGTTTGCATGTCCTTGTTTTTCCATCCTCCAACCTAACACAGGGGAACCCCACCTCAAGAGTTCCTGTCTTCACAGTTCACCTCTGGCAGGCTCCGTGGGAAGAGGCTACGTGGTTTACTTTAATTTCAAAGTACTTGCATTTCTGCTTGCAGTACAATAAACCATGTTAGTTTAGCATTGTGGGTAAAATTGTAATATTTCCAGAATATCTCGCCTGGCTTTAGTATATCTGCATATCAGCAAGCGCTCAAGGGTGAAGAGAAGTATGGTTTTAGTGCATTTGCATCATTCCTCAGGGATGGTGAGAAGTTCATCTCCATTTCACTGGGTAATTACCTGGGCAACTGAGGGCTTATCTGTACCTGAGAGGTGAGGGGGAGGGCTGGTTTTGCTTCTGCCAGAGCAGGAGAGAGAGACGGCCTTGGACTGAAGTTTCTAAGCAATAAATGGATTTTAAACTTTATTTCTCCCTTTGACTGATTTTGGTTTTTGGAGATATTTTGCCCTGGGAATTCCTTTCCCCAGACTTACAAGCATTTATTATTTCCTAAAGGTAAAAAAGGAAGAGCAGAGGCGGAGCCAAGATGGCGGCGTGAGTAGAGCAGTGGAAATCTCCTCCAAAAACCACATATATTTATGAAAATATAACAAAGACAACTCTTCCTAGAATAGAGACCAGAGGACACAGGACAACATCCAGACCACATCCACACCTGTAAGAACCCAGTGCCTCATGAAGGGGGTAAGATACAAGCCCCAGCCCAGCAGGACCTGAGCGCCCCTCCCCCCAACTCCCAGCGGGGGGAAAGGAGTCGGAGCCGGGAGGGAAAAGTGAGCCCAGGACTGCTGAACACCCAGCCCCAGCCATCTGGACCAGAGCGCAGGCATAGTGCATGCATGGGGTACTGGATACTAAGGGAACAAGGCAGCAAAATTGGTCACTGGGTCCCTGAGGCCGGCACTCGAGAACAAAGAAAAGTGAGCGGCTTTTTTTTTTTTTTTAATTTTTTGTTTTGTTTTGGCGAGTGCTTTTTGGAAGTCTTAAAGGGACAGGGTGGGACACTTAGTCCAGAGGCAGGGAATCTGGGGTTCTCTGGGCACTCAAACCCCCTGGGCAGCAGGAAGTACGGAGGCCCTTCACGGAGATAAATACCCTCCGGGCTGCTCCCCTTCCAACGCAGCTCCACCATTTTGGAGCACCAGCCCGAGACAGGCCATGCCCACAGCAACAGCGGAGATAAACTCCATAGCAGCCAGGCAGGAATCAGAAGCCCTGTCTGCACAGAGCTGCCTAGCACAAGCCACTAGAGGTCGCTGTTCTCCCAGGAGAAGAAGGCCACAAACCAACAAGAAGGGAAGTTCTTCCAGCCATCACTCGTCCCAGCTCTGCAAACTATTTCTATCACCATGAAAAGGCAAAATTACAGGCAAACCAAGATCACAGAGACAACACCAGAGAAGGAGACAGACCTAACCAGTATTCCTGAAAAAGAATTCAAAATAAAAATCATAAACATGTTTACGGAGATGCAGACAAATATGCAAGAGTTAAGGGATGAAGTCCGGAGGGAGATCACAGATGCCAGGAAGGAGATTACAGAAGTGAAACAAACTCTGGAAGGATTTATAAGCAGAATGGATTGGATGCAAGAGGCCATTGATGGAATAGAAATCAGAGAACAGGAACGCATAGAAGCTGGCATAGAGAGAGAGAAAAGGATCTCCAGGAATGAAACAATATTAAGAGAACTGTGTGACCAATCCAAAAGGAACAATATCTGTATTATAGGGGTACCAGTAGAAGAAGAGAGAGAAAAAGGGAAAGAAAGTGTCTTTGAATAAATAATTGCTGAAAACTTCCCCAAACTGGGGGAGGAAATAATCGAACAGACCACGGAGATACACAGAACTCCCAACAGAAAGGACCCAAGGAGGACAACACCAAGACACATAATAATTAAAATGGCAAAGATCAAGGACAAGGAAAGAGTTTGAAAGGCAGCTAGAGAGAAAAAGGTCACCTATAAAGGAAAACTTATCATGCTATCACCAGACTTCTCGACAGAAACCTTACAGGCCAGAAGAGAATGGCATGATATATTTAATGCAATGAAACAGAAGGGCCTTGAACCAAGGATACTGTATCCAGCATGATTATCATTTAAATATGATGGAGGGATTAAACAATTCCCAGACAAGCAAAAGCTGAGGGAATTTGCCTCCCACAAACCACCTCTACAGGGCATCTTACAGGAACTGCTCTAGAAGGGAGCACTCCTAAAAAGAACACAGAACAAAACACCCAACATATGAAGAATGGAGGAGGAGGAATAAGAAGGGAGAGAAGAAAAGAATCTCCAGACAGTGTATATAACAGATCAATAAGCAAGCTAAGTTAGGCAGTAAGATACTAAAGAGGCTAACCTTGAACCTTTGGTAACCACGAATTTAAAGCCTGCAATGGCAATAAGGACATATCTTTCAATAGTCACCCTAAATGTAAATGGACTTAATGCACCAATCAAAAGACACAGAGTAATAGAATGGATAAAAAAGCAAGACCCATCTTTATGCTGCTTACAAAAACTCACCTCAAACCCAAAGACATGCACAGACTAAAAGTCAAGGGATGGAAAAACATATTTCAGGCAAACAACAGAGAGAAGAAAGCAGGGGTTGCAGTACTAATATCAGACAAAAAAATAGACTTCAAAACAAAGAAAGTAACAAGAGATAAAGAAGGACACTACATAATGATAAAGGTCTCAGTCAAACAAGAGGATATAACCATTCTAAATATATATGCACCCAACACAGGAGCATCAGCATATGTGAAACAAATACTAACAGTACTAAAAGGGGAAATAGACTGCAAGGCAGTCATTTTAGGAGACTTCAACACATCACTCACCCCAAAGGACAGATCCACTGGGCAGAAAATAAGTAAGGACATGGAGGCACTGAGCAACACAGTTGAACAGATGGACCTAATAGACATCTATAGAACTCTACATCCAAAAGCAGCGGGATATACATTCTTCTCAAGTGCACATGGAACATTCTCCAGAATAGACCACATACTAGCCAACAAAAAGAGCCTCAGTAAATTCCAAAAGATTGAAATCCTACCAACCAACTTTTCAGACCACAAACGTATAAAACTAGAAATAAATTCTACAAAGAAATTAAAAAGGCTCACAAACACATGGAGGCTTAACAACATGCTCCTAAATAATCAATGGATCAATGAACAAATTAAAATAGAGATCAAGGAATATACACAAACAAATGACAACAACACAAAGCCCCAACTTCTCTGGGATGCAGCGAAAGCAGTCTTAAGAGGAAAGTATATAGCGATCCAGGCACACTTGAAGAAGGAAGAACAATCCCAAATGAATAGTCTAACATCATAATTATTGAAACTGGACAAAGAAGAACAAATGAGGCCTAAAGTCAGCAGAAGGAGGGACATAATAAAGATCAGAGAAGAAATAAACAAAATTGAGAAGAATAAAACAATAGCAAAAATCAATGAAACCAAGAGCTGGTTCTTTGAGAAAATAAACAAAATAGATAAGTCTCTAGCCAAACTTATTAAGACAAAAAGAGAATCAACGCAAATCAACAGAATCAGAAATGAGAATGGAAAAATTATGACAGACTCCACAGAAATACAAAGAATTATTAAAGACTACTATGAAAACCTATATGCCAACAAGCTGGAAAACCTAGAAGAAATGGACAACTTCCTAGAAAAATACAACCTTCCAAGACTGACCAAGGAAGAAACACAATCGTTAAACAAACCAATTTCGACCAAAGAAATTGAAACGGTAATAAAAAAACTACCCAAGAACAAAACCCCTGGGCCGGACGGATTTACCTCAGAATTTTATCAGACACACAGAGAAGACATAATACCCATTCTCCTTAAAGTTTTCCAAAAAATAGAAGAGGAGGGAATACTCCCAAATTCATTCTATGAAGCCAACATCACCCTAATACCAAAACCAGGCAAAGACCCCACCAAAAAAGAAAATTACAGACCAATATCCCTGATGAATGTAGATGCAAAAATACTCAATAAAATATTAGCAAACCAAATTCAAAAATATATCAAAAGGATCATACACCATGACCAAGTGGGATTCCTCCCAGGGATGCAAGGATGGTACAACATTCAAAAATCCATCAATATCATCCACCACATCAACAAAAAGAAAGACAAAAACCACATGGTCATCTCCATAAATGCTGAAAAAGCATTCAACAAAATTCAATATCCATTCATGATAAAAACTCTCAGCAAAATGGGTATAGAGGGCAAGTAGCTCAAAATAATAAAGGCCATATATGATAAACCCACAGCCAACATTATATTGAACAGCGAGAAGCTGAAAGCTTTTCCTCTGAGATTGGGAACTAGACAGGGATGCCCACTCTCCCCACTGTTATTCAACATAGTACTGGAGGTCCTAGCCACTGCAATCAGACAAAACAAAGAAATACAAGGAATCCAGATTGGTAAAGAAGAAGTTAAACTGTCACTATTTGCAGATGACATGATATTGTACATAAAAAACCCTAAAGACTCTACTCCAAAACTACTAGAACTGATATTGGAATACAGCAAAGTTGCAGGATACAAAATTAACACACAGAAAGCTGTGGCTTTCCTATATACTAACAATGAACCAATAGAAAGAGAAATCAGGAAAACAGTTCCATTCACAATTGCATCAAAAAGAATAAAATACCTATGAATAAACCTAACCAAAGAAGTGAAAGACCTATACCCTGAAAACTACAAGTCACTCTTAAGAGAAATTAAAGGGGACACTAACAAATGGAAACTCATCCCATGCTCCTGGCTAGGAAGAATTAATATAGTCAAAATGGCCATCCTTCCAAAGCAATATACAGATTTGATGCAATCCCTATCAAATTACCAGCAACATTCTTCAACGAACTGGAACAAATAATTCAAAAATTCATATGGAAACACCAAAGACCCCAAATAGCCAAAGCAATCCTGAGAAAGAAGAATAAAATAGGGGGTATCTCACTCCCCAACTTCAAGCTCTACTACAAAGCCATAGTAATCAAGACAATTTGGTACTGGCACAAGAACAGAGCCACAGACCAGTGGAACAGATTAGAGACTCCAGACATTAACCCAAACATATATGGTCAATTAATGTTTGATAAAGGAGCCATGGACATACAATGGCGAAATGACAGTCTCTTCAACAGATGATGCTGGCAAAACTGGACAGCTACATGTAGGAGAATGAAACTGGACCATTGTCTAACCCCATATACAAAAGTAAACTCAAAATGGATCAAAGACCTGAATGTAAGTCATGAAACCATTAAACTCTTGGAAGAAAACATAGGCAAAAACCTCTTAGACATAAACATGTGTGACATCTTCTTGAACATATCTCCCCGGGCAAGGAAAACAACAGCAAAAATGAACAAGTGGGACTATATTAAGCTGAAAAGCTTCTGTACAGCAAAAGACACCATCAATATAACAAAAAGGTACCCTACAGTATGGGAGAATATATTTGTAAATGACAGATCTGATAAAGGCTTGACGTCCAAAATACATAAAGAGCTCACATGCCTCAACAAACAAAAAACCAATAATCCAATTAAAAAATGGGCAGAGGAACTGAACAGATAGTTCTCCAAAAAAGAAATACAGATGGCCAAGAGACACATGAAAAGATGCTCCACATCGCTTATTATCAGAGAAATGCAAATTAAAACCACAATGAGGTATCACCTCACACCAGTAAGGATGGCTACCATCCAAAAGACAAACAACAACAAATGTTGGTGAGGTTGTGGAAAAGGGGAACCCTCCTACACTGCTGGTGGGAATGTAAATTAGTTCAACCATTGTGGAAAGCAGTACGGAGGTTCCTCAGAATGCTCAAAATAGAAATACCATTTGACCCAGGAATTCCACTTCTAGGAATTTACCCTAAGAATGCAGCAGTCCAGTTTGAAAAAGACAGATGCACCCCTATGTTTATCGCAGCACTATTTACAATAGCCAAGAATTGGAAGCAACCTAAGTGTCCATCAGTAGATGAATGGATAAAGAAGACGTCATACATATATACAATGGAATATTACTCAGCCATAAGAAGAAAATAAATCCTACCATTTGCAACAACATGGACGGAGCTAGAGGGTATTATGTTCAGTGAAATAAGCCAAGCGGAGAAAGACAAGTACCAAATGATTTCACTCATCTGTGGAGTATAAGAACAAAGGAAAAACTGAAGGAACAAAACAGCAGCAGAATCACAGAACCCAAGAATGGACTAACAGGTACCAAAGGGAAAGGGACTGGGGAGGATGGGTGGGTAGGGAGGGATAAAGCGGGGAAGAAGAAAGGGGGTATTATGATTAGCATGCATAATGGGGGGCTGGGAGAAAGAGGAGGGCTGTACAACTGTAAAGGGGTTTGGTGGGGGGATCTGGTATAGGGGAGAGCCTACTAAACATAATATTCTTCATGTAATTGTAGATTAAGGATAACAAAAAAAAAAAAAAGAAAGAAAAGGGGGATTACTCCCTGATAGGATAAAACTAACTGTAAATCAATGATTAATGCGTGCTTTAAATATCCTTAATTTTGATCATTTAAAGGGTGTCAGATGGTCAGCTATGGAAGTACATTTTTCTGATAATATTCCTTTCTCTTAAAAAAAAATAAAAGCAGTTCCTGTGTAGTGATCTCCAATATGTTCTTCACCATGATATAATGGGCATATCAAAGGGTGGGCAAAGGGTTTGTTTGTGTTTATACAGAGGATCAAAGCCTAATTTGGCTACCCAGAAAACGAATTAAGATACAATATGAAGAAGAACTTCCAACATCAACATTCTCTGGAAGAGTCATTTCAGAAGATGATCATCAAAAAACTTCAACAAAGATCCTGGCACTGTTGCAGTTGTAGCTGCATTCATCCCACCAGTTCCTGGACTTGCCATTGGAATGAGGAAGGAGATATCTAAGCTGGCCTGTGCATACAGTAAAACAACAAATTTGACTGGATCTATACTGTGGGAACTCAACCAAGAATTAGGAGAAGTGCAAGTTGCAGCGCTCCAAAATCTTGCGACTACAGACTATCTACTGTTAAAAGAGCATATGGGATGTGAACAGTTTCCAGGAATGTATTGTTTTAATTTGTCTGATTTTTCTCAAACTATTCAAATTCAGTTAGACAATATCCATCATATCATTGATAAGTTTTCACAAATGCCTAGGGTGCCTAACTGGTTTTCTTGGTTTCACTGGATATGGCTGGTAATTGTAGGTCTGCTTTGGTTATGTAGCGGTATTCCTATTATGTTAATGTGTGTGCGCAATTTAATAAGTAGTTTAAAACCTATACACGCTTATGTTACTCTACAAGAAGATATGTCAAAGAAATAATCAATCTTCCCATGTTTTCTTCCATCTACTACTTCTATAGCTTTTCTTCTTCCTTCCTAATTACAACCCTTAAGTAGAATTCGTGCCTCATATAGAAATTACCGAGTATCATAATTCTTCCAAGTGGTAAAGATACCTCAAGACAAGTGCTGGGCATAAAAGCCACAGGGCATAAATCTGCAAAGAAGTAAAAAGCTAACCTTTTCAAACAATATTGCTTCTCTCTCACTTACCAACTTTACATTTCCCTGTATGGCCCTGGAAGATGACTGGTTAGCCAGAGATGGGTAAGATTCCTCAAGGGAGGAACAACCTAAGACAGGCACAGTTGCAAGGGGGCCATCAGGTGAGAAATTGGGGATCAACAGAGGTGAGGCTTAGAACCTCACACCCCGTGTTTTGAGAGAAATCTTCTGCATCTGTGGATGTTTTGTTGCCCTTGTCTAGGTTGGATTAATACTTAGTCTATAGGCACACACCTGATCATCTACATTTGCCCTCTTACAGCACTAAACTATGTTTTCTACATTTATCTTGCATCTACCTACCACTTCAGCATTTTATTAAAAGTAATAATAATAATAATAATAAGGGAGAAATGTGGGATTCACACATAAATCAAGTATAAAAAGCAAACGAATATTCATATTTGACCTGATTGTTTATAGTTCATAATGCGTGATCAAAACTGTAAGTTTCTGTGATGACTGCCCTTGCACTGTTCACCATGTAAGAACTTATTCACTATGTAAGAATTTGTTCACCATGTAAGAACTTGTTCATTATGCTTCAGAAGATTGGAGACTGATGAGAACTAGGCTGGGGGTGGATTAATGATTGTGCATTGAGTCCCCTATACAGAATTTTATTGTTGTTAACAACCATTTGATCAATAAATATGAGAGATGCCCTCTCAAAAAAATAAAAAATAAAAAAAAATTATAGGAGACCATGTAATCACTGGAAAGACACTGAATATAAACCTGGATATTTTTAACACTTAAAAAAGAAAAAAAGAAAAAAAAAAGAAAATGCTTCTTTCTCAGAGTTCTTAGCTATGAATAAACTACTATTATTTGCCATATGTCAAATCAACTGAGACAGGGACCGTGGGTTTGCGCAGAGTAGGGTGAGAGCCTCGGGAGAAAAAGCAGAGCAAGATAATTACAGTCAGAACAATGTAGCAATGTGCAAAGAAGTCCCTATTGAAACTCTGTTGAGCATTCTGTAAAGTTAGAGTCACACTAATTCTCTAGGGTAAAGATACCAGACTGGGAATATAGACATCTTCAGTGAGATCAGTTAAAGCTCAAAAGGCCAGCAGCAACTTGTCCTGGAAGGTTTCAGTGTTCTGCAGATAAAGGGAAGTGCCTCAGCATAACCTGTGGCTTCACTGTATCAATTTAAATCATGACACTGTAAAATTTACCTTAGCCTGCTAAAAGGCCCAGCTTATTTTAACCATACCTATGTGCTGTATTTCCTTCTCTGATCCTAACCAAGTAAACTGCAACCCAGGAAAAAGACTAATTTAGTAAATAAGCCCAACTATAAACAGCCCAAGAAGTTAAGAAGTAAGATTCTTAACACACTTCAGCAAACAGATAACAACCCAGCCCACCATGGGGGCAGGGTAGGCCATCTTTATTGACATGCTCCCAGAGGGAAACTGCTATCTTGAGAAAGAATCAGAGCAGAAAATTTCTTCTATTACTCATAAAAAATGAGCATTCTGGGACCACTCAACAAGTCTGCACCCCTAATGCTTTACCCCCATTCCTGAAAATCCTCAACCGCATATAAAACCCCTAGACAGTGAGCCAACCACGGACTCTTTTGTCCCCTCCTGGCGGGAGCCAGGAGCTCTGTCCTCTCACTGTATCTCTAAATAAAAGCCTGTACCTCGCTCTCCTACCTTGAGTGTTTGTGAAGCTCATTCTTCGGCTTCGTGAACAAGAACCCTGGCATCACAATCACTGACTAGCCACTCTAAGAACGTAATTGAAATTATCCCTGGGAATTCTATTGTTTTTAATCATTTTCCTGTTGGGAGGAAAGAAAACCTGGAAGATAAATTTTGCTGCATTTATACTTATTAGAGAGTTTTCTATATTTTCACCAGTGATTCCTGAAAGAATTTAGACCAGGAAACTGTGGAGTGAAAATTTCTAACTAAAAAATGGCACTTTCTCTTTCTTCACTCCTGCTTCACTACCTGTGCCTCCCTCTGGAGCCCCTGACCCACTCCAAGGACTTGTCTCTTGTGGGGCACCTGAGGGGAGGAGCAGGAGCCTCCCATCTGACCTCTTAAATGGGAGATAAATCTCCTATGTAAATCCACCTTTCAGTAGTTTACAAACACTCATTAAGTTCTAGGAAACAATAAAAAAAATATTTTGTACATCCTGTTGTCACCTTTACATTTAAAGATGAAAGAGAGGTTTAAGCGTTCATAACCCTCACTACAAGTCTCTGCAATTTTCTTTTTCACCACCTCTTGCTAGTTCCCCTTTAGTTATAAATACGAGTTCATCCTCAAATTAAGCAGTCCTCCTTTCTAAGCACTGAAAAAAGGGAGCACTAGCTATTGAGTCCCAGTGACTGCCATTTAGGGCCATGTAACTCTGGGTGAGAATTTCAACAGATTGGAAAACTATGTATAGGTTTGGCCTCCTGTGGATAAAATGAAAGTTCCTGTGGCCAGGATTCTCACCTGGTCCTCGTTGGCTAGCTCACTACACACGTGTGGTCAATACATTGCTATTGACTCTATATAAAGAGCTCTGCCCAGTGCTCTGGGTGACACAGTGGCACAGCTGCAAGGCTGCAGGAGAGCAGAGCAGAGGCTGGAGTGGTGGCAGGGCTGAGGACAGAGGCCCAGAGGCAGAGACCAGCTTGCTGCATTGCAGACTCACTCTCAGTGAATAAGATTTTAGTGACTGACCTGTCACGGTGGAACCCTTCCACCCCAAGAACGTTTTATTGTCATTTCTTTGATCACATTGAATCCATAGCGAACTTGCCCAGGGCTGAAACCCATTGGCAAGACACCTCCAGAATTTAAATAATTTTTGTAAATTTCCCATTCCCATTCCCTTTTATAAAGGGAATACCAATATTCCCTTACCTTTTATAAAGGGAAAATGGCAACTGTGCATATGAAGGATGAAAAAAGTCTCACAAGTTCAATATTTTCTTAACCAAATGAAGTTAAGTCAACTACTGATTAAGGAAACCTTTCACATTCCAGTTTCCATCAGCTGTAGATAACGACACAATTTTCATTTGTAAGTGCAAAAATTCAGCCCTCTTTTCTCAACCATATTAAAGTTAAGATCTTTATCACTAACACCTTCTGGATTAAAACTGTAACCACCCAAAGATGAGACAATTCATTAATCAGTGAATATTTACAACATTGCAAATTCCTTAGTGCAGAAATGGGAGACAGAAGAGTGTGAGAAAAGTAACTCTTTTCCTACTATGAATTACACATGTATAGAATAAAAATCAGTTGAGGGATTCATAAGTAAAAATGCCTTCAGTTTTAGACAAAGAAAAAAATAACTGAAAATTCATACCTTATTTATAAATTAAAAGTAAAAATCAAAAATTTTCCCCAAAGATTTGCTCATACTTCAAAGTAATAAAATGTCTCTCTCTGAAGGGAAAAATGGGTAGGTTGGCAGCAGGTCCTTCGAAGATCAGGGTTCTCCTGAACTCAGAGTTCTTTGGCTGTGATCTGGGTCCCCTGTGTGTTCTGCATCCCTGAGCCTGACACATATCCCCCGTGAGTCTTGGAGGGTAAAAGAACCAGTTCCAACACGAAGCTCAGGCTGTATGCTGTGCCATGAAAGCTATACTACTTACATCCACAGAATTATTACCTCCTTCCAGGCCAAAAAGTTCTGAAGGGTGGCAAGTCCTTACCAGTTTTAGTGGTGCCACTGAGTAGAAACTGCATGACTGCTTGTCACTCTTTTGTGAAATCCCTCTTCTTTTATTTTACCAATTTTCTGTGTTTCATGTTGGTAGCAATTCTTTATATTGTGCATACAACACCTTTGAAATGTAATGCTATATGTACTTTTGTAGATATACAAACAAAAATCTTTTTTTAGAGCATATTTAAGAGATAAAAGAACACAAACCATAGTGTACGCCTTGAATTATCACAAAATGAATATACCCAAGTACTCATCAACAAATAGAACATTACTAGCATCCCAGAAGCCTGGCCCCTCATGCCATATGTTAGGTTGGCCTGTTTTGAACTTTATATAAATGGAGCCATTCAGTGTGGTTCATTTTGTATTTTGTTTCTTTTGCTCAATATTTTGTTTATGAGTTTCCTACATATGTATTTTTCTGTGTAACTATAGTTCATTCATTTCCATTGCTGCATAGAATTCCATTTTAGGAGCACCAAAAATTTATTTATCCATTCCTCTGTTTGTGGTCACTTTTAGCTGTTTCCTTTTGGCACTATTAAGAATAACACTGCTAGAAACATTCTTTGATGTACATGTACATGGGGTTCTGTTGGCTATAATTTCCTTTTTATAAATTGAATTTTAATTGATATACAACCTTATATTGGTTTCAAATGTACAATACAGTGGTTCAACAGTTACCTGTATTATTAAATACTCACCTGTAGTGCAGTCACTGTCAACATAGAAAGATGTTACAGAATCAATGACTACATTCTCCATACTGTACTGTCATCCCCATGACCAATTTATATTGTGATTGTGAATTATTTTGCCCTTTTATCCCCCTCACCACACCCCCCACCTGACCCAACCCTTCCCCCTTGGTAAGCACTAGTTATTTCTCAGTGTTTATGAATCTATTGCTGTTTTGCTCATTTTATTTTTCGTTTTTATATTCCACAAATAAGTGAAATCAAATGGTATTTGTCTTTCTCTGCTTGGCTTATTTCATTGAGCATAATACCCTCTAGATTCATCCATGTTGTTACAAATTGCAGGATTTCTTTTTTATGGCTGAATAATATTCCATTATGTTTATGTACCACATCTTCTTTAATCATTCATCTATTGATGGATGCTGAGGCTGCTTCCATATCTTGGCTATTGTAAATAGTGTGGTGATAAACATAGAGGTGCATATATCTTTTCAAATCAGGGATTTTGCTTTCTTCAGGTAAATTCCTAGAAGTGGAATTGCTGGATTGAATGGTATTTCTATTTTTAGGTTTTTGAGGAACCTCCATACTGCTTTCCACAGTGGTTGCACCAATTTACATTCCCCACAAACAGTGTAGGAGGGTTCCCATTTCTCGGTTGGCTATAATTTAAATGGAGAACACAAAATGGTTTTCCAAGATGGCTGTACGAGATTGCACTCCCAGCAAAGTGGTGATCAAAACATGGCATTATTCTTCTATTTAAATTTTTAAAACCAGCCTAAGTTCCAATAAGCACATATATGTCCAAACAGAATACACACATTGTTTAAATTTTGTACTGACTTTGCTGATCTCTCTCTCTCTTTTTCTGTAGGATCAATGTAATCAGTATTTATTTTTAGAATATTTCAATTCCTAAGTTTGAAGGGAAAGGTGTTCTTGAAATGTTCTATTCTTATAAAGACATTATTTTGATTATAAGGATTGTGGACCCCTTTTAGAATAAAACCTAAACATCTCTAAAAAATGCATTTATGCCCAAATGCCTAAAAGATTCTACCCTAGCTTCTGAGGGACATATAACCCTGGACTCCAGGTTGAGGATGCCCTCATAAGGCACTGGCCTCAGCAAAGTAACTACTCTCAAGAGATCTTCCAGTTCTTATTTCCTGCCTTTTCATGTTTCTCCTTATTTGCAGTGGGGAAAAGTCCTAACTTCCTACTTTGAAAGAGTTCTACCTCACTTCAAAGACACAAGGGTCAGCCTGCTCTCTGGCCTTGGGAGTTGGAAGATGTGAGGGTGGAGCTCATCTTCTTTTGCTGGCCATCATTTCTGTGGCTCTCTTCTCTCTTCACCCACACTTGTCTCTGTGCTGCTGGGCATTCTACCCACAATGTCAATGCACACACATCCATTGTGCCCCCAGTTCCAAACTCCACCTGCCAGCAGCGGCTCCGCCTCTTCTCTTCATCTTCACAAGAGGGAAATAGTATTCCCCAAGTTCCACATTTCCTTAAGAGAATTTAATTGGCCAGAAATCATGAGCTAGTGGGGAGGATCAAATGATGGCAAGCTCCATGCATCCCAGCCCAGGTTGCCCATTAGAATCACAGAAAATACTGATGCTGGCATTGACTTATTCAAATTAAATCAAAGTCTTGGGACAGAAGCCAGGCCTTGGTGTATGTTAACACAGGTAATTCTGATGCTTCTTAGAAGGTTAAAAACCAGCTCTAGAGGCTATGGATAGGCAAACAATATAAAAAATGCTTTATGCAAATATACAGAAGAACCAACCTGACTGAAAAGTATAGGGGAATGGAAAGCATTTCTACAAAAGCTAGAAAAGATTCATCTGCATTAAATTCAGAGTTCTTGGAGCAATGAAACCCTTTCCATGTTCCATCCAGATTCCCCTTTAGCCAGGGAATGAGACAAAAACATGAAGTCCTCACCTCCCACTGGCATGTTTATTTTTTCCCTTTAAGAATGAAATCCTTAGTGTTAAATGTTTTTTATCATCAAAATAATGCACACTCAGTGAAGAGCAAGTTGTTGAGTGTACATTACTACCCCACATAATTTAAAATAACAAGTCAAGGGAAACAAAATAACGTGATGAGCGAAATGCTATTGTTAAAGGTCATCCCTTCAACTCTTCCTCTGTTTGTGCAATTCTTTCACTTTTTTCAAATGTAGTCATCATCACACTATACTAAGTTTTCTGCATTTTCCCTTAAATTAGAACATATGGGGTTTTCCTATTATATAACCTATATATTTCCTATTATATAAACTGAAAGTATCATTTAAAATTGTGTTGATTTTTAAACATTATTTTTACATATTATTTCTTTAATAGGAAGCTACATGGAGACTGTCCTTCCACGTATCCAATCTCTGTTCAGAGCTATAGATAAAAAGCCCTTGGGGTTTGCTTTGATTCTGAAAGGTTTTTGCTCTTTTAATTTCCCAATATCTAATTTTCTTATTTTTTCTTTTCTTGGCTATAGGGTTGGGTTACCGTAGGGTCTCTTTCTCTTACTAATGTGAATGTTTGGGGGAACTTATGCACCCTCTCAGTGCCTCCATACCTGAGTTCTTCCACTTAAAATGGGGATAATCATGGTACCTACTTCTTTTCCATTTGTGTGCATAATGAAGATTTGCTCCTATGTTATATTCTAAAAATTTGATAGTTTTCATTAGGTCTGTGGTACATTTTGAATTAATTTTGTTGCATGATGTGAGGTACAAGATCAAACTTCATTCTGGACATCCTGTTTCAATCAAAGACCTGAGTAACTCATCTTTTTAGATTTTAATTTAAAATGTTTTAATGTTTGACAACTGTGCTTGGATTTCAGTGCAGGAACCTGGGCTCACTATCTTTGACATATGTAACAAAAGAGAAGTTATTACTCTTCACAGTAAAGGCAAATAAACCCTAATTTCTTAATTTGCTATTTTCTTTTCTGTCTTTAGTTCTCTCTTTCTCTCAAAATACTTAATATTCCAAATCTTTACCTTTTCTTTATTCCCCTTTCTTTTCTAGTTATGTATTATGTTGGAATGTTGCAAACACATGTAAATATTATAACACACACATGCACACACGTACATTTACAAGTTCCAGTTTCTCCCATTTTTCTCCTCTGTCCTATCCTTTCCTTGCCATTGTTTAAGTTGGCCCATGGCCCTAGTCTGCAAATGGGCCTAATGACCTTGCTCTCCCCATTCACCATATTTCTTTAAATCGAACTAGAAATCCCACCAAATTAACTGATTTCAAGTTCAAGCTCTGTCATATACTAAATGTGTAACTCTGGGGAAGTAATGTCCACGTCAGGCCTTGTGTATAAAAGGGAGGACTGGATAAGATCAATCACATATATGAGAATGATTTCATCAAGTTTAATACAAATTCAAATACTGGACTCTTCAAATCACTCAGCTTTGATCAATGTCCCTTAGCCATGCCTGGCTGATGGGGAACAGTCTGTGGCGTAGGGGAAGCTACTGACTGCTGGGTGAGCCTGGGTGAGTTCCCATCTCTGAGCTGATCACAAGAGTGCAAGGGAGCTGAGCAGGCTTAGAGACGGGATGCAGCAAAGGTCTTGACCCACAGGAAGCCCTGGTCTGTGATCCGCTGCTGCGTGTCAGCACATGTATGTGCGAATCTCATCTGATCTGTACAACGAGCTGCACAGTGGGTCCTTCACACCACCCCACCCCTGCCTTCCCTTCTCCTAGGTGAACAACTGCAATTGGAATGAAAGATCCCTCTCCTAGGCCTGCAGGGCTCTGTGTGAGCCACCTGCCTCCTGCTACTGTCCTCTGCCAGCTCAGCACACCCATGTGCACCCTGCTCCCAAGCCCTTCCCAGGACCCGTCTGAGCTCTTCTGGAGGCAGTTCCTGTCCTGGGCCTCAGCTCAGACCCCTCCTCTGAGAGGCTGCTCTCTGAGCTCGAGTCTAAGGTCCCCCTCACTCCACTTCACTCTCTATGCTATGACCACCATGGCTTTTCCTCATGCCTCTGCGTCTCCTTTGTTTGCTTACTGCCTTTGGAAGGTCAGCCTAGAGGGCACCCCCATCCCTCTCCCCACTGCCGCCCGCTGCCTCCTTCCCAGAGCAGGGCTGGCACTGGGCAGGCACTCTTAAAACGCCGGTTAAAACTGTGAAGGAGTTAGTCATTGTCCTGGGTATTAGATACACGTACAGCCCCTCTTCAGACCAGCGAGACGAGTCCTCTCCCCTGGATTCCGACTGTCCTGCAGGGGGCGGTAAGCGTTGCCCCTGCCCTTGGTCTCGTAGCCCGCTGTGCCCGGGAGGGAACATCCAGGAGACGGAGCGCCAGCTGGGGAGGGGCGGCAGGTCCTCGTGCAGGCCCGCTCGGGGCGGTCCCGCTAGATGCAGGGGACGCAGCGGTAGCTGTCGGCGGGCGCCGTCGGGGGGAGCTCGGCCGTCCGTCCGCAGCCTGGGCCCCTCACCCTCCATCCAGACCGAGGCCCTCGCGCTCCGGCTACGCTCGCTCGAGTCGCCGCTGGGCGCCGAGCGTCTGGAGCTGCTCCGGGGCCCAGACAAATCAGGGAACCTGGGTCTGGGAGTCCCCACGTATACGATCGGAATGCAGACTCCATGTCGCAGGCTATCGTAAAAATTAAGTCACTTCATACACACGAAGTGCTTAAAACAGCAGCTGGTAGCTAAAGGTGTTAGTAGCTGTGGTTATTGCATAAAGGAAAGCGGGAGGAGGGGCGGCAAGCAGCGGCGGAACAACAGTGCGCACAGCCACCCTCGCGCGCTACGCGGGCCCCGGCCCTTTGCATACAGCTGGAGCGGCCCCTTCCCAGAAGTCGCGGAGCCAACTGGCCCACAACGGGGCAGAGAAAGGGACGCTGTTGCCAAAACTACAGAATAAAGACTAGGCTGCTGACAAATGCCGTGGGAGCCCTATTGTCCGAGCGCATTCTCGCCCCTCTCTTTTGTATTTTTAATTAACATAACTGAACTGGGAATCCAACGTCTTTGTCCTTATCTCATCCAATCTCAAATTCAGTGCTAACCTGCAGGTTCTTTGGGAACCTGGTGAAAAGGAAGGTGGTCAAAGGCAGAAACCACAGGGCCTTATACTTTGCAATCGAGAGAGCATTGTTATTATTGTTTAATCATTTTAAAAACAAAAATACTTGGCAGCCTCCTTCCTAAGGGAAGAAATGGTCGTGTATAACAGGCTCGCACGGGGTCCCGCGGCGGCGGATAGCCGGCTGCCTCTGCCCTGTCTTCAGGGTATCGGGTGGACGAGCGGTTTAGCTTTCCGTTCTCCGGAAATCACCCAGAGCCCGGCTGCAAATGCAAATTTCTAATGAGAAAGGGTGCGGCCTCCACTCTCTACTGGCCAGTGCGAGCCAGTTTCCTAAGATGCCTGATTTCCTGGGTAAATTCACAGGAAGAAGGAGGTAAAAAACAAAAAATGAAATGAAATAATGAAATTGAAATGAAATGAAAAATAAATAAATAAAATAAGCCTGAGCTACAAACTAATCCTCTTAGCTAGTAAAGGCTGACCCTCAGCAATCACTGAGAACTGTGGACCTTATTTCAACCTGTTCTACTTCCCTAATTTTTCTTCCAATCAATGCCATCAATTGCAAATTTGATTGTTCACCATTTATTATGCAATTTGTATTAACAGGCAAAAAAGCGAAACACAGCTGTCTGTGTTTTCACAAGTGTTTTCTGTCTTCAGGCTCCAGTTCCAGCTCCAATAAAATCTCAATTAATGCTAAGCTCTTGAGTTGTAATATGACAATGAAGCTTATATGAGTGTAAAGTCCTCTTTCTCTGTCTCAGTATTATAGGGAGGCAATACTATAATCACTTTGTACGGTTGGGGTTTAAATGTATCTATGTATCCATCCATCACTTACACAGAAGTGCCATAGCTATATACAGTCACATTGCTTGTTTCTTCCTTCCTTCCCTCCCCCTCCCTCCTTTCCCTCTCTTTCTTGACATATTTATTGTCAGCATACTTTCATGAATGTATGTATGCTCTGGGTCAGAGACTCATTTGCAGACTGATATATCCCCTGCTTCAAGTATTCAAATACTTCACAGTCTCACTGGGGAGGCAGATCCAAGAAGTACTTATACCCCAAATATCAGGCACTTGCAGCAGCCTAGAGACTCAAGGACATTTTACCACTCACAATCCCAAATTCCTCTTCTTGCCCTATCTCACCCACCAAGTTCCTTCCCACTGTGTGTTGACAGCTAAAGCAAGATAAAGGAACAAATAAATAAACATCAATATGGCCCAATTAGGCATGTCCTGATGTAGGTATGACTATGTTCCTGAAAATTGTTCCCATTCATTTGAGATTGCATATTTTAAAATGCAAAGAGGAAGCTGACTATTGAAAGCAGTCTGCTAGTGAATCACTTCACAGAGCAAGGAGATTACCATCATTGTGTAATGATCCTGAGTAACCAACTTTGTTTGGTTTGGATTTCACATGTGCATTTTTCCTGGAGTACACAGGCCTCAGTATCCAAGAGAATCATCCAGGAAGCCATGTAGAATCTAAGACAGCTGAAAGCCAAGGTCGGAGCGACCTGCCTGAGAATATGCTATAGGCATCTGGTGGAAAGCTTTTTTTTTCCAAGCTTCTCTTTCCAGGTTGGTCCTGACTATGACCGTAGGCAGATGAAACTCCTCCAGTGGGGAGCTCATGACAAGAGAGCTGATAGAAACATAGTGTTTTACAGAAGCTCAATTCTAGGAGACTTTGTGAGTCCACTAATGTGATACTCAAACACTGCAAAGCTTTTCTGTGGTGGTAGGAGTCAGATGGGATCTTCAGGTGGGGAGGGAAGCTATTTAAAGCAAAACATGATAAATGCTTTTACAGAAGAGCTAAGCGCTGAACCTGAGCTGTGGGTTATAATCCCTGAGGTTAAGGAATGAGAGACCCAGTGTAGAGGGTGTGCATCTGCCCTGGGCTTTAGAGGATGTTCGGGCCTCCCACCAGCTGGAGCCAGAAGAGTCTGGGTCACCACTGGCCTGGGCAAATCCCTGAAGTGTTCTGAACTTCCTCCTCTGTAGAGTGGGCAGTGATGCCTAGGTGGAGGGGAGGGGGTGTGGCGGCGGGGGTGTGGAGGGGACCCTCTGGAGGGCACAGGCTTGCAGTGACCTCTCAGGAAATGCAGCAAGGGGCCAGGAGGCCATCCCAGGAGTACCCACAGCTGTGCTTCAGGCTCCAGTTCCAGCTCCAATTAAGTTCCATGTTCCTCTTCTGACATTGTAGAGTCATCTTTTAAGAGCATCCACATGGCCAATAAATAAATCCTTGAAAGCATAGGCTGTCTCCTATTACTCCATGAGAGGCTGCTGGACCTGAGGAGCATGGAGAGGGGCTGAAGCTGGCATGGAGCATGCAGGGAGAGGATATGGGAGGGTAGCTGGACAGCAGCAAACAAACCAGGCTGCTCTGCAAGCCTGCTAGGCTCTTGGGACACAGGCCCTTCCTGGCAGCACCAAATGAGGCGGGGGTTGAACACTCCCAGCCAGTATTTGTCCCAGGACCTTTACGTATATGTGATAAGGAAGATTCTGAGATGTCCCAAACTTAAGTGACATAAGGGCCCCAGGAGAGACAAGGGAAGGCCGACAGTCAATAGCCACAGACAGTGGCTAACCAGAGACTTCGATAAAGTCATTTCGACAATCATCTAGAAGGGCCCCAAAACCACCCTCTAGTGCATGACCAGCGTCCAACCATCAACAGCCTTCTCTATGGACTACTGCCTATTCCCAGACTTTCCCCCTTCAAGTTAGCCCACCTTCCTTATCTAGCCAATGCAAATTTAGGGAACCTTCTTTCCTTCAAGACATCTTATAAATGTACCCTGTTTCTTGAATCTGTTGGACAAGCTGTTTCTGTTAACTGGCCTTGCTGCTGGTGGGGAAGCAGGGACAAGCAGAGTAGTTTAACAAAGCAAACGTACACACTCAGGTAGGGAGTGCAAGCATGCGCCAAAGGCGAGAAGCTCGGTGGGGTTTGGGTTGGGTGGTGTTATAGCTGTAGTTTAGGCAGGGGTGGAATATTCATCGGGATAGGTGGGGTTTTCTCAGAGTAAGGAGGGTACTTCTGGATAATAGGGTGACATCCTGTTTTTATCCTTAGATGGTCTTCCTCAAGCTGTCCTAGTGTCAAGGGGTGTGACTTTTAGAATGCTAATGAGCATATGCAGTACTTTGAGGTGAAGCTAGGGTTAACTTCTCCTCCATGTTGGAACGACTGAGTTTTGGCAGGTCTGTTATATATACGCTTCCTCCCCTCATGCTGTGAGAACAGTTTACACACAATGTTCAGAATATAGACTGTAAGATAAATTCTAGCAGAATTAAGCAGGAGATGAGAGGCAACAAAGGGCCAGGCAATTTATTTGAGTGCAATTCCCAGGCGATGTTCCCCGGTCTGGCTAGTCACAGACCAGGGAAGTCACACTCAGCAGGGCAGGCAGAGAGTTTTTAAAGAAGGTAGGGGGAGGCAGAGCTTAGACTTACAGCAGCGCGAGGATTGGCTAGATGAAGGCACATTTTTCAGGGTGGGAGGGGGCAGCAGCTGGGGACTTTGGCATGTCATCAGAGTCCGACATGCTCACCCCTCCCTCCGGTGCCTCCAACCTTACATTCCAGCCTTTTGGTCATAATGGGCGATGATGCGATCTGGCTACTTCGGGCTGACAAGGGGCATCATGGAGGGGGGTGTTTCCTAGCATGTAGTTACATTGCTCTGACTGCAAATATCCTGCCTTGTTTTCTCCAGAGGCTCTCACCTTATTCTGTCTAAGCCTATGGTCTCTGTTTCATTCTCCCCTCTACAGATAGAGACTGTGGCTGCTGCTAGGGAAAAGGGGCAATGACCGCTCTGGCTGCTTCATGCTGAGAAGGCGCAGTAAAGGGTGCATCTAGGTCTCCATCACTGGTCAGTTGAGGGCCTCGGAAGGTTGGCGCTTTTATTCTGGGTTTCATTTCTATTACTATTTGCAGTTTTGTGGCTTCTAGGCAAGATAGAACAAATTGTGTTATTAGGTTGAGTAGCAACATCCTGAGTTGGATTTTCTATTCTGGAAGGACAAACTTGATGAGATTAAGAATGCATGGCTGAATATGAGAACTAGAAATATGAAGAGTCTAATTGAGAATCATAGCCAGGTATCATGGGGAAATTAGAATTCTGGATCAAGTTTACATCTCAATGACTAGTATTAGGATTTAGTATAGATAAGACTGCATTATTGAAACAATATTTTTCTCTAAAATCACCCTCATTTTATTAGAAGTAGCCAGATTAAGAAAACAATTAGCAGTTGACTTGATTATTTGCATAAGTGCAGCAAGAAGAGTAATTGATTGCATGGCATCTTTTAAATGTGCTTTGCTGGAATTTTTTGTAAGGAATTTCAGATTGAATTTTTAAAGGCCTCTCTCTCGAGACCAGACAGCCAAGCTAGACTTGCCATCAGGTTGTGCCTGCAGTACCTATACATTTGGGTGAATTTCTCTCTTCTTGAGGTTCCCAAGACATCCTGAGGTTCCTGTACCTGCCAGGAAGTGACCTTCTTTACTCACCTGGTAAGGCTGCTGGGAACTCTGTAAACAAGGTACCAGGCCAGTTCTTCTAAGGGGCTTTGTTGGCTTTATAAAGTCAATCTTAGTTCCTTAAAGCTGTCTTTTCATATCTGAGTTTACACACGTATCTCTCAAGTATGATGTTCCAGTCAAAGCCTTGGTAATATAACCAGTGTTCTTAATTGGTCCTCTTACAAGGAAAGCAGATTCTTATTGAACTTGTACAAATAAACATACTGCCATGAAATATAAAAATAGTCACTGTTAGGCTGGAGGAAGGAAAAACAAGGACATGCAAACAGAACAGAGAGATGCCATAGGGGGAGAACAGACTAGACACCAAGGTCCGTGCCTTATATGGAAAGGGGACAGCTCTTCCTGAATTCCATCCTTCTGATGTGCCAACTATGATCCAGATGTCAGCCTCCTCCCTCTTGGAAGGAAAAAAGATTTCTAGTTGTCTATTATGTCACCTTTAGCCAATCATACCTCTCCATGCCCCCTAGGATAGCTTACCCACTTCTCCCCCTCCTAACCCCTTATAAGCCCCCACCTCCCTGACCGGGTGTGACTTCCCTGGCCTGTAATACCCAGACTATGGAACATCACCCAGGAGTTGGACTCAAATAAACTACCTGGCCCTTTGTTGCCTTTCTTTGCTTGCTTATTTTGGCTAAAATTCATCTTACAGTCACAGAGAGTTTTTAAATTCTGGAGGGATGAGGTAGAGAGAAAGATAAAGTTTCAATTCTGCTTATAAAGGCAGTCATTTACTAAACTGTTGTCAGCTTAAGAGAAAAAGCTTAAAACACTTTATCAACAATATTTGAAACAAAAAGCCACAAAATCATCTTTTTAGTTTACTTAATCTTATGTAACTAATACTTGTTCTGCTGAAATCTAGTTCTTTACTAGTTTAGGAGTAATAAAATAGTGACTATAAATGACAAAAGACTTACTAATGACAATGGCTAAAGATCTGATGAGAGCTTACTGTAAGACAGTTGACATAAGGAAATTTGGATATTTCTGTAACACAAAACATTCATTAACAAAGTTTAGCATCATTCCTTTTGACAGTGCTTTCTAGGTAAATATGTATCAGATAAATAAGCCAAATACACCAAATACTTTCTCCAATGAGAAAAAAATTCCTCTGATATGTTCCAGGGGCCCTCTGGAAAACATCAGAGTTAACAAGAGGTAAAAGCACCTTTTTGCATTTTTTTTTTTGCACTTGCTTAAATAGGAGTATAGGTTGCCATGAAGCAATACTTATCTATTTAACCAGAATGACAACAAAATACCTCAAAGGCAAATAAAGAAGGTTACACAGTTGTTAGCATAGTTTAGCTTTTAGTCCTTTTAATATTAAGATCTCATTTTCTTAAATACTCGGACAACTCATTAAGACTTTAAGCATGAGAAACTGCTTTGATAAAACAATTAGAGAACCCTTTGCAATTTTTCAACAGAAAGAGCAGATTAATAGTTAAGAAAACCTAGTTTTTTTAACTGAAAATGAAATTCTAATTTTGCTGTGTACTTGATACCAAGACTCATTTGCTTTACTTTTATATAGCATGACCATATTAAATCTTTCCACAAGCTTTCTACAACTTTCCTTTTACATTCAGTGTTCTCTCTCTTTAAATAAATAGCTGTACTTTAGAATAACCTTCTTTTACTTTCAACAAAATGAATTTCCATTCTTTAAACTTTTTCTTATTAAAACACACATCTTTTTAGCAAGTAGAGATGTTTTCTTCTTTAAGTACCTTTAATTAGACCTTAAACATTTACATTCCTTTTCTCTTCAGTGTTCTCTTTTTTACATTCAGTGTTCTCTCTCTTTAAATAAATAGCTGTACTTTAGAATAACCTTCTTTTACTTTCAACAAAATGAATTTCCGTTCTTTAAACTTTTTCTTATTAAAACACACATCTTTTTAGCAAGTAGAGATGTTTTCTTCTTTAAGTACCTTTAATTAGACCTTAAAACCATTAGGAACTTTAATTTTCAGTGAACACTGAGAAGTGGGCTATGTAAACCATTGCACTAGCATTCTTTAGATTAACAAATTTATGAACACATTTTATAATTTCTGTAACCATGAGCTTTACAGCATAATCTCTAAGCACAAAGTATATCTTCTTAACTTAGCAAAACTTTAAGGTTTTAGGTTACCACAAAGATTCGCAGGCTGTAGGTAGGTATACACACTGTAACACACAATTATTATTAAGAAGTTCACTTGCTATGTTTAATTTACTCATTCTTAACAACTATGCTAGACTACTTACAAAACCTTTTACTGAATATTAGACAAAGTCAAGCCTCTAAGCATTTTATTCTTGAAAGATTTAGCACATAACATCAACTTAAATGACTTTGGGTAAACTTAGGCAGCTGATAACCATAAGGACATGTCTGTTTCAGTTCAACTTAAATTAGCATTAATGCTTAATATTTTTTATTAGATTTTCTGGAAGTTTTAGAATGCTCAATTTTCACAAGCACTCATTTTATTTTATTTTATTTTATTTTTTGGTATCATTAATCTACAATTACATGAGGAACATTATGTTTACTAGGCTCCCCCCTTCACCAAGTCCCCCCCACATACCCCTTCACAGTCACTGTCCATCTGCGTAGTAAGATGCTGTAAAATCACTACTTGTCTTCTCTGTGTTGCACAGCCCTCCCCGTACCCCCCCACGCTATACATGCTAATCATAATGCCCCCTTTCTTTTTCCCCACCCATATCTCTCCCTTCCCACCCATCCTCCCCAGTCCCTTTCCCTTTGGTAACTGTTAGTCCATTCTTGGGTTCTGTGATTCTGCTGCTGTTTTGTTCCTTCAGTTTTCCTTTGTTTTTATAATCCACATATGAGTGAAATCATTTGGTACTTGTCTTTCTCCACCTGCACAAGTGCTTGTTTTTAAATCAATTTTTATTAATACCATCTGGAGGTAGGAAAATATTTTTCATTTACACACTTAGACACACAAACATACAAATTGAGACATAACAACTACAGTTAGCAACACTTTTCATATAAAAACATATACACAGACAGACAAACTGATATTAAGATTTGAGTTACTGATATTTAATTGCTTTCTTTCTTTTTAGCTTCTTGTCCATGGCTTCTGGAATCGCAGGGTGGGAGGAACATGTTCCGGTGGGGGAAGAGGGCGGTGAAGGCGGAAGGAGAGGGGCAGTGGGTGGTGCAGTCATCGAAAGAGGAGAGGAGCAGGAAGGCGGCGTGACTGGGAACAAAGGACTTGAAGATGTCAGTGACGCGGGGGAGGACAAAGAACTTAAAGATGGTGGCGGAGAGGGGTGGGGGTAGCGAGCTGAGGGAGGTGGGAGACTAAGGTCCTCCAGCGGATCTGAAACAGAAAAAGGACTGGGCAGATTAAGAGGCTGACAATCTTTAACTGGAGATCGGGCCAGGAGAACCTGAGTCATTGAACACTTAACATAAAGGTCTGGGCAGGAGTGCAAAGTCCAAAAGCCTGCACATATGGGATTTCACCCTACTCTCCGCTCCGGTGGCATTAATTAGTCAAGTGGTGAGGAGGCCAAAATTGAAAGTTCCCTCAGGGGGCCAGCGAGATTGGTTGTTCAAGGGATGCTGAGGCCCGGCCTCAGAGCAAAGAAAGACTAGTTTCCGTTTGCGAACTTCCTGGGACAAATGTAGAGTAGCCAAATTAGAAATGAGACACTGCAACAGGGTCTGAGCCACTGCTTTCGAGGGCTGGTTCCCCATATCTGTGCCACTTCCTAACTAATCCCGCTGAGAGGAGCGCCCAGCATCCCAAGTGCACCAAGTCAGGGGTGGGAGGCTGGGTGAGGGACGTCTCCCCCACCACAGGGCCAGGGGTGGGTATCCCGGATGCCCGCAGCGGATGGGCCGGATGCCCCAACCTGGACATAGCTATGATTTCAGATGGACCAGGTGAAACAGAGTTAGGAAGGGAAACAGACTGGGGGAAACTGGGGGACTCACAGGAAAATAGTTCATGTAGCGGAGAGCAGGCTGAGGTCCCGGGTCGGGGAAGGAGGGGGGCAGGGCTGCCAATGGCCGGTCGGGGTCCTGCGCTCACGCTCCTTCCCAGGTTTTTCGGCACCAAATGTAAGATAAATTCTAGCCGAAATAAGCAGGTGACAAGTGGCAACAAAGGGCCAGGCAGTTTATTTGAGCGCAATTCCCAGGCGATGTTTCCCAGTCTGGCTAGTCACAGGCCAGGGAAGTCACACTCAGCAGGGCAGGCAGCGAGTTTTTAAAGAAGGTAGGGGGAGGCAGAGCTTAGATTTACAGCGGCGCGAGGATTGGCTAGCCTAAGGCACCTCTTTCAGGTTGGGAAGGGGTAGCAGCCGGGGACTTTGGCATGTCATCAGTGTCTGACATGCTTACGCCTCCCTCCAGTCCCTCCAACCTTACATAGACAAGGACCTAGCCTAATGTAAACACCAGCCAGTGTCCCCAGTCCCCTCCCTGCTCCTGTCTGACTATCCACCCACCATAACACTAGGACTCAGTCCTTTTCTGGCTGTAAAGGCTCGATAAACCCTCGGATTTCAGAGATCTCCCAGTCTCTAGAGTTTTTGATTTTGTCAATGCCTTATCCTCCTCACAATTTCATTTTACAGAAGTGAGGAAGTTGAGGCTGCAGGAAATCCAATGCATTTTCTAAATTCATAATAAGTAAGACACAAATTTAAAACTAAGATTGACATCTGTTTCCATCAAGGGCCTTTTGCTAGATGAGGTGGAGATTTAATAAGCTGAGCTGGCATTCTGTCCCCAGGCAGGTGGGCTGCATCACTGGCCATCCTGTCTCCAGTGGTTACTGCGCCTTTCAATTACAGCCCACAAGGAACTGACTTTCAGTTTGAACATGGTTTTTGATATCAGCAACATTAGTAGCAAAATCACATGAGGCAAAGAATAAGTCCTTTTTTACTTCATGATCGTTAAGTGCCCAGACACCGAACGGATCAATAGGTTTATCTTAAGGTCAGACTGTCAGCTTTGTAGCTGAGGCCACACAACCTGCTTCCTCCCCTCCCAGCGCTCTGCGCTCTGGGCGGTATCATTGGTGACTGGTGCCTGAGATCTTTTGCTACAAATTGGTTTATAAATGGTAGTGGATCCACACACGGTGTGTTCAAGCCAGTTTATGGAGAAACTTTTGAGAGAAATTCCGTGGTGCCACCCCAGGAACCCTTCCCAAGGAACAGGTCCTATCCATACAGATTAAGAATAGCAAGATGTTAAAAAGACAATAAAAACTGCTTCTGCAAATGAGAAGCAAAATCTGTTTTTTCCTCCTCATTTCTTGGTGTCCTCCTCTCTTCCTTGCCCCCAGCCAAAGTACCAAGACCAAGTGGGGACCATTATTTCAGCTTGTGCCATTCTTCCCGACTTTTGAGTAAACCTACTCTGAGGGCAGAGAATGACTGATTTCCCTGCAGAGAAAATACGGAGATCTTTCTGTGGCCCCTCACCTGGCATGAGCTTCAGCCTGCAAGTAACTGCCAAAGAAGTGAGCCCAGACAGCTTGGATGGCACTGGATGGGTTGCTTCCCATAATTTATAGGGGCGAGGGGTCTGTTGGCTTCGCCAGCACCTGAGACCTGGACAAGCACATCCACACCCCAAAGAAGCTGACTCTGCTGACTCAGCAGGTTGCTACTTGCCTTGGCAACACGACAGCCACCCCAACCCCGCCTCCCCGCCTCCCCGCCCCCAGTTCACTCAGACCGACAGGGTGCGGTACTGATGGAGGAAGGCCAGGCAGCTGCTAAGCTTGCATTGTGGGGGCGGGGATTCTGGCTGAGCTCAGCAGGTCTAGAAAAAGCTGTAAGTGTGTATAAGATAGCATTTCTTTCCCACTAATGAATGGAAAAATCATACAACGGTGGTGATAACGAAAACTGCACAAATGGTGGGAAAAGGGGAAGGTAACTGTAAACACCTCAAAGGGACCAGCCGCTGGGCATTAAAAATTAGGGTGTGGGCTAGAGAGACAATATCATGGTGGCATTCACTCCTGCCCAAAGAGAAAAGGTGGAGGGAAAAAGGAACAACCTGGAACTTTTGAGCCAAGGGAGAAAGTAAATCAAAGAGTCTGAGGCAGCTCCCTCAGACTGCAGCCTGGGGCCATGGGTGACTGACAGGGAGGAACCAGGAGGGGCTGGGAATGACCTTGATGATGACAAAGCCAGGCTTGTGTTGCAAATAGAATAGCTGCAGCCTCCCTGGGCCCTGAGCAGACCAAGAGTTTTATGTCAGTGCTGATGGTCGAATGACTAGAGATTTTGCACTGCCTTGAATTTAAAGTATTTCTTCCTATGAAATCATACTTTTCTTGTAATGTGAAAATGGCTTTAATTTAAGTGGCTGTTTCAAGGAGTAATCACAAATTATGCCATGCACAACATGCAAAACAGTGTTAGTGAGACAGGGACGGTGGGTGTAGTCAGAGTAGGGTGAGGTCCTGGGGGGGGCGGGGGGCGGGGAAGCAGGGCAGAATATTTACAGTCAGAGCAATGTAGCAATGGGCAAAGAAGTCCCCACTGAAACTCCGTTAAGCATTACGCAAAGTCAAGGTCACACTAATTCTCTAGGGAAAGATACCTAAGAATATAGACATCTTCAGTGAGATCACTTAAAGGTCAAAAGGCCAGAAGCAACTTGTCCTGGAATGTTTGAGTGTTCTGCAAGGGTATCAGCATAACCCGTGACTCCACTGTCAGCCCTGGCAATCAGGCTATGACCCAGCCCACCTTGAGGACAGGGCAGGTGATGCAAGTCCACACCCCTAAGTTTTTTTCATGTTTTCGAAAAATCCTCAACTGCCTATAAAACCCCCTAGACAACACACCACTATGAACTCTTTTGTCCCCTCCTGGCATGAGCCAGGAGCTCTATTCTCTCACTTTATCTCTGAATAAAAGCCTGTACCTTGCTCTCCTACCTTGACTGTTTGTGAAGCTCATTCTTTGGCTTCTTGAACAAGAACCCTGGCATCATTAGGATGGTTTTGAGCAGACATGCTTTATTTTTAGGTTAGGCCAAACCAGCAGGTGTTCATGACTTCTGTCAAATCTGTTTTACAAGTGACCACTCTTACCCACTCTGTGAGTGATAAGATATTCCAGGGGGCCACTAGGGGTGAGTAATTGGCTCTCACTGTTGAAATAAGAGGACTTGGCGGGCAGCCTGCCAGGAGTTGTAGACACGGGCATTACAACCTGAGTCAAGAGGGTCACCGCAGAGAAAGTCTGCAGCCTTCCTGGCCATCTCACACAGGCTATTGCCTGAAAAGCCCTAACTCTTGAGTGGTAATAGTATTTACTTTACAAATTCATCTGAGTGAACCAATGCATTAGTTTCCAAAACAGTGAAACAATGTTAAGATTCTGTTTTGTGCCAGGTTGGGCTGATTATAAATTGAGTCATTAGCCATATACAAACCTTTCTTGCATTGTCAAAAAATAATGTGGACCACAATTTGAAGGAATGCCTCATTTCGGAACTTGCTTTGAAACACTTGACTTTCTTTGGAAGCTCCAACAAAAAAGTTGCCCAGTAAAACACAAAGTCACACATTGTTTGCATTGAATTTAATTTATGCCCTTGTTTCCTGGGACTGATCCAAGCAAAGGTGTTGATATCTGCTGCTTTTAAACCACAGTCCTGGGAAGCCTGGCTGCCACTGAGGAAAAGCCCACCATCTATGATTTTTCTCCCTGAGGCCCTGTCTGCTCAGACATTGATTCCTCTAGTATCATGAACTAGCATTTATGTCTGTGTAAGAATACTTCAGGAAAATGTCAATATATGTAAAGAGCATCTATAAACTGTAGAACCTGAAGAATCAAAAGTTAGCATAAGCACAGCCATCTTAAAGGCTCAAACACCATTTTCTAACCTAGAAGGAGAAAAAGTACTAGAACTTTGAAAAACAAGTTAGTCAGCCAGTGTTAATTGTAGTGACCTTCAGTTAGCCAACCTCAATCAGTTAAGCTTATCTTGCTAGAACCACCCTAAACATTCTGAAAGTGATTTTATCTAATCAGACCCCCAGGATGAGGCGTCAGCCGAAAATTTATGTGTCTATGAAAAAAAACAAAACAAAACAAAAAACTGTATTGTGACTGTAGAAAATACTGCCCCTTTGAAAATGCTATAAAAACTTCTGGCTTTGTGAGTTCGGGGTCCTCGCTGAGACCCGCTGCGTCGGGCTAATGCATGGACCCCAGCTAGCTGGCCTCTGAATAAATTCCTCTTGCTTGTTGCATCAAGAGACGCCTTCCGTGAGTGATTTGGGGCGGCGTCCTCCTCTGGGAGAATCCAACATTTGGGGGCTCGTCCGGGATCGTGCGCTCACCCCGCTTCACTCCTGAAGCCGTTCTTGGAGGAAGAGGTAAGATTAGTGGCGCCTTGAGTTGTCTGTGTTCTGTGTTCTGCTTTTCAGTGAGACCGGTCGGAGTTCTGAAAAGGGTACCCTCTGTCTGGCAGCCGTCCCGGTCCCGTAAGGGGTCGCGACTGCGGTCGGTAGACGTACTTGGAGCACCGCAGGCTGCAACCCTGGGGGATGCCCCGGGGAGTTTGGAGGGCCAGGGACGCCTGGTGGCCTCCCACCTGTTTTTCCGCAAAAGTGAACCGGATGAGATAGGGTTGGTTTTTGGGCGCCGAGAGTATCAGCCCACTGATTCCTTCCGGTTCTTGGTCAGAAATCTGAGGAAGACAAAAAAGCGGCCGCTGTGTGTTTAATCTCTGTGTGTCTCTGTTTTATGTGTCCTTTACGTGTCTAATAATTGTTATACTGGCAATGGGACAGACCGTGACGACCCGCCTTAGCCTGACCTTAGGTCATTGGACAGAAGTGAGAGCAAGGGCGCATGACTTGTCGGTAGAAGTTAAAAAAGGGCTGTGGCAGACTTTCTGTACCTCCGAGTGGCCCACTTTTAACGTTGGATGGCCCCCGGAGGGGACTTTTGACCTCTCCACTCTGCTTGCAGTAAAAGCTGTTGTTTTCCAGAATTCAACTCGGGGACATCCGGATCAGCAGCCCTACATTGTGGTCTGGCAAGAATTGGTGGAAAATCCACCACCCTGGGTAAAGCCCTGGGTGCGAAAGAAAGCGAACTCTCGAGTCTTATTGGCTCAGGCTCAACCTCGGGGAAAAGGGAAAGAGACCATCAAAATACACCCTGACACTCAAGACTTGCTCATGGTTGATGATCCCCCTCCTTACCCTCCTGCCTCTGCCCCGGCACCTCCGATGCCTCTAGCCTCTGGTACCGAGGCATCGGGGCCAGCTCCGGGACCGGCCCAGGGAACTCGGCGGTGCCGAGGGGCCGCATTGGACCCATCAGGTATTTTTCCCCTCAGGTCTTATGGGGCCCCCATTCTCGGGGAGGAAGGAGACCCGCCTTTCCAACCTCTGCAATACTGGCCATTCTCCTCTGCCGATTTATATAATTGGAAAGCTAACCACCCTCCTTTTTCAGAGGAACCGCAGAGACTAATGGGACTGATAGAGTCCCTGATGTTCTCTCACCAGCCCACTTGGGATGATTGTCAGCAGCTCTTACAGGTACTCTTCACCACGGAAGAAAGAGAAAGGATCCTCCTGGAAGCGCGAAAGAACGTGCCTGGAGCTGACGGACGACCGTCGCAACTCCCTCATGATATAGAAAGGGGGTTCCCACTGACCAGACCCAACTGGGACTTTAATTCTCCAGAAGGTAGGGAGCGACTAACCATCTATCACTAGGCTCTGGTGGCAGGTCTCCGCGGGGCTGCAAGGCGCCCCACCAATTTGGCCAAGGTAAGAGAGGTTAGTCAGGGAGCCGCTGAGGCACCCGCAGTGTTCTTAGAACGCCTGATGGAAGCCGTCAGGCGGTATACTCCTTTTGACCCCACTTCTGAGGAACACAGTGCTTCAGTGGCTCTTGCCTTTATTGGGCAATCAGTGCCTGATATTAGAAAGAAGCTTCAGAGACTAGAAGGCTTACAGGATTTGTCGTTGAGAGATTTGGTGAAAGAAGCTGAGAAAGTTTATCATAAGAGAGAGACTGAGGAAGAGAAGGAATTAAGGAAGGAAAAGGAAAAAGAAAGTAAAGAGGAAAAGAGGGATAGGAAGCATGAGAGAAATTTAACAAAAATCTTGGTCGCAGTAGTAGAAGGTAAGGGACGCCCGCCCTCTAGTGGTAGAACTAGTAAGGCAGGGCACCTGGGCAACCGGCCTCCTTTGGATAAAGATCAATGTGCATACTGCAAAGAGAAAGGACATTGGGTGAAAGAATGCCCTAAAAAGCCACTGCAGAAGCCTCCAGAAAAGGTGTTGTCTCTGCTGGAAGATGAAGATTAGGGAGCACGGGGCTCGGAACCCCTCCCCGAGCCCAGGGTAACTCTGAGAGTGGAGGGGCAACCCGTTGAGTTCCTAGTAGACACCGGTGCTCAACATTCTGTATTAACTAAAGACAAGGGCCCTCTCTCTGGCAAAAAGTCTTGGGTGATTGGAGCTACAGGCCAGAAACAATATGCATGGACCACCCAAAGGGCAGTAGACTTAGGAGTAGGACGAGTAAGTCACTCTTTCCTCATTATACCGGAATGCCCTACACCCCTGTTAGGAAGGGACATCTTGACCAAAGTAGGAGCCCAAATATCTTTTCAAGCTGAGAAACCTCTGGTGACTAATCAGGAAAATAAGCCTTTGAACTTGAGTATTCTGACCATAAGATTGGAAGACAAATACTGTCTTTTTATGGAACCAGAGCCCTCCCGAATTAGTCAGGAGTGGCTCGACCGATTCCCAGGAGCCTGGGCGGAGATGGCGGGCATGGGGCTCACCAAGAACCAGCCCCCTGTAATCATAGAACTAAAAGCTTCAGCCTTGCCAGTGACTGTGAGGCAATATCCAATAAGTAAAGAAGCCAGGGATGGAATTAGGCCACATATCCAGAAGCTTATGGAACAGGGAATATTAGTAAAATGTCAATCCCCATGGAACACCCCCTTGCTGCCTGTAAAAAAGGCAGGAACGGGAGATTACCGACCAGTACAAGATTTAAGAGAAGTTAACAAAAGGACACAGGACATTCACCCCACCGTGCCAAATCCCTATAACCTACTAAGCTCCCTGGCCCCAAAAAACATCTGGTATTCAGTTTTAGATCTAAAGGATGCTTTCTTTTGTCTGCGCTTGCACCAGAACAGCCAACCGCTGTTTGCCTTTGAGTGGAAAGATCCCACCACAGGAACTACTGGGCAATTGACCTGGACTCGTTTGCCACAAGGATTCAAGAACTCGCCCACCCTC
This sequence comes from Manis pentadactyla, assembly GCF_030020395.1. NCBI lineage: Eukaryota > Metazoa > Chordata > Mammalia > Pholidota > Manidae > Manis > Manis pentadactyla. Next base: position 110,563,160 of record NC_080024.1, read on the forward strand.
TTCGATGAGGCTTTACATCAGGACTTGGCTTTCTACCGAGCTTCAAACCCACAGGTAACTTTGCTGCAATATGTTGATGACTTATTGATAGCCGCTCCCACCCGGGAGACCTGCCAAGAGGCCACTGAAGCCCTTTTGACTGAACTTGCCAAATTAGGGTATAGAGCATCTGCTAAGAAGGCACAGATCTGCCAACAACAAGTGATTTATTTAGGATATTCCCTGAGAAAAGGGAAAAGGTGGCTTACTGAAGCCCGGAAGCAGACTGTGACGCAGATTCCGGTCCCCACTACAGCACGCCAGGTTCGCGGGTTTCTGGGGACAGCGGGGTTTTGTAGATTGTGGATACCCGGATATGCTTCCTTGGCTGCCCCTCTGTACCCCCTTACCAAGGGGACAGCCCCATTTGTTTGGGGATCTGAGCAACAACAGGCCTTTGATGATATCAAGAAGGCCCTCCTCTCAGCACCCACTCTAGCATTGCCAGACGTAACTAAGCCATTTGTCCTTTTCGTGGACGAACGGAGCGGAGTAGCTCAAGGAGTGTTGACCCAACAATGGGGACCTTGGAAGAGACCTGTCGCCTATCTGTCAAAAAAATTAGACCCTGTGAGTAGTGGGTGGCCTGCCTGCCTGAGAGTAGTAGCAGCTGTGGCCCTCCTAGTTAAAGATTCTGACAAACTAACACTGGGACAAAAACTCACTGTGGTTGCTTCACATGCGTTGGAGAGCATAATCCGGCAACCACCCGAAAGATGGATGTCAAATGCCAGAATGACTCACTACCAGACCTTACTCCTGAATCGTGATCGTGTGGAATTTGCCCCACCCGCCATCCTAAACCCAGCTACTCTGCTCCCCGATTTGGGAAAAGAAGTACTTCATACCTGCCAGGAAATCCTGGCTGAGGAGACGGGGACCCGCCAGGACTTACAAGATCAGCCTTTAGAAGGGCCAGGACTCCTGACTTGGTATACGGACGGGAGCAGTTACATTATGGATGGTAAGAGAATGGCGGGAGCTGCAGTAGTAGATGATAACCGAATCGTGTGGGCCAGTGGACTTCCAACGGGCACTTCTGCACAGCGAGCAGAGCTTGTCGCTCTGACTCAGGCTCTAAAGATGGCAGAAGGTAAGAGACTTAACGTCTATACCGACAGCCGATACGCTTTTGCCACCGCTCACATACACGGGGCTATTTATAGACAGAGAGAGTTATTGACTTCTGACGGGAGAGATGTTAAAAACAAACAAGAAATTTTAAATTTGTTAGAAGCCATCCATAGACCTAGAGAAGTGGCAATAATACATTGCCCTGGGCATCAAAAAAGTGACTCTCTAATAGCTCAAGGAAACAGAAGGGCGGACCAAGCTGCAAAACAAGCAGCCCAGGGAATGAATATCTTACCCCTCCAAGTGTACCCAGAGGCCACTTGTATTAAGAGCTTCCAGTATACACCCGAAGACCTTGCTTGTATAAAGGCAAATTAGGGTTTAAAAATTCCTCACCCCACGAGATATACAAGTCTGAAAAAGGGAGAGTTGTCCTGCCTAAGAGAGAGGCAGAAGAGTACTTAAGGCAATTGCATCAATTGACACATTTGGGAGCAAAAAACCTAAAGACCTTGGTTCAAGACTCCCCTTATCATGTTATTGGATTAGGAAAACTGGCTGACGAGGTTGTAAGAAATTGTGTTCCCTGCCAGTTAGTAAATGTGAGTAAAAATCCAGTAACATCCAGGAAAAGACTTCGAGGGGATCGCCCAGGAGCTTACTGGGAAGTTGACTTCACTGAGATCAAGCCTGCTAAGTATGGATATAAGTACCTTCTAGTTTTCTTAGACACATTTTCAGGATGGACAGAGGCATTCCCCACCAAAACTGAGACAGCTCAGACGGTGTCTAAAAAGATCCTTGAAGAAATATTTCCCAGGTTTGGAATCCCAAAGGTAATCGGCTCCAACAACGGCCCTGCCTTTGTTGCCCAGGTAAGTCAGGGATTGGCCAAGATTTTGGGGACGAATTGGAAATTGCATTGTGCATACAGGCCCCAGAGCTCAGGACAGGTAGAAAGGATGAATAGAACTCTAAAAGAGACCCTGACTAAATTATCCATAGAGACTGGTTTATATGATTGGTTGGTCCTCCTTCCCTTCGCCTTATTCCGAGTTAGAAACACCCCCAGCCGTTTTAGACTAACACCCTTTGAAATTATGTTTGGAGCCCCGGCTCCACTAAATGCAGCTCACCTCCACGTATCCCCTGAATCTGTGACTAATAAGTTTCTGCTTGAAAGGTTACGGGCTCTGGAAGTTGTGCAGAAAGAAGTGTGGGCCTCTATCCGAGAAGCCTATCGGCCAGAGGACATTTCAGTACCTCACCCGTTCCAAGTGGGAGACTCGGTCTACGTAAGGCGACATCGAACGGAAAATCTTGAGCCTCGGTGGAAAGGACCCTTCATCGTCCTTTTGACCACACCTACAGCTGTGAAAGTAGATGGCATCTCTTCCTGGATACATGCTTCACATCTGAAGAAAGCGCCTCAACCAGACCCGGACTGGCGAGTAATTCGAACTGATAACCCTCTTAAACTTCGCTTGTGTAAAAATGATTGTGTCACTAACAATTCTAATTCTAATGACCCAGTTACTTCCCACCTTCCAGAACCCTAACCCCCATGAACCCAGGTTGCTGACATGGCAGGTTTTCTCTCAGACAGGAGAGGCAGTGTGGTCTGTTTCTAAGACTGCCTCCCTTAAGACCTGGTGGCCGTCCCTGCACCCTGATGTTTGCACCCTAGTTGCTGGATTAGATACCTGGGACATACCTAATATACCTTGGAGACAGGCCCACCTAATTCGACCACCAGACCGCGATTATTCTGCAGCCCAGAGCCAGGTTTCCTATGGAGACAGCGGGTGTAGTTATCCCCGAGCATGCAATAGAATAAAAACCACTACCTTCTATGTCTGCCCCCATGACGGATGAACCCACCAACAAGCCCGACAGTGTGGGGGCTTAGAATCCTTTTATTGTAGCTCTTGGGGCTGTGAAACTACGGGTAATGTTTATTGGAACCCCGTGTCCAGTTGGGACCTCCTTAAAGTAGTCCTGAACCACACATCCCCCAACTGTGAGCAGACAGGGCTATGCAACCCCTTAAATATCACGTTCAGTGATAAGGGGCGCCAGTATGATGGATGGGTCACTGGACGACAGTGGGGGCTCAGATACTATGAATCTGGATATGATAAAGGCCTCATATTTACTATCAGGCTCAAAGTTGAGACCCTTCCAGCTGCCCCAGTAGGACCCAACGCTGTCTTGCGGGATCAACCGCATCTCCCAGCCCCAGCCCCAAAACAGGCCCTAGCCCCACCTATGGACTCTGCCACCACTCCCTCCGCCTCCACTCTTGGCCGAGCCACCTCCCTTCCTGGCACCGGACAACACCTTCTCAACCTCCTTGAAGGGGCTTTTCAGGTCTTAAATACCACCAACCCTAACACTACTGAATCCTGTTGGTTGTGTTTCTCTTCTGGGCCGCCTTATTATGAAGGATTGGGATTATTAGGCAGTTTTAACAGGACAACCCGTCACGAGATCTGTAGCTGGGGAAGCCACAAGAAGCTAACTCTGACTGAAGTAACTGGAAGAGAAAAATGTTTAGGTTCAGTCCCTCCCACCCATAAAGCTTTGTGTAATGAAACCATAGCTGTGACCTCCTCAGGTGAAAATGAGTATCTAGTCCCTCCTCCCGAAGGGTGGTGGGCTTGTAACACTGGAGTGACCCCATGTGTCTCTACTTCTGCCTTCAACTCCTCCCGCGATTTCTGTATCATGGTTCAGCTGGTGCCCAGGTTGATGTATCATGATGACCTCTCATTCGTAGCTGAATTTGAACCTAGGCATAGATATAGGATGGAGCCGGTCTCGCTGACCTTAGCTGTGTTGTTAGGGATAGGAGTCGCAGCTGGAGTAGGAACAGGGACAGCTGCTATTATCCAAGGGAACCAACATTATGAGGTACTAAGGACAGCTATTGATGAAGACCTAAAAACCATAGAGCAATCCATTACTAAACTTGAAGAATCTCTGACTTCCCTCTCTGAAGTAGTCTTACAGAACAGACGAGGGCTGGATCTGCTGTTTCTAAAAGAAGGAGGATTGTGTGCAGCTTTAAAGGAAGAATGCTGCTTTTATGCAGACCATTCCGGAATAGTAAGAGATTCAATGTCAAAGCTTAGGGAGAGGCTAGACCAGAGAAAGAGAGAACGAGAAGCCGGCCAAGGGCTATTTGAATCTTAGTTCACTAGGTCCCCGTGGTTTACGACCTTGATATCCACTCTGGCTGGGCCCTTACTCATCTTTGTGTTGCTCCTCACTTTGGGAACCTGCATATTAAATCGGCTGATAACTTTTGTTAGAGAAAGAGTGAGTGCTGTTCATGTACTAATGTTGCAGCAACAATATCATTCACTCACCCAACAGGAAGATACAGACATTCCATGATTGGAATGCCCTTAAAGAGAAGTGGGGAAATGTAGAACCTGAAGAATCAAAAGTTAGCATAAGCATAGCCATCTTAAAGGCTCAAACACCATTTTCTAACCTAGAAGGAGAAAAATTACTAGAATTTTGAAAAACAAGTTAGTCAGCCAGTGTTAATTGTAGTGACCTTTAGTTAGCCAACCTCAATCAGTTAAGCTTATCTTGCTAGAACCACCCTAAACATTCCGAAAGTGATTTTATCTAATCAGACCCCCAGGATGAGGCGTCAGCCGAAAATTTATGTGTCTATGAAAAAACAAAAAACAAAAAACAAAAAACTGTATTGTGACTGTAGAAAATACTGCCCCTTTGAAAATGCTATAAAAACTTCTGGCTTTGTGAGTTCGGGGTCCTCGCTGAGACCCGCTGCGTCAGGCTAATGCATGGACCCCAGCTAGCTGGCCTCTGAATAAATTCCTCTTGCTTGTTGCATCAAGAGACGCCTTCCGTGAGTGATTTGGGGCGGCGTCCTCCTCTGGGAGAATCCAACAAAACCAATAAATAGAATGCAACAGCTTAATAGAAAAATGGGCAAAATGTGGGAAAACACATTAAACCACAATGAAATACCACTATCCATTGGAATGGATAAAATGAAAAAAGACAGGTAATTTCAAGTTGTTAAGAAATTATATCAGTTCAATTGAGAAATTAAATTATATTTATTTCAGTATTTATTTGATTATTTGAAGATATTTTACTATTTTTATTTTACTGTAAAATATTTTATCATAAAATAATAGATTTGTTGTGCCCAAAGTTGTGAATCCCAGAAGACCCCCAAGGAGCCAACACCGATGCAAAAGCAAAGAGCCTTTATTCGAGGTAGCTCGAGCTCAGTCTCTCATCTACACCAACACAGTGGCAAGATGCCAGAGAAAGAGAGCGAGTTTCAATACCACAAATGTTTTATGGGGTTCTAGGGCAGTTGGTGGGGTGATGGTCGTGGCTCTGGCTGATTGGCTGGATCTAGGGGTAGTTGGTGGGGTGATAGGTCGTGGCTCTGGTCAATTGGCAAGGTCTAAGTGTGGTGGGTGAGCTCCTTGCTGACTGGAGAGGAGAGACACCAAGCTCCGATTGGGTGAAATAGGATCCGGGTCCCGATTGGCTGAGGTAGGACGGGTCCCAATTGGCTGAAATAGAATCTGGGAGCTTGCCCTTTCAGATTAATATTATTTCAGTAATATTAAGTACCAGCAGCTTAGTTATAGAGTAGATGATATATCCATAAACTGTAAATTGGTACCAATACTGTGGGAAACTTTTGTATCAATATCTATTAAGGCTAAATGTACATTCCCTATGACCCAAAGGGAGCAAGAGTGTTCGTACTGAGACAGGGACCAGGGCTGTAGTCAGAGTAGGGTGAGGGCCTCAGGAAAAAGCAAGGCAGGATATTTACAGTCAGAGCAGTGTAACTACATGCAAGGAATCCCCCTACTAAAACTCTGTGTTAAACATTAAGCTCTAGAGTCATTCTTCAGTGAGATCAGTTGATATTCCCCAGATAAAGGAAGGTAGCCCATGTTTTTATTATGCCAATCGTTTGTAATCATGTGTAAGATTCACTTTAGCTTGCTGAAAGGGACTTAATGTCTCATCAAAGACAAACATCTTAAGACCACTTTTTTAACAAGTCCACACCCTAAGCTCTCTATCAGTTTCCCAAAATCCTCAACTGCCTATAAATCCCCTAGACAACACACCACCCCGGGCTCTCTTGTCCCCTCCTGGCGTGAGCCAGGAGCCCTATCCTCTCACTTTATTTCTAAATAAAGGCCTCTACTCCGGCTCTCCTACCTTGGGTGTCTGCTAAGTTCATTCTTTGACCCCGCAAACAAGAACCCCGGCATCAGTATCAGCTTGACTTTTAATAACCCCAAGCTCTCCAAACGGCCATCTACACAGAATGGATAAATTATGGTTTATTCACACAGTGGATAATAACACATGATTAGAATGAATGTACTACGAATTGCTGCAGCAACATAGACCTCCCATTTCCAGTGCTGAGTGGAAGAAGCTAGCACAAAGGTCACGCAATGAACAAATGATCCATTCATATGAAGTTCAAAGCCCAGCAAAGTGATCTATGGAGTTAAAGTTAGGATAGATGGCATGTAAGAGGAAACTTCTGAGCTTTGATGCTATTCTTTCTTATTCACTCTGAGAAAAATCTATTAGCTATACAACTTCTGGTTTGTGTTCTTTACTTTATGTATGTTATACGACAATAAACAGATAAAAATGGATAGAAAGAACCAAACCAGAAACCTCCAGGAGAGCCTGCCCCTGAGAAGCCCTTTTCTGTCCAGTACACAGGACCCTTGTCTGCTGCCCATCTACTGATGGTCCCCCACCTACCAAGAGGCCCGGAGAGAATTACCTTTCTCTCATCACTCCTATGCCTCCTCCCCTCTTTCTCCTGTTTACCTTCAAGCGCTCCCTCTAACCTCAGTTGCCAAGGGAGAAACCAGAGGATAGTATCCTTTTCAGACATCCCAAACTGAATTAGTACCTAACACAATCATACAGCAGGAGAAATCATGCTTTACTTCCAGCTGGTGTAACTCAGATCATAACCCTTCACTGCATCCTTGACGAGGGCACGTACTTAGAAAGTGCATTACAGCATCCACCTGGGTTCTGCCTTGCTTTTTCTCCTTCCTAGAGTTTACATACTTCCAGCGTCCTTGATCCTCACTGTCCCTGACCCTGCCGTGTCCTCCTCACACTCCTTCCCAGTCTCTCATGGACCGTGCCGTGGTGTGGAAACTGGTCCAGGGCTACCTCCCTTTCATGTTTCCGTGGCTCCCTTGCCCATCACCCTTCCACTGTGTCACCAGTAGCCCATAGGCTCTTCCTGTGTCCCCAGCTATGAGTCACAATATTTGAGGGTGGTCTGTGGCTACAATTTAAAAAGCAAATGCCAAATACATTTAGTGAACAAAATACAGCTTTGTCTTCCATAAAGGACACCTAGATGAAAATCAAACTCAGTTGTACCAAAATAATTGCAGTTGCCCCTTGAGCAACATAGTTTGAGCTTCATGAGTCTTCTTCCATGCAGATTTTTGTTTCCCCTAAGTATATTGGAAAAATTTTTCCGATTTGAAACAGTTTGAAAAAACATTTTCTTGTCTTTAGCCTATGTTATTGTAAGAATACAGTACATAATTCATATAATGTACAAAATACGTATAAATTGACTGTTTTTATGTTACTGGTAAGGCTTCCTATCAACAGTAGGCTATTAGTAGTTGTTTTTGGGTAAAGTTATACACAGATTTTCTACTGTGCCCGGGCTGCACCGCTAACACCTGCATTGTTGAAGGTTCAACCATATCTTTAAAATTATTATTATACTCTGCCCACCTCTAGCACTTCTTTATGCTTAAAAATCGTCAGCCTTCCCTTTAGGAAAATTCCTGAGTTCAAACTGAATTTCATTAGGTCTGTTCAAGTTACTACTAAAATGTAGGGCATAATTTTTAAGTTGTACATTCTTTATTAAAATCATACCATATAAACGGGGATGTGGGGGGGACTTGGTGAAGGGGGGAGCCTAGCAAACATAATGTCCTTCATGTAATTGTAGATTAATGATACCAAAAAAAAATCATACCATATATTCAAATGATATCTTTTAATTTTGTATGCATTTCATATATGATGGAAAGCATTAAAATAATACTCTAATTAAGAAGTAATTGTAAAATTTGTAAATGGTAAACTGCGTATTTTTATCATTGGTGCTGTGGCTCCCCCTAGTGGAAAATTTGTATTATTGCAGCAGCACTTCGGGGATTATTACAGGACCACTAAAATACCTCCTTATAGTACACATTCCATGTTGTGTCCCAAGGGATTTGAGGTGGTTGTATTACTATACACACTACAATGAAATAAGTAAATAAATATAAATTCAGTTTTACTATGTACTCAACAACTTATCCATTCAATAAAGGTAATAATGGATTCCACAATGGCCTCCTAAAGTTATTCCATGTTTGTAGAAGGCATGACATAAAAGCACAGAAGACAATTCCTGGAAGACCATGGGTTTCTTTCTTTCTTTCTTTCTTTCTTTTTTAACTAAACTATATTTGACATGATATTATATTACTTTCAAGTGTGCAGTATAGTGATTCAACATTTATATACATGACAAAATACTGTAAGTATAGTTACCATCCATCACCATACAAAGTTATTACAATATTACTGACTATATTCCCCGGGTCAAGACAGCTCATACCAGAGCTGGATAACGACCTGGGGAATAATTTGAAAGAAAAGAACTGAGAGCATTACTTTTGAACTAAGCACCACAGACTTTTCAATGAAGTTGAGGAGCGGATATTTGAAGCTTGTGTTCAATGATATCAGCTTGGAGTGAGGGTAATTTGTGTAGCTGACTACGAGTAATCCATGTGTTTTAAAAGCTCCAAGCAGATGGTAGGGCTGCTTTCATTTTTGGTGGAAAATAAAAAGACTAATGAAATAATAGACTGGATGGATGGCCACCCGGCTGTCCCATCCAACATCTTCCTTGGTGTTCAGTTTATTCGCTTAATACTTCTATTGGCCTTTTTAAAAAAGAATGTGCTAAGTTATATTCAGATCCATCATGGCGGAGATGGAGAAGGGAGGCAACAAAGGAACCAGTATTTAAAGGAGCAGGACTGTGTGAGCCACCTGCATTTACTCTCTCATTTACTCCTCACAACAATCCTATCAGTGCTACTTCACAGAGGCAAGACGAGGGACTTACTTGCAGAAAAAAAGACCTCTCCTTATGTTTTCTTTTAAAAGATTTGTAGGTTAGGTGTCACATTTAGGCCTATGATCTATTTTCAGTTAGTTTTTGTATAGGGTGAGAGGAGTAGATCAAGGATTTTTTTTTTTCTTTCCTCCTAGATATCTAACTGCTCCAGCACTGTTCGTTGAAAAGAAACTATCCTTTCTCCACTGGATTGCCTCATGGTATAGGTGTGGGTCTATTTCTTAACTCTGTTCTGTTCCTTTCATCTTTACATCTATCCTTCCTTTTTCCATATGTCTTCATTACTGTAGATTTATAGTTAAGTCTTGAAATCAGGTAGTGGGTGTCTTCTAACTTTGTTCTTCTTCAAAAGTGCTTTGACTACTGTAGCTCATTTGCTTTTACATATAATGTTTAGAATTATCTTGCTGATTTCTACAAAAAGTCTGGAGGGATTTTGGCTGGATTGGTGTTGAATCTACAGATGAATCTGGGAGGAGTGGACATCCTCACAATATTGAGTCTTCCAATCCATGAAAACAGTATACCTCTCCATTAATTTAGCTCTTTTGTGACCTCTTTCATCAGGATTTTGTAGTTTCAGCATACAGATCTTGCATATATTTTGGTAGATTTGTACCTATGAACTTTTTGTGTTTGTTTTGGTGCTAATTAAATGGTATTATAAAAATGGAATCTCCCAATGTTTACTGCTAGTAAATAAAAATACAACTGATTTTTTTTATATTGGCCTTGTATCTTGTGACCTAGATAAACTCCCTTATTAGTTCTAATAACTTTGTTGTAAATTCTTTGTGAATTTCTATTGGACAATCATGCCATTTGCGAAGAGACAGTTTTATTTATTTCATTTTATTCCTTTTTCTTGCCTTATTGCAGGCTAAGACTCGAGTATGATACCAATTAAAGAGCAAATAGTTTTGCCTTGTCTTAATTTTAGAAGAAAAGCAATCAGTCTTTCACCATTAAGTATAAAGTTAGCTGTTGCTTTTTTAAGTGACCTTTAGCAGGTTGAGAAAATTCTCTATTTCTTTTGGAATGAACATTAGCAGTCCGTGTTTTTCAAGAAATTTGTCAACAGCTTAAATTTCACTTAAGTTGTTAAATCTATAAGCATAGATTTATGTCCATGCTTTCAGTCCAGATATGGATACCTTGTGCTTTCTCTATATATTTTTTGATGAGTTTGGCCAGAGGTTTATCAATTTTGTTGATCTTTTCAAAGATAGTTTTCTCCCAATTTCTTTAAAAATTTTTTCATTTGATAAAATATAACACAAAATTTACTATTTTAACAATTTTTAATTGAATAGTTCAGTGGCATTAATTGCATTCACATTGTTGTGCAGCCAATCACCACCCTCCATTTCCAGAACTTTTTCATCAACCCCAGCAGAAACTCTGTACCCATTAAACAAAAAACCCCTATCCAGCCCTGCTGCCTATCATTCTACTTTCTGCCCTATGAATCTAACCACTCTAGGCACCTCATATAAATGGAATCATATGCAATATTTGTCCCTTTGTGACTGTCTTATTTCACTTAGGATAGTGTCTTCAAGGTTTATCCATGCTGTAGCATGTGTCAGAATGCCCTTCCTTTTTAAGGCTGAATAATATTCCATTGTATCTATAGAACATTTTGTTTATCCATTTATCCATCAATGGGCACTGGGTGGGTTACTGTAGCTCTTTTGAATAATGCTGTTATGAACATGAGGTACAGATATCTATTTGAATCCCTGCTTTCAAAATTCTACTGGGCATTTTTCATAATGGCTGCATCATTTTACATTCTCACTAGCTGTGCATAAAGATTTCAATTCTCCATATCCTTGCCAGCACTTATTTTAGTTCTTTGGTAATAGCCATTTTGGTGAGTGTAAAAGGGTAATATCATTGTGGTGTTGTGTTGCTTTTCTCTAATTACTATTATTTGCTTATTTAATATTCTGTTATTGCTGTTGAGTTGTATGGCTAGATACAGCCTTTAGGTTTTTGCTTTCTCTCTATTAATTTTATGTTCTTAATTGTATTGGCTTATGCTTCATCTTTATTATTTACTTCCTTCATTGTGCACTGGGTTTAATTTGCTCTGTTTCCTCCCAGTTTCTTAAAGTGAAAACTTAGATCAGTTATCCAAGACCTTTTTTCTTTTCTAATATAAGCCCTTAATACTTAAAATTTTCCTTGGTGTACTATTTTAGCTATCTCCTACAAATTTTGATATGTTGTATTTGCATTGTTATTCAGTCCAAATGTTTCTAAATTTCCTTTTTGACACATGGGTTATTTAAAAGTGTATTGTTTATCTTCCAAATATTTGGAGATTTTCCAGGTATTTTCTGCTATTGTTGCTGTTTAATTCAGTTGTAGTCAAAGAACATACCTTCTATGATTTCCTTTCTTTTAAATTTAAATTTGTCTTATGGCTCAGAATATGATTAATCTTAGTTGATGTTTCATGTATGTTTGAAAAATACATATATTCTGCTCTTGAATGGAGTTCAATTAGGTCAAGTTGTCCAAGTCTTTGATTGTCTCACTGATTTTCTGTCTGCTTGTTGAATTGATTAAGAAAAGGAGCGTTGAAATCTCCAACTTCATGGAATGAACATTAGCAGTCTGTGGGGGAGGGGGTTAGAGTGGGTGGGTGGGGTGGGTAAGGGGGATAAAGAGGCACAAAAATTCTCAATCATAATATAAGTTGGGCATGGGAATGGTAGAACAGCATGGAGATTATAGCCAATGATTCTGTAACATCTTCCTATGTTGATAGATAGTAACTGCACTAGTGGGGCTGAGGATTTAATAATATGGGTAATGGTTGAGCCACTATGTTATCTTGAAACCAATATAAGATTGTATGTCAATTATACTTCAACTAAAAAAATAAAATAAAAAAGAAAGAGATCTCCAACTATAATTGTGAATCTGTCTCTTTCTCCTTTCAATTTTATCAGTTTTTACTGCATGTAGTTTAAAGATCTATTGTTAGGTTTCAAAAATTGAAAATTATTGTTTCCTTGGTGAACTAACTACTTTATCATTATTTAATGCTCCTCTTTATTTCTGGTAATATTTCTTCATCTGATATTTACTTTGATATTAATATAACCACTCTAGCTTTCTTTTGATTAGTGTTTCATGATTTAACTTTTACCACCTTTTAAACTTTAACTCATCTTTGTCCTTATATTTAAAGTGGGTTTGTTGTAGACAGCAAATAGTTAGGTCTTGTTTTTTATACAAAATTTAAATCTCTGTCTTTTAATTTGTATGATTAGACTGTTTATAGTTAACACTATTATTATATGGTTGGATTAAATCATCATCTTGCTAGTTGATTCTATTTATGTTTGCTTCTAAAAGCCACTTAAAGGCAATGCTTGTGCTATAATTACACTAGTGAATTTTAGCAAATTAAAATGACTGTAAGAAGACAAGTTTTGGGGCTATCTTCCAGTTGGCAGGGAGTCAACTGCCCATTGAGTTATTATCACAAATGGATAAGGAACATGCTACAACGTATGTAACCCAAAGGTCAGTAAATCTTTTCGCAGATGTGAGAGAAGACAGCAAGGAGTCTAAAAACTTGGGGCTTGATCCTTGCTCTACCCCTTGCTAGTTCTGTAGATTTGGACAAGTTCCTAATCTTCCTGTGGCTCAAAATGATAGAATAATACACACTACAAGCAATTAGAGGAGCTATGTCCTAACCTTGAGAAGAGTTGGGAGGAAATCTCTCCACTTGGGAGAGAGCTTAGGGAACAGGGGCTTTCTGAATGTGTTTGGATGATAAAATGGGGTTTAATAAATAGCCAGTCAACTTAAGAGTATCTTTTTTAAGATAGGGAGAAAAATTAGAACATATATATATCAGTGACCATTATAAAATGAAAATGAGGAATTATGAGGCTTCAAGTTATGCAGAAGAATGGAGAAGATCCAGTTCAGTGGGGCTTGAAGACCAACTGGATGGAGAGGATAGAAAAGGGAAAGGTCTAGGATTACTTTCAAGTTTCAGATGTGGGAAACTAGCTAGGTGGTAGTTCCTTTCACTGAAATATGGAATACAGGAGGACAAATTAGAGCTGGCTCACAAATTTTAAGGTTAAAATTAATTCTAAATTAATATCTGTTGAGTTTGAGGAGGTGCCAGTAGATAGTTCAACACAGGTCTGGGCTGGAGACCTAGAAGACATTGGTATACAGGTGGAGGTTGGAGCCATCGGTATGGATCAGAATATACACTAAAAAGTGGGCTGAGGATGGACCCCAGGGATATTAGTGTGGACACTTCCAGCAATTAGTAAGGAAAATCCCACTAAAAGTGGTGCAAACTTTTATCATCTCACATAGCAAGATAATACATTTAATTCAGTGACTCTAAAACTCAAGGACCTGTATTCTTTCCATTTTTCTCACCTCTCTCTTTGTTATTTGGTTGTTCTTGAGGCAGCATTCCATTACAGTTTCCAAGATGCTGGTGCAAGTCTATGTATCCTATGAAGATGATCAATTCCAGAGGCACCAGAGAACCTGTGTATGAATATCTTTTTTTTAAATTCATTTTGTTATCAATAATCTACAATTACATGAAGGACATTATGTTTACTAGACTTCCCCCTTCACCAAGTCCCCCCGACAAATCCCATTACAGTCACTGTCCATCAGCGTACTAAGGTGCTGTGGAATCACTACTGGTCTTCTCTGTGTTGCACATCCCTCCCTATGCCCCCCCCACATTATACATGCTAATCGTAAGGCCCCTTTCTTTTTCCCCACCCTTATTCCTCCCTTCCCACCCATCCTCCTCAGTCCCTTTCCCTTTGGTAACTGTTAGTCCATTCTTGGGTTCTGTGATTCTGTTGCTGTTTTGTTCCTTCAGCTTTTCTTTGTTCTTGTACTCCACATATGAGTGAAATCATTTGGTACTTGTCTTTCTCCGCTTGGCTTATTTCACTGAGTATAATACCCTCTAGCTCCATCCATGTTGTTGCAAATGGTAGGATTTGTTTTCTTCTTTTGGGTGAATAATATTCCATTGTGTATATGTACCACATCTTCTGTATCCATTCATCTACTGATGAACATTTAGGTTGCTTCCATTTCTGGGCTATTGTAAATAGTGCTGTGATAAACATAGGGGTGCATCTGTCTTTTTCAAACTGGAGTGCTGCATTCTTAGGGTAAATTCCTAGAAGTGGAATTCCTGGGTCAAATGGTAAGTCTATTTTGAGCATTTTGAGGAACGTCCATATTGCTTGCTTTCCACAATGGTTGAACTAATTTACATTCCCACCAGCAGTGTAGGAGGGTTCCCCTTTCTCCACAACCTCGCCAACATTTGTTGTTGTTTGTCTTTTGGATGGTGGTGATCCTTACTGGTATGAGGAGATATCTCATTGTGGTTTTAATTTGCATTTCTCTGATGACTAGAGATGTGGAGCATCTTTTCATGTGTCTGTTGGCCATCTGAATTTCTTCTTTGGAGAACTGTCTGTTCAGCTCCTCTGCCCATTTTTTAATTGGATTATTGCTTTTTGTTTGTTGAGGTGTGTGAGCTCTTTATATATTTTGGATGTCAACCCTTTATCGGATCTGTCATTTATGAATATATTCTCCCATACTGTAGGGTACCTTTTTGTTCTATTGATGGTGTTCTTTGCTGTACAGAAGCTTTTCAGCTTGGTATAGTCCCGCTTGTTCATTTTTGCTTTTGTTTCCCTTGCCTGGGGAGATATGTTCAAGAAGAGGTCACTCACGTTTATGTCTAAGAGATTTTTGCCTGTTTTTTTCTAAGAGTTTTATGGTTTCATGACTTACATTCAGGTCTTACTTTTGTGTATGGGGTTAGACAGTGACCCAGTTTCATTCTCCTACATGTAGCTGTCCAGTTTTGCCAGCACCATCTGTTGAAGAGACTGTCATTTCCCCATTGTAGGTCCATGGCTCCTTTATCATATATTCATTGACCATATATGTTTGGGTTAATGTCTGTGGAGTCTCTATTCTGTTACACTGGTCTGTGGCTCTGTTCTTGTGCCAGTACCAAACTTTCTTGATTACTGTGGCTTTGTAGTAGAGCTTGAAGTTGGGTAGCAAGACCCCACCCCCCTATTTTATTCTTCCTTCTCAGGATTGCTTTGGCTATTCGGAGTCTTTGGTGTTTCCATATGAATTTTTGAGCTATTTGTTCCAGTTCATTGAAGAATGCTGTTGGTAATTTGATAGGGATTGCATCAAATCTGTATATTGCTTTGGGCAGGATGGCCATTTTGAAGATATTAATTCTTCCTAGCCAAGAGCATGGGATGACTTTCCATTTGCTAGTATCCTCTTTAATTTCTCTTAAGAGTGTCTTATAGTTTTCAGGGTATAGGTATTTCACTTCTTTAGTTAGGTTTATTCCTAGGTATTTTATTCTTTTTGATGCAATTGTGAATGGAATTGTTTTCCTGATTTCTCTTTCTATTAGTTCATTGTTAGTGTATAGGAAAGCCTCAGATTTCTGTGTGTTAATTTTGTATCCTGCAACTTTGCTGTATTCCAATATCAGTTCTAGTAGTTTTGGAGTAGAGTCTTTAGGGATTTTTATGTACAATATCATGTCATCTGCAAATAGTGAGTTTAACTTCTTCTTTACCAATTTGGATTGGTTGTATTTTTTTGTTTTGTCTAATTGCCGTGGCTAGGACCTCCAGTACTATGTTGAATAACAGTGGGGAGAGTGGGCATCCCTGTCTTGTTTCCGATCTCAGAGGAAAAGCTTTCAGCTTCTCACTGTTCAGTATAATGTTGGCTGTGGGTTTGTCATATATGGCCTTTATTATGTTGAGGTACTTGCCCTCTATACCCATTTTGCTGGGAGCTTTTATCAGGAATGGATGTTGAATTTTGTTGAATGCTTTTTCAGCATCTATGGAGATGATCATGTGGTTTTTGTTCTTCTTTTTGTTGATGTGGTGGATGATGTTGATGGATTTTCAAACGTTGTACCATCCTTGCATCCCTGTGATGAATCCCACTTGGTCATGGTGTGTGATGCTTTTGATGTATTTTTGAATTAGGGTTGCTAATATGTTGCTGATTATTTTTGCATCTACGTTCATCAGGGATATTGGTCTGTAGTTTTCTATTTTGGTGGGGTCTTTGCCTGGTTTTGGTATTAGGGTGATGTTGGCTTCATGGAATGAGTTTGGGAGTATTCCCTCCTCTTCTATTTTTTGGGAAAACTTTAAGGAGAATGGGTATTATATCTTCTCTGTATGTCTGATAAAATTCTGAGGTAAATCCATCTGGCCTGGGGGTTTTGTTCTTGGGTAGTTTTTTGATGACCACTTCAATTTCTTTGCTGGTAATTGGTTTGTTTAGATTTTCTGTTTCTTCCTTGGTCAGTCTTGGAAGGTTGTATTTTTCTAGGAAGTTGTCCATTTCTTCTAGGTTTTCCAGCTTCTTAGCATATAGGTTTTCATAGTAGTCTTTAATAATTCTTTGTATTTCTGTGGGGTCCATTGTGATGTTTCCTTTCTTGTTTTTGATTCTGTTGATGTGTGTTGAGTCTCTTTTTCTCTTAATAAGTTTGGCTAGAGGCTTATCTATTTTATTTATTTTCTCAAAGAACCAGCTGTTGGTTTCATTGATTTTTTCTATTGTTTTATTCTTCTCAATTTTACTTATTTCTTCTCTGATCTTTATTATGTCCCTCCTTCTGCTGACCTTAGGCCTCATTTGTTCTTCTTTTTCCAATTTCGATAATTGTGACATTAGACTATTCATTTGGGATTGTTCCTCCTTCTTTAAATATGCCTGGATTGCTATATACTTTCCTCTTAAGACTGCTTTCGCTGCATCCCACGGAAGTTGGGGCTTTGGGTTGTTGTTGTCATTTGTTTCTGTATATTGCTTGATCTCTATTTTAATCCATTCATTATTTAGGGGCATGTTGTTAAGCCTCCATGTGTTTGTGGGCCTTTTTGCTTTCTTTGTACAGTTTATTTCTAGTTTTATACCTTTGTGGTCTGAAAAGTTGGTTGGTAGGATTTCAATCTTTTGGAATTCACTGAGGCTCTTTTTGTGGCCTAGTATGTTGTCTATTCTGGAGATTGTTCCATGTGCACTTGAGAAGAATGTGTATCCTGTTGCTTTTGGATGTAGAGTTCTATAGATGTCTATTAGGTCCATCTGTTCTAGTGTGCTGTTCAGTGCCTCTGTCTCCTTATTTATTTTCTGTCTGGTGGATCTATCCTTTGGAGTGAGTGGTGTGTTGAAGTCTCCTAAAATGAATGCATTGCATTCTATTTCCTCCTTTAGTTCTGTTAGTATTTGTTTCACATATGCTGGTGCTCCTGTGTTGGGTGCATATATATTTATAATGGTTATATCCTCTTGTTGGACTGACCCCTTTATCATTATGTAATGTCCTTCTTTATCTCCTGTTACTTTCTTTGTTTTGAAGTCTATTTTGTCTGATACTAGTACTGCAACACCTGCTTTTTTCTCCCTGTTGTTTGCATGGAATATCTTTTTCCATCCCTTGACTTTTAGTCTGTGCATGTCTTTGGGTTTGACGTGGGTCTCTTGTAAGCAGCATATAGATGGGTCTTGTTTTTTTATCCATTCAGTTACTCTATGTCTTTTGATTGGTGCATTCAGTCCATTTACATTTAGGGTGATTATCGATAGGAATGTACTTATTGGCACTGCAGGCCTTAGATTCGTGGTTACCAAAGGTTCAAGGTTAATTTCCTTACTATCTAAGAGTAACTTAACTTACTTAGTCTGCTGTTACAAACACAATCTAAAGGTTCTTTTCTTTTTCTCCTCCTTTTTCTTTCTCCTCCATTCTTTATATATTAGGTATCATATTCTGTACTTTTTGTCTATCCCTTGATTGACTTTGGGGATAGTTAATTTAATTTTGTATTTGCTTAGTAATTAGCTGTTCTACTTTATTTAGGGTAGTTTTATTACCTCTGGTGACAGCTATTCAACCTTAGGAACACTTCCATCTATAGCAGTCCCTCCAAAATAGACTGTAGAGATGGTTTGTGGAAGGTAAATTCTCTCAGCTTTGGCTTATCTGGAAATTGTTTAATCCCTCCTTCAAATTTAAATGATAATCTTTTGGGTGAAGTATTTTTGGTTTGAGGCCCTTCTGCTTCATGGCATTAAATACATCATGCCACTCCCTTCTGGCCTGTAAGATTTCTGCTGAGAAGTCTGATGATAGCCTGATGTGCTGTCCTTTGTATGTGATCTTATTTCTCTCTCTCTGGCTGCTTTTAATAGTCTGTCCTTATCCTTGGTCTTTGCCATTTTAATTACTATATGTCTTGGTGTTGTCTTCCTTGGGTCCTTTGTGTTGGAGGATGTGTGCACCTCCATGGCCTGAGAGACTATCTCCTTCCCCAGATTGGGGAAGTTTTCAACAGTTACCTCCTCAAGGATACTTCTTATCTCTTTTTCTCTCTCTTCTTCTAGCACCCCTGTAATGCAAATATTGTTCCATTTGAATTGGTCATACAGTTCTCAGTATTCTTTCTTAGATATACTTTTTCCTCTCTGTGCCTCAGTTTCTTTGTATTCCTCTTCCCTAATTTCTATTTCACTTATTGTCTCCTCCACCATATCTAATCTTCTTTTAATACACTAGATTGTGCTCTTCAATGATTTGACCTCCAACCAGAATTCATTTCTGAGTTCTTGAGTATTTTTCTCTACCTCCATGAGCATGTTAATGATTTTTATTTTCAAATCCCTTTCAGGAAGATTCATGAGGTCAGTTTCATTTGAATCTTTTTCCAGAGTTATATTCATAATTTTACTTTGAACCAGGTTCCTCTGGTGTTTCATATTTGTATATGGCACCCTCTAGGGCCTAGAAGATCTACTCTCTGGAGCTGCTGAGCCTGCCCCTCAAGCAATGTTGGGAGTCACAGGGGAGCAGTATTGGTGGCTGGGGAGAGGAAAGAGCTGTTTCCTGCTTCCCGGCTGCTATGCCTGCCTCCACTGCCAGAAACAGTGGGCCGAGCACACAGGTATTAGCCTCTCTGCTTTGCATTTGTAGTTGGTGTAGACAGATCTTCCCTCTGGCTGGCCTAATGCCAGGGTAGGGTTTGCCAGTTTGTGAGCCAGGTAGGACTGGCTGGGAGAAAGGTGCAGTAGGCTGCCTATCACAGAGGGGGTCCTTGAAGCTGTGTAGCCAACCAGGGAGCTGGAGTGCCTGAAGATCGAGAAAGTTCCCAACCTGCTGGGCAGAGTGCACCCAGACAATTTTGTCTAGCTCTCCTTTCTCCTGAG
This sequence comes from Manis pentadactyla, assembly GCF_030020395.1. NCBI lineage: Eukaryota > Metazoa > Chordata > Mammalia > Pholidota > Manidae > Manis > Manis pentadactyla. Next base: position 110,582,802 of record NC_080024.1, read on the forward strand.
CAGTAAGCTGTGCAATCCTTGCCCCTTTGGCAGCCCTCTTGCTGTTAGGAAGTCTCTCAGACTCCCCACCTTTCTTTTGTCCCAGAGCAGCTGGATATGGATCCCTGCTTTCCACATGCATCTGAAATCTCAGTCTCTCTAGGTATTCTGTCTTAGCTTTCCAATCCCCTAATCACGAGAGTATCATTCAAGCACCATGAAATGTAGGTTTGTGCTCCCAGAACAGATCTCCGGAGTTAAGTATTCAGCAGTCCCAGGCCTCCACTCCCTCCCTGCTCCATTTCTCTTCCTCCCGCAGGTGAGCTGGGGTGGGGGAAGGCCTTGGGTCTCACCATGCCACCGCTTTGGTACGTTACCCTATTCAGTGAGGTTTATTCTTTTCTCCAGGTGTATGCAGTTTGGCACCGTCCTCTTTTCTGTTGCTCTTTCAGGATTAGTCGTATTAATTATATTTTTATATTATACATGGTTTTAGGAGGAAGCCTCTGTCTCACCTCTCATGTCGCCATCTTTCATCCTTTCTCTCACTAATAACCATGTTTTTGCTGTGTGCCAGGATTGTTATAGGAAGTTTATAAATATGCACTCATTTAATTCTCATGACAACTCTATTAAGTAGCTAACAGCCAATACCTTATCCTCATTTCTCAAATGAGGAAACTGAGACACATAAAAGTTAAGTAATCGAGATTACACAGTGGGAAAGTGGTCTAGTTGATTTGAACCCATACAATCTGGCTTTTGAGACATTTCTGGCCACAGTGTGATACAGTTGCCCAGGGAACAGTCTTATCATGAAGGACAGCTAGATGTTTAGCGTTACTGCAGGGGTTCACAGGCTTGAAAGCACTGACGCATTCAGTGCTCTGCAGACATCAACCATTAATGCTCATCCCCTGGGTTCAGCACAACAGGCTGTTGGTGATTTTGGCAAGGAGAGTTTCTTGGAAAGCTCTGGATAGGAGCTCAAGGGCAGTGAGCTGAGAAATGCACTGGCAGTGGGAGAGCAGAGATAATAAGTGTGAATGGCTCTCTTACCAACTGAGTACGCTGCTGTTTTCCCTGAGATCATGTCACGGAGGCAACAAAGAATGAAGCCAGCAGACAAGAGTAAGGAACAACCAGCAAAGCTCTTTTAATGCGTGAAAAGAGAAAGTTCCTGCTACTCAAGAGGGGCTCTAAGAGAGGATGCCCTCAGGGCTGTCGGGTCTGGGGTTTATATTGCCTCCTGAGAGGAGGAAGTCCCACCCTCCCAGGACCAAATAGAGAACTGATGACATTACAACTCACTCTTGATTGGCTGAAAGTATAATGCTTCATGTGCACAGGACATCACCAGTCAGAGCTGAAGCCTATCTAACTAAGTGTACTTTTTAAGTGAGTTTCATTGGAGCTTTTTTGAAATTTACAAGGGTTTTGAAACTTACAAGAGCCTTGAAGCTTACAGGGGCCCTGAACTCTTTTTCTTTTCTTTCATAGTTTTCTGCCTTTGATTTTTTTTTTTGTTATCATTAATCTACAATTACATGAAGAACACTATGTTTACTAGGGTCCCCCCATTCACCAAGTCGCCCCCACAAACCCCATTAGTCAATGTCCATCAGCATAGTAAGATGCTGTAGAATCACTACTTGTCTTCTCTGTTGTACAGCCCTCCCCATGCCCCCCGCCACATTATACATGCTAATCGCAATGCCCCCCCCCTTTTTTTTTATTAAGGTATCATTGATATACACTCTTATGAAGGTTTCACAAGATAAACAATGTGGTTACTACATTCACCCATATTATTGAGTCCTCCCCCATATCCCATTGCAGTCACTGTCCATCAGTGTAGTAAGATGCCAGAGTCACTACTTTTCTGTGCTACACTGTCTTCCTCATGATCCTGCACATACCTTGTGTACTAATCATAATACCCCTGAATCCCCTTCTCCCTCCCTCCCCACCCCCCCCTCCCCCACCCCTCCCCTTTGGTAACCACTAGTCCCTTCTTGGAGTCTGTGAGTCTGCTGCTGTTTTGTTCCTTCAATTTTGCTTCGTTGTTGTACTCCACAAATGAGGGAAATCATTTGGTATTTGTCTTTCTCTGCCTGACTTATTTCACTGAGCATAATACTCTAGCTACATTCATGTTGTTGCAAATGGTAGGAATGTTTCTTTCTTAAGGCTGAATAGTATTCCATTGTGTATATGAACCACCTCTTCTTATCCATTCATCTACCAATGGACACTTAGGTTGCTTCCATATCTTGGCTATTGTAAATAGTGCTGCAATAAACATAGGGGTGCATACGTCTTTTTGTCTGAGAACTTGTTTACTTTGGGTAAATTCCTAGGAGTGGGATTCCCAGGTCAAATGGTATTTCTATTTTTATTTTTTTGAGGAACCTCCATATTGCTTTCCACAATGGTTGAACTAACTTACATTCCCACCAGCAGTGTAGGAGGGTTCCCTTATCCGCATCCTCACCAGCATTTGTTGTTTCTAGTCTTTTCAATGTTTGCCATCCTAACTGGTGTGAGGTGATAACTCATTGTGGTTCTAATTTGCATTTCTCTAATAATTAGTGATGTGGAGCATATTTTCATGTACCTGTTGGCCATCTGAATTTCTTCTTTGGAGAATTGTCTTTTCATATTCTCTGCCCATTTTTTAATTGGGCTATTTGCTTTTTGGGTGCTGAGGCGTGTGAGTTAATTATATATTTTGGATGTTATCCCCTTGTCAGTTATGTCATTTACAAATATATTCTCCCATACTGTAGGATGCCTTTTGTTCTGCTGATGGTGTCCTTTGCTGTACAGAAGCTTTTTTGCTTGGTTCCCCATGAATTCATTTTTGCTTTAGTTTCCCTTGCAGGGGCCCTGAACTCTATCTTCCTATGTCCCTCTATTACCTGCCTCAGCTCCTTTAGAAGCCCAGCTGCAGGGAGAGCTTTCCTACCATGTGGAGATTGGGGCCAGTTTGGGTTCAGGGGAGCTGGCTAGCTGAAGGGGCAAACCTGAACATACATATTGGAGAGGAGAGTGGGTGGATTGCAGAGACCAGCTCCACAAACCAGCTGAACCTGAGAGGAGTGGATGAGGAGATTAAGGGAAACACAGAGAAAGAGATTAGAAAGACATGGAAACCAAAGCTGGGTTCAGGAGGTTCACTGACTGCTGATGGCGGACAAGTGACGCAGTTTATTTTCTGAGCACAACTTACATACACAGGCTCATAATGATGTCATTTCTGGACTGTTCTCATATCCAGTGTTGTCACTTCTGCTTCTAGTGATAGTACTTCCTGGTTCCCGGATCCGGTGATGTCACTTCCGGGGTGACATCACAGCCCTGAGCTGGCAAATGGGGCTTCTGTCCTGTGCATCTTCAGGACAGACACCCCCTAGGATGCACCATGTTCTGTGAGGTAGGAGGCAGGCCATCTTAGCCTGAGGAGTGGCAGGGTCTTGAGAGGACCCCTAGGGGCTGAACATTGGACAGTCCTGTCCCAGCCTGACTGAAGGCAGGTAGAGCAAGTGCAAAGGGGGCCCAGTTGGCTTTAGCATCGTTTTCTTTCTAAACCTCTTCCTACCTTAATTTCATGATTCCTCCCCAGGTACCTGATGTCCTCCTGTTCCCAGCTAATTTAAGGCAAGCTCTAATATCCAGTTATTTGTACTTGTTGAATGACAGATTACACTTTGATGGGAATCCAAACTAACAAGTTAGGTATACTAAAACGTTTTCCTTCAAATTATGGAATAAAAACCTATTTTTCTGAGTTAAAGGGCATTTCAACAAGGTGGAGTAGAGATAGTCTGAGGGGCTGCTGAGATGACCTAACTAGCTGACCTAAGGGTAAAGCTGATGAGGCTTCAGGGCTGACACTGAGACCAGTCTTCCCAGGAGAACTTCAGAACTAGAAAAGGGCTGGCTAGGGGTGGCATCCTGTATTTCTGCTTTAAAAATATTCATCTCTGATGTAAATGAAATGTACCATGTTTTAATCACTGTATTTGTCGATCTTTACTTGGATTAGCATCAGAGAGGTCTGTAATTTTTTAGACAAAAGTATCTAGTAAAAATTAGGGCTCCTATTGCTAGTCTTGCCCATCGAGATGTGAGCACCTTGACTGTACGCAGTCACCAGCAGCGCACAGGCTGTGTGCGCTATGGGAGCTTCTGCTGTCTTCCTGGGCGTGGCCCTCAGAGGAGCTTCCCATCCCATTGGGCAAGCGCAGTGAGTTGTTTTTACCAACAGCAGATAGATTTGGGCTGGTTTACCTTCTTCTCAAACAGGGTTATGATTTAAGCCACAAGAACAGAGCCAACGGGTCTACTAATAGACCAAACTCATCAGTTTACCCTTGTTAAAAATACAAAGGCATCTAGATTTTCAGAATGCTTTTGAGTAATAATTGTAAATTTATTGGAATGAGACATGCTTCAAGTTTTGTGTTTAGGAAGACAGTTCAACCACATTTCCAGTAACTACCTTACCTCTATCATGACAATAGGCTTAAACAGATCTTGGCATCTTAGGTGATATTTATTTATACTTTCTGGAATATAACCAACTGGAATAGCTAGCACTGCAAGCATTACTATGTACTATCTACTTTTTCCAGAGGTTCCCTTTGCTTTATGGATACACTGTCTTTTACATGTCTGCCTTGCCACCATCAACATTCTACTCATTCTTGAAGGCCAAAGAGGAATACTCCACCACCTCTCCACTGTTCCCCACTGGCCTTAGCTTGCCCTGGACTCTGTATTCCTCCTTTAATGGTGGAAGCTCTGCCTTGTGCTCTGGTGGTTGGTCTCTGGCACTTGAACTCCTTAAGGGCAGGGACTGTCCTATTAATCTCAAACTCCCTGCAGCACCCAAGCACAAGGCCTTGTGTATGGCAACAACACAATAAACTTCAACTCTGTGGAATGCCCTTCAACTCTGTGGACTGCAGTGCTGCAGTATCAGTAATAGGACAGTATGTCACATCCAGACCCACCCTTAACTGCAGTTCGTGGGCGTTACCATTTCTAGGCAATAATCTATACAACCAGTACTTTCTCCCTATTAATATTAAGTCACACAGAAAGAAAAAAAAAAACCCAATCAGTTTAGGTAGTTTCACAGCTAGAGAAAAGCCTGACCTTAATTTTGTCAACTAATATTCACCCCTCAGTTTCAATATTCAAACCTAAACCCTTAAACAAAACCACTTACCAACTTGAAATAAGCACTTTGAAGATGGAGGAGGTGGGAAAAGGGGATGGAGATGAATACATACAGGATAGCCATGTGGTTTCCCTACCACATTCACAGTAATTGAACTCATTACTATTCTCCACCAAGCACGGGAATGCCAAACAAGTTTACTGTCTAGTTCACAGACTAGAAATGTGACTTTGAGGCCAAAACAAAATCTACAGATCTTGGGATCTTAGGTGATTTTTATTTATACTTTCTTGGATTTTGTTCTTCTCCATTTACATGGACACACATACATTAATTGGCAATTTTCCTGAGGACAGTATATATATATATATATATGTATTAAAGCCATTTCAAATTGTGCAGTTCAGTGGCATTTGGTTCATTTACATAGTGCACAACCATCTCCATGATTCCTCTCCAGAACTTTTCCATCATCCCAAATTCTGTCCTCATTAAACACTGACTCCCCCACACCCCTTCTGCCAGCCCCTGGCAACCATCATCCTACTTTCTGTCTCTGTGAATTCTGACCACCTTAAGGACCCCATTGTAAGTGGAATAATACAGTATTTGTTCTTCGGTGACTGATTTCACTTAGATAATGTCCTTAAGGTTCACCTATGCTGTAGCATGTCAGAATTTCCCTTTTTAAGGCTGAGTAATATTCCACTGTTTGTACATACCACTTTTGTTTATCCATTAATCTGTGGGTGGACATTTTACATGTTTCCACCTTTTGGCTACTGTGAATAATGCTTCTATGAACACTGCTATGTAAGTATCTGTTTGAGTCCCTGCTATTTTTTATTTTGGTATATACCTAGAATTGGAATTTTAGGAATCTATTATAGTTCTCTGTTTAACCTTTTGAGAAGCTGCCAGCTGTTTTCCACAGCAAATGGCACTGTATCTTCCTTTTCTAAAACACTCAGCAAATTAAAATGTGGTGTTTCTGAAGAATGTTTTCAGATAAACAATTTATAATTGTACAAATAAATTTGTTAACTCAACTGTCATTCATAAATACAAAATTTTATTTGTACTTCATTAGTGTAGAAAGACCACAATGCTTTTCATACCACAACACTCAAAAGACACACCAAGTTATTCAAATACATAATCACTTATATACCTTGACTAAACAAAACAGTGCAGTTTAATAAAAGATATACCAAAGATAGAGTTCACAAATTCATTATCAGACCAAAAAAAAAAGAACACAGTCTGGGCTTGATAGGAATAAACTTCACTTTTGAGGGGCAGAATTTTACCATTACAAAGGTGTAGGATGTTTAGGCAAATACATGTATGTTCTTTTGACATAGTAAAATGTATCTCTTTAAAATTCCTTTAAACAGGATTTGTTTAGGACAGCAGCGTTGTTTTTAAAATCTATAGTTTCAAAAACACTTCTTTCTTTATTGAATCTTTGTAGTTTTAAAAGCATAGGGTATGTCTATTAGGAAACCATGAGAGAAATTCTGTGGCCTCAGAACCAAGTCAAATGCTTCCCTCTAACTAATAATATTCTACCATTACATAATGTTAATAAATAGCCTTCAATGACAGTATGAATGGAGCTCTGCTTTGTGGAAGAAACACCCTAATACTTCAGAGATGCTACAGCTAGGGGAAATATCTTGTAAATAAAGAAAAAGCACTTAAGATAGCTTCCCCCCACCAAAATCTTTAGTTTTACAAATTTTCTTTAAAACGGCAAGCAAAGCACCACATTCTTTCTTATTAGTATCTTCTGTCCTCATAATATAATTAAGGACAATTATATTATTTATTTCAAGAAACATTATACCTTTCATTTCTCCCACTCTTCATATTAGAAGTACTTTGTCTTCCAGTGTGTGCACACTAGACACTGGGATAATGAACGAAATATAATAATTTGGAGGGAAATATGTAATTTGTAACCAAAACTTACCCAGGAGTGCATACTTGCATATTTACAAGTTAGTGTATAGCTCTGACTTGGGTTACAAAGTGCGAAGGAAATTGTCAAAATGATTGTAGTGCAGAACAGAACATTTTCCCCTTTCCAGGAATCGTTTCCACTTTGTCTCCAAAGTAGCCAGTCAACAGCATCGGACGTGCGGTCTCGGTGGAGGCAGTTCTGGCGGAATCTCAGGCTCTGGTTGTAACGAGAGGATGCTATTGGACAACTCACTCCTTAAAATATCCAGAGGCATCTTAAGGATAAAGAAGAGAGACAAATGCATTAACTGAACAGTATCTAAGTGCTTTGCAAACTGTACAATTATGTAAGAACAAAGTATTTCTAAATAAAGCTCTCCAATCATCAAAGCTTAATTAGACATTCAAATATTGTATCAAAAATAAAAACCAGGTTTGTGTATTTCATGTTACAACAGGAGCAGTGCTGAGCTAGCTTCACACTCTATGGTATAAAGGGACCAGACGGGCCTCATAAACATGTTATCTTCATAGACCCCATTGTAGTGGAAATTTAGTGCATTAATATATGGAAAAATGGTTCTGCATTCTTACAGGTTATATTTTTACTAAAGAAAAAACCTCTCTCAGCAATTATATAAACAACCATCTTCTGAATTATATTTGAGTTGAGCAAATTATATGTAATAATTATATAAATAAGCCTAAAGCATATTCTTACTAAAAAATCTTTTAAGGAAAGCTTAAAGGTGCCTGCAGAAGTTGCTGTTGCTCCATGATGCTGGCAATTTTCCTGCAAGTCAGCATCATGAAGGGGCCTCAGGCACAGAATCAGACTCCCACCAGAGAGCAGAGCACTGGGAATGGGGCAAGGACGGGGGCTCTCTTCTCATCTAAGACATCTCATACTCTGCTAGGTCTCCACTGTCTGTACTAACTAAATTCTTGTGGGAAAACAGGAATAAAAGAAAAGCAGATGGCAAGCAAACCAGGCACTGTGTTAAACCTGTTCCAGTCTCTCCAGCCAGCCACAGTGGAGTCTCAGCAGACACACTGGGCCTCAACACTAAGGACACTGAGAACCCCTGGGCAGGAAAGAGCTGCCTGCCACACCAGCTGGAAGCTCTTGGCCGAGCTGACCACCTCACCTGGCTCTTGAGCTTCTGAGTAACTGCCATGCTGCCCTTTCTAAATAAAACATTCTCAACCAAAAGTAATAAAGGAAACAACAGGCTTCAGCTGAAATAATTCCATGATAGATGGTTATCTTACCTTTTTCAGAATGTCATCAACAAGTTTCAGAAATATCTCATCCACATTGAAATTATCCTTGGCACTCGCTTCACAGAATCGCATCCCCGTTATTTGCTGTGCAAACTAAAAAAAAGTGTATTTTTTTCTGTGTGGTGTAACTGGGGAAATTAGCCTTTGGGCTTCAGCTTTATGGAAAGGGGTGGGACTATAGGTGAGTGATGTCCCATTTACTCTCAAATATAAAGTTCACATGTGCAGCAAATTCCTACATTCTAAGTAACAAAACAAAACCAAATCCCTAAGGTGATACCAGACATGAAAGTAGAACTGCTTGCCTAAGTTCCTAAAATTGTAATATATGCGACATTTAAAATGTGATTATCACTGGTTCTCCAAAGAGGGTTAAAATACATCAGAGGAAGTCATGAAAATAATTTTATGGTTTAAAAAAATGTCTCTGTATAAAACATCAGGTTAGATAATAACGCAATATATACTAATGCAGGTTTTTCCCCCTTCATTCCAAAATGCCTTTTAAAACTTCCTGTACCTTTAATTTAAGCAAATGAGAAGAATGTGACTGAGTGATAACGATGATTATCTCATAATTAACAAAATTAGTTTATTAAAAGAAAAAGTATATCAACTACTAATGTGAAAAGAAAGGATGGGGTCTGAGACTTCGGCGTCTCTCTCACCTTTTCACCTTGCTGTCTGGTGATTTCTCTGTCAGTTTCACAGTCCAACTTATTTCCAACTAAGAGAAGTTCTGCATCTTCTGAAGCATACTGTGGAATTTTAAAAGAAGCTGCATTCAAAGATGGGCATTGTCATGTACTGATAGGAAATGTAAACCAAGCCAGTATTTTTAGTTTTTAGTTCACTCCACAAATGTTTGAGTGCCTACTCTGTCCCAGGCAGGACTGACTTCCGTGGTGTATAAAACAGCTCTGACGGGGCTCACAGTGCTCGCTTCAGAAAGCAGTGTGGTAAGAGGCTTTACAAACCAGTGTTCTTGGCCTTTGACTAATACTTCCTAAGACTCTATCCGAAGGAAATGATTCAAAATATGGGCAAAGTGATCAACTGAAAAACCCCTGAAAATCTAACAAAGTAGATGAATGAAATTAGTTAAGGTACATAAGATAATGAAGTCACTAGGGAAAAAAACAACGTGCTTTGGGACAACATTAACATGACACACAAGGCCCTCATCATGGAACATTTAGGAGCTATAAAACTAAATCGAGTACAGATCCAATCTGGTTTTTCAGGACGGGAGACCCATATATTTTTAAACTAACTTTTGTGCTTTTCTAGATGCTCCACATTTTCAACAGTGACAAGGTATTGTTAATTTCACAATCAGGAAAAAAAGTTCAGCTACATTTCTTTAGTTTTTAAAAAATACAGGCGCAATATACTCCCTTTAAAAAAGACTACAGAAAAAGGCACCTGCGTGATGTGACCTTGGCACCCTGGCAAGTTACTTGGGGGTCCTGGTCTCCCTGTCAGTGACAGGTAACAGTACCCACCTGATGGTGCTGGCTCGGAGTGACAACGGTAAGCACTCAAGAAGCGATAGCACTTACTCACAAAAAGGTAAAAAGCAAAAGAATGGAAGGGAGGAGAGCATTAGATCTCAAGGCCTCGGCAGATTCACAAACTGAAGTCCTGAAGGGGCTCAGGGTTGAAGCTTTGGGTCTGTATGGCAGCACAGGTCCTGAGTGAAAAATGGAACACCTACCTTATCAATCATCTTCATCCATTTTGGCAAATCATCAAACGTCTCCTTCTTTGTGATATCATATACTAATATGATCCCCTTGGCACTTCTGTAATAAGCTGAGGTAATGCTGTTGAATCTCTCCTGACCTGCTGTGTCCCTAAGAAATAGCAGCAAACATCAGTTCCCAAACAATAACCAGAGTAAGCAAATGCACACACACCACTCTGCCCCCCAGGTGGACTTCTTCTAGTCAGGTCTATGATATGCATTACGATTAGCGGGGGTAGTTTTTATGAGCTAGTTACAATCCAACAAAAACATTAAGCCCCAATTTCTTTCAAACCAATATTTTGAAAGTAAGAAAATAACGTGTAAAATGATGGAAAGTTTAACACTTCTATGGTAGACAAGTTGTTGAGAATGACAAAATGCAGATGAAAACAAGCTATTTAAGTCTACAACTCCCCTTAAACTGACCTTGATGGTTAATATTTGATTTTTTTGGAAGATGACCAAGAGACCCCCACTAATGAAAAATGCTATAGATCAGTTTTATTTTCTTAATCCTTAACAGAGTAAGTGGTCAAAGGGAAATGGAGGAGAGATATCAAGTTTGCAAAAATAACAAAAGTTCATTATTCTCTGACTACTACTTTGAAATCTAAACATTTTTATTTATTCTCCAGGGTGAAGCTGACCATTTCAACATGAAAAATGACTTAAGCACACTAACATGTACTGAAGCCTGCTGAGATATTTTCTCCACCTAGACAGTCAAGAAACTGCCTGAGAACCATCACGTATTTACAAATGAGGCTTAACACATCAGGTCTGCTGATCAAGAAATGCATTTCTTTAAAGAGAATCTGTAACTCAGCTTTCCCCAGAGAATCCTAACTCCCAGGGGATGCAGTGGGTCACAGGTAGGTCATGGGAGAGTAAGCTAGGGAGTAGTGGAGTAAACTAGAAATAAGGTTCTTCAAAGCTAAGCTACTCAAAGCCTCTATCAGCCTATGAGTTTCCAAAGGGGGAAGAGTGTAAAACATTTTTTGAATGAATTTGATCAAAGATTACTTCCCCTGAGGTGTGTCTTGTGGGTCCTCTGACAGTGGTGCAGTAATCTGTGGCTTCATCCAAGTGGTGCAGGAATCTGTGGCTTCATCCATTCTGGAAATGCTACTAAATTTGCTCATATTATTAAGGGATATATTATTATGCCAAATAAAGAAGCTGTTGGCAAATTCATTTTCACATAAAAAGCAAAGCCATTTGCTTTGTTTCAGAAGACGTAAGATCCTCTGCTGCCCTTGACTGGAAGGCCTGAGAGGCAGAGGCTGGTCTGGTTTTGCCCTGCGGCACCCAGCAGTGTGCCTGACCCACAGTGGGACACCAGACACATGCTGAACAAAAGGCTATGTGTTTAAAATGTGGAATGTTGATGCCACTTCAAGGCAAAATAAACTTTATTGACTCAGAACTGCCAAAAAATTGAAAAACTGAATGACAGATGGGGACAGAATTCTTCAAGACTTCTAAAAAAATGTAAAGTCCAAACTAATAGCCACCACCTTCAAGGTGGGTGAGGAGAAACTGATTCAGGTATCATTTCATCTACAGAAGGGATTGATGAATAAAACTATTTCTGGAATCCTAGGCACATGGGGGCATAATTAATACTTTGAAACCAAGAAAGCATCTCTCAGAGATTGAATTCCCAGTCTAATACAAGTTACACCTTGAACAAATTAAGATTCAATTAAGTATTTTTAACATTTTAAAAATGCTGTGCTTTCTGAATACTGTTAAGAAACGTTCCATTTTTTTAAAAAGCCAAAAATTGTAAGTATTTTTCTATTTTGAAATCTGTGATTAGCCACAATAGAGCAACAATATACCTGCACACAAATTTAAATAGCAATCAGATACAAGATCTTCACAGACCCTTTTGGAATTACATACTTAAATATTCTAAGTAATTTTAACATGTCTTTTAGTGTAAATTAACTCAAATTAATTTTCATGTACATCCAATGAAACAGAATCTAGAGATTGGGGGCTCAAAAACAGAAATCAGAGATAAGTTTTTAAAAATTATTTTTATTTATTGTGGTAAGAACACAATGTGAAATCTACTCTAAAAGTAATGTTATCTATAGGCATAATGGTGTACAGCAGATCTCTAGAAATTTTAATGAAAACCCAACAACTGAAGAATAAGAATAGTAATGGGCATGTTTTTTAAAGTTAAAAAAACACGTTACATGATTAGGAGTTAGAAACTTTACAAATATTTAGGAGTGAGATGTCTCTGTTGGCTATAAGCCAGACACAAAAAGAGGACAGAGATCTCAAAATGCAAAATCTGAGGCAATCCTTTCAACACAAATGAGCAAGTAAGTTTAGCTTACAAAAATCCAATGAGTAAATATTAACTAGTTTACCACTCCCATTAAAGGCCATTCCTTAAATTCCATCTTTTTTGTGCCTGGCTCTGAATGCTTGAGGTAGAAAAGCATTTTCTTTGGAGAGACTATTCCATATTCCCAAAATACGTGGGCTGTGAAAATTATTTTTTGTTCCTCTCAGAAGCTTCTCTGCTTATTTCTCTCTACAAAATTATCTTCTGTCATATATGGTCAAAGAATAAAATGCCCATTCAGTTCAACAAGTATTTATTAAATACCTACCTTGTGCCAATACCATACTAATTTCACACAAGTGTCTATTTAGAAAAAAAAATTAGGTACAAATAAGATACCAATGCATTGATCAGGCTGTTATCTTTCTGTGAAGCTGCAGAATCCTATTATCTCCCCTCTTTATCTCCATAAACCTGAATTTTCAGTGTAATAAAGAGCTGACTTCTGGAGATTTGCAGTTTATTAATGTAAGCTAAAGCATCATTTACCATATGACTGGTGAAGTACGTTATTATTTCTCTCTTTGCTTTTGGTGCAAATTGCTAATACAACCATGCTTTGAAAATTCAAAGATTCTTATTTGTTGTATTTAATATATCCATTTAAAGGACAATTATTTAATTGCAGGGCAGGAGCCAAGTTCAGTGTGTGAAAGATTCCACCTCTCCCAAACAGAATGAAAAGAAATGAGCTTGATGTCAACATAAAAATACTATATAGTTAAAACCAAATTTCCCAGCAGCAAAGACTGGCATGATAGAACAAAGATGCCCATACATGAAGCATTTTAATTCTGTTTGCCTAAATGTAGGAGACAAACTTCATATTTCAAGTCTACTTCAAAACAGTGATTCTTAAGTTACAGTGAATAATTTCCAGGCCAGCATCTGGATGTAAATTCATGGAACTATATTCTAGTTAACACATTTAATTTTAGCTATACTTACATAAAGTTCTCATATACATACATGTTGAACCACTTTAAGCACAGAGATGAGAAAATGGTCCTTTTTCTCACAGATAATCAAGGAACTGAAAATGTGGCAGTGACATAAAATGTGATGTGAAAATGTGACAAAGGTAACTTTTGGTACCTTAAACTTTTAGGAATCCATAGTAAATAATTTTTATCCAGAAATCATTAAGAAAAAATGCACTACTCCTAACAAGACCTCCCTATAAAAACCAGCTGGCAATGCCTCCATGGATTTAGAGTCCAGAGCTATTATTAGCAGAGCACAGTCTACTGAGTCCTTTTGAAGAGCTCTTTCCAACTACATTGACTCCTCCCATGCCCTCAACGGTGACAGAGTGAAGTGAGGATAGCATGCCCATGACAAAGCAGACTCCAGCAGGCACAGCCCGGGGGCTGCTCCCAATGCCAAAATACCGTGCACGGTACTTTAAATAATGAGCCATGACTCCAAATCTTCCTTTCCATCTACTGGACATCAGTAACAAAGACATTTTTTATCCTTTACATAAAATACTTCAGAAGGTAAGAATTTTACTTTGAGTATTATATGACTAGTGAGTAGCTGGCATTTTGTGGATATATTTACTACTCACTGATAAAAGCCCCTTTAGGAAGAGGTAAGTCCTACTTTCTAACTCAATCACTGGGATATTCCCTGTATAAAACTTGTAATCAACCTTCCAATATATCCAAAGAATCTCTTACTCCCTCCCTCAATTAGGTTCTTCACCAGTGTTGTGCAATTTAAAGAATTTCGAAAACAGAACCTGAGGAGGGACAAGTCAAGATGAAGCGGAGGAGGAGTCATCTGCAGAGGGCAGGGGGCTTGTACATTCAGGAGTAGAGTACAGTTCTGGGGACTTCACTGCAGCAGTTTCCCCAGGGGGTGCGGTTCCTAAGCTGGGGCCCTGTTAGACCAGATTTAAGGGCACTGGTGAGATTCCAGAGGTACCCAATGTCACCAGCATGGACAGTCCGAGAGGGCAGAGTTCCAGGGAGGAACAGGCCATGTGGACACACAGCTCTGCTGAGATGAAAACTGAAGCATTAAACCCATTAGTTAAGATACATCTTTTGAGACAGGACACAATGTCATCATTTGGGCACTGCTGTGATGCAATGAGCAAGCTTCACAAACCTAATATTGGCTACACAAACCTCTGGGTGGCAATCTTCTTCAAGAGTATCTCACCCAGAGGTGCTAGGCACTGAGGTGAATGTCTCTGAGTCCTCTCAAGGATGGTCTTTACCTCGGAGAGCTTGTCATTAGAGACCCAGCAGCTCAAGTGAAAGATATTTTGCTGTCATCTGCAGAGTTCAAAAAATGGCTGTCTTTCCAATCATGGGCTAATATTTTAATACCCACTTTTTGTTATTAAGTATTTAGCCAAGACTCTTAATGTTTCATAAAGGTGTCAAAAATAAAAATATGAGTAACAGAAACAAAAACCCCCAGAACAACACCCACCCCAAATCCTGAAAGTCTCAGGTGACCAAATGAAGAGATTACCTCAGACGCCTCCGGAAGGCAAGCACGGCCGGCTCGGCTGCAGCTGTGCCCCAGACAGGGACACGGATGGAGAATGAAGGCATGGCACTAACACTCAAGCATTAGGTGACCGATGATGCCACAGATGAGGCAGCAATTAACGCAGATGAAAGCAAAGACACACATGGTGGACAAACACTCAGAGCTGAGGTTGACCTGCCGAGAGGAGTTAGTACGCTGAGTACACTGCAGCTGTGGTGTTAAAAACAGAAGGGCATGCTCAGAACACTCCGGCTGTGACGCTTTCCAACCACCACCACACTGGCCCTTTCTCCACAGGTCGGTCTCCTAAGGCCACCCGCAGGCTGCTCAGAGCCCAGGGGCTGCTCCGAGCGCTGACCTCACTCACGGCACAGTGGGGTTAGTCTCCCATATGGTCACGGTGTGAGAAAGGGGCTTCTCTTCAGAAAGCAGCTCTGGATTCATCTGCAGGCGGCACAAATGGGGGCTCACACCACGTGGCATCAGCCCATGGCCCAGAGGAGCGTGCACCTCCCACAGCAATACTCACACCGCGCCACCGAGGACCGCCCCTCCACTGTCCACGGGCAATCTGCCTTGAAACTGTGCAAATCTGCTTAGGAACATACTGGACTTTACTTGAACCAAACAATACAACTTTAAGAACATGAAGACAAGCACCTGAGCAGCCATTTTGGGGATACAGATTTACTATTTTGTTAAATGATTTGAAAATTGAGGCATAAAGGCTCCAAATGAGCTATCATTAAAACAGTATCTTCTTTCCACAACTCCCCATGTGCAAAAAGAGTAGGAAATAAGTAGGGTCTTTTCTAATTTCTCTCTCACTGTTCATTTTATTTAAAAATGAGCAAGGGAGAGGAAAAGTGGGAGAGGCAAACCAGCTTGGTTAATTTTATTAGACAAGCGTATGGACTGTTAAACACATATGGCAATTACTGGATGCATACTCGCCCACTTACCAGATTTGTAACCTAATTTTCTTTCCTCTTAGTTCTACAGTTTTGATTTTAAAGTCAACACCTGTAAATAAAACAAACGAAGATGAAGCAAAAACAATGAAGATGGAATTTATCATAAAAAAAATCTTATTTGTGTATTTTTTATAGGATTATCAGGAAAACAAACTTTTTTGTTTTCCTAAGAAAATGATACCACTAAAGTTCAAATGCAATGTACCAGTATTTGTGACTACTCAGTTATTCTGTGATTCAATACAAAACCATATAAGTCAAACTATGGTATGTTTTACCCTGAACTCTCTACATACTATTTGCTAGTCATAATTTATTACTATACAAGTTTAGCATAAAGACCATTAAAAATGACATTTAACAATTATATTAACAATTGACTGATTTTAAAAGAATACTGTCCTGGAGAAAATTCTTAAATGGAATACTGGAAACAATCTTGAGCTCAAACAGCCTTACTCTGAATTAAGAAATTATTCTATTACATTTTTTAGCATTCACAAAAAATTTAGTTAACATATAAATATGGCTTATTTTACTGTCAATAGTGTGAAAGAATTATTTTTTAAAAATTCACTCAAACATACCCAATTTAAATTTTAATATTAACAAGAAACCACATGTACCACCATTTATTTCCAGTTTAGCCCTTAAAGCTTCAGATAATTTTTTACACCAAGTTTTCATTCATGAATGTGACCTTACATGCATCTCAGTTATAGAAAACTTAAATATTTCAAACAGTACTTTTTACACAATTTCCACAACTAAAAAAAAAAAACAACAGACCAAAGGGATGTTGGCTAAATTTGAGACCTAGAAATAGGAACTCTCTCTGAGAGCTTCTGACTGCTTCACAGGATCCAGGGGTTCAAGGCTGCTAGCGAGTACATTGTGGCCACTCAAGGTCACCCCTCCCAGGCTGTCCATCTTATTAGGAACTGATGCAGGGCCTCAAAGTCAGATGATGTTCTTGAGGTGAAGTGAAAGAACATGTGACTGACTGACTTTATAATTAGTAACACACTGTAGACGCCAGTGTGATACTACCACAAGGCAGGTTTACAACCTGCGGTAGGGGTAGGGGTAGCAAACCCTCTACCTGTGCAATAAAGAGAAGTTGCATGAATATAAAATGTCACAAGGAAACAAAGCTAGATGAGACTCTAATATGTTTCAATTCTTAATCTCTTATACCAGACATGACTTCAAATGTCACTGAGCCAAAGCAGGTTAATTCAATTTCACTTTCAGTTCTGGAACCGATTTGCTTTCCAAAGTCAAATGACACTCTAAAACAGCCTTGCAACAGGAAGCATGTTTGTGCAGGACCAACAGTCTCAAACAGAGTTCCTTAATGACTCAACCACAGGGAAGAGCATAACTTAAAGCAATATTCTACAAGGCACAGTAAACAGCCTGAAGATATTTGCTATGTTGTGGTTTTACAAATGCACAGCTTAGTGACAAGAAACAGAAATACCTTCTTCCTGATATTAGCTAAAGCCAGGGCCTCATCATGTTACTCTGTAATGGCAATATTACAAATCAAATTCATATTTTGTTATGACTACTATTTTACTTTTGTTGCCAGTTACTTTAAGACTATCTTTTCTTTTCAGTTTTAGTTAAAGGAGCTGTAACATTTGTAAGACTTGTTACAGTGGCAGCTACTTTTATTTAAAAGAACAGGCAGATAATACTTCTCTTGTGAGCTCTGCTTCAAATCAAATTAAAAAATTCCCTGAAACTGCCAGTCCGTAATTTTTGTTTGGATCAGGCTGTTTTCTCTTAACAATTATTCTGAGCCTGAACACATCAGACACTCTTTTTCAACCAATCTAAACTTTCCCAATTTTAGCAGTCCTAAAAGAAGACTATTTTGTAACTACAATATGAATAAAAATAAAAGGAAAGAGGACATTAATATTCACAACTGGAATAGGTGGTAATGTTAGCACCAGGTGACTGTAATTATATTTGAATTTTAATAGGAAAACAAAGCAAAAATGAACTGACTGTGAACAGGATTAAGAATCTGTTTAGCCAAAGGGAAGTCTCTCTAGTTTTTCTAAGTATATTAATGACAATTTTACTAGTAACAGAAAAATACACAGTGGCTAAATCTGAAATTCTGTAAAAGAAAAGGGCTCATTAAAATAGTCCTCTGTCATAAATGAAATATCCTTTACCACATTTAGCAGCCACTAAGTAGAATTAAGGACTAGAAATGTACTCCAATTTGGAGCTTGGAAACATACTTGTAGCAAGGTATACAACTAAACTTCTCTAAAAACTTTAAGTCAAAAATATCTCAATGCCTATTTTTAATATTCCCATGCCTTAGAAATTATAATGCTCCTTAATAAAAGGTAACAAGTCACCAACAGCTTCAAATATTCAGTGGATTTGTTTTAGGATAAGTCAGTGCAGAGCTTATCCTAGGACTAATGTTTATTATAAACAAATAGGAACAACAAGGACAGTTCAAGAGAGTTCAAGTCCAAGAACTGGAAACACAGCTGAGGAATGAAGGTAAGGGGCAGGGCAGTCAGAAGGGTTCTGACAGGAAGCTACCTAGGACTTAAAAGGTTTCTGGGCAGAGAAGGTTCTCTAAGGAGAGAACAGCAAAGAATGGCACTTCTGTGCCAAGTGCACAGGGTGCTGGCTCAGGTCAGTATGACTGAACTCTATGAGGGCAGGGACTGTCCCCATCAACTATGGAGCGGCAGGGCCCATGGCTTCCCCTGTTAGTCAAGACACCTGTAGGAAAGGAAGGTGGGTTTCCGACAAGGGCCAGGGCCACAAAGGGTCACTGGGCAATAATTCCTATGTCAATGGGCACAGACTGTTTTGAGTCACCATTTCTTCTTGACCTTAATTTCCTTTAATAATGATGATAGTGGACATCTGTCAAACACTCTGTGCCTGACATGCAACAGATGGAATCCTACAGTAGTCCAATTAGGTGGGCTATGATCCTCATTTTACAGAGGAAGACATCAGAGAGGACAAGGTCATTTGCTTTAAGGTCACATCCTATGCTAGCAGAGTGGTGGAACCTAGATTTAAATTTATAGCACAGCCCACAATGAAAAGCTGTGATAATAAAAGTCAGATGCATGAAAAGTGTGAAATGTTCTGCAGATGACCCAGAGTCACCACAATCAAGCTGTTAAAGTACAAAGCTTAACTCTGCACTGTCTTTTTCTTTCATAAATTTTAGCAATGGCACAAAGAATTGGTGTACTTAGTGCTGTTTAAGGTTTCTAAGTTCCCCTTAAGGCAAAACATTTCCAAAACATTATTGTATTTCTTTTTGCTGGACCATAAGAAGTTACAAAAATGAAAATAGCAATAAACAGAAGCTTCTTTCTTCACATTCCTTTCCAGCAAAAAGCTAAATAAAAGCAAAAACACTATGGCCCATGCCTGCAATTACAGCTGAATGGACTTCCCCTTTTTCTTCTCTGCCTATTTTCCCTCCCCTAACACCAAAGATCTGGCTTATTTTACTTAATACTTTCAGACAGTTGAAGGATGTCATAGACTTTGAAATAAGTCTCAACTCAAACAGTGGTTGTGATGTTACTGCCAATTTATAGTAATTACTTGAAGTTTGTACAATGGCTTTTCTTCCAAAGATATTTATGTTATATAGTGTCATCCAATTTTGGACAATATTTCTACTAAGGGGGAGAATTTCCAGCATTTCACTGAATTGTGAGAAAATAAATTAAGAAATGAGTCAAGGTCACACAGAAAGAGGTAAATTTAACATCAGAAAACAAGTCCTGAACATGAGGCTAGTCTTCTCCCTATGTATCATCCACCAGAGAAGAGTACAAAATAAATTCCCACAGGCGCACACTACGTAAGGGGAAAGGCAACACCAATAGGCAGACCATCTTTCAATTCCTGTACCGGAAGCATCCGAACTTGCGAAGTCTTTTTACTTAATATTACCTGGCTTTTCCTACTTGAGCTATGTTCTGAGAATTCAAAAAAATATGAACTGATCGTTTCAGAAGTAGGTAATTTTCAAATAGCAAAAATGACTGTTATTTTAAAATGCCTGTTAGGCCTGAAATATCAAATATCTATCCTAACTAAGCTGGGGAAGATCTGCCTCTCCTTCAGTCCAGCACGGAACGGCATGTCTCCACTCCAGCATAAGACCACTTGTGTCTCCAAGGCCCTGACACAGGCAGGAGGAGCTCAAGGGGCCTGACTGGAACCCTGCAGTAGGCAGGGAGGTGTGAGGGAGTCTGGGGTCACCGACTGAGGGTGAGGCGTGGCGGGAACTCGGTGTGCACCCCCACAGGGCTTGGAAGCACAGGCAGGCAACTCCGCATTCACGGATTCCACTTATACAAGAACTCCATGGAAGGAGGCTTCTTTCCTTCATAACAAAGAAACCGAGAACTTCCTTAGGATATTTACTACTCTAAGGGCTTACATACTGTAACTCACTGCAGCATATCCCCTTAACAGTTCTCTGAGGTACATATTACTATTGTCCCCATTCTACAGAAGAAAAAACGGAGAGGTTAGTAACATGGCAAGATCACCAAGCAAGTACTGAAACATGGACCTGAACCTGGGCTGAATAGTTCCAGGCTATGTTCTCCCTAACGCTCTGTGCAGCCTCATCTGGTGAACAAGAAAAGGGCAATGGCTGGATGGGAGGTACAAAATATATTTAATATTAAAAAATAATTTTTTTAGGGAAATATTATTAAAAAGTGAGGAATGCTGGCTGGCTTGGACAGACTGTTACTGAACTTGGAGGCCATTCTCTGCAAGCTGGTTACAGACAGTTCCCTATCTGAAGAGCCAGAGAGTCATTTCAACCTGTTGGTCACAAAAGAAGAGAATATTTATGGGGGGAGGAAGATCTGGTAAATAAAATACCCAGATGCTCAGGTGGTAGATCAGTAATACTGTCTTCATATACAAAAAACATTGACTTTACAACTACTCACACTGGGTCCATAAAAATATAGGAACTGTCAAGTGGATTTTGCACTTTACCCAAATTATTTGTTTACATTTTGATATTCTGTATTCACTTGTATCTATTTCAGTGTGTATCTCTAAAGGATAAGGATTGTTTGGAGTGTTCCAGAATTTTTGCACCTGTAGTATCAATCAGGAGAAGGGAACACAGCTGACATTTATAATTGCTTTTTCTAGGCCAGGTACATGAGACATTTTGTCCCCATTTATTCCTGTACCATGAGACAGGAAAACCGGGTAAGTCCCACTTTTTTTCCTCTTTATGAATGAGGAAACTGAAATTAAATAGTTTGCCTAAAGACATATTTATAGCTTATGGCAGAGCTGGGTCTTAAATTCAGAACCATGCATCCACCTCCCAAATCCACTTTTTCCCCACATATTACACTACTCAGTGGGTTTGGGGGGAGGGGAGGAAGCATTAAAATGATAGTAGTGGCCAAGGAGAAGGTCTGGGGTGTTTTTCTTTTTAAGTGAAAAATCAAAGTGGGAATTTGGTTGGTGGGTGTGTGATTCTACAGGAGTCAGCAGGAGATCTGCAAGGTTCTGTCGTGTCTCAGTACTGAGGAGCCGGAAAGCTCCTGAAGCTTTCTGAAAGCATGTGAAGAACAGCAATGTCTCCCATTTAGAGGGGCTATTCCTCCACGTGGGCCCTAGCTTTGGCAGTCCTTAAATGAAGTTGGAAAACTAGGGGAGTTTTACTCATCAGGAACTTCCATTTGCCTGTCTGTGGTGGAATAGCTGGGTGTTAATTTGGTTTTGAACGCTAGGAAGGTGTTATGTAAGCACCAGAAACCAAATGGGGTAATAGGTTTTCTATGGAAAAGAGGGCTCTGTTAAGCCTGAGTTGTGTCTTCTGGTTTTAAGGGATAAGGATTTTTTGAAAAACATAATCACAGTCAATTAAAGGCACTATTTTAGGTCTGTAGTTTTGGTTTTCTAAATAGTTTCCAAATGTCAAAGATGTGCAATAAAGGGACAAAGAATAATCAATTTCTTCCTCTGTCGAAGCAGAACAATATAGAATTTTACCTCTTTTCTAACTTTATTATGGCCGTCTCCATGACTCACTTCCCCTTCTGAAAGGACAAGTCAGGTAAGCAGGCATTAGCTTTGTGCCCTCTGAAATGGCTAACATAATGTTGTCTTCTGTAAACAACCTCTCAAAAAAAATCTGTTGAATGACTGCACTGTACAAAGCTATGTTTTCTTTAGAAATTCAAACAAATCCTTAATTAGAACAATGTATTTGGCACCCAAGGCTGGAGAACTATTTAGACTTACCAGTTCTCAAAACCTACTCTGCTTTTCAATGCCAGTTCCAAGATCTGTAACAGATTGCTGGCTTATTCCACAAGGCTGGAGGAGAGAGGCAATCTCTAAGAATTTGGATCTCTATCATGCATAATGAGACCTTTCTTCTTAGTGTAAGGGCAGAACAGTGAAAGGCTGAATGCACTTAAGCCAGGTCTTTAAATAGATCTCTATTCAACCTAAACAAACAGTCTGGACTAAATTTCCATACTTTTTGAGAGATGGCTACTTTGTTCCACAAAACCCATGTACTGTGCACAACCCTATGGGTTTGCAACAAATTCATTAAATAAATAAACCTAATCACACAATGCATGGCATATGCTAGAATGAAACTAAACGCTAACCAAGACCTGTCAGTCCCTTCTGCACACACATCTCCCTGAGTCATGGCGTTACATCATTTTGGCAGGGGACAGAACAATGCTGGAGAGCTGCTCGAGGACTGGGAATTCTGAAAGACTTTTCCCAATTCTCAAGTGAAGCACTGAGACAGATCAGCCATGGCTTGGAAGACTGCATATGAGGAGCAAAATAAAACACATGGTTAGGATTTTTAATCCAGTATTAGACATTCGTTCTGGGTCTTCTAACAAAAATCTCTCACCTAAATTCCCAGAATTTAGTACAAGTCAATTTTCCTGGCCAGTGCTTCCACGGATGCTAGATGAAGGCACCCAGGCACTCGTAGACTGCATTCATCTGCCATGTCACCTAACATTCAAGGCCAGACCCACAGATGGTCCCTTCTGCAGGGGATTTACAGTCACCTGCTTCCTGATAAAATGTATCCTGAATGCATCCTCAACTCAACACTGGACTCAAAGGCATGAGTTCAGCAAACAGAACACAGGGATGATGGCCATAAGTGTATGAACACTGGGCTTCCACAAAGTGCCATCATCTCTACGACCAGTTATTCCAGGGCCCGGCCTGTGAAGAAGCTTAATGCACTGATACAGAATGAAAAAAAAGGGCACAGTGGTGAGGTTCTCAGAAGCACATTTAAACACCTTTTTAAACTGGATATTCTGTCTTTCCTAATTTTGGGTGGGGGTGGGGGAGTACTTAATTTTAAGTTTTCTTTTCTTTAAGTTGGTGGTAGTGGAGTTTAAAGTGTCCTTATTTGGTAAATGAAAGAACTGACAATTCTCTGTGGGCCTCCAACACTTTGGTACATATTTTACTGTCCAGAAAAATCAGAATTCTAGTTTAGACTGCTTTACTCTGACTGTCCCTCTGTTCAAATATGCCAGATTTAGGAAGATTTTAACAAATGTGTAAAAAGTTTCAGGTATTTGGTTGAATTTTTAGGTAAGAAGTCCAATTCTCAGAGCATTATTATAATATCCAGAAGGCAAGTGACAAGCGATGATAGGGGCATAAAAAAAGTTATTCTCATAAATTCATAGATCAATGATTATCCTCACAGGGCTACAGGGAGGACCAAATTCTATAGGCAGGAAAGGTCTTCACTGTGTCTGATTTTGAGTCATCAGAATTTTCACAAAGCAAAGTAAATTTAAACCTAAGAAACAGATAGCTAATTGAAAAGAACGTGCAGCCCTGGCCCTGACCACTTGCTAATCACCTGTGGGTAAACGGTTTACCTCTCTGAGCTTTTGCTTCCTCATCTATAAAATGGGGATAGCTCTCAGGATTGTTGTAAGGATTAGAAAGAATGTCTCTTTTGCTGGTACATAGTGCTCAATATGGAGTAGCTAATGGAATGTTGTATTTTATATGCACAGACAACTAAACTACTTATCCAAAGTCACAAACTAGTTAGTGGCAAAGCCTAAATCAAAAGCCCAGACTCCACATCTTTACTGCAGTGTTTTTTCCTAGAGTGCAATGCCGCTGGAGCTGGTGCTACCTGGTAAAACCATTTCAATCCAGACAAAATTAAATAGCTAGCTTCCAATAGTTACATAGGAATAAAATAAAGGTTGACAAATATATAACTTATGCATTCATTTTTGTGTGTGTGTATTACATAGTTGTAAATTTCTACTACTAGTTTCCTTCCATTTCTCAAACCTGAAAAAGCTGCTCCTGCATTTTTTAGGAACCTTTCATATTATGTAGTTATCAGACTAAATAATTCAATTCCATTAATACAAAATCCCACTTGAAAATAATACTCCACCTAGACAATTTCCATTAAATAGGTCAATTATGAAAAACAGACTTCTAAGTTTTCTACCCTGGTGAATTTTGTGTGTCTTTCAAACCAAATCAACTTCTGATTTGATTAACAATACAAAACACAAAAAATTAAAATTGTGCTCATCTATAATTTTGCTAAGTAGGTTTATGATCACATATTCCTTGGGTTTTCCACTATGCTCTTTCACAGAAAGTTCAACTGAGTCTGATTCACTGTAAAAAGGCACTTACAGGAGACACTCCTTTGTAGCCTCAGAATTACATGGGGCCATCACTTCAGTGACCCACCTTGGATGGTGCATGCGCAGAAGCTTTCTGGCCACGCTCTGGGGCCCATCGTCTTTTTCAGACTTTGCTGTCATGAGCAGCACATGTTTGCAAGCCTGGACAGGGTGAGGGCAAGTGCCACTGTGGAAGAGAATCTTTCTCTTTGTAGAGCTGATTGTATGTACTACATGGAAATGAAACTCAAAAAAACTGGCCTCAGGACAATTAGTTACAAATTCAGAAGGTAGGTATTCAGGTGGGGCAACCACAATTCGTACCACACCCAGCACTGTATTTAAACAGCATTTTTCTAAAAGGATCTTGAGGAATGAATTTATTCTTACAGCATTCCAATGAGGGGGCAGCCTCCACAACCTGCCCTCATCCTACCCCTGGCCCTGGAGGGGCTTCCACTGGGTCTCCAGATATGCCTCTGCAGTTACCAACCCGTTTCATTCTGTGCTCCACAGGCCCTGGACAGAGGCCATGACCTGCTTTCCACTACAACCACCCACTGGGTGCTCAAAGTTTTGATAAGTGGTTGATGGTTGACGAAATCACTGGCAACTTAGGAAAGGAAAAAGCAACTCAGAGGCAGAGACTGAAGGGGGGCTCATTAGCTTTCTTAAAGTGTCTTTATACTCTGGATCAGATACAGGTTATCAACATTCTCTGAACTTCCCACAATTAAAACATAGATATTGAGCCAAGTACTACACGCTACTTATGTTGGAAACAAAAAAGAGCAAGACAAAAATCCAACTACACAAAGAACCCCGCAGCGGTGTGGGAAGTATGTACAGGTGTAAGCATGTGGATTTGTTTGTTAAGGGGACAGAGAAGCAAACTGATGTCCTCGTTTCAGCACCCCCAATTATCCTATGTGACCCTGCCAAATCAGTTTCACTGTCTCCAAGCCAATGCTGCTCTCAGAAGCCTTTATAGTTCCAGCTATAGGGTAAGGTCCAGCTCCTTAGTGTGGCTGCCAAGGTCTTGGAGAATCCATTCTCCATGTCCACCAGTGAGTCTGCCCCAGCATGTGGGTGTGAAATTGTGACTTATAATTACGGAATTTCTTGCGAAGGGCTACAAAGGGGTCTTTTGTTAATGAGGCAACTTTTGGAGTGCCCCTTTAGGTCACCTAAAGATGTGGGGTGGTAACAAGAAGAATCAACTATGTGATTAGAGGAATGGAACTTTTGCCCCAACCACCTCCTGCTTCCAAGGAGGGGAGAAGGGCTGGAGATCGACCTCAGCCACCAACAGCCAGTGATTTCATCAACCATACCTATGTAAAGAAGCATCCATAAAACCCATAGGATGGGGTTCAGAGGGCTTCCTGGTTGGTGACTATGGGAACATTTGGGGAGAGTGGTGAGCTCAGAGAGCAGAGAAGCTCTGGCTCCTTCCTGAATTATGTCCTTTCATTATGAACTGGAAACCTAGTAAGCAAAATGTTTCTCTGAGTTCTGTGAACTACTCCAGCCAAGTTAATCAAATCCAAGGAGGTGGTTGTGGGAACCGTGTCTATAGCTGGTCAGTCAGAAGCACAAATGATGACAGGGACTTGCACTTGGCTCTGACATGGGGAAGGGCAGTTTCGTCAGGCTAAGCCCTTAGCCAGGGGAGTGAGAGTGATGACCCAGTGCGGCCCAGCCTAGAGTACCCCTCCCTCGTGTCTCCTCAACCCGCTCCAAGGCACACCTTTGCTCACCTCCCATCTCACCCTCCTCTCAAGCCCTCTAGGAGGCCTGTGCTGACTTCATTCCATCACATGGTGCAACTATACTATCCCTCATTTTCATGTATTTTTAAGCATGGAGCCATAAGAGTGATACTTCTGAATTGCTTTTAACTCTACATGAGGTACTAAAATATAACCAGTATAAACCTCATTTGATGGTTTAATAACTCCCTATACTCTATGATCCAAGATTAGATACTTAAAACAGGTATAGCTATGCTACTAAAATTTAATATCCTGGTCCCTAGGCCAACATTTTAAGAACAGATAAAAGGAACAGAGAGCACAGGTATTTCCAAAATGACCTATTTCACAAAAAAACCTTAAAGGAAAACATGTTCTCAAAAAAAAACAAGGCAATAAAAAATTTGGGGGTTTAATTTTCCAGTAAGACTGAAATTGTAGTACTGTTTTGTTAGCTACAATACAAAACATATATACAAGTATGTAGAATGATACTTTAAATTCTGTATTTCAAGCTACTCGGTATTTCTTGCACTTCTGGGGAAATCCCTCATTGCCTATCCTCAAAGGCGAACCATCTCATTATGGGCTTCCCCTAGATTTGACAGCTTTTAAGGGATTTTCCATAGAAAAAACTGTTATCCACATGGACCTGACAAACTTCAATGCCAAGTCTGTACATTTAACTTCTCCATAAAAACTTCCTGTAGAGTTTCAGTTTTAGGTCCTGAGGGCATAGTACTTACTGAGCTGGAAAGACTATATGTATCTGCACATACTTCACTTTTGTACTTCACCCATGGGTGGTGCTGGAGGAATCCTCCCCACTTCTGTGCATCCCTGGTTTATTTGAGGTCACGGACAAGTACAACTGAAGTCCCTCTGCCCGCATTTATAGTTTAAACAAGAAATTCAGTGTAGTTTTAGTTTTAATATTCCCCACAGATCGTCCACGGAGACTGCTAAACTATTCATTATTTCAGCACATCATAAAAGTGAGCTCAAAATTAGAAAGTAAGCCCTGGTTCCCGCAAGGCTAAGTAAAGGCACTACAATTCGGTAGAAATGACCCACTTAGGCCATCTACCAGGGGCACAGCTTCCCTCCACTGCCTGGCTCGCACCTCGCGTCCCTCTTGTCCTGGCGACTAACGTAAGGCCGGTAGTTTCCGAGGGCAGATAGGCACTGTGCCTCGGGGCCGAACGACACCAATGTACCACCCTGTCTCTTGAGCTGCCCCGAACGGTGCAGGGGCGCGGGGATGCCCGGCGCACTGAAGGCCGGTCCGGCCGCGCGGGGCGCCCCCGGGGACCGTTCCCAGACGCACGGTCACCGGGCCGGAGGAGGGGCGCGGGAGGGCCCACGGACGCGCAGGGAGGGCCTGGCCGGGGCGCAGGGCGCCGGCCCGGGCTACGGCACCCTTACCCACGGTCGACTTGCAGGCCTCGCAGAAGGTGTCGTCGGTGAAGCGCTCCATCAGACTGGTCTTGCCCACGCCGCGGGAGCCGATGATGATGACCTGCAGCTTGAAGTCGGCCGGCCTGGGGGGCTGCTTCCTTCGGCGCGCCTGGCCGCCCGACAGCGCCGGGGAGCCCGCGGCTCGCCTCTGCAGCGCGGCACCCGGATCCATGCACGCATGCGGCCCCCGCCCGGCTCCGCCGCGCGCCCCGTTCTCCGCCGCCCCCTCGGCTTCCGCCGCTCGCAGGCCGTTGGCCCCGGGCTCGGCGTCCGGCAGCTCTACAGGCCCCGGCGGCCCGCAGCGTCCGCGCTGCAGCTGCGCCGCCGGTCCGCCCCCTCCTCCCGCGTCCGCGCCGCCGCCGCCGCCGCCGTGAGAGGAGGACGGGAAGCAGCCGCCCCGCAGCAGCGGCAGCAGCATCCCGGACGAGGAGGGGCAGGAAGCGCAGGCGCGGCCGCTGGGGAGGAGGTGGAGAGGGCGCGGGACGGGAGGGTGCGCCCCCTGCCGGCGGGAGGACCACCGCCCGCGCCGCCGCTTCTGTATGCCCTCCACTCGCCTCCGCCGCTTCGGCTGACCCTCGCTTTCCGCAGATGTTTTATATTCCTTCTCCTCCGTCCTTTCCCTTCTTTTCCACTACTCCTTTCCCTGCTTACATGGAGCGCAGTCCCCGAACACCAGGCAGTTTAGTAGCCGTCTCCGCCTTACACTCTCCAGATGAGTCGCTCAGACCCGCGCCGCGCACCCCGCGGGGCCGCGCAGGTCGCCGGGCCGCCGCCGCCGTCCCGCCCGCAGCGCGGGGCTCCCGCCTGGCCTGCTCACCCCCTTGCGAGGTAGACTTTGTCTTTCCCTTGTCTGCCTTCCATTTTCCACAGGAAACTCACAAGGTTAATTGTTTTTAGGCCAGACTGCTGCCTCATTAAAAGTTCAGGAGGATTTTTTCGTTTAACTTTTAAAACAGATTAATAGCATGCTCCTTTGGGGAAGCGAGTGAGTTAAAACTCAAACACTAGTAAGAAACTCCAAGAGGGAACTCCAGAAGTTTGGGAATTATGGGCTCGGGTAGTGTGCTGCCGTTCGCAGTTGAGAGGGTTTAAGGATACAGAAAATCACTGCTCTGATTCCTTTCCAGGGATTTGTTTAGCAAATTCCTCAGCATGAACTTGAGCACCTCAGGACACAGGGTTCTAAATATGATAGGAGCTGGCACATTTGCAGAGAATGATCACAGTAACCTACTAAATTTCAGTTTTATTTAGAACTCGGTTTAGTAATGCAGAGTACATGTGGATGTTTATCTACAAACCTGATATGTAAAAATCTAGCATTGCCCACAAAGTAAATTGGACGTTTACATTTAAAAGATAATTCTTAGCTTTCCCAAAGTAATCACAATAGACTTTTTAGTAGTTCTTCGGATATGTAAAATATGATCAAATCTCTATTATTTCAAACACAGCTCAACCACTTGAAATCACAGAACCCCTCTGAGCTGTGAATTTCTCTACTCTTCTTACAGGAATGAAGAGTACTGAGCCCTCTTGCTGGTTAGCATTGTCAGGAAAAGTCAACTAGAGGTCACTCTCTTGTAAACCATAACTCACTATGTAAAGGTAAGGAATTAAACTGATTTGCTCACAACTTTTTAGGACTACTGCAGTTGCACAAAGAAAGACACATCTGCAAAGGTAATCTGAAGCTTTATAATTAGGTTTGTTCTGATTTATAGCAGAGCCTGTCCTAACAAGCCAATGAGTGTGGCATGGCTTGTAAGGGCTGAAGACCCTCTTGTCCAGAATAAAGTATGTTCCCCATAAAGCAGCTCTGTGATTTTTCTCCACTAGAATAATTAATGGGTTCAAGGGCAGAGATTGGACAGTACCTCCAGAGGGCATAGTTAAAATCCATATGCGCTGCTTTAAACTCTCTGTCAATACCTAGTGTTCCAGTATGTAGTACATAGTACAATTCCGCATGTATCTGTGAAAGAATGAATGATGTTTCCATAGATACTCATATTGGTAGAGTTATTTGGTTTCTAGAGCTGTCCTAAATCCAGATTGTGAAAAAGTCTACCCGCAGCCCTACCTTCCTTTCCACCCCAAGTCCTCTCTACCATTTTGCAAGACCCTCTTTTCTTCATTGTCATCTTAATACCATCATCAACACCTAAGACAGAGAAGTTACAACTTTTACAAAAAGTAGAACTGGAAGAGGATGTAGAGTAAAAGACAAAGAGTCGAGGGTAGAATCTGGAGATCATCCATACACAAAAGGTAGGCAAAGGAAGACAGGTAGCAAGGAAACCTGGGAATGGAGGGAGAGAGGAATCTGGAGATAATGGGGTCATGGAGACACAGGGAGGATTGTGGTTTACAAAGATTTATGGATGATCAAGAGCCCAATACTATAGGCTGGTCAAGTAAAATAAGTACACGCACTCCTTGCTTTGCATGACCTTGAAAGATCATAAAAATGGTCATGCAGTCTCAGTGCAAAATGAACTTCATAATCAATGGGGGAAAAATGTTACTGTTCCGTGACCTTTACAAATTTTTGTGAAAACATTGAAAACACTCTGTTGGTTATAAGTGTATAAGGAAATGGAAAAAATGTAAAATGTGTTTATTTAGGACACTGTAATTTAAAAAATCAGAAACATTGAGAATTAAAGGGTTTATATCTATAAAAAACTTATTAACAACAGCTTGAAGAGTGCTTGTGTTCTTGTCATATAACTTACTCATAAGGAGTGGACATTGTTTCAATGCCATGGTGACCCGTTCTATTCCTTTCTCTGTTTGGATAAGCTTCCAACATTTTGTTCTTTGTACTTTTAATATTATGAAATATCTCCAAAGGTTCATTTAATGTTAAGGTTTTTGCTGGCATCACCTCCTCTGGCCATCTTTGTCCTTTTCGTCAAAATTATTTTGCTCCTTTGTGTTGACTATCTTGCTTTCCGTGAGCCCTGTGTCTGCACATCTAAAATCTCTCCACATTCATCAGGGCTCCAGCCCCACATTCAGCCATTTCCTCTGTAACTCCATTTGTGTAGATTTGAACTTTATTTCTAGCATGATCATTTTTTACTTCTTTGCTGTACTTCATCTGTGTTGTCCAATTTCCTCTTGATCATCCACTTTCATAAAATGTCACTTGAGTTGGGCACTGGGAGATAAGGAGGCACCCTTTGCTGTCTGTGTGTGACCTGAATAACACACACAGTGATGATCACCAGCAGTCTTTGAGAAAAGTGATGTTGTAAGGATCTGACTCCAGTTTTGATGTGAGACTCCTGACATCTTTTATGCCTTACCTTTTCTCTTTCTCTGGGTCTGCATCTGGGCAGGCTGATAAGAAAGCCCAGGTGTTCCCCCCTTTGATGCTGATGGGAGATTCAAACCCTGCAAGACTCTGCCTGCGTGCAGGAGCCCTTAGCCTAGCCCACCCTCTGAGTACAATAAACCCCCAGCCAGTCTCCTTCCCTTTGCTCTCAAGACACTTTCAAATGGGCTTGGGAGGCCCTCCCTGTTCTCTCCAGAAAGCTTTGATTATGTAAATAACAGACACATTCTCTTGGCATGGGTATGGTGTCATTGATCTTGACATCCATAGCAAAGTTTGGTGGGAGTCCATCCTGTTATTCATGTGGGAGGGTGGTCACTGATTATGATGCACAACTGGTATTTATGTAGTGATCTCTGGGCTGAAGAGTTAACTGTGAGGTTTGTGCTTTTTGTAATTACTCATAGTTAATGTCCACAGCAACGGAAATCTGAACTGTTGGGGGAATGGTGTTATTTAACTAAATGGTGGTAACTGAAATTTCTGCTTTAGTTAAGAACTGCAAAGAATAAAGTTTCATCTCAATGAGGGTGCGAATCAGTTTGCATTACTGAGTTTTGTCCAGATACTCACAAGGCTCTGTGAAGTCATGTGCTTCAGGTAAAGCTTGCCCAAGTGTCTGGACCAGGGGGAGAATGTTGATTTGTCTAATCAATCACTCAGATTCTGTTCTTCTCAGTAAATGACTTAGAAAATGGCATATAAACAAACTCTGGTCAGTGAGACACACAGGGAAATCTTCTGGAGGACACAGCTTCTGGTAAAAAGTTCTTAGTCTTCAAAAAGGCCCAGGGAAGAGCCAGTCCCTTTGTGTGAAGGGTGTAATGCTTATAGGAGTTGCGGCTATCTTGCAGTTTTGAAAGGGTTAACCGACAGGTTGTAGATGGAAGAGTGGAAACCTGAAAAGACCTGGACTTTGATGTAGTTGTGAAGTCACTGAATCAACCAATTATGGAGACCTCTCCCTCCCACCCCCTCCCCAATTAGGGACATCTTACCATGCAAGAGAATAAATTCCCTTGTTGTTTAAGTATTTCGAGTTAGGCTTTTTCATATTTGTAGCTGAAAGAGTCCTAACAAATATAGGAATGCATCCTTACAAATAAGACGTTATAGAGGTAAGCTTGAATCAGCCCTAAACTTTTTTAAAGAATGTAATTTACAAATGTTGTCACTTTAATTGTCAGTAACAGATTACCTGTGATGTGCCTGACAACTGATCACAAGTCACAAGTGTTTCATGGTACTGCAGCTCAAAACTGGGCTATGATCCAGCAAAGAAGGGACGGCAACAGGTGGAGCAGTTAGAGAAGAACACCCAATTCAATGTATTTCTAAATATTTGGAAATCAAAGTATGTTATTGGATATGGGACTGATATAAAAAACCATCTATAAACTCAGAGAGGACCCTGGTCTTGTGGGGCATGAAGCTTTTACAATTCTGGGATCCTTCTTTAAGAAAAGAATTTTCAAAATTGCAAATGCAAAACCATCAAGAATGGTGCAGGGTCTGAGATGTTATACAGCTTGCTAACAAGTTAGCCCACCACAGTTTCATGGATACTGGCTGAAGACACAAGGCCATTGGGTCCAAGGCATAGAGACACAGAGAGGCAAAGAGATGTCAGTCTTTTCCTTATCAAGACACATTTTCTTCCCCAGTTTTACTGAAATATAATTCACATATATCATTGTAATAGTCCAAGGTGCATAACATAATCATACAATATTTGTCTACAGTGTGAAGTGGTAACCACCATAAGTCTAACATCCTTCCCCTCACATAGTTATAAATTTTCTTTTCTAGTGATAAGAACTTTTAAGATTTTCTATCTTAACAACTTCAGATGTAAATATAATATTGTTAATTACAGTCACCATGCCATGCATTGCATCTTCATGACTTATTTGTTTTATAACTGAAAGTTTGTACCTTTTGACCCCCTTCACCCATTTGCCTCCTTCGCCCTCCACAATCTGTTCTTTGTATCTATGAATTGGTTTTTTAGATTCCACATATAAAGGAGATGATATAGTATTTATCTTTCTGTGTTTGGCTTATTCAACTTAGCATAATGCCCTCAATGCCATCCATATTGTTGCAAATGGCAGGATTTCCTTTTTTTAAAAGGCTGAATAATATTCCTTTATCCATTCACCCATTGATGGACACTTAGTTTGTTTCCATATCTTGGCTATTGTAAATAATGCTGCAGTAAACAAGGGGATGCAGATACGTTTTTAGGATAGCGGTTTCTTTTGGATAAATACCCAGAAGTGGGATTGATGGATCATAGAGTAGTTATATTTTTTATTTTCTGAAGAACCTCCATACTGTTTTCCATAGTGATTGTACCAATTTACATTCCCGCCGACAGTAGGATGCATTTTATGACTTTCTTACAGGACAGCATAATGGGTGACATGCGCTTCATATTCACCTCAGGTCCCTTTGCCCCCAAACCCCAGAAGTGCCACAGGCCCGGGCCCAGGTGGAGGCTGCACACACAGGTGGGTTTGTATCGCAGCTGAGGAACTGCAAGCTTGGGAATCCCCAGTCTTTAAAGGGGCTGTGAGCAAATGTGCCCAACTTTTGCCAGGAGGGGGTCACTGTCTTTGGTACCCTGGTCAGCAGACCAATCCTCCCTCTGCCCTGAGGGAGATAGATGCCTTCTTCCAGGGTCATTTACTGTACAAACATCCCTGAAAAGATCATCTGGAACAAAAGCTGACGGTGGCCCTGCTGATGAGATGTGCAGAAACATGAAAGACCCATGGAGAATTATCTCCCAAGAAAAAGTAGGTAGAAAGTGAATATTTAAGAAAGTAGGTAGAAAGTGAATGTTATTTCGAAAGATAAAATAAGTGATAACAATTAATGTATTTGAAAGAGCTGATAAATGCTCTGAACATAATTTTTAAACTTGGTATTTTTATTAGTTAACTGCCTGGATCACTTCTGTAAATTTTTACTACACTTGTTGGCTGCATACATTATATTATGTGACAATTTTGTAGTATCATCTTTTACAGAGGTAGTTGAAATGCAAAATAGTCTTTCCTTTTTAGCATCATTGGTTGGAATTTCTTATTTTTTGTTATCGATAGAATGTGCAAAACGTGACTTTATGCCCAGACATAGTCTCTGTTTATAGTTCTGCTATAGACTTATGTCCTACAAACACAGGAAGTGTGACTGATTATTTTTCAGACCATTTTCATCCCAAAGAAAAAAATGTATTGTGAGTTTATAATTGTCTACACTTCACTATTAAGTATATCCATTACTGGAGAGAATTCCCCTTTGCTTAGGCTTAGGCACTAATGAGGACCCAATTCTTCACTCATAATTTTACGTTTCTGATGACTGGAAGAATGTTCCACAGGCAAGCTTCTGGCTGCACCCGCCATTGCCCCACCATTGCCCGTATATTTTTGGTGCCTGCTGATAGGAGCTGTTATAATTGCAATACAACCTCTGAACATGAACCTTTGTGTCACAAACCCAAGTTAGTTGGCACTGTGGGCAGAAAGCTTATTTCTATCTAGAATTATTAGCACTAATTTGACTAGGCATATAAGTGACTGCAAACTACATAACATATCCCATTAAGCCTAAACTAAAAGTTTGCCCAGTTTGAGTGTATACACATATAAAAATTCATTAAGCTGTGTAGTAAGATTTGTGCATTTTATTTTATGTACCTCAATATACATAAAATAAAATAAAAATAAATAAAAGTTTGCGCAGCTCAGTGTCTCCATGGTGGCCACTCAAACACCACCTGACATGGGGAAGTGAGATGGAAGGAGGGAAGACATCATGCACAGAGGCAGCGGCCTTAGCAATTTGCAGTGGAGATATTCTCTTGCAAATTCTATAAACACTCGGTTCTGGGACCACAATTCTGGGACCCCTCCTGGGCCTCAGAGGAGCGTCTGCAAATGAGGAGTCTTGAAGCTTATGATTTATTACTTATGATAAATCTGTAGCTGTATAAATCGCAACTTCGTGATTTTTTAGTAACCAAAATCAAATTCTTTTCCTCCTCATTACTCAGTGAAAATGAATAAATGTTTCAAATATGAATGTACAGAACATACAGTAAAATATACTTGCCCTAGGAAAAAAAACATCAGTTTCATATCTAGGAGTTCTGTATAAGAATTTATTGAAAAGAAAGCAGAGTTTGAGCTTTATTAAGG
The DNA here is from genome assembly GCF_030020395.1 of Manis pentadactyla. NCBI lineage: Eukaryota > Metazoa > Chordata > Mammalia > Pholidota > Manidae > Manis > Manis pentadactyla. The sequence goes on from NC_080024.1 coordinate 110,618,304, forward strand.
GAACAATCACAACAATTAACAATTTTGATAGAACAGAATCCTGGAAGAAATGGGAGGGTGCAGTCCCAGGAGACTGAAGATGAGCTCTGAGCACAGAAGGCTGCTCTGAACCAAGGAAGGGGCGAGGTGGTAATCGATGTATTTGTAAGGGAGAGGGAAGGAGAGTGCGCCAGGGATGCTCAAGCCCTTCAAAAACTGCTATGTTATTATCTCTGTGAAGTCCAAGGCCAGGAGAGAGTGTGTCCTCCACCTCTGCCTTCCTTGCATGGAACTCAAAAGAAAAAGTGGATGAAATTTAATATGCATTAGGGGTTGTAGTGTGTGCTCCAAAACGATATGCTGAAATTCTAACTCCCGGCAACCCCAAAACGTGCCCTCATCTGAAAATAGGGTCATTGCAGATGTGATTAGTTAGAATGAGGTTATACTGGAGTAGGGTGGGCCCCCAATCCAACATGACTGGTGTCCTCATAAGAAGAGAAGAGGCCTGGACACACAGACACGGTGCACCAGGTGACCACCGAGGCAGAGATGCAAGTACTGCACCCACCAGCTAGGAAAAGCTGAGGACTGTAGCAAAACCCCAAAGCTGAAAAAGGCAAGGAAGGCTTCTCCCCTGCAGGTGTCAGAGTGAGCGCGGTGCACCGTCTGACCTCCAGAGCCAAGAGTCAATACATTTCTGTTATTAAACCACCCAGTTTGTGGTCCTTTGCTACAGGAGCCATAGGAAAGGGCCAAGAAATTTTTATTCTTATTACAACAATGCCTTTTTGTTTCCTTTAGGAAATATGAAATTTGTTCTTAAAACTCTGCCCTGTCCATTGTTTTGGGTGCCTCTGGTTTCCTGGTGCTCCAGGTACCAGCTCAGCCTGCCCTTTGTGTTGGGCAGAATGAAGTTGTTCCTCTGCTCCCACAAAGTTTTCAGTGATGGAATGTCATGACAAAGACGCCATCACATTCTACTTTTAGGGCCCAGTTTTGGGGTAAAACCACCCCACCTTGGAACCCTGGAAGCCAATCTGACTGAGCCTCTGTCTGCCCCTGGGTGACAGCAGTGTCCTCAACAAGTAGCCTCTGCTGAGGGGCCTTGTTGTAGGTCCAGGGGAGGGACAACAGTGATACAGTAGAACTAAGGGAGCTGCCAGTGTGACTTGGGAGTTTAGGGTCACCCCCCAGCTATATTCACTATCAGTGGCCCAGCACCTCTACAGTTTTGTGAAATGGTGATTTGCCATCTTCTCAATTTTATGTCATTTGCCATGTAAACACAGCTTTAAGACAAGTCTCTGAGCTGCCTCTTCCAAGTCATGGACTTTTCTGTGTTATAATTCTGGGTTTCCTCTAGAAATAACTTTCAGAACTTGGGAAGACTGTCCTCACCTTTCAGTGGTCAGAATGAGGTCCCATGCCAGCTCTGAAGCCAGTTGCTGGCAAAGGAAATAGGTTCATCAATTAGGGTCACCATTGGTCTTGGGGATATGGTCTGTCTCCATGAATCCCTGGGGGAGGGCTGGACATCTAGATGAAATCAGGCCAGCAAGGAAGAGGGGAGAATGGATTTGGGTATCACCCAGTAGTTCCTGGTGTGAGTATCAGCCTCAAGTAGGAAGCACACTGGCCACCATGTGCCCATTTCTCTGTGACTTAAGCCTAGCTAGCCCTGTCCTCCGCTGCTCTGGCCTCCACTCTGCCGGTCTTAGGTTCCTGGCTGAGACATCCCCACCTGTAAGGTGAGGAAAGGTGCAGCATAGCCTGAACTGGGTAATGAGGTCATACTAAGATACAGAGATGCAAATGCTTAGCACATGTTCTGGGACCCCAGAGGAGATTGGGAATTTTGGACAAAGAGACACACTGTAAACTCCAGGGCGGGGCGGTGGGGGTAATATTTTCCCATCCTGGGCAAATTACCTTTGAAACCAAAATCAGTCAAAGGGAGAAATGAAGTGGGAGAAACTTGTTTATTGCATTCAAGCAGTTGTCCACTTTTGCTCACCTTTGTCTCCTGCCACATGGCTGCATAAAGAGACCCCACCCAATGTTTCCTGTCCAGCTATGCCCTTACTCCCCCTTGTAATCATCTATTGATATGGAGATAGACTACTTCTCTCCACCCCTTGGAAACACCTATGATATGGAGATGCAGTAAGGCCAGGCAAGAGATTCTGGAAATATTGCAATTTTACCCATAAACATAATCAGTGCAGATTAATTAACTCACTTATTTAACATACAAATAGAATGCCTGCTATGTGCTGGGCTCTGGGAACATAATCCTGGACTAGATCGACACAGTCCCTGTGCTGAACATTCCCAGAGCTATGCTCCAACTTCCCTTTCTGCTTTGAGCCCAGGAGGTGATCTGACCTGACCTGTCTGGGCTGACAGTACTAGCCCTCACCCTTTGGCTTCTTATGGGGTTTGGCCCATTTAAGGCAACTGTAGCAGATCAAAGGTGGGAGGAGGGTGAGGGTGCGTTTTTATTCTTCAAATTCCATCCCTGATGAAATACTGCAGGTCACCTACATCCCTTTTAAGACATGCTATCTGCATGTTTCATTATGGTTTATCGGTATGTTAATTTTTTCCATACAAAAATATTTTCAGTTGAAACTTTTACCTATCGACTTTCCTTTGACCTGAATATTTTTACCTGCATGTGGTGGCTCAGCTGAATATGCTTGTCTCTATTTTATTATTTAATGATGTATCATTGCAAGTGTGGGTAAAATTGCAGTATTTCCAGAATCTCTTTTCTGGCCTTAGCGCATCTCCATATAAACAGGTGTTTCCAAGGGGTGGAAAGAAGTAGTCCATCTCCATGTCAATAGGTGATTACAAGGGGACTGAGGACATATCTGGACTGGAGAGGTTGGGTGGGGTCCCTTTTTGCAGCTGGGTCATGAGAGACACAGGGGAGCAGAAATGGACAACTGCTTGTAAGCAATAAATGAGTTTCTCCCACTTTATTTCTCCCTTTGACTGATTTCGGTTTCAAAAGTAATTTGCCCCAGGCAGGAAACTTATTTTCCCCCAGAGTTACATTTGGCATAGTCGACAGGATCTCTGAACCCAAAATCTGTCTTCATGGGTGCGACGCTTGGGCAGGATGCCCCTGTGGATGGTGGGGAGGCCCCAGTGGCTGCTGCCTCTGTGTGGGGTGATGAATCACCCCTCCCTCCAGCAGTGGTGGAAGGTGCAGCTTCACCCAGGAGCCCCCTATCTGTGGGGCTTCCTCCGGAGGAGCCTCTAGTTGGAAATTGGTCGAGGGTAAAGCACCTCCTAGAGGGGTGGGGTCTTCCTGGGAATTGGGGAAGGGTGGAAACATCAGAAGCTGTGGAGTTAGCCCTCTGTGAGATAGAAGACTGCTTAAAAGCCCTGAGTGGCCATGTGGCAGCTGGGATTGTGGGATGTTTGTTTCTCGAGATACTGGGAAGGGTTATTGAGGAGAGAGACACACTTTGGCATCGCTTGGGGGAGCTGGACGATAACCTATGGGATGCCCTTAAGAAAGACAATTATTGAGAAGATAGGTCATGTTCCTGGAAGATATGGTAGGAGTGAGGGAGGAGGAAGACAGGAGAATCCACATTGCAGGAGGCCATGGGGGAGGGGGAGGAAAGAGCAGTGCCTTCAGCCCCAGAGGTGGTAGAGGAGGGGTCAGTGGAGGATGAGGGGCAGGGCCGAGGGGCCATCTGTTGCTGAGGCCACTGCCCAAGGCTCCAGCTTCTTCTGCATTGTAATTAATAGAAATGCAACAACTGCGGGCTCCTCAGGGGGAGGAGCAGCCCCCTCCCCAGGTTGTGGAGCACTCCATGCTCTGCCCCTATTCCCAGGATGAGCTGGTGCACATGAGCATCTGGTACCAGCAGAAGCTGTCGGAACCTCTGCCTACATGGCTTTTGCGTCTCTGGGATATGGGGGTGGAAAACATTGTTATGTTGGGTTCTGAAATGGTAGAATGGCTTCCCTGATGACTCACCCTTCCCTCCAGCAGTGGTTGCAAAGTGCTCATCACACCTCAGGGAACCAGGTGCTTCTGAATTGGCTGACAGCCCCTATCAGGGCAGTTTGGCCTAATCAGGGCGATTTATTATACTTAACCACTACCTGGAAAATGTATGTGGAGCTCCAGCAGGTGTTACGGGAGTTGGGCATGAAAAATATCATCTATAATATGGACCTCCAGGGTCCTGATGAGGAGTTGTTCACTGTATTAATTAGAAATCTAGTGCTCCATACAGCACCCCCATCTCTCTTTGGGTCCCTAGTGACTATTCTTGCCCCCCACATAGGGCAACCCATAAGTGAGGCTACCAGTACTTTAGCAGATCTGGGGGAGGTTGAGAAAATAAGAGCATGGAAAGAAGTATGGGCCACGACTGAAAGGAGAAGTGCAAAGGGCCCCGTAGTGTCTTGAGGACCCATACGTAGGTTGATTTGATGAAGGCTGGGGTAGTGAAAGAAAAACTTAATGGGCAGCACAATAGGATCTTGTTAGAACCGTGGCACCAATTAAAGCCAGAGCAGCAGTTCTAGCCACTGAGGTCCAGGATATGGAAGCCAGAGGCAAAGCCCCATGTCCGACCTGTGTCCCTGCAAAACTTCCTGGGGGACAGTATGCAGGCTGTGCCTGGGCCCTCACCCCCACAGGAAGATCATTGGGCATTGCAGTTTGACTGAGGGGGGCATCAAGGCCCCCACCAGGAGGACATGGTGGGGACTGGAGGCCACATGTGGGATTAGCAATTCACTAGTCCCTCCCCCATGAATGTACAATGTGTCCTGGTGCTAGTGGACACAGGAGCTGAATGTTCTCTGATTTATGGCAACCCTGAGCATTTTCCTGGGACCACTGTTGTGATAGATGGCTATGAGGGTAAGGTAATTAGAGTGAAAAAAGCCCAAATCCCATTGGGGATAGGGTGTTTACCCTCAAAGGAGTATACTGTGTACATTTTCCCCATCCCTGAATATATTTTGGGTGTAGATATCCTGCAGGGCCTGTGGTTGCAGACCACTACAGGTGAGTTCAGACTGAGGGTATGTGTGGTAAAGGCAGTTCTGAGGGGACATGCCAAGCACTCACCTGTAGCTCTGTTTGTACCTCAGCGGATGACAAATATTAAGCAGTATAAATTGCCTGGGGGACACAAGGAAACTGGAGAAATTCTATAGGAGTTGGAGAAGGTGGGCATCATAAAGCCCACTAATAGTTCTTTTAATTCCCCAGTGTGGCCAGTGTAAAAGCTGGATGGCTCCTGGTGTATGACTGTAGATTACAGGGAATTGAATAAAGTCACACCGTTTTGCATGCTGCTGTCCCTCTATAGCAGCCCTTATGGGCACATTCAGTCATGAACTAGGGACATATCATTATGTGTAGACCTTGCTAATGCTTTCTTTTTTGACATAGCACAGGAAAGTCAGGAACATTGGGAAGGTTGGAAGGGAACATTCACTGTCCTTCCACAGGGATTCTTCCACAGTCCCACCATTTGCATGGATTTGTAGCCCAGGACTTGGCCACATGGAAGAAACCACAAATAGTGAGGCTGTTTTACCACATTGGTATTAACGCTCACATCTGATTCTCTTGCAGATTTAGAAGGGGCAGTTCCTAGACTGCTGCAACATCTGCAAGAGAAACGATGAGTTGTGAACAGCACCAAGGTTCAGGGACCTGGTTTGTCTGTAAAATTCTTGGGGGTTGTCTGGTCAGGTAAAACTAAAGTTTTCCCAGAAGCAATCTTAGACAAGATCCAGGCTTTCCCCACCCCTACCACTGTGGCAGTATTACAAGAGTTTTTGGGTCTTTTGGGCTACTGGAGAGTGTTTATCCCACCCTTGGCACAAATTCTGAAGCTCTTATACTGGTTGGTATGAAAGGGCATCAGATGGGACTGGGATCAAACATATGCAGTTGCTTTTATTGCTGTTAAAGTGGGCAGTCAAGGTCATACAGGCCTTGAGTGTAATGGACTCATCAAGGCCCTGTGAGCTAGATGTTCATGTAACTGAAGATAGTTATGGAGGGGGCCTTTGGCAGTGGCTTGAATGGATACACCAACCTACTGAATTCTAGTCACAACTATGGAAAGGAGCAGAGGTCTGGTGCACCTTGATAGACACATAACTGGCTGCTGGGTACCACACCTTGCTGGCTAAGGAGCCCATCACCAGAACAGCTCTGACCAAGGTAATAATCACTTATTCCATTGCATGGGGATTGTGAGACTGGACCCAAAGGCCATTGAGTTGCATGGCACAGATGCCTACACTGGCCACATGTGGCACATACTTAGAGCAGCATAGTACCCTCTCCAATAGCCCCTTAGATGGAGAACTTCAACACTTTTCAGGGCCAGTGACGTATACCAGTGGAAAGCAGGAAGAACTTGCTTTTGAGCTATTGGTAGCAGAGAGTCCTTATCAGGAGGGAAAAGCCTCTATAACTGATGATACTTGGTACACAGACGGCTCCAGTCGTGAGCAGCCCCTGAAGTGGAGGGCTGTGATTTTCCATCCTGAGACTGAGCAATGCGGATGGAGGATGGAGAGTGGAAAAGCAGCCAGTGGGCTGAGTTGTGGGCAGTATGGCTTGTGGTCACTTAGCAGCCCTCCCTATAGTTGTCTGCACTGACAGCTGTGCCATCTATTGGGGCTTGACCCTGTGGCTACTGACATGGTACCATGCCAACTGGGTGGTTGGTCACTGTTCCCTTTGGGAGCAAGAGCTGTGGCAAGACTACAGGCCTCTGGTCAGACTAAGAGTTACCATGTATCATGTGACTGGCCATTTGCCTTTGGCATCCCCGGGTAATGATGAAGCAGGCACATTGGCCCAGGTGCGCTGGCTAGAAGGAAAGCCTGCCTCTGATGTGGCCCAATGGTTATATCAGCATTTGTTTCATGCAGGGCAAAAGACAATGGGGGCTGTAGGCCATTGGTGGGGCTTGCCGATGACCTTTGAAAAAATCAGCAAAGCCCAGCAGGAGTGCCTTATGTGTTCTAAGAGGGGCTTACACTGAGTCCCTCAGCAACATGGGACAATAGTAAAGGGGCTGATACCCCTTGTCAGGTGGCAGATAGACTATGTTGGGCCTCTGCCCATATCAGAAGTATATTGGCATGCCATGACTTGTGTGGACACAGCAACTGGACTGTTGGTTGCTTTCCTGAATGTTGTGCAGATCAGCAAACCACCAAAAGGGTCCTAGAGAGTCTCTTTGCAGCCTATAGCCGGCCACAGATGATTGAGAGAGATCAAGGCACCCATTTTACTGGACATGCATTACAAGAATGGGTATAGCAATTAGGAATAAAGTGGAAGTTTCATGTTTCATATAACCCTACCAGGGCAGGCATGATTGAGAGGTACAGTGGTTTGTTGAAATCTGGCCTGAAGTCGGACACCAGTAGTCTCTGGGGCTAGTCAGTTTGTTTATGGACAATTCTAGGGCATTTGAATGAGAAGCCCTGAAAAGGATCCTTGATCCCTGTGGATATGCTCACACACCTTGCTTCCTCTCCTATACAACTGTATGTGCAAACCAAAGAAGAGTTATTAAAGCCAGGATATGGCCAGCAGAGCAACATCCTGCTGCGAGCCCCTACTGCACTGAGCCCTGGAGACACTGTTGAATGGATCTGGCCCTGGACATTTTGACACATGCACTAGCAGTGGCTGACCCTTCTGGCACCTTGGGGGAAAGGCCTGGAAGTTGGCCTCCTGTTTATTCCTGGAGTAACAGTGGAGTGGGCCCCAAAGATCACACGAGATCCCATTCCTGGCACTGTCCTATCACAGGATTACTCTCTTGCATGCATCCTACCTGATGGACAAGATTTGCCTATGCTGGTGTCATTAAAACATGTATCTTATGCCCTTAAAGTTATTTTCTTCTATAGTCCCTGTGGCCTGGACTTGCCCCCTCACTGCCACCGCCGCATGATGATTCCTCTGAACTCCTGCCTGTTCAGCTACTTACCACCTGTGGAATGGGCAAGCTATGGACTTAACCTGCTTAGGACTTTGAACCTAGCTGAATCCTCCCACTTGAGGATTATCATGATTTTATTGCTGTTGTTATTCTATGTTATTAATCTGATTACAGTGCTCTGGTTTTCTCACACAGGGGCCTTGTGGAAGATGGGGAGTCAGGAGATTGTGAGACTAGATTTCTGGAGGGGTGGGCTGTGGGTAAAATTCCAGTATTTCCAGAATCTCTTGCCTGGCCTTAGTGCATCTCCATATCATAGGTGTTTCCAAGGGGTGGAGAGAAGTAGTCCATTTCCATATCAATACGTGATTACAAGGGGGAGCGAGGGCATATCTGGACGGGAGAGGTTGGGTGGGGTCCTTTTTTGCAGCTGGGTCATGAAAGACATAGGCGAGCATAAGTGGATGACTGCTTGTAAGCAATAAATGAGTTTCTCCTACTTTATTTCTCCTTTTTTTTTTTTTTTTTTAATAATTATTTTTTATTGAAGGGTAGTTGACACACAGTATTACATTACATGAGTTTCAAGTGTACAGCACAGTGGTAGAACATTTATATACATAATTCTAGGTTCCAGCTATCACCCTACCAGGCTGTTACAATATCTTGACTATATTCCTTATGCTATACATTACATCCCGGTTACTAATTTATTTTACCATTGGAAGTCTGTCCTTCTTTTTTTTTTTTTTTTTTTTTGTGAGGGCATCTCTCATATTTATTGATCAAATGGTTGTTAACGACAATAAAATTCTGTATAGGGGAGTCAATGCTCAATGCACAATCATTATTCCACCCCAAGCCTAATTTTTGTCAGTCTCCAATCTTCTGAGGCATAACAAACAAGTTTTTACATGTAGAACAAATTCTTACATAATGAATAAGTTACATGGTGAACAGTACAAGGGCAGTCATCACAGAAACTTTCGGTTTTGCTCATGCATTATGAACTCTAAACAGTCAGTTCAAATATGAATACTCATTTGGTTTTTATACTTGATTTATATGTGGATACCACATTTCTCTCTTTATTATTATTATTTTTAATAAAATGCTGAAGTGGTAGGTAGATACAAGATAAAGGTAGAAAACATAGTTTAGTGTTGTAAGAGAGCACATGTAGATGATCAGGTGTGTGCCTGTAGACTATGTGTTAATCCAAGTTAGACCAGGGCAATAAAACATCCACGTATGCAGAAGATTTCTCTCAGAACGGGGGGGTGAGGTTCTAAGCCTCACCTCTGTTGATCCCCAATTTCTCACCTGATGGCCCCCCTGCGACTGTACCTGTCTTAGGTTGTTCCTCCCTTGAGGAATCTTACCCGTCTCTGGCTAACCAGTCATCTTCCGGGGCCATACAGGGAAATGTGAAGTTGGTAAGTGAGAGAGAAGCCTTATTGTTTGAAAAAGTTAGCTTTTTACTTCTTTGCATATTTATGCCCTGTGGCTTCTATGCCCAGCATTTGTCTTGAGGTATCTTTACCACTTGGAAGAATTATGATACTTGGTAAATTTGATATGAGGCACGAATTCTATTTAAGGGTTGTAATTAGGAAGGAAGAAGAAAAGCTATAGAAGTAGCAGGCGGAAGAAAACATGGGAAGATTGATTATTTCTTTGATATATCTTCTTGTAGAGTAACTTCAGCATGTACAGGTTTTAAGCTACTACTTAAATTGCACACACACATTAACATAATAGGAGTATAGTTACATAACCAAAGCATATCTGTAATTACCAGCCATCTGCAGTGAAACCAAGAAAACCAGTTAGGCACCTTAGGCATCTGTGAAAACTTATCTATGATATGGTGGATATTGTCCAACTGAACTTGAACAGTCTGAGAGAAATCAGACAAATTAAAACAACCCATTCCTGGGGACTGTTCACATGCCATATGTTCTTTTAACAGTAAATAGTTTGTAGTTGTAAGACGTTGGAGCGCTACAATTTGCACTTCTCCAAATTCTTGGTTGAGTTCCAACAGTATAGATCCAGTCCAATTTTGTTGTTTTACTGTATGCACAGGCCAGCTTAGATATCTCCTTCCTCATTCCCATGGCAAGTCCAGGAACTGGTGGGATGAGTGCATCTACAGCTGTAGCAGTGCGTGGATCTTTGTTGGGGTTTTTTGATGATCATCTTCTGGCATGAGTCTTCCAGAGAGTGCAGATGTTGGAAGTTCTTTTTCATATCGTATCTTAGTTCATTTTCGGGGTAGCCCAATTAGGCTTTGATCCTCTGTATAAACACAAACAGACCCTTTGCCTACACTTTTATATGCCCTTTATACCCTTGTGTAGAACTCGTTGGAGGTTACCACACAGAAACTGCCCTTTTTTTTTTTTTCTATCACTAATCTACACTTACATGACGAATATTATGTTTACTAGGCTCTCCCCTATAAACCCCTTTACAGTCACTGTCCATCAGCATAGCAAAATGTTGTAGAATCACTACTTGCCTTCTCTGTGTTGTACAGCCCTCCCTTTTCTCCTACCCCCCCATGCATGTTAATCTTAATACCCCCCTACTTCTCCCCCCCTTATCCCTCCCTACCCACCCATCCTCCCCAGTCCCTTTCCCTTTGGTACCTGTTAGTCCATTCTTGAGTTCTGTGATTCTGCTGCTGTTTTGTTCCTTCAGTTTTTCCTTTGTTCTTATATTCCACAGATAAGTGAAATCATTTGGTATTTCTCTTTCTCCGCTTGGCTTGTTTCACTGAGCATAATACCCTCCAGCTCCATCCATGTTGCTGCAAATGATTGGATTTGCCCTTTTCTTATGGCTGAGTAGTATTCCATTGTGTATATGTACCACATCTTCTTTATCCATTCATCTATTGATGGACATTTAGGTTGCTTCCAATTCTTGGCTATTGTAAATAGTGCTGCAATAAACATAGGGGTGCATCTGTCTTTCTCAAACTTGATTGCTGCGTTCTTAGGGTAAATTCCTAGGAGTGGAATTCCTGGGTCAAATGGTAAGTCTGTTTTGAGCATTTTGATGTACCTCCATACTGCTTTCCACAATGGTTGAACTAACTTACATTCCCACCAGCAGTGTAGGAGGGTTCCCCTTTCTCCACAGCCTCGCCAACATTTGTTGTTGTTTGTCTTTTGGATGGCAGCCATCCTTACTGGTGTGAGGTGATACCTCATTGTAGTTTTAATTTGCATTTCTCTGATAATTAGTGATGTGGAGCATCTTTTCATATGTCTGTTGGCCATCTGTATTTCTTTTTTGGAGAACTGTCTGTTCAGTTCCTCTGCCCATTTTTTAATTGGGTTATTTGTTTTTTGTTTGTTGAGGCGTGAGAGCTCCTTATATATTCTGGACGTCAAGCCTTTATCGGATGTGTCATTTTCAAATATATTCTCCCATACTGTAGGGATCCTTCTTGTTCTATTGATGGTGTCTTTTGCTGTACAGAAGCTTTTCAACTTAATATAGTCCCACTTACTCATTTTTGCTGTTGTTTTCCTTGCCCGGGGAGATATGTTCAAGAAGAGGTCACTCATGTTTATGTCTAAGAGGTTTGTGCCTATGTTTTCTTCCAAGAGTTTAATGGTTTCATGGCTTACATTCAGGTCTTTGATCCATTTTGAGTTTACTTTTGTATATGGGGTTAGACAATGGTCCAGTTTCATTCTCCTACATGTAGCTGTCCAGTTTTGCCAGCACCACCTGTTGAAGAGACTGTCATTTCGCCATTGTATGTCCATGGCTCCTTTATCAAATATTAATTGACCATATATGTCTGGGTTAATGTCTGGATTCTCTAGTCTGTTCCATTGGTCTGTGGCTCTGCTCTTGTGCCAGTACCAAATTGTCTTGATTACTATGGCTTTATAGTAGAGCTTGAAGTTGGGGAGTGAGATCCCCCCTACTTTATTCTTCTTTCTCAGGATTGCTTTGGCTATTCGGGGTCTTTGGTGTTTCCATATAAATTTTTGAATTATTTGTTCCAGTTCATTGAAGAATGTTGCTGGTAGTTTCATAGGGATTGCATCAAATCTGTATATTGCTTTGGGCAGGATGGCCATTTTGACGATATTAATTCTTCCTAGCCACGAGCATGGGATGAGTTTCCATCTGTTAGTGTCCCCTTTAATTTCTCTTAAGAGTGACTTGTAGTTTTCAGAGTATAAGTCTTTCACTTCTTTGGTTAGGTTTATTCCTAGGTATTTTATTTTTTTGGATGCAATTGTGAATGGAGTTGTTTTCCTGATTTCTCTTTCTGTTGGTTCATTGTTAGTATATAGGAAAGCCACAGATTTCTGTGTGTTGATTTTGTATCCTGCAACTTTGCTGTATTCCGATATCAGTTCTAGTAGTTTTGGGGTGGAGTCTTTAGGGTTTTTTATGTACAGTATCATGTCATCTGCAAATAGTGACAGTTTAACTTCTTCTTTATCAATCTGGATTCCTTGTATTTCTTTATATTGTCTGATTGCCATGGCTAGGACCTCCAGTACTATGTTAAATAACAGTGGGGAGAGTGGGCATCCCTGTCTAGTCCCCAATATCAGAGGAAATGCTTTCAGCTTCTCGCTGTTCAATATAATGTTGGCTGTGGGTTTATCATAGATGGCCTTTATTATGTTGAGGTACTTGCCCTCTATTCCCATTTTGCTGAGAGTTTTTAACATGAATGGATGTTGAACTTTGTCAAATGCTTTTTCAGCATCTATGGAGATGATCATGTGGTTTTTGTCTTTCTTTTTGTTGATGTGGTGGATGATGTTGATGGACTTTCGAATGTTGTACCATCCTTGCATCCCTGGGATGAATCCCACTTGGTCATAGTGTATGATCCTTTTGATGTATTTTTGAATTCGGTTTGCTGATATTTTGTTGAGTATTTTTGCATCTACGTTCATCAGGGATATTGGTCTGTAGTTTTCTTTTTTGGTGGGGTCTTTGCCTGGTTTTGGTATTAGGGTGATGTTAGCTTCATAGAATGAGTTTGGGAGTATCCCCTCCTCCTCTATTTTTTGGAAAACTTTAAAGAGAATGGGTATTATGTCTTCCCTGTATGTCTGATAAAATTCCGAGGATAATCCATCTGGCCCGGGGGTTTTGTTCTTTGGTAGTTTTTTGATTACCTCTTCAATTTCGTTGCTGGTAATTGGTCTGTTTAGATTTTCTGTTTCTTCCTGGGTCAATCTTGGAAGGTTATATTTTTCTAGGAAGTTGTCCATTTCTCCTAGGTTTCCCAGCTTGTTAGCATATAGGTTTTCATAGTATTCTCCAATAATTCTTTGCATTTCCGTGGGGTCCGTCGTGATTTTTCCTTTCTCGTTTCTGATACTGTTGATTTGTGTTGACTCTCTTTTCTTCTTAATAAGTCTGGCTAGAGGCTTATCTATTTTGTTTATCTTCTCGAAGAACCAGCTCTTGGTTTCATTGATTTTTGCTATTGTTTTATTCTTCTCAATTTTATTTACTTCTTCTCTGATCTTTATTATGTCCCTCCTTCTGCTGACCTTAGGCCTCATCTGTTCTTCTTTTTCCAATTTCGATAATTGTGACATTAGACCATTCATTTGGGATTGCTCTTCCTTTTTTAAATATGCTTGGATTGCTATATACTTTCCTCTTAAGACTGCTTTTGCTGTGTCCCACAGAAGTTGGGGCTTAGTGTTGTTGTTGTCATTTGTTTCCATATATTGCTGGATCTCCATTTTGATTTGGTCATTGATCCATTGATTATTTAGGAGCGTGTTGTTAAGCCTCCATGTGTTTGTGAGCCTCTTTGCTTTCTTTGTACAGTTTATTTCTAGTTTTATGCCTTTGTGGTCTGAAAAGTTGGTTGGTAGGATTTCAATCTTTTGGAATTTTCTGAGGCTCTTTTTGTGGCCTAGTATGTGGTCTATTCTGGAGAATGTTCCATGTGCACTTGAGAAGAATGTATATCCCGCTGCTTTTGGATGTAGAGTTCTATAGATGTCTATTAGGTCCATCTGCTCCACTGTGTTGTTCAGTGCTTCCGTGTCCTTACTTATTTTCTGCCCAGTGGATCTATCCTTTGGGGTGAGTGGTGTGTTGAAGTCTCCTAGAATGAATGCATTGCAGTCTATATCCCCCTTTAGTTCTGTTAGTATTTGTTTCACATATGCTGGTGCTCCTGTGTTGGGTGCATATATATTTAGAATGGTTATATCCTCTTGTTTGACTGAGCCCTTTATCACTATGTAGTGTCCTTCTTTATCTCTTGTTACTTTCTTTGTTTTGAAGTCTATTTTGTCTGATATTAGTACTGCAACCCCTGCTTTCTTCTCACTGTTGTTTGCTTGAAATATGTTTTTCCATCCCTTGACTTTTAGTCTGTACATGTCTTTGGGTTTGAGGTGAGTTTCTTGTAAGCAGCATATAGATGGGTCTTGCTTTTTTATCCATTCTGTTACTCTGTGTCTTTTGATTGGTGCATTCAACCCATTAACATTTAGGGTGACTATTGAAAGATATGTACTTATTGCCATTGCAGGCTTTAAATTCGTGTTTACCAAAGGTTCAAGGTTAGCCTCTTTAGTATCTTACTGCCTAACTTAGCTCGCTTATTGAGCTGTTATATACACTGTCTGGAGATTCTTTTCTTCTCTCCCTTCTTGTTCCTCCTCCTCGATTCTTCATATGTTGGGTGTTTTGTGCTGTGCTCCTTCTAGGAGTGCTCCCATCTAGAGCAGTCCATGTAAGATGTTCTGTAGAGGTGGTTTGTGGAAAGCAAATTCCCTCAGCTTTTGTTTGTCTGGGAATTGTTTAATCCCACCGTCATATTTGAATGATAGTCGTGCTGGATACAGTATCCTTGGTTCAAGGCCCTTCTGTTTCATTGTATTAAATATATCATGCCATTCTCTTCTGGCCTGTAGGGTTTCTGTTGAGAAATCTGACGTTAGCCTGATGGGTTTCCCTTTATAGGTGACCTTTTTCTCTCTAGCTGCCTTTAACACTCTTTCCTTGTCCTTGATCTTTGCCATTTTAATTATTATGTGTCTTGGTGTTGCCCTTCTTGGATCCTTTCTGTTGGGGGTTCTGTGTATTTCCGTGGTCTGTTTGATTACTTCCTCCCCCAGTGTGGGGAAGTTTTCAGCAATTATTTCTTCTAAGATACTTTCCATCTCTTTGCCTCTCTCTTCTTCTTCTGGGACCCCTATAATACGGATATTGTTCCTTTTGGATTGGTCACACAGTTCTCTTAATATTGTTTCATTCCTGGAGATCCTTTTGTCTCTCTCTATGTCAGCTTCTATGCGTTCCTGTTCTCTGATTTCAATTCCATCAATGGCCTCTTGCATTCTATCCATTCTGCTTATAAACCCTTCCAGAGTTTGTTTCATTTCTGCGATCTCCTTTCTGGCATCTGTGATCTCTTTCCGGACTTCATCCCATTTTTCTTGCGTATTTCTCTGCATCTCTGTCAGCATGTTTATGATTCTTATTTTGAATTCTTTGTCAGGAAGACTGGTTAGGTCTGTCTCCTTCCCTGGTGTTGTCTCTGTGATCTTTGTCTGCCTGTAGCTTTGCCTTTTCATGGTGATAGGAATAGTCTGCAGAACTGGGACGAGTGACGGCTGGAAGGACTTCCTTTCTTGTTGGTTTGTGGCCCTCCTCTCCTGGGAGAACAGCGGCCTCTACTGGCTTGTGCTGCGCAGCTGCGCGCAGACAGGGTTTCTGCTTCCTGCCCGGCTGCTATGGAGTTAATCTCCGCTGTTGCTGTGGGCGTGGCCTGGCTCGGGCAGCTACTCCAAAATGGTGGAGTCGCGTTGGAGCAGGAGCTGCTGGGAGGCTATTTATCTCCGTAAGGGGCCTCCCTGCTCCCTGCAGCCCAGGGGTTAGGGTGCCCAGAGATCCCGGATTCCCTACCTCTGGGTTAAGTGACCCGCCCTGCCCCTTTAAGACTTCCAAAAAGCACCCGCCAAAACAAAACAACGACCACAAAAAAAAACAAGAAAAAAAATTTTTTTAATTAAAAAAAAAAAAAATTTTTAATTAAAAAAAAAAGGTGGTCTTTCGTTTTTCTTTATTCTCCGGTGCCAGCCTCAGGCCTCTGCTCACCGGTCTTTCTGCCCTGTTTCCCTAGTATTGGGGTCCCTGTCCCTTTAAGACTTCCAAAAAGCGCTCGCCAAAACAAAGCAGCAAAAAAGCAAAAAAAAAAAAAAATGGTCGCGCGCTTTTCTTATGTCCTCTGTCTCCCAGCCTCCAGTGCCTGCTCACTGTTCTTGCTGCCCTGTTTTCCCAGTATCGAGGGCCCTGCACTCTGGCCCGGATGGCTGGGGCTGGGTGTTCGGCAGTCCTGGGCTCCGTCTCCCTCCCGCTCTGCCTGCTCTTCTCCCGCCGGGAGCTTGGGGGAGGGGCGCTCGGCTCCCGCGGGGCCGGGGCTTGTATCTTACCCCCTTCGCGAGGCGCTGGGTTCTCTCAGGTGCGGATGTGGTCTGGATATTGTCCTGTGTCCTCTGGTCTTTATTCTAGGAAGGGTTGTCTTTGTTATATTTTCATAGATACATGTGGTTTTGGGAGGAGATTTCCGCTGCTCTACTCACGCCGCCATCTTCCGCCCCTCTCGGAAGTCTATTTCTCCTTTTGACTGATTTCAGTTTCATAGTAATTTGCCCTGGGCTGGAAACTTATTTCTCCCTGGAGTTAACAGCAAATTATGCTGCTTAAGTGGTCCTTAAAATGTGTGTGTGTGTGTGTGTGATATTCCTTCCTGCCAAAAAGGTGGGAAATGTAGATATACTGGCAGTAACTTATACAATGGAGTCTGCATCAAAATCTTGGACTCTGAATTATGAAAACAAGTACACACACACAAATACATGATTTGTAAAGAAATGCACTTACGCGGGTCCCCTCAAAGGGAACCATCTTTTTGTTAAGATGTTTTAAATATGGCCCTTTTTCTTCAAAGGAAATGAATATGGATGATACTCAAAGTTGGTTGACTAATGCCGCTCAGTTCTACCTAGGGAGCTTACTGAATCAGAATTTACTCCTTTACTTAGTCAGAAATTCTGTAATTATCTATTGTTTTTCATTAATTAGTGGTTTTTCTTCTTAAAAGAATGAACTGTGTGGGAATGACCTACCTTCTCTTTCTTCTTTCCAACCTTGTCATGTAAATGAGCCAAAGATGGCCTTGGTATGTTGGCCTCTAGGTGGTTTATTTCTTCACAACAGGTTGAAAACCATTAATTCAGAAGCTTGCTGGCACCAGACTCAAATATTTATACATCTAGTTGTTTTAAACATAACCCCAGTAATCAGATTTTTAGCCATTTAGAGCCTGCCTGCTATGCATATGCCAAGAAATTATGCCTGACATCTATTAGCCATAGACAAGTAAACCCAGAGCTATGAAGCCCCAAGCTGCTGCTGCTCTTTGGAGCTCAGTGATCCAGAGACCCTTTGCCAGGGACATCACCTAGCCATGTAAGTCCCCTCTCTGACCCTCTTCTCCTCTGGAGAGTTGAGTTGCTTGCCTTCCTCTTCTGGGCTATTGTCTCCTGCACAGTACAGTCTCCTGCTGTGAGGGACTTCTCTGTGGGCAGTCCTGTCCGAGCACTGTGTGCCTAAGTTTCTGTGTGCTATTGTCACCTTGTGGTCGTATCTTTTCCTTGATCAGCTCTGAAATCCCTTGAACTCCTTACACTCCTCCATCCAAAAACTATTCTCTAGTTTTCCTTGGGAAAGTCAAGTCTTTAACCAGCACAGTGCATATAACATCACACAGGTCAGAAAGTGGGCATCACGGTGACTCCCGAATATCTGTGAAGATGGCCTTAGTGATGGCAGGAATGCTAAGGACAGTATCTTAGATGTCATAGATTACGCAGAAGCCTGAAGGTAGATTTCAGTTGGAGGAAGGAGCTTTAAGAAGGCTTAGCTCAGTTCAAAATCAAAACCCAGAGGATTACCTGGAAATTATGGCTGTTTAAACTTTGGGTATAAAGGCAGCAGTGGTAATATTTCTGGTCCTCACATTCTGAAAAGTCAGAGCAGTTTCTGCTATAGAAGAGTAATTACCTTTGTTAGGAATTATTTGTTTGAAAAGAGCAGAAATCTACTCAAATCATCGCACGTCAACAGTTAGAATTTGTTATCTTGTACCCCAAGGATGGGAGGTACAACCAGGCCCCATGAGGTGCTGCAGTTAGGAACTGGAGAGTCAGAAACAGGGTGTTAGGGGCTGAATTGTGTCCTCCCCCAAATTCATATGTCAAAGTCTACCCGCCAGAATGCAGCTCTGTTTGGAGATGGGGACTTTACAGAGGTGATTAAGGTAGAATGAGGTCCTATGAATGGGCCCTAATCCAATATGACGACGTTCTTATAAGAAGGGATTAGGACACAGACACACATGGAGGGAAGATCGTGTGAGGACGCAGGGAGGTGGTGGTGGTCTACGGCCAAGGAGTGAGGCCTCAGAAGGAACCAACCCTGCCAACACCTTGACCTCAGACTTCCAGTCTCCAGGACTGTGAGAAAATACATTTTGGTTGTTTAAGCCCCCAGTCTCTGCCTAGCAAACTCACACTCAAAGGTTGTAAGCTTGTGAGTCCCCTGCTGTGGAGCCCATAGCCATTCTTTTCCTCTCTTCTCAGCTCTGAGACCTTATTCATCTGCATTTCCGGTGCACATATGACAAAGATGGTCTTGGTAGCCTTAATTCCAGGTCATCGCTGCCACACCCAGACCCTCAGACCCACTGTCTGGAGTCTCTGAGAGAGCAAACCTGACGAACCTAGTTGGGCCAAATGTCCATGCTGGTATAGCAAGAGCAATAGCTGTTGGAAGAGGACAGTCCCATGGGCCAGCATGGAAACCTGGCCCTCCCAATCCTTTAGAGATCTCTGTCATGAGTGATGCTTAGGTACAAGAGTTGAGCAAGGCAGGCACTCCAGGGGGTCAGCTATTCTGACTCTAAGCAAACCTAAGCATAACTATTGGCCAAAACAGTATTGCCCATTGGGGCTTGAGCAAACTCCTGTATCCCCTTCCTCTTAGCTGGCAAATGGGCAATGAAATGTAATGGAAGGAGCATTAATGGTTCCAGCAGCTTATTCCAAAAAGCCTGGAGACTTGTTAGACATTTAAGAAGTCAGAGGTGACTTTAACCATTGCCAGAGGAAGAGCAGGACCGAGCTTCATACACACACATGTACACACAGACCCTACACCTGTAATTTTGTGATTTTTCTTCCCTTTCTAGTACCATTATTTTATTTTAAACACAGAAAAAAATGTATATACATGGGGGTGCAAAATGGAAAGGAAACATCCTGGTGCTTTTTTCTGTGTTCCCATAAGAGAGTACACAGAACCCACACCTAAATAAGGATAATCCTATGTCCATGGACAGTTTTACGTAAGTATACATGCTCTTTTTCAAAACAAAGAAAATTAGAAACTATAAAGATATTAATATTTCAGACGACATAAATTTAACAGTGACAAGCTTTAACAAAAGAGGAAAATGTATTTGTAGGATATGGGCATGTCACATGAAGCCACAGAGAGAAACACAGGTGGGCCACAGGGGAAAACGGAACCAGAGGCTCAAACTCCACCAGGATTTTCTCTCCCTTTCATGAGTGCCTCTATCGCGTTCGCTCCTTGTGGCGGTGACGACAGCGATACGTACACAGACCTGGTTCACTTCAGTTCTTTATTGTTGCTCGGAAGGTCGGGAGAAGGTGTGTGAGAAGAAGCAGCAGCCAGAGGGAGCGAGTGAGAGGAAGAACAAATGAGAGGAGAGAGAAAGAGCTTCTCTTTCCTGCTTATGCCTTATGTAAAGGAAGCTGGCCTATGGTGATCAAGATCATGCGTGACCTTTAAGCTGATTGGTAGCATGCCTTCTGCATGAGTTGAGCACGAGCGCGGAAGCATGGGGCAAGCCTATAGGAGCAACTTCCTTATGCTAATGCCACCAAACCAGGAAGGGTGGCGCCCAGGAAGCGGGCGCCATCTTAGGGCGTTGGTCAGCTACAGTGGAAGGGCGGTGTTCAGCCATAGTGGGACTCAGCCTCGGCCGTAGGCCGGCCCCTACATGCCTCTCTGGGGTGTCAGTTTCATGCTTATCTTTATCTTTCTCTGCTTCCCAGTTTCAAGAAAAGGAAAAGGCTGTTATCTGCAGCTCCCAGAAAGAAAGAATATAAACATATGTCTTTGTTCTATTGCCAGATTCCCAGGGAAGGCCTCTGGTTGTCCTGGCTGGGGTCCATGCTCGTCTTTAGACCAGTGAGGCGTGGCAAAGGAAGTGATGCCACCTAAGAACATGGCAGCTTTGATGTGACTGGATGCATGAACAGTGGAGGCCGTTTCTAGAAAAGTGCAGCTAGCGGTCGAGATGGCTTGGGTGGTAAGCTGGTGAGACAAAATTGCAGCTGTCTGCTTCCACGAACAGGCAAAAAAAAGAGGGGAAAAGCCTATAATCACACCTTTAAAGATAATAGTTGGAACATTTGAATACCTTTTCTTTTTCACTGAAAAAGAGCACTTTCTATTCACACTTTAGAAATAGTGGTAGGATTATGTAGTTATTTTTAAATTTTCATTTATTTTCTAAATTCTCATATGAGGCCACTTTTATCATATAAGAATAACATTTAAAAAGCGGTGAGAGAGGTATTTCAGGAGAAATCAGGTTTTTCAAAGTTTTGTCTCTGTTTCTTGAACACAGACATGATTCTTGGGGTGCTGTGATTAAATAATTTAATCTGTCACTGTTCTTTGAAATTTGTTCAAAGGGACTATTTTTCTCTGCTGGATAAAAACTTGGGCAGCTGGATGACTTTTCAGATCTTACACTTGTAAGTAGTACAAATTGTCTTAATACAGAAATGACCGTTTTCAGTTCCCTGCAATTTTTAAAACTCAAACTTGATTTAATTGAGGTGTCTTTCCTTGGCCAGGTTGGAAGCATAAAGATGGGAAAGGGGTCCTTCTTTCTTTCTTCAGCCAGTGGTCTATTTCTTCCCAACCCCACCAGTCTGCTAACTGTGGTTTCTGACACCTGCAGGGTTGATGGTTACCTGGGGAAACCGGGAGGCAAGAGAAGGAATGAACGGTCAAGGCCCAATTGATACTTTCAGGAGTTGGCTTCTTGCTCTTATGAGGTTTGAGGCTGGCTCTTTCTCTCCTGAGCACTTGTGTGGCCACCAGCCGCCCATGTGGGTGGCACCTCCCACCGGCAGCGCCCTAGTTGAGGGTGATGATTTCCTTCTGACTCATCATGGTTTGCCCAGAGCCAGGGGAACCTAGCAATACCTCCTCATGCCCAGGTGGGCAAGCCCTGAGCAGCAGTGGGGCTGTTGGGGAGCAGGTCTAACCCACAGCAAGCATTCATGCCTCTTTACCACAGCATTCTGGGGGTGCAGGCCTCCCACACAGGCACCTCTTTCTCCTTTGGCCAGTAGCAGAGCCACTGCATCTTCACTCAAGCAGGAATCAGGCACCAGTTACTGGGGCCCCACTGCATGGACCACACAAACCAGATTCTCCATGTGATCTCCTGATACCTCTCTCAGAGGCTTAAGTGACGGGCAGGTGTCCCCCCAGTGCACAGCAACAGCTCACTCCGAAAGTCCTCTGCACAAATCCTTCCTGTCTGCATGCATTGTGACCTCCAGTGTAGGTGAGGATTAAAGTTTCTTACAGCCTTCAGCCTTGAAAGCTGTTTTTTGTTCTGAAAATTTAGCAGTGCATCTATATGTTGTTCTCAGTCCATCCATTCTTAAACTTTAGACATGTGAAGGGTCACGTACACTCTGCTTTAGAGTTAAAACTGGAAGTGATGATACCTTTCATTTTCATAGCACTTGGAAGTTTAAAAAGCAGTGCTTTGAAATTGCTTATTTCTCCACACAATGTTCAGAATTAGGAGACATAAAAGAGCTGTTAGAAAAAAGATGGAGCTATGAATAATGTAACCCTGTGTGTCCATCCCAGGTGAGTAAGCAAGTGAGAAAATAGATAAAGGATTTTTAATCTTTGGGAGATTTGTACCTCAATCGAGATTACAATTTATTGTTTGTTTCAAGCATTCTTCCGGATGTGTTTATTGATGGTTCATGCAGTTGAAAGTAAAGTCAGATTTTTCGTGCTCTTCCTTGAAGGTTAAACTCAATGATGCTGCGTTTTAATACTGAACTTGTTTGCTGGTGTTAATGGTGTGAAATGACTGCTCCCCAGGCCATGCTGTCTCTCAGGGAGAGTTTCACACTTGTGGTCTTAAGACCAAGTGAGGCTGCCCCACGCAGGGTGTTTGCAGGAAGGTCAGGTGCTCAAGCAGCCCCATCACCCAGACAATACATGTTTCTTTTACTGTCGCCTTAATTGCTTTAACAAAGTCTGAAGTTACTGCTCCCCACTGGGACTAGTCACTTTATTAGGAATAATGGCTTGTTAATGATGTGGCTTTCTGCCACACAAAACAAGCCACTTAGGAAAAATCTCTCTCCTGTTGTATTCTTCTTCTTCTTCTTCCTCCTTGCCCACTCCCTCTCTCTCTGTTTTGTTCTCTACATTAATCACTCCAAGTTTAGCCTGGCTAAAGATGTCTATCTTAGCATTTGCCTGGTGTCTGAGCCTCTACTTTTTCCCCACAGAGAAGAAAGGAGGCTAAAAGCATTGGCAGTCAGAAACTGAGCCCTGCCTCTTCTTCTAATTGTCCTTCCTCCTGGTGCTTGGGTAGGAGACACAGCAAGTCCCCTGTGTCCCACTGGGACACCCCAGCTACAGTTCCTCACCACAGGAAGGCACCCAGCCTTTTTGAGGAAGTGGGCTAACCTTAGCTCTTATCTCCTGATGACTTCTTCAGTTTCTTAGCTCTGACTATAATTTAAGAACTTTGATGAGAGAAAATGGGTTTCCCGATCAGTTACCTGGGACTTACCCAAACCCTCTTAGTCTGGGATTCATGCGTCAGGGGGCTGTGTGAAGGACGGATGTCGTGTCAGGACAGATGCAACTATTGCCCATCGTCTTCTACAATCTGTGCCCTGGAAGCCTGACTTAACAGCAGCACATTTCCTTTAAGGGTTGTTAGATATGGTAAAGTCCAAATTTGCCACACATCTTACTGTAACCTGGGTCTTTCCATCTAATGTTAATGTTGCTTCATCATTTAATTAGTTTATTAGTTTATGCAATGAACAAATATTATCGAGTTTACCTGACACTCCTGTGTTAGCTGATAAGGGAAGTTTAGGGAAGGATTCTTGCCTTTAAAGAACTCACAATCCAGTAGAAAATGTGTTTTTCTGCCTTCTAGCACACCAAGTATTCAGTGTATTGAATACTTCTGGAGCTGCTTTGAATCCCCCAACCCTGCATCATGTTTTAAAGACAGCTGCAGCTACCCACCCAGTGCAGGCTCTGAACAGCTTTGTGAAGGAGTGGCCTGACAGTGTCTTCCATGTTTAAAAAAACACCCTAACCCTTTATTATCATCTTAGTGGGTTTTCAGGAGGAAGTGAACGTCTATATATGTCTATAAATTAATTCCCTATCTCTGAATAAATGTTTAGGCAGATGTGTTTAAATTAAGTTATGGAAGAATCAAAACATGCTACCCCTGACTCTGGTTCTCATGGTCAACAGAATAATGAAGAACTACACAAGCATAAATTATTTTATCCATTTTTAATCAAGTTTTCTTTCAATTCTGCTCTCTTAGTTTCCATTTCAGCCCCCACATAGAGGAAAGCCTGGAAATGCACCTCAGTCTGTGTCAGAAGAGCCACACAAGAATCACCCTGATGTTCTGATTATGGCCCTTGGGGTGGACTGTGGTCTATCTTAGGAGGATCCTTTTTCTCGGCTAATTGAGAGAAAGGGAAGTTGCTCTTTTCATGGAAGTGTAGAGGTGGCACGTTTGTTCGAACTGCGACTTGGATGTTCATAATAAAGATGTAGTTTGTCCTGGTTGTGCTGAGCTGGCCTTTCTGCACTGGGGAGGGACCCAAAACCATGGTCAGTTCAGTCCAGGCAGCTTTGGGAGTGGTTGGGTGTTCTTTGTGAGCTGTCCGGTCTTGGTGGACTTCCCCAGCCTGGCTTCCCCCCGTCACGAGTGTGTGGGTGAGTGGAGGGGCTTACAGTGGCTTCCGCACAGGGGGCCCTTGGGTCTGCAGTGGTCTCTGAAGTGGAAATTCAGTGCCAAGATCTCAGGACCATTTATTCTCTTGCCCTAGGTGATGCTTCTGGGAACATCTGCAACCTCCATTTTTCAGGCCAGGCCCTACCTTGCTGCTCACTAGGAAATCTGGGTGCCTCTTCCAGCGGGCCCCTAACTCTGAATAATTTGTGCTGTGACTTACAGACAAGGCTAACTTGCATGGGGTGCAGGCAGCTTCCAGGCTCAGCCACATGGGTCCATGTAGTGCCCATGGGAAAGAGACCCCTCCCTCAAATGAAAAGTAAGTCAGCATTTTACATATTTCTCATAAATAAAAATACAATAAACAATCATTTCGAAGTCATGCAAATCCAATAAATGAACATAAAAATGCCATAAAATTTAAATGATCAACAACAATAATTAGGAACTCTAAGTCATTAGGTTATAATTAGGATGTTCATGGATATGAAAATCTCAGCAGCAATTCCAAAGCATAATTGTTCCAGGATCCTATTTTCTAGAAATGATCATTAGCTTTTCTAGTGACATTGTAGATCTCGGGTAATTATTGTTAAATTTAATTTTGAGAAGCTTATGTTCTCCACAGGCAACTGAAAATGGCTAAGTTAAATGTATCTTGGGAGCTTCAGAAATATGTCTGGTAAATTATTGCTGCAAATACATTGCAATTCTTCAACAAGGTCGTATGAGAAAATCTCCCAAATTCATTAGCTTCATATTGATATCCCGTTAATAATATTCCTTACTATGCTTACCAGCCTATTTCAACTGTGAATTTGATATAGTTATAGGAATTTAAGCTTACTATGTTCTTCAAATTATTAGTGTTTTCCAAACAATGAAAAGACTATGACATTTTTTTTTTCAATAGTATAAAACTTTCTATTAAAGATATTGTTGTATCTGATATGGAAAACAAAAATTAAATTTAGGGTCATAAAGGATCAGCTCTGTAGTCAAAATGGGTGTTCTTGATTTCTCTAGTATATTCTGCATTTGAGAAGTAAGTTGACTTTCAGGGTCAGAAGACTGAAGTTTGTTTTGCCTGGATAATGTTGGAAAAATAAATACCGCTGCATTTGTCTTAAAGAACTTCTTAACCCCTTTGATGCTTTCACGGGTTTTTGTTATGGCATCACTTTGCTTATGATATTAATTTTACTTTAAATTTTATTCCAAATTAGTACTGGGTAAATATAGTTGAAAGTAGCTATTTAAAATATTATAAATTTGGTTTGCATTCTAGGATGCATATCTTTCTTTGATATTTTCAACAAGTGAGTTAATCTGAGGCCTGATGGCATTCACCTGCCTTCACATTGAAGCTTTAACAATGATTCAAATTTGTACTTGGCAAATGTGTTCTTAATACATCCAAAGTGTGCTAGAGCAGTGAACTACTTGCATAGTTATCAGATATTAACAAAAATTCAGTCTTGTCAGAAGTTCTTGCTGCAACATTTGCTGACATATTTGAAAATGTACAAACAAGGAGCATATGATGCCCTAGAATTGTTTTTGTGGCCCTGCTGACGCAGCTTATTATATTGTTTAGGTATATTTATGGACTATTCAAGTATTTCTGTCTAAGTTTGATTTTGGTTTTAGTGTTTTTAGAGTATGCATAAATAAAATCCCACCAAATGTTCACATACAGAGTATTTGCATCTTGGAAATCCTGGAATCAATAATTACATGCTGTATATGGCTCCATATGGGCTTTTATCTAAAACAAATGTGTAATATTTTGCATTTCTAACTTTATTCAAAACAGTTTCATTCACCACCAGTTGCACTTCTATGGGGTTCTATGTTTTTTTTCTCAAAGTATGTAATTTCACATTGATCCTTGTATTCTGTGTAAATGTTCAGTTAAAATGTTATTGTTTTGCTATGATTTCTGCCTAATGGAAAAAATTCCCACCATCATATTCACAAAGGTTCTTTTTTTTATTTCAAGGTAGGAGAGCCAGGGATAAGCTTTTATTTAGAGATACAGTGAGAGAATAGAGCTCCT
Organism: Manis pentadactyla; assembly: GCF_030020395.1. Taxonomy (NCBI): domain Eukaryota; kingdom Metazoa; phylum Chordata; class Mammalia; order Pholidota; family Manidae; genus Manis; species Manis pentadactyla. The sequence goes on from NC_080024.1 coordinate 110,644,468, forward strand.
GGCTCACACCAGGAGGGGACAAGACAGTCCGTAGTGGTGCGTTGTCTAGGGGTTTACAGGCAGTTGAGGATTTTCGGGAATGTGAAAAAAGCTTAGGGGCGTGGACTTGTTAAGTGGTCTCTGAATATTAAAAATTAACTTAACACAAGAAATTTACTGCTCTGATTTCTCCCTAGGATACTGGCGCCTAGCTCTGGGAGCATATCAAACAAGGCCGCCTGCCCAGTCCCCAAGGTGGGCTGAGGTATTGTCTGTTTGCTAAAGAGTAAGTTTAAGAATCTTACTTCTTAACTTCCTGGGTATTAAAATGCAATCTTATCTTTAAGGTGGAATCCTTCCTGCCTTTTACTATGTTGTTTACATCTGGGTCTGCATGCTAAATTAGTTGCCCAGTGTGCAAATCATCAGATCTGAAGGAGGAAAGACAGCACATAGGCCTGGGCCTTTTAGCATGCTAAAGTGAATCTTACACATGATTACAAATGATTAGCGTAATAAAAACACGTGCTACTTCACAAAGGTTCTTAAGTCATTCTTTGAACATTAGACATTGCCCTACAGAAAAACTGCATCATGTATGTTACTCATTCAGTGTGTCCATAATTTTTAAATTTTTGATATATAGCTTTTATCCTGTTGCATAGTTACATATTTTCCAAATCAGTTTTTAACCTTTAAATATTTAATATTGATGAAGATGTGCATTTCACTTATTTCATGCTTAGCAAGCACAATTGCTGACAATCTTTGTATCCATTCTCATTCTTCAGTTGATTTTTTTTATGCCTAAACAGTTGCAATATAGACATTATACTGAGTTTTTGAGATAGAATGAAGTAATGAGGATCTGGGTGATTTATTTTCTCCATTTGGGAAGAACTCGTGTGTAATAAACTTCTAATCTTTATACCTGCACTACTTTTAAAAGGGTAAAATCTCTTACTTGAGGTGGGTGGTTTCCAACAAAAGGTTTCAATTAAGGGACCTCAATGTAATGGTCAAATCATATAGCTGTGTACTTGGATTGGCAGAAAATATATTTACTTTAATGCATTCTTTTATTTGAAAAATACCTCTCACAGTTTTTCTTGAAATGCCTCTGTAATAGTTGATATGGGATTAAAACATTTACTCATGGTCTATTTGCCATTGATACCAGTTAATAGTTTTCTCTGGAGTTGATTCATTTTGTTCTTACATTTTTTACTTACTTTATTTAAAGATTTACTTAATGATAAAAATAATTTTAATCATTTGTGTTTTTATTTTCTGATCCTGATGATTAAATTTTTTTCTTGCCATCTCAGAAGGAAACAATGAATTTAGCATTTTATCTTAGAATATTTATTTATTATTGAAATATCATTGATACACAACATAAAATTAGTTTCAGATGTACAACATAGTGATTACACCATTATATACATTACTAAATGCCCACTGCGATAAGTGTAGAATAACCTTATTTGTCAACATACAAAGAAATTATGATATTATTTGCTCTATTCCTTATGCTGTTTTTCCATTGCTGTGACTGATCTTTTTATAATTTGAAGTTTGTGCCTCTTTATCCCCTTTACCTATTTCACCCATCTCCCTATCACCCTCCCCTATGGCAACCACCAGGCCATTCTCTGTCTTTATGAGTCAGTTTTTGTTTTGTGTAATTGTTTGCTTTGTTTTTAGATTTCACATCTAAGTGAAATCATATGGTTTTTGTCTTTCTCTGTATGACTTATTTAACTTATCATAATACCCTCTACATCCATCCATGTTGCAAATGGCAAAACTTCATTTTTATGGTCAAGTAATATTCCATTGTGTATATGTACCATATCTTCGTTATCCATTCATCTATTGATGGACACTTAGGTTGCTTCCATATCTTGGCTACTGTAAATAATGCTGCAATAATAGGGGTGGCATGTATCTTTTTGAATTAGTGATTTGTTTTCTTTGGGGAAATTCCCAGAAGTGGAATTTCTGGGTTGTATGGTATTTCTTTTTTGAGCTTTCTGAGAAACTTCCATACTACTTTAAACCTTCATAGTGGCTGCACTAGTTTATAGTCCCACCAGCAGTGCACAAGGGTTCCCTTTTCTCCACACCCTCACCAACATTTGTAATTTCTTGTCTTATTGATATTGTACACTCTGACTGGTGTGAGGTGATATATCACTGTGATGTTGACTTGCATTTCCCTGATGGTTAGTGATATGGGGCATCTTTTCATGTGTCTGTTGGCTATCTGTATGTCTTCTTTAGAAAAATGTCTATTCAAGTCCTCTGTTCATTTATTAATTGGGTTATTTGTTTTTTGATATTGAGTTGTATGAGCTGTTTATATATTTTAGATATTAGGCTCTTATCAGATATATCATTTGCAAATATATTCTCCCTACATGTTGCATTTCCATTTTATTGATGGTTTCCTTTGTTGTAGAGAAGCTTTTTAGTTTGATGTAGTCCCACTTATTTACTGTTGCTTTTTTTCCCTTGCCTGGGGAGACTGCCAGAGAAAAATTACTAATGCTGATGTTCAAGAGTTAACTTTTAAAAATAACATAGATTTAATAAGCTTCTCAATTTTAATAGCAATTACTTTTTTACTGGCAAATTTTTCATAACAATGAATTAAACAATTATAATATGAATAATCCACAGATCACTTGTGGTTTATTAATGATACATAAAAGATTTTCTTTAGAGATTTATCTGATAGAGCCTGGACAGAAATACCACCTTCTTGAATAAGCCCACCCACCATCTCAGAGAGACCTAGGTTTCAGCTTACTTAAGCTACAAGCATGTTCCGGAGGACGTGTCAGTCAGCAAGCCACAAGCCCACCTTTTCCCTGACCCATCCCCTCAAAAGCCCGCCAAAAAACCTGGCCATAAAAATCCTCTTAGCCTATAAGAGACGCCTTCTTTGTTCTGCTTGTCAGAACAGAGAGGTCCTTCTCAGGTTTAGCAATAAACCTGCTTGGACTGTGGAGTTCACATCCCCTCTTTTCCTTTTAGTATCTTAATGAAAGCATTGTAGAGTTAAATTGGGAACTCAGTTATACTACTATGGTGTAGTAAACAATCAGAACGTGACTTAAATTCTAATATGAAATGCAAAATTTAGTCAATGCACTAATATGAACAGAGGATTAAAAATTTTGTTAAGATGCTTCAGATTAGTACTTCAGATTGGAAAAAAACTTGTTTAAAAAGCAGAGATTTCTTTAGATGGGTAGATCAACAAGCCTTTGGTTATTGACTGAATCCTATTCATAAGTTAATGAAAAATTATAGATCGTCTTTGCTCTTAAAATAAATCACTTTTATTTATCCATCAAAAATTATCAACATATACTGATTTTGTTAAAACCAGACTCATTACTGCCATCTCCTGGAAAATTGTCATAATATTTATACAAATTGCCCATCAGTGCACAAAAGCTGTATGAAAATATACAAACACAAGTGTACAAAAAATATAATACTAATACAAAAAATCCATAATAATGAATAAGCTTCTCATATGAACAGCTTACCACTAGGAGTGTGTCCTTGTGCAGTGCACAGCTTGAACAACTGTACATCCTCCTCTTAGATACCTTCTGGGTCCAGTCATATGGGTTCTTCCAGGTACTTTTCTTGTCAAAATAGTGACTCTGAGGAGGAAGTTGAGTTTTCCATTTGCCTAATAACAGCAGAGGGATGGTGAAGGAGAAGTCTGGGAAGCCATTTCCTTCCAGATTTGTAGATAGGACAGGGGAAGTTTGTAGATAAGAAATAGGCAGACACCTCTCTGTATCTGAGTTCTCCTACATATTCCTGCATGTTCTAAAACAATCTTCTCATCAAAGCTGGATTTCTAAGAAGAGGTGGCAAGGAGGATAAAACAGGAGAACCCAGTGCCCACTCTCTCCTCCTTTTCTGTCTCCCTCTTTCTCTTTCTTCCCTTCAATGTCATGAGTCCAGAAGGACAAGACACTCTCTTATTTCCTCTACTTCGTGTTGTGCCTTGACACAAGGGAGGGTCTAGAACTTGCCACTGAGCCTTGAACTGAGAAATAAAGGAATTTAGTGAACCTCCTGGGAGGCCCATAACTGCCTTTCCTATACAGAGCAGCAATGGCAAAGGGGGCTGTGGTGGGGCACAGCTTTGGGGAAAACCACAGCACTTCGGGAGAGTGTTCCTCCTGCTCACTGGCTTCAAAGGACAAATCATGCCCTGTGATTTGGAGAGGGAAAAACAGACTGATTTCATTTTAGTTATTGATTAAGACCATCTGGACTTTTGCACCCATGTCATCATTAGCTTCAAAAGAATTTCTTTAACTGAATTTAAAAGTTTCTATAACTGGCCACATTACTTGTCTCACCAGAAAACTATGGAAACTTTAGAACCACAGGATGGCCATAAAGTCCGGAAACATAGATACTATTATTTTATCATATGGAATATGGTATCAATAAAGCATTTATTATGTTTTCAACTATTGTATTAGTTTCTTACTGGTGCTTTAACAAACTAACACAAACTTAGTGACTTAAAAAAAAACAAATATTTTAAATCAAGTATAAAAATCAAACAAATATTCATATTTGACCTGATTGTTTATAGTTCATAATGCGTGATCAAAACCAAAAGTTTCTGTGATGACTGCCCTTGTACTGTTCACCATGTAAGAACTTATTCACTATGTAAGAATTTGTTCACCATGTAAGAACTTGTTCGTTATGCTTCAGAAGATTGGAGACTGATGAGAATTAGGCTCGGGGTGGATTAATGATTGTGCATTGAGTCCCCTATACAGAATTTTATTGTTGTTAACAACCATTTGATCATTAAATATGAGAGATGCCCTCTCAAAAAAAAACACACAAATATTTTGTCTTATGGTTCTGGAGGTCAGAAGTCCAAAATATGTCTTACAGGGCCTGAAATCAAGTCCACAGAGAAGCTGTGTTTCTTCTGGGCAGAATTCGTTCCTTGTGTTCTCCAGCTTCCAGAGGCTACCTGCACTTCTTGGCTTGTGGCCCCTTCCTGTATATTCACTCGTCTCTTTCCATCATCATATCCCCTCTCTCTAATTTTGGCCCTCTTTCTCCCTCCGATAAAGATCTCCATGAAGACCTCAGATCCATCCAAATAATCAGGATAATCTCCCATCTCAAAATCCTTAAAGTAATCACATCTGCGAAGTCCCTTTTGCCATGTAAGGTGGAACAGTCTCAGGTTCATGGGTGTCTTTGTGGGGTCTGTCACATCTGTGTCCAGACTTGGTAGTCACCCTGCTATTTCAATAAAATTGATGCATTTAGGAATTAATGGACTTGTCAGTAAGTGCTGAGCATCCAGTAATGTGACGATACACTTTCTGAGTTCATCAGGTGTGAGTGATAGGCATGGAGCCTGACAGACACAAGGAAGAGGGGCACGGAACAGCGATCATAACTCCCACAGGCAGCCACGCTCCCACTGCATGGAGTGTGTTGCCCAGATTCCGTGTTGCAGATGGGCTTTTCTCAGACAACAGAGGGTCCCTGGCAGTTTCCGCTGTCATGGAGACAAAGTTGGTGCTCCATGCAGACACCAGCTGTCTTTTCTTTATTTATGCCCACCTCCTCCTTACGGAGCTTGACTCCTAAAAACCAGTTCAATGTGCTCTTCTTCAGCAGACTGCCTTGGGCTGATGCCAGAGAGCCTGAGAATTTACACCAAATCCTCCATGCATGGCACTTGACTGTTGATCAAAAGATGGGGGTGGGTGGGAGCAAGGCGGCAGAGGACTCCTTACCTGTACAGCTGCCCCTCTGTGCCTTGGCCTGAGCTCACACCTTCTGGGCCTTCCTGTTTCTCCTGCTCCCTTACTGTCTTCCCTGAGCCTGTCCCTAAGACATCGGTTGCCCTGAATCATCCTCTCAGGGTCTGCTTCTGGGGAATCCAACATTGAACACCCTCTGAATGAAGCCTTTAAGAACAACACAAAATGATCCAGGACAGATACATGCATCTTAGAAAGACAGCAAAATGTGGCTGTTGCCAAACTGTACAGGCATAACTTGTTTTATTGCATTTGCTTTACTGCACTTCACAGATTTGGGGTTTTTACAAATTGAAGGTTTGTGGCCACTGTGCATTGAGCAAGTCTATACACATCATTTTCCAACAGTGTTGGCTCACTTCTTATCTCTGTGTAATGCTTAAATAGTTCTCTCAGTATTTCAAACTTTTTCTTATTATATTTGTTATGGTGATCTGTGATACTGATCTTTGATGTTACTATTGCAATTGTTTTGGGGGTACCACGAACTGTGCCCATTTAAAGCAGTGAATATCATCCATAAATGCATGTATTCTGACTGCTTCACTGACCAGTGGTTCCATGTCTCTCTCCCTCTCCTTGGGCCTCCCTATTCTGTGAGACACAGCAATATTGAAATTAGGCCAGTTAAAAATCCTACAATGGCCTCCAAGTTTTCAAGTACAAGGAAGGTCTCACATCTCTCACTTTAAATCAAAAGCAGAAATGATTCAGCTTAGTAAGAAAGGCATGTTAAAAGCTGAGATAGGCTGAAAGCTAGGCCTCTTGAGCCAGTTAGTCAAGAGTGATTGCAAAGGAAAAGTTCTTGAAAGAAATTAGAAGTCCTATGCCAGTGAACCCACAAATGATAAGAAAGAAACACAGCCTTACTGCTGGTATGGAGAAAGTTTCAGTGGTCTGGATCAAGCCAACCACAACACTCCGTGAAGCCAAAGCCTATTCCAGAGCAAGGCCCTCACTCTCTTCAATTGTGTGAAGGCTGAGAGAGGGGAGAAGCTGCAGAAGAAAAGTTGGAAGCTAGCAGTGGTTGCTTCATGAAGTTTAAGGGAAGAAGCTGTCTTTCTAACACAATGGTGCAAGATGAAGCAGCAGGTACCGATGTAGAAGCTGCAGCAAGTTATCCAGAAGGTCTAGCTAAGCTCGTACATAGAGATGGCTGACTAAACAACAGATTGTCAATGTAGATGAAACAGCCTTATATTGGAAGAAGATGCCATCTAGAACTTTCATGGCTAGAGAGGAGAAGTCAGGGCCTGACTTCAAAGCTTCAAAGCACAATCTTCTTAGGGGCTAATGCTGCTGCAATTTTAAGTTGAAGCCAATGCTCTGCAAATCTTAGGGCCCTTAAGAACTAATGCTAAATCTACTCTGCCTGTGTTGTAGAGATGGAACAACAAAGCCTAGATGATAGCACTTCTGACAGCAATATGGTTTACTGAATATTTTAAGCCCACTGTTGAGACCTAATGCTTAGAAAAAAGGTTCCTTTCAAAATATTACTGCTCACTGACAATGCACCTGGTCACCCAGGAGCTCTGATGGAGGTGGACAGTGAGATGAATGTTGTCTTAATGCCTGCTAACACAACATCTGTTCTGCAGCTCATGGATCAAGGAGTCATTTTAACTTTCAAGTCAATATATTAAAAAAATATGTTTCCGAAGACTGTATTATCATAGATAGTGATTCCTCTGATGGATCTGGGCAAAGGAAATTGAAAACCTAGAAAAGATTCATCATTTTTGGTGCCATTAAGAAATTCATGATTTATGGAAGAGGTCAAAATATCAACATGAACAGGAGTTTGGAAGAAGGTGATTCCAACCCTCATTCCAGTCCTTTGAGTGGTTCAAGACTTCAGCAGAGGAAGTTACTGCAGATACGGTGGATACGGTGAAAACGGTGAAAACAGCAGGAGAACTAGAATTTTAAGTGGAGTTTGAAGATGTAACTGAATTGCTGCAATCTCATGATTGAATCTGAATGATTGAGGAGGGGCTTCTTATGGATGAACAAAGAAAATGGTTTCTGACAAAGCAGTGGCAGGATTTGAGAAGACTGACTCCAATTGTGAAAGATCTACTGTGGGTGAAATGCTATCAGACAGCATCCCCTGCTACACAGAAATCATTCGTAAAAGGAAGAGTCAGTCGCTGTGGCAAACTTCATTGTCTTATTTTAAGAAATTGCCACAGCCACCCAAACTTTAGCACCAACCAGCCTTACCAGTCAGCAGCCATCAACACTGAGGCAAGACCCTCTACCAGCCAAAAGATTATGACTCACTGAAAGCTCAAATGATGGTTAGCATTTTTTAGCAATGAGATATTTTTAAATTAAGGTATGTATACTTTTTAGACACAATGCTATCGTACACTTAGTAGACTACAGTATAGAGTAAATATAACTTTAATATGCACTAGAAAGCCACAAAATTTATTTGACTTACTTCCTTGCAATATTTGCTTTATTGCCATGTTATGGAACCAAAACCACAGTATCTCCGAGGTCTGCCTGTCTGTGATGATACACCCAGAGCAGCACCATCCAGCGGAAGTGGAAGGCAAGGCATGGGTGTAATTTCCATTCTGCGTGTGACCACTTTAAGAAAAGAAGAAAGACGGAAGTGGGATCCATTTTGGTAATATATTTTCTTCAATATATTCAAAATAGCATTGTTTCAATGTGCCATTAGTATAAAAATTGGTGGCTTACTTACATTTGATATTTTCCTTCAAAGTCTTCGAAATCCAGTCTTTTCCATGCAAACTAAGCACATTTTGAGTGTTCAGTAGCCTCAGGGCTGTGGCTACGGTATTGGACAGTGCAGTTGTAGAGTGTGACCAGTTAGAAGGAAATTCCTGAATTTAGCCAGGAGGGCAGAGCTGCAAGGTGAAGAGTTGCATGCTCTCTGGGCAGAAGGCCACCTTGGTTGCAGTGAGGCAGGGCTCCTCCAGCTCTCTGCTCACAGCACCTCCCTGATCTCCGTGGATTTCCTTGGCAGGTGTGCCCCAGAGGAGAGGCTGGCCTGCTCATGACAGCTTCAGGTGGTAGGTCCCTGGGGCTGTTCCCATGCTAGTGAATAGAGAGCATTTTGGTTTTATACATTGGTCCAGCATTTGGTTTTATATATGGTTATCTGAGCCTGTCCTTGAAAGTGTGTCTATACTGGGTGTTCAGATAAAATCAGGCTCCTGATCCTGCAAGGTGATCCTTGGAGGAAAGGTGTGTGTATGCCTGCTGGCCTTTCCCATGGGCAACCCCATCCGCTAGTCTGTCCTGCCCGCAGCCTCCCACTGGGCTGTTCTGCATCACGTATATTAACTTATTACATTTCTGCTATTGAGACAGGGACTGTGGGTGTAGTCAGAGTAGGGTGAGGGCCTCCGGGGAAGAGGGCCGAATATTTTCAGTCAGAGCAATGTAACTACATGCAAGGAACCCCCCCCTGCTAAAACTCTATGTTAAACATTGAGCTCTAGAATCATTCTTCAGTAAAATCAGTTAATGTTCCCCAGATAAAGAAGAGTAGCACATGTTTTATTATGCTAACCATTTATAATCATGTGTAAGGTTCTCTTTAACATACTAAAAGGCCCAGGCCTATGTGCTGTCTTTCTCCTTCAGATCTGATGAAGTGATTTTGCAAACTGGGCAACTAATTTAGCAAGTAAGCCCAGGCATAAACAACACAGTAAAAGGCAAGAAAGATTCCACCTTAAAGATAAGATTGCATTTTAATACCCAAGAAGTTAAGACGTTAGAAATTCTTAACTTACTCTTTAGCAAAACAATACCTGGGCCCACCTTGGGGGCTGAGCAGGTGGCCTTCTTTCATATGCCCCCAGACCAAGATGCTGGTATCTCAGGGAGAAATCATCAGAGGAAGTTGCTTGTGTTAAGTTAATTCTAAATATTCAGAGACCACTTAACAAGTCCACACCCCTAAGTTTTTTCTTGTTCTCGAAAAATCCTCAGCTGCCTATAAAACCCCCTAGACAACGCACCACTACGGACTCTTTTGTCCCCTCCTGGTGTGATCCGGGAGCTCTGTCTTTTCACTGTACCTCTAAATAAAAGCCTGTACTTTGCTCTCCTACCTCTGCCTGTCTGCCTATCTTCCTTGCTGGCCTCTGAGACTTTGCATATGCTAACCCCTTTACTTGGAAAACTCTTTTTTTCTTTCTTCTTTCTCCTGCCTCACAACTCCAAGCCTTTTAATTTTTAAAGCATAAACATGAGCTTATTTAAATCTCTAAATATTTTTATTTCTATACAAGAAATAAGATAAAAATATTGTCATTGGAAAATTGTGAACAAATAACCTCTAGCTTCAACAATTTCCTTAGTAAATGTGTTTTTGGCAATCCAAAGCAGTTTTTGTAAATACACTGAAGTAAAGTTGGCAACATGCACGCTAATTCTGAAATAGATGAACATCTACTTACATCTGTATTGAGGAGTTCAAAGATCAAAATGTGAAACAGCTTACTCAGGACAGATTGGAGCACTCTGACCTCCTAAGGCCTGCATACAGCCTTTCTTAGCAGAGGGCAGTGGGCTTGAGACCCAGAAGAAATTAGCCAAAGGAAGCCTTGCTCTTGAAAGTGAAAACAAGTACTCACACCTGAGCCAGAATTAAGGTATTAACTCCACACTTTCCTTTTTGGCTGTAGCCTTTCCCAATCCCTACTCAGTTAGAATTTTGGGATCTACTGACAATATGATCTGAAAGCTTTATTTTATTTTATTTTATTTATTTTATTCTATTCTATTATTTTATTTTTTAATTTAATTTAATTTAATTTTCATTTAATTTAATTTTATATTTTATTTTATTTTATATTTTATTTATTTTTTATTAAGGTATGATTGATATACACTCTATGAAGGTTTCACATGAAAAACAATGTGGTTAGTACATTTACCCATATTATCAAGTCCCCACCCATACCCCATTGCAGTCACTGTCCATCAGTGCAGCAAGATGCCACAGATCCACTATGTGCCTTCTCTGTGCTACACTGTTCTCCCTGTGACCCCCGACACCATGTGTACTAAACATAATACCCCTCAATCCCCTTCTCCCTCCCTCCCCACCTGCCCTCCCACACCCCTCCTCTTTGGTAACCACTAGTTCATTCTTGGAGTCTCTGAGTCTGCTGCTATTTTGGTCCTTCAGTTTTGGAAAGCTTAATTTTTTTAGATTTATTTATAGACCAGGATGATATCCTGAGGTCTCTAATATTTTCAGAACTGATGCCAAACCAAAAGGATGATTCTAGCAAAAAAAAAAAAAAAAAAAAATCAGGAGGTTTGTACTGGTTGGTGTCAATCTATCAACATCCCACTCCTTTGAGGAGGCCCAATGCTTTGGACAAGGAAACCTCACAGTACCTTGAATGCCAGCTCAAGGCTATCGTAGGCAGTACTGGAAGATGGTTGGAGCTTCATAAATACGTGGGTGGCTGAACAACTATGCTCCTGACCTACACATATTTAAGGACATGTGGTTGACACACACCACATGCAGAGCTGGAGCAGCACCGAGACTGAGGAAGAATGGAATTCAGTGAAGACTGAAATCCTGCGAATCACGTGGCAGCCCAGCAGGTCCCCAACACCAGGCTTCTGCAAAAGTATGTTGAATAAATAAGTAAAGACATAAAAGAGATATATCTCTAAGGAGCACACTTTCAGGCTACATTAATGGGCAAACAAATAGAAAAATGAATGAGCAGAACCTTCCAGGAGGGGAGGTAAATTCATTGCACAAATGGCCTCAGGATCTCTGTTAGCTCCCGAGGTCTCAGGCAGCTTCATCTGCGGGTCAGGCTCTATAGCCGGACGGTTCCACCTCTCTTTCTTGGGACTCCTTTCTCGCTTAAGTAGCATTTATTATTTTTAAGAAATGCAGCACCTATTCATTGTAGCAAATACTCAAAATATATTTTTTAGTATTCTTAATTAATGCAAAGAATACTCAAAGTGACAAATACTCAAAAGAGAGGGAGAAATGGAGGGTGGGAGGGGGAAGAGACTATGGGGGGTTTATTACTATTTCTGGAGTTATCTGCATGGACTATGTCTACTAACTCTCAGTTATAGAAGTGAGGGTTTAGTGTTCTGACACCTTCTCTGCTTCTCTTCTCATCTCCTCATCCCTTCATTATCCTACATTTTTTGGTTAAAATTATGCTATCCAAATTTGGTAAAACTATACTGCAGTTTTTGGTGTCGCTGCCTCTCATGGTCCTATCTTTTCCTTGATCAGCCCTGAAGTCCTTGAACTTGTCACTCTTGGTTAGGGCTATTTTCCCATTCATTATACTAGTATTCAGTGGACCTGCTCTGGGAACTATTTCTTCATATGCTGTTTGAGTATTTGGTTGTGATTTTTAAATCCACTCAGTCATAAACCTTCACTTTTTCCCTGCTACGATTGAAGAACAACATTAAATATCAGCATATCAAAATAGTCTCTGTCCAGACTATTTATACTAAATTTTAGAGCCTTCTTAAGATTTTGAAGATCTTCTTTTTTGCCCTCCACTTATCATACTATCCAGCCCTAAAATGATATATTCTGAATATTTAAGATTCTGTCTATATTGCTGAGCTGTATCACTTCAGTGAACTGCTTGAAATCATAGACTTGGCTTTCTGGGATTATAAGTTTATGAAGTAACTTTTGAAAATATTTGAAATTCTTTTTTTTCAACATCTAGCCAAGTCCAAATAGGCCAGGGAGAGTAGACAGAATCTCAGATTGAGAGCTGAATGCGATCCCCAAGGAATGGTGATGGGCTGACTGTTGACCCCAACTGCTCCCAGGGCCTAGGTTCGTTTGCATGGGAGCCCTGCTAGCTGTCCACTCCTCGAAGAGCGTAGTCCAGCAGCATTTCATTAGTTGAGATCTTGATGCATATTTTCCAGTTTATATCATGACTTACATTATAATAATTACCTGATTACCTGAATGAAGATATCAGCTCTTACTGCATGAGTATTCAATGATAAACAGAATAAAATGCTATCAAATAATTCTCCCTCATAGATGTGTGTTGTGTCTGTATAGCCAAGAACTGATTTACCCTCTACTCCTGAATGGTTTGTCCAGCTGTCAAGTGCAGTATCTTCAGTAGGAACACAGAATGGCAGTTGCTTCTCTGTTATATGCCACAGACACCATGTTACCCTTGATTGCATCCTTTGACAAAATCATTTTCCAAATCATTTTTCTTTCTCCTTCTGAGTCTGACATTTTTCATTAACATCATCAGCACCACTTTCCCCAAGTGTCTCAGGAATCCTGTGGTTCACACCTGCTTTTGCGACACGGATTGCAACCGTAAATGAAGTTTCTGTTGTTTTAGGTATTTTTGCTCTATATAAGCAACAGATTTTTTTCCTGGAAATCATAGTTTTGAGCTTTTTCCGGGGGAACTCATTAAGTTTGCCAAAGGGATCACACAGCTTTAGAAACGATGTGCCACCTTCAGGGTTTTCACGCTTTTCTTTGCTGACATTGGTAACAGCCACCCAGCGGGTCTCACATTTGCACTTGCCAATGTTGGCCTCTTAAGTACAACCAACTATCGCAGTTGGAGATTCTCTTGCTCTAACACATGCAGTTTTATATATATATATATATATATATATATATATATATATATATATATATTAATATACATTCATATGTTTTTTATTTAATAACATTTTCAATTTAAAAAGTTAAACATAATTAATTAATTAATCAAATTCTGTTTATATTGCTGAGCTGTACCACCTCAGTAAACTGCTTGAAATCATAGACTTGGCCTTACTGGGATTGTAAGTTGATGAAGTGACTTTTGAAAAATCTGTGAAATTCCTTTTTTTTTCAACAGCCAGCCAAGTCCAAATAGGCCAGGGAGAGTAGACATGATCTGAGAGCTGAATGTATTCCCTGAGGAATGGTGATGGGCTTGGGAAATGTACCTGTGTAAGGTATGTCCATTTCCCTGCATCTTCTCTACCATCATGTTCACATTTTTTTAAAATTAAGATATTGTTGATAGACAATCTCATGAAGGTTTCACATGAGCAGCATTGTGGTTTCAACATTCACCCGTATTATCAAGTGCCCCACCTCCACCCCATTGCAGTCACTGTCAATCAGCATGGTAAGATGCTATAGAGTCATAACTTGTCTTCTCCATAGCACACACAATTTTACCTTTAATGTTCTCACTTAAGTCATGCTCAAAATTGTTTTTTTCAACATTATTCTGAGTTGCATTAGAATTATTATTTTTGGTACTATTTTTACACTTGATCAGCCATTCTTCAACTACTGTTCCCCATTTGTGAACTGTAGGTGTAAGATACACAATTGAAAGAAGAGAAAGTGCCACTTTAATGACAGAAATTGCCAAAATAACATCAGACTCTGTTAGCAAAGACAAGTTATGAACTGACAGCTGACATGATCTGGTCAACTGTCCTTGTAGCAAGTAATTTTTTAGAATATGTGAAGTTTCTTTGAAAATTATCATTAATTTTTTTTTTTCAAGTTTTTTTTTTTTTTAGATAATTATTTTTTATTGAAGGGTAGTCGACGCACAGTATTACATTACATTAGTTTCAGGTGTACAACACAGTGATAAAACATTTATATACATAATTCTAGGTTCCAGCTATCACCCTACCAAGCTGTTACAATATCTTGACTATATTCCTTATGCTATACATTACATCCCGGTTACTTATTTATTTTACCATTGGAAGTCTGACCTTTTTTTTTTTTTTTTTTGTGAGGGCATCTCTCCTATTTATTGATCAAATGGTTGTTAACAACAATAAAATTCTGTATAGGGGAGTCAATGCTGAATGCACAATCATTAATCCACCCCAAGCCTAATTTTCGTCAGTCTTCAATTTTCTGAGGCATAACAAACAAGTTTTTACATGGAGAACAAATTCTTACATAAGGAATAAGTTACATAGTGAACAGTACAAGGGCAGTCATCACAGAAACTTTCGGTTTTGCTCATGCATTATGAACTATAAACACTCAGTTCAAATATGAATACTCATTTGGTTTTTATACTTGATTTATATGTGGATACCACATTTCTCTCTTTATTATTATTATTTTTAATAAAATGCTGAAGTGGTAGGTAGATACAAGATAAAGGTAGAAAACATAGTTTAGTGTCCTAAGAGAGCAAATGTAGATGATCAGGTGTGTGCCTGTAGACTATGTGTTAATCCAAGCTAGACAAGGGCAATAAAACATCCACGTATGCAGAAGATTTCTCTCAGAACGGGGGGGTGAGGTTCTAAGCCTCACCTCTGTTGATCCCCAATTTCTCACCTGATGACCCCCCTGCGACTGTGCCTGTCTTAGGTTGTTCCTCCCTTGAGGAATCTTACCCGTCTGGCTAACCAGTCATCTTCCGGGGCCATACAGGGAAATGTAAAGTTGGTAAGTGAGAGAGAAGCCTTATTGTTTGAAATGGTTAGCTTTTTATTTCTTTGCATATTTATGCCCTGTAGCTTCTATGCCCAGCATTTGTCTTGAGGTATCTTTACCACTTGGAAGAATTATGATACTTGGTAAATTTGATATGAGGCACGAATTCTATTTAAGGGTTGTAATTAGGAAGGAAGAAGAAAAGCTATAGAAGTAGCAGGCGGAAGAAAACATGGGAAGATAGATTATTTCTTTGACATATCTTCTTGTAGAGTAACTTCAGCATGTATAGGTTTTAAGCTACTACTTAAATTGCGCACCCACATTAACATAATAGGAGTATAGTTACATAACCAAAGCATATCTGTAATTACCAGCCATCTCCAGTGAAACCAAGAAAACCAGTTAGGCACCTTAGGCATTTGTGAAAACTTATCTATAATATGGTGGATATTGTCCAACTGAACTTGAACAGTCTGAGAGAAATCAGACAAATTAAAACAACCCATTCCTGGGGGAATGTTCACATCCCTTATGTTCTTTTAACAGTAAATAGTCTGTAGTTGTAAGATTTTGGAGCGCTACAATTTGCACTTCTCCTAATTCTTGATTGAGTTCCAACAGTATAGATCCAGTCAAATTTGTTGTTTTACTGTATGCACAGGCCAGCTTAGATATCTCCTTCATTCCCATGGCAAGTCCAGGAGCTGGTGGGATGAGTGCATCTACAGCTGTAGCAGTGCGTGGATCTTTGTTGGGGTTTTTTGATGATCATCTTCTGGCATGAGTCTTCCAGAGAGTGCTGATGTTGGAAGTTCTTTTTCATATCGTATCTTAGTTCATTTTCGGGGTAGCCCAATTAGGCTTTGATCCTCTGTATAAACACAAACAGACCCTTTGCCTACACTTTTATATGCCCTTTATACCCTTGTGTAGAACTCATTAGAGGTTACCACACAGGAACTGCCCTTTTTTTTTGTTTTTGTTTTTGGAATCACTAATCTACGCTTACTTAACGAATATTATGTTTACTAGGCTCTCCCCTATACCAGGTCTCCCCTATAAACCCCTTTACAGTCACTGTCCATCAGCATAGCAAAATGTTGTAGAATCACTACTTGCCTTCTCTGTGTTATACAGCCCTCCCTTTTCTCCTACCCCCCCATGCATGCTAATCTTAATACCCCCCTACTTCTCCCTCCCCTTATCCCTCCCTACCCACCCATCCTCCCCAGTCCCTTTCCCTTTGGTACCTGTTAGTCCATTCTTGAGTTCTGTGATTCTGGTGCTGTTTTGTTCCTTCAGTTTTTCCTTTGTTCTTATATTCCACAGATAAGTGAAATCATTTGGTATTTCTCTTTCTCCTCTTGGCTTGTTTCACTGAGCATAATACCCTCCAGCTCCATCCATGTTGCTGCAAATGGTTGCATTTGCCCTTTTCTTATGGCTGAGTAGTATTCCATTGTGTATATGTACCACATCTTCTTTATCCATTCATCTATCGATGGACATTTAGGTTGCTTCCAATTCTTGGCTATTGTAAATAGTGCTGCGATAAACATAGGGGTGCACTGATCTTTCTCATACTTGATTGCTGCATTCTTAGGGTAAATTCCTAGGAGTACAATTCCTGGGTCAAATGGTAAGTCTGTTTTGAGCATTTTGATGTACCTTCATACTGCTTTCCACAATGGTTGAACTAATTTACATTCCCACCAGCAGTGTAGGTGGGTTCCCCTTTCTCCACAGCCTCGCCAACATTTGTTGTTGTTTGTCTTTTGGATGGCAGCCATCCTTAT
Organism: Manis pentadactyla; assembly: GCF_030020395.1. Taxonomy (NCBI): domain Eukaryota; kingdom Metazoa; phylum Chordata; class Mammalia; order Pholidota; family Manidae; genus Manis; species Manis pentadactyla. The sequence continues at coordinate 110,661,546 of NC_080024.1, forward strand.
TGGTGTGAGGTGATACCTCATTGTAGTTTTAATTTGCATTTCTCTGATAATTAGTGATGTGGAGCATCTTTTCATGTGTCTGTTGGCCATCTGTATTTCTTTTTTGGAGAACTGTCTGTTCAGTTCCTCTGCCCATTTTTTAATTGGGTTATTTGTTTTTTGTTTGTTGAGGCGTGAGAGCTCCTTATATATTCTGGACGTCAAGCCTTTATCGGATGTGTCATTTTCAAATATATTCTCCCATACTGTAGGGATCCTTCTTGTTCTATTGATGGTGTCTTTTGCTGTACAGAAGCTTTTCAACTTAATATAGTCCCACTTACTCATTTTTGCTGTTGTTTTCCTTGCCCGGGGAGATATGTTCAAGAAGAGGTCACTCATGTTTATGTCTAAGAGGTTTTTGCCTATGTTTTCTTCCAAGAGTTTCATGGTTTCATGGCTTACATTCAGGTCTTTGATCCATTTTGAGTTTACTTTTGTATATGGGGTTAGACAATGGTCCAGTTTCATTCTCCTACATGTAGCTGTCCAGTTTTGCCAGCACCACCTGTTGAAGAGACTGTCATTTCGCCATTGTATGTCCATGGCTCCTTTATCAAATATTAATTGACCATATATGTCTGGGTTAATGTCTGGATTCTCTAGTCTGTTCCATTGGTCTGTGGCTCTGCTCTTGTGCCAGTACCAAATTGTCTTGATTACTATGGCTTTATAGTAGAGCTTGAAGTTGGGGAGTGAGATCCCCCCTACTTTATTCTTCTTTCTCAGGATTGCTTTGGCTATTCGGGGTCTTTGGTGTTTCCATATAAATTTTTGAATTATTTGTTCCAGTTCATTGAAGAATGTTGCTGGTAGTTTCATAGGGATTGCATCAAATCTGTATATTGCTTTGGGCAGGATGGCCATTTTGACGATATTAATTCTTCCTAGCCACGAGCATGGGATGAGTTTCCATCTGTTAGTGTCCCCTTTAATTTCTCTTAAGAGTGACTTGTAGTTTTCAGAGTATAAGTCTTTCACTTCTTTGGTTAGGTTTATTCCTAGGTATTTTATTTTTTTGGATGCAATTGTGAATGGAGTTGTTTTCCTGATTTCTCTTTCTGTTGGTTCATTGTTAGTATATAGGAAAGCCACAGATTTCTGTGTGTTGATTTTGTATCCTGCAACTTTGCTGTATTCCGATATCAGTTCTAGTAGTTTTGGGGTGGAGTCTTTAGGGTTTTTTATGTACAGTATCATGTCATCTGCAAATAGTGACAGTTTAACTTCTTCTTTATCAATCTGGATTCCTTGTATTTCTTTATATTGTCTGATTGCCATGGCTAGGACCTCCAGTACTATGTTAAATAACAGTGGGGAGAGTGGGCATCCCTGTCTAGTCCCCAATATCAGAGGAAATGCTTTCAGCTTCTCGCTGTTCAATATAATGTTGGCTGTGGGTTTATCATAGATGGCCTTTATTATGTTGAGGTACTTGCCCTCTATTCCCATTTTGCTGAGAGTTTTTAACATGAATGGATGTTGAACTTTGTCAAATGCTTTTTCAGCATCTATGGAGATGATCATGTGGTTTTTGTCTTTCTTTTTGTTGATGTGGTGGATGATGTTGATGGAGTTTCGAATGTTGTACCATCCTTGCATCCCTGGGATGAATCCCACTTGGTCATGGTGTATGATCCTTTTGATGTACTTTTGAATTTGGTTTGCTGATATTTTGTTGAGTATTTTTGCATCTACGTTCATCAGGGATATTGGTCTGTAGTTTTCTTTTTTGGTGGGGTCTTTGCCTGGTTTTGGTATTAGGGTGATGTTAGCTTCATAGAATGAGTTTGGGAGTATCCCCTCCTCCTCTATTTTTTGGAAAACTTTAAGGAGAATGGGTATTATGTCTTCCCTGTATGTCTGATAAAATTCCGAGGTAAATCCATCTGGCCCGGGGGTTTTGTTCTTTGGTAGTTTTTTGATTACCGCTTCAATTTCGTTGCTGGTAATTGGTCTGTTTAGATTTTCTGTTTCTTCCTGGGTCAATCTTGGAAGGGTGTATTTTTCTAGGAAGTTGTCCATTTCTCCTAGGTTTCCCAGCTTGTTAGCATATAGGTTTTCATAGTATTCTCCAATAATTCTTTGCATTTCCGTGGGGTCCGTCGTGATTTTTCCTTTCTCGTTTCTGATACTGTTGATTTGTGTTGGCTCTCTTTTCTTCTTAATAAGTCTGGCTAGAGGCTTATCTATTTTGTTTATTTTCATGAAGAACCAGCTCTTGGTTTCATTGATTTTTGCTATTGTTTTATTCTTCTCAATTTTATTTATTTCTTCTCTAATCTTTATTATGTCCCTCCTTCTGCTGACCTTAGGCCTCATCTGTTCTTCTTTTTCCAATTTCGATAATTGTGACATTAGACCATTCATTTGGGATTGCTCTTCCTTTTTTAAATATGCTTGGATTGCTATATACTTTCCTCTTAAGACTGCTTTTGCTGTGTCCCACAGAAGTTGGGGCTTAATGTTGTTGTTGTCATTTGTTCCCATATATTGCTGGATCTCCATTTTGATTTGGTCATTGATCCATTGATTATTTAGGAGCGTGTTGTTAAGCCTCCATGTATTTGTGAGCCTCTTTGCTTTCTTTGTACAGTTTATTTCTAGTTTTATGCCTTTGTGGTCTGAAAAGTTGGTTGGTAGGATTTCAGTCTTTTGGAATTTTCTGAGGCTCTTTTTGTGGCCTAGTATGTGGTCTATTCTGGAGAATGTTCCATGTGCACTTGAGAAGAATGTATATCCTGTTTCTTTTGGATGTACAGTTCTATAGATGTCTATTAGGTCCATCTGCTCTACTGTGTTGTTCAGTGCTTCCGTGTCCTTACTTATTTTCTGCCCGGTGGATCTATCCTTTGGGGTGAGTGGTGTGTTGAAGTCTCCTAGAATGAATGCATTGCAGTCTATATCCCCCTTTAGTTCTGTTAGTATTTGTTTCACATATGCTGGTGCTCCTGTGTTGGGTGCATATATTTATAATGGTTATATCCTCTTTTTGGACTGAGCCCTTTATCATTATGTAGTGTCCTTCTTTATCTCTTGTTACTTTCTTTGTTTTGAAGTCTATTTTGTCTGATATTCGTACTGCAACCCCTGCTTTCTTCTCGCTGTTGTTTGCTTGAAATATGTTTTTCCATCCCTTGACTTTTAGTCTGTACATGTCTTTGGGTTTGAGGTGAGTTTCTTGTAAGTAGCATATTGATGGATCTTGCTTTTTTCTATGTCTTTTGATTGGTGCATTCAGTCCATTAACATTTAGGGTGACTATTGAGAGATATGTACTTATTGCCATTGCAGGCTTTAAATTTGTGGTTACCAAAGGTTCAAGGTTAGCCTCTTTAGTATCTTACTGCCTAACTTAGCTCGCTTATTGAGCTGTTATATACACTGTCTGGAGATTCTTTTCTTCTCTCCCTTCTTATTCCTCCTCCTCAATTCTTCATATGTTGGGTGTTTTGTGCTGTGCTCTTTCTAGGAGTGCTCCCATCTAGAACAGTCCCTGTAAGGTGTCCTGTGGAGGTGGTTTATGGGAAGCAAATTCCCTCAGGTTTTGTTTGTCTGGGAATTGTTTAATCCCACCATCATATTTGAATGATAGTCATGCTGGATACAGTATACTTGTTTCAAGGCCCTTCTGTTTCATTGCATTAAATATATCATGCCATTCTCTTCTGGCCTGTAGGGTTTCTGTCGAGAAGTCTGATGTTAGCCTGATGGGTTTTCCTTTATAGGTGAACTTTTTCTCTCTAGCTGCCTTTAAAACTCTTTCCTTGTCCTTGATCTTTGCCATTTTAATTATTATGTGTCTTGGTGTTGTCCTCCTTGGATCCTTTCTGTTGGGGGTTCTGTGTATTTCCGTGGTCTGTTCGATTATTTCCTCCCCCAGTTTGGGGAAGTTTTTAGCAATTATTTCTTCCAAGATACTTTCCATCCCTTTCCTCTCTCTTCTTCTTCTGGTACCCCTATATACGGATATTGTTCCTTTTGGATTGGTCACACAGTTCTCTTAACATTGTTTCATTCCTGGAGATCCTTTTATCTCTGTCTATGTCAGCTTCTATGCGTTCCTGTTCTCTGGTTTCAATTCCATCAATGGCCTCTTGCATCCTATCCATTCTGCTTATAAACCCTTCCAGAGTTTGTTTCATTTCTGTAATCTCCTTTCTGGCATCTGTGATCTCCCTCCGGACTTCATCCTATATCTCTTGTGTATTTCTCTGCATCTCTGTCAGCATGTTTATGATTCTTATTTTGAATTCTTTTTCAGGAAGACTGGTTAGGTCTGTCTCCTTCTCTGGTGTTGTCTCTGTGATCTTTGTCTGCCTGTAGCTTTGCCTTTTCATGGTGATAGGAATAGTTTGCAGAGCTGGGACGAGTCATGTCTGGAAGAACTTCCCTTCTTGTTGGTTTGTGGCCCTCCTCTCCTGGGAGAACAGCGACCTCTAGTGGCTTGTGCTGCGCAGCTGCACGCAGACAGGGTTTCTGCTTCCTGCCCGGCTCCTATGGAGTTTATCTCCACTTTTGCTGTGGGCGTGGCCTGGCTCGGGCAGCTACTCCAAAATGGTGGAGTCCCGTTGGAGGGGGAGCTGCTGGGAGGCTATTTATCTCCGTAAGGGGCCTCCCTGCTCCCTGCAGCCCAGGGTTTAGGTTGCCCAGAGATCCCCGGGTTCCCTACATCTGGATTAAGTGTCCCACCCTGCCCCTTTAAGACTTCCAAAAAGCACCTGCCGAAACAAAACAACGTCCACCAAAAAAAGAAAAAAAATTTTTAAATTAAAAAAAAAAATTTTTTTTTAATTAAAAGAAAAGGTGGTCGCTCATTTTTCTTTATTCTCCGGTGCCAGCCTCAGGCCTCTGCTCACCGGTCTTGCTGCCCTGTTTCCCTAGTATTGGGGTCCCTATCCCTTTTAAGACTTCCAAAAAGCGCTCGCCAAAACAAAGCAGCAGAAAAAAAAAAAAATTGTTTGCGCGCTTTTCTCATGTCCTCTGGCGCCTGGCCTCCGGTGCCCACTCACTGTTCTTGCTGCCCTGTTTTCCTAGTATCCAGGGCCCCCTGGGCATATACTGTGTCTGGGCCCGGATGGCGGGGGCTGGGTGTTCGGCAGTTCTGGGCTCCGTCTCCCTCCCGCTCTGCCTACTCTTCTCCCGCCGGGAGCTGGGGGGAGGGGCGCTCGGCTCCCGCGGGGCCGGGGCTTGTATCTTACCCCCTTCGCGAGGCGCTGGGTTCTCTCAGGTGCGGATGTGGTCTGGATATTGTCCTGTGTCCTCTGGTCTTTATTCTAGGAAGGGTTGTCTTTTTTATATTTTCATAGATATATGTTGTTTTGGGAGGAGATTTCCGCTGCTCTACTCACACCGCCATCTTCCACCCGCGCCTCATTAATTTTTTTCATTAAGGTATCATGCATATACAATCTTATGAAGGTTTCACATGAGCAACATGTGGTTTCAACATTCACCCGTATTATCGAGTCCCATTGCAATCACTGTCCTTCAGCGCAGTAAGATGCTATAGAGTCATTGTCTTCTCCGTGCTGTACTGCCTTCCCCGTGACCTACCTACATTGTATGTGCTAATTATAATGCCCCTTAATCCCCTTCTCCCTCTCTCCCCATCCACCCTCCCCAACCCCTTCCCTTTGGTAACTTCTAGTCCCTTCTTGGAATCTGTGAGTCTGCAGCTGTTTTGTTGAAAGTTTTGCTTTGTTGTGAAAATTATCATTAATTTTACATTCAAAATTTGAATGTATATAAACAAATTTTTTTCCTATTTGATCTCACAAACTGCTAAGCTGCCCTTGAAGTAACTGCAAGACACTGTCAGCAAGGAACCACATGGTGAGAAATGCTGCTCTGTATCAGAGTAAAATTTTGTTGAGCACTAGGATTCCCTAATTTCTGCTTTGCTGGGAAGCTTGGAGCTCCCTTGGTGAGCCCATCCAGCATCAGTCAACCAGTAAGAGTGTATTCTCTCAACAGAAGCCAGATTTCAGCCAGGGTCAGGATGGGCTGTGAGTCAGGAGGACCCCATGCCCACAGACACCTAGAACTCCCTGAGCACTGGTTCTCTCAGGTATAAAATGGAGATAATAATGCCTCCCTTATGGGGTTTTTGGAAAGAAAAAAATGAACTGAAATGTCAAACACAAAGCTCCTAATATAGAGACTGGCACATAGCAGGGATTTGGTAAGTAATTACAACCATCTATCTTTTTAAATACATCCCCATAGCATTTGGATATCAGAAGCTGAGATACTTGAGCATCACAGTAACTGAATTTAAGCTTGGTGATTATAATCTGTGGGGGCAGGGGAAGTATTTAAATAGACTTCTGTAATAATGTGTGAAGGCCTGAAAAACAGCAGTGCCTTGTGGGCCACTCCACACAGAGCTCTAAGAAGTGGGTTCATTCTCCTTCTATCTCAGTATGACTCTGAACCTGACAGCATCACAAAAAAGGATGGTTTTGCTAAGTATCCTTATCTGCGTGTGACAAATCAATACATACAGCAGTCACCCTTCCTTACTCCTTTAAGGATTTTGTTTGCATTTCTTTGCCGTGGTTATTTATGGTGCTGACAAGGCTCATGAGTGGAGGGGAAGTCTTAATGGGGAGGAAGGAAAAAGATAGAGAAAAGACCCAGAAGGCAGGAGGAAGGTTGGAGGTGACATTGAATTGAGAGAAGCAGCATAGACTGGAATTCTTGGGATAAGATAGCAACAAGACTCTGAAAGTTGCCTTGAAGTTTGCGACCTGAGAGATTTGCGTTGTTAAGAAGGATTTGTAGGATATGTTGTTGTCATGTGCTGTGCAATTTAAGGTCTTTCTCTGGTAGTCCACTTATGTTTCCTGTAGATATGCCTTTGTGCTGAGACAGGTAGCATAGTATATTGCAAACATTGCCACAAATTCTTCCCTTAATATGAAAATCTCTTTGCAACATAATTTTGCAAACACATGTGTAAGTGCAGCTGCCATCCCATGGAGCAGAGAGCAGCTGTCTGTCTCAACTGAGCTTAGCTCAAAACGTTAGTTCTCAGAATTGGGAACAAATAAATGGCAGTTGTTTTAAGGTGCTAAGTTTTGAGATGGTTTGTTATGTGGCAAAAGCTAACTGATACAGGCAAAACTAAAAGATCCAGTATTTCATAAGGTTGTTATAAAATGGTGGTGTGAGCCTGGTGCATAGTTAGTTCTTAACAGTAGTGCTAGTGAAAGAACAACCCATCTATTACACAGAGCAAACCCCAGATAATTTTAGTAATGTGAGTGCCCTTAGAACTCATCTACCTCAGCTTGCCTTTGACACCGTGACCATCTGGTCCTGCCCTGTCTAATGGCTTCCTGTGGCAGAGACCTCGCTAGCTCTCCCTGGTAGCCATTCCACCTAGAGAGTTCTGATTGGTGATGTGCTTTTCCTTACATTGAGCCAAAAGCAACACCTTTGCAGATGAGCAAGGTATTTCATTTTTAGAGCAACCTTGAGTCCAGAGAAGATGTGAGATGGAGGAGAGAGACCCACACTCCCTGGAGCTCCCTCCTCCCCCATGCCCTGTTCTTTGCCTTGAAAACATCTGCTGGGTTCCCAAACTATGAGGACCTCTGCCCTTGGGATGGCCCAGTTAGCTGGTCTGTGTGATTCAACCAGTACCTCCTTAAGGGTGTAAAGCCTGGGAATCAGGGTTGTGTGTACAAGTTGAGATGTATGTGGTATGGAATGATAAGACATGGTATATGGTATGTGTATGGTATAAGCATAGTATAAGATATATGGAACATAGTATGGTATATGGTATATGTTTTGGCATATGTTATATGGCATATTATATATAGTATGTGATATTTGATGGTATATGACATAGTATGGTATATAGTATATGGTATGGTACATGGTGTATGGTATGGTATGGGCATATGGTATGATATGTATGTATACAGAGAAGGGAACCCCGTGGTCAATAAGTCTTTGTTATGACATGATTTTCTGTGCTCAAAGGATAAGTTGTACAAACTGTGTGGCTACAGGAAGTTGGCCTGGAGTAGAGTCAACTAATGTCCTCAAAATCAAAAAATGAATGTGTTAGGAAAGAGTATAAAACCTAAATGTGATTTATTCCCACTAGGATGTTTAAACATTTTAACAGGGCCACGTGGTGGAAGCTGCTCAGGCTGAGAGTGGGGGTGGGGGAATTGATAAAGGCCTGGCTATACCTGTTTGAGTTTTTTTTTTAACCTACCAATAAGAATAAGACAAATGTAAAGGAAAGATATAACGGGCTTAGGCGATGTCCAGAGAAGACTGTGAACCCTGTCAGCCAATGAGGAACCAGGGGAGGGACTCGCGCACTAGGAGGTAAATTATTGGTGCCAAACTCCCCAGGTGTGCCTGCCCACCAGACACCCGATCTTGCAAGACCGTCATTAAAGCCTCGCTCCGCTGTTCTCTTTGTCTCCGTGTCCACTTATTGAATTTGGACCAGTGAGTGTGTTTCTCACAAGTGGACTTGTCATTAATTTATTCTTCATTTATCCTACATTTATTCTTCCTACAGACTCAGGCCAGGTGCTATGGAAACCTTAGCAACATACCTGAACTTTGTTTATTCCCTATTCATAGCTTTCTGCTATCCTTACTTGCAAAGTTCTATGATTTTAAAGTGACTTGCATATATTTGCCTTGTTTTGGTGTATCTTACCCTTTGTGCTGTCTTTCAGTGTATGGGGGTATATTAATGATCCCATTGAGTCAAAATCTGCTTTCCTGTAGCTCCCAATGTGCAGAAATACCAGGTGGTCGGCCTCGGTCTCCTCAGTCCAAGGATTAAAACAGGAACATACTGTGTTGCATTATTGTTTATTGGTTTTATTATTTTGTCAGACAAAATCATATTAAGGAATTCCAGTTTAGAAGGAATATAACTTTTTAATTTTTATTTAATTTTTAATTGTGATGAAATACACAAAATTATCATCTTAACTATTTTTAACTGTGCAGTCCAATGGCATTAAGCACATTCACATTTTTCTGCAACCGTCACCACCACTCATCTCCAGAGCTCTTATATTGCAAAACTGAAGCTCTGTAGCCACTAAACAACTTCCCATTCCCCTCTCCCCAGCTCCTGGCAACCACCATCCTACTCCCCGTCTCTGTGAATCTGAGCACCTTAGGGGCCTCATGTAAGTGGAATCATATAGTATTTGTCCTTCTGTGACTGGCTTATTTCAGTTAGCATAATGTCCTCAAGGGTTATCCTTGTTGTAGCATATGGCAGAATTTCTTTCCTTTTTATTTTTAATTTTTAAAGCTTTGTTGGGGTATAATTGACAAATAACATTGTAAGTATTTCAAGCGTACAGTGTAATGATCTGATATATGTATATGTTGTGAAAGGGTCCTCCCATTGTTAATGAACACATCCATCACCTCACATGTTTACCTCTTCTTTTTTGGTGATAACACAAGTTCTACTCTTTTGCAAGTTTCATTTACACAATATAGTGCTATTAACTGTAGTCACCATGTTTTACCTTGGATCCTCAGACCTTATTCATCTTTTAACTGAAAGTTTGTAGCTTTCACCAACCTCTCCCTATTTCCCTACCCCTCAGCCTCTGGCAACCACCATTCTACTCTCTGTCTGTAGAGTTTAAAAATCTTTTTTATAGATACACATATTTCAAATACAATATTGTCTTCATCTGTCTGACTGATTCCACTTAGAACGATGTCTACCAGTTTCATACATGTTGTTACAAACGGCAGTATTTCCTTCATTTTCATTTTTTTCTATTTTTTATTTTTTATTAAAGTATTATTGATATTCACTCTTATGAATTTTTCACAAGAAAAACAATGTGGTTATTACATTCACCCTTATTATCGAGTCCCGCCCCATGCCCCATTGCAGTCAGTGTAGTAAGATGCCTCAGAGTCCCTACTTGTCTTCTCTGAGCTACACTGTCTTCCCCGTGACCCCAAACACACCATGTGCACCAATCATGATACCCTACAATCCCCTTCTCCCTCCCTCCCTACCTGCCTTCCCCACACCCCTCCCCTTTGGTAACCACTAGTCCCTTCTTGGAGTCTGTGAGTCTGCTGCTATTTTGTTCCTTCAGTTTTCCTTCATTGTTATACTCCACAAATAAGGGAAATCAGTTGGTATTTGTCTTTCTGTCCCTAACTTATTTCACTAAGCATAATACCCTCTACCTCCATCCATGCTGTTGCAAATGGCAGGATTTGTTTCTTTCTTATGACTGAATAGTAGTCTATTGTGTATATGTACCACATCTTCTTTATCCATTAATCTATTGATGGACACTTAGGTTGCTTCCATATCTTGGCTATTGTAAATAGTGCTGCAATAAACATAATGGTGCATATGTCTTTTTGAGTCTGAGAACTTCTTTTCTTTGGGCAAATTTCCTAGGAATGGAATTCCTGGGTCAAATGGTATATGTATTTTAGATTTTTGAGGAACCTGCATATTGCTTTCCACAATGGTTGAACTAGTTTACATTCCCAGCAGCAGTGTAGGATGGTTCCCCATTCTCCACATTCTCGCCAGCATTTGTTGTTCCTAGTATTTTCGATGTTCGCTGTCCTAACTGTTGTGAGGTGATATCTCATTGTGGTTTTAATTTGCATTTCTCTGATAATTAGTGATGTGGAGCATCTTTTCATGTGCCTGTTGGCCATCTGAATTTCTTTGGAGAAGTGTCTGTTCATATCCTCTGACCATTTTTTAATAGGGTTATTTGTTTTTTGGGTGTTGAGGCATGTGAGTTCTTTTTAAAAAATTTTTATTAAGGTATTATTGGTATACACTCTTATGAAGGTTTCACATGAAAAAACAATGTGGTTACTACATTTACCCATATTATCAAGTCCCCACCCATACCCCAATGCAGTCACTGTCCATCAGTGTAGCAAGATGCTGCAGATTCACTATTTGCCTTCTCTGTGCTACGCTGTTTTCCCTGTGACCCCCACACCATGTGTACTAAACATAATACCCCTCAGTCCCCTTCTTCCTCGCTCCAGACCCGTCCTCTCACACCCTTCCCCTTTAATAACCACTAGTCCTTTCTTGGAGTCTCTGAGTCTGCTGCTATTTTGTTCCCTCAGTTTTGCTTCATTGTTATATAACACAAATGAGGGAAATCATTTGGCACTTGTCTTTCTCTGCCTGGCTTATTTCACTGAGCATAATATCCTCCAGCTCCATCCATGTTGTTGCAAATGGTAGGATTTATTTCTTTCTTATGGCTGAATAGTATTCCATTGTGTATATGTACCACATCTTTATCCATTCATCTACTGATGGACACTTACATTGCTTCCATGTCTTGGCTACTGTAAATAGTGCTGCAATAAACATAGAGGTGCATATGTCTTTTTGAATTGGAGAACTTGTATTCTTTGGGTAAATTCCTAGGAGTGGGATTCCTGGGTCAAATGGTATTTCTATTTTTAGTTTTTTGAGGAACCTCCATATTGCTTTCCACAATGGTTGAACAAACTTATATTCCCACCAGCAGTGTAGGAGGGTTCCCCTTTCTCCGCATCCTTGCCACCATTTGTTGTTCTAAGTCTTTTCGATGCTGGCCATCCTTACTGGTGTGTGGCGATATCTCATTGTGGTTTTAATTTGCATTTCCCTGATGATTAGTTATGTGGAGCATCTTTTCATGTGTCTGTTGGCCATTTGAATTTCTTCTTTGGAGAATTGTCTGTTCATATCCTCTGCCCATTTTTTAATTGGGTTATTTGCTTTTTGGTTGTTGAGGAATGTGAGCTCTTTATATATTTTGGATGTTAACCCCTTGTCAGATATGTCATTTATGAATATATTCTCCCTTACTGTAGGATGCCTTTTTGTTCTGTTGATGGTGTCCTTTGCCATACAGGAACTTTTAGGTTTGATGTAGTCCCATGCATTCATTTTTGCTTTTGATTCCCTTGCTCAAGGAGATGCATTCAGGAAGAAGTTGCTCATGCTTATATTTAGGAGGTTTTTGCCTATGTTGTCTTCTAAGAATATTATGGTTTCATGACTTACATTCAGGTCTTTGATCCATTTCAAGTTTACTTTTGTGTATGGGGTTAAACAATAATCCAGTTTCATTCTCTTGTATGTAGCTGTCCAGTTTTGACAATACCAGTTGTTGAAGAGGCTGTCATTTCCCCATTGTCATTTCCCCACAGCTCCTTTATAGTATATTAATTGACCATATATGGTTGGGTTTATATGTGGGCTCTCTAGTCTGTTCCATTGGTCTATGGTTCTGTTCTTGTGCCAGTACCAAATTGTCTTCATTACTGTGACTTTGTAGTAGAGCTTGAAGTTCGGGAGCATAATCTCCCCAGCTTTATTCTTCCTTCTCAGGATTGCTTTGGCTATTTAGCGTCTTTTGTGGTTCCATATGAATTTTAGAGCAATTTTCTCTAGTTCATTGAAGAATGCTGTTGGTATTTTGATAGGAATTGCATTGAATCTATAGATTGCTTTAGGCAGGATGGCCATTTTGACAATATTAATTCTTCCATCCACGAGCACGGGATGTGTTTCCATTTATTGGTATCTTCTTTAAATTCTCTCCTGAGTGTCTTGTAGTTTTCAGAGTATAGGTCTTTCACTTCCTTGGTTAGGTTTATTCCTAGGTGTTTTATTCTTTTTGATGCAACTGTGAATGGAATTGTTTTCTTGAATTCTCTCTCTGCTAGTTCATCGTTAGTGTACAGGAATGCAATAGCTTTCTGTGTATTAATTTGTATTCTGCAACATTGCTGAATTCAGATATTAGATCTAATAGTTTGGAGTGGATTCTTTAGGGTTTTTTTTGTACAATATCGTGTCATCTGCAAACAGGGACAGTTTAACTTCTTCCTTGCCAATCTGGATGCCTTTTATTTCTTTGTGTTGTCTGGTTGCCATGGCTAGGTCCTCCAGTACTATGTTGAATAGAAGTCAGGAGAGTGGACATTCTTGTCTTGCTTCTAATCTTAAAGGAAAATCTTTCAGCTTCTTGCTGTTAAGTATAATGTTGGCTATGGGTTTGTCATATATGGCCTTTATTATGTTGAGGTACTTGCCCTCTATACCCATTTTGTTGAGAGTTTTTATCATGAATGGATGTTGAATTTTATCAAATGCTTTTTCTGCGTCTATGGAGGTGATCATGTGGTTTTTGTCCTTCTTTTTGTTAATGTGGTGGATGATGTTGATGGATTTTCAAATGTACCATCCTTGCATCCCTGGAATAAATAAATACTACTTGATCATAATGGATGATCTTTTTGGTGTATTTTTGAATTTGGTTTGCTAATATTTTGTTGAGTATTTTTGCATCCATGTTCATCAGGGATATTGGTCTGTAATTTTCTTTTCTTGTGGTGTTTTTGCCTGGTTTTGGTATTAGAGTGATGCTGGCCTCATAGAATGATTTTGGAAGTATTCCCTCTTCTTCTACTCTTTGGAAAACTTTAGGGAGGATGGGTATTAGGTCTTCACTACATGTTTGATAAAATTCACCGGTGAAGCTATCTTGTCCAGGGATTTTGTTCTTAGGTAGTTTTTTGATTACCCATTCAATTTTGTTGCTGGTAATTGGTCTGTTCAGATTTTCTGTTTCTTTCTGGGTCAGCCTTGGAAGGTTGTATTTTTCTAGAAAGTTCTCCATTTCTTCTAGATTATCCAGTTTGTTGGCACATAGTTTTTCATAGTATTCTCTAATAATTCTTTTTATTTCTGTGGTGTCTGTAGTTATTTTTCCTTTTTCATTTCCTCTTAGTGCAGCCTTTGCTGTGTCCCACAGATTTTGCGGTGTTGAATTATTGTTGTTACTTGTCTCCATATGTTGCTTGATCTCTGTTTTTATTTGGTCATTGCTCCATTGGTTATTTAAGAGCATGTTGTGAAGCCTCCATGTGTTTGTGGGATTTTTTCATTTTCTTTGTGTAATTTATTTCTAGTTTCATATCTTTGTGGTCTGAGAAACTGGTTGGTACAATTTCAATCTTTTTGAATTTACTGAGGCTCTTTTTGTGACTTAGTATATGATCTATTCTGGAAAATGTTCCATGTGCATTTGAGAAGTGTGTATTCTGCTGCTTTTGGGTGTAGAGTTCTGTAGATGTCTTTTAGGTCCATTTGTTCTATTGTGTTGTTCAGTGCTTCTGTGTCCCTACTTACTTTCTGTCTGTTTGATCTGTCCTTCAGAGTGAGTGGAATGTTGAAGTCTCCTAAAATGAATGTGTTGCATTCTATTTCCCCTTCTAATTCTGTTAGTTTTTGTTTCACATTTGTAGGTGCTCCTGATTTGGGTGCATAGATATTTATAATGGTTTTACCTTCTTGCTGGATTGACCCCTTTATCATTATGTAATGTCCTTCTTTGTCTCTTGTGACTTTCTTTGTTTTGACGTCTATTTTGTCTGATACAAGTACTGCAACTCCCGCTTCTTTCTCCCTATTAGTTGCATGAAATATCCATCCCTATAATTTTAGTCTGTGTATGTCTTTGAGTTTAAAATGAGTCTCTTGTAAGCAGCATATAGATGGGTCTTGTTTTTTTTATCCATTCAGTGACTCTATGTCTTTTGATTGGTGCATTCAATCCATTTACATTTAGGGTGATTATTGATAGGTATGTACTTATTCCCATTGCAGGCTTTAGATTTGTGCTTACCAAAGGTTGAAGGTTAACTTCCTTACTATCTAAGAGTCTAACTTAACTCACTTCATATGCTATTACAAACACAATCTAAAGGTTCTTTTTTCTGTTCCTTTTTAGGGTGATGGTGACCTCATAGAGTGAGTTTAGAAGTATTCCTTCCTCTGTTTATCCTGGTGTATGCAGTCTGGCATAGCCTTCTTTCCTGTTGTTCTTTAAGGATTATTAGTATTAACTGTATTTTCACATTTAATGTGGTTTTGGGAGGAATTATGTCTCTTATCTCTCACGCTGCCATCTTTAATCTCTCTGTTTTCCTTCATTTTTTTAAGGAAATAAAATTTTCCTTCTTTTTAAATGGAATAATATTCCATTACATGTGTGTTTGTGTCTGTATACCACATTTTCTTTATTCATTCATCCATTGACAGACACTTAGGTTGTTTCCATATCTTGGCTATTGTGAATAATGCTGCAGTGAATATGGGTGTACAGACATCTTTTTGAGATAATGACTTCATTTCCTTTGGATAAATACTGAGAAGTGAAATTGCTGGATCATATGGTAGTTCTGTTTTTAATTTCCTGAACAACCACCATGCTGTTTTCCATAGTGGCTATGTCAGTTTACATTCCCATCAACAGTTTACAGGATCCCCTGTTGTTGGAAATATTATCTTCCCTGTTGAACAGTCTTGGTACCTTTGTCAAAAATCTCTTAGATGTGAGGGTTTATGTTTCTGGGCTCTCTACTCTATTCCATTGTTCTGTACATCTTTCTTTATTCTAGTACCACACTGTTTTGTTTTCTGTAGCTTTATAATAAAATTAGAAACTACAAAGGGTGTGACCTCATCTTTGTTCATCCTTTATTAAGATTGTTTTGGCTATTTGGGATCCCTTGAAATTCCATGTGAATTTTAGATGGATTTTTCTATTTCTGCAAAGAACATCTTTGGGTTTTTTATAGGATTTTATTGGATATGTACAACATTTTGGGTAGCATTGACATCTTAATACTAAGTCTTCCAACCCATGAGCACAGGATATCTTTCCATTTACATAAGTCTTAAACTTCTTTCTGCAACATTTTGTACTATTCAGTGCACAACTCTTTCACTTCTTTGGTTAAATTAATTCCTAAATATTTTATTCTTGTTTGATGCTATTGTTAATGAAATTGTTTTTTAAATTTCCTTTGAGATTGTTCATTGTTAGGGTGTAGAGGCACAACTGGTTTTTTTGTTTGCTGATTTCATATTCTTCAGCTTTGCTGAATTGTTTATGAGTTATAACAGTGTATCATGTGTGTGTATGTGTAATGTAGTATGACTTTTTGAATGCTTTCAAAACCATCTCCTCTTCCTATGTATTAGTAGGCTATGCATGAATACTCTTATCTCACACATACTTAATGTGAATGTGTAGAGAATCCTGACCACTCCATGCTGGTGTTAGTATGGATAGAAAATGTAGATCACCGTGATTGCCAAGTGTGTTTTGAATCTGCCAGTTACACAAAATCAAGTGGAAATGTTTGATTTCCAGGTTGAAAATTTTGACAGGAGAGAGGAATATTCAAGAGATCTTTTTAGAAGTTTTCAGTTTGCTTTGTGTTAAAACATAATCTCTGAATAAATTTAAATTGTGCTTAACCCAATATGTCAGACATTTCACAGAAAATGGTAATAATGTTAAGCAGAAAATTGCTTTGCTTCCTGGGATCTCCTACCACACTGCAAATGAAGTATAAATAGTTTTCTAATTCAGGAAAAACAGTGAGAAGATTCTCCTACTTGAGAAAGGAAGTTTTTCCTTCTCTTAAAGTAATTGGAATGCCTATAGGAGCATTCAGAGTTCAGAGAATTTCTGGAATGTCAAATTACAGCTACAATTAGAGGATGTGTGTGTTGGGCTATATGTATAACTAAAAGGAAAATGAAGTGATTTGAAAAGTGAAATAGCTTGGAGCTGTTTTCACTATTTAGAGGGATGTCCTGGGGCCAGCTCTCCTCTCTGCTGGGCCCAGCCCTCCAGTGTTGACAGGGAGGGGAGCAGTGTAAGCAGTGGCTGCCTGCCTTGCTTCAAACTCAGGACTACTTTACCTGAGCCCCATGAACGCACTTTGGCCTTATCCCAGAGGCCCAGGTAAGGGCTGGGGTTTAGGACAGCTGGGACTGTATGCATTTGCCACCCTATGGCTCATCAGAGTCTAAAAGAGCAGGTCAGCAGAACCATCATAGTTTCAGTGAGTCAAAGCCTTCCCACTTCCTCCTTCTTGGGGACAAATTTCTCCTGAATTCCTTCCCAGTCATTCTGCCTGGTGGAGCTAGCAGACACCTAGGCCATACCTGTATTATTGTTTACTTCAGTTTCTTTAGCTCATCTCATTATAGTCCATTAACATAATGAGAGGGTCTCAAAGCCAGGCAACCAAGGGTGGAACAGGTTTGGTTTAGACTGACACACTGTGTTTCATTGGGTCAACCTGCAGTTGTGTCTGCTCTTGGCCCACCTCACTTCTGTGGTCACAAAAATGCAAATGGCTCCACAGCTCTGCCAAGTTGCTCTCCCTGTGCTGCGCTCCCTCCCATCCCTTCCTCCCCTCCCCACTCTCTGGCTGACCTATATCATCTATCTTGAGTATGCTGAAGTAAATCATTTTATTTCTACTCATCAATCCTGGGGACTTTGCCTTTCTTTATGCATTAGATTCCTCTTCCCATCAATACTACCCTTAACATCTGCTCCACATATTCCACGTGTCTTTCTAAATTCTTTAATTCCTGTAAAAAGCTACTGAGTTTTAAATTATCCCTTGTCTGTTCATATTGTTTCATTTCCTTTGTGGAATTCTTTCATTTTCCCCTTGTATTATTCTATATGATAAGAAAAATATTGATATCCTGTACTCTTATAATTCCCTATTTGAAACTATGTAAAATATTAACTCTTTACTTTAATTCCTTTTCCTGAAATCCAATTCCTTTTCCCACAGGGAAACATCCTTTTAACTACGGCAACTGATGCATCTGGAAAGATTATCTTTCAACCATCTTAGATAACCTTGAATTGCTTATTTATCCCATTGTGCTAGGTGGGCCATATTCCTATTGCCCTTTCTTAATGTGTTTCTTTTATGTTTTTAAAAATTTGAAACAATTTCAAACTTAGAGGAAAGTTGTAAGTACAGTACAGAACTATTTTTTCCTAACCTATTTGAGAATAATTTGGCCACATGATGTCCCATTTCCTCCAAATTGTTAGATGTGTTTGCTACAAGAGTATCTTCTACATAATCACACTGCAGTTATTCAAATCAGGAAATTAACATGATGCATTACTATCATCTAATCCTCATATCCTCTTTGAATTTCATCAGTTGTCCTAATAATGTCCTGTCTAGCAAAAGGATCCAACTGAAGTCTTGCATTGCATGCCATACTCCATCTCTTTAGTCTGCTTCAATCTTGAATAACTTCAATCTTTCCTTGATTTTCATGACCCTGACTTCTGAAGACTACAGGCTAGTTACTTAGTAGAATGTCCCTCAGTTTGGGTTGGTCTGGTGCTTTCTCATGGTGAAGGGCAGATTATGCTTGTCTCAACTTTATGTGCTTTGGACTTTATTGTTCAGAAAGAGAAGGAAGAGAAGAGGAAGAACCCTCTGCAAACTTTCTTGCCCATTGGCCATACATAGTCTAGAAGACATATTCCACTGCATTACAGATCACTCTATATATAGGTTACTCTGGAATACTGAGGTAAAATTATGACCAGACAACTTAAAAGGCTTGTATTACCTGGAAGAAATAGTAATCACCTGTGATTGAAAATACTGTGATTAATTGGCTCATCTTATTACAACTTTACACTGGCTGCTTTTGCCAGCATCGTGCTTGGATTCAGGTCATAGGGCTTGTCTTGCCAGTGGGTTTCAGCCCTGGGCAGGTGCACTCTTGATTTGGTGAGACTGAAAAATGACAATGAAATTATCTTGCTAATGGGCTTCAGCCCCGGACAAGTTCATTGTGGTTTCAGTGAGACTGAAAAAATGACAGTGGAATGTTCTTGGGGTGAGAGTGTTTATACCCAACTTTATTCCCATGGTGGCAGGTCAATCACTAGAATCCCGTCCACCTCAGAGCAAGTCTGCATGCAGCAAGCTGGTCTGCCTCTGGGCCTCTCTGCCCCTTCTCTATCCTTAGCTCTGACACCACTCCAGCCTCTGCTCTCCTGCAACCATGCAGCCCAGAGCACTGGAAGGAGCTCTTTATTTAGAGTCAACGATAATATATTGCCCACACATGTATAGTGAGCAAGGTGACCAGGGCCAGGTGAGAATCCTGGCCATAGGCACTTTCATTTTCCCCATAGGGCTCTTTCTCTTTCCTGGAGATTTAGAGTACATCCTAAATGTGGAGAACAGATAGGGCACATTTTAAATGTCACACTAGCCTTCCAGGTTGTTAGGAAAGACTGTATGTCAAGGCAGGGGTGCAAAATGTACCTTTCTTTTCAGTTATTAGCTTGATTTATAACTTTCAAATCAATGACAATTCTGCACATTTATTCTGATTGGATTCAACAAAACAAGGTCTGTGAGGTCATTGCTGGCAAGGTAGCTCCAAGTTGTTAAGCATATCAACTTTACCTAAGCAGATGTACCCCTTTATGTAAAAAGCTTACAACAAATGTAGTTTTCTGTATCACTCCCTATAGTCTCCAGTTCTACATCAATAGGTAATCCTTGGAACCATTTCAACATGTCTTTCAATTAAATAGCGGTGCTCTTTGTTCTTTTAAGTAAGCAGATAAAAACTTCATGATGAAAAGATACAAAATCCATATAGATTTAATTTTGATTTTATGGTAACTTGCATGAAATCCTTCTTAACTTCTTTGTCTGTCTTTCAAAATAAGAGGCAATGGGTAATGAAGGGATTTGACTTCTCTGGATCACTCATATCTACAGCTTTTCATCTGCTTGAAGGTCCTGCTTAAAATAAATGAGCAAACAAAAACTTGTGGCCTCTTGAATCAGCTACCATTTTAATTCAGGCTGAGAAAAAAACATCTAGAGGGTCTTTTTCAAATTTCTCCAGGAATTTCATTTGATGTCCACAACATGGTAGTGTGGTATTATCCACAAAGATAAATGAGGTTGGGTTGGGTTCAGTTCAGGGCAAGTGATGACATATTGCTACTGGGTTGGCACTTTTCACAGTGAGTTCTGGAACCAGAAACCTGGCTCTTCTGGCTTTAAGTCCACTGGGCTGCTCAGTAAGCTGATTTCCAATTTGTTAAGTATGAGTCTATATCAGTTACATTCCAGAAGGGCTGCTACTTTAGTTTCAAAGTATTTTTTTAAATATCTTTTAAAAATCACCTTAATATTAAATTAAACATCTGTAAGACTTCTTAATCGTAAGTGTAACTTTGAAAGAAATCAACCACAGGGAAAAAATTTTAGTTGACACTAATAATTCATAATTTTATTCTAAGAATATGTTCAGGACATTAATTGCTTTTAAAAGACTCCAGGGCTTAACTACTGATTTACAAGCAGATGTGATTGTTTCTAGAAATAAGTTTAAAACTATGAGTGCAAAATTCTGCTAAAGAGGTAAACATAGAAATGGAAAAATAGATGTTTCTTCTAAACATAAAATATATTTGTCCTCTAAATAGATGTGTCTTCTAAACATAAAATATATTTGTCCTCTTCTTTTTGAAGAGACATCATAATTTAGCTCAGCAAATTGCATTACAGTGCTGGAAAGGAGGAGAGCATGGGTGATTTGTGTGGACTTACACCAGCTTTGACCTTGGTGTTACTGATCTCAATTAAGAAACTACAAGTTAGATACTAGGCTACAAACTACAAGTTAGATACTAGGCTACACCCTTAGCAAGATATGAAGGGAAGTGAATAGTAATCCCAGTTTGGAATTAATGCAAATAAGTAGTACCTCAAAGACATTTCAGTTTTCTGTAAAAGCTACCAGAACACATTAATTATCTTTGTGGTAATAAGCTTTACTTTGGTTTCAAATGCATAATTTTTCTATAAACTACATTTGAAACACAGCATTACAATTCTACTTGGATTTACAGAGAGATTGTCTCCATTTTCATTTCCTTAAAATAGCCAAACATTTTTATAATTGACCAGAAGATTAAATTAGCCTAATTGGTAAGAACAAAGGAGACATTTCCCTCTTTTGTATAGAGTTATAACTAATAAAAGGCATTAAAAGTGAATTTTCAAAAGCCACTGTCCTGGAATGACACATTGACACACTTCGTAAGTAAATGTCTTTCTTAAAGGTTTATTTCCATGATTATTCAGTAGAGCTTGCTACTTTTATTTCATAGGACTTATTTTGTAAATTTGGTGGTTTTACATATGATACCTAACAGCTGGTTGATTAAATAAATTTAGAAAAAAACAATTACTCAATTATCTTATCATCAGACTAAATTTCTTTCACATTAACCCATTGTTTAAAAATAGTGCAATATTTGTTCTGGTCCTAAAATAGTACAGTTTGTAAAATTAGACAGGCAAAGAGGTTTACTAGCATCACTGTGTTTAGTCAGTCAACAGATATTTCCTTCTTTCTTGGTTTTTTAAAATTGGAGTTTCTCCCTAAGTTTGAGCTCTTCCAAGTTCTCCCACCTCCTCACTTACAGTCCTGGTAAACTGAGTGTAGACTTGGCTGCTGCCATGAGGGCACCATCCAATGGCAGAATGCACCAGTCAGTTGTAGCACAGTATGATATTTCCAGAAGGATTTAGGACTTGTGATAGACTTTAATAATTTGACAAATGTTAACATTAAGAAAAAACCTCTAGTGGCCACTTCATGGGAGGGCAAGTTTGAGGGTAAGGTATGTGCAACTGCAACCATGTGAGGGAGAATATATATATAGTTAAGCACAATTTCTGAGAGCCACTGTAGAATTGCATAGGAAATATCCTGTATCTGTTGAATGAGAAATTCATCTTCATCTGGGTCCTATCAATTAGGATTAGATGTTGCTGCATATAATACCAAACCCCAAAATAAAAAGTGGTTTAAAAATGTTAGGAGTTTATTTTGCTCTGGAATTAAGAAACTTGGGTTGGTTTGAAAGCTTCAAGTTATTAGGGACCAGGCT
The DNA here is from genome assembly GCF_030020395.1 of Manis pentadactyla. Lineage (NCBI taxonomy): Eukaryota > Metazoa > Chordata > Mammalia > Pholidota > Manidae > Manis > Manis pentadactyla. The sequence goes on from NC_080024.1 coordinate 110,683,430, forward strand.
CCATCCAGTGTTCCCAGATCTCCTGGTACAGGATGGCTGCTGGGATTCCAGCCATCATATTCATATTTTAGGAAAAAATATTGGGAAGGAGGAACTCTTCCATCTAAGTTTCTTCTGGAAGCTAAACACAATAGTTTCTTTTTATTGCCTTGACCCCTTGATCATATCTTACTGCAAGGAAGGCTGCAAAATGTAGTGAATATTAGGACATGAGGTTAAAGAGGGTGGTGTGAGAGGTGAGACAGAGGCCTCCTCCCCAAACCACATATAATACAAAAATATAATTAATACAACTAATCCTGAAAGAGCAACAGGAAAGAAGGCTGTGCAAGACTGCATAGACCTGGAGAAGAGAAAAGGCCTAATGGAACAGGATAATGTACAAAAGTGTACCAAAGCTGTGATCTGGCAGGACCCAAGCCCTTCCCCCACTCCAGCTCAACAGTGGGGAGAGGAGGAGAAATGGAGCAGGTAGGGAGTGGAGGCCTAGGACTGCTGAACACCCAGCCCTGGAGATCTGCTCTGGGAGCAGGAACTAACGTTGCATGGTGCTCTGGAGATTAGTGGGGTTGGAAAGCTAAGACAGGCAGAATACCTGGAGAGACTGAGATTCTAGCCACTTGTGGAAAGCAGGGATCCACATCCAGCTGCTCTGGGACAAAAGAAAGGTAGGCAGTCTGAGACTTCCTAACAGCAAGAGGGCTGCTAAAGGGGCGATGATTGCACAGAACTTAGTGCACAGGAGAAAGGACAGGTAGACAAAATTGTCCAGGTGCATTCTGCCCAGCAGGCTGGGAACTTTCAGGAGCTTCAGGCACTCCATCCCTCCTGGTTGGCTATGCATCTCCAAGGCCCCCCACCGTGATAGGCAGCTTGCTGTGCCTTCCTCCCAACCAGCCTGCACTGGCTCACAAACTGGCAGCCCTGGCCCTGGCATAAGCCCCTCCTATGGCAGCTACAAACATAAAGCATAGAGGCTTACATCTGTGTGTTCAGCCCACTGGTTCTGGCAGTGGATGCAGGCACAACAGCCGGGAAGCAGGAAATAACTCTTTCCTCCCCCTGACACCAGCGATGCTACCCTGAAACCCCTGCCATTGCCCAAGGGGCTGAGCACCTTCAGAGAGTAGAGTTTCTGGGCACTAGAGGGTATCACATACAAATATGAAATGTCATAGGAACGTGGTTCAACCCCAAATCCCACAAACACCAGAAAAAGGTTAAGTGAAACTGAACTCATCAACCTTCCTGAAATAAATTTCAAAATAAAAATCATAAACATGCTCAAGGAGGTAGAGAAAAAATATCAAGAACTCAGGGAATAATTCTGGGTGGAGCTCAATCATTATGGAATACAGTAACAGAAATGAAACATACAACAGAGGGATTTAAAAGCAGATTAGATATAGTGGAGGAGATGGTAAATGGAATAGAAATTAGAGAAGAGAAATATAAAGAAGTTGAGGCACAGAGAGAAAAAAGGAACTCTAAGAATGAAAGAATATTGAGAGAACTGTGTGACCAATCCAATTGGAACAATATTTGCATTATAGGGGTACCAGAAGAAGAAGAGAGAGTAAAAGGGATAGAAAGTGCCTTTGAGGAGGTAATTGTTGAAAAATTCCCCAATCTGGGGAAGTAGATAGTCTCTCAGGCCATATAGGCTCACAGATCTCCCAACACAAGGGACCCAAGGAAGACAACACCAAGATATATAAAAATTTGAATGGCAAAGATCAAAGATAAGGACAGACTATTAAAAGCAGCCAGAGAGAAGAAAAAGATCACATACAAAGGAAAACTCATCAGGATTTCATTAGACTTCTCAACAGAAACCTTACAGGCCAGAAGGGAGTGGCATGATAAGTTTAATGCAATGAAACAGAAGGACCTCGAACCAAGAGTACTTTATCTGGCAAGATTATCATTTGAATTTGAAGGAGGGATTAAACAATTCCCAAATAAGCAGGAGTTGAGGGAATTTACCTCCCACAAACCATCTCTACAGTGTATTTTGGAGGGACTGGTGTAGACAGAAGTGTTCCTAAGGCTAAGTAGGTGTCACCAGAGGAAATAAAACTGCAGTAAATAAAGTAGAACAATTAATTACTAAGCAGATGCAAAATCAAATCAACTACCTCCAAAGCCAGTCAAGGGATAGACAAAGAGTACAGAATATGATATCTAATATATAAAGAATGGAGGAGGAAAAACAAAAAAGAGCCTTTAGGTTGCATTTTTAATAGCATACTAAGTGAGTTAAGTTAGACTGTCAGACAGTAAGGAAGGTACCCTTGAGCCTTTGGTAAACTAAAGCCTGCAATAGCAATAAGTACATACCTATCAATAATCACACTGAATGTAAATGGTCTGAATGCACCAATCAAAACACAGAGTCACTGAATGGGTAAAAAAAACAAGACCCATCTATATGCTGCCTACAAGACACACTTCAAACCCAAAGACACATACACACTAAAAGTGATGGGATGGAAAAAGATATTTCATGCAACTAACGGGAAAAAAAGCAGGAGTTGTCATACTTGTATCAGACAAAATAGACTTCAAAAGAAAGTAACAAAAGACAAAGAAGGATATTACATAATGATAAAGGGGTCAGTCCAACAAGAGGATATAACCATTATAAATATCTATGCACACAACACAGGAACACCTACATATGTGAAACAAATACTAACAGAATTGAAGGGGGAAATAGAATGCAATTTATTCATTTTAGGAAACTTCAGCACACCACTCACTCCAAAGGACAGATCAACTAGACAGAAAATAAGTAAGGAGACAGAGACACCAAAAAACACATTAGAACCGATGGACATAACGGACCTCTGCAGAACACTGCACCCAAAAGCAGCAGGATACACATTCTTCTCAAGTGCACATGGAACATTTCCAAGAATAGATCATACAGTAGGCCACATAAAGAGCCTCAGTAAAATAAAAAAGATTGAAATTGTACCAACCAGCTTCTCAGACCACAAAGGTATGAAACTAGAAATAAATTACACAGAGAAAATGAAAAATCCCACAAATACATGGAGGCTTCACAACATGCGTCTAAATATCCAATGGCTCAATGACCAAATAAAAACAGAGATCAAGCAATATATGGAAACAAATGGCAACAATAATTCAACAGTGCAAAATCTGTGGGATGCAGTGAAGTCCATGCTAAGAGGGAAGTATATTGCAATACAGACCTACCTAAGGAAAAAGGAACAATCCCATATGAACAGTCTAAACTCACAATTAACGAAAACTAGAAAAAGAAGAACTAATGAGGCACAAATTCAGTAGAAGGAAGGACTTAATAAAAATTAGAGCATAAATAAATAAAATCGAGAATACTAAAACAATAGAAAGAATCAATGAAAGTAGTAGCTGGTTCTCTGAGAAAATAGACAAAGTAGATAACCCCCTAGCCAGACTTATCAAGAAAAAAAGAGTCTACACACATGAAGAGAATCAGAAATGAGAAAGGAAAAATCACTATGGACACCACAGGAATATGAATAATTATTAGAGAATACTATGAAAAATTATATGCTAACAAACTGGATAACCTAGAAGAAGTGGACAACTTTCTAGAAAAATACAACCTTCCAAGGCTGACCCAGGAAGAAACAGAAAATCTGAACAGATCAATTACCAGCAACGAAACTGAATTAGTAGTCAAAACACTACCTAAGAACAAAACCCCTGGAACAGATGGCTTCACTGCTTAACTTTATCAAACAGTTAGTGAAGATCTAATACCCATCCTCCTAAAAGTTTTCCAAAAAGTAGAAGAGGAGGGAATACTTCCAAAATCATTCTATGCAGCCAGCATCACCCTAATACCAAAACCAGGTAAAGACACCACAAAAAAAGAAAATTACAGACCATTATCCCTGATCAACATAGATGCAAAAATATTCAACAAAATATTAGCAAACCGAATTCAAAAATACAACAAAAAGATCATTCATCATGATCAAGTGGAGTTCATGACAGCGATGCAAAGATGGTACAACATTTGAAAAACCACCAGCGTCATCCACCCCATCAACAAAAAGAAAGACAAAAATCACACGATTATCTCCATAGATGCTGAAAAAGCATTTGACAAAATTCAACATCCATTCATGATAAAAACTCTCAACAAAATGGGTGTAGAGGGCAAATACCTCAACATAATAAAGGCCATATATGACAAACCCACAGCCAACATTATACTTAACAGCGAGAAGCTGAAAGCCTTTCCTTTAAGATCAGGAGCAATACAAGGATGCCCACTCTCTGCTTTTACTCAGCATAGTACTGGAGGTCCTCGACATGGCAATCAGACAACACAAAGAAATAAAACACATCCAAACTGGTAAAGAAGAAGTTAAACTATCACTGTTTGCAGATGACATGGTATTGTAAGTAAAATACCCTAAGGAAACCACTCCCAAACTACTAGATCTAATATCTGAATTCAGAAAAGTTGCAGGATATAAAATTAATACACAGAAATCTGTTGCACTCCTATACACTAATGATGAACTAGCAGAAAGAGAAATCAGGAAAACAATTCCATTCTCAATTGCATCAAAAAGAATAAAATACCTAGAGATAAACCTAACCAAGGAAGGCCCTCCCTGAAAACTACAAGACACTCATGAGAGAATTTAAAGAAGATACCAATAAATGGAAACACATCCCATGCTCGTGGATAGGAAGAATTAATATTTTCAAAATGGCCATCCTGCCTAAAAGCAATCTATAGATTCAATGCAGTCCCTATCAAAATACCAACAGCATTCTTCAACAAACTGGAGCAAATAGTTCTAAAATTCATATGGAACCACAAAAGATCCAGAATAGCCAAAGCAATCTTGAGAGGGAAGAATAAAGCAGGGGGGATTATGCTCCCGGACTTCAAGCTCTACTACAAAGCCACGGCATTCCAGACAATTTGCTACTGGCAGAAGAACAGACCCACAGACCAATGGAACAGACTAGAGAGCCCAGATATAAACCCAAGCATATATGGTCCATTAATATAAGATAAAGTTGCCATGGATATACAATGGGGAAATGACAGCCTCTTCAACAACTGGTGTTGGCAAAACTGGACAACTACATGTAAGAGAATGAAACTGGATTATTGTCTAATCCCATATAGAAAAGTAAACTCGAAATGGATGAAAGACCTGAATGTAAGTCATGAAACCATAAAACTCTTAGAAGAAAACATAGGCAAAACTCTCTTGAATATAAACACGAGCAACTTCTTCCTGAACGCATCTCCTCGAGCAAGGGAAACAAAAGTAAAAATGAACACTTGGGACTACATCAAACTAAAAAGTTTCTGTATGACCAAGGACACCATCAACAGAACGAAAAGGCATCCTACAGTATGGGAGAATATATTTGTAAGTGACATATCCAATAAGGGGTTAACATCCAAAATATGTAAAGAACTCACATGCCTCAACACCCAAAAAGCAAATAACCCTATTAAAAAATGGGCAGAGAATCTGAACAGACACTTCTCCAAAGAAGAAATTCAGATGGCCAACAAGCACATGAAAAGATGCTCTACATCACTAATTATCAGGGAAATGCAAATTAAAACCACAGTGAGATATCACCTCATACCAGTAAAGATGGCCAGCATCAAAAGGACTAGGAACAACAAATACTGGCGAGGATGCAGTTAAAGGGGAACCCTCCTGCACTGCTGGTGGGAATGTAAGCTAGGTAGAAACCACTGTGGAAAGCAATATGGAGGTTTCTCAAGATACTAAAAATAGATATACCATTTGACTCGGGAATCCCACTCCTAGGAATTTACCCAAAGAATACAAGTTCTCCGATTCAAAAAGACATATGCACCCCTATGTTTATTGCAGCACTATTTACAGTAGCCAAGATATGGAAGCAACCTAAGTGTCCATCAGTAGATGAATGGATAAAGATGTGGAACATATACACAATGGAATACTATTCAGCCATAAGAAAGAAACGAATCCTACCATTTGCAACAACATGAATGCAGCTGGGGGATATTATGCTCCATGAAATAAGCCAGGCAGAGAAAGACAAGTGCCAACTGATTTCTCTCATTTGTGGAGTATAACAATGAAGCAAAACTGAAGGAACAAAATTGCAGCAGACTCAGAGACTCCAAGAAGGTGCTAGCGGTTACCAAAGGGGAAGGGTGTGCTAGGGTGTGTATGGAGGTAGGGAGAAGGGAACTGAGGGGTATTATGTTTAATACACATGGTGTGTGTGTGTGTGGGATCACGGGGATGACAGTGTAGCACAGAGAAGGCAAATAGTGAATCTGTGGCACCTTACTACGCAGATGGACAGTGAGTGCATTGGGGTGTGGTGGGGAGACTCTATAGTAAGGGCATTGTTTTTCTTGTGAAACCTTCATAAGAGTGTATATCAATGATACCTTAATAATAAAAAAAATATAGGCACTGGCGATTCCAGCACCATTTGGAGAAGTTGCCTCAGCAGCAAAAGCCATGTGTGTCTGTATCCCCTCGGCACTCATTGTTTTCCAGAAATGCCAACAGCTTCTTGCTCTAAGTTCCTGCCTCTTTGCCTGAGGGCTTCCTGTGGTGGGTGCAAGAGCATGCTTGGCCAAAGGCAGGCTAGACCTGCCTGGGAGTTTAAAACCTTAGGAACAGCCCTCAAGCAAGGACCAAGAGGAGTTCCTTGCGCTTTGGTTGGGACAGTGTTGACATGTGGTCTCCACCTGGGTCAGCATACTTGCCCTGTAGAGTCAGACAGTAAGTATTTTAGTCCTTGGGGGCTAAAGTTGCAACTACTTCCCTCTGTATTGTTGTGTCCAAGCAGCCATGGATGCTATGGAAATAAGTCGGTATAGTTCTGTATCAAAAACACTTATTTATGGACATTTAAGTTTGAATTTCAATACCTTGAACAAGCTACAAAGCATTTCCATCTTTTGATTATCTTTCAACCATTTAAAAAACATCAGGGCTGTTCTTAGCTCATGGGACATGCAAAAACAGTTGGTGGGCTGGACACAGCCATAGTTTGCTGACCCCGGGTCTAAGCAGTCTCACAGACGTCCCCAGTGAGATGGCGCTCCTTTGCCCACAGCAGCTGTCTGCTGCTTGGAGCACCTTCCCTTCCCTGCCTCACTGCCGGCTCCCCAGGGATCATCTTCCACATATGCAACTTGCACTCAGATCCTTCCCAGGGCCTGGATCTTCTCCAACTGGTTAAATTGGATTTTCTCCTCTTCCCACTTCCCCCAAAGCTACAGACCACAGTTTAGAGAAGGGTAGCTCATGCCCCCAGATGCCGGCCCTCCCTAAGACTGTTCCCACCCTCTTTCTGGCCACCCCGCACTTGTCCTGCTCTTCATATTAACCAGCATCCAAACCTCTCAGCTCTATATTCCACTTCTCCAATGATACTTCAGTGAATAAGATGGTCCTCTTTTGATACCATAGAGTTTTCATTCTACTGGGAAAAGGACATGGGTAAACCCACAATTATAATCAGTGAGATAACCAGGATGGATAGCAGGGCATGCTGGGGGAGTCAGGGAGGATTCATGAGAACTTTCCCTCATTCCCTCACCTGAAGAGGAGAAAAATCAAAGCTCCTCCTTTATGGAGCTTCTCCCAGAGAATGAAATCAGTATCAAATGTCAATCATGCATTATAGTGGAGGGCACACAGTGGGTGCTCAATGATTGGTGGTGGCACTGTCATTAATAGACAATAATGCTCTAGGAACTCACAACAGAACACAAACAAGTGAAAGCCAGCACAGTCATGGGAGAGGTAGAAGTATGGGGCAAAGTATGAGCAGGACTGGGTGGGTGAGATTAGGAGAACAACATGAGAAAGGAATGAACCTCAAATGCACAACAGAGGAAGCTCCGATACCTAATTTAGCCTCCCACCCCTAGGAACACAGACCAGAGAAGAAAGTGGGTTGAGCAACTGGGATATATTTATTGAGCATTCATTAGTTGAGTCTGTACTTAATTGCAGGCAGTGTTCTAAGTACTTAATAGATAATCTTGTTCAATTCTCACAACAACAATTAGATAGGAAATAGTATTATCCACGTTTTTCAGGAAGAAACAGAAGTTACAGAGAGTTTAAGTGGCCAGTTTTTCTAACGGCAGAAATTCAGTTCTTATGCACCATGCTGTGAGGATTCATTCTGTCGCCTGTAGAAGAAAGGCTGAGCTAGACTTGGGGTTCAGAGAAGGCATTCTGAAGTAAGTGATGTCTACACTGGTATCTGAAGAACGAGCAGAAGTTATCCCTGGGGAGGGAGACAGAGAGCCCTCAAGGCCATATCATGGCTGAGGTTCAGTGGCAGGTGGGGAGGCACCAGAAGCAGTTCTGTCTGGCTGGAGCGTGGAGGGGGATGGGGCTGACCTCGCAGGCTAGAGGCTGGCTCTGTGATTCTCTGAGGAAACCGTGTCCGGTGACCTAGGAGTCCACAACAAATAAATCCTTCTGCTTAATAAATGGAGTGCAGCTTTAATTGGAAGAAGAGTATGGTGGCTTTGTTGAAAACATTATTACATCACTGCTTTTGTAAGCATATCAAGGAAAAAACAAAAATCTTTAGCAAATGTACAGGAGTGAAGAAAATGATAAGTAATTGTAAACACCACTGATTTCAATGAAGTTCTTTAGCAGCCCTCAAAAATCTGGCACTCTAGGCAAAGGACCCAGCCTTGGTTGGAACTCTCAGTCCCTAGGGGTGTGTCCCAGGTGGGGCTGATGGGCAGGTGCTCCTCCTTGGAGAGAAGGCGGGGCTAATGGTCACATTTTCCATGTTAAGCTAAACTTTTGGGCTTTGCAGGCCGTGGTGGTGGATGGGGAACAATCACCTAATTACTAACAGTCAGGACTCAGCTTTGGTTATCTCTTCTGTGCTCTGGAGGGCCAAGCTGGTGGGGTCCTGTCACCTCTGTGCAAGAGCAGGCAGTCCTCAATTCCAACTGTGCTCATCTTCTCAATGGGGATGTTAATGCATCAAGTCCGAGTATGTGACTTCTGAAAAGTCTGAGTAAGTGTCTTTTGAGGAAGCTGTGTTGTTGGATATAAGGCAATGTTTAATGAGGTCAAGTTCAACCCTCAGGTCCTAATTCCACACAGAGAGTCGCTGGCCATGGAAGGATCTGGGCTCATCACTCGTGGCATGGGAGTGTTCTGACTCCACACATTTCCTGCAGTTGCCCTGGTTAAGCATCATCAACCAGTTGAAGGAAATCTCATTCTGCAAACGGGGCATTTGCCTTTGGTGGCAATATTCTAATGCTTTAGAATTTCACCTCTGTGTAGCTCACCTTGAATTTCAGCGGGAACCACACTCTTCTTCAGTGTGCGGAAGTGCTCCTTGGCTGTGAATGATGCAGGTGGCTGTGTGTACAAAGCATCTCTGGAGGAACTGTCTACTTTCCCTAACCACAGCTCCATCAGAAAGGAAGCTAAAGTACTTGCCTTTCCTACAGACCCCGCCCCAGTGGGCACACGGGGTAAGAAAATGCCACCTTTTCTTTCCTTGGAAAATCTCTGCATGTCAGTGAACTTGTTACCTCTTTGGAACAGAGAATAGTTATGAATTGTGCACACCTAAACAGAAGGCACTTGCCTATGACTGCTTTGTTCTCTGCAAGAACCACAGTCCTTATTTTAATTCTCAGTGGGAATTTGCTTTTTTCCATGCTGTATATTTGTCTCATTGTCATGGTTTTAGGGGGCCCACTTCCCAAGTCTATAATATAAGCAACATGTGTATCCAGATCAGAGGGAACAGTATGTATGGTCACATACACCCAAAATTAAATAACTTATCAACACAGAGGAATATAGAGCTGAGAGGTTTGGATGTTGGTTAATATAAAGAGCAGGACAAGTGCAGGGTGGCTAGAAAAAGGGTGGAAACAGTCTTAGGGAGGGCTGGCATCTGGGAGCAAGAGCTACCCTTCTCTAAACTGTTACCTAGGGAAGAAGAGGGGTAATTAGTATGAGGTCTTCAGGAACAGTCACTTGGAAAAGAAGCACTGATAAATAATCAAATACTTAACTCATATATTATAGCAAATAGAAGATAATTGCAAACTGTTAAAAAATGTCACAGAACACCCAAAATTAAATAACTTATCAACAGGATTATTCAAACCTTCTTTTGCTTTTATTGAGTGTTTACAAAATATTGGAAATAGCACTCTTTATAAAGGCATAAGTTTCCAGAGTACACATTCTAGACTGAACAGGTGTCTTTAGTTGAACTGTGCTATGCCTTACATTGTAAAGCTAGGGCTTGTTATAACTTATCACATCTATGACCTTCACTGATTCAGTACTGCCTCGTGACACCATCAGGGGAGCTGTCACTATCCCCATTCTATAGATAGGAGAATCAAGGCTTAGACAGCTCCTGGAAGAACCAGATGGCATACTCAAAATGAGTAATTTGAGAAGTTAATGAAATTTAATAAAGAGACTACTTTTAAATGCATGGGTAGGCTAGGGGAAAAGTGACATCTGGGAGCTGCTACCTTCCCTGTTATGAAGATTCACGGGAGGCAGCAGAACCCCGATGCTGTAGCTCTGGGATGGGGCTGCCCATAGGAGCTTTGGCTGAGCCACCCAAAGCAAACAAAACAAAACACAAAAACCCACCAGGATGAAGGGATGCAGTGGGAAATGGTGACTGATTTCAGCCACCCACAGAAATTTGTCCAGGAATGCATACCCTGTCTTTCCTCTCCTCAGCCTCTGATGTATGGTGACCCTTTCTTGATTGACACAATCAGAAGTTAGAGGACAGAAGAGGCTGGTTGGTGCTGACCTCCCAGGTCAGCCTTCAGGGCATACAACGTGGTGAAAAAAGTGAAAGAGGGACTGGGGATGAATGGAAGACATCCGGAAGAGATGGGTAAGTGATTGCTTGAGGCTAAGATAGGAAGGAACAGATACAGGAGAAAAACTTAGATCTTAACCCTCAGTTAAATGCCCCTTCTACCACACCTTCTGGAGAAGTGCATAAGAATTAATCAGAGAGCGAATGTGGCAGCAGAGGTTTCTCTTGCTTAAATTCTCTATGAAGATGAAAATTATAATGCATTGCTAAAGTTTTAGGAGTATCTTAACATGGTCATTTAAGCCTTAAGAATTCTAAAAGGAAAATGGCTTTAAGAATGTGATAAAGATAATGAACACACATAGGGCAATGAGCAGCTGGTCCATCATCTCTTGATCTTTCCTTTGCAGGTTTCCATTAAAAAATTAGAATTTTAGAATTACTAGGGAGGAGATTAACTTTGTTATTTTAATAGCCAATTCTCTCCTAGCTGGGCTTGCATGTATAGGACACAGACTGACCAGCCCCTTACATCCCCCTGAGCATATAAGGGTGTAAAAAGATCAAGGATCAGCTGCTGCAACAGCCACCGCAGTGCAACTGGAGAGGAGGACTTAACCTAAAGTAAAATGCTGGGAATCTGACTACTTTTGATTGATTCCTGAAAATGAAGTTGAAGCCTATTCTTCTTTAAGAGATTCCCACATACATCCATGCACTGCAAATAGCTTTTGGTGCAGTTGCTATGCCCCAGTCAGGAGTATTCACTGCCAGTGATTTTAGGAGCATCTTGAATTAGTTGCCCAAACTCCTCATGAAGATGGAAGTTGAGAAGTGAGAATTTCTTTAATAAAACTCAGAGTATCAACTTAGACATAAAATTCAAGATATGGGAAAAACCTTGAAAAAATATGGGAAGCCATGAAACAGATATGGGCTATGGCAGACTGTACTCATGATTTTGGGGAGATGGCTGAGCCACCCAAAGCAAACAAAACAAAACACAAAAACCCACCAGGATGAAGGGATGCAGTGGGAAATGGAGACCAATTTCAGAGACCAAAATCTCTGGGATCCAAAAATGAGGGCCATGAGTTCCAGTGATCAGAACTGCCATTTCCTAGCTGTGTAGCTTCAGGCAAGTCATTTAACATTTAATGAAGGCTCTGTTCTTATCTCTAAAAATGAGAATAATTGCTTTTTGGCCCATCTCACCAGCAGTTGTAGAGATCAAATGAGATCAGGGATGCAGGTGTTATGTAAATTGTTTTAAGCTTAAAAAACTAAGGTACTATTTGTACTCAAGTCTAAATACCCAAGTTTGTTAGCATGGGTGCATTTCCAGGGGTGCCCTCAAATATAAGTTCCCTGTGATCATCTGTGGCTTAGGAATATGTTTTTGGTGTCTAATGCACAGCTCTTCTTAACTCTAAAGTAAGCAGAGAATTATTGTTTGTTAATCACCAGGCTTTGGGAGCAATGCCAGGAGCTAGGACAGGTACCCCGGTTCCTGTTCCAAGTGAGGAAGGACTGAGGAGCCACAGTGTCCTTAGAGAGGCTGCGTCCAGAAGAGGTAACGCCTGGTACTCTGGAAAGAACTCTGGAGCCGTGCATTTGGCTCCGTAGTGAGGATTCTGGATGACGGAGATGGCAGGCTCCACGACGGCAGTGGTCAAGCGCCAGTGGTGGCGCCAGCCTGATGGGCCTTGGATACCCAGCCTTGCAGCCGTCTTCCCAGCCACAGTCTGCCCTGCTTCCTGGACCAGCTCCAGCCAGTCTGCTGCTCTTGAGACAATATCCCCTGTGGAACCCCAACTGGAGACTGAGAGACACATTTAATTTGAGGACTAGCAGCTCTTTCACATCCGAGTATCCCCTGAGATAAGCGTATGGGAGGGCTAGGTTGTGTCTCCTCGCATCCCATCCCATCCCTTCTTGTATCCTGCCCTTCTCATTTTACTTCCTGACCCAAACCCTCTCAAGCTCCCAGACACTGAGTAGTGCACTCCCTTCACCTACACTTTTTCTTTGCCCTCCTACTCAGAAAACTCAAGAGGAATTAGAGGTCGACATGTTTGGTGGGAGTTGGGGGAGGATGCTGCGGAGGGCAGGGGCGGGGCTTCGCAGGCTGGCTCCATCCTTCAGAGGTCAATACAAGCAGCAGCCCATGGATGGGGAGCAGAATGGGAGATGTGCTTTTGCCTGGAGCATGTTCAGCGGACACACTGAGAGAACCAACTCTGTCCTGTAGGGTAGTGTGTAGATTTTAAGGTTTCAGCTGTGCCCTTTGACCCTCTCTTATACCATGCCCATAATTTAACCCAAGATTTAAAAGCCTGGTGCTAATGCAATGGCATGCTTTATTTGTTAATGTCATTAATCTAGCATCATATTTTTGATGGTGAATATTATGCATTCTTAGTACAAATTATTGTAGCCCATACAGTGCAAGAACAAATGAAAGAAGAAAATGTCCAGCAAGATTATATCAGGAGGAAGAAATGAAATTTGACTTTTAGAATCAGAGAGATGCTTCTAGAGTCCATGGCCAATCACTTCTGTTACCCTCATCATTACTGCTGGCCTCATTCCTCAAGATGGGGCAGAATGACCATGGGAAACGGACAGGAGATACTGAGACTTGCTGGGGTGAGGGTTAGGGGGAACCTGGTTTTGTAGTTGGTCTGCATACCTCCAATAAACAAAGACATAACAACTCAGAGCAAAGCTTCTCTCTGAAGCACAATGATTGAAAATACAAATACTCTTGTCTGCCATGAAGCTGAACTCTTTTTTTTTTTTACAAACGCTGCCCCAAAAGAGATCTTCCCAGCAAGCTGAGTTTTAAGCCTGCTATAAATTTATGCCTAATATAATATAACATTTCTTTTCTGCAAAGAAGAATAAAACGTTTCAGTCCATGAATAGATAGAAAAGTGAATTGGAGTTTGGCATTCACGTGAAATACAAATAAAGTCATAAAATTAATGTGTGGTGCGAAACCACCCTTTATGACAGCAGATGAGAAAATGCACCAATAATAAATTTGCTCAAAGGATAAACTATGTTTTTCTGCTTAAAGCCCCCATCTGGCTGTCACCTTGAAATGAATATTTATTAAGGGAATAAAATAAAAGCATTTTAAACCCACTAAAGGAATGTGTTTAAATATATATGATGACAAAATATAATAATAGATAATAAGATGGACTGGATTTTCAAAATAATAGAATAAATCACATGCTTCAGGAAGAATGTGCTAGGAATATGTTTTTGGTATCTAATACACAGTTCTTAAAGCAAGATGTGAAGCCAATGAGTGAGACGTGACCAAATTTTGGAAATGGGATCTCCACAGCTGCTTCTGGAGAAACTAACCCCTCAGTTAGCAGGATGCCCTCGTTGGTGCTTCAGCTGGATGTGCTAGAAGTTCATGCAGATGCCCCTGCATGCCTGCCACAGGGCTATGGGCTCCTCCCACGGCCGTAGCACTGCTCCAAGACACTCACCTTATTCACCAGGACAAAGTGCTCTCCCCAAGAAAACAGGCTGCAAAGCTGGATGACCACTGACTTGTTCTGGAGCAAGGGACCTGAAATTCTGTAGGCCCTGATCTCCTGCTTCCTTTCTGTGAGAGCTCCCACCTCCTGCTGGACTGGAACTGGCTGTCCTGGCACTCCGGGAGTGGGCCCCAGTTGTTCATGGCGAGCAGCACACAGCGGGGGCTCCTTCCTCAGGACCTTGCACCTTAGAAGGCTCAAATGCCAATTGGGGACAATTTTTCTCTTTTCCTAAGTGCCATGGGTACTCTGTTTTGGAGATGCTAACTAAGTTCTGGAAGCAGGCAGGCAAGGCTTTTGTGGGAGGTGTGACCCTGAGCACCTTGCAAATTGGCCATGATTTCAAATGGAACAGGATACATGATCACCAGGGACCTTCTGGCAGAGAAACCAGGAGAGGCCAAGTGTTCATTAAGAGCTGTTTGTGGGTATGGGCCTATTGTTTTCCTTCACTACAGCTCTCTCTCTCCGGCTAACTTTCAAGCAACCACCAGGACCCATGGATTCTCCCTCAGAATCATCCCATCTCCATTTCCCACCCTCTGTCCACATTCAGCCTCAGCCCCTCTCCCCTTTGCTATGAAATGGTCAGCATCCTTCTCTTCCCAAAGACTGCCACAAAGGGTTTGCCAATCCTCTGTTCAATCCCCCAGGCTTTTCCTGTTGCCCAGTACCTACAGGTCTTCCAGGGCTCCGTTTCCATCTTGGCTCCCCCAGCACCTGATCACACAGACATACACCCTGCAGCTCCCCACTGAACCCACCTTGCATCCCCCAGCTTCTGCCCAGAACACACTCTGCCTGCTCCTCAGACAGTCAGAGGTCTCAGATGCCTGCAGGAACATCATCTCCTCTGGGAGGACATCCCACCACCCAGTGAACCCTCTCTGTGCGTGCATGTCAGATTCCTCAGCTTTTGTTTCATTCATGTCAATGAGACTCTTTAGAGTTCTGATAACCTGTTTCTGAACCTAAACCTTGCTTCTGAACACTGGTTTGAGGAGCACAGTGTTGAAGCTTCTGTCCTGGAGAGTCAGGGATGTCCGTGCCATGCCTATGGTTACACGTGGGTTAGTAGGGAGCTCTGCAGGACAGACTGACAGCACTGGCCCCACAGGCATGACACAGTTAGCTGTTAATGAAAAGCTGGCTCTGCTAAATTGGCTTGAAGAGGCACACACTGGTTTGCAAGTGCATGGGAGATGAGATGATGTTCTTCAGCACTGAAGATGTTGGCTGACCTGGTAATTACCCAGATGGCACTTTGGTACTCAACAGTGCCATTCATTTTCATCTGCTACTCTTACCTGTGACCTTGAATAATCAAATTTATGTCCTCGTAATGGTCACCTGTTTGCTGCTTGAATCCTTCCCCTCCCTTCCAGACAAGACTGTCAAGTTTTTGCTTATTTTATTTTCTTTGGTTATTTTATTTTTTATTTTGGTATCATTAATAACAATTACATGAGCAACATTATGTTTACTAGACTCCCCCCATCACCAAGTCCCCCCCACAAACCCCATTACAGTCACTGTCCATCAGCATAGTAAGATGCTATAGAATCACTACTTGTCTTCTGTGCATTATACTGCCTTCCCTGTACCCCCCCCTACATTATGTGTGCTAATCATAACGCCCCTTTTTCCCCCTTATCCCTTTCTTCCCACGCATCCCCCTCAGTCCCTTTCCCTTTGGTAAATGTTAGTTCAATCTTGAGTTCTGTGAGTCTGCTGCTGTTTTGTTCCTTCAGTTTTTTTTTTTGTTCTTATACTCCACAGATGAGTGAAATCGTTTGATACTTGTCTTTCTCTGCTTGGTTTATTTCACTGAGCATAATACCCTCTAGCTCCATCCACGTTGTTGCAAATGGTAGGATTTGTTTCTTCTTTTGGCTGAATAATATTCCATTGTGTATATGTACCACCTCTTCTTTATCCATTCATCTACTGATGGACACTTAGGTTGCTTCCATTTCTTGGCTATTGTAAATAGTGCTGCGAAAAACATAGGGGTGCATCTGTATTTTTAAAACTGGGCTGCTGCATTCTTAGGGTAAATTCCTAGGAGTGGAATTCCTGGGTCAAATGGTATTTCTATTTTGAGTTTTTTGAGGAACCTCCATACTGCTTTCCACAATGGTTGAACTAATTTACATTCCCACCAGCAGTGTAGGAGGGTTCCCCTTTCTCCACATCCTTGCCAACATTTGTTGTTTGTCTTTTGGATGGTGGCCATCCTTATGGTGTGAGGTGATATCTCATTGTGGTTTTAATTTGCATTTCTCTGATGATTAGCGATGTGGAGCATCTTTTCATGTGCCTGTTGGCCATCTGAATTTCTTCTTTGGAGAAGTGTCTGGTCAGATCCTCTGCCCATTTTTTAATTGGATTATTTGCCTTTTGTTTGTTGAGGTATGTGAGCTTTTTATATATTTTGGATGTCAACCTTTTATCGGATATGTCATTTATGAATAAATTCTCCAATAGTGTAGGATGCCTTTGTGTTATACTGATGGTGTTCTTTGCTGTACAGAAGCTATTTAGTTTGATATAGTTCCACTTGCTCATTTTTGCTTTTGTTTTCCTTGCCTGGGGAGATATGTTCATGAAGAAGTTGCTCATGTTTATGTCCAAGAGAGTTTTGCCTATATTTTCTTCTAAGAGTTTTATGGTTTCATGTTTACATTAAGGTCTTTGATCCATTTCGAGTTTACTTTAGTGTATAGAATTAGGCAGTAATCCAGTTTCATTCTCTTACATGTAGATGTCCAGTTTTGCCAATACCAGCTGTTGAAGAGGCTGTCATTTCCCCCAGTGTATATCCATGGCTCCTTTATCATATATTAATTGACTATATATGTTTGGGTAAGTATCTGGACTCTCTATTCTGTTCCACTCATCTATGGGTCTGTTCTTGTGCCAGTACCAAATTGTCCTGATTACTGTGGCCTTGTAATAGAGCTTGAAGTTGGGAAGCGATTCCCCCTGCTTTATTCTTCCTTTGCAGGATTGCTTTGGCTATTCGGGGTCTTTTGTAGTTCCATATGAATTTTAGAACTGTTTGTTCCAGGTCGTTGAAGAATGCTCTCAGTATTTTGATAGGGATTGCATTGAATCTGTAGATTGCTTTAGGCAGGATGGCCATTTTGACAATATTAATTCTTCCTAGCCAAGGGCATGGGATGAGTTTCCTTTTGTTAGTGTCCTCTTTAATTTTTTTTAAGAGTGTCTTGTAGTTTTCAGGGTATAGGTCTTTCACTTCCTTGGTTAGGTTTAGTCCTCAGTATTTCTTTTTGATTCAATTGTGAATGGAATTCTTTTCCTGAATTCTGTATCTGCTAGTTCATCGTTAGTGTGTAGGAATGCAACAGATTTCTGTGTATTAATTTTGCATCCTGCAACTTTGCTGAATTCAGATATTAGATCTAGTAGTTTTGGAGTGGATTCTTTAGGGTTTTTTATGTACAATATCATGTCATCCGCAAACTGTCAGTTTGGTCTCTCTTTTAGGAATAGTTGTATTTGTTGTATTTTCAAAAATATATATGTTTTTGGAGGATATTTCTGCTGTCCTATTCATGCCGCCATCTTGGCTCCTCCTCCAACAGTGTCAGTTTGGCTTCTTCCTTACCAGTCTGGATGCCTTTTATTTCTTTGTGTTGTCTGATTGCCGTGGTGAGGACTTCCAGTACTATATTGAGTAAAAGCTGGGAGAGTGGGCATCCTTGTCTTGTTCCCGATCTTAGGGGGAAGGCTTTCAGCTTCTCGCTATTAAGTATGATGCTGGCTGTGGGTTTGTCATATATGGCATTAATTTTGTTGAGGTACTTGCCCTCTATACCCATTTTGTTGAGAGTTTTTATCATGAATGGATGTTGAATTTTGTCAAATGCTTTTTAAGCATCTATGGAGATGATCATGTGGTTTTTGTCCTTCTTTTTGTTGATGTGGTAGACGATGTTGATGGACTTTCGAATGTTGTACCATCCTTGCATCCCTGGGGTGAATCCTACTTAATCATGGTGTGTGAGGCTCTTGATGTATTTTTGAATTTGGTTTGATAATATTTTGTTGAGTATTTTTGCGTCCATGTTCATCAGGGATATTGGTCTGTAGTTTTCTTTTTGTGGTGTCTTTGCCTGGTTTTGATATTAGAGTGGTGCTGGCTTCTTAGAATGAGCTTGAAAATATATCCTCCTCTTCTATTTTTTGGAAAACTTTAAGGAGAAGGGTTATTATGTCTTCTCTAAATGTCTGATAAAATTTAGTGGTGAATCCATCTGGCCTGGGAGTTTTGTTCTTATGTATTTTTTTGATTACCCATTCAATTTCGTTGCTTATAATTGGTCTGTTTCGATTTTCTGTCTCTTTCTTGGTCAGTCTTGGAAGGTTGTATTTTTCTAGAGAGTTGTCCATTTCTTCTAGGTTATCCAGTTTGTTACCATATAAATTTTCACAGTATTCTCTAATAATTCTTTGATTTTCTGTGGTGTCCATCATGATTTTTCTTTCTCATTTGTGGTTCTGTTTATGTGTGTATATTCTCTTTTTCCCTTAATAAGTCCAGCTAGGGGTTTATCATTTTGTCTATTTTCTCAAAGAATCATGATTTCATTAATTTTTTCTGATGTTTTATTCTTCTCAATTTTATTTATTTCTTCTCTATCTTCATTATGTCCCTCCTTCTGCTGACTTTGGGCCTCATTTGTTTTTCTTTTTCCAGTTTCAATTATTGTGAATTTAGACTATTTATTTGGGATTGTTCTTCCTTCTCTAAATAGGCCTGGATTGCTATACAGTTTCCTCTTAGAACTGCCTTCTCTGTGTCCCACAGAAGTTGGGGCATTGTGCTGTTGTTTTCATTTGTCTCCATATATTGCTTGATCTCTGTTTCAATTTGTTCATTCATCCATTGATTATTTAGGAGCAGGTTGCCAAGCTTCCATGTGTTTGTGAGCCTTTTTGCTTTCTTTGTGTAATTTATTTCTAGTTTCATACCTTTGTGGTCTGAGAATCTGGTTGGTACAATTTCAATCTTTTTAAATTTACTGATGCTCTTTTTGTGGCCTAGTATATGATCTATTGTTGAAAATGTTCCATGTGCACTTGAGAAGAATGTGTATCCTGCTGCTTTTGGGTGGACTGTTCTGTAGATGTGTGTTAGGTCCATCTGTTCTAATGTGTTGTTCAGTGCCTCTGTGTCCTTACTTATTTTCTGTCTGGTTGATCTGTCCTTTGGAGTAAGTGGTGTGTTCAAGTCTCCTAGAAAGAATGCACTGCATTCTATTTCCCCCTTTAATTCTGTTAGTATTTGTTTCACATATGTAGGTGCTTCTGTGTTGGGTGCATAGATATTTATAATGATTATATCGTCTTGTTGGACTGACCCTTTTGTCTTTATGTAATGTCCTTCTTTGTCTTTTGTGGCTTTCTTTGTTTTAAAGTCTATTTTGTCTGATACAAGTACTGCAACACCTGTTGTTTCTCTCTATTGTTTGCATGAAATATCTTTTTCCATCCCTTGACTTTTAGTCTGTGCATGTCTTTGGGTTTGAGGTGAGTCTCTTGTAAGCAGCATATAGATGGGTCTTGTTTTTTTATCCATTCTATTACTGTGTGTCTTTTGATTGATGCTTTCAATCCATTAACATTTAGGGTGATTATCGATAGATATGTACTTATTGCCATTTCAGGCTTTGAATTTCTGGTTACCAAAGATTCAAGGGCAGCTTCTTTACTATCTAACCATCTAACTTAACTTGCTTATTATGCTATTATTAAGACAGTCTGATGATTCTTTCTCTCCCTTCTTTTTCTTCCTCCTCCACTCTTTATATATTAGGTGTTTTATTCTGCACTCTTTGTGTTTCTCTTAACTGAGTTTGTGGATAACTCATTTAATTTGCCTTGAGTTATTATTTGGTTGGTCTACTTTCTTTGCTGTGGTTTTATTTTCTCTGTTGACAGCTGTTTAGCCTTAGGCATACTTCCATTTAAAGTAGTCCCTTTAAGATACATTGGAGAGATGGTTTGTGGGAGGTAAATTCCCTCAACTTTTGCTTATGTGGAAATCGTTTAATCCCTCCTTCAAATTTAAATGATAATCTTGCTGGATACAGTATTCTTGGATCAAGGCCCTTCTGTTTCATTGCATTGAGTATATCCTGCCTTTCCCTTCTGGCCTGTAAGGTTTCTGCTCAGAAGTCTGATGTTAGCCTGATGGTTTTTCCTTTTTAGGTGATTTTTTTTTTCTCTCTTTGGCTGCTTTTACTACTTTGTCTTTGTCTTTGATCTTTGAAATTTTAATTATTATATGTATTGGTGTGGTCCTTGTGTCCTTTGTGTTGGGAGATCTGTGGACTTCTATCATCTGAGAGACTATTTCCTCCCCCAGATTGCGAACGTTTTCTGCAATTACTTCCTCAGAGACACTCTCTATCCCTTTTTCTCTCTCTTGTTCTTCTGGTACCCCTATAATGCAAATATTGTTCTGTTCAGATTGGTCACACAGTTTTCTTTATATTCTTTTATTCCTAGAGATCCTTTTATCTGTCTCTGCCTCAGCTTCTCTGTATTCCTGTTCTCTCATTTCTATTCCATTAACAGTCTCTTGCACCTCATCTGGTGTGCTCTTGAATCCTTCCATTGTTTGTTTCATTTCTGTTATCTGCCTCTGTACTTCTTTCCTTAGCTCTTGCATATTTTTCTTTAGGTCCATCAGCATGCTTATGACTTTATTTTGAATTCTTTTTCAGGAAGATTGGTGATTTCAGTCTCACCAGGCCCTCTCTCTGGTGTTTGGGGGATTTTGGACTGAACAAGGTTCTTCTGCCTTTTCATAGTGATGGGAGTGGTTGCTGGTGATTAGTGCATGTGTCAGCTGGGAGAACAAAGTCCCTTCCTGCTTGCTGGTTGCCTTGCCCATCTCTGCTGGCTGTGCCAGTCAACTGAATACAGGGAGCACCCTCTGGGTTAATTTCCTGAGTTGCCATGGGTGGGGCAGCCCTAGAGATTGCCTAGGGCACTGGTGGGGTTTGCAGGCGAGCAGCCTGTGTTCTGGCATGAGAATGGAGTCCCTTCATGCTTCCCGGACTCTGCGCCTGTCTGCCTTGCCTGTGCTGGGCAATCACACACATGGAACAGCCTGTGGGTTAATCTGATGAGCTGCTGTGGGAGGGATGGCCCTTTGGATGTCCTAGGGCACTGGCAGGGGTTGCAGGCGAGCAACACGTGTTTGCCATGAGAACCTAGAGCCCCTTTGGACCTCCTGAACTTTGTGCCAGTCACCCTCTCACATGGGGTAGCCTCTGGGCCTGGGCTGGTTAGCCACATGCAGGGAGAAGCCTCTGGTTGCTGTGGGTGGGGCTGCTCCCTGGCTCTTCCGCAGCAATGGTGGGTCAGCTGGTTTGCTTGCAGTGCTGGTGGGGGGCAAGGAACAGCAGGCTGCTTATCACCATGAGGGGCTTTGGAGCTGCATTGCCACCCAGGGGGTAAGGGCGCCTTAAGTTCCTTAAAGTTCCAGCCTGGTGGGCTGACTGTGCCAGGACGATTTTGACCACTGTTAAACCCTTGTCTCTTTAAGACTTTTAAGGTACCCACTTTTCTTTTGTCCCAGGGCAGCCAGCTGTGGGAACCTGTTCACAGTCTTAGTCTCGGATTTTGCTTTTACGTTTCTCTAATATCCCATACACCATGCAATGTGTGTCTGTGCTCCCGGTGCAGATTACTAGGGCTGGTTATTTAGCAGTCCTGTGCTTCTACTCCCTCCCCACTCTGATTCTTTTCCTCCTGCCAGTGAGCTGAGGTGGGGGAGTGCTCAGGTCTTGCTGGGTCATGGCTTTGTATCTTTCCCTTTTCTGTGCGATGTTGAGTTCTTGCAGATGTAGATATACCCTGGCTGGTGTCCTGTATCTTCTGGTCACTCTTTTAGGAATAGTTGTATTTGCTGTATTTTCAAAATATATATGGTTTTGGGAGAAGATTTCCACCATTCTACTCATGCTACCATTTTGAGAATCCTTGTTTTGGTATTTTAAAACCACCCCTTCCTCCATTCACATCCATGTGGTTTGGAGGGGACTGGTCTCATCTTCAGATCCAGGAGCCAGTTAGCATATCCCTTTCCCTTAGCTACAGTGACTGGGATGTAGTTCTGGGAGGGACCCAACAGGCCCCCCCAGCACCCCTGCCTCATCCTGCTGCCCCTTGCCAAGGTGACTCATCCAGACATGGGCCTGTAATCTCTGCCTATCTTTTCATAGAGAATCTTAGGCCCACTTCTGGGAATCCTGGTACCTACATGTTCTATTCCCAAGCTCTGTGGTATGAGGATGGGAGGCTTGGAGCTGCTATATCCATAAGGGGTTGTAAGAACTGTAGTGGAGATTCACTGAAAACCCCAGAAGGTGTCCAGTCAGTGGACACAAAGCTCAGAGATGGATCTTGCAGATATTGTTTGAATCCTAGATCAAAACTGTCTTCTTTGACCTAAGCCAGTTAGACTGAAGTATTTTTCCATCACTTATAACCAAGAGAATCTTGAGGTTCCCTTCTAATAGCCACAAGCATTATTGCTCTCAATCTCCTTGCCTTTTGAAAGATGAGTCACCAGCACTCAGCTTTTCCTCCTTCACTTATGTCTTTAGTGTGCCACACACCTGCAGCTGTGTTGCTCATGTGTGCACTTCTCTTATCTGAAGTTATCCTCCAATCCAAAGAGCTTCTCAAATTTTCTTTCAATTGGAACTTTCATGGATCAAAGGGCATTTTCCAGTTTTGTAAAGCTATATTATCCCCAGCCATATCTGCAAAAATCCTACTAAATAAGAAAAGAGAAAGATATCATTAAAATGAAACCAGGTGAATAATAGGTTAAGTACTTGCACACTATCTGGCAGGTGTGTTCTAGTGTAGGTAGATTCATTGCAGGGGTCTCTCCTATTAGAAATCTGCCCACCATCCCTAAGCCCCGGAAATCCAAGCCAAGGCATTGGGCCCATGACCCTGCCTAACCAATCAGAGTGGTGCATTCCTTTGGCCACAGTGATTGGTTCACAGGTGGACATGCGATCTAAAGAGGTCTTTTCAGTGAATTTAATATTTTAATTACTATAATTGGTCAGTAAGGCAATATAGGCTACAGTTGCTCATTACTATCCCCCAGATGCATAAAGGAAGTTATATATGACAGGAGGGAAAGAGGCCAATCGATTAAAAAAAAAAGCTGAAAAGCAGAACCAAGAAAATGAAAGACTGAGAGAGAGAGAAAATTGAGATATAGCCTGTGGGTCTAGCTAAAGCTATTATACTCATTAGCATTTTGGTTACATGAGCCAGTGAATTCCCCTTTCTTTTTTCTTTCTTTTCCTTAATTACTTTTCTCTTTTTTCTGTTCTGTTCATTTGTCTGGAAAGGGGGAAAAAAGTGGTTTAAAAACCTTTTTTTCCTAATTTTGAAATTTCACATAATGGTGGTACATCATGTTAGTAGAGTATTAAGGAAATCAAATGGATATTCATCAGGTAATCCTCTCAATAAAGGGAAAATTAATTTAAAAAGTTCAAATACTTTTTTTTTTTATAAACACACATCTGTTCACCACTCAGATTAAACGTGTTAACATTTTGTCATGTTCTCTTCAGATCATTCTTTGGGACATGAAATATTATTGCTAAATTCCTTCCCTTCTTCTCCATGAGTTTCTTTTGGTGAATCCCCCTATCTAAACTGTTTTCAGTTGATTTTCTGTCACTGGCAACTGGAAGAGTTTTTTACTAATAAATATGCCTTTCATCCACTTAGGAGAGAGAATTCCAGAGCTGATATCTGCTTCTGTCTCCATCTCTGACTGTATCTGACAAGTTGTTGGTGTGTAATGAGTATTCAATAACAACAACAACTGTTGTTTAACTATATGCCAAGTCACATGGTTGAAACAACTAAATATCTGAGAATTCTTACTTTAGAAAAAACTATTTCTAAAGGAAAGTTAAGAATGTCTTTTATGATAGCAGGAGATTTTATGTGGTTTGTTTGATTGTCACAGGCAGGCTCTTTATTTCTATTTTGAGTTTTGAAAGTCAAAAAGCATTGCTTCTCCCACCAAAAGCATGTGCAGCAGAAGAAAAATAGATAAATTATACCTCATCAAAATAAAAGTTTTGCACATCAAAGGATACTATCAAGAAAATGACAAGGCAAATCATAGAAAGAAAATATTTGCAAATCTTATGTCTGTCGAAGGATTAATGTCCAGAATATGTAAAGGACTCCTGCAAATCAACAACAAAAATCAAGCAACCCAATTAAAAAATGGGCAAAGGACTTGAATAGAAAATTCACCAAAGAAGGTACACAATTGGCCAGCAAACACATGAAAGTATGATCAACATCATTAATCTTTAAGGAAATACAAATCAAAACCATAATTAGATTCTACTTTACACCCATTAGGAGGGCTATTATAAAAAACAAAAACAAAACCCACAAAGAAAATATCAAGTTTTGGTGAGGATGTAGAGAAATTAGAACCCCTGTTCATTATTGGTGGGAATGTAAAATGGTACAGCTGGTGTAGAAAGGGTATGGTGGTTCCTCAACAAGATAAAAATGGAAATATCACATGATGTAGCAATTCTACTTGTAGGTATTTACTCAAAAGAATTGAAAGCAGGGACTTGAACAGATATATGTACACCAGCATTATCAGCATTTTTCCTAATAGCTGAGCAGTGAAAGCAACCTGACTCCATCAATAGCTGAATGAATAAACAATATGTGGTCTCTATATACACTGGAATGTTACTCAGCCTTAAAAAAGGAAGGAAATTCTGACACATGCTACATCATGGATAAACTTTAAAGATATTAACACTAAAGGAATAAGCTAGTTACAAAAGGATAAATATTATATGATTCACTTATGTGAAGTGCCTGGTGTGTCAAATTCAGAAATGGAAAGTGGAATGTTTTCCCCAGGGGCTCAGGGGAGGGGGGGTAATGGAGAGTTATCATTTTATGGGGACAGATTATCAGTTTGGAAAGATGAAAAGTTCTGGAGATGGATGTGGTGATGATTGTAGAAGAGTGTGAATGTGCTTAATGTCTCTGAATTGTACACTTCAAAATGTCTCTGAATTGTACACTTCAAGGTAGGAGAGTAAGGCAGAGATTTTTATAAAGTTTTGTTATTTATATTTTACCACAATAAAAAAATGCAATGATTCTCAAAGCAAATCTATAGAGACAGATAGATTAGTGATTACTTGGGGCAGGTGTTGGGAATGGGGATTAACAGTCAGTGAGCATGAGGATTTCATTGAGGTTAATGGATATGTTCTAAAACAGATTTATGGTTATGAGCACATAATGGCACATTTTCTAAAATAACTGAATTGTACAGTTGAAATGAGCAAATTATATAAAACATGTTTCAATTAGGTTGTGAAAAACCAGACATATTTCTACAAGTATTTCCCAGAAGAGTCCCACTTGTACAAAGTGTTAATAGGAGTTCCTAATAAAAGGAGTTCTACAGTCAACTGTGTTTGGGAAACACTATAGGTATTTTTGGTTGAGAGGTTATAAGGCACCAGAGAAGGAAAGTTCAGAGAAGGCACTCAGTAAGAAAACCCACTTGGCCTAACATCCCCTGGAATGCCCTAAATGCATTTCACATACACGCTCCTCCTCTCCCTACAGAGCTCTTATTTCCATCCCTCCTGCTAATATTCTATGGGAACACCCTTTAGCAAGTGCTAATGGAATGTTTAATAGAAATCACTTCATTTGGCAGGCAGCTGCTTAAAATCATTTTAATTGTTCTGTCTGGATCCCTGAAGTTGTTTTCTTGAGTTGCCATCCATGTAACCAGAGGGGATTATTCAGCTCAGCAAATGCTAAGAACAAAGATGCTCTGAATACTCCATGAGATTGTGTCTGTGCCACTGAAGCCAGCAGTTCTCAGACATATGTGTCACCCTACAGCCCCTCTACAGCAGGGAGAGATGAAGAGGGAAGCCACTTCCCCAGGCATGGGGCTGCCACCTTACATTTCCCTGTAAGTACTGTTCTAGCTCTCACCAGGAAAACACATGCTTTTCTTTATAGGCTGATAGATGACAGCCCAAGGTAAAATCCTAGGTAGAAACTTCTAAAGGGTCCCATAAAGCTAAGTAGGAAGTAAAGAGCGTTTATTAAGCACCCACTGTATGCCAGGCATACCCCTGTCTCATTTAATCCTGTTGGAGCACTGTGGTAGCTGCTCTCCCACCACTTTGCAGGGAGAACCCAAGGCATGGAGGTTAAGCCACATGCTTGTCCCCTTAGGCTGCATAGCCGGGACTGGGTTCACATTCAGCTTGTGTTCTTCCCATGACACCACACATTGAAACTGCCAAATTCAGCACCCCAAAATTCACAGATAATGGAAAGAAGGTATTGTATTGACAGGGCATAATTTGGCCAGGTTATGATATGTAAAACACACACACACACACACACACACACACACAACTGCACCAGGTGAGGTGATCAGGTGAGGAGCCTGGGGCACAAAGAGACAGAAGGGCAGATGTCCTTGCAGGGAGGGGCCCCAGGAGCCCACCTGAGTGAAGGCAAGTCCCACTGTGAGTCCCGCAGAGGCAGGCAGCGCTGGTGAGACTGCAGGTCCTTCTCCCCAGGGCTCAGGGACTCTGAGGCTGTAGTCCGCAGTAGATGGGAGAGCGCCCAGACAGAGAGCAGCAGAGTGACCTCGGCACAGAAACAGGCCAGCAGCACCTTTAGCCTAGCCAGGGAAAGGGTGGGCTTTCCCTCTCTGTGCTCCTCTGACCCCTGCTGCCCTGATGAGGCAGGAGCTCAGTCCCTGTCTGTACTCCTGCCAGGAGACTGTGTGCAAGACGATCTTCGAGGCAGAGGCCAAATGACCTTGGCTCCTGGCTGGTTGAGGTTACTGGGCTTGGAACCATACAGTCACTGACTGTGGTTAGAGCTGGCCCCTGGGAATCCCCACAGGCTGTATGCTATTATTATCACTGTCCCTGTAATAATGAGTAATAAAGCCATGAGCACATCACATGAGCTACCTCACTTAATGAAACACTGAAACATCTCTGAAGTATCATCACTCCATTTTATGAAAGCAGAAACTGAGAACACAGAGAATGTGTCTGTTTCAGAGCTGTTGCGTGCACTAGTTAGCCCAGGTCTCACGTGCAGAACCTATGCTCTCAACAATTTATAGACAGAGCCAAAGTCATGTTGATGCCAGGGTTCTTGTTCGTGGAGTCGAAGAATGAACTTCGCAAACACTCAAGGTAGGAGAGCAAGGCAGAGATTTTAATTTAGAGATAAAGCAAAAGGACAGAGCTCCTGGCTCAGGCCAGGAGGGGACAAAAGAGTCCCGGGGTGGTGGTGGTGCATTGACTAGGGATTTTACAGGAGGTTGAGAGAGAAAGGGCTAGGGATGTACACCTGCTAAGTGGTCCCAAAGTATTTATCTTTGAAGAAACATTAAGTTTCTTATTAGTCTTCCTGGTTATTTACAAGAAATTTACTGCTCTGATTTCTTCCCAGGATACCAGCTTCCTGGTCTGGGAGTATATCACTTAAGACTGCCTGCTTTGCTCCCAAGGTGGGCTGAGTTATTGTCTGTTAAGAAACTTACTTTTTAACTAATTGAGCTTTAAGATGCAATCCCTCCTGTTTTTACTACATTGTTTTGGGCTTGCTTGCTACATTGCCCAGGTTGCAAATTATTTGTTTAGGAGGAAGAAAAGCAGCAGCTGGGTAAAGTCAGAAAAACAAGCTGGGCCTCCCAGCAGGCCAAAGCAAATCCCACAATGGATTATCTTGCGTTGTTTTTTTCCAGAGGCCCTCACCCTCCTCTGTCTAAGCCCATGGTCCCTGTCTCAATGTGTTTTACTTTGTCACTATGTTGACACACATCGAAGTACCAAGATCCTAAATAAATTCTTGTCCCTGTCTTGAGAATTGCCACCCAGCTTTCTGCTGCAGCTCTAGCCATTGTCATTGCTGGCTGGGCTGCTCTCCTTGCAGGAAATCCAGTCAGCCCCAGCTGGCAGTTCTCTGGTAGTTCTGTGGCCGGGGCCCCTTCTTACCTTCCCAAGGTCCAGAGGCAGTGCTCAGTACATAGTAACTGCTTATAAATTCTTGTTAAATGTAGTGCATTCTCAAGAGGCATTCAAATAAGATGAACTGAAGAAGTTCTAAGAGATTCTAACTCACTGTTACAACTACCTGTCACTAGGTGCCAGGAAGCCATAGGAACAGCTAGTCCTGGCCCAGTCCAATCTTTAGGCCCCCTGCCCCCACTGTGATTCCTGCCTCCAGCAGGGGCTTCTGGAGGACCCCACCCAGGCATCAGTTCTTCCACATATCAATGGACAACTCTAACGGTCTTGAAATTGCTGTTTTTCCTTTCTGGAAAAGTAATAGATAATGTTCTTTTAAAAAAGGAAAGGAAAAAAAGAGTAAGGTAAGCACAAAGGAGAAAATGTATTATCACCTACAACACCATACTGAGTGATAATTAAAGCTCACATTTGCCTTTACACTCTGAACTGTTCTTTTTGCCTGAGTTGCATATATACTTACAGAAATGGGCTTACATTATGTTTTGTGATCTTTTTTTTTAACCTATCAACATACTGAACATTTTTCTATAACATGAAGTATTCTTCAAAATTTTGGGGTCTGCCTGTATTTCCCCATTCTAAGTTAATCTCTTATTTTTGGATGTTTAGGTTGTTTTTAAATTTTTCACAATTATGGAAAGATTTTTGATCAAGATCCTAGAATAAGATCTACATGCACTTTTTTTCAAATGATAAGTTACCAGATGTGAATTCTGGTATTTTAAAAATATTTTTAAAGGTTGAGCTAAGTCTTGGAGTAGTTAATCCAACTAAGATGTGCAGGCAGAGAAGCCCAGCTCAAGATGCAGAAAATAAATAGGTTGAAGAGTGGGGCAGACAAAAGAAAGTGATGACTTTCAGAAAATGATAAATCCTAGGGATGTGTTTATTCAGTCCTGTCAGCAAGTAAGAATAACATCACCTCCAAAACCTTATATGTAAAATAAATAAGGAGGTTAAACAGTAATATTATCTCTAAATATATCTCCTTATATCTGACACTGCTTATACTAGATTGAACCATATTAAAGTGTTGTCTTTGTATATAAAGAAACTTTAAAAATTAATTATAAAAGCAACATATTCTCATTAAATATAATACAGGAAATACATAAAAGTTGAAGAAAAGAGTCACTATTCCCTATAGCAACATCTCCCTCCCCCAACCAACCACTGATAATATTTTATTTTACTTTCTTCCAGGGTTTTCTATGCATTACAAAGCATTACATTTAATTACTTTGCAACTCTGTATTTGGTAAATTTCATTTTCTATTATGTGGCAGGATAATTCATGCTTGCTCAAAGGTTTCCCCTTTTTTGTGTATTTCAATCTTCAACCTCAAGGTTTTTCTCAGAGAAAAATGAGGAGGTGCGTTAACACTATGGATATTTGCAATAAACAAACACCACTGCTAGGACCATTTGAGGGGATTCTGCTGAGCAAGACTTCAAAGTTGACTAGGTACGTGGCATGACTTGAGATAGTCTCTTGAAGGATCATTCTGGGTTCTCTGTAGAGGATTTTTGGGGGTCAGATGGATCATGTCTGGGGGAATCAGGGAGGCTAGTCAGGGAAGTGGTCCAGTGGGTGGGTGGGATGCAGATGGGCCAGGTGGGCTTTGGAAGATCAAACTGCTAAAAGTCATAAACATGATGTGGGAAGACAGATAGGGTCTCAGACCCAATCCAGAGCAAGGGGGATCCCCCCAACACCACCACCCAATTCTTGGACACCAACAGGATGTCTGAGGATTCATTTCAGTTCAACTCAATTCTGACACCATCTGCTCAGAGACAGCATCAGATTCCACAGGCTGAGGGCTCAGTCCTACAAGACCACCCCCTCACTCCCCTTTCAGGATTCCAGCCACAGCTCCAGGCTGTTACCTGGGCTTCTGACTTAACCTGCTACAGACTGGAGGTTCTCGCCACCTCCTCCTTAGGCTTGATTAATTTGCTATAGTGGCTCAGAACTCAAGGGAAACACTTACATGTACCAGTTTATTAAAGGATGTGATAAAAGATATGAATCAACAGCCAGATGAAGAGATACATAGGAGGAGGTCCCAAAGGGGTTTCTCTCCTTGTGGAGCTGGGGCCCCAGCTTGGCGGCACATAGAAATGTTTCAGTTCCCCAACCTGGAAGTGCTTTCAAAAAGGACCAAAAAGCTCTCCGCTTGGGTTTTTATGGAGGCTTCATTACCTAGTCATGATTGACTAAGTCACTGGCCACTGGCAATTGATTCTACCTCTAGCCCCTCTCCCCTCCCACAGGTCAGGGGTGGGACTGAAAGTTCCCACCTCTGATCACAGGCTGATACTCCTGGCAACGGGCCCCCACCCTCAGGTGGAGTCCAAAAGTCACCTTTATTAATAACAAGACACCCATTACACCCTTATGACTCTGAAGCATTTTCAGGAACTGAGGATGTATCTTAGATATATATTTTGGACTTCTTGATTTTCCAAATACACATTTCTTATAAATCACTGGACCACAGAGTGAAGCAGCTAAGTGGATGGGGATGTAATTTACTGAGACAGGAAATGCTGGGGGAGGAATATTGTTTGGGATGAAATCTCTTACTAGTCCAGGGAGATGAAGACTCACTTTGGATTTCATTCATTTTAGAACTTATGGAAATGGGTATTTCTGACCCACTCTTGAAGGCAGTCCTGCCTTCTCTCCCCTCCTATCTTCCCTCGTACTCTGTAGCATTTATCACATTCTAACTTCTACTGCCGTTATTTTAGGAAATGACTCCTATATTACTGTTATAGTTTTAAATTTGTTGAGGGCAGGTATTTTAATTTCCCTCACATCCCTGTATTCCCTTCACTACCTAATACAGATAGCAGGCACTCAATTAATAGGCTTTATTATTATATATTGAATATACGGTGTAACTCAAATATTACAGATAGAATATAAATATTATTTTATATGTGCCTGTAAAGTAATTGTTGACATAAAACAGGGTAAGGGAAATCACACCCACTTTATGCCAAGAATGAACCTGCTATATTTCCATATGTTAACTCACTGGTCCTGCAGAACAAGCATTGTAACACCATCTTAATAAATAAGACATAACCAGGTAACCAGCGCAAGGACACAGGAACTAAGTACTGAAGTCAGAGTGAGATGCCAAGTTGGTCTAACTCCAAAGCCCATTATTATCATTCATATAAGGTAAACCTGCACTTAGATCATTTGCTTTCTGTGGCTATTGAAGGTGATTTATGTGTATTTGATAGCAGGAATTCAGAGGCAAATAATGTATTTTCTTAAGCCTGTTTGGAAAGCTGTACTGTATTTTCCACTAAAAACTAATTCAGCAGAATAAGAAAATTTTCCTTCTATCAGTTTCCTATTGCTGCTGTTACAAATTTCCACAAATGTAGTGGTTTAAAACAAAAAAATTACAGTTTAGAGATCAGAAGGCCAAACTGGGTCTTACTGGGCTAAAATCACAGTGTGAGTAGGGCTATGTTCCTTCTGGGTTTCTGGAGAAGAACTCATTTCCTTGCCTTTTCTGCCTTCTAGAGGCACCTGCATTTTTTGGCTCTTGGCCCTTCCCTTCATCTTTAGAGCCAGCAGCATAACACCATGCACCTCACCTCCGACCTCTGCTCTCCTGGTTACCTCTCCTTCTTCTGCTCTGCGCCTCTGATTTCCTCTTGCAGGGACTCTAATTACAATAGGCCTACCTAGATAATCCAGAGTAATTTCTCCATTTCAAGATCTTCCTTTTAACCACATGTACAGAGTCTCTTTTGCAATATAAAGCAACATATTCAGGTTCCATGGATTAGGACATGGATATTTTAGGGGACTATTGTCTTCCAAGAAAATCCTTTTGAAATCCAAAAGAGTTCCTTAAACCAAAATTTACCTACCACCATTTTCCTGCCTCTTTCCAATTTTAATCTCACCTCTTATATGTAACCTCCCTTAACGGTTTCTTATGTGTTCTTCCAGTAATTTCCTATGTATACCCAAGCATAATCTGTTTATTTTTCTATTCTAACCAAATGCTAACACATGCTACTCAATCTTCAACCTTATAAAAATTTAATAAAGCTTAGAGATTTTTTTGTATTATAACATACTGATCTCCTTCATTCTTTTTTCAATTTTTTATTGTGCTAAAATTTATCTAACATAAAATTTACTATCTTAATAATTTTAAATGCACAGTTGAGTGGTATTAAATACATTCATAATGTTGTGCAACATCACCACTATTCACCCCCACAACTCTTTTCATTTTGTAAAATTGAAATTGTGTACCATTGAACACTAACTCATTTCCCCTTACCACCAGCCCTTGGCAACTACTGTTCTACTTTCTGTCTGTGAATCTGACTACTCTAAGTATCTCATATAGGTGGAATCATACAGTATTTGTCTTTTTGGGACTGGCTTATTTCACTTAGCATACTGCCTTCAAGTTTCATCCACTTTGTATCATGTGTCAGAATTTCCTTCCTTTTTAAGGGTGAATAATGTTCATTGTATGTATATGCCACA
Source organism: Manis pentadactyla (assembly GCF_030020395.1). Classification (NCBI taxonomy): domain Eukaryota; kingdom Metazoa; phylum Chordata; class Mammalia; order Pholidota; family Manidae; genus Manis; species Manis pentadactyla. The sequence goes on from NC_080024.1 coordinate 110,716,549, forward strand.
TCTTACTTCTCCATTCATCAATCCAAGGATACTTGGGTTGCTTGCATTTTTAGTTATTGTGAATAATACTGCTATGAACATGGGTGTAAAAATATCTCCTTGAGACCCTACTTTCAAATCTTTTGGGTATATATCCAGAGGTAGAATGCTGGATCATATGGTAATTCTATTGTTAAGTATTTGAGGAACTGCCATACTATTTTCCGTAGCAGATATACCATTTTATATGCCCACCACCAATAATGCATCAGAATTCTCCACATCTTCACAAATGTGTTTTATTTTTTTTGATAGTAGCCATCCTAATGGGTATGGGGTCATATCTCATAGTTTTGATTTGCATTTTCCTAATGATTAGTGATGTTGAGCATCTTTTCATGTGCTTATTGACCATTTGCATATCTTCTTTGGAGAAATGTCCATTCAAGTCCTGTGCCCATTTTTGAATTGGGTTTTTGTTTGTTTGTTATTGAGTTTTAGGAGTTTTCTATACATTCTGTATATTAATATTTGACTAGATACCTGATTTTCAAAAGTTTTTTTCCATGACGTAGATTGCCTTTTTACTCTGTTGACAATGTTTTTTGATAAACAAGAGTTTTAATTTTCACGAAGTCCAATTTGTATATTTTTTCTTTTGTTGCCTGTGCTTTTGGTGTCATATTCAAGAAATCATTGCCAAATCCAACACCGTAAGGTTTTTGTCTTATGTTTTCTTTTAGAAGTTTCATTTAGGTTCTTTGATTCATATTGAGTTAATTTTTTTATATGGTGTGAGGTAGGGGTACAGCTTCATTGTTTTGCTCATGAATATCCAGTTTCCCAGCACCATTTGTTGAGAAGACTCTCCTTTCCCCATTGAATGCTCTTGGAACTCTTGTCAAAAATCATTTGACAAGATGTGAGGGTTTATTTCTGGGCTCTCTTTTCTATCTGTCTGTCTTTATGCCAATGCCAGACTATTTTGGTTACTACAGCTTTGTAGTAAGTTTTAAAATCAGGAAGTGTGAGATCTCCAGTTTTGCTCTTTTTTCAAAATTGCTTTGTCTATTTTTTTATTTATATTTTATTTATGTTATATTATATTTATTGCTTTGTCAGGGTCCCTTGAGACTTCATATGAATTTTTCTATTTCTTTTTTTTTTTTTAGATAATTATTTTTTATTGAAGGGTAGTTGACGCACAGTATTACATTACATTAGTTTCAAGTGTACAACACAGTGATAAAACATTTATATACATAATTCTAGGTTCCAGCTATCACCCTACCAAGCTGTTACAATATCTTGACTATATTCCTTATGCTATACATTACATCCCGGTTACTTATTTATTTTACCATTGGAAGTCTGTCCTTTTTTTTTTTTTTTTTTTTTGTGAGGGCATCTCTCCTATTTATTGATCAAATGGTTGTTAACAACAATAAAATTCTGTATAGGGGAGTCAATGCTCAATGCACAATCATTAATCCACCCCAAGCCTAATTTTCGTCAGTCTCCAATCTTCTGAGGCATAACAAACAAGTTCTTATATGGAGAACAAATTCTTACATAATGAATAAGTTACATGGTGAACAGTACAAGGGCAGTCATCACAGAAACTTTCGGTTTTGCTCATGCATTATGAACTCTAAACAGTCAGTTCAAATATGAATACTCATTTGGTTTTTATACTTGATTTATATGTGGATACCACATTTCTCTCTTTATTATTATTATTATTATTATTTTTTTTTTTTTAAAAGGAAACAAAATGAAATGTATGTTTAATGGTCTGTCTTTTTTTTTTTTTTTTCAATAATTATTTTTTTATTGAAGGGTAGTTGACGCACAGTATTACATTACATTAGTTTCAAGTGTACAACACAGTGGTAGAACATTTATATACATGATTCGAGGTTCCAGCTATCACCCTACCAAGCTGTTACATTATCTTGACTATATTCCTTATGCTATACATTACATCCCGGTTACTTATTTATTTTACCATTGGAAGTCTGTCCTTTTTTTTTTTTTTTTTTTTTTGTGAGGGCATCTCTCATATTTATTGATAAAATGATTGTTAACGACAATAAAATTCTGTATAGGGGAGTCAATGCTCAATGCACAATCATTAATCCACCCCAAGCCTAATTTTCGTCAGTCTCCAATCTTCTGAGGCATAACAAACAAGTTCTTACATGGAGAACAAATTCTTACATAATGAATAAGTTACATAGTGAACAGTACCAGGGCAGTCATCACAGAAACTTTCAGTTTTGCTCATGCATTATGAACTCTAAACAGTCAGTTCAAATATGAATACTCATTTGGTTTTTATACTTGATTTATGTGTGGATACTACATTTCTCTCTTTATTATTATTATTTTTAATAAAATGCTGAAGTGGTAGGTAGATACAAGATAAAGGTAGAAAACATAGTTTAGTGTTGTAAGAGAGCAAATGTAGATGATCAGGTGTGTGCCTGTAGACTATGTGTTAATCCAAGCTAGACAAGGGCAATAAAACATCCACGTATGCAGAAGATTTCTCTCAGAACAGGGGGGGTGAGGTTCTAAGCCTCACCTCTGTTGATCCCCAATTTCTCACCTGATGACCCCCTGCGACTGTGCCTGTCTTAGGTTGTTCCTCCCTTGAGGAATCTTACCCGTCTCTGGCTAACCAGTCATCTTCTGGGGCCATACAGGGAAATGTGAAGTTGGTAAGTGAGAGAGAAGCCTTATTGTTTGAAAAGGTTAGCTTTTTACATCTTTGCATATTTATGCCCTGTGGCTTCTATGCCCAGCATTTGTCTTGAGGTATCTTTACCACTTGGAAGAATCATGATACTCGATAAATTTGATACGAGGCACGAATTCTATTTAAGGGTTGTAATTAGGAAGGAAGAAGAAAAGCTATAGAAGTAGCAGGCGGAAGAAAACATGGGAAGAATGATTATTTCTTTGGCATATCTTCTTGTAGAGTACTTCAGCATGAATAGGTTTTAAGCTACTACTTAAATTGCGCACACACATTAACATAATAGGAGTATAGTTACATAACCAAAGCATATCTGTAATTACCAGCCATCTCCAGTGAAACCAAGAAAACCAGTTAGGCACCTTAGGCATTTGTGAAAACTTATCTATGACATGGTGGATATTTTCCAACTGAACTTGAACAGTCTGAGAGAAATCAGACAAATTAAAACAACCCATTCCTGGGGACTGTTCACATGCCATATGTTCTTTTAACAGTAAATAGTCTGTAGTTGTAAGACTTTGGAGCGCTACAATTTGCACTTCTCCAAATTCTTGGTTGAGTTCCAACAGTATAGATCCAGTCAAATTTGTTGTTTTACTGTATGCACAGGCCAGTTTAGATATCTCCTTCCTCATTCCCATGGCAAGTCCAGGAACGGGTGGGATGAGTGCATCTACAGCTGTAGCAGTGCGTGGATCTTTGTTGGGGTTTTTTGATAATCATCTTCTGGCATGAGTCTTCCAGAGAGTGCTGATGTTGGAAGTTCTTTTTCATATCGTATCTTAGTTCATTTTCGGGGTAGCCCAATTAGGCTTTGATCCTCTGTATAAACACAAACAGACCCTTTGCCTACACTTTTATATGCCCTTTATACCCTTGTGTAGAACTCGTTGGAGGTTACCACACAGGAACTGCCCTTTTTTTTTTTTCTTTGTTTTTGGTATCACTAATCTACAGTTACATGACGAATATTATGCTTACTAGGCTCTCCCCTATACCAGGTCTCCCCTATAAACCCCTTTACAGTCATTGTCCATCAGCATAGCAAAATGTTGTAGAATCACTACTTGCCTTCTCTGTGTTGTACAGCCCTCCCTTTTCTCCTACCCCCCCTTGCATGTTAATCTTAATACCCCCCTACTTCTCCCCCCTTATCCCTCCATACCTACCCATCCTCCCCAGTCCCTTTCCCTTTGGTACCTGTTAGTCCATTCTTGAGTTCTGTGATTCTGCTGCTGTTTTGTTCCTTCAGTTTTTCCTTTGTTCTTATATTCCACAGATAAGTGAAATCATTTGGTATTTCTCTTTCTCCGCTTGGCTTGTTTCACTGAGCATAATACCCTCCAGCTCCATCCATGTTGCTGCAAATGATTGGATTTGCCCTTTTCTTATGGCTGAGTAGTATTCCATTGTGTATATGTACCACATCTTCTTTATCCATTCATCTATTGATGGACATTTAGGTTGCTTCCAATTCTTGGCTATTGTAAATAGTGCTGCAATAAACATAGGGGTGCATCTGTCTTTCTCAAACTTGATTGCTGCGTTTTTAGGGTAAATTCCTAGGAGTGCAATTCCTGGGTCAAATGGTAAGTCTGTTTTGAGCATTTTGATGTACCTCCATACTGCTTTCCACAATGGTTGAACTAACTTACATTCCCACCAACAGTGTAGGAGGGTTCCCCTTTGTCCACAGCCTCGCCAACATTTGTTGTTGTTTGTCTTTTGGATGGCAGCCATCCTTACTGGTGTGAGGTGATACCTCATTGTAGTTTTAATTTGCATTTCTCTGATAATTAGCGATGTGGAGCATCTTTTCATGTGTCTGTTGGCCATCTGTATTTCTTTTTTGGAGAACTGTCTGTTCAGTTCCTCTGCCCATTTTTTAATTGGGTTATTTGTTTTTTGTTTGTTGAGGCGTGTGAGCTCCTTATATATTCTGGACGTCAAGCCTTTATGGGATGTGTCATTTTCAAATATATTCTCCCATACTGTAGGGATCCTTCTTGTTCTATAGATGGTGTCTTTTGCTGTACAGAAGCTTTTCAGCTTAATATAGTCCCACTTACTCATTTTTGCTGTTGTTTTCCTTGCCCGGGGAGATATGTTCAAGAAGAGGTCACTCATGTTTATGTCTAAGAGGTTTTTGCCTATGTTTTCTTCCAAGAGTTTAATGGTTTCATGGCTTACATTCAGGTCTTTGATCCATTTTGAGTTTACTTTTATATATGGGGTTAGACAATGGTCCAGTTTCATTCTCCTACATGTAGCTGTCCAGTTTTGCCAGCACCACCTGTTGAAGAGACTGTCATTTCGCCATTGTATGTCCATGGCTCCTTTATCAAATATTAATTGACCATATATGTCTGGGTTAATGTCTGGATTCTCTAGTCTGTTCCATTGGTCTGTGGCTCTGCTCTTGTGCCAGTACCAAATTGTCTTGATTACTATGGCTTTATAGTAGAGCTTGAAGTTGGGGAGTGAGATCCCCCCTACTTTATTCTTCTTTCTCAGGATTGCTTTGGCTATTCGGGGTCTTTGGTGTTTCCATATGAATTTTTGAATTATTTGTTCCAGTTCATTGAAGAATGTTGCTGGTAGTTTCATAGGGATTGCATCAAATCTGTATATTGCTTTGGGCAGGATGGCCATTTTGACGATATTAATTCTTCCTAGCCACGAGCATGGGATGAGTTTCCATCTGTTAGTGTCCCCTTTAATTTCTCTTAAGAGTGACTTGTAGTTTTCAGAGTATAAGTCTTTCACTTCTTTGGTTAGGTTTATTCCTAGGTATTTTATTTTTTTTTGATGCAATTGTGAATGGAGTTGTTTTCCTGATTTCTCTTTCTGTTGGTTCATTGTTAGTATACAGGAAAGCCACAGATTTCTGTGTGTTGATTTTGTATCCTGCAACTTTGCTGTATTCCGATATCAGTTCTAGTGGTTTTGGGGTGGAGTCTTTAGGGTTTTTTATGTACAGTATCATGTCATCTGCAAATAGTGACAGTTTAACTGCTTCTTTACCAATCTGGATTCCTTGTATTTCTTTATTTTGTCTGATTGCCGTGGCTAGGACCTCCAGTACTTTGTTAAATAACAGTGGAGAGAGTGGGCATCCCTGTCTAGTTCCTGATCTCAGAGGAAATGCTTTCAGCTTCTCGCTGTTCAATATAATGTTGGCTGTGGGTTTATCATAGATGGCCTTTATTATGTTGAGGAACTTGCCCTCTATTCCCATTTTGCTGAGAGTTTTTAACATGAATGGATGTTGAACTTTGTCAAATGCTTTTTCAGCATCTATGGAGATGATCATGTGGTTTTTGTCTTTCTTTTTGTTGATGTGGTGGATGATGCTGATGGACTTTCGAATGTTGTACCATCCTTGCAACCCTGGGATGAATCCCACTTGGTCATGGTGTATGATCCTTTTGATGTATTTTTGAATTCGGTTTGCTAATATTTTGTTGAGTATTTTTGCATCTACGTTCATCAGGGATATTGGTCTGTAGTTTTCTTTTTTGGTGGGGTCTTTGCCTGGTTTTGGTATTAGGGTGATGTTAGCTTCATAGAATGAGTTTCGGAGTATCCCCTCCTCCTCTATTTTTTGGAAACTCTAAGGAGAATGGGTATTATGTCTTCCCTGTATGTCTGATAAGATTCCGAGGTAAATCCGTCTGGCCCGGGAGTTTTGTTCTTTGGTAGTTTTTTGATTACCGCTTCAATTTCGTTGCTGGTAATTGGTCTGTTTAGATTTTCTGTTTCTTCCTGGGTCAATCTTGGAAGGTTATATTTTTCTAGGAAGTTGTCCATTTCTCCTAGGTTTCCCAGCTTGTTAGCATATAGGTTTTCATAGTATTCTCCAATAATTCTTTGCATTTCTGTGTGGTCCGTCGTGATTTTTCCTTTCTCGTTTCTGATACTGTTGATTTGTGTTGACTCTCTTTTCTTCTTAATAAGTCTGGCTAGAGGCTTATCTATTTTGTTTATTTTCACAAAGAACCAGCTCTTGGTTTCATTGATTTTTGCTATTGTTTTATTCTTCTCAATTTTATTTATTTCTTCTCTGATCTTTATTATGTCCCTCCTTCTGCTGACCTTAGGCCTCATCTGTTCTTCTTTTTCCAATTTCGATAATTGTGACATTAGACCATTCATTTGGGATTGCTCTTCCTTTTTTAAATATGCTTGGATTGCTATATACTTTCCTCTTAAGACTGCTTTTGCTGTGTCCCACAGAAGTTGGGGCTTAGTGTTGTTGTTGTCATTTGTTTCCATATATTGCTGGATCTCCATTTTGATTTGGTCATTGATCCATTGATTATTTAGGAGCGTGTTGTTAAGCCTCCATGTATTTGTGAGCCTCTTTGCTTTCTTTGTACAGTTTATTTCTAGTTTTATGCCTTTGTGGTCTGAAAAGTTGGTTGGTAGGATTTCAATCTTTTGGAATTTTCTGAGGCTCTTTTTGTGGCCTAGTATGTGGTCTATTCTGGAGAATGTTCCATGTGCACTTGAGAAGAATGTATATCCTGTTTCTTTTGGATGTAGAGTTCTATAGATGTCTATTAGGTCCATCTGCTCTACTGTGTTGTTCAGTGCTTCCATGTCCTTACTTATTTTCTGCCCGTTGGATCTATCCTTTGGGGTGAGTGGTGTGTTGAAGTCTCCTAGAATGAATGCATTGCAGTCTATATCCCCCTTTAGTTCTGTTAGTATTTGTTTCACATATGCTGGTGCTCCTGTGTTGGGTGCATATATATTTAGAATGGTTATATCCTCTTGTTTGACTGAGCCCTTTATCACTATGTAGTGTCCTTCTTTATCTCTTGTTACTTTCTTTGTTTTGAAGTCTATTTTGTCTGATATTAGTACTGCAACCCCTGCTTTCTTCTCACTGTTGTTTGCTTGAAATATGTTTTTCCATCCCTTGACTTTTAGTCTGTACATGTCTTTGGGTTTGAGGTGAGTTTCTTGTAAGCAGCATATAGATGGGTCTTGCTTTTTTATCCATTCTGTTACTCTGTGTCTTTTGATTGGTGCATTCAACCCATTAACATTTAGGGTGACTATTGAAAGATATGTACTTATTGCCATTGCAGGCTTTAAATTCGTGGTTACCAAAGGTTCAAGGTTAGCCTCTTTAGTATCTTACTGCCTAACTTAGCTCGCTTATTGAGCTGTTATATACACTGTCTGGAGATTCTTTTCTTCTCTCCCTTCTTGTTCCTCCTCCTCGATTCTTCATATGTTGGGTGTTTTGTGCTGTGCTCTTTCTAGGTGTGCTCCCATCTAGAGCAGTCCCTGTAAGATGTTCTGTAGAGGTGGTTTGTGGAAAGCAAATTCCCTCAACTTTTGTTTGTCTGGGAATTGTTTAATCCCACCGTCATATTTGAATGATAGTCGTGCTGGATACAGTATCCTTGGTTCAAGGCCCTTCTGTTTCATTGTATTAAATATATCATGCCATTCTCTTCTGGCCTGTAGGGTTTCTGTTGAGAAATCTGATGTTAGCCTGATGGGTTTCCCTTTATAGGTGACCTTTTTCTCTCTAGCTGCCTTTCAAACTCTTTCCTTGTCCTTGATATTTGCCATTTTAATTATTATGTGTCTTGGTGTTGTCCTTCTTGGATCCTTTCTGTTGGGGGTTCTGTGTGTTTCCGTCGTCTTTTCGATTATTTCCTCCCCCAGTTTGGGGAAGTTTTCAGCAATTATTTCTTCTAAGATACTTTCCATCTCTTTTCCTCTCTCTTCTTCTTCTGGGACCCCTATAATACGGATATTGTTCCTTTTGGATTGGTCACACAGTTCTCTTAATATTGTTTCATTCCTGGAGATCCTTTTGTCTCTCTCTGTGTCAGCTTCTATGCATTCCTTTTCTCTGATTTCAATTCCATCAATGGCCTCTTGCGTTCTATCCATTCTGCTTATAAACCCTTCCAGAGTTTGTTTCATTTCTGTTATCTCCTTTCTGGCATCTGTGATCTCCCTCCGGACTTCATCCCATTTCTCTCGCGTATTTCTCTGCATCTCTGTCAGCATGTTTATGATTCTTATTTTGAATTCCTTTTCAGGAAGACTGGTTTGGTCTGTCTCCTTCTCTGGTGTTGTCTCTGTGATCTTTGTCTGCCTGTAGCTTTGCCTTTTCATGGTGATAGGAATAGTTTGCAGAACTGGGACGAGTGACGGCTGGAAGAACTTCCTTTCTTATTGGTTTGTGGCCCTCCTCTCCTGGGAGAACAGCGACGTCTAGTGGCTTGTGTTGCGCAGCTGCATGCAGACAGGGTTTCTGCTTCCTGCCCGGCTGCTATGGAGTTAATCTCCGCTGTTGCCGTGGGCGTGGCCTGGCTCGGTCAGCTACTCCAAAGTGGTGGAGCCGCGTTGGAGCAGGAGCTGCTGGGAGGCTATTTATCTCCGTAAGGGGCCTGCCTGCTCCCTGCAGCCCAGGGGTTAGGGTTCCCAGAGATCCCGGATTCCCTACCTCTGGATTAAGTGACCCGCCCTGCCCCTTTAAGACTTCCAATAAGCACCCGCCAAAACAAAACAACGACCACACACACACAAAAAAATAATAAGAAAAAAAATTTTTTAATTAAAAAAAAAAAAAAAAGTTTTTAATTAAAAAAAAAAAAAAAAAGGGGGTGGTCGTTCGTTTTTCTTTATTCTCCGGTGCCAGCCTCAGGCCTCTGCTCACCGGTCTTTCTGCCCTGTTTCCCTAGTATTGGGGTCCCTATCCCTTTAAGACTTCCAAAAAGCGCTCGCCAAAACAAAACAGCAAAAAAGCAAAAAAAAAAATGGTCGCGCGCTTTTCTTATGCCCTCTGTTGCCCAGCCTCCAGTGCCTGCTCCCTGTTCTTGCTGCCCTGTTTTCCTAGTATCCAGGGCCCTGCACTCTGGCCCGGATGGCTGGGGCTGGGTGTTCGGCAGTCCTGGGCTCCGTCTCCCTCCCGCTCTGCCTGCTCTTCTCCCGCTGGGAGCTGGGGGGAGGGGCGCTCGGCTCCCGCGGGGCCGGGGCTTGTATCTTACCCCCTTCGCGAGGCGCTGGGTTCTCTCAGGTGCGGATGTGGTCTGGATATTGTCCTGTGTCCTCTGGTCTTTATTCTAGGAAGGGTTGTCTTTGTTATATTTTCATAGATATATGTTGTTTTGGGAGGAGATTTCCGCTGCTCTACTCACGCCGCCATCTTCTGCCCCTCCTATTATTATTATTTTTAATAAAATGCTGAAGTGGTAGGTAGATACAAGATAAAGGTAGAAAACATAGTTTAGTGTTGTAAGAGAGCAAATGTAGATGATCAGGTGTGTGCCTGTAGACTATGTGTTAATCCAAGCTAGACAAGGGCAATAAAACATCCACGTATGCAGAAGATTTCTCTCAGAACAGGGGGGGTGAGGTTCTAAGCCTCACCTCTGTTGATCCCCAATTTCTCACCTGATGACCCCCCTGCGACTGTGCCTGTCTTAGGTTGTTCCTCCCTTGAGGAATCTTACCCGTCTCTGGCTAACCAGTCATCTTCCGGGGCCATACAGGGAAATGTAAATTTGGTAAGTGAGAGAGAAGCCTTATTGTTTGAAATGGTTAGCTTTTTATTTCTTTGCATATTTATGCCCTGTAGCTTCTATGCCCAGCATTTGTCTTGAGGTATCTTTACCACTTGGAAGAATTATGATACTCGGTAAATTTGATATGAGGCACGAATTCTATTTAAGGGTTGTAATTAGGAAGGAAGAAGAAAAGCTATAGAAGTAGCAGGCTGAAGAAAACATGGGAAGATTGATTATTTCTTTGACATATCTTCTTGTAGAGTAACTTCAGCATGTATAGGTTTTAAACTACTACTTAAATTGCGCACCCACATTAACATAATAGGAGTATAGTTACATAACCAAAGCATATCTGTAATTACCAGCCATCTCCAGTGAAACCAAGAAAACCAGTTAGGCACCTTAGGCATTTGTGAAAACTTATCTACGATATGGTAGATATTGTCCAACTGAACTTGAACAGTCTGAGAGAAATCAGACAAATTAAAACAACCCATTCCTGGGGAATGTTCACATCCCTTATGTTCTTTTAACAGAAAAATAGTCTGTAGTTGTAAGATTTTGGAGCGCTACAATTCGCACTTCTCCTAATTCTTGGTTGAGTTCCAACAGTATAGATCCAGTCAAATTTGTTGTTTTACTGTATGCACAGGCCAGCTTAGATATCTCCTTCATTCCCATGGCAAGTCCAGGAGCTGGTGGGATGAGTGCATCTACAGCTGTAGCAGTGCGTGGATCTTTGTTGGGGTTTTTTGATGATCATCTTCTGGCATGAGTCTTCCCGAGAGTGCTGATGTTGGAAGTTCTCTTTCATATCGTATCTTAGTTCATTTTTGGGGTAGCCCATTTAGGCTTTGATCTTCTGTATAGACGCAAACAGACCCTTTGCCTACACTTTTATATGCCCTTTATACCCTTGTGTAGAATTCATTGGAGGTTACCACACAGGAACTGCCCTTTTTTGCTTTGTTTTGTTTTGATTTGTTTTGTTTTTGGTATCACTAATCTACACTTACATGACGAATATTATATTTACTAGGCTCTCCCCTATACCTGGCCCCCCCTATAAACCCCTTTACAGTCACTGTCCATCAGCATAGCAAAATGTTGTAGAATCACTACTTGCCCTCTCTGTGTTGTACAGCCCTCCCTTTTCTCCTACCCCCCCATGCATGCTAATCTAAATACCCCCCTACTTCTCCCCACCCCTTATGCCTCCCTAGCCACCCATCCTCCCCAGTCCCTTTCCCTTTGGTACCTGTTAGTCCATTCTTGAGTTCTGTGATTCTTGTGCTGTTTTGTTCCTTCAGTTTTTCCTTTGTTCTTATATTCCACAGATAAGAGAAATCATTTGGTATTTCTCTTTCTCCGCTTGGCTAGTTTCACTGAGCATAATACCCTCCAGCTCCATCCATGTTGCTGCAAATGGTTGCATTTGCCCTTTTCCTATGGCTGAGTAGTATTCCATTGTGTATATGTACCACATCTTCTTTATCCATTCATCTATCGATGGACATTTAGGTTGCTTCCAATTCTTGGCTATTGTAAATAGTGCTGCGATAAACATAGGGGTGTACTGATCTTTCTCATACTTGATTGCTGCATTCTTAGGGTAAATTCCTAGGAGTGCAATTCCTGGGTCAAATGGTAAGTCTGTTTTGAGCATTTTGATGTACATCCATACTGCTTTCCACAATGGTTGAACTAACTTACATTCCCACCAGCAGTGTAGGAGGGTTCCCCTTTGTCCACAGCCTCGCCAACATTTGTTGTTGTTTGTCTTTTGGATGGCAGCCATCCTTACTGGTGTGAGGTGATACCTCATTGTAGTTTTAATTTGCATTTCTCTAATAATTAGCGATGTGGAGCATCTTTTCATGTGTCTGTTGGCCATCTGTATTTCTTTTTTGGAGAACTGTCTGTTCAGTTCCTCTGCCCATTTTTTAATTGGATTATTTGTTTTTTGTTTGTTGAGGCTTGTGAGCTCTTTATATATTCTGGACGTCAAGCCTTTATCGGATGTGTCATTTTCAAATATATTCTCCCATACTGTAGGGATCCTTTTTGTTCTATTGATGGTGTCTTTTGCTGTGCAGAAACTTTTCAGCTTAATATAGTCTCACTTACTCAATTTTGCTGTTGTTTTCCTTGCCCAGGGAGATATGTTCAAGAAGAGGTCACTCATGTTTATGTCTAAGAGGTTTTTGCCTATGTTTTCTTCCAAGAGCTTAATGGTTTCATGACTTACATTCAGGTCTTTGATCCATTTTGAGTTTACTTTTATATATGGGGTTAGACAATGGTCCAGTTTCATTCTCCTACATGTAGCTGTCCAGTTTTGCCAGCACCATCTGTTGAAGAGACTGTCATTTCGCCATTGTATGTCCATGGCTCCTTTATCAAATATTAATTGACCATATATGTCTGGGTTAATGTCTGGATTCTCTAGTCTGTTCCATTGGTCTGTGGCTCTGCTCTTGTGCCAGTACCAAATTGTCTTGATTACTATGGCTTTATAGTAGAGCTTGAAGTTGGGGAGTGGGATCCCCCCTACTTTATTCTTCTTTCTCAGGATTGCTTTGGCTATTCGGGGTCTTTGGTGTTTCCATATGAATTTTTGAATTATTTGTTCCAGTTCATTGAAGAATGTTGCTGGTAGTTTCATAGGGATTGCATCAAATCTGTATATTGCTTTGGGCAGGATGGCCATTTTGACGATATTAATTCTTCCTAGCCACGAGCATGGGATGAGTTTCCATCTGTTAGTGTCCCCTTTAATTTCTCTTAAGAGTGACTTGTAGTTTTCAGAGTATAAGTCTTTCACTTCTTTGGTTAGGTTTATTCCTAGGTATTTTTTTTTTTGATGCAATTGTGAATGGAGTTGTTTTCCTGATTTCTCTTTCTGTTGGTTCATTGTTAGTATATAGGAAAGCCACAGATTTCTGTGTGTTGATTTTGTATCCTGCAACTTTGCTGTATTCCGATATCAGTTCTAGTAGTTTTGGGGTGGAGTCTTTAGGGTTTTTTATGTACAGTATCATGTCATCTGCAAATAGTGACAGTTTGACTTCTTCTTTACCAATCTGGATTCCTTGTATTTCTTTGTTTTCTCTGATTGCTGTGGCTAGGACCTCCAGTACTATGTTAAATAACAGTGGAGAGAGTGGGCATCCCTGTCTAGTTCCCGATCTCAGAGGAAATGTTTTCAGCTTCTCGCTGTTCAATATAATGTCGGTTGTGGGTTTATCATAGATGGCCTTTATTATGTTGAGGTACTTGCCCTCTATTCCCATTTTGCTGAGAGTTTTTATCATGAATGGATGTTGAACTTTGTCAAATGCTTTTTCAGCATCTATGGAGATGATCATGTGGTTTTTGTCTTTCTTTTTGTTGATGTGGTGGATGATGCTGATGGACTTTCGAATGTTGTACCATCCTTGCAACCCTGGGATGAATCCCACTTGGTCATGGTGTATGATCCTTTTGATGTATTTTTGAATTCGGTTTGCTAATATTTTGTTGAGTATTTTTGCATCTACGTTCATCAGGGATATTGGTCTGTAGTTTTCTTTTTTGGTGGGGTCTTTGCCTGGTTTTGGTATTAGGGTGATGTTAGCTTCATAGAATGAGTTTGGGAGTATCCCCTCCTCGTCGATTTCTTGGAAAACTTTAAGGAGAATGGGTATTATGTCTCCCCTGTATGTCTGATAAAATTCCGAGGTAAATCCATCTGGCCCGGGGGTTTTGTTCTTTGGTAGTTTTTTGATTACCCCTTCAATTTCGTTGCTGGTAATTGTTCTGTTTAGATTTTCTGTTTCTTTCTGGGTCAATCTTGGAAGGTTGTACTTTTCTAGGAAGTTGTCCATTTCTCCTAGGTTTCCCAGCTTGTTAGCATATAGGTTTTCATAGTATTCTCTAATAATTCTTTGTATTTCTGTGGGGTCTGTCGTGATTTTCCCTTTCTCGTTTCTGATACTGTTGATTTGTGTTGACTCTCTTTTCTTCTTAATAAGTCTGGCTAGAGGCTTATCTATTTTGTTTATTTTCTCGAAGAACCAGCTCTTGGTTTCATTGATTTTTGCTATTGTTTTATTCTTCTCAATTTTATTTATTTCTTCTCTGATCTTTATTATGTCCCTCCTTCTGCTGACCTTAGGCCTCATCTGTTCTTCTTTTTCCAATTTCAATAATTGTGACATTAGACCATTCATTTGGGATTGCTCTTCCTTTTTTAAATATGCTTGGATTGCTATATACTTTCCTCTTAAGACTGCTTTTGCTGTGTCCCACAGAAGCTGGGGCTTAATGTTGTTGTTGTCATTTGTTTCCATATATTGCTGGATCTCCATTTTGATTTGGTCATTGATCCATTGATTATTTAGGAGCGTGTTGTTAAGCCTCCATGTATTTGTGAGCCTCTTTGCTTTCTTTGTACAGTTTATTTCTAGTTTTATGCCTTTGTGGTCTGAAAAGTTGGTTGGTAGGATTTCAATCTTTTGGAATTTTCTGAGGCTCTTTTTGTGGCCTTGTATGTGGTCTCTTCTGGAGAATGTTCCATGTGCACTTGAGAAGAATGTATATCCTGTTTCTTTTGGATGTAGAGTTCTATAGATGTCTATTAGGTCCATCTGCTCTACTGTGTTGTTCAGTGCTTCCGTGTCCTTACTTATTTTCTGCCCGTTGGATCTATCCTTTGGGGTGAGTGGTGTGTTGAAGTCTCCTAGAATGAATGCATTGCAGTCTATATCCCCCTTTAGTTCTGTTAGTATTTGTTTCACATATGCTGGTGCTCCTGTGTTGGGTGCATATATATTTAGAATGGTTATATCCTCTTGTTTGACTGAGCCCTTTATCACTATGTAGTGTCCTTCTTTATCTCTTGTTACTTTCTTTGTTTTGAAGTCTATTTTGTCTGATATTAGTACTGCAACCCCTGCTTTCTTCTCACTGTTGTTTGCTTGAAATATGTTTTTCCATCCCTTGACTTTTAGTCTGTACATGTCTTTGGGTTTGAGGTGAGTTTCTTGTAAGCAGCATATAGATTGATCTTGCTTTTTTATCCATGCTGTTACTCTGTGTCTTTTGATTGGTGCATTCAATCCATTAGCATTTAGGGTGACTATTGAAAGATATGTACTTATTGCCATTGCAGGCTTAAAATTCGTGGTTACCAAAGGTTCAAGGTTAGCCTCTTTAGTATCTTACTGCCTAACTTAGCTCGCTTATTGAGCTGTTATATACACTGTCTGGAGATTCTTTTCTTCTCTCCCTTCTTGTTCCTCCTCCTCGATTCTTCATATGTTGGGTGTTTTGTGCTGTGCTCTTTCTAGGTGTGCTCCCATCTAGAGCAGTCCCTGTAAGATGTTCTGTAGAGGTGGTTTGTGGAAAGCAAATTCCCTCAACTTTTGTTTGTCTGGGAATTGTTTAATCCCACCGTCATATTTGAATGATAGTCGTGCTGGATACAGTATCCTTGGTTCAAGGCCCTTCTGTTTCATTGTATTAAATATATCATGCCATTCTCTTCTGGCCTGTAGGGTTTCTGTTGAGAAATCTGATGTTAGCCTGATGGGTTTCCCTTTATAGGTGACCTTTTTCTCTCTAGCTGCCTTTCAAACTCTTTCCTTGTCCTTGATATTTGCCATTTTAATTATTATGTGTCTTGGTGTTGTCCTTCTTGGATCCTTTCTGTTGGGGGTTCTGTGTGTTTCCGTCGTCTGTTCGATTATTTCCTCCCCCAGTTTGGGGAAGTTTTCAGCAATTATTTCTTCTAAGATACTTTCCATCTCTTTTCCTCTCTCTTCTTCTTCTGGGACCCCTATAATACGGATATTGTTCCTTTTGGATTGGTCACACAGTTCTCTTAATATTGTTTCATTCCTGGAGATCCTTTTGTCTCTCTCTGTGTCAGCTTCTATGCATTCCTTTTCTCTGATTTCAATTCCATCAATGGCCTCTTGCGTTCTATCCATTCTGCTTATAAACCCTTCCAGAGTTTGTTTCATTTCTGTTATCTCCTTTCTGGCATCTGTGATCTCCCTCCGGACTTCATCCCATTTCTCTCGCGTATTTCTCTGCATCTCTGTCAGCATGTTTATGATTCTTATTTTGAATTCCTTTTCAGGAAGACTGGTTTGGTCTGTCTCCTTCTCTGGTGTTGTCTCTGTGATCTTTGTCTGCCTGTAGCTTTGCCTTTTCATGGTGATAGGAATAGTTTGCAGAACTGGGACGAGTGACGGCTGGAAGAACTTCCTTTCTTGTTGGTTTGTGGCCCTCCTCTCCTGGAAGAACAGCGACCTCTATTGGCTTGTGTTGCGCACCTGCGCGCAGACAGGGTTTCTGCTTCCTGCCCAGCTGCTATGGAGTTAATCTCTGCTTTTGCTGTGGGCGTGGCCTGGCTCGGTCAGCTACTCCAAAGTGGTGGAGTCGCCTTGGTGCAGGAGCGGCTGGGAGGCTATTTATCTCTGTAAGGGTCCTCCCTGCTCCCTGCAGCCCAGGGGTTAGGGTGCCCAGAGATCCCCGGATTCCCTACCTCTGGATTAAGTGTCCCGCCCTACCCCTTTAAGACTTCCAAAAAGCACCCTCCAAAACAAAACAACAACCACCAAAAAAAAAAAAAAATTTTTTTTAATTATAAAAAAAGGTGGTCGCTCGTTTTTCTTTATTTTCTGGTGCCAGCCTTAGGCCTCTGCTCACCGGTCTTTCTGGCCTGTTTCCCTAGTATTGGGGTCCCTATCCCTTTAAGACTTTCAAAAAAGCTCTCACCAAAACAAAATAGCAAAAAAGCAAAAAAAAAAAAAAAAAAGGTCGCACGCTTTTCTTATATCCTCCGGCACCCGGCCTCCAGTACCCACTCCCTGTTCTTGCTGCCCTGTTTCCCTAGCATCCAGGGCCCCCTGGGCACGTAATGTGTCTGCGCTCTGGCCCGAATGGCTGGGGCTGGGTGTTTGGCAGTCCTGGGCTCCGTCTCCCTCCCGCTCTGCCTATTCTTCTCCCGCCGGGAGCTGGGGGGAGGGGCGCTCGGCTCCTGCCGGGCCGGGGCTTGTATCTTACCCCCTTCGTGAGGCGCTGGGTTCTCTCAGGTGCGGATGTGGTCTGGATATTGTCCTGTGTCCTCTGGTCTTTATTCTAGGACGGGTTGTCTTTGTTATATTTTCATAGATATATGTTGTTTTGGGAGGAGATTTCCGCTGCTCTACTCATGCCGCCATCTTCTGCCCCTCCTTCGAATTTTTCTTTTTCTTTGAAAACATTATTGGGATCTTGATAGGGATTGCATTTAATCTGTAGATCACTTTGGTAGTATACAGATTTTAACAATATCAAGTCTTCCAATCCATGAACATAGATGTGTTTCCATCAATTTATATGTTTTTAAATTTATTTTTTGTGTGTGTGCGTTTTTGAAATATAGTTGAAATACAACATTTTATTAGTTTCAGATATAGGAAACAGATTTGACATTTATATATTATATATATTATGAAATGATATTACCTCTGTCACTGTACAAAGTTATTACAATATTATTGACCTTATTCCCTATGTTGTACTTTACATTCCTGTGACTTATCTTCTTGAATTTCACTCAGCAATGTTTTGTAGTTTTTATTGTGCAAGTCTTTCACTTCCTTGCTTAAGTTAATTCTTAAGTATTTTACTCTTTTTTGGTGTTATTGTAAATGGAATTGGTTTTGTCATTTTATTTTCAAATTGTTCAATATTAGTGTTTAGAAATGCAGCTGACTTTTGTGTGTTGACTTTGTATCTGCCTCTTTGCTGATTTCATTATTTTAAGAGTGTTTTTTTGTATATCATGTTTAGGGTTTTCTACATATAAGGTCATATCACCTGCAACCACAATAATTTTACTTCTTCCTTTCCAATTTAGATGACTTTTATTTCTTTTTCTTCCCTAATTATTCTGGCTAGAACTTCTAGTACTATGTTGAATAGTGGTGAAAGCAGAGTCCTTGCCTTATCTCTGATCTTAGACGAAAAACTTTCAGTCTTTGACTACTGAGTATGATATTCACTGTGAGTTTTTCATATATAGCTTTTAATACATTGAGGTACTTTCCTTGTGCTCCTAGTTTTTTAGTGTTTTTATCATTAATGAGAGTTGAATTTTGTCAAATGTTTTTCTGCATCAATTAAGATGATCATGTGATCTTTTCTTTCATTCTGTTAATGTGGTTTGCTACATTGATCAATTTTCCTATGTTGACCCTTCCTTGCAATCTAGGAATAAATCTCAGTCATGGTGTGTAGTTCTATTAATATGCTGCTTAATTTGTTTTGCTAGTATTTTTTGAGGATTTTTGCATCAATGTTCACAAGGTCTGTAGTTTTTTTTTTGTGGTGTATTTGCTTGGCTTTGGTAGCAGAGTAATGCTGTCTTCATAAATGAGTTAAGAACTGTCCCTCCTCTTCAGTTATTTGGGAAAGTTTGAGAAGGATTGGTATTAGTTCTTCCTTAAATCTTTGGTAGATTACACCTGCAAGCCACTGGGTCCAAGGATTTTCTTTGTTGGGAGATTTTTTATTACTAATTACAGGTCTATCCAAATTCTCTTTTTGTGTGTGTGTGATTTAGTCTTGGCAGGTTTTGTGTCTAGGAATTTTTCCATTTCATCTAGGTTATCCAAAATGTTGGTGTATAGTTGGTCATAGCACTCTCTTATAATCCTTTTTATTTCTCTAGCATCAGTCAGTAGTAATGTTCCCACTTCCATTTCTGATTTTAGTAATTCGATTCTTCTCTTTTTTTTTTCTTAGTGCATCTAGCTAAAGGTTTGTCAATTTTACTTTTTTTTTTTTCAAGAACCAACTTTGGTTTTATTGATTTTCTCTATGGTTTCTCTATTCTCTATTTCATTTATCTCTAATATATATTAGTTCCTTCCTTGTGCTAGCTTAGGGTGTCCTTTTTACTTTTTCTAGTTAAGTTGTAAAGTTAGGTTGTTGATTTGAGATTTCTTCATTTTTAGTATAAGCACTTATAACTTTCCCCTTAGCACTGTTTTTACTGTGTTCTCTAGTTTTGGTGTGTTGTGTTTTAATTTTCATTTGTTTCTAATTATTTGATAATTTCTCTTGTGATTTCTTCTTTGAGCATTTTGTTGTTTAAAAGTATGTCTAATTTCCATAATTTTATGAATTTTTGGATTTTCCATATGTTATTATATTTTAACTTCATCCTAAGGTGGTTGGAAAGGATACTTTGCATGGTATTATCTTAATAAATTCTGTGGAGCCCTAATTTGTGGCCTAATATATGGTGTATGTGGAACATTTCCCATGTGCAATTTAGAAGAATATGTAGGCTATTATTGTTGGGTGGAGTGTTCTGTATTTGTCTGTTAGATCTAGTTGATTTATTATTTTGTTTAGTCCTCTCTTTCCTCACTTATTTTCTGCCTGACTGTTCTATCCATTATTGTGAGTAGGGTATTGAAGTCTCCAACTATTATTGTAAAACTCTATTTCTTCCTTCAATTCAGTTTTTGCTTCATGTATTTTGATGGTCTGTCAATAGATATGTACATGTTTAGAATTATTTTATCTTCTTGCTGTATTGAAGCTGTTCTTAATATATAATGTCCTTCTTTGTTCCTTATAAACTTTTTTGATTTTAAGTCTATTTGTCTGATATTAGTATAGCTTCCCCTGATCTCTTTTGGTTACTATTTGAATGGAATATCTTTTCCCATCCTTTTACTTTCAATATACTTGTGTGTTTAGATCTAAAGTGAGTCTCCTGCAGACAGCATATAGTTGGATAATGTGTTTTTTTTCATTCTGTTTATGTCTGTCTTTTGATTGGAGAGTTTAACCAATTTACACTTAAAGTACAGTTGATCCTAGAATAACACAGGGGGCACTGAACCCCTGTGCTGCAAAAAATCTATGCGTAACTTTTGACTCCCCCAAAACTTTACTAATAGACTACTGTTGAGCAGAAGACTTACCAATAACATGAGCAGTTAACACAAATTTTTATGTTAAATGTATTATATACTGCATTCTTACAGTAAAAGACTCAAGAGAAAAGAAAATGATTTTTCAAATTGTGCAAACATCCAAAAAATTTTCCAGTATATTTACTGATAAAACACCACATAAAGTGATCTTACTGAGTTCAAACCCATATTGTTCGAGGGTCAACTATAGTTACTGATAAAGAGGGAGTTGTGTCATTTTGCTGTTTGTTTTCTATATGCCTTAGAGCTTTTTTGTCCATTATTTCCTGAATTACTGCCTTCTTTTATGTTTAATTTTATTGTAGTGAAAAATTTAAATTCCTTTCTTATTTCCTTTTATATATATATTCTATAGCTACTTTCTTTGTTGTGACCTTAGAGTTTTACACTTAACGTCTTAAAAGTATAGCATTCTAATTTGAATTAATACCAGTTTAAATTCAATAACATATAAAAACTCTGCGCCTTTATAGCTCCATCCCTACCCCTTTTGGTTGTTGTTACAAATTGCATCTTTACATATTGTGTGTCTGAAACCATAAACTAATAATTCTTTTAAATTACTCTTTTACATTATATGGAAAACAAGATTTGGATTTACAAACCAAAGTTATAATAATACCAGCTTTTACAGCAATAATTTTAAATGCATTAGTCTCCTAAATCATGTAAAAACAAAAAGTGCAGTTACAAACTAGTGTTACAATAATACTCAAGTTTGTAATTATCCATATATTTACCATTACTGAGATCTTTATTTCTCCAGCCATCTTTGAGTTACTGTCTGGTGTTCCTTCTCACCTTGCAGAACTCACTTGAACATTTTTTTTTAGTGTCTTTTCTTTTCTCTTTTTTATCCTCATTTTGGTATCATTAATCTACAATTACATGAGCAACATTATGATTACTAGACTCCCCCTGTTATCAAGTCCCCACCACATACACCATTGCAGTCACTGTCCATCAGCATAGTAAGATGGTGTAGAATCACTACTTGTCTTCTCTGTGTTGTACAGCCTTCCCCATGCCCACCCCACATTATGTCTGTTAATCATAATGCCCGCTTTCCCCCATTATCCCTCCCTTCTTTCCCATTCTCCCCAGTCCCTTTCCCTTTGGTAACTGTTAGTCCAAATTTTGGTTCTGTGAGTCTGCTGCTGTTTTGTTCCTTCAGTTTTTTCTTTCTTCTTATGCTCCACATATGAGTGAAATCATTTGATGCTTGTCTTTCTCTGCCTGGTTTATTTCACTGAGCATAATACCCTCTAGCTCCATCCATATTGTTGCAAATGGTAGGATTTGTTTTCTTCTTTTGGCTGAATAATATTCCATTGTGTATATGTACCACCTCTTCTTTATCCATTCATCTACTTTTGGACACTTAGGTTGCTTCAATTTCTTGGCTATTGTACATAGTGCTGCGATAAACATAGGGGTGCATCTGTCTTTTTCAAACTGGGCTGCTGCATTCTTAGGGTGAATTCCTAGGAGTGGAATTCCTGGGTCAAATGGTATTTCTATTTTGAGTGTTTTGAGGAACCTCCATTCTGCTTTCCACAATGGTTGAACTAATTTACATTCCCACCAGCAATGTAGAAGGGTTCCCATTTCTCCACATCCTCAACCAATATTTGTTGTTGTTTATCCTTTGGATGGTGACCATCCTGACTGGTGTGAGGTGCTAACTCATTCTCATTTTAATTTGCATTTCCCTGATGATTAGTGATGTGGAGCATCTTTTCATGTGCCTGTAGGCCATCTGAATTTCTTCTTTGGAGGAGTGTCTGTTCAGATCCTCTGCCCATTTTTAATTGGATTATTTGCTTTTTGTTTGTTGAGGTGAGTGAGCTCTTTATATATTTCGGATGTCAATCCTTTACCAGTTATGTCATTTATGAATATATTCCCCAATTCTGTACAATGCCTTTTTGTTCTCTTGGTGGTGTCCTTTGCTGTACAGAAACTTTTCAGCTTCATATAGTCCCATTTTCTCATTTTTGCTTTTGTTTCCCTTGCCCAGGGAGATATGTTCCTAAAGAAGTTGCTCATGTCTATGACCAAGAGATTGTTGCCTATGATTTTTTTTCTAAGAGTTTTATGATTTCATGACTTACATTCCAGTCTTTGGTCCAATTCAAATTTACTTTTCTGTATGGGGTTAGACAGTGATCCAGTTTCATTCTCTTACATGTATCTGTCCAGTTTTGCCAACACCAGCTGTTGAAGAGGTTGTCATTTCCCCATTGTATATCCATGGCTCCTTTATCATACATTAATTGACCATATATGTTTGGGTTAATATATAGACTCTCTATTCTGTTCCACTGGTCTATGGGTCTGTTCTTGTGCCAGTACCAAATTGTCTTGATTACTGTGGCTTTGTAGTAGAGCTTGAAGTTGGGAAGTGAGATCCCTCCTGCTTTATTCTTCATTCTCAGGATTGCTTTGGCTATTTGGGGTCTTCTGTGTTTCCATATGAATTTTAGAACTATTTGTTCCAGTTTGTAGAAGAGTGCTGTTGGTATTTTGATAGAGATTGCATTGAATCTGTAGATTGCTTTGGGCAGGATGGCTATTTTGAACATTTTAATTCTTCTTAGCCAAGAGCATGGGATGAGTTTCCATTTGTTAGCATCCTCTTTAATTTCTCTTAAGAGTATCTTGTAGTTTTCAGGGTATAGGTCTTTTACTTCCTTAGTTAGGTTTATTCCTTGGTATTTTAATCTTTTTGATGCAATTGTGAATGGAATTGTTTTCCTGATTTCTCTTTCTCCTAGTTTATAATTAGTGTATAAGAAAGCAACAGACTTCTGTGTATTAATTTTGTATCCTGCAACTTTGCTGAATTCAGATATTAGTTCTTGTAGTTTTAGAGTGGAGTCTTTAGGGGTTTTTTTATGTACAATATCATGTCATCTGCAAATAGTGACAGTCTGACTTCTTCTTTACCAATCTGGATGCCTTGTATTTCTTTGTTTTGTCTTATTGCCATGGCTAGAACCCACAATACTATGTTGAATAACAGTGGGGAGAGCGGGCATCCCTGTCTTGTTCCTTATCATACTGAACATCCCTGTTAAGTATGATGTTGGCTGTGTGTTTGTCATATGTGGCCTGTATTATGTTGAAGTACTTGCCCTCTATACCCATTCTGTTGAGAGTTTTTATCATGAATGGATGTTGAGTTTTGTTGAATGCTTTTTCAGCATCTATGGAGATGATCATGTGGCTTTTGTCATTCTTTTTGTTGATGTGGTGAATGATGTTGATGGATTTTTGAATGTTTTACCATCCTTGCATCCCTGAGATGAATCCCAGTTGATCGTGGTGTATGATCCTCTTGATGTATTTTTTAATTTGGTTTGCTAATATTTTGAGTATTTTTGCATCTATGTCATCTATGTTCATCAAGGATATTGGTCTGTAATTTTCTTTTTTTGTGGAGTCTTTGCCTGATTTTGGTATTAGAGTGATGCTGGCTTCATAGAATGAGTTTGGAAGTATTACTTCCTCTTCTATGTTTTGGAAAACTTTAAGGAGAATGGGTAGTATGTCTTCTCTATATGTCTGATAAAATTCAGCAGTGAGTCCATCTGGCCCAAGGGTTTTGTTCTTGGGCAGTTTTTTGATTACTGATTCAACTTCATTGCTGTAATTGGTCTGTTTAGATTTTGTGTTTCTTCCTTGGTCAGTCTTGGAAGGTTGTATTTTTCTAGAAAGTTGTTCGTTTCTTCTAGGATACCAGCTTGTTAGCATATAGATTTTCATAGTATTCTCTAATAATTCTTTGTATTTCTGTGGTGTCTGTCATGAATTTTCCTTTCTCATTTCTGATTCAGTTTATGTGTGAAGATTCTCTTTTTCTCTTAGTATGTCTGGTTGAGGTTTATTGTTTTTGTTTATTTTCTCAAAGACCCAGCTCCTGGTTTCATTGATTTTTTCTATTGTTTTATTCTTCTCAATTTTATTTATTTCTTCTCTGATCTTCATTATGTCCCTCCTTCTGCTGACTTTGGGCCTCAATTGTTCTTTTTCCAGTTTCAATAATTGTGACTTTAGACTATTCATTTGGGATTGTTCTTCCTTCTTTAAATAGGCCTAGATTGCTATATACTTTCCTCTTAGAACTGCCTTCGCTGCATCCCACAGAAGTTGGGGCATTGTGCTGTTGTTATCATTTTTTTTCATATATTCCTTCATCTCTGTTTTAATTTGCTCATTGATCCATTTATTATTTAGGAGCATGTTGCTAAGCCTCCATGTGTTTGTGAGCCTTTTTGTTTTCTTTGTACAATTTATTTCTATTTTTATACCTTTGTGGTCTGAGATGCTGGTTGGTAGAATTTCAATCTTTTTGAATTCATGGAGGCTCTTTTTATGGGCTAGTATGTGATCTATTCTGGAAAATGTTCCATGTGCACTTGAGAAGAATGTGTATCCTGCTGCTTTTGGATGTAGAGTTCTGCAGATGTCTATTAAGTCCATCTGTTCTAGTGTGTTGTTCAGTGCCTCTGTGTCCTTACTTATTTTCTGTCTGGTTGATCTGTCCTTTGGAGTGAGTGGTATGTTGAAGTCTCCTAGAATGAATGCATTGCATTCTATTTTCTACTTTAAGTGTGTTAGTATTTGTTTCACCTTTGCAGATGCTCCTGTGTTGGGTTCATATATATTTATAATGGTTATATCCTCTTGTTGGACTGACCCCTTTATCATTATGTAATGTCCTTCTTTGTCTCCTGTTACTTTCTTTGTTTTGAAGTCTATTTTGTCTTATACAAGTACTGTAACACCTGCTTTTTTCTCCCTATTGTTTGCATGAAATATCTTTTTCCATCCCTTTAGTTTTAGTCTGTGTATGTCTTTGCTTTTGAGATGAGTCTCTTGTAAGCAGCCTATAGATGGGTCTTGCTTTTTTATCCATTCTGTTATTCTGTGTCTTTTTATTGGTGCATTTAGTCCAATCACATTTAGGGTGATTCTTGATAGATGTGTACTTATTTCCATTGCAGGCTTTGGATTTTTGTTTACCAAAGGTTTAAGGATAGGTTCTTTAGTATCTCACTGTCTAACTTTAGCTCTCTTATTACACTATTAAAAGCACAGTCTGATGATTCTTTATTTCACTACCTTATTATTCTTCCTCCTCCATTCTTTATATGTTAGGTGTTTTATTCTGTACTCTTTTGTGTTTCCTTTGACTGCTTTTGTAAATAGTAGATTTTTTTTAGCCTTTAGTTAGTATTTGGCACATCTCCTTTCCTTGCTGTGATTTTATTTTCTCTGGTGACATCTATTTACCTTAGGAGTACTTCCGTCTAGAACAGTCTCTTTAAAATATCCTGTAGAGATGGATTGTGGGAGGCAAATTCCGTCAACTTTTGCTTACCTGGAAATTGTTTGATCCCTCCTTCATATTTAAATGATAATCGTGCTGTGTACAGTATTCTTGTTTCAAGGCCCTTCTGTTTCATTGCATTAAATATATCATGCCATTCTCTTCTTGCCTGTAAGGTTTCTGTTGAGAAGGCTGATGATAGCCTGGTGGGTTTTCCTTTGTAGGTGATCTTTTCTCTCTCTCTGGCTGCCTTTCGTGAGATGCTGAGTTCTCGCAGATGTGTAGGTAGCCTGGCTGTTGTACTGTATCTTCTAGTCACTCTTTTGTATTTGTAGTATTTTCAAAAGTATATGTGGTTTTGGGAGGAGATTTCTGCCACCCTGCTTATGCCGCCATCTTGTGCCATCACTTGAGCATTTTTTGCAGGGCAGACTTAATATTAATGACTCCCTTGTATTTTGCTTATGTGGGAATGTCTTAATATACCCCTCACTTTTTTTATTAAGGTATCATTGATATACAGTCTTATGTTCACATTTCACATGAGCAGCATTGTGGTTACTACATTCCCCCTATTATCAAGTCCCACCACATACCCCATAACAGTCACTGTCCATCAGCATAGTAATATGCTATAGAGTCACTACTTGTCTTCTCTGTGCTATAAACTCTTCCCTGTGCCCCCCTATACTATGTGTGCTAATTAGAATACCCCTTAATCCCCATATCACTCCCTTCCCACTTACCCTCCCCAAACCCTTTCCCTTTGGTAACCACTTGTCCATTCTTGGGTTCTGTGAGTCTGCTGCTGTTTTGTTCCTTCAGTTTTTGCTTTGTTGTTATACACCACAGATGAGTGAAATCATTTGGTACTTGTCTCTCTCTGCCAGACTTTTTTCACTGAGCATAATACCCTCTAGCTTCATCCATATTGTTGCAAATGGTAGGATTTGTTTTCTTCTTTTGGCTGAATAATATTCCATTGTGTATATGTACCACATCTTCTTTATCCGTTCATCTACTGATCAACAATTAGGTTGCCTCCATGCCTTGGCTATTGTAAATAGCGCTGCTGTAAACATAGGTGTGCATATGTCTTTTTCAATCTGTGATACTGTTTTCTTTGGGTAAATTCCTAGGAGTAGAATTCCCGGGTCAAATTGTATTTCTATTTTTAGTTTTTTGAGGAACCTCCATCTTGCTTTCCACAATGGTTAAATTAATTTACATTCCCACTAATAGTGTTGAGGGGTTCCTCTATCTCTACATCCTTGCCAGCATTTGTTGTTGCTTGTGTTTTGGATGGTGGCCATCCTAACTGGTGTGAGGTGATATCTCATTGTGGTTTTAATTTACATTTCCCTGATCATTAGCGATTTGGAGCATCTTTTCATGTGCCTGTTGGCCATCTGAATTTCTTCTTTGGAGAATTGTCTCTTCAGAACCTTTGCCCATTTTTAAATTGTGTTATTTGCTTTTTGGCTGTTGAGGCATGTGAGCTCTTTTTATATTTTGGATGTCACCTATGAGCATATTTTCCCATAATGTAGGGTACCTTTTTGTTCTGCTGATGGTGTCCTTTGCTGTACAGAAGTTTTTAGTTTGATATAGTCTCACATGTTCATATTTGCTTTTGTTTCCCTTGCCCAAGGAGATAAGTTCATGAAAATTTGCTCATGTTTATTTTCAAGAGAGTTTTGCCTATGTTTTCTTCTATGAGTTTTATGGTTTCATGACTTACATTCAGTTCTTCGATCCATTTTGAGTTTATTTTTGAGTATGGAATTGGACAGTAATCCAGTTTCATTTTCTTACATATAACTATCCAGTTTTGCCAACACCAGTTGTTGAAGAGGCTGTCTTTTCTCTATTGTGTGTCCATGGCTCCTTTATCATATACTGATTAGCCATGTATTTGTGGGTTTATATCTGGGCTCTCTGATCTATTCAGTTGATCTATGGACCTGTTCTTGTGCTAGGACCAAATGGTCTTGATTACTGTGGTTTTGTAGTGGAGCTTAAAGTTGGGGAGCATAATACTCCTCAGTTTATTGTTCCTTCTAAGAATTGTTTTCTAAGAATTGAATTCTAAGGATTGTTTTGGCTATTTGGGGTCTTTTATGATTCCATTTGAATTTTAGAAGTATTTTTCCCAGTCCATTGAATAATGCTGGTGGTATTTTCATAGGGATTCATTGAATCTGTAGATTACTTTAGGCAGGATGGCCATTTTGACAGTATTAATTATTTCTATCCATGAGCATGGGATGTATATCCATTTATTGGTGTCTTCTTTCATTTCTCTCATGAATTTCTTGTAGTTTTCAGAGTATAGTCTTTCACTTCCTTGATTAGGTTTATTCCTAAGTATTTTATTCTTTTTGCTGCAATTGTGAAAGGAATTGTTTTCCTGCTTTCTCTTTCTGCTAGTTCATCATAAGTATATAGGAATGCAACAGATTTCTGTGTATTAATTTTGTATCCTCCAACTTTGCTGAATTCAGATATTAGATCTAGTAGTTTTGGAATGGATTCTTTGGGTTTTTTAATTAAAATATCTTTTAATCTGTAAACAGTTACAATTTAACTTGTTCCTTGATAATATGGATGCCATTTATTTTTTTGTGTTGTCTGATTGCTGTGGCTAGGACCTCCAGTACTATGTTGTATAAAAGTGGGGAGAGTGTGCATCCTTGTCTTGTTCCTGTCTTAGAGGAATAGCTTTCAACTTTTCACTGTTAAGTGTGATTTTGGCTGTGGGTTTGTTGTATATGGCCTTTATTCTGTTGAGGTACTTGCCCTCTATACCCATTTTGTTGAGAGTTTTATCATGAATGGATTATGAATTTTCTCAAATGCGTTTTCAGCATCTATAGGGATGATCATGTGGTCTTTGTCATTCTTTTTGTTGATGTGGTGGATGATGTTGATAGATTTTGTAATATTGTACCAGCGTTGCATTCCTGGAATAAATGCTACTTGATCATGGTGGATGATCTTTTTGATGTATTTTTTAATCTGGCTTCCTAATATTTTGTTGAGTATTTTTGCATCTATGTTCATCAGGGATATTGGTCTGTAATTTTCTTTTTTGTGGTGTCTTTGCCTGTTTTTGTTATTAGAGTGATACTAGCTTCATAGAATGAGTTTGGAAGTACTTATACCTCTTCTACTTTTTGGATAACTTTAAGGTGGATGGGTGTTAGGTTTTCTCTAAATGTCTCATAAAATTCATCAGTGAAGCCATCTGTCCCAACTCTTTTGCTCTTGGGTAGTTTTTTGATTTCTAATTCTGGTAATTGGTCTTTTTAGATTTTTTGTTTCTTCCTTGGTAGTCTTGGAAGGTTTTATTTTTCTAGGAAGTTGTCCATTTCTTATAGGTTATCCAGTTTATTAGCATATAGATTTTCATAGTATTTCTAATAATGTGTATTTCTGTGGTGTCCATAGTGATTTCTCCTTTCTAATTTCTGATTCTATTTATGTGTAGACTCTCTTTTTTTTTCTTGATAAGTCTGGCTTGGGATTTATCTATTTTGTTTATTTTCTCAAAGAACCAGCTCTTAGTTTCATTAATTCTTTCTATTGTTTTATTCTTCTCAATTTTATTTATTTCTCTCTGGTCTTTATTATGTCCCTCCTTCTATTGACTTTAGGCTTCATTTGTTCTTCTTTTTCCAGCTCTGTTAATTGTGAATTTAGACTATTCATTTGGGATTGTTCTTCCTTCTTTAAATAGGCCTGAATTGCTATATACTTTTCCCTTAGAACTGTCTTCACTGTGTCCCATAGAAGCTGGGGCATGGAGCTGTTGTTTTCATTTGTTTCCATATGTTGCTTGATCTCTATTTCAATTTGGTCATTGAAGTGTTGATTATTTATGAGCATGTTAAGCCTCCCTGTGTTTTGGGGCCTTTTTGTTTTCTTTGCATAATTTATTTCTAGTGTCATACCTTTGTGGTCTGAGAAGCTGGTTTGCACAATTTCAATCTTTTTGAATTTACTGAGGCTCTTTTTGTTGCCTATTATGTGATCTCTTTTGTAAAATGTTTCATGTGCACTTGAGGAGAATGTGTATCCTGCTGCTTTTGGTGGAGTGTTCCGTAGATATCTGTTAGGTCCATCTGTTCTAGTCTGTTGTTCTGTGCCTCTGGGTCCTTACTTATTTTCTGTCTGGTTGATCTGTCCTTTGGAGTGAGTGGTGTGTTGATGTTTCCTAAAATGAATGCATTGCATTCTGTTTCCTGTTTTAATTCTGTTAGTATTTGTTTCACATATTTTGGTCCTCCCATATTGAGTGTATAGATATTTATGATGGTTATATCCTCTTGTTGTACTTGCCCCTTTATGTATTGTCCTTCTTTTTTTATTATTCATTTTATTATCGTTTGTAATGTCCTTCTTTATATCTTGTTACTTTCTTTGTTTTGAGGTCTATTTTATCTTATACAAGTATTGCACCTCTTGCTTTTTTCTCCCTATTAGTTCCATGAAATATTTTTTTCCACCCATTCATTTCTTGTCTATGTATGTCTTTGGGTTTGAAGTGAGTCTGTTGTAGGCAGCATATAGATGGGTCTTTTGATTGGTGTACCTCTGTGTCTTTTGATTGGTGCATTTAGACTATTTACATTTAGGGTGATTATCGATAGATATGTACTTATTGCCATTGCAGGCTTTGGATTTGTGGCTACCAAAGTTTCAAGGCAGCTTTTATAATATTTAACAGTCTAACTTAACTGCCTTATTATGCTATTATAAACGCAATCTAAAAATTCATTATTTTCCCTTCTTTCTCTTCCTCCTCCACTCTTTATATGTTAGGCGTCACATTCTGTATTCCTTGTGTATCCCTTGACTGGCTTTGTGGGTAGCTGATTTAATTTTGCACTTGGTTAGTAATTAACTAGTCTACTTCCTTTACTTTAATTTTATTTTGTCTGGTGACAGCTATTTTCCTTAGGAGCACTTCCATTTAGAGCAATCCTTCCAAAGTACACTGTAGAGACAGTTCATGGGAAGTAAAGTCCCTTAGATTTTGCTTATCTGGAAATTGTTTAATTCCTGCTTCAAATTTAAGTGATAATCTTTAGAGTATTCTTGGTTTAAAGCTCTTCTTTTTCACTGCATTAATATATCAGGCCACTCCCTTCTGGCCTGTAAGGTTTCTGGTGAGAAGTTTGATGATAGCCTGATGGGTTTTCCTTTGTATGTGACCTTTTTTCTCTCTCTGGCTGTTTTTAATGCTCTGTCCTTATCCTTGATCTTTGCCATTTTAATTATTATATGTCTTGGTGTTGTCTTCCTTGGGTCCCTTGTGTTGAGAGATCTGTGCACTTCCATGGTCTGAGAGACTATTTCCTTCCCCAGCTTGGTGAAGTTTTAAGCAATTATTTCTTCAAAGACAGGTTTTATCCCTTTTAATCTCTATTCTTCTTCTAGTACCCCTATAATGTGAATATTGTTCTGTTTGGATTGGTCACATATTTCTCTTAACATTATTTCATTCCTAGAGATCCTTTTTTCTCTCTGTGCCTCAGCATCTTTGTATTCCTCTTCTCTAATTTCTATTCCATTTACCGTCTCCTCTACCTCATGCAATCCGCTTTTAAATCCCTCTGTAGTATTTCTCATTTCAGCTACTCTGTTTTTCAAGGTGTCTGTGTGTCTGTCTCCCTCCTGAATTCATCCCTTAGCTCTTGAATATTTTTCTATAGCTCCATTAGGATGCTTATGAGTTTTATTTTGAGTTCTTTTAAAGTAAGATTGGTGATTTCAGTTTCACTGAGCCCTCTTTTCGGTGTTTGAGGAATGTTGGATTGAACAAGTTCTTCTGCCTTTTCATAATCCTATTGGCTAATGTGAAATATTAGGTCTGTGTAGGCAGTGCCCTCTAGTGTCCAAAAGCTCTGTTCCTCAGAGCTTCACAGTACCTGGAGTGATGGTAGTGGTCACAGGCAAGCATTGCCCATGCCTACCCTAACGAGCAAGCTCTTTCCTGCTTCTCAAGCACAGTGTGAGCCTCAACTGTCAGGGCCTGTTGGTCCTATGCAGGGAGCAGCCTCTGCATTAAGCCCCTAAACTGCCATAGGAAGGTCTGTCCTCCTGTTGGCCTGGAGCTATGGCTGCGGTTGTAGGCCAGTCATACCAGTGCCTACTGAGAGGACAAAGCTCTTTCCTGCTTCCTGGCTGCAGTGCCTGCCTCCGCCATCAGGGCCAGTTAGCTGGGTGTGCAAGGAGCAGCCTCTGCCTTAAGCCATTGTAGTTGCTGTAGGTGGGGCTGTCCTCCAGATGGCCTGGAAGGATGATGGGGGCTGCAGGTTTGTGCACAGGTGCCAGAGGGGAGGAAGGAGTGACAGGCTGCTTATCATTGTGGGGAGTCTCAGGTCTGTATTGCCAGCCAGGTAGATGGAGCACCTAAAACTCCTGAAAGTTCCCAACCTGCTGGGCTGAGTGTGCCAGGACAATTTTGTCCAATTGTTCCTTCTCTTGAGCAGCAAGCTCTGTGTAATCCTTACCCCTTTAGCAGTCCTCTCAGTGTTGGGAAGTGTTTCATAGCACCCACCTTTCTTTTGTCCCAGAGCAGCCAGTTGTGGGAATCTTTTCTACACAAGTGGCTGGATGTGTCTCTGACTGCTTTTCAACCTTTGTGATCTCCAGAACAACATGCAATATGGGTCTGTGCTCCCAGAGTAGATTTCTAGGGCTAGATATTTAGCTGTCCTGGGCTTCTACTCCCTCCCACTGTGTTTCTTTTCCTCCTGCTGGTGAGCTGGGTGGGGTGAGTGCTTTGATCCTGCCAGGTCACAGCTTTGTTACTTTACCCTTTTCCATAATGTAGACTTTTCTCTTCTCTTTTCCAAGATGTAGACTGGCTGGTGCAAACTTATTTATGGTCACTCTTTTTTTTTTTTTTAATTATTATTTTTTATTGAAGGGTAGTTGACACACAGTATTACATTAGTTTCAGGTGTACAACACAGTGATTCAACATTTATATACATGATAATTCTAGGTACCAGTTATCACCATACCAAGTTGTTACAATATTTAGACTATATTTATGGTCACTCTTTTAGGAATAATTGTATTTGCTATGTTTTCATATTATATGTGGTTTGGGGAGAAGATTTCTTCCTCACTTCTCACACTGCCATCTTTTTTTTCCTCCCCCACCCCAATTGGACAGTTTTTTCAGACATAGGATTTTTTGTTAAAAGTTGTTTTCTTTTAGCACTTTGAATATATCAACCCACTGCCTTCTGTTCTCCAAAGTTTTTGGTGGAAAATCTGCTCATAATCTCTTTAAAAACACTTGATTTGCTTCTCTCTTTCTGTTTTCAAGATTTTTACTTTATTTTTGGCCTTTGAATGTTTGATTATAATGTGTGTTGGTGCGAGTCTCTTTGAATTAATCTTACTTGAAATTCATTGAGCTTCTTGGATGTTTATATTCATATCTATCATCAAGTTTGGGAAGTTTTCAGTCATTATTTCTCCAAATATTCTTTCTGAATCCTCTCTTCTCCTTCTGGGACTCCCACCATATATATGTTGGTCCTCCTGATAGTGTCCCACAGGTCCTTCAGGCTCTGTTCACTTTTCTTCAATCATATTTCTTTCTATTCCTCAATAATTGTGTGATAATAATTCCTTGATTTCTGTTTCTTGATAATTTCTATTTTCCTATATTCACGTTCACTGATTCTTCTACTCTAATCTGCCTTTGAATCCCTCTACAAAATTTTTCATTTCAGTTATTGTACTTGTCAGCTCCAGAATTTCTTTTGGTTTCTTTTTAGGCTTTCCATCTCTTTTTTTGATATTTCCATTTTGTTCATTTGTCATTTGCTTAACTTTCTCTACATCTACCTTTAGTTCCTTGAGCATCTTTATGACAGTTGTTTTAAAGTCTTTGTCTAGTATATGTGCCATCAGGTCTTTTTCAGAAACAGTTTCTGTTGATTTATTTTTCTTTTTTTCCCCTTTAAATGGGCTGTGCATTCCTTTTTATTTGTATGCCTTGTGATTTTTTTGGTTGAAAGTGAACATTTGACTCTATTAATGTTGTATCTGGAAATGAGATTACCTTCCTTTCTCAGGACTTGCTGTTTTTCCTTTTTTTACTGTACCCCCCTTTAATTGATGTGCGTATTTATTTCATTTGGGGGGGGGAAATTTAGATATGTTTTAATCCTTCTTTTCTCTGTAAATAGTTTTTTTTTTTTATGTCACTGGGAATCCATGTTTGAAAATGTGCTTTCTTTTTTTTCCTAATATGGGTTTTTGGATTTATTTCACACAGAGAACCTAGAAGGTAGCATCAAAAATGTGCTTCAGACTTGTGCAGGTGTTGCTGGAGTATGAGTTGGTTTGGCGTATCTAATAAGAAAGACTTTTAAGTGCAATAATTGACTCTTAACCTACTAGAGCCACCAAAAACACCTATGTTGGCTGTGAACTCAAATGTATTTATGAAGTTGGACTTCAAATGCCCAAGCTGTAACCTCTAAGAATTCTCCTTTAGCAATGTAGAAAAGTAAGCCACTGTTTTTTTAAATTTATATTTTTATATTTGTTTTTTGATATTGTAAGCTGTCTCATTGCTGAAAATCAGCCTGAGGTATAAACCAAAAGTCTTCTATGAGCCTTTTGCTGGGCATGTGTGATCACTTTCTTTT
Organism: Manis pentadactyla; assembly: GCF_030020395.1. Taxonomy (NCBI): domain Eukaryota; kingdom Metazoa; phylum Chordata; class Mammalia; order Pholidota; family Manidae; genus Manis; species Manis pentadactyla. The sequence continues at coordinate 110,750,829 of NC_080024.1, forward strand.
TTCCCATGCATACAGTTGTTTTAGAATGTCCTAGTCTTTAATGATTGGTTCCCAAAAGGAAGAAAAGAAAAGTGAAGGTAGAAAGGGGTGCTGGCTCTTTAAATCTTCTGGTAGTCTCTCCAGCTCAAGAGAGAAGGCATGTGACAAAAGGGGATGATGGTACAGTCACAATGGCTGCCCACCTCTTTGTCTGCACCTCTGTGATCAGAAGCAGAAATCAGCGATTAGAGCACAATCCCTGAAATTTGGAGGAGAATGTTCCTTTTTGCCTCCCTTGTTTCCATAAGCTATGTGCCAGCTGCTCTAGGAACACAGCTGTCTGACATGTATGTGGCTGGTGTGGGGAATGAGTACTTCTATTATGCCAAAAGCTAATATTGACCAAAATTAACTGCAGTTTGCCATCCAAACCTTTGCCTGGAAATTGCAAGGCTTCAAAGACTCCAGAGTTCCAAAATAGTTACATCAGGTAGATTCTGCCAGTATAATTTTCACCTAGGTGGGGAAATAGTGTTGTGTTTCTTGCTCTGCCATCTTTCCCTACCTCATTCTTTTGGACAGATATGATATGCAAGTTTCCATTTTGTGTATGTGCCATGAATATATTTAATTGATCTCTTATTGACATTTTTTTTTTTTGGTTGTGTAGTGGGCACTGTTGGTTTCTTTTATAACATCATTTTTTTCATCCTACCTAAGCCCCAAATCTCTTCAGTTCTTTATCCCCTCCACTGCTGTAGAAGGGGAGACTGGTTAACCTAAGCCCTTTGGAACTTGGCTTTATCCTGGTGACAATTATTGGTCTTGGAATATACACATTACTTCAGCTGATCAGACTGAAGATTAAGACTTAGATCATGCTTTGGGAGGAAAAATGTCACCCTCTGCCCTCTGTATTCTCTCTCTCTCTCTTTTGGGTAAGCACAAAGAAACATATTGCCATCTTGCAACCATGAGAAGAATCAGCTGATTCAAAAGTCAGCAGAGCTGAGTGAGGAAAGACCCAGCTTCTTCAGGACATTTGTTCCTCATAACATATCTGGGCTTCTCACCTCTGGACTTGCAGTTATGTGACAGACTAACTTACCTAGTTTCTTAAGTTAATGGAATCACAGCTTCTGATATGTGTTTATTCCAAATGTTACAAAGTTTTTAGGAGGATTTAATCAGTTCAAATTTGTTAAGTGCTTAGAATGGTGCTTTGCACATAGTAAGCACTATATCAGTATATGTTGGTAAAGATAAATAAATAAAAAATACCTAAATAAGTAAAATATAGGTTGTTTCTACAACCTTCAGTTACAAGTAATGCTAACATAAACCTTCTGTATATTCATTTTTGCATACTTCTACCTATAATAAATATAGGTTAAATGACAAGAAGACTTACTAAGTCAATGGTACATGTATTCTAAATAAGAATGGGTCTTGACAAATTGCCCTCCAAAGAAGCTGCTGGATTTGCACAGCTTATAAAATTGCTTATTTTCCTATGCTTTCACCAATAAGTCATATTATCAAGTCTTTAAATCTCTGCTCATGACAGATTAAAAAAATGGCATATTACTGCTGTATGTTTGAATTTCCTTAGTTGTGATGATACGCATTTTTCATGTGTGTTGGCAATCTGTATTTAATTTTTTAAATGACCATTTAGAAATTCTAGTTTTGAATAATCAGAACCAGTTCATTTTTTATAGATTTGACTACATAAAAATTAAAACTTCTTAATGTTAAAAACAATTAAATGTCACCAATAAATATGGAAAGTGAAAGGACATCTCTAGGAAAAATTAACTACAAAAACATACATTAAAATGGGTAATATAAATATTTCTTTTAAAGCAATAAAAATGATAATATTGAATTTTAAATGGCAGACATGAACATAGAATTTAGTACTCAAAAACTCTATGACCTACTAAAACTCACTAAAAAATAAAAATGAGGTATTACCATTCATCTGTCAAATTGGCAAGGATTTTTTTCTTATAATAATTATTAGTATTGCAAGAATTCAGGGACACAGAAACTCTCATACACACTGGTAGAGGATGAATTGGTGCACTCTGAGGTAACATTTAAAATACCTTTAAAATGTGTATAACCAGAGGATTTTTAAGGCAGTGAAACTACTCTGTATGCTACTATTAAGGTAGATACACATCATTATACATTTGTCCAAACCCACGGAATGCAGAACACCAAGAGTGAACTTCAGTGTAAACTATGGACATTGGGTGATAATGATGTGTCAGTGTAGGGTCATCAAGTGTAATAAATGTGCCACTCTGGTGCCAGAATGTTGATAATGGGGAAGGCTGTGAGTGTGGGGTGTGGGGCTATGTGAGAAATCTCTATAACTTCCTCTCAAGTTGCTGTGAATCTAAAACTGCTTCAGAAAGAGTCTTGTAATACACAAAAAATGTTTCAATCGTTGTAACATGCTTTCTGATACAATCATTCACTTCTGGAAATTTTTTCTAAGGAAGTCATAAGAGATGTAAAACTTTATATATACAGATTATTCATTACACCATTATTTATAACAGGAAATGTACACATCCAATATTCAATAATCTGGGAGTACTAAGTAAATATTGGTATAGCTGTGTGGTAGAATACTATGTAGACATTAAAAATCATGAGCAGACTATTAAATCACAAAGGAGGTTGTTCATGATATCCTAAGGAAAAAAATCTCAAGGCAATAGTGACAATATGATCTCAATTTCGTGTGTATGGGATGGAGTGTGCACGTGGTGTGGCATGCACAAGCACCCACAGAGAAAAAGATTGGAAGTATGCACAGGAATGTTGATTGCCACTATTTCTAGGTTATATACAATTGCAGATGATCTGTATTTCTTTTTGCACTTTTCTGTATTCTTTACATTTTATTTTACAATAATAATAGAATTCAATGCAATTTAATCTATCATTGTTGTATCAATCCCCCCAAACAATAAGGCTATTTAATTATTTTCTATTACATTAGTAATTTTTATGGAACTTATGATATTCTAGTTTGCAACAGACTAAAACAACGCTAGAAAAATGCTATGCAACACAAGTTGGACATTAATTTTTAAAGAAGAACTTTGCAATCATTTGCATTAAAAGTACACTCTTATTTATCCTGCCTTCTGGTACATTGTGGGCAGGTCTGATAATCCACATTATGGAGAGGGAAACTGCATTATTCTGATGGATGTAAAACAGCAGAGATAATTTTTGAATGAAGAATAGCAGTAGCACTTAGCAGAGTCTGAAAAAAAAGATCTCATTTTAAAGTTTCATTTTTCACAGTCACAAGTCGTTAGTTGGGGCTAATAGTAAGAGCAGTTTCCTGAGCTGGAAGCTACTGGGTTGTTTTTTTAGAAACCCCTAATTTGGAAAATAAAATGATCTTGTTCATTTTAGTTTAGGTGGCAGTTTTGGAAATTAAATTGTTTGAGATGAAAGTGTGTGTGTAAGCACCATGTCTTCTTTTTAATCCTATTGTAGTTTCTAAATTTACTTCTAATATACAAAGAAGATGTAAATTAGCCTGATACCCAACGGGACGGAAAACTTACTTATCTTGATGAGAAGAAGAAAGATGCTGGGGAAGCTGCCCAATTTTATATTAAAAAATGACAACAAATTGCTTACTGTATTAATTACCTAATTTGGACCTGTACTCACTGCAGTCTGGGTTTACCGCTTTTATTCATGCTTTCCACTCTTCGCTCTGTGTGGGCAAACTCATCACCAGCTTGTTTGGTGTCTCCTGAAGAATCATTGACGCACAAATAACCTTCTGTAACTCCCTCCTTCAGAAATGATTATGTCTTCTATCATTACCTGTTTTCTTATGCTTCACTGACACATTCCACCATGGAATCACTGTCAAACCATTTTAAATCATATCTTCTGTTTACAGCAGTTTTAATATTAAAACGGACTTTCTTTAAAAAATCTATTCCTTGGGGTTTGAAATCTCTCTAGATTTAACTGGGTCACCATCCTCATGGATGGAGTAATTTCATGGTTGCATTTATGGTTTTAGCTAATACTCTCCGCTATGTCACTAAGCAGTTACACAAACCTAGAGACACAGCCCTGAGCCCCTGGGCCTGGCAATACAATGGTTGGATGAGAGGTTACTGTGCTTCTTTCCAGCTCTGTCCCTCTGTCAATCTGTGATCTAGGCAAGGCTGGGGCTATGGCTCACTGGGCTTCACCCCTCTTGTCTTTCCTGGTGCCAGAGTATTTGTGAACTTATGTCAGTTAGTTTTCCTGAGGCCCTGGCTGGCCTAATGCATACTTTTGAAGTAACAGTTATCCTTCGACAATCTCTCACCTTTCTTCTGGACCCTCCTTTTTCCTCCCACCTGCGTCTCTCCTGAGTGAACTGGGGTGTTCGGGCTGCTGCTTGACAGTTCAGGACCTCCCTGATTTCTGGCACTGCTCCCCAGGACCCATGTGGGCAAGAATGCTATTCTGTAAACTTCTCTCCTCCTGCTTCCATTAAGACTCTGACTCTGTCATAAAAACGACCCGGTGACTCTCCCAATTTCTGTGCAGAGTACAAAGGCGCCAACAACAAATCCCCAACTCCACATAGCAGGCACCTATGAGGACAAGGAAATCAGGAGTGGAGGTGATGACAATAAACTCTGGAAGGTGGAAAATAGAAAGAAAAGTGGTAACTGACTAAGCAGGCTGGAGAAAAGTGGGAAACTATGCCAAGAATGAGGGATGTTTAGAGGCAGTCTGATTCAGGGAACAGACAAAACAAGAACAAAATAGGGACGGTCTCAGAAATTGTAAATGACCAAGACCTTGGAAATGGAGGCCCAAGTGGAGCTGACACTAAGGCTGTCTGCAAACCCATCTAGGAAGCAATGAGCCCCATGTGCCCTGCCCCACTCCCTGCAGCTGAGGGCTCCTTCTCCCCAGTCAGGGCAGCAGAACAGAGTCTACCTTGCAGAGAAGTTGAACAAAAGGAAATCCGGACTTGGGGATCCCAGGCTCAGCTGCATTCAGGGTGACAGTGCTGAAAAGGAGGTGTTAGGAGAAAGCATACATGGCAGCTGATGGACACCTAAGCTCCCTTCCCTCAGGCTCTGAGGATGTTCACAGCCAGACTCACACCTCCCACTGCCCCTCTAGGAGAAGGGAGCACACCAAGAGGAAAGGCTGACGGTGTTGGCAACTGGGAGGCCCTCAAAGGCAGTGGCCAGCCCAGCTCACTGCACAGTGAAGCCCACTAGTCAATAAATACCACCCTGCCACACAAAGACACAGAGCTCTGAATGAACATTTTTTGTATCTTGCCATTAAAAAGGCAGCAAAAGATCACCAGACATCTTCCACATGAAATAGAGAAACTAAAACAAATATAATAAGGAACTCATCAAGGAGACAGTGACAACACAGGGAACAGAATAAAAAAAAATTTTTAATTATAACGTGTTTTCATAGTTTCATGAAACAAGAACAATGGACCCATCCTTCACCAGGAGATATTAAAACTCTGATAGCAGAAATGAAAAATTGAATAGGGGAGTTGGATGATAAAGTGGTGATAAATCTTCCAGAATGTGGAACAACAAGAAAAGATAAAAAAACAAAAAAAGATTTAAAAAAATAAGAAAATTAAACAATCATTCCAGGAAGTCCAACAAACAAATAATAGGCATTCCAGAAATGTAAAACAGAGAAAAGGTAGTGAAGAAAATGATCTGACAAGTGATTCAAAACTTATCAGAACAGAGAGATAGGAGTGTTCAGCTTGAAAGAATTCATTGAGTATTCAACACAGTCTATGAATAAAGGCCCATAAGAAGGCACAATAACATGAATTTGCAGAGCATGAGGAAAAGGAATCAATTCTTAAATATTCAAAATTAAAAAGAAATAGTAATAGAAAAAAGGTAAGGAATCAGAATGGCAAGAGCCCTCCCAATAGTGATGCTGGATATTATACGAACAGTGGACAAGTTCCCTTAAAATTCAGTGGGAAATAATTCTCACACTAGAATTCTATTAGTTAGTCAAATTATCAATTAAGAGTAAGGGTAGGGGAAAGAGATTTTAAATGTGCAAGGGCTCAGATTTCACTCTCCATGTGTTCTTTCTCACCAAAATAGGGAAGTAAGCTCAGAGGGGCAAGGTGGGGGGGAGGCACGCAGGGCACAGGAGGCACAGGGAGGGCAGGTGAGGGGAAGGCACCCCGACAGAACAGAGCAGGGGCTCCAGGAAGGAGGTCTTATGAGAAGAGATGAAATTGATAAGATTATCTGAGGTATTTGAATATATCAAGAGGATATTATATAAATTGTAGAGAATCTGAGGATAAATTAATGACACAATGAAAATTAAGATGAAAACTACTACGAAAGAAGAGAAATTTAGTGTATATATTTATGGCTCAGCTACAAATAATATTTATCATAAAATGTGACGTGTGTGAGTGTGTATGTGTCTTTATGTTGGTTGGGGTAAAAAAGAGCTCTATCTTCATTCTCTAAAACTGAAACTAATAAGGACTATCTAAAAGTTAAAAGAAAAATCAAGAAATTTCAATGCTCTTATTTTATTTAGAAATATGGGGGCAAAAACCAGAAGAAAAAGCTTAAAGAGTTTCCCTCTAAGAAATCACAACTGGCAATTAGGAAGGCTGGAGAAAGGGGCTTCTCTTTTTTTGTTGTAAGACGTATAAAATGATCTGACTTTTTTAAGTACTTGCATACATAGACTCTGCTTAGCAGGGCAGGAGAAAGAAAAGGGAGGTAGAGGGACACCTGATGAATCAGATCATATTAAAATAATTATGATCCATAACAGTTTAATGCATTACCGTTCCCAAGAGCACTCACATTTTAAAACATGACAAGAAAATCCAATTGTACTTTAACCCAAAGAGATGAATCAGGCCCCATAATGGGTAAAAGGGTATACGTGTGGGAGCTACACAATCTGAGATCACCCCACACTTTGCAAACCACAAATGGGTAGAACTTGGATAGCTGGAAAAGAGAAGGAAAATTATTCCAGAAGACGCGAGAGAATGGCTCAGTAAGTAGTGCCCTATTCATCTCCAGAGCCTGGTGAGTGTTGGGAAAATGAAACCAAGCATGAGCTTGAGAAGCTTAGCAAAGTACCTGCACTAATCAGAGACTAGAGGACTGGGGTGCAGAACAGAACTAATGTTGGAAGCAATGTCCTGTTGCTTATTTGTGTTGTGTATGTGTACCTTTTATGAAGGGCGTAACAAGCTCCGGAATTCAAGCTCAGGAGCTGACCTCAAGCCCTCGCTGAGGACAGGACAGTGATGATCTGGTAAATCTGTGGGAGGTAAATCTGTGCAAAGGATATGGGCAAGATGAGCATGCGCAGACATCGTGGGAGCATCAATGCGCACATCCTTCTGAAAAGCAACATGGTAATAGAAGACTGTGAAAATGTTACTACCTTTGGCTGTAGTGGTTTCTCTTCTGGGGTTGTATTCACAGGTTGTAATTCTAAATCTGGATAGATTTTTTTTTTTTTTTTTTGCATAAAGACACTGCAATGTTACTTATAAGAGCTCAGAATGAGAAACAGTTTTGGTTTATAATCTTCGCTTTATTTTTGCATTTTTAATAACAATGTAAGTGTATATCTGTGCACAAATTTTTGTCAATATTAGTTGAGCTTACTTAAAAGTGAGTTACTTAAAAGTGATGTTTGTAAAGAATTTGGTGACATGGAGATACTATGTTACAATATTAGTGAGGGAATGAAACAGTGTATCTATTATTTTTGCAACCTACATTTAAAAATTACATAAGAACATACGAAAAAAAACCCTGAGAGCAATACAATGAAATATTAATGGCAATTGGAATATAAGTAATTTATCTTCCTTTTGTATTTAGGCTCTTTTTCAAATTTATATAATGAACATGCATTTCTTTTTAATGGAAAATATAACAAATGCTTACCAGCAAAGCTGCTATAGCATTGATAAATTTGTATCATTGGAACCAGATAGCATACAACCTCTTCAAAGATATCTCAAGAGTCTAAGTTCCTTCTAATGTATTTATCTACTTTTGTTTCTAAAACCCTATATCAAATATTGAATTTTTGAAAGTTAATGAAAATTCAGTCATCATAATATCTTTCTACCTACAAAGTTATTGTGGATTCAAGTTATTTTTCATATTCCCTGCTGGAGGCCTCCAGCTCACATCAAGTAATGCACAAAGTTCCTATATTATTTCTTTTAAATGATTTGATAATGATTTTTATTAGATTTTTCTCCAGGCTACGTAACAGTCATAATGAACAAGCCCAGCTGTCATTCAAACCAGAACACATCAGATCCAAAGGCCACAGAGTCAGTTCTCAGGCAGTGCTGTGCTTGCCTCCTTGAAAGCAGAATAATGCCAGGCAAGAGGGAGACCTGCGGGTACTGCATCCCGGAACACTGGCATTCACCTGCACGGTTTGACACAAACATAAAAACACAGACATCTGAGGCGTTCTGCTGAAATTCCTTTTCCCAAAGGTGGCCAGGTTTCAGGCCTTGAGAATTGTTGACAATTCTGAAATGCTTCATATCTATTGTTACGGTTTTCTTATCACATAGACAAGGCTAGACAGCTTTTTCTCCTGGCCTCACTGGTAAATTGGTTGTGTAAGACTGTGGATAGATGAACATGTTATTCCTAAAGCTTTAGAGATTTCCCAGAGCTCAAGTTCTTGACAGTTCTTGAACCTTCCCTCCTCTTTACCTGTTGTTTTCGAATTATTCACATTCCTCTACCTGGATGGATTCTACAAACACTTACTCCAGGCTAGGTGAAAGAATGGATTTCATTCAAACAGGAGTGTCGCCAGCGGCATCAGCAGTGCTCATATACTCAGAAAGGCTCAGTGCAGTGCGGGTCCTTGTCCTGATACTGCACAGAACCACAAGATGGCTCTGTAGCCACAGCAAAGGTTTTGCTAAAGCCCCATGAAGTTCCTATTAAGGAACCTTCCCTGGAGGCGCATGCTAGGCAGGCCTGTGTGTGGCGCTGTTAGTTATTATAGCCACCCCCCACCCCCATTGTAGTTAAGTTCTAGGGACAGTGGTGTTTTTTCCCTTTTTCTTTAATGATTTCTTGATTTCTTAGTTTGTCGCTAGGTGAGTTTAATGTGTTAATAAACAGAATCCCAACATTATATAAAAGTACATCTGTAAATTGATACTTTGTACAGGGGTAATCCAGATACCACCATTTTTCTTTTCTTATAAACTTTGTTTAAATGGGGAAAACATAAGCTGTGCTTAAGATGAAGAATTTTTGTCCTATAAATCCCCAAGAAGACATTTTTCACTGCAATTTTCAAAATCGGTTGGTTTCTGATATTAATAGGCAAGAAGCACTGTCCCTTCTAGACTGATTCGGTTGGGAAGCACTGAGTTCAAGGTCTCAAGGAGAGGCACCTCAAGGCAGCTCAAGCAGCCCTCCATTTCTCTATGGGAACAGAGTTTTCCTGAACAAACTAAGTGCAGCCAGCGTAACACAGGCATTGTTTGTGTGGGTCATTCTTGGCGAAGGTCACACACACTCCGTCCAGGATTGTTAGCACAGCATGAAGCATGGACTAGAGGCTTCAGACTGAGGGGTGGACCGTCCTCTATCCAAGTGGGTGTAGCATGGGAAGTTCTGGAAGAAACCGGCAAATCTTCCCTACCGCCCACCCTGACTCTGTCAGCCAGTAGGGTCCTTAGAGGCAAATGAGAAGATGCAAGCTGGGAGCGCGTTAGAACCACATCAAGTGATTCTGATTTATGGATTTATAGTCTGCAGCAGGACAGACAGTGACGTGTTCGAAAGCCACCGCCCCACCCCCCGTGATTATCGTGTGCACACAGGGCAAAGAACAGTTGGGTTAGTGAGGTAATAGGACAGAAGGTGCTGGAGGAGAAGTACCTGTCACTCTTTTACCCTCTGTGTGCCTTGAGGGTATTTGAGGGGTTGCCCCATAGCGCCTTAGGCTCTCTGAAGGCACAAAGAGGTTGAGGATTTGTAATCGATCCTGTCCCATTAGACACAGGCAAAGCAACTTCTACAGGAAGTGTTGGACCCCGTCCTGCCCTGACGTGGGGGAAAGGGCACCCACAGGCCCCGCAGTGTACTCGGAGTCTGCGTGTAGGCCACTTTGTTTATCCCTCTGTCGTCCTGCAAGGTGTCATCCCGTTTCCTGCAGATGAAGATAGAGTCTCTTGGTGATTCTCTGCTTTGCCAGCAGTCACAAAGGAAGTGAAGAAAAAGGCAGGGACTCTATATCATAGAAAGCAAACGCAGGATGAAAGGAGGAGGGAGCCAGGCAATCAGACAGGCATCAAAACAGGTAATGACACTGAGCCGCGTAGGGGCGTTGGGCTCCCGCAACACCAGCCTCCCTCTGCACTGCCTCAGTAGCAGCTTAATCCTGGAGACCTCAACCCCACCATGCCTTTGTGCCCACAGCCCAGGTCTTGTTATCATCACCCTTGTTTTACAGGTGCAGAACCTGCAGCTCAGAGAGGTTAAGTAGCTCTCCTGAGGCCTCACAGCAAGAGTAGCGGGGCCGGGATGTGTTCTGGGCACTGCCTTGTGCTCGCTTCTCCCTGAAGAGCCCTGTGCTCCTCTCCTCTGAGGCCTTTCTTGTGTGCCCTCCGGAAACTTTGCTTCCTGGCACCCCCCTGCATCCTCAATCTGCACCTCTCTACCTACTCACCCTGTGCCCCTGACAGGCAGGTTTAGCACTGCCTGCTTCTCAGGCTGTTTCTGAGGAATCACCCCCCGATTCAAAAATCTCGGCTCGTGGCACCCGCATTTCCATTTCTCTTTCCACCTGCCTACACCCCTCATGTGCTGAGGCTCCTACACCCTCTGACTGTGGGAAGCCCCGCCTCCCCTGAGCGAGCTCACTGTCCCCCAGTGACAAACCTGCTCCCCAGCATTCCTATTCCCTGACCATCACTGACTGGAGTCTCAACCCCACATCAGCACCTGCATCATCCTGGACCTTGTAGCACCCGAGGGATGCCAGCCCTGACGATCCTAACCTCCCTGTCCCCTTTCACTTCTGTTTAACCAGTGGTTCTCAAACTTCAGGGCACATGAGTCTCCCAGAGGGAGTGTTCTGACCCAGTGGGGCTAGCGGAGCCTATGACTGGCATTTCTGAGAAGTAGGCAGCTGAGGCAGAGCAGCTGCTGAGGGGCTCCTGGGGAGAAGCCCTGGTAGAGTGGATTCTCAGCCCTGGCAGCATCTCCCACTCACCGGGGAGCTTTAGAGGCCAGCTCTGCCCAGGCTTGACCCAAGACTGACTAACCAGAATCTCTAGAGATGGTCCTAGGCCTTGAAAGCTCCCCAGGTGATCCTGAGGTAGAGCCGGGAGGGAGATTTACTGCTTCAGGCACCCGGAGCCCAGATCTGTTTCCCAGTCCTGCCCTGCCGAGCAAAACTGCAATCCTAGATCTGTCCAGCTTTCTGCTGTTTTTGCTGCTGGTCCTGGGCTGCTGAACACACACAATCACGTGGATTCAGAACGCAGTTTCCAGGCTGTGCTGGGCGCTCAGGGCTGCTCAGCGGTCCTTTGACAGCCCCTCGACAGCACTCGTCTCCAGACACTGCAGCAGCAGGCCTCCGCCAGGTAATGGGACCACCCAACTTCTGTTGTCCTGTCTGTCCAAGGGCAGTCATAACTATCCAGCAGAGGAAGTACTAAAGATTAGATACAACGGCCTGTGTGCGAGGACCTCCCCCAGAGGGCAGTTACGGCAGATTATGGCAGCTGCTGCGTCCCCTCGAGGGGGATGGCCCCATCACCAGCTGGGTAAATGGCCAGGAAGCCCTCAGTTTCCTGTTTGCCTATGTCCACATGTTTATCTCAATTGCACCATCTTATGTTGTCATTCCTGCTTAGGGCAATGAAATATGACATCTCATCTTTCCAGAAAAAAAAAAAAATCAGAAATTGGGAAGAGTCCCTCTGCCCCTCTCCCTACCCCCTCCCTTCTCCAGGGCCGGTGAGTTTGGGAGAAGGAGTGCACATCAGCTCTGCCTATTTCTTTTTCTCTCTTTGGAGTGGCTTCCCTGGGACCCTGGGAAGCTGGGTAGCTACTCCTTGGCCACACAGGGTAAGTAGCTTTCTCTGGCACTGGGTGTCTGACCTGCAGCTTGTCCTGTCTCTGATGGGGAGGACCCCGCCTCTCTCAGTGCTGGAGCCAGGACAGTGTGCATTAGGGTGGGTGGAGAGCAGCGAGGGGGAGGCCTAGCCCGCAGGGGAACCACGGTCTCAGCACAGGCGCTGAGTCAGAGGCTGAGTATCTGGTTCCTTCTCTGCTGGTTTCAAATAAAGATGGAAGGAACACAGGGGTGAGATTAATTGCCTCCCCCACCCTGTGAGGAGTCCTATGCTCCGCTACCCTCCAAGCCCAATTTTTCCACCTGTGCCCCAAATCCTATACCCTCTCTCTTCCTCAGGGGCAAAGTTCTATCAGTCATGCCTTCTCCAGATGCTTCTTCACCCTCACCAGTTCTGCAGGGCCTTCCTCTAGAGCATTTACATGTATTTATACTGATTTATATGTATTTTATCTATTTATACGAATAGCTAAAACATATGAACGTATTTATGTATTTATATATGATTTATATCTTTTCCCTCTTAGAAAAAAATCCCCAAAGCAAAACTCCTTTGTCAGATGCCCCCGTCTCTGGTTCAGCCTGGTGGGGTGCGCGTGCTGTCACACCCACCCTCCCCCCTTCCTCACCTCCTGTCTGTCCCCTCCCTCTGCACCCTGCCTGTAGCTCCGGCCTCCTTGGAGACTATTCCCCCCAAGGCAGCCACTGGCCTCCTTGCCCCTAACCCAGTGCCCAGTGCTCATTGCTCAGCCCCTATCTCCCGTGCCGAGTCTCCAGCACTTGACGCTCTTGACCAAACCCATTTGCTTGAAATTGTCCCCTCGGTTTACTTGCTTTTCTGCTTTTCCTTCTGAGTACTGCTCGATCGTGCCTCCTCCGACCCTTCCAAAGCCTCCTTCCCCCCTCCTGCCTCTCCCGTGCCCCTGTGCCCTGGGTGGTGTGGGTGTCACCCTCCTACTCTGCATCCCTTGGTCACTGAAGGACAGCCACTCCCATGGCCTGACATCACCAACAGGGCCCCTGCCACCCCCACCATCATCCCCAAGGAGAGAGGAAGTGCTTCAGTGCTGCCCCACCACTGCCACCAGCATAGGGTGGGATGGCCATCTGACCAGCTGCGGTCTCTCCTCCTCTCCAGCCACCCCACCTTGAGCCCTTGTGCCTCAGGAAACAGGATCCCTGTGGTTCATCCAGAGGCCAAGCTGTTTACACCTGTCACGCTTTGCTCATGTGGTTGACCTGGCTGTTTTCATGTAGCCTGAAGACTCAGCTTGCCATTATTTCTGCTGTGGAGGCTCCCCAGGGTGGCATCCAGGCTGGGCTGTGTGCACCACCCTGCATTCCCAATGCCAGGTGTGTGACTCTTGCATCGCTTACGGCATTGCATTGTATACTGTTTCCCTCCTTTCTCCCTCCCACCCCTGCAGAGGCTGGCAGCCCCTTGAGCTCCTGGAGGATTCTGCATCCACATTGCCCTGCCCAGACTTAGTACCAGGCAGGCACTCAGCAAATATTTGGTCTGACAAATGCCCAGGCTCCACTCAAGGGGTCTGAAAGCCCGACAGAAGTATTGCATAACCCTGGACTCTGCGGCTTAGCAGTGGGTGACCTTGGTCTTCGTTTCTGTATCCATAATATGGAATGATAGTTTTAAATGAGTTAGTGCTTGTCAAGCCATTAACTACTGCCTGGCACTCAGTAAACTTTATTATTGATGGGGAGGTAGGGTGTAATCTAGATTCTGTGAGTAACGATCTGTTTATCAGGTCATGGGGGGAAAGGCGGGAAATGTCTTTGCTCCATGAGGAGGCTACAGGTAGGGGGGAAGGGGAGGAAGAGGAAGGGACAGGGAGAGAGGAGTATCAGGGGAACTCTGGGAAAATAGCCTATCTATGTTTAATTAAAAAAAGCAAAAACTCCCATTTTCTTCTTCTTCACTACCATATTGGGGCACACACACACACGTGTGTGTGTGTGTAAATGGCACAGTTTGCATTCTGGGATTTTTGATATTGGAAGTTGGAGCATGAGTCTGTAAAAAGATACGGCTTGTTATTTAACTACTTTATATCCTAATTCCTCATTTTTAAATCAGAGATTTTAATTCTTCTTGTATGGAGATACCACAAGAATTTAGTTATGGTTTTAAAGGTTTTTCTCAAACTCTTTCTGAAAGGTATTACATAAGGATAGAGCATTGTAGTGATATTATCATGAGTCAGGCCTATAAGCCTCCAGCTACGCCTTTTGTAGAATTTTTAAAGTACATTTTTAATCCTTTTTCCTATTGGTTATCATAGATGCTGGAAGAACTCTAAAATGTAATGGACAATGATAAGAAATGGAAACTGAGCCAAACATTGAAACAAATGATAAGAAGTCATTACATATGTCTTGGTTATAAAATAGATCACAGATAAAGTATATGGAAATTAGTTTACTTCATATAATGATCCATTTTTGAATTATTTTTTCAGATTGAAAACATTCCCAGTCCAAGAACAACAAGAGAAGTCAAAGTTTTTTCTCCTTAGATTTGCCGGACTACCTTTCAAAATACCACAACTGATAGACTTGAGACATATAGTACCGAAATTACTGAAGATATTCTGGAATCACTTCCCTTGGTTTAAGAGGACAATTATACCAGGATACATCAAGTTCTACTATGTCCTCCATGAGGCCAGACCAGAGATGGGGCAGTTCCTAAGCATTCATAGGATGGCTTGTCTTATCTTAGCTAGACAGGGATAATTTAAGAAGCCAGAGGGCTCACCACTACCAGTAACCCCCACTGAAGGTTTCTTTTTTTCTAATTTTTAAATTTTTTATTATTTTTATTTTGGTATCATTTATCTACAATTACATGAGCAACATTATGGTTACTAGACTCCCCCCATCATCAAGTCCCCACCACATACCCCATTACAGTCACTGTCCATCAGTGTAGTAAGATGCTGTAGAATCACTATTTGTCTTCTCTGTGTTGTACAGCCCTCCCCATGACCCCCCCCCACATTATGTCTGCTAATCATAATGCCCCTTTTTCCCCCTTGTCCCTCCTTTCCCACCCATCCTCCCCAGTCCCTTTACCTTTGGTAACTGTTAGTCCATTCTTGGGTTCTGTGATTCTGCTGCTGTTTGTTCCTTCAGTTTTTTTCTTTGTTCTTATACTCCACATATGAGTGAAATCATCTGATACTTGTCTTTTTCCTCCTGGCTTATTTCACTGAGCATAATGCCCTTTAGCTCCATCCATGTTGTTGCAAATGGTAGGATTTCTTTTCTTCTTACGGCTGAATAATTCCATTCCATTGTGTGTATGTACCACATCTTCTTTATCCATTCATCTACTGATGGACACTTAGGTTGCTTCCATTTCTTGGCTATTGTAAATAGTGCTGCGATAAACATAGGGGTGCATCTGTCTTTTTCAAACTGGGCTGCTGCATTCTTAGGGTAAATTCCTAGGAATGGAATTCCTGGGTCAAATGGTATTTTTATTTTGAGTTTTTTGAGGAATCTCCATACTGCTTTTCACAATGGTTGAACTAATTTACATTCCCACCAGCAGTGTAGGAGGGTTCCTGTTTCTCCACATCTTCACCAACATTTGTTGTTGTTTGTCTTTTGGATGGTGGCCATCCTGACTGGTGTGAGGTGATATCTCATTGTGGTTTTAATTTGCATTTCTCTGATGATTAGCGATGTGGAGCATCTTTACATGTGCCTGTTGACCATCTAAATTTCCTCTTTGGAGAAGTGTCTGTTCAGATCCTCTGCCCACTTTTTAATTGGATTATTTGCCTTTTGTTTATTGAGGTGTGTGAGCTCTTTATATATTTTGCATGTCAATCCTTTATCGGATCTGTCATTTATGAATATATTCTCCCATACTGTAGGATGCCTTTTTGTTCTCTTGAGGGTGTCCTTTTTTGTACAGAAATTTTTTAGTTTGATATAGTCCCACTTGTTCATTTTTGCTTTTGTTTCCCTTGCCCAGGGAGATATGTTCATGAAGAAGTGGCTCATGTTTATGTCCAAGAGATTTTTGCCTATGTTTTTTTCTAAGAGTTGTATGGTTTCATGACATACATTCAGTCTTTGATCCATTTTGAATTTACTTCTGTGTTTGGGGTTAGACAGTGATCCAGTTTCATTGTCTTACATGTAGCTGTCCAGTTTTGCCAACACCATCTGTTGAAGAGGATGTCATTTCCCCGTTGTGTATCCATGGCTCCTTTATCATATATTAATTGGCCATATATGTTTGGGTTAATATCTGGACTCCCTATTTTGTTCCACTAGTCTGTGGATCTGTTCTTCTGCCAGTACCAAATTGTCTTGATTACTGTGGCTTTGTAGTAGAGCTTGAAGTTGCGAAGTGAGATCTCCCCTGCTTTATTCTTCCTTTGCACAATTGCTTTGGCTATTCGGGGTCTTTTGTGGTTCCATACGAACTTTAGAACTATTAGTTCCAGTTTGTTGAGGAATGCTGTTGGTATTTTGATAGGGATTGCATTGAATCTGTAGATTGCTTTAGGCAGGATGGCCATTTTGACAATATTAATTCTTCCTAGCCAAGAGCATAGGATGAGTTTCCATTTGTTAGTGTCCTCTTTAATTTCTCTTAGGACTGTCTTGTAGTTTTCAGAGTATAGGTCTTTCACTTCCTTGGTTCGGTTTATTCTTCTGTATTTTATTCTTTTTGATGCAATTGTGAATGGAACTGTTTTCCTGATTTCTCTTTCTGCTAGTTCATCATTAGTGTATAGGAATGCAGCAGATTTCTGTGTATTAATTTTGTATCTTGCAACTTTGTTGAATTCAGATATCAGCTCTAGTAGTTTTGGAGTGGATTCCTTAGGGTTTTTTATGTACAATATCATGTCATCTACAAATAGTGACAGTTTGACTTCTTCTTTACCAATATGGATGCCTATTATTTTCATTGTTTGTCTGATTGCCATGTCTAGGACCTCCAGTACTATGTTAAATAACAGTGGGGAGAGTGGGCATCCCTGTCTTATTCCCGATCATACTGAACATCCCTGTTTAGTATGATGTTGGTTGTGGGTTTTTCATATGTGGCCTGTATTATGTTGAGGTACTTGCCCTCTATACCCATTCTGTTGAGAGTTTTTATCATGAATGGATGTTGAATTTTGTCGAATGCTTTTTCAGCATCTATGGAGATGATCATGTGGTTTTTGTCCTTCTTTTTGCTGATGTGGGGGATGATGTTGATGGATTTTCAAATGTTGGTTGATGCAACCATCCTTGCATCCCTGAGATGAATCCCACTTGATCGTGGTGTATGATCCTCTTGATGTATTTTTGAATTCGGTTTGCTAATATTTTGTTGAGTATTTTTGCATCTATGTTCATCATGGATATTGGTCTGTACTTTTCTTTTTTTTGTGGGTTCTTTGCCTGGTTTTGGTATTAGAGTGATGCTGGCTTCATAGAATGAGTTTGGGAGTATTCCCTCCTCTTCTATTTTTTGGAAAACTTTAAGGAGAATGGGTAGTATGTCTTCTCTATATGTCTGATAAAATTCAGTGGTGAATCCATCTGGCCTGGGGGTTTTGTCCTTGGGTATTTTTTTGATTACTGATTCAATTTCATTGCTGGTAATTGGTCTGTTTAGATTTTCTGTTTCTTCCTTGGTCAGTCTTGCAAGGTTGTATTTTTCTAGGAAGTTGTCCATTTATTCTAGGTTTTCCAGCTTTTTAGCATATAGATTTTCATAGTATTCTCTAGTAATTCTTTGTCTGTGAGGTCTGTCATGGTTTTTCCTTTCTCATTTCTGATACTCTTTATGTGTATAGATTCTCTTTTTCTTTTAATAAGTCTAGCTAGGGGTTTTTCTGTTTTTATTTTCTCAAAGAACCAGCTCTTGGTTTTTTTCTATTGTTTTATTTCTCTCTATTTTATTTATTTCTTCTCTGATCTGTATTATGTCCCTCCTTCTGCTGAATTTGGGCCTCATTTGTTCTTGTTTTTCCAGTTTCAATAATTGTGACTTTAGACTATTCATTTGGGATTGTTCTTCCTTCTCTAAATAGGTCTAGATTGCTATATACTTTCCTCTTAAAACTGCTTTTGCTGCATCCCACAGAAGTTGGGGCATTGTGCTGTTGTTGTCATTTGTCTGCATATTTTGTTTGATCTCTGTTTTAATTTGCTCATTGATCCATTGATTATTAAGGAGCATGTTGTTAAGCCTCCATGTGTTTGTGAGCCTTTTTGTTTTCTTTGTACAATTTATTTCTAGTTTTATACCTTTGTGATCTGAGAAGTTGGTTGGTAGAATTTCAATCTTTTTGAATTACTGAGGCTTTTTTTGTGGCCTAGTATATGATCTATTGTTGAAAATGTTCCATGTGCACTTGAGAAGAATGTGTATCCTGCTACTTTGGTTGTAGAGTTCTGTAGATGTCTGTTAGGTCCATCTGTTCTAGTGTGTTGTTCAGTGCCTCTGTGTCCTTACTTATTTTCTGTCTAGTGAATCTGTCCTTTGGAGTGAGTGGTGTGTTCAAGTCTCCTAGAATGAATGCATTGCATTCTATTTCCTCCTTTAATTCTGTTAGTATTTGTTTCACATATGTCAGTGCTCCTGTGTTGGGTGCATAGATATTTATAATGGTTATATCCTCTTGTTGGATTGACCCCTTTATCATTATGTAATGTTCTTGTTTATCTCTTGTTACTTTGTTTGTTTTGAAGTCTATTTTGTCTTATACAAGCACTGCAACACCTGCTTTTTTCTCCCTATTGTTTGCATTAAATATCTTTTTCCATCCCTTCACTTTTAGTCTGTATATATCTTTGAGTTTGAGGTGAGTCTCTTGTAAGCAGCATATAGATGGGTCTTGCTTTTTTATCCATTCTATTGCTCTGTGTCTTTTCATTGGTGCATTCAGTCCATTTACATTTAGGGTGATTATTGATAGATATGTACTTATTGCCATTGCAGGCTTTGGATTTGTGGTTACCAAAGGTTTAAGGGTAGCTTCTTTACTATCTAACCATCTAACTTAACTCTCTTATTAGGCTATTATAAACACAGTCTGATGATTATTTATTTCTCTCCCTTCTTATTCCTCCTCCTCCATTCTTTATATGTTAGGTGTTTTATTCTTTTGTGTTTCCTTTGACTGCTTTTGTCAATTGTTGATTTTATTTTTTGCCTTTATTTAGTACTTGATTACTCTGATTTCTTTGGTGTGATTTTATTTTCTCTGGTGACATCTGTTTAGCCTTAGGAGTGCTTTCCATCTAGAGCAGTCCCTTTAAAATACCCCATAGAGGTGGTTTGTGGGAGTCAAATTCCCTCACCTTTTGCCTGTATGGAAATCGTTTAATCCCTCCTTCAAATTTAAATGATAATAGTGGTAGATACAGTATTCTTGGTTCAAGGCCCGTCTGTTCCATTGCATTAAATATATTATGCCATTCTTTTCTGGCCTGTAAGGTTTCTGTTGAGAAGTCTGATGATAGCCTCATGGGTTTTTCTTTGTAGGTGATCTTTTTTCTCTCTCTGGCTATCTTTAATACTCTGTCCTTGTCTTTGATCATTGCCATTTTAATTATTATGTCTTGGTGTTGTCCTCCTTGGGTTCCTTGTTTTGGGAGATCTTTGGGTTTCCATGGTTGGAGAGTATATTTCCTTTCTCAGCTTGGGAAAGTTTTCAGCAATCATTTCTTCAAAGACACTTCTATTCCTTTTTTTCCTCTCTTCTCTTCTGGTACCCCTATAATGCGAATATTGTTCCATTTGGATTGGTCACACAGTCCTCTTAATATTCTTTCATTCCTGGAGATCCTTTTATCTCTCTCTGCCTCAGCTTCTCTGTATTCCTGTTCTCTGATTTCTATTCCATTAATAGTCTCTTGCACCTTGTCCAGTCTGCTCTTAAGACCTTCTATTGATTGTTTCATTTCTGTTATCCCTCTTCACACTTCATCCCTTAGCTCTTGCATATTTGTGTGCAGGCCCATCAGCATGGTTATGATTTTTATTTTGAATTCTTTTGCAGGAAGATTGGTGATTTCAGTCTCACCAGGCCCTCTCTCTGGGGTTGTCTGAGTGATTTTTGACTGGACCAGATTCTTCTGCCTTTTCATGGTGAAAGAGGTGGTCACAGGCAGGTGGCACGTGTGTCAGCTGGGAGAACAAAGTCCCTTCCTGCTTCTTGGTCACCTTGCTATTCTTGGCTGCCCGTGCTGTGTACCCGCATACCGGGGGCAGCCTCTGGGATAATTTTCTGAACTGCCATGGGTGGGGTGCCCTCGGGATAGCCTAGCACACTGCAGGGGTTCACAGCTGTGCCGCGTGTGTTCTCACGGGAGAATGGTGCCCCTTCGTGCCTACCAGACATTGTTGCAGCTTCCGCTGCCTGTGCCGGTTACCCGCACACCAGGAGGCAGTCTCTGGGACCATCTCCTTAGCTGCCGTGGGTGGAGCTACCCTTGGGCTAGAGTAGAGCACTACGGGAGGTCGCAGCCATGCATGGTGTGTTATCCTGTGGCAACAGTGCCTCTCTGTGCCTTCTGGACCTTGCTCTGGCTTCCTCTGTCTGTCCTGGTTAGCTGCGCGCTGGGAGGAGACTCTGTGTGGTTGCTGTGGGCGGGGTGGCTTTCTGGCTGCTCTGCAGCTTTGGTGGGTCAGCCGGTCTGCTTGCAGCACCAGCCAGAGGGAAATAATGGCAGGCTGCTTATTGCCATGAGGGTCTTTGGGGCTGCTTTATCCCCCAGGGTTTAGGGGGCCCGAAGTTCCTCAAGATTCCCAGCCTGCTGGGTTGAGGGTTCTGGGATGATTTTGTCCAGCTGTTGAGCCCTTGTCCCTTTAAGACTTTTAAAAAGCACCCACTTTTCTTTTGTCCCAGGGGAGCTGACTGTGGAGACCCACTTGCAGTCTCCCTCTTGGATTTTACTTTTCCGTTTCTCTAATATCCAGTACACCATGCAATGTGTGTCTGTGCTCCTGGTGCAGATTACTAGGGCTGGTTATTTAGCAGTCCTGTGCTTCCACTCCCTCCCCACTCTGACTCTTTTCCTCCCACTGGTGAGCTGTGGTTGGGGTAGTGCTCGGGTCCCGCCAGGTCATGGCTTTGTATCTTACCCCCTTTGTGAGATGCTGAGTTCTTGCAGATGTAGATGTAGCCTAGCTGTTGTACTGTATCTTCTCATCTCTCTTTTAGGAATAGTTGTATTTGTTGTATTTTCAAAAATATATATGGTTTTGGGAGGAGATTTCCACCACCCTACTCATGCTGCCATCTTGAGCCTCTCTCCGCTGAAGGTTTCTTATCTGTGATGGAGTCTTGAACTCTGTCGGCTCCCCTTTTCAATACTCAGTAAAAGAGTAATGTGATTTCTAACTCCTTAGCATTTGTGGGGCCGCCAGGGGGAGACAGTGATGATTGCCTTAGCTCCTTCTCAAATCATCAATGCCGTCCTCGCTGATAGGGAAAGGAAGGTGGTAAGTGGGAGTAGATGGAAAAGAGTAATTTAAGTAAACAGCACAAGGACAAAAGGAAATGAAAGGGGAAGTGGGTTTTAGAGAAGCTTCACTTTGGCCTGGGGGCTGCAATTCCATCCCAGGCCAGCTGGCTTGGCTGATGAGCGCTCGCTGTCCTGAAGCAGGATTTGGCCCTCATTAGGTGTGTTACATGAGGGGAGACCAGGACATCCCAGGGCTTTGCTATCATTAACAATTTCATCAACAGTGAACTTACTATCTAGGTTTGCATGTCAGTCCAGAGAAGCCTTCACTATTCATCAATTTATCATTCAGTCCATCAACATACCTGAATTCCACCTCATCAGAATTATCTAGCAAACAAATAAATGAAATTCAATTCATTGGCTCTCATGGATAAATCTAGAAAAAGTCTTTCTTCCTGGGGCCTTTGGTATTTTCTCTGATGCTATGGCTCTTGCCCTCAAAAGACCCAACCTGATTTTCCAAGATGATGACACTGGAGTTGGAGATGCAAATAATCAAAACTAGGTTACCCTAGCTGACTAACTTGCATATTTGAAGATGTAATATCACAGCTTCCAGTCTCTGATTAGTTTAATGAATATAGTCTTCTGATGACTCTGAAGGAAATTTCCTAAGTACAAAGGGTGGTCAGGTTTTCATTACTTCCTGGAAACTGGGTGTCTATTGAAGAAGGTTCTGTGTCCAACTGAAAAATTCAGGAATGAAGAAAAGAGGTTTAAATGACCTGATACCATATTTGTCATCAAAGGGGCTAGAAAAAATTCAATAAATAGCCCCATTCTCTAAATAAGTGCCCCCCCCTCATGTACCAGCTCATTCCTGTCCCCTCTTAGAAAGGGCTTGAGCATTAGGTAACTGGCACCAGCTTCTTTCTCTCCTACTGATTCCACTAGACCTATATGGCCATATTTGAACAAACTCAAAGTGCAAATATCATGTATTCTCTAAGGAAGGTCAATTTCCTACATTTTTATAGAGAACTGCATGGGCTTTGTATCAGTAAAAAAGTAATTTTTAATGTAAAATACTGAATAAGAAGACTTCCTGATGTATCAAAACACTACTTCAATAAGAAACATGAACATTTCCCCAATAATCTTAAAATTGGCTCATACTTTTTGTCAGTTGGCAGCACCCAATAGAACAGTGGTGGTTTATGTGCCTGGAAAAGCATCAAGAGACCAGCTGATCACTGGTGCCCAAGGAAGGAGAGTGGCATGAACACATGGTGTCTGCAGAGGGTATCAGCTGAGCAGAGACCAGCCCAAGCTTTTATAAAGGGCACATTTATCGGTTTCCCTGTTGATCAGTCAGAATGTCAGTAGTGGCTAAGCTTCCTGAGGCTTCAAAGCACATGGTGACTCATTTGATCCTTCATTTTTGCTGTTGGGAACTCTCAGGCTGCCAGCTCTGGTCATGGGAATTATCCATGTGGTTTTTTCAGATACAGGAAGACTTCTCAAGCTTGGCAAGTCCCAGAAGATGGCATGGATCCACCAGAATAACAGTATTTTCCTTCTGGGGAGAATGGGTTATTTGTAAATGATTGTGCTCTGGAGCAGACTTTAAACTATGGGAAAGGGTGATCCCTTCATATACACGGACCAATGGGCCATTTAGTGAGACCTGACCCTGTTCTGGCCCCTGTACTGCACACTTGATGTGTACTCATCACTCATTCTATTTAAACAATAGCTTTCTCCAGCTGATGCAGCCAACTCTAGCACAGCTCTGGCTGTGGCATGAAGGCACTTCTGGAAAATCCCTGGACTCCACCATACCATACTGCCCTTTAAATAAGTAGACATAGGTTCAGTGAGCACAAGGCCAGTACGTGGAGCAGTTCCCCTCTAGACATAGGAAGGAAGGCTTAGTGAGCCACCAGCTCATGCAACATGTATTCTGTTTCTGCAGGTTCACCTGATAACCAAGGCCCACAGGATTTTATTTCCTGTGAAAGAACTTTGTCTCATATAATAGTGCCTTGTGGAGGGCACCCCATAGCCAACTATAATGATGCAGGTGGCTACCAAGCACAGGGGACAGAGGAGATCCACTAAGAAGCCCTCTCTCTGTACTCTGTGCCTTCACCTCCCATTTTGCCAGCCATGTGTTATTTTCTGCCTTGAGCTTGTTAGTGCCATCTCCCAGTGTCAAAGGCTTAGCCTTCTAGCTGATTCCAAGTTCTTTGGTAGGACTCAGAGAATCAACCCTCTGAGGGCCCAGCTCAGAATCTTGCACAAAGAACAGACTCAAAAAAATGGTTATGGACCCATCAAAGTATCAAAACACTACTTCAATAAGAAACATGAACTCCTTGGACAATGTGGGGGCTAGAGACACTAATGCCTCAAGAAGTAAAAATCTGAATATAACTTTTGACTTCTCCAAAACTTAACTACTAATAGCCTCTTGTTGACTAGAAGCCTTAACAATAACATAAACAGTCAATTAATATGTGTTTTCTATGTTAAATGTATTATATATTGTATTCTTACAATAAACTAAAGAAAGTGTTTTTTCAAATCACTGCAAATCTCCAAAAAATTTTCCAATACATTTATTGAAAAAATCCATGCATAGGTGGGCTATACTTATTTCAAACTCATGTTGTTTTATGCTCAACTATATGCTCATTTCAACAAGTGTACTTCCAGTTTTGATGGTGTCCCAGACAGGTTTTGTATTGATCCCAATTTTCCAGCTAAGAAATATTATGTGTTGAACAACCTCTTTCTGCTATAATTAGAGGCAGATCACAGCATACTGAGATCGTCTTGGCCATAAGAAAGCTTGGGTTGAGGTGCATTTATGAGTGTTTGCAAATCCCTTGCCCAGGCTGGCCCCCGGGGCTCAGACGTCCCTCCTGAGGAGTTACCTAGTAGAGTAAGTAACATAGTCCCCTTTTATCCATACAGGATAGATTTCAAGACTGCTGGTGGATTTCTGAAACTGGATAGTACCAAACTTTATACATATATATAGGCATAGTAAGTGATTAACAATAATAAACAGCATAGAACAATATAACAATATACTGCAATAAAAATGTCTTGCCAGAGGGAGATTTCAGCTCTGGGCAAGTTCACTTTGGATTCAGTGAGACCAAATAATGACAACAGAATGCTGTGGATAAAAGGTTTTATACCAAGCTTTATTCTCATGGTGGCAAGTCAAGCACCAAAATCATATCTGCATCCCGCAACTCTGCAATCCTTTTCCATCTCTGCCTCTGGGGACAGCACTGGGTGGAGCTCTTTAATAGCAACACAGACAATAATTTCAACAGGTGCATGCACCTATGCAGTAGGCCAATTACATCGCTGTGCATGTGCAGTGGACAAGCAGATTAGGGTCAGGTGAGGATCCCGGTCATGGGAACTTCCATTTTCCCTACATTCCACCCCTACAGGATTCTTGCATCACAATCTACATGCCCTCAATCTTCCATGATCATCCTTGTGTGAGAAAACTGGAACCAGATTCCACAAGAGCAACAGAGGATAACAAAAAGAATTATAATAATATAAAAGCAAAATTTATAATAATAGTCATCCCAACCTGAGGAGATCCAATGCCACCAAATTAAATTCAAACCCGTTCCAATTCACAATTTGTACTTTTCATGGGAGTCCAGTAGCAGAACTGATAAGGAGCAACATGCACACCCAGCAAGCAAGTTTGCTAGGGTATGTGCCCAATCCACAAAGACATTAGAGGAGGTTAATCTTAAGGGTGATAAGACATATGTTTTAATGATAATACATAGGCAAATCTTTTCCATCAAGTAGGATGCATGCAAGAGAGTGGTCCTGTGATAGGACCATGGCAGGAAGGGGATCCCGTTGGGTCAGTATACCATAATTTTATCCCTCTCCCTGTGAGGGTTACTGATGGGTCTATGTATAGTGCTTCTGGAGGTGCATGCATTGGCCATAATGATAAAACAAAACTCCCCAGTAAGATACAATTACCTTCTGGCATGATCTTTGCGGGTCACTCTGCCATTCCTCCAGGAATACACAGGAGGCCAGACTCCAGCCTTTGCCCCCAAGGTGCCAGAGGGCCAGCCATCACTGGTCCATGTGGTAAAGTGTCCAAGGCCATATTCACTGAACAGAGTCTTCAGGGTTTATTGCATTTAGTGCTGGTAACAAGATATTATTCTGGTGGCCAAAGCCCAGTTTCAACAATTCCTCCTTAGTTTGTATTTGCAGTTGTATATGGGAGGAAGCAATGTGTATTAGCATGTCTACAGGGCTTCCTTCTGGGGCTTCTCATTCAAATACCATCATCCCTAAGTGGACTGACCATCCCCATAGACTATTAATGTCTGACTTACAAGAAACTTCCACTTTATCCTAAAATGTTGCATCCATTCTTATAGTGCGTGTCCAGTAAAGTAGGTGCCTTGATCACTCTCAGTTACATGCAGTTGGGTCATAGGGCACAAAGAGATGCACTAGGCCTCTTTTGGCCATTTGGTGATTCGTGCAATGTACAGGAAAAGCTGTATCCACACCAGTCATGACATCTATCATCTTTGGTTGCTATGGGACTCAATGAATGTAAGCCCCTTTTAGAACACACAAAGCACTCCTGCTGGGCTCTGCTGACTTCTCTAAAGGTTAAAGGTAGGCCCCAGCAATGGGCTACAGCCTACATTGTCTTCTGCCCCACATGCAACAAGCATCGATGTAACTATTGAGCCACATCAAAAGCAGGCTTTCCTTCTAGCCAATGTACCTGGGCCAATTCACCTGCTTTATCATCTCTTGGGGATGTCGGTGGCATGTGGCTTCTGCTCTTTTCCAGAATTGTGACCAGAATATGATAGGTTCATGAGTCCATTCAAGCCACTTTCAGAGACTCTAGTTATAACTGTCTTCAGTCATGTGGACATCCAGCTCACAGGGCCTTGATGAGTCTATTGCACTCAAGGCCTGCACAGCCTTGACCACCTGTTTTGCAGCAGTTAAAGCAAATGCACATGTCTCATCCTAGTCCCACCTGACGCCTTTTCATAACAAATGTTGTAAGGGCTTTGGAATTTGTGCCAAGTGTGGGATAAACACTCTCCAGTAACCT
Organism: Manis pentadactyla; assembly: GCF_030020395.1. Lineage (NCBI taxonomy): Eukaryota > Metazoa > Chordata > Mammalia > Pholidota > Manidae > Manis > Manis pentadactyla. The sequence continues at coordinate 110,777,590 of NC_080024.1, forward strand.
AAAGGACCCCAAAACTCTTGCAATGGTGTTACAGTTGTCTGTAAAAGAATTAGAAGTAAGCATGACATCAATACACAATATTAGACGCCCTATTCCCAACAGGATTTGGGCTTGTTTCACTCTGATAGCCTTACCCCCATATCCCTCTATAATGGCGGGGGTCCTGGGAAACCACTCAGTGCCATAAATAAGTGAACGTTCAGCTCCTGTGTCTACCAAAACCAGGACACGTTGCACATTCATTAGGGACCAATGAATTGGTATTTCAACATGTGGCTTCCGGTCCTCATCTCATCTGGTCCCCCAAAGTGGGTACCTTGACCATCTCCTCAGTCAAACTGTATCACCCAATCATCTTCCTGGGTAGGTCCAGGCAAGGCTGGCTCATTCTCCAGCAGAAAGTCTTGCAGGCTCACTCGCTGGTCTTACTGCTTTGTCTCCAACTTCCATTTCTGCATCCTCAGTGGCCAAAACTCCTTCTCCAGCTTCAGTTGTTGTTACAGCTCCTATAAGATTTGACTTCCTATCCCATTTCTCTTTGTCTGCCTCTACCATGGTCAAATCAACCCACATCTGGGTCCTTGTGACCTTCATGGGATCCTTTAAACCCTTCCTCTCAGTAGCAAGCCATATTCCTTTCTACACCTGCATCACTTCCACCTCTCCCAAATCTGACACAGTACAGGTAGCTGCATTTATTGGCTTCCCTAAGTGATGGGTAAGAATGGCCACTAAGGTCCCAAAGAGGAACAAAGGAGCCATTTTTAGCACCATATCCCTCATCCTTACTGTAAACAGCACTTCACCTGGGTCATAATTTACCAGGTTATAAATGGCATTTTTCATGCTCAACTCCCATAACACCTGTTGGAGCTCAGCATATGTCTGCAATCTAGTGGGGGAAGATGGTAAGTCACCCTGATTGGGCCATAATGTGCGAAGTGTGGCCATTTGCCAATTGAGAAGGAAATGGGTCCCGGGTGTCAGGTGTGCATTCTGTAGTTGCTGCCACAGGCAGGATGAGTTTTCAGGGAAGCCAGCTTTCTCATCTCTGATTCAGACAGGAGGATACTATCCATTCTTATATCCCAAAGACACAGGAGCCAGGCTGATATGGACTCCAAGGCTTTCTGCTGAAACAGGGAGCCCAAATCCACCAGCTTTGCCTGTGTAAAGGGGCAGAACATAGAGTGCTCCATGACCTGGGGAGAGGGAGGATGCATCTCTCCTGGAGGAACCCATAGTTGTCCTGTCTTTGTTTTCTTGACTACAACCTGGAAGGATTTCAATAGAGAAGGATTTGCTGCCTCTAGCACCAACTCCACCTCCGTGTCCTTCTCCAACACATCCCTCACCACTTCTGGAGCTGACTGCAGCCTTCTTGCTCTGTAGAGTGTCTCCTTTGTTATATCTTTTACCTTCTCCACAGTACCTCACAGCAATGCTCAGGTCTTCAACAATCCTCTTACCTTCTCCTCAGTACCTCATAGTTCATGTTCGCATACTGTCTCTTCTTATGCCTCTTGCAGGAGTACATCCTTCTCCTGCAGGGTCTTTACCTCTTCCACAGCACCTTGCAGCTCACATTCTCATGCTGCCACTTCTTGTGCTTCTCACAGGAGTACATCCTTCTCATTGGAAGGCTTTTTTTTTTAACACTGTGAGAAATAGATAACCCATGGCCCCCTCCACCATGCAGGCACTCTGTTTCTCCAAGTATTTCTCTATCTTGTTAGAGGGCCTTCTCTGCTGCCTCAGGTATCACCTCCACCCCCACCCCCCATCCTGGGAAGTGGTCCACTCCTCTAGGATGAGAGCCACCTGGGACCTCATGCCCACTGGGGGATACCCGAGTGTCTCCCCATTCATAGGGGCAGCCTGCTGAAGGACACCCTCCATGAAGGCAGCTTATTCCATTTTTTCAGTCTGCAGTGAATTATGCTGACTATGCCCAATGTCTTGCCAGAAGGAGATTTCAGCTCCTGGAAAGTTCATCTTGGATTTGCTGAGACTGAATAACAACAAGGGTTTATACCAAATTTTATTCTCATGGTGGTGGGTTGAGAGCTAGAATCGCATCTGCATCCAGGAAGTATGCAATTCTTCTCTGTCTCTGCTTCTGGGGAAGCACTGGGTAGAACTCTTTAATAGCAACACAGACAACAATGGCTCATTGCCAACAGGTATGTAAACATGTGCCTACATAGTAGGCCAATTACATCATTTCACATGCACAGTGAGCATATAGATTAGGGTCAGGTGAGGATACTGGACAAGGGAACTTCCATTTTCCCCACAAAAAGTTAGGTGGATGTGGTCTCTTTCTCTCTTAAGATTTTTTACTGTTCTATATCCCCCTTCCTCTTATGATGATGTGAGATAATAAAATGCCTGTGTGATGAGATGAAGTGAGGTGAATGACATATGCGTTGTGATGTAGTGTTAGGCCACTACTAACCTTCTGATGATTTGATGTGTCTGAAGGAGGATCATGTGCTTCCTGATGATTATCGACTGCATGGAAAATGAGACCATGGATAAGGGGGGTGGGTAATGTATTCCTCATCACAAAAGCAGGAAGCCATTCTAGAGCTTGGAGGAAGTGTGGCACAAGGAGGACTAAAAGGCTTGGGGAGAACAGAGCTCTCTAGATTTCCTGCCAATTCCAAGATCTAATGAGCATGGTGTCTAGGTTGGAGACCACTGCTAAAAAGGCAAGTGCCTGCAGCTGGAATCCATAGAGATCATGGCAGGAATTCTGCTCCTGGTTCATAAGAGAGCCAGGAAAAGGGATGCAAGCCTCAACATTGACGCAAGCCTTGACCCCCCCAGTTTCTGTGGCAGAGCCTAGGTTGTATATTGTGGGGTTGGTTGTTTTATAGCTTTTCCTACACAGGATATCATATTCCTTCTTCTTCTCAGATGACAAGGCTGAATTCACTTTCTGGTGGCAGCATCCAGAACAGTGGCCAAAGTGCAGAGCTGAGAGCACAGAAGCCGAAAGCTTGTCTCTATGACGCACAGGGGGGTTGGCGAAAGTCAGTTGTGAAAATTAAGGGAAACCTCACGAAAGTGGAGTTGGGAAGCCAGGAAGAGGAGCTCTCAGGCTCACCATACCTCATAAATTTTAGACCCAACCAGAGACAAGATGCCTTACAAGTCAACACTGTTTTACTGCTTTACTTCCCAGCAGGAGGAAGGAAGGTTTCTGTGCCTTCTTGCAACAGCCCAGCCAGTGAGAGACTATCACAACTCAGCCAATGAGCAGCCACGATAGGTGAAGCTCCAAGTTGACTCCAATGGGCTTTTTGCTTAGAAAGAGACCTTCCAATTAGGGCCTTTTCCTATAAAAAAGAGCATTTCTTTCCTTTGTTTTCCAAACTTGCCTATGGTTTCACCATAATTTTCTTGTCCCAGATTGCAGTTCTCTGCTATTCCTGAAAACACCCGTTCTTGCTAGTAAATTATCTGACAAAATGTTTTATTTTTAAGGTTAACACAGTTAAGCCCATCTACCAAGAGGGCTCTATTGCCAGGTCAATGACAGAGCTTCCTGACAGAGCTCGGCTACAGGTGTGGTTATGGTCACTCTCTCCCCAGGTATTTTGTTTGGCTCATAGCCCAGCAGACAGAAATATGAGAAAAACAGATGTTATGGTTGTCATACACATTAAGTCTCCTAAAGACCAGAGAAAGTGGTTTTGGTAGTTCTTCCTTAAGAAGGATTCAGAGCAAAGCAGAGCATTTCTTGTCTCCTATTTGCTTGATTTAATGTTGTTAGCTCACCCTGATTCTAACTGAAAATAGCCTACATGAGAAGACATGTCAAATCTGGTACGAAGAAAAGCACAGCTGCGATTCCATCATTTATCATGATTGTGACTCACTCTCAAGGTCGGTACCCTGCTGCCTCTGTCAGGGAAGCTGGCAGGGTGCATGGGACAGGCAGGTGGGTGTTTGCTTCTGGAAGCTTCTCATCCTTTCTGGAGAACCCTCAGGCTATCTAAGCTCTTGTTATTCTGTTTTTTCTTTTGTCAGTGTTTGGCTCACAGAGAAATAAGTCATCAGAGTCTTATTTCCAGTCTATTTTGCCCCCTCCCCTCTGAACTGAAAAGAATAAGGTAGGTGAAGAATGCATCACCAGCTCCTCCCACAATCAGGACTCTGTAATTACATTAATGATGACACAAACAGCTGCTGTGACATGCTTCCTTTCTGAACACAAAACATAAACTGTTCACTGACACAAGTTTCCAAGCCCAATGCTTTGCATCCAGTGCCTGCGAGAAGGAAACTGCTACATTCCTGGCCAGTGACTGTCACTTTCCCCAACCTGGATCCATGGCACCATATACCTAATATGCTCTCTGGGCAGATAACTGCTCTGTTGTTGAGAAAAGGCTATCCCAGCGATAATGCCAATATCTCATGTGCCGGGAGGAATCATTTAACTGCTTCCCTCCAGACTCTCCCTTCACCTGCTGTTCTATTTTACAGCCCACTTACATCCTATTGCAATCGATAGACACATCAGCATGTTCTGCTGCAACCAGGCACGTCGGCAATCTAGGAGGTGGGTTCCCAGAGGTCCCTGGCATGATGCATTAGGCAGTGGGCCAGCAGGTTCACATCCAAGAAAGCTCTCCATCTCATTAGTTTTTCTCTGTATAGCAGAAAGCATGGTCATCTAGGTTATAGCAATCAGGGCAGAATTGCTTGCAGTTGTGATGGGAGATGCACTAGATTTCAGAGACTTCAGACAATGCTGTTCAGTGAACTGTAGAGTTTTAAAGCAGAGGTAATGCAGGGATGGGAGGTGGATTTACCCGGCTCAAGGGTTTTGGTTCTTGCCACCTTGCCTTGAAGGGAAGTGGAGAGATGCTTCCAGGTGTCAGCATTTGATCATGAAAAATCCCAAGGAAGCTGTTTGCTTGGCTTAACAACAAAACATAACACGTTCTAAGAAAGAGCAGAAAATATATTTTGCTCTGCTATTAATCCTAGTAAGGGCTTTAAAAGTCAAATGGGATTTGAGACCCAAAAATTCCTTTTATCTGTAAAGTTAATAAACTGGGCCCGAGACTATTGTTGGAATGCCCACGGTGTCTGGGATGTATGGATGGACAAGGGAGAAATTATTTCAAAGGGTTATTATTGATCCTACCATTCATCTACTTTTCAGTGAATCATTCATTTTCTTAACTGAAAGCAAGCTAGGGAACCAAATGGGTAGATGACAGGCTTAGCATTCATGAATACAGTATTCATGCTATGAATAGTTCAGTTCAGCTCAACACATTGAGACTCTGCTAAATTTTAGTCACTGGGCTGGACCTGAGACTGGTCCTTGAAAACTCCTGAATTATGGGTTGATGGGAGAAGGGTAGACAGACACTTAAATACCTAATATCAATACAATGAGAAATATGATGGCGGTATTCACAGAGGGCTCTGTCAGCCCTTATCCTGGTCTGCAGACTAGAGAGAGCCTCCTGGGTGAAGTCAGTCCTAAGCTGATTCTTGGTCTTCATCCACAAAGATCCCGGGTGTGGGCCAGAAAAGTTGTTTTCTGGGTGGGTCTGGCCCAGCTGGTCTGGTTGCACCTCCTACTGGTGGCAGAGACTTAACACCAGGTGCATAGTACAGCTGGGGAGTGCTAGGCATGGAGGCCTCTGCAACTGGGCTTTTTAATCAGCTGTGAGATCCCGGGCCTGGGGCTGAGTGAGAGAGTTCTGGAGAAATCTGCAAGGGAAAAGTCCACACGTCAGGATGAGATGTCCACTGTGCTGCAGTAAGTCTTCCTGATAGGCACTTCCAGCTTTGGAGATACAGGGGAACCATTCAGAACCTGCAAGGGCCACTGTAGAACTTCAGGAGTAGTTTTTGTGAAAAATGCAGGGCAACCCGGGCCTCTCCTCTCTCCCCATCTAGGCCTCAGGACCAGCTGTGTGAGGCTTTATGGGTGAAGACTGAGCACCCTCTGTATGAGGTAGACAGAAGTGGGGTGTGCTCCTTACTTGTCCTGCTCCAGGTGTGGCTTCATTCTGCCTTCTCTCAGGATACAGACAGCTCTTGGGATATAAACCTCATCCACAAAGGCCTAAGGAAAGGGCCTAGGCGAAGGAGTGGCAATGCCAGCTTCCAGACCTGACTCACTGTGAGCTCCCTAGCACAGCTGAACTGTCATGGAGCAGCCAGAACCCAAGAGGCCAAACCTCCAAGTCCAGCTGATGGCTGAGAGCCTCCATTCTTCCCCAGCGTTTCTCTGGGTGGTGACCATGCTGGTGCCCATTTGCCCTTCCCAGGGAAGGCGTAGGTCTCTTCAGTTTCTACCCATCCACTGGCAGGCCACCTGCTCCAGGGAAAGTTGCTGAGATGATTCTAGGATCAGCAAGTGCCCCCTGTACCCCCTTGGCCAGTCCAAGGCCCTTGGCATAGGCATGGGGTCAGGAATGGCCAAGAAGACTGAAGGGAAGTTTTTCTGGGCACTTGAAGGGAAGAATTGTCATTGCTATTATGAGGGGACCATAGAAAGGATATTCATTCTCCTGAGAGATGAACTAGCTCCAGGACCCTGGCTGTGACAGGTACCGTGAGGCCATACACAAGACAGAGTCAGAAGAGCCCCCCAGGAAGCCCCTCACACCAACATTTCCTGGTGTGGGCCGAGAAATCCCTCTTGCTGTTTGAGCTGATCCAGTGGACTTTTGGTTCTTGTTCCTGAATCATTGTAACAGAGGTCACCCTTTTCTCACTGAGCCTACTGGAGCTTCAGGTAAGGTGTTGCCTTCCAGACTCACCGGAACCAGCCTGATCTCCCTGTGCAGCCTCCACACACAGCCAGAGAGAGGTGCTGACACATCCCCATTGCCACTGTCCACCCTGGAGAGTGCAGGCCTGCCAGTCTGTCCCTCTGCAAGCTTCCCCCAGCTCTGCCCACCCTGGAACACTATAGATGAACACAGTGTGCATGTTCATACATGTTCTTCCTGGAATGCCCTCCCCACCCACCACTTGTGGGATTGCCAGTCTTCCCGGCTTTTCCTGGCTGGAGAGTGTTGCCTGCACAGGGGACTTGCAGAGCTAACACTGGGAAAGGCCCCAGCTAATTGGATGAGTTGGTGGCCCTATTTTTCTTCCCTTCCTCTCCTACCAAACTGACTCCAATTTCCTTCCTCTGCATAGCTTAGACAGGTGTGCAGCTCTGGGAGGAGGGGTTCCCCATCTGGGGCAAGTTCCCTATGAATTTGATGAGACCAAATAAAGACAAAGGCAAGAAGTTGGAAATTAAAGGGATTTATTCCCATGGCTCAGTCTCTCCTCTCTCTCTCACCAGCAGCTTTCTTGGTTCCCTTCCCGTTCTCACAGCTCCGAACTACAGCTGCCAGGCTCTCTGTCCTGCCCTGCTGTGAACTCCCCCTTACTTGGGCACTGTCTCCTCCCCCTTCTCCTTGCACTGGGAGGAACTCAGTTGGTGGGTCCCTGGTGACTGGTAGATGCCTGACTAATTATGTACCAGGAACAGAGGAGAGGAGAGAATGGGTGTTTCTTCTCCCCATCTACTCTGGGCGGCCAGTCCCATGACTAATCAGCACTCTGCCCCCAGTAAACATCCCATAGGTGTGCAAACAGGTGCATATATATTGACAATGGGTGCTATTAAGGCAGGCTGGAATCCTGGTCAGAAATATCCATTTTCCCCACAGTGGCTATCAAACAAACGCTGGTCATTCTGGTGCCCAAAGTCCTGCTCCTTCTACTCTATCATGTGGTTTCCTAACAACTGCCTGGTCCAGCTATGAGAGGAGATGTTAGAAATAAATATATGGTTAGAAAACCGTGTACCCTGGAAGGTATTTGAAACTCCCTCTCAGACTTCATTGTTGTCCTGCTCAGAATATGGATATAACTTTCACCATATTGCTAAACTTAGCCATTTTCTGTTGTGCTAAGGAAAAATGCTACACATTGAAACAAGCAGGAGGCCAGTGTGGAATGCTTCTGTAATTTATATTCAGATGTAACAATATGTGGTCAGATTGGAAACAGTGGTCTGTCTCACAGTTCCTATGCCCACTCAGAAACAGAATGGTCATGCCATGTTAGAAGTGTCTGTTGGCACGTCCCAATGTGGTGCTGATGTGGGTGACTGATGTCTGGGATACAGGTCTATTAGAAAGTGCCTAAGCTCTTGGCCAAGAAAATATAAGAACATAAATCACATGCTGCTTTACACAGAAATTGCTCATTAAAAATTGAATAACCTCACAACCCTCCTTACTACTTCCATTATGTTGTGGGGTGAACATTCCCGCCTCCCAGGGAGCTGCAGCCTAACCTGGGAGGGACTGGGGGTTTGTTTGTTCCAGGCCCCCAAAGTGATATGAAAGTAATAAAGGCCATCCATAGTGATTGATGAATTTCAATAACATAAATAATGGTTGTAATTGCAATTGAAAGAGAAATGCTTTCCTCTTTGATTAATCTGACCCTCTAGGCCACCATTAACACAAATGCATTAGAATGCTAATCAGAAAATAAATGCAGAGTAACAGATGCAACTCACCAGGAGTCCAGCTCAGCTGGTCTTCCCCAGCACTGCCCCCACTCTCCTTCCAATCCTTATCTTTTGCATTGTAACCCAGAACGTCCCTCCATCAATCAGTAAACATTACACTTCATCTTCAAGACTGGCTTCTCCCTCAGAGCTATTACCACCAGAGAAACACCCTGGTTGGTACTTTGTTGCCCCTGGTGATTTTAAAGCTCTGTGTGATGCTACATGGCTGGGTGAGTTGGCTAAGTGGCTAGATCATTATTCCCATTTTACGGATTACTTGGGTAGAGACACAGAGAGGTTAAATGACATCCACAACTAGCCAGCAGGTGGGAGGTAACAATAGAAGCAAGTGTGTTCCTCAGCATCCTACATGCCAGCTGCGTCTCCTCAGTAAACTACCAAAAGCCCTCCAGGGCCACCTCCCTGCTGACTGACCCTGCTATTCCTTCTTCCCGGGTCATCCTCAGGGCTCCTGGGCCACTCCCTGCCTCCTCTCACCCCTTCCCAGTCCCACCTGCCCCACCGAGCCTGAAGAATAGCTGCTTTTTGTCAGCTATCTGCATCTCTCAAGTTCCTGTTAATGTTCTGGTAGACAGGTCTCAATGTCTGGAGCGAGTCCAGGGGACTGACCCAAATGACAGCTAGATTTCATTGCTTTGGGTTCTTCTCAGAAACACAGTCTTGTCACTTTCCCTGGGAAAGTGGGGGGAAGTGCAGAGTTGCAACAGAGAGGAGAAGCAGGGAAAATATGCCCACGGGAGACCTGCTACTGGGGGCTGGTCCCCTGCTTCTCACCCAGCTGCCTCCGAGAGCCTGACCTCAGAGCGTCCCTTCACATGTTGCTGACAGAGGTAGTCTACTCCTAGCTGGCTGCAATTTAAAAGGAGCCCAGGTCTCAGCTAAAGGGGTGCATCACTCAGTGAGAACATTCTGGATCTTATAGGGGAAAGGGGGTCATGGAAAAGAGAGAGCTAAGTGTTCTAATTTGAACATGGAAACACAGATTAGCAACTATGGGCTGGTGGACAGGCAGGACAGAGGAACATCAGCCCTGGGACACTCTGGGAGTCCATGGCCTTCCAGGCACCCCTGAAGTCCCATACGCAAATGGACCCTGATCCTAAAAGTGCTTTCCCAGGATCTAATAGCACTCTTTGGATGAGCTCATTGATTAGATTAACTATCCAAACAAGGTGTTTAGTCCTTCCCCAGGGAATCTATGTCTGAAACTTCATTTGAGTTCTAGGAGAATTGGGAAACATGTGGCTTCCTATCTCTTTACAAAACTGGAACCTCCAGATCCATTTGGTAAAAGGACATGGTGGCCACCTGCAAGAAGAAAAGACCTCACCCAGACATCTTTCTTTACATCTACTTAATAGTGTTGTGCCTATGTCCAAGCCCTCTAAGTTTTTATCAATAAATAGTCGGTAAAAATGCCTTGTGATAATTTATTCAAAATCTAGCACCCTAAGCATTCTGGCACCAGCCATTTTGCAGCTGACACATGTCACTGGATTCCAGAGAGTCCGAGAACTTTCTGGAGCTGCAAGAAGCTGGGCCATGGGAAGGCTTTTAGAGAAGACTGCCACGCTCACAGGCAGCGCTAGCTCTCCAGATGACCAGCGTCATCCTCTCTATCTTTCAGTGGGGGAGAAAGACTCTCACTTCTGTACTTTGAATGTTAGGCCTAAACTAGCCCATTTTTGTTTGTTTTCTTAAAACAGTACATTCTGACAATGCCACTCTTGTATGCATGTGTCTTCACCTTCCTGAGTCTGGGTCTGTTTCTCTGCATCTGGGTTCGCTCCTTTCCTCTTTGTTTCTTTCTTGGTTTCTCCCTCCCAGTACTATTCTCTTCTGTATCCTCTTAACCAATCATAATAAGATATGAAATTCATTAAACATGTTTGCTTTATTTACTTTATATATTTTTCTTCAGTTACAAAAGATGAATGGAATATTTTTATTCCTCTTTCTGTGTCAAAAAAAACACAAAAACCCCAACAGCTTCATGATATAACATTGTTCCTAGATGTGGCCCCTGACTGGGTCTTTCCACAGTGAGTTAGCAGCTTTCTGTAGTCCACTTCTCCGCTTGCTAAGAGCACCTGATAGGGAGTGGAAAGGCTAGCAATTTTCTCCATTACCTCCAAAAGGAGTGGAGTTGATGATAGAACACAGGGAAGATGAGCAGATTGTGAGATGTCTTCATTCTGACGCTTGAGGACCATTAAGAGAAGTCTAGGCTTCCATTCAAGGAGACAGGATGGAGGAGTCAGCTTTTCAGGCCTGATTAACTTGAAGATACCCATTTATTGCTTCTCTTCCTGCTGCATTAGCACTGCAGGGAACTCTCCCAAGGACTGACGCTACCTGGCAAAACTAGACAAAAACCACACTCTCTCACACATACTGACACTTTGTAAAAGTCCTCAGAGTCTAAAAGGGAAAACTGTACCCTTTACCTTCCTATCCAAGAGGTATAGAGATCATCCCCAGAGCCTGCCCCTCACCATTCACTTCTGCCCTCAGGTCTGATGGTGCAGGATCAAAAATCATTAGATGTGCCCTGTGGAGAATGACAGCTTGTACAGTGACCCTGAATATGGGTCTCCAGCATGGAGGCGTTTCCAGAGGCTGAAGTTATACAGAGATTTGTATCTAGTATTTCTACTGTTAAGTGAAAACTTAGAAAAAATATATATGGCTATTCAAATGTGCTCAATATTACATAGATGACAAATGGATTATTCTCAAAAACAAAACCAGAAAAACACTAACTGGGTAATTCTATACCTTTTACAAAGAGGTAGAGCTTTAAGTGTGTCAGAATGTGCAATTCATCTTAAATTTAAAGTCATTTGAAGTGACTTTCTTTCAAGAAGTGACAACCATGACTGGCGTTGGCCACTGGGCAGAATGGCCACCCCCAACATTTCCAGCAGTTAGCCCTCCTTTTCCTGTTATAACAGTGTAGGGAAAGTGCTGTACAGTTTTCTGTTGCACAGGCTGACTTCTCACTCAGCCACGGAGAAATGCCTATAGCATTGACATCATTATTTTTTTGTTTCCATAAAGCCAAAAAAAGACAATTTTTCAAGATCACACTTATCTATGCATTAGATTTCATATGTCAAATTGCAGTAATTTCTTAGCAGAGTAAAAAATATTCACTGCTCAAAAAATAACATTGGAGTTTTTTTTCTTTTTTTCTTTTTCCTTTCTGGGCTGTCACTAACCTTCAAATAGCCACTGGTGAATAGCCTCTCTCCCCATCCTCCTGTCAGATTAAAACAAAAAACAAAACAAAAAAATACCTTCAACTAGCAACTAGCAAGAAAATATGACAACATACCCTGCATTTAAATTCAAGCAAAGAGAAAATTTGGATTATATATTTTGTTGTGCCCAGGGCTAAGGAAAATAACTCAGCTAATAAATGTCTCCTATAAACAGAGCACATTTTTCTTTGATTTCCAATGGTGTGTCTTTGGAAAGGGGATTTCCCCCTAAAGTTGGGGTATATTAAAAAGAAACAAGGGTAGGATATTTTTCAAGGGAAATCATTCCAAGGAAACTACACAATTCACTATAGCACAGCATTGTTTTGAAGTTATCTAGAACACAAGAACCACCCCCTCATTCCCAGTCCTGAAGTCCTACAACCAAGAATCTTAAGCAATCCCACATTCCTTCCAGCAACTGACAAGTTATGGTTTTAGCCACTCCCAGAATTCCTTGTTACAATCATGTAGACCTTGTTCCCTACCTGGTCTCCTCCACTTGTCAAGGCAAGGAGTTCTGATTAAGGAATTGATAAAAGAATTCCATGTTTGCTCCATTGTGACTGAGATGTTTTTTTCCCGAGGGACATGGTCAGCAGCACTCAGGGAAGTGAGTTGAGGGCAGCTGTCCCTTGAGGGCAGGTCATCAGCCGCGTGACCATGATGGGAAAACAGGAAGTAGTCAGTGACTCCCAGAGGAGATCTTCGTTCATCCTGAGGGCGGAAGGCTGGGGCACGTGGGTGGGGTGCAAGACCCAGCCTGGTCATTTGAAAAATGCTCCCACCCAGCTCTTTGGGAGTTTCCTTTAGATCAATATCTCACACTCTAACATGCGTGCAAATCACCCAGGATTTTGTGAAAATGCAGACTGTAATTCTGTAGCTCTGGTAATTTGCTTCTCCGGCAGGTTCAGGTGCCGGTGGCATTGCTGGGTCTTGGATGCTCTTGAGGAGCTGGGCTCCTGAGATGTGAGAGCTGCAGGCTGCATGTTCCTCAGGTTGCAGGACCACCTGGGAGCTTGCTAGAAACGCAGAGTACTGAGCTCTCTGCAGACCTAGGGAGTCAGAATCTGGGTGAGGGCCCAGCTCTCTGGGTCTAACAAACTGTCTGGGGACCTTCTTGTATGCTGAAGTTTGAGAAACTGTCCTGGAGCCATGCCATCCAGAGGTAGTCCTCAGGTGAGCAGCACCTCTGTCACCTAGAAGCTTGGCAGGAATGCAGAATCTCAGGCACCACCCCAGACATTTGGAATCAGAATCTGCATTTTAACAAGGTCTGCTCTAGAGGACTGCTTCGGAGCATTTAAGGTAGGCACACGTCTTATAGTTGAGGTGCGGCTGCCATCCAGAGTGTCTTGGCCCACCTGCAGCCTTGACCCCCTTGCCAGCTGAGGCGGCCTTCTGCCAGCACCCACACTGCTCAGAACGGGCCTGATGGACAAAACCGGGTCCACAAGGGCCACCCGCCCTCTTGGCCACATGCCCCACCCACCACAGCCCTGCTGGTACTGGCATCCGGCTGACCAAGCCACAGGGCCTCTGGGCCACCAGGCCTTTCACTCTGATATGTTTTCTCCTTTATTTAATAAAAGAACAATCTATGTTTATTATGGGAAAGATAAAGTGTAAGGAAAAGAAAGTCCCCCATCATCCCATCACCCAGTGAGAACCATTATTTACATTTTGATGACTTTTCTTCTGGTCTTTTTATCTATGCATTGTTATAACTCCATTTTTTTCCACTTAATTCTTTTTCTTTTAGGCCTTAAAACTACTTCATAAAAATAATTTTAATGCCTATAAATACTCAACTGAAATAGCAGAAATTAATAATTCTTTTTTTACTGATGTTAGGCATTTGGGTCATTAAAAATTTTTCTTTCTATACATGCAAGGAAGATCTTTATATTCATTTTCTTATTCCCTTTGGATGGAATCCTGAAAGTGTAATTATAGCAATTACTGATCCATGCTGTTTTACTTTTTTCTAAGGCTTTTGTTATCCATTGCCATTTTCTTTTCCAGACACTTCAAGCAATTGAAACTGTCACTTGTACATCAGGGCAACCATCTCACCTTGCCCTCACCAGCTTTTCTGGAATCTGTGAAACGCAGCACAGCGCTGTTGCTTCCCTGTTTCTCTTTGTGGCAATGAACACTCCTTTACCTGTGGAGCCCAGTGCTGGAGAGCAGGAATTGGAGCCACCGTGCTCAGGCAACGTGGCTTTCATCCTGAGTCTGCCTTCAAAAAGCTGCCTCCACTCCTGGGCATGAGGGGCTACATCCAGGCTTCGGCTGCAGTCCCCTCAAACATCCAGAGCACACTCTGAGTTGATCACAGGCCAGCACTTACCTGAGCCAGGCCCACATCTAGACTGGCCCTGGGCACAGGCAACCTTTCCTCCAGGACTTCATTCCAGGTGAGTGTATGTTGAGCATGTGTGCGTGCACACGTGTGATTGGCAAATAAGAAGATGTCTCTCCTCTCAGTAGACACAGCCCCATATTGGGGGTGTGCAAAGCAGCAGGAGGGGGCGGGGCTTGATTTCAGGCCCCGCTTACCTGTCGATCAGGTGTCCTCATAGTGTGAGGGGACTATATATATATATGGCAATAGATAACAACTTGAACAGCTCTACAAGGCAGCCCCCATGATTAAGCTCTCCGAGGCTCTTCATGAAACCTCGCTAGATTGGAGAAAGGCCAGTGCTTCCTCTTGCACCCAGTGCCAGAGTGTCTCTTTACAGGACTTCTTTCCTCTAATCTTTATATTGCAAAAACTTGTATCCTTGACATGGCACTGAGTTAAGGGTGATCAATTTTCCCACACTTTCTCTTGGAAGTAGGAAATTATAGAGACAGACACTCATTTTAACTCCCTGCTACACATTTATTATCTATTTGCTTTATTCATTCTGATGCTAGATCTTCTGACACTGTCCCTAATGCCTTTCTCTCCTCCCTCATCTCAGCTGTTGCTTGTGACCTTTGAGCTGGACCAGCCCACGTCTCTCTTGGGAAAGTGGCTGCCACAGCATGATGTGCTCAGGTCTTTACTTGGAGCCTGGGAAGAAGGAAAAGAAGGCTTAGGAAGAACAGCTGGGGAAGAGAATCTACCTGTCTTGGAATAACAGCTGTAAAACCAGAGAAGTCATGGACCATCAAGTCTAAATGACAGCCACCTAGGAGAGGAGCTCAATAGTATCTTCTTCCTGGTGTTAAAGATCATTAGAAATAAGCATAAATGACAGCAGTGTTCCAAAACCCTGCTGTTATCATATCTGACTGTGAGAGGCATGCTTCTGCAACCCCAACCAGGATCTAATAGTGGGGGTGTCTATTTTACCACCACTGGTAGCTAAAAGCGATATAGAAAATTGTTAGGATTATGCTTTTGTTCTATAATTTAGTTTCTAAATGAATTTCCATGCTGTTTGTAATCATCACCAAAATTAACACCCTTTCAGCATCAAGTTAATCGGTCTCCTGCCGCACCCTGGGGGTAGGACCCGGGTCTGCAGGACTCCAGTGTTAGAGGAGTGGTGAAAGAGGTTTCCTGTGGACAGTATGCTCCCCTTCCTGAGCCACTTTGAGTCTGTGCTTTGTCCCTGCTTCCTTCCAGAATGACATCAGGCCCGTACAATGGTGATCATAGCAGAGGGCTACGGTAGGGTGGGGTATCTCTCCATAAACTTCCTTAACACCAAACATAACCAGCTCACTCAAGCAGCCATGAGCATGAAATACAAGATGGCCAGAGCTGTTGCCGCTGATGGACAAAGTCCAAAACACATACCAAAGCAAAACAAATAAACTCTTAATGAGGAGCATGTCAGGCAAATGGGTTGAATTTTTTGGCCACTGCATACCAATTTCTTTCTTTAGAGGGAGCAATAATCAAATAAGGAAGATTTGAACAAACTAATTAAAAGTGAGCTTCAAGCCCTCTTAGTGGCTGAATCATACCTGAACAGGATTTCTCTGTAAGTGTGGGTTTTCTTCATAAACCAGCAACCAGTGCAAACAAAACAACATTCTGAGTGATAATTTTTTTCACCAAAAGGAGTTTTCCTTGTAGTTATGTTGCTGTTTTTTTTTTTAAATCCTCAACACAGTCCAGGGACATGTGTCTTATTTATGTTTCATATATTATAGGGTTTATTCTTGACAGTAGTTCTTTTGAACCATTGTAAAATTCACCCTCATGGAAGGGAGGCTGGAAATATAGCATAGAACTGTGCTAGAACATAGTCACATAAGCAAACATAAAAGATTTGTAGATTGCCATTGAAACCGCCAATCCTGAAGGGTGTTGAGTTCTGCACAGAAGTGCTGGGGTGGCCTTTTATGAAAAGCAGAGAACTGTAGTTGGAAGGTCAGGCTGATTACTACCCCTATCCTGAGAGGTGAGCCCAAATCTACCCATGCCAGGTAAGTCCAGAGACTTCTGATGTGCAGAAGCCTGTGAAGAATGGAAAGTGGGGATAAAGCCAACAGTGCAGCATTCTGCGATGGCAGCAACTACATTTTTGCCTGCAGTGAGTTGGGGGTAGGAGGACAGATTTTACAAAGTTCTTCTTTGATTGAAAGGACCAAAACTTCAGCCTAACTTTTTGTTTGACAATGTGGTCAGATTTTACCCATGCAGTATAGAAGGTTCAATTGCAGAAAGACCAAAGGAAGTAGGTGACAAGATATCCCAGAGGCAAATTACCACATCAGATGAGATCTGAATTTCCATTTCTGCCAGATTTCATTTCAGTCCCAGAGCCCTTCCACCCAATGACTTTGGATTGGTTAAACACCTGAAGGAGATCTGAATATCATGTCTCTCTGGAACCCTGATGGAGGGAAGGGGACCTTTTTGTCCCTAGGCCAACATCATCCCCAAAAAGGGAATCACTGCTCTGGGCTTGTCATTTAGCCTCTACTGGAATTTCTCTGTGGCTGATGTTCTCTTGTAAATCACTCTGCATGTTATCACATTCCTTCTTTTTGACTTGGATTTTGCTCTCTTGAAAGTTCTATTCCTTGGCCCTACTGAATTATTCCAAAATGTAGATCTATTTTGTCTTCTTTTCAACTATTTTCAAAATCTTTGAGGACAGCCATAACATTTAAATATTTTCATTTTCAAGCTTAAGTCATGGATTCAAGCTTTCTCCCATGGCATGGATTCTATATGTGCTTTGCAATCAGATGTCCTGAATTTGAAGACCTTGGGCGCATTACCAAGCTTCTCTGAGCCCAACTGTTCTGTTTTGTAAAATGGGGATAGTAAAGTTGTATTGATTTTTTTATTGTTGCAAAATGTCATGGGTAAACAAGCATTTATTAGGTTCATGATTCTGCTGGGTGGTTCTTCTGGTTTAGGCTGGTTGGCTAACTCAGCTGAGCTCGTTTATACATTTGAGGTTGGCTGCATGCTGGCTGGTCCAGGGTGGCTTCACTCACGTCTAGTGGTGGGATGTGATAGGAGTGACTGGGCCATGTGTGTCTCAGGCTGGGTGGGATTTGTTCACACAGTGATAATATTTCAAGGTGCCTCTATGCACACACCATTTCAAAGCCCCTGTTTACATCCCATTTGTTAATATTCCATTCCACCAAGGTAAGTCACATGGCCAGCCAGATTCAAGGGCTGGAGACTGGACTCTGCTTCTTTATAGGAAAGCTGGACAATTGTAGGAGTCTTTATAATCCATCCCAAATGCCAACCACATAATAATCTCACAAGGATTGAATGACAGAAAAAAATTCAAAAGGCTGAGCACAGAGAGGTACATAGTAGGTATGCAATAAATCTTTTGGTCTTCCTCATGCACGACACCTCATCCCCGGGGGGCCTGTAGACTTCATTTCCACAGAACCTCCCTGTCAGGAATGATGATGGGATTAATTTGATTTTAAAATTGGTTGATAAAACTCTGTTAGGTTCTCTAGAGATATGCAGGACATAAATTTAAGGTGTTACTACATTATTATGGCTTTCTCATCCTGGATGGGATTGCAACACCAAACCTATCAAATATTACATGCTTTTTGTTCTAGTTTTACTATCAGAGTGCCAGAAAATAAATCTGAATGGGAAAGACTGCAAAGATGGCCTCTTTCCTACAAGTTACATCAGTTGAGAATTCAAGTCTAAACTTTGAGAACTAAGTATCTTTCTTCACAAAGGAGAAATGACTTAATAGTTTAGGTTCATGTATAAGGGTTTCTGCAAAGGTGGTAAAAATAGCCTGTCTGTGGAGCTGAGCTCTCCTTGGGAAATTTTACTTTATTGAATGAGATTTAATGGTGACCACTCTTAGCCGAAGTAGAATTTTTTTCCCTGTCTCTTTCCACTGTGTCTAAGTACATATCTTTCTTTTTCTCATCTATTTCCAAACACGATTTAAAAATATTTAAGTAATATTTCTCTTTCTCTTTAAAAAGGCTTGTTCTAAGCCAAGAACCTAAGGGTTTTTCTCCTCAGCGTTTAATCTGTAATTTTGTAGGTTACACTCATTTGCAGATTTTAGAAGTGCCTTTTATTCTTCTCTAAGTGTTAAAGCAATTTAGATTAATGGGCCTCGGACTCTTTCATTCCTGTTTTTAAGGCTTTTCAAAATGTGTAGAAAACGATACGCTTTCATATGTGATAAGTAAAAATCTTGGCAGATGAAAGACTTTTTTCTTTTTGTTTTTGCACAAAAGAAATCTTTGGCACAGCAGAAAAACTGCAGAAAAGAGAGGAAAGATCTTCCATATTGTGATTTGTTTCTCCTCTCTTGCTTTGGGAGCCCTGTCCTCTGCAGCTGCCCACAGGAAATGGGACAGCATGAGGCCAGCTTGGAGAGCAGGGACAGGGAGGGCGACCTCCGGCTCCCCATGAGCCCCCCCATGCTCTGCCCAGAATGGCACCACTTGTTCCCAAAACGAAGTGTTCAGAGTCTCTACCCACCCCGTGCTCCTTCCCTCAGCATGTGATGATCTGTTGAGGACCAATGTTCCCTAATAAAGAGAGAGACTCAAGCCCCTCAGGGTGAGTCAGTGGAGAGAAGCCCTGAGCTGGGCCGATGGCCTGCCCTTCATGCAGAGCTGGGAGCCGGGGCCTGGCCGAAGCCGTGCTGGCAGTGGCCAGGCTCCTGCTTTGACTGAGCACTCCCAGATCCCAGGTCTCCCCTGCACTTGAGGGGGGCTTACGGGAGGCCTGGCTCAACAGCTCGCACGGCTGGAGCTCAGTGTACATCTGTGTCTGTGTGTCTGCACTTGTGCTGCTGTCCATTTGTCTGTCCCTCACTAATCCTGACACTAAGGGTGAACAGGAAAGGTGGTGGAGAAGTCGTGCAGTTGTTCACTGCACTTGGTCACACTCATCCTTTTTCTTTGTATGCCTTTGATCAAGAGGATGCGGGTGAATTACAATTCGGCGCCTCTGTGAGCAGAACGGCCCAGCCAGATCCCAGAGAAGACTGCGCTCAGCAGGCCCGGGGGCTGCACGCTGGGGCAGAGGGGCCTTTGGAGGGACCATATTCTCTCCCCTAGCTTAGCACCTGTGACATCCCGGGTCAGCTTCTCTGTGGTGTGAGCTAACCTGGGGGTTTCAGAGTCAGAGAGGCCACCCCAGAAGTTGCTGATAGTAAGACCACCAGAGACACATTTCATTGGCTTTTCTCCCCCAGGAAATCATATTTTGAAAGATTCGGTTGGTCAAACTGCAGAGTTATGTAAGAATTGAAGACACCCTCCAGGACCTCTAAAAAGTTGAAAATCATTACAATACATCTCATTCTGCTGGTCAGTTTCTAAATTAAAAAATTCAAATAAATTATTTTTCTTTTAATGTTCATTAGAAACATATCAAGAATCCTGGGTAGTTGAAGGAATAGTAGCTGCATGAATCCGAATCTCCCAATGTATTCTCCAAAAACCAATGGAGAACAATAGGAAGAGCAAACGAAACCCAGCTCTCTGCAGAACGGGAAGACAGAATGCCAGAATCTTAGAATACCTGTGAGCAGAGAAATAAATGCCCAAATGCCAGCAAGCTGTCTTTCATGTCCCTGCCTCCAGACTGTGGGAGGCAAGGGAAGTCTGGGAGGAAGTAATGGAAGAGGCCAGAGGGCACCAGAAGCAGGAGTAGGATTGACCTAAAATCCCTGCTCCAAAGAGAGCCCTACTTAAGTGCAAAAAGGCCGAGTGAGTGAGTGTGGCTGGTGGGGCAGCCTTCTGAAGGCATGGCTTTTGGAGGAGAAACTATAACAGGAGGAAGAAGCACTCTTTGGAGAATAGCTAGTGTGGAGGAAAGAGACCTGAGAAGTTTTAGGGCTCTGGAGGGCAGGAGAGGAGAAACAGCATTTGCACAATCCCTCTCCCACGCCTTCCCCCTCAAAACCACACATTAAAGACACCACAGTTCCCTACCCTGATGGAAGAGGTGACTTTGTACGAGAAATCTTGTAAGCCCCTCATTAAAATGGACAGGGAAAATGGACTAAGTATGAACAAAACTATTACAACAAAAAAGAACCTCTTGGCTGGTAAAAATCTATTTTCCCCAAATGATCACAAAGCAGAAGAGTACGGTGAGAAAACACTCAAAAAAGTACCATCAACAAGATTTTAGGATATAAAATCCCACCTTGAATCAGAAATTCAAAAGTTAAAACCAGAGGCAGACAAAAATAGAAAGAAATGAAATGAGAATTGATTGATCTCAGGAGAGAAAAGAAAGAAAAGGATGACCTCAGAAATGAAAAAGAAGATGTGTGAGGGAGACGAGACTCAAATGGAAAAGGAATAGGGAAGCAGTGAAGGAAGACAGGAAAAAGCTAAAAGGCTGAAAATGACAGAAAGTAAAAAGGCTCAGAGAGAAAGCAACTGAAATGCAAGAGAGCAGACAGAAAACAACAGTATAATTGGAGACCATAAGAAGAAAAATGAAACAAGGGAACAGAATTAGTGTTTTAAGCAATAATGCAAGAAAGCTTTCCAGGAGTACAAGGACACGTGAATCTACATATCGAAAGGACCTGGTAAAATTGACCAAGAACAACCAACTCTGAGAAGACTTATCCTAGTGAAATGATTAGAATTTAGAGATAAAGGAAAACTCCTCAAGGTTTCCAAGCAAAAAGATAAAATAATGGACAATGGCAAGAGAATAAAACTTGCCTCAGAGTTTCCAAAAAAGACATACAAGGAAGGGCATGGTTAGGCAGTATTTTCAAAAAAAACCTATGGAAAATATTAACCAAAGATTTTATATCAAGCCAAGTTATTTTTCAAGTATGCAAGTTATAGAAAAAGAGTTGTAAAGAAATGGGAATGTAGGGACTTCTTTATCTGTGAGTCCTCCTTGAGCAACGGGCTAGAAGATGAACTGCATCTCATCAAGAGCTGAAGGGAGAGCTTCCAGGTTAGTGAGTTCTGGAGATCTGGGGAAAGTGGAGCATTCAGAGAGAACATAAGCTCCACACCCCTTCCCCATACCTTGCCCTATGCCTCTGTTCCAATTGGCTGTTCCTGTTATATCCTTTTGCAATAAACTGTCAATCTAATCCCTTTTTTGCTCCAGCAAGTGGCCAAGTTCCTTGGCCTGTCGCTAGGAGATTACCAGGTGAAAATGTCAAATCCATCAGAACATCCCAGGACTATGATCAGCTTCTTTCATCATCAGACCATGCACAGACACCAGCCACACCTCCTAAGCCATGACTGCAGGACTGCACTCAAAATTCACCACCTAAAACCATGTAGGCCTAAGGCAACACTGGGAAATGTCAATACAAAAACTGCCAAACTCATGGGAGAGGCTCATGACTTTGCAAAGTGACAGGAGCCTCAGAGACAGCCCAGAATAATGTCAAGGTGGCCCGAAGCACCCCTGAGAATTTGCTTCCCCCTTCCATTCTTGACGCCCAGATCTATAGCAGCCAGGGCTGTAAACACCAAGATGTGAAGCAACTGATGAATAGTCCAAGAGTGTGGTAGGAGAGAAGTGAGGTAGAATTCAGAGAGGTGGTGTGTCTTCCTCCCCTGCTTCTCAGCACACTTGCTCAGGATGTCAACAGCTGTGGCTTTCTCATTTTTGCTAGCCATATTTTAAATCAGGGTTGAACTGACAAAAATAATTTAAAGATGTTGACTTCCCTTGAACTTTGAATCTGTGAAATGCTTACCCTGTTTATGTGTCAGAAAAGTTGCAGTTTTTTTTTTTTATGGAGCAGTCAGGTCTGCTGCAGCGGTTCCCACCAGCTCCCTTGCTTGGCCACAGCAGCAACTGAATCACATGTACACTCTGATCTCTTCCATCATGACCCTCCCCTTCTGGTACAATTCCAGTTCTCCTATTTACAAGATTAAAGGTTCTGTTCAATGTATCAGTGTATCAAATCAAGGCAAAAACAAAATCAAAAACACATGTGTATCTTCCAAAAAAAGAAAAAAACTGAAGAGAAAAACTTCAACAAAAGGACTTAGAATGAACACATATGTAATTGTAAATCCATGAGTGCAATGGCAGAACAAGAGTGGAAGAATAATATTTGATGAGCTTTATGTTATACGTTCTGTGTTATATATTCTCACAAAGGAGAAATAATTCAACCAAAAGTGGGAGGAGAAGGAGGCAGAAGAGAAGAAAGCAGAATCATCTTAATAATTGTTATTTAGGCAATTCATGGGAGATGTGGTAAAAGGTAAAAATAAAATAACTACAGACTGGTGGAAATTAAAAAGGTGTGAATACAGAAGGTAATCACCAGAGCAACCTTTAAGCCTTTCTAAACAGTAAAAGAAAATGAAAAACTAAAAGAACAAAGAAAAAGAACATCACACAGGTAATAAACAGAGCACCTTCAACACAATGTGTCAAGTTTAACCTAAAATGGTGTGAAATACTTTAGACTAAATACAATCTTCTAGCCTCCAGAACAAATATTAAGGTATCCCTTGCTCTTGGATAGGACAATGCAGCAATATAAAGATGTCAATTCTATTTTAATTTATACATTTAATGCAATCCCAATAAAGATACCAACAAACTTTTAAAACCTAGACAGTTGATACTAAAGTTTATTTGGAAAAGTAAACGTGAAGGGATAGCTAGGACATTAAAAAATGAGGTATAAAGGAAACTAGCCCTGCATACCTATAATGCCTCTATAATTAAAAGTGTTATACTGGTGCAAGAATAGACAAAAAGAGCTGTGGAATAGATCAGAAAGACCTGAAATAGACCCAGCTACACATGAAAATCTAGTATTTGATAAGGTGGCATCTTAAATCGCTGGGGCAAAGGTTAGGTTTTTTAGTAAAAGTGTTGGGACAGCTAGTTAACCATTTGGAAAAGAAAAAAAATTAGACCCATACCTCACACCACTCAAAAGAAACTGGATCAAGTCCAAATGTAAAAAATGAATTCACATAATAACCAGAAGAAAACATGGATGAATTTCTCTATAACCTATATAACCTAGGTATAGGGAAAAGCTGTATATCACTCAAAATCTAAATGAAATAAAAGAAAATATCAGTAAGTTCAACTACATAAAAATAAAAATAACTTTTGCATATCAAAAGAAAAAGAAGATCTGGGAGAAAACATTTGCAATATATGTAACAGGTAAAGGCTAATATATATATATATATATACATGCACATATATGTATATACACACACACATGATAGAAAAAATGGGCAAGGACATGAACAATCATAAAATATAAAAAATTTTCTTTAAACGTATGAAAAAGAGTTCAACATCACTCAATGAGAGGACAAATTTAAACTAATTATAAGATATTATTTTTCATCTATCAGAATAGAAGAGTTAAAAAGTATATGCTATGGTCTGAATGTGTCCCTCCAAAATTCCTAGGTTGAAATCCTAAGCCCCAGTGTGATGGTCTTAGGAGGCGGAGCCTTTGGGAGGTGATTAGGTCATGAGCCCTTGCGACCAGGATTAATGCCCTAAGAGAGGCTCCAGAGAGCTCCCTACCTCTTCCACCATGAGAGCACGTAACAAGAAGTCTGCACCCTGGAAGAGGGCCCTCACCTTACCATGCTGGGCCCCTGATCTCAGACTTCCAGACTCCAGAAGCATGAGAAATAAATTTCTGTTATGTATGAATGACCCAGCCTGTGGTATTTTGTTGTAGCAGCCTGAATGCACTAAGACAGTTTGATGACACATTCTGTCAGCAAGACTGTGGGGCTGAAGGGTTCAATTCCAAATTCAGGCCCATAGTTGTTCATATTCTTCTCTTTCTCCTGGGCTAACAGACTGAGGGCCTCTGTTCCTCACCATGCCCTGTGAACCCCTCCATGGGGCTGCTCAACTTGCCATAGGATGCTTCCCCAGTGTGAAAAGTGAAAGAGAGGGAGAAGACAGAGAGAGAGAGAGAGAGATGGTATAAGGTAAGCAGTAAAACGTTAACGTTTGGGGAATCTGGGTTGAGGCCATATGGTAGTTCTTTGTTCTATTCTTGCAGCTTTCCTATAGGTCTGAAATTATGTCAAAAATTTTTTTAAAGAAATTGTAGGGAAAATGTAAATTTTCTACCAGAATTCCCTCCTGGCCTTGATAGTGTCCATTGTATATACATATAAGAGCCTGTTTACACATCAATGGGCTGAATACCACAGGCAGAGCCACTAGTCAGTCACAGACGTCCTGGACCTGCGTGGAGGCGGAGAGGCTGTATGCAACTGGGCAGGCGCCCTGCAACACCAGAGACCTGCCCATCGAGCTCCTCCCAGGGCAAGGGCTGGGGTTATGGAGGGCAGCGCAGCGGGGCTGGGAGAGAGAGCTCCGGAGGCGAGCGAGAGGGGACGGAGTGTGCGGAGAGGGAGAGAGCCAGGCAGCTAGTGTTCAGAGCAAGGAGAACATGAGCCGTGAGAATACAATTTTTAATCCCCAACCTCTCTCCCTTGTTTTCCTTCTGTCTCAGTGGAGTCATAGAAAACTTGCCCTGGTTGTGGAATCCCTCCTCCTGGAGCTACAAAATGATAGCAGATTTATACAACATCTACTGAAGTACCAGTCAAAGCCTTTGAAGCCCAGCTAAAGCTGCCCCACAAACCTGGTGTATACTGAGCGCTGTTCTGGCTCACTGCTCCTAAATGCATACTTTTCTAATCCAGTGTTAAATTATTGAACATTGGATGATTTCAGGGGACCAGGGATCTCAGACTGAGCCACAGTTAGTCCCCTTGCTTTGCAGATGACATGGAAGGAGGTCTGCTCCTGTCCTACAGTGAGCGGCCTCCACGTTGATGGACTGGCTGATGCCCAAGGTGGTGGGAAGAGAGGCGAGCGTGGGGCAGGTGGGCACAGCTTTGATTCTCTCTCCAGGAAGATGTTCCCACCTGCCACTTTCTCCACAGAGACCTGTTTACTCTGTCTTATTGACATCTGTGGTTTAAGGGGTTAAAATGTAAGCTTTTTCCTTTTATGTTCTGTTCTCAGTTCCATCCTTAGTTGGCTCCATTCTACTATTTAGCTTGATGTCAGGGCTAAGAGAGTTGTTATGTAGGCTTTCCTGACTGAAAAAGAAGATCTATTGTAGTTGTCCTGTAGGGCCACTTGACAGCTGGCATATCACTAGGGAGCTCTAGGTAGTGATGGTCAGTCCCCAATCATTCATTTGTTACTTCCTCTGAAGTTTCTCTCCTTCTGCCCCCTAATATTTCATTCATTATCATCTTTAACTTCTTCTATTTCTCTCTGAACTTTCTGCACTAGAGAAGTGAAAAAAAGGGGAGCTGTTTATCCACTTACCAAGAAATGGCACACAGCTCAATGGACTTGTTAGGATTAATATCTTTTAAACAGAACAGGTATTTTTAAATTCAGAATCTGGGCTCTTCCCTACTTGCTCCTTGTCCTTGCACTGCGCTCTGCACTGCCCTCCGCACAGGGAATCTGGAGGCTCCCAAGAGGGGCAGCTTCCTTGGGCTGCCTGGCCTGGCAATTCCGAGGGGCCTGAGAGCCTGGGATGGAAACGCAGCCTTCTGGAAAACAAGCTGGGGAAACCTGAAGGATCATCTCCCTCATTTTTAGAGAGTTTGTTTAAATAGCTCTACATCTGTTGTGAAGGGGCCAGATGAACTGTGATTATTTTATTTAAAAATTTTTTTAAATTATTTTTCAATTTTTGTTTACTTTGCAGTTGTGTCAACAGGAATACACACTTTCCAGGCTGGGCGTGAGGCTGCGCATGTTTTAGGATCGCTTCAGGGTCTCTTATGATTGTTTCCTTGAGTCTCTCCATCTGCTCTGAGCAATGCCTGGCCCCCACCTCGTGTGCATTCTGTGCGACTGGACTTGGGCTTCAGGCTGCTTCAGAGTCTCGGGCCTCAGCTTCCTCCTCTGTAAATGGAGTGGGGAAAGTTAAAGAGTCCCTGAACATCTGTGACTTCTGTGTCTGTTCAGTGTCAGAGCCCCTGCCCTCTTCAGCTCAACTGGTAGCCAGGTCTGTCTCCGCATGGCCAGAGGCAGGCCTTCTCCTGCAGCCCTGCCCCACTTCCTTGCCTTCCCACTCAGGAATAAGGTCTTCCTTGTTCTTCCTTTGAGAGCAAACAGGTAAGCATCTTTATGCCTTCTGGCAAAATTCAGACCACAAACCAGCAGGAGCTGACTGTGGGTTTCTGAGGTCTCTTCCAGCTCTCAGATTCATGGCCCATTCATTCTGCCTTGGAGTGGCCAACTGCATGTGCCAAAAATATGTTTCAGAAATATTGAGGCCTCATGACAGATTTAATGTTGAGTTTAATCCTTAAACCTAGTTGTACAAAGCCTGTCTAAATGGGTTTTCAATGTACCCATTTTCCCCACTGGATTATACAAACACATGTCGTATGTGTGTGATACGGTCCATCTGTATGATCCTTGCTGGGTGGTTGGTGTGCAGGCTTTAGTCCCTGACTGCACCGGAGCATCACTGACACATCACTCTGGGGAAACACAGCACCCAGGCAGAATTTCATCCAAGCAGTACAGTCGGGCTTGTGAAGACTGCAGCTCTCCAGAACTGAGATTGCTGACTTTGCAAGGTTAGGCACCAAGGGCCCCTGGCTTCAGAACTAAGTGACTCCCATCAAAGCACTCAGTCAAGATCCAAAAAGGAAACAGAAAACAAGCAGAAATTTGAAAGTTTAACATAAAGACTCATTAACTATTGCAAAGGAGTGGAGTAATGGGAGATTGGCTAGTAAGAAGTAGCAAGAACTCTATAGAACACAGGAGTCACAGACATAAGAGGCAGCCATAACCCAAGGGCTGCCATAGAACACCCAAGGAAGTGGTGCCACCCCCCAGGGTTGAGATTCAGAGCTTGTTGGAGGTAAAGGGAATGGTCATGGCTCACAGGTGGGCAGAGAAGTGACTGGGGTCCTGCTCCAACAGAACTAGGTTGGAATCTGTCCTCTGAAAAACTGAGGAAGCTGTGCCCAAGGAGGGGTTGCATCTCAGAAGTTGCTGCAAAGCTGCCCTCTGGTGTGTTGAGGAGAGCTGCTCCCGCAGGCCATGGGACTGGCAGAAGCCTGTTCTGGAGAAGCTGCATGGTGTAGGAGCCTGGTGAGAGACGCACAGAAGAGCCAGAAAGAAAACACTTTCCTTATTCAGGGTCCCTCCAGTGCCCTCTAATGGCAAAGAGTAACATTGTGTAGCTGTCAGCAGAGAAATATTTGCAGAGCTCACCTCCATTTTTTTCAGAGCAGGCAATGAAGTTGGACTTTGGAATTGAGTGGCAATAATGGATAACTGGTACAACTAGGTTAACTGAATTCCCATGAGTCAAGAAGAGCATGTACTGAAAAACTGGAGGCACTTTTCCTTCCTCTTCCTTTGCAGGAGTCAGTACCCAAAGAGAAGGTCAAGATCAGTAATGGGATCAGGGCTGCTGTGAAGGGCCACCTAATCTAAGTAATCCATAACTCCATGGAGTCCATTCATAAAGGCCCATAAAGGGGAAGGGCCCCTTGGCAGTCCTAATTTGGAGAGGTAAGTTGCTAGATGAGTACTAGTTGTTCTTAAGGAAGGAACAGTTAGTGGCAGAGTAGAGACTATAGATCTGGGTCCAGTAAGACCAGGGCACAGTCAAGGTGACATAGGGGTAGGCTAACTCTACTCTGATGAAACTGACTCACTGCATGCTCTTGGGAAAGTTACTCTCTCTAGGCATTGGTTTCTACAACTATAAACAAAAGATGTAGGGCTAGACAATTTTGGAGGTCCTATTAACTCTGAAAGTATGTATCTTTGCGTTTTATTTATTCATTCATATATTCATTTGTTTGTTGACTCAGTGGCAGATTTACTGTGAAAGTAATGAAGTTGAAGCCTCAGGGTCCTTTGCTTCCCCAGCCCCTTGTCTTGTCCTTTTTGTATACATAAGTTTCATTCTTTTTCTTCAAGTGGACCATGTAGTGTATAAACTTGAGGCCTTGAAATACTTGGGTTTACTTGTGCCTTCCAAGCCTTTATTCAGCGCCCCTTCTGAGCTTCTCACCTCAGTGTTCTCATCCGCAAGGCCCCCAGAAGGGAGCAAGTGCAAAGGCACTGGACACTGAGCAGGTCTTCCAGCATATGAATCTGGGGGACACAGTTCAGCCCACAGCACATGGGTAGGGGCAGAGCCTGTGGCCTCCTGAGTGTTGATGCAACAGCATCACAGAATGTCCCAGTGGAGCCAGAGGGTCAAGATGGTCCCCACTGTGTCACCAAGCAGGTGGCAGAGCCATGGCATGGTAGGTGATGACCCCATGGCTGCTTCTCAAAATGGGAGCTATGGCATTAGCCAGGGATGGTGACTTGGTGAGAAAACAGGAAGAGGAGGTGCCTAAGCCCCACTGAGAATCTTCACATGTGCTCACTGGACCTCTGACAATAGTGAAGTGCCTCTTCCCACCCATCATTCTGACTCTCCAGCAATTGTCACTAAACTCCACATAGGCCTGTGATTTTTTTTAATGCATTGAGTTATTTAGATAAGACCCCACAAAAAATATTTTCCCAGGGTCTCTCCCACCCATGGACTGGCTGGCCCTGGGACCTGCGTTGTGCCTGGGAAGGACTGCTGCTGGCCTGGCCTCTGCTTTTGGTTCCAGTCACCACCTCTCTGTATCCCCACTCCCAACAGGTATGGCACTGAGACTGTGCCACCAGGTCACTGTCCATCTTAGTAGGTCTCCCAGCTTACCTCCTCCCCCAGCAGTTACACCATGTTCTCTCAGGAGGGAATCTTAGCCTCTGCAAAAGTTTCCCACACTAAATGTTCTGCTGCCCTCAACTGGGATGCCCAGATGCCCACGGGCACCCGCCCTTGCCCTCTGCTAATTCAAGCATCCTTGGACATGTTACCAGGAGCTGACCCTGTATCTTGCACCTCAGGGCTCCCCTGCTACCCTGCATGGCATGGCAGACATCCCAACCCTGAGCCTCCTGCCCAAGCTTCTTGGAGCTCAAACTTCCTTTTCTCCCAAGGGCAAGATGCAGCTGCTTAGAGGACCTGCTCAGTGCCCAGTGCCTTTGCACGTTCTCCCTCCTGGGAGCCTCACAGCAACCTGGGCCTTGTGGATGAAACTGGTAAGGTAAGAAGCTTCGATGTGAGCATGAAGATGGCCCTTGACAAGCCGAAGAGAGAGGCCTGGGACAGACCCTTCCCTCGAAGCCCTCAGATGGAACCCACCTTGCCAACACCTTGATCTTGGACTTCTAGTCTCAACAACTGAGAGATAATGAACTCCTGTCATCTAAGCCCCCCACCAGTCGATGGTACTCTGTTATGGCAGCTCAAGGTGACTCACGCACAATGAATACTAGCTTCCAACTATGTCTTCACTTTTTTGAAATGTAGTTGGTATACAATATATAATATTATATACTATTATACAATATTATATTGATGATATTGGTTATATACCATGTTATATGGCTTATATTGAGTCAGCTATTATATACATTGCTAAATATTCACCACAGTAAGTTTAGTTACTGTCTGTCACCATACAAAGATCTTACAATATTGTTGGCTGCGTTCCCTGTGCTGTACTGTCATCCCTGGGACTAATGTATTTTGCATTGGCAGCTTGTCCCACTTTATCCCCTTCACCTACTTCACCCATCCCCTCAGCTACCTCCCTTCCGGCAATCACCAGTCTGTTCTCTGTGTTTATGAGTCTATTTCTGTTTTGTTTTTAGATTCCACATATAAATGAAATCACATGGTGCTTGTCTTTCTCTGCAACTGCGTCTTCTCTTGGCCTTCATAGGCATAAGATTCCCTGGGATGGCATGGCTTTCAGTGTTGGCTGCCGTCTTCATCCTTCAGGGCTGCATAACAAGGAACCACAGACTGGGTGGTTGCAGGCTCTGACCTCTCATTGTGACCCATGTGGTGGAGAGAGCTTTGTAGGTCCCTTTCACAAGGACACTCATCCCATTCACTGGGCTCCTTCTTCATGACATAATCACCTCCCAAGGGCCTCACCTCCTAATACTACTTTGAGGGTTAGGATTTCAACATACAAATTTTGAGGGGACACGAACATTCAGTCCATAGCAACTGCACCAGGGATGTTAGTGAGGGGCCTGGCAGAATGAAAAGACCAGTCCCACCCCTAAAGGAATGCTTGTCCCTCACCTGGCAGGCACAGCTCAAGACCATGCAGGATGGCAAGACATCACCACACTGCTGAGGGCAAGACAAGACACAGATCAGAAGGGCCCACAGTTTGCAGAGCAGAGGCTTCCCAAGTACTGGGGAGGGGTTGTGGCCACCTCAGAGGCCTCTTGTGGCAGGGTGGGTGCTCATGTGGGTGCCAGGGGTGATGGGTGATATGGAGAAGAAGGCCTTCTCCTGCCCCTGACTCCTTTGGGGGCTGTGGTCCAGAGGTGGGCAAATACATCAAGGGGAAGTCAGGCCTAAGGATGGGTGGTGGGTTGTCACTGTCCTGGAGCCTGAACTCTTTCTTCATCCCGCATGACTGAGAGTCACTCAGAGTCAGCTTGTCGGCACCAATCCAGGGGCCCATTCACGCACTCCAGCCAAACATGACGTGCAGGCTAGCAGCAACGACCTGCTCTCTAGTCTGCACTTCTGGTGCTGGGGTCTGGCCGCAGGCCATGGAGCAACCCTGGAGGCTCCAGTCCTAGAGCTCCCTGGGGCATTAGGTGATCCCCTGCATAAGCTAGAGGGTCAGAGAACACCTGGAAAGGGATAGATGGAAGGGGCCCTGTGGGGCTGGGGCATTCTGCCCGGATGCCCTGCTGCCCTGGCTGGTCCCAGGTGCCAGATGGAGACAGTTTCCAGGAAGGCATGTCCAGTGATGGCGTCCTTGTGGTGTCTGTTGTGGACACACCTGCCCCTCTCACAGGACAATGCAGGCCTCTGCTGCTTGCACCCACCAGAGGAGGCTTAGACAAGTTCTAAATAGGTACTTCTGGCTACTGGGACCCCTGTAGGACCCAATAGAGGCTCAGGGAGTCCTACCCACATGGGGCAGTCCTAGGTATCAGAGAGACAGAAATTATTTTATTTTCAGCTCCTAACAACTACTTAATTAATTTTTTTTCAGCTTGGTTGAGATATAATTGACAAATAAAAATTGTATATATTTATGGTGTACAACGTGATGTTCTGCTATACATATACATTGTGAAATGATTACCACAATCAAGCTAATCAACATTTCCACCACCTCACAGTTTCCTGGTTTTTTTTTTTTTTTTTTTTTTTTGTGTGTGTGTGTGGTGAGATTATTTAAGATCTACTCTCCTAGCAAATTTCAAGTATAAAATATAGTGTTAGTGAAGACAGAAATTTTTAGGAGATCTCTCCAAAGTGTGGGAAGGAGGAGGAGGAGCTGAAGCATAGGCCTGGGGCAGGGTCTCAGCTTGCCTGGGTCTATAGGAGGAGGTACAGACAGGTCTGTCCAGGCAATCAGAGTGTTCTAGGAAGCTCTTGGCTATAGCCAACTTGAATCAGAAGTCTAGTGGTCAACAACATGGGCTTGACATTCAAGCACCATGGTGTGTTAGACTTGACACTTCTTACCTCTGTGATCTCAGGTAAGTTACTCAGCCTCTCTGAGCTTCAGTTTCCTAATGGGAAAACCAAGAAGAGTAATCAAACCATTGGATACTGGGAGCTGAGCCTGCACCATCTGGCCTCTTCTGCCTGCAGCTGAGCCCAGGCTGCCAGCCAGCTACTGGACACTCAGCCTCTCTCTGTCTTGGCTTCCTCATCTATAAAGTGAGAAGAATGATAGAACCT
This sequence comes from Manis pentadactyla, assembly GCF_030020395.1. NCBI lineage: Eukaryota > Metazoa > Chordata > Mammalia > Pholidota > Manidae > Manis > Manis pentadactyla. Next base: position 110,809,701 of record NC_080024.1, read on the forward strand.
ATGGAATGCGGCTTGTGAAAATTCAATACTTCATATAGGAAGGAGCTCAGACAGCACAGCACACAGTAAGCCCCCACTAGTGTCAGCCATTGCTACTGTTACCTGGATAGGGCTGCAGGATTCCAGGTTTCCTGCGGGAAAGCTTACCCTAGCCTGGTACGTGGCGGACACCCAAAGTCAGGCTAGAAGGGCCTCTCAGCCCATCCACAGGTCCACCTGAGCCCGTCTCCATTGTGGGTGGAGGGAGCTGTGGGCTGGAGCCGGGGATGGGGTTAGCTTCCCATCAGGCCGCCCGGGAGGGTGGGTTCCCACGTGGGGCGCTGTCCCTCGTCACCCAGTGAGGACTCTGAGGCCCTTCTCAGCCCAGCGATCTATGCTTTCATTCCATCCCACCCACCTACTCACCCACTGTGGCTGCAAAAGCCAGAGCGAGTTAGACCAGCCCCTCAGGATGGAAGGGCCCTGGGAATGGGCCTCCCAGGCCGGGTCATCAGAAAGGCCAGAGAAGATGAAAGCAAGTGGGAGAAAAGACAGTGAAGAACAAGAAATAAACATGAATATAAATAAACAAGAAATAAATGTCAGAAATGGCAACAAGAAAGAAAAGCGTCTACAACCTTCTGGACAAACTAACACAATGGAAGGAGCAAAGGAGGGAGGAGAGAAGGAATGAAGGGATGGGACGAGAGAGCCTGACACCTGACGGCAGAGGCCCTGCGGCCACACCGCCTTGCACTTTTGTCCTGAACGGCTTCCATCAGGACCCGTCCTGTCAGCCCCTGGACACGCGGGGCATAGGCCGAGCCTGCTCATTTCCCCTCGTTCCCAGTCAGCAGCAGGCACTTGGGAAGGAACTTGTTGGCTGTGAGCTGCACCAGGGTGATGAGATTGCTTATCCACCCCTGTGCTTGGGGAAGCCCAGGCTCTGCTTTCCCAGGAGTCACATTAGGAAGGAAGAGGCTGGAAACTGGGGCTGGCACGTCTGACACCCAGGCCTGTACCTGAAGAAGTATTTACCTTGCTTCCTTCTTTGTTTAGTGTCATTTAGAATAAAATAAGAAGAGCAAATACGGTATGTCAGAAAGAGTTCTAAACACTCTACACAGATTAATTTATTCCTCTGCACAGCCCTATGCAGTAGCATGAAGATTATCACCATTCTGCAGGGGAAAATGGAGGCCTGAGAGATGTGGGAACGGATGAGGGTCCCTCAGTAATCACAGAGCTAGAATTCAACACCGTCCTTAGGGACGTTGCAACTCTGGCTTTGTTATTATTGTTATTTTTAAATTATATCAGCAGTTCATTTCTTTTTCATCACAATGGACTGCCACTGCTCAATGAAAGGGAAATGGAATTTCCATGCCTCTGTAGTTTGGAACGTTTACTGGTTTGATTGAGATTTAATGGGTGGACATAAAATATACTTTCAGTGTATATACATTATCAGGTAATATATATTCAAAACAGGGTATTCAAAAATTAAACATCTGCTAAGATACATTAATTTGTGTGGGAATGTTGTGGCCTCATTCTGATACAAATTAGCTGACGAATCCATCACTCTGTGTTTACAGATGGGCTCTCAAGTTCTGGGCAGGAGCCTCCTTTGGACAAATGAAGTGTGTTATCTGGCATCAGCAGGCTCAAATGCCATTAACCACAAGGAAGATAGGAATTGTAGCAGAGCCACGAGTACAATGATACAGTTATGAGCACGTTTGGTGCTTGTTGATGGAAGAATTTACATTGGCAACCTGTCCTTCAGGGCCTCTGCAGTCTGGGCTCCAGAGCTTGCTGGCTGGAGCCCCTGCCCTAGCCTCGCTACTCTGAGGGATGGATTTCAAACTACACCACTGACTCTGTGACAACTGGGTGACAGGACTGTGCCACTGCATTTAGTCTATCAAAGCAGGCAATTTTATGACGGTGGAGAGGGTCATCTGTGCATCACCTGAAGATGGCAGGCTGGCCCAGGAGGCACTGGCTCCCACTGTGGGGATGTGCCCTGCTCTCTGAAGGCCCGGCCTGGTCAGGGCATAGAGCCCTCTGCCTCCGTGATCTGTTTCAACCTCCTGTGAAAACAGGGAGCTTGTGGGCACATCTTTGCTTCCAAGGCCAGACAGGGATCACTCCAGAATAGGTCTTGAACTTCCTGCTTTCCAGAGACCATCTTTCTCCATGAAGAGTGACGTCACAACTTCCTGCACTGGAACATGAAGGCCCAGGCTTCTGCCCACACAGAGAGGGCACCGGTTGTGCAGTGCAGACTCTGTGAGCAGCCCTGGGACAGTGGGGCTTTATGGAGGAGTAGAAAACCTTTTGCTCCACTTAGTTTAGGGGAGCGATGAGGTTTGAAGTCAATACTTTACATTACTGTCTTCATTAGCTATATCTAATGTTCTGACCATAGATACATCTAATATTTTAATATCTGTATCTACATATCTAATATAGATAGTAATATAAATAGATGAATTTAGGCATAGTAGATATTATCTATGTCATATAGAGACTAGCATAAAGAGATAGATATAAATATTAGATATATATCTAATATATCTCCTTGTTTATATCAGAGTAATATGAAGAGACTCATTTAATGAGACTGTCAATTATCAAAAAGACGTTGGGTGCTTGTTATATGCCAAGTATCCTACTAGGCTCTGTGGGAGACTACAGTCAATATCAAGGGTTCCCCACAAGGCACACACATATGAACACCAAAGAAGCGGGGCCAGGGATGTGCAAGCAACCCACAGCGGCAAATGTGGAAACACCTGCCTGATGGTAGGTGCTCTGAGCTGAGAAGTGAGAGGTGACTGCCCTGGAGGTTGGCTGGAGGACATCCTGGAAGAGGTGGGTGGGTTTTCTATGGGGATGGGACCACTGCAGAAGGTCTTTTCTCTCTCCACCCCCGTCTCAGGCGATGGATTTGCCCTGAGTGACTGGCTTCCTTGTGGACTGGCAGTGTTCTGGCTGCAGAGTGGAGGCTCCGGGCTATGAAGTGAGGACTTACTAGCACAATCTCACAGCAGGCACAGAGGCTTATATGTTGCTCCAGAAGAGAAGGTTTGCTGAGTAATAGACATGTTGCTTCCAAAAGTCAAAGGGAGGACAAGAGAGAGGGGAGGCAGGCCTATTTTACAATGGTATTGATAACAATAATTACCATTTACTAAGTACTTGTTAGGTGCTTTTAAGACTGAATCAGAATGTTTTCTATCGCAAATGACAGAAATCGTACTTGAAATTTGTTTGAATAAAAGGAACTTCAAGCCTCATGTAAACAAAATAGAACAGGGATCAGATGTGGCTTAACTGGGCTCTGGCTTAGTTTCTCTGCTCTTTCCCTCTGTTCTCCTCCGTGGGTAGCCTTTTCTTCAGGCGGGCTTCCTGTGAAGCCAGGGCCTCCCAAGGTTACAGGTCTCAGAATCTATACCGCAAGGGAAAAAGAGCATTTCTCTTCCCCACACCATCCGAGTCCTGGGCTTCACTCTGGTTGGACCAACCTAGGTCACATGCCCCAGGTCACATGACTGGGATTAAGCCAATCAAGCCCTGACCTGGTCAATCCTACTCATAGCCTGGGGTTGCCATGTTTGGAAGAGATTACAGGGAGGCAACTATCATTAAGAGGGTCTTGGACATACACAGCATCTCATTTAGAACTCCCAGCAGCCCTGTGACATTTCATTAGTTTTCTTCTCTGACTGAAGAGACTCAGGCTGATAGGCAAAATGAGGTAACACTTTCAAGATCACCCAGTTTACAAGTGTAGAGTTTGGGCTGAATCCACACCTCAGACACCCTGGCTCTTGTTGTCATTCACTATATCTTTCTGCCTCCCATTTTAGAAGAGGTTGAGTGCATTCCTGATTGAAATGAGGGCATCTGTTTGGGAGCATGTGGTGGAAACAGGCTGGCAGAAAGAGGTGGTTTAAAAAAGAGAAGTGACAGAAGAAAAAAAATGAGGGTCTGACCCAAGAGAGTGGGACTAGAAGACCCTACCAGGGAAGGGTGAGGTGAGAAGGGGCTGAGAGTCAGGGGCTGATTTCAGAGAATCTGTCTATGAAAGGGGAAGTTTTGGGGAGAGGGCACCTTTTGGAATGCAGAAGAGGACCACAGCATTGGAGTCCAGATGGCTGTGCAATGGGCAGGTCAAACGTGAGGGCTAGGAATTTATATCTAGTAGTAAAATATCCTATTTCATACAAACTAAGGAACCATCAATTCTAAGATGCACCCATTCTGTGGATGACTGAGTGAGAAAAAATGCCAGTAAAACTGACACAATGCTTTTTTAGCACTGCAAATTTTTCTTTGTATTTATTGGAAGAGCACTTCTGGATTTCATAGACATGGGTTTTTATCATATTTCACTCTTGCACTTATATAAAATAAAACAACTCAGTTAGAGTATGTCTAAAACTCCTTCCTGGTCAGCCTCCATAGACAACTGCATGAAACCCCTTTGTGCGCAGGGCATGGAGATGCGTTTCCCATGATGACTATGCCATAAAGGGCAGTAGAGAAGAACATTTCTTACAAAGGTGTTTCAAGGATTTGGTGGTTTCTTGACCTTCAGTTGCATTTCTAATGGGGACATTTCTAATACATCACCCTTTGTGGGTCACTTGACTGTTGCTTGGTAAGAAAACCTGAAATTGCAATGTGAAATATTTGTTTCACTAATATCAAATTTATACCCTGCTACTCTGTGTCTATGCTCATCACATACACAGTATTTTTCATTTCCAGTCTGATTCATTGTGTGATATTTTTGAGAATATTTTTAAACAGCAATTAAACTCACTGGGTGTAGTACCAATAATGCCTGTAATTCAATTAGAGTGATGGCCACAGGAAATACCTTTGATGGAGTAAGTGCATGCATAGTTAATGACAGCCACAGCAGATTGTCATACCTGTTACTTGCTTGGTGGTGTTGTAAGAAACATCCCCATATGACTCCTACAGTGTGCAACTTAGAATTGACTTGCTGTGGTAGCCATGTAAGCATATATTACCCAAGGCAAGAGAGGGCTCAAGATGAAAGGGAAGGAGCTGTTGGAGGGTCTAGCCTGCACCTGAGAATCACCTAGGGACTTTATAAATGACCTATGCCCATGCGACATCCCCAAAGATTCTTTAGGTCTGGAATGGAGCTCTCTCCAATCAGGTGAGTGCCACTAGGGTTACATATAGGTTGGCCATGAAGTTCCAGGTTTCCTGGGAAAGTAGAGAGCGGCCCCTCTCAGGGCTCCTGACAGTGGGCTGTGTCCCTGTCCCACCGCTGTGGCTATTTTCTGCCAAAGAACGAAGCCTCAAAGGGTACCCATGACTGGTGCCTCAGGATTCACTGGCCAAGGAAGCAGGCAAAATGTCCTTGACTGTGGCTGTGTGGCGCACTTGAGAGGAGAGAAGAACAGGAAGTCTTCAGGTTTTGTTCTGTAGCCTTGCCTCCAGGGAGGACCAGACACAAGACATTTGTGTGGTCCTCTTCCCGCTTCACCACTCAACACACACACACACAAACACATACGCCTCAGCCCCCCAGTGTGCACACCTGAGGACCTGCTTCTCCTGCACAAATCATCATGTCCCATAGAGATGCTTGCTATCAAGGCACAAATCCTGCAACACCTCCATATCTCGGGGTCGTTCATCCCCCAGCTCTGCGGTAAATCTAGTAGGACTTTGTGTTTCCTGTTCCGATGTGGCAGATTTATGGAAACACTCCCCCTCTCGGACCTGATACTGGCTGATCATGGCACCCTTGCAGCCACCCTGGGTAATACTGTCTGGCTGCTGGCTCTGCCCCCTGATGGAACTGCACATCTATCCCCAATGTAGCCCCTCTGGGGCATGGAACACACAGTTACATGCAGTTAAATTAGAAACTGGGGCCTCCAGCTCCTGATTCCCTGGGAAAGTGTTGTGCTTCGGGGGTGGGGGGGTCAGGGGGGTGCCTTGTGGCCAGATCTGTCCGTGGTCCAAGAGAAGAGACCGGCCTGGGGGAAGCCTGGTCTGGATGGGTGAGGAGCTCCTGCCCCTGCCCTGGCAGGCCTTCCTCTCCAGCGTGTCCCCTCATGGCTGCTCTCCCTGGTCTCCTCTGTGGCTGGGCAGGAGTCACATGTCCTGCTCCCCACCTTCCGGCTCCCTTGGAGACACCTTGTGAATGCTGTCGCGGTCCCTGCTAGGGACGCTCCAGACACAGACATTCAGCTTTACATACTTGTCAAGCCAGAAGTGATTATTTGCTTTACTCAGCATTTCAACCACACTCTGATTTCAAAACCTTCAATTCATAACTTTTAGAGAAGAAATTAATGACAGTAGAGTTAAATGTATGGTCTAAGGGTAGACTTCAGGGGTGTCCATAGAAATGGAAAATGTCATGTTTGTGGGGGTGCATGTACTTTTTCAAATGGGGAGGGGTTCAAAACTTCAATTCTCAAATGGGTTGGTGACCCCAAAATGGCTAGGAATGCTTTTGGATGTAGGAAGGCCCTTTTGATTTTAGAATTTTATCTTTTACATTGATGGCAGAATTCATATTTCTTCAGTAGTTTAACAGAATTTACTGAGGGGCCACGAGGGAGTCTGATGTCAGTCCCAGGGAAGCATATGTTAAAAGTGACTAAGGAAGGAAAAGGGAAAACAAAGATGAGAACATAAAAACAAAACTAAGACTCTTAAAGCCATATTCACAATAGCCAAAAGGTGGAAGCAACACAATGTCTATTGATGGATGAATGGATAAAAAAAATGTGGTTTCTTTCTATATTGGGATATTATTCAGCTTTATGGAAATTCTGACCCCTGCTACAGCATGGATGAACCTTGAGGACGTCATGCTAAGTGAAATAAGCCAGTCACAGAAGGACAAATACTGTGATTCCATTTATATGAGGTCCCCAGAGCAGTCAGATTCATGGAGACAGAAGGTAGAATGGTGGGCGACAGAGGCTGGAGACGAAAAAGTTCTGGACCTGGATGGTGGTGACAGTAGCACACACTGTGAATGTATTTAATGCCATTGAACATTTTAACTGAACTTAAAATAGTTAAAATGATAAATTTTATGTTATGTGTATTTGACCACAGTAAAAAAAATGGAGAAGAAAAGACTCAGGAGGCCAAGGTCAAAATACCACCGTGCATGTGACCAGTGGATTACAAATTTGGTTCTAAGTGTTTCAGCAGCCAAATCCCAAGCATTTTTCCTCGGAGAGTGAGGGGCTTACCTGGCTTATGAAGCAAAACACGTAGTTATAATGGCCATTTAAGTACTGACAGTTAAAACCAATACCTATTACACAGTCATTTAAATGTGTGGCAATTTGCTAATGCTTTTGTAAGCTTATGCGATCGGAAAGAGAAGGTGAATTATGTTCAGACTGATGTATATAATTTAAAATGAGGGTAATATATGATAAATTGGTGTTTTATGAAATAGATGGAGATGCTGAGACAGCATGAAGAAGTTGGGGGTGTGTGGAACATGGGCGGACAGACACAGAACCCTCATTAGATCAGCAGATGAGTAGAAAACCAAGCAACCTGCCTCAGGTTGGAGAGGGAGCACCAGCCCTTGGGTCATGCACACCCAAGACCCAGTGGGCTTCAGCACCAGGAAAATCTCCTTTCAGCCCAGGGAAGGCTGCCGCTAGCATCTCTGCTTTGCTAACCAGCCAGGAGCTATTAGCTCTGATGATTCTGGAAGGATGCAGAAGCCATTCAGCACAGCCCCTGAGTTGAAAATTCTCTTGCCAGGCTGGAGCAGCCCCCCAGGAAAGCACAGCTGCCCCTGCTGGCCCGGATTCTGTGGAGGCCTAGCTCCAGCAGAGAGGTAACTGGAGGTGGAATCCTGCCTGGGTTGCTAGTCCTGTAGTCCTGGTCCCCGGCTGGCATCCCCTTGGAAGAGTGCTTGGCTGACTTCTCAGGCAGCCAGCTCCCACACCGCGGAGGTGGCAAGAGGCCTGGGATGCCATCCTGAAGCAGCAGCCACCTGGCTCCCAGGGAGGCTGCGTCCTGGGCCTGAACTCTCAGGAGAGGACCGCTTGCATCTCCACCTAGAGATGGCTCCCCCAGCCCTACCTCTAGGCCAGACCATTGTCCTGATGCAGCGCACATGCGGGGACTGCTCTGTTGGAAAACCTATCAGGTGCTTGGCCAAGGCCAGGGCGGGGCTTCTCTGCCTCACAGAAGCTGAATTCTGCTGGCTTGTGGGATTGGGGCCAAACTTCCCTCCCCTGGGCTTCCTCCAAGGGGGCAGGAGAGGGCCCCACAATGCATTACTCAGCTGGGGAGGAGGGGCCACAATCTGCCCCAGCCCTGGGCATCCTCAGTCAATGGTCTCAGTGGACCACCACTTGCCCATCCTTCTCCAAGCTCAGGGGGAATAAGGTGGGTGCCAAGCAAGGTGAGAGCTGTGGGCAGCCAGGCTCTGGCAGGTGCCTTTCAAACCTGGGGAGGTCTCTCTGCACTGCGGTGCTGAGACCTGAGAGGCCAAGCTGAGCGGCCGAGGGAAGCATCTGCCAGTTTCAGCGCTCCTTCCAGGCAGCCAGGGGACTCTGTACAGGCGGAGGCTCAGGAGGTGGGGGTCACACGTCTGTTCCTGGCATGCATGCTGGGGTCTGAGCTGGCTGGCAGAAGCTCAGAGCTGATTTTGAGTCAGACTCTTTGCCAAATGGGGCATAAGTATTCCATGCTGGCCTAAACTCTGCAGCAGTTTTAGCTTGGCCTGTCTTCCAAAGCCACATTCTGAGTTAACCTGCAGTGAGAGTGCCGTCCTCTGCGTTCACCACATGCTCACAGGCCCACTTATCAAGGATGCATTTTCCTTCCTCCTGTAAATTAGCAGCACATCCATTGTATCCCATGTTGGAGTGATTGAGAAATTTCTCTTTGGAAAATGCCCTGGGGGTACCACGGACAAAGCCAGACTCCACGAGACAGCGGTTCATTTCCAACGAGGGGGAGAGGAAAGGAAGGAAGAACCCAGGTGTCTTCTCGACATGTGCCCATTGCCAAGAAGCTCCTGTCTGAGTTGTTCAGGTGTGGAAATTTAGACAGAGAGATTAGATAAGCTGCCCAAGTCAAACAGCCAAAGAGCTTGAGTGGTTGGTCATGGGTTGAACCCCAGAAACTGGTCCCAGGGCCTGGAACCTCTGGGGAGGGTCTGTGGGGCTTGTGGGTGCAGCCGGCCTGAGTTCCAGCCCTGCCACAGCCCCACAGTGAAGGTGGAACTCAAGGAAGCAGCACTCCCTCCCCCCAAGATCACTGTCTGTGCCTGCAGAACGGGGCTGATGGGAGCAGCCTTCTGGGGTGGTTTGGGCAGCAAGTGGTGTGACCCACCACATGGCGGCAAGGACAAATGGCTCCAAATCCAGTTGCTTCTACACCAGGAGTGAGGGGCAACTTTCAAGATGTTCTTAATTAAGTTAGCTGTGGTAATTATATTTTTATTCTATTTATATGAACATAGAGGGTTAAAGGGGCATCTTAATGTTGCTTTAATGAACCAGGAGAACGTCCCCCTGACTGCCAAGCAGAATATCCTCAGCCTGGTTGTGGCATTCTGTGTACGGGCCCTGCCAGCCGCTCTGAGAGCTCATGGGCCTGGGGCCCCGTGTTCACAGAGGCAGTAGGAAGGGCCCAGCGTTTACGCTGGCATCGCTGCCCGGACACAGCAATGAAGAGCGAATTCTTCCTCTGCCTGCCCGTGTAGGTAGTTACATTATTTAACAATGTACTTCTCACCAGTTTTTATTGTGTGAAAATCTTGGGGTACATATAATTCCTTACATCTGATACCCTTATTGACATTCCTGTGGCTCTTTAATTGTTCCCCACACCTTCCTGTTTCATTTGGTCCCACAACACATCCTTTTGGGAACAGCAGGGATGGCCTGTCTTTGGACAGGTGACGGAATGGAGGCCAGGGAATGGGCAGCTGGGCAGGCCCTCCGTGGGCTTAAGCTCTTTTGGTTTCATTTGCATCTGTCAGGGTGAATCTGGGGGCTTTTGAAGAGAGTCTCTGCCCTCTAAGTGGAGGACAAAGCTCAGTGAGTCACTGTCCCGTTCTTTTTCTAAATATAGTTGATGAGCATCCAGAGATGTTTGGTTTCTAGGATCACCCATGACCTCAACAGTGCATGCAGGTTCTTACAACCCGGGAGGCTGAGGGGGCTGCAGCACTTCTCTTACAGGAAAAGGCGAGGGGCTGAGTGGTTTGACCTCCTCTGCCCCCAGCGCTTGATTAGGCAATCAGAGGAAAATAGTTCTGCTAAGCCACATCTTGTATTCAGTGGGCTCCTGCTTAGCACTAGCACAGTTAACAGGAGCTAGAAGTTCAAGGCAAGGGCAGAAACAGGCATCTGGTCCAGCCCTTACTTCCCAAGGAGAGGAGATGTGGAAGAGAAGCCCCAGAGAGATGGGAAGGACTCATCATAAGAGCTATTATCCTGTTTGTTTTGGGCTGGTATTCACATATGCCACCTGACATGGTGTTTCCAGAAGGATGAGACCACACTGAGGGACACAGTGAAGACCCCAGGAGTGCTGGGGGCTGTGTGAGCTGGATCTGGATCTGGATCTGGAAGGATCCAGGACTGGTTGAGGACTGAGAGGTTTGCTCAAGCCAGCCCTCCATCCCTTTTCCATAGGTCATCCGTGTTTGTCGTTTCATGCTGCTCAGGGGAAAAATAAACACTGGTTCCTACTCGATATCCTACAAAGGCAACATAAATCCATGGTAGTCACAGGCAGGGAGGAAATCCAAGGCCAAGGGCATTCAAACTGCTGTGCTCAGAGCCTAGGGCCCCTGCCAGGGTAAAAGCTGGGCCTGGGACTGGGGACATGCAGAGGGGCGGGCAGGAGGGTTGAGTCAACCTGAACAGGAGCCTGAGTGCCGCCAGCCTTGGGCTCACTGGAAGTTCTCTACTTTGCCCTGGGCCACTTGCTTCGCCTGAAAGGAAAGGAGGCAAGTTTTGTTTTGTTTTGCATTCTTGTGTTAAAATGTATATGACAGAATGTATCATTTAACCATTTTTTGTTTGTTTTCACTTTTGTAAATTTCAGATTAAAAACATTTTTAATTGAGATATAATTGGCATATAGTATTGTGTTAGTTTCAAGGTGGACAGCATAATGATTCAGTATTTGCATATACTGTGAAATGATCACCCCAGTAAGTCTAGTTAACATCCCTCCTCTCACAGTTACAAACTCTTTTGCTTGTGATGAGAACTTTTAAGATTGTACTTAAATTTTCAAATATACAACACAGTATTAATAACTACAGTCACCATGCTGTATATTACACCCCCAGGACTTAATTATTTTGTAACTGGATGTTTGTACCTTTTGACCCCCTTCACCTACTCTGCCCACCCCCAGCCATGGTGGTGACGGTTGTTGCTCAACAATTGGAACACAACAAATGCCACTGAACTGTACATTTTAAAATGGTTAAAATGGTAAATTTCATGTTATGTGTATTCTACCACCAAAAGGAAAGATAAGCAATATGTACAAGAAACCAAGCCTTGACGTGGGCCTGAACTAGACAGTTGCACAAACGGTAGAAGAAAGGATGGGAGAGCCATTGTGGAACATTTCCCCCTCCTGCCCAGGAACCCCGGTTACTCCCTGGAACAAAACTGGGACACCTCTGAATTAGCCAATCTTCTCATTTCATAGTTTAGGAAACTTCAAATTAGTAATAAGACTCTTCCAAACTACCTCTCTGCTACCAATTTTAATTCTGACCAATGAGCCACTCTTCTGGTTGAGATTCTACACTGTTGGCCAAAAGGAGAAAGCAGGTTTGAGGTAGGTTTAGTGAGCCCTGGGCCCACATGGGGCCAGATGTCCTTCCATATGGAGAACTGCTCCCCTGGCTCCCCTGAGCCTCTGCTCTTGTCACCTTGAGTGAAAGGCCAGACTAGAATGTTCATCAGGCCATGGCTGACAGGTCTGGGTTATGGGTTGATCTATGTCCCCACAAAGATGTGTTCAGGTCATAACCCCTAGGACCTATGAATGAAATAGGGTCATGGCAGATGTTACTAGTTGAGATGAAGCCATTCTGGAGTAGGGTGGGCCCTTAATCGAGTGAGTGGTGTCCTTATAAGAAGAGAAGAGACACAGTGGCATGCTGGAGAAGACGGCCATGTGGTGACAGACACAGAGATTGGAAGGGCTGCAGTTACAAGCCAAGGAGCCCCAAGGATTGGCAGCTGGGGAGAGGCAGGAAGGATCCTCCTGACTGGTTCCAGGGGGGCACGACCCTGCTAACACTTCGATTGTTTAATTCCAGGGATGAGAGGACATATTTCAGTTGGCTAAGCCCCAGCGTGCGGTGCTTTGTCATGACAGGTTCAGGGACCTAACGGGCCTGTACTGGGTGGGAGGGCCTCACAGGTGGGCAGGCCAGTGGGCAAGTTCAGAGTTTCATTCATTGCCAATCTACACTCAAGATGTGTATCATATCCCAGTAAAATTATTTGGAATGCATTTTTAAATTACTTCACTTTTTAATGTTAAGTATATTTTAAAAGGAAGGTGTATCTCCCTATAGTAACTCAGTCCTGGAGAGAAAGTCTTGGTGGTTGATGGAATCCCAAGTTATTAGAGAGATGGGATAATATGATAATACACTAAATTTGGGAAATCAATGTGAATACATTTGAGAAGTCAGTGTTATTGACAGTTGTGTTGGAAACAATGTCCCAGCAATAACAACAAAAACAGTATTTCTTCGAACATGGGAATCTGGGCACACTCATGGGGCCCAGATTTTGGTCTCTAACACTCCTCTTCAATTAAAAAGATTAAATTGGAGATTGAATGCATGTTTTGGAGCAAGAATAAAAGACATCAGGGTAGGTGGTAGAATACGCCTCATCCTTGTTATTTTTAAGAATGGAAAAGTGTTATCTCTGCCATCTATAGATACTGTGTTTCTTTGGAAAGCATATCTCTGCTTAGTGCAGGTAGCTATGGAAGAGCATACGTAGGAGGGAGTGACTTGAACAGGTGAGTCAGCTAAAATAACCCAAGTATAAAAAGGAATTGTGCTATGAACAAGACAGTGTGGATGGCAAGTGGAAAGTGAAGTAGCCATTGGTGAACCTCCATGATCTCACACATAGTGACCAATTAAAGAATATCCCAACATGTGTTCCTACAAAGCAAACTAGCCAAATGTCCTTAACAGTGAGAGAGCAACCCCAGATTAACTCCCCCTTTCTCAAGGAATGAAACCTCTGGATAACTCCAATAATTACAATGAGATACTAATGAGACTTATGTCCATGAGCTTCCAGTTATGATAACAGACCAGACTTTACACATCTTAATTATTGTACAATAAGTAGAGGTCACATACAAAACTTAGATATCACTTACTTCACTTCCAGAAAAGATTCCAACTCTCAAATAAGGAAGATAGGAACCGGAAGTCCTCTGATATAATAGGTACAACATTCTGGCAATAAAAAGAAACTCACCCCAGTGACCAGTGGCTCAGGTTTAACTCAACTTGCTCTAAAATATGTCCCAGCCAAGAATCATAGGTCGGTAGCTCAAGGCTTGTTATCTCCCGGTAGGATCAAGACAAGATTCTCTTACTTTGGGACCTAAGGTATAAAATGTCAGTTATTGAACTAAGAGAGTTACTGAGATCCAAGGACAATATAAAGCAGGTGACACAGGGAATGTGTGAGAATGAGAGTGAGGATCAAAGGGGGAAACAAAGCCACAGCTACATCATTGTATTAATGTTAATTAATAGTAAGATTTTAGCCTGTTTTGGTGTAAACGCATTAATCAATTTTGTAAGTTTTTCTATTTTTTGTGTGACTTACATTTCAAGAGTCCTAGAACATTGAAAGGAATTAATATGTTAGATTTGAGATTTTAATTAAATGCCTGAGAGTGCTGGGTTAAGCCTGTATTTGAGGGTTTTTTTAATTGATTGAGTACATTTATTTTGTAAATCTATAACTTTTTATATGTTAGTTGTAAGCAATTGCAAGTCTTTAGGGCAATGTTGATTGTTTAATATCTAAAAGAATGTAAATTGTCTAACAAATTCCTAAGATTATTAATTGGAACATTGCCTAAATTACAATTAGTAGTCAGTATTCTCTCCATGCACAAATGCCCCTCTGACACTAGGAAATCCATCAGCACTGAAAATGGAAACCCAGGAGTTTTCTAATACATAATAAAATAAATTCAGAAACGTTATAGAAATGAAAGCTCATCTTTGCATCAGCTACAGTCATCTCACAAACCATATGGTCTGTGTGCCACACTTTGGGAAATAACCCCTGTACAGAAGGTTCCAGAACTTAAGGGATAATAAATATCATTGATTTACACTTTTTTTTTGGTATCACTAATGTACAATGACATGAGGATTATGGTTACTAGACTACCCCCATTATCAAGTCCCCACCAAATACCCCATTAGAGTCACTATCATCAGTGTAGTAAAGTGCTATAGAATCACTATTTGTCTTCTCTGAGTTATACAACCCTCCCCATGACCTTCCCCAACATTATGTGTGCTACTTGTAATGCCCCTTTTTCTCCCTTATCCCTCCCTTACCACCCATTCTCCCCAATCCCTTTCCCTTTGGTAACTGTTAGTCCATTCTTGGATTCTGTGAGTGTGCTGCTGTTTTGTTCCTTCAGTTTTTTCTTTGTTCTTACACTATACAGATGAGCGAAATCATTTTATACTTGTCTTTCTCTGCCTGGTTTATTTCACTGAGCATAATACCCTCTAGTTCCATCCAAGTTGTTGCAAATGGTAGGATTTGTTTTCCTCTTATGTCTGAATAACATTCCATTGTGTATATGTACAAATCTTCTTTATCCATTCATCTACTGATGGACACTTAGGTTGCTTCCATTTCTTGGCTATTGTAAATAGTGCTGTGATAAACATAGGGGTGCATGTGTCTTTTTCAAACTGGGCTACTGCATTCTTAGGGTAAATTCCTAGGACTGGAATTCGTGGGTCAAATGCTATTTCTATTTTGAGTTTTTTGAGGAACCTCCATACTGCTTTCCACAATGGTTGAACTAATTTACATTCCCACCATCAGTGTAGGAGGGTTCCCCTTTCTCCACATCCTCACCAACATTTGCTGTTGTTTGTCTTTTGGATGGTGTCCATTCTACCTGGTGGAAGGTGATATCTTATTGTGGTTTTAATTTGCATTTCTCTGATGATTAGTGATGTGGAACATCTCTTCATGTGCCTGTTGGCCATCTGAATTTCTTCTTTGGAGAAGTGTCTGTTCAGACCCTCTGCCCTTTTTTAAATTGGATTATTTGCTTTTTGTTTGTTGATGTGCTTGAGTTCTTTATATATTTTGGATATCAACCCCTTATTGGATATGTCATTTATGAATATATCCTTCCACACTGTAGGATGTCTTTTTGTTCTACTGATGGTGTCCTTTGCTGTACAGAAATTACAGAAATTTTTTATTTGATATATTCCCACTTGTTCATTTTTGCTTTAGTTACCTTTGCCTGGGGAGATATGTTCATGAAGAAGTTGCTCATGTTTATGTCCAAGAGATTTTTGCCTATATTTTTTCCTAAGAGTTTTATGGCTTCATGACTTATATTCAGGTCTTTTATCAATTTTGAGTTTACTTTTGTGTATGGGTTTAGACATTGATTCAGTTTCATTCTCTTACATGTATCTGTCCAGTTTTGCCAACACCAGCTGTTGAAGAGGCTATCATTTCCCCATTGTATATCCATGGCTCCTTTGTCATATTGACTATATATGCTTGAGTGGACTCTCCATTCTGTTCCACTGGTCTACGGATCTGTTCTTGTGCCAGTACCAAATTGTCTTGATTACTTTGTAGTAGAGCTTAAAGTTGGGAAGGGAGATCTCCCCTGCTTTATTCTTCCTCCTCAGGATTGCTTTGGCTGTTTGGGGCCTTTGTGGTTCTGTATGAATTTTAGAACAATTTGTTGCAGTTAGTTGAAGAATGCTATTGGTATTATGATAGGAATTGCATTAAATCTGTAGATTGCTTTAGACAGGTTGGTCATTTTGACAATTTTAATTATTCCTAGCCAAGAGCATGGGATGAGTTTCCATTTATTAGTGTCCTCTTTAATTTATCTTAAGAGTGTCTTGTAGTTTTCAGGATATAGGTCTTTCACTTCCTTGGTTAGGCTTATTCCTAGGTATTTTATTCTTTTTGATGCGATTGTGAATGGAATTGTTTTTCTGACTTCTCTTTCTGCTAGTTCATTAGAGTATAGGAATGCAACAGATTTCTGTGTATTAATTTTGTATCCTGCAACTTTGCTGAATTCAGATATTAGATCTAGTAGTTTTGGAGTGGATTCTTTAGGGTTTTTTAGGTACAATAGCATGTCACCTGCAAACAGTGACAGTTTAACTTCTTCCTTACCAATCTGGATGCCCTTTTTTCTTTGTGTTGTCTAATAGCTGTGGTGAGGACCTATGGAACTATGTTGAATAAAAGCAGAGAGAGTGGGCTTCCTTGTCTTGTTCCCTATCTTAAAGGAAAGGCTTCCAGCTTCTCACTTTTAAGTATGATGTTGGTTGTGGGTTTGTCATATATGGCCTTTATTATGTTTAGGTACTTGCCCTCTATACCTATTCTGTTGAGAGTTTTTATCATGAAGGGATATTGAATTTTGTCAAATGCATTTTCAGCATCTATGGAGATGATCATGTGGTTTTTATCCTTCTTTTTGTTGATGTGGTGGATGATGTTGATGGATTTTCTAATGTTGTACCATCCTTGCATCCCTGGAGTAAATCCTACTTGATCATGATGGATGATCTTTTTCATGTATTTTTTAATTTGGTTTGCTAATATTTTGTTGAGTATTTTTAGATCTATGTTCATCAGGGATATTGGTCTGCAGTTTTCTTTATTTGTGGTGTCTTTGCCTGGTTTTGGTATTACAGTGATGCTGGCCTCATAGAATGAGTTTGGAAGTACTCCCTCCTATTTTTTGGAAAACTTTAAGGAGAATGGGTATTATGTATCCTCTAAATGTCTGATAAAATTCAGCGGTGAATCCATCTGGTCCAGAGGTTTTGTTCTTAGGTAGTTTTTTGATTACCAATTCAATTTTGTTGTTGGTAATTGGTCTATTTAGATTTTCTGTTTCTTCCTTGGTCAGTCTTGGAAGGTTGTATTTTTCTAGAAAGTTGTCCATTTCTTCTAGGTTTTCCAGCTTGTTAGCATATAGATTTTCATAGTATTCTCTATTAATTCTTTGTATTTCTGTGGTGTCCATCATGATTTTTATTTTCCCATTTCTGATTCTGTTTCTGTGTGTAGACTCTTTTTTTCTTGATTAAGTCTGGCTGGGGTTTATCTATTTTGTTTATTTTCTCAAATAACCAGCACTTGGTTTCATTAATTTTTTTCTATTGTTTTATTCTTCTCACTTTTATTTATTTATTCTCTATCTTTATTGTGTCCCTCCTTCTGCTGATTTCAGGCCTCATTTGTTCTTCTTTTTCCAGTTTCAATAATTGTGACTTTAGATTATTCATTTGGGATTATTTTTCCTTCTCTTAGTAGGCCTGGATTGCTATATACTTTCCCCCTAGAATTGCCTTTGCTGTGTCCCACAGAAGTTGGGGCGTTGTGCTGTTGTTTTCATTTGTCTCAATCTATTGCTTGATCTCTGTTTTAATTTGGTCATTGATCCATTGATTATTTAGAAGCATGTTGTTAAGCCTCCATGTGTTTGTGAGACTTTTTGTTTTCCTTGTACAATTTATCTCTAGTTTTATACCTTTGTGATCTGAGAAGTTGGTTGGTAGAATTTCAATTTTTTTGAATTACTGAGGCTTTTTTTGTGGTCTAGTATGTGGTCTATTCTGGAAAATGTTCCATGTGCACTTGAGAAGAATTTGTATCCTGCTGCTTTTGGGTGTAGAGTTCTGTAGATGTCTGTTAGGTCCATCTGTTCTATTGGGTTGTTCAGTGCCTCTGTGTCCTTACTTATCTGGTGGATCTTTCCTTTGGAGTGAGTGGTGTGTTCAAGTCTCCTAAAATGAATGCATTGCATTCTATTTCCTCCTTTAATTCTGTTAGTATTTGTTTCACATAGGTGCTCCTGTGGTGGGTGCATAGATATTTATAATGGTTATATCCTATTGTTGGACTGACCCTTTTATCATTATGGAATGTCCTTGTCTCTTGTTGCTTTCTTTGTTTTGAAGTCTATCTTGTCTGATACAAGTACTGCAACACCTACTTTTTTCTCCCTACTATTTGCATGAAATATCTTTTTCCATCCCTTCACTTTTAGTGTGTGTATGTCTTTGGGTTTAAAGTGAGTCTCTTGTAGGCAGCATATAGATGGGTCTTGCTTTTTTATCCATTCTGTTACTCTATGTCTTTTGATTGGTGCATTCAGTCCACTTACATTTAGGGTGATTGTAGTTAGATATGTAGTTTTTGCCATTGCAGGCTTTGAATTTACGGTTACCAAAGGTTCAAGAGTAACTTCTTTACTATCTAACCATCTAACTTAACTCACTTATTACACTATTATAAACACAGTCTGATGATTCTTTATTTCTCTCCCTTCTTTTTCTTCCTCCTCCACTCTTTATATGTTAGGTTTTTAATTCTATGCTCTTTTGTGTTTCCCTTGACTGATTTTGTGTATATCTCATTTTATTTTGCATTTAGTTAGTATTTGATTGATCTACTTTCTTTGCTGTGGTTTTATTTTCTCTGGTGACATCTATTTAGTGTTGGGAACACTTCAATCTAGAGCAGTCCCTTTACAATACACTGTAGAGATGGTTTGTGGGAGGTAAATCCCCTCACCTTTTGCTTATCTGGAAATTGCTTAATCCCTCCTTCAAATTTAAATGATAATCTTGCTGGATACAGTGTTCTTGGTTCAAGGCTCTTCTGTTTCATTGCATTGAATATATCATGCCATTCCCTTCTGACCTGTAAGGTTTCTGCTGAGAAATCTGATGATAACCTGATGGGTTTTCCTTTGTAGGTGATCTTTTTTTTCTCTCTGGCTGCTTTTAATAATCAGTCCTTGTCTTTGATCTTTGCCATTTTAATTATTATATGTCTTGGTGTTGCCCTCTTTGGGTCCCTTGTGTTGGAAGATCTGTGGACTTCCATGGTTTGAGAGACTATTTGCTTCCCCAGCTTGGGAAAGTTTTCAGCAATTGTTTCTTAAAAAGACACTTTCTATCCCTTTATATTTCTCTTCTTTTTCTTCTGGTACCCCTATAATGTCAATATTGTTCCATTTGGATTGGTCACATAGTTCTCTTAATATGCTTCCATTTCTAGAGATCCTTTTATCTCTCCCTGCGTCAGCTTCTCTGTATTCCTGTTCTCTCATTTCTATTCCATTAACAGTCTCTTACACCTCATCCAGTGTGCTCTTAAATCCTTCCATTGTTTGTTTCATTTCTGTTATCTCCCTCTGGAATTCCTACCTTAGCTCTTGCATATTTCTCTGTAGCTCCATCAGAATGCTTATGACTTTTATTTTGAATTCTTTTGCAGGAAGATTGGTGATTTCAGTCTCACCAGGCCCTCTCTCTGGGGTTTGAGGGATTTGGGACTGAACATGGTTGTTCTGCTTTTTTATCAGCAAGTCACATGTGTTTCTGCTGTGGGAACAAAGTCCCTTCTTGCTTGCTGTTCACCTTGCCCATTTTCACTGCCTGTGCCAGTCAACCACACACAGGGAGCAGCTTCTGGGTCAATCCTGAGTTGCCTTGGGTGGGGCATCCCTTGGGATGGCCTAGGGCACTGGCAGGCATCACAGGTGTGTGGTATGTGTTCTCCGTGACAATGGCACCCCTTCATGCTTTTGGGACTCTGCACCAGCCTCCACTGCCTGTGCTGTGCAACTGCACAGAGGGAGCAGCCTCTGGGTTGATCCCCTGAGCTGCCATGGGATGGCATAGGGCACTGGCGGTGGTTGAAGGTGAGCAGCACATGTTCACCATGAGAACAGAGCCCCTACGTGTTTCGTAGACTCTGCACTCATTCCCTCTGCCTGTGCTGGTCAGGTGGGTGCAGGGGGCAACCTCTGGCTTAATCCCTTGAGCTGCCATGAGTGGGGTGGCCCTTGGAATGCCTTGGGCACTGTCAGGGTTTTCAGGCAAGCTGTGCATGTTCACCAGGAGAATAAAACCCCTTTGTGGCTTCTATACTCTGCGCCGGTCTCTGCTGTCTGTGTCAGTCGACTGTGCACAGGGCACAGCCTCTGGGTCTGGCCTGGTTAACTGTGTACTGGGAGAAGCCTCTGTGTGGTTGCTGTGGGTGAGGCTGCTCCCTGTTTGCTCCACAGCAATGGCGTGTCAGCTGGTTCACTTGCAGTGCCCATGGGGGGAAACGAATGGTAGGCTGCTTATCACCATGAGGGGCTTCAGTGCTGCATTGCCACCCAGGGGGTTAGGGTGCCAGAAGTTCCTTAAAGTTCACACTGCTGGGCTGAGTGTGCCAGCACAATTTTGTCCATCTTTTAAACCCTTGTTCCTTTAAGAGTTTTAAAGTGCCTGATTTTCTTTTGTCCCAGGGCAGCTGGCTGTGGGAATCTGTTTGCAGTCTTACTCTCAGATTTTGTTTTTCCATTCCTCTAATATCCAGTACACCATGCAATGTATGTCTGTGCTCCTGGTGCAGATTACTAAGGCTGGTTATTTAGCAGTCCTGTGCTTCCACTCCCTCCCCACTCTGATTCTTTTCCTCCTGCTGGTGAGCTGGGATGCGGGGAGTGCTCGGGTCATGGCTTCATATTTTACCCTTTTAGTGAGATGTTGAGTTCTTGCAGATGTAGATGTAGCCTGGCTGATGTCCTGTATCTTCTGGTCGGTTTTTTAGGAATAGTTGTATTTGCTGTGTTTTCGAAATATATATGATTTTGGGAGTAGATTTCTGCCACCCTACTAATGCTGCCGTCTTGAGAATCTCACCTGATCTACACTTTTACATTTCTAGGCTAGAAGTACCTTTTGCTGGAAGCTCCCATTAGGTATCATAATTGGAACCTAAGTCAGTAAAAGGTAACAGCTTAAAATAACAAATACTGAATATCTCACATAGTTTCAAAGGATCAGGGGTCTGGGAGCAGCTTAGGTGGGTGGCTCTGGCTCAGTGTCTCTCATGATGTCTCAGTCAAGGTGCACACTGATGTGGGGTCATTTGAAGGCTTATGTGGGGCTGGAAATTCCTCTTTCCAACTTAGTCTAGTGGTTGTTGACTGAGGCCTCAGCTCCTCTATGGTTGTTGGTGGGAGACCTCAGTTCCTCACCAGTGCAGCTTCTCCAGAAGGTTGTTCCTGGTGACGTCTGGCTTCCCCCCAAGTCAGTGGCCAGTGAGAACAAGGACCCCATAGTGTTTTGTCACACTTTCACTTCCTCTTCATCCCACATGTTAGAAACAAGTCACTAACTCTAATATTGCTCAGAAAGATGAGAATTAGGCTTCCCTCTTGCAGGGAGACATAACAGGGTTGTTTTTTTCAAACCACCACAGCTCCCTCCAAAGCCGAGTGCTGGGATGAAGCTAGGGTTGTTATTCCAAACGTGGAACCCAATAGCCTGTGCAGATATCACTGGCACGCTCTGGATTTCCTCTTAGAGTGTGTGTGCCATGCGGGGCTGAGACTCTGAATCATGGCAGTCATTTAAATGCCATTAACTGGAATAAAAACAGTCCAAACGGTGCACTGTCTGCTAATTGCCTGCATTTTAACTTCCACTCCTTTAGAACATGTACACTTCCTTTTGCTTTTTAAATTTTTTCTGTCAGGACCAAGATCAATACCCCATTCCTTCCAGTCTAGTGTAGATGAGCTGGGCTTTCTAGCAGTTTCTCACATAAAAGCAATTTTTTTTCTTTTTATGTTTCAGAGTTTGTCAAGACCCAGAACAGACTCTCCAAGTATATATGTCTTGCATACCAAAGGGCATTGCAACTTATTTGTTGATTCTACCAGTCTTGGTAAACATGATGTGGGTCCTGTGCCAGGCTCCACACCTAAGGAGCTCCCATCTTGTGGGTGACACAGACTTGAACATGTACATGCACGAGCCCTGAGGGCTACAAAGGAGACAGTAGGATCCTGAGAGACAGCATGAAAGGCTTTCCGAATGAGGCAGGATACTTTTTTGAGCTGGGATTTCCTTCTGGTAGGTTCCTTTCCTTTCTCATATTAGCAAGAATTGAGACACTCCACTTCCTGACCTCAGGGGCCTTTGTGGGTGGGAGGAGAGCAGAAGTTGCCTGTGAGACCCTCCCACAGAAGTTATGTGTCCTGGGGTGTACAGTGTACAGTGTACAGGTATACAGTGATTGGAGAAGTCATGTCTCAGAACTGGGTGGGAGAGAACTGTAGATTTTTGGACAGAGTCCCAAGGAGATGGCAAGATTGTGTGGTGTCCCCAGAGTACAGGACCCTCAATAATCAGCTGTCCAATCTTCCCAAGTCCTGTGAGTCAGGCAGGTCAGTGTGGTCTGATGACCATGTGGGTTGGACAAGGGTTTCCTGGTTATCACAGAGGCAGACAGTGGGGGACTCCTAACATTGTACAGGATCCTGTACAATTTTGGGGTGGGTAGAGTAACAGCTTCAAGAAAATTTGAGATCTATTTCCTTTCCAGTCTCACATGATAGGGGCTGGTGTCAGATGTAAGTTCATTCAAAGAAATTATGGTGAAGCTTATGGCATATCTTCTGAGCTTGCAGTCTGAGTCATTCTGCTACATGGAAGGAGAGATGTTTAAAACAAAGTTGAGACCCAAAGCGTGAGCCCGGGAGAGGAGTCTCATGGTGGCACTTCTTTCAAAGCTGAGGTGAGAGCAGTGTGTGTCTTGATATGAGGTGTGGTGGGAAGATGTGAGAGACGACCATAGCCCAGAGGACCAGGGATCCTGCAGGGGGATGAGGCCACCAGGTCACATGAGGCTGAAGAAGAGCCAGAGCTTTGCCTTAGATGCAATGCAATGGGGATGTAGGGAAGGGCTAAGCAGGGGTTAGTGGCATGACAGGATCACTCTGACTTTCTAAAGATCCATCTGGGTGAAGCCTGGAGAATGGATCATCACAGCCCTGAACAGACACTAGAGAGGAGCTTATAGGCCACTGAAGAGAGTAGAGAGATGGTGCTCAGCAGAGTGTGGTTTTGGTGGGGGTGGAGAGAAGAGAATGGACTTGGCAGATGTTTAGAAGATAGTCTGAAAATACTCAGGTATCCTGGTTAAGTAACTGGGGGAATGAAGGGTCAAATTCAGAGGCAGTGAGAAAGATCTCCCAAGGAGAGTTAGAAAGCAAATCTGTCCATCCCTGATAGGGTCCTAAGCCTGGGGCTTCAGACATGTTTCCTGTCCTCAGGACCTGTCTCTTGAAGGATTGTTTCCCCGAATTTGGTGAAAAGAAGGTGAGGAGGGGTATGGAGGTAAAAAACATTTATAGGTATGAGGGTGGATTTTTTATTTTTCCTGTGAAATAGGAAATAAAGCCATCGCTGAAGCACAGGCAGATTGAGCATAGAAAGCCTTAGATTATTTGCTCTGGGGAGCTGGAATGGAAAGATGGATACCATGAATTTACAGCAGCAGTAACATGCACAATTTGTGTGATTTTTTTTCTAGCAGCTCTCAGCAGCTTGGGTGTATTAAAGAAAACAGATGGATAGGTTTCATTATCTGTTTATGTTTAAAGTGGGTTTCTTTTAGGCAGCATGTAGTTGGGTCTTGTTTTTTTACCCAATCCATGACAGTCTCTGACTTTTAATTGGGGCATTTAGTCCATTTACATTTTAATGTGATTATTGATATAGTTGAGTTTAAATCTGCCATCTTGCTCTTTGTTTTCTATTTGTCCCATCTGTTCCACCTTTTTCTCTTTTCCTGACTTCTTTTGGATTGAACATTTTTACGATTCTATTTTTATCTCCTCTATTGGCTTAGTAGCCATACCTCCTTGTTGTGTCATTTTAGTGGTTGCTATAGGGTTTATAGTGTACATCTTTAACTTACTGTTTCCATTCAAGATTCTTGAAGGTAGATATTCTAGTACTTCATGTATGCTAGAAGAATCTTATGCCCATACACTTTCATTTGTCCCTTCTCTGACTTTATGCTATTGTCACACTTTTTCTTTCTACCTATGATATAAGCCACACACTTCATTGTTATTATTTTTTCATTTGAATAGTCACTTATTTTTAAAGATACTTAAGAAGAAAAAAGTCATATTTATCCATGTAGTTACTATTTCTGGTTTTCTTCATTCTTCTATGTAGATGCAGATTTCCACCTGAGACATTTTTTATTTATTGTATTTATGGGTCTTCTGGTGATGGAATTTTTCAACTCTTTAATGTCACAAAAAAGTATTATTTTATCTTTGTTTTGGTAAATATTCTTGCTGGGCATAGAATTCTAGGTTGACAGTTTTTATTTAACTCAGCACTTTAATTGTTGTTCTAGTACCTTCTGGCTTGTGTGGATTCCAAATAGACATCTGCTGTAATTCTTATCTTTCTCTGCATATAATGTGCTTTTTCCTCTGGCTGCTTTGAAGATTTTTGTTTCTGTCATTGTTTTAAGTAATTTGATTACTTTGTACCTTGATGTAGTTTACTTCATGTTTTTGGTCCTTAGGGTTTATTGGGCTTTTTGCACTTGTGGGTTTATAATTTTCACCAAGTTTGGAACATTTTGGTCATTATTTCTTCAAATATTTTTTCTATACCTCTTTCTTTCAACTTCAAATGGTGTCCAACAGTTCATGGATGCTATTCATTTTTATTCAGTCTTTTCTCTATATATTTTATTTTGAATGGTTTCTATTGATGCTTTTAAGTTGATTATTATTTTCTCCTGCAGTCTCATCTGCTGCTAATCTTATCTAATATAGTCTTTATCTCAGGCTTTATAGTTTTCATCTCTTGAAGTTCTTTTTGGGACTTTTAAAAAGTATCTCCCATGTTTTTGCTTAAATATAGTACATATTTTCTCTAACTTCTTGATCATCTGGAATAATGTTATGAAATAACTGCTTTAATGGGCTTGTCTAGTAATTCCATCATCCATGTTATTTCTGGATCTATTTCAGTTGATTGATTTTTCTTTTTTTGTGTGTGTTGTATTTTCCTGCTTCCTTTTATGCATTGTAATTTTGAATTGGATGCCAGACACTGTTAATTTTATTTTCTTGGGTGCTGGATATTTTTGTATTTCTATAAATATTCTTGAGTTTTGTTCTGTGATGCAGTTAAGTTACTTGCAAACAGTTTGATCTTTTCAGTTATTGCTTTGCTAGGCAGGACTACAGCTGTGTTTAGTCTAGAGATAATTTTGTCCCACTTACTGAAGAAAAACCTTTCTGAGTTCTCTTTCCAATAGGAGCAGGAGCTCTTCTGGCCCTGTGTGAACTCTGAGTATTGTTGCCTCTAATATTCTTGAGTAGTTCTTTCTTTGACCTCAGGTAATTTCCTTACATGCTTACCCTGATCAGTAACTAGCTGGGCCATGTTGCAGATATTCAGAAGTCCTTCTGTGTGCAGCTGACCTGTCTCTTCTCTGCAAACTGGCCACCTTGGCTCTTTAGAAATCTTACCTCAAACAAAGGAACTCATTTCCAAAAAGGAGACCATGGGGCTGCACCTGGATTTGACTTCCTGCACCCATTCTCTGGAAATTCTCTCTGGGCTGTAAGCTGGGCAATTCTAGGACTCTCCTGATTTGTTCCCTGTTACCGTCATTACTTGATGTCTAGTGTCCTGGAAAACATTAAAATAATTTTTTCCCCACTGTTTTAGTTCTTTCAGTAAGGAAGATAAATCTGGTCTTTGTTACTCTAGCTTGTCTGGCATTGGAAGTCTTGGATGGGTTTCTCTAAAACTGACCACTAGTACGATAGGTATTATGGAACTAAAAATAGTTAAGAGCATTGCGGGAGTTGCCAAAACTGGCTGAAGTGATACATCATGGGGCTTAAGTCACACTGGGAAAGAAGGTACAAAGGGGGGCCACACCCAGAGAATGACCTGGAGGGCTTCATAAATTCAAATAAAAAGGATGGCAGGAATAAGGCACAGAGAAAGCTAGCAGTTGAAGAGGTTGAAGTCAGAATTTGGCATGCTTATTTAAGATTTCAGAAGTGAGGCAGTTCAAGGGGTCAAACTGCATGGTGTGGCCAGCAGTTAGCTCAAGTGGAGTATGATAGGCAGTTGTTGAAACTGACCATGTATTTGGAATGTGAAGGAATTAATTACCTCTGCTTGGGAGGGTTTCAGAGGTGGCCATTTCTTTGGAAATGGGGGAAAGAGAGCCTCATGTTAATCAAGGCTGTGGGGTAAGTTTATTTACAACTAAATAAAGGTCCCTTGGGAAATAATAAAAATGACTAGTGGTAATGTCAGAGTAGAAGCTGGTAGGACAAAAATGTTTGGCATCATGGAGAGGACAACATATGAGAAGAGTGAGCTTGATTGACAGGCAGGCTAAGCATTCCTGGGATAAGATTTACTATGTTCCAACTAACCAGCCTGGAATTTTATTTAGGTTAGAGGGGTGGGCTAATGTGGGAGGCCAGCTGGCAAATGGCCTCCAATGATTCTCGCATCCTGGGATTTGTGTCCTTGTGTATCCCCTCTTACACTGAATAGGACTGACTTTTGTAACCAATAGGCTGTTGTAGCAGAGTATGACTTCTAAGGTTAGATCATGAAAGAACTGTTGGTTTCTGGTTTGCTCCTTCTTGGATCATTGGAAGAAGCCGGCTATCATGCTGCAAGAACACTTAAAGAGCTTATGAAGAGGCCTGTGTGGAGAGGAACTGAGGCCCCCTGCTAACAACCAGCACCAACTTGCCAGGCGGGTGAGTGAGCCACCTTGGAAGTGCCTCCTACTGCCCCAGGCAGGCTCTCAGAAGACTGTAGCCCTGACCCAACATTTTGACGGTCACTTCATGCGTAGGTAACCTTAGGGCTGGAATTGTCCAGCTAAGCCATTCCAAAATTTCTGACCCATAGAAACTGCATGAAATAATAAATATTTATTGGTATTCTTAGCATTTAAAATTCCAGGCAATTTATTATTCAGCTGTAGATAACTAATGCTGATTTTGGTACTTGGAACAGGGATAGCTTAACAAAATCTAAAAACATGGGTATGGGTTTGGATCCAGAGGATGAGCAGAAGCTGGAAGGACTCTGAGGAGTGCTGGTGGGCAGTTCATGCACATTGTCACTTGTCTCCTGCTTCACCTTGTTGGTGTGGGACACAGCTGGGCCTGCAGCTTCTCCACTTGCTGAGTGTAAAAACAATTTAGCTGCTGCTTCACTTTTGCCCTTATGGAAAATGACCCCTGGGACCTACCTAACTAAAAAAAAATGGAGAATGGAATTCTTAGAAATGCAGTTCAATGAAGCCAAGGTGACATTTTGCAAAGGCACTGTGACACCCAAATGGAATGCTGTTAAGAAGTTGTTCTTGAGGAGTCATGTCAGGAAGCCAGGGGACAGGATTATCTGGTTTTCACGGAAGTCAGAGGCCCTCAAGTGTTGGGGAGACTGAGGATGCCACTGTGGAGGGGAGCCACAGTACTGAGAGGACGGACACTGAGCTGAGAGGTTAACCTCTTTTGTTTGCAAGGGGCAGAGACTTGGGATACTGAGAGCGACGGGAATCTCAACCATGCGGCAAGGCTTCATGGGAAATCAGAACAAGACACAGAGTATCCCTTCTCTTCTATCACTATTTCTGCAAAGAGGTGAAACCAAATGAAAGAAAGATAACAATCCAAGAGATTCAAAAGCCTAGAGGAAGCTACTGGCTTCAGTGTGAGTTGGGGTTTGATAAAGTGGAGATCAACTAGGAAATGGGCTGCATCACCAGACTCACAAGTCTCAGGGCACTTGAGCACCACACTGAAATGGCTTCTCTTTTCATGCTGGCTATGGGAGAAAAGTCCCGAGTTATGCCTGGAGAAGAAAACCCAGGAGACACACTTCCCTTGTCATAGCCCAGCTGGCACATAACAGGTGAGGCTTTCTCTGTATCTTTTTCTGGAGAGTATTCTGGAGAAACTCTTTTCAAGCAGTACACAAGAAAGTTTTTGATCTTTTAAGAGCTTTTCAAAGAAAACTGGGTGGGGATGGTGAGAAGCCACTGTCTGGAAGGAGCCTGAGAAGTGAGGCATTTAGCTCTTTCTGAGCATGTATGGAATGCTGCTGGCTCAGTGCAGCTGGGAAACTTCTATCAGTCAAGATGGTGTGGATTGTGTGCTCAGAGGGTAGCAAAGTCATGCAGGCCTGATGCAGACATCAGCCTCAGTCTCCTTGGTGCACGAAGTCTGCCCTTGTCATCCTCAGTCACCAAGATCCCTAGAGCAGGCAGGAATGACCACTCTCAAGCCTCCCTGTTTTCAGAGGGGGCCATGGGTCCCGCCGCTCTGTCTCAGCAGGAGTGGCACCTCCTGCACCATGTCCTGTAACAAGGGTGCCTGGGATGCTGCTGTCCCTGGGCTTCCCCCAGGATCTGGAGGCACCAGGTACCGCCCAGCTGGGGTGACGTGGGACAAGTTATTTAATCCCTTCTAACCTCAGAAAGACTGAGCTCTGATGCTATGACCTTCTACAAAGTGTTCTCTCAACAAGCTTCAGGCTCGAGTAAGGCCTGGAGAGGACAAATATTTCCTCCACTGACTGAGGTGAAGCAGAGAAGGGAAGAGGTTGCTCTCAGTCAGAAAACCGCTGTCCTGGCACCCGGCCCAGCGCTCTCTACTGGTCTTCCCACCAGGAGGTAATTTACTCTCCCAGGGTCTCTTGGCTTGTGTTTCCTCAGCACCAGGGGAGGCTCCCAGGATGGGCCCAGAATTCTCATTAGCAGAAGTTCTCAAAGACCCTGCTGTACCTGCTCCAGGCCAGCAGACCCCAGGCACCATGTCTCTGCCAATGGCCCCGAGTGACGGGAGCTGCCCCTCCCTCTGGGCACCGGGACACCAGGAATACGCCACGACTGGTCACCAGTCTTAATTTATTGAGTTGAGAATTCACACAAGGTAACATCACACAGTAAAATCATTTCCAGGGCTTAGTAAAAATGATTGTCACTCACGGTGCTTCACAAAAATTTCTTTTAATGAATAAATAATTTGATGAAATCAAAAATATTTACAATATAAACAAACAGAAAAGCTTTGGCTCTGTGAATCTGGTTGTGGAGCTTGGTATTTCTGAACTGAATTCTTCCCAAGCTTTTCCCTTGGAAACAATACAAATCTGATAGAAACAACAACTCGTACAACATATCTTTGTTCATTATATGTTTATCTGTTAGTCTTGGAAAGGTAGATAAGCTTATATTATGCAACATGTTAAAATACAAATATTAACTAAAATAATATATTATCATAATGCCAGGTAGCATTCTCCACAGAACAAAAATGTACACTCAGCTGTAACAATAACAAAGGTTCACGGGCCACAGAATAATACCCCAAAGGTACAAATTCCTTCATAAGAATATAATTGTGCTCTTCAGTTTACCAGATGTCTACGCTGCTCTACGAAGCTGATGCCTAGAGTACAGTATTTGACGACTGTATGCTGTGTGTGCGTTTCCATCAGGCAGCAGCATTACTGGAATTGGGCAGTGCAAGCAGTTTTATAAATACTTTACTTGGCTCTTAAAAAGAGCCAATTATGCAAAGCAAAATAAGCATATTGAGAAGTGTTCATCTCATCTACACAAATACCATGGAACGTCTTGGCTTTGTGGGATGAATGGGCTTGTCTGCAGACATGTTTATGCCATCAGCCAGAATTCAAGTATTCCAGGGCCACCTCGTAGCAGAACTTGTACTGATCCTGGAAAAAAGATGGGACAAAATGTCAGCTCTGTGATATCTCCGAGATAACTGCTTCTCTTATTAGAGCAATTATGCCAGGATAGGATTTTAATTGGAAGGAATCACACTGAGAAGGATTTGAGTTAGAAATGAATCAGAAAGTCATGGTTCTGAACCACAAACGCCTTGGTAATCTTAGATGCTCCCCACAAGGCCTGATGAAACGTATTTTGATATCCATGCTCAGTAGAATTCCTGGAATTGCTAGACAACTGAAACACTTATATGTTTGTCCACACATATATGTTCACCTGTACATCAACATTGTGAGCACACAGTATGGGACAATCAAGAGGTAGAAGGAAAGATAATGAGGGCTGGAGGAAATGCCTTCAGGACTTGCTCCCATAAGGCCCTGAACAAATAAATGTGGCTTCATTCCTGGCTCCGCTTTACTTTTGACTTTCAGTCAGCAGGATTACCTCCATTTATGAGAATTTATTAAGTGCCTCTTAAGTACCAAGCACCTTGGCCTGGTCCCTGATATTGAGAAGTCCATGGTCCAATGAGGAGGATGAGATGGGTAACCCCATGATGGCACGTGAGGCAGAGGTGAGCAGGGCTCCTGAATGGCCCCCCCAACGTGGAAGAGACAGAAGGACATCTTAGGGAAGAGATGCACAGAGGTAGCAGAGGGGAGAGAATGCACAGAGCTGGGGTAGGGGGTTATGTTGCTTGGCATGTCCAGGACTGTCCTGATCCATGCCTGTTATCCCAGTGACATCACTGGTAGCTTCCTCTTTCTTCTTGAAAACATCCCAATTTGAATGATAAAGTATATGGTCATCCTAACTGGGTTAAAATACATGTTCCAGGTTGAGGCAACAGGATAAGGAAACAGGGGAAATGTTTGATGCCCTCTGGAAATGACATGCCAGTTCTTAATTAGGCAGGAGAATTAATTTTTCTTGAGCACACCTTTCTCAGATCATAGGCCTTGGCCTAAGCAAGCCTCAGGTGAGGTCCTGGCCCAGGTGGGATCTCAGGTGGTAGAAAAGGGCATTCTGCACTTGTGTTTATGTGGTGTGCTGATGGACACACTTCTGAGTGTGGCCTTGAATCAAGCAAAGGAATGGGTTGAGGATGCTTTCATCTGCCATCTGGCAGCAGCCCAGCATCTGGGAGAGAGGGCTCGGTACCTATAAGGCTCTTTTCCCACCTTAGTCAGAGACAAGCTTTCACCAGCTGTGAGAGTCAACACCACTGGCTCATTTCATTACCCAGCACAGTGGCCACAACCAAGGAAATGGATCTCTTATTTCTGAGTCTGCCAAATAAACTAAAAATAAATGTCCATGTTTTGGATATATGCCTCCTAATTGGTCACTGCCATTTTCTTTTCTTCACCTACATTTTGTTCTCTAATTGCTCCACTAGTCCAACCTGTTTATTTGAACAAAAGGGCCGTGGTTTACCCCTCTGGTATAATACACCAGTCCTCAGCTCAGAATTGGACACACAGTTGGGGGTGTCAAATACTGGTCATATATATAAACAATGACAAAACAGAACAAGTAGCATTTGATTCAACCCGATAAGCTTTAAGGCTAGAGAAAGCAGATTTCAGAATGCAGCCTCCAGAGACTTACAACCTGGAGAGGAAGACAGAGCGAACTGATCATCTCAATCCACCGGAGGTGCCCCAAGATCAAACATCAACTGTGGCCACAACCACCAGGATGGCTGAAGTAAGACGGTGTTGGTGAGGATGTGGAGAAACTGAAACCCTTATACACTGCTGATGGAAATGGAAAAGGATGCAGCCACTTTGAAAAACTATCTGGAAGTTCCTCGAAAGGTTAAACAGAGAGTTACCTTACAGCCCAGCAATTCCACTACTAGGTATATACCCAAGAGATCTGAAAATGTGTCTTCACAAAGACTTTCTGATTCACATTCTATCTAGAATTTGATACTTCTATCTTCAGAATATTTAAAAGAAATAGTTCAAATTTCTAAATTATGAAAGGCCACAGTATCAGATCACCAGGTTGACATATTGGCTATGAAGTGCTCAAATCATTTCTCCTGCTTTTGTGAATCACAGGGACAATTTTTTCCCCAGGGAAATCTTAGAGATCCATATCCTTTGCATAAATGTGATTTTGTACAAACCTAGTTGTGCAATTAATTCCAGTGCCTACTATGAACCATCCTTCTCGCATATGAGCATGCATTTGGAGGGCCTCAGACTACAACAGCCTAGGAAACACTGAAGGGATTTCAGGCTCTGCTGCTGAGGGGCTCCTGTATTGGAAGTCACTGAAGTTGTCCTATTGTAAGTATGACTGTAATTTTGAAAATAATTCTCTCTTATCTTATCCCTCCTAAGCAAGCTGCCAATTCCAACAGATTCTGTGATGACTGGTTTCTGAATCAGAAAAATAGGAGGCATGAGAAGGAAGACCATAAATTGTCACATCCCTTCCTCAAGCTCCTTGGGAAATGCCTGAAGTCTTCCTACACTGGAAACTGATTGCATTTGATCACAGGTACAGGCCTGTCTCCTGCAGTTTCTTCTCTCAGTTCACTTGCTTTTGAACAGTATAATCACGCCACCGGAGCCATCCCTGTGCTTCAGGGAAAAACAACATTTATGCCTTGATTCCAAAGTCTCCCAATCTGGGTGATGTCAGCTGGCTTCGGGCATGAGGAAGTGACTGAGCAGGTTCATCCTTGGGCAGGACAATAACCTGGGTGACAGGTTGTCCCTCTCCCCGGCTTCACTCCAGACCACACCTCTTGTTCCCGTGATGAGGGAGAAAATGCAATCTGCAAAGGCATCTAAAGGTGCTGGTAAGCTTTAAAAGCTCCTGTGTGCTCAGTGAGGGCATTACAGGCCACAAGACTAGCAGGAGGCTCTGGGGGGCTCTGCGGGAGGGCTCGAGCCGTGCCTCTGTCAGCACACACTGCTGTCTGAGTGCTGGGGGCCCTCCGTCAGTCTGGACACATCATATACCCATGTCTCCTGCCTGGGAAGATTCAAGAACAATGTGCCCAGCTCACCTGGGCAAAGCTTCTCTCCCTCCTGGATGCATCTGCTTTTGAAACTAAGACAAGATACCCAATTTCATCTGGATCCTCTCCTGATAGATACTCAGTCTGGGAAAAATACTTCTGCCCGATGCCCCTGCTTGGAGGAGGAGGTGGTTCCCATGTGCCAATAATCGTGGTGGACCACTGGGTTCAATGCTTCCAGCTGGGTCATCAGCCGCTGTGCTAAGGACACCACTGATGACAGCTGTGTAATTCTGACAACAGACAGATGACTTTCCTCTACATCTCAGTTCAGGACAGATGGGGGTCCAGGTGCAGAAAGGAAATGGAGAGACCCTCAGCAAATGTTTCCTGGGTCCCTCCTAGGAGCCAGGAGCTGTGCTGATGCTGAGGAGTGCAGTGTCTGACTCAAGGAGATGAGTCTGGGTGGGGGATGGCACTGGGCAGGAACGGAGATGACTTCCTTAATGTGCAGGAGGTCAAGAGAATTCCAGGGGAGCAGGCCACACTGGCTGAGTGTCAGGGCCAGGCCCAGGGGAAGGGGAATGCCACCCGGGGTCTCCAGAGAGAGCCAACATCGTGCCTCTGTGACTCCACACCTGCATCCTACACCCTCCACTCCAACACACACACACACACACACACACACACACACACACACACACCCCTGTGCACCCCCCCACATATACACACCCACACATCCAAGCATATACACATTCATACACACACTACACACACACACACACACACCCTGCCTTTCAAATAGCCTGTAAGTTACACCCAGTTCACAGGTAGAGCTCTAGAGGAAGACTTTATACACAAGAGTTAGTAGAATCATTGCGTTGTCTACCCAACAGGAAGAACTGTAGGCCCCACACCGCAGGCCATTTTTGTAGGGAGTACCTGGTACAGAATATTATTTTTAGTATTTTTTTAATTAAAGTATTATTGATATACACTCTTATGAAGGTTTCACATGAAAACCAATATGGTTACTACATTCACACACATTATCAAGTCCCCACCCATACCCCATTGCAGTCACTGTCCATCAGTGTAGTAAGATGCCACAGAGTTACTGTTTGCCTTCTCTGTGCTACACTGTCTGCCCCGTGATGCTCCCCACTGCACACCATGTGTACTAAACATAATACACCTCAATCCCCTTCTCCTTCCCTCACCACCC
Source organism: Manis pentadactyla (assembly GCF_030020395.1). Taxonomy (NCBI): domain Eukaryota; kingdom Metazoa; phylum Chordata; class Mammalia; order Pholidota; family Manidae; genus Manis; species Manis pentadactyla. Next base: position 110,843,839 of record NC_080024.1, read on the forward strand.
ACCCTCTCACACTCCTCCCCTTTGGTAACTGCTAGTCCCTTCCTGGAGTCTGTGGGTCTGCTGCTGTATTGTTCCTTCAGTTTTGCTTCATTTTTATACTCCACAAATGAGGGAAATCATTTGGTACTTGTCTTTCTCTGCCTGGCTTATTTCACTGAGCATAATATCCTCCAGCTTCATCCATGTTGTTGCAAATGGTAGGATTTCTTTTTATGGCTGAATAGTATTCCATTGTGTATATGTACCACATCCTCTTTATCCATTCATCTACTCATGGACACTTAGGTTGCTTCCATATCTTGCCTACTGTAAATAGTGCTGCAATAAACATAGGGGTGCATATGTCTTTTTAAATCTGAGAACTTGTATTCCTTGGGTAAATTCCAATGAGTGAGATTCCTGCTTCAAATGGTATTTCTATTTTTAGTTTTTTGAGGAACTTCAATATTGCTTTCCACAATGGTTGAACTAGCTTACATTCCCACCAGCAGTGTAGGAGGGTTCCCCTTTCTCCACATCCTTGCCAGTATTTGTTGTTCTTAGTCTTTAGGCCATCCTAACTAGTGGGAGGTGATATTCTCATTGTGGTTTTAATTTGCATTTCCCTGATGATTAGTGATGTGGAGCATCTTTTCATGTGTCTGTTGGCTATCTGAATTTCTTTGGAGAATTGTCTCTTCACATCCTCTACCCATTTTTTAATTGGGTTATTTGCTATTTGGGTGTTGAGGCATGTGAGTTCTTTATATATTTTGGATGTTATAGTAAATAACATCTAAATGTTATGTCGGATATGTCATTTACAAATATATTCTCCCATGCTGTTGGATGCCTTTTTTGTTCTGTTGATGGTGTTCTTTGCCATACAGAAACTTTTTAGTTTGATGTATTCCCATGTGTTCATTTTTGCTTTTGTTTCCCATACTCGAGGAAATGCATTCAGGAAGAAGGTGCGCATGTTTATATTCAGGAGATTTTTGCCTATATTGTCTTCTAAGAGTTTTATGGTTTCATGACTTACATTCAGGTCTTTCATCCATTTTGAGTTTACTTTTGTGTATGGAGTTAGATAATAACCCAGTTTCATTCTCTTGCATGTTATTGTCCAGTTTTGCCAACACCAGTTGTTGAAGAGGCTGTCATTTCCCAATTGCATGTCCACAGCTCCTTTATTGTATATTAATTGACCATATATGCTTGAGTTTATATCTGAGCTCTTTAGTCTGTTCTATTGGTCTATTGTTCTGTTCTTATGCCAGTACCAAATTGTCTTGATTACTGTGGCTTTGTAGTAGAGCTTGAAGTTGGGCAGTATCATCCCCCCAGCTTTATTATTCCATCTCAGGATTGCTTTGGTTATTCTGGGTCTTCTGTAGTTCCATATGAATTTTAGAATGATTTGCTCTAGTTCGTTGAAGAATGTTGTTGGTATTTTGATAGGAATTGCATTGAATCTGTAGATTGCTTTAGGCAGGATGGCCATTTTAACAATATTAAGTCTTCCTACCCATGAGCACAGGATGTGTTTCCATTTATTGGTATCTTCTTTAATTTCTCTCATGAGTGTCTTGTAGTTTTCAGAATATAGGTCTTCCACTTCCTTGGTTAGGTTTATTCCTAGGTATTTTATTTTTTTGATGTAATTGTGCACGGAATTGTTTTTCTGATTTCTCTTTCTGCTAGTTCATTGTTAGTGTAGAGGAGTGCAAGAGATTGCTCTGTATTAATTTTGTATCCTGCAACTTTGCTGAATTCAGATATTAGATCTAGTAGTTTTGGAGTGGATTCTTTGGGGTTTTTTATGTACAATATCATGTCATCTGCAAACAGTGACAGCTTAACTTCTTCCTTACCAATCTGGACACCCTTCATTTCTTTGTGTTGTCTGATTGCCGTGGCTAGGACCTCTGGAACTATGTTGAATAAAGTGGAGAGAGTGGGCATCCTTGTCTTGTTCCCAATCTTAAAAGGAAAGGCTTCCAGCTTCTCCCTGTTAAGTATGATGCTGGCTGTGGGTTTGTCATATATGGCCTTTATTATGTTGAGGTACTTGCCCTCTATACCCCTTTTTTGAGACTTTTTATCAGGAAGGGATGTTGAATTTTGTCAAATGCTCTTTCGGCATCTATGGAGATGATCAGGTGGTTTTTATCCTTCTTTTTGTTGATGTGGTGGATGATGTTGATGGATTTTCGAATGTTGTACAATCCTTGCATCCCTGGAATAAATCCTACTTGATCATGGTGGATTTTTGATCTATTTTGGAATTTGGTGTGCTAATATTTTGTTGAGTATTTTTGGATCTATGTTCGTCAGGTATATTGGTCTGCAGTTTTCTTTTTTTGTGGTGTCTTTGCCTGGTTTTGGTATTAGAGTGGTGCTGGCCTCATAGAATGAGTTTGGAAGTATTCCCTCCTCTTCTATTTTTTGGAAAAGTTTAAGGAGAATGGGTATTATGTCTTCTCTAAATGTTTGATAAAATTCAGCAGTGAATCCATCTGGTTCAGGGATTTTGTTCTTAGGTAGTTTTTTGATTACCAATTCAATTTTGTTGCTGGTAAATGGTCTGTTCAGATTTTCTGTTTCTTTCTGGGTCAGCCTTCGAAGGTTATATTTTTCTAGGAAGTTGTCCATTCATTTTAGGTTATCCAGTTCATTAACATATAATTTTTCATAGTATTCTCTAATGTCTTTGTATTTCAGTGGTGTCTGTAGTGATTTTTCCTTTATCATTTCTGATTCTGTTTATGTGGGTAGACTCTCTTTTTTTTGATAAGTCTGGCTAGGGGCTTATCTATTTTGTTTATTTTCTCAAAGAACCAGGTCTTGCTCTCATTGATTCTTTCTATTGTTTTATTCTTCTGGATATTATTTATTTATGCTCTAATCTTTATTCTGTCCCTCCTTCTGCTGACTTTGGGCCTCATTTATTGTTCTTTTTCTAGTTTCGTTAATTGTGAGTTTAGACCGTTTATATGGGACTGTTTTTCTTTCCTTAGGTAGGCCTGTATTGCAATATACTTTCCTCTCAGCATGGCCTTCACTGTGTCCCACAGATTTTGTGGTGTTGAATTATTGTTGTCATTTGTCTCCATATATTGCTTGATCTCTGTTTTTATTTGATCATTGATCCATTGGTTATTTAGGAGCATGTTGTTAAGCCTCCATGTGTTTGTGGGACTTTTTGTTTTCTTTGTGTAATTTATTTCTAGTTTCATACCTTTGTGGTCTGAGAAGCTGGTTGGTACAATTTCAATCTTTTGGAATTTACTGAGGCTCTTTTTGTAGCCTAGTATATGATCTATTCTTGAAAATGTTCCATGTTCCCTTGAGAAGAATGTGTATTCTGCTGCTTTTGAGTGTAGAGTTCTGTAGATGTCTGTTAGGTCCATCTGTTATAATGTGTTGTTCAGTGCCTCTGAGTCCTTACTTATCTTCACTCTGGTTGATCTGTCCTTGAGAGTGAGTGGAGTATTGAAGTCTCCTAGAATGAATGCATTGCATTCTATATCCCCTTTTTATTCTATTAGTATTTGTTTCATATGTAGGTGCTCCTGTGTTCATAGCATAAATATTTATAATGGTTATATCTTCTTGTTGGATCAACATCTTAATTATTATATAATTTCCTTCTTTGTCTCTTGTGACTTTCTTTGTTTTGAAGTTTATTTTGTCTGATACAAGTACTGCAACTTGTGATTTTTTTCTCCCTATTAGCGGCAGGAAATATCTCTTCCCATCCCTTCACTTTTAATCTGTGAATGTCTTTGGGTTTAAAGTGAGTCTCTTGTAGGCAGCATATAGATAGGTCTTGTTTTTTATATATTCAGTGACTCCATGTCTTTTGATTGGTGCAGTCAGACCATTTACATTTATGGTGATTATCGATAGGTATGTACTTATTGCCATTGCAGGTTTTAGATTCGTGGTTACCAAAGGTTGAAAGTTAACTTCCTTACTATCCAAGAATATAACTTAACTCACTTAGTGTGCTATTACAAACATAATCTAAGGGTTCTTTTTTCTCCTCCTTGTTCTTCCTCCTCTATTATTTATATATTACATATCATATTCTATACTCTTTGTCTCTCCCTTGACTGACTTTGGGGATAGTTAATTTAATTTTACATTTGCTTAGTAATTAACTGTTCTACTTTCTTTACTGTGGTTTTATTACCTCTGGTGACAGCTATTAAATGTTAGGACCACTTCTATCTATAGCAGTTCCTCCAAAATAGACTGTAGAGATGGTTTGTGTTGGGTAAATTCTCTCAGCTTTTGCTTAACTGGAAATTGTTTAATCCCTCTTTCAAATTTAAATGATAATCTTGCTGGATAAAGTATTCTTGGTTCGAGGCCCTTCTGCTTCATTGCATTAAATACATCATGCCACTCTCTTCTGGCTTGTAAGGTTTCTGCTGAGAAGTCTGATGATAGCCTTATGGGTTTTCCTTTGTAGGTGATCTTATTTCTCTCTCTGGCTGCTTTTAATAGTCTGTCATTAACCTTGATTTTTGCTATTTTAATTATTATATGTCTTGGTGTTGTCTTCTTTGCGTCCCTTGTGGTGGGAGATCTGTGCACCTCCATGGCCTGAGAGACTATCTCCTTCCCTAGATTGGGGAAGTTTTCAGCAATTACCTCCTCAAAGACATGTTCTATCCCTTTTTCTCTCTCTTCTTCTTCTGGTACCCCTATAATATGAATATTGTTCTGTTTGGATTGGTCACACATTTCTCTCAATATTCTTTAGTTCTTAGAGATCATTTTTTCTCTCTGTGCCTCAGTTTCTTTGTAGTCCTCTTCTCTAATTTCTATTTCATTTATCATCTCCTCCACCATATCTAATCTTCTTTTAAAGCCTTCCATTGTATTGTCATTTCTGATACTGTGTTCCATAATGATTGGATCTCTGACTGGAATTCATTCCTGAATTCTTGGTTATTTTTTTGTATTTCCATGAGAATGTTTTGATTTTATTTTGAAATCTCTTTCAGGATGATTCATGAAATTAGTTTCATTTGACTCTTCTTCTGGCGTATGTAGGAGTTTGCTTTGAACCAGGTTCCTTTGGCGTTTCATATTTGTATGTGGCACCCTTTAGTGCCCAGAAGCTCTACTGTCTAGAGCTGCTCAGCCCCTGAAGCCAGTCGGATGTTGGTGCCTGGGTGGAGGAAAGAGCTCTTTCCTGCTTCCCGGCTGCTATGCCTGTCTCCACTGCCTGAACCAGTGGGCAGAGCACACAGGTATAAGTCTCTATGCTTTGCATTTGTAGCTTCTATAGGAGAGGCTTCCCTCTGTCTGGCCTGATGCCAGGGCAGGGTTTGCTGATTTGTGTGCCAGGTGCAGGCTGGCTGGGATGAAGGCGCAGCAGGGTGCATATCACGGTGGTGGGCCTTGGGCTGCGTATCCAGTCAGGGGGATGGAGCACCTGTAGCTCCTGAAAGCTCCCAACCTGCTGGGCAGAGTGCACCTGGACAATTTTGTCTATCTGTGCTTTCTCTTGAGCAGTAAGCTCTGTGCTATCCTTGCCCCTGTAGCAGCCCTCTCGCTGTTAGGAAGTCTCTTGGAGTGTCCGCCTTTCTTTTGTCCCAGAGGAGCCAGTTATGGATCCCTGTTTTCCACAAGCAGCTGGAATCTTAGTCTCTCCAGGTATTCTGCCTGTCTTAGCTTTCTAACCCCACTAATCACCAGAGCACCATGCAATGTAGGTTTGTGCTCCCAGAGCAGATCTCCAGGGCTGGGTGTTCAGCAGTCTCAGGCCTCTACTCCCTCCGCACTTCGTTTCTCTTCCTCCGGCTGGTGAGCTGGGGGAAGAGTAGGCCTTTGGTCCCATCAGGTCATGGCTTTGGTATGTTACCCTGTTCTGTGAAGTCTGTTCTTTTCTCCAGGTGTATGCAGTCTGGCACAGCCTTCTTTCCCGTTGCTCTTTCAGGATTAGTTGTATTCATTATATTTTCATATTATATGTGGTTTTAGGAGGATGCCTCTGTCTCACCTCTCACACTGACATCTTTAATCCCTATCTATTATTTTTAGTACTTATTTTAACAGGGCAGGGGAGCTGAGTCTGGGTGGCCCACTCCTAATTTCAGGAGGGAAAGTACTGGTGGAGGTCTGGCTCCCAGCAGGAGAAATGGAGGTGGAAGACAGGCTTGGACAGGCCCTGCACCCAGCGTGAAGGGGAGGAGAGGTCAATTCATCCTGTGGAGCTAACACCTGCAGCATGTGGGGCCTACCTTCCTCAGGCTCTGTGCTGTGGCTTGGGCGTTGGCATTTCTGATGGCCAGCCAGGTGATTCTAATAGGCAGCTCCTGAGAGCTCTCCTAGGTTAGATACTAAGTTTCTTAACCGTGGCTGCACATTAGAATTACATGGATGCTTGTGACATCGCTGGAGCACAGCTCCAGATCAACTGAATGAGTCTCTTGGGTGGACCCAGGGATCAGAATTTTTTAAAGCACGCATTAAAAAGAAATCCAATTTCATAGAAACAGAATAGATGATGGTTGCTAGGGCTTCAGGGTGGGGGGAATGGGGTGATGTTCCTCAAAGGGTATAAACTTTCAGTTATAAGAACTTGTTCTGAGGATCTAATGTACAGCATGGTGACCATAATTAATAATATAGAATTGTACACTTGAAAGTGGCTAAGATGAGATCTTAAGAATTCTCTCCACACATGCATGCGCACACACACACACACACACACACACAAATTAATTATGCTAACTACATGAGCTAGTGGATGTGTTAATTATCCTGATCTTGGTCACCATTCTCCCATATATATGGATATCAACTTATCAAACTGGCTGGAGGTCTCATCATCTCCCAGGGGGTGTTCCTCTAGGCATGATCTTCCCGCAAGGACAGATCTCTTATTAAAAACAGAGACCTAGAAACTTCAAAAGTCAAGGAAGAGGGGAGCTTGGGAAGCAGCCCATTTTCCCAAAACTATAATAGCATCCAAGGAGCTCAGGCACTGGGGTCTCTAAGCAGGCAGGCTGGAAGGAGGAAGTGGCCACTGAGGGAGCAGATCCCGTGGGGCCCAGGCTGGGCCCACACCCATCCCACCCGCCTCCCACCAGCATGAAAGTGCACTCCAGGCCTTTCTGGCACACATGCCATCATTCTAAGAAGATGTGGCCTGGAAGACTCAGCATTCTATGTTTTTCAGCTGCTAGCATGTTGTGTGCTTAGGAGAAACTCGGGATTCAGATGGCCTTTTATGCCCAATAAAATTGTACCAAATTTTAACACCCTGACCTGAATTAATTACCTCAGACAACAAACACATGTGAAAGTACAAAGGTAACAGAAATTGTACTTACAAGCAAAAAGAAACCAATAAACCACAAGAGCCCTTGTTTAATTCAGGAAGCTTCAAACCCACTGAAAAGAGCACTGTGACATTTTTTCTCAGGTCACTAGATATTATCTATTATTTTGCTAACAGTCACTGTGACAAATTTATTAGACATTTTTCTCAGGAAATGCAAAAGTTTCCTTTATTTTCCAGCCATTGACTTTATCTTAAAACTGGTACTGACCCTCAAGAAATTTGGACATCCAAGGATCCTGTTTTTCTCTACTAGAATTACATACAACTACAGAGATGCCTAGTTATTATACAGTCATGGGCTGGGATCAGAATTCCCTTCTGGTCCAACCAGCTAGACCTCCATCCACTGCATGAACAATCACCTGCACCCCACAGTCTACACCACTAATTTGAAAAAGCCCCCGTCTTTCTGCTCATAAACTTCATGAAGTGATGACAGCTGCAGCCAGAGCCATTAGAGGAAAGGCCTGGACGGGTCTTTTACTAATGATCTGTTTGATTCAGGCTTCAGTGAGGGGGAAATGGTACTTTTTTGTTCATCAAGGCTAGGTTTGCCCAAGCACCAACAAAAATTTGGTAGCTACACATCTGTCCCTGAATCAGGGAGGTTAAATGCCAAATGAAGTCGCAGTCAGAATATTTTAATGTATGCATTTGTTTCCATCTTCTGTGAACCTTATCTGTCCTAAACTCAGGCTACCTCTGTCTGCCCAACTGCCCTTTCTCAACTGCCCCCAACCCAGAAGTTCTGAGAATTCCACGGTGGTAGAAATATTTAACCTTCAGGGTGGGTCCCAGGGAGTGAAATAGTGGATTGCCTCTGGGAGGGACTGTTCTCGTGAAGCCCAAGCATGGAACAGACCAGTCAGGCTTCCAGGCCATCCACATGAAATTCGGGGCCACGTGAGAGGCACTTGGAGGTGCCTGGCACTTAACAGGTGCCAGGCAGTCATGAGCTGCCAGTGGCTGCCTCTTGGTCCTCATCCAATGCTGTCTTGGGTGGTGTGCTGGCTATGCCACGCCCTACACAGTTAAGAAACACCTTTCTTACCTTTGCTGCTCCCCAAACTCTCACATATATAGTCCCATGGGATCACCTCAATAAGCCAATATTATCTCTACTTTACACAATGCAGGCTCAGGGAAGTTAAGTGACTTGCCCAATGAGACTTAAATGGCCAAGTTAACTTGTCTGAGGTCATTAAACTTGAATTAGTAGCAGAGCTGAGATAAGAATTTGGGCATTCATGGACTTCCCCTAGGGTGGGGGAGGGCAGCAGTTTGGGGGGCACAATCCCTTTTCCTCAGAAGCCAGTGTGATCACTGCTGATGGTTTTGAGAGTCTGCACCTGGCCAAACAGATGCCCCCTCACCCTCTACCTTCCCTGGGCAGCTCCAGGCTCCTTGGAAACAGATCAGCTCTTCAAGTATGAGACAGGTATCTGGGGAAGCAGATGGTCCTGGAGAGTGACTTACGATGAGTGGGACTTGGGTGCATCCCAGGAGTCGGCTGTCCTCAGACACTACCGTTACCCAGCCCAGGGCACTGCTGTAATGTCTGCAGACCACGGCTACTTCCTCAGCTGTAGCTTGAATCGTGACTCTGTCTTTAACCCTTTATTATATTATAAATATTAATCCACTGCTGTGGTGCTGTGGACCTGGGAACACATCAGCCATCTCCTCCCCGCTCTCCCTACCCCACACCCTTCTCCCAACCTTCAGATTAGTCCTGTTGTTTCCCTCGGATCCATCCTCCCCAAACAGAGAAGTACAAAAATCTAATCTAAAAGTTTCCTCCTTTAAGTGATTCTACTATTCTTGAGTCACAGTGGCTGGCATCTCAACAGCTCCACACGAAGAGGTTTCCTGAAATACTCTAAGAAAATAATTGCACAGAGTCCTTTGTTTCTCAGCTTCATTAATCCTTTTCTCAGACATGGCCACCAAAATTAAATGCAATGTTCTGTATGTCAAACTAAAATTCACAGCTTTGATAAATATTAGGTGATTAAGCTATTTATAAAATACATAATTTGAAAATCTGGCATTTCACATACTATGGGTCCATCTTCTCTGTGAAGACTAAGTGCTTAGCCACGTGGAAGACACTGCCAGGTATGGAAATTAATAAGGATGTTCACCTGCGAGCTTCAATTATTTCCACATTTCAAATGTGTTGAGATAAAGTCTCCTTGTGAAAAAGCAAAGAAAGAGAGGAAGCAGGAGGAAAATCCTCACAAGCAAAGCAATTACATTGCACTTTTGAAAATAAGTCGATTCCCCTGTGATGTTTGTTACTGCCAGTCTGGGAGGGCGAGGCATCTTGGGCTAACCGGGAAATGCCTCACTTAGCAGGACAGAGTGGGGATCCTACCAGCAGATCCACCATGTTGGGCTTGTTGTTCCTCAGCGTCTTCACAGCATGGAAGACGTCCACTGTCCTCTGGTGTCGGAGCATCTCACAGACAATGCTGATGGCACAGAATGTCCCGCTGCGGCCTCCCCCGTTCCTGTCGGAGGAGAAATCAGATGGCCTTCACTGCATCACTCCCACCTCTGTGGAGACAGGCTGCCCAAACCCTAGAGAAGCACGAGGGCAAAGGCCTCAGGGGCCAGGGGACCATCCCACCTGGGCCAGTTCTTGTAATTAAAGTAAACGGAGTTGCTGAGCCTCAGCGGGGGTCCTCGGTTCAGACCAGAGATGACCGATAGGCACAGATGCTCCCCCAGCTCGGCCTTGGCCCTGGACTATGTCATCTGACCTATTTCTATTGAAAGAGCCCTTTTCAGTGAACAAACACATTGTCTAGTATCTGCCAGGAAAACTGGTGATGAGTGTGGGTTATGTTCAAAGATGGACTTGACCTTAAAAAAATCCCATTAGTATTTCATTATTTATCTCTGAAACTTAAGGACTCTTTTTAAATAAGGCTTTTTATTTTGAACAAATTTTAGATGAACAGAATCACTGTAAAAATAAAAGAGATTTCCCTAGCATACCCCCGGTCCTCTGATGTGAGCATCTTATATAACCATGATACATCACACAACCAGGAAATGGACCCTGGAGTGATACCAGTCACTAAGTGACAGACCTTAGTTGGATGTCACCAGGGTTCCCACGAATGTCTTTTCTGGCCTAGGATCTAATCCAGGATCTTGCATATAGTTGTCACGTCCCCTAAGTCTCCTCCAATCTGTGACAGACCCTGAGTCTTGCCTTGTCCTCCTTGACCTTGACACTTCGGTGGCATATGGACCAGTTATTTTGTTCATGTAGAAAGTAGCCATAGTCCCCATCCACAAGTTAGGAAGTCGTTATAATTACAGGATGTCCCTTCATTTGATTTTGTCTGATGCTTTCTCAGGATTGGAAATGGGGTTATTCATGTGGCCAGAGAGCCATAAAAGGGGTGTTGCAACCTTTGAGGGACTCACGGTGTGTTGAACTGACTTACTGCTGGTGATGTGAGCCTTGATCACTTAGGAAGATGGTGGGTGTCTGACAGATTTTTTTCTCTTTGTAGTTAATAAATCTTGGGACAGATAATTTGGGGATTAACTTGTTTCTCCTCAAGTTTTACCCACTGATTTTTTCATTGATTGGTGGGTATTGTCTGTAACAGAGGTCATGTGGCGTTTGTCCAATTGATTTTCAGCTTCCCTCTGTCCAGTATTCTACTGTAAGAGAGCTGTCTCTTCTCCACCATTTAAAAATTTTATTTGTTTATTTTATTATTTATTGATGCCAGTTTAGACTTATAGATATGAATTTTATTCTGTAGCTAAAATCCAGTAGTATCAATATTTTGTTTCTGAAATTGTTCTGGCTTTGGCCATTAGGAGCCCCATCAGGATGGTTCTTTTCACAAGTCTCCGCCCTTTTTTGAGCACTTTCTTATTTTCTGGATCCATAGGATGTTCTAGACTCATCCCATATTTTCCCTGTACCGGCTCTGGAATCAATCAGTTCCCCAAGGAGGTAAGAGATTAAAAAACAAACAAATGCAATACCATTATCACACCTAAAATAAATAAATAACACTGTTTTAATATAATCAAATTTTTGGTTGCTGTTCAAATTTCTCAGATTGTTTCAGACATTTTCTTAGTTGACTTTTCAAATCCACTTCCAAGTCTATACATTTGGTTGGTATGTCATATAAGTTTATTTAAACTATAGGCTCTTCTTTGCTCTCTCTGTTTTCTTGGCAGTTTATTCATTGAGGAAAGGGGTCATTTTTCCTGTAGAGAGCCCCACATTCTGGGTTGTTCTTATTCATTGCATCTCTGAATCATTTAACATGTGGATGTTTAAACCTATATTTTCTATAAATTGGGAGTTAGCCCCAGAGATTCATAAGAATTCAGAATTATTTTGGGGGGATAAGGATGCCTTAAAAGTATACTTTCTCTAGGAAGCAGGCACAAGATACCAAGTTGTTCTGTGATTTTAAGATTTATCATTGTGTTTGAATGTCAGCTGATCAGTCCACTATTAAGTTCTAAATCAATTTTTAAAATCAAGTATAGCATATACACGGTTATGTCCACAAATAGTAAGTATATATCTCAGTTAATTTTTACAAATGATAACGCCAGGTCAACACCATTCAGATAAAGATACAGACCATGATTGGCCCCCAGACCTTCCTCCTACTCCTTCCTCATCAATACCATCCATACCCCAAAGGTCATCTCTGTTCTCACATCTTAGTGACAAATTTTTTTGTCCATTTTTGAATTTTGGGTAAATGGAATCATCCAGCATGTATGCTCTTTGAGTTTGGCTTATTTCACTTAGTATTATCTATGTGAAAATCATCCATGTTGTATCAGTAATTCATTCTTTTACATAACAGAAAAATTCCACTGACTGGATATACTGTGTAATTTTTCTATCAGCTGATGAATGTTTGAGCTGTTTCTAGTTTTTGATATCCTGAGTAAACCTGTTATAAACATGTCTGTGGTGTATATATGACTCATTTCTATGGGCACAGACCCAGAAGCAGAAGAGCTCAGAGAATACATTTCCATTTAGCTTTAGAAGAACCTGTCAAATGGCTCTAAAATGTCTGTGCCATATTTCCTTCCTACCAGCAGTGTACTGGGGTTCCAGTACACTGGAACACTCCACAGCTTCACCAATACTTGGTATTACTATTTTTTTGTCTTTCTTTTAAAAGTTCAGCCATTCTGGTGAATATGAAGTGGTTTTAATGTGTATTTTCCTGAAACCTGATGATGCCGAGTACCTTTTCTATGTTTTTAAAGAAATGAAGTTCTTGTCAAGTGTTTTGGGTCATTTTTCTTTTCCCCACCGACTTGCAGTAGTAAGTAGTTAGGCCTCTTGGCTTTGAGTCCTTGGTCAGATGTATGTTTTGAAAAACTATTCATCGCCTTTTGTCTTGCTTTTTCACTCTCACTGGTGTCTTCTGACCAAGAGAACTGCTTAACTTTAATGAAATCCAGTTTATCAATATTTTCCTTTACGGCTGGAGTTCTGTGCCCTGCGTAACATTTCTTTGGTTATTGCATGGTCATGAAGATGTCCTAGAAACCTCATTATTTTCCCTTTCACAGTTTGGTCTCCAATCCTTCTGGAAATTGTTTCTGTGCGTAGCGTGAGGGGGAGACCAGGTATGCAGGCGGCCTCTTCCCACTGTTCTGCAACTGGTGTGTTGCTGTGGGGTCTTTGTTGAAAATCAGGTGACCCTGAGGTGTGGCTCTGTTTCTGGATTTGTCTCTTGTGCTCCTTATTAGTCTGTTTTCTGTCTTTGCACTGATACCACCCTGCTTTTCCCCAGCAGCTTTTCACCTAGTGCTTTGAGCAGCTGTTGATGGCCACTGTCTACATCCATTAGTTTCAAGGGTTGCAAAATGGTGATATCTTATTTCTATTTCTTTCTTCTGATTTTATTAGCTGGAAGACATGTATAAAGAAAAAAGATCCCCTATTTGTTTATTGGGAGAGAAAAATGCGACTCAAGGAACCACTCAATCCCAGCACTGGAGGTCTGTCTCAGGCAGGGATGCTCTGCCCACAGCCATTAGGTGGCACTGTGCTACGCGGAATACTATGTTCACAGATGAACGGCTGGGAGTAGCTGTGGTTCAAAGCATTGTTTCCTGGCCTGTTCTGGAGGATACCAAGTCAATCCAACGTTGTTTCTCACTAGGCCTGTGTCTCATGCCCACTCTGGTGCTGAGATAGTGAGAGGCAGCCCATGGGAACCACAGGGACTTTAGCACTGGGGATGGCAGTTCCCAAAGGAAAATCAAGGTTCTTTCACCAGAAGAAAGGGAACAACGGGTGCTAGGCCAGCAGGAGGGCAGAAAGGGCAGATGCCCACCCCCTGTCCACTACAGGTAAAGAACAGCCCGCTGATTTAGATGTCGTATGGAACGGTGAAGATCACAGCTGTGTCTTGTTGGAGTGTGGCAGACGTTTCTCTACGAGGTGCAGCAGTGTCTCCCCTCAGGCCTGCCTTAGTCCTGTGGGTCACAGCCCTGGCCCTTGCTAGGAAGCTACTAATCAGAGAGGGTACCATGCATTATGCCCCTCGCCACAGATGCTGTTGGACACCAGGAACAGAAATGGGTATCCGCAGACTAATTTTCATTTTTCAAAACAAGTCTAACAGGTATAATACAACCTCTAGCTAAAATGTCAAATTTCTTTCCTGGGATTGTGTCAACTCACATTGGCAACCCTCTGATCTTATTCTGATTGGGGGTTCTATCTGGACTTAGAGAAATAAAAATGGAATGTGAGCTATTAATCCATCCTTTCTGGCATTTTCTTGGTAGAGGTGTTTTTAATGAAATGAGTCTGTGAGAAGGAAGGGGAAAGCAGGGGAGAAGTTCATAAACAGCTTTCAGAGGAGCAAAGGACTGGAACCTCTGGTTGAGCGTGTGAGTAGGTTCAGAAGACTCTTTTTAGGGGAATATCAGTTTCCTGTGCGATGAGACACTGCCATGTTTCGATTTGTTGAGAGGTGGGGTGGAGTTCCTAGTTGCCAGGAGGGGCCTGATAGGCCCTGGGGGTGGCATTGCATGAGATAAGGCACCACGTGGAGAGCAACCCAGGCCCTTAGCCAAGCTTATCATTTTAACCAGGGCTGGTGTGGAGAAAGTAAAGGTTCCTATGGCCAGGATTCTCACCTGGCTCTGGTGGGCTTGCTTACTACACGTGTGGGCAATATGTCGTTACTGACTCTATGTAAAGAGTTCCGCCCAGTGCTCTGGGCTGCTGCACAGCGTCAGGGCTGCACAGCTGCAGGAGAGCAGAGACTGGAGTGGTGGCAGTGCTGAGGACAGAAACTGAGATGGCTGCGGGGGCAGAGAGGCCCAGAGGCAGAGACCAGCTTGCTGCCTGCAGACTCGCTCTGAGTGGACGGGATTCTAGTGACTGACCTGCCACCATAGGAATAAAGTTGGGTATAAACTCTTTCACCCCAAGTGTGTTTCACTGTCATTTTTTCTGTCTCTTTGAATCCATAGTGCACTTGTCTGGGGCTGAAACCCACTGGCAAGGCAGTTGGTTTACCAGAGCAAAACTATTTTCCCTTTACTTTGGGAGATATCTCATTGGATGCTTCTAATGACACCTCACTGAAAAGAGACATAAGCTTATACTTTAACTTTCCACAAATTCTCTAAACATCTTCCCTAACTGCCATGACTTTCTAATTGCCTGCTCCATTAAGCCAATCCAGCTGGCTGATTAGTTCCATATCATTACCAATGAGAAAATGCAGGTGAAAGTGCTTTGAAAAGCAGGGAAATCTCTATTCAGCTGCTTTCAACCCTGGGTACACACTGAAATAATCTAGGAAAAAAACCACTCATGTCTGGGCCTCACCCTCAGAGATTTCTAACTGGTTTGGGTGTGGCCTGGGTATGGATTTTTTTCTTAGAGCTCCCAGATGGCTCTCAGTGTGTAGCCACGGGTGGGAACCATGGCTCTGCTACAGAGGGTCTGCCATGTTAGCACCTGCTAAAACTGCTGGCCTGTAGACCACACTTTGGAGATACCAAATCCTTATATTTAACCAAATCCTCCCAGTATATAATCCTAGACAAAACAAACAAACAAACAACTCTCTTGAAAACTACAGAGAAAAAAAGAGCCAGTTCCTTTGAAATGTCTGACATGATTTCCAACAGAATTACCAACTAGTGAGATGCTAAACCAGCTTGGCCATCACCAGCTTGGCCAGTCAGGGAGGGAGCTCCAATTTGTAGCATTTACTGGTGTCCATGACCGAAATCTTCCACCATGGATGATTTCAAGTTACTAATAATTTAACAATCAGCTCAGAAAATTCCCCACAATTTAACTGGCTCTCATGAGCTGGTAGGAGTCCACTGAACCCAGCCATGCCTTTTTTTGGGGGTGGGGTGGGTCTCAACCATAAGGTCAGGGCTTATTTTTATAGCAGTGACACCCCAAATGTAAAATGTGCCTATCTTCTTTTCTGCAAAGCAGAGAAAACCCTAAACAAGTAGACTGGTCATCTCCTCTCACCCAGACTGACTGATTTCCTCTCTAGTTTTAGTGGAGTTGGCCTGGTCTTTCTGAGGTGCAGAGTTCCACCTCAGCACTTACAAGCAGTGCACAACTGTGCGGCCTTCACCGCCATTATATTCCTCCTGCCACTTGTCCACTTGGCGAATGAGCTTCAAGAAGGATCGCTTGGACACCGGTGTGTCCCTGTACATCGGCCAACCCAGGAACTGGAACTGCTGCACCATCCGATACCCATCCTGGGGCTGTGGAGAATCAGGCACCAAGCAAGGAGTGGAAAGAAAACAGGCATTATTTACTTTATGGAATCCTAGTGGGCTGATCCCGCCTATATGGTCTTCTCATCAAAGCAGGATGTTATTAAAGGAGAGGCCTGCTTTTAAATCATGTAGGAAGCTTCTCCTGGCCTGAAGAGTTATGAGTTTTAATCTCAAGCTGTTATAACAAACCAGGTGTCTTAAATGACAGGTCAGACAAAAGTGAAGCAGAAGAATGCTTACAATTTTGCAAAAGCCAAGTGAAAAATAACACACAGTCTGGGCATTGACCACATGGTTCAGGAAGTGGTAAAATGGCTTCACTTTAATTATAGGCAAATTAAAAGCAAGGAATAAATTATAATCTGGAGATGTTTGTGAGCTCAACATGATAAAGTGTGCTGTGTTCCCTGTGAGTCTAGTGTGATTTTGCTTATTGGTGTGAATCTTGCTAAGGTATCGATGGTTAATTAATCTTTCATCATAATTAAATGGAATTCCATAATTAAATGGAATCCAAGAAAGTGTTAGAAAGCAGCAACAGTTTTAATCTGGCCATAGCTAAACCACCTGGACTAAATCTGCGGCTTCAGCGGCATCTGACATAGATCACTCTCTCCTTGTGACATTCTTCACACTCTGTCCTCCCCACCTGTCTGCTCTGGCCTTGGCTTCCCTTTCTCGAAGACCTCTTGCCCCAGGCTCAGTGCTTGGGTCCCTTTCTCTCCTGTATATCTTGCTTGATGATTTCATCCTCTCTTATGGCTTTAAATATTCCAATATGCCATCAGTTTAGGTCTCCCGCTCAGACCTCTCTCCTGAATTTTACCACTGTAGATTCCAAGGCCTACTTTATATTTCCACATAGGCCTCTAATAGTTATCTCAAACCCTCACCCTCCAAACAGTCCTGTTACACCCATAGCCTTTCCTAACTCAGTTACTGCCAGTACTTGGTTAATCATTCTTATTCTCAGGACCAAAATCTCGAGAGCCACCCATGACTTCCCGGGACTCACGGATCAGAAAATCCCACCGGCTCTGCCGCCAGAGTATATTGGAGTCTCTCTACCTCTTACCACCCACCACTGCTCTGCGCTGGTCCTGCCCGGGTTCACTTTTCACCAGGATTATTATAATAAGCCTCCTGACAGGTCTTTCTTACAATTTGTTCTCAACCCAGAGGCCAGAGTGCTCCTTTTAAAAGGTAAATTATATCACGTGATTCTTCTACTCATGACCCTGTAATGGCCCCTTATTTCCTTCAGAACAAATGCCCAAATCCTAGCAGGGGGCCAGAAAGTCCCCACACAACCTCTGCCCCACCAGCTCCCCACTGTCCTGCTAGGCACACTGCTCCATCAGCCACTCTCACCCTCACTGCCTGTGCTCCGGCCCATCGGCCTCCTCCCTGCTCCTGGAACTCAACAGGATAGGCCCCACCTCAGGGTCTTTGCACTGACTGTTACTCCTGCCTGGAAAGCTGTCTCCACACAGAGCCACATGGCTGCTCCTCGCTTCAGTAACGTCTTTGCTCACAAGGCACATTTATTTGGGACAGAGACTTGCTCTTCCTCCTATTCACTGCCCGAGCACTTTCTACCTCCCCACTTTTTTCCCTGTAGCATTGATCACTTTCTAACATACAATTATTATGTCCCATTAGAATGGAAGCCCCATTAGATATAAGCAGGCACTCTAAATATTCAATAAATGAGAAAATAATGAAACCAAAACATAAGCAATGTTGGCTGGGCTTCTTACCCTGGCTGCATTGTAAATGCGGAATATCCTGCTGATGATGTCTTCTTCTAAATCAGCAGAAACAAATTCCACTTGGATGGGGCCGTGTCTGTGTACTCCATTCTCGGGCCAGTACTGCGGACACAACTGAATCCAAGACACAGAAGCACAAGGTTAATTACAAGAATAAACTTACTCCTAACATTTTGGATAAGGTCACTATCAACACTCAGGCCATTCTTAACACTTCTTTGATTCACTTCATTTCCTTTCCGTTTTTTTTTTTCCTTCCAGCAAGTAGACTTTAGGACTTTCTTGCTGGCTGATTCCTCAACTCTACCTATCCTTCTAGGACCTTTTTCTTCATTTTCTCAGAAAGCACCTGTAAGCCATGAGCAATCCTGCTTTCCAGGGAGGTCACGTTGATGCTATTCAACACATCCCATGGTGAGATCCTTCTGCCTGCTGAAAGGGACTCTTATCAGGCCCTGGGGAGATGCCACTGCCTGCCAGTCTGAGAGCCTTGAAACTTCAGATGGCACACATCCCTGTTAAAGCCCAAATGTCCATCCTCCTGCCTGGGCCTGCACTGCATCTGTGATGGCTTTTGAGAACAGGGCGGTTTTGTGACAGGCCACTGATTGTGTTGGGTTGTACTTTCATGCTCTGGGTCAAACCCTCCCAGCTCAGATCTAGGAAACCTGACATAAAAGGAGTAAATGCTTTGTGTTTGACCTGAAGGTGGCTTTAATTACAAACACAACTTCCTAGCATCTCAAACTCCAGGTATTGGTGATACTGGGTAACCAGAAATTTTGCATGAACATGATGTATGTCTTGGTGGTGAGGAGTGGTGCTGGGCAGGTGGCTCATGAATGAGTCACTCGGCCACTGTCCCACAGATACACTAAACTTGGACACGGGTGAGAAGAACCCCCAAGATCTTCTCACAAGCCTCTCCTAAGGTCTTGAGACCCTAATAGGCATTTAAAGTCTGAAATGAAATTTCTTTTGGGACTTGGAATGCAGTGATGTTTTCGGGAGTAGCATCTAACTTTCATCCTTATGATCTGCCTGAGGGACCCAGAGTGAGGCTTGTGGTGAGGCTACAGGGAGCTACGTCATTTCATAACTTGCTTCTGTTGTGCCAAAAGCAGATGAAAAACATGTCATCTCATCTTAAGCAGAATGATGTACCACAAAAAGAACCTGCTGGTTGAATTTCCTTTTTTGGGTGACTTTTATTTTCCAAAAGATCTAAAATCTCATTGTCAAAGGTAGCAAAGCTTCACTGATATCTAAGCTTGCCAGGTGGTTTATCAGTTAACAGTCAGTCAACCCAGACAGCAATCTCCCATCTCAGTTATAAAGACATTGAAGGTTTGGACATTATGGTCAAGAATAAAAGTAGAAAAACTAAGGGTGGTTTTTATGTAGCTAACTCCATGGTATTTTAGAAATTACATTTATTTATTTTTTAATAATGCTTCCATGAAATTTTTCCTCCCTCATCAGCACTTCCTGGGGACATGTTATAAAACTGCTTTGTCAAACTATAGCATACCGATATTTATCGTCTTTTTGATACTAAGTGTACCCACTGTTAAAATTAATGGGAACCTGAGATGGTAATACAAGCCCTAGCATGCACATTTGAACTGTTTTGCCCATTTTTCTCCTAACTAGCTTTGCTTTTGCCTTCTTTCTCAGGCCAAGGCCTGATCAAAAGCCTGCCACTTAAACCCGAGAAATAAGAATGGTCCATGCCAGCACTTGGCTCTCCGCACACTGCATTCTGCACTCTGCCCAAGTAAACCGTGTAGAAAATGGCTTAAATGGCGCATAACACGTCCATGAACCAGACCTATAAATACTTAAAATAGTTGAGTGCTATTCTTGTACAACTGCAAATACTTTATGTTCAAATGCTCAGTTTAGTGTTCTCTAAAAGACTTAATCCCAGGAGCCTCTTTTCTCTCACTCTGAAAATCAGCTCTGTCTGCCGAATGGAACTGGAGTCTCTGTCTCTCCTACCCCCGCTTAGCCAAGACATGGTTGGAGTCCAGACGGTTTGGGTTTAGAATGCAGTTCTAGAATTCAAACACTGTTGTTTCACAAAGAACACACAAAAATGTCTGCTTTACTACTATAAAAAAAGCTCATTACTACACTTCAGGATTCACATTAGCATAGAAAGTAATTATAAAGAGAGAGAATCATCATTTATCCTAGTACTACATATGATGAAGGATCTTGAATTAGTGAAATTTAGCCCATGGCATTCTGAGTTGGAAAGTCAGGAGCCTGGGCCCTATTTCGAGCTATGTCTTGAAGTTCCCCGAGCTGTGGTGTCTGCTCTCCTTTATAAATGGCTGTAATCTATCCTTTGTAGGGGATCAGTGTGGAAGACTTTTAAACTATTTAAGCTTCTTAAGCAAAAAGGACTAGATGAGGACAAGGATTGTCATTACTATTTCATTTACTAGCTTTCAGTTTAGAGGCTTAACGATATAATGCAGTGTCTCAACCATAATTAAAAACATTATAGAATTGAAGTGACTATCCATGGAACTTCTGGAAGATTGATGATAATAATAAAATGAACTTTAGGAAGGAAAAATCTTGTCAAGTTTGGATGCTGAAACACTTTGGATCTCTTTTTCTATTTTTTTTTTAAAAGAAGTTGTCTCTACTTGATAGAAAATTAATTCAATTCCAGGACATGTTTATTCTGAAAGCATGCTGAGTTTGAACATCCTGTAGTGCCCTCTGTCGTGGTAGTTAAGTGTGCGACCAGGATGGTCATTCCCTAAAGTGAAAATTCAGCTCCTAAAGGCCACTGTGCCAAGGCCACCTGACCACTCCCTTGAAGAAAATGTTTCCAACCATATTATGAATATTGAGTCATCACTGTCTGATTCTTTCTCTTTTTATATTTCAAAAGGGGAGCTACACAAAAGCCCCATTTATTATTCTGAGCTTCTCTTGTCTTCAAGTCTGTTTTACTTCTTTTTTAATATCTTTACCAAACAGTCAGTAGAAGTAATTGCTGTCTTTTAGAGCTGCTTGTGGGTGTCTGCTGTCACCCCACCATGACGCTCTAGCTGCAGGCTGAAGGTGAGTGGAGCCAGCAGGTGCACAGACGCTCCCAGGTGGGATCTGGGCCCACAACAGACGTCGGTGTCCTCTCCCCATGGCTCCCTGGGGCTCTGGCCGATGGGTTCAGCTCTGAGACATTCACATTCCTGTTCTGCTCTGACTGCTATTGCCCCCTGTCTCCCTCTAGTTGGCACTCCCATCCTTTGGGAACAGCCCAATTTCTGACCCTGTGTTGCTCTGTCACATCCACTGTCCATGATTTCAGTCTGTCTTCTGGGTTCAGACTACTTTCTGCTCCAATCACTGCTTCCATCTGATTTTAGACATTGGTTGTTTCAGCATCTCTGGTTGTCAACCCCTCACCCGGTACTGTGACCTGGCACCAGGGCCTACGTTCTCACTGTGCAGACAGAGTGAATGCTCCTGAGCACAACCACGAGCTCACACCATAGTAATACACGTGTCTCACCTGGGCAGGATCCACATCGTTTAGCATAACTACAGACGTGCAGTGGTAATCCAGGACCAGCCTCCAGAAGTCTTTCACTGTGTTTGGCAAAGGATGCTGGGTGACTATAAAAGCCGAAGGCTGTTTATAGCTCTGCAAACACAAACAAGAAAGATCCAAATATACACAGGAAAATGTGAGGGGAGGAAGCTAAGTTATTTTGTACACATGAAAACTTGTGACACAAAACATGAACATATTTAACAATTTTGAATTGTCACTATTTTTGATGCCAAGTAGACTAAATATAAGCTATCTACAGGATAATGATAAAATATTCTCACTCTGATACAAAGGAAATGTAATCGTTAATCTCAGACATTTTTTGATATTTCTGGTAGAAAGGCAATCAGCCCTATATGTAATGATTTTAATGGAGAAAATTTAACTTTGCTTTTGAAATATGCATAATTAAAGTAGTTCTGCATTTCCTAAAATCTGTTCACTTGTCATTTATATGTGTGATGGTATTACTTTCTCCTCCCACAAAAGGATACACATGCTTTTTTTATAACGCCAGAGAGCTTCAAACAAGTTTAAGCACCTTTTTACTGATATCACATCAATAGAATTAAAATTTCTGTATTAACATTGAAAATACCCATTCCCTTTTTCCATCAATTGAATAGCAAAATGTTCATTCAGTTAGAAGTAAATAGAATGACAGGAAGTAATGAGTTATGTAGTATCTGTCCTGACAGGCAGTTTCTTCTCCATGTTAATTACTGCCTAAATTAGGAGGAAAGGGAACTAAAATAATGCTGCAAACCATATTATCCCACTTCACTGCTCTGGTGACTTAATAGCTGTCTCTTGCTCTCTGGCCAGCAGGTTAAAAATTTAAGTGCTCAGAGGGTAACTGGGACATGTTTCATTTATCAGTACTTCTGCACTGGTGGTCTCTGAGAGACCCAGAATGTTGGCTCTGACACTAAAACATATGTGGGATCTGAAGTGCACTTTGTTGAGAAAATAGTTTGTATCTAAAAAAAATAATGCAAGGGCAGAGGAGTTGAAGAAGACTCAAGCCACACTTGGCCACCTTTGCAGCCACCCCTGTGAGGACGCCAAGCTTACATCCATGAGGGCAGCGTTGATGTAGTTGCTGCTCTCGCCATCGATGGTGATGAGGAAGGGCAGGCAGCGGTCTGGGGGCAGGATGTCCATACACCGGTTCTTCTCATGGTTCCGGGGCAGCAGCGCGATGCTGCAGTCTTCCACACGCAGCGTTGGCGTTACCATGTTCAGGGTCTGCATGGCCAGGCACAGGCACATAGGATGAGAATGTGGGATAGCACGCTGTTTCACATCCACATTTCACAAGGTCCAAGCTGTCTGCAGCTGCTAAGATAGTCCCCTCCCCTGCCTCCCCCACCCCCTCACTTACACAGTTAGATTTTTATTTCTCTTTTCTGTCCTTGGATTTTGTCCACAGATAGTGCCCACCAGACATATGGGGCATTGTGGATCTGGAGGATTATGTGCCACTGAGTCCCCCTAGGGGTAGCTATCTGGGCACTTGGGATTAAGCTGGGTAGAGTTTGGCCTAGAGTCAGGTACATTTAGGCCAAATCTGAATATGGGGGACACAATGAAGAACTCTTGCCTGACAAGTACCAGGAATGCAGCTTGCCTGGTTTGGCTACACCCAAGTTACGCTGTGAGGCTGTGTGAGGCCTGCTTGCAGAGGGGGGAATGGCTCTGCTAGATCAGTGGCTCTCAACCAGCTAACTTTGCCCCCAGTGGACACTGGCAATGTCTGCACACATTTCTGGTGTGGTGGAGGTCTCCCGGTATCCAGTGGGCAGAAGCCAGGGATGCTGCTAAACACCTCCCACAGTAGAGAATTATCCAGCCCCAAAGTCAATAATGCCACTTGGGCTGAGACAACCTGTTTTGGCTCAAGGGTTCAGAAGCTGACTCTGAGATACTTCTTAAGGAGCAAAGTCCCAGCCAGTCGTCTCCCCTTTTAGCATGACTTACCCGGAATTCCTCTTTGATCTGGCTCGAATTTGTCTGTGGGTCCAGTTTGTTCATGTCATAATACAGAGATCTAACTTGGGAAGCAGGGACTGAGGTGTCTCCACAAAGACAGGCTTCTAGGATGGCATCATGAATAAACACGTACTGCTCCTGGAGAAGCAGATGGGACTAGTTAGCAACAGAGAAGCCAAGGTCACTCGAGAACTAGAGAAGGAGGGGAGACAGTCCCATCTGGCCGAGATGATGGAACGGTGGTCTACCACACACACTGTGCTCCCAACAGAGAGAAGCCAGGTATAAGGAGGTATAAGGACACGACTGTTAGGGGAAGGGCTATTCCCATACCAGCAGCCCTGTTCCCCAGACTGTGGGACCTGGGGGATGGCTGCCATGTTCCTGACTGGCCATGTGTGGAGTAAAACAGGAGGAAGAGACAAACAGGGCCTCAACCAGAAGCATTAAAACTGCTCAGACACTGATGTATACCAGAGCAAGCACTGTGATGCTGAAGGAACTGTAGCCAAACTACCTCTGCAATTTGATCCCACAGGTTTGGAACTCAACATTTCAGATGAGCAAATGAGCAGAATCTTATCTGTACATAATGGCAAGAGGAATTTTCTAACCAAATTAACAGTGCAAAGAAGGTCTAGGGGAACTTGACATCACTATAAAAGTAAACAGTTCTGAACACTTAGAACTACTTGTTTTGAAACATTAATTAATATGATACTTATAGAAGTCCTTACATGTCAAGAGAAGAGTGCGTACATGTATGTGCATGTAAGTCCACAATTTAAAAATGGGCCCTCTCATTCTGAACTGGTACTGACTTGCCCTACAATTAATTAGCAAAGTTTTATCATATTTATTATTGATCTTTAGTTACATGAAATGCAAAAAGTCTCATTACTTTTAACTTTAATTTCTACAACTAGGATTCTCAATCCTCAAAAAACCCCAGCTCTGTTAAACAACATCTCAGAAATAGCTCAAGTGGGAAACTATAAAGTACATTAAAAAAACAGATATCATTATTAATTTTAAAACAAAAAATTTCTAAAGAAAAAAGACCATGAAAATAGCATTTTAAATTTCTGCTCTTTTTCTTTATGTTAGTTAAAACATGGAATTAGGTTTCCCAGTGGCTTTTGTATACTTTAATGCAAAAATCTAAATGTAAGGATTTTTATTTATTCTTCATTCTAATTCATAAATCATTTTCCAGGTGGTGGGTATAATGCCTGCTTAACACAATCAACTATTAGTAAAATTATGAATTTCCTAGGGGCAGGATATAATACTTTTCTAAAAACTGTAAATTGCTGATGGACATTAAAGCCTAATTTACAGAAATGCTCATTGATAGGGAGTATTTCTACAAAATGGGCAAATTCATATGCTGCCATTCACTGGGCAGGGTTTTTAGGGACAGGAGGAGAAGAACAAAATGTACAGAGATTATCCTGAAGCTTCTTGGGCAACGCCTGGCTATTCTCAGGAGTAGTCTGGCCCAGGATGCCAGCTAGTTTAAAAGACATGATACAAAGAAATGGTTTGAATCCCTGAATGTGTAATGTGGAGACTCTAGTGGGCCCTGACACACAGAAGCATGGGCCACCTTAGGCTCCTGGATGCAGATTTTGTTGTCTGGGAGACCCCATGTCTTTTTTGTTTGTTTATGAAAGAAAAAGAAGAGGAAGGCAGGCAGGGAGAAGGGAAGGGAGGAAAGAGAGATTGTCAGGCACATCGCTTTCTCTTCTGGGGAGTTCTGAAGAGTGAGCTGCGGGCACCTCTGTTCCCTTGGCTCTGGGAGGTGGGTGGGACCGGCAGTACCTCCGTTTGCACCATGTTCACTCGCCGGGACCGCAGCTCCCGCACGCAGTTATAGATGTCCACCACGCCTTCCCTTTCTGCCATGTCCAGCATGATGTCGATGACGATGAAGCAGCCGGTCCTGCCTGCACCAGCACTGGTGACAAGGGGGGTGTCAGCGGAGGCAGAGGCAGCCCTGTGCTGCTGCCCCTTCTTCCAGATTTTTATTATAGTAAAATCCATGTAACAAAATGAACCACTAACAGTGTACAAGTCAGTGGCATTTGGCACCATCACTGTGCTGTGCAACCCTCATTTCTATAGAGTGCCAGAACATTTCCAAGCCCCATGCCCACGGCCCACTGTACCGCCTTCCAGAGCCTCGGGGGCGCAGCTCACCTGCAGTGCACCACCAACGGGCCTGCGTTGGGTGGGCTCTTGGATTTGACCTGCCGGACGAATCCTAGCAGCCCTGTGGCATGGTAGGGGACCCCATGGTCTGGCCAGCCAGTGAAGTGGAACTGTCTGATCTCTCGGATTTCATGGACACCTCTCTGCCACAAGTCGGCCAGTGCAGCACAGGAGAGAACAAAGGGAAATACATGATGAGCACCCAGGCAAGTGCCAAGGACCCCTGAGCGGTCAGCAAGTTTAGTGCTGGGAAAATGAATTGCTGGGAAGAAGGTCATTCTTAGGTTGAACACACACTTTGAAAGCCTTACCACAGGTAGGAGGTGATGTTTGAGGTGGATGCTAATTTACAGGAGCCATTGCAGCAAATGGACATGATTCTTTGGAATTCCTTCTACAAAGTAGCCCTGTGAACATTGTCATTTAGATCTTGTGGTGGGAGGTGCGAGTACACAGAGAAATGGGCCCAGAACAGGGACCTGAAGGAATTCAAGGGTATCTGTGTACTCAAGGCTGAACTGCCCAGGCCTTATTTAGCACTTCTCATCTGGTAGCATTTGGACCGGGGACCAGAGCAGCCCACACACTGTGGATGCTCAGAGAACACCACTGAGGAATGAATGAGGGCCGCATTCCAGCTGGAGAGGCCACAGAACTAATTTTCATTTGCACGTAGATTTGTTAGGTTTCCCTTCTTCTTGGGTCAACACTGAATCCACTCATCCAGTCACCAACACCCTAAGCAAAGCCAACGCTCCAGGCAGGACTCCTGGTGCCAGTGCCGCAGGATGTGAAGACAGCACACCTGCCTCCAAGCGGCCATCACAGCTGGCTTTGGGGACCAGGCATGCCAGAGAACATACATAGAAATCAAGAGACATTTCTGCTGGACTTCTGTATTAGACCAGTAAATTGAAGAGGGAGGGTTTCCCACCACTGAACAGACTTTAAGGTTTCTTTTTTTTAATGTACGCTTGTTTTGAGAATAATTAAGTTGATTTACATCCATCAGTTTTTCCCCCCTTAACTATGAGCCTATGTACTAAGACTATGTTTTAAAACAAGTCTTTTTTTGAAAACCAAACTACTTCTAGAATTGAGGCTGGATGCAAATATGCTGTCAAGTTTTATTTTCTCCTTTCTCTCTTTCAATGACTATTTACTGAATATACTACCTTGGCATCAGGCCTTGGATTTAGTCTTATTATATCTTAACATTAAACACCCACTAACCTTGTCACATTCACCACCAGTCATTGCTCATAGATACTTAGTGAGCAGAGAACTTCAGAATTTCTATGTGCTTTGGAAGACTAGAAGAGCAAACCATTACAGATTTTAAGATAAGAATTTTTTTGTTATTAGTGTGTTAATATGTCTTAGTTTAATTACCCACAAATGCTGAAGCTTTATTTCTCTTTGAAAATCACGCTATTCTTTAGTGGAATTTAAGCACTAAGGAATTAAGCTGTTAGGGATTCATAAATCAATTCTGTGCTTTGCTAAATATGCTTTGTGGCCCCAGAGTAATATTACTTGGTGGTTAGGAGCCCACATTGCTTATCACTGAAACCATGGTAATATTTGGTCAGTCCCAGGGTCTCCATCGGAAGACCAATGGTGGAGGCTGCATTTCCCTTCCAGCACCTAGACAGCTCCCTTGGCTTTACTATGATGATTGGGGGCAGGGGTCGTCCCATGAAGTGGGAAAGCCAGTAATAAATATTTATTTGCTCCAAAAAGGACCAAAGTACATTTATTTCTCCCACAGTTTCTTTTTTTTTTAATTTTTAAAAATTTTTTGAGAACTTCCCCTTCTAACCTTGCTAGATTTCAGCTCCAGCATCTCCAAGTCCCAATTTCCATCTCTCATGAGATGGGCCACCAACTGACCTCTCTCAGACTCATTAGCAAAGTAAATTTCAGTTTCTGGGATGCAGAAAACCTTTTCCCAAAATAAACCTCCACCCTCGAGTATGTTAACTACTGACAAGATCAGCAAAGGAAATTTCTGCTGAGCCCACTCTCATTCTTGTTCATTGACATAGCAGGTCTTCTTTTCATGGTTTGTAATACATTTTGGGGAAAAATTATAGATGTTATCAGTGATCACAGCCCCCAAATTTCCCAAATTGACATCAATTGCATTTTTTATTTTTTCATTATAACAAGTTTTAATGTTATATGAAAAAGTAATATTCACTTTATTTGCCATGTACTACAAGGCGAAGGAAGAAACCAAGACATAAAATAGTGCTGAGTCCAGAGTGGGTGTTTAATAACTATCTGTGGAATGAATGAGTCACTAAGTAGATGGTCTGTCTTTGAAACAACGGGACCACCTTCCCACTGCTCTGAGGCCCAGACACTTGCTGGGGACAGAGAACTTGGTGACCACTGCCAACTTCCTGTCTGCCAGGATAGATGGGGATAAGTTCACCAGACAGCCTAGATCCATGGAGACTTCTGAGCTGTCTTCCTTCTGACCTGATGGACACTTTATGTTATTTAAAATCTGTGTATCTTTGAGGTGTTTAGCTACATGGGAAAGGAAAGATGACAATCCCCTGCAGAACAGGAGTTTGTCAGTTTCAAATTGCAACGCACCTGCTTATTTTGCAGAATACAGTCCAAATCCATTTTCCACCTTGAGGTCCTTTGATGCAACATGCTCTCAAAATAGAATCAGAATTGCTCTCAAAGTACAGGCTTGACTGTTTTCTTTCTTTCCTTTTTAATGAGTAAGCTTAAGCCCTACAAGAAGTGCTCCACAGAAATACTAATGATTTGTTTTCCTTAAAGATTCCAATTGCCCAGTTAGAAAATGACTAACATGTCATTTTGATTTCCCCAAATGCCTTAATGAGTTCCTCATCCTTCCCTTCTTTCCACCACCTCTTCGCTGGTTGTCTGATGACTAAAATAACTGGGTATCTCAGAAACATTTCTGTGCAGTTGGGAATGTAGGAGAGTACAATAAGAGGTTAAAAAAAGGAGCAAAACAAACAAACAAACTCCTCCTTTAGTAACAGAGATGCATTTTCAGCTTATTAGAGAGCTGACAATTGTTCAAAGAACTTCATGTTTAAGTGATGGCTTTTGGATGAGTTTTTTAAAAAAGGAAAACATATTGACAGTCTTTTATCACTATCTGGTTTAATGCAGTTATTCATGAGTGTTCTTGCCAAGAGCCAAACAAAAATCCTCCATATTTTTCCCCCAATCAGGCCTAAGGAGGAAAAACACTGACATCAAAGTGTGAGGTTCAGAACTTGAAGAACTGAGTCAACCAGAACTCCACATTCTTTGAAGTCTCCAAGACTCCTGTCTGTTTATTAAAAAAAGACAGGCTAAAGAAAAAATGCTAAATAGTATGAGAAACAGATTAAAATAAAATCTTTTCAGCCTTGTGATTCTATGACAAATATGGTTTTGAAAACCAGGATAGGGATTTCAAAACATCAGGGTAAATGAGCCGATAAGCACATGCTGCAATTTTCCTGATTTCCTAAAACTGGTCTTGCTAATTCAAAAAGTACATTTAGGTGCAATGAGAATAAAGTTGAGAGGAAGGCCCAGAGCCGACAGCCCAGCAGTCCACTTATAACCCAGGCTGTCCGAAGGGACCTGCTACTATTAAATGGATGAGAACTCTCATTAGACACATTCACAACAAAATTGCTATGTCCAGTGCAGAGCTCAGTTATGGAAAATCAGCCCTTGATAGAAAAGTCTGTGGACCTTGGAGACAAAATTGTGTGTCCCCTTCAAAAGCAAGATGGGAGTCGGAAGGCAGAGCATTTCTGAGCCACCTCACCTCCACTTCCCCCACAGCCTACCTGTGGCACTTCTCTGGATGGACTGCAGTTTGCTTCACTTCCGGCCCCTCCCTATGTCAGCGGAAAGAGGGGAATAAGGAAATTCCCTGTTACACCCTACAGTGCTTCCCCATCCATGCACATGGGATGAGGCAGAACAGAGCCGAAGGACAGCATTCACGACCCAACACCAGTGAATACAAAAGGCTACAACCAGTATGGGAGTGAGTATGAATGAAGGAGCTGGTTCATGCAAGAGTATCCTGTGTCTACTTATGTTTCCAGGTAGGCTACTTCTGCCTGGAAAACCCATCAGCCCCTATGAAACCACAGACCTGAAAAGCCTCAAGGAAGCAGAGGGATTCCAGGAGGAGTTAGGACCCGTCTCTCAACATGGACACTAACTCAGCACTGGGAAACCCATATGGACATAAACCATGGAGGACACTTATCAAACTGTCTATGAACAAGGAAGAGAGAAGGGCTCCACAATATCAACCAGCTTAAAGAGCAAAAGGAAATAGACAGATAGGCATTATCTTTTGGTTTAGCTGCAAATACAGACTCTTATGAAATGGAAATGAATGGCTTCAAAGATGGAACTGAGCTATTACAGAATCTAAGGGTAAGATGCAGTCTTGAGAAATCACTAGATAGAACCTACCTGCATTCAGGCGTGACCATGTATAAATTATTCTAAATAAATTAATAAGGCGAGTACTGCTAATATCTGACCATAGCTTTTCAAAGCAGCATAAGAACTTACCTTTTCCACAGCAAATGTTCTTATCACATATTCTGCCAGAAGTTCTGTTTCTATTAGGGTAACTTTAATATCTTTATATATCTCTGTGTCATCTGGCCAGTATTTGCAGCATTTGACCTTTAGAAAACACAAAAGAAATGAAGGGTTTAGATTTTTTTTGGTGGGGGAGTTCCCCAAATGACGGTCACAGTAGGATCTACAGGGTAAAACCTGCACACAAACAGAAGTTAAAGCTATACACTCAAGGGCAAGTTTTATTTTTTTAGATCACCAATGCTGTTTTTCTCTCCCAAGAAGAAAACAAAGTTTGAGTTATGGAAGGAGAAAAGCCTAGGAAAATGGTCTAAAGTTAACAAATTTTATTTATACTGCAAATATCCAAGTTACAGTAGCCATTCATTTCCTGTTTATCTCTACTCAGGAAATGGCCTGGAAACCTACACTATAAAAAGTGATTTGCAATATTGGCTCCTCTGAATTTTAAATTCCTTCTAGTTTCAGAAATTGATTGAACATTTTTGAGGAGTGAGCAGGAAATCAGAGCCAATAGAAAAGATTGGAAATTTTTTTTCCTGAAGAAGAAAGTAGCTCTGTTTTTCCCAAGTTAGAATCGCAGATTCATTTTAATCTAAGTCAATTCAATATATTAAACTTTATAAAATATGAGCACAGTCTTTCCTTACACTGTAAACCTCTAATCTCAGGATTTTTCAGGCAGAAGAAATCTGCCAGACTTGGTCCTTCCTGGCAAATTGGGTTTTTGTCCTGTAGCTCTTCCAGCCATCAGCAAAAGCTTGGGCTGTGAGAAGAGCCGGCGGAGGCTGGGCAGGGCCATGGAGCTGTGCCCCCGCTCTGCCCTTAGCAGAATTCCTGATGGCTTCATCCGCTTCTGGCACCGCTCCTCCATGGATGAACTTCTGTACCTCTGGCCCTATTTCTCCAAGTGCTGAAATTGATTTCTAACTTTTTTGTGGGCATTCCCCTTAGAGGTACCCTGCCAGCACCTCAAAGGCAATATGTCTAAAAGAGAATTCTTTGTCCCCATCAAATGCCCTTCTCCTGATTCCTATGTTAGTGACCTACGATTTCTCCAGTCACCTAGGCACAAAACCTGGTGGTTCCTTCACCAGAACCCAACCAACTGCCAGGTCTAAGTGTTCTTAAAATATCTCTCAAATGAGCCTTCCAGCTTTTCATTCCCCCGTCACAGCTTAGTTCAGGCTCCGGTGACTTCCTGAATGGGCATGCTACACATACCAAACCAGAAAACCCTTCCAAAGTATAATCCCAGTGGCATTTACTCGCTCTGCTCTAGAAGCTTTTGTTTCCATCTACTGCCCATGAAATTAAATAGAAATTAACAGTGGTCTGGCAGGAAAGGACCTTTTAAAAAATTTGGCCACAACAAACTTTCTCCACCATATCTTTTACTACCCTCCCTTCTATCCGGATCTATTTCATGTTCAAAGGCAAGTGGTTTGCCTCGATCCCCAAAAAAACCTCATGATCCACACTCCTACTCATGCCATTCCTTTTGCTAGAATGTTCTCCTCCCACCTATACCTTCCTTGATGACAGCTTTTTCCATTCCTCAAAGTACATCTCAAATGCCATATACTTCCAAAGTCTTTTCTCTATAGATGTGAGCTCTCTGTCTCTGATCTCTGATAAATCGTGCTTGTTCTACTAGTCTGACCCCTCCATACACTGCTTGATTCCTGCTTATAACCTGCCAGCATGTCAAGGATGTTCTGTTGCTGATTTCCACAAATTCTGTAACATCCACCATTGTGTCCTATACACACTAAATATACATGTAGAACTGAATTTCATCATAGGATCAGTGTAGGAAGGAAAATCTTAGATTGGGAGAGTTTACAGAAATGGGCTAAGATGGCCTTTCCTAGAATGTGAACATTTTGGGAACTAATACTACCAGTGTGGTTCGTGGCTGGTCATTCATTATCTTAGCTGTTTCCTTATGAAACTTTTTGGCAGCAGATTTACTGCAGTTCTGTGTAAGTTTTAGTACCTTCACTTGGCAGGAGGGGAGCCAGACACGTTAAGAGGTAGAGATCTACAGGGGCACCCAAGAATAAGAAAATCCCTGCCTTCATTACATTTGTAGTCTCCTTTGGGAATCTTTATTTTTTTTCCTCATGGGAACATTATCTGTGACTTTATAAAGTATATTTATAAATATTACACTTACCTATAATATTTCAAAGATTAAATCATGGATATCTGTGCTGTATCTAAAATACTCCAGAATAAGAGAGACCTATAAGTTGTTCAGTTTTTTCCCTGGATGTACAGTGAATCTCAGTAAATCATGCATATTTGTGGAAATGGCTATTTTAATAGCAATCCTAAATTCACTTACAGAATGTCTGATTTCTCACAATGTTAATTAACAAAGATGCTTATGTATGTACTGAGGTCTCCTCTATTTTGGGAGACTTGTTTTAATTTTTTGTAATTTCAATTATGCAAGCAGAGGGCGGTGGATAGATATGAAATGACAAATAGAGTACATATATGTACTTGGAAAATCAAACAATTCTTGATGAGATGAACATACAATTCAAAACCCCATGTACTTACTTCTCTGAAAACTACAAGAGAACACCCGCGCTTGCATCTTGTGTTCTATCAGGGGTATCTTATTAATAAGGTATCTTTAATAAATACCTATTAAAGTACTTTCAATAAAGCAATTGACGTAGGAGACAGCGTATGGTCACCTGTTTTAGACTCCTAACCCTCCCCCTTCCAAATTCAACAGAGTTGCGTGCAAGGGGCCTCAGCGCCTTGGAGACAGGAAGCCAGAGCCCTGCCACGTATGGAAGGCCTGGAATCTCCGGTCGGTCGGGGCTGCTCTAACGATCCCCTCGGGCTAGGCTCTGCTAGCCTTGGGCCGCAGGATGCAGCGCCCCGAGGGAAAAGGGCCAGCGGCTTTGCCAGAGGGGCAAGTGAACAAGGGAAGAAGCGCGGCTGCGCCGAGTCGCTGCGCACGGGGCTGACCGCGCGGGGCCCGGAGGCCTCGTCTGCGCGGTGAAGGAAGGGCAGGAGCGCGTGGCGGTTGCTCCCTTCCAGAGCGCGCCTGAGGAAGGGTCTTCTCCGTGCTGAGGCACCTGGCTGAAGGCGCGCCCAGGGGAGGCCGACGAGCCCCTTCCAATCCCGCCCTCTCCATCTCAATTCCCAGAATATCCTGAAACGGTTTGCCACATCTGTTTTAAGCCAACTAAAAACCGTACTAAATTGTGTTCCTTCTAATATCTTTTTAACTGCTTGGACTTGTGTCAAGTTATTATTTTGCTTAAAAAGAAAAAAGGAAGAGGAATGTATGCTTCCTTCTGGATGCAGTCTTTCAATGCCTGGGGAGTCTGGGGCTTGGGTCACCTCTTCGCCTGTAAGGTCTGCATACAGAGATGTTAAGACCAGTGGTTTGGGGGTGCCTGTTGGGGCCCAGGAACCGCAGACCCAGGTGCTCCTGTCCTCTGATCCTGTGCCTGGTTTGGCTGCCCCTTGCAGCCTGGTTCTACCTGCACAGCTCCTGGCAGAGGCTGTGCCCCCCATGCATGCTAGTCACCTAAGGCAACAGTTTCCATCCCAGAAAGCGAGGCCCGTAACAGGCTCATCTAATTACTTGGGTGCCCCAGCACTGGTGCCATTTGCTATAATCAGGCACCAGCCACTGAATGCTGCTGCCTGCCCATCACTGAGGAGAGCTGCAGGGGTGCACGATGCAGTCCCAGATTACCACGGGGGTGGGGGATGTTGCTGGCTTCACAATTCACAAACATGAAACAGTGTAGAAAGCAGAATGATTCCAGGATTTCTGACTGTCTGAAAAATAATTCTTTGGGGTGGTTCATTTCTATTAGCAGCCCAGATGATTCCAGGTACAATAAAGCCAGAGGACCCCTGTGGGATGGAGCTTCCCAGGCTAGCAGCACATTACTGTTAGCATCAGGGCGTCCTGAAATTTCTAGAGCGGTGGTTCTCAAACTTCAGCAGGCATCTGAATCCCCTGGAGGGCTCGTTAAAACAAGCAGGGCTCAGCCCAGGGCTTCTGAGTCAGTAGGTCTGATTATGTGCAGCCCTGGAATTTGCTTTTCAGACAAGTTCCCAGGTGAGATTGTGGGTCTGTGGACCACACACTGAGAAACAAGGATTTAGGTAACACCACCCAGCTGCAGAGTCTGGCTCTCTCATTAAGGCTGACGTCAGCTTGGGTAAGTCATTCAAACTTGCTTGACCTCTGGTTCTTCATCTGTAAGGAGGGGATAATTGTAGTTCCTAAATCAGAAGGTTCTAAGATTAACTCAGGGGTTGCCAAATTTGTCTGCACATTAGCATCACTTGCTGGGGTGGGTGGTTGGGGGGTTGAGGGTTTGTTATTAAATTCCAAAGCCGAGGCTGCATTCCAGGCCTGAAACTACCAGAAGCTTTAATAGTTTCTTGTAGCTCTCCAGGCAACCCCAAAGTGCAGATGAGTTTGGGAACCCCAGTGGGTGGTTCTTGTAGGTGCTAAAAAAAAAAGGAAAATTCTTATTTTTATTATTAAGTGATAACTTTGTGATCTGGACTACAGGTGACCCACTAAGCACCTGGAGAGGTGAAGCAGGGTTTCCTGGAGAAGGAAGAGAGGGACCATGCATGGTTTCTGATGGAAAACACAGGCAAAAACAAAAGAAGCGAAACTCAGGAGCTTTCTTCACTCCTTTCCCCTGCAAATTGTTTTCAGGGGACTAAGACCTGAGAGCCGTTGGCAGGTCCCTCCTTCCACTAGGGTGGTTTGATTAACTCTATGGAAATTAGGAAATGGTGTCTGTGATTTGCAGGGAGGAGATTCATATACTAGAGCTGTGAGGGATCACAGGGAAAGCCAGTTTCCAAACACTCATTTTCAAGATCATTACAACTGCCATGCATGAGCCTTTCATGCTTGGATCTGGCTGCTTGGAATCACTGCCTTCTCCCAGCTGTGCCTTCCCTTCTCCTTTCCCTTCTCCCAAGTGACTGGCCTGAGGGAAGGGAGCCAGCACGGGCTGGGCCCACCTCCCCGCTCATCATTCCTTCCAGTTCTCATGTCCTAAAGTGAAGTGACAGAAGACAGGCCCAGGGTGGGCAAGTGACTTGCTCTGGTAATAAAGAAGCTCAGTGGTGGCAAGGGTGAGGCTGCAGAGCCAGGATCTGGCCGAGGGCAAGGCTCTCTGAAGGGCTCTCCAGGCACATGGGGTCTCTTTAGTCCAGCCGGGTCTGGCTTCAGGAACCAGTGCCGAGGGCGAAGCCTTGATATGACTTTAGCTACCTGGCCTTGTTGGAGCTGACAGCGGGTAGGAGAGGCAGAGGGGCAGGAGGGGCAAAAGCGCCCTCTGAAACTATCATTCTTTTTTGTCCCGGATCATAAATGACTACGTTTCTGTTGGTGTGTTCTGATGGCCAACCCCAGAGTTGGCAGGTGGGAGCCTGGGCAGAATGTGAAGGTCTGCTTATGTGCACTCTGCCTGGGTCCAAGGACTTATTTTGCTGAGAAACCCATGATTAGGAAGGATTAAGAGTTGAATGTTAGCTCTTAAACTGGGAACCCACAGTGGGATCTAATGAACACAACTGTTGAGGGAGGGGTAGAAGAGATGAGAAAGGAAAGGGTGCTGTCACACATGCTGATTTGTCAAGAGGTTTTCAAACAGACTTATTTTTCCTAATAAAAGACATCCAAAGTGCGAGTGACCACAGTTCTATTAATAGTTGTCTTTGGGGCCACCTGAGTACAGCTTTGTTGGAGATATTGGATAGCACAAGCAAAAATACTGCTATGAAGCGCAGTTCCCAGAAAGAACCCCAGCCAAGAGCAGCTGCCAGGAAGGTTTCCAAGAGAACAGATTTGTTGTATCTCAAAAAATTTTTTTATAGTGCTCTCACAGCAGTAAAAACATTTCCTCATTTAAATAGCCTGAAAATACGATTGCTTTGGTCTTATTGTGATGAAGTAAGATGGACATGTATTCTTTCTTTTTCTTGCTAACTTCTGATGTTGCAGTCAGTGATATACCCTCTGAGCCTCAGTTTTCTCATACATAATATGGGATAACAGCACTGGTTTCTTAGGGAGCTTGTGAAGATTAAATGAGATAATATAGACATATAGAAAGGCTTTAGGTAAAGGCTCTGCCTTATAATAGGTTTCTGAATTCCTCCCTTCCAGACCTGCTTCATTTGGCCCTGAGGCCTCCCTTGAAGACCATTTCAATACTGGCACTAAATCAAGAGCTTCTGGAGGTCTGGATGGTTTGAATTTGGAAAAGCACTTCATAGCCTGAGTCACTCCTGCTTTTGCACCTTCAAACTCCTATCTAATTTATCCCCACAAGGCTTCTGGTTTTCCAATTGCACCCATTAATTAGTATTAATTAGTAATTACTGCTATATTGATTAGCATACTAACATTATTAATTAATGGACAATGGACAATACTTATAATACACACAAGGTCACATCCCTATCCAAAACGTTTGTTTTCATCAACTATAACGAAACACATGGCCTGATTCCTCTTGTGGAATTTTAAACATCATCTTACAGACCCTCTTACATAAGAAATCTGTCCTGTTACATTTCTATCTTACCTTGTGTGAATTAAAAGGGTCTTACCCAACTCTGTCAGAGGGCATGAGTGCTTTCAAGGAACACATTTATCTAGACTGCCTATTTCCCATCTTATCCAGTAGATTTGGCTTTGACTTTCAGCCTTCCCAAAATTTAGGAGGGAAACTTGCCACCACTGAGGACAATAAAAAGTGCATGCCACACATTCCAAATAATATTCTGAAAAAAAGAGTTTCAGAAATCTTCTGAGCAATAACAACATTATATCTGTATCTCCTGGGGTACATAATATGGGGCATTTCTTAGAGTGATATCTGATGCATCTTTGAGAAAAAGGATGCATGTTTTCTCTCATTGTCAGTCTTCGCATGTATCAGGGTAACAATTCAGATCTACGCAGAACCATTCTTGCTACTCCATGTGGAGGTAAATCTAACTCAGGGCAGAATGAGAGGCAAGCTTAGTGGCTAAGAGTACATTCCTTAGAGCCACAGTGTCTGTGTTTTTTTAACTGGGTGACCCTGGACATACTATTTAACCTCTCTGTGGCCCCATTTTCCCATTTGTAAATGGGGATAATAATAAATTTTTTTATGAAGATTTAACTAAATTCTAGTTTGTAAAGCTCTTAGAACATGTTTGGCACAAGTAAATGTTTGCTAAAATTACTACAATGAAAACTGCTATTGGAAGTCAGAAGAAAGGATGTAATTCTAAAGAGACTCAAAGCTTCACAAAGAGGACTATATAACAGATGAGACCAGGAAGATGAAGTGCAGTTTCCATGAGTGGGTGGAAGGGGAGGGCATTCTAGATCAAGGAAGTTGGCAGAGGCATCCCTGGGAAGCCTGAGTGGTCCCAAGTCCTTGCGTGGGGAGGACTGTCAGTAGAGAGGGTCCTCCCCACAGCAGTAGGGAACAGTTCCTGTTTCGTGCTCTCCAGCTGCTTCTGACACTGCCTTGGATCAACTTCTTTGGTGCTATGTTTAAAAATAATAGGAATGGTGTTGGGATAGAAAGTAAGTATACAGGAAGAGGGGGAGAACCCAGGAAATGGATTTCTGCAGGACCAACCTTTTAAAAGGGTACTAGGTTCTCAGTGTGCATGAGTGTACATAATCCTTGGAGCCACTCTAGGGCTTTTGCATCTGGTCCAGCTGCGTGGCTGGGATGGGCTGCCAAGTGCAAAGGGCCCATGGGATGTGGGGATGCATGTGTGAGGAGCAGGATGCGGGGGCTAGGAGCACTGACTTCCCAGGTGTGTGCAACAGCATCTCTAGCACCAGTTGCTTGGGAGACCATGGCCTATTGCCTGCAGAATCAGGATGGCCTGATCACCATACACCTCAGGGCTCCTGGAGCAGATAAACTCAGAAACCTGGATCCTCTGAGATTCCTGGCTTGTCTAGGATGTGACTTCTCTGGCTTAGTTACAGACCTGGAAATATTCTTGAAAATGCCATTCACTACTTGCAACACACACACACACACACACACACACACACACACACACACACACACATTCTGCTAGGTAGAGGAATAACTTATTTTTAAGGACCATCGTAGAGAAGGTTTTCCAAACTCTCTTAAGAACTCACACTTAGTCATGGCACAGCATGGTGTAATAGAAAGAGGACAGGCTGGCATGCAGGAAGGCTTGGGACTAATTCTAGCTGTACTGCAATCTAGCTGGGTGATCTTGTGCAAGTCACTGAACCATTCTGGTCCTCAGTTTCCTTATCTTAAAAAGAGGATAGTAGACCAAATGGCTATTAAAATCATTCCAAGTCTGAGGGTTATCTGACTACATGACTATAGAATGAGGTTCTTTGAAGCCATATAGCATAGTGAGCAGGAGTGGGGTTCCAGAGTTCCAATCATGGGCTGAAACCTGCATGATGGACCAGTTTCTTAATCTCTAAAAGCTTCAGTTTATTATCTGGGAAATGGGGATAACAATAGTGCCTGCCTCAAAGGGTCATTGTGAGGGTCTGAAGACCGACCACCTTGGCTATCACATGAGAAATGCCCACAGACGGTAGCTGCCATTGGGACCATTTTCCCATTGTGTCAGCACCTCTCTTATTAAGAAGGAAGTAACTGACAATATGGAGCACCAGGTGCTTTATTGATATAACAGCTCCTAATCTGAGGTCTATACCAGGATCAGGAAGCAAATGAACTTTAATTTCAGAAACACTAATCTAGGCTACATTCCTCTGAGATAGTCTGAGGTGTACCCTTGTACCAGTTAATCACTCTGGGGAGGTACACGGCTCTAGGGGTTAAGGAAGCATGAAAGAATTTACAAAAGGCACTGGTCCCCTGAGTCACAGTACCTTCACCCATTGTATTGCCCACTTCTTTAGGTTATCACAGGAATTGCTAAACAAAGCCAAAGACTCTGAAGAATAGAGTGACATGAATAGAATACCTGCATAATTCTTGACTGTGCATTATAAAACTAGTCCTAAGTACATCAAGTGTGTGATTCTACCAGTTGATTAAAACTCCTATCAATTCATTCTTAATTTTGGATCTCTTTTCCATGATATCAGAAAAGAATCTGTCTTTGGTGAGATGATGAATGTACCGTCCTTTTCTAGAACAAAATATTCTTGATCTAGAATTTTATGTTATAACGGCTACTTCTGTTTCAAAGTAGACAGCCCAAAGCTAAAAGAGGTGAATACAAAGTTGGGTTTTGAAGTATCTAGTTCTCCCCTTACTTTCCAAATGCCCTTTTGAGGGTAATGTTTCCCCATTTCATGTCACCAGACCTCTTTAGCTTTTCCCTTGCAGACTCTGCTTCCTTTTAGTAACTCTTAGCAAGTAGCAAAACCGCTGGGAGCTTCCTCATCTCTACTTGATGGACTCACTATTGGCTGTGTGACATTCTATTTCAATAATCCAGCAGCATCTCCACAATTTCCAAATAGAGTTACCCAAATGCATATTCCTTGATCCTGGGGTTTAGAGGATAAGGAGGCATTTTACTGATATCTTTTGTCAGGTGGGAGGGGGTTCTTTGGGTAGATTTTATATCAAAGAAGTGTCCAGAACTGTCCCATGTTCCAATTGCTAGAAATTTGGTCCCAGATAAATGGGATGGTGGCTTAAGCCATAAGCTGTTGTCCTACTCTGTTCTGAAATGTATGGCAGATGCTTTCAGAGAAAACATTCTGAGGCAGTGAATTCTGGTTGCCTGTTAGCCTACCTAATTAAATGCTTTACTTAATACCTTAATTGGTTAAACTAGACATACTGATGTCTTGCCACTTGGTTGACCTGAAAGAAGTTGTGTGTGGACTATAAAGCTGCTCACTGGATTGTTCTTCTTCTTTGGCCCCCTTCTCTGGGAAGGCTGCCAACATTTACTCAGATATTTACTTGGCTAGATAACCCCAAGGCTTCAGGGAAAGGCAGAGCAGGGCCTCAGAAGATGAAGTTAGGGATTTGGAAAGTAGAGAAGGGACAAAAGGATTCTGCATTCAAGATAAGACATCACTTACCGTTTTTCAAATTTTTTCTAGAACAGGATATTTATACCTGCAGTGTGCAAAGTGGGGAAAAACCC
Organism: Manis pentadactyla; assembly: GCF_030020395.1. NCBI lineage: Eukaryota > Metazoa > Chordata > Mammalia > Pholidota > Manidae > Manis > Manis pentadactyla. The sequence continues at coordinate 110,884,310 of NC_080024.1, forward strand.
ATTTTTCAAGTGCTCATGTGTGCAGAAAGGGGGAGGGCTATCACAGCTTTGGGACCATCCCATATTGCATGTGGTTGCACTGCCAAGAAACTGCAGATGCACGCTGCCCGAGCAGGTACCAATGAGACTTGGGCTGTGCAATAAAACTCTTGGGCTGGGATGCGTTTGTTCCAGGTGTGCCTGTCCATCTGCTACATGTTCAGGTCCCCCACCCTCTTAAGCACTTTACAGACACTAAGGCAGGTGACCACCTACATGCACCCCGAGGAAAATGGCAGATAAAATTAGAGGTGACAAAGGGAGACAACAGAGCATCCGAGTCCAGTCCCGTGAAGTGGTGAATATACAGGAAGCCCAGACACAGATGGGCATGAGGATTTTCCAGAGCCAGGCATCTGTGGCAAAGCAGCAGGAGTGTCTACTGAGGGCAAGAGACAGGGCTGACAGTGGGGACCATAAAAGCATAACGTAGAGATGTTAAGGTGCTGACCTGCACCTGGGGTGCAGAGCTCACTGTGTTATTCAGAACTAAAAATTTGCTCTGGTCCTGCAATATCCTTCCACCAGGGCAGTATAGAGATGGTGACGCCAAAATGTCAGGTGACTTATAGCACATAAAAAACTGTCCCCAATGTTAATGTAAAATTCATCCATATTTGAATAAAAAGACTTTGGTTTTCTGCAAGGGACATAGTGGATTAGGCTGAATTGTCAAGACAATACAAAAGGGTTAATTAGGTAGGCTAAACGTAGATACATTTCTGTCATATCAGACAGAGCTGTAGTGAACTTCACTCACATCTCTAATGGCCATGTTATGTGTGACTTTAGTCTGTTCTTTAACAGAGAAAAAAATCACAGTAAGAGCAGTAAACAAATTTTCCTTGCATGAAGTAAATTATTTTGCGTTAGCTTATATGTTCCTTTGTGATTATTCTTCCACCTCTTGAAAAACATTCACTGAATACTTTTGAATACTTACTGGGTGTCCAGCCTTTTGGGATTGACAGATGAAATAACCTGGTCTTTGCTCAGAGGCCTGTGGTCTAGTAGGGGAGGGCAAATGGTACCCAAAGGTGTTATGTTCCTTCCTGTATACAACTGTATGTAATACCTCTATAATTGGATTGTAAATGACTGGAAGGCAGAATTTGGTGTCAGCACTACATATATGAAACTTGATAAAGGAAACCTCATTACTTTAAGGTTTGAAATGCAGTACTTAGTACTCAATTTAAAGCACTTAATAAACCTTCAGTAAGATTGACAAAGTTAGGTGGATTTCTCCTTGCTTTATCCTGAGAGTAATTGTTATCCTTTAGTCTTACATTTTTCAAAATCCCCACCTGGTTTATTAGTCACTGAAGTGTTTCTTAGTTAATTGAATTTGTTTTACAATTGTACCTACTTTTGCATGCCCTTTATACCACAGTTTACCTTTCAATTAAATAGATTTGCTATCCAAATTGGATTGATGAACATTAAGCGACAATGATGATTCTCTATTGATTTGGGAAGTAAAATAACTATTTCTGGGCACAAGGGCATCTTCTTTCAGATGCAAAAGCCACACTTGCAGTTATAGAGAATATAGTGGAGTGTGCACAGATATCTCTCTTAAATGACTGCAAGAGTTTGCCAAAGGAGCCACGTTCTCCCCAAGGACCTCTCTCCTGCCGCATGCAGGAACAGATGTGGTATTGTTGATCGTCGATTAAAGAGCAGAAATGTGCTTGGAAGGTAAGATTGCCTGACTGTGGCAGTTGATAAACTAGTGGGTTGTTACAGGCAATTTTGAGAACTTTGAAATGAACATTTTCTCTCCAAATCATGGTTTACTGCAAGCGGATTATATCATTTTGAAAAGTTTTCTATGAACTTTATGATCTGCATACATTAAATATAGATAGAACACTGACAGAATTTGTCTCCTTAGAACTCAAATTCACACACTACAATATTCTGCTCTGGACCGTCTGCAAAGTGCACATGTAATAGTGCAGAAGAAATAGGAGTGGATGGCCTTCTCCTAAGGAAGTGACACTCATGTACTTCTTAATCATTCCCTTCTGAAAATCTGGACTCCATACTTTCCTCCTACTGCTGGGATTCAGGGCAGACACAGTGAAGGCCAAGAGGGTCTGGGCCATGTGGATTAAGATGGATGCATCTGTTATTCAAATGGATCTCTTTCTAAAATCGTAAACAACAAACAGATAAATATTCTCCATATAAACATGGAGTTCATTTGGCCTGTTTCCCTTCATTTTGAAGATGTGTTAACTGAGGTAAGAACTGGTTGGTTTACAGTGCACTTAGGAACGCCCACTGCACCCTGCTTGTGGTCACCTGTCCATGCCAGGGAAAATTCTGTGAGGACTCCTATGCCCCCAGGTCCTGCTGCCATCGCTGTCTCACCTGTGTCTTCCACTGTTCTTATCTTCTACCTGAGAGAAGAGCATGTCTGCTCCTGCTCCTGGCAACCCCTTCACCCATGTTCTTGATGTCTCCCTAAAATAACTACTTCCCCATTTCCCCAAGTCTGTCAGTGTGCAGCCATGCTCCTATCTTCACCAGGAAAATGGACACCATCAGGAGGGGGACCTGTTCCAGGCTTGTTGTTTATGTTTTGGCTAAATTATTTAACTGCATCCTCATCTGTCTCTGTTCTCCAGTCTCAGAGGAACAGGGGTCTCTCTGTCTTCAGCTCACATAGCCCTCTCGAGCTTTCTGGAATGTCCCACATTTTTGTTCATTCAGAGTCTCAAATTTGGCATGTCCAAAATGAATTGTGTTGCCTTTTTCTTAAACCCGCTCTTCCTTTTTTTCCATGGGGTGGGGGATGGATACTCATTCTTAGGTAATAGCCTTTACATCATGCTAGGTCATAGCGGTAGAAGCTTTGGTTCAAATTCAAGTTCTCTTCCTTTATCAGCATCCCCAAATAACACCCAAATTACATATCCCCCATAAATGCCCAGTTTTGTATTAAAGTTATGGAGGGAGGTAAGGCTTGAATCAGCTACCCTATAAATGATCACTGAAATGACTGACAGTAGATTGAAATGGTGAGGAATGTTCATTGCATATTAATCAAAGGTTATGACTATAATTACCCAGGTCACAATATACCAGTCCTAATATCCAGCTCATTTAAAAATATCTGTGAAAGGCAATAGTGAGAGTTCAGGATGGAAAAATTTCAGCAATGTCTATAAGAAGAATGTGACCCTTTCACATCTGAGTTTGATGTCTTGAAACAAGAGATTTTGTAAAAAATACTATTTTTATTTTGTACTATTACATATTACCTATGTTATTTTTATTATTAGGCAAGATTTCCACATTTTATAATGGGGCAATCTTGCCTCTCCTTTGCTGTTTCCACTGATCCTGGATCTGGTGGCTTTTGTAGAAAAGCAGATATTCTTTATTGTATGTGACAGAGGCACCTGGAATCTTAATATACCTTCCTTGCATGCAAATTGTAAAGTTAATTATGATGTCTACTGTTCATCTTAAATTGTTTTCTTTTGTTATCCTTTTAGTGAAGAATGTTGAGAAAGGAACTATAGGTCAAAATCTCTGGGTAGATAATAATCTTTAAAGCATCCATTTAGGTGGTTCCCTCCCATCCTGTATGTTAACGAGATAAATGTCTCTGGTCTCTACTGCTCTTAGTTCCAAACTACTTTATCACCTGCTATCAGAACTATTCAAGTCAACTCAAAAATAATTTTCCCATATGACTGCGAGACCACATTTGGATTTTTAATAAACTGTCACATTCTAATGAGGTCTTCATAAAACTGACTAAATATGTTTAGAAATCATTAGCTTAAATTACTGGTGCAAAAATCTCCTTTGGGAGTCCCGCAGATTTGGTTATAAGACTTTTGGCAGATGGATTAGTACAACAACACAAGAGAGTTTCTTAGTCTCCACACAAAGTGTAAATGGGAATGTCTGGGAAACAGGCGACTGGATAAAGAGCTAAATGTCCCTCAGGTGGGTTCATTAAAGAGGGAAAACAATCACAAAACATTTCAGCGCAATTTAATGCCAGGTGTGTAGCTGTGGGCAGGTGCCAGCAAAACTGACAAGGGTCCCTTCCCAGAACACATGGGCTGAGAGGGGATGCACACTGGTGACAAGGAAGTCTTAGATAATGACAGGTCCTGGCAGATGTACCGGGGACCCTGCTGGCGGGAAGTGCAGCGCCTGCGTCTTTTGCACCAGGTGCTGGGACAGGGATGGCCTCCCAGTGGCTTCAACACTGGCAATTACAGCTGCCTAATGCAGAGTGCTTCAGGGCAAAAATCAGGGGCAAGTGGGCTCCCAGCTCCAACTTAATGAACCGGCAGTGAGTCTGTGTAAACAAACAGGCATCCGCCTCAGTCATGCCTAATTCATGAAGGGCACACTGTGTGCAGTAAGCATGTCAAGTAGATAAGTCTTTGCCTTTAAAAACTATGTCGTTTTGATTTCTTTGCTGGCTTGATGCTGTTTTTAAGCATAGAAAATGGGGAAGTCATCTCTAAACAAATGTGTGGGATTAACAATGGGAAACAGCCTGGAATAAGGTTAGTACCCTTTTCCAGAGGGAATGTGACCTCTTGTCAAAACCCCCAAATCCTGCCAGACATCTCAAGGAGAGATGCCATTAACTTCATTACTAATTGAAAGCAGACTGATGCAAGGGGTTGATGGAAGGCAGGTGAGGACTCTTCGCAGCTTACCACATCCCCACAAACCTGATAAGGACTTGGAGGGATTTGAAAAAAGAAAAAAAAAAAACAAAAACGCTTACCAGACTTAAAATTACTGAGTTATTTTAAGCCTATGGGCTTCCATTTATGGGTAAACCTGACACCTGCTCCCCATCTCCCCCTCAGCTGCACACTGTTGGCTGGAATTTCCATGGTTATTTGTGAGAAGGAATAGTTTCCACCAAAAAAATCAACAGTGAGCTACCCAGTATGGGAGGAGTCCAAGTGTCTGTTAGGAGGAACAGAGACCACAACTGCATGGCCTTTTGTATTTTCTTCTAAAGCAGGTAACTTGAAATGAAACATGGATCCTTGTAAAATGTGCCACGTCCAAGAGACAGTGGACCTTAATGTATGGGATTTTATTTATTTATTTACTGTAGTACTTTATAGGACAATCTTCTTTTGCCCTTTTAGCCAAAGACCATGCTGTCCTGATCTTTCCTTAAAATAAAAGCACTTATCATGTGAAAATAGTGTACCTCTTAGGTCACTGAGTCTGGAGATGGCATGCTTTGAAATTTCAATTAAGCAAAAAATACATGTGTGACTTTATTTTTAAATAATTCAGTGGTAGTTGTTATTTTTAGTAATTATCAGTTTTTCAAAATAATTTACCATGGGATTATTTTAAGTGTGCTCCAGTGCAAATATATAAAATTTGAGGTGGTGAATTACTTGCAAAGAATACAGTCCTTGTGGAAGTAAAGTCTTGTGAAAGGAGTCTCCAGATATCTCTTTCTCCTTACAATTCATACGCAGTCAACAAATATTTGTGAGATGAATGGAGGATTCAGAATTAATCATTACCTTTCAGGGGAAGAAACCCAAGGACAGGAAAGCAGATAGAATATTTAGCTTAGCTATTTCATAGTTACCCTAGCAGATGCTCATTGTTCTCTGACACTAAGTTGGGAGAATTCTCATTCATTTATTTCTCTGGGTGTTTACTGAGTGCCAGGGAGAGAGAAATAATTTGTATGGCTGCCTCCTCCCTTAAAGGAGCATGTTTTCTGGTGAAGTTGAAAATCTTTTTTTTTCAAGAGTCATTACTGCTTTCAGAGTGAAAGAAGGTCAATTTGGGGTGAAAAAAACAAGGTAATAATGATAGACACCACTGTAGGTCTTGGTTTGTTGGTTCAAAAGTAAGGGTTACACTGATACTACACTAAGTCCTCAATGGGGCAGGCACTTCTCTAACCACCAGACAGGTAGAAACTCATTTAGCCTTTAAAAGAGCCACACATGCCCCCTGCTCAGAGGAAAGGTTTGTGGTGGGGCCAGGTACCTGCACCCAGGCTCTGGGTCAGCTCCTCTGTATTGTCTTCCAGCAGAGAGGAATAGAAGGACATAAATGGTTTTTATATTTTTAGCACATTAAACATTACTTTGTAAGTTTTTATACTTAACATATGGTCCCCTATATCTCCCCTCTCATCTTGTCACCTTACTTATATCCTTTATCCGACAGAAAATTTTGCATTTTAAGACAGGTTTCCCCATCCTTTTCTTAACATGTTGGACTTTTGGTATCTTTGAAGCATTCTTAAGAAAATCAAGGGTCATAAATATTTTCCTCCAGTTTATTTCTGTAAGTTTTAAAGCTTTATTTGTTATATTTTGATCTTTTTATGGTAGTCACTCTTCAGTGTTTTATGAAGGAGGCATTTTTAACAATGTTGTCCACATGGATAACCAAATGACCCAGCTCAGCTGATTGAAAAGCTCATGCTTTTCTTACTAATCACCTATTTTCCGGCATATGCCTACAGTCGGTGTCTGGGCTCCATTTTCATCGGTTGGTCTATAGGTCTCTTCCGATTTTGTGGTACCTATAAATTTTCCTTTTCCTATGTCCTTGTCTTTTTCATATCAAGGAATACTACTCTTAACATAAAATGGGGGAGCAGTCTTTCTTTTTCTTTTCTCTCAGAATAATTTTTATATGGCTTGAATTATCCACTCCTGAAATATTTAATAGAACATACTGGTAAATATATTTGGGGCTGGTGCTTTTCCATGAGTCAGTTTTTATCCATAATTAAGTTTTTAAATAATTGCTGTCTATTTGGAATTTCTTTTTGCATCAGTTTTGGAAAATCCTGTTTGTCAAGAAAATTGCCTAACTTACCTGAACTTTCAGATTTATTGCTTTTGTTTCATAGCACCTGCTACAATAACAAAACTTTATCCTATTCCTAATATTGGTTGTTTTTGGTTTTATTTCTCTTTTGATTGCCAGATATTTGTCTATTTCATTAGTGTTTTCACAAAACCTTTTCATGTTGATTTTTATTATTTTCCATTGCTTTTTATTTAATAATTTCCATCTTCAATATTTCCTTTACTGTAGCTGTACTTTATACTTCATGTATCTTCTTGAATTAGATGCTTAGTCTTCTTTTTTAATTACAACATTTAAGAACATAAATATATCATTTTAGATACCATTTTACTTGCATCCTACAAGTTCACTATATGATATTCTGTGATTCAGTCCTAAACATTTTCTGATTTAGAATAGGGTGTTTTACTTGACCCATGAATTGGAGGAAATGCTTCAGTCACTTCCCACCCAGATCCTAGGTGACGACTGATGTGCGTCTGGGTCACGTGCCTGTTCTGGTGCCCGCCTGGCTCCTCAGCTGGCTTCCCTATTCCGCCTCGCTCCTCCGGCCCCACCTGCCCTTTCTTTGAGTGTCTACCCTTTCCAGATTTAGGTTGCAGGGGGCAGTCTTGGTTCAAATTCTTAATGCTGCTGAGGTCCACCATGTTATCTCCTGTTCTTGGTGGGCTTTGAGACCCAAGATCTAAGGTTGTGAGGACTGAAGCCCCCTACCCTCTCCCCAAGACTAGTGCCTGTGCTCTGAAGGCAGTTGAAGTGTACACTCTCAACCTGGTCTCTACTAGTTTACTTCCTTGAAAGCTAAGCTAAACATTTTTACATATACATGTGATACACCCAAACATATGACAAGACATATTTATACTTTTATCTAGAATTTCTAGATGTTTGCAGGAGGAGCAGTTTTTAGGTTATTTAGTTTGCCATTTTGCTAGAATTATAAGTATCTCCCACTTCTTAATGTCTCTCTTCCTGGTTTGTGCCTCCAGATACCTCCTGAGAATCCTTTATTAAAAACAACTTTATTGAGGTGTAGTTGATATACAAAGAACTGCACAGGTAATGCATATGATTTGATGAGTTTTGACATATGTATATATCCCTGATACCATCACTACTATCAAGCTAATAGACATATCCAATGCTTTTCCAGTTTCTTGTGTCCCTTTGTAGATTTTTTTTTTTTTTTGGTAAGAACACTGACATGAGAGCTACCCTCTTAACAAATTAAGTGCACAATACCATATTTTTAACTATACACACTACTTTGGTTGGCAGATCTGTAGAACTTATTCATTTTGCATAACTGGAACTTTATACCTGTTGAATATCAACTCCCCATATCCCCCTCCTCCTAGACCTTGGCAACCACTATTGTATTATCTGCTTCTATGAATTTGACTGTTTTTATATATTCAAGTAAGGGGAATCATGCAGTATTTGTCCTTCTGTGACTGGCTTATTTCACTTTAGCATAATGTCCCCCAGTTTCATCAGTGTTATTGAAAATGGCAGGATTTCCTTCTTTTTTTAAGGTTGACTAAGAAACTTAAGGAACAACCCCTTAGTGGTTTTGGCCCCAATATTTCAATCAGGCTATTCTCTGGGCTGCCTTTGCTGAGGATGAATCTCACAATGCTGACTTCCATAAGAAGTAATGGGTTGAGTTGAGCAGAACCAAGGAAGTGACCCAACTATAAAACAAGGCAGTTGCACCCTGTGTATTTTCTCACTTTCAGTCGTCACTCTGGAGATAATCCTGTAACACACGACCACCGAGATTATAACTACTTAAGAGTTTCCTGGCTAAAGAAAAACAGTTAATACAGATAGAGTAATACAGGACCTTGGGGGCAGATTAGGTCTCCATTTTATAGGTTATGAAATGGAGGCACAGGAAAGTAAAGTCTAAGCAAGAGGAGATGCTGGAATTCTAATCTAAGGACTGAATCCAGGGCTGCACACCATTTTTAGAGTCAATTTTCTTGAGTTAGGGAATATAGTCATATTTAATGTGGTACCCATTGAAGTTTGACACCCAACAACTAGCCTTCATGCTTAGAGGTGTTTTCGTGTGCTCAATATAGTGAGATAACAACTGCTTTTAAATCTTGAGTGCCTTTCCTTTCTGTTGCTATCACAACAAATGAAAGCAATTCAGGCTGTTTACGGATAATTTATAAGCAAGTGAAGCAAGTGGTAGGAGGAGCTGTAGTAGTTAATGTTTTCTGGAGTAGATACAGTACTTCAAAAGCTTACTCTTGCCTTACTTCAGTTACCAAGTAGGCAAGGAATAAATGGCTCTATAGATAGGTAGCAAACTTACCCTGCCCACTTCCACAAGGTTGGTCACCATTATTATGCTGGCGGTGTTTTCGTGCCACACCATCCTCCAGAAGTCATAGATGGTCTCTTGCATTGGCCCTGCAGCAAAAGAGAACATGGGCTTTTTTTTTCCTTCGTAAGTTTGCAACTGGAAAATTTCTGGGGCTTACAAATAAATCTATTAATAAACACATGCAGTTCCCTCACTTTTATAGATGGGTAGGGCTCTCCCTTCTAGTGTTGATGCAGAAGGCTAGTCTACCTAAAACAGTACCTACAGAAGTGCTGAATTTTTCATTCATGGATGAATTTTCTCATGTCTTCAAACATATCTACATTTGAGCTCTTTTTACTTCTCTTATACTACTGCTCTGAAAGAAAGTTATTTCTCCATCATTTAGCTATTTATCTCCATAATACTCGAGTGGAATTTTAAAAAATGGGTAATGTTACTCTTCCTGCTAAAAATTGGCTGATATCCCAGGGAAATGGTATGTGATATGAAATGAGCCTCCACAGGAAAAATGGCCTTTTCTTGTTTCTAATGTTGTTCTTACTCTGTGCTGTCAAATTATTCCTTTTTTTTTTTTTTTTTTTTGCCTGACTTCCTTAAGTGAGAGAGAAGTTAGAGTTTCAAGCCATTGTACTTCCTGCCACTGAGCATGATCAGCATCTGCTTCCTTTGGTCTTGGGAGCTGAGCACTAAAAAGTGCTTTCTTATGGACTGGTTAGAAAAAAGGGGAAATAGTGCTATAAATACTAGTAGGTACAGCAAGTTGGAATGAAAAATTTTTTTTAATCCAGATTTTTAAAAAACGTCAAGAGTCTACTTGATGCTCTTGCACACTTGAGGGGGTGACTATAACAGTAGAAATATTTATAAGACAAGCGGAAAAGCAAGGAAATGAGAAGAATACAAGTTCAAGGGCATGGAAAGTCACATAAAATATGAGGAATAATATAAACGTTCAGGCATATTCTGGGACCAGGACCCAGTTGTAGTGTCGTGTATTGAAATTGCAGATGGCTGGATGTGGAGTTCAAATATTTGAAATTGAGATTTGTCTCTGCCTTTTAACTGGCTGTGTGATTTTGGGCAAGTTACTGAGCCACTGTGAACTTCAGTGTTTTCATCTTTCTTTATCTATGTAAGGATTTCAGTGACACTTCATATGGTTATTTTGGGGATATGTGGAATTAATGCACACTTAGGCATTCTATAAATAGCAGAAACATGTGCATTTAAGGATACTTATTAACGGTCATTCCCTGGCTAACACTTGGAAACTGAGCAATGGGGGCACAACCAAGGGGCTCCTTCAGTCACTGTGCATTCCTCTTGACCAATTATCAGTTGGTTCTTGTGTATTTTTTTTCTCCTTGGCCACTGTCAAAGCCTGTCTTTGACACAAATGTCTATCATGCTTCTTTGCTGCTTCTTGCTACACTCTTTCCCTCCCCATAAAAACCAGCTCCACTTCCTGACATCTCTGTGTCTACTCTCTTATTGGACCTTCACACCACCTCCTACCTCCCAGCACCTGCCATTTTGATCCCTGTCCCTTGGTATGCATGTGCCATTCTTCCGGTAACAGCCTGAAGATTTCAGTGACTTCAGTCTAAGGTTCAGAGGAGACAAGTGAACGTTGAATGCCATCAGTGCCTCATTTCCAGCTTGCAGACAGGCACATTTGTAGTGTACCTAACAACCAGGTTACTTATTTACAAGAAAAAAAAATAATTCATCTTTGTGCAGTCTTCCCATTGTGACCCCAAAACAAAGGGGTGGCCTAGACACTTTCAGATTCTTTCACTGGATACACAGGCCTGTGCCACCTATCCTGAAACTTCCAGAAACAGTTCTGATGACAATGGTAAGAGTGGATGAATCAGATGTTCCAGCATCAAGAATGGCGCATGCCTGCAGGAAGAAAAGCTCCCTCTATTCTCATCACCCAACATGATTCTTCCAGAGACGTGCCAGGCCAGGGAAAATTCCAAAGAGCAACCCATTTGCCCTTTCTTAGCTTTAGGCCCCTTATGATTACTTATTTCAAGTTTCTCCGGGAGGGGAACATGACTGTTGTGCTTCATTGCTATTTCCTTGGTGCCTTATGGAATACCTGGGACACAGCGGGAGCTTAGTGAATAAATGAAGGAATGATAGGTGTGTATGCATATGTATACACTGTATTATTTATTATTACACTGTTCTGTTAAGTATATATAAACATTAAATAATATTACTATATATTTGTATGGTTCCCTTTCTTGACTTGTATTTTGGAGGTAATCTGCAGCAGCTGAAAGCACCACCTTGATTCATTGAAAGGGGTGCTCTTTTGCAGGGGTTCCTTCAGAATGAGTGTGATGATCGTCGGGGGCCCGGCCTCAGGGCGTTCCCCGGTGCTGCGGGTGGCCTGCTCCCGACTGTTGAGCAGGGCTCACCGCTAAGTTCCTGACCCACGGCTGTGCCTTCCAACTGTACTCGACCCATTCCCCTGGTAGCCAGAGCGCCATCCCAGCCTGTTTTCTATCAAGGGCTGGCTGTGGATTTCAATTTTTGTGGAGCTGTTGAAAAATCCTGATGTCCTAACCCAAGAGACTCTGGTTTTAATTGGTGTGGTGTGGGGTTGGGTCTGGGTGTGTTTTCAAATCTCTCCTAGTGGAGAGTCACAGATCAGTAGCATCAGGAATTCAGGTCCACCTTCTGCCCTAACCCTCAGGTGTTCTCCTATGAAGGTGTGATGGCAGAACAAATATTTGTTTGTTTTGAATCTACTGATTAGTCTAACTGTATACAAGCTCTCTGAGTCAAGGAATTTCATTTCTCTCTGATTTAGAAGGAACTACACTCAGCATCATCTGGGGACACGGCTGGACTGCCTCCTCAAGGGGCTGAGCAGCAGTTAGGGTGACACGAGTTTTGGAATGCTTACATTACTAAATTTGGGCCATTAAAATAAAGGTCATTTATAAGCATTAGTGGCCCACTTGGGTGATGACATATATTTTAGTCTTGATAACTTTCTTACTCACAAACTTAGACTTAAAAAAAAGGTTCAGATAGAAAAATGAAAATAGGTGAGGTTCTTTTCGATGATAAAGTCGGGTGTGGACATCCAGAGGAACTAACACAGTTTGGGATTAAAATCTGCAAATGAATTTGACTACACAGATTATTCTAAACTGATCCCAGAAAAAAACAAAAAACAAACAGCAGTGCAGGGAGAGGACTGCCCACCTCTGCTGGGGCGGATGTGCCTTGTCAAGGGTTTTGACTGTCCAGAGGCTTCACCGGAGTGGCACTGTGTGCCATCAGCATTTGTGAGTGGCCCCTTCTGCCACACGCGTGGTCTCTCTGGACCCGGTCACTGTGGCTGCTCAGAAACAGAACCGATCAGGGGCAGGCATTGGGACTCTTGTCTTTTTGCCTGAAGATTCAAGATATTTTTTGTGACTGTTCATTTAAATCTTTGTTTTGTTTTTGGACGGGAAAAATGGTAGAAGGAAGGCACCCAAATTTAAGGTTTTTAATGTAAAATCTGTCAGTCCTGTTTTTTCCTCTTTTGATATATTTCAAATTATTTGCTGAGACCTGAATAAATTATTACTTAGAGATACATGTCTCCTAACAAAATCAAAAGGTGTGCTGGAGCCCAGGGTGGGGTCAGTAGGCTTCACTGACACTGAATTATTCTGTTTGACCTAGACAGCCCCTGGTAGGGTCTGAAGGACTGTGGCCATTGTGAGCCGATATGATGGATCTGGAGACACACGTCTGGTACCCAAGGTGATTACTCTCAGCACCCAAGCCCTTGCAGGGCTGAAATTAGGGAAGGAACCCAAGGGGAGGTCAGTCTTCCTCTGCCTTCCATTACCATCCCTTAAAAGCTTCGTGGCAAACGCCTTCCCACAAGGAGAATAATCCATAGACAGGTCAGTGGAGACTGCTCACAGGGTGGACAAGCAACAAAACTCCCAAGACAAAGAGTCCAAAGCAGCAGGCAAGGACTCTGAAAACCTCCCTCCCTCCAGGAATGAACAGCTGCTATCGGCAGCCAGGGAAGCCGGGGCATGTGATTTCTGCAGTTCCCAGCAGGGTGGGAGCTGCCACAATTGCTGTGGCTGTGCATTTACAGGTGTTTGCGTGGTAGGCAAGAGGGCTGTTCTCAGCAGTTGTACCCGCCGTGGGACTACGGACTAAAAAGTTTGAAAGGTATGGTCTGGAAATTGCAATAGTATCAAGCCAGGAATACACTTCATTTCCCTCCCCATCGCTGACACACAGACGCTGTGGAGGTGGGGCTGTGGGAGGGGCCGTTCTTACCACTGCGCCCCGAAGGAACAACAGAAAGGGCATAAAGAACTGGAGCACGATCAAAAAATTTAAAAACGATGAAGAGCATAAGTGAAAGGCATTCAAGGATGGGCTCTATTGTGTAAAATGAGTTCTCTAGTTCACAGGAAGGGAGAGAGATTTAAAAAATTGTAATTTCAAAGCTTGATAGATGGCTTGTACCCCTTCTTTTCACATTCTAATTTTCATGCAGTACATTTCTGTGACTAGAGCCACTGAGAAGTCAAGGTCCTTTAAGCTCACAATGGCATATTAGAGCTTTTGTAGGGAAGAACCATAGTACAAATATGAATTGGTATTCCATCATAAATAGAAAAATACCAAATGTTTTTTGAGCACTATTTCCCAAGTACTGTTTGAAGTATTTTACATGTGTTATCTTATTAAATTTAAAATCACAATCCTATGTACTAGGTACTATTTTTCTGAAAGGAGACTGAGGCACAGAGAGGTCAGATAAGTTGTCCAAGGCCACGTGGCCAGTGAGCTGTGGAGCTGAGGCTCTGAGCCCGGGCATCACATGCCCCCTTTGAATGTCAAAAGCAGCCCTGAGGGTTCTGCGTGACAGGTATGTGCATGCAGTCACCACAATCCCGGAAGAAGAAAACCCAGGTCAAGCACCTGAAAACAACCTCTTTAAATGTGTTTGTTTATCAGGTCAGTTCCCTCCATCAACCCTGCCAGGGTCCCACGGCTGAAGAATAAAATCCAAGAGCCTGAGCCCAGCCAGCTCCAGGTCTCCTTCTCCGCTGGCCCGACCTCTCCTCTGGCCCAGCTGCAGCCACTCCGCAGCATTTCCCAAACACAGCAGGTCCTGTTGAATCCCTCTGTGTCCATCCCCCATCCTAGCCCAAGCCACGGACGTTTGCCCTGAACTGCCAGAGTAACTTCACACTCAGGTTTCCCTCCAACCTGTTCCCTACACCTCAGAGTTTGTCTCTGAAAACCATTTTCCTGCTTTGTGTCTTCCACAGGGCTTCAGTTGCTCTCAGAGTAAATCCCAAATTCCTTAATGAGGCAAGCACAGCACAGCACAGCCAGTGCCTGGACGAGCTCTCCAGTCTTGGCTCTTCCTGTTGCAGGTGCCAGCCCTCCCTGGCCACCTCCCTTCCCCAAGACCTCCTCCTACATCCTCAGCCAGGGCCCCGCCTCCCATTCGCGCTTCACCCCAGGCCCACACGACCCCTTGACCTCAGCTTGGCTGACTGAAAGTCATTTCCTCCAGCAAATTTTCCAAGACCTGAGTTCAAGCTCCCCGTCTCTTAATGTTTACAGTCAGTTGTGCAGTCATGTGTTTTTAACACACCTCTTCCTTAGAGGTCTGTGAACGTGACAGGCCCACCCAGGTCACATGGTTTCTCGTGTCCTATGGTGTCATACCTAGCTGGCTTTGCTCATTCAGATTCCCTTCCTGGCCCCTCATGGGAATTTGAGTGTGCAGTCCGTATCAATGTGTAAGCACTTGGCCTGCTCTTTGCCATGCATCCTGCGAGGTACGTAAGGGGTGCAAAGATTAGTTGAAATATAGCCCCTACGTTCAAGAAGCTTGGAGTTGTATAAGGTACAGGTAAGGCAAGAACATGCTACACTCTCATGTACAGTGCAATAAGCAAGCAACCTAAGATACTTGACCTTCAAGTTGAGATATACACACCTCTGGAAACACATGGAGGTTTTCCAAGGGGTACACCAGTTGTTTTAAAAGTAGTGATTTCCAGATACTTCTATACAGATTTGTCCAGAATTGATCTCCCTGAGAAGGGGCCCCATGCACAGTGGTCTTTCTCCCACTTGACAAACCCTCCCCTGTCTCAACCATTACCACAGGGCCCTGCCCATGGGAGAAAACCGACGGGTCCCAAACACACAGATGGGCTGAAATACTGAATCTGGAAATGCACAGGGCTTCCTGCCTTCTTGGTCTGAGACATATTTCTGTTAAGGCTAAGACCTGGTGTTAGACATGGAGTATTTTGGTTCATGTAGGATGCTCTGCATTCTTATTCTTTCAAATGGAAGGGGCTGTTTTGCAAGGCTGCCACGTTTTTTGGATGAAACCTACAGGAGACAGTTTCATGTGCTCTGCTTCAGCTTTGGTATGCTATAATCTGTAAGGCAGTTCCAAGGTATTTCCAGCCCAGAGCCCTCGGCTCCTTTGCTGACAGTGCAATGCTCTTGCACTAGGGTGGGAATGGGGTGGGGGTGGCAGGTCCTCCGGAGGGAACATCCACTACGAGTGACTCAGTGTCCCCTGAGAAGGGAAGGGGACACACATGGAACCATCTTGTGAGAAAACATGAAATTTTTATAAAGACTGTGGGCTCAGAGTTTATGAGCAGAAGACAGATATTGAAAACGCAACATGGAAGAAATGTTTTAAATGGAAAGCTTGAGCAAATCAGAGGCAGAAAGCAGAGGCGGAAGCGTCTGGTTGTCCGAGAATGCTCTGGGGGAGGCATGTGAACTGCAGAGGAGGCTTACAGGTGGGCTCGGCCCCATGTGTGCTGAGCTGTCCCCAGCCATGAGGCAGGAAGGCAGGCATGCAGGCAGGGCTGGGGGCCTGGAGGAGGCAGGCATGCTGGGCCTGGTGGGGTGTGTGCGGTGTGGAGAATGGTGGGAGGACAGAGGGAAGGGACAGGGCCCATCAGGGCAAAATAGTCACAGAATGCCCAGGAGTCCTTACTTAAGGCATGCCCAGGTCTGGGTTTGGTCAAGTCCTTGGGGATCCAGTTCACTCCATCATAACTGAAGACCACTCACGGTGGCATGTGGATGTGGAAAAAGATGAGCCTAGGATTTATGCATTTATTTTAAAGCTCTTGCTCATAAATAAAAGTGGCCTTAAATTTTGATTCATTATTGTTATTGTTGCTGCTGGTGATAATCTAGAGTAAGTATTATGCATTCAGTTATTCAACATTCAGGGAATTAGATGTCCCTTCAGTGGTTTCTGATTAAGTTTTTATTATAAAACTTTATGTGATTTTTCAATATGATACTCCATAACACTTACATCTGCAGTGTAATTTTATATTTTATATTTAGTAGCTTTTCATTTTTGCAGTAGTGAAACATAAAAGGTAAAACATGCCACCATGTTTTACAGACTGAATCTGCCTTGTATGTCACAAAAGATAATGGTGACACTGAAAACAGCTGGTTCTGCATTAATAATCCTTAACAACACTTATTTGATAGGTGCATTTACTCTCCCCCGAGGCTACATACGTTAAAATTGTGGAATTTTTATGGATAATTTCTGGTTTCAGAGAAAACCATAGCTGAGATGGCTTAGTGCACGGGATGTGATCTGATCATTTCCTGAATTGCTAAGACCCCCTCCCACCCCACTCAATTACCATTTAAAAGAAAGTAAAAATCAGCTAATGAATCAAAAGCAAACACTGAACATTGTTCTATGATGGGGAAAACTTGGGAACACTTTACTTAACATAAATCCAAAAATATAACTGGCAGAATGTTAAAAAAGCATTTTCTAAGGATAGTTCTCACGCGAAGCAACCTCTATGTTCAGAATTACAGGGTTTGAAATGGTCACCAGTCCACTGGAATTTTAATTTAGTGACAGTAAAAGAGGAGAAAATAGGCACTGGAGCTATAATAAAATATACCTTTTTAGAAGTAGTGTCAAAAGCAGTGACTTAAATAAAGATGTTAAATAGTGTTTTCAGTTAAACTTCAGTAGTTCCCACGCAATGACAAATCCTTCTTATAGGGGAGTAGTAGACATGCTCTCCCGCTCAGGAGTCTTCCCTCACCTGGCTTGCTCTGGTTACCGGCTTCTAGCCGATTACCCTACTTCTTTCACACGGGCTTACAGATGTGTGTGCTCTTCTTATAACCTAAACGAGGCATTCACTGTGTCCATGAGGACCATCTCCTCTCAAACACGTAATCCATGTGTTGAGGTTTCACACATTTCACACCATTTCACTCTTCCCCTACAATTCTCCTTTCAGACTGAAATAAGAAAGTGTGCCAACATTAATTGTGCAAATATTCATGGCTTTCTCTAGATAATTAGTTTCACGGAGTGTTGGTTTCCAGGTGCATTGCTAGAACATATGAAATCCTGATTGGACACCAAAAGGTCACATCAGATGTAATTAAGAGAAAATTAGTATACACCAAACACTAATGGACAGGCTGCATATAAATTCTAAAATAGCCTGGGAAGCCTCTGTTGTAGTTATCAGTCATAGCTCTTTAACCATCATTTCTTTTTTGGTTCATAATCTGACTTCCATTTTGCTCAGTTAAAATAATTATGGAATATTATTTATTTATTTATTTTTCCTGTAATTATGGAATATTTTAAAACAGAGGGGATAAAGAATAACATAATAGGTATTATTTAATATCCCTTAATAAATATAAATTTAATCAATACCCATCTTCTTCCTAAGAAATACAATGTATTTGGTATTTTTGAATTCTTCACCTTCCCATTTTTCATATTTGTATAACTTAGTACCTTATTTAGATATGAGTTCATATTACCTCAATTAGTCATTACTATAATTCCTTTTATTTCTATTGTAAATTTTTACATACCTTTTGATTGTGGCTTTCCTTAGTTTATCTTTACTAGGATAGTTTGTGCATTCCCACACCACCCTTCACTATGCCCAAAGTTACAACCAAAACAGATAAAGGAGCACATTGTTTAAAAAAAGTTAAAAAGAAGTATTAACAAGTCAGCTGAAAACAAAATGAGTCAAGTATTCTGAGTACTTTCTTCCTTTTTCCTCCCCAGAATTTAAACCTTTAAACAAGGCAATACCTGAAAATAGGGAAGTTGAGACCTACATGTGGCATACTTCTTTTCTTTTGTCTTAAACAGAAGAATCTGAATGGAGCGTTTCAAAATAAAATCTACAAGCTCACCCTTGGGAGCCTTCAAATTAATTATTTATGATACATAAATACATACATACTCATCAGCTTTTAGATACATGTGTATTTTAATAAAGTTCCAAATGAAGATTAAAAAAAAAAGCCATTAAAACATTTTTGGTTGCTCTCCTAGCCCCAGCCCATTTATGGTAACATAAATCACAACCATGTTTTTTTTTTTTTTAAAAGGCAACATATTTTTATCTTTAAACATGCTTGCACACAAATTCAAAATTAAAAGGATATTGATACAAATATTCTAAGGTTAAGAAAACTTAGGAAAAATATTATTCCACTTGTAAAATAGAAGAAAATTAAGACTGGATTGGCTGTTCTGCTAGGAAAGTTGTTTTGAAAACTTATTAATAAATTACTGGTGAACAGTCTTAATGTCCTTTTTGCTTTCCCCTGTGTGAGTAATGGGGCTTTGGGTGTGGGTCAGGGTAGGAGTCCCCTGCTAATACTTGAAGCACGGGCACAATTATTCACTAGTGTACTGTCTATGTTTTATTGCCTGTATTGTAAATATTTCACTGGGTATTTACATATTTTTTAAGAAAATAATCATGATACTGGTATATTACTTTAAAAAGACAATAGTTCTTTAAAATCATTGTACACCCATCAACTATTGACTCCTTGGTCCTTTTCCTAAGCTGCCATGCAGTGCTTGGGATGTTTCCTGGATTTGCATTTCCTGGGACTCCCTTGTGTGACACTGATCTCAGAGATGGTCTGCAGAAATTCCTTCCCACCTAGCCCCACTCTATTACCTCCTTGGTGCAGATCCTGACTGGCCTCTTTTAGGCATCTGTTCAACCTCTCACCAAGCAGAAGATGGTGCCTGCCTAACCAGCCCTGCCAACATGGCTGCAGAAGGAGGCCAAGAGTTCATGTCCTACCCTTTATGTCCCCCTCTGCTCTTCTGTCATTTAAATTATCATTCCCAAAAGATCATTTCTCAGCCCCATTTAGTTCTCCAGTGGTTTCTTAGCTTACCCAAATCTTCTCTAAAATAGTCTTGTGTAATTATCACCTCAAAAATTGGTTTGAATGAAGCCTGTCAGGAACGAACTTGTCTGGTTTTAGGAATTAAGCTGTTTTCACTCACACATACTCTGACTTTAATAAGTGTGCATGATGGAAGCCTCCAGAACACCAAGCCTGGTGTCCTTTGCTGCTCAATTTCTGCAAGACTTCAAAAACTGAAGGAAAATGTTTTTTTCCCCAGCTTATGATATAGTTCATTGTCTTTCCAACCCACGTTTGCTTTTTGTTTAAAAGTTAATGACAGTGATGATCATCTTTGTAGTTTGGAGGAAGATGCAGAATATTGGTGGAAACAGAAGTGGTTCCCTTTGATGTGTCCTTCTGGAGGGAAGCATTAACAGGTGCAGAATGTGTTAGCTTTTATGAAAACTATATGAGTATATACTATACTTGGGTTAAAGCCTGAACTGCCTATGTACTACTGAGAGATGTGTCATTTAGGATCCCTGCTGCCATAATGATAATGATAACAACTGTACTAGTATTTATTGATAGATTGTTTGCAGAACTGACATTGAGCTTGGACAGTTTAACCCTAGAGTCTATACCTAGGGTTAAACCATTAGGTATTAACCATTCTGTTGCTTCTTGGAAGGGAAAAAGTCTTTCCTAGTTACTGGCATAAAACATGTTTGTATATGGAAGTAACTTGAGGGTCAAGTTTCAAAGATTTGATCGTGACCATGCTGTATAAGCAAAGGAATATTTGTGAATACAACCAATAATGGGGTGACTCCTAGCATGACTTGTACTTAGAACTGGAATATTCCAAAGCATTTCTGGAAACCCCATCTACCTAAATGAACTATTATTTGGATTTTGTTATTTTGGGACTATATTCAGCCCTCCTATTAGAATCCTGCCTTCCTAGCAGTTACATAAACATTTTTGGCTTGCTGCGGTACTACTGTGAATGGGATGCAAAGGCTGCTATTATGCTTGACATGGAAAGTGGAATGGTAAAGGCAGACCAATCAGATGTGAATGACAGGTAAAGATTAGGTGTCCAAAGACAAACTCTTACATAGAAAACAATGAAAGGGTTGGTACGCTGCGTGTGGCAATGATCTGCTCTATGATGCAGAGTTAGAGGCACCACTACCAGAGGGATTCAAGTCCTTGATCCTTGGGACGGGCTGTATGGCAAAACTGCATGAAGAGCTGGGAAGAGGCTCATGACAAAGTGCTGTAGCCTCAGAAGGGGGGAACACGACAGATGTTCCCACCACAAGATCCTTTTGCTGGCTGAGTCACAGAGCATTCATCAAGCCTGTCCCCAAAGAGAACCCTCATAAACTCATCCTGGGTACGTGTTCATGATATAAAGAGGGGAACAGAGAGAAGGCAGTCAAGGAGAAAAAAGAGAATGGCAGCCTTCAGAATGGAGGGGTTTGGTGACCCAAAGGATCTGGCTGCCTTCTGTCAAGAAGTAAAGCAACGGGAAAAACCGATATTCACATGCTTCAGGGGCCACTGCCAGAGAAATAAAAGCTTTCATTAGTCTCCATCTTCTTTAATTAAGCTTTTCTCAGTATACAAGTGGGATCCACTTTTATTTAAGAAAAAAGAGAATAAATCTAATAAATGAATAAAATAGAGATAAGCTGACTCCCTAGGTAGAGCTCAGTGCAGGCAATCTCAAATTTTCAGGGGGCATTGTGGGACACTGCATCAGGTTATTTTCAGAAGCATCCTTTTGAGTGAGAAGGCAAGAAACAGAAGCAACTTGCAAGAAGCTTCCTAAATTCTCTGCTACCATGACAAACTTGTCTGAAACTGTGGCTGTGTGTGGCACAGGGTCATGAGATCAGGAACAGTGGTTCTAGCCTGCATCCGGTCTCACTTTTTCACCTGCTAAATGGATAGGGACGGGGGAGAGAAATAGCTTAAGGTAGTTCCTGAATCTAGTGTAGCAAAATCACAAAGGAGTAACAGCTGGTTTATGTATACACCCGAGCCCATGTAATTCCTGAGGTCACTGCCGTCTTCCCGACTCCATGCTGAGCCAGGCACTGATACACAGAAATATTTGTTCAGTTTTAGATGAACTAGGCCTGAAAGGAATGGCTTGGCTTTGCAAGGGTCTGTGATGCTGCAGGCCTGGGGAAGCCAGCACCAGGGCAAGTACAGGGTGCTGAGCTATGGATCTATGCTTTCCAAAGGCTGAACCTGGAGGGAAGGTGTGACCTCTTATTTTTTCCTCATTATTGAACAAAAGGCCCCTTAGGAGACCAGAAACACACTAGCTTGCTCCTGTTGAACACTGCACATACTCTATTAAAAGCTGTATGTGATTCTATACCATTTGCAAATACTGTGTAAACATGACTCACTTGAATTTGTATGGATGAATGGAACGTGTGTTTTAAATTTCAACTATTTCAGTTACAAAACAAGGGAGCTGGACTCAGAGATTTTTAAAGTTTCCACTAGCACTAAAAGATTGTATAATTTTCTATGTCAAATGAATACCTCTGAATTACTCTTACAGATTCAAAAAGCATTTGTTTTAAGACAATCTAAAACTGGGAGCCTGATCAACAGCAGGACATCATTTGTCTTCCAATTATTCCATATTAACTTAGGTTCATTACTGGAGGAATGCATTTCTGCTATGGCATCTATAACAAGATGGGTTGGATGTTACACACACTGGTCTATTTTTGGCTTTATTGTTTAATTTGCGATCGTCTTTAGATGTTCTCACTACTAATAAGCAAGTTTATTTAGACGAGGGGGTAATAGGACCCCTTTCTAAGGGTCTTATTCTAAGCCAGGGGTGAGAGATGTCAATGATCTGACCTTTTGGCTCATGGGCCAGTACGTTTTGAAATTAATCTGCTGGAGAGAAACTATTGTTTCAAAGTGTATAAACTGTTAATTGCAATTGCTCATTTTCTCTGGTAAAACTACAGATAGAGAGTAAAATGCAAGTGGGCCCTGCATTTTATACTTGGCATTGGGTATGTGGAATACTTACACCTGGGGAGGCATTGCTATTGCCTGTGTATAAATCACACTTCCTCAAAGCTGCCCTATTTCAGCTTGGAAACTCAAGAGCACTCCACTTTACTGGACAACGCTTCTAAATCAACCTCAGACAGGATATAATCAGTAATCCCAACATAATCCATAACCCACTGACAATGTGGGAACAACTTAGCCAGGCAGACTAATGTCAGCTAACAGAGAGTTTGTACTTGAGGTGCAAGCCACATGGGTACTTGGGGGAATAAAGACTTAAGTTGTTTATTGAAGGCTTAGCTTTTTTCTTTTCTTTTTTTTTTTTTTTGAGAGGGCATCTCTCATATTTATTGATCAAATGGTTGTTAACAGTTAACAACAATAAAATTCTGTACAGGGGACTCAATGCATAATCATTAATCCACCCCAAGCCTAATTCTCATCAGTCTCCGATCTTCTGAAGCACAACGAACAAGTTCTTACATGGTGAACAAATTCTTGCACAGTGAATAAGTTCTTACATGGTGAACAGTACAAGGGCAGTCATCACAGAAACTTTCAGTTTTGATCATGCATTATGAACTACAAACAATCAGGTCAGATATGAATATTCGTTTGATTTTTATACTTGATTTATATGTGAATCCCACATTTCTCCCTTATTATTATTATTATTATTTTTAATAAAATGCTGAAGTGGTAGGTAGATGCAAGATAAAGGTAGAAAACATAGTTTAGTGCTGTAAGAAAGCAAATGCAAATGATCAGGTGTGTGACTATAGGCTATTAATCCAAGCTAGACTAGGGCAACAAAACATCCACGGATGCAGAAGATTTCTCTCAAAACGGGGGGTGAGGTTCTAAGCTTCACCTCTGTTGATCCCCAATTTCTCACCTGATGGCCCCCCTGCGACTGTGCCTGTCTTAGGTTGTTCCTCCCTTGAGGAATCTTTCCTGTCTCTGGCTAACCAGTCATCTTCCGGGACCATAAAGGGAAATGTAAAGTTGGTAAGTGAGAGAGAATGAAGGCTTAGCTTTTAAAACATTTTTTTCTTTCAATTCTACTGAGAAATAATTTCAAGTGTTCATTTCCATCTGGAGGCCAAGATGCAGGAGACAAAAGCTTCTTTATAGAGGATGCAGAATTTGCATTGATGCTCTGACACGTCTCTGCTACAAGAAAAACCTTCTGAAGAAAGCTAAAGGTCCTATTTAAGCCCTATTATTTAGTGCTTAAGAGGACTGAAGGGGAGTTTGGGGCTAGCAAAATATCAACTACATTTGTCTTTCTGAAAATTCTTATTAAAAATGTTCATGCCACACAGCCTATGTGGAAGAAATGAAGAAAGAAAACAGATCAGCAGTAAGCAAATAAGTCAAAATAAGTCACTATAGAAAGGCTTGATCTGCTGTGTGGTAGTTGATATTCTGGAGGTAGTTCCA
This sequence comes from Manis pentadactyla, assembly GCF_030020395.1. Lineage (NCBI taxonomy): Eukaryota > Metazoa > Chordata > Mammalia > Pholidota > Manidae > Manis > Manis pentadactyla. The sequence continues at coordinate 110,908,263 of NC_080024.1, forward strand.
CTATAGATGTTCACTCCCCATGTTTTTATTATTTTCACAGAAAAGTTTGCTCCTAGTCCAAAGTCTCTATAAGTGATTATATAAGGTGGATATAGGGTGGGGGGTAGGCACAAACAGGATCAGTGCTGAGATAGGCAAAGTTAGTTTAACAAGATGGGCTATCTCCAAAAACAGTGCCTTGACTTACTGACATGTCTAAAGAAAGAGTATTTGTAAGAAGAGGAGGTGACCAGCCCATAACTTAGAAACAGTCACAAATATTGGAGATAATGATCCCAGAATCTACCAAGGTAAGTAGATGGTTTGTCTGGCTAGCATGAAATAACCCCTTTTGCCTGGTTGGAATATTCTACTGGGTTTGGCACAAAGTAATTTCCAACCTATTCATTTATTTCTTCCATCACTCACTTCTTGTATTCTCACTGCGCACCTGCGTTGTGCCAGCCCTGTACCGGGTGACTGGTATGTACTTGTTTAATCAATGAATGAACTCTACCGCCCTTCTTCTGATGCCAAGTCATTAGCCACCTTCTTCTTCCCCTTTAGCTAGCCAGCAGCACAGAATGCCCTTGTCAGGCTAGGGGGATTTCTGTCTGATAGACAGAGATATTTCCCATTGTAAATAACTATCTGGTATCTGGTTTTCTCTATCAGTTCCTGTGGTCTATGCCAGTGTGACTTGGCATCCTGAAATATGACACTGAGCATTCAGAGTCTCTGAGCGTAAAAGATGTTGTAACTTTAGATTGTAAAAATCCACACTTCTTATTCTTCTCAAGAATAGATGCCTCGCCACCCACTTATTCATTTCTTTATTTTGGAATGGTGGTTCTGAGCTTAGCCTTGACCTTGCCTTATAGAGTCTCTTTTTGCCACCACTGGTAATAGCTTTGCACTGCTCCCTGGACTAGTGGGTCTCCAAACAGGTGCCCAGATGCCCACTTGGGAACAGGCAGACTCCAGACACTCAGTGTTGTATTTCAGTATGTCTAAGACAATTTTGATTCAGAGGTGTTTTCAGATATGACTGAATCATAGAAAATCTGCTCTTTTGAGATGCATTGTAACTTAGAAGGATGGGGCTGGGTCCTAGATTCATTTTGTAAAAAATTAACCATGAGCTTTTGAGGGACAAGCCTCATAAAGCTGGTGTAGGAGGCAGCATGCAGGACGCTGGAAAGAGCATGGCCCTGGGTCTCTTCTCAAGGGTGAGAATCACACGCTATCATGCATCCCCAGACACTTAAAGGAGAAGCAGCACACAGAGAGCCCGCCTGCACACTCAAGGTGCTCAGCTATTTCCATTTTCAACCCCTGCTCCTCTCCTGGGCCTCAATTCTTCTATTTATGAAATGAGACAAAGAGCATCTAAAATGACCAGAGGATAGAAAATACATTAAATTAGTCATAGCACAAAGCCTAGTACATAATACACACTTAGTGCTGTATTTCAGAAAGCAAAAATTACTGTATATAGTAATACCAAAACTACTAATATAGAAAGAAAATGTATTTATCACTTTTATAAATGAGAAAGGAACACACTTAAAAAATCAACAGTTTTGAGACTGTAATGTATTTAATATGAGAAAATATATTTTAGTCATATGCAACCTAGATTATTGAATAAAATAAAAACTATAATTGCCCCACTGCCAGAATTGGTATGTGAATTATTCATTCCAACCCAGTTTTTTCTGTGGCTACTCCCTAACTGTTATCTTTTTTCCAGTTTTCTCTCCAGGATAATTCCTCACTAATTAATCTTCTTAAAGCACCATTTCCACCACTGAGTGGTTTAAAAAAACATCCTCCCTTTCTCCCTCCCTGCCTTTCTGCCTTTCATTAAACAACTCTACTTCTTCAAAGCTTCCAACAAGTGTCCTCCCTTCACCTGTCAGTCTTTTGATCTTAGCCCCTCTAGCTCAGGGGTTTTTATCTGGGGTGTATAGATTTTTTGGACTGGTTTTTATTAAGTCCATGAATGCCTGAATGACCTTAAAAACTTTTGTTTATGTGTGAATTTTTCCTGAGGAAGCTTCATTTCAACAAGCCACCACAAAGGCCCCAGATACTACAGAGGAGAAGACCTTTCCCACCTCTGTTGGGTGCCCGTGTGCCCTCTGCCAGAGTCTGTGCTCCTCCCAACCTTAGGGCTCCTTCTGTTTGTCCCATCCTCTATCCTTTGACAGCAGAACCCTTCCTTCAAGGCTGTCTGAAGACCTGCCTTCTCCACAAACCCCACCTGCCCCTGTGCCCCTCCGCAGCTCCTAGAAAACCTGGCCGCATGGCTGTGACGTGACCTCCAGACTTTATGATGCATGTCTGCTCCCCCTGAAGGAATTACAGGCAAGTTCCTTCAGGAAGATCCTCCAATATTTCTGTACATTTCCAGCCTGAGATGAGCTTACAAGTGAGGCAGAGGAGCGGGGCATTGGTAGGCTGTGTCCATCACAGATTTATAGTTTTTTTAAAAGTCAAAACTAAGTAACAATAAAAAGAACATTTCCTCAGGGCCCATGATGTGCTCACCACATGACCAGCAGGTGTTTCCCTGAATCACTTTAGAGAAGCGGCTCTAAATGTACATGGCTTCCTCCAGCTCGTGGCCCACACGATGGTGTCTATGGGGTATCTCTTGGGGTGATATATGACCAGTTCTGGGCAGTCCTACCCACCTGTGGACTCATCTGCCCCTTACCATGCACCTGGCTTTTGAGATCCCAGCTCTGAGTACAGACATGCAGTATGAGATGTGACTTCTTCTCCTTTGATCCTTGGTGTACAAGTCATAAAGCCTGAATGTTGTACTTGTATTAATGGCTGGCCAGTCAGATGTGATAAAGTGAATACTGGGTCATCAGTATACTAGCTGCCAGATGGGAAACAATGAAGTGGAGGAGAGAGAAAAAGAACACACTAAAAAAGCTGCACATCTGACTTCTCCAATTTGCCCCCAGTGTGGCCTCTCCAATTTTCAGAAACGTTACCATCTTTATCAAAGGTCAAAGTCAGTTACTGGTAGAAAAATAAATACAGTTGAGGGAGGAGGAGAGACTAAATAGATAAATTCACAACGTGTCCTCTGTAGTGAAGGAAGGTGGTGAAAATCTGTACATATCAAACTCTTGGGAATAAAACTGGTTGTCAGTAAATTGGACCGTTCATGTAGTTTCATGGGTTTCTGCTGTGAATATGTTTTAAGAAATGACATCATTGCAAAATAGGAGAAAAAGAGCAAGGAGAGATTTAAAAATACCATCTACCTGTTAATCTTTATTACCCATTTTGTTGAACTCTTAGAATTAGGTGTTTGTGTTTTTTTGTTTTTTAATGAAGGCGAGCCGTGAGTATGTTCTACCTGTCCGTGCCAGTTACTGCAGAGGACCAGAAATCTTTATCACCTGCAATGGAAGCTATCCGTTATATTATGCTTGTGGTATATTCTAGAAAAGAGGTGCTAACTTTTTAACCTGACCATCATGGTCAGAATGTGTTACTCTTAACATGGCGTGTCCTGCCTTGACTATTAGATTAAAAATATTCGCACATTTCTTCTCCTTCCCAATGCACAACAACAGTGATGTAAGTATAGCTGGTTTTCCAAGTCCCATCTGCAGCCTACGCCGCACTGGGAGAGGCGCCAGGCTCTAGTAGACAGAGCATTACCCGGCACCCTTCTCCACTCAGGGCATGTGGGTGGTCTCCTACAGGATGATTACATTGGCCATTTCATAGCTGCCAACAAATGTATTTGTTCATTAACACTTGACAGTTTGAATGCTGATGAAGAGGGTGACTGAGCAGCTAACTTTCATGTAAGCTAATTCCTAAGTGACTTCTCTAATGGCATTTTTCTTCAAAGAATAATCTCCCTCAGGGAGAGAGGGACAGAGAGAATGAGCAAAGGGAAGCCAGGAGAGGGCCACATGGAGGACTTCTGGGGTTTCAGTCTCTACTTCAGCTGACTGGTTAGTCTAGAGGTCCTTAATTTTTAAAATTCAAATAAGATTTATCTTTACGTTCATGCTACCTATGAAAACATGGGCTTCTAATCAAGAACTCTAAAGTATTTTGTATGTTTTACGACCAAATTTTCACACAAATTTATAAAAACTTCAAATTTGTTATATTAGATCTGTTATGACTCTTTAGAACATTCTTAAATCCATTAGTATGGATTTAAAGAGCATCTAAAAGCATTGATTAATTCAGTTTGGAAGCAGCAGGTTATAGAAGGCACACAGGATTGGACTCAGAGGTCCTGGACATATGTCTTGTTCTGTCCCATGCAACTCCTATGTAAGGGCCTGCTTTGTGCTAGGTTTACACTGAGCACTTTCCATGTGAATTTCTTCTGAATAGAAAGCAACCTTGGAAGAAGCCATTACTGACTTCATTTCAGAGGAGGAACACACCTGGAGCTCAAGCAGGTTGCCTGGACCTGGAAGTCTGTAAGTGATGATGTGAGACTGTGGATTCTACGTTTGGTGCCACCTAGGTTCTGGCTGAGGCCAAGGGGATTAGGAGACTGAGGTCCAGAGTGGCACCATTTCAGCTACATTTAGAGCTTTTCCCCCAAGAGCTGAAGGAATAGCCAAATGTAGCTAATTAAATCAATACTAAAAATTTAAAATGCAGTTCCAGATAAATTTTGAGAATTGGTAGCCAATTTGACTAGAGGCTCTCATACTGGACAGTGCACAGAAAATTCCCACCACTGCAGAAAATTCTAGATTGTGCTGCTTTCAGTGGAATTCTGCTCCCTGGCTACACCTGAATCTCCTCCTATCCTATGACTTATTAACTGAAACTGGCCTCAATCCTTTAGCTCCTTCTCTCTCCTCACAGTCCATCAGACACCTCGATCCTCCTACCTCCAAAACTACACTTTCCAACCAGATTTTCCAACCCTAACTGGGTCCTTAGCATTTCTTAGTTCATTCTCAATTGACTCACTAACTTGTCCCTTAATGATGCCTTGTTCCTGAAAACCTCTGATCTCTTAAGATCTTTGTTCTCTACAGATGACATGCTTCATAGTTGGTGGGGAAGGCTATAAGACCTGTTGCCATGAACTTAACATATTCCTCTAGCTTTCTTTTAGTTTCCTTTAGCTAAAGTGGTCCACCAACTGCTTTCCACCCAGGCACTCATTTCCTGCTCTCAGAATATTGCTCATGGTGTCTGCACCATTTAGAATTCTCCTCCCAATCTACCTTTGCCAAAGAGCTGGTTTTGGATCATGCCATCTCATAGCAACCTCTTTCCTCTCCAAATTTCCCTAATGTTTTCTCTTTACCCCTCCTACAAATATTTAATTGGTGTTGCACAGAATAATAGACAGGTCACCTGGCATCTTCCCCATTAAACCACAACCAGTGTGGGAGGGGGTGCTTGCTGGATTCAGTGTGCATCCTTGGCAGCAAGTAGCACTGGTCTTCATACACAGAGTACTCGATACATACTTAATGAATATCTGTATATCTATTTTTGAAAGTGCCAGATGAATTCCTAAGGTAGACAGATTTAATTTAATAATGAATTGATGATGAATACAATTCTTTTAATTATCTCAACATGAAATTCTAGATAAATGATTAAATTACCAGAACTTCTGGAGGGAAAACCAGGGTGAATGTGTTGATGACTAGAACTGCAATACGTGGTTCTATGGCAGGGGCTGTATCGTTCTGACAGGTGGCCAGGGGGTGAAGGGGTGGGGATTGTGTATAAAATGATAGAGAATGGGCAGAGAACCAAAGAAAAACATCAAAACCAAAATAAACTTACCTTGGGTAGCAATATAATGGTTGGGTCGGTGATAACCCTAAAAATAAATGAGAAAAAGAATATTTGACAAACTTAAAATTGATAAGCAGCACAGGAGTCACATGCAAAGTTTGCCAAAATGAATTCATGTACAAATGCCAATGGTTGCATCACTAGCAAGATAAATTACTAGACCCAGTACCATTGAGTTCCTCTTAATAAGCAGAGGTGCACCAAATGTAACCATTCTGATGCTTGCCCAGTGGGCGTAACTTAATCATTTGCTGGCTATGAGATGACGAATGAGCAATAAACCCTAACAACTTATAGATTCTCTGAAAAAAACATGACCATGACTCTATTGGAGTGCAAACAGGCTGGGAATGCACAAGAGAATTTCATTTGTGTTTGGGATGTTATTGGCAACATGCCAAGGCTTTAACATGTATTCTGTTATATCAGTATAGGCAGTTATATCAATAGTAATAGTAAACATAGTTCTTAAGCACTGCTAATACCATGATACAATGCTGTAGCAAAGGCTAGAATTTAAAGAGGCAGACATTCTGTGAGACTCTTTCCTTTTATCATGACCCTATGTGAAGGGGGAAAGATGAAAATTGAGACCAAAAAAAGAAGGGAACAAAGAATATTGTAGAATCAATATCTGGGAAAGAGAGAGCCAATTTAGAGAAAATTACACACAGGTAACATATGATATCACCAGGGACCTTAATACTTTCCATTTCTGTCCCCTGAGATGATCCAAAATATTGTATAGAAACCCAGAGAGAAACCAGAATAAACTTGGAGAGGAAATACAGATTTCCTAGAAAACTTACATGCATGTTGTAATTTTTTTGCTCTTAAAAACACATTGACAATAAAGAAGAACAAAAGCAAACACATTCTTTTATACAATGGACCTGCTGTAGGTCTCAAATATGGAATCATGACAGATGTTAAACAGGATTATTCAGATGACCATTCATTTCTCGCTAGCTGGTAACTCCACAAGGCACGACCCTGGTCTGACTTATTTGCTCCATGTATCAGTCCTAGCAAGATGTTAGGAGATCGGAGGAACTTATTTGTTAAACTGAAATAATATGCACAGTCCATGAATGGCCTATGTTGCTAAACACAATGGTCATTTCTCAGACCTTATCTATGTGATCAGTGAGCAGCATGAACTCAGTTGATCCCCTTGAGAAACCTTCTTCATTGGCTTCTAGGCCATGACACTTTCCTGGTTTTCTTCCTACCTATCTCTCTGGCTTCTCTCCCCCATTCATTTGTTGGTTACTTGAGACTGATGTTGGAATGTCCAATTCTTGGACTCTTTCTTGTGTCTACACTCACTTCCTTGGTGATCTCATACCATCTTGTGGCCTTGACACCACCTGTGCACTGATGAGTCCTGCGTTCTTACTTCCAGCCTGGGCCTTTTCCCTGAAATCCTGATGTATCTATTGCCTACTCAATAGACACCTACATTTGGATGTCTAATATTTATTTAAAGCTTAACACATCTAACACTGAATTCCTCATTTCCCCTCCCTCTCCCTGAATCTGTTCTGCCCCAGCTGCTTCTCAGAAGGCGTCCTGCCCCGCTCACCCTCCTATGCCCCATAGCCTGTCTCTCAGCAAAACTGTGCCACAGCCTGCAGCATAGTCCTGGATCCTAACATTCCTCACCTTCCAAGGCTGCCACATGGGCTGAGCTCCCACCTTCTTTCTGACTGCTTCTGCAGCCATCTAGGAGGTCTCTTGATTCTACTCTTGCCCACCTGCAGTTTATTCCAGGTCACGTCACTCCTTTGCTCTAATCCCTCTAATGACTGCCCATCGCACAGTGAAAGCCGAAGTCCTTAAGATTGTTCACATTACCTGGCCCACAACCTCTCTCCCCTCGTCACCTATGACTACCCCATTCCCACCATGCTAACACTTGCCTGCTTGTTTTCCTTCAAATTTGTCAGGCACGCTCCACAGCAAGGCCTTTCACTGGCTTTTTCACAGCCTGGAATGTTCTCCAATACCTAACCGATCACATTTACTCCCTAAGTTCAGTCAAACACTTATTAAGTTCTTACAATGTGCCAGGTGCAGGGACACAAGGATGAGACGAACACTGTCCCTGTGCTCAGGGACCCAGTAGGGGTTGGAGGAGCTGAGACTGGATTCTCTTAACCTCTCCCAAGGGAAGAAGTATCACAGAGAAGATGTTTCTGATTCAGCTTCCAAACTGTGGGGCCTTGGATTGAAGGTAATGAGTCTTGGACGCCTCTGAGTACTCCTTTAAGGTACTCACTATCCAGCCACAGAATAAAGAAGTAAGTATGGTGTATCTTGGGAAGAAACTGCTTTAATAAAAAAATCTAACTGGAGTTGGGAATGTTTTTGGTCATTATCAAACATAGGGGTATAGGGAGTCCCTGCTTGAGGAATGAGAGATGAAATCTCAAACCAGGACCCCCCTGCCAGGCCTTTCCTAAGGTGACACCAACAAAAGCATGCTTATAGTTGGTCTGGGGTGACTCTCAGAGATGGGGATGCTAGGGCTTACAGGGCATCTGAGTGATACTCAACTAAGAGAATAAAAGCATGTGTAGTTAAAACCTGCCCAGGGAAGTATTGATGGACTAAGAAATAGCATGATGGAAGCCAAGGATGCAAGGGAGCTGAAATCGGTTTAATGAAAACGTGGGCCTTGGAGGTAACAGCAACTTTCCCTTGATTTTCAGGCTACTTTTGATTTCATTCATTTTTTCAACTGAAAACATGCTGTCTCCTAAATAATTTATTCCAGTGTAAGACATTAAGTTAACATGATGCTGAATGAACAAAGAAGCAGTCTTCAATAATTAAACATCCTATATATTTAATGGCATGTCTTGCATGTATTAGATGTCCTGGTTAACAGCTGCAGACTACTTTGAAGGCAACTTAAAAGTTCAGTGATGACAAGAGATTGCAAATCGTCAAATTAGGAACTGGAGAGTTTTATCCTAGTAATATGTAAACAGATTTTTTTTTAAGTGTCAAACAATCCAAGTTGTTGACAAAAATAAGGAAACAACATTTTCTTAGCCACATAGGCATGGGATGGCAAAGAAGACACAGAATGTTACAGTGGAGGTCACCAGCCAATAGGCTGACCTGAGAAAGGGAGAGGCCAGGTGTTTAGGGTAAAATACGGTTGTATGTGGGCCAAGGTTAATGTGTTTGCCTCTGGAGTTGGTTCAACATATGTCCACCTGTTTTATAGCAGAAACACAGTGTGGTTTGTGTAGAACAGTTGGATTTATTGAAAGTTTCAAGATACATACATCAATATAATTTCCATTGATATAGTCTGAGTTGGTGTCCCCTTCGATGGTCTGTAGCCTCACCCGGGAATGATCATCTGCAAAGGGAAAGGAAAACAAACAATCAACAAAAGCAATCTGTGGGGCTGCTCAGAGGCCCAGGCTGTAAACACACTACTTAGAGATCAATCACATCTGTGCTGCTTTACAGATCAACAAAGAATAAATACTACATACCTTCTACACTGCCTATTTTAAAACTAGGAAGGATTTATAATTCTTTGTATTTTAAAGTAAATCTCATTAACTTATTCTTTGATCACTGACAGATGTAAAGCATTGGCAGAGGTTTGAAACTCTGACTTAGAGTCCTGTGAATCACAACAGAATTATTTCTTGGATTGGAAGTTTAGCAACTTCACTAAATCTTACATAAGCCCTGAGATTTTGAAGGTTGCCTATGACATCCACCTTGACAAATGATAGTTATAAATAAAGCCCAGCCCAACCTTCTGGGAGGTGCGGACTTGGTTCCCCCTCAACCAACGTCCCTGAGTTCCGAATTCTCTAAGCCTTCTCTGCACCCAGGGGTATCAGTGGGTATAACAAGGCTGTCATGCATCAGTCACATGACTACAGGCCACGCCTCAGCCACTCATCTGGAGCAGGGAATGACAGCACTTGCCTTAAACAGGACTGCTGTAAGGATTAAGTGAAAATACAAATTGCCAAGCAAAATGTCCAACATCAGCAAGAACTGTGTAGGGGTAGTGATGGTGGAATTAATTGACTATATTTACAAACGAAAAATTTTCCCCACAGATATTAATGGAGGCATCTCAATTATTTCCTTGAAAATCCATATTTTAAGCAGAAAAGTATGAAAAGCCCTGTAAGGGTTGAGGTTTTCTTGTTTTGCTCACTACTCTGACTCCTGGAAACATATCTAGTACCTGAAACATAGTGGGATTCCTTCTAGGTATTTTTTAAATGAATAAAAAGTGAAGCTTTTTTTTGAAAAAATAAGTTAAAAAAAATCATTTCCCTTAATTTTTTTTTTTTTTAAGCAGAGGAGCCCTTCCTTCCAATTAAAGTTTATATCAAAACCCAACAGATCAAAACCAGGTTTCTGAGAGGTGGGGTGACAGCACTTTGCAAAACTTCCCTTCTCATGTTGCTGGGGCTGTGGTAGGTCCTGCCTCTCTGCTTGCTACTTTTTTCTGATGCTAACTCTCCCCAATGCTTCATTTAGATTAGTGGGTAAGAAATGACTCCCCAGTGTGAGGCAGGAGCCTGGAGGCCTGCAGGTGAGAGACGCTTTTATCCGTGATCACGGGACAAAGTGTTGCCTTGGACCTATTCCTTGGCTTAACATGCTAACAGCTGAAAGTCAACATTTCATATTGTTCTCTCAGGTTTCTGCAGGATGAATGCTTTGTTTTCAACAGTGTAGGCGAAGGAAATCTGTGTCAAGTTTCTACTCTTCCTTTATGGATGGGCCTTTTGCTTCGGGTCATGACAGTCACATTATTTCAAGTCAGTGCTTCACAATTAGCCAGGGCTCAATATGTTTATCCGGAATGTGGTGACAAAGCAGGCCAGACAGGGAGAGAAACCTGGAGGAAGCCATGGCTTTTTCTCAAAAGAGAATGTGGGCAGTGGTTGTATGTGTGCGATCCAGGGTCAGATGTGTGGGTTAGAATCGCCCACTTGGGATTTTGGACAAGTTACTTATCCCTCTGTGCTTTGCTATTCCTGTCTGTAAAATGGGGATTAACAGTGTCCGCTTCCTGGATTATTGTGAACATTAAAATAAAACAGAAAGAAAAGACCCTGGTTTATAGTAAGTGATGGCTGAATGTCAGCTGCTGCTATTATCATGTGCTGCATGATGGACATTCACACTTTTCTCCTCACTTTCTTTATGATTGAACCCAGACAGATGACAAACCCAGGAAGGGACCCGCACACAGTTGGAGTTTTTCCTGATGGTGACCAGCTTTAAGAACTGGTTTCCTAGAGTGCACTTTGCTTGAAACCAGAGGCTCCCTATCCATGATTTGTGCATATTTTTGGGAAGATGAGTCACTGGGGCACTGGGTACGTGTGGATTGCAAGGGTTTCTGCGTTTGTTGGGAGAGCAGATGCGAATGCACGGCTGTTTCAGAGTGGAGCTCTAGGCAATTCTGGTAGCAAAGCCATTTGAGCTTCACGAATGAAAGATTCTACCATAGCACTGACTCATGGCTGCTCTGCACACATCAGGCTTCCGGGCAGTGCCTCTGAGGGGAGATTAGCTTTACCTTCCTAGCCTCCTTGACTTTCCCTGGGCGGTTTGTTAAAAGGCAGGCATCACATTAGAGCCTACCCGTCTTTGGAAGCGGGGCTGTCTTAGGATCTATTGTACCTCCTTGTCAGAATCCCCCCCTTGCACACTTTATTTCTTCTGGAACCTAAGGATGAGTGCTGCTCATTCCCTGTGATTTACTACCCTTGGGCTCCTCACATTGCTCCGGAATGTTCTGGTTAGGGAGTTCGATCTCTGACCAGGCTGCACTCTCATCTCCCATAAGCAAAGCCTTTGAAATAAAGCTTCCCCATCACCTCTTACTGTTCACTCAGTGACCACCCCCCTCCTTTTTTAAAACTTGGCTGCTGCTTCTCTGGATTTAATTGCTTTCCTTCTCCCCTCCTGACAGAGAAACCCAGTGGACACAGGTACAGCATATTTCTTAAGCAGACTGTGATTGTTTTTATTTCTCTTTATACGCACAGTACTATCTTTTTTTTTTTTTTTTTTTCACAGTAGTATCTTTTAAAGTCAAGTCTGCTGGACTGTGACCTCTACTGGTCAGAGACCACAGGGTGTCCACCTGAGCACCCCTAAGAGCATCTTTCTCCACAGCCCCCAGGGGACCTCCCTGCACAGCCCAGCCTGCGCAGCCATGTGCACTGACCCTGCCGGACACATGGCTGGTGGGCACGAAGCATTCACCCTTCACCATGCTTGTGAACACAGCCTCGATGGTCACTAACTCCATGGAAGAAGGGCCAAGCTGAGGTCAGTGAGGCTCACCTGGGCTTTCTGGGGTGCTGGCAACAGTCCTGTCATGGACTTGGTTAGTGGTTTTATGAGTTTATGAGTGGTTTGCTTTGTAACAGTCTATGAAACTATATATAGATATACTAGATCCTTTTCTGTACCTATATTTCACAGCTTAAAAGTGTCCACTCTGAGGACATTACCTAAGTGCAATAGGCCAGACACAAGATGCCAAGGTCTGTATGATCCTACTTACATGAGGTCCCTAGAGTGGTCGCATGCACACAGACACAAAGGCAGGGTAGGTGCCAGGGGCTGGGGGAGGGGAAAGCAGGGAGTTAGTGTTTGATGGGGACTGAGTTTCAGTTGGGAAAGAGGAAACAGTTCTAGGGATGGATGGTGGTGATGGCTCCAAAACAACACGAATGAACTTAATGCTACTTAATGCACTTAAAAATGGTTACGATGGTACATTTTCTGTTTTGTGTAGAATCCCTCTTCACGGCACACTTAGCCCCGGAAGTCCTTGGAAGCAGAACTCTCGAAGGTGGGAAGGGCATCCTAGGGCTCCTGGGGGTTGCTCTGTGAGGCAGGCTCTCGGGAGAAGGGCTGGTTCCCTCTCCCTGAGGAAACAAAGGCGGTGGCGGCAGTGCCTGCCCCACATTATTAGTGTGTACTCAATAGACATGTCTAAGAATGACCGAAATGAGGTTGATGAGGCATTTTTTTCTTTCAGTGAGAAAAAATAACAAATACACATTGGCAAGTCAATGTATTAATATTGGGGATGGGTATTTTAGCAGGCGAGTGGGCTGAATCTCTTGGAGGAAGGAGGCAGCTGCGGGGGAGGGCACGGGAATGTGAGTGTTGTGCATGGCGGGGAGGCTGGTGGGCACCTGACTGCCCTCTTGACTGTAGTGGGTCAGCGTATATGAGAGTAATCCTCTGCCATCTGGCAGGTGGATATGAGAACCAGCCTTCCTAAACAGCAGTCAGATAAATAGGAAAGTATCATCATCACCCACACTGAGTCAGTGAAAATACAGGTGGAAGAAGTAAAATGATCTGCCCTTTTAGCCACGAGAGCCTCCTCTAACCTGCTGCTGGCTTATCTGAGAACGCCTCTGTGACAGAAACGTAGATTCCCAGGTGTCCTCTTCTAAGTCAAACTCTCGGTTGCATCCAAATGATAAGCTTAGACTGTCAGGGGCAAGTAAGTCAGTACAGGGAGGCGCATTGCCATTTTTTCTTGATATCTCATTCATCTTGAGTTAGATGCTAATTATGAAGACTAATATGCACATAGGAAAACTCAGTTCCTTCCCTTGGGGCATCCTTGAGGCTAAATAGCATCAAATGACTGTAAGAAAATGCCTAGAGGACAATTCTGGCATGGGGCAAATATGGGAATCACTCAGGCAAAGGTTGCATAGGAATGCCAACAGCCCACTGGCTGCACCACACCCTCCTACTTTGCTTTGGAGGCCGACCAGCTGGGAGAGGGCTTTCTCAGTGCCCAGGTCTACACTTTGAGTAGAAAGGAGAAAGTTTGAGAATTCAACTGTTCCAGTATAAAGGTTTGAGAAACCCAATGGGATTTGTGGTTAACAATAGGTTAATCATTGACCATGAAAGCCAAGGATTCAAGACTATAAGGACTTGGTATTTCTGGGAGACACAGCCTGGTAAGGCTGAAAAGACCTGAGCTTAAGAGTTATAAATTACTATCCTGTTTCTCTCCCAGTATGGGTGTTTTTCCTTGGTTATTCCAAAGCTATTTCAAATTGATATTGGGTAGCAAATGAAAATAATAGGGCTTTGGTGTCCAGAGACCCTGATTTGAACGTTGGCTCTATTATTCCCAAGAATTGTGAACTTAGACTAACTCTGAATCTTCTTGAATTTTATTTGTAAAAAGAGGACAACATGGGCTACCTTAACAGGATTGTTGTGAAGACCAAGTGAGGTAATGCAGACCAAGCGTCTGGAACACAGGACAGTTAGTTCTCATTAAAAAGAAATTACCCCTCTTATGTGATAAAAGTGACATCCTTGTTGAAGTTTAGCAATTCAAACTATAAAGACTCCAGAATGCTTGTTGGGGAACAGCGCAGCAGGGTAGAAGTGAAAACTCTAAGCAGCTCATCTTTGGGGAAGATGAGTTTGAGTTCATTTTAAAAGGAAACAAGAAAAAAGTTTGGAAAAAAGCTGAATACTCATCAGTAGCTCCTACATCTTAATCCCTGGCATCTATTCAGCAACGTACAACATTTTTTAAAAATTAAGGTATAAATGACATATAACAGTATATTAGCTTCAGGTGTACAACATAATGATTTGTTGTTTGTTTACATTATAAAATGATCACCACAGTAAGTCTAGTTACCTCTGTAAGCAAAGAAAGTTACAACTTTTTTTTCCTGTGATGATAATTTTTAGGATTCATTCTCTTGGCAACTTTCACAGGATGCAATATCACTGACCATAGTTGACATGCTGTACATATATCTCTATGACTTATTTATTTTACAGTTGGAAGTTTGTGCTTCTTTCCTCCTTCACCCATTTTGCCCTCCCCTCAAACTCTCTCCCCTCAAGCAACCACAATACTGTATTAGTTTCATGTGTACAACATAGTGATTCTATGTTTACATACATTATCAAATTATTACAAGTCTAGTTGCCATTTGCCACTATACAAAGTTGTTACAGCATTATTAACTATATTTCCTATGCTGTGCATTATATCCCTATGTCTTATTTATAACTAGAAGACTATACCTTTTACTCCCTTTCACCTATTTTGCCCATTTTCCCACCCCCTCCTTTCTGGCAGCCATCAAGTTTGTTTTCTGTTATCTATGAGTCTATTTCTGATTGGTTTTGTTTTTTATATTCCACATATAAGTGAAATCACAAAGTATTTGTCTTTCTCTGATTTATTTCACTTAGCATAATACCCTCTAGGCCCATCTATGCTGTTGGCAAATGGCAAGAATTTGTTCTTTTTTTGTGGTTGAGTAATATTTCACTGTGTGTGTGTGTCTGTGTATATACCAAATTTTCTTTATCCATCCATTCATCAGTGGACATTTAGGTTGCTTCCATACCTTGGCTACTGTAAATACTGCTGCAATGAACATAGGGGTGCATATATCCTTTCAAATTAGTGTTTTTTTTTTTCCTCTGGTAAGTGCCTAATAGTAGAATTGCTGGATCATATGGTAGTTCTACTTTTAATTTCTTGAGGAACCTCTAAACTGTTTCCCATACTGGCTGTACCAATTTACATTCCCACCAGTAGTGCATGAGAATAACCTTTTCTCCACCTCTTGGTCAACATTTGTTATTTCTTGTCTTTTTGATGATAGTCATTCTAACAGGTATGAGGTGCTACCTCACTGCAGTTTTGATTTGCATTTTCCTGATGATTGGTCATGTTGAGCATCTTTTCATGTGCCTGCTGGTGATCTGTATATATTCTTTGGAAAAGACTACCTACTCAAATCCTCTGTCAAGTTTTAAGTTGAATTTGTATTCTATTACATGAGTTCTTTACATATTTTAAATATTTGCCCCATATCAAATACATAATTTGTAAATATTTTCTCCCATTCAGTAAGTTGCCTTTTTATTATGTTAATGATTTTTTTTGCAGTGCAGGAGCTTTTTAGTTTGGGTAGTCCCATTTGTGTATTTTTCCTTTTGTTGCCTTTGTTTTTGGAGTCAGATCCAAAAAAATCATCAGGAAGACCAATGTCAAGAAGCTTATTGCCTAAGTTTTCTTTCTGGAGTTTTACGGGTTCAGGTCTTACATTCAAGTTTTCAATCCATTTTGGATTAATTTGAATTAATAGAAGTCTAGTTTCATTCTTTTGCATGTGGCTGTTTGGTTTCCTAACACCAGTTACTGAAGAGACAGTCCTTTCCTCATTGTATATTTTTGCCTCCTTTGTTATAAATGAATTGACCATATATACACGGGCTTATTCTGGGAATTCTATTCTGTTCCACTGATGTATGTGTCTGTTTTTATGCCAAAACCATACTGATATGAGTTTGAAATGGGAGTATGATACTCTTGGCTTTATTTTTCTTTCTCAAGATTGGTTTGAGTATTTAGGGTATTGTGGTTCCATAAAAATTTTAAGATTGTTCTTTTTCTGTGAAAAATGCCACTGGAATTTTGATAGGGATTGCATTGAATCTGTAGATTGCTTTGGGTAGTATACATGTTTTAACAATATTCATTCTTCCAATCAATGAGTATGGAGTATCTTTCCATTTACTTATATGTCTTCAATTTCTTTCATTAGTGTCTTATAGTCTTTAGAGTATAGGTCTTTCACCTCCTTGGTTAAGTTTATTGCCAGGTAGTTTATTCTAAACTGAAATTATAAACTAATCATTTTCTTAAGTTTCTTTCTCTGATAGTTCATTGTTAGTGTATAAAAATGCAAGAGTTACTTTGCATATTGATTTTGTACCATACAACTTTACTGAATTCACTTATTAATTCAAGTAGCTTTTTCTTAATGGCATCCTTACGGTTTTCAATATACAGTATCATGTCAACTATAAATAGTTACTTCTTCCTTAACAATTTGGATGCTTTTTATTTTTATTTTTCTTGTCTGACTGCTATACTTAGGACTTCTGTGTTGTAGAAAAGTGGTAAGAGTGGGCATCCTTGTCTTATTCCTGATCTTAAAGGAAAAGCTTTCAGTTTTTGCCATTGAGTATGATGTTAGCTGTGGGTTTGTTGCATGTGGCCTTTATGTGTTGAGGTATATATCCTTTATACTCACTTGGCTGAGAGTTTTTATCAT
The DNA here is from genome assembly GCF_030020395.1 of Manis pentadactyla. Classification (NCBI taxonomy): domain Eukaryota; kingdom Metazoa; phylum Chordata; class Mammalia; order Pholidota; family Manidae; genus Manis; species Manis pentadactyla. Next base: position 110,925,218 of record NC_080024.1, read on the forward strand.
GGATGGATGCTGAATTTCCTCAAATACTTATTCAGCTTCTATTGAGATGATCATTGGTTTTTTTCCTTTCTTTTGTTGATGTGCTGTATCACGTTGATTTGCAGATATTGAACCATCCTTGTATCTCTGGAATAAACCCACTTGGTCCTGGTGAATGATCCTTTTAATGTATTTTTGGATTTGGTTTGTTAATAATTGGTTCAGGATTTTTGCACCTATGTTCATGAGGGAGATTAACTTTTCTTTTATGTCCCTATTTTTGTACAGTGTAGCACAGAGGTTTAGATCACAGGTTTTAGAATCAGTGTCCCTGGGTTTGAATCTCAATTCTGTCACTTACTAGTTGTGTGACTTTGGACAAATAATTTAACCTGTCTGTGCCTCAGCTTCTTCAATTGTAAGATAGAAATAAAAATAGTACTTACCTTACAGAGTTTTTATGAGGATTGAGTAGTTAATATAAGTAACACATTAATAAGTGTCTTGATACATAGTAAGAACTAAGTAAAAGGCAGCTGTCCCTTGTATCATTACTGACAATGACTTCATTCAAGACCTGATAATTTTTCACCTGGACTTTTTAATTTTGCCTCCAGACTCTTCCCTCTCTAATGACTCTATGGTGAGAGCTGCTTTTCTAAGACACAATTAATTCTACCTCCACAGTTTAAATCATTCAGTATCAACAGGGTACCGATCTATGGTGGTCTTATAAAACAATGGAATATGATACATTCTTTAAAAAGTCTTATGATACTTTTAATTTACCTTGAAAGATCCCTGTGATATATTGTAGAGTGAAGTAGAGCAGGCTATAAAGCAGCATCATAAGAATCTACTTATATGAAATTATCTAATGCATTTGTAGACATGTATAGGAATGCATAGGGGGATAACTATGGATGGAATTTCTCCTGGGTGGTATAATTTGGAGTGAGACTTATTTTCAGTTTTACCACTTTATGTACTACTTCAATTGTCTACACAGTTTATACTGTCTTCATGTTTAGAAAGAGAACAATAAACCTTTTTTTTAACAAAGTGAACAACTTCAAGGCAAGAACAAAAAGAGATTTGAAGTAAACAAAAAAATGTTAGCAGGGTTTGAATTTGGTTGGTGAAGTGGTTCTGGGCAACTTTCCTCAACTTTTTGTTACTGCAGAATTTTTCTTTAATGTGTATGGGTTGCTTTTATAATTGGGAAAGAAAGAAACCTCTTTACACATGGATGACTGGATTATGATCAAAATCCAACTAATATTTATATTATAATCACAACTCAATGTTACCCCATCAAGAAAGAGAACAAAACTGACATTTTGAGGAACTCAATCTGCAAAGAGGTCTTGTTGCTAATTCCTTTCATTTCTTTCAAAAATAGTCTTTACTACATAAAATGGGGCAAAAATAATATTTTGGGGTAAGAAACAGACATATAAAGACCTGTTTGTTATAAAGCATAATAATCCATTACTCATTGCTGAAAAATTATAATCTGCTGTTGCTTTTCCCATTTATGCATGTATTTATGTATGTAGATGTGTATTTACACATGTGTGTATATATGCACGCACACATGTATGTGTGTATGCATGCATTTCTTCATGTGCATGCATGTATGTGTGTAGGCATGCATTTAAGTGTGTGTATGCACGTATGCATTTATGTATGTGTGCATGCATGTATGCATGCCTTCATTCATAGATTGGAGGTAGGGTAATTAGAGATTTAAAGCAGATCTCCATGCTCTAAGTGTCTAAAACATGCTACTTGTGCTCTTTACATTAAGTTACATTTTATTATGTTTAAAATACCACTAAGTAGCTTCAAATATTTTAACATTTTCATATTAAACACAATGGATGTGTTTAATGGCCTTGCAATTGAAACTTATATGTGATTATATGTTACTTGAGCGGCACAAGTGGAGTATTGATAATCTTTCAACTCCATTAATTCTCTCTTTCTGATAAATGTTGATGACATATTTAAGGTAAATTGGAATCACAGTGATCTAAGTAACATTTTCCCTCTGAGAGGAGACATGAAATTAATTTTAATTACAATTGATTTCTGCAAATAATGGCTTTGCTCTTCCTGTGATTATATTTTTGTCAAGGATTGCTGCTGCATTGGTTTCAAGGTACAAGATGTGCAGGAGCCAAATACCTTGGGAGGTGCTCAGAGTCCTACTCCCCTGTGATGCCTACTCCACCCTGGTGTCTCTGCTCATGTTCACCTGGGGGCTCAGGTTCCGAGCACGAAGCAAGGAAGAAGCCTTGGGGTTTTGTGTGATATGAGCAGCTGTTTTAAGCTTTGCTCTTGCTGTTGGTTTTACATGCTAATAACTTAGTATTTCCTTGTGTCTCTTTTTGACCTATACTCTCTGTCAGAGACTCTTACTTTTTTTTTTTTTCAGTGTCCTGGCAGAACCCTGACTCTTACTTTGCCTTACTTTTCCTTGGTCTCATCCACCTGAATTTTAATGCCAAAAATTCTCCTTGCCAGCTTGTTCTTATCTAACTAAATTTGTGTTCCCTCCTTCCTCCCTTCATCTGCCTTTAAACCAAGCCAGATCATGACAGAAGTAGATTCTTTGAAAGTGACTCTGATGGAGTCACTCAATCAGCAGGGAGAAGCACATTGCTAGAAAACAAAATCCTGGAAAATGAAGTCATCAGCTGGCTATGAAGATTGGGTTATTTGGTGAAAGAATCAAGTGGGATGCATGGGGTAAAGGCTTCATTCTGTCCTTAGTTACCTCACTCTTAGCCAGGAAAATGGAGTAGGAGGGCATGGGTAACCCAGTGAAGATGAGAACTAAAGCTCAGGAGGGACCCTCTCTTTTCTCCTTCAGAGTTCAAGTTGTCTATCCTCACTGCCATGTTCTCACTTCCCCACCTCCTTGCCCCTCACCAGCTTCATTCAAAGCACCTCTTGCTAATTTCATGAATAATCCTCATGTTGTCACATCTGAGCCTTCATTTTACTGGAACCACCATAGGACACTGTTGACACTGCATTTGAACATGACACAGTGTTCCTGTGCACATGTTAGGCAGTTTTCCCCATTATTAAGATCTTTCCCATTTTTAAGGGCTCCCCATCCCCATCCCAATCCAGGTCCTAGGCTTTTGATGCCCTCTTTAGATAATCTTACTACCCCAATGGCTTCAACCACCATTATGTGCCTCAAGATTCACTGATTTACATTTGGGTGCAGACCCGTCTCTTTTGGGTTTCACAGCAGTCTATATAACTACTTGACAGCCTATATGCCTACCTGACATCTCACATGAATGTTGCAAAGGCATCTCAATATATCCTCAGATTAAACTCATAAGCTTTCCTTGCAACCGTCAACATCACTCCTGCCACTGCACTCCCTTCCAAACCTGATTCCCTTCCAGTTACCCAAGTGAGTACATGGCCCATCCTTCCACCTGTCTATCCATCCACCCATCCTGGTGAGTTGCAAGAGTCATCTCTAACTGCTTTGTTTTCCTTACCCCACATCCTATCCATTCAATTTGATCCATTACTTCTCTTGAATCCATCTACTTCTCTATGTTATAGGTCACACTCGCATCTGGGCTATTGAGACAATCTCTTAACTAGTGTCCTATTCCAACTTACTTTGACTCTGCAGTCATTTGCTGTGCCCATTCTGGCTCACTGGTCACCCCAGTGTCTTCACATTTCCTGCCTCTCCCCTTGCCCATGCTCACCCAGCAACACTGGTCTCCTGGCTGTTCCCACCCTCCTCAAGGCCTCTGCCTGGATCTGCTCCCTTACTCACCTGAGTCAGCTCTTGGCTTACATCTTAACCTCTCAGGGAGGTCTTTCTTGACCACAGTTTAAAGACTGCAAACTCTGCCCCACCTCCCTCCTTTCCCTGCTTTGTGTTCTCAGTTGTGCCCTGTGTACACACCCCATCTTCTCATATGTATATTGTACAGTTTACTTAGTGATGGTTCCTCTGTCACCCCTTCAAGCACGTTAAGTGCTATACAGGCAAAGAATCTGGTTTGTTCCCTGCTTTGGCTCTGACATCCGAGAGAGTGCTTTGCATGTAACAGGCACTCAACAAATGTCTGTTGAAAGAACCCTCATCTTGGCACAGTGGCTGGCACATGGCAGACCAATACATCTTTCTTGAATGGATCACAAATGGTGGGGAGGGAGCTTGGAAAGGGCCTCCAGTTTCTGGCTCCCTGTCTTCAACTGCCAGCCCCCAGAGAAGAGGACCTCAGGCTCCAATGGGCTGCTGACAGTCGAGAGACTCGGAGTGTGTCTTAAGCTCAGAGTTAATTATGATTAGAAACTGCTGAGAGTATTAGAAGGGTTGTTTTGTGGTATGGTAATGGTGGTTAGGGTATTTGTTTATATTTGGAAAGGGCTAGCTCAGCAAATTTATAGTGTAAATAAGGGAAAAGTTGAACTTACTTAAGAGCAAAAGCCAATAAAAGTTTTTAAGCACCATTAAAACCATTTTATATGCAAACACTGTTGCAAAACAATGAATGTGATCATTACAAGCACTTTTTATGTTCTCTGAAAAGCACTAACAAGACTCTCTAAGATATGTTGACCAAACCCCCCAATTCCTCATCCTAGTTAGTGGCATTATTCCCAAGTGCTAGGTGCTGAGAAGCAGGCTTCCCAGTCAATAATCTGACACAATTACAAGTTTTTTAGTAAAGTAAAGTTTGTTGTTTTTCCCATTAATGCATGTATTTATGTATGTATATGTGTATTTACACGTGTGCATGTATGTGTTTTTTTAGGGGGGAAGGGGAGACCCATCTCCATGCCTATAAAGAAACAACCAATATGGTGCATACATAAGTGTGATTTCAGTTAACTGTTTTTATTCTTTTTATTCTTCAAATCCTTCCACACTTCTAACAATATTAAAGATTTATTTTCACTGCCATAGCTAAAGACACAGACAGTCTCAAATATAGCAGGTCCCAAATGATGATTCATTAGAATCAACTGGGGAGCTCCTGTTGGGCTGGGGCCACTCCCGAGAGAACTGGCACTCAGACGTGAGTCCTGGCACAGAGACTGGGAAGGACTGGTACCAGGGCAGTTCAGGCAGACAGTTGTGGTATTTCTGCAACCCATAGGGGTATCAAACTCATCCTATTTCATTGGGGTGGATGAACAGTGATATCTAAGGATTTAGATGCTCTATTTAAAAAGCACTAATAATTGTTTGGCAGGAGGTCTAAGTGATTGATATTCGGAATATGCCAGCAGAGAGCCTTGAAGAAAATTATTTAAATAACTACAGGCAGTTCTAGAGGGATTTTAGATGACAATGGAAAACTAAGAGAAAAGATAACCACTTGTAACAACACAGATGAACCCAGAAGACATACTGCTAAGTGAAATACGCCAGACACAGGAAGAAAAAAATTGCATGATGCCACTTATATGTGGAATTAAAAACAGTTGAACTGTTTTGATTCAGAAGCAGAGAGCAGAATGTGGTTACCAGGGGCAGGCAGGTGGAAGAAATGGAGATGTTGGTCAAAGGGTAAAGAATCGCAGTTCTGTGGGATGAAGAAGTCCAGCAATCTAATGTATATCATGAAGACTATGGTTAATAACACTGTATTGAATTTGGGAGAAATGTGGAGAGTCGGTCTCAGATGCTCTCACCATGTACACAAAAATGGCAGCTCCGTGAAGAGAAGAAGTGTTAATTAGCTTGACTGGAGTAATCATTTCACTGTCTATCTGTACACCAAATGATCATGCTGTGTACCTTACATATTAAAATTTATATTTAAAAATACATGGAAAAATATTTTTTTTCCGCTCTCTGGCTCACCTTCCCCTATGGGTTCACAAACACCTTGGTCTGCTCTAGCCCACAGGCTGAACCTCGTAAGGGTGGAGGCGTATGTAAGTGTCTCCCACCTCTGATAACATTCTGCTAGACACACAGACCACATCCAGAACACACATACAGGGTGATGAAATAATCAGCCCTAAGGCACAGCGTCTGCAGCTGAAGGTGATCTTGATGGCAGCAGAATGTGCCCTGGGTGGTAGAAATGCCTCTCCTGGAAGGACCTGCTCTCTAATGGGCCAAATCCAGCCCATTGCCTGGTTTTGAAAATAAAGTTTGCTTGGATCACAAGCTTATTCATTTATATATTGTCTATGGCTGCATTTACACTTAACAGCAGAGCTAAGGAGGTGGACTGAGTCTGTCAGGTCTGCAAAACCTAAAATATTTATTACTTGGCTCTTTTCAGAATGAGTTTGCCAAACCCTGCACTCGCCTGTAATTCCTTGGAGGGCAGGACCCAATTACATTTAATCATCTTTCTGAAACAGTGCCTAGCATGGTCTCTAGCAAATAGTAGGTAATCAATAAATATTTGTTGAATGAAGGGATGAATTACTCGGTCAATTTAACCACCTGCTCTGGGTCTAGCTGTGGGAAGAAGTCAGGTAGCAGAATGGGAATGGGATTCAATATTTCTATGGAGAACAGCTGTACACCAGTCCCCAGAAAGGTCCAGGTAGAGTCAAGGTGGGCAGGACTGGGCAGGGGAGAATCTTGGAATGTGGGGGAGCCTGAAGACTCCCCACAGGAAGGAAGCAGTCAGTACAGGCCATGCCTCTGTTTGCCTGGAGGCTCTATGCCTCCACCTCAGAGTCCGTAAAAACTAACTTTTCCAAGTAATTAAAGTAGGAAATCATTTTACAAGTCAACAGCTTTTCGTTACACAAGGAGGCAGCTCTGTCAGTACTGCTTTGTCACCCCAGCCCATTACTAAATATCCTCTGACACCCTGTCCCCCTCAGGATCCATTCTGAGCTAGCAACGATGATGATAGGTCAACAATACATAAACGAGACCCTGTCCCCACTATTGTTTTTAGACCACAGACATGAAGCTGTCAAAAAAGAACGGTAGAACCGTAACAGTGGCAGCTCCAGAATTTCTCTACAGGGGCCACAAGGGTCAGATTGGGGGTGAAGGACTTGGCCTGAAGCTAGCTTTAAACAGCAAGTGCAGTTTTTACTTAGTTTGTATATTTATTTGAGGTGACCTAGAGGAATGAAGGATGGAGAAGAATGGAGCTAACGTCTCCTCAAGCTGCCTCTTGTCTCTGCTGCTGGCTGTGCAGACGATGATGTCAGTAGCGGAAGCTTCAGGCATGGAGCAAGCCAGTGGGGAGCAACCATCCAGCCACCCACTGGGTGCTGGTTATAAAAGCTGTTCTGGGTTGGAATCTTACCTCCCAATCTTATCAACTGTGTAACCCTTTAACTTTCTTAATGCCTGCATTTCCTCACATGTAAAATAAAGAATAATATTGCCTCTTTTACCCTATTACTACAGGGAGTGAGTGGACACCTGCAAAGTGCTTCGAGTGGTGTCTAGCATATAGTAAGTGCTCAGAAAATGTTAGCCGTTATTATTTTCTTCACTAATCATGCAAAGATATTTCTTAAGTGCCCACCGAGTGCAGGTATTTAAGTGTGCACCAGGAAGGAGCAGACGCAAAGAAATATTGAACAAAGACCAGTTGGAGAGAGTGCACCTACAATCCCAGCCCTCTGACCCTGCCCTCTGCACCTTCAGAGTGCGGCCCCTGTTTGGGATACCATAGCACTAAAGACAAGGCTCACCGACATCCCCTTCCATCTGGGGCGGAAGGAGGACAGGACCACGGTGAATTCCTCATGTGTTACCCATGTGAATCCCTTTGGAGTTTGTTGCAAGGCTGACTCCAGGAAGCCACTTCAAGAAATCTGGTTTTTCTCACACTGCAAATCTGCAGTGGGCTCCCAGAGAATAGGAAGGAACGTGGAAGAATCTACATGGGTCTTCTAATTCTTCCTGCGACCATTCTCTGGCAAGAACTGTTTTCCTTCTCTGAGCGTCAACAGCACTGTGCACAGAGCTTCAATGTGGCGCTGTGTCATCACGCTAAACTGGAGTCACGGTGCTCTGTTAGCTGCTTTGGCTGCTCTGTTCTGGGGACAGGGACACTGTCTCCATCCCCTTGGAGCCTCAGCATCTGGTTGACTGAATTCACTGAGGGGTAATTAAGCCTCAGGTCTTAGGGAAGCATACACTATCTAAAAAGGACTGACATGACCCAGTGAAGCACTGAGTAAATGAACAGAACACTGGAAGCTAGCCCTTGTCCCCTGCAGCACCAGCGGTTGGCTTCATGAGTGGCCAAAGGGAAAACCGAGTGTGCTCATTCTCAGGCAGGACAGTTCATATGTGCAACCACCCCCCTCTTCCCTTCTTTGCAAAACACAGTGCAGATCTGCACTGCCCAGGATGGGAGCCACTAATCTCATGTACTATTTAAAATAATTAAAATTAATTAAAATTAAAATTACTTTAAATAAAAAAAAATCATAATCATTAAAATTAAGTACAATTTAAAACTCAGTTTTCTTCAGTCCCACCAGCCATATTCCAAGTGCTCATGTGATGAGTGGCTACTGTGTCAGAGCAGACGGAACATTCCCACAATCACAGAAACTGGTCCTGAGCAGAGCTGCTGTAGGATATCCAATGTTTTAATATGTTCAACTCAGGCAAATAAAATGTAACTGCATTTTCACAATCAGTAAAGCTAATATGTGACTCTCCTGGACCATCAAACCTTTCAAGTTTATTCTCCTATAAATTACAAGTCATGATGAGCTAGACACTCTCTAGATCTATTCCCACATGGTGTTTTGTTTTCTTTGGTTTTAATTTACATTATCTTTAGAAATAGTGTTAATTCTGTTAGTATCTTGCCCGTACCTTGGTTCAGTCATGTATGACTTAGAGCAGTTTAATGCAGGGGATGGATGGCTTTAGCCCTGGGAGAAGGCGGCTCATCAATCTACCACGCATCTCAGCGTCGTTACAGGACATTAATGAGGTTGGCTCGATTTAAAACCCGTCCAAGGCATTATGGATTGGTAACATTCAGTTTCACACGAGCTGGGAATTTCTGAGATATAATCCTAGCTCTTTTGCTAATGAGTGTTATGATATGGGGACTGTCATTTAACTTGTGAGTTTCAGTTTCCTGTCCTTAAAATGGGGCTATTACTGACCTACCTCACCCGAGTCCAGAGGATTAATGAGTTAATGTTTGCTGTGAACTCCATGCTCCTTGCATTAAGGCGTGCTGTGCATCATTATTTCTATTCATTCCCATGTAGCAGCTGGGAAACATTACGACTATTATGTTTACTCCTTCTAAAATGCATTTTCTTTCTCAGCATTTTAACATTACCTGTGTTACCCAAACCTTAAATCTTAAAGTAAAACTAGCCCCACAGCAAGACACATTGACGTAGTGGGGGTATTTAGGTAGTTTTTTTCCTTCTTTAATATGAGCATAACACCAGCTTTTCCAGCAGGATGAAGGCAGTAATTGCACTGTAAATTCTCACTGCATGAGGCTGGTGGTCAATCTTAGCAGATGCGAAAAGAAAGTTATCCCACAGCACAATTACACTGTCAACACTTACATGCAATGATATTCCCGTATCTGTTCTTCATTCTGTTCTCATCTTTCTTAGCAGAGTCCCATGGCGCAGACTGCCCTTCAAAGAAGCTCTGGAAGAAGAGGAAAGTGACACTGAGAATTACAATTTGGTGCAGTAAACACAGGGATCTTAACAGTAGAGGATGTTCTTAAAAAAACATACAAGAAGGGTCAAGAAGGAAAAGGAATGTTCACAGAAATGAGATAATGGATTATTAAAGTACTTCAAATCTTAAATATTTCATTCAGCTTTTTGTTTTCCTTTAGTTTGTATGTCATACACACGGCTGAGGACTGAAGAGTGAACCCACCATTTATCAGTATGATCCATGAAAACGGTCAAGTGTTCATCACTATCCCACTTTAATATTTAATACAGAAAAATCAAACTTTTTTTCAATTTCTTCATTATATTACCATTTTTCAGTATTCTCGCAAGGGCTATGAAGATATCATTTCTCTTCCCAACTGCTAACATGTTTTGGTTAAAACAGGAAAGCAGGTAAGCTAAAGCTTCATGACTTCAAGGCTAACATCCTGTAATAGATTCTGCCAGTTTTCTCTTCTTTTTTGATGGAGCTTAGATGTTCATTTTCTTAAGGATTTGGCATTATTATGCTCAGGGTCTTTAATCTTCATGTTTAGTTAGATATGTATTTTTTCTATTCAAGTTATAACGGAAGTGCCCTGTGTTATCAGGGGACAAATGAAAAAAAAATAACTGGGACTTTCATGTTACCTTTATGTATGTAGTCAATTATAAAAAGAGGTAACAGGAAGAAGGATGGTAGCAAGAAACATCAGTAAAACTGATTTCTTGTCTTTGCCATGGCTACTCTTACACCTCTTGCACCAACTGGGAGAGAAGCCGTGAAGAGAAGGAAGAAGGGTTACTGGTGGAGCAGGTGAACGGAAGCGCCCTCCTGAAATGCATTAGGGCCGGAGAAGGTGGCATCAGCCACTCACATCCTCAAACATGCCCCAGGATGACTTTTCAAGTTCTCTCTTTCGAATTGAAGCTCTTCTGAACTCACCTAATCTCTACCCTGCCTACGGTGTTTGGCCATCTTCACCCATTATCAATATTTAGTGATTAGTCTGTTATTCCTGCTTATAGCTCAAGTGAGTGCCTCATTAGGCTCCTTAGCCCTGCTGTGGTAGGTGGGATGCACTTGCTCACAGACCCCATGAGTGAGCCTGTTGCCTGCCTGTCACACAGACCTGACTGCGCAGGGGACGGTGGTCTCGGCACAGTCTCTGCCATCAGACTGTGGACTCTGCAAGCAGGGGCTGTGTGGCCGTCACTTTGGTTTGTGTAGAGCCCATGCCTTGTGGTAGGAATCTGGTAATTAGTTATGGGACACATGAGCCACTGCAGTGCTGGGCGATAGTCTGGCTTTGCTCTCAAAATAAAGCTTTATATGTGCAGCTTAAGTGTGTGAGGGGCTCCATCCTCGGAAAAGCCTGCATAAGCACAGTGGGGAGATTTTATTCTGCCATGGTTTGTGAAGTCCATGCCTTTTTTGTGACTGCTGTGTATGGGCAGTGCTGTTACCATACAGCCCAGCTGTCATGGGAGACTGGCTGGAGAAGAGCCCCATCCCTACATGGCCCCGCCTGCACCAGGACTTCCTTCCACGCAGCAAAGCAGCAGGAGGACACGTTCATAACCCACAAGAGCGAAAAGGGAACAGTGCAAATGTCAGAGTTACACTTTTAAATCACCCATCTTAATTTCTTTTACCTTAGTCATGACATTGCTGACACCTTATTATAATAATTTTTACATTACATTTATCATTTTGAAAGAAACATGGGGTCAGACCAGGTTCAGGTGTACTAAATACCTACAGTTCTATTAATAGCTTCATGCCATGCTGTGCCAACTGAAGGAAAAATACTGTACCATGAGGACAAACACAAGCAAAAACATTTGCAGATTATTAATAAATTCAATCAATAGAAATATTAGCAGTAAACACCACCAGTTAATCCCATCTAGAACAAGACCATTATATGATAAAGGATTTATTTAGACCTGTAACTTCCATTCTGCTATAAAAAAATTCATTTAAAAATAGTTTCAGGGATGTTAAAGTCATAGACTTTTTCCAAATAGTGTCTTTGTTACTCTATGAATGACAATTATTGTACTGTTGAGTAATAACTATTATTTGACTGCCCTTATAACAAGTTAATTCTACTTTGAGTTTGCCGTGATGTAATTACCAATTTTATTTCTCTCTGCCTTTTCCACCCATCTAAAAGTTTTTAGATCTGTGTGTGTGTAGGAAGGTGGAGAAGGGAGCTGACTCTGTGGGAGAACTTGGAGTCTTCTAGTAGCTGCACGGCCCCCAGTCAGCATTACCGCAGGGGGCGCGTAAGGGAGAGAGAGAAAGGAGAGGGGGGCCTGGTCAGCAGTGGGTTAGCGGAAGAGGCACTTGTTCGACTAGTAGAAGAAACCGCTCCTAGGCAAAGCCACCCCCACCCCCAAGCGTCCCTTCCCATTCCCGACAAACAGGTGCTCTTCTGTGGGGATGCGCTCATATCGCTGCTGTTTCTTTAGCACTATGGCAGCCCCAGGACTTCCAACAATAGCCCTTGCTTTTAAAACAGTTATTTTAATTTCATTGTTTTCACTTAACTGGTGATCAGGAAACAGACACAAATCAGCAGTGAAACCATAACCAGTTGAGCAGTACATGTAGTTCCTGGCATGTTTTCATAAGGGTGGGGCCCGAGTGCTAAACATCTCTGAGTACTTATCCTGGGGCACTTAGTGCCTGTAGAATGAACCTGCCCATCATCTCCACTGATCCTCATGAGAGTCCTCAGGCCCTGAGGGACGGCCTCCCTGCTTTACAGCTGAGGGACATGAGATGCAGAAAGGCAGCAACCTCCTGATAACGCACCAGTGGGGGTCAGACCTCCATGCTTTCTGACTCAGTGCACTGCTCTCTGCACCACTTGTACCCCAACAAGGATTTGAAAGGGAAACAATGGTAAGTCTACTTAAATTCATGTGGCCAACGATTGCTTTCCATACCTAAATCCTTATCTTGTCTCTAAATGAAGGTTTACAACAAGCGAATAAAAAAGATGTCAAGGAAACTTTTAACTGTTGATTACTTTGACAAAAGAGGAAGTTTTCTTTTCTCCTAGATAATGTGGTCATTGCAGGGAAGCAATAGCAGGAGAGAGACAGCGGAAGTGGGAGGTCTTGCCATGAGCTTCCCCAAATACCTACACAGGCATTATGAGAATCACTGTAAGTGGCAAAATGTATTTTTTTTCTGAAACAAAAGCAAAATGAAACAAAATGAGCTCCTTCAAGAAAAAGAAGAAATGACTAATGCCATCCATAGCGTTCTGACTCACAGTGGATTTGGTGGCCAGGGCTTGCATTCGCTGGAACAGTTCCGCTTCTAATTATATAGTCAGTCTTCCAGTGAATACATTTGTAATTATTAAGACCACATGTCCTTATCCTTGGCTTGGAAAATAACTAATATACCCATAGGGAACCCAGAGAGAGGAAGGAAGATCTTTCTAGATTGGCTAACTTGGCTTTTGTTTCCTTATGTTATAGTGGTTATTATTATTATTTTTTATTTTCTAAGATGGATCTGTTTTTAAATGTTATGGCTTTTTGTTAGCACATATTTTCAAAATACCTGAAGAAATATTTACTTTAGACTCCCTCTTATGCCTGAAGTAGGGTAATAATTAACTGTTTAAATTTCTAGTTAGAAAGTAAAACTTTATCTATAGCACTAGAGCCATTGGATACTCAGAAACTATGATACGGTATGAGGTCTTTCACACTGTGAGCTCCTGGGGGCTTTCCTGGTTTGGGAATTCTAAGTAAGAATAATAATCAAGGCAGGAATGCAGGTCATCGGTGCTGTAGAATACTGCTTCCTGTCTGGTCCACAGAGAGGCCTGGCACAGACATGTGTCTCCAGAGGCAGCAGACCTACTTTCTTCAGGCTGAGTCTTCTCTGACCATCCTGTGAGCCAACTCCTTTTTCTTTCTGACTATGAGATGGACAGATTGTCACCCTCAAACTCACCAGAAAATATGCATGAGGAAAATGAAATAATTTTGCTATGTAATCATTCTATTATGTCTTATTTCCCCTACTCGGCTTTTAAGTAGTTTTTCCCAGTTCTGTTGGAATATAATTGACATGCAGCACTGTATAAGTTTAAGGTGTACAGCATAATGGCTTGACTTACACAGTGGTCCAATGATTACGATCGTAAGTTTAGTCAGTATCCATCATATATAGATACTTAAATACCTTTTAATAAATTAAGCAAATCAATGCACATTTTATATGATTTTCTTCTGTGCATTTTTGTTGAACGGAGGATAAAAGGTTCTTTAGCTATCTTTTTTCCATCTTTAAGAAGGTCAAAGTGTGTTTCTTTAAAATTATGCAAACTGAATTACTGGATGCTTTGAGAAGAACTCTATTCTGAACAAATACTATTGGGAAGTCAGTACTCACCATCGAATTCATGAGGTGTCTAAATAGGGTCTGTGCCCATCAGATCTGTTGAAAGTAAAGCCAACCGGGCTTTGAATACTCCCAGTGCTGAGAAAATGAGAACTTCCTTCCTGGAAGGAACCAGAGGATTCCTGAGCATGTGCCAACTACCAGCTCCTGGCCCTGGGGGATGCTCTGTTTATCTGCCCCTTACATTTCCCTATTCTCCAGACAAACCCTTATGCTCAAGTTTAAGCTCATGATCTCCAACACCTTCTTAATCTCTCATCTCATAGTTTTTGTTTGACAACAGTTATGAGCAGGTTCACTAAAATCAGGTTCAACCAAGGCACAGGCATGATTTTGAGAAAGGCCCAGTGAGAGGGAGCAGATGCTCTGGCTAAGGGAAGCACAGCTAAAATCATCCCGAAGCAACCAATGACTTCCCATCCCCAGAGCAGCCACAGAAGGATGATCTTGGGAGACAGACACTCCCAGTATACTTTTCACAGGAGAAATTTTAAGTATAATATGGACATTTAGGCAATATTTAATGTTTAGGGCAGATTTTTAATATGCAGATACAATTTAACACACCAACTATGGGCTTTTTATTATGAAAACACACTTTATGTATTTTGGGGATTTAAGTTAATGGTCTCACTGCAACTTCTGTTAGAATTTTCATAAATACACTTATGCTTTGATTCTACTTAAAATGTAATTAAAGTGTTTCCTCCGACTACCCAAGCTCATATATACTGAGAAAATGCAGCAAACCTGGGAACCACTCTGAAAGAGTAATAAGTCTCTGAAACAATAAAAATGAAAGCAGGCAAGCTCCGGTGAATACCAACGACTCTTCCACTTTAAGATGCAGCGCTCTCCGTGGCCACAGAGCAGAAGGAAATTGAACGTCCAGCACCCAGCCATTTTTTCCTGAATGGGAAACATGTTTTTGTGATTCAGTAGCCTCCTCCCCCACTCCTCACACCATCATCATTTTCATGGGATATAATTATACATCTCGGTTGCCCACCTCAAGAGAACATTACTCCAAAATGATGCAGTCTGTTAAAAATGCCACAGCTCCTGGATATTAAAAAAGGAGAAAAACATCCAATTCAACAGAAAAGCTGCCAGGAAGAAAGGGATGTAGGTCAAGGTGTACATAACGTACAGTGCGCTTGTCAGGAGTGCAAGGTCAAGTTTTTTTCCGAAGCTTCTGAAATGGAATTTTTTCTTCCCTTTCTTACATGAATAAAACCAGGCACGTAAAATGACTACAGTCATCACCCCGAAAGAAGGAAGATGAACTCACTGAGGCATGCAAAGTCTCTTGAACTTTTCTGTTTTCTGCCCTGACTTCTCTTTTGGTTTGTTCAAGCGCTGCATTTTACTAGGTCCAGATGAACTATTGATTGCTATTGTATGAAAGCAACTGAAGGTACCTAAATGTGACCAACAGGCCACAGAGTGGATTGCTGATGGGAAGGTGGCCCCAGAAGTTGATGCCTTGTGGCAGCAATGGTTACGGACGCTGTCATTATCCAAGTCCTGGATGGAGGCAGCTGAAGCAGGCATGTGATGCTTTAAGGGCAAAATAAGGGGACTGGGCAAAATTAAAAATGCAGACATGCGAACTCCGCAGTTTCTAAACAAACTGAAATCTAGACATGAACCCACCTTGATATTTTTAAAGAAATTGCTATCCATGTCAATACTTCAGATGGCCACATCTTACTGTAACTTGATCCAATTCAAAATTTTACTGAATTTGCCTATTTTGCAGGATCCAGGTGGGTGATGGTCTTGGCAAGAATGGTCATATTGCTTTCCTTTACCTAATATCTCTTTCTCTTTTGATAATAGAATTGAGGTTTGCAGTCGAAAAAAATTATATGATGTCCTCATGCCCAGAAACAGTCCCCCTGATGTTTGGCTCAGCTTTAGAATTTGTTTTATATTCTGCTGAAAATGTTCAGAATGACTGACTTTTCACAGCAGTCATATACCTACTGTTGAAAAATACATGCTTATGGGGTTTTTGAAGCTCTCTTAGGTAAGCCTTTTATTCCTAGCCCATATGTAAGGAAATCTAGGATCGAAGGCATGAAGTGGTTTGCCTGAGATCACGAAGCCAGTAAGCAGAAGCTGGGAGTTGTACCCAAGACCATCTGGCTCTGAACTCAGTGCTCCTTGCAGCTGGCACACAGCTGGCCAAGAACACGTGGCTTTGTGCCCACCGCATCGCACTGTCATGCACACAGCATTCTGAGTTCAAGCTGGCTGTGGGTCTTAGCCACCAGGCATTTCTGGCTTTTTATGGAATGAGACTGTTGGACCATCCACAGGCCTGTTACTGTCTGCACAGTGATTTCCCCAGGGATGTGAAGTCATGTGCGTCCTGAAGGGACCCTCATTCTACCTGCTTTCCTTTAAATGTGTCCCATTTTAAAGCCCCTTTCCACCTTCAGAACCACTGTGGTAGTAACCTCCTGCTAATGCTGGTACATATCCCTCAGTGTACTGAAGCAGAAAACATTTGAAAACCACTCATCAAGAGGCCAGAGAGAAAAAGTACTGTTCATTTGAGCGACAGAGAAAAAAGTGGTGAAGACACTAACCATGGAGCATTGGCTGCTGGAATATTCCACAGACAAGGCCAGTATTCTGTGCAATTCTAGAGACTGACACACAGTAAGGTGGCTTTAAAAAAGGGAGCTATTTTGATACATTTGGGGTGAATTTCAGTTGAGCAGTAATTTTAAGAGATAGGCAGTCCCTTTTCTGACCTGCATCCCTCTCCCTTTGTTCCCTTAATGATGCAGATCCCCTGTTCTCAGTGGTACCCAGTGACCCCTCCCATTTGGATGCCTTCTCAGGGCTGGATGTCTCATCCTCCTACACATGTGGTGAGGTTCTCACTCACCGATGCTGCAGAGGCAGTTTAGAGTTTTGGAAAGTCCCTGGTTCCCCAGCACTTGCCCATAAAGGGGACTTTCAAGGACTCATTGAGGGGACGATAGTCCTCATTTGAAACTCAAAGGCTGTATCTGCAGACTCATTCTTCTAGCTAGTCCTGAGAGGGTCTCTGCAGCTTACTCTGCAATGAGGACTGGCATCGTGGAGGGGCTGCGTTGCAAGGGATTTAAAGCATGGTTTGTAGTCACTATTAAACTTGGTCAGAGTTTACTTTTTGCATTGGTTGCCTATATCTTGGTGGTATCATGAGATCAATTGATTTTGCAAAGATTCTGGACCTTGGACCTCGTGCTGTCCTCACTGTCTCACCGTGGCAAGTGCAAGGAGGCCGTTGGATGGGGAATCAAAGCAGTGATGTCAGTGAGCAGCTTGTCACATGGTACCCACAAGAGGACGGTTCTGTTGTAAAGGCAGGTGAAAGTATCTGTTTCAATTGCTCTGTGGTTTCTCTTCAAAGTCAATCTGGGTTTAAGTCCTTCCTCCAGGATTGCTACCCACATTTCAGAGAGACCGCAATTGCCATGTCCCTTCAAATGCAGACATTGCTAGGGTCTGAGGTGTTAGTGCTAGTCCAGAACAGTAATTTCTTCCACCTCTGAGTCTGCCTTTGGAGAGTGATTTGTCCACGAGCCTGAGCTAAAGGCGACCAGATCTTCAGAGATATGCAAGAGTCCCTCTTTGGAAGAAGGAATCCCTAAAATACGTGGAGCACACATGGGCATTTTGGCAGAAATCCAGCCTCTCTTCTCCTTCTGGGACCAGCCAGGAAATTTGAGCTTTACTTATCTCTGGCCTGCATTACTGCAGAAGTTTCCTCTCTGGTCAGTGTACTGCCCTCCAATTTATACATTTATCCTAGAGTAAGGCTTTTAAAGCACATGAGAGCAACTGGCTCTTTCCTATCTGAACACCTGACAGGTCTCCCTCCTGGCAACATGGTGGTTGTGAGGACAGAGAGACTCAACACAGCAACGTCCCTAGTACATCACGTGCTCACTCTGCGGCAGCAATTACTGTCTGGCTCCGAAAGTGAAGCTTGAATGCTGATGACAACAAATCCTTACTGACTGTACTACCTTTCCTGTTATTGTCTCCCTGATAATAATCCTTCCCAATTTGTTCCTCCAGCGGCTCCATATTTTTCCTCCACTGATTCTGTGAAGAATTGCAAGTGGCGCAATTATTGTTTTGTGCTTCTCCCTCAAAAAACCAATCGAACCTCCTTTCCCTGGTAGTTCTTGGAGAGCTGTGAGTTTTAAAATGTCCTCACCTCAGAAATCACAGCACAGAAGCTCCATCAAATGTGACTGAAAATCTAAGGATACTTTTTTAGATATGACAGCCTTGGAAATGAAAAAGTATAGCAGAAAAAGGAATTTTAATGAGAGATTTGTAACTCTTTTTGACATTTCTTAATTTATAAAACCTATCAGCACAATTCCTAGGCTCTTCCTGCAGTACTGAAGTCATGGTGATTAAAGATAAAAATTTAGAAGGGAGAATTATTTTAGATATTTGAAAATCAAGATTAGAAATACCTTTTCAAACAGTTTAGTGAAAAATAATTGCATCTCAGTTTACTCTGTCAGAAAGTTTGACTTCTCTTTACCGTAAACATTTTTATTGAAATTTATGATCCATTATGAAATTAGAGTCACAGCTGCTTTTTATTTATTTTTTTATTGGCTTATGTTTAGAGAAACTTCATTTCTTATTGTAAACTGTGAACACCATCACTTTAGAGGTCCCCAGACTACTCCTTGTGAGGAAATCCCTGACTCTCAGCCTTAGTCTATGGGTATGAGGGGAAGATTGTAAACGAAGTCCAAACAGTGAGCCTGGGCAGGCACAGAGCAGAGACCCTGGCATGGAGAAGTTTCTATGGGCTGCTGATCAGGCCTTCAGAGAGACAGCTACTCACAGCCTCCATGGGAATCCTGGAAGAACTAATTCACCTCTCAAAACAGACTAAACGTTACTGGTTAAAATCATTTTACCACAGACCTTGGGTGCAATGCGCCCTTCAGTTCAGTGAAACTATCATCTTACTAAGAAGCCTCAGGGTTGGGAAATTGCAAAGAAGTGAAGGGAAAGATGAAAAGAGAGTCCCAAAGGCCCATGATGATGCCTGAGAACCAGCAGTGATCCACAAGTTCTTCCCAAATTTTAGTTCCTTGTGTAGAGCTTCACCATTTTCCTAAGCCCCTCAGGGCTGTCCCCTAATTTTTTTAAGGATTTTAATTTAACTGCTGTATACTTAAATATTTATGTGGAAATAAATTTTTGTATCATTACAGTAAATGGAAAATCAAAGCACTCATCACAAATAATAATAGATAAGGTAAATACAATGAAACTAAGCAAGGACCTGAGTTCCAGCCTGTGTGCTGCCTGCCTATGTTCTGAGCCCACAGCCTTGTCCTTCGGTGAGAGATGCAGGAGATGTGCTAGCTCCCAGCCAAGGCACCCTGATGAACTGAAAGGACTGGAAGAACTACCTGGACAGGCAATCACTGCCTCACCCTGTAATTAGGCGCTGGCTATTCCTTGTGAGTGCACTTCTTAAAAAATCACCTTGTACATTATCAGTTGTTTGCATCTCATACTTGGGGACAGCTTTGAATTCACCACTGATCTTGGCTCATGACGGGGGCAGAGGAAGATGACATTGGAATCAAGGCCCAGAAAACGTGGGTTTAAATCCCAGCTCTGACTGATTCTTTAGTGTGCGGCCACAGATCAGTTCCTGAATTCGTTTTTTAATTTATCCAATAGAAATACTCTAACATTCTTATCAGGATGCATTCAGTATTAAATCCAGTGAATATCAGTGAAAAGAACATGTAAGAGCTTGGACATGTAAAGCGCCATACAATTGTCATGTTATCAGTGTGAAGTGTATAATTTGTAGAACTTCTGTGGAAAAGCACAGGGTGGCAGAGCATGAATACCTTCTCCCCTCTGACCGCCAGCCCTGCAGGGGCAGAGCTGAGCCCCTGTGCTACCTTTAGGCCTCTCCCTGTTATGTGGGAGGAACTCTACAAGTATTGGTGAATAAATAAGGACAATTATAAATCAAAGATTCCTACATCATAAGTGCATTTGCATTTAATGTTTTCGAGGCCTGGTTCTTAAAAAAGTTTTAAAAATTACATGCTTATATATAGTTTTAAATAATTTACTGTCATGATTGTGAAAGTAATACTGAAAAGACATTTTACATGGAGGGAATTGCACTCCAAATTTAGAAATTCCTCTCATGTTCTATAGTATAGTTTTTATTGTTGTTATGTTTTAGAATCACAATCTGCTGAAAGGGTAACAATTAGTTTAAGTGAATCAAAGTCAGATGCTGAAAGAAAGCAGCCAAACATTGTATTTAGAATCTGCTGATGCTTTAAAAATAGGAGAGTTGGCCCTAATTCAAGAAACTATATATTAAATATGTCTTGGGGCATACGTGCCTTGGGGGCACATGTTTCATTTTTGACTTAGAACTGTAAGGCTTGGGGTTAAACTAAAAATAAGATGCTTCATGCTATTGGAAGTACAGCCTGAAAGTATTTTAGAGAAGGCAAGAGAATTGAAAGTAAATTAAAGTAAATTCAAGGGTCAGCTTTGAAATGCAAACAACCAAGACTTAGTGCCCTTGCAGGACCTATATTACCATCTCCACCATAAAACAGAATGAACTTGCACACAATATCCAGAGACTGTTGTTTCAGCAAAGAAAATTCCTGAAGGAGGATTTGAATTTTTGCCAAGAAGTATAATAAGGAAAAAACTTTGGCCCAAAAGATTTTGATTACATAAGAATTCTTTTAGTGAAATCACAATAAACTATCAATTCCATAGTATTCATCAGAAGAGCAGATAATGTTAATAACAGATGACATTTATAACACAATACAACAAATACAGAATACTCACTATGTTCTAAATACTAATGTAGGTGGTTCATTGTAATATCTCAGCTATTATCCATTATTATGCCTTATTATTATCCATAATAATATCAATGTATTGTCTAAAACATCTCATAGATGTCTCTTAAGAGATATAAATCCTTCACTCATTTTCTTGTTATAGCTGTAACTTATGCTCATGGAAAGAGATTCCAGCATATTTATAAAAGTGAACCTTTTTATCATCATCACCAGTGAGTTAAGGATTCTTTAAGCTGGTAACTAATAATTTCAAAGTGAATTTGACATTGAACCAAAGAATAATTTTAAAAAATTTTTAACTTTGAAATAATTACGGATTCACAGGAAGTTGCAAAGATAGTGGGGAGAGGTCTGTGCACTCTCAACTTCCTCCAGTGGTCACCAATGGTTACTACACAGCAGGAGTGCAATATCAAGAGCAGGAAATCTGGTACAGTGGGTGTATAGTCCATGCCATTTTGTGGGGGGAGTACAACTTTTCATGTCTCTGGGATAAGTGTCTGGGAGTACAACTGCTGGGTTGTATGGTAAATATATGTTTAATTTTTTAAGAAACTGTTTTCCAGAGTGACTGTACCATTTTACTTTCTCACCAGCGATTTCTGAGAGACCCAATGTCTCCACATTCTAACCAGCATCTGGTATTGTCCCTATTCTTTATTTATTTATTTTGTTGTCATTAATCTACAATTACATGAAGAATATTATGTTTACTAGGGTCCCCCCTTCACCAAATCCCCCCCCTACAAACCCCATTACAGTCACTGTCCATCAGCGTAGTAAGATGCTGTAGAATCATTACTTGTCTTCTCTGTGTTGCACAGCCCTCCCCATGCCCCGCCCCACATTATACATGCTAATTATAATGCCCCCTTTCTTTTTCCCCACCCTTATCCCTCCCTTCCCTCCCTTTCTCCCCAGTCCCTTTCCCTTTGGTAATTGTTAGTCCATTCTTAGGCTCTATGATTCTGCTGCTGTTTTGTTCCTTCAGTCTTTCTTTGTTCCTATAGTCTTTGGGTTTGAGGTGAGTCTCTTGTAAGCAGCATAGAGAAGGGTCTTGCTTTTTTATCCATTCTATTATTCTGTGTCTTTTGATTGGTGCATTCAGTCCATTTACATTTAGGGTGATTATTAAAAGATATGTACTTATTGCCATTGCAGGCTTTAGATTCGTGGTTGCCAAAGGTTCAAGGTTAGCTTCTTTAGTATCTTACTGTCTAACTTAACTCGCTTATTGAGCTATTTTAAACACTGTCTGGTCATTCTTTATTTTTCTCCCTTCTTATTCCTCCTCCTCCATTCTTTATATCTTGGTTGTTTTATTCTGTGCTCTTTTGTACTTCCTTTAACTGCTTTTGTGGGTAGTTGATTTTATTTTTTGCCTTTAGTTAGTATTTGCTTTCTTTGCTGTGATTTTGTTTTCTCTGGTGACATCTATTTAGTCTTAGGAGTGCTCCCATCTAGAGCAGTCCCTCTAAAATACCCTGTAGAGGTGGCTTGTGGGAGGCAAATTCCCTCAACTTTTGCTTGTCTGGGAATTGTTTAATCCCTCCTTCATATTTAAATGATAGTCGTGCTGGATACAGTATTCTTGGTTCCAGGCCCTTCTCTTTCATTGCATTAAATATATCATGCCATTCTCTTCTGGCCTGTAAGGTTTCTGTTGAGAGGTCTGATGATAGCCTGATGGGTTTTCCTTTGTAGGTGACCTTTTTCCTCTCTCTAGCTGCCTTTAAAACTCTGTCCTTGTCCTTGATCTTTGCCATTTTAATTATTATGTGTCTTGGTGTTGTCCTCCTTAGGTCCTTTCTGTTGGGAGTTCTGTACACTTCATGGTCTGATCGATTATTTCCTCCCCCAGTTTGGGGAAGTTTTCAGCAATTATTTCTTCAAATACTCTTTCTATTCCTTTTCCTCTCTCTTCTTCTTCTGGTACCCCTATAATGCAGATATTGTTCCTTTTGGATTGGTCACACAGTTCTCTTAATATTGTTTCATTCCTGGAGATCCTTTTATCTCTCTCTGTGTCAGCTTCTATGCGTTCCTCTTCTCTGGTTTCTATTCCATCAATGGCCTCTTGCATCTTATCCATTCTGTTTATAAATCCTTCCAGAGATTGTTTCATTTCTGTAATCTACTTCCAGACATCATCCCTTAGCTATTGCATATTTCTCTGCAGCTCCATCATCATGGCTATGAGCTTTATTTTTAATTCTTTTTCAGGAAGACTGGTTAGGTCTATCTCCTTCTCAGGGTTTGCCTCTGTGATCTTGGTCTGTATCAATTTCTTCCACCTTTTCATGGCGATAGATATATTTGTGGGGAGCTGGCGCATGTGTTGGGTAAGAGAAAGTCCCTTCTTGCCAGTTTGTGGCCTTCCTCTCCTGGGAGAACAGCGGCCTCTAGCGGCTTGTGCTGGGCAGCTGTGTGCAGACGGGGCTTCTGATCTTGCCCGGCCGCTATGGAGTTTATTTAGCTCTGCAGTTGCTGTGGGCGTGGCCTGCCTCAGGCTGCTTCTCCAATATGGTGGAGCCGCGTTGGAGGGGGAACAGGCGGGAGGCTTGGTTATTGTGGTGAGGGGCCTCCGCACTGCACTGTGGGGTTTCAGGTGACCAGAGTTCCCTGTGATTCCCAGCTGCTGGGCTAAGTGTCCTGGGGCACTTCTGTCCAGCTGTGGGGTCCCTGTCCCTTTAAGACTTTCAAAAAGCACTCGCCTTTCTTTGTCCCCAGGTGCGCAGGCTATGGGGACCCGCTCACAGGTCTTATTGTCCTGTTTCCCTAGTTTCCAGCACCCCACGCATGCACTGTGTCTGCACTCTGGTGCAGATGGCTAGGGCTGGGTATTTAGCAGTTCTGGGCTCCCTCTCCCTCCCGCTCTGACTCCTCTCCTCCCGCTGGGAGCTGGGGTGAGGGGTGCTTGGGTCTTGCTGGGCCGCAGCTTGTATTTTACCCCCTTCATGAGGCACTGGGCTCTTGTGGGTGTGGATGTAGTCTGGCTGTTATCCTGTGTCTTCTGGTCTCTCTTTTAGGATTAGTTGTATTTGTTCTATTTTCAAAAATATATAAGGTTTTGGGAGGAGATTTCTGCTGCTCTACTCACGCTGCCATCTTGGTTCTCGTATTGTCCCTATTTTTTGTTGTAGCTGCTCTGCTGTGTCTGCTGTGCTATCTCAGTGTGGTCTTATTTTGCATTTTATTAATGGCTCATCATGTTCAGGACCTCTTCATGCATTTATTTGCCCTCCGTGTATTCTCTTTCGTGAAGTGTCTTCCATGTCTTTGCCCATTTTCTAATTGGATTGGTTTTTTTTTTACTGTTGAGTTTTAAGAGTTCTTTATATTTTCTAGATACAAGTCCTTTGCCAGGTATGTGGGCTGAAAGTATTTTCTCCCTGTCTAGAGCTTATCTTTTCAACCTCTTAACTCAATCTTTTATAGAGCAAACATTTTTAGTTTTGATGAAATCCAGTTTCTTGATTTTTCTTTTATGGATTATGACTTTCTGTGATATCTAAAAACTCTTCACCAAGACTGAGGTTCCAAAAGAATAACTTTTATTTGATTTACAACACTGCAGAAATCCACAGTGTCTGATAATTAAATTACTAAATTGAATAGTCACTAATTAATATTGAACAATCAGCACTGAATCAGTGATTGCAATGTTAGTATCAGTACTTCAGATTCAGGAAGCACCTTTGCAGACACACCTGTGGGCCTGCATCACATGGGCTCTCCAAGATGACTCTTCCTTCCCTACTTCTGAATGAAGTGGGGGGTGGCCCCCATTTCACAGAGTTACTGCAAGCATCCTGCATCCTCTAGAGGAAGGATGGAGTTGCTGAAAGAACTGAGGCAAAAGAAGCTGCTGACTCTCAGTTTACAGCTCAGATAAGCTCCCCAAATGACCCAAAGGGGTTCCAAACCTGCTGCTCAGCTCCATCACTTGAGCCACATTGGAAGTTCTCAACAGCACAAGGGGATAGTGACCACAGTATTGGATAGAGCAGATTTCTATCCTTTTAGGAGGGGCCGTTCTCAGTTGATTTGATGGTCATGAAGGCAATTCCTTCAACAGGCATCCCACTGTCAGTTGAGGAGGAGAGAGTGGGAACAAAGCAGTTCTAGAGGCAGACAGTGGAATGAAGGAAATCTCTCTGGATATTCCAGGATGTGCAAGAGCCCAGTGTACTAATGAATGCCTGGGAAAGGCTGAGAAAGGACCAAGAGAAGCTAAGAAGTGTAAAGGAGAGACTGAAAGCAAGGTAAGGGCCCACTAACAGTTGTATTCTATGCCTTTCTGTGTGCCAGTTTCATGGGACTGAGATTGCTCTCATAGGGGGCCGTTCTGTGCCTTGCCTTGCCAAGCTGATCTACTGCAATTCAGCTCAAATCTCCCTCTTTGATGAATTTTCTTCTCTGGTTTCCAATGATCCTTTTATTCCCCCTCCACATTTCTACCGTAGCTATGAATATGTGCTACTACAGGTTTCTTTACAGATCAGATATGTACCATTTTAGGTTATTTTTATCACTGCAATTAGATTATGTGCTGCCTGGAGAGAAGGCCCATGTCCCCACTTTTAACTTGCGTAGCATAGAGCTGGGTACAAAGTGGGTAGCTGCAGGACACCTGTTGCAGGGACTCCTATAATGACTACCAAACGCATTGAGCACGGCCCTTCTGGACCTGAAGTTAAGGCAGTCCTCTGACGATGGAAATGCTCTACATGTATGCTATCCAATATGATGGCCAGTGGCCAGTTGTGGCTACTGTGCACTTGCAAAAAGCCTAGGGTAACTGAGGAATCAAATTACATTTAAGTTAATTTAGATTTCAATTGTCACGGAGCTACCACATTGGACAGCTCAGGTATGACTTCCAGGAGATTCACTGAGGAGCAGGAGTCTCCAGAGGATTCCCTGGCCCAACCTCTCGGGGAAAGCCCCAAGGCTGGATCTCAAAGTGTAAGATCGCTCAGCCTCCCTGATAAGAAACATGGTTTTATCAATGTTATGAATTTCCTCCAACCCCCAAATTCCTATGTTGAAGCCCTAATTCCCTGCACCTCAGAATGTGACTATATTTAGAGATTGGGCTGTTAGAGAGGTAGTTAATTTAAAATGAGGTCATATGGGTGGAACTAATCCAGTATAACTGGTGTCCTTATAGGAAGAGTATATCTGCACAGAGGGATGATCATATGAAGAGGCATCAAGAGGGTGGCCATATGCAAGCCAAGGAGAGAAGCCTTACAGAAAACCAACCCTTCTTGCACCTTGACCTTGGACTTCCAGCCTCTAGAGCTATGAGAAAATAAATACCCGTTGTTTATGCACTCTGGTCTGTGGTACTTTGTTATGGATACTAATACACTTGGCACTCTTAAACATGAATCATTTCTGGTTCTGGAATATTAAATTCAAGTGACTTTTATGTGTAATCCAAATGCTAATGTACTAATTTAAAGTGGGGATATTTTCTTTCTAAGTGTTTGTTAAGCCCAGGGTGCCGTATGCAGTCAAGTCAGTACATTGCAGCTAGTTGGTCAACAGTGGGCTGGAGTAAGCTAAGTGGAATGTTCTGGGGGAATAAGTCATCTGGGTGCATGAAATGGGCAAAACCTGGCAGACAGTTCTCCCTCTGCAGGCTGACATTCAGTGCTGGACATACACATACAACTTTCCATAGTGGACATACATATGCTTAAATTTTTTTGAGGTTATTATCATTGATTTCTTATCAAGCCAAATTCATGTAAGCAGGGAGACATTCTGTCCAACACGATGGTCCTGCGATGTGTTTTTTAAAATAGGCCTACTTATAGAGGAAGACATATGCACCACCATAGCCTTCCAGACAGCCTCAAATGAAAGGAAGTGTCCGAGGTCTTACCATGGCTTTTAATCCACACCTCAGGTCTTGTAATGATATAGTGTGGGCAACTCTGGCAGCCAGAATTAATTAAGAATTATGTGAGGATGCTGAAGAGCCAGCAGCAATCTGCAGAATCCTGGCAGTTAATTAAGGGTCAGAAAATGGTCTTCCTACTTCCTCTAGCTCTGCCTGCTGTGCCGGCCTCACAGCTATGAAGTCTTCCGCATTTGCTTACTTGCCCACTTCATGTTCTGAGCGGTTGAAAGTGACCTCATGAGAGGTCACTGTTGCATGGCCATCTTTCCAAAATGCCCATCCTGGACAGATGAGGACATTTTCAGGATACGTGATCTTTTTATTAAAAAGGGGATTTCACAACCTTCCCAAGGAGTTTGTCTATTTGGCCATGCTTTCAAAGGAAGCAGTTACAAAAGCACTACGAAAAAGAATTTAAGGTGCATGTCACCTACATAAATACATCTCTGGGTACAAGAGCAGGTTGAGAAAAAGAGCGAACATTTCCATAGATTGGAGAGTTTGGGGCTATTCAGGATATGCAGGTTTAGGCATCAGCAACAATGGCGAGCCTCCTTCCTGCCTCCTGCATCCATCATGGCCGAGCGTCACGTCCAGAGTTCACAAGGATGCAGCGTGCATGGCCCTTCACTATTGTCAGCAGTTACACGAAATTTGCTTGTACCCAAGAACTTGAAATGAACTTAAAGCAATTACATTTGCACTGAAATGTATAATGGGATCAGGTCTTTTGTTTATTTATTTTTTCATTTTGCCTCTGCTCTCACTGACTACTGCAGCAATCCCTCAATCAGAAGTGAAGGTTGAGGTTTAATGACTTTATGTATAATTTAGCTTCCTGCAATATGTCTCTTCACTTTCTGTTTTGCATATGCTTAGGAAAGTATGGCAGTTTGTCAGATCCACAAGGACACTGAAATGTACATTCAGCCCTACCTTTTTATCCTACAACTTCTTTCATTAGAACTGTGCACTCAACTCAAATTAGCTGCTGCCAAGTATTACAAAAGGTCACCCCAGGAGACAGCAGATGTTTTTTGTTTTTGAATTGCTCCCCAAATACAATTTTTTAGGAAAGTTTGGCTGCTATATAAATATTATCTTTATAAAGACTCCAGGCCTTTCTTTGTCATTAGATCCATTAGAGATTGATTTAGGTAGTCTGTCAGGTTATATATGGGGTATGTAATGAGGAACAGATATTGGCTGGCCAAAAAAGAACTAAAGAAATAGTGTGTGCTAACCATTCAGAAAGCTGAAATGAAATTATATTGAGAAACTAAAATCCTACCATGCAATCCTCACGTTTTTCTACAGGTTTTTTTTCCTATCTTACTTTTCTTTCTACTCATGTGAAGTTACAAGCACACAAAATTTATCTGCTTTTCCACTTAGATCACTGTTATCTGAAGGCTTTAAAAGCACCTACTATGCTAAGAACAGAAAATATTTTAAAAGCTGTAACTCTTTTAGTAGCACATTTACCATAATCAGTGGAATACTTTATAGTTTATACCGAGATAACTTTGAACACACAAAAACACACACGCACGCGCGCGCACACACACACACACACACACACACACACACACACACACACACAAAGCAAGCTCTTAAAAATCTTGATCACTATAAGCTTTGCCTTTTGAGGATTTTAATTAAAGGTTCTGAAAGTTTGTATAATTGGGAGATTGAGTTTTAGGATATGTTTATTTCTACATATTGAAATTGACAAATAATTTCAGTATCTCTTGTCCACTGTTCCTTTACTTGATCACACATGCTACAGTCACTGGGAAAAGTGTCACAATGTTTTAAATGCAATATGGCATCCCATGTTAGTACTAAAAGACAAATCCACTTGGCTCTCATTAGCTTTCTTCCTAAGAAGAAAGTGCCTCTTCAGTGT
Source organism: Manis pentadactyla (assembly GCF_030020395.1). Lineage (NCBI taxonomy): Eukaryota > Metazoa > Chordata > Mammalia > Pholidota > Manidae > Manis > Manis pentadactyla. The sequence continues at coordinate 110,954,002 of NC_080024.1, forward strand.
TAGCTGAAGCAAATCTATACTTGAACCTGACTTTCAACAGTTTCACATAAAGTGAAAATTATAAACATGGAACAAATAAAACAAGGTCAGTTTCCAAGATTAAAGTTCTTACACCAACACCATATAATCATGTAGCCAATAAACTTCATTTCCAACATTTATACCATTTCTTCATTTGGGAAACTGTGACCTGCCATCCACAATTAGGAGAAACTTGCTAAGCTTTCTGGGTATCTGATGTACACAGAATTCCTTTTCCAACCATTGCATCCTCTCCACCCCTTCAGGTTGTACAGGCCTAGAGTATAAGGGAGGTGGTGAGGGGGATTCCACTTCCTTGTTGTGTCAGAAGGTGGCATGGCTCAGGAATAAGCTGTCCTGGGTTCAGATACCACACCCCTCATGAGTTTTGTAACATGGGTAAGAGGTGGCCCTCCCTCAGCTTCAGGTTCTTCATGTCTGTAGTGGAGAGGGTGTGGTGAGCTTTAAATGAGATAATACATGGAAGTGGTTAGCTCAGTACATGGCTAATGCTCAATCAATGGTAGCTGCTATTAAGACAAAAATGTTGATTACTCCTACCACCACCATGAAGATGCCTACTGCCTTGTTCTAGTAATTTTCAAAACCATGAAATAAAGATTGATTGTTATACTTTAGCATCACTGGTCTGTGTGGACATAAGATAGTCCTGTAAAGGGTTCCTTCCCGTGTTCCTTGGTACAGTCAGCCACCATGCTTCCAGAGTACTAAGCATAGTGCTGGACATGGCAGGACCATGCCAAAGTATAGAGGGACTCATCCTTGGGGAAGACACAATTCAGTTGTAACACTTGTGAAACAGCAGATGGTACAGAGCAGAGATCAGTAGAGGCTAAATTACATAGCATGGACTTTCTCATGCTGTAAAGATCTGGAGAAAGCAAAGATCAGTGAGGTCTTGAAGAGTGGATGGGGGAAGGCATCAGGCAGATGGGACTTGAGCTAGTCCTTATAGAACCAAGCAGAATGGCCTAGAAAGGGAGAGGGAGACAGGAATGGGCTCCAAGCAGAGGCAAGTGATGCCTGCAATGAAGTCAGAGGTGTGGAAATGAGGAAAAAGGAGGAGATGATCTGACCTGACCAAAGAAGCTTTATTACAGAACAAAGGCTACAAAGAGAGGGAGGTGGAGCTCACTGAAGGGTTTCATAACCACTCAGTGTTTTCCACATCGTTGGTTTCTAAGCACAAGGCAGTGAATAATATTTCAATGGGACTCAAGAAAGCCAAGCTTGGTGATGTGTAATGATTGGTTTGGTCAGATATGGTGACTGAATGGCTCTGGCAATGATCCAAGAACCGAGGGACCCAGTTTTGGAACAAGGTGAAAAGATCTATTCATATACTTATGCATACAAGTAGTTATATTCACACAGTATCATTCTTACAACAGTGCTGTGGGGGACACATTAGTGCCCTTTCCCAGAGACTTGGAGCTTTTGAGAGGTGCATGTCAGGAGGCACTGGAGGACATCAGGAGATGTCTTGAGATTTTAAGAAGCTGTGCTCTCATTCATGCCTCACTTAAACAACAGAACATTCCCTTACCTACCTGCTCCTATATATGCTTTCCTGCAGAGGTCTGAACACAAGGGCATCTATTGAAACCCTTAAACTCCACTTTTTCATTATCAAAGTCAAATGGACAGATCTTAAAGAGGATGCTTTGATTGTTATCATCCATTTAAAAACAATTTTAAAATTTAGGAATAATTTTTTATGCAGTCACTTTCTTACAGCATTTACCAGTTGCAGGCTGCAGAAGAAACATGCTTTCTACAATAATTGAGGGCTGGAGAATAATCACATGTCCCATAAATTAAGGGACAATCCTGCTATGATCCTTCAACATGCAATGCTGGAATGGTGTCTGATGTCAATCAAAATCCCAGTGAATTATTCCTTGATTAATTATGTATGCAAGCTCTTGACAATGACATTGCAGGAACGTTTCTTGACGACAGAGAACTCTGACTCTTGTCTACCCTTGCTCAAAGTTTTCTGAACTTTGCTTAGCAGGTTGCTCTTGGCACTTACAGTGGTGCACAGGCTCTGTCCCTAAGGCTCTGAATGTCTAAAAGTACTTCTGAGGGTCCTTGTGGGAAACGTGTTTCTAGGTCTAATTATTTAACACATGCTTACAGGGATGTTATACTGAAAAATGGTCTTCCTAGAGCAATGCCAGCACAGCTCAAGCACTGATTAAATTGTTTTGACATAATTGCCAGTTCACAAGAATCATGACAGCCACTGCTCAAACAATTTTGGAGGGAAAACTGTTGGAAAGATTCACTTGGGAAGAGCTTTGCAAAAGCAATCATGAAGAACCATTTATTTATTTTATGGGTACACTTATGTCAAATATTGGCATTTAAAAAAAAAACATTACATTACCTGACCTATTCAGTAATCATGGTTAGAAATAAAATGTGTAAATTTAAAATTTCTATTTAGTGCAAAATAGATCAAATCGTATGTTCTGCAACCCATACTATGTTGTTTACAATGTTTAAGAGGTCAGTAATATTAATGAGATCTGGGCCAAGTTATAAACAAAAAGTTGGACAAGGAAATTGGACATCAAGATCCTAAACGAACCATAAACCACTGAAGACTCCATCAAAGATTTACACCCCACCACCTCCACTCCATGGAGTAGCATGACAATGAGCAGTGCCAGTCAGCTCCACCTCTCAGGGCCACTGATGTTTCCAACAGTGATGATGGTTTCAAGCACACTGAGAGTGGTCAGCTGCCACCCCACTGCAGAAGTGCTGCAGGACTGAAATGAAGACATTACAGGACTGTACACCCACAGAATGAACATTCAGAGGAATTTGAAAAGGGTAGAGGGAAATGCATAAACTATACAGGGCCTTTCAGCGAAGTACTTTCTCCCATCAGTTTAAAATTGCTATCCAGCTCCCTTCTCTCCTTTTTGATCAACAGACTTGCAGTACAAGTTGTATTGTTTTAAATACAGGCAGTCTTGAGTTGTAATACAACCTATGAGAGTCCAATATATACCATCTCTTACTACTGTACCTACTGATCCCCCCCACCTTCTGACAACTGAGGTGTTTTCACTGCAAAGATCTTGCTTTAAAACTAGAGCTTCTAGACAAGGATCAAGGCTCATCAGTGGAGGGAAGAGAGGAAGGCATGGGAGTAGTGATGGGAGGTGTGTGGGCATGGCCAAAGTCCAGGCTGGAGGGGTAATGACAAGAGGGAAGAAGATGAATGAGGAGCTCAGGGACGCCTGAAAGAAGGGGTAACTGAGCAGGTGCAGAGGAACAAAGATGATCCCGTTTTTCAAAACCATGCAGTTGAGGAGGAAAACTAAGCTGGCAAGGTACTCACACAAATGATCAAGACTAGAGAAGGCCATGTAGTAAAGGGAAATTAGATAGGGACCTTCACTCCCTTTTATATGTATGCCCTGCATGGAAAGGCAAGGAGCACACCTGAGGGATCTGCCATCAGAGGAGAGCAATGCAACAATGGCTGCTGCAGAAAGAATCTCCAGTAACGGAGGGAACATCTGATGGTGGCCAAGCAGGACAATTGTCCTCAGTAACCAACTGCAAAGCACAGCAGAGGCCCATGTTGCAAGGGAAGCATGGCCACTGTTGTTAGAAGCCTGCAACCCTGGAAATATTGGAAATATGTGATAACTAAGTTGAAAACATGATTTTAGGATCTAAGGAAGATATGCAATCTTTGGTAGGTTCCTAAGTACTCTGGAGGAGAAGACAAAAAGGGATTTGATTAAGCACAGAAACCAAGGTTTATTAATGCATTTAATCCTAGGGCCTAGCTCTGAGGGTCCTCAGTAGACATCTGCTGAGTATATCAGCAAGAAAATTAAAGAAATACTGTCCTGTGGCTTCTACAAGTTCCAGGGAAACTGTTATCAGGGAATCTCCTTGTTATGAGCTATTTATAGGGGAAGAAGAAAAACAACTGAGGATAAGTTTAAGCAATGAAATTAATTCTAGATTCTTAAACTTCAATATGCATGCTAAGATTTCTATAATGATGAATAAAAGAGAGTGCATGATTTCCAAAGTAGTACAGGGTAAAATAGGATTAGATAAAAAATTCAGTTAATTAAAAATAGGCAAGAAAAGGTGGGACTAGGGGAGAAGCATAAGAAAAAGTGGCACAAACATAACATAAAATAAGGTGATAGAAATGAGTTAAAATATATCAATAATTGCAGCAAAAGTGTACTAAGTGATAAATTAGTGGAGTTTTAAAGGTAAAAGCTGTAAGACTCAATGGAAATAATAAAATCCAGCTATATGCTATGTCCCAGAGACACAGTGAAAATAGAGTGGTTGAAAATATTTTCAGAAGAATACTAATCAGAAGGGAACTGGCATAGTTATATTGAAATTAGAAAAAATAAACTAAAGCAAAAACACTGCTAAAGAAATTGGTACTGCTGTGTAAAGGTGATATGTTCACTTCACTTGGAAGAGATGACAGTTCTAAGCTTGTATTTACGTAATCATAGTTTCCTAATATATGACTTGTTTTAGCATACTTCTTTCAGTAACAGACTAAATAGAAAGTTATCAAGTATACAGAAAATTTGAACAAAAATTTAAGAAGCTTGATCTGAAGAATATATAGAACACTGCACCCAGCATCATGGTTACAAATACATAAAATATTTTTACAAAACTTGACCATTTGTAAGGATCTAAATGGTGTCCACAAATTTCAATGAATCTTCTCTGATCGTAATGCAAGTAAGTTAGGAATCATTAATAAAAGGACAACAAAAAAATTTCCCATGCACTGAGTAATAAAACACACATGCTTACATGCTCTAAATAACTTATGTGTCAAAGTAGAAATTATAATAAAAATTTAAAAATATTTTTTTAAATACACAAGACAGCAGTTTTCAACTGTCACATAGGAAGGAAGTAAATAGACTTCAGAAAATGCTTATATTAGGAAAAAGAGAGATTAAAAATTAAGGTTTAGCACCCTATTTGAGAAAAAGGACAAAATACACTCAAAGAAAGTAGAAGGAAATGAATAAAGAGCAAGAATAGAAGAAATTTTTAAAAATGCAATATTCAAGATCAACAGAGCCAAAAGTTATTTCTTTGAAAAGACTAATACAAACAAAACTCTGGTGAGAAAATTCAAGAAAAAAGAAACATAGAAAGCACAAATAAAAATTGATAATGAGAAAAAAGAAAAAAGGAACACAAGCAAAGACAAATTAAAAAAACAAAAATACTAATAAATATGTCTCTTAATAAAAAAATAGACAAATGTAAAAATTCCTATGAAAATATTAACTATAAATTTAACATTAGAAAAACTAGAAATTTAGAATAATCCTGTAACTATCGAAAAAATTAGTAATTAGAAATCTTGCCATAAGGAAAATGCCAAAATGTAGCCACTTTTACAGTTGAGTTCTAAAGATAATTTGAATTTTACATGAACTCTCTCTCAAGATAATAGAAAAAATACAGAATTTTATCCCATTCATTAAAAAAAGTAGATACATTTTTCATTCTAAAATGAGGATAAGATGGGAAAATGGAAATGTAAGCAGGATAATTAAGAGATTAATCTCAATCTGAACAAAGATATAAAAATCACTAGTGAATAGTCTTCAGCAATGTTTAATATATAATATGACTACTTTGGTTTATCCCAGGAATGAAGGGTTGGTTCAGTATTAGAACATTAATTAGATTAATCAACTCACCACTACATTAAAGAAATCAAGTAATTATTTTATATAATAATAAGTACTAAAAAAACATTTTATCAAATTCAATATCTACCCATGGTAAATAATATTAATAAGTCTGGAATGGAAGGGAATATATCCTTAGCCTCATCCAACTAAGTTTATCAAACACACTTTCTCTTAAAATCAAGACCAAGACAATGATGCTCGCCAACCTAAATTACACTCAACTTTGTAATGGAAGTTCTAGTCAGCTTTATAAATATGAAAGAATGGACATAGTATGTAAGGATTAAAAAGAAACGAAGTTGTCATTAATGAGCATAGACATGATTTGGCCATAGAAAACTCAAGATCAAAATAAAGACTGACAAATGATCGAAATAAAGACTGCTGAAAAGCTTTTATGAACATAGGAACAATATACAAAAGGCAATAGCATATGTGTATGTGTGTGTGTATAAACACACACACATACACATTTATACACATCCATAAAGATTTATATATCTCTCTATATTTATACATATGCTCTATAAACTTGGAATAAAAAGAAAATGTAACTTTAAAAGACAACATTATGATAACAAAAATGTATACATAACTAAAAGATGTAGAAGATTTATGAAGAACTTTTTGAAACTATTGTAAAACATAAAAGAAGATCCATATAAATGGAGACATAAACCATATTAACAGATAGGGAGATCCAACGTTGACAAGAAGTCAATTCTCCCAAGACTTATAGATAGATCCCATGTAATTCCAGACAAATTAAACAGTTTTTCATGAAGCTGAGAGCAGAAGATGGCCACATTTGCCATGGACAAGGTGATTCTAAAATTATGGAAGCATAAAGCCTAAGGACTGCCAACACTTTTCTAAGGAGAACATGGCAGGCCATAGAAGAGCTCATACAGGTCAGCAGGAGACATTGACAACCTAGTGAAAAAAAGAGTCAAACGATATGAAAAGTCACAAAAGAAAATTTCCACATGGCCAGGACACGTATGAAGACATGTCTAGTTTCAAATGGAAGAATAATGAGATATGGTTTTTTTACCTATCAAATTGGCAAACACTAAAAAGAAAAACAGACAAATGCTCACGTTGGTGTCAGCGTTACTGCTGCTTCTCATGGAGAGTGTTGATGGTATGTGTGAATTGGTACAACTTTGCCAGAAGCAAACTGTCAATATGCATAAAGAACTTTGAGCATTTACACACTTTGAACCAGCAATTCGTCCTCCTGAAACCTAGCTATAGAAAATAATGGAGGTAAATCCAAACAATTATTCACAGCAGTGTTCATGGCAAAGACATAGGAAACATTTGTGATATAATATTAAATGGGAAAACAAGATATGAAACTATGTAAGTATTCTAAAGCATTAAAATACTGGATGGAAACTTACTGAAAATTGATAGTAGGTGTATGTTTGATTTTTACTGTCTCTTTTTTCCTTTTGACTTTTCCTGTAATTTCCAAATTTCTTTTAAAAATTATGTGTTGCTTTTAAGGGAAAACAGCAATAAAATCAGGATCAAAAACACTTAAAAATATATTTTGTTATTCTGTATCCTTACAACTGTTTTTAATCATTAAAAAGGAGAAAAAAAATAAAAGCAAGCATTCTCTTAAGGCAGATAAATTATGTTAATTGGATTTATAGTATATTCTCTTCATGTTTCAAGAAGCAAGTTTAAAATACACTTAGTAATCAGCCAAGTAAAATATTTTGGCCATAAAATTGGCAAAGAACTCAAATGCATAATTACCTAAAGCACATAAATACAATACATATAAAAACATATGCTGTATATTTGTAATTAACCCTGAATACACTATAATTATTCAATATCTTTTGTATGATTTCCCTGAAGTAAACAGATAAAAGGTTCCGTGAGTCCCTAAAGGTCAACAAGAGAGGATAAAGGGAATGAAGAATTTTTTTAAAGTTATGAGATATTGAATAATATGAGTGAATTCCATCATGGACATAAAGCTACTTTTATTTCACAATATGCAAAAGAAGAAATTGGAAAACTCAGCTTGTTCTCTTTCCAATAAGATGACAGACAGGTCATAAAGATTATGGGCTCTGATTCAATATTATTTTGGTCTGAACAATACATGTGGCAATAATGTGCACTTATACAATATGAAATATGAGATTAAACTTAAAAACATTTAATACATGTATTTCCTTATTACTCATGATCCTTAAAAACTGGGACAGTGGGGATTAGAGATGTACTGGAACTATTATCATGAACACATTTCAGATACTGTGAAGACCTGATAGAAAAAGTACTAATATCATCACCATATCCTCTCAGCTCTGAGTTCCCAGTGTTTTGGCAATGAGATGGGGGGTTAAAAGTGAGAGTGGGGAGGGGTTGAAATGGGGGGATAGAGAAGAGGCAAAGATAGCAAGGGCCCATCAGGACAGAAACCTCCTCATTCAGAAATGCTGAATAAACCCCAAACTGGCAAGAAAGAGCCAGAAAACTGCCTCTGGACCCAAACAGTACCATCCCACCGTGCACCCCACACAGCAGTGGACCGCCAGACTGTGGTTCTCTTGCAGCCAGTGTTGCTTCTGGAAACATCCCACCCATGGAACTGTGCCAACCAAACTGGAAGTCTGGCATCACTGAGGGGGCAGCACTACTCGTGGTGGCAGAGACGTTTAGCACTTGGTCTTCACAGCTGACTGAGTGGCTCAAGGGTCCAGGGTTATGGTCTCAACAGTGTGTTCAGTGATATGACAGATCAAAGATTTTGGACCCAAGTCTATATATTTTCTTTCTACTCTACAGCACTTGATGTTTGGAAAAAAATAATTGACGTTTCAACTGGGTACATTTAGTCAAAGCTTAAGGTGTTATCTTGATTCTGCCTAGAGGTTAGAGGTCAGAGATCCAGTTAACAAGGTTGTCACCAGGATGTATCATCTCTCTGAGAAAAGATTCAACATCTTCCAGAGAGGATCTTTTAGAAAATCTTGGGCTTTCACATACAACTCAAGTTTATACATCCACGGTCTCCCTCCCCCTCCTGAGCTGGTTGGCAGTAATAATCCAGGAAGGCAGCTTGTAGGATCTATGCTCCAAAGAGCTGTAGCTTGATTTTAGCTTATAACTGGTCCTTGCGCTTTTCTGAGGAGTCAGGCTGGCTGTAACCTGCAGAATGATTTTCCTGCATTTCTCGACAATGGAAAAACTAGAACCAGACAGGAGCGGTGTTGGAGTGACCTCGCTCTCAGAGCTGGGCACTGAGCAAGGTTAATGGGCAACATCTGCAGCTGAGATGGTGAAATGCAACAGAGCTGGTGCTGTAAGTGGGCCACCAGGGCGGGATGGTCTTCTGCCAAAGCACAGAGTACTTCAAAGCAAACCAAACCACAGAGAGGAAAAATAATACTCCTGCCATGAAATCACAAATCCAATCAATAAAACAGGAGGTTAACTTCTAAGGGTCTACATGTCCATGGAGTTTCAGGAGGAAGTGATGTGATGTCATGGAAGCAACATGGACTTAAGAGTCAGCAGATTATGGAATAAACCCCACCAGTCCACAGCGGGATGGCCGTGGGAAAGTTACTTAGATGCTGAGTCCTCATCTGTAAAATGGGTATGATAATAATATAAAATAGCCTGGTGGCAAGAAATCTATCTCTGTTATCTTCGTACAGTGCTAACACATTAGGTGTTAGACAAAGGTATGTTCCATCAACAACATTACCAAAATCCTAAGAGCCAAGCAAGACTTCACAAAAACCCCTCAAAACCCTGCTCACCTCTGAGATATGTCCATGATAACACAAATTACCTCTGTGAGCTTTGAAACAGTGTACCATAATGGTCATGGTATGAAATGCACTGAAGTCTCACCTAAATCTACATTATTTCTTTTGGGGTAAAGGAGGAATTTAAAGCAAACAGGGGTTAAAAATATTTACCCTAAATTTTTAAAACAAATGTCTGGCATTCAATGAGTAAAATGATCAGATGGAGCCATGTCTGTTCTTCCCACTCTGGTATTGGTAAATGATCTGTATTGATAAGGTTCAAGTTTGCACAGGTTTTTTAATTGGATTCAGCGAACCCACTCAATCCTTTAGGATGCCTTGTACCATTCTGAGCATGTATTTTGTCATAGTTCTATCCATCTTTTTTTGATATACAATATTATATTGGTTTCAAGTATACAACACAGTATAATACTTTAACAGTTACACAAATTAAATCCTCACCTCAACTAGTGCAGTTACTCTGTGTCAGCAGAAAAAGATGCTACAGAACCATTAGCTATATTTCCTATGCTGCACTTCCATCTTTGTGACCAACTTATATTATAACTGAGATTTTTGTGCCTCTTTATTTCCCTCACCTACCCCACTCACCCACCTCAACCCCTCCCCAATGGTAACCACCAGTCACTTCTCATTGTCTCTGAGCCTACTGCTATTCTGTTCATTTTGCTTTGTTTCGTTTTTAGATTCCAACATGTAAATGGAATCACATGTTATTTGTCTTTCTCTGCCTTGCTTTTTTTCACTTAGCATGATACTCTCTAGCTCCATCCATATTGTTGTAAATGGCAGGATTCCTTTCATTTTTGTGACTGAATAATATTCCATTGTGTATATATATCACATGTTTATCCATTCATCTTTTGATGGACACTTTGATTGCTTCTATATCTTGGCTATAGTAAATAATGTGATGATAAACATAGGGATGCATATATCTTTTTGAATCAGGGATTTTGTTTTCTTTGGGTAATTCCTAGAAGTGGAATTACTGGGTTGAATGGTATTTCTATTTTTAGTTTTTTGAGGAACTTCCATACTGCTTTCCACAGGAGTTGGACAAATATGCATTCCCATAGTGTAGGAGGAGGGTTCTCATTTTTCCACATCCTTGACAACACTTATTTCTTGTCTTTTGGATAGTGGCCATTCTAACTGGTGTGAGGTGATATCTCATTGTGGGTTTGATTTGTATTTCCCTGATGATTAGTGATGTGGGGCATCTTTTCACATGCCTGTTGGTCATTTGTATTTCTTCTTTGGAAAAATGTCTGTTCAGGTCCTCTACCTATTTTTTAGGGTTGTTTGGTTTTTTTGGCATTGAGGTGTATGAGTTCTTTATATATTTTAGATGTTAACCCCTTATTGGATAAATCATTTATGAACATATTCTCCCATATGGTAAGCTGCCTTTTTATTCTGCTGCTGGTGCCCTTTGCTGTACAGAAGCTTTTTAATTTGCTGAAGTATCATTTGTTCATTTTTGCTTTTGTTTCTCTAGCCCAGGGAGATACATCCAGAAAAAAATTGCATATGTTTATGTTCAAGAGATTTTTGCCTATGATTTTTTCTAAGTTTAATGGTTTCATGTCTTATATTTAGGTTTGTAATCCATTTTGAGTTTACTTTTGTGTATGAAGATAGACAGTAATCCAATTTCATTCTCTTGCATTTAGCTTTCCCAAAACCAGTTTTCCCAACACCATTTATTGAAGAGACTGTCTTTTTCCCATTGTATATTCATGGCTCCTTTATCATTTATTAATTGACTGTATATGCATGGGTTTATTTCTGGGTTCTCTATTCTGTTCCAGTGTCTATGGGTCTGTTCTTGTGGCAGTACCGTACTGTTTTGATTATTACTGTAGATGTGTAGTATAGCTTGAACTCAGGAAGCATTAACACCCCTAGCTTTGTTCTTCTTTCTCAAGATTGCTTTGGCTATTCAGGGTCTTTTGTGGTTCTATTAATTTTAGGATTATTTGCTCTAGTTCATTGAAAAACGCAATTGGTATTTTGATAGGGATTGTACTGAATCTGTAGTTGCTTGGTCAGGATTTTGACAATATTAATTCTTCCTATCCCTGAGCATGGGATAGATTTGCATTTATTTGTGCCTTCTTTAATTTATTTCATCAGTGTTTTAGAGTTTTCAGAGTACTGGTCTTTCATCTCCTTGGTTAGGTTTATTCCTAGGTATGTTATTCTTTTTAATGCAATTGTAACTATCTTTCATTCCATTTTCCCTTCAAGGGGTATATCTGTTTAAATACAAAGAAGTTAATTTAGCAAATACAAAGTAACTTACATTTAGAGGTGTTTGTCAAATACCTATTAAATCAATCAATTGATATAGAGCTTAGTATATTACCAGTTACTATACTGCCCATTGTATGATCAATTGATATACTTCTCACTGTATTATCAATTAATATGTTGCCTACTCTGTTATTGAAACCCAGAGTTATGAGACTGAGGAGGGACTAGTTTCTGACTGGGAGATCAGGGAATGCTTCAGAAGGAGGTAACATCTGAGTTGGGTCTGAAGGAATCTGGCAAGTGAAGGAGCTGGAGGTCCTAGGCAGAGGCCACAACATGCACAGCCCAGAGACACGAAGGTGCTTGGAATACGAGAGACAGGGATTCATTCAGAAGAACTAGAGCATAAGGTACACAGTGGAAAGCAGATGCAGTTTAAATTAAAGGCTGAAATACAGGCTGGGGTCAAAGAGTCATGGAGGATGAAGTATACTATTCTAAGGAGTTTCTTATGTTTGGAAAGAATACACAGCAGATTTTTGAGCATTAAACAAAACATTTGTGTTTTACAAAGTAAACTGGATATAGAGTGGAGGGTAGATTTGAAGGGGGGAGACTAAATATGAAGAGAGGATTTGAGGGACTCTCAAAAAGGCCCAGGCAAGAGATGGGGGCCAGGTGTTGGGATGGGAGAGGAAGGGATGGAACTGAAAATGGACGGGGGAAGTAGTTAAGACATGTGACTGATGAAGTGGGTGTGAGGGAGGGGGTGGGATGATGACAACTGAGCTGACGCTAGTTAGACCAAGTTAGGGGGCTGTGACACCATCCAACTGATATCAGATGCACATGAGATCAGCAAGAGCTAAGGATGCAGGCACATTTGCAGCTTCTTCTGGGCTGGGACCTGTAATACCTGACACTAAAAGCATGTTAACAAATGGGAAAAGTACTTAACTTCTTCCAGGTAGAAAAGAAAATTCTGATAACCTGTTTCAAAATGGAAACCAGACAGTTGACCAGAGGTGCTTCAAACAAATAGGTAAATGTCTACTGCCATGAACTATCATGAGAGGTAGGATGGCGAGTCAGAGGAAACAATATTTTAAATAAAATTTTCTAAAGTTTGAGCTTGTACATATTATCAGAGGCACGGGCAAAAGGGAACAGGATTGAAAAGTCAGCTAGCACGTAAGAGGTCCTGAAAGCAGGCAGGACAAAATGCAGCATGCAACAAATAAAGCAGATGCTTTTATATTTGTAGTTTAGAAAAAAATAAACTAAGTATTTCACAGTAAAGTCAGTCCTCTCTATTGAGTTATTTAAAAATCTGCAGGAACTTTTATTTATTAAGAAAGTGTCCATAAACACAAACACTTGACTTGCTTCAAATAGCTTGAAGCAACCTCAAAATTTCAGTTATAAATTTTTATCATTTTTATGTGGCCCTGGCTCAGCATCACCATAATAATTAAAGGAAAAAACATGTCAAAACTCACTTGGCTGCTACAGTCAATGGAGGCACAGCTGTTGTGATTCTTAATGTATTGCTAGAGCTTGCCAGAGCTGTCCCAACTCCCCATCTTAGCTTTCAATGGTTTTGTTTTGTGTCTTGTGGAATAGAAAATAACCTGCGCTGATTGTGGCAATTGATTGACTCAGCTGGTGCCTCAGAATATGAAATGAGAACTGAAAAGCACATCTGAAAAGTGTGGGCTGGAGGTGAGCCGGAAGGGGCTGCCTCCCCCCAGATTGCTAGCAGAAGCAAGGAACCAGCTGTGCCAGGCAATGGTTTTATCAGCAAAGTAACCTAAAGTACCTTTTATTCCACCTGCCCTGGCTCTGTTTTCAAACACCTGCAAATGGGCTGCTGAGCAAGCCTTTTAAAACTTTTCTAGAGCTATGTACAGTTCTCCTCTACCAACTAACCTTTGACAAGTGGGAGACAGGTACCCCCCATCCCTGCACCCTTCCACACCCCGGTGCTCTCCCGAGCTCTGCTGCCAGCGCTCCTAAGGATGCGTGGCCGGTCTTGCCAGCTAAGGGCCTGCCCCGTCTAAGGGCATCTGAATGGGGAACTATTACTGCAGCCTCTGCAGAGAGGAGGGGGTTTTCTTTTGGGTTTCTCTGGTTTCCTCAAGGTGGGAGGCAAGAAAATGAAAAACAGATTTTGGAGGTCAAGTGAGACATATTAATAATTCTTTCATTACTTGCCACAACATTGTCCAGTATAGACAAAGGCATCAACTACAACATTGTGTTTGCATTTCAAAAAGTTATTTCATTTAGAAAATGGGGAGGGATGAGAGGGGTGAATATACAATCCATACATTAAAAAAGAAAACTTAAAAGGAGCTACAAGGTAACAGACATGTTTAAAGAAAAACCCAGGTTCCTCAGAAAAAATGCCTATTGTTGTACTTAAGCCTGAAGATTTTGGCATAAAGGCTTCAATTCCCCAGTTTAAACTGAGCTAAAAACCAATCTCCATGTTCAAGTATAAAACTAATCACCAGTGTTTGTACCCTGGAGAAATATGTAGCAGAAATTCAAGTGGGAAGTGGGCTAAGGAATGCTTTTTTAAATGTGTGTGTGTACACACACACACACACACACACACAAATACAAATATGTTTTTTAAAGAGTAGGTTTCACGGGTTACTTAGGTTTATAAGTTTCAGCTTTGGTAATTGGAAAATAAATTTTTGTGCCCCAGAGCAATATTGATTATTAGCTAATGAAATAGAGCCATCTGTGTTTTTCCAGATGCCCTATCTGCGAGTAGTTTTAAATTGGTGTCCTTTCTTTATCTTAATTTTATGATGATAGCAAAACATATTCTTTTAAATTACATGATTGTTTTCCTACTTAAGGTTAATGTCTTTCTTCTTGGATCCCCAAAGGAATTTAGGATCAGTTCAAAAAGTGAAGACTAAGGAGGGCTTTTTGGGAACTTCAGAGGGGGAGAAATTGACTCTCCGGACCTGCAGGGTCAGCACTTCCCACCTCGCAGCCTGTGGCATATGGAGCAGTGACAGCTGTAAGGTTGCTGGAGCAGTAAGTGACACGTGCACAGAATACCTGTGTCTGGGACGGGCCTACTGGGTCAGGGTGGAGCTGTGCTGTCATGGCAAATCTTCCTTTTTGACTCCAGGACATAAACGCCCAGAAGTCTGCATGGGCAGAATGGCTCAGTCCTACACTGTTCCTCTTGTGTACAACTATGTCTTTTCTCCATTTCTCGTAAACTCACAGATTTTTCCCAAAGGTTTAGCATAGAGGGCCCTTTGCTTGCTGGGAAGAAGAAACAACTCCTCTTTTGCAGTAATATAAACAAATTTTCCCTTTCTGCTTGGTCCTTCTCCTGAGATCTCTGATCTACCCTCTGATGACAACATGCCACTTTCTGTTCAATTCAGCATGTTTACTTTTTTATTGTGATTCATGTCTGGGTTTCTTTTGAATCAAATTATCCTATTTCCCTGGTGAAATATGCCATATGACGATCTTGTTAGAAGAAAATCAGATGTAAAATTTGCACTGAGTGCTGTTCTGTCTCATCCTGACCACGTTCTCCCTTTTGTTTGGACACACTGCTGTTGGTTACTTGAGCTGTAATGAATCCTTCCAGTGTTTATGCCAATTTTCAGAAATTTCTGCCTTGAAAAAGATAAAATGAATTGGTTGAAACAGTGTCAACACAGAGAATGTCACTATTTCAAAATACTTTACAATCTAGGTGGCTGGTTTTTCCCAATATATATGGACTGAAGAAACCAAGAAGACCACCTGGATGATTACACCGAGTCACAGCAGCAAACAGAGGCTTTCTTGACATTTTGTTCCCAGAACTGCTTGAGTATTGGAGTAATTCATTGCTTCAACAAGTCCTGAAGCCAAGCATTCCACAACATTTTTCAATGGGCATAGAGCAATGCAGTTCATATTACACTTTTTCAGGAAACACATTATTCCTCTCCCCTTTCTTGGGTGTTGATTATTCTCTTTTGAGCAATTGCTGTGTGCCTTGTACAAATAATGTTTAAAAATTAAGCTGTTCATGATAAATAGATCTCCATCCAAGGACAGAAATTAGACTCATGTCACCCAAGTCCTCTTCTCTTCCCAGGGCTTCCAGAATGATATTCAAGCTTCTTGGGGGGGACACATGAGGCTCTTTCATGATCAGAGCCCTGACTGCCTGGGTCACCGCCCCTCCGGGGGTTCAGGCATGCTGCCCTGCCACCATATTCTGGCGTGCTCCATTCTCTTGCTTTTGTGTCTGCCTGGAATGCACCCTCTTACACCTTCTCTGGCCAGCTCTCACTCAGTCTTCAAGGAGAAAGTCACTCTTGCCCAGACTTGCACGCCAGGCTGTTCAGGTGCCCCCACTGGCCTTCCAGGCACCACTGGAATGTCTCCTGTGGGTCTAACCAGATGCACACACTGCCATTGCCATGTGGCTGCCTACTCCTGCTGGGTGAGCTTCCTGAAGGCAGGGCACCCAGCAGGGTCAGGTTCACAGCAAGTGCTTAGTACTCTCTGGTGAATTAATTAATGAGTGCAACTTGTCAAATCAAACTTTCCCCCAAATTTGACCTTGCCAAAGACACCAGTAGAAGATTTTTTTTCAAGAATTTTCTGTGGTCTACAGTTACACCATTCTTAGGACCTTCCTAACTTAGATATGAAAAAAAGGTGGCAGTATATATTTAAAAATAGTTAATTTCTCAGTTCTCAAACTCTTCATTTATAGAATCAAACCTATCTACTTACTCAAGTTACTTTTCAGTGGGAACTTTGATGGTATATGATGCATGTTAAGGGAATCACTCTTACCTATAAAGGAAGCATAAATGGACTGGGCCCTTTCTATAAAGTGACTGGCTCACTCCATCCTCAGAGCACCAAACACAAGAGATGACCAAGATGTACTGAAACTGGAAAATGACACAGTTTCCCTGCAAACAACACGATGTGAACGTCCTCTTTTGGATCTCACTGTAAGCTGGTATTTTTCTCTTTTACTAGCTGGTGCTACACCAGGCAGCCACAACACTCCTGACTTTCAGTGTGGATCAAAGGAAAGGATGCATACTTCTCAGCACAATTTCAGAAAGTACGTTTGGTTAGAGTTCTACAAGCCAAATGAACATTTAAAAAATAACTGCTTAAACATTTTCCAGATTCACATTGGAATAAAAATTTCCTGAGGTTAGAGAAAGTAAAGCAGAGTAACTGTAGCCTGGGCCTTTCACTGTCCTATTAATTCCCTAAAGCGTGGCTGTGCCTCCAGAAAAGATTTGGGCATGTGATACAGCGACACATTCAGGAAAGGAGGGAGAGCGCTGGACTTGAGTTTCGGGTGGGACACTTCCGGTGGAGGTGGGGGTACTCATAATCTGACACCTGTGGAGTGCTAGGCCTATTTCTATGGGAATGTTCCATTTCCCAGTTTACCAACAGCAACTGCCTACGTGTGCCTGCCTTCCTCTCTAGTATATATCTTCTCTCATTTTATTCCCTTCCTTCATCTTACCTTCTTAAAAAAAAAAAAACTGATAATGGTTTTGGTGTTTAAAAGTATTTACTCTCTTCCAACCCCAAAGTTTATTGAGATATAATTGACATACAACATTATGTAAGTTTAAGGGGCACAATGTGGTGATCGGATACACATATATGTTGTAAGCAGTTCTCTCTGATCCACTGAATAGTTAGACTAAAGAAAAGTTTTTTGAAATGTAAATCATGAATACAACATTTTATTTCAGAGTCTAACAATTCTTAATGAATTATCAATTTTAAAATGCTTAAGATGAGTATGAACTGTTACAGTTTACACTTACAAGTCATGTTTCTTCAGGAGATATGAATGGGAAATAACTTTTCACATACTTTCAAATATGCATCGTCTATAGTGTTAAAGAAGTCTTAGGGTAGGTATTTTTAAATAGTCATGAAAATCGGACTGAGGTTATTTTATGTATTACTGTTTGAGCCTAAAATAACCTCTTTGACACTAACATCTTTAATAAACATTTGAGCAACATTTGCATTCAAAATATTAGATACAACTAAGACATCATCTCTATTCATTAGGTTTATTTTGTCTCAATAACCTAATTTTATCTTTCATAAGATATTAATGCTTTTGAAAGTCTTACTCTTAATCCTATTAATGCCTAAGCTAGCCTTTAAATGTACATGAAGAAATATGCGAAGGCCATCAATGTCAGTGAATTATAAGTTAAATTGGTAAAGGCAAATCTAAGAATTCCAGGGTTGCTAACATGCAGAACTCTATCTGAAAATGTATTTTCGGACTTGACTCAAACTCCTGAGGCCTGGTTTGTGTTACCTTTCCTGGTTTTGCAGTCCTCTAAACGCAGGTCATTGGCAACATAATGAGGATGTGCACATCAGCAGACCAAAGTAGTACCTGCCTATTTATCTGGCTGGACCAGAGACCTAGTCTTAAAAGCAGTATAGCAGTGGAATGGATCTTTGGTGATTAAGCTCGGAAATGGAGCTAAACCCAAGACAATACAGCATGTGGGGCATGAAATTGAAGTATCATGAGTGTGTCCCCAAGAGGAGAAAGAAGCAGAGTTGAAACCTGTAGAACATGGAGGTGGTGGGAACTAATTTTAAAACTACTCTAATTTGACACAAGATGTTTCCCAGCTGTGAGCTAGTTAAATAAATATCGCACCAGAAATGCATTCTAAGGTTTAAAAAGCCACTTATCTATATAATCCTATTTTTACTGTAAACATGCTGCTACTTTATCCTCACCAATAACTGTGAACTGATCTTATTTAATAATGATAAAAGAGAAATCCAAACTCCTATCTCCGCCCCACCCCCCACACGTGCTGGTATCCTTCTTTGAATCGGACTTCTTCAAATTAATTAATTTCCCGCAATTCTTGAATGATTTTCCAACAGAATTAGCTAACGCAGAGGCTATGAAACGAGGGAGCCCTACACTTTATGTATGGTAAGAGAATATCTCTGTCCCTGGAAATGCCCTGTCGGCACCAGGTCTCAGGACGAGGACTTGTGATCTGTGCTGGCAGGACGACGGCAGCTGTCACAGCCGTGACATTTTTCAGTCTAATCTCCACCACACGACATCACCGGTGGGTCTATCATTGTTTTAAGTGGACAGTTTCTTTCTGAAATAACTACTACAAAATTATTAGGATTGAACATCATAATTACAGGAAAAGTCAAGAAAGGTGATCGAGAATGGGGAAGAGAGCCTGTTTTCATTGCATACTTATACGGAATAAGGGAGGAGGTGAAGAGACCCTCCTGTTTTCCATTTAACTTACGTGAGCTTCCTGGGTAATAAGTCTCACAGCCAGATGGAAATGGATCCATGGACCATCAACCTGGTCCTTCCTGGCAGCCCTACGGGTGCCCACTGGCTGGCTGCCTGAGTTGTGAGCCGAGTAGCTGGCATCGTGCCCAGCGAGGCTGAGCAGAAGCCTGGTAGAGAGCTCGTGCTCACCTCGTATTCCTCCTTGAAGCCGTAGCCCTCGGCACACTTCATCTGCGTGATGTGTTGAAGCAGGTCTGCCACCCGGATGGCGGGGTGGAGCTGCCCGGTCTGGTAGGGCACGTCGGCCGTCTCTCGCTTCTTGTAGGTGTGGGACTGCACCAAGCTGCTGTTGTCACTGGCCATGGTGTGGGTCTCATCTGGGAAAGAAGGCCAACGGAGAAAGTGAGGGGCGCTGGTGGGTTCCCCGCAGGAGCCTGAGGATGCCAAGAAGCTGCTGCTGCTATCCCCGCACCTACGGCTGCAGGGACCCCTATGATGGCCCAGCAAAAAAGAAGGGTTAAATGTTTAGAAATTTTAATGGGATTGGCAATACTGATAGGAATGAGGCAGAAATCTTGTTTTTACAAAGCAGTCCAAACGATATATTGCTTTCACAAAGCTAGTTGGTAAGAACCCTTTAGCCTGGGGGTGCTAAAGCTTATAGAAGTTTCAGCCTGAAACTTCATCAAGGCCTGGTGCGGAACCAGTCTTGTATTCTTCCAAAGATTAGTTAACAAGTTTGTATGATGAAGTAAATAAACTATGAACAAATGTTCTGTGAGCAAAGTAAAAGTGTACAGAATGGTTTGGCTTGTAAAGCGAGCAATGAAAATGTGGACTTGATACATGAACGCCAAGGAGAGCAGAAAAAGAAAAGGGAACTTGGTCTGATGAGTCACTTTGCATGCTCCAGTAGTCAGAAAGCTTGACAAAATACTGTGGACCAACACATCACACATGGAATGTTCTACAAGAGCGAACATGCAGGCCAACACACAGCAGAACCAGCTGGCTTTGTCAGATCTACAGATAAGACACACATTCCCATTCCCTCCACACCTTTTCCATGGGGCGAATGGGGAACTTACCATTTATTGGCACTTTTAAGAAGATACATATCAGGAGAAAAGAGGAGGAGAAAAAGGAAACAGGGCATAAGCAATAGTACTGCGTGAATAATCACAGGTAGCTTTTATTTTGTGCTTTAATTTTACAGTTAAATTTTCTATTCATAGGTGGTCAGAGGGTAAAGCCTCAATTCTCCCATCATGTTACAATGGAGGTGTTTAATTTAAGCACTTAATAACAGAAAGGAGGTTAAATAGTATCATGATTGCTTTTCATCCGCCATGAACCAAGTAATGACTAAATAAAGTCTTATTTGTATTTGACACCTTTTCTTATTTAAATATATCTTGAACAAGTCAACCAAATTGTACTACAAAATTAATGTCAAAATTTGGTCAAATAAGCCTAAAGAGGCTAGATTTTAATGGAAGACTACTAGTTAATTAGATTAATGAACTGCAAAATTGTAGCCATTAAAAACAGTCTTATGCAGGAAAGTGCTAATAGATTAAGAGTTCTACATTCTACAGGTTAACTCTTTATAATGCTGAATCCCTGTAGCTGTTTAATGACTGAGGATGTATCTCATCAAAATATAATGCTAAGTTCACTTAAAATGAGAATGTTATATCAAAATTGATTTCAGGCATAAATAATTAAGACATATAAGAAAGGAATGCTAAATTTTTTTAAGAAAATTACCAGATTGTTTACCAATAGGGAATTCAGCTATGGGATTTTTGGTTTTTTTTTAACTGAGATGTTCCTCTCCAAAGGAAATTTAGTGCAAGGGCGCTTGGTTAGCCAGGCCTGGTTTTGAAACCTTGCTTCTATCTGCATTGCAAAGCACCTGGATGCATGGTATGAAAGGTGGTACACGAGAGTGCAGCTATGTCGCTGTTGCTGAAATGGCACCTGGATCACTACAAGGTGGCTAAAGACACAAAGACAAAATAAAAAAGGGTGGTAAGTTGATTTTATGATTTTTTTTTCATTTGGATTTGCTTTGAAATTCAGCAATTTATATGTTCCCATTTTATTAGAATAGTCCCAAATCAACCAGGAAATTTTCACATCAGATTTGCTTGGTGGCAACTGCCATGCTCATAAAGTAGGGTACAAGATCTTTGCTGAAGTACTGAATCCGCTGAGCTTTTAACTACTCCAGCAGGAAGTTCTGCTCTTTATACTAAAGTAATGGAACATTAATTAGTTTCCCTCCTGTGCCTCTCATTCTCTCAGTTTTGTACCTTTTGGGATGAACATAATTAAATGCCCTCCATTGTGGACTGACCTTCTAAACTTCTCCTAAATGAATCATTCAGGCCTTTCTTGTGGGTACATTGCACCCTGGCAGTGCTCAGATCCCAGGGCTAGGCATTCTTGGGAGTTTTAATGCCACAGAGCTGCACCACTGTCACCATTGTACGTATTATCTCCTGCTGCATTATGACATCTCAGCCTCATTACCAGTGTGTACATGTTTTAAAAGCTCTTAAACAGTACTGAGGCCATATAAGAAAAGAAAGCTATTATCTAGTACACAGATTTTGAAGAGGTAACAGAAAGTTTCACATGTGATATGTTATAAAACTGGGTCACCTACACTATTAGAAATTCTTGATTCCACCAAAATTAGTGGTTAATCAGTTTCTTCTGGCTTCTTAAAGGGAATGATTACTGATAAAATATATCACTTGTCATTAATCTCCTATATTTGTTAAAATTACCCACCAATAATTTTTAAAATTGAAAATAGTACCTAAGAGGAAATCAGAAATAAAGCTTCTCACCAACAGTTCTGATGGTTTTCTCACAACTGCTAATTAATTATACCTATATTCTTTAATAAACTATCTTGAATTTTCAACAAAAACCAGTCAAAAAATCTGGAATTGAAATGAATGCTGTTTTTGAGGTGGGGGAGGTTCTATCTACCATCTGTCTACCATCGTTTTTGCAAGAAAATGATGTAAAGGCACACTGGAGCTCTCCACATTAAGGTTGGTATCTTTGCATGTGGGAATGAAAGGAAGGCGGAGGTACCGGAGGATTCAAGTGTGCCAAGCTCCAAGTCTTCTTGTCTTAACGTAAATTATACTGGTTCTAGTCCCAAACAGTGCCAGAATAGACATACAGCTTATCTTCTTTCCATTGGTTCAAGTGACAGCTTTGCTAATCCTTACTATGCCATATATATAGATTCACATTGCCCCCTCCAACCCCGAAAGCAGAAGGAACAGTTCCCAAACACCACCATTTCTTATGCTGGTTCATATATAAGCTAGACACGATAACCACGGATCTGGCTGATGTATTTTTCACAATGTGCATTACTTTTGCTACCTGAATTATCTGTTCAAGTGACTTCCCCTTAGTAAAGAAGCCTAACTAACTTTAAAAGATGTCATTAGTGTTCATAATAACAAAGAAGCAACTTTAAAAAATGATATTTGTTTAATAAGCTTATCTTAATCCTACTGTGAAATCTGCCCATTTTGTTCCCTCTGACAATGCCTGCTTCAGCCCTCCCCACTCACGGCTACCCCAGGGTCAGAACCGTGGAGTGAATGCCACAGCACACAAAGAAATTACAAATCTTCACCTATCAAAAGATTCTGCAAATATCAGCTGCATGTAGAATACATTGTTCGGGTGTCTAAGATTAGCCTGTGCCCCTTCATTTAGGGAAAGAATAAAAATTCACCCTCCTTTCCCTCATGGCTGGCATGAAAAGGAGGGCGCTTTGTTAGCCCTCAAAATTATCCAAATTCAAAAATTCTGATTTATGTCTGTTCTTAAACTTCTGTCTGAATTCATTTTAAATTCAGGCAAAAAACGTGCTTAACCCCAGAAAACACCATAAAGAAAAAAAATCACCCTCTGTACAAAAATCATAGCAACTTAGAGAAAAGAGAAACACAGGGGGAAAAAGTATGTTGCAAAGATATAAGCCTTGTTAAGAGAATTCAGAAGCAGAAGTCCAACAGCTGAGGATGGAGCTCTTGCTACGATGAGTTGTGATGTACCTTCAAGTCATTTGTGTTGTGCTCCTTTTCAGTAAGGTTAGTAGTAGGAAGAGAACGCGGCCGTGATACACTCGGGTTATTTATGCATCTCAAATGCAAAAGCAGCTCATGCCTGTTTGGGTGTCATAGCCGGGTAATGCCATTTTTCCTCACCCTTCTCACACTGGACAAACAGAATTTTTTTCTTTAAGTCCCTGCTGGGAACATTTCATATTTTCAATGCATTTTGCCCCACAGGGCTGGTATTTTATTTCATTTCTAGTGACAGCTGACACATAATAAACCATGTGATTATATAAAGTGCCATCTTGTCATTTCGCAGTTGAGAACATGAGCTCTTTTGAAATTCCACTGTGTGACAGGCACTTTGGATTGCTGGGGGTGCTCTGAGGAGGGGTAGGGGGCCCGAACTCTACTGTGATCATTTTTCTGCAAAACATTTGGCATAATTAGAAAAATGTTATTTTTGAAATGGAAGTTTTTAATGCTCAGCAATAAGTGAAAATAATAAGAAGCTATTTACACTTTTATGACTGCCACATTGGACAGAATTCAGCTCTTAGAAGTACACAGCTGAGTGATGACATGCTGTGTTTTTCCCTGGGATCACACCTGACTTTAAATTCTGAGCATAGAAAGGGAAAATATTGGAGCCGGGATTGTTTGTTTGAACTTTTTGGTATCATTTGCAACATACATGTGGCAAACCCTTCTTATCAATGGAGACCAGAGAAAAACCTTTTGATTACCTATGCACACCCCTTGCCCCCACCCCAGGCTACCCACCACCTCTGTGTGTTGCTTACAATCACTGTATCATACAGAATTAAAACTCCAGTCTTCTACAGAGTGGCCGCTGACTTTCTAAATTACTCCTGCAATATACTGTGATAAAGGGAAATGTTCTCACCTAAAATTGCAGTTGGCACAAATGGGTCTGTCATACATCATAAGCAGGTCAATGCAGAGAAAGTAAAAAGAGAAAGAACAGTAAATGATTGATGAAAGGCCCCCCAATTTTCCTGTAGAAAGCCACAGAAAGCATTTGGTTACAACACATCAAACATATTAAGCTCCTACAGCATCATGGATAATAAAGTGAGCACTGATTGATTCTGATGGCTAAGGGCTAATGAAGAGATGAAGCAATGGAAAAATCCGTTACCTGGGTAATAGGAATTTGGCACCGATGTGCTCAGTGTATTCGTTTTCATTGTAAAGGACGATGGTGAAGAGACAGCTGTAAGTAAGAGAATGGTTGGTCAGCAGTCATAAAGTAGCAATACCCCAAAATGTGGCACTGTGAGGCCACTTACGGGGACACCATGCCTGATGTGCATTTGACAAAATGTCAGAAATTTACTGATATCTTCAGAGTCACACTATCTTTCCATGTTGTCTCTGGGAATTATGTGTATATATAGAGGACACACACCTTTTATCACTTAAGATTCCCATCCCTGACAAATCAAGAAAAACCCCATAATCACAACCATCATTTTGAATCGAGAAATTCGTTGAACTTCTATTTTGACTCCTTAGCTTTTGCTTGGAGAATTTTTGTATCATGCTGAGATGATTTTTCACAACTTAAGAGTATAAGAATGTATCTACACATAGCTTTTGGAGAATATTCTAAGTATCAATGATTTGATGTTTGTTAAGTCTCTCCTTCCACATATTTTTTTGGATATACAGAGAACTTTCCACAATGCTATGACCTGGTTTATGAAAAATAAAGGTGATGTTTCAAGTATGCTACATTTAAGGTGAAAGCTATATGCCTACATATTGTTCTACTAGTCTTTTAATCGTTATAAAAATGCTTATTTTTCTTTGATAATCCTCTGAAACATTCAGGATTGAACTGTTATACCTTCTGCAACTCCCTATTATTAAGTGGGAAAATCAATCCCATCCAATTTATCTGATTCCATTGAAAGTGGATATTTCCCATTTTTAAAGCAGTTTGTTAACTCTATTCAACATCTTAATTGATTAGTGCTTTAAAAATACTTTAATTTCATTCAAGTGCAAAAATAAATGTTTTGAATGAGCTTGAGTGCTCAAGTTGGTTAAATGTAAGTCTAAATCTTCATTCTTCAGTGTAGTTCTATGATTTATTTGACGCTAAGTTCCTGATTAGGACACTAGTGCCCAATCACATCACTGTATGATGGGAAGCACCACCAAGTTCCTGTGCATATTGTATGTTATCTTATTCTGGTCACATGCTAATATCTTTTAGATCTCCAGGAGCAGTGCCCTTAGGACAGTGCTTTCTCCAGTGATTATATTTTTAAAGTGTAGACTCAATAAATGACAGAACATGAGCCAGGACTGAGGCTACTTGTCATTTATAAGATATTTTCTAAAATAGAGAAGTATTGTATTTATAATGCATATTTATGGTAAGCTGCAAGGAAAAAAAGAGAGCAACTGATGAAAATAAGAACAAAACACCTGAGTACCTACAGAACATACTAGGGTCAGTACAAATAACACCTATTAGCTGCAGACACTTTTATGTCATTGGTAAAAATGTGCAAAAAGCAGATACACAACAACTGTGCTAATTTTACCTTTTGAAAAAATATGAGTTACTTTAAATGCTTTTGTCTTTTAATATAAAAATTAAACCCTTTCTTACTACACATATCTGTTTTTCCTCTTTGTATGACATATTAGAGACGATAAAAGCCAACTCCCATTTGCTTTGGTGGACAGATTATTCCCCACTCTCACTGATGTGTTCGTGCTTGTTTTGAAATTGTGCAATCCCACTTTTTTTCACTGTCTCATTTCTAAAAGCTACTTATCTCTCAACCCTAAAAGATCTCAAGCATACCCACACTTGAAGTTTGGGCCGGAAGGCTTGTGACTTAAGAATGAGTTTCCTGCAAGTTTCCTCCCTTACTAACTGCTCTCTTAGTTTGAAGGCATGAAGAGAGTAGAATGTGAATGTTTACCATTAGCGTCACTCTCGACTGATGGGGTTTGATGATATCTACTCATTGTTCAGAGTGGGTGTTTCCTCAAATGCAGTGTTTCCTCAACTGGCCTTATTGATGGAGGCAAAAAATAAATACTACTGGCAGATGAGCCATGGAAGCTGATGCCGGCACCTGCGGTAGTCCCCTTTGCCTGTGCATTTTTGGATTTCTACTTTTTAAAAAGTAACTGCCAAAGTAAATTTCCATCCAGGGGCGAATATCCCCTGTTGTTCCAACTTCAAAAGTCTAGAAACTATTAACAGGTTTCTGCTCTTTGGGCAGATAATGCCCTGTAAATTTATTTGTAAGGAATTTCACCATGAAATAGAAAATTTGGAACATTAAAGGGTTATCCTGTGAAGTGAGAACATATATCTGTGTGGTTCCTTTCGTAATAACATTCAAGAAATAACTTTGAAACTATTACAAAAATGTTAACCTTGTCTGTTATGGGAAGGACTTTGCCCCTCCCATCCCACACAAATGCATTGTAAGTTGCTCTATTTTGGCAATCAAATGCATTGTAGGTACATATTTTTATTTATTGAAAAATATAACATTTAATATAAAAAAGCAGAGAAAACTCTATGAAAAAAATGGGATGTGGGTTGTAGTAGATGAAGCACTACAGATTCTGTTCCCTCCACTGCAAACGAATTGAAAGGGCAAAGAGCAGTGACCAGGGCTGAGGCATGCTGGGCTGCCCGGAGGGTGAAAGCCGTGTCTGCTGACTGCCTGCTCCCCTGGGTCAGCTGTGCATGCAGAAGAAATAAATGCAGCAAAAGAAAGAGGTGGACAACTGTAGCCACCACACACATCACGAAGCAAGCCCCTGAGCTCTATGAAGCCCTGCTGAATGCAGGAGAGAGGCAAAACAGGAGAAGGCACGTGTGCGGACCACATAGTGACTGGAGAGAGGAGGAGAGGGTTGGGGAGAGCTGCAGAAAAAGGACAGGTCAGCTGGGGAGACAAGGCACAAGCACACAGTCGCCCCTGTGATCAGCCCTCTCCCCCGCTCGTATTATTAAGAGAGGTGGCTGCGCTTTGGTCCATCCTCATGCTGTCTGCTCTCCGGGTTATGCAGCCAGTGTCAGTGGCAGTCTGCGCTCATGGATTTCACATGGTAGACAAAGCTCTGACTTGGAACCTGGCGGGGCCATGCACTACAGAATCAGGCATGCACTGCAGGATTTACTTCTGGTCTCTGAGAAGATCACCAGTGACATGACAACTGCTCATTTTCTATTTCATATAATCAATCTAATGGTTAGCTTCCTAGAATCATGCCTTGTACCTGGATCACAGGTGTCAGAATGGGAAGGTATTCACTGAGCTCAGTTTACCCACCTGGTGTGAAATGTAAGACTTGTGAAGTGGAAATACGGTTTAATTTATTAATTGCCACTAATAGCCCTATAATAAAGGCAGAACCTGTCAGCTAAACAAATAAACAATTAACTTGTTACTGCCATTTAGTGAACTGTTTTATAACAGGCTTCCCTTGTGTAATTCCACACCTGGCCGGCTTACAAATAGGATCTAAACAAAATGGATGATGAGAAGCAGGTGCCTTCCTCTCCAAGCGGAGGAAAGCTTTCATGTCACTGCTCTTGGAGTCTCTACAGGAACTTGCCTGTGCTTTCTGCACTCTCTCACCTGATCCCGTCACCTCTGTGATATCATCTCTCCTAAGCAACCCACGATCCAAAGAGAAGATCACAGGATCATTAAAAGGGACTGGAGAAACCAACAGGGTACACTGAGGGAGTTTGTCTTTAATCTCCTAGGACTACCTAGAATCCTGGAAACCCAGAGAGACGAAGCAGAAGGCAAGGACTCCGTGCACTTACATCTCCCGTTCAGATTGTGCGTGTCCATGAAGGAGAACGCCTCGTCGCAGTTTGTGCCCTGCTCTGCGTAGCTCTTGTCCATGGAGTTCACCATCACAGTCATCTCCTGCCGGGTGCTGCTCATCGTCTCCTTCCTCTTCTTGGCTAGTTTCCTTAGGACAAGGAGTTCATTATATAGACATGCGTATGGGACTGGAAAATGGGACCTTGACGTATGTATTGTCTAGTGATCAGGAATAACTCTTAATGAATGAATTGTATTCATCTGTAACACTGCTTCATGGTGCATTCTAGGTGTCAGGTTCTCTACCAGCCACAGAGATGCAGAGATGAAAAACATCCAGTCTGTCCTCAAAAAACCAAAGGCTTAAAACATTGCTTTCTGTTTCTCCTACCATAAGCTAAATTAAAATGGCCAAAACCCTTAATACAATGCAATCATGATCTATTTACTGATACGTTTCTGGTTATTAATTTTTACTAAATTCTTTTCTACATTGCCATATTCAGTGTCAAAGAGTAGATCCCTCTAGCAAATATTTGCCAAACAAAACTGAAGTGATCCAAGACTGAATCTAAAAGGCATGCTGTGGAACTAAAGAACAAAACGAGGCCAAGAGGGAGGCAAGTACCGTGTATCATGGGGGCAGGGGGACCCAGAGCCCACACAGGACAGAGGAGCTCAGGCTGCAGGGGCCCGGGTGGGGCGCGTCCTGGATTCTCAGATGATTGTGGCACTGGGCCAAATCTCAAGGGAACCCAGCTTAGTTCCCGTCTAAGCTGGTCAAACTTAAAACAGTTTCAAGTTTCCATCTTCCCTGGGAAGTTTGGCAGAGGATGAGCACCTGTGTCCACCCTCAACCCTGCCAGCCCCAGTGGAAGAAATACCAAAAGGTCGAGGAAAGCAGGGAGATTTCTCAACTCTTTTTGGAGACATGGTTTAACTCTGGCCTCCACATCCTGTTCACTGACCACCAAAAGCTCATAATCTAAAGTTACAGATGCCTGGACACTATAAAAACCTAAGGGAACTGACATACAGATAGATGGGTTAAACTAATTTTATAGCTCTTACTTCGGGGGGTTTTTTATGCACCCAGGCCAGACAAGAACAGAATCAGAGATGCTTAGGGAGAAGGCTAATGTAGGTTTAAGAAGACCGTAGTACCATAATATGTAAAATATTATGTCCTACAATATTCTAACTCTGCCTAAGCATCAAGCAGCATTTACAAAAGGAAATGGCAGCTCTTTCTAGTAAATCATTTTGACTCTGACTGACCTAGGACACAGCAGAATTTAAAATGAGCCACATAATCAAAATCACCCCCGTATTAGGTGATTGCTAATGTAATGGAAGGCACTGATACCATTAGACCATATGGATAATCTTTATTATCATTTCCAAATGCGACATAAT
This sequence comes from Manis pentadactyla, assembly GCF_030020395.1. NCBI lineage: Eukaryota > Metazoa > Chordata > Mammalia > Pholidota > Manidae > Manis > Manis pentadactyla. The sequence continues at coordinate 110,983,534 of NC_080024.1, forward strand.
CCAAATGCTTTCTTGCCTGTAGTTATCTTTTAATTTCATACTTTGAAGGCAGAGGGTTTTATTAATCAGTTGCCCTTTTTATTGCTAAAAGTTGTTGAACAAAAGATACACTTTTAAGCAGAAAAATGATAATCATGTATAACTTCTAGGACAGTGCTTAAGTTGTAAAGACTTTAAAAAGTAAGCAAGTGTGGCTCCTCTGGGTCCTGGCGTTCCTCTCTTGCCAGTGCGCAGATCAGAGCCCCCTTTTTTGCAGCCAACCATATGCTCTCTGAGAGGCAGAGTCTGGGCCTGGATTTTCTCAGCAGGTGTCCCGGACAGAGACAGCACCAGGCTCAAATTCCACAGCTGCAGTTACAATGATACATTTTCTCTCCACTCCTTCATCTGCCAGCTCATTGGAAAAGCACTCTTAGGCCAGGTCTCCCCAGGAATACTGAACTGGAGAGCTGAGATAATTAGCTCCATAATTCAGGCAAAACATCCCCTTTTTGCTGTAATTTCTTTGATTTGCTTTGGACTGATTTTTGCAGACAATTGCCTCAATATTTACTTTTGAAAGGCATTGTCAAGTTTACCAGACTTCCCTCTTTGTCTTTCCTTGCTTGTATTCCTCTAATCCTGATGGGTTAGGAATGACAGTGAATGTGCTTCTGGTGGTGTTGATGGAAGGTGGTGGGGGCGGGAGGATGTGTGCACCAATAAACGCTAAGCTTGCTCTGAAAAAGATCTCTCTCTTTTCTAATCCTCCATATGTGTGATCCAATTTCAGTGACACACTTCATTGCTGATCTTCTTTAAGCACAAAGAAGACCACTAAGGATTTGAGAGAGGTGCTCACATCAAACAGAGCCCCAGTAAGCTCATGGGACTGGAGAAATGGAAGGGGAAATAGCCACTCAGCTTCAACAGCTCAATCCCCCATGGAGGTCCCAGACATTGTAAATTTCAGGAGAAACCAGAAATCCAGACTCTATTTAATTCTTAATTTTTAAGTATTATCAAATAATTAAAAAAAAATTAAAACACTATGTGGCTCAAACAAAGCATAGTTGTGGCACTTCTGTTCTCCATTAATAATAGCACTCAGGCACTTAGTTGTATTGCAATGGGAGTGGAAATCAAGATACAGTGCACAACTACTGTCTGATAGTACTCCACAAGTGCTATCTCAATTAATTCTAGTAATATTATAAGAGCTATTCTTGCTTTTTCACAGATGAGGGAACTGAGTCTTACAGAGGTTAGGCAATTAGTCCAAGTGGTGGAGCTGGGATTGCATCCCAGATTTCTTTGATCCTAAAGATAATCATTCTAGAACAACATGTTGTCTCCAGTAAATTATTTCATTAATTTACATTTCCTTACAAGCGACATTATAATTATCATCAAACTGCTTTCAAGTATGAATACTCTATCACCCCATAACTAAATATTGTGCTTTGAAAAAGTAGGATTAATTTACTAGCACCTAGCCAATGTTTTACACAAATTCAATATGCTTGTTAACTGAATTAATCATTATGCCAAAGTATTAGTAAGGAGAGTTTTTCTACAACCTACTTATCAAAAGTAGCTTACTCAGTTGTGTAGGTTTTGAGTCATTGCTTGGGATTTTCATTTGTTCTCATACACAGCTAAATACTATAGTTCATAATCACAGATGGTTGAGGAAGGTTAGATTCAGAGTTGAGGCTTGGGAATGACTATAGATACCCTGGAGTTTTCTCTTCCTCTTTTGGGCTTTGTGTTTCAGATCTGTATTTCTTTTAAAGTGAAAACTTAGTGAATTTAATGAAATAAAATATTTTGTGCAGGGAATTCTTAAAGTGGAGGCAATTTGCTTTGCAATCTTATCTAAAGACACAAGTAAATTTATTTTTTATTTTGATTTTTAACAATGGTTTATCTGAAATTTTTAAATCTCCAGTCTCCAAATTTGGATTGTGTGAATCTCAAATCTATAGTTAAAAATATAAGAGGAGTCCCTAACATCTAAGATTAGATCATAAAAAATTAGAGAAAGGACTTATGGTTTTATGAAAAGTCTGGTATGTAAGGAAGTCATCACTCTGTCTAACAAGTGAAAATATGAACAAACTGAAAATCAATAACTCTTAGTTTTGTCAGATAATTGAGGTCACGGGGCAAACTGCTGCTGCCAAAACACACAGACAGGTGGATACAGAGAACAAGAACTCACCAGAGTGGAAACTGATGAGCAGAAATCTCTGTGAGAACCAGCATCAGAGTAAGAAAACCTCAGCTGCAACTGATGAATGATTGGAAGCTCAGTGTGGACAAGTCTGAGACTTAAAAACTCTAGGGACATCCAGTCTTAGGGGGACCTCCACACTTTTGTCAGTTTTACCTCCTCAAAGTAAAGACTAGAACTAATTTCCTCTAGTTTCAGGCAGGATGAAGGGGAAAGTAGCCATTTGGAAATACCTCCAGAGCATTCAGTGCTTCTTTAAAGAGCTTGCCCTCAAGAAAAACTATTTTACCTAGAGCCTAACCTGTTGGGGTTTTATCAGAGCCTAACCAATATAACCAGGGAAATATCCAATTCCAGACCCCTCCAGTCATCCTGTCCCACCCAACAGGGGACTGACTACTAAGAAGCTCTTGTGTAGGTAACGGTTCAGAGGCACAAGTGCACTAAAAGACTGAGGCCTAATCATAGGGCTATTGAATGCCTTCTCTCCCCCAGCACCTTCCTTTCACATTACTAAACCTATTTACAGCAGTTCCTTTTACCTGGTACCAAGTTTGGATGTCAGTAAAAAAACTACAAGGCATACCAAAGGCAAAAAAACAGTTTGAAGAGACAGAGCAAGCATTGGAATAGAACTCAGATATAGCAGGGATGTTGGAATTATCAGACTGGGAATTTAAAAAACTATGATTAATATGTTAAGGGTACTAAGGTAAAAAAGTAGACAACATGCAAGAATAGATGAATAATGTTAGCAGAAACATGGAAAGAAATACTAGAGGTCAAAAACACTGCAACAAAATGAAAAATATCTTTGGTGGCTGTGGAGAACAGACACAGCTGAGGAAAGAACCTTTCAGCTTGAGTATATGACAATAGAAAGTGCCAAAATTGAAAAGCAAAGAAAAAAAAAAGGAAAGTGAGAGAATAGAATACCTCAAATCTGTGGGATGATTATACAAGGAGCAAAATATATATAATGAGAAATCAGAAGGAGAAGAAAGAAAGGAATAGAAGTAATAGTGGCAGAGGATATCTCCCAAATTAATGCCTGACAACCAAACAAATACTGAGGAGTTCAGAGAATACCAAAAAGGACAAATGCCAACAAATCTACTCCTAGGCATACCATATTCAAACTTAAGGAAGTCAAAGATAGAGAAAAAATCTTGAAGGAAAAAACACTTTACTTATAGAGGAACAAAGATAAGAATTATATTTGACTTCTCTTCAGAAACCTTGCAAGTAAGAAGAGAGAGGAGTGAAATATTTAAAATGTTGAGAGAAAAATACCTAAATTTCTGTACCCTGTGATATCGCCGCTTAAACATGAAGGAAAAAAAAGGTTTCTCAGGCAAAAATTAGGGAATTTTTGCCAAGGCAGTAGATATGCCTTGCAAGAATTTTTAAATGAAGTTCTTCAGAAAGAAGGAAAAGTAAAGGTCAGAAATTCATATCTACATAAAGAAAAGAGCATCAGAGAAGGAATAAATGAAAGTAAAATAAAAACTTCTCTTTTTCTTATTCTTAATTCATCTAGCAGATAACAGTTTGGTCAAAATAATAGCAACAATATATTTGATGATTATAGTTTATGCATAAGTGGAATGAATGATACCAATGATATTTTGTCATTATAAAGTACACTATCTGTGCTGCATTACATTGTTATTTCAAAGTGGACTTGGATTAGTTGCAAATATATATTGCTAACTCCAGGGCAACACTAAAATAAGAAGAAAAAAACTAAAAAGAAGAGAAAATGGACTAATGTAAAATGCTCAATTAAAGCCGTAAAGGCAGAAAAAGAGAGGAAGATAAAAATAGTAACAAAGAAGAAAGGCAAAAAATAGAAAACAGTAATAAATATGGAAGAAAGTAATCTAACTACATCAATACTTGCTTTATGTGTCAGTGGTCTAAATATACCAATTAAAAGACAGAAATTGTCAGAGTAGACTGCAAAACAAGATCCAGATAACATATAGTCTACAAGAAATCCACTTTAAAAATAAAGATACATGTTGATTAAAAGTAAAGGAATGGAGAAAGATATAATGTGTTAACATCAATCAAAAGAACAGGAGTAGCTATATTAATTTCAGACAGCAAATTTCAGAGCAAGGAAAGTTATCAGGAGTAATGAAGGATATTACCCCTTCTTTGATGATAAATGATAAAGGGGCTAACTACCCAAGGAGACTTAACAAGCTATAATGTGTATATACATAACAGAATGCCAAACTTTGTAGAGCAAAAACCTGACAGAACTACAAGGTGCAACAGATGATTCCACTATTATAGCTGGATACTTCAACACCCCTCTATCAGATCCATAAGACAGAAAATCAGTAAGGACATAGTTGAATTCAACAGCATCATCAGTCATTTTAATGAAACTGACATCTATAGAATACTTCACTTGACAAGACTAGAGTACACATTCTTATCAAGTTCACGGAGACCATTCACCAAGATAGGACACATTCCGGACCATAAAACATGCCTTAAATTCAAAAGAATAGAAATCATGCAGTGTATGCTGTCAGACCACAATGGAATTAAGTTAAAAATCAGTAAGAGAAAGATAGCTGGAAAATCCTACAATACATGAAGATTAGACAACACATTTCTTAACGAGTGGGTCGGGCAAAATCTCAGGAGAAATTAAAAAAATATTCTAAACTATATGAAAACACGAATACAACTTATCAAAATTTGTGGGACACAGCAAAAGCAATGCTTATCACATTGAATATAAATATTAGAAGGGAATAAAGATCTAAAATCAACATTAAGGTTCCATCTATGTAAACAGAAGGCAAATTAAATCCAGAATAAACAGATAAAAGGAAATAATAAAAATTAGAGCAGAAATCAATGAAATTGAAAAGAGGAAATCCATAGAGAAAAATCAATGAAACCAAAAGCTGGTTCTTTGAAAAGATCAATAAAATTGAAAAGCCTTTAAGCCAGGCTAAGAAAAAAAAGAGTGAAGATACACATTACTAATATGGAAACAAAAGAGAGGACATCACTGAAGATCCCATGGATGTTAATAATATGGGTAATACAGGAATACTATAAACTATTCTATGACCACAATTTGATAACCTGGACATAACAGACCAATTCCTTGAAAGACAATCTTTCAAAAGTCAAACAAACAGACATATATAATATAAATAGGCCTCTGTCTTTTAAAGAAATTTAATCAATAATTAATAACTTATCCCAAACAGAAAGCACTAGTGATGGGTTAGCACTGGTGAATTCTACCAAACATTTAAGGAGGAAATTATACCAGTTCTCTAAAATCACTTCCAGAAGGTAGAAACAGTGGGGATACTTCCTGACTCATTGTATGAAGCCAGCATTACCCTAATACAAAAATCAGACAGATTGCAAGAAAAGGAAACTACATCCAGTATCTCTCATGAACATAGATGCAAAAATCTTCAACAAAATATTAGCAAGTTAAATCTAACAAGTATAAAAGAATTATATTCTCATAATATAAAAATAATATATAATAATATATAATTAATGAACTTGACAAAGAACATCTGCAAAAAACCTATATCTAACATTATACATAATGGTAAGAAACTAAAATATTCCCTGCTAATATTGGAGACAAGGCAATGATGTTACCTCTCAGTATTCCTTTTCAACATTATATTGGAAATTCTAGGTAATGAAATAGGACAAGAAAAGGATAAAAGATACACTGCTTGAGAAGAAATACAACTGCCTTTGTTCATAGATAATGATTGCCTATTTAGAAAATCTGAAGGCACTGACAAAAAAGCTCCTCAAACTAACTAGTGATCATAGTAAGATTGCATGATACAAGGTTAATATACGAAAGTCAATCATTTTCCTAAATACCAGAGTGGCATACAGGAGTGGAATTTTAAATTAAAAACACAATACCATTTACATTAGCACCCTAAAACATGAACTACTTAGGTATAAATGTAACAAATCATGTACCAGATCTATATAAGGAAAACTACAAAACTCTGATGAAAGAAACCAAAGAAGATCTAAATAACGAAGACATAGTCTATGTTCATTGATAGGAAAACTCAATATTATCAAAACATCAGATCTTCCCAACTTGATCTATGGATTCAATGCAATCCCAAATAAAATCTCAGCAAGTTATTTTGGTGGATATCAAGAAGCGGATTCTAAGGTTTACACAGAGAGGCAAAAGACCAAGATTAGCCAACACACAGTGAGGGAGGAAAACATGCTTGGAGGACTGATACTATACAACTTCAAGACTTAACTATAAAGCTAAATATTCAAGACTGTAGTAGTGGTGAAAGAATAGAAAAATTGATCAATGTGAAGGCCTAGAGAGCCCAAAAAAGGACATATCCAAACACAGTCAGCATGATCTTTGGTAAAGCAAAGGCAATACAATGGAGAAAAGTGTCTTTTTAACAAATGGTATTGGAACAATTGGATGTCCACATGCAAATAAATGAATCTAAACATAGAATTTACACCTTTCATAAAAATTAACTCAAAGTGAAACATATGCCTAAGTGTAAAATGTAAAACACGTTAGTAACAAAAGATAAAATCTAGATGATCCTGTGTTTGACAAGGACTTTTCAGATAACATATCAAAGGCATGACCCACATATAAAATAATTAATGTTAGATTTCATTAAAATTAAAAAGCTCTGCTCTGTGAAAGACACTGTCAAGAGAATGAAAAGATGAATCACAGACTGAGTGAAAATATTTGCAAAAGTCATATCTGACAAAGGAGTGTTACTCAAAAATATATACATATACTAAAAACTTGTAAAAGTTAACAGTAAGAAAAAAAAACAACCTGAATAAAAAATAGGCAGAAGAACTTAACAGACAACTCACTAAATGAGATATACAGATGGCAAATAAGCACATGAAAAGAAGTTCCACATCATGTGTTACCAGTGAAATGCAAATTAAAATAACAAGATATCATTACACACTCAATTCAAATAGCCAATATCCAGCACACTGATGACATATACTGGCAAGTACATGGAGCAACAGGAGCTCTCTTCATACATTGTTGGTGAAAATGCAGAGTGGTACAGTCACTTTGGAAGAGTTTGGTGGTTTTTTACAAAAATTACACATATGCTTACCATGTGCTCCTTCAATTATGCTGTTATTTGCCCCAAATATTTGGAAACTTGGGTCCACAAAAAGCTGCACACAAATATTTATAGCAGCTTTATTTATAATTGCCAAAACTTGGAAGCACCCAAAACGTCTTTCAGTAAGTGAATGGATAAATAGTGTTGTATCCTGATGATGGAATATTATTCAGCACTAAAAAGAAATGAGCTATCAAGCCATGAAAACACATGGAGGAAACTTAAATGAATATTACTAAGTGAAAGAAGCCAATCTGAAAGGCTACATACTGTATGATTTCAACTACAGGACATTCTGGAAAAGGCAAAACTATGAGGGAAGTAAAAAGATCAGTGGTTTGCCAAGGGTTGGTAGGAAAGGAGGGATGATTAATCAGAGCATAGAGAATATTTAAGGGCAGTGAAACTATTCTGTCTGGTACTATAATGGCAGATACATGTCACTATAGAGTTGTTAAAAACCATAATATGTATAACATGAATAGTGAACCCTAATGTAAACTATGAAATTTGGTTGATAATAATGTGCAAGTGGATGTTTATTAATTGCAACAAATGAAACACTTATGCAGGATGTTAATAGTGGAGGGATGTGTGTGTATGTGGGGACAGAAGGCATATGGGAACTCTCTGTACTTTCTGCTCAAGGTTGCTATAAACCTAAAACTGTTCTAAAAATAGTCTACTAAACAACTATAATACAACCTGGAAAAAAATCAGAGGGATAAAAAAACAGTTACAGCCCTAAATCTCCAAGCCTGAATAAAGGTTGGGAAGGAGAGAAATGTGGGATGAATATCAAAATGAAAAGGATGATCCCTCATGCTTATTATGCTCCAATATTTCTCTTATAGCTCTTTGATGTGCAAAAATTTTTAAAAATGTGGAATGGGATGAGAGAAATGGAAGAAAGATTTTTGACAAGTTATTGACTCTGTGACATAATGAATCAGAGCCAGTAGAGAAAACACGGTGAAGAATGAACTCTTTGGAATGTGTCCTACAGAAGGAAGACCTGAGGACAATGGCCGCCAGTGGGGAGACTAAGATACAGCCTGGTTGGAAGGAAAGCAGAAATCACTCTTCCACCTCTTTTCCTCTCTACGACTGAACTAAGTGGCAACGGCGAGGATCAAAATGGAAGGTCAGATTTATCACAGTTACCAAGCAGACTTGAGGGGAAGGAACCAAGTATCAACCTCAATACGGAGCCTGGTCACACTCCTCTTTTCTTTTGACTCAGCGTTATAGGTCCTGGCTCACCGAAGAGCACGACTTCTCCCTCTCCCACCCTGACTAGAGACCCCTGCAATGTTGCATTATGTCAGCAAAGACTGTGACTGTGAAATAACTTAGTAGCACTAACCTGAAGATCCATTGTTGGCTAGAGAAGAGTGTTTTTATTTTTAAATGACCTATCACTTAAAATTCTATGGGGATGGCAAAACTCAAGGATTTTCAAATTGCATATAAATGTAAGAATGAAAAGACAAACGGTTTTTTGGTCCTGGAATCTGCAATTAAGTGTGTTCTTAAACTTAATTAAGGACAGGGGTGGAGGTTGGAACTGAGAAGTATTTAATTTTTCTCACAGTAGGGATGAAATAGATATTGGTTGAATCAAAGAATGCAAAGATAATACCAAATTGCCAAGATTCAGACGAATAAGCCTAAATAAACAAGAGGCTGTCATCTGCAATGGATTTCTGAGAACTAACAGAAAATGTTGTTTTTAAAGGTAAAATTTAAAGGAAAAAAACAATGATTTGATATTTAATTATTTCAACTCAAAACAACTAGCATTACAACAAATGATAGAAAAACAATGAGGATAGTAATTACAAAAACTTATGTAGGACTTCAGATAAGCTAGGTGCTTAAGATTCATTAATTCTTTTATTTCTTACAATAGCCCAGTGAAGAAATTACTATTATTATTTTCATCTTAGAGAGAGGGAAACTGAGGCACAGTGGCATTAAGTTGCCCAAATTACATGGCTAGGAAACTCTAGACTCACTGGCATCAATAACCAACCTTTACTGGTTCCTTAAATCTAGACACTGAAAATAAAGATTGACTTTGCCAGCTTGGATTTTACAATTGTTGAAGAAGGTCAGAGTGTTCCTCTAACATCACTGTAACTGTATCACCACCTAATAAATGCACCCAATCTGTCTCAAGACCCTGTTCTGGAGAGTGTACTCCTTATCTACCCAGAGGGTCTTTGGTTTTCATAGTAGACTAGTAAACACTGACTTGTATTTATCACAAAGAATGTAGTTTCATGTTAAAACAAGTAAAGATTTTGATCTTTGTTGGGTCTCTGTTTCAGAGTTTACCTTTTGACCATGTGATGACATAAAATGATAGGCTGATGTGGCTAAAGTTGCCTTCCTACTCTGCATCTGAGAAGTGGGGATGACTTTTATTAGCATGTCACTTTAGGCTGCAGCTTTATTTCAGGTGACCTAGTGGTAAAGATGCCCTAAAATGCTTCATGGCAAGTCAGGGTGTCTGCAAAGGAACAACCCAGGGCAAGAGAAGGAAAGAACCGTGGGGGCCTCTTCATCAGGTAGGTGTCAGAATCTCTCCTTGCACACATGTATACACATTATATAACCATGTGTATTTCATGCTGAAGAGGAGCAAATAACAGTCATATTATATGAATTTAATAAAGAACTCAGAAGTTGAAAATGAAGGATTTGGAAAAGGATGTCTTTCTGTAAAACAAGTTGAAATTATATGTATTGCAATCTAGGATCAATTCAAAATCACGACATCTTTTGTGTGACACTGCAGCGACAGTCAATATCATGAATTATAATAAATAAGGGGATTGGGACTCTTATTAAGTTATATATTGCAACAAAACCCATGGACTTTTAAGTCAAATCAATATGTGGGAACAAAAATAATTTCAATATCCTCATACATTCAATAAATGTTCTTTTTGGAAATAACAAAATTAAGAATAGAGCCTGCTATTTTCTGGAGAGAGGGTGTACCTAAAGCTTTTTAACAATAGAGTGTTCTACTGAGGACAAGGTTGCTTTTTCTCACCCTTGAGTTTCCAAGGAACTTTTGATTAAAAAGCATTATCCATATATGGTTTGAGAGCCATTGTTTTTATTCTCAGCCAACAGGGAAAATGTTAGTATCAGTTGCATGAGGGTAGGGATTTTGCCTGTTTTGTTTACTTTATAGCTCCTGTCCAAGAACTGTGCCTGATATGTGCTAGGCACTCAACAAATATTTCTATTTGTTCTGATTATTCCAGTTACCTGATAATCATAGTACATTTCCTGATCATAAAATATATAGGATGAGCATAATTATGCGTGTGTGTGTGAGAGAGACACAAACACACACACACAAGGACAGCAACTCTAATGCACATATAATGCCTTTGATGGTTCTTAGGTCAAAGCTTGGAGGTAATGTGTCCTTCTCATGGCTTAATGCCACGGTCCATAGCATTTCAGTTAGTGCAAAGAATGACATGGCAGTTGAAAATACATAACCAGTTTGTGAATGTAAATATTCTTTTATCTTTGAATTTTTCTAAGTGGTAAAGAAGAATTTAAAAAATAACTTTGTTTATGGTAAATTGAATGTAACATTATTCATATAATAACATTATTCATATAATAACATTAGGCCTTGGAGGAAAAGCCTTTGGGTCAATCCTAAAATGCTCTTAATTATCACTCTCCTTCATTTTTACTTATCTGCTAAGGCACCTCCCCCACTTCCCAGGTCAAATTTAAAGGAAAACATTTCTTTTACTATCAAAGAGAAATTCCTTGTGAGTCCCACTCCCAAACCCCTATTCTGGTTTGTAACTGATGGTGTTTTGAGGTGGGTTCCTCCAAGTTCATCCTGCAGCGAGGGCCAAGAAACACACAAATTCTGCTTTCTGAGATCCACCTGCAGATAAAGCCCTCCCGACGAACACCTCCACTCAGCAGTGACTCACAGCTTATCTGAGCACCTGAGGTAATTTCCCAATGCAGCTGAAGACTTTAAAACACTAAAAAAAAAGTCAGCAGTAAAAATAATAGATGTGGTATCTGTCATCTTTAGTAATACTTTGCTTAGTTTTATTTCTCACATCAGAGCCATATGAATCCAGAGGGACCAGAACCAGTGATGGCACAGAAAATGTGAGACGGATACAATCCACAATAGAGCAAAATGGGAATAAAGGGACATTAGTGATGGCGGATCCCTGCTCACAGTCAGCTTACATTGTTGAATTCCATGTGTGCACATTATCTTGGAATTTAATGGTTTCAAAAATGTCACTCTGCAGCAAAACCAAATTGGTATACTGTTGATCCTCTATCAGACTACAAATACAAGTGAGAAAGAGAAGAATTTTAATGTGCATTGTATTGGAATAATACCTCCAGTTTCCTCTTCATGAAATTTGTTCAGCTTACTAAAAAACTGGAACGGTTCTATCTAAGAAAAACAGAGCATGCTGCTGGTATCAGCTGGTATCAATAGGGAAACTGGAGCTCAATAAACAAGGAAATTGCATGTTCTGAATTCTCATTCAAGCAAGGACATCATCATAAAATCCAGTTGACCCCTTGGATATGCAGAACTAAATATCCAAGAAGTCATAATCATAAGGACAAAAAATCTTAACAAAATCATTTTATTCCAAGTTTAAAACATAGCTGCTGGTTAATTTATTCAGGAGCAAATATAACCTGTTTCTTCAGGGATTCTAGCAACTCGCATGGAACATACGAACTAAAAGAGATTGCTCCAGAAGCACTAGCTTTAATCCAGAAAGAGATGTCCCTCTGTGCTTGGATCCAGATCTCATCCACTAGCCAGAATGCCCCATTGAAGATATCTACGTCTTAATCGATGAACCTAGGAATTAATATATGTTACATTATATAACAAAAGGGAATTAAGACTGCAGGTGGTATTGAGATTGTTAATCTCTGACCTTAAAATAAGGAGATTACCCTAAATTGTCTAAGTGGCCTGATGTAATCACAGGACATCTTCAGTGGTCAGAGAGAAGTGGTGTGAGAAGGACTCAACCCACCCTTGCTGGCTTTGAAGAGGAAGGAAGAAGGGACTAAAAGCTAAGTAATGTGAGCAATCTCTAGAAGCTGAAAAGGTAAGAAATTAGATTCTCCCTGGGAGTCTCCAGAAGGGAACACAATTGTGCTATCACCTTTATTTGAGGCCAGAGAGATGTTGGGCTTCCAACATACAGAACTGTAAGATAATAACTTAGGTTGTTTTAGCCACCAAGCTTGTGGTGATTTGTTATAGTAGGAAACTGATACAATTTCATTTAATCAGTATGTAGAATTTTAATATTTAATCACTGACAGGCATTCCTCTGGTCATTTGATGATAAATGGATTTTATTAAACACGTATTTATTTTATCAACGATTCTTCCCAACTCAGGCCTACATTGCATTATTACTTTATCTTAAACGAGGGTCACTTTATTGTCAAAACACCTTTTTCCTTGTGGAAAAACATAAAATAACACTTAAACTTTACCTCTGATTCTGAATTTGTAAGCTTCTCTTTTCTACAGATAAAGGCAAAATGAACTTGAGTACCACTGATCCTTGAGCAACACAGTTTTGAACTACTTGAGTCCAGTTACGTATGGACTTTTTGCAATAAATACATTGGAAAATTTTTTGGATATTTGCAACAATTTAAAAAACATTTTCTTTTTGCTAGCTTATTTTATTGTGAGAATACCATATGTAATATGTATAACATATAAAATATGCTTTCATTGACTATCTGTAAGGCTTGCAATCAACAGCAGGCTATTAGTAGTTAAGCTTTTGGGGATTTAAAAGTTACATGTGGATTCTTTGACTGTGTTGGCATTCCTAACTCCCATTTTCTCAAGGGTCAACTGTACTTTGGTACGCTGGTAGTGAAAGGTTCTTATTTGTTAGTATAAATATGAGAAGCAAATAATTTAACCTTTAAATGCTATTTATTTTATGTATGTGTGTGTGGGAGGGGGTTGAGAAACAGATTATTTTTAAAATTAAAACGAAATCTCAAAAATAATACCAAACTTGTACTATTAGTATATTTAACAAATTGTGTTTTCCCCCACACTCTGCAGTACTTGATTTAGTTACAAAAATTGTTTGCCACTCTGAAGATTACAAAAATGGCATTTCATATTGTGCCCATCTGCATATACCTGATTATGTGTGCAGGTGACTATCCTTTTGAATGTTACTTAGCTATACATTGTTACTCTATAAATTGCCTATGTATATTTTGCTCACTTTTCTATTTGAGTTGTATTTTCTTATTGATGTCTAGATATTTTTTATATTCGACTACTAGTACTTTGACATATAAATATTAAAAATAATTTTTAATCTAACACTTTTAAAAATGTTTACTTATGGTATACAGAAGTTTAAATTTTGATATATTCAAATTGATCAATTATGCCTATTATAGTTTCAGTTTCAGGGCATTCCTTGCCCTGAGATCAGAAAGATATTCTCCCATACTTTATATGTACCTATGACTTTTGTCTTCTTCATGATGAAGATAAAGGGGATGACGTAGATCGTAGCTCATCAGATATGACAGAAAGATAAACAGACACAGGGTTAAAGATGGTGGTGAAAGTTGTTGCTGTGGGTCTAGAAGCAATGATCAACCTGGTTTAATGAATATCCCTTGTAGCCAGATTTTGCTCTCTAAATGCCACTTCCCACTAAAAGAAACCAGGGTTCTTGGTGAAATGGCTGGTTCCAGTAATGATGCAGACAATGCCCAAGATGAGTTGAGACCATCCTGTTGCACCTGAAACAACAGCAAAGCTATCAGAGATTTCTGGAGTCATGTAAGAAAAATCACAAAGGATGAACTGAAGGGGATCCTGTTGGCCAAAGGTGAGAACTCTGAACATCCAAATGCTAATTACTGTGAACTACTCAAATATCAAATAGTTAAAATCCCAGAGTCCATAATGATACTACTGGTCCTTGCATAAAGTCATTATGGAACCAATTCATTCTGAAACTGGAAAATAAAGGGAACAAATCTAACATTTATCTTGACTTTCCTATATGAACTGTATTTCAGGGTAACTGTGGTTTAGTAGAAAATGGCTATTAGTACATATCGACAGAATGACAGAATTAGGATGTCATCATTTTGAAACCCCTAATAAAATAATAGATGCAGGCAATCCTCAGTAGCTTAAAATACCACTAGGTGACAGGTGGATGTGGAACTTTATAACAGGCAACTCAGGTTGGCAACCCACCACCCACTAATTCTTCTGAGCATTATGTGCTTCCTGAGGGAGATGTAATAGGAAGAATAAAGCATTATCTATGAACACTTATTATCTAAATAAGAAACCTGAATCTGATTAAGTCCCCAGTTCTTGCTTCAGTTTATAGTTAATAAAGATAAGAAAAGGACATTTTAAATGATATTGCAAGAATGTATCACCCAAGTTCAGAGTGTGGGAAATTCCATAGGATGAATGGTTTAGTCACCAAATAAGTGAGGTAGGGGTAGAACATATTAGTCTATGTTATGAATGAAGAATCATATATGAAAGGTTAGGTGATCAGAACAAAAATCCAGGACTCCACTATTTTACTTCATTTTTTCCCAATACATTCTGACCAAGACTTCTAGTTTGACAAGTCCAGAGTCAGAAATAACTATAAGGCAACTGTGTTTTTCTGTGTTTCCATGGAAATTCATAGAAAAATGAATTGAGATCCATGAAGAATGAATTGAGTGCCACACGAAGGCACTGAAGACACTGGAATACATAGTTAAAAAAGTAACAAAAAGGCTAATTTCTGAAAATAGAAAAATAGCTTTCCTTTTAACTGAGCATTTCATCATGAGAGGGGGTTCTCCTTTTCCTCACTGACTGTCTTTCCCCTTTTCTTGTGATGGAAGAGACACAAGATTGAAATAAAAAGAGAAATTGAGCCTTCTCAGGAGATAGCTGTGTGATTCTTAGAAGCAAAGAGCAGTCATGAAAGATATTTCCTGCAATGTACAACAGACTCAAATTATCTGTCTCTAACTAATTAGCATTTTAGAAAAATTGGGTTTAATCATTAAAGAAGCCATCTCCTTATCTGGAAGCTGTCCGGTGAAGAGTGCTGGAAACTTTCAGGGAATATGTACCCAGCAGGTATTGCATTTTCTTTTGATTTCTGAAGCAAAGAGAAGAACTCTACCATCCCCCTCCACACCCCCAACTAATTCAAACATAATGACTGCCCATGTCATGCTATGGTGCTCCTCACCCACATCAAAGAGTTCAGGGGGACAGAGGCTGGGTACAAGGTACTTGAAACTCCTCTCAAAAATGCTCCATATACAAAGAACAGATTGATGGCTTTGTTTAATTTCTAAAATAAGTGATCTTCTCCCCCACTTTAAGTGGTACAACAGCAGACATATATTGGCATTTGACATAAATCCCAGTTCCTAGATTGGTTGAGGTGTTGTTTAGAGTGGTTTGAACAATTAAGCCTCCTGGGGGGCAGGATAGCAAAAATAGGCCCAAATCATCCTCAGTCCCACAGATTTCTTCTTTAGTTGCGTAACTCTGGGTTGTTCTGGTGGCTGTGCAAGGGGGTGTTCTGACAGGAAGTGTCTGCTCACTGATCACATGGACGCTGCTCAGCACATCCTTCCACTAGTGATGTTTATTATGTGAAAAATACCTGTAATATTAGAGACTGTTGTTTATTAAGAGAGTTGAAAACCTGTTGATAAACTCTCTACTGGAAAGATTGCTTGAATTTCTATCTACTAACTCTAGGCCACTGGTATGAAGCGCCCTTAAAATTTCATTCTGACAAGATACAATAGTTAATTCTCAAAACTGCCATCGTGTGAATATGCATTTCAGAGTTTATTTATAATTAGTCAACCAAATTAGGTTTTAGGAAAACACGTAAGGTAGGCACTAACTATAGTGAGCACTGGTGTCATTCTATGGAAGGCTTTGGAAGTTAAGCTGGGAAACTGGAACAAAATGCTTAGGTAAGAAAAGTTATAAAAAAGCTGGCAGAAATAATGTAATAGGGATTGCACTGTAGAAAATGAATTCCCCATTTTTTCTATCTCGTCATACCTCCATTAGCCCCTTCCTCTCTTCTGCCAGATAAAAAAAACTTATTTCTCTGAATAAACAGCAGCACCTAGAGGGGGCCACCCCTCCCCTCCTGCATGTATGCCTCCAGTTCTGGGTTTCCACATGGAAGACACAGTAACTTTCTTAAGCCTTGGCTTCCCTGTATATATTATGGGGAGAGCATATCAACGGACTTTGTTGGTCATTAGGAGGATTAAATGGGAATAAATGTCAAACACACTTCCTAATATTTGAGACAGAACCCTTCTCTAACCGCTGAATGTGGTTTAAACAACACTGCTATTTTTTCTTGGCTACTTGGGCATCTGTTAAGATGTGTTACCCTCTTTGCCAATATTCATTCATTCAGCATTTCATTAGCACCCCCTGTGAGTCCAGCAATGTGCTAGCAGCTTGAGATAAGGGGCTGGGGGAGACAACAGCCTCTTTGCTTCTGAGAATCTGACAGCTGCTGATAGGCACATGAACACAGTCACCGCAGCTACAAAGGGTGTCATAAGCCAGGCTCTCTAAAGCACCAGGGAATGCAGGAATGAGAGGGAGCAAACTCTAGATTATCACCTGGATAACGCTGTTCTCATGTCTATTCCCATCCTACTCTTCTAGGACAAATTCTTTGAACTGCACTTTGCAAAACAAAATTCTCTCAAATCAGCAGTCACATCAGAAGAAAGAGTTCAAATTTGAGGTAAGCAAAATGCCTCAATTTTTCAAGGGCAATCACTTGGCTATTATTTCACCTGATTATTATCACTTTGTTTACTGGGATCTTGAATCCTAAGGGTTTTGTGCAGTATCTGATGAGAAAACTGCCCTCACTTTGATAGTTCTCATTAATGATTACAAAGCAGATGTAGTGCTTAATAACATCAGCACATAAATGCTTACATTTAGTCCAAAGTAAAATTAGGTATTAAAAAACATCAATGATCTTTGGATAGGTAATTCAAGGGAGGATCAAAGAAAACACTCCTATTATGAAGTGAACCAGCAATTACAGTCACAGGTATCAAAACAGTTTCCCAAGAACTAGACTAAGTCTTGGCTCTTTTCACCAAATAGTCTTATTTAGGAGAAATTATAGCTTCTCTAACTCAAAAAAAATAATATGGATTGAGTGGATCATCCATTACATGTTGTGTTTTCTTCTCTTGATTGTCTCTTGACCTTTGCTTTTAATGGGATAGGCCCATATGGGAGGATGGAAAGTAAATTTCTAAGCTTTTTCAAAAAAACAAAAGAAAAATGGATACCTTTGTGCATGTGCGAGTGTGTGTAATGAAAAGCAAGAGTATTTTATAACTGCTTTGTGCTATATAAGAGTTTTCTGATAAATGGCTTGCCTTATGTAATGTCTGCATGCCCAGAGAAGCAAGTTGGTATGCACACTTAAAGGACGTAAGTTCCGAACCAGCAGAAACACTTTAAAGTCTCTGAAATCATTACGCATAGTTTCCACATTTCCTTGGTCTGTGTTTCTCTCTCTCACTCATCTTCTATCTCCTTCTGCTTTAATCAGCACTATGTTTCTTTAACAATTTCATATTAAAATTTGCAGTGCTTTTCAATAACAATCTAGTGATCAAACTACGTAATGCAGCCTCAATGCAGTACAAGGTTAGCATTGGAAGACTGGAATTTGCATACAAACTGAAAAGAGAAATAATGCCTTCACTGCTAGCAAGGCTGACTTCAAACACTCTGGAAGTCTGCATACTGCTGGCACCAGGCAAGGAGCTTCACTGCTCAGCACCCCTCCCACACTCTCCACATGTGGGACTGAATCCTGGCTTTGATCATTTATGGAGAGTTTTTCTCTTTCCGAATTCTAAGAGCCAAGAGTCATTACTCTTTTCCCAAGGACACGTTCACAGCTACCTGAATTCTACTAATTCTTTGCAGAGCATGAAGCCACTGTTCAGTGTAAGAAAAGCCAAGAGAAATACCAGGGTGTGTGCAGCTGCTTCATGTGTCCTTTAAACCTGAAGGATGCCCTGACGGCCATGCCCAGCACTCACATACACAATGGTCAAAGTGTAAGACAGAGAAGAATGAAGATCAGAAAAATGTTCTTTCTATTGACTGGCACTGCCCCTTTGCTGTGGCTGCCCAAGTCCCCCACGAAAGTGCAACAGTTAATCTCCTATTTATTCAAAACCACCTACAGAAGTTAATAGACAGTAATAAACTAATTGAGTGCGTCTGTGGTGCTGTCTCCTCATTCATCTTGCTTATTCAATTTAACTCCTTTAGTTTTCCACCAGGCACAGTGCCCCTGCTGCTCAAAACCCTCGCTTGCTGCAAGAAAGGCCCTGGAACAACAGGAAGCTAATAGTTTAAGTGTTCCTCTAAATTTGTTTGACAAAACTGACATTTAGTGCATTATGTCACATTGTCAGTAATCTGCAATTTACCCCTGGGCGTGCAGTCGATGCTCATTTTATTTACCTCTCATAGTTAAAAGCGTAATTAATATTCCACTCTGTAACAAAGATTAGAGATTTGACAAACATTGTAATTTAAATTCTCCTTTATTGCAAACATTAAAATCAAACATCTTCCACACGCCCCATTGCATAAAGGACACGTGTAGCTGTAATTTAACTTTTCAGTTTTTAATACCACAGACTAATTTCTGCTGTCAGTTTAATGAGCTAGAAAACACAAATCTTGCTGCTCTCCGTGTGGTCATGGGCTGTGAGATGAACTGAAGGGAGAGTACACCAATTTCCTTCAAAACATATTTTCAAATGCACCAAGCAAATTGTATATGTGTAATCTAGTAAGGGCAATGTGATACTATGGATTCTTGAAACCATTTTGAAGCTTTAAAAAAAGTAGCTGCAAAGGTAAAACATTTTATTGGAAAAACAAAGAATTTACTCTGATATTTTCCAAAGTAAAGGTGGTGTGAATGTGTAAGGGATATATGGAAATACATGCAAATACTGTGCACATGCAGAAACAAAGCTACAAAGCCACTCCTGCGTACAGACTCTCGGGAACGAGCAAGGTGGTCATTATGGTGTCCATCGCTGGCACAGAGCTCTTTCCGGGAACACTAGAAGTGGCCTGAGATGGCCAGACAGACCCCCCCAAGGAGTTCTCAAAGAAACACTATTCTAATTCATGCTAATTTCCACTAGAATCTCAGCTTCATAAATTTAATGTGACTGATTAAAATTATTGTATATAGAATACCTTCAGGCAGCTAAAATGGCTCATTAAACAAGGAAGCTAGCTGGGAATTATCAGTAATGTAACAAATTTGTATACTATGAATTTGATGTCTTTAGAAAGAATGGAGGAGGACTGTATAAATCTCCTCCCCCCTTGGAGCTGGGCTCAGGAGGGAAAGGAAGAAACGCCTTGATCCCAGAGGCCCTGGCTATTTCTGATCTTCCTCCCTCATACGCAGAAACCCACCGCCTTGTCGACTTCTGCACAAGACTTCATTAGTCAATGCCAACTTCAATCTGCTTCAGTTATTTTACATTCAGATCCCAGGAGGAAACATACTCTCTGCTGCAATTTCAGGCTAAACCAAAGATAAACTGATTCACTTTAGAAAACGACAAGCCAGCATGTCCCAACTTACACTAACATCTCACAACACAGAGAACAGTACTTGTGAATATTATTAACCTTGCCACAGGATAAACAGAAGAGATATATATTGTCAAGGCAGAACGTGTCCAAACGGCCGGAGTCAAACACTCTACACAAGCTGCTTCCATACACAACACAGTTCTAGAGTTAGTGCACCCATTTCCTTCCACGCGGGGTATGTACAGGAGCCCTTCTAATCGATTTTTCAGAGAGAAGCCAGTTATTCTCCCAAGCATCCCATCTCAGCTGTGCTGGAGGAGTTACTTGATAACTCTTGATGAATATCAATAGTATATTGGTTTATAGTACTTAAAATGAACATCTTTGCCAACTCTTTCTAAAAAGAAACATCCATTTTTACAAAAATGCTTGCAACTTCCCTCCAAATGTGTAGGCATGACCATGGAAATAATTTATCACTAAAGGACTGAGAGATAGTTTCTAAACCAGTTGGGTGAAGAATGGAATGAAAATATACCTAACATTTGAAAAACAAACTTTTGGAAAAGAGTAACCAAATTAGAGATTTGGCCTTTCAGGAAACAAAAAAATTTCCCTAACACACAGGCACACAAAAAAACAAACACGAGAAATGATTGAAGACAAACTAAAACAAGTATATTACCAACATGATTACACTGAGTCAGAGAAAAAGCATCAGCAAAAATCAGCAGAATCTGGTTTTTTTACTTTACAGGATATTATGAGCATTAGTAACAGGTTTTATATATCTGAACTCTTATTACTATTATGTGTATAGATATGACTGTGGTTCTATAAATAATGTGTTATTATTGAAATTGATTAAAATAGGACACCACAATCTCTTTTCAGCCACAAATGCCTTCATTCAAAATTTAGTGCACAGAAACATCTATCTCCAAATATTTGAAGCCACTGGGAAAATTTCAGGTGCAGAGGATAAGAATGGCCAGACAATCCAATTGTGAATGAGTAAAAGGAGAGGGATTTGGGACCAGAAAGGAAAACCAAGGTAAAATTAAACATGGAGAAAAAAATAGAGCTTTTTGCAATAAAACCAATTAATGTGAAGAAAAATGAGGAAGAAAGCAGGGTCAGAGCACTGCATCCTCTGTGAGGAGGCACCTTCGCATGTGCTTTAGCTGATGCTAAAGCAACTGTGGTTACTGGGAGATGGGGAGAGGTCACATGAAACATGCTGTGGGTTACAGAATCGGGGCTCCAAGCCTTTTTCTTTCAGAGCACCTAAGTTACTTTGCATCTCAGGCAACCAGATAGGAAGCCCAAGGTAGGACTTGAAAGAAATAATTAAAAGAAGAAGAGAATAATAAAGTCTTAAAATTAGAAAGGCATGAATAATTGTCTATAATGCCAGACATGTGGGACCATAGCTCTTAATATGCATATTTCCAGGAATAAGAGAAATGCTTTTATAAGTATCATCTGAATTTTGGGAATGGCATATCTTGGAAAGTTTCTATCAAGAAAGAGATGTTAGAGAGGGGCGGAAGATGGCGGCGTGAGTAGAGCAGCAGAAATCTCCTCCCAAAACAACATATATCTATGAAAATATAACAAAGACAACCCTTCCTAGAATAAAGACCAGAGGACACAGGACAATATCCAGACCACATCCGCACCTGAGAGAACCCAGCGCCTCGCGAAGGGGGTAAGATACAAGCCCCGGCCCGGCGGGAGCCGAGCGCCCATCCCCCCAGCTCCAAGTGGGAGAAGAATAGGCAGAGTGGGAGGGAGACGGAGCCCAGGACTGCCGAACACCCAGCCCCAGCCATCCGGGCCAGAGTGCAGGGCCCTGGATACTAGGAAAACAGGGCAACAAGAACAGTGAGCGGGCACTGGAGGCCGGGCGCTGGAGGACATAAGAAAAGCGCGCGACTATTTTTTTTTTGTTTTGCTTTTTTGCTGTTTTGTTTTGGCGAGCACTTTTTGGAAGTCTTAAAGGGATAGGGACACCAATACTAGGGAAACAGGGCAGCCAGACTGGTGAGCAGAAGCCTGAGGCTGGCACCAGAGAATAAAGAAAAACGAGTGACCACCTTTTTTTTTAATTGAAAAAAATTTTTTTTTTTTAATTTAAAAATTTTTTTCTTTTTTTTTTTTTTGGTGGTCGTTGTTTTGTTTTGGCAGGTGCTTTTTGGAAGTCTTAAAGGGGCAGGGCGGGTCACTTACTCCAGAGGTAGGGAATCCGGGATCTCTGGGCACCCTAACCCCTGGGCTTCAGGGAGCAGGGAGGCCCCTTACGGAGATAAATAGCCTCCCAGCAGCTCCTGCTCCAACGCGACTCCACCATTTTGGAGTAGCTGCCCGAGCCAGGCCACGCCCACAGCAACAGCGGAGATTAACTCCATAGCAGCCGGGCAGGAAGCAGAAACCCTGTCTGCGAGCAGCTGTGCAGCACAAGCCACTAGAGGTCGCTGTTCTCCCAGGAGAGGAGGGTCACAAACCAACAAGAAAGGAAGTCCTTCCAGTCGTCACTCGTCCCAGCTCTGCAAACTATTCCTATCACCATGAAAAGGCAAAGCTACAGGCAGACAAAGATCACAGAGACAACACCAGAGAAGGAGACAGACCTAACCAGTCTTCCTGAAAAAGAATTCAAAATAAGAATCATAAACATGCTGACAGAGATGCAGAGAAATGGGATGAAGTCCGGAGGGAGATCACAGATGCCAGAAAGGAGATCGCAGAAATGAAACAAACTCTGGAAGGGTTTATAAGCAGAATGGATAGAATGCAAGAGGCCATTGATGGAATTGAAACCAGAGAACAGGAACGCATAGAAGCTGACACAGAGAGAGATAAAAGGATCTCCAGGAATGAAACAATATTAAGAGAACTGTGTGACCAATCCAAAAGGAACAATATCCGTATTATAGGGGTCCCAGAAGAAGAAGAAGAGAGAGGAAAAGAGATGGAAAGTATCTTAGAAGAAATAATTGCTGAAAACTTACCCAAACTGGGGGAGGAAATAATCGAACAGACCACGGAAATACACAGAACCCCCAACAGAAAGGATCCAAGAAGGACAACACCAAGACACATAATAATTAAAATGGCAAAGATCAAGGACAAGGAAAGAGTGTTAAAGGCAGCTAGAGAGAAAAAGGTCACCGATAAAGGGAAAACCATCAGGCTAACATCAGATTTCTCAACAGAAACCCTACAGGCCAGAAGAGAATGGCATGATATATTTAATACAATGAAACAGAAGGGCCTTGAACCAAGGATACTGTATCCAGCACGACTATCATTCAAATATGACGGTGGGATTAAACAATTCCCAGACAAACAAAAGCTGAGGGAATTTGCTTTCCACAAACCACCTCTACAGAACATCTTACAGGGACTGCTCTAGATGGGAGCACTCCTAGAAAGAGCACAGAACAAAATACTCAACATATGAAGAATCGAGGAGGAGGAATAAGAAGGGAGAGAAGAAAAGAATCTCCAGACAGTGTATATAACAGCTCAATAAGTGAGCTAAGTTAGGCAGTAAGATACTAAAGAGGCTAACCTTGAACCTTTGGCAACCACGAAGTTAAAGCCTGCAATGGCAATAAGTACATATCTTTCAATAGTCACCCTAAATGTTAATGGGTAGAATGCACCAATCAAAAGACACAGAGTAACAGAATGGATAAAAAAGCAAGACCCATCTATATGCTGCTTACAAGAAACTCACCTCAAACCCAAAGACATGTACAGACTAAAAGTCAAGGGATGGAAAAACATATTTCAAGCAAACAACAGTGAGAAGAAAGCAGGGGTTGCAGTACTAATATCAGACAAAATAGACTTCAAAACAAAGAAAGTAACAAGAGATAAAGAAGGACACTACATAATGATAAAGGGCTCAGTCAAACAAGAGGGTATAACCATTCTAAATATATATGCACCCAACACAGGAGCACCAGCATATGTGACACAAATACTAACAGAACTAAAGGGGGATATAGACTGCAATGCATTCATTCTAGGAGACTTCAACACACCACTAACCCCAAAGGATAGATCCACCGGGCAGAAAATAAGTAAGGACATGCAAGCACTGAACAACACAGTAGAGCAGATGGACCTAATAGACATCTATAGAACTCTACATCCAAAAGCAGCGGGATATACATTCTTCTCAAGTGCACATGGAACATTCTCCAGAATAGACCACATACTAGGCCACAAAAAGAGCCTCAGAAAATTCCAAAAGATTGAAATCCTACCAACTAACTTTTCAGACCACAAAGGCATAAAACTAGAAATAAACTGTACAAAGAAAGCAAAGAGGCTCACAAACACATGGAGGTTTAACAACACGCTCCTAAATAATCAATGGATCAATGACCAAATCAAAATGGAGATCCAGCAATATATGGAAACAAATGACAACAACAACACTAAACCCCAACTTCTGTGGGACACAGCAAAAGCAGTCTTAAGAGGAAAGTATATAGCAATCCAAGCATATTTAAAAAAGGAAGAGCAATCCCAAATGAATCGTCTAATGTCACAATTATCGAAATTGGAAAAAGAAGAATAGATGAGGCCTAAGGTCAGCAGAAGGAGGGACATAATAAAGATAAGAGAAGAAATAAATGAAATTGAGAAGAATAAAACAATAGCAAAAATCAATGAAACCAAGAGCTTGTTCTTCGAGAAAATAAACAAAATAGATAAGTCTCTAGCCAGACTTATTAAGAAGAAGAAAGTCAACACAAATCAACAGTATCAGAAACGAGAAAGAAAAAATCACGACGGACCCCACGGAAATGCAAAGAATTACTGGAGAATACTATGAAAACCTATATGCTAACAAGCTGGGAAACCTAGGAGAAATGGACAACTTCCTAGAAAAATACAACCTTCCAAGATTGACCCAGAAAGAAACAGAAAATCTAAACAGACCAATTACCAGCAACGAAATTGAAGCGGTAATCAAAAAACTACCAAAGAACAAAACCCCCGGGCCAGATGGATTTACCTCGGAATTTTATCAGACATACAGGGAAGACATAATACCCATTCTCCTTAAAATTTTCCAAAAAATAGAGGAGGAGGGGATACTCCCAAACTCATTCTATGAAGCTAACATCACCCTAATACCAAAACCAGGCAAAGACCCCACCAAAAAAGAAAACTACAGACCAATATCCCTGATGAACGTAGATGCAAAAATACTCAACAAAATATTAGCAAACCGAATTCAAAAATACATCAAAAGGATCATACACCATGACCAAGTGGGATTCATCCCACGGATGCAAGGATGGTACAACATTCGAAAATCCATCAACATCATCCACCACATCAACAAAAAGAAAGACAAAAACCACATGATCATCTCCGTAGATGCTGAAAAAGCATTTGACAAAGTTCAACATCCATTCATGTTAAAAACTCTCAGCAAAATGGGAATAGAGGGCAAGTACCTCAACATAATAAAGGCCATCTATGATAAACCCACAGCCAACATTATATTGAACAGCGAGAAGCTGAAAGCATTTCCTCTGAGATCGGGAACTAGACAGGGATGCCCACTCTCTCCACTGTTATTTAACATAGTACTGGAGGTCCTAGCCACGGCAATCAGACAAAATAAAGAAATACAAGGAATCCAGATTGGTAAAGAAGAAGTTAAACTGTCACTATTTGCAGATGACATGATACTGTACATAAAAAACCCTAAAGACTCCACCCCAAAACTACTAGAACTGATATTGGAATACAGCAAAGTTGCAGGATACAAAATCAACACACAGAAATCTGTGGCTTTCCTATATACTAACAATGAACCAACAGAAAGAGAAATCAGGAAAACAACTCCATTCACAATTGCATCAAAAAAAATAAAATACCTAGGAATAAACCTAACCAAAGAAGTGAAAGACTTATACTCTGAAAACTACAAGTCACTCTTAAGAGAAATTAAAGGGGACACTAACAGATGGAAACTCATCCCATGCTCGTGGCTAGGAAGAATCAATATCGTCAAAATGGCCATCCTGCCCAAAGCAATATACAGATTTGATGCAATCCCTATGAAACTACCAGCAACATTCTTCAATGAACTGGAACAAATAATTCAAAAATTCATATGGAAACACCAAAGACCCCGAATAGCCAAAGCAATCCTGAGAAAGAAGAATAAAGTAGGGGGGATCTCACTCCCCAACTTCAAGCTCTACTATAAAGCCATAGTAATCAAGACAGTTTGGTACTGGCACAAGAGCAGAGCCACAGACCAATGGAACAGACTAGAGAATCCAGACATTAACCCAGACATATATGGTCAATTAATATTTGATAAAGGAGCCATGGACATACAATGGCGAAATGACAGTCTCTTCAAGAGGTGGTGCTGGCAAAAGTGGACAGCTACATGTAGGAGAAGGAAACTGGACCATTGTCTAACCCCATATACAAAAGTAAACTCAAAATGGATCAAAGACCTGAATGTAAGCCATGAAACCATTAAACTCTTGGAAGAAAACATAGGCAAAAACCTCTTAGACATAAACATGAGTGACCTCTTCTTGAACATATCTCCCCGGGCAAGGAAAACAACAGCAAAAATGAGTAAGTGGGACTATATTAAGCTGAAAAGCTTCTGTACAGCAAAAGACACCATCAATAGAACAAGAAGGATCCCTACAGTATGGGAGAATATATTTGAAAATGACACATCCGATAAAGGCTTGACGTCCAGAATATATAAGGAGCTCTCACGCCTCTACAAACAAAAAACAAATAACCCAATTAAAAAATGGGCAGAGGAACTGAACAGACAGTTCTCCAAAAAAGAAATACAGATGGCCAACAGACACATGAAAAGACGCTCCACATCGCTAATTATCAGAGAAATGCAAATTAAAACTACAATGAGGTATCACCTCACACCAGTAAGGATGGCTGCCATCCAAAAGACAAACAACAACAAATGTTGGCGAGGCTGTGGACAAAGGGGAACCCTCCTACACTGCTGGTGGGAATGTAAGTTAGTTCAACCATTGTGGAAAGCAGTATGGAGGTACATCAAAATGCTCAAAACAGACTTACCATTTGACCCAGGAATTCCACTCCTAGGAATTTACCCTAAGAACGCAGCAATCAAGTATGAGAAAGATCAGTGCACCCCTATGTTTATCGCAGCACTATTTACAATAGCCAAGAATTGGAAGCAACCTAAATGTCCATGGATAGATGAATGGATAAAGAAGATGTGGTACATATACACAATGGAATACTACTCAGCCATAAGAAGAGGGCAAATCCAATCATTTGCAGCAACATGGATGGAGCTGGAGGGTATTATGCTCAGTGAAACAAGCCAAGCGGAGAAAGAGAAATACCAAATGATTTCACTTATCTGTGGAATATAAGAACAAAGGAAAAACTGAAGGAACAAAACAGCAGCAGAATCACAGAACTCAAGAATGGACTAACAGGTACCAAAGGGAAAGGGACTGGGGAGGATGGGTGGGTAGGGAGGGATAAGGGGGGGAGAAATAGGGGGGTATTAAGATTAGCATGCATGGGGGGGTGGGAGAAAAGGGAGGGCTGTACAACACAGAGAAGGCAAGTAGTGATTCTACAACATTTTGCTATGCTGATGGACAGTGACTGTAAAGGGGTTTATAGGGGAGACCTGTTATAGGGGAGAGCCTAGTAAACATAATATTCGTCATGTAAGTGTAGATTAGTGATACCAAAAACAAAACAAAAAAGGGCAGTTCCTGTGTGGTAACCTCCAACGAGTTCTACACAAGGGTATAAAGGGCATATAAAAGTGTAGGCAAAGGGTCTGTTTGTGTTTATACAGAGGATCAAAGCCTAATTGGGCTACCCCGAAAATGAACTAAGATACGATATGAAAGAGAACTTCCAACATCAGCACTCTCTGGAAGACTCATGCCAGAAGATGATCATCAAAAAACCCCAATAAAGATCCACACACTGCTACAGCTGTAGGTGCACTTATCCCACCAGCTCCTGGACCTGCCATGGGAATGAAGGAGATATCTAAGCTGGCCTGTGCATACAGTAAAACAACAAATTTGACTGGATCTATACTGTTGGAACTCAACCAAGAATTAGGAGAAGTGCAAATTGTAGCGCTCCAAAATCTTACAACTACAGACTATTTACTGTTAAAAGAACATAAGGGATGTGAACATTCCCCAGGAATGGGTTGTTTTAATTTGTCTGATTTCTCTCAGACTATTCAAGTTCAGTTGGACAATATCCACCATATCATAGATAAGTTTTCACAAATGCCTAAGGTGCCTAACTGGTTTTCTTGGTTTCACTGGAGATGGCTGGTAATTACAGATATGCTTTGGTTATGTAACTCTACTCCTATTATGTTAATGTGTGTGCGCAATTTAAGTAGTAGCTTAAAACCTATACATGCTGAAGTTACTCTACAAGAAGATATGTCAAAGAAATAATCAATCTTCCCATGTTTTCTTCCACCTGCTACTTCTATAGCTTTTCTTCTTCCTTCCTAATTACAACCCTTAAATAGAATTCGTGCCTCATATCAAATTTACCGAGTATCATAATTCTTCCAAGTGGTAAAGATACCTCAAGACAAATGCTGGGCATAGAAGCTACAGGGCATAAATATGCAAAGAAATAAAAAGCTAACCATTTCAAACAATAAGGCTTCTCTCTCACTTACCAACTTTACATTTCCCTGTATGGCCCCGGAAGATGACTGGTTGGCCAGAGACAGGTAAGATTCCTCAAGGGAGGAACAACCTAAGACAGGCACAGTCGCAGGGGGGTCATCAGGTGAGAAATTGGGGATCAACAGAGGTGAGGTTTAAAACCTCACCCCCCCTGTTCTGAGAGAAATCTTCTGCATACGTGGATGTTTTATTGCTCTTGTCTAGCTTGGATTAACACATAGTCTACAGGCACCCACCTGATCATCTACATTTGCTCTCTTACAACACTAAACTATGTTTTCTACCTTTATCTTGTATCTACCTACCACTTCAGCATTTTATTAAAAATAATAATAATAAAGAGAGAAATGTGGTATCCACATATAAATCAAGTATAAAAATCAAATGAATATTCATATTTGAACTGACTGTTTATAGTTCATAATGCATGAGTAAAACCGAAAGTTTCTGTGATGACTGCCCTTGTACTGTTCACTATGTAACTTATTCATTATGTAAGAATTTGTTCTCCATGTAAGAACTTGTTTGTTATGCCTCAGAAGATTGGAGACTGACGAAAATTAGGCTTGGGGTGGATTAATGATTGTGCATTGAGCATTGACTCCCCTATACAGAATTTTATTGTCGTTAACAACCATTTGATCAATAAATATGAGAGATGCCCTCACAAAAAAAAAAAAAAAAAAAAAAAGGACAGACTTCCAGTGGTAAAATAAATAAGTAACCGGGATGTAATGTATAGCATAAGGAATATAGTCAAGATATTGTAACAGCTTGGTAGGGTGATAGCTGGAACCTAGAATTATGTATATAAATGTTTTATCACTGTGTTGTACACTTGAAACTAATGTAATGTAATACTGTGCGTCAACTACCCTTCAGTAAAAAAAAATAATTATCTAAAAAAAAAAAAAAAAGAAAGAAAGAGATGTTAAATGACAATTGTTGCATAATATTCGCTATTACTATCTTAAAATATATTTGTCCAATTGATGGCCTGTTTACATGGGGCTTCATCGTCTCTGATGATAGAATGGAGATGTGACTCTTTTAGGGATGTTGTAGGTCATCTTTGCTTCCCAATCTTGCTCCTTAATCATTAGTTTTCCTAATTCATGTTTTTTTCAGAAACCCAGTTCTGGAGGTGGTGGGGAAGCTACAGCTTTCAAATTTAATCCTACTCACTGAACTTAATGAGGAAGTCAGAATGGTGCGGTGCTATTTAAAGAAAATCTGGCCTGGTCTCACAGAATGTATTAAATCACTAGCAAGGATGTTCTGAATTTCACAGGAAAAACACAAGCCAACTATCAAAAAACCAAAGTCTCGATTTAAAAGTTCAAAGAGACAGAGTTAACTGCAGATAAGAAAATTCATCAACTGATAAAGCAGAGAATGTTAAAAAATACAAAATTATCACTTAATGCAATCTGGGTTTTCTTTGCCATCATGGGTAATAAACAGATATCTTAATATTAAAATGAAATTGGAGGTACTAGAACAAGAACAGAACAATAGACCAATGAAACAGACTAGAGAGCCTAGATATAAACCCAAGCATATATGGTCAATTAATATAAGATAAAAGAGCTATGGACATACAAGGGGGAAATGACAGCCTCTTCAACAACTGATGTTGGCAAAACTGGACAGCTACATGTAAGAGAATGAAACTGGATTATTGTTTAACCCCATACACAAAAGTAAACTAGAAACACATGAATGTAAGTCATGAAACCATAAAACTCTTAGAAGACAACATAGGTAAAAGTCTCCTGAATATAAACATGAGCAACTTCTTCCTGAACGCATCTCCTCAAGTGAGGGAAACAAAAGCAAAAATGAACACATGGGACTACATCAAACTAAAAAGCTTCTGTACAGCAAAGGACACCATCAGCAGAACAAAAAAGGCATCCTACAGTATGGGAGGATATATTTGTAAACAACATATCAGACAAGGGGTTAACATCCAAATATATAAAGAACTCACACATCTCAACACCCAAAAAGCAAATAACCTGATTAAAAAATGGGCGGAATATATTAAGAGATAATTCTCCAAAGAAGAAATTCAGATGGCCAACAGACACATGAAAAGATGCTCCATCTCATTAATCATCAGGGAAATGCAAAAATTAAAACCACAATGAGATATCACCTCACACCAGTTAGGATGGACACCATCCAAAAGACTTAAGAACAACAAATGCTGGTGAGGATGTGGGGAAAGGAGAACCCTCCTACATTGTTGGTGGGAATGTGAGCTAGTTCAACCACTGTGGAAAGCAATATGGAGGTTCCTCAAAAAAGTAAAAATAGAAATACCATTTGACCCCGGAATCCCACTCCTTGGAATTTACCCAAATAATACAAGTTCTCAGATTCAAAGAGACATATGGACCCCTATGTTTATTGCAGCACTATTTACAATAGCCAAGATATAGAAGCAACCTAAGTGTCCATCAGTAGATTAATGGATAAAGAAGAGGTGGTACATATATATATACATGAATATATACATATACATATATTCAGCCATAGGAAACAAATCCTACTGTTTGCAACAACATGGATGGAGCTGGAGGATATTATGCTCAGTGAAATCAGCCAGGTGGAGAAAGACAAGTGCCAAATGATTTCCCTTATTTGTGGAGTATAACAACAAAGCAAAACTGAAGGAACAAAATAGCAGCAGACTCACAGACTCCAAGAGTGGACTAGCAGTTACTAACGGGGAGGGGGGTAGGAGGGCAGGTGGGGAGGGAGGGAGAAGGGGATTGAGGAGTATTATGGTTAGTACATGTGCTGTGGGAGGTCACAGGGAAGACAGTGTAGCACACAGAAGGCAAATAGAGAGTCTGTGGCATCTTACTACACTGGACAGTGACTGCATTGGGGTATGGGTGTGGACTTGATAATATGGGGGAATGTAGTAACCACATTGTTTTTCATGTGAAACATTCATAAGAGTGTATAGCAATAATACCTTAATAAAAAAAATGAAATTGGAAACAATTGTAGCTCAAACTTTCAAAGCTATGGTTCTGAAACTGCTGCCTAATGTTACTGTTGATTAATGTTGTCAATGGTCCTTAAAAATATACCACCAAACAGATGCTGACTCATTCTTTCAGGAATCCAGGGGTTGTAATTTCCTCACTGACCATAGTAAGACCTACTTTCTGTATTACTACGAGCTTCTGATGCCTTTCAGGAAAGGCTGTGTTCATCAGGATCCTGACTCCTGATGTACCCACAGCCACCACCAGAAACCTTCTATGGATGGGGCCTAGTATTTCAGATGTGGGCGAATCCCAATGGCACTGGGAATTCTTTCCGTCACCACCATTTCCTGGGCCTCAATTTACAGTGTGATCTGATTAATCCTCATTTCAGAGTTTAGCTCAGTCAAAAGTAATATAAACTTGGGTGACAAATATCTGAATTCCAGGACACCTTTGTTGATGACCTCTGTCACTTGGAAGTATCAGAAGAATTCCGACAAAGAGTCCATTTTATGCTATCCTGGGTCAAAGGTCTGCCACTGAGTGTGTGCTTAATGAATGCCAGGTGAGTCTGACCATCCTGAGCATTTCAGGTTGAACATAGCCTCAGAGATACTAAGGCTTGTTTGAGGCCAAGAGTAATTACCAGTCATTCCTTATCCCAATATCTCATTTCAGTCTTCTGCACAGACATACCATTTATATCCTTGCAATACACTTGCCTGCCCCACTGGAATGCAAGTGGACCTACCTTGCTCACCACTGTTGTTGTAGCCTCTGCAACAGTGTCGGCATTCAGAAAGTATTAGTTGGACAAATAACTGAATGAGAATGGTGCTGCTCTGACAACCTTCCCTCTGTGTATTCTCTAGTCACTTAAGGTTTGTCACTATTTTTTCAATAGATTCCTTTAAACAACTGTTACAGACATGCCACCTTTGGACAATGTGCTCCAAGAGAGCACCTGCTCTCTTTACTAAGAGAGGTATGTTCAGCCACCCCTTTCCAATAAACCTCTGGTCCATAGGGTTTTGCTAAGTGGATTCTTTAGATTTGTAATAAGTCAGGAGTAGTGCTAACAGTGTACAATGTCCTCTTCTGTCTAGGGTGTGAGCTTTCAGAACACTGTATCAGCAAGCTATAGGTCCTGGAGGACTCGCTCATACTACGATTACATTCTGCAGCCTGTTGAATTTTCTGTGCTAAGGCCTTACCATTATTAAGTCACACCATTACTGTGTAAGCATTTTAAAAAAATTCACGTGTAAGGACTATCCTTGCCGAATATACCTAGCGTAAGTGACCTCTGATAGCTTTGTGATTAAATCACCCAAAACAAATTGAAATGTTCACGTTTCATAGCCAAGAAATTAGGGTGCTGAGTCCAATTAAGTCTGGTCAGTGTTCTTAATACTCGTGTGTGTTATTGCTGGGAACCCCACTGAAACATACTGGAGCTTGAGTTTTGTATTTTCAATGTGGCCTTCTGGAATACTAGCAGACAGAGTAGCATGAAGTCCAGAAGATGAGGGGCTGGCCTAAAGGTGGCTAGGAAGAGCACTGAGGAGGTCAGAGAAAGGCAATTGGCATCCAAGTGGTTGGTGGGCCAAAAGAGAAAGAGAAACAATGTACTTTTGTTCTGAATTTATAAGCTGTACATGTTAAAATCTAATATATATATATAAAGTTCATACAATAAATGTTTAGGTATCAGTTACATATAACAAATTATATACACACAAACACACAAACATACATACATACTGGGAGTGACAAAGAAGCACGACATTTGTAATTAAGAAATACAATGGTAGCTATTATAATCCTACATAGTGAAAAGGTAGTTCTAGGTCTGTCCATAAACGCATTAACAGCAGACCACACATTCGTTGTCATCCCCTGGGGCTCACAGTTGCACATGATGTTCTCTCTGTGTACCTGCCCATCCCTCACCTGCTCATTTATCACATTTCCATTAATTCTTCATGCTTTCCTCTCTGCAGTCATTCTTGTTCCTCCTCCCCTCGCAGAGGTGACCTTCTGCCTCTGGAAATGTTCCTTTTCCCCCTTCCATGGTCCTCTTTCATAGCCCTGAACATTTTCCGTTCATGACTTTTCTTTACTTGAATGTGATTTGTTTGAGATTATATATTTTTTTCTTCCCTTCCCTTCCCTTCTCTTATCTTTTTAAAAATCTTTGCTCATTCATTCAACAAGGCCTTTATATCATCTTACGTCTTCACCTCTCTTCTGACACTGATCACATCCTGTGGCCAGTCACGACTATCACTCCCTCGCGAATTCCCCAGTTCCTCCATTACATCACCAAACCCTGCACTGAGGTACAGCATCATGCCAATCTCTGCCTCCATCTTCACATGGCCTGTTCTGTGTCTCTTCACAGTATCTTCCCTCTACATGTACCTGTGTCCAAATTTCCCCTTTTCATAAGGACTTCAGTCATATTGGCTTAGGGCCCACCCTAAGGACCTCATTTTAGTTTGGTTACCTACATAAAGATTGTATTTCCAAATAAAAATCACATTCTGAGGAATGGGGAGTAATAAAATACTTAGGAACAAATCTAACAAAGGAGGTAAAAGACTTGTATACTGAAAACTGTAAAACGCTGATGAAAGAAATTAAAGCACATACAAGTAAATGGAAAGACATTCTATGTTCATGGATTGGAAGAATTAATATTGTTAAAATGACCATATTTCATGGTCTGTTCTTAACACAGCAGCCACATTAAGTCTTTTAACACAGTAGCCACATTAAGTCTTCTAAAAGGAATTGAAGATAAGCATAGAAAGTGTTTGTTTTAAAACAGAAATCAGAATATCACTCCTTTTCTCAAAATTAATAAAAACTAGTCTTCAGAACAGCTGTTATTCACTCTATGATTTCATTAGCTTTCCCACTGACTCTAAAATCTTGCCTCTCAATATCCTTCCTCTTGTTCATTCTGTTCTAGCTACTCTGGTCTCCTAGCTGCTCCATCTGCCTGGAATCTCTTTCCCCTGATATCAGGGCCACATTCCTCTCCTCCTTTAATCATGCCCTCCAAATGGAGGCCTTCTTGTTTACAAGTCTAACCTCTTCCAATTTCTCTCTCCTCCCCTCCATTCCCTGTCTACCCTTCCAGCTTTATTCTCCTCCATAATATAGATGTTACTTATTTTCTTTATGGTCTTTCTCCTCCCATCAGAAAGCAAGTCCCACTAAAGAAGAAATTTGTTAGATGAATGAAGAAAAATACATTCAGCATCTACCTATGTAGAAGCCATGGTGACGGTGTTTATGGTGCAATAAAAATAGCTCACTTGTACTGTCATGTGAATGTGAATGTACATGTGTTGGATGCTGAATGATGTAGTTGTACGTATGGGCACACCTGAGGTGTAGACCAGCATGATGCCGAACACACTTGGGCCTGTCACTATGGTTGTTGACAGTGCCTATCATTTATTGTTCCTTTAGGTCCTAAGTCTTTGCTCACTTCCTCTGAACTTGGCACCTTCTGCTTTTCCTCCCAGAAGAGTTTTAGATATAAAATCCAACTTCTGAATATTTGTTGATCAAATACATTTCTCTCAAACTGTCAGTTTTTAAAAGATTATATTCTTTCCTATGAATTTTATCATTTGCGGTGAAAGCTAGCAAACCAATAATGGTACAAATATTAGAATTAATTCTATTCTCATTTTAATTTTGTAATCATTTGCCTGAACAAAAATTGTTAAGTCTCATCCTAAAGTTATCACCTTCCTTTAGTTTTAATCTATTTGAATGTTATAACTTGTGTTTATATAATCGGTATTCATAGTAATCATTAATTAAGGTAAATTTTTGCTCCTTTGTAATAAATATGCAGGTATATTTCAAGTAACTGGTAGAATTTCAACCAAAAGCGCTCCCAAAGAGATTTTCACTTATTAGTCATCTAGGAGTTTGCTGATATTTGGTGGTGACTAGAAGCAACCAATATATCTGAAATGTCGGCCCAGATCACTTCACCAGTCACTGATACTGTCACTTGATGAGATGTGACGATGACATTTTGATATACAGTAGGTCAGGCCAAGTGTGGGGAGGCCAAAAATGATCCTGAAAAGGGCACTTAGTTCTTAGGACTTGCGAAGTCATTGGATTGTATTTTGTGTAAATACATGACAAGAACTTTCCTAGAATAACGCTACCCTTACTACACAAGATGGGGGGCCATTATAGCTCTTTCTCATCTCTATTACACTTTAGTTATTTTAAACAATGATGCTTCTTGCTAATTTTGTCATGAATTCCCATGCAACTCTGATCCCCAATAACATCTTTGGCCCAGAGGCATAAGCCCCCATATAGGTGCCTTGTTAGGCCCCAGACTGTGGTCAAGAACCAGACTTTCCTCACTCCACACAGACTCCCCCCCAACATTTTTCTTAGCCTAACAAGACACCAACACACACACACACACACACACACTTTTTGTTTAGCAACTGCATTTCATTAGCTGGTCCAGGGATAACACTGTCATTTACTCATTTATAAATTTGTCTCTTTGGGACTTTACCCTATCTTATTTCTCCTGTTTCAATAAATTATTAAAGTAAGTGGAAGTTTAATGTAGTTTTCCTAAAAATAATTTATTTTCATAAATAAAATCTAGAAAATTGAGAGAAGATTAAAGAAAACACAAACAACTCATAATTTTACCATTCAGAATAATAACAACTAACAGTTCAGGATATTTTAGTCCAGTTTTTTTTCACATGTTTTTTTAAAGTTATGTTTGGATTTTACTGTATCACTTACATCTATGACTTCCATGTCATTAAATTTTTTCTGAAAACACAGGTTTCAATGACTAAACAATACTTAATCAGAATGACATTTACTTAATCATGTCACTATTGGAAATTTAGGTAGCTTCCAGAACTTTTACTGTCATATCAATATTAATAACATATCAATAACCCTGTGTAGCCATCCTTATTTATAAATCTGTAAATTCCCTTAGAAGAAATTCTAAGTGGTATTGAATTAATTGGCATGTTCATTCAAAATGGTAGTGAAGAAAACTACAGGTTGTTTGAAAAACATTTTTTTTTAACGTTTTTAAACACTAAACAAAAAAACATTTTGTCCCAATTTCTACTCTCACCAGAAGATACAGGAGGATGCCTGTCTTACTATACACAACTGGATTTTAAAAACAGTCGTCAAAATGATATGAAAAATAAAGAGTACTTTACTTTCTAAATTTGCATGTTATTGCTTATTCATAATGTTGAACAGCTTTTAATACATATATTGATCATTTGCATACGCTGTTCTATAAACTGATGGTGTACATCCTTTGTCCATTTTCTTATTAAAATCTTAGTGCATCATACATGGATTTGAATGGATTAATTAATAATACCAGCCATGTATTACTCACAAAATGTCCAAGTTTGATCTCATCATGCATTTGCTCTCTGCTTCCTCTACAATGCCAAGTTCTTTCCCATCTTTAAGGCTCAGTCGCTTGAAGCATATACTCTTTTGGTCTATGGTGACCTCACTTTTCTCTGAACTCCCAAGCAGTCATTATCTTCACCTGACCCTGTCTTATTACATTAATTAATGTGTACATAAGACATTTCAATATGTACATGTCTTATGAGATCCATGGGATAAGGAACCATTTCTCACACTTCATAGGCTTAGCATGTTGCCACTAAACAACTGTGATCCTAATCACCGGATGCTGCAAACATAATGTAATGCCAAAAAAAAAAATGGTACTGATTTAAAAAATGTTTTGTAATTTTTCTCTCACAGTAATGTACTTTCCCAAAAAAGGAAAATGTCATCAAATATAAACAAGTCTTAGATAATAGAAACTCATTATGCATCTAGATGAGATTATTTTATATTACATAGTACAAGCTGACATTATGTTCTGAGATGAACAAGTGACTAATTATGTATGAAAGCTAGCTGTGCGCAAATGGAAATACTTTTGGCAGACATGATATCCACCAAACACAGTGGATGTGTCAAATTATTTTTACAACTCGGGCATAACATCACTGCAAATATAACTATAAATATATCACTATATGCTATATTGCTGTATTCTAAAATGTCAAAATATTGAAAGTTATAAAGTACATGACCAATGAAACATATAATAAAGAAAGAAAATCCAAAGACCTTAGTGTAGTTTATTCCTAGTAATGGAAACCATACATATGTTTGGTAAACATTTCTAAAAATGAAATCATATAAACATAACCTAAGGCTATACATGCATGTAAGAATAATACAGATGTTTGGAGAATCCATAAGGCAGCCTAATGGAATTCTTTTAGTATCAAATGCTTAAACTAGGTAAAGTTTTCCATTTATGTATAGGAACAAAATTTAGAGCATGAGAAATGATGGTTTCTTTGCATATTAAATACATAGTCTTAAAGCTTTCTACTAACTAAATATTTCAGCTTTGAATTTTAGATCATATTCTTAATTTTTTATAATGAACATATTTTGTTCCCAAGGCTACAATAGTTGTCTAATTGTCAAGCAAATTAGGTAAGCTGATATTATTTAGCCACACAATATCTTAGCTGATAACAGTGCAAGAACACAACTCCATAAAAAAAATCTAAGCATGCAGCAGCAACTTAAGCAATAAAATATCATTTTATGTTTGCAAATGCATCTGAAACAAATAGAATATGGCACATGCGAATGACACAAACTCTTTCCACATTCTGCTCAGAAGAATCAAAACCTGATACACAATAGAGAAAACATGAGGATATATATTTACAAAAATATTTCTGGTTTTAGCATGGGATGTAGTAGCTGTTTTTTTTAGTAACCGTGTAAGATTCCTTATGAAGAGGTGCTCTGTCATTTTCTATAGCAAGTACAAAAGCAGCTTTGGACAACTGTTACTGAAGCAGAGTCCAGGTGAAATGGCCCTCCCACCACAGCACTCACCCAGGTGCACCACCGCTGCCCGGGACGGAGGCAGCTCTCAGGCTGTGGGCCATTTCCCTTCACTCCTTACCCACAGCTGTAACTGACATCGGGGTACAGCCTTCATTTTTTTTTCTTTCCCTTTGTTGTATTTGCTAAGACGGCCTTATGCTTTTAAAATGAATCTTCCTTCTACTTACATATCAATTAAAAAAACCTAACAGAAGTATTTCAATAAACAACTAGAGAGATTTAAACAGAAAATAAGCCTATTTTATTTCAAAATGTTAAGACTCCATTCACCTTCTCACGCAATTCAACACACACATAAAGAAGATGGTAAAATACTTCCCAAAGTGTCACATTTGGGGGCTGCTAGAAACCTCAGGAGAGTAAGTGGAGCACAGTCTGGACTGCAGTTGGCCCCTCACCCATTCCATTCCACCTGCAAGCAAGAGAGCACCACACAAAGCAGCAACCCTTTTTAGATCACTTGACATGAAGTGACTGACATTTCTTGGGTTCATTTTTTCAAGAGATCACAGAGAAAAACCTCTTGCAGTTGGCATGCGGTTGGTTGAATCCTGCCTATATGGATTGAGTGACTCCCTGGAAGAACACTGTTGGAAGATGTATTTTCTACCCCACACATTGAAAGGGAAGGTCTTAAGTGGGCTGGCCTCTCCCACTGCCCACATGCTTTAGCTGGCCTCACAGAGCATAAGAAAAATATTTTATTTATCAGTAAGAAACTTAACTTAGAAACCTATCTTTCATTCACTTAGAAGAAATAAGGAATGGCAAGAATGAATCTTTGCAACTTACATTTCTCTCTGTGAACATATATATATATATGATTATACATTAATTATCTTTCAATATGTACATGTCTTATGAGATCCATGAAATAAGAAACCATTTTCTTATACATATATATATGTAAGCACACACACACACTCACACGCTTAGTTCACTGAACCATTTGAAAACTGGTTGCTGACAGTATAATTTACTCCTAACACTCTCACTAACTCACTCACTCCTAGCCTGTATCACCTAAGAACAAAGAATTCTATGTAAATACAGTATTATTATTATTACTCTCAAGAAATATAATAATATAGAAATATTATCTAATAATATAAGCATATTCTCATCTTCCAAATCATCCCAACAATGTCCTTTATAGTTTTGTTTTTGCTCTGATTTGCTCAAGAATCAATTAAGGATCGTGTACTGCATTTACTTGTCATGTTTCTTTAGTCTCTTCAATCTAGAACAGTCTCCTGAATTTTTCGTTTCATGTTATTGATCTTTTTGAAGAGTGCAAACCAATTATTTTATAAAAACTTCTTGAAACCTTTGTGTTCTTTTTTCCAAATATGACATACATTGATGAATTCACTCCATAGTAAATTGTACCATGCTTCTCTGAGTTCCACTTACTTTAAGGAGCAAAGGAACTCTAGGAACACTAATATATACAATATTAGTTACATCATGCTACCTTCAAAACCTAAGAATGGTATTAGTCTAGGAGCTGTACCAAGTAACTCACTCAAAGGGGAGTCACTCCCTGAATTTCCCAAGAATAATCTGAATTCCTTAATTCACTGTAAACAAATACATATATTTTATATTTGCAAGTTAAAGTCAAACTCATTTTTCGGCGTGATGAGGGGAAAATAATCACAGCTGTGGCTGTCTGAGCCAATGTGTGCAGGCCCTTCCCACGGGAAGAGGTGTCCTGCTGGCACTCGTACACAGGAAGGGAGTGAAGCTAGGAGTTAGACTGGGGGGCTTTTCAGGTAGACAGGACAGCTTCCTGGAATAATGCAGAGCTTAAATTGTGTTTTATTAAGATAAAGTGATTGCCTAGGAGATGGGGGAGAACAGGATAACAGAGAGAGCCAAGGAGAAAAATACTTAATAGGATGATGGTCTTGAGCTATGAAGAAATACAAAGCTGCTATGTGGCAAGGAACTGATATGGTGGGCAGGTTATGTGAATTACTAGTAGCATGCTAACTTGACATCAGGAGTTTAGCGAGGGTCTGCCAATTTCTTATGTCCAAAAAAATAAGAGAACAAGTGAAAGCAGGAAGGAAGAATGATAAATTTGGCTGAAATCATACATAAACATCCTAACAGGCAGAGGTGGTGTAGATACATACAAATTTGTGTTTATCTTTGTTTTGTTTTTGCATACGGACAGATTTCAAGAAATGGGCTGAAAGGTAGGTAAAAAAGTAAGGGTGCTTAATTACTGAATGCACACTATGTAGTCCTCTACGGACCCAAACTGAATACGGAATAAACAGAATATGATAAATATAGCACAGAGAGCCAGCTCCTCCTTTAAATATCACTTCAAAATATGTCTATTTATTGTAAAACATGTTTGTATAATATTTAAAATGAGACCACTGGGCATTGCATGGGAGGGCTGGGAAAATGTGATGATTATTATTCTTATTATATAGAAAAAAATCAACAGAGTTTGCAGCTGAAGTTGGAGCAAGCGTGATGGATCTGTCTGTTCTCTGATGCTGCCCCCAGTGTGGAGGAGAGGGAGGCTAGTGTCAGGCTCCTGTAGGTGGCTTCTGATGCATATGTCTCAGATCTGCTTTTGCTGTCCTCTCTATGCAACCCAATAATAATTGGCAAATGTGGGCAAGGCTGTCCAGGCAGCCCAGTTAAATGTATCAACTTTATGATTTATTGATAATTGATTCTGGCATATGGCATTTAGAGGCTGTCAGTATTTCAGCCCATCTAACTGGGCAGTGTTACGTTCAACAGAGAATATGAGGAAGCTGGCCATAGACATGACTAGAGCCACAAGGCTAGGGTGGAAAGCATGCGCTTCACTTCTCAGAACAATAGCGGTAACTCTTCAGACACCATGATGCTTAGATCGCCACTATTACACCAGCACCAAGCTGAGAGCCAACCAAGTAGGTGCTTGCTAAACAACTGTTGATTTTTTTATTGCAGCTGATTTACTTTGTTATAAATCTGGGGGCACATCTTCAATTAAGAAGACATACCAGCAGTTTAAAATAATGATCCAATTTCCAACAAGTGGCAAAATCTTACTTTAGTGAAATGAATGAACAAATCTTCCTCATTCACAGTCTAGCTAAAGGAACTGACCTTTCAACAGATACTCAGTTACGGAAAGTTCCAGAAGCAGAGTGGGCAAAGAGCAGGGATGACCAGTTTCCACCCATTTGACTTGGAACATTCTCATTCTACCAGGCTTCTGAGTGATCCTTCAGATACTGGAATTCCTGAGATGAGCTTCTAGCAATTGGGGAAGTCCTGTGTGAAGTTTCAGTGAGAATGTTTTTGGCAGCCAAATGCTTTGGCTTTCTCTATTTCCCTACCACACAGTTAAAGAACATTATCTTGTTCACCAACCATAACAGAAAAGTTAACTTCATCTTTAATTATGTCTGAACATTTGCCTGTTAGGACTGCTTACATACTGCTGTATAAGGATTTTTGTGTGTGGAGTGAAGGAGGAAATGCTGATGTAACTGAGAACTACATCAGTGAAACCACAGGACAGCATGTGGCCTGATTAATCTTACGAACTCAGCATTAACATATTGCTGGAAGATAATGCAGATTATAAATTTATGAATGTACAACACTAACTTCCAATAAACAGAAAAGCTTACTCCTAAGCAACTTCTTAAAGCTATTTCTCGTAACCTTGTCCTATGAACAGAAACTAAAGTGCCAAAGTAGTGACTCATGAAATTCCACCAAATGATAAAAAATAACATATTTTTAGTTTTCCCATCCCTTCATTGTGAATACATCCTACTAACTATTTCAGTACTAGTGACCACCTAAACATTTATATGTAAAAGTAAACTGAGTGATTGTCAATGAGTTCCATTAATGCCTAGTTTAGTGACACAGTATCGGTGTAACATTATTTTCCATGAAAACACACACTGGATAAAAAGGAACATTACTATCTAAAATAATACACAGTAAGAACCTCGAAGGATTTGCCTTATTAAAACATCAGCCTAAAGCTCAGAAAGAAAACCGTGACTGTAATGTTATCTACTGCCTTGATATTCACTCAGATGCTCAACAAATAGTTGTAAGCACTTACTATGTGCATTCCAGACTCAAAAGAAACCAGAATCAAGTGTTGTCCTTATCTCAAAGTGCTTGAACTGAACACTTATATAAAAGTATACTTCCAAATAACTACAGAGAGGCAATCAAAATTTAGAGTTTTTAATACTCTTAAATGTCCTGTTTCCATCGCCTTAGGTCAGATGTTTTCCCAAGGATGCTACAGATTCACTGGGGCTGTCTTTGCCTCACCACAACCCCTCGTGCAGG
Source organism: Manis pentadactyla (assembly GCF_030020395.1). Lineage (NCBI taxonomy): Eukaryota > Metazoa > Chordata > Mammalia > Pholidota > Manidae > Manis > Manis pentadactyla. Next base: position 111,026,733 of record NC_080024.1, read on the forward strand.
TCTGAGTTTTGGAGTGACAAGGGACTTCCCTGACTGTTCCTTGAGAGGCACGATTCAGAAGGGCAGTGGCTTCTGACCCAAACTCCTGATGGGAGGCCAGGACCAGTGTTGGAACATGGCAACCTCACACACCATTTAAATATCAGTGCTGGACTCCCTCCCTCCACTGACAAATGTTTCTTCAAACTGCTCTTTGACATACTCAGTCTAATGGTCTTTCTGAGCATAGTTGCTGTCAAACTTGAAAAATAATTTGAAAGTCAACTGCAATGAGAATTCTCCAGCCAGCCCCCTCATTGGGCGTTAATCCCAGAGAGGGGGACATTGCAGGCATGGGCTGTGTACAAACGGGACAGTTTCGGGTTTCTGAGCACTGCAGGACGCATCTGTTGCCTTGTCCACCTGCGCCACCCTCCCTGGTGGAGACACAGATTTTTCTTCACGGAGATGAACTGCTCATTTCACTCCTCCCACTCTCATCCCTCTACAGTAATAGCGCTAAGGGACAGAGTACAAGACTTTACCTGAAGAAAGAGACAGTATTTGACAGCTTTTGTTACACCTGTGGAAAAAAAAAGCTTTCACTGCCCTCAGGTACCCTACGGCAGGCCTCCCTCCCACTGTGAGAACCCTGTGCCAGAGCTCCTAAGCAATGCAACCCCCCAAAGCAAGCTGCATCCAACCCAGATTATGGTTCACACTCCAAAGCTAATCAATGGAAGCTGAGGAATCTAGATCCTGCAGACTGTCCTAAACATCTGCCACCAGCAGGTCAAAGTGCTTACCTGGAAAGACCACTAGCAAGTGACAAGTATTAATTAGTCAAGTTTAGGTAAGGATTCAAATGTGCCCTTTTAAATTTTTTCTCATATGATGTCAAGATTGACTGTATATTTCCTATTTACTATCCCTTTGCCTGTTCAAAATGGGTAGTCCAGTGTGGTGCTGGCATTCTCTCTACGGTCTAAGAGCTGCTGCACTTTGTTAAAAGGCAGTCATCATTTAATGATTTTATGCTGACTTCAGGTGTGATGGAACCACAAAGCAAATAAACGCTTGGACACAGATCAGAATTCCCGACTGGAGTTGAGGTGGTAGGCCTCTGCTTTCAGCTTTCCTGGATACACACAAAATGAAATTCAGAGAGCTGAGAATTTTGCCTCATTTCCCTACTGACTACCTCCCAGTACCCCTGGTGGAAGTGTGGATAACAATACTGTTGCCCCTGAAGGTTCCTGTGCAGAAATGTTAGTGTCAAGTGAACTGCTTTCACGGGCAGAGTCCTGCCCTTGGGGCGGTGGGGATCTCTGGTACCTGAAAGGCAGTTTCCCAGGAGATCTTTGACCCCAGAGAGGAATAATTCGTACCCCTTATCCCCCCCCGTAATAAAAGGGGCTCTTGCAGCTGAGATCTGATGACCAGACAAAACAACCCAACTCTTGAAGTAACTAGCACTATTTCACTATTTTACTCTAAGTACTTGGCGTCTCCAATAGGAGTGCACAGAAAAACGCAGAATTTCAAAAGCAGGAAAAATAAAAAAGCAGCCCAACAATGTCTTTGAGAAATGGATTTTTACGTTTACTCTGAACAGACAAGATATGCTGGATGAATGCAGCTATGGCTACACTATTTCCTCCTCACATCATTTGCAGAGGCCTTCACCATAAATCACTCTGATAGTCCAATCACAGCAATAAACAAGTCCCCGTGAAGGAACACCCAGTGCTGCCATGCATGGATCAGAAAGGTCCTGTCTGTAAAGGGGCTGGTTGGCTTCCAGGCTGGAGTCCCCCATGCTCTACCCTTGCTCATCAAGGTCCTGAGCAGTGTTCCTTTATGGATAACCTTCCACAGACAGAACTTTCTAGAGACAGACAGAACCCTGTTATTGAACCTTTTCTTGTTTTCCACATGTTATCTCTTTGTTTTAAACAACTTTCTCATACTTCTCCTGCCTAGTTTCAAAACTGCTGGTGAAAACAACCTACACATTTGGTAACCTGAAGCTGTCACACTGACTAGGAGCTAATGGATCCAACTAGCTATTAAAACAGAGAAACTGCCAATGGCAATTATAGGGATGAGGACAGAAAGGCTGGGAAAAGGAGGTGGCACACTAGTGTTAGCACTGAGTCAAATATTCTGAACATATTTTGAACCGTAGTGTTTATACTCATAGAATAAAGGGGGGGAGTTGGAAAGATGGATGGTCGGAAATAAAAGTTGTTGCCTGGTTTCAAAAATGGCCTTTCATAACAAGAAGGATTTTTGTAGAAGTGTAACATTGCAGAGTGTCATTAAGAGAAAATAATTCAACATTGATACCAAACAGTCATACCAGATCAATATAACATGGTGCTTTTCTTAATATGGCACCCATAAGACTTTAAATTTAAGACCTGGTGTGTCTGAAACAGTTAAAAAACCCCACAGCACTTTTGTAAGACAGGCCAAGGTACAGAGAGTGGCCACAGGCCAAAGGCTCTGTCTCTGTGGCTACTGAGCTTGTAATGGAGACAGCACAGCACCCTGTTCTATGCTGTGGCGTGTAGCCCCAGCTCTGGCCCGCCTTTCTGCTTCGTAATCCAAGTTGTAGGCTGCCTGCCGCACAACGCCACTGCTCTCTGCTCTCTCGCTCCCCACATTTCAGCTCTGATGACAAGAGACCACTCAGTTTGCACAAGAGGATTCATTACAGCTGACCACACCTCACTGGGGGAGGGAGACCGTTCTGCTCTCATCTGGTTATAATTTTTAAAAGGCTTTAGGATTTACACACTTTTGGTTGATTTGACTGTTACCCTGGAAAGTGCAGAACTGGAAAGAAGCATAAAAATAACATGAAATCAATTTATAAGCATCTGGGAGAGAAAATGCAGCTGTATTAATTGCACTACTTGACAGCTTTCTTCCCCACAACTTTTTATCTTGAAAATTCTCCAGTCTGCAGTAAGAGCAAAAGAATAGTACAATATACTGCTGAATACTCATCACCTAGATTCATAATTGTGATCCTTTGCTTTCCCTTGCTCTCTTTTTTTGATATCTATACATATGTTTCTGTATCATACATGAATTTTCTCAGGAGCATTTAATAGTTTTAGATATTATTTCTGTTCCTAAATACTACTTTAGCATGCATCTCCTATATAACCACAATACTATTAGAACAGCTGAGAAAAATGATGATTCTGTCATTTACTGTGTAGTTTATATTCGATCAATATCCCAACCATCCCCCCAAAACTTGCTTTCTTGCCTATTTATTTATTTACTTGACTCTGCATTCAAGTTTAAACTTTACTTTTGGTTGATTACATCTCTTTAACCTCCTTAAATTTAGAACAGTCTATCTGCTTTTTAAGAAAATGACATTGACTTTGAAGAGTCTAGGCTAGTTGGATTGCAGAAGGTCTTGCATTTTAGATTGATAGTTGTGACTGTTTCCAGACTGAACGTCGATGCCACAACTGCTACATAAGTGGATCTGTACCCTCCTAATTGCAACACATTAACAGGCACATTAGGTTAAATTGTGCCACTATTGGCTTGGCTAGATTTGATGAGTTTGACTACCAGACCTTTCCATTGTAAAGGCTCATAATAAAATAATCTGTGGGGTGGCAATTTAAGACTGTGTGAATCTTCCGACTACTAGACTAACTCTCCTCCAGTCTTTTTAGCAAACATTGATGACTTTTATCTGACTCAATTATTACACTGAGCTTTGCAAAATGTTAATTTCTCTAATCCTCTTATTTCTATATTTACTTACTGGTATCACTCTGTAAAGGAAAACTTCCTCTATCTCCTTCTCTTTATTTCTTTTTGATTGTTCTGGCCTTTGGAAGTTTACCACAGATGCATGAGTTTTTAGAATTTGATGTGTTATAATCAATTACTGCCATTATTCTTTTGTATTATCAAATTGTCCCAAATTTGGCCTGTGACAGTGCTTGTCCCGGGCTGGCCCCTGCATCCTTTTAACATCATCCCATTAGTCATTGACTATAATTTTGCTTTCTGGTGTAAGATGCTATGGGCTCACCTGGTTTTGCCCTGACCTAGACCTGGAATTAGTAATATTTCAAGAAGCCTTAGTTTTTTTGGGAAAGAACAGCATTTAGAAATCAGGATCATGGTGTTGTGTATGCCCATTGCAACTAGAGTTTCATTGTTCCTAGCTCATTTGAACAAATAACTTGGGAAATTTTGTATGTATTTATTAAATATTGTATATATTTAAATCATGACTTCATACTCGTGTGACTTCATGCAGATATTTCCAATTAAACTTGAACATTACAGAGATTTTCTTCTTTTTAAGTATTTGCATCTCTTAAGTGAAAACTTTGGTTCTTACTAACATTAATATACTTGTTTATTTGCTTTATTCTAGTATATGTAAAATAATTTTAGAATAGCAATACTGACTCATGATGAAAAATAAATCTACTAAAAACAGTTTAAGATTTCATTTTAGTTCTTTTTGTCCTTAGAATACCTTCCACTAAGAATATATAGTCAGAGAGTTATGTTTAAAAGCCACTTGAATTCCCTTTTTTCCTCTGGGTAGTAATATTATTAATTTGATACATACTGAGATTCATCTGTTTCCATCTATATTCAATCTTAGAGTTAGCTTACTTCATATTTTTAATTTAATTTTATTGTTTGAGTATGCAAAAATTTTACATATTTCAAAAGTCAAATCTATATAAAAATTTTCCTCAGGACAGTCTCTTGTCCCTCATATTTTATTCCCTCCATCCTGTGCCCATTCACCTACCCTACAGGTAACCATTTTCAGACATTTTGGTCTTATCCTCAGCTTCTCTTTGTAAAAATAAACATACACATATTTTTTGCTTATTCCCCTTTCTTTCTTCCTTAAAAAGTATACCTCTATATACAATATTTGCACCTTATATTTCACTGGCCTTTTCAAAATGGTGGCATTCTAATCTTACCATCCCTTCTACATTTATCAGCTAGCATCTTTCTTTAAGGAAGAGATTTCCTTCTGCATGTCTCCTTCTCTGGAAATCACTCTACTTTTGTTCAGAGAAGTCTTTTCCACCTCTTTGGTAGTACTCTCATGTGTGCATTCTATGGCTCTTCATGGCTTTTCAGTAAGATGGGCCATTCAGACAGTTGTAGGTAGTTTCCATGTAAGCATCTTTGTGACAAGCATTTTTGCCCCAAACATGTTTACCACATAATCAATTGGCCATAAGGCAATTTTGCCATAAAAGATAAAAAATAATTAACTGGTTGACAGTTTGGATTGACAGTCTGTTGGTTTTATCAACAGGCTGACAGTTTGGTCTCATTTCTCCACTGAGGTAGTCCTCCCACTTTTATAGCATATAAATCTTAGCATTGATAATGGTCTATACAGTGGTGCAGAGTTTTGAGCCTACATTTGCATAGAACTTTGGAATGTCTATCAATAGACATGAGACAAGAACAAACAACAGTGTAGAAGACTTTCACTACATCATGCAAAGCTCAGTTACAAATACACATCCTAATAGTTGAAGTCTGAAACATTTCTTAATGAAGGAAGAAATTTTAGTGAAAAAACAAACAATGTGAAGCTGAATGAGAAGTTGAATCAACAAGTGAAGAAAACATCTAATACTATAAACAAAAAACTTTGAAGACAAGTGCTTAGGTATAATTCACAAAATAAAATCAGTTGTTTGTACAGTATTGCCTTGAGTCTACACACGTGAATTAATTCAATATTTTGAATTTCACAGTAAAGTCTTTTTAATTATGTTTGTCATTCATTTTTCATGTTTCATAATGTCCCATTTAATGAATATTCTTCTTTTATTTTTCGTGATTTTTATCTTTTCCAGCAGAATTGCCTCATGGTCAGTTAGTTATGCAGCAGAAAAGCCAGTGGCAGCAAAGATGACTATTGCAAAGAGACGCTCAGAAGTGTCTCCTGTAACCAACCTCTACCAGAAGCTCAGCCTTCAGGCACACTGCTTAAGGTATCAAGTGCCAAGCACTTAACACAGCCTGTATTAAGTGCTAGTAGCCCGAAGAGCACCTTACTAGAGCCAAGGCCACCGCCAAGCTCAGGGTGGCTGTCCTGGCTGGTACGACAGCTCCATACATTCTTGCCATGATTACTGAGAAGTAACAGTAACCACTCCTGAGCTGATCTCTCCAGAAAACAAGGGAGGCTTTCTCCACTTACCTGTCAACACTGAGATCTTTGAATAAATAAAACAAAAATAATCTATACCTAGCAATCTTCAGAAAGGCATTTTCTGACAAGTTGATTGAATTTGACCACTATTCTTGCCTTACTAATCCACTGGCCTTTAACTGGATGTAGGGTAATCTTTTTTTTTTTTTTTTACGTTATAAATTTTTAAAGTACACGTTTGTACATCATCCATGAAGATTCTTAGCAGATTGGGGGTGGAGTCTGAATCTCTGTATTAAAAAAAGATGCTGTCCAAGTGCTTCTGTTGTAAACCCCCTCATTTTAAGAAAATTTTATTTTGTCCATTACTAGTTAGAGGGAAACAAAGAAAAATTTCACATCAACTTAATTAATGGTCTTCATTAAGCCATTTGCTGCTTACCAAATTTAAACAGAGTGTTATTCAGCCATCATCTTTCCAGGGCTGAATGTAAACACTGTGTGCTGGTTTGCATACATTGATGGCCTGAGACTAGTCCTTAAGATGGACTTTTTCTTTAGCATCACTGGTAAGGTACTGTCTGCTATATACAGGAAACATTTGGCACTCCATTCTTTACAGAAGAGCATTATTCACTTAAATATTTCCTACAGAGTTTGCTTCACAATTATGAGTTGTTCAGTGTTTTAGTATGCAGAAAATCTTTACTGCTGCTACAATGAAGGACTGTAAAGATTCCAGCTGTGTATATCCTTTGTAGAAAGCACAGGAGGAATTTTCCTTTGACTACACAACATTCAAATTTTATGCACAGCTGTGGCTAGCTTTCTGCTGAACTGCATGCCTTCTGGAGCTTTTTGTTTTACTTTACCTTTTAAAAATGAGACATTCTGCTGAACATACTCTTTCGACCTCTCCATCAATATCTGAGAAATAATTAATGCTAGCAAGTTGAATTTATTTTTTGGATTTAGAAGCCTACACTTTGTGACACAGTTTCTTCTGTTTACAGGATGAAATATATTTTTAGCGCATGGAATGAAAGCTTGTATGCTTTTAAGAATGACTGGAAAGAAACAGAGAAAAATATGATATCAAATATCAGCATCTGAAATTGCCATCTGCATACAAATCTCCAAAAGGCAAATGGAATAAAGCAAGATGTATTGCACAACATACACTGGAAAGCTGCTCTCCAAGGATAAAGTAGCACACAAAGAAAAGTGTGCAAATCTCATGACAACTGACCCAAAGTCCACTCACTGTCCAGGTGGGCTGAGTTTCCACACCTGCTGTTCTACTCCATTACTGTACTTGGCCAACTTGGTGGAAAGCACACTCCCATTCCTCCTGCACGTCTGCTTGGCCCTAACCACTAAGTGTCCAAGTCCTATTAATTTCACCTCTTCAATCTTCCACTTTTCTCCAACTCCTCACTGATACCTGGTCTGGGCTTCTGTTTTCTATTGCAATTACCTCTCTGATGGTCTCTCAAAGCCATATTGGCCCCGCTCCAAACTGCTCTCCACACCGGCACCAGAACTTTGAACACACCAAATCTGATCACACTGCACTCTGACTTAAAACATAATAGCAGGTTCGACTCTTTGGATGAGATCAAAACTCTTCCCCCTGACCTGGAAGGCATCCTCTGGTTTCATTCTAGCCTGTGTCTCCAGCCTCTGCCTCCCTCCCCAAGAAGCCTTTCTCTCCTGGCTGTTCCCAGTCTTTCATGCTTGTCCTGTTCTCTCCTGCCACAGGGCCCACAGCAGCTGTTGCTTCCACTGCATGGATGATTCAACTTCATCTCATGAACTCCACTCAACCTATGGACGTCATGCGAGTGTTTTCCCAGGGGAAGCCTTCTTTGACCATGCTACATCACTTCCCCTCTTAGGGCTGTAAGTAGAAGAGTGCATGCATGCCCCACCTTCTGCTACATCTGTCACAGAGCAGGTGCACATGCAGTTTGTGATGATTTTATCAGTACCTGTGTTCTCATCTGCAGTGAAAGTCCCGGGAGGGCAGGCACGAGGTTGCCTTAGGTTTTTACTGTATTTCACCTTGTGCTGTGCCTGGTCTGTTGAGTATAACATGGCAGCTGAACACACATTCTGGAGTCAGCCAGCCAGAGTTCAAATTTCAGCACCATCATTTGTTAACTGCACAGCTTTGGAAAGTCATTTAGTCAGGCACCTAAGTGTCTCTCTCTGTAAAATGGAATAATAATAGAGCATCATGAAGACTAAGATAGGGGGCTTAGGTTGGTGCCTAGCACATCTTACGTGTTTACTCCCATTGATTCTCTTACTGCTGTTATTATTTTTACTGGCATCCAAAATACTGAACAAATGAATGATTTCCCAGGAAATTCTAAAAGACCACAGAATATACTTTTACCCATATTTCTGTGGAGGTGGATGCATGTCCCAGCCACAGAAATGGAGGTAGGGCCACCAATGGGGAGCAGCTCTTAGGGCCTCACCCACGGTTGTCCAGGGTAAGGTGCTGCTATGAAAGTAAAACAAAGCCAAAGGACATTTTGGGAATCATCTGCATTCCCTCAATAGAGGGATGCTCAAGCACTAAGCAGTGGTTTAAGAGAATAACGTCGATCAATACAGCCTAGCCGATATGGAGAGATCCCTAAGATATATTGAACTAAATTAGAAGTATGGAATTATTCAATTTATAAAGGAGCAAATAAAACACAAAGTATTTTATATATAAACATGTGGGTCAATACTTTAAAGAAGGAATAGAATAAACATCAAACTCTTACAAGCCTTCTGAATAATTTTTCTTTTTCACAGATTAGATCTTCTGCACATTTCCTTCCTGTCTCTTCACAAAATGTCCAACACATAACAGGTATAAATTAGTATAGTATATTTTTAAGAGTCATGAACCAGATTCCTTCTCTGGGGAATGGGACTGTGTATGGAGGGGTCAGGGGAACAGCCTGGGAAGTTCTTTATTGTTTTAGTTTTTTTATGCTTAGTTCTTTATTGTTTAGTTTATTTATGCTCAATTCATTTATTATTATTATTTACAGATGAGCCCATATTCATATATTGGCTTACTTAGCTACTTTTTAATGTTAATCTTAGTTAACCCCAACATGGTCTATGGTCCCAAATAATTCTGTACCCCATTTTTCTTGGCCTAGGAAGACACTCACATACACAAATCCTAATATTCATTCAGTTTCCACATTAACACAGTCCTTAAGTATTTCATTTTATTTCATTTGCTCTGTGATACCCAAGAACCCTCTCTTTCAAATGCCCATGTGGTCACATGCCCTTCACACTCTGTTCCATAAACCTGCATAGAGAAACTTTTCACAAAAGGCCTGGGCTGATCACCTCTGAGGGTGACGGTGTAAACGTGACATAGGAGGCATCTGTCTGTCCTGATGCCCTTTGTTTGCTTGTTTATTTTCAGTCTCCTCCCCAGATGGTAAGCTCCACAAGGCAGCATGTATCTGGAACCTGCAGGCCCCGGATGCATGCCTTTCTGTAGACCTCTCCAGAGGCTTCTGAAATAGGCAGAGCAGGGCAAAGGAAGAAAAGGCAGCCAGGGAACCTTTGCTAAAAGCAAACGAAAGAGATTTGTCTTAGGACAAAAACACGGGTGTTCAGCCATTCTTCATGTATCACAGCTTTTCAGTTTTCCTCCCTTCTTTCATCTTATGATTTTATTATGGACAATAGTAGGGACTCTGATAAGTCAAAATCACATCTTTGGAAATAATATTAAAAATTAGGGTGTGAACCATGGGTGAATTTAACCTTATTTAAAGAACTTATAGATATTTTTAAATCAAAAAGAAAAGCGACTTATTTCTAAAACATTTTTAGTGTTTAAAACCGTTTAGGTGGTATGGTTTATTTATTTAGGTTTTAGAAATAAGAAAGCTGGTAACTTGCACTTAGAGCAAAGAGAATTTATGTTGACATGAGGACTTTTTCAAAATGTTTTCAGTCAGCCTCGGATAGTTTAAGATCTGATAAAAATGAAGTTTTTGAATGTAATGCAAACTTATCTAATCATAAGGCTGTGTGACTACAACATTAATTTCCTATTAAAGCAGAGCATGTGGAGGTTATTGATTGATATTAAATTGTTAACTGTAAACTCTTGGTGTGGCAAGATGTTTGTGACATACTGTGAGGAGACAGCCCTGAAATAGTACACACCGTGAACAACGGCATTGCTTTCTTTTCTGTGGACATCTAGAGAGAGACACGCATGTATGTACACATGTGTACACACATGGCAGTGCGTGAAAAGATGGTCCTCAGAATGCTCACAGAACTTGGTGGCAGGAGGATGATATTATTTTCCTGTTTTCTTGGCATTTCTCCGCTATTGAATATTTTATAATCAACATGTATTCATTTTCCAAAGACAAGAAAGCTATCAAAGCTGCCCTTTAAAACTGCTACAGCATGGACTTTTCAGTAGAGGACCATAGTAGTTCCCAAATAGGGTCACCTGTGGGGCTTTTTTAAAACTAGAGATTTTTGGTTACTCTCTGTTTGGGGCAACATGGGGAGGGTTCGATATCTGGTGCATCTGAACAGTCTCACAGATGATTCTGATTTGGAAGTAAGTTCAGCAACAAGGAAGTTCAAGAGAGAAGGTTACTATAACTGGGACAACATTCGTAACAGTGATTTTGACTTTAGAATATGTAAAATGCACTCAAGTTTAGCTAAAACAAGCCTTTCTCCTGCTTTGGAGGTGAAAACTTCTTTGAAACAAATGAGATAGATGAGATTCTTTAAAATATTCTGCAACTGTAAATATATTCACACCCTTCTTAATTCTCCTTTACAGTGAGCAGGCTGAAGGATTTCTTTTCATGATGTATAATCACAGCACAGAAAAAATAATTAAATTAGAATAAGAACTGAAAATATCAAGGGCAACTCATAAGGTGAGCCAGGGACCCAATTTAATTAAAGCCTCCCAACTAATGCTCCTTATCTTCATCCTAAAATTGAACTAGAACATTTAAAAGAACAGGCTCTCTTTGATTTCCAGTCTTTCTTTTTTTAATAAGTCTTTAAAGGCTGAACTACTTTTAGGATGCCCACCAGTACAGGACCATCTTGGCCCAGCGGCCAGCACTGATGAAGGGAGGCAGGTCCTGAACCAGCACCCTGGGGAAAACCTGATGCCTGTTCAGGTTCCCTCAGAGGCCCCAGTTTGTCTGATTCAACTGAATGTCATGAATAATAGCCAAAGGAGATATTTTACAATGCAATTTTACTCTTCTGAGAGGGCCAAGCAGCAGAAATGACCATGACTCAGGTGGAATCCCAGTTGGCCACAGCCGTTGTCTTCTTTGCACTGGGTCATTTGCCTTCTCCATGTCGTCCTGTTCAGCCCCACTGCCTTCCACTGTCCAGCCCAGGCTTTCCTGCCCTTGGAAAGGACAGGCTCCTAGAGCCTGTGCACAGAGGTCAGTGGCTTCTTGCGAGAGGCGCAGGCTGGCGCAGCTCGCCGCTTGGACCCCAGCTGCTCACGCTCCCCATCATCCTGTTTTCCTTCCCAGCCCTGAAGAAGCTCTGCTCCAGCATTGCCTTCTGAGGTAATTTTTGAAACTCCAGAGAGGTCAAGAGTTCTGTTTATTTTGTTCACTGCTATATTCACAACGCTTAGAACAGTGTCTGGAATGTAACTGGTTCTCAAAATTCTGTTGAATGAATAAACAAAGTGGCATGGAAAAGTTTCTAAAGCATTGCTAGAGAAACTACTTATTTTACTGGGTGATGATGGGCTGAGAAAATACACACTCTGTGTCTAAGAAAAGCTTCTCATATTTAAAAGGTTAAAAAACACCCTTACAAATCGTTTAGCTTGTTCCAAAGGCTATTAGTATTTGAATGAGTCTAAGAAAACACATCCCCTTGGGAAAGCAGGAGAAAGTGGAGTCGAGAGAAAAGAATACAAAAAGAAGTGAAAAATAATTAAGAAATCAGTGCACATACAAACAAAAGGCAGAAAAAGGAAGGGTGAAAAGAAAAGCTGGAAGAGAAACAGCTGTATTTCTGTTGAGTCTGACCCACAGATAATTAGAAATGAAACTGTCAGCAGGGCTCTCAAGCCACCGTGAAGGGTTTTATTAATCACCGCCACTTAGGTTTGGAGTTGGCACGGTGACAGCACTTGATCACTGAGGTTGACTTCCCTTTCGGAAGGTTTCTGGCTGTGATATTTTCTCCCTGACTGGCTGTTGGTGTTTTACTAATCTCAGAGCAAAACCCTTCTTGGGTAACGACTGGGTGTGTCAGAAGCTAATCTTCGCATGACCTTTCTCTCAGTCCTTCATGCAGGAGTCATGTGGATGTTCAAGACACCACAAATTACCATCCTGTTGGTGCTGATGTGCTCTTTGGCACCCTTAATTAACAGAGATAGCTCTTTGGGGAGTAAATTTGATAATTGACATAAAGGCAATATTCTATAATGGGAGTTTTGAATTCTAGGTTGTTTTTTTTTCACACGACAATCAGGATAAATAAAATCATGTTGTCTGTATTTATATTTGTATGAACAATTATGGGAATTACAAAAGTGGAAGGAACTTCAGAAGTTACCATATCTAACTCCCTGCCTCTAGGCACACATGCTGAAATAAATCTCTGAAGACAGATGGTTCTCCATTCTATTTTTAGAGATTGCAATAGATAGAGATTACACAGGTTCCATTGTGAGCTTGTTTCCAAAACAACTTCTAGATTATGTAGAACTGTACTCTTTCTATTATACTGCCATACAACAAGCAATTGATTAATCGTTCAAAATGCTGGATGCATTTGCCCTCAGGAAACTAGTAATAATATAAGTTCATAAATTTTTTAATTCCCCAACTTGACCCTGGCTGAACTAAATCTTTTAATTTTTAATATTTTCAGAATATTGGTTCTCTTAACATGCAAAGCTCTTACTGAAAAACGCTGCTCTCTCCCTCTTTAGTCACAGGAAGAACATATGCTTGGCCTTTAGTGTCCAGCATCACAGAAGTAAGAAAACATGCACCAGCAAGGCGCAGACAGCTCACAAATAAATCTGCTGTATGTCTGCAGCGAGAAAATGTAATTCTCTGCTTGTGAAACAATTCTCACGCTAAAGCATGTAGTGTTTCAAAGTAGAAATCCTTGCAATTCTAATTCTAAGCCATGTGCAGCCAAAAAATTACCTTCAAGACACCTGTTTGACTCAGCATAGTAAGCCCAGCCACCTTGCTTAAGGCTATTTCCTTTACAGAAGCTGAATGTAACAGTCACAGTTCATTGGCTTTAAACATGTGGCCTAAGGTATTAGTAGGTGAAGGCTTTAAAACAAGAAAATTACATACTGTCGAATTGAAGTCCCAGTTGCAATGCTGAGAGTTGGTATTGGAAATGTGTATTTAGATTGCTACTGTGCTTAGACAATAACACTGGCATAATAAAAAGCAGCACCTTCTGAAAACAAAACAAAAATTAAAAAAAAGTACACATTAAAGCTTTTATAGGAATCTTGGAGCCATTTTTTTGGGGGGGTGGCTAAAATTTCAAATATGTAGCTCTTTTCTCTAATTTCCTCATGGAGCAAATATTTATTAGCTTTTGCTGTCGAAGTCTTTCTTAAGCACAAAACATTACTTACTTATTTTAGACTTTTGCAGGTCACCAAAAAGCCAAGGAATAATATTATAAATTAATTATTCTTGACTATGGTATAAAATCATAATTAGCAGCAAATCCTTTTGCCTTATTTGCATGTGCTGAATTTTCCTTAATTACTCTGTAGTCTAATTATGAAGCTTAATCTAGAATGAACTCACAGAAGCTGGTGATGCAGAGAGCAGAAGACTGCTTATTCTACCTCATGGATTTACTGCTTTAGAATCCAATGGTAAACTACTTGGAACAGACTATTTGTGAGGGTATTAACATGTAAACAGTGTCAGAGAGAAGATGCATGGCACTGACTGGCCATGCTAATGGAAAGTGATATCGAGTTTACTAATTCAGATAAAGGCACACAGATTGCGTTTTCTCCAAAGCACAGAGACTGTCAGAGAAACAAATGCGTGGCGCATGTTGCAATTAATTTGATTCTTGTTCTTTTAAGGCTCTACTTGTAGATTTAATTAAAGCTTTCACACACTGGGCACATTCAAGAAGTATGTGAGTTTAATGGCTTCTTTTGAATGAAAGCAGCAGAGGAAGTTATGATTCAAACAGTAAAAGGCAATAATAAGACAAAGATTTTTTTTAACAAGAAAATACGCTCATTCTTTCTCATGGAGCAATTCATTTATTTTAATAAGAGAGTGAATTGCAATTTCTCCATAGGTATTTTTCCTCTCTTTGTACTGCTTTACTATTTCTGAGCTAAATACTTACTCCATGTTCCATCGCTATTAAGCTCCTACCAGTAGGTAGATAGCTCCTTTCATCAAATAAACTATGATATATTACAGACTCTCATGTTGTGATACCCCAAGCCCATCTGTCTTTGCTTCAATTGGTAAATGTGCTTCCAAAATCACACTTGTTTTGCACACATGAACCAATATCCTTTGTTGGAAAGCGGTACTTATCTGACGTGACCTCTTTCTATTGCTTAGCATACCTACTGACATGAAATGAGAGAGCTGGGTGGTGTGTTACAGAAAGTGTTATGATATATTATGAAAACAATAATCATCAACAATTACAATACTTACCCCAACAACAACTCCCACCACCTGTTTTACACTTTTTTATATCTAAAAATTTCAATGTAATTGCCACCTTCTCCTTAAAGTTTTCCTGATTCCTCCAGCTAAAAGCAAGTTTTCCCTCTGAACTTACAGAGCCTATACCATATATCCTATGGTGTTTTATATTAACCTAATATTATCTTTATGTGCATGGCTTCCACTGCGTACTAGACTACAATGCTCTGGAGATCATGGGTTGGTCTGGTATGTGCTATGCCCATGGCACCTAGGCTGGATGCCTTGAGTAAGGGGGCTCCCAGGCATTCACTGAAAGAATCAATGTGTCACTGTACCATACACATCATAAATCAGGAAAAAACTATGTGTCTGTGTGTATACATATATACACACAGAACTTTATCATCATACTCTGGTACAAGTATTAGAGTGCCAGGTGAATCCATCTGAGACACACTCAAGACTCCTTATTGCCATATCAAAAGGTATTTGCTATAGGATAGTCACACAGTGCCAGCAGGACCAGGACCACAGGCTGAGGTTCCCTTGAAATTTCCCTTCTGCTTCAGTGGGATATCCTGAGATTGAGCATCTTGTTCTCGTAGTGTTTAAGCCAACACTTTATGGTTGAGATACTAATCACAATTAGGGTCTTGCCATATGCAAGGAATGTTGGCAGCTGGCCCAATCCTCAGGGGCAGTGGTTCTTAATGTCAGTAAGGATCATTGTATCACCGGGAAACTTGTTATACCCATAACAGGTGTCCCCTCCAGTGTCCCCGCTCCCCACTGGCCCTTCTGATTCACTATGTCTGAGAATATGACCCAGGAGTATTCACTATCATGAGCATTGCAGGTGACTTGGAGCCAGAGGTCCTCGGACCACTGATTGAACAATGTAGTTCTGCCTTGAAACAGCTCTGACCTGCACAGTGTACTGAAGCCCTAGCTACCAGTACATGAACAGCACCAAGACTATAAAACAAGGCTGGGATGACATACACCTTGCATGTGCTGCAGGGAGTGGGTTTAACTATAAGGTAAGAAAGGGCCAAAACTTAAATGTTACATAGGAACTGTCAGGTTCATTTGTACCACTTACCATCTTTCACCCATCATCTAAATCTGAGGGATATGAGGGCAAATGTCTGAAAATGTATTTATCAACTCCTGTTTATTCATGTTTTTTCTTAAGACAGTGGAGTGATGTACATGATGCTGGGTAACAGTAAGTCCTTATTACTCTAAAGGGAGAAGCTAAGGGCAAGATCAGGCATACAGGAGGATACAATAAACACATTTCTCACTGCACTGTAGCCAGCACATGGACTCAGTGTATCAGGAAACAAGGCTCCCTATTCATTTGATGCTACAGATCTCACAGATTGGAGTGAGTGTCATGGAAATGAACAATCACAAAATTGGACTAGAGTTCTCATAGAAACTATCTGAGATTTAGTTTATCCAACTAATTTCTCTGTTGTAAAGATCAGAGCTGGTAACAGAACCAGAGCTCAGGAGGCTTAAGCATTATCTGCCAGTTCTTGACCTGATCAAACAAGAGAGGTCAAGAGAGGTCCCACAACTTGCCAAAGGTCACAGATGACTTATTGGCCTTGTTGAGGCTATAATCCAGGTCTTTGAACACAGACTGTTGCCTCTTCTTCCAAACCAAGATGAATTTAATCTTTTTCAGAAGCATCTTGACATTTTTACTCCACTAGGATTCTCCTGAGTGATGCGTAAGAAGTAACTCCTGTCTATAAAATTGGTACAAATAAATATACACAGAGCCCTCACCATGGTTATTACAGAGAACTGGACAAGAAGTATCTTCTTTCCTTTAGCTTTCAAGTTCTTTTCTGGGATCAGCTACTAATACTAAGGCTTGGCCTAGGACCAGATGGAATTACATAAAAAAGATTTCCAACGATGTTGTCCTTCTATCAAAAAGTATTTAGAGAAAACTGATGACTTTCAGTTTCATACTGTGAAATATTAACCCAGGTTACACCAGACAGTTATTTACACAGAGAATGCCCCCATAGACATGAACCCTAACGGACTTGATTATTCGTCTTTAAGCCCGCAGTTTTCCCTTTAACTGGCGAACATTTGCATGTTTAGTACAGAACTATGCCAGGACCCTTCGCATCTGCTGAGTGCTCTTAGGCACTGCTTGGGATGGCCATGCAAAACAAGAAGCCTCCTAAAAAAGATACATTTTTAAAATTCCAACTTTCAAAACCTTAAGCAAAATAAACCAAGGATGCTCAAAAAAGTGTTTTAAGTTGAAATAATTTCTTATGGAGAAGAGGAAACAGCTTAGTAACAATACTTGCCTTTCCTAAGGAAAAAAAAAAATTGAACTCACAAGTCTCATAATTTTTTTTTTTTCATTGAGAAACAACCTCTTGCCCTGATATTGGTAATAAAAAAGAAGAATAGTCCTAAAATGGTAGGGAAAGAGTCTAATTGTCAGGGCTCTCCAAACGACATGCAAAAATTCACTCTGAAGAGACTATTTTCTTTCCAAAAATCTTCTAGCTCAATCCTGATGCCAATTATCTGACAATATTTTTGAAAATGGGAAAACAACAAAAGCATATCCAGTGGAATTATAGGGATATTAAGATGATTAACACTGGACAACTATAATGACAACACAGAACACTCAGCGCCTATTACCTACCTCCAGATTCAGACAGTTTTCCTGGGCAATCAAAGGGGCTCATGCTAGACACAGCCTTCTACTCCCAGTGAGCACAGGACACGGACGCAAACACAGTTACATGAAACCTGCCGTGTTTTTCTCTTGGCCATGATTCTATTTCACTAAGGTCCCAACTTTTCCCCTCACAGAGGTCCAATATGTTTACAAAGCAACATTTCCTCATTTCTCATAGTCCCACATCCATGGCAGAACAGTGGCATCTGGTTCAATATTTCATTAAATCCTCCTGAAAACTAACAGTTCAATCTATTAGAAAACTACAGTCCCTAAGCTACATAAATTACTCAGCAGGTTGCGTTTCTAGAACGCCACACAGCCCATTTGCTGGGGAGACATTTATAGCTGTAGACTTTCTGCACATTCAGGATTCAAGAAGCATATCCTTATAAGCTTCCCTCAGACAGTAAACACTGAAACTTAAAGAATAAAAGAAAGTTTTTAGCAAGAAAAACTCATTTTAGGTCTAGAATGAATGATTTTTCTGTTTTGCCTAATTATGTAGGCATTTAATGTAGAATTTCTTTGGGAATATATATATATTTTTCCATTCTGGTAGCCTGAGGGTCTTCCACCCTCTCTTCACCCTCAGCAAAATGACTGATGAGCATTCACATGATGGCCGCATCAGAAGGTTCTGCTCAACAGAAAATGTAGAGCTCATTTCTTTTTGCTGCAGGGCATTCACAAGTTATGTTACTCAGAAGTATGGAGGAACAGTATCATTCTGGACTGGTTTTGACAGCCGGTGGTCAGCTCACACCTCCTTCAAATATAGTTGTCATTTCAAAGGTAATAGAAGGTTGGACACCTTGGATGGCCATTGGGAGGGCATGGCAAGGCCTTCTAGTCCAGCTACAATAATAATGCCTGGGTGAACACAATTAAAGTACCTGGACTGGCCCAGAGATTGATTCTTCAGGAATCTTCCTGTTATTTGCTCCTTTAATGAGTTCTGTTCCTACCTCAGGCCCTGAGTCTGAACTTTTGTTTATAATAATGAACAGAAAGGTAGGCGAATCTTTGTACATTATTTTTAAGGGCCCCCAACAAACTAGCTTTGGCCTAACACTGGCTATATGTAATTTCGAGGCTGCCTTTTTTTTTTTTTAATGCATTTAATGTTAAATGTTTGTTGCATGGAGAAAACAGTAAAATGAAGCTTTAATAACAACAAATGCTCAGCTCATGTACAAATTTACTGCTTGATAGTTTGAGGGAGTAAAGACTGTAACTGACTGTAATTGTGTGGCTGGCACAGCAATTAATCACACCAGGGCCTTTCCAGGTGGAGCATTTTCTCTAGGCATCTGGGGCCCATCACAGATTAAGACTTCTTGCTTAGTGGAGCTCCCCTAGCTGCACTAGAAAAATACAGATGTTCTCAAATCAATCGTGTGGCCCTTGCATTTTCACTGACATACCATGAAATTAGCAGAGCTGACATCACACAGTTAAGCAGTTACCAGAAAAGTCACATTAAAGCAATCTATGCAGAAATTGCAAATCAGGATTTGCCGCAGTGGGTTCCCCTTCCCCCAACCAAAGCATTTAACTTATCTTGGCTTCTGTCTCTTCAACTATAAAATGAGGGGTTAGGCATAGATGAACTTCAAGGATCCTCAGAGCTCTTGAAAATCTATGCATCATTTAGTTGGAGCAATCCTGTGCATAAAATGCAGTGCAAAAGATAGGAATGCAAAGTGAATACTCACATTCTACATCATGTTTCCAAATTACTTATACTGTTGTTTCAGGAATAAGTACTTAGAGTAAACCAAAAAAAAATGGATCCTATAAAAGAAAAAAGTCCCATTTCTGGGAATTTGTATCCTTTCAGCCTATATAAGTATATATGCTTTGCATAAAAAAAGGCACATTCGTAGTCAACCCTTGTGGTCCCTCAAAACTAAATGCATGCACATGTACCACATTAAATTCCTGCCTTGGGTGAAAGTTTTACCAGTCCTATGAATTACATGGAATCTCATGATAACTACAGATTAGACAAAGTTTTTATTTCTTGTTGTTGATAATGTTGCTTCTATGTCTAAATCACTGCTATCTGGAAAACTTAGGTGGAGGTACACTTTGCTCAGAGAATGCACTCAGTGGTGGGAAAAGATGTTTTAAATTTCTCATCCCCCCCCCAAAGTTTTTGTTTTATTAATTTGGTAAGTGATATTTGCCTTATGCAACATGATATTTTTGGAGATGTAACCTGTGGGCAGCTATTGCTGACATGTCTGTCACACAGGCAATAAGACTTTCTAAATTAACTTTTTGAGAGGAAGGTAAAGAAAGTGACGAACAGGAACTGGTAGGGAAAACAGGATTCTTGTCTCTTGTGTTTTCTACTGTGATATATCAATGACATTTATCCTTTCTAGACGTCATTTTCCTCCCACAGACTCACAATATTTCTGTAAGGAAACTACCTCTAAGGAGATTAATTCAATATTTATAGATATTTAATTCCAAAGTCAAACAGGAATGCAATACATCTTGATGAGCTCCTTCCACTGTGCTTAAGCAAAACTTGCATGTGTGATACTGGAGTAAATCTGGATTATGGGTAACCACATGCTCCTGTTCATAAACTACTTATGGTGACAGGGTTCTGTGCTATTGTGAGGTTGGGCACAACTGCAGGGCCTGCTGGGTGAGTTGCAAGGCGACCACATTTGTTGTCACATAGATTTGCATGGGTTAAATCTTGCTCTATGCAAATTAGTAAAAGAGGCCTAAGTGGTCCATAAATCACTTTGTTCCACAAAATTCAACACTTTTCCCCTACAGAAACAATTTGAGATGATCTATTGTTATATCTGGATCTTCTCTCTCCTCCAATAACACAAATAATTGAGTGTTGATTCACAATGGGAACTTTAGAAAATAGTTATATTAAGAAAAATGAATTTGGATCTAACTTATTTTTTTCACTAATGAAGAAGAAATAGTCTGCAGATTACCAAGTTTAGCAAATTTGCTAGTGAGAGAGAGGGAAAAAAATGAAAACCAAGTAGCACAGGCATTAAATGCAGTCTGTACATTTATTTTTGCTGTTTAATTTAAAATATTTATGAATTTGGTAAGCGATATTTGCCTTATTCAACATGATATTTTTTGAGCTGTAACCTGTGGGCGGCTATTACTGACATGTGTCTGTCACACAGGTAATAAGACTTTCTAAATTTACTTTTTGAGAGGAAGGGAAAGAAAGAGACGAACAGGAACTGGTAGGGAAAACAGGAGACTTTGAAGTAAATTTTGTTGGAATTACAGAACATGCTATAAAGACTTTACCATAGTTTCCCATTGCTAAATCTTGGCTATAAAGTAGTCAGGGACTGCCAGATTAAGTGTGAAAACCAAACGGTTTGGCATAAGATTGAGATTAGATATGATCAGAAATGAAAATGTGTCCTTGTCAAATTCATTTAGAAATATTTAGTAGTGCTCAGGAAACACCATTATTAAATAATCTTTTAGATTAAGATTAATACTTTAACATAATGTTGAAATAGATGGAAAAAAAGCATACAGATGCCCAGTAAATACTTTTAACCGAGTGCTAGAAACATGCTCAGTGCTGTCCAGAGTCGAGACGCTGAGACCATTTCTTGCCTAGCAGGAGATGATACGGATTGGGAAATACTTACCTCTGGGAATAAGGAAGCAAGGGCAGAAAGCTGGTATGAAAATCAGTTCAGAGCCCTACTGCCAGCCAAAATGGCAAGGGGTCAGTCACTTTAACAGCTTAACATCCATTTTTCTACGTCACTGGAAGGTAGTATTCATCTAAGTATCAGATGTCACAGTATGTCAGCAGGGACAAAAAGAAAAGCTGCTGCATCGCATTCATCTTATCCAACTTTCCACACATCAGACGTACATGCCAACCCCATCTGTTTCCGAAAGGTTCACTAGTCCACACTGAGAGCCTGTACTTGGTTTGCCATAGTTCAGACCTCACAGTGCACGGCATCTTTTCACTCAAGACACGGCACTTCTTGTCACCAAGGTCTCCACCAACACAAGCAAGTGACTCCTGCTCATCAGGGGTGTGGTGGCACAGCAGGGGTGGAACACGGTGCTGGAGCGCAATCCGGCCACAGCCCAGCTGCCTCACCTTCTCTCAGAATCTAACAAGTGAGCAGCTATGACATGAGAAGGACGCAACTGGAGTTCCACATCCCGGCCTTTGCTGTGGGTTACAAGTACAGTATTAGCCATAAGGTGAGCCCAGTTGGTCCATGTGATGCTGAGGGGCCGCCCAGATGGTGCAGCATACACTCAGCAGCAGCAGGCTCAGGTGCACTTGTGGGCCAGATGCCATCTGGGGCTAGAAGTTGGGGGAGCTGCTAGGTTTCCATCCCAAGTATTCACTGCATTTGGGTGAGAAGCTGACTAACCAACTTGGATTTTTACAATGTATGTCCTGGGGCTTGACAATTATTTATGCCTGAAGGTGGCCATTCCCTTGTGGCATATTTCAAGCCTACTGAGATACTTGATTCATCAAAGGCTTCTAAAGGTACCTTCTCTATTTCCTGACCTTCAGTGAACACAGTAGATGTCCAGGGACAGCCCAAGACTTTTTCACATAGGGTACAATTTTCTTCTTTCACAAAACTTGTGAGGGGAGAAATATGTGAATACTGGTTACAGTACATGTCGAGGGATTTTCTTGTGGCACCTTTATAGCTCAATGGGTAGATATTGTATCCATTTTTTACAATTTCTATTCCATTTCAACTAAAGAACCGTATGGTTTCAGAATGGCAACTACAGAGACAGGTGGCCTGGCTTCATTCACGTCTTGGTTCTGTCGCTTATGAACTTGCAACGTCAAACAACTTACATTTCTCCGTGTCAGCTTGCTGGACTGTAAAAACAGGGTCACTGTGTTGTTGTTACAAGGCCTAACTGTGAGAATACTAGCAAATAACTTACAGCGGCACTTAGTCTGAGGCAAATGCTTAATATGTATTGACTGACATAATCGTCATCACCATCATCATCACTATTAAGTAAATAACAAGGAATACAAATGGAATGACTATTTAAAGGACTGGTCTCAGGTTCACTTATGGATGTGTTATTTGTAATTTAGATAATTCAAGGTAAATTGCTTTTATAGTTTTTGGGGTCATTAGCATCTCTTTTGTTAATAAAGTTGTTTGCAGGCAAGATGGGCTCTGTAAGGAGTTTCTTACAGATGTCATGCATAATACGTACAAACACATAGTGCCCCAAAACAGGGTGATTAAGGAAACTTCTATTGAGAGGGCACAGTCTTCTTAGACATGGTGGCTCCAGTAACAAAGAGGAGGCCACAGATCAGGGACAGGCCGGAGGAAGAGAGTGGGAAGCAGAGAGAGTCCTTGTTTCCTCCCGCAGTGATGTGAAAAAAGGGTTAGGTGTCAGCCAACCTTCTTTCAGAAGCTGGGAGAGGGCCAGACCACGGGAAGGACACCCCGGCGCTCACATGCCTAAGGCAGGACCTGATGTCTACTCAGTGACCAACACACAGCTGTCTGGTTTGGGTTAGGAATTGGAAAGACAAAGATGATTAAGCCCTGGTTCCTGCCTTCAAAGAATTTCCAGTTGACTCAGTCCCACCAGTCTGCTCTATATAGAAAGGCTACTTAGAAATTGTCAAACCAAAGAATAATTCAGGATACTAACTGAAGGTTCACCCACCCTAGAAGAAGCCTAGCCCTAAATTTTAGGGAGCATATACTCTATTTATTTATTTATTTATTTTAAAATCAAACACATAAGACTGAAATTACACAGACTCTGAGGCTTACTTGTGGGAGCTATGCAGATTTGATGGGAAGTGCTGTTAGCTTCCAGAACACTGGACATGTTCATTATTTCATTTGTAGATATTTGTGCCACTGTTACTAGTAAAGGAAATAAAACTCTGACAGCTGTGAAAGCCATTGGCCCAAGACTACCTATATTTCACTCTCTGGTCTAAAAATAATGCAGCAGGACTTGCTATTTTCTTTACTTGTGACTGAAGTAATCAGTGGCCCTGGGCACCCACGTTTTGGCTGCTTCCAGGTTGATGGCCATATTGCCTTGCTTCAGGGGTATTATAGTAACAAATCAGGAGGTGCTTTTCAAGGCAGTTTGGTTTTCTCACTGTCACCACTGTCAGTAAAAATGCTGGAATACTTCAAGCTGCATGCTTCAAATGTGGCTTGATGGGTTTCTGAGGTCCTCACAGCTGCAGATAAGCATGCACCGACCTCATCAGTGTCCTCTGCTGTGGGCTGGGCCCTGGGACTGTCCTGGCAGCCTGGTCTCCCAGCCTCATGGGCAGACGCTCCATCACAAGCACAGTTCACACCACGGGCTGGTCAGAGCACAGGGCTGACACTAGGTCAGAATGGCAAGGGCCATTCTGTGAGTTCAAAACCTGTGTAAGCATCAGTTATTCACCTATATTATAAAGTTTTTTCCTGTGATATAATGAATATAAATGAATATAAAATGAACTAAAGTAATCATTTTAAGTGTACAGTTCAGTGGCATTAAGTATGTTTGTATTATGTAACCATCACCACCATCCATCTCCCCAAACTGAAACTCTACACCCATGGAAAGCTAACTCTCCATTCTTCCTTTCCAGCCCCTGGCACTCACCATTCTGCTTTCTGTCTCCATGAATCTGACTATTGTAGGGACCTCATAGAAGTGGAATCATACAGTGTTTGTCCTTCTGTGACTGGCTTATCTCATTCAGCAGGATGGCCTCAAGCTCTGTTGCATCATAGGCCAGAACTTCCTTTCTTTTTTAAGACTGAATGATATTCCAGTGTATGGACAGATCACAATCTGTTCACCCATTCACCTGCTGAAGGACATTTGGGAACATCTTGGCTACTGTGAATACTGTGCCCTGATCATGGGTGTACAAATATTTGCTCAATCCCTGCTTTCAGTTCCTTTGGGGATATACTTAGGAAGACATTCTTAAAAAAAGAAAACAGTAGGGCTACATGTATAGGCCCCACTTTAGTATGTTTTTCATTTCATACAACCAAAAAAGGGGTTGTTTGTTTCTAGAGAAGTAAGTTTAACAGACTGTGTTTGCCAACCACAAAAGTCACTAAGGAAAAGACAGACTTCTTGGTGAACACACCCTCCCCTCTCAAGTCTTCATAATAAACATCTTAGAATTTAAAATTCTATATTAGTTTGTTTTTCTACATGCTACTCAGTTTCTCCCTGAGTTTTTATATCGGTATTAAGGCTATTTCATTTACCTTACCTTAACTTCATGTACTTGTTCAGAGCTCCAGTTTAATTGTTGTAGTTTCTCCCCATTTTATCACTAAAATTAGTAACTTCTGAAAGTGAAATGATTGCTGAGTGAACCCCAACTTAAACTAAAAATTGCTAAAGCGAATGCTCTGGTCAGGATAGTAATTAAAAGATATTTTGAGAATTCGAAATTTTCTAAGTCACAGAACACATGGTACTAAAATAATTGTTGGTAACAAACATCATTCAGTTCTCTGTGTTAGGAAATGGGCTTGAACATCAAAAAAGTGTTACATTGTACACAATCAGATCTGTAATTTTGACCTTCGAAGCTGTGAGCGTGTTAATGGTGCTCATTAATCAACCACATTCTTTCTAGAGTCCTTTCTCCTTTCACATGACAAATTATCATTTTACTCAGCAACTTATAACCTTAGGTACGTTTTGTTGCCATTGTTGGGCTTTGTATCTGTGTCATCATAAAAGTAAAAAGGTACACAGAATAAGAACATATTTATGTTATATTTCTTTGTTAAAATGTTGTCTGGGGCTCTGTGCTTGGCAGGCTTCCCTTGGAGCAATCATTGACAACCTGGGTCTCGGCCATGTGCCAGATGGATACTTCAGGCTAATTACAGGGTGACAAGCAGAGCCTGGACCTCACTGCTGCAACACTGATGAGTATGTCACTGCTTGAGGGGGCATTCAACAAACTAGCCTTCATCTAGAGTTTGGCAAGGTTCACAGAATCAGGCTGATGTTGCAAGTTAAAAAAAAAAATCACTGTTTTAGAATTTAAACAGAAGTTTTGGGACAAGCACTAGAAGCTGTTTGGAGACCCAAACGGATATCCAGGCACCAGCCAAGCAACTGGGACAGTAGGAAATTAAACTGCTCTTGAAACAAAGCCTGTGGTGCTCAGGAACCTAAGCAATTTCCTGTGGAGGAATGAAAGTGGGTTGGCCTGGCCCTGGGGAGTGAGCTGTGGCAGGGCCGTGGAAGGGCTGTAGGCTGCTGACGACTCCTGGGAAGGTACGAGGTGCCGCTGACGAGGAGGGTGTCGGGTCTATTAGATGTGCTCCAGTATTTGCTGCAGCCAAAGCAGCAGGTCACTGTCACAACTGCAGCCTGACATCAAGAACAAGGCCATGATTGGACACTGGGCAGCCAAAAAAATGCACGGTGCCAGAGATTGTTTAAAGCCAGTAGCCAGAGATTTAACAAAGAACCCGATGTCACATCATCCCCAGGTTTCCTGGCTTTGTGGCCTGGGCTGGACTAAGCAGCAGGAGAACCCACTGACCTCAGGGCTCTAACTTCGCTCAGCTGGCACAGTCCCTCAGGAGGTCACCTGGGGAAGGAGGTCTTGCTGGTGTGGGCTCCAGTACCCGTCCACAGCACTGAGCATGGCCAGGGGCAGCCCAGGACTCTTTACTATGCTGGCAGAATTGTTTTACAGGAGCAGAAGGATGATTAATGTGAACAGAATGTAAGATATTTAACATTAATCTTATGAGTGAAAGCACCCTAATAGATGTCACTACCTGAGCCTCATCTAGAGTCCAAAGATCCCCAATTGGGATTAGAGATGCAGAGTCAACAGCAATTCCAAGTGCAGAAAGCAGGGACCGGCTCTAGGTATAAACTGGACACACACTTCATCCTAACCACTGGGCAACGTCATCAACAAGACAAGTGGAGCTTAAATTATAGTGTATTTCCAAGTAGGAACCCACTTCTTCATGAAATACCTTGCAGGTGAGTTTCACTATTTGGGGGTATCATAGATACTCATGAGAACATGGGTAGAAAGGAAGTGTGGGGAAGGAGAGAGTCTATCATCCCTATAGCCAGAAACATAGGTGATAAGAAAATTCTAAAACGTGATTATTTACATGTCTCCTGCTTGGTTTACCTTAAAATAGAATTAGGAATCACACATTGGTGACTAGGCATCCATTTTGTTTGGCCAAGACAGAATTTTTAAAAAAATGATTAGTTGCCAATAAAAAAATTAGAAAATTTAATAAAAGGAATCAAGCTTTCTTGCTTTGCTGGGGGAAAAGGGGACAGGAAAATTTGTGCCCTTATAGTATATCTGACTGATTCTGAACAGCAGATGGCTTCTCAAGACATGCTGTGCACCGCAGCATCGCCTTTACTCATGTGGGTCGTGTTTCCTGGAACTACAGGCAGTTCTGATTGTGACCCTTAAACTACACTTCCTGTGACCTTTAGACCAGTACTCTGAGTCAACTCCAACTTGACAAATTATAAAAGAAAAAATTTTGACTACTGTGTTTATAAAGCTATATAATTAGCAGATACAATTTCAGTGAAACAGTTCTCAGCAAAGACACCCTCATGCATTTCCAGGTGTACCTTATGGGGACAATACCACAATTCATTGAAACTATTGTAACATATCAAATTAAAAACCTAAGTAACTGTTATTTTTAAAATCATACTATTCAAAAGAGGGAATCTGCCCACCAGAATGACCATACTACAAACAATTAAATAAAACACCTTATGATATTATAAGACTTTCATCCCCCAAATAAATAAAAAGCCAAAGCAATTTAAAGTCCAGTGTTGTACCAAGGGGCTTGCATTAAAGAAGAGTTTTTTATTTTCATTGCTAAATTGACTATGTGTCTCAGATGAGCACAGTGCTGTGTTAGGTATGAGAGAGAGTGTCAAAGATGATGACAGCCTCTGCGTGAAGAATTTCAGTCAATGCTGTGTTACCACTTTGCTTTCAAGATCTTAATATATTTCTGAGATTTACCTCCCTTCCCTTTTAGTAAAATTTAAGACCATATGTAAGTATTAGGTTTTGATAGCTGACCAATTCTCTTTGAGGAGTGGCCAATTTCTTTGAAGACTGACTTTATTCCAAACCCACAAGCCAGGCTTTTAGACGGATCAGGCAAAGGATAAGGGATATTTTGTTAGCTCCCAGTAACTATATGTTTATACTAAGCTGTTCAGTAAATGGCTTTTCCTGATTTGTGTTCCTATTAGTGTTTTATTTCTGATGTAAGGGCAGTGAATCACTGTTTATCAAAAATTCCTATCAAGCACACATACTCAAAGGAATAATTCCATGCAAGGATGCAGTAAGAGTACCTAAAAAACTGAAAATGAGAAGACCTGAATGAATTACAAAGAGCCATGGCATAGCTACTGAGGATGTGAGTCTGAACATTTCCACTGTAAACCCACTGAATGGAAGACCTGAAAAACCAGATATACTACTTTATTTAGGGCCAATGTTCTAAAGACAAATTCATCCTGAGGTTGCTTATTTTATTTTTTGAATAATAATTTTTATCAAAGTTGATGTTCCTTGTGAAAAATATGGAGCATACTATTTATAAAAATGTCTTGAAGGTGATTTTAAAATAAATAATTTAAGTAAATGATAGTTATGGGTCCATTTTCCTTTTAATCAAGCTGCATCTGAATTTAAATATACCCCTATTCATTTAAACTATTGTAATGTATCAAATATCAAATTAAAAACCTAAGTAATTGTTATTTTTAAAATCATACTATTCAAAAGAGGGAATCTGTTCAGCAAAATGTCCACACTACAAAAAATTATTTTATAATATTATAAGACTTACATCCCCCAAATAAATAAAAAGCCAAAGCAATTCAAAGTCCAGTGTTGCACTGAGGGGCTTTCATTAAAGAAGAGTTTTTATTTTCATTACTAAATTGACTATGTGTCTCCTATGAGCACAGTGCTGTGTTAGGTGTGAGAGAGGATGTCAAAGATGATTAAAAAGGGGCACATCACAGCCCTTAAAAGTAGCCCTGGGTGGGACCGAGTTGGGAATGTCACACATTCGTGGTACCCAAATAATTCAGGAGCCTGAATGCAAGAAAAGTGTCCTGTGAACACTGTCATGAGAGTTATGGAAGCACCACTTCCCAGCATCCAAATTGAAATTCTGGTATTCAGGCAGGCGCTGCTTCAAGCCATTTCAGGAGCATAATTAACTTATAGAAGTTGTATTCATGCCTGCAAGTGTGCATGAGAGATAAAATGGACCATTCTTAAATAGGATAACCTGGGCTACCTTTTACCAATTTTTTGTTTTGTGTTGTTTTTACAAACAAATAAATGTTGAATATAGTAAATGAGTCAATTTTTACTTGTTGCAGTAAAACCCATAAAAATAGCTTGAGTTCCACCACAGCAGTGCCAGTAGGGAAATGGTGTATATGAAAATCAGAAAAGACGTCCACTTCTGATGGATCTAGTGAAGCAGTAGTGCACTTTAAAAGGCACACTCTGTGAGGACACTGGCAAAAAGATGCCCTTCCTATTCAAGTCAGTGTTTTAATACAGTATTGCATCTTGCACTGCTGAGACCTGACCAAAAAACAAACCAAAAGAGCATTTCTTTCCTCTCCCCTTTAAAAATTAACTTTATGTAATTTTCTATAAATGAACCTAAGTTAAAGATTTCAGATATAACTCCTCTCCTTGTTAAAGGGAAATTTAGATTTATGTTAGAAGAAGAGGGATCATGAATCTTGCCCGAAGAAGTCAGGTCAGACATTGGTCTACTTCTTTTGTGCCTGCATTTTCTCCCTGTACTCTTAAGTATTTTTCATTACTGTTTTACTCATCAATACAAAAGAAAACTAGAAAGAACTGATGAATGAAGCAGTGACATTCAGTTTGAATTCCTGGATTTACTAACCAAGATCACAGGTTTAAACAATCACCCTAAGTAAAGCACCCTTAGTTCCATGTTCTGGTTATTTCCTTCTACAAACTAGAAAGTGAAGTCATGTTAACACGAACAGAGATATCCACCCCCTACAGAACACCAACAGCCTGGGTGGGACTGAGTTGGGAATGTCACACATCATGTGGGGATGTCAGCTGTGGAGAATGATCAACTTTAGCCATAATTATGCACCCAGCCCTTAACATTCTTACAGGCACTGTTGGACTTAGCTTCCAAGGTAAGATACACTGAAATACAAGTTTTAGCAAGCTATGCTCCTGGATATAGGATAAGAATGAGCTGTGTTGGAAAGGTACAGGGAATTAGAAAGAGGAATTGGTAGGACAGCTGTGCCCTGAGATGGCCGGGAGAGCCCTGCACAATGTGCTCCAGTTCAGGGCTGGGGCCTGGTCACTCAGCAAGAGGAGCTGTGCTCACTCTTGTGAAGGAAATTGACTCATTTGTTAAATTCAACAGACTTGTATCTGTTTGTAAAAACAACACAAGACAAAAACTTGGCAAAAAGGTAGTCCAAGTTATCCTCTATAAGAATGGCCCATTTCCTCTCTCATGCACACGTGCTGGCATGAATACAAGAGGGTATGCACTCCAGACAGCTCCAGAGGCTTATCCCAGCCTGCAGGAGTAGAGGCAGCTGGCTGAGCAGGATCTAAGACAGGCTCAGGGAGTCCAAATAGATGCATGACCCTATAAAGCACACTGAAGAGAGAAATGTGCTGACCCTCCAGGCAGACCACTTGGCCCCTTACTGGGGCTAAGTCCTGCAGGTTTGATGCACAAAAATATTAGTGTTGAATGCCAAGGCTGTGCCCACTCAGAAGAATTTGAGACTTTAGAGGTCCCCTAGACTGGTGGCATTGATACCTCAGGCCTTGGGCTTACCTCTCCAGGGAGAGTGCTTTGTCCACATGCCAGCACATCCTAGGGCTGAGCAGGAGGAGCCTCTGTGTGAGGTGGAGCGCTGGGCAAGTGTGAGTGAAGAGCGGTTCCTTCATGTGCTCAGCTCTAGGAAGTGAGTCATTACCCTTGAAGCACTGGCCCCAATAAATATTAACTATATTAATAATACACATAATATGCTATTTTAGTATATGAGCTGTGGAAGATTCTAGTTTCAATGTCCACCATGTGCATGCCTCAAAGTCTTTGCTTCCATACTCAAGAGACAAGAAAGGAGCTTACCTTTGGAGGGAGTCCACCTCTCCTTTGCCCATGGGAAGCATGGGCCTTACATTGTGAAGCTAGCTGGGAACACAGTTACCTAGAGTAAGACCGTCACTGTTCCCTTAAGCTCTGGGGGCTTGTCTCTTGTCAAGAGTATGGAAACGAAGACTTTGAGGCATGCATGTGATGTCTTCTAACACTCTCACAGGGTAAGTACTCTTATTAGCCCTTGATATACCTGGGGAAACTGAGGGCCCCAAAGCTAATAAGCAGCCTGTCCATGGTCACACAGCTAGGAAGCCACAGAACCAAGGTGAGCCCCCTGGTGGCTGTCTACAGGACATGCTTTCACCTCTGTGGCTCCCACACCAGTTCTCGTCTCTGAGGGGGAAGTTGTGGAGCTAAACTCTCCTGTTTCACGGCTTACTATAATGTAACAAAGTTTCCTTAGTCACTAAGGCAAACCAGGACACAGCATCCTCATCCTCACTATTGTGAGCTACCAGAAGTAAATTTATGACTCAGAGAAAGACACAAAAAGCACATCCTTGGAAGGATTTAAAAAACACTCCTATCAAGAAGAAGTAGAGAAAGCTTTTATTTAGCTCTTTTCTGATGGTAGTTCAAAAAGAAGATTAAAACCTGCTGGCAGAGTTTCAAATATTTGTGGACTCACAGCAGTAGTAAACTGCAACAAGCTGATGACTGCATGCTTCCAGCTAATGAATACAGACAGTACCTGAACTTTAACAGAGTTTTTACTGCTGTGACCAGTGTAAAGGGCACTTAACAATCACACACTTGGATTTATCTCAGGCTCCGCCACCTACCACTTTTGCCACCTTGTCCAACTTTCCTAACTTCTGGGTCCCTAAAGTATTCTTTATCAAGCACCAACTATGTACATGAGTCACCTCATTTAATCTTCATGCTTCTCCTATGATGTATACATTATCATCATCATCACATTTCACACTGCAAACTGAGTTCAGAGAGGTTAAGTAACTCATCTAAATTTACACTGTTACCAAGTAGGAGATGGGATTCAAACCAGGTTTGCAAGATTCTACAGCCTGAGTGGGTACCCCTTATCATTCTCTGCCACTTTCTTACTATAAAATAAAAAAGCTGGTGCTTACATTCCCCACTGTTGTTTTTAAAAATAAAATCTTCTTTATACAGAGCCCTCAAAGAACCCCTAATAGAACATAGTTAAATAAACCATTAGGCTGAGGCCAGGAATGGTGGCTGATATAGCAGTTACTAGAGCAATCAATAAAGTCCAGTTAGGGGAGGCCTTTAAAAGGTCAGTTTGCTTACCTGACCTCTGTACAAGTTCAGAGCTATCATCTACAAAACTGAAGGACATGAGCTAATTGATAGACTAGGATGCATATTCATCCCTATTTGGGTACATACATCCTGTTTCATGCATTCAAGAGCATGTGCAGGAGTAGAAAAGTCTCACCAACTGGTTATTATTCATATGGCTGCATATTAAGTTACACATATTCTACACAATAATCACAAAGAAATGTCTACATAGGAGTTTCTCAGTGTAGCTTCAGAAAATGAGATTTTGAGACAGGACTTTAACAAAAGCATCCAGACTCAACACATTTGCACATACAACTCAAAATTAACTATAGTGGAAAAAAATTCCTATCTTGTATGTAAACAGGTGCCATGGGAGAACTATAGCTAATGCCAACTTGCCTCTAGCCACATGCTGCAGGCATCTCTTTGAAAATAGGGCTCTTATCAAATTTTCTCTTTTACCTTTTGCTGTTTCATGATGTCTTAAGAAATACTTCCTATTTTTATTGAGTTTTCCTTACAAGAATTGCTTAAATATAATGGAATGGATTGTAGATATTTAATAACATATGCTGCTTTTGCAAAATATATATCTGTTAAAATATGTTATGGGAAGGAGATAAAGGTAGTATTTCAGGATAAAATAGTTATATTTACCTGTAACAGGTGTTCATGTAGTTGAATAGCTAACACTTGCTCTTTTGGCCAAGAATGCATATTTCTTTAATTATTTTTACATAGCCCTAACTTCTGTGACTTCTGTTTACCCAAATGGCTGAGACAAGAATGTTACTTTAGTTAATAAAAATGTTCTCAAATTTCTAAAAGGTCTATAGCAATTTTAGAAACACTAATAAATGTAATTAATCAGGCAAAATTGATGGTGTTTGTATGCTAAATTCTGTCAAATATGTTATTGAGATAAATTATTCCTTATGAAAAATGTTGGAAATGCAGGTATTTTCATTTATACAAATATGTTTAATTACACCTGGATGAAACATTATAAATACTATGTATCTCCTACTCAACTTATATTAATTTTGAGCATATATTGCCCTGTGGCTCTGCATGAAACTTTTATTTCATATATATTCCCCTCAAACCCTTTCTTAACATTTGCTACATCAAAACACTCAAAAGAACACATATTTCTGGAAAATAAAATAAAAATTGCTCCAATTATAAAATTAAAAAATAAACGTAAATGTTTTATAACGGTTTTTAAGGAAAAGTGGTTTCATATTATATTAGACCAGGCAAGGCTCAAATGAATTAATTTCATAAAGAAATTAACAATGAGTCATTAATATGTGATAGGTTTGTAGAACATTATAGCCAAATAAAACTGATGGTCATCTGAGTTTTCAGTCACTACTGCCCTGACGTAAAAGAATTCCATGAGTTAGCATGAGTTGAACAGATTTTCTTGTGTTCTATTAGAAGCCTACCTTCAGCAACTATTTTTTAATAGAAGGCTGGTCCTTCAGGAGCTAAGTTAATAATTGACCATGTCTTTCAATAAAATGTGCTGCCCCCTTCCCAGGAGTTCATGCCCATCTGGCCTGGCATGCTGACAAACATGGACAGTAACTATTGACTTTCCCTTAGCAGGACAGACTTCCAGCTGTATTTCCAGAAATATGGATGAGTTTGTCTGATCACATTTTCTCCTGGGCCTGATGACCCATTCCATCTTTGTGACCCATTCCATGTATCTGCATTGACTGACTCAGATTACTGGCGTAGAAGAAATACACGCTAACCAGCCTGTCCAGTATGGAACTCAGAATCTGCTCAGCAGTAGCTCCAACCAGCAAATACTACTGCTCTAACACCCCACACCTGGGGCATCTCTTTTCCTTCCCTCTCCTCTCCCCATTGCTTCCCCTTTTAATTGACCACCTTCTGTGGAAACATTTGGTTAACAGATAAACTACTCACCAGCTAATACTCCTAGACTTGAATTGACTGCACGAAGGACCTTTGGAAGAACCACTGGGTACATTTAAACAATGAAATACAGCAATGAGCCACCCACTGTCCCGCCACAACAGCAAATGTCTAGCAGTGTCACCACAGGCAACTACAGAAGAGAAAACCTGATGCTCTAGAGTTGGGAGGGACTTCGGAGGACATCTAATGCAATTTTCTCTGTTTACAAATGAGGAAACCAGGGCCCAGAGTAGTTCAGAATGACAAAGCTGGTTAAAATAAAGATCTAGGAATTCCAAATACAAATTCAGTGTTCTTCTAGGGGGTTGATGGGTGAAAAGGGTAAAGGGGGTCAAAAAAGTATAACTTCCACTTATAAAATAAATCCTAGAGATAAAATACTCAGCATGGTGACTCTAGTTAATATGCTGTACTGTATATGTGTAATTTTATATTTATTTTCTTGGTGTTAAAGAATACTTTTTTACTGGAATATAGTTGATATACAATATTTTATATTATACTGGTTTTCAGATGTACAACATAGTGACCCAATAATTATACACATACTAAATGTTCACCACAGTAAGTGTAGTTACCTCTTGTTACCCTACCAAGATATCACATTATTATTGGTTATATTCTCTATGTTCACTTCCATTCCTCTAACCTATTTTATAATTTGAAGTTTGTACCTCTTTACCCTTGTCACCTATTTCACCCATCCCCTCAACCCCTCCCTATGGTAACCAACAGTCTGTTTTCAGGATTTATGCTTATATTTCTTTTCTGTTTGCTTGTTCTGTTTTTTAGATTCCACATGTAAGTTAAATCATATAGTATCAGTTCTTCTCTATCTGACTTATTTCACTTAGCACGATATACCCTAGATCTATCCATGTTGTCACAAGTGGCAAGATTTCCTTCTTTTTTATGGCTAAGTAATATTACACTGCATATGTGTACAGTATATTTGAAAGATGCTAAGGGATTAGATCTTAAAAGTTCTCATCACCAGAAAAAAAAAATTTGTAATTGTGGCGTCAGAAGTTAACTAGACTTATTGTGGTGATATACAAATACTGAGTACACCTGAAACTACTATAATATTACATGTCAATTATACTTCACTAAAAAAATAAGTTCAGTGTTCTCTTAACAAACAACATAGTGTATTACATATCAGTAACACTCTGGCAACTTATCCAGGATTAATATGATGTTTTAACCTATTTAAAAATAGAATATATAAAATTTAGAATTAAATTTTGAGGAAAAAATGATGAACAATTACAAGTTTTAAGAATTTCTATTAAATATGATAGTTTGGACCACATGACTGCTCAACATCTAAATCTTACAAGTTTTGTATGTATAGGGATAGTATATGGACAAAGTTGCCTTGCAAAGAGTATGTTCTATAATTCAGAAAAAGCAATTACAGAAGTGGCACATGCTGGGAAAACAACTTTTTAAGACTATTATCTAGTAAGTAATCATGTAAATTTGATATGGGCTATTGGTATTCAGTTGTATCAAGGCCATATGTTACTGTAGGCAATGGCTTTAAATGCATAATTTATAACATAACCTCCATGATGACCTGAGAGACCCAGGTAGAAGAATGAATTAAGCCAGCAGAAATGGACCCTTGGTGAATGAATTAATGTTTAGCTCAGGTCACAGGGCAACTAGATTATTAGTTTCAGGCTATTCCTCATAGAAAGCTTGCCAGATGACAAAAATCCAGCATATTCCCCAACTTAAAATAAGGCTCTTCAAAATGTTTACTTTGAATATCCAGGCACGGAAGGGCCTACTGTTGCTTGGAATTTATATTGGATCATATTACTAAAACAATATAAATCACTGGTGCCAAAGATAAGCTGTCTATATAAATATCAAGGTGGGGAGAATATCCAAGGAAAAAATGTGAGAAATAATGGAGAAGTAAAAGGGGAACAAAAAAGAAAGAAAAGAGGAAGAAAGAAGTAGAGATTCATAGCTAGAGAAGAGAAAGGGTAAAGAAAAGACAGGCATGGTGAAGTGAAATGAAAAGGAAAAAGAAGAAAAATGAGACCTCCAGTTACAAAATAAATAAGTCTTGGCAATTAATGTACAGCATGGTGATATAGTTAATAATATGTATTGTGTATTTGAAAGTTGCCGAGAGGGTAGATTTTGAAAGTCCTCATCACACATACACACACACACAAAGAAAAAAATGGGAATAGAAATTAAATGATGGATGAAAAGAGAGGGAAAAGAAGAGATGGAGACAAGAGGGTAGGAAGACTGGAATGATTAGACTGGAGACCGATTAGTGACATGTAGATCTGGACAGAGCAATGCGTTGTCCTGAGGTTTAACTACAAAAATAAATAGAAAATGAAAGAAGTGAGAATAGTGTGTGACTATTTGAATATTAACTCACCCCTTAAAATTGCCATTCCCCAAGGTTTTAGCTTCCTCCTTGACATCCTTCTCACTCTGTAGTTACTCTGAGCAACCTGAGCCAAACCACGGCTTCAGCTCAGCACATGCCGATGGCTTTGATTATGGAAAGTATCATTCCTAGTCCTCACCAACGTATCCAACTGCCCACTGGACACATGCACTTAACTTACAGGAGCAGCGAACTTCAGTGCAAAGCCAAACTCTCCGTCCCCATGCCCCACACGTGTTCTCCTTCCCACAGTCCACATTTTGGCGAATGGTAGTATCTCCACTCAGTTGTCCAAGCCAGTAACTAGGTTCTTTCCATATTGTTCTTCATCCCTGGGGCTTCTGCCTCCAAATGGTACTAAAACTTATCTCCTAATATTATTAAAGTTGCCTCTCTCTCCATTCAACTGGTGTTCCTGGCTTGGGCTTGTTCTCCTCCTGTGCTCAAGCCTTACATCAGAAACATCTTTCTAAGATAAAAATTAAATTATATTATTGCCTGTGATAAAATCCATTTGTGTTTTAGGACCAAGCCCAGCATCCTTAGATGACAGACAAGACTTCCTCAAGACCTTGCTTTGCCAAGGTCTCCATTCTCACCTCCTACCATCCATGGCCTTACTCCCAACTCTGTAATTGTTTTTTAACTATAGAGAAAATGAACAGGATTTGAGTATTATCTCTGGGAAAATTTTTGCTATGGCTTCTTATCATTTATATTTTTAAGTTGACAATTGTTATATAAATTGAACTTTGTATCATTGAGCAAATTTTTACTTGTTTCCATGATACAAAAGACATGCATATTTTCCAAATATCAGAGGTGTGGACTGCTTATTACAGCCCTGTTTTCTCCTCCTCAGACCACCCCCAGGCTAGACACGGCAATCTCATCACATCCAACGTGCTCTAATTCCTGCCCTTACCCATATGCCCTGTGTTTCTACCTGGCTGGTTTCTGAAAGTCTCCTTCTCTTTGTGCTGAGCGATCCCCTAGCATGGTGCCTGCACATTAACATGGGCTCA
Source organism: Manis pentadactyla (assembly GCF_030020395.1). Lineage (NCBI taxonomy): Eukaryota > Metazoa > Chordata > Mammalia > Pholidota > Manidae > Manis > Manis pentadactyla. The sequence continues at coordinate 111,064,299 of NC_080024.1, forward strand.
ATAAATTCTGTCATTATCATTATCCTCATTATAGTGAGAAGGAAAAGTCTTTCTCGTATCTTCAAGATCATCAAATATGTTGGTATGTCAATATTAAGTACTAAAAATTTCCTGGTGAATAAATGCTTTAAAGATTCTGCAGAGCTTTATATGCCAGCTTGTAGGAAAATACATAATTCTTGGGTTAACATGGCATGACATGTTTTGCATAGAAAATCACAGCCATTTACTCTAAATTTTGTCCCATAACCTTGACTGCTATATGATGGTGAAAAATATCAGTAGAGTCACAGATGTGTCTGGGTCATCAACGCCAATTCAGTAACAGTATTTTCACACACGAAGCAACTTGGCAAACAACAGGACACGACATCTCTGACAACAGCCAGGAGCTCACCTTTTCTTCATTACCAGCACAACTCCGAGAAATATAATTACGAATAGCAAGATGCCAGCAATGACTCCAGCAATTTTAACTGTGTGGTCTGTTTGTTTCTCAGGTTCTGGGACTGGTTTTGGAGTGGCAGCTCCTGAAGATGAAAGGAAATGAGAAAAGAGAGACGGTGGGTAAGAGAGAATAAAGATGTTACATTTAAAAAAATTTGCTGCATTTAACAGAGTAGTAAGACTTATCATAGCCAGCAGACAGACGAGCTTTGATTTTTTTCAACAGCAGCCTTCAGATGTACTGAAAGGAGTGTAATTGTTCATATTGTCCTTCAATATTTTACTGAACTGTAACATAAGTTGGAGAGCTCACCCACACCTGATCCTTTTACAAGGCTCTTCTCAAAAGCAGTTTTTTCTATCTTTATTATCTCTATTGGCTTCCTGCTCTTTTTGCCGTTTAAAAACTTGCTATTAACACAATAGCTATCCTAAGCTTTTATCCAAATTTGATTTGCTGGAACATTTTTCTCAATTATTTTTCATACGTGAAGCAGTAATTCCAAAACATATTAGCCAAAACACCTGGAAAAGTGAGATAAGCTCATTTACCATGCATTTTACCAGCAATTGTTTTTTAAAACAATAGAGATTTCCCCTTGCTTTGGAAACCTAAATCTAGGTCACATCTGGTAGGCAAAAGACTCCTTCTAAGCAATTTATTTGCAAAGTGGGAAGCAGCTGATGATCACACTACTGGCACCCACATTTAATGTCTGTTTAAATGAGATAACCAGAGCCTCATAGTGGCTACTGTCTTAGCTTTCCTGCTTCCCATTTCCAAAACACTGTTGGTCCTGCTTACGGTATAATGTGTTGGAATGTCAAATCCATGTCTGATAAAATATCCATTTCCTCTGCTAAATGAGTTCAGGATGAAAAATATTAGGAATGTAATGTTCAATTCACTAAATAGAATCCATTTTTTTAAGGGTTTCTACCTTTTAATCAGAATGTGACAGAGCTCAGTATCTGCACCATGACGTCCCCTTCTCACCATGTAGACAGATCATTCTGGAAGCAGGAATTTTTTGTTCAAATTTCTTATCTGATAATTTTCTTCTTGTTTTTATTGGCAAAAAATGTAATTAAAATTGAATGTTGGTATCGGCCCTTTCTACCCTTTCTTTGGGTTTTTCATTCACACTTCATCTGCTGCTTAGAAAACTTAACCATCACTGTGTGCAGTGAATTCCAGCCTGGGCTTATTCTAGGATGAGTCATTGCAGAGACATGGGGATGGTCGAGCTATAACTTTCCATATGCTTCCACTGGAAACATCTAAACAATATTCCTTTAAAAAATTATTCAAGTAAGATGATTTAAGAGACTCGGTATCCTGTACACAGCCATGGCCATCAGACTGATGAAGCTAGTCAAGATTAGGGAAGAAACAGCAGGTAGATGGAGGGCTGAGTTTTCACTCCACGTGTACATTCCAATCAAATTGAGAATTGTAATGACAGCAGTTGTGATGTAAAGATCACACCTCATTAAATACCAACCCTCCTGGATTATGCTTTACAGGTCATTTTAATTTCTGACAACTTCAGGAGGATGTCCTGCAATATTCTGTTTGAATGAATATTCCTCAAACTAGTCAAGACAAACCTTGAAAATATTCATTTTTTATTGTAATTACATCTTAAGTTTACCACTCCAACATACACTCAAGGGGTAAATTTGGAGTATACTGTTACATTAAATTAAATTGCTAAGAGTTTAAAGATAAAATGTGTATGTTATAAAAAGATTAATAACATTTCAAAGAAAGAACAATCCATGTAAAAATATTTCAAATTCACAAAACTGAAAAGAGATCCAGTGCTTTTAATTTTTGATTTTTTTAATCTAAAATGAAAAATTATCTAAATTTAAAAAGCTTGACTGTAAAAAAAAGAAATGCACTTGGTTTTATTTTATTCCAGACATTGGCACATTGGGAGCCATTCCATTTATCTCACTTGTTATAGCCTGCAAGTTCTCCAAACATGTTTTCTAAATAAATTATTCACTAAGTTTTTTGTAACTAAATTATGCCAGTAAGTACCAACATTTGGGAAATAAATTATTTAGGAAACCTTTATTTAGCTTAAAAATTTTAAATATAGAAAATAACATGGACATAACCCATACATAGTAAACATTCCATTAAGAGAAGAGTTTGTCCTGGTAGTTGTCACATGTTTGCGCCTATTAGCTACACAATTAGTTTTGTGTTGGCCCTTTACCTAAGCTCTATGAGACCTGTTGAATGACTCTACCAGTTTTTGGGTCAGGAAGAGAGGTCACCCCTGCAGTTTTTCATTCCTTTTAGGAAGCAGGCAAGAGCATTGTTATGCAGCTAGCATCAGCTCAGTATTATCCTTCTTTAGCACTTACTTTTAACTTTTTTCACATTGCAGGTCAAGAAAATGAAATGTTCTATCTCTGCGGGACACAGTTGCAATGTGGTTATGATAGCAATCATGCAAAATGGTAGAGCAGCACAAAAAAGACAAGGAGGGCTGCCCTGCACTGTCTGTGGGCGACCCTCCCTTTGCTTGCAACAGCATGGTCACCGTATCGTGGTCCTGGTGCCTGCGTGAAGGGATTGATTTGGATGTCTGGGTTTAGGAATACTCTACGGGAGCATCAATATAAACACGAAGTGGGATGAAATAAATCCTGACCCTGAGATAATCTCATGGGGGTGTGTGTCCTTAATTTCTAGTTTCCTCTGGGCACATCCCATTCCTGCCTTTTTCTGCATGCTCTGCTCCTCCATGAGGCCTTCCTGAAATGGGTATCTTAATGCTCTCCTTCTACAGGATGCTTTTCCCTCCACTTTTGCTTTTTGGAAACATGTGGTTGTGAGCTGTCAGGCAGCCTGGGGCACAGGATAATCTGTGACAGAGTGTGGTTGCAAGTAGTAGCTTGTTCTTTTCCCCCTACTTAAATCTACAAACTGAACAGTGTAATTTACCAACTGCTTGGCAAAAGAATTGTTTTCATAATATTTCCTCTCTGTCTTGCTTTTTTCTTGCCAGGTTTCTAATGATATGAACTTTTGTTCTTTTTTTTGGTATAAATTCTAGTTCTTCATGGAAAGGCATTTTTTCTCTTCTACTGTGCAGTCTGTTTAGATTTTACACATTTAAACACATTTAATTCCTTTTAAAAAGAATAAATTCCAATATATGCACTTAACAGTGGACATTAGCTAGGCTTGAACATAGTCATTAAAATGATGAATAAGCTGAATATTTCAGAGATTGAGGATGAAAGGCTGCTCAAATACAGCCATAATCTTTACAGATGCCCACTCTACTGACTCCCAGGGACAGCTTTGGGTTTTTTGTTTTGTTTAATGACCAAGAATATAAAAAGGGATGGTATTCCAGTGAGTCTGCATTATTACAAATTTCAGATATGTCTAATGTGAAAATCTCAAAGAAAAAGGGAGCTTTGATCCAAGGCAGTATTTGGTTGGTCTTCAACTTGGCAGAAAACAGTCCATCTTGGCCCAATATTTGGGGTTAAATTGAATAACAGCAGCATGATGTACTCAGCAACTGACTTGAGGTTGGAGCCCAATTTTGGCTACTGAACTGGCAGCACACATTTTCCCAGGCGAACCAAGGATGCAAACCCAGAAGGCCATGAAGGCCATTGCTGCTGCCCAGAGCCGGAGCTGGGGCCCCTCTGCCCATCGCATCAAGACTGTCTCAATTTGGGAAAGCAGAAAGCTAAAGCACAGGGAGAGGAAGATCAGGAAGTGCCAAAGGGGCTCTTGGCCACCTAGAACCTCTGCATGATGGTGACTAGTGCTAAGCTGTCCTGGAATGTGGGGGATACCAGCAATATTCTTTGTTTATTTAACAAGTATTTATTGAGTACCCAACAATGTTCCATGCACTATTTTAGGAATACAGCAGCGAACAAATGTGTAATCAAAACCTCTGTCCTCATAGAAGTGATATTCTTGGTGCATCTGCAGTAGAGGGAGGGGCAGAGCAGTAGAGTAATGTCACAGTGGGGGCATCTCCAGGCCATGAAAGGACTTTGCTTTTCCTCAGATGAGATGGCACTTCTGGGAGATGCTGAGTAGAGCAGTGACGTGACCTGGCTTACATTTTAGCAGGATCACATAGGCAGTGGTGTTTAGAAAAGATGGGAGGAGATGTTGGGAACAGAGATGTTGGTTATGAGGCTACTGCAATAATCCACACAAGAAATTAGGATGGTCTGGAAAAGAGGGTAGCAGTGGACATGGTGAGACATGGTCAAACTTGAGATACATTTTGACAGTTGACCCATCATGAACTGGATGGAGTGTGTTGGTGCGACAGCGGGCTTCTGGCGTGAGTAACTGGAGATGGAACTGCCACGCGCTGAAACTAGAGGGCTGGGAGGAGCAGGAGTGGGGAGGAAGGTGGGGAAATGAGGAGTTTAACTTTGGAAAAGTTAGTTTTGAGATGTTAGGCATCCAAAGGAGATATCAAATAGGTGTTTGGAAATAAAGGGAAAGTTCAAGGTTTGGGGCAAAAATTTTGGAGAGAAAAAAAGATGATATTGAAAGCCATGAGACCCTAAGGGCATGTAGGAGGTGAACAGAGAGAGGGCACGTGCTGAGGAGGAAGCGGGAATGGAGAGGAAATGGTGCGGCCAGCTGAGGAAGAGGGAAGCCAGTGTGAACACAGACACAGGGGCGTCTGCATGGAGGAGCAGAGAGGAATGTTGGGGTCAAGGGAGGTTGTTTTTTTTAAAGATGGGAGAAATGGAAGCATTTTGAATGTTAATGCTCTGGATCCAACAGAGAGGGGAGAGCTGATGGGTGCAGAGAAGGAGATGCCGCTGGAGCAAGGTCCTTGGAGGGGCAGCAAGGGTGGACCTCAGTGCCTGGGGAGGTCTGGCTTCACCCACAAGACAGACGTGTCAGCCAGAGGAACAGAAGGCCACCAAGCACATAGACATAAAGGCCTGAACACGAGGTGCTGTGGTGGTCTGCTGCTGGAACATGTGAATGGTCTCTTCATTTTCCCAGTGATAAAGGAGCAAGGTGTTCATTCAGGTGTGATGATGGATGAGGGAGCAGGTGGGAATTTGGGGAAGAGGAAAAGTTTTCTAATAGTTGCCTAGGGCAGCAGCAGAAAGGTGAACAGAGGAGGCATATGGAATTTGCTAGTGACTTACCTGAGTCCCAGAGACACAGAAGAAGGGTTTGGGGGTGTGGAGAAAGGAAGGAGATAGATTGTACAGAGTGGTCAGGGGGTCAAGGTTTAGGAGAAGAAGGAAGAGCTTGACACTGGGCTTCTTAAGCAGAAGGGCATCCTGAGAGGAATCCTGATGGTCTCAAGGCAGATTTGATGGTGAGGCAGGAGGGTTGGGGTAGGGGCTGGGGGTCTAACTATGAGCACATAGCCTAGAGCCTTCTCCTCACTTCTCATGATGGGGACAAAGAATGGGAAGAGGAGAAGAAAAGGGCAGAGAGAGACACTACTCAGACTTACATCGCACCAGTGGGGCGGGAGTGCTCAGGGAGCAGAGGTCAGTGGAGGAAGCATTCCTGGAAGGGACCCCAGCTCCAGCAATCCTGTCCATATGGTACTGCTAGGCTTGGCCTTCAGTCTTCAAATGAACAATTCCTTACTGAGGACCTTTTGTGCTCAAGGTCCTGTAACTGGGCTCTGCAGGGGAACTGGAAAGAAGGAAGATGACTGACGCCACCTCCTTCAGAGCACAACATAAGGAGCCACAGGAAGTGCCCGGGATGAGCTACAGAGCCCAAATGGGCAAGAGTGCAGAGGCGGATTTGGAAGGACTCCTTGTCAGAGGTTGCAACACAGATGGGCTTGAAGGATGGGGAGGATTCCAGTAGATGGGAGGGGAGGATGCCTCGTAAGCCAAGACAGAGAGGCAGTGGGCGCTAAGATATCTCTGCTCTTGTACTGAGTTAGCATGGCTGGAGCCTGGGTGCAGGTTAGGAACAGTGCAGAAGAAGGCTTGGAAAACTGAGGCTTCGTGGTGTAATGCACATTGCTTACCTGCTAGAACAGCCTGGACTAAATTTAAGAAATGAGGACTGCAGAGGACAGCAGAGCTTAGCCTCGAGGAGAGTAACAGGGCGGTACTGCGCAGGCGCACCCAGCAGCAGAAGGTTGAGGAAGGGCCCTGGGATAGCAATGGGAATCCTGCTGTCTCATCATGGCCAGGAGCCCTGAGGTCTGATCTAATGGAGCAACTGGAACTAAAAGGACATGAAGGATGCACAGAAGGTGCCCTGCTGGCTGCACGCAGGTGCCCTCAGGTCTCAGGTGCTGAGGACTGGGCAGGTTTCTGTGTCATGTAGGGAATGGGTGGCTGGCTTCCCGCTGGGGGAACGTGTTTGGGTTCAGTGTGGGAACTGAATCCAAGCAACAAAATATTTCATTGTGCAACATGAAGAATATTTCAGAGGCAAACCAAATACCAAAATACTATTACTGGTATTGGGGGGTAAAGAAAAAGTTGGAGATGGCAGCCATTGAAGTACTGAAAAGAAAAACTGAGGAGGTTAAGAAGCCTTATGAGATAAGACATGGGAAAAAAATAAAAGTAAAAAACATGGAAATAAAAATATTGTTTCTCCTAGTGTGTTTCACAGCATACTAGTCCAAAAGATAATCTAAAATTTCAATTGAGGAAGAAGTCTGATCCACTTCATACTAGCATTTTTATGACTTTATGGAATAGAGAATCTGTTCTTATTAATTTTCATGGTTTTTTCTTTATCTTTTGCAGACGTAGATCTCTTTACTCTATCTTAAAAATAGCAACACCCTGGCATTAAAGGTTATTGTGAGACAGTCCATTCATGTCTTGTTGCTCAGAGAATTAGAATTCCTTGCAGTGTGCATTAAGGTTTTTCAGTTCTACCATAACATTATACATAATCACAAAACATCTACAAGATTTTTCATTTAAATTACATATCATTGTTTTACTTCCTGGGAATGCGAAGTCAGTCACTACTCCTGGAATAATCTACATTCACACTTTATGTATTATTTGTAACCTGATTATGCTTTTGAATTTACAACTTTTCCTTTGTCTCTAATTTCCACTGTGGGCATGCAGAGCATGTACAACCTACAAGTAATAATCAGAAACATAATTTTTCATAAAAAACTGAGATACTGGATTGTTTGATATATAGGGTCTCTAAAAAATTAATCTACTTTTTTACTTTTGTTCTAATTTCATGACAGTTACTGCTCTCCTTTATTGATGTGGCCAACTCCCTGTGGGTAAGATGATCTATCAAAGCCTCATCACTCACTATCTGAGAACTGAGAGTTCCCAGAGAATTATTAGTGCTGTTACTGTTCTGATAGAATAGCTTGATTCTTCCCATTTGCATTTCTTAAATCATGCTCATGTAATAATATGGGGAAACAACTTGTTAATAATAAGGTATTAACTGTGTTCACCTTTCATATCTAGCAAATAGATCAATTAAGTGAACATGAATGGACATTTTTGAGGATGGACATTCCCAAGAGTGGACATTTTCAGCAGTTTGTTTGAAACTAAACGTTGAAGGCATTAAACTCAGTCTACCATCTCAAATTTTCTTCCAGATGTGTGTCTGGGTCATCATCCAGCTTATAGTTAGCTCTTAAAAATCATTCCTGTGGGACAAGGGATCATAGCTGCCTACACAACATAATAGCTGTTTGCAAAAACTGTAGTTTCTTATGCTGAATTCACTGTCTTATCAAAAGTAAGTGTACTTAATAAATTCTATATGCTTGCTAGAAGAATCAGTATTTCTGAGGTTCAAAAACTGTACAGAGTCTAGCAAACTGCATGCAGAAGTGTGATGTGTCTTTCACGTGGCCAGTGAGCTACAGGCACAAACAGTGACCCTAGAAATGTCACAGGGATTCCTGAGGTCCTAGGAGACAGAGGGTCATCTAATCTTCAACTCTCATTTAGTAAACATACATTTTTCCCTCTCAAACAATGAAGCTCTCTAATAAATAAGGTTTATGTTAATTGTATCATTTGGTTCAATATATTCTAGAACAGACATTCTCTAACTATACAGTTTAGGAATCATTTGGAGAGCCTCTGAAACATGAAGATGGCTGGGTTCCTCAGGGACTCTGGATTGAAGGTTTGAGGTAGGGCCCAGGAGTCTATGTAACACCTTAGGTGAATCCCTACACAACACGAAGAAAAATACTAATTGGGTTGCTGTTTTTAAAATACTTCCCAATATATTAACATCTCACATTATCAGTAAGCTAATAGTCTTCACTGCACTATTTTAAAAGATCCTCTTACACTATTAAGAGACAAAGCTGGTGGAATGAAATCCTACTTTTATGATCAGCCACAGTATGTAGAGATGGGAGGGTATTCTTAGTTGTAAAGTAACTTAAAGTTTGCTGACCAATTGTTCAGGCGCTACTGAATTAGATAGGAGGGAGGAAGAGTGACCATCTTGAAGACCAACTTTATGTGCCAGTATTTTACACAACTTTTATTTAATATTATACCATGAGGTATAACTAAAACCATTTTACAAATAAGGAAACTGCGGCAGCAGAAGTGGTCAGGATAAGCAGCTTGCCCCAAGTCAGTGAGAAGGGATGTGAGGGGTCACACTCCGGCACCAGGTCTGTGAAGCCCACTCTGGTTTCAGTGCACCACAACACTCCCCAGCAGTCCAGGGAGCTCCCCAACTAAAGCTAACACTCTGGAAGACAAGACTCAAGCTTAAAATGACTTTGATCAGTTGCAAAGAGGAGATGAAACAAACACACAACAGAAATGTAGAACAATGCAATAAAGAAATTAAAATCCTGAAAGAGAAATAAAATACGTATACAAAGGACAAAGGACTTCCTGGGCCAAATGCAGAAAAGAAAGGCCTGGTAAGATGTGACTCTGAAACGTGCTAGAGGAGTGACGTGGACATAATCCTTCCTGAGTACAATTGCTGGTCAAGGAAGAGACACTGAAAGGAATCAAAGAAAAGAAAGGCAAATGATTGACAAGGTAGAAAAGAAGGATTATGATGAAAGAGAAAAGGAATTAAGGTCATTTATCTAACCAGAAAGACCAACAGGCTGCCCTGGTATTATCTACTCCTGGAGCTTTTTGGGAGTAAGGACTATTTCCTATCCACCTTCATGACCAGTGATTAACATCATTTAACAGTGTGGTCACCTGATAAATATTTACTGAACTAATGTCTCAAAACATACAGGTGACATTTATAAAGAACAGTGACCATGTGTGATCTGTGTATGTATGTGGAATATTTTGAACATATGGGCTTAAAGAAGAGCAAGAATTCAAGTTCTTACACAGCAAAGCTACTTCTTTTCTCTCTGTGTGTCCTTAATGCCAAGAATGTAGCACGTACTCAATAAAAGAGCAAGTGCCTGAATTTTGACTGTACATAAAGGATAGCTTGACCCTCAGCACATAAAAATGAAATACATTATAGATAGAGGAGGCTTATTAGTTCTATCCTTGGGTTGAAGAAGTCACTTGACTTAGAATGGCTAGCTTTCACCTCCTGCCCAATATCTAAAAAATCTTCGTCTCTTCCCCATTCCCGCTGCCATGAACCTAGTTTATTTCTCTTGTAGACTTTTGTACTTGACTCCTAAGCAAAATCTCATCCAGTCCCTTTCACATACAGCAGCCAATATGGATCTTCCGAAAGAATAGCTCTCATCAGGACACTCTTTCATTTAAACAACAAAACCAAAGAAAAAGCAAGAGTTCCCTAGTGCTTATTTCAAAAGGCAGTCAAGGCCTTCTTCCATGAGCTGGTCCAACCCTCTTTCCTAACTTTCCGCCTCTCATTCTGCTTTCCTTCATCTACCTAATGTTGCAACTAAATGCAAATGTTCTGTTTTCCCCATAATCCCACACTTCCTCTTCCCAGGTCCTTTGTTCCTGCTTCTCCTTCTGCATGGAAGTAGTCCCCTACTCACTTGCTATAGGTTCAAATGCTACCCATTCTTGAAAGTCAACCTAGCCCCAGTACTGATTCTGGTTGCGGGAAAGGTGTTCTCTGACCTCATAACTGCTATCACACCTTGTCTTACTCCTTTGGCTAGAACTTACTACTTTTGACCTTGAGTTCAGTTGTTCTGGTAAATCCTTTATATCATATACTAACTAGTTACTTAGGATAAAGCTGGTTTGGCCCTCACATGACCTGACCTAGGATCTTATTATGTATCCATAGTACATATAAGAAAACATTTGCTAAATCAAAGATCTCTTTCAATAACTGTTTTTTTTTTCTGTTTTTCCCACTTGTACTCTTTTCATAGCCTACCTATTCTTTTTCCATTTACATTAAAGTTCTCAGACATAGGGCAATGGGCATAAGAGGAAAGAATGGAGGAAAATGAAGAAGTGGAACATAAAGATAACAACAAATTCTATTTTGTGGTCATTCTTCCACTGATTCCCAGTATTTAGTGAGGGGATTTTAAGAATGAGGCATCTGCAGCTATTTTTAGATGATGTTACATGGCCTCAGGATAACATGGTGAGAAAGAAGGAAAATATCTGAGCACGGGCTCCACTGAGCATGCAAAGAGGCAGCCAGTCCACAGGGGAGAGTTTTTCTCAGTATGATGATGACAGGTAAAGGCTCTTACCTGTAAATTTACTGACCAAACTTTTATCAATGATCAAATAAGATTAATAGAAAGAAAGAGCATGGAAACAAATACTAGTGGCAAAATGTTATATTGGCAGCATCAGAGTAGTGAAATATATATCCACCAGGGACAGGAAAGTTAACTGGGTACATATCAGAGACAGGAAATGCGTATCTGTCAAGAATAAAGTGTTATGAACTCAATACTTGTAACAATTAAGTGGCTATAGACCATTTTTCATGATCATATATGGAATTTGTTTTAGTAGTCTTTAAACTAGCCAAAATTTCTGCTGTAGAGTAATTAACAATGGTCTGGGGCTTTTTAGAATCCAAAAAAGGAGAAACTTCTGACAAGATAATGATAACATAATTCAAACTAGTAAAGTAATTGGATTTAATAAAATGGTGATATCATTTCTATGACCTTGCTTTGGAAGCATATTTTAAGTTGCTTGCTACTCAGAAGAAACAAGGCCCCAAACTGAAAATTCTGTTAAGCTCCTAAACTGGCTAAAAGATACACATAAGTCACTCTGATGTGGTCTTTACCTAAATGCATGATTGTGTGTGCACATTTTTTCATAAATATACACCAATATCTAAATAAATTATCCAAAGACATATAAAGAGAACCCACCAAGTTGGTAATATCAGGCAAAAGTTATTTTGTTTCTTATCATGTTTACTGTGAAGTTACACATAATCCTGATAAAAAAAAAAGACAAAATCAAACCACTGCATTAAAGCATGTGGGCAAAATCCCAGATGAAAACTGGTAATGCCAATATGTGTTTTGACCAAGAGTTGCAACTTGAATAAATTGTTATAATTAATAATAAAACATAATTAACAACTGCATCATTACTAATACCAATAAGTAAATTACACATATTAAATTGAACATCAATTATAATCTAAAGTGATGTATTGCTTGAATATTTAGTAGAGCAAATGGGAAAACTCATCAACGATACTGAGAGATGTGCTGAGCAGATGCCAATTATTAACTCCAAGGCAGGTGCCAGGCTTATTTTCAAAGATTGTTTCTCAAAAATTGTTATTTACTCTTTTAAATGAAGACACATCTTGAAGAAAACTAGTGATGCTTCTCATTAGCTAACAAACCACTCTATGTTTTTCGAACTTCATACCCAGTGTCTGACAAAGTTATGCAATGAGATAATCTATAATCCTCTTTAACAGAGTTACATTAAAGTGCATCCTCTCATGCTCTCTTGAGAACTGATGTTACTGGAGGACAAACACAAAGAAAGGTGTCCACTTGTAAACCAAGGACAGTGAGGAGCAAAGGAACCCCCAGTGGCCAGGACATCAAAGGGAGCCTGGTGTTTTATTTCCTACGCTGGGCTGCAGAGTAGGTCAGACACTGCTTTGGGCTAAAACTGCTTCAAATAAAGTCACTGTCTTTGAAAAATGCAGTAACTCTTTTCACTATTATCATCATCACCATCATTGCCAGTAGCAGGATAATCGCCTGGGGCATGCTGATGCTGTTTATATCTCAAAGACAGGCAAATGGAAAATATCACCTGTGGGGGACTCATTACAGGTCATGACATATGATAGAATAATAACACTCCTCTCATTTTCAGGTGCTCCTGAAGACCACAGCATGCATTTGGTGTTCATGTAAATAATACCCTACACTGCACCAAGAAATCCATTCATTCTTCTGGAAGCTCAATTTTGAACCTCCCTGAAGGGCTGCACCATTTAAACTTGGGAGTGGCCGTGGCCTGGATTAATTGCCTACTTCTCTTGAAAGCCCCAAGGGCCACAGAACAGACCTCCATTAGTGTAAGGACAACAAAGCCACCAGCAACTACCAATTCCTATGTCTTTACCCTGAGTGAGCTTTGTGCCAGACTTCACAGATGTTATAGCATTCATTCTCCCACTGCCCACTATGTGGGTAAGAAAAGTATCCTTCCATTTTACAGATAGGGAAGCTGAGACTGGCATTTAAGAGATTTGCCCAAGAAGGCTGGACCTGAACTCAAAACCTTCTCTCTAAAGTAAACGCTTTCTGAATTACGTGTAGTGGGATCCAGAGCTCCTGTGTGAACTACCCTACTAAAACTTGGGCCAGAGAATCATCAGGCCCAGACTCCCATCGCACATGCTTGAACTGCCCTTGGAAACCACGTGGTTTTGAGAATGATCTGGAGTCTGTGAAAAATGGACATGACTGAAACTCTTCTAAAATGGAGTTGGAGAGGCCTTGGAGAGAAACTGCCTTCACTGTCTTTGAACAAGGCCAGACCTTTGGCCTGAGCAAAATGGCAATTATCTTAAGCAATTGCTTGAGAAGTTGGCAGGATAAGATACAGACAGTCTGGTCACAAGTCTGATGACTGTGTGGACTTTCTCAAGGTGGAATCAGTAGTCAATCTATGTATATCCCAGAATGGCTTAGCCTGTGGAAACACTAAAATTTTTCTTTTCTTCTACTCATGTAGTTACTCCCCTTCCTTTTCCTCATGAAAAACCAATTGCTTTCATCTTTTTACATAGGAAGGACTATGTAGGTATCTACCTGAATCCATACACCTGGAATTGCAATTCTTTGGTCCCAGATAAGCACTCGTTTTGCCTCTTAGTAGTGCAGCTCTCATTTTCAGGCAGACACGTCTACCCCTGAGGGCCTGCAAGCTGTCAAAGCATTACTGGAGCTTGCTTATCACCTGCACCAGGAGAGCAGGTAAGAGGGCAAGTCCTGTGCAGATCTGAGGGTTAGCCTAAGGCGCCCACAACCAGCTTGGCTTGAAATTTCTTGGAAGTCTGTTTGATTTTTTAAAATAAAGCATGCAAATGTTACATTTTACTTTTAATAAAAACATGAAATATTAACTTTTAATAAAAACATAAATGATTTATCATCAAGGAAAGTGATAGTTCCTTGGTCCTACATCTTTGGGAAGCCCTGGATTCCCATCTGATAGGCTTATGAGAAGAGAATGTGGCCAGAGAAGGCCACAGTCCACAAAGGACAGGGACCGTCGTCTGCCCCTGCCCTTAGGATTACCTTCCTGGAAAGGGAATGGCTGAGATGACACAGTAGTTAGACTGAAAGAAGTGGGACAGACAGAAAAACTAAATGAAATAACTGATCTTGGACTAGATCCTGTAGTAGAGAGGGACAATGTCATAAAGGACATTATTAGGATAACTGAAAAAATTGAAACAAGGACAGGGGAGTGTTGAATTAATTTAAATTTATCAAGTTGATAATTGTACTATGATTACATAATAGGATATCCCTGTTATAGGAAATACACACTTAAGTACTTAGGGCTAAAGAGACTTCACATATGCAACTTGACCTCAAATCCTCCAGAAAAAAATTGTGTGTGTGTGTGTCTGAGTGTGTACAGAGAGGGAAAGAACAGGTGATAAAACACATAGGGCAAAATGTTCACAACAGGTGAATCTGAGTAAAGGATATACCAGTATTTTGTGTAATATTTTCATATTTGTAACTTATTGTAAGTTTGGCATTATTTCCAGATAAAAAGTTAAAGTGGTTGTGTTAAAGAGAAAAAGAAAGAAATGGTAGCTAGACTAGAAAAGCCATGGTCTGTGAACAAATCAGACATTAAAAGCCAAACCCAAGATCCTTTTACATAAAAAGCAAGAATTCTAAAAGTAGTGTGTGTGTGTTGGGGGTGGGGAGTCATTTTAACATGCTGGAGTTATAGAAGCCAATCTTTTCAAGGGTCCTGGGCCTCCCTCTCAGCCTGCTGGAGTCACCGAAGAAGCAGTTCTGACACAGACTGACTTTGTCAAAAGGGCTGATGTGAAACGAGGAGCTTTGGAGCAAAGGACAGAGCTTGTTCTCCCTTCACCTGCCAGCCCTGACTTTCCCTTGATTCTTTTATAAGGTCAGGAAAGTATTTAATATAATAATTCTATTCTTCAAAAGGGAGTTTTGTTTATTTGAGATCTGTGCTTGACATGTTCTTGATCTTGTGCCTCTTTTCTATCCTGTTGTGCTAAGGTCATGAAGGAAATTCTGACTCCTTCCCATTCTGATTAGACATACTGGATCACATCCATAAATACTTAAAAAAACTCTCACAAATACTAAGTAGTTTACAGTATTCTAAAAGTACTTATTTACAAGAGAACCTAGTTCAAAGTCAACCAAAAAGGCAAATTGCATCACAACCTGGCCTGAATGAAGGAAATTCACTGATTTCTTAGACATAAAACTGTTGGTATAATCCTGATGCCTTATATTCTAAACTGTAGTAACATTTTTCTACAGCAAGCAAAGGGATGAAAATCAAATCAAAATATCACACCTGACAGTAGTCAAGGTTCCATGGTAACCACTGGGGTAAAGAGAAAGACCTAGTGAAACAGATATTGTCACTTAATTTGGTAAGTTAAAAATTTAATAGCTTATTAAAATGCATTCAACTATTTTTAAGGCCTTTTCCATGTTTAATAATATCAAGGATGAATTAATTTAATTTCACCATACAATTGAAATATTATATTTCCTTATAGAAAAGGCAAGAATAATTTAACTCATCAATATTAAATATTTCCTTCAAAAATCTTAAGCTATTTTTTAAACTATAATCACTTTCTTTTTCCCAGTATTTTGCATCTTTTACAAAGTCTTGGTTTATTTTGAGATCAGATCTTTACTTGCAACATTCCTTTTGGACATGTACAATATACCAGATGAATATCAAAGTTAAAAGGCAGATAGATGTCTTAAAATATAAATTATAATTTAGGCTTTTTCAGCCAGAAAGCTCTATGCCTTATGCAGATAAGACAGTTAAATACACTATTGTCCTTTATCACACTGTTGATAAAAAGGGAAAACACAGAAGGATATTGAAAATTAAGTTGTTCTTGTATATTGAAAATCTCTTACATAGAAATTCTTAAGTCTATGTAGCAAAAATGGAAAGCAGTACTATTTCTGTGCAATATACACCATTTAAGATACATTATTTCTTTAACCAAATGCTTGACATTTGACTTGGTATTTCCTTCCCAGAAATGACAAGGAAAAGGAACAGAATCTCCCATGGCAGTCCTGTATCCTTTCACCATTTTCTTGTAACTGTACTGTTTTATAGATGAAACTGCCATAGCCAAATGACAAATATAACACATAAAAGAACAAAAAAGGGCCATAAATCACCGGTGACACTATAGCGCATTAAAATGCATTCAGCTGGTGTTGCAGAAAGAATAAAAATTCTCCCTCAATTTACATTCTTTCTAGCCAAAAAGGAAATTTTAGGATCCTCAAGCAACCCTTTTAAGAGATGCTGAAATTCCAACTAAATTCTCCTCACACTACCTTTCTATATTTGTCTCCAGAGCCAAAATATACAACACTGATACATCGTGTCCCCCTTCACTGTTCAATAAGAAATGCCCAAGGTGGGGCATAATATGAATTATTAATAATCCATCCTGATATGATAATGTACTTGAAAAACCAGGACACCTAATTAGTTGGAAAATGATAGCTCTAATTCAGCCACTATTTCTAATAAATTGATTGTAGCTTAAATGAAGAGTTTGGCCATTTTTATTAATAAGGAAGTCTAATGGAGGCATTTTTTCCCTTAATTTTTACCCAGAATTCTCTCAAATGGTTCAGTTGGAGCTCCTGATATGAAAAAGACTCTGGTATCATATAGATATTATGCTTTACAGTACAAATGAACTTGTATTAAATTTTTTCATTGCACACTTATCATTACAAATAGTTCAAGATTTTGGTAAATTTGTTGACGTGGAATATTTATTCAACTGCTTCTGTTGGTTTTAACAAAGGTTGTAAGTAGAAATTTCTTGAAAGCAAAGAGCACAGTTTAAACTGCTCTGAATTTTCTGCATCTCTTGTAGCAGAGCTAATCACATGTCAAGCTTTCCAAGGGGTTGAGAAGCCCTTCAAGTGAAGGATGGACCCATGGCTGCTTCCCTCCTGAAGCACAGACAGCAAATGCGCTTGGAGCAGTGCAGAGCATAGCTTCCTACATTCAAGTACTTCAGGGATTGAGAAGTTGGGACTCATGTCTATCAGAACTGAACTGTGTGTACTTCCTAACAGTGTCTGATGGGAGGCTGACTGCTGGAGGTCTGCATGACGCTTGGTCCAGCCGCACCTCCTGGAGGCCCCTACCTGCTGGCAGGTCACAGCTCCTCTGTGGAAGGGATGTTATTTAGTGAAATTAGTTCTACCTTTAAGGGAGTTTTATGTTTTACAAATAAATTAATTCCATTGGAAATTAATAGCTGGTTGTGTAAAGTATAAAGATATATAAAATATGGTCCCTGTAGTAGTAGATAAAAATATTTCTACAAATATTTCATGGTAGACAAAATTAACAATCTCCAATATAACACTTTATGGGTCTCTTAAAAGGGCAAAATATAACTGTCTGCAGCTAAAGGTGGTGAGATTTTATCTCAGTGTCTATATATTCAAACAATATTGCTGGTTTTTATTATCCTTTATGTTTTTTATTCATATGCATATCCCAGTAAACAGCTCTCAAAATAAATGAAGTGGATATCTAGGCAAGAGGTTGGATTAAACCATTCCACCAGGAAGGCTGAGTGTTCCTTCGGTATGTTTGAACCTATCCCTTGAATTCTCTATCACACGCTTTTCCATGCTGATTGCAGATTATCAATAACCCCGGGCCAGTGTTTAGACTGTACTAATTTCCTAGCATTTAGCTATTCTATTCATATCCACTCACCATTCTTCTTTTTAGGCTGGGGGACAATCTTCCATTTCCTAGTGGTTTACTTCAGCCCTTTGGCCTGTTTCCTCTATCCTCCAATGCTCCTGTCTTGAACTGGAATTTGTCTGTCCCTCCTGAAAATACCCCAGTTGTGTCCCCTGTTTGTGGGATAGAGACCAAAGTCCTTAGGTATAATTTACATGGTCACAGCCAGCCTCTGTCTGCCTGTTCAACCTGACTGCTCACCACATTCTTCTTGTTTTCTGCTCTCCACAGTGGCCTTTTTGGGACAATTTTTCATTCTTGGTCATGTTGGTTCCCACTGCAGGACCTCTGCACTTGCTGTTCCTGCCACTGACCAAGCTAAAGTTCAGTGTGCAATCCACTATCTTCAAGCTGTATATAGTCCCTGAGTTACTCAGTGAGGCTAAGATCTGATTTCAGTTATATCTTCTTATAAAGAGAGAACCTTGTGTCCACCGAAGGACAAATGGCACTTATCTGCACTTGCCCTGTCACAGCTTACAGTGCGTAAAAAGTGACTAGGCTCCAATGGGTGGAGGTAGAGAAGTAGACAAATGCAGTCTGGAGAGTGGCAGAGATAATGTTGGTGAATCAGTACACCACTGTCTAAAACAATTAATTAAAACTAAACATTTCTTATGGTTCTTGCTAAAATGAATGGGCTTTGGAAAAATCATGAGCCTGTTTTATTTGCAATGGAAAGTCTACTAAATTAAAAATATTTATTATAAAGAAGAGATAATTTGCAATTGAGTAACATAAAATTAGTCAAAAGTAGGCAAAAATAAACCAATTTCAAAAGATTCCTGTCCTTGGCCAAAATTTATTCAAAATTTACTCCTGATATGATGAAAGCTAAAAAAGCACTGGGAATAAATTTAACAAGAAAGATCTTCAACTGTTCAGTCATCTGGTAAATAATTTTGAACAGCTGCTGGGTACCCAGGGGACTACACTGGGAATAAGACAGACAGAGCCCTGGTCCCCCACATTCCTGAAGGGTGCATGCAGTCATCAGGGAACTTTACAAAGAAGCATTGGTAGGCTGGACAGTGGCTGAGGGGCTGAGGGCCACTGCTCTATAGGACGGAGGTTTAGGGAGGCCTCTCTGAGGAGAGGAAGTTCACAATGAATTCTGAATGTTGGGAAGGCACTGGTAATAGGAAGACCAAGGAAAGAGGTTTCAGGCACAGGGAACAGCAAGCGCCACCAGCACTGCAGGCTCCAGCGTGGCACTTGGAGAAAGAGAAGTGCAGCTTGAGAAGGGCAGTGATCCCACTGAGGCCAGCTGAGAGGTGGGGCCAGACCATGTGCGTCTTTTAGGTTGGGAAACAAAGCTAGGGATTTCTTCTAACTGCTGTAGGAAGCTAAATATAAGGATGTTATGCAGAGAAGGGATGGGACCAGACTTCATTCAGTTTCCAAAATGCCAGTCCAGCTGCTATGTGCCAAGTGAATTAACAGGGAGCCATCGGAGTAAATCGGAGATGAGTTACAATGCTTGTGCAGGGGTCTAGGCCAGCATGTGACTGTGAGGAGGTGAGATGCTTGAATCTAGAATATATTTTGGAGGGAGACCTGACAAGACTGGCTAATATTAAAAACTCCTGATTTGTAGTAGAAGTCTGCAACAAGATCTGAATTAATGGAGAGATTTACTGTATTTCCACTGTCATGAAAATATATAAATTTAATAAGATCCCAATGAGAATCTCAGTGGCTTAGGACTTGGCTTCTGAGCAGACACCCAGCCACCTTCTTGGTGCATAGATTATATCAGAACACAGCAGACAAAGATTCCTGCACTCAGGGGGCTTATATTCTAGGAGGGGAGAGAGAGTAGCAGACAGAACAAGTAAGTGCAGAAGGTGATCCGTGCTATAAAAAAGAAGAAAGTAGCAACATGAAAGGCAGACTGTGTCCGAGGAACAGGGGAGAGGTAAGATGGCAGGATGCAGTGTTAAGAAGGGTAGGTACTCAAGGGAGACCTCACTGAAAAGTAGGCAGTGAGCAAAGACTGTAGCAGGCTGGAGGGTTGCCCAAGTAGATATCTGGGGAAGAATATTCCCAAGCAAGAGAAAAGTGGGTGCAAAATCTTGAAGATGGGAGTGTGGCTGATTTGTTGAAAGAACAACAGAGAGGTCAGGTATGGGATGAGGCAGAGGGAGGGAGGGGAGAAGAGTTCAAGAGGGAGAGACTAGTCACTTAAGCCCTCATACGCCACTGTGAGGACTGATGGGTAGATGTGGAAAGATAAGTGGTGAGGCATTTTTGACAAAAATAATGAGAGAATTCTAGTTTTTATCATACAATAAAATATTATAAAAAGCCAATATAATCAAAAGATCAAAAGATTATGATAATAGTGTCAGACAAAGAGGACCATAACAGAATCTATGTGTGGGAACTTAATATGACAATATGGCATCTCAATTCTGTGAGAAAGTAACTGTTTATTTAATTAAGAGAGTGGGCCTAACTGGTTGTTTATCTGGAAAAAAGTCTAAACTTGTCTCCTAGTAATACTCCACACCATATCAGTAGTAGTTTCTAGATGGATCAAGAGTTAAAATTCAGGGTAACAATTGAACAATCTGAGAGATGCAAAGACCTTCCCAAGCAAGACCACATTCTTGGAGAAATAGGAGAAAAGGGGAAGAGATTGATTATCCAAAAATGAAAATATTTTTATGTTAAGAGACAATAAACAAAGTCATAGTGATTGACAGGAATAAGTATGAGCAGATACAGAAGAGACACAAACGGCCAACAAACAGGCAAAGGTGCTCGGCTCCAGGAAAAGTCATTAGAATACCATTTCCATCCGTCACACTGGAAACATCAGGGCCAGAGGAGCTGCAGGAAAGGGGCGCTCAGGCATGTGGTGGGAGGATGAATTGCTATAGTTCGGGAGGAAAGTAACCTGGTCAGTTCTACATAAAAAATGAACTTGCTTTTTGACCCCTATTTGGAAATCATTAAAAGTTGCAATAGAAAGAACATATACCTAAGAGTATTTCCAGTTTGTTGTTTTTAGTAAGAAGAAAAAAAACCATGAAAACCTGAATGTTCATTAACAAGAGACTGTGTGAATATATCATTAATGTATCTATACAGAGGAACAGTATTCAACTATTAAAAAGAATATCTTAGATTGATATGTATTGGCTTGAAGGAGAATTCATGACCCGTTAAATGAAAATGCAAGTTGCAGTTGTTAAGTGTATAAATGGTGGTGAAAAAAATCCATCTGGGTATATGTTCGTATATTTTTACATACCTAGAGGGAAAGGTCTGGAAGGTTCATAACCCATTAACTATTAATGGGTTATGGATAAGTTAGTATAAACATAGACTAAACTTTCTCAGTATATCTGTGTTTTTATAAACTTTTCTCATTATGATATCCTAAGAGCTTAGGACAGTGTCTAGCAAACAGCAGGCACTCAGGAAATATATGGTCAATGAATCAATGAAGAAATGAAAGAGTTTGCGTTTTTCCCATAATTAAAAAAGTGTTAAAGTAGAAAAACAATGATCGCTAACATTTTCTGAGGATTTACTAAGTACTTTATTGGTTCATTTCATCCTGACAACAGCTTTAGTAGAGGGTAAAACTATACTTTCCATTTCACAGATGAGCAAACTGAGGTTCAGATATGAAAAGCAAATTCGCCCAAGGTCCCTCTGCTGGACATTTGAATATGAGCAGTTTAGTTCTGGAGGCTGTGCTCCTACCTCGCTACCCATAGCTGTTCTAGACTGAAGCTGCTGCCCTGAGGCAGAGCAGGTTTGAGAACCATTGACCCAGACACTGTATAGGGTCTGATGGCCTATGATACAGCAGCTGATCAAGGAACATTTGTAGATGAAGGATTTGAGATCCTTGCCTTGCCCAGTGTACCCCTCAACACCCACCCACCCAGAGACACCACCAAATTTAGATCCTAATTTAGTCTCCCTGCCTAGTTTCAGTCCTTGCCTACGGCTAAAAATCCATGAACTGGAGATCTCCTGGATCGAGCACTCTACAAACAGATTCATTCTTTGTAAATATGGCAGAATAAGCTTGTATTCTGGATAGACAGTGTTCAGGCTTTAGGGTATACTTACATTTGGTATTTGATATAGACCCACTCATCAGTCAGAGTCCCAGAAATCTCCCTGGGATATTGTTGGTGGGCTTCAGTTATGGTTCTCACTAAGGAAAGGGTGTCCTTCTCTGTGACACAGTGGCTGGGACCACCAGGGGTGTAAGGAGGCCTGGGCTGCCTCCCAGGAGAAGGGACACCTTGATGGAAGGTGAGGCCTCAGCAAATCGTCTCAGGGATCGTGAGTGGTAAAGTAGCTGGGGCTGGGGTGGGGCGCAGCATTCAGCAATGGCATATGCAGGAGGCATTCACTGATCAGCAGAAAAGGCCAAGATGCGGGTGGGGCAAAGAACGTAGCTTTGTAGAATTGATCTGCCTGTTTCTGCTGTTTCTGCATCAATACTTGGAGGCATGGAAACAGGAGCCAAGGAAGCAGGTGAAGGGGTCTTCCCAGGTCTGGGGATCAGCATGATGTGTGGTAGAGGACAAGGTGGCCAAGACCCAGAGGGGTCCAGGTATTAGTGAGAACTCACTAGAAAGGGCTGTGTAGAGTGCTGGGCAGGTAGGGTGGGCCAAGGAGGGAGAGAGGAGACACTAGGCTAGGAAAGAGGGAGGATCAAAGGACCCAGGGCTCAAGCCACAAAGCCTGGCATCAGGTTTATGTCCCTGGTTTGACTGAATATCAGACCTGGGGGCCTAAACCCTCTGGGTTTCCTTTCCTCAACTGAACAGTGGAATGATGTTTCCTTCAGTCGGCTGCTGTGAGGCATCAGTGAAATAATTCACATGGAAGTTTCTAGGGCAGCATCTAGAACACAGAAGTTTCTCCGTAAATACCACAGTTGCTTTTCTTCCTCAGCGGGGATCTAGATGCCTAGTTCAGTGACTTCTGTGTTTTATATTTTACATTAAAAAAAGTCTCTCTTTGCTTTAAGAACCACATTAAGGAAAAAAGAAATTCCTTCGGATTTATTTCATGACAGCTCTGACTATATACTGACAAAGATTCTCCTGTGACCAGACTCGAGCCGGCTCTTCTGAGTCCTTTTGACACAAAAGAACATTTGTGTCCTGAGGACCATAACCAGAAGAAGTTCATCAAATATCCCGCTTCCTTATCATATGTCATCATTCCATGAATCATTGCTCTTCACACGGAAGGAGTGAGAGGTGACTGAGGAGTCTCTCCATGCCCGAGCTGGGGCCAGCCTCCTCGGAGCCCCCCTTCTTAGGAGGCCGTCACCTTGGTCTATAAAGACTTGAACAAACATAACATGGTTTCTTAGGGCTCAAGTTACATCCTTAGGGGACTCTAGTTCCCCTTTAAGCGCCTGCTTGAGAAAACTCAAGGCTTCCCAAATAACTGCCTATTTGTTCCTGCCAACACCTGACGACAGGACCCTGTGTCCCAGTCTCCTCCAGCATGTCCTTCCCAAGTTTTACAATTTTTCACTTTCCTGACTCTACTGACTTCTGCTCACCCCACTGCCAACTCGCTGGTCATCTCTGCACAAACCGGAAAGGGCTCAGCTCTATCCCCGACTGTCAGCAGCTACTGAACAAAACCCATTTCCTTCACTTTAACTAATGTCTCGCTGTGTTTGTCTTTGACAATACAGACATGCTTGGTGTATTTTTTTAAAACTTGAAGCTTTGGGGGAATAGTCGTTGGGTAGTTCTCTATTTTTTTTTTTTTTTAGTACTAATTATATCTAGCAAGTAGTCCTATGTGCCCCAATATATCTGATTTTTCCTTGAATTCCAGAAGTCACTTTGTTTATAAATACTCTAGGATTCAGATCTTATCATATTAGATGTATGGGTTGAGTAAAATGGATGGTAAAAAGTTTGTTTAAGGAAAATATTTTTCATAGACTTGCAGAGCTGGATGGGCTATTAAACATAAACGTAAATATCTTAATATAAAGTAAACAGCCTAGAGATGTATATAAAACTAAAAAATCTTAAAGAGAAATTTCTAATATGTATAGCTTTTAATTTTCTTCCCAAAGCAGTTCTGTATTACAGACAACTAATCACAAAATAAAGGGAACAAATTAGAAACTAGAGCATTTTCAGTTTCTAGAACTTTCTCTGTGTGCTCTTTAGTAGGAGTTTTGAGGTAGACAAGACTTTTATTCCAATTATATAGTCTGTTCCCTTTCATAATCTCCTAAATCTAGTGGTTTGGTAAAGCATTTTCTAAAACTGTGGGTTATAAACCATTAGTGGGAAATGAAATCAATATAGTAGGTACCAACTAGACTTAAAGAAAAAATGAAATAGAATCAGATGGAACATAATAGGACAAATCAGAGTGCATCTTATTCAGTTTCTAAGGCTTTTGCTTCAGTTAAACTCATGTACATGTGTAGTATGTGTGTGCATTGGATGGTGATGTATTCTTCCTCTGAGGATATTTACTAAGAAACACTCCCCAGTGCAATGACAGGACAGTTCATTGACCATCCTAGTCTTCCTCAGCCTGGACTCCATTCAGTCAGTGAATTAAATAAACCAACATTTTTAAGTGCTTGTTCCTGAATCCAGCATAGTCTTCCTGTTGAGGTGAAGTCCACAGAGTGCTTGTTTTCTTTGGTGTCTGATGAGAAAGAAAGGTCCCACCTACACCAGTGCAAACCTACTCAGCATGTCCCACATTCAGGGACAAAAGGAACTATGCTGCAGAGAACTTACTATCTTATCAAAATTTCCTAGTGTAAGAAAAGCCTCAAGTAGCATTTGTAGGGCCACGATGTCAGCACAATTAAAAGAAAATGAACAAAAAACGGTTGAAGGCACTGCAGAACATATCTGTCATCATCTTCTGTTTGCTTCTGGAAGGGACCATATTGATGAAGTAAATACAACTGCAACTGTTCCATGGGAACAGATGTGAAATGTTCAGAACTGTCCCACTGACCATTTTCTAAGCTGCTCAACATGACGAGAGAGGTTTTGAAATACGTGTCCCTATTCCCCATTAGTTATAAAAGTGTTGTCTTTTCTTAACTGCTAAATGACAAGCATGATAACCACTTTTTATTCATAAGAGCATGTTTGTAGGTAGATTCCATCATTACTAATACAGATATGCCTGATGCCTAAACGTGGGCAACCATACAAAGTAAAACTCTTTATAAGAGTTAGTAGATCTATACCTGGCACACAGAAGGTGCTCAGTAAGTATCAAATAAGTGATTGAGTGAATTAAGTCCCAAGCTTGCAGTATGACTCATGAATAAATCTATCAAAAAAGACAGTGCTACTGCTATCAAAGTTGATTGCTGATGCAAATGGAAAATGCCAAAACAATATTACTTGAGTTAATTTGTCTGGGTAAGATTAACCATCATCAAACCATCAGTACATACTCAAAAAACAAGAGTAGCTTTTTACTGGTTTTTAAGGCTTATTCTAATACTCTAGCATTTTAGTCCCTAATAAACAAAAGTAAATGAGCCACACATTACAGCTATGTATGTGTCCTTCACAGATTAGTTTCTGAATAACAACATACATGAATCTGAAAGCATTATGAAGGAGGTTGATTTATGAGATACCTTCCTAATCATGCAAGTTTTAGAGAGAAAGCTATGTTCAGAAATTTCATGTAACTTTACACAATATGCTTACTGTGAAGGCAGTGGATTACAGGGAAAGCCCAAGAAAGGGGCTATTTACTGTATTGCTCACAAGTACGTGTTTAAGGGTAGTGAGGCCAACCCACTTTTAATGATTTGTTGACAAGTATTGTACTTATTTAGACACAATAGGGCCTCAGACTTGCTGAAGAATCCCGGACTATCTCCAAGAGGGACACCTAACCCTATGCACAGGGCAATGGCCAGTCCTTAGATGTCAAGGTGTTAGTGGGGAGGGCTTATGCTAGACACTATCCTTTATGTCCTTCTACTCTTGGGAAGAATACTTCAGAAGCTCAGGATAAGAAAGATCAAGTAGAACTTCAATCAGTAAAAGAAATAGGATTAAAAGAAACTGGAAAGCAAGGGAAGCAAGACTGTTAATTGCAAATTCACAACTTTTAGGCCCTGAAACAGAGGACTGAAAATATGTATGGAAGAATTCCAGTGCAGAAAGAAGCAGAATGGCCTACATTTTTTTACCTTATAAAAATCAGTCTGTAAAGTTCCTGCATCTCAATTGCTTCATTTTACAAAAAAATTTTGTACTATTTATGAGTTCTTACCATGAGTTAAGGCCTTACTTGTTTTCTTAAATGTTAGGTTATATTTCTCAGTTTCATACACACAAAAAAATTGCTGGAGGGGAAATTCTATGGAAATCAGTTATGTGTTCCTTCCCTGGCTTTACTCATGCCTGTGGTACATGCAGCAAACTACGATATCGAAGACACCTCTGAAATCAGAATTTGAGTCCTGCCCATGGAAGGGTGTTAGAAAGCTTGACAATGATTCGTTTTTATTGCAGGACAAAAGTTTGTCTTCTGGTGTTCTCTGACCACTCACCTTTGATCTGGAGTAATTTACTGGACTTTTCCTATATAAGTTTATTCAGATGTCCATATATTTTTAGAGATAGTATGAATGGACAGGCTAATTTCTTTTGGCTGATATTCCTTTCTGTGTGCTTCCTCTTCTAGAAAAAAGCACACAGTTCAACTCTAAGCCATTCTGTTTTTTATAAAAAGTCCCTAAATTATTCAATGCATTTGACTTGCAGATGTGCCACTGCTTTATATAAACACTTTGCTTTGAAACAAGGATCTATGAGGGATGCAATCAGCTCTGCTCCCGTTGTGCATATATGAAAAGCTGTTTGAACAGCGTCACCCCAAACAGCTTTGGGTGCCTTCATTTCATAACACTTGGAGGCAAGATTGTGTACTGTTAGCTGTGTATGCAAACTAGACCCTACAAGGTGAACAATAAACCTGCCTGGCCCTCGAATGAAATGACAATTCCTTTTTAGATTTATCTGGATAACTGGGAATACATCTTTCTGTGTTTTGGTTGAAATCCTGTTTGATGGCATTGCTATTGCAAGTCCAGCAAATTCATTCTCTGTAACATTAGGCTAGAAAGGAACATACCGACAGACAAACACACAATGAAAACATGCAGTGGAATTGTGCTTAATGCATGGATATAAATGTGCACATGGAAGAGGCCAAGCACATCACTTAATTCAATGCGGGCACAGGTCTGTACCAAGAGTCCAAAACATTATAAACAAGCCTTAAGCAAAGGAGGAAATGTAGAGGGGAAACAAAGCTGAGAAAAATGAGCAGGAAATGGGCAAGATGACTCATCTATACTTGAACATCTGACCTGTCAGCTGGTCGTCGCCTGCAGCAGGGGCGATGCGAATGTAAGGTGTTGTAAGCTGAGTCACGATTATCGCAGCTATGGCAAAGGAAGATTCCCAGGTCAGCATGCATGAGGGAAGAAAAAGCCAGACTGAAGCTAGGCTAGCAAGGAGAATCTCGATCAGTATAACACATCGTCTCAACTTTGTTCCAACAACAACAAAAAGAGAAGGAAAAAAAGAAAAAAAAAAAAAAAGACCATAGCAAAGTGTTGAATTTCCTGAATTCTTTTCTCTTAAACAAGTTTTAGTCAGGCAGTTAGATTTCTAACTATGACACAGTTCACAAGCTTTGGCTGAAATTTTGGATAGATCAATGGAAGAAAAAAACCCATAAAAACAAAAATATCAATCCTAAATAAGGCTCTAGACTGAATAGTATTTCTGACTGCTACTGAATGTAGTTCATAAAGATTTACTGCTAATTCTGATGCTCTAACCTCTGCTTTTAAATTTTATTAGGTTATTTAAAATCCTGCTTCCTAAGTCACAATATTTTCTCTTCTTGCTAAAATCACCTTTCTGAAGATTATCATCTTCTTGAAAACATTTGTTTGTAGAGAAATTTCTCTGATAACTAAATTTCACTTAGAACATCTCTGTTTTAGGAACTTTGTCACATTCAGGGAATGAAAAAGTGCATCTCAAAGCATCAGTTAAAAAATAAAAACTAGTAATTGGCTTTGTTGTAGTTGTCATGGTTAACATGTGACCAAAGAAATGATTAAGATTTTTAAAGCAGACCATGTGGGCTTCTTGGTTTGCCTACACAGCTCAGCAGTTGTGTTTAAATGGTTAACATTTATGACACACAGATATTTAAAAGAAAAAAAAGAAAATTAAAGCGTCAGTTCTAACATGATACAGCTGGAAAATGATGCAAAGAAAAAATATTGGAAAATTAGGGACAGGCTTACATGAAAGATTACTAATTTATATGGAACAGCCTGGGTGCTATTAGAAATGTGGCAGCGAGTAAGGAAAATAGATCATCTACCATCTGCAGACAATTAAACCCAAAACTGCTGCTGCATAATATTTTGAAATATCCCTCTGCACCATTCAAAAGTGCTCCTCCTATAACTAGACAACTGCAGCAACTGGGTTTCAAAGTGGTAGAGCTGTCTTTCACACATTATTAATGAAAAGTTTCTAGTTTTGCTTAGTGAGCTGCATAAATTAACAGATTGGTCAGAAAATGGAGAACTCCCAAGGTATTATAAAGATCATTTTCTTGATATGACATAGTATGCAGTTTTGCTTTCTGATGTATTGAACTGTTATCTTCTAAGACTCATTATAAAGTTGGTACCGATTCCAAAATTATACATAGGACATTCCCTTGGTTGCAGTCTACTACTATTCAACCAACATTCCTGTGTGGTTTTCTATTACTTACAGGAAAGTTTAACTAACCTACTCTGCTTTTGAGAAATATTATATTGTCTTATACAAAAACACAGCATTTACCCAATACTGAAGAAGTTAAACAATATGAACAAAAAGTTACTTGAAAATAGCAATGTTGGGTAGACATATGCACAACTGAGAGGAAGGCAGATCTCAATCTGAGGACTGAAATTCCCATGGAAAATGCACATTACAGATGTCAGGAGGGGTTTGTATATGCTCTCTCTATTCTACCTTGCAAAGTGTTCATTTGGAACTATTTTTAGTCATTAGGAAAAAACTTGACTATGTTATAAATTACCTTAAAATAGGGGTCAGTTGGCCCACTGCCTGTGTTTGCAAATAAAGTTTTACTGGAACACAGTTATGCTTATTTGTTTATGCATCACCATGGGCTGCTCTTTTACAGCAATGGCAGAGCTGAGTAGTTGTGACAGGGACCATATGGCTCACAAAACCTGAAATATTTATTACCTGCCCTTTACATAAAAATGGGTAGCCTTCTGTCTTGAAGTATTGATACAAGTGCATTATAAAAGAGGATATTGCTAAATTTGGTAAAATAAAGTCAGAAATTCCAATCCCATGCTTTTGATATCTGGTGCTGGTAAATTTAGGATCTCCTTTAGGTATAAAGGTATGCATAGAAGAGTAAAAAAAAAAATGCATCCAGATGCATGTAGTGAATCTTCTGGAAATCGATGAACCAGTATTTACCAAACTGTGTTTTGCATGACTCTAGTGTTCCTCGAAAAATGAGGCCGAGTCAAATACATTTGGGAAACATAGGGTTGAATGACGTTAAACAGATTTCTTTTCCTCAGGAACTTTTCAGGGTGTTAATGTAATCATGACGTACATTATGAAGGCTGTTCCAGATCAAGAAAAGAAAATATTTTCTCTATAAAATGCTGAATGACAAATGTATATCACATTTATGTTTCTATTTTTAAATCCATAGCAAAATGATAGCATATTAGCATATATGAGTGGTCTTGAATATGAGTAATTCAAAGGAATCATAATTAGCTCTACATCTCAACAGATATTCTTTTCAGTCCTTTTATCAGTGTACTTCCATTCTGCAGCACTGTGGCCTAGAAAGGATGGTATTTCTTTGAACAAAACAGTGAACATAAAAACAGTCTACAGAAACTTCTCAAAGAGCCTAGTGATTAAAAAAAGAAACATTCAAATTTCTGAATATAGTTAGAAATTGTATCAGAACAATGGAAGTCCTTCCAAGTATCCTGAAGGTCTTCCAGCAAAACATATGCACATGCCAATGCAAATATAAATGAAATAAAATACTAACGTTAAAAATAGTGAAGCATTTTTGCACAGAAAATTCACTTTAAAATATGACATTAAAATTGTGGTTGTTTTCTTTTTGTTTAAGGTTTATAGTCTGACCACTATTATACTTCTGGGGAGAATGTAGGGAACAGTGTTTTCATTTTTAGCTACACTGCTATTAGCCCAACCTTAGCAAAGGAATGAATGAACACATAGGACCTTACTCCCAAACACTAAAAAATAAACCAAACAAACAAAAAATCCCAAGACTTTTATGAACTCAAAATCCTCAAAATTTTAAAGGTGATATATATTACACTAGGCCTAACAGATAGGCACTCAAATAATTTTTAAAATAAACATATGACAAGAAAGCTCCCAAACTGCTAACTGGTCAAGTAGTAGAAACATAGCTATATTAGTTTATGGAAAATATGATTTTATGGAAGATTGATGCAAAGCACACAGTTTTTAAACTGTTATTTCAATTAGAATGAATATACCTTATTTAATAAAAGGAGTCAAGTTTACTAACAAGATAGATTTTGATTTTTAAGTGTATCCTGTCCGTTTAGAACTGATCATCAACAAAGTCTTCCAAAACTAGCTTAAAAAGAGTTCCAACCCTACCAGTTACCAAAAGGCAGCCATAGGTATGTAAAAGCTAAAGAAAATACAGACACTAATCGCTAAGACACACTTGGACCAAGAAGCTTTGAAAATCCAACTATAAAAATGTTACTGTGATTAAGAATCAAAATAAAAATTAGAATATGAGAATAGCTAAAAGGGATTATATTTACTCCACTGGACAGATTAAAAAGAATCCTTTGAATTGGGAGGTAGCATCCAAATATCATGCATATTTTTATTCTATCACTGTATGGTGTCTTTATTTTTTAACTCAAGAGATAGAATACACTGTGATAAGTTTGCCTACAGCCAGCAATCAGAATAGTTACATATACCTGTGGGGAATCTCAGTGTGTAAATCAAAGGACACATGGAAATATAAGCAATCCCCCACACATATGGAGATATATAACATCACACCTTAGGTTTTCTTCCTGTGCCTAATTTTTATGAGGTTTCATATTTGAGATGATTAGTGTCAAAATACACCCTTGGAATATGATTAAAATAATCACAACATTACATTTATAAATTGTATGAAATATATCTTTAAGAAACATACCTGTACTTGAAATTACAAACTAGCTTCTTGTGAAAACAAATCCACCCCCACACATTTTCTATAAAGATACTTGTCAACAGTTGTTTCAGGAGAACATAGAAATCTTTGTAAATTCAAAACCCTGCTTAGGGAAATATTTTAGTATCTGAAAATTCAATTAAGCCACCACACTGTCAGCAATATGTGGTAAAACACAGTCAAGAAGTTTGAACTCCTTTAAATTTGAAACGTCTTTACTATACGGTGCCAAGAAAGTTATCAGAACTGCTTATTTCTGTTTTGACTAAATAGTCAAGATGGAATGGCTTCTTGCACTGTAAAGACAATTTTTTAGTATGAAGAAGGAAAAATTTGTGATCACAAAGGTGGTGAAGCATTAGACTGTGTTGTAAAGGAAGTTTGCTGAATTGTACATACTGCACTCAAGAAAATAAAATAGTGCCAAACAGTGTAGTTTTGCCTGGAAGAATATCTCCCTAGGTTTCCTCCTATACTATGCTTTCATGAATAGAAATGACAATGTTATGCAATGAATATTAGACTTGGTTTTCCTCTTTCCCCAAAAGAATTTATTTGGATAATTTGTTGCTGTGTAAATGTTTGCAAATGACTCAGAAAATATGAGTGTGGAATATCTAGTCAATCAGGTCATCTGATTGCCTAATCATCCTTTGGTGAATTGAAAAACAAATTACAATATTGATTAAATCTAGCTGATGGAAGAAAATGATCCAAATCACCATCTAATTTAATCTATTGTGAAAACAGCAAATGTCAGATTTCCACATTCACAGTGCTTTATTTATATAATTATTTAACTATGCAAATGAACACGGTGACAGATATTTCATTGTTTTCAGAGCAAATTCGGCAGACTCAATTCTAATAAAGAGGGCAACAGACACTCATACAATGCGATTCTATAACTGGCAAGTTCCTGCTGGGTGAAAAGCCATTAGAGAGAGTGAAATACAAGGGGCAGGAGTCCAAATGTTTGGCATCCAGCCTTGACCCACAGATTAATAACTGAGTGACTTTGGTAAGTCAATTCATCTCCAAAAATGTCTATTTTCTTCATCTTAAAAATAAAAATAGCAATACCTATCTCCTTTCTCATAGTAATATAGAGGAGATAAGTGAAAACGTGTATGAAAGTGATTCCAAATCTTTAGTTGTGATGTTAAACATAAGGCATTATAAATTAGGCACTGTTGAATTGGATTTACTTTTTTAGACCTCAAGAGTAAGTAGAATTCAATACAGCAATTTGAGCATGGGCAGTGATCTGGACATCTAAGAACACTGACATCTTATTCAAGGTCTTCATAATACTGTAATAATTAACAGTTAATAGTGTATTTTAGTCTATAAAATGAATCAATATCTGTAATTTCATTTATTATTAATTTATGCCTATAAATAAAAGCACTTAACAGGTACAATATAATATAAAGAACTGAGTGTTTTAAAATCAATATAAAAAGGTTCTTGGAAATAGCACTGTGAACCCATGAAGACCGAGTAGATGAGGTGTGCCCCTCACACAAAGCCTGGCATATAACATGAAACCAAGGAATATTTGTTGAACTAACTAAATAAAATCATCATGCATCTTCATGAAATAAGAATTCAATGAGAAATTTTAAAACAGAGATGGATGTATGTCTATGATATATTCAAACTATGTGGCCTGAAAGTTAAAGAACAAAAACAAGATCTTTTTACCTAACACTCATCAAGTGACTATGCGTGACCCAATTAAATCTAGATCACAGACCCAGTGCTGCCTTCATGCCAGCATTTCTAAATTACACCACATAGAACTTCTTCATGGTACTCATGGTTACCCTGATGGTTGGAAAGAGTATATTTAAGTATAAGTGTTAATTTGTAATGCCTCATTTTAATGCAGCACTTCACACTTCTCAAGTTATATTTTCATACACTTCATGTGCTGGTTAAAACCATACTGACAAGGTGACATTGCAGCCTGTGCACACACACAACCGCACTTTCTTTGTTAGGAGGCACTGTGTAGTGAGCTGAAGGTGGTTCACCCACTTCTATATATTATCCATGATCATATTTTCCCAGGATTTTAACTGGTTCTGGGAAACAGAGGTTCCACTAACATCACCTGGTTACTGGGTTGAAAGAGACACAGATCATCAGTGAAAAAGCCCAAGTAGATCCACTTTATAGAGCTAATATAACTAGATACTTGCTTAAAAGTAGCAGGCAGTATTTTACATTTGCATATGAAGATATACTACTAGGTATGTGCAGTACATATGGTACTGTGGGTTAAAGAAACATGTTCTGAGATTGTATAAAAATTATCTTATTTTAAAGGAATTTTTAAAAAGGTAGCTGTTGAAAATTGTTTGAAGTACAACACTACTTCTTACATAAAAGAGAATTTATATGAAACACAATGTTAACTGCCTAACATTCTAATACATACATACATGCACCCACACATACACATTCTTATTTCAATGAAATTAACATTCCACAAAGTTTTGAAATGCCATCTAAAATTGTGAAGGACATAAACGAGGAGAGTATCCCACAGTTTCAACCTACCTTTAGTGGCCACTTGGACACAGTCTATTTTGGTTTCCTGTGTCAAATAAAGAGGGGGAAAAAAATCACTGTTCATGTTTTATTTAAAACAAATAAATTATCTGTAGTTCTATTTAAATACCAATAAGGAAGGTCTCATTGTTCCACGTGTGGCGTTAGCCACAC
This sequence comes from Manis pentadactyla, assembly GCF_030020395.1. Lineage (NCBI taxonomy): Eukaryota > Metazoa > Chordata > Mammalia > Pholidota > Manidae > Manis > Manis pentadactyla. Next base: position 111,098,268 of record NC_080024.1, read on the forward strand.
AGTGATTACTCAAGCCACACTCACATGTATGTTTTCAGGCTCCAGGCCTGGTAGTGGGCGTTTTGGAGCAGATGAAGAGTGAGGAGCTAATCACGGAGTGTCTCTGTCTGTGGCCCCTGGTGGCTCTGGCACCCTCCTCCAGACCCTTCACTCACTCCCTGTGCTAGAGAAGAACTCTGTTTCCCAGGTTTCTTCTCTTTCCACGAGCAAAAGTCAACAATGATGATGCCTACGCCCATGCTGTGAAGGAGGGGAACCACTGTTTGTAAAACGTACCCTCCTTTCTAGAGGAGACTTCAATATCTTGGCAGGGTTCTGAGTTTGTTTGAACAGGAAAGGCAAACAAATTCAGAAATGCCTCGATAGCTTTTATTTTGTTTCCATCTCATCTTTCTAAAGCTCTTTTCTCTTAGGAAAAAAAAGAATACCTAATTTAGTTCTGGCGATAGTAAGCATAAACTCTTGTGGAACCAAAGAAATGGGACAAACTACCCTGAAAAGACAGATGTTGGGCCTCTCACGAAATCTGAAAAGAGCTTAATGTTATAATACCTTATTGTCCTGTAAAATAGCAAGCTAGGCAAAATTACTAGCCAGCTTTTGGTAACAAGTAAAAACTGAAAATAAAAACCATTATGTTAACAATATATTCTTCTGACCAAAACAAATACGAATATACTCATCTTTCCGTAAATTTCTCTAGGTGAAAATAATTTTAAGAAGAGAAAAAGAAAAAACACATTTTTCCATGTAAAAACACCCAAAAGCATGACTTTATTTCTTGTTACTGTCTTATTTGACTATGACCATCTGACTATGTTCACATGAATAACCCTAAATAGGGCTAAGGAAACGGCCATCTATAAAACTTACCCCATTGGCTCTACTAGCAGCTTGGAAATAAATTCTGTAGCTTTTATGAGGGAGAAGGGGAGTGTTCCAGTATCCATTGTAAGTCTTATTATCACCAATCGTAAAAGGCTGAGCAGCTTGGAGGCTGTTGGCTGGGAATTCTGCAGCAAAGTAGTACTGCGAGTTCAGTATTGAAGCATTCTGGAAGTGAATTGGTACTGGGTAGCACTTTAAGATTTCTGTTGTCTTTTTAGTTCTTCGAGGACTTTCTTCCTCAACAATTACTTGGTAGACACTAGGAAAAAAAGAGTGTTATCAGTGATATTTTATAACAACTGAGCTGATCCCCTTGGTCTCCCACTGCATGGACCCAGAGGGTATCCCTAATAAAAAGTACACTGAATATAGTCAATAATAAATGCTTTGTACATAATGGACACCCTCCTGACACTTGGTTAATCAGTGAGAGGGAAAGTCCTTAATGTTCTTCCACAGAACTCTCTCACCCCAAATAATACAATTATTGAGGGAAACAAAATTCACCATAATTTAAAACATTTGATGTAACAATATCCGCTGCTCATGGAAGCAGAACACTAAAATAGTGTTTTTCTCACATGTAACTGAAGATGAATTTGTGGACAATTAACTCAGCTTAACTAATAAGTGAAAGTATATTTACTAAGTTTATAAAAAATGCAATGTATTATTTTTTCAATGACATCTCTATGAATGCATGTGAAGTTTTAACAAGTCACAAAACAGAGTATGTAATGATTCATGTTAACTAAATTTAACTTCCTATATTTTCTTATGTTCCTTTGCCCTTCACCATATTCAGTCAGTTGGAAAGAGATGACATAAAAAACACAGAAAAGGGGTTGGAATTTCAAAAGCCAAGGCCTCGGAGTTACAAGTGGTTTCTAAGAGTAAATAGTGAGCTGTGCTGGTTGAGTTATATATAAAGATAAGGCAGGAATAAGCGCCCTCCAATGAGGCCTGCAAGGATAGATGACCCCACAGAGCAGATCCCCTGCCACCGACCCACCGCTTCCTCCCCACCCCCTGCCCATGTATTCCAAGTCAAAGTAACTCTAGGAGAACAGGAGAAACCTTGAAGGGATAGACTTCTTTTATGAAGATATATACACTTACTAGAATGATGAACATTTGAGCAGTTTTGTTGGTGTGGGGCAGGGTTGGTGGTGGGGCAGTTCCTAATACTGAGAAAAACCAGACCTTGATAATAGCTTTCAAAACTGAATCCAGATTAGACTGAAAGTTGTCCTGGTAGGGAGATGCATTTTTTTTTCTCACTGTATCAGAAAACACAATGACTGCCCCAGATAATGCTGTATTTCTAGACGTGCTCAGTCTGGGTGTTCATTAATGCCAAAGAAAAAGCAGGAGAGAAGTACCTACTCTCTTCCCTCTGCCTGTGGAAGGTCTGGGGAGACCCTTCTTTGGGCGCTCGTCTATGTAAACTATGAACTTGCACTCAGTGAAATCACCTAGTTCTGGGAATAAAACTGCTTAGCACATTCTACTATGGGGATGCAATGCACCTGTTTGTGTAATTGTCTAAATAAAAATCAATTGTAGATCACTGGAGATGGCTGGTAATTACAGGTATGCTTTGGTTAGGTAACCGTATTCCTATTATGTTATTGTGTGTGCACAATTTAATTAGTAGTTTAAAACCTATCCATGCTGAAGTTACTCTACAAGAAGATATGTCAAAGAAATGATCAGTCTTCCCAGGTTTTCTTCTGCCTGCTACTTCTATGGCTTTTCTTCTTCCTACCTAATCACAACCTTTAGGTAGAACTCGTGCCACATGTCGAATTTACCGAGTATCATAATTCTTCCAAGTGGTAAAGACACCTCAAGACAAATGCTGGGCATAGAAGCCACAGGGCATAAATATGCAAAGAAGTGAAAAGCTAACCTTTTCAGACAATAAGGCTTCTCTCTCACTTACCAACTTAACATTTCCCTGTATGGCCCCGGAGGATGACTGGTTGGCCAGAGACGGGTAAGATTCCTCAAGGGAGGAACAACCTAGGAAAGGCACAGTCGCAGGGGGCCATCTGGTGAGAAGGTGGGGAGCAGCAGAGGTGAGGCTTAGAACCTCCCCCCTCATGTTCTGAGAGAAATCTTCTGCATACATGGATGTTTGTTGCCCTCGTCTAGCTCGGATTGACACATGGTCTGTGGGCACACACCTGATCATCTGCATTTGCTCTCTTACAACACTAAACTCTGTTTTCTACCTTTGTCTCGTATCTACCTACTACTTCAGCATTTTATTAAAAATAATAATGATAGAGAAATGTGGTATCCACATATGGATCAGGTTTGAAAATCAAATGAATATTCATATTTGAACTGACTGTGTATAGTTCATGGTGCGTGAACAAAACCGAAAGCTTCTGTGATGACTGCCCTTGCACTGTTCACCATGTAACTTGTTCACTATGTAAGAATTTGTACTCCATGTAAGAATTTGTTCGTTATGCATAAGAAGATTGGAGACTGACGAGAATTGGGCTTGGGGTGGATTAATGACTGTGCATTGAGTATTGACCCCCCTATACAGAGATTTGTTGTGGTTAACAACTATTTGATCAATAAATATGAGAGATGCCCTCACAATATATATATATATATATATATATATATATATATATATAAACACACTTCCAATTGTAAAATAAATAAGTAACCGGGATGTAATGTATAGCATAAGGAATATAGTCAAAATATTGTAACAACTTGGTATGGTGATAGCTGGTACCTAGAATTATCATGTATATAAATGTTGAATCACTGTGTTGTACACCTGAAACTAATGTAATGTAATACTGTTGTCAACTACCCTTCAATAAAAAAAAAAAAAAAAAAATCAATTGTAGAATATCAGAATGATCATTCACTGGACAGGCAGTGCAGCAGGTTTACAGTGTAATGATAAAGTGAATTCTAAATAGTGAGATAATCTAAAAAAAAAAATCTTCCGAACATCAGAGAATTTCTAGTGGTCATAAAAGATGCCCCATCAAATATGGTAGAATTCTCATTGCATGGTGGATCCAACGTGAAAGGAAGTGTTTTCCTTTAGGGAGGGCAAGGAATGTGTATCTAGGTAAAGTGGATTCTGGTTTCTTGCTTCCCTCTCCCTGACTTCTTACATCTACAATCAGATGTGGCAATTTAAGAATATTATCTGCTAGTTCTTTGATACTTCTTCCATTAGCAATGTGGTGGCTAACCCTAATGACTACGTGCAACTAACAGAATGCAACAGAGGGAGAATGTGTAACTCTCAAGGCTTTGATCAGAGCACGCTGTGCATATTCAGTTCGCTTCTCTAGGGAAGCTAGCTCTGTGAGCAAAAGATGTAAGCTGTGCAATGACCCTGAGCCTGCCAAGCTGAGGAGACCACCTGCCTGAAGAGCTCTCGGCCATCAGAGTGGCCAGCTTGGGAGGCCACCCAGCTGAGCCTGCAGAAGATAGCAGTCCTGAGCCCCAGTCAAGAACTGCCCAGCCAAGCCTTTGCTGGCCCACAAAATCATGGCAAAATAGAAAGGTTGTTTTAAGTTGCTAACATCTGCAGTAGTTGGATATGCAGTAAATATTAAACAGAATATCAAGTCATAGAATACTAAGATTAAAGAGTCAAGTTCAAAGTAAAAGACCATAGTACAACCAGAGATGCCAGCTGGCCCATGGAGAAGTTCAACTCAGTATACCATTAAATGTGAACAGCATTGACAAAGTGTGACTGTTCCCTTGAAATACCTTTTGTAGAGGTGGGGGACAGTGTTATGTGCGTTGATGCAGGCTCTAATCCTAATTCTGCTAACAATGAGGGTTTTGAATAAATTTCTTTGGGTCTTATTTTTTCCCATGAAATAAGAGAATTAGATGGCTCTCTAACATGCATTTCATATTTTTTATTCAGAATTTTTATTCAGAATAAATATTCTCTTGTATGTTCAAAATAGATAAATCAAAGGAATAATTAATTGCTTTGCAAAGGGATTCTCCATTTAACAAAATAATTTTTAATACTGGTTTCCTTCTATTAGTTAGCTTTTCTACTTTAGTTGCTATATGACATGATTTTCAAAATTTCACTTTAAAAACAACTTCTGGGAAGCCCATATACTAGACAAAGTTGAAATATGAAGATACATGTCAAGAAAATCTTTTGAGGAAACTTCCACAGGAAGTGCTAGGCCAGGTGCCTCGCATATGTAGGTTGTATTTTTCTTATTTTACTGATGAGAAAACTGAGGTTCAGAGGTGAAATGCCCATTTATCTGGAACACATAGCTAATTTAGTAGCAGGCATAGTTTCTTGAACATCAGTCCTGGTGATGGCATATCTGCCCCACAGGCATCTTACTTGCTTATGCAAACACAACCAACACTCAAACCAGACCCATCTATATAATCAATTTATTTTGAGTATTGTGTAGAGATTCTTTCTTATTTATCATATGAAGGGGGCTATGGGTCGTAATTATACCTTAGACCTGTAATCCTTCTCCCATCTGTATTAATATCATTAATGATTTCTACGTAGGACTCTCTCCTGGATACCACAGTGATGCAAGCACCTGGCTGGTGTTCTTTCTAACTCTTGTTTCCCCTCTAGGAATCTTGTCACCAATGGCAACGAGGATAGCAATCACTTATTTCTCAACCTGGAGGGAGCTCCACTAGGTGAAAGATTAGCAAAGCTACTTCTGGACTCTCCAAGTCCCAAGATCTTGAATTCTCCCATCACAAACATCTTTTCCTCTATTCCTTCATCCTGGCCTAGACCCAAGCTTGTTATTTAAATTGTTTTACCCAACATACTGAAATCTTTGTTCACTCTCAGAAGATGACCCATCTTATTAAAAGATTGATCCCCCTCAGGGGCTTACGATCTGCTCCCCCATTTTGATGTACTTCTGCTCTACTCCAAACTCACAAAAACATGTTTTCTGTAAAGAATTACAGTCATTTATGTCTATTTGTCAATATTAAAATTGTAAGTTCCTGGAGGAGGTAGCTATGATATAGTCATTTCTGTATCTCATAGCACTTAGAATGAAGTGGGCCATGAAGTACATATTTTTAAAAGTATAATATGATCCAGAAGTAATTTCTTTTTATATGCATTATAAGAGGTAGTAGGGAGGAAATGCACTGGTATTCATAAATGTGCTTTGCTTTACTACAGTTTACTACTGATTTTATTTTATATTCATTTCATGAATATCCAAGAGCTAACAGAGGAGAGAATTACTAATGATAAGAGGAGGTGGGTTAGATTGCAAGTTTACCCTTGATAACCCACAATCAAATCATGAACCCTGAGAGAATCATAAAGCTGCATCTGTTTTCTCTACCCCTTCTCCCACCTCCACTTCTCACTTTCTGCCCATCTTTCCCCAGCTTCACTGGTGTGTGTTGTGTCACATGTATGTTTATTCATTTATTAACTCAATAATAATTTGTTGTTGAATGCCTACTATGTGCCAGACGCTGTCCTATTTTAGCAATACAATAGTTGACATTCCCTAATGAAAGAAAATTCTGCTTTGTAATTTAAATACCATCTAAGTGAATAGGGATGAAAACATTTTTTTCCAAGAAGCAATTTTATGAGGATTCTATAAAAATCTGAGAATTAAATGATCATTTAATGGTCCTCCATTTTAGCCAGCTGGTATGTTATACTATACAGTCTACTCCAGATATATTACTTTTTAAATGGCTACCATCTACTCATCTTCAGATATATTAAAGGGAGAACTAAGTTGATGAGAACAATTTCAAACCCAAAATGTCTTTTCATCCTTGCTCCACAAGAGAAATTAGATTTGCAAGCATCCAGACCTCAAATCTATTTGCTCTTTAATAATTTAAGCACTGAAAGGTCAAGCAGCTCTTTTCTATTCCCCTTTATCAAAGTCCAGGCACTAATGAAAAATAGCTAAATCCTATCTGCTTCCCATTTGCCATACTTTGCTGTCTCTCTGATGGAAATTAACACATCATTGGCACCTGGGTCAACAGCACCTCAACAGAACTTTATGACTGACAGGCTTTTCACATGTACAAATAACATCATCTCTTAATGAATTTCATAAGATATTTCTAACCACAATTGGAATCTCAAAAGTAGCTTTGCAAATCTCACTGTTTGAATAATTTTTCTAAAAAGATGATTAAGAATAGCAAATTCTCAAGGATGGAAAACCAAGCAGAAGTTCCTAGTTTAGTGAGCTGAAATCAAAGTTCTATTATCCTTTTAATGTATCATACTCCCTTTGTTTATTAAAGTCACACCATTCCTAACCTGTTTCCACCTCTATTCTTAAATTTAAAGTAACATGAAATTTTCCTATGGCTTTTGCAATATGAAGGCACAATCCATGGTGAAGATGAATCTGCAAAGAAGTGGCATCACTCTATCATAACTTTCTTATGGAATGAAATTTAACTTAAAGCTCAATTTATGCTAGGCTTTTCAACAACAAAACTCTAAAGCTTTTACTAGGAAAGAAAGAAATCTGCATTTATACAGAATAGCACACGAAGTAGAATCTAGAAAAGATTATCTGAACAGCTTTCATCTACTTTGTTGAACCTGAAAGTTCAAATGTGATAAAATGTTTGTGGTTTTTTCTAACTTTGAAGATGTTGAGGGGAAGCCTGTTGCAGACTTGAAATTGACTTTAAAAAGTTTGCCCTCATTAATTTCAAGATTAAACCCTTAGTTGTAAATCCATTTTTCTTATCCACTTGTTCTTTTCATCAGCATAAAATATTGGAGGTTTGCCCAAATGGATAACAGAACGGGGGCAAGGAGGAGAGGAGAGAGGAAGAAAAGTAATGATTTACTCCACTGTTGTTTTTGGTAATCCTTTAAGTTGGCATGTCTGATCATTTCAAGGACTTAGACTAGTGTTTATGTTATGGTACCTGAGAGTGACTTCTAGCTTGATTTGCAGCCTTCGGTAAAAACCACCTATTCTAGTGTAAAAAAAGAGTACAGAGTAGTATTAATGTCTTCCTGAAGATATTTCTTGGGGAGACAAGGAGAAATGAAAGTATAAATTACATGCAAAGCATGAAAATAAATGTGTAATTAAGGCTTGCTGTCACAAACAACACAGGATTTATTTTCTTGCTGTTCTGTGTTCAGTCATGCCCGTTTCCTAAGCCTGTTGGCATTTCCTCAAATGACACCCTAATAATACAACAACCTGGTATGATCAAACTCAGTTTTAGAAGTGTCATCACCAGTTTAAAATTAGAAAAATAAAAAAAGGTCAGCTCAGTATGCTTAACATGTTTGTCATCATGACTAGGAGATTCCTTAGCGTCCTTCACGTGATGCTGGCACTGAGTAGCTGACCTCACAGAGTCCTGGTCATTGACTCATGAATGAGGGCTGATAACTCACTTGACATGCACAGTGGGCACTGGGCAACGTGCTGTGCAGCATGAACAGATCTGTAGGGCTGAATATTCTGTTAGCGACTTTATTTCTCTTTGTCCTGCTCTGTTCTAGATAAGATTGGCCATAAATTGTTGTGGAATGCTTGTGAGACACCACAAATATAGTTTATGTTCTCAGAGCCAAAATTCATGACAAAGAGCTTGCTTGGCATCCAGAAGTCACTACTGTTGTGTGTGTGTGAACGTGTGTGGGCTTGCATGTGTCTGCATGCCGTACAATACCCTGTTGCTCTGCTAGTTAGTGATAAAATCTAATATAATAAAATATTAATTACAGTGGAAAGGTTGGGTAAGAAATATGAACTCAATTACAGTTGCATATTGTGAACAAAGGGCAGGAAGAAAAATCCTTTAGCTATGGAGGTCTGGGATAATAAAAGAACAACCAGGACATTAGGCTCAGGCTGAGAAGCTGTGTAAAAGGCCACCTGTTATTAATCTTCACAACAGGCCCCAAATTTCAAGTAAATTAGGCCTAATGGAACATCTTTAGGAGTGATTTCTCCCCCTTTTAAAAAGGGAAGTCATTTTCTTTAGCATACTTTATTTTACTGATGTTTATCATAACTTAATGAGCAGAATTTCCTAACAAACATATGGCTATACGATTATAATTCAAGATCAGCTACTGCTACTAAAGGATGTTCTCTTAAATAGCTCTAGTGATTTAAAAAATAGAAATTGAATACTATTAAAGCCACCCTAAATATCTGCATTATTGTATGTTTGTCTTATATTGGACTCAGACTCTTTCATTCTGTGCAAGTAGTAATACTTCAGGCTGGAATACAGTATCACTTCAAAGAGGCAGGCACATCCCCGGGGGTGTTGTCAAGGGAACACTGAACTGGGAGTCGCCACAATGGGGGCACCTGGTTCCAGCTCTGCCACTGACTCAGCGACTGACCACAAAGTTTCTCTTGAGCTGTAATACTGTGCAACTGGTGGTACAAGATCAGACAGGTTGTGATATCCTTCAATGAGAAGAAAATTATTTCATTTATGTTTCCTCCATCCTTCCTTTGTACAATATTTATAACGTATGAAGCCCTTTGTCAGGCACAGGGAAGGAATAAGAAGAGGAACCTGGCACATGCTGTCCTTGTCCCTGAGGGTTTACACACAGGTCACTGAAGCAAAGCACTACTGTGACAAGGCTCTGCTAAGGGTTTGGGCAAAGCTGCAACAGGGCCCAGGGGAGGAGTATCAGTGTCCACACCAGTGTCTCTTGTAGTATCTACTTCACTGAGGACATCTGGCCTGGACCTGGTGCCCAAACTCTCCTATTGCTGCGACCCCCGCAGACCGCTTCTCCACCGTGAACGGCCACCGTCTTTCTTCCCAAGTTAAAACTAAGAAGCAAAAAAGTGAATGTCGTTAGATTTCCAATGCGGTCTCCATTCACTCCATTCCCTTGTGCCAACAAACCCCCACTGAGCTTCCTACAAGCTTTTCTCTCAGACTCGCTGATGACGGCTTGCAGTAGCTTCCAAGAACCCACGCAGGCCTGTGTCAAGGGACAGAGAGAGAAGGGCCTGGGCGGCCCTGCTTGGGTAACCGCCCAAGTGCCCGCAGGCCCGCGCCAGGCTCTCCTGAGTCACCCGGAGCCGTGGGGATTTCCTCACCGTGCCCGACCGCCCTGCTCCTGGCAGAAACCGCACCACCGGCGTGACCACCAGGGTTGGCTGTCGGGACTCCCTCCACCACCTGCGACGCGGGAGTGAGGCCCGAGACTGGGGGCGCCTCTGCCCTCTGCGGCGGGCGGGCAGGGAGGGCAGCCTGCAAACACACGCGCGGAGCACGCTCCCTGGTCCAGGCTCACCAAATCACCATTGGCAGAGTGTGGGACTCCCTCTTCTACCTTCACTCTTCAGGTTACAAGATCCATACCTTCCCAATTTTAGTATTTCATTTGATATCCATTTTAATAATTAAAGTCAAATCAAAACATTACGATGTGTGTTTTTTGGGGGGCGGGTGGTGGTGGTGGTAGAATTTGGCACTGAGAGCCACAGGCAGCCTGGCTGTCCTGCCCAGGGCCTGGCTGGTACGCTGAGTATGGGGACCTGAGCTCGTTGGTGCGCCTGCCCTGAAGGCCCTGGTAATAAGACTGGAGCTCCGAGCTAACACACAAAATCCTTTGGACGAGATTATATTGAAGAAATGAAAATTTGAAAAATAGGGGAAGGAAAGATATGCAGTATATTTTCATGCACAAAGGCAAGTTTGAAACAGAGTTTGAGGGAAAGTTAAATTAAGTTTCATTGTATAAATGCTCAAATACATCTACTCTATTATTATTAGCTTTCCCTGCCATTTTCAAAGCTTCTTTTCAAGGGTTCTGGAAGAACAAACTGAGTTTCCAAGATGAATTTTCAGAGATGACTGACATTGTCATCCTAAAGGCAACATTAATAAAAATGATCTTTGTTTCCTGGCAGTAAAAGAATCCAAAGTATTATTTTTTAATACAATAAAATTCACCTAAAATTGGGGGGAAGGGTGGTGTCAATGGTAACAAGAGATTTAGCACCTTTTGACAACACACACTACATCAAGTCAGCTCTAATAAGTAATAAAATACCCAAGCCAATATCATTATGTAAGTCCGAGGTTTTACTACTGAATGGCATTTTGGTCTTTGTGATTATGTGTACTGGAATGAATAAAGGAAACATTTTACATTGGAAGTCAGGTATTGAGAGTTTTTTTCCTTAAACAATTTTAGCAACAGCATCTTTTCAGAAGCTTCAAGAACTGACAAGAGAACCCTTAGCCCAGAAGGTTTAAGGTGTTCCCACAGTTTACATTTCTTCAATAAACAGGGGGGGTACAATTAAGAAGCTACTTAATAAGCATTTCAAAAGAACTCTTTTCTTGCTTGATTCTCTGGAGACTATTAAAAATGGTAAGCAAAAAAGAACACAAATAGCAACCAAAAATGACTGATTAATTTGATTTTAAAAATCCATTACACTAAAATAAATTTGTTTGATCCAAGTTCTTCAAGTGTTCAGAGTTTTGCTAACCATTGACCAGACTGTGATAGTGTTGGGCTTTAGCAAAGAAAGGTTTTAGTTTAAAGATAACAATGAAGAAGTAATAAAGAAAAAAACAACAAAAATCCTGCTTCTAAATCCTCAGAATACGGATAAATCCCAAAGATTCCAACAACCATAATTTAAAAACAAAGGTGTAATAAGTTTTCCCAGCATTAGAAGAGACAATAACGAAAATATATTAATTTGTGGAATAGCTCATGACTTCAAAGGAAGGTGTAACCATCTTGGTTCCAAAGAGATTCTGCAGGGAAGATGTCTGTGGGCTCAGGGGAAGGGAGCGCGGATGGCTCCTGGGAGGGGGCAGGATCTTGACAGCTCACGTGACCTAGTAGGCCACTCAGTGCTTCATAGAGAAAGCACCGCTGAGGGGGCAGAGTGGGCACATCTCTTAACCTCCCAATATCTCAGTCCCTTCGTCTATGCTTGAGGATGCTGGCATCTGATAGGAAGTCTGATAGGACAATTTGAGATCGTTTCATAAAGGACCAAGCATGGGCCTGGCACCTGATATCTTCTCAATCCAAGTAACAATGGTTACTCATTATTTGTTACCATAATTATTATTTCTCTATCACAAGCTGCTTGGGTCATAAATGAGACTGAGGAATACTTTACCAGGACCTAGCAAATTTCCCAAAACACAAAAGAAAAGGGATTGCACATTATCTGCAAGTGATGGCCATCATTACAGGCCAGAATGGCACCAACAATAAATAAGAAGGGCTTTCCCATCCAGAGGGAGGCCATCTGTCTTGAGTGCGAACTGATCTTTGAGGTAGATACTAAAACCCAGGTTAACTGATGAGGAGACTGAGTCTCAGGAAAGTTACCCAACCTGCCCAAGGTCACAGGGCGAAAAAGCATCAGGATTTAACCCCAGTATCATGCTGTGTGTGGTTGGTCACATTTTTTAGTATTCTGAGCACCTTTGCACCTTTCTTCCCAGGAGAGAACTGTTATTTATAACTACTCCAGCCAAGTTGCTTTCTCATCATTGTGCTGTTTTGAGAGAACAAAACCCCTTACAAAACTTTGATGATTTTACATAATGAATGCAAAATAATAATAATACCAAACACACATTTGTTCCATAAAATTACTGTCAAAATATGGGTTACCTTTAGAACATAGATCTCATGTAAGTGATCATCACAGTAAACTGGCATAAAAGATAAAGGACAGTGATGATTAGAAATTTTAAGCATATTATCAAAAGTAAGGAATAAAGAGGATAATGACTGAATAGCAATCCAGTCAGCATGTTTGTTGAGCAAATCCTGATATAGTTTTTCCCTTTTTTAGCACCTCAGTTTACAAAGAACTTTCACCTGTGCTAATATTCATGCCAGCGCTGGAGATAGGCAGGGCATGTGATTTCAGAGCTAAAGAAAGACTTTGGAGTTCAGACAACAGTAACAAAGCCTAGGTGCACACCCAAGGCCCTGGTTCATGCCTACTGTTCTTTTAATTTGTGACACCACCTTTCTAAAAAATTAAGTGCTAGGAATTATTTACATTAGAGAGACCAGATTCCATTCACTGTAATCAAAACTTCAGTCATTTGGGGACAACTCAGAGCACACCCTGAAGCGCCTGCCAGCCTCCTCCCACCCAAGCACCCCTGAGTTTGGTGGGGGTCGCAGCTCTGGAGCACCCACCTGATGACCTGTTAACTTTCCAATGGGAAGCTTCACAGACATGTTTACTGCCTCCATGTCCCCACCCCAGTGACTGACCTAATACTGAAATCCAACCATGTCTTTGCCCCATTCAAAATCCCTCTACAGCCCAATCTTTTGTGTGTGTTGGGGGTGGTGAGGCAGGCAGAGGAGGGAAGAGAGGAGATTCCATGCTACGGAAGCATCAAGCGCAACCTGGCACATTTTCAGTACTGAGCAAATATTTACATGATTCCAGCTGGAGGAGGGCTTGAAGCAGAGGCTGACTAGATGGCGGACACCTTCTTCCATGTCAGATGAACTGCAGGTATGACCCAAGGACAGTGGCCAAACACTAAGGGGTTGTTAAGCAGGAGAGTGAAGGACCCCCTTGCAGACACAATGTGGGCTGGGGACTGGAGAGCCGCGAAAGGCAAAAGTATGACCCAGGCCAGTGATGGTGAGGATGGAAAGTAAAGGAGAAAAGTGGGGGTGGCAGTGCCCCTGGGGGGTGATAGGCAGGGTAAATTTTCAAAGGAGTCAGTGCAGAAGTGCTAGATGATAATCACCTTCCTGATGGAATCCGAATTGGTAGCAACAGTTTATTTGAAGCAGTCTGTCTGAGATTTCTCTTTTCATTAAAAGAAAACAAAAAAAACCCAGACTGAATCAAGGGTAAAGGTAGGGTGTTCTTTTAGGCGTCCACACTATGTGGAAAGACCATGGTATTTAACTTCTTTTTAGGGATGAAAATGTAAATTTAAAACCTTTCTTGCTTCTGGTGTGTCTGAGTAGTTAAAAGGAGGTTATAGGCTTTCAGCTTCTTACCTGTGAAAGTTTCAGTGATAATTATTTCTCACAAAATGATGAGGTTTAATTCAATAAACATTTATTGCACACTTAATTAGGTTTGAGGTACTGAATATTTAGAACCTAAATTATGAAAATGATTTTGTGATCATTTTGCATTTCTTATTACATTTATATACATTTTACATGATAATTATCCTAGGAAAATGCTCATTTTCAGTATTAAATGCATAAATCTAATTAAATACTCCAGCGTACTGGTCAAACCTCATTTACTATATGTAAATTTTTAATTGTATTGACTAAGATGATCTCTGTCTGCATCTCTTTAAATTTCTCTTATCCTAGGCTTTTCTATAGATTGCTCCTCTGGTTGGTGGACGTACACCCACCATCTAGCCCTGATTGGCCACTTCCTACTTCTCCTTTGGGTTTCAGCTTAAACAGGCATCTTTGAGATTTCATCCATCTGTCATATGCTCGTAGATTTCTCTGAACTTCTCTATATAGCCTGACCACCATCCTCACACAGTGACTTGAACATAAACATGCTCGATAACTATGTGGTAGACAAGTGAAGAATAAGTGAATGATAGCCATGTCAATCATAAAGGTTCCTGTAACATGTTGCAGTGTTATGAAGGGCAGGGATTTTAACTAGATACTAATAACTACAGAGAACTTTGCCCCTTCTCACTGAGCAGAAAAAACTCACACTGAAACTGGTCAGGAAAACACTTTTCGGTAAAAGGAGCAAAGTGAAAGAATACGGACACACAGAACAACTCAAAAGGGACATGGTGATATGGAAAACACATCATCCCTAATCATTTCACTATCCAACAGGTTGAAGAATTATTCACTTAATTAAGTAGCTGAAAACCAAGTACAGGTAACCATCTCCAGCATAATACAATAATATTCATAATAAAATTTTTTTTGATGAAACAGAAGGGTATCAGCATTTTTGTGTGTTTGAGTGTTCTCATCATAAATGATTATGTTGTGTATATTTATAAGTGCTGGTTGATAAAATGTTCTGCTGAGAGAAGGACACAGAACAGCATCCATCCTTTTGGGTATAGAGCCCCCTCAAAATAGGATCAAGAAGGACTATAACATGAGGAAGGTGGTCAGATCCCCTCTGGGTTGCCCCAAGGTCCGTGGCTCTAGGTGGCACACTGGGCTGGCTTTCACTAGCTGCCCCAGATTATCAGTCTAGAACTTGTGATCTTTTCTCTCATCTATCTGTGATTTTAATACATTGAAAAAGTAGGAGTGAGGCATCTACAGTCAAATCAATTAGTCTTTGTCAAAATTTCCCAGATCTTCTCTCCCAAAAGCTATCAGTCTCAGCTCAGAACATCTCTAGAAATTCATCCCTTAAACTCCCTGGAATCAATAATCATGATTAGAAAGACCCAGCAGTTCCTGACAGCAAATGGCACAGCAGCTATGAGATTCATAACTAAAGCAATACATTGTTCAATTCGAGGCATTTGGGATCTTGTGGTGCTCTGGGTTTACAATTAAGATTACTTTTAAATGATTTCACTCTTAACATTTATAGATGGTTCAGATGGTGGGGGAAAGAAGCAGCATGTGTTGTCAATGGGAAATGAGATCAACGTGTATGTGTACCTCCCTTGCCCTGCTGGGGGCTCCTGGGGTGCTGGCCAGTGTGGGGAATGGGCAGCACTACCTGGTCTCACCTGCAGGGGGGGCGGTCATGGGTAACATATAGCCTCTGCTATGAAGGACACTCAAAGGCTTTTATGTAATTTGTACTTTCAATCTTAGACATTTATCTTTCAGAGAGAACCAGGGGCTTCTTTGGGCACAGCAGGAATTGAGAAATAGTATACTCAAAAACTTAGTTCTTCCCTAGCCCCAGGCAAGAATTAGCCACAATCACCCAATAAGTACACCGGGGGCTGATTCCTTTAGGACTCAGAGAAGCACCTGCACTGTGGCTTCCAGTGAGCAGAGACACCGTGGTCTCTGTTCAGTAGGCATTGCATGCATAATGCAATACATGTGATAACTGTCACAAAAGCAGCTAGCGCAGGCTCAAGGCAAAGGGGTTATTGTGATGCAGCAAAGGAAGGTAGAGAGAAGCAAAAAGAGAAAGATCCAGAAAGTTCTTCTGAGCAAGAGGGACTAATAATACCACATTTTTACTGCTTTTGAAAATTGAGATACAAAATAATTCAGATAATTATTGATTTCAAAAAAATTGTCAGTCATTGTTAAGCTAACTTTTCCATTTCTAGTCTTCTGGAATTCACTTTAACAATACTTTAAGCAATAATATCACTAGTCACTTTGATTAGCCAATACGTTCTTTTTGTCTTCTAAAAAGGAGTAAGCATTTTTGATTCCTCTAAATCCTGTCTCTAAGGCAACTTAGCATTTGGCACTTACAAGACCCACTCCCTTCATGCTGTAAGGTTAGCTATATCATGGGAAGGCCTGACAAAAAGGACCGCAGGAAAGGCTCAGCACATCCCCCAGCCCGTACCTCCTTTACACCTTCCCCATGCCCTACCCAGCTGATCCACCCTCCATGGCTGGGCTGATCTTCCATATATTTTTTTCCTTACCTAAATCTCGTGAATGGCCAAAGGATAAATCTCCACTCCTTGGCATGGAGTGTAGGGTTGCCCAGTCTAGCTCGTCTCCTTTGATGCTCCTTCCATTCTACGTCTCTCTAACTATAACATACTTCTCATTCCTAGATCAGACTAACTTACTCAGTCCCCCTGCCCCTTTGGAGCTTATCTGTCTCATTCATTATTTATTCCCTGTCACATACTTAACGTCCCCTGCAACACTGCCCCACTCCCCCACTCGCCTCCCACCCTCACCACGACATGCATCCCTTGGACCATATCCATTCGTCAAGATTCAGCTGCTTGGCTCCAGAGTTGCTCTTCTCTGAACTGTACTGACCATGCAGCTCACAACATCATATACAAGGCCTCCTCTGCAGCCCACTGGGGCCAGTCCTCATCCCTGCAATAGGACCCCAGGTTACACCCTAGTCTCTCACATCTAGATCGCTAACCCCTGAAGAAGGGAGCCCATAATGGACTTCTCTGCATCCCTGGCGCTTAGCACAGTGCTTGGAACCTAGTGAGCATTTAGTAACTGTGATCCTAACCACAACTCCATGAGATTAGGTGGTATTATCCTTGCTCTGGAAATACAAGGACCCCAAGGTTCATAGATGTTAAAGAAATCTGTAATGGTCACATTGTTAATCATTGAGAGAGTGGGATTTGATACTAGGGTTATTTAACTCTAAAGAGTATGCTCTTTATCATTCATGGGGCTCAATTAAAATTTAGGTCTACAATTTATTTGACACCAATGGTAATTATTTGAATATTAGAATAGTTTCCTCCTTAGAATATGTCAAAGGAGAAAAGAGTGATTCCATCACTCTCAAGGATTATGCATGACACCTGACACCCTTGTATTTTAGAACATAATGATCTTGATTAATTATTGATAGATTCAGGTGGTTTCTAATTAGGTCAGAGCAAAGCCTTGTTTAGCTATGAAAATTATACATTGATTTATAAAAGGCTAATTTAAATTGAAACTACTTTAATTTATAGTGTAGGATCTTTGGATCTTAAGGTAAACTTTGCCTCGTGAGATTTTACATTAGGGTTTTTTCTTTCTCAAAATAACATTGTCACTCCAGTAAGAAAAGAAAATAAAGCCATAAACATTTTTGTGAATAAATAATAAAAATATTTGCAAATCACAAATTGCCTCCTATGACACAGGATCAAATTCTTGGTCGAAACTATTCTGATTAAAATGATAATTTTTAGAATTTGGGGAATAAGTTCTAACATAATCATAATGATTGAATGACCATAAAATGGTACTTGAATCACAAATATCTGTTATGGGAGTGAAAGAAGAATCAGATTCCAAGGTAAACAGAGGATTAATATCCTTTTGTTTTATGGTTAAGTTTATTCAGCAGAGCTGGCAATAACCATAATTAGCTAATGATTCAGGGAAACATCTAATCTTTTTTTAAGGGAGAGTTTATTACCTATTTATAATATCAATTTCTAAAAACTTGCAAATGCATAAATAAATAAGTAGCCAGACACAGTCAATTTAAAAATGCAGTAGAGATATCAGAATTTATAAGGATTCTATTTATGACTTCATTGGTAGAGACAACTGTTAAATCCTTAATTTAATTTTCACGTAAAATGAGATTTTTTGTGATAAAATGAGGCAAACAAAGGAAAAGTTAGAAGAGCAGGGTTGGTCCTATGAAAAACAACACAAATCATCTATTAATATGGTTTGAAGAGTATCACAGCAAGAAAAAGTACTCATATTAGACAGAAAAATAGATATGAGCAAGTGGAGAGAGAATAAAGCCAGTGAAGCCCACTAAAAGGACCTCAAAGAGTTAACCAGATAAAACCAGAGAGCCAGAAAGGACTCACAGAGTTAATGAGTTACTAGCTGAAGTTCCAGAGGCCAGGAGCAACTTGGAATGTCTGGACATTCCGCAGATAAAGAAAAGTATCTGAGGGCAGCCCATGTCTTCACTGTACCAAATAGATCACGCCATTATAAAATTTACTTAGCCTGCAAAAAGTTTATTCTTTAACTTAACCTATATGCTGTTTTTTCCTCTCCTTCCAGCTCCTTAATTGAATAACTTTGTAACCAGGTCAGTATACAGACTTCTGAATCACAAATTAATCTATGTAGACAAAGAATGCTGATATCTGGACCAACACAGTCACATAAATAACCTTATTCTTAAGACAAAACTTCAAAGGAGTTATGAATCACCTGTCTACATCATGGCTTATGCTGACCCCTACCCAAAAGGCCCTATAAAACACTAGACCCTAAACCTTTAAGCACATCTCCTCTCTGTGGTTGCCCATACTCCCCTTTCTTCAAGTGTGTCACTCTCTCTGTTCTACTTCAGATAAGTAGGGAAGGGCTACTGAGAGCTCTGATTTGGGCTCACAAGTTCCCTTCACCTGGGTGATCCGGACAGAACTGTAGCTATGTGATCATGCTCCTCATTACCTCCCAGAAAATCTCCTTTCTTTGTCTTTGGGAAGTTCTCAGAACATAATTTCACTCCACCAGTGCTCTGTGGCTCCCCAAAATCCTGGGGTCGTAGGGACTTCTCATGCTGTGCAGATTCAAGTGGACACAGGACACCAGGTGGCACTGGCTTTAGGAGTTGGCCAGGTATATTTCCTGTGCTGAGCAGGAGTTCAATAAGCTTCCCTTTCTTCCCTCTGTTTTTCCTTCCTTTCTGCTTTTTTCAAGTAAACCTGCCTTTGTCTACCTTGACTCTGGCCTGCTCCTCCTTTGGCCTATATTCAAATAAAACCTTAACTCTGCTTCACTACTGTGTCTCTGTCTTTCAATTCTTTGTTGAGGCGGGGACAAGAGCCAAGGAGAACAACCTCAACCCCCAACACTCACATGGCATTTAGTATATGCAAAGTATGACTTAAAGTGTTTTAAAAAATATCTCCTCATTTAATCCTTACAAGAATCTTCTACTGTTGATCTCCTCAGAGGCTTCTGGCATGAAGGAGAAAAGAATGGGATGTCCAAGCAGGTGGTGTTAACAATAAAAATATCTTTCCTTGGACTTGCAGATGGTAGAAAATCAAATGAATTTCTGCTGCTTTAAAATTTTTTCTTTTTAATTATCTGGTCCATAACATCAAACTTTCTAAACCATAATTAATTATATGCTAACTGTAATGTCTAATATAGTAAACTTCCTGAAATAAAATGCATGATTATCTTCTATCT
Source organism: Manis pentadactyla (assembly GCF_030020395.1). NCBI lineage: Eukaryota > Metazoa > Chordata > Mammalia > Pholidota > Manidae > Manis > Manis pentadactyla. The sequence goes on from NC_080024.1 coordinate 111,118,006, forward strand.
TTCATTAATAATAATGATCTCTTTCCTTGCTTTTACTGTTAAAAGAGATCTGGTTCACTGTTCCCTCAGAGGTGGCAGTTTTCACAGACTCCCTGACACTTTCATGCTGAGTCCCTTTAACAAACACTCCTGGGTGGTAACTATCTGGGGGCATGAGTGATGGCTAATGGCTAACAGGGAGAATAAATCTCACTTTCCAGACAGCTCCAATATCAAATCAAACATTTTTAGGAAGTATAACAGATTTTCTTAAAATAAATACAATTGTTTTACTGACTATTTATTATTTATTCTCAATGGAACGAAAACTTGTCCTTCACCTTAGTCTAAGAATAAAGCATGATTTTTCAAAGGACAGAACCTTGATTATGAGAAAAAAATAGCAACCTTTAATACACCTTAAATTTCCTGTCTAATTTGTTACAAAATAATAGTTGATGAATAGTTCGAGTAAATCAGGAAACATTACAAGTTAGCAATGAGATTTTTAATATCTGTAGTTAACAAAGTAAGGCGAAGCACCATCAGGCAAAAATGGTAGAGAGGAATGAATGGAAATAGCATGCATTTGCAAAGTCTGCCACAATAATGAATTCATGGGAAAATAAATTTAATGGAAAATCTGGATAGATTATATAAAAATAAATTCTTGACTTATACATGAAACCAAAGTTGTGCTATCATACAAGACTTTTTTTTTAAATCAAAAGTGTTTTGGATAAAATTTATGCTTGCTTTTGCTAATAATAGAAAATATTCCTACCTCATTTGAAATCTTACTTGCACATTATTTAAAAAAGTAAGGCAAACTGTTTCTTCCCATGCCTTATGCCCTCAACTCTTCCCCATTTACAATGTAGTGAAGTTCTTATTTGCTTCAAGATTTTGGCCCTGTACTTAGCAACAGAAACCATTCACAAATTGCTTTTTAAGTAGAAAGGTTGAGGAAGTATTCACTAAGAGGGCAACCATGGTATAAGGCTTTACCAATGACAGTAAAAGCACAGAATTAAAATAACTGCTGATAACTTTATGAGAACCAAGTGGCTACTGTCAGTTAAAATTGCATTTACACCTTTAGTTAGCAGTTTTAATGTTTTGGTTGTTGATGTGATTATGGCCCACCTCCCATCCTCATGGACAGACAATAGGTAAAGATGTTTTCCCCACTCAATAGTTTCTCCTAAAGGAATGAATCAAAGAATGAGTACTTAAAATGGTAATCTTTTAACATGTCACTGAAATGAATACTAGAATATTCAATTAGTTACCATATTCAAGCACTGAGTTTTAGTTAAGAAGACATATAGCTCCAAAACCTTGATGAACAAATTACAGTAACAATACCCAAAGAACAAAAATGGGAGTCATTTGAAAATGCTATCATCTAAGGTTCAAAATGTGACTGAATCTCAAACTACAGAAAATTGATGTATAAAACATCACTAATGAGGAATATTACACTCAGTAGATTATTTATATATATAGATCTATATACCTATAGATCTGTCTACCTATCTATCTATATATCAAAGAGTAAAATCACAGAGAGGAGTTTTGTTAGTGCAAGAAAAGTATAATTCATGTAAAACTCATTATTTAGAGATGCTCCTTTACTGGCAAATTACAAGGGTTTTCTCTGTTGGATTGTGTCTGCATGTAATAAACTATGGAGAGGAGAGAGAAAAATGAGATGATTCTAAATGAGTGGAAGAAACTTAAGCTTTTCCCTATCTTATTGATGAAAAAAAATAGAATCCATGAACAGACATTAAAATTCTGCCCTACATGCTAGTTTACTGCCTGGAATGATGGAATCTGTGCTCTTGCTGGCCAGCTCAGGATTTAAATAATTTTATGTGACAGAGCTGATGTACTGATCAATAAAAAGATAACAACGATCACTTACATTGAGAGTTTAGTGCAATTTCAAGAATCTGTATTAACCAACCTGAGTGTTTGTAGTGGAATCAATGCACAACAGCACCTTACTTAGTGAAGTGCGTAAATGAAGAACGACTGAATTTTCAACACCAATGAATACGAATTAAAGAAAAATCAAATCAATTGAAAGAATGGGTTTTGGAAATTGCACAATGACAGTATTTTTGAACACATAATGCTGTGCAAAATCTAGGAGAGAAAACAGATGTTCACTTCCATTTCCCTTCTTTCTTCTAGTATTTATCTTATCCTTTAGGAAAAGCTTTCTTGTATTGCAGCTTGATTACATGTGCATTTTGCAAATTTCCAGATGTGTTCAAATGTTTTAATCTACATTATGGCTTTATATTTTAGGTCCTTATGATTCCCTAATCAGAGTTCTTATTTCTCTAAACATTAAATGAAATTGAAAATTTTCAAATACCCCATTTAGTTTGAGAGTATTATAGAAATTTTTTCCAAACTAGTCTTTCTAGATATATGGGTCTTCCATGTACTCAACTGACAATAAGTCCCATTATGTTGTCCTATAACACTGACTGCCATGAAGAGAACATTCACTTTTCTGGAAAAAAAAAAAAATCTTTTTAAAAGGTGAGGTTGAGACAATCTCCTCTCTCAAATTTCTGCCAATAAAATTCACACTTAAGACAAGCATCCTTCCAGGAAGGGCTGTATCTGAAGTGGATTTACCTGTAATGCTTACAGATAGTGTCCCACAGATTTGATCTTGATTCTAGCATGGTGGATTTAGATGATGAACCTAGATAATAAATCTACTAATTTCAAGATGTTAACAGTGTAGAAGAAAGTATAATAGAGGAAGAATGCAGTGACCTTGGCAAATTCAAGGAATGAGTTTAGCCAGTAAGAAGATGATGTTTAATCAAAGCACAGTGCTGCTGAGCTTGGAAAACAGGGCATCATAGCAACTCTGAAAGGCGGTGCAACATCAACAGAGATCTTAGCTGAGTTAGAGAGCTGGGCCTGATGGAATGATGTAAGGCCTGTGATGCTAGCTATGCATTTTGGACATTCTGACACATTGTAATCTGTGTTTTTGTAGACATAAGAATAGGAAGACTGAGGCTCTCTACAATTAGCTGACTAATAAGGCTCCAATGTCTTCAAAAACAACTAGAAACATGTAAAAGAAAAACAGTAACAAAATAATGCCTCAGCAAGGGATGTGGTAGAAAATCTGAACAGTAGCTTGGAAGGCAAGTGACACTTTAAAAAGTTAAGGGAAGGGGGACTGGGAATAGGTCTGATGTAGATTGCCCAAAGGAATATTATTTGAAAACTTAGACTTGGAAGGATCTATACAAAGACATGGATGGAAATATGACTTGGAAGGGTTTGCAGGAAACATGCCATGAGAAGAGGAGTTATTATATAGGCATAAGATGAAAAAGGAGTACCTGGCTCTTTTGGAGAAATGGTTAGGATTTCAGCTTCCTTCATGTTGAGGGCATTGACAATGAGTGACCTCTACCCTTCCATTTTATCATGATGCTTCTATAATAGAACACGGACTCCTGTCTTAATGGCCCATTATTGCTCAGTCTGGGCAACTGTAAGTTGGTCAGAAAGGATGATCAGAGCATCAGTTTTCATTGAATAATTCCAGCTTTCTGGAGTGAAAAAGATCTGACCCAGAGCCACAGCATATTTGGGTCCTGGGCAGCCATTTAATAAGAGTGTGCCTTGGGTCATTCAGATCAGTGCAACTGCACAGCACCACACACAAATCAACCCAAAAAGGACCTGGGGAGTGTCTGTGGCATCACTTTTCTAGCAGTTATAGTATCGTAAGTTTGGAACAGAGCTTTTACCTATTTCATAGCATTCGCACAAACTGCACCTATGAATGGCAATACTATATCTCTCACATGATACATGTTGAGTAAGCCAACAGAGTCAACTAAAAATTGTCTAATAACCTTTTACAGATTTTTGAAATAAAAATTTCTGATTCCACCTTAATTTGACTTCACTCTCAATGAATGCTATTGTTTTTACTCTGACTCTGTGGACTGAAACCTGCATATATCTTATCAGATAGAAAGAAGCCCAGCTGATCGCCCTATGATCTTATTGTGCAAACATGACTAAATAGGACTAGGTTTCACAAGGTTAATAAAATAAAATTCCAGAAAAGGAACATAGGAACAAACCCTGCATAGCCTTAAATGTGAATACAAGTTTTTCCTTGAAGCATGCTATTCAAAGTAATGGGTTATTTTGAAGGGAATCTATTCTGATTGTAAAAAATTTCTAAATCCCTCTGAAACAAGTCGAATTTTCATTTATATAGATTAATGAGCTTATGACAAGTTCATACTCAAGAGTTATTCAGACATTCCTTTGCTCCTTCCTAGGAAGAATAAATTTATTTTATTCATTCACTGTAAAAGTTACACTTTGTAATTTCTTAGCTATATAAATCATCATGGAATGAGAAATGGGGCCTACATGTCAGTAATAAACTTAAATCTGTTCATATAAAGACTTCACAGTGCTTTTTCTGATCATGTTTCTTTTAAAAAAGTAATTATGCACCACATATTCAATTGAGAAATTAGCCAATCTACTAAAAGTTAAATGCCTTAAAACCCCAGCTAAACAAACAAACAAACAAAAACAGAAAGGTCTTTTTAAAAAATAGAACTTGAGATTAAAATGTCATCTGTCCTTGAGTAATGAAATTGCAGCAATTCAGAAGCCCTCTTAACAGATGGGGGCTTTCATTCCTTATCTTCAAAGAACAACCTACTTGCATCAGAATCAAACTCTTCCACAACACTTGCTCACCCCACATCAAAGCACTTTCCCTTTCTTCAGTCATTTCTTTTAATCAGAGCTAATACAGGTAGGGTTTGAGGCAAATCCCTAGAAAACATATTTGGGCAATTATTCAGATTGATTATAGTTTTCATCTCTGGGGGCCAGCCCACCCTTCCTCTGCTCGGTACCTGACCGGCGCGCCACGGCTGTGGGCAGGCTTCAGCAGGACTGTCACTGTATTGTCAGTTTGATTCAAAGGGGTCTCAAGTTCATATGCTGGCATGGAGGGCGCTGGGGAAAAAATGTGTTAAGATGACACATTATTTCTAGTTCGTCTTTTCAGTTTCCCATTTACTTTCATTTACCAAGAACATTAAAAGCACAGTGCACTAGTTTAAACTGCAGCTGTCAACTAACTATGAACAGCCTTTATGTATATACCCTACACAGAGTATCACTGACAACTGCTACAGCCAGTATATGTTGACACTTTGGTCTTGTTTAAGTTGGAAGAGAGCATGTGGGGCAGTTGTGAGAGGTTAGCGATATTCCTTGCTAAATGGGTGTAGTCAGTTTGCAAAAATCTCATTGATCTGTATGCTTATGCTTTTATGATTTGTGTACTTTTCTGTAAGTATGCTCTTCTTAAAATTTTTTTACTTTAAATGCATATTTAAGAAATAATTACTAGGATCACAAAACTGAACTTCACAGTTCTTCCCTATAAGTCAAATTTTTTTGTGTGCCAAGATCCAGAGATGTAGAGACTGCTGGAGCGGGGAGGCTCTGAAATTAGTGCCTACTGTGGGCTCTCAGGGAAAGCAAGACAGTAGAAAGGATTTGAAGTAGGAAAGGCTTGGGTTTGTTTGAGTTTTTGTTGTATCTCGTTTTAATCAGCATAAGAGCTTAGGCACATTAATTATCTCTGGAACTTCACTTTACTCATCCTTCAAAATAGGAGAAATTAACCTCTCGGGATATTCAAAGAGAAAATGGAAAAAGAGAGCCAGGCGCATAAAATTCTACAAATGCCAGTTTCCTTCTCAATGTGAATCCTATTTCCAAGGCCATTTCCTGGCATTCTTTGTTTTCTAGATTGTTAACTCTTACTATGAGAAGATAGCAACATAGCTCTTCAATAATTCTGTCATCCCATGGACAAGAGAAATCATTTCATGAAGGTGCATGGTCTTTTAAGACCCACAGGTATAGGTATCTGATGAGCTGTTAGAGATCTTTTTTGCAAGTATAGTTTTTGAATCTCCTCTGTATAAAAAGCTTTTATGTAAAATACATGGGTTATATCTCAGTTCCATTTATTGGATTTTCTCAGCATTAAAAATTAACTCCAATTCTATTAAAAATTAACTCCAACTCATAACATAGAATTACATTTTGTACAGAGAGTAAGTAGTTCTCTATCAAAAGTTCATGAAAGTAAAAAATCAAGGCCCATAAACTAGAATTTTTTTGAAGTATAAAAATCAAATAGTTATTCTTGATGAGCCCACACAGGCTAACTAAAGTATCAACTGTCTTTGCTTTTGGGGAGAACTGTATAAATTTGGTAGACTAACAGTGGTCAGATTCATAGCAACCAGAATTTTTATCTAGTGAAAATGGTAAAAATGAATTAGGTTTTTTCTAAAAGAATATCCTCTTTAAGATAATAATCTTTGAAATACGGCTTCCATAGGGGAAAATAACCAACCAAACAAAAAAGGGTGGGAGGTATGCACATTGGCATACATTTCCTCTTTCAACTTACATGATAGATCATATGCACCAGATACCATCTTAATTTACATCCAGGGATAAACTCACTTGATCAGGATCAGAGAGAAAATACATGGAAAATTATAACTAGAACCATATATTTTGATTCTTGATTCCAAGTCTAGCGGTCTTTCTACTCACTGATCTGTATAACTTATGCCATTTTCCTAATGGTCCAAAGACTTTATCCTCTTCTTATTCCAATACCCTATATTGTTCTTATAACTAATGCTTTATATCAAATATCAAATGTATATTAAACTTCAAGTCAGCTTTATGATCATAAATAAAATCTTAGACAGTGAAAAATTTTCCCTTAAGTTATAACTGCTTGAAAACAAAATTCTAAACTTCCCTCCCTCCGAATCTAGAACACTTATGGTACTCTAGTTGTATTTCCCTTCTTTCCATTTTAAATAAAGCCTTTTACAAAGCTGGGAATGGAGGGCAAGGGATACACAAATCAGGGTAAATATTATTTAGCTAATCCTGACTAAGAGTTGCCTCCTTTACCTCATCTCCTGCTCATCTATCCCCAACCAAAAGAGTCAAAGACAAAACTCAAATACTTCCCTACTTATACCTAAAGGGGAAAAAATGGAAGAAGAAAATGCTCGTGGAATTGTGTTTATTGCTGTTACATATCCCATACCAGATGGCAACTCCATTTCCTCTAGTCTGAAGCACAAAGACATTTTCTACACAGGTGCACATGCCCAGAAATACTTCCCAAATTCTGTCTTTTGTTGAATGGCATAATTGAGTCTCTACAAGCAAAACACTGGAGGCCTTAAGTGCCTGGTACCGCCCTTTCATCATTGTGTCTGTCCAGGACGTGAAACTATGAATGATGAAGTTCCCAAGGAAGGCTGAACCTTCCGGAAGTGGACTCCACATAATGCTGTCTATCTGTTGAGCACTCAGTCATTCATGGCTCATTACAGAGATTTTTCCAACACTGCTGCTGTGGTAACTTGGGACAGCAAAGAGGACAAGAGGACAGAACAGAACCTTCTGCTCATGTCCAAGTCCTCCAGTGCAAACAGTTAAAACAGTGGCTACTTGTTAACATAGGAAGACCTTAAGCTCCCGAATTACAAATATTTGTAGTATTTCATTTAATTTCATGGTCTCATTTTTAGATATTCAAAACTATTAATTTGAATACAATGTTTTAGTTTGGGTGAGTCTTATGTACTTGACAATGGGAATGAAAAAGTACAAAAAGGCAACTTCTGAAGACATAACTCACGGATGTACAATACCTGATATTTTGGTGGTGAATTGATTTGTTGCCGGAGGTCCAAAACCTTTAGCTGTGCTAGCTCGGATGGTAAAGGAGTATGTGGTGCCCGGATATAGTCCAAAAAAGAGAAAATGGGTTTCATTTCCCAGTTTTGAAACTCTTCCACTTTGATTGGATAAATCTATCTCTGGGTCAAAGGAACTGACTGCTTTGTAGGTGATCTGCAAGAGAATAAGAATGTGATAAATATATCTGGAGCAGATGGACCAAGATTGCGTCTTTATCCAATAAAACCCCCTGATGTATGCACTGTCAGACACTCTATGACAAGCTCTCCTACTCACTTAGACTCTTCAAATCCTGGATCCAGTGAAGGGGTGCAGGAACTCAGCCAAAACTGTCATGAATTATTACTTTTATAGACAGAGGAACTGAAAGCTAGTAGATTAGAACATAAAGGATGAGTTCAGGTTTAAACTAGTACCTTAAAATTGTTTGCTTTCAAAATGTCATTTTGGAAAAGTACATTACAGTTGGCTTAAAACAAAGTAACAAAATGTACAACTAGCTTTAACAGATAAGGGCCTTACAAGCGGTTAAGACTCATCTCTCATCCGCTGGCCATAGTTTGATTTAGTACTGAATGGGATTATTGTCTCCTGTGAACAAAGACATTTTTAAGTCTTTTCATCAATGTGGCCAAAGATATCTGCTCCCAAAATAAATCATAGATCCATGTTAATAGCTCTCAATGCTATGACTGGTGCTCACAATAGGTCGTATTTATTTCTTTCCTTTAGTGCAATGCTGTCCAACAGAACTTTCTGTCAGGATCTGAACTATTCGGTTTGGTAGTCACTAGCCACAGTGGTTTCAGCATACTTGAAATGTGGCTAATGAGGCTAAAGAACTAAAAATTTTATTTCATTTTAATGAACTAAGATGTAAATTTAGATTGCCATGCATGACTAGGAGCTACCATTTCAGACAGTGTGACTCTAGAAGCTTTCCTGATGTTTGCCACATAACAGGTGTCCAAAGCATGCTGGATGAGTCTGGAATGTGTAAAAACAAATGTAACATAGGTGTCTTTGAATGTTGCCCTCAAATGATTTTTTAAAGAACTTCACTATAAGTAGTTCATCAACTATTCACGAACATTCATTTTAGTGATGATTACTAACTTCTACTGGTTGTAATGACATAATTTTTAAATGTGGCATATTCAAAAGTTTTAAATTGCAAAACTGAGCACTTTTCTTGCTTTTAAACAGGTAAACTTACTTATAATTTATGTGCATGAACACTAACACTGTTATTATACGAAGTGATAATTGACATTCTTTCTTCTTATATTTATACCGTGTCATTATAATTAAGGAGACCTCTCTGAAAGAATATGTAGATTGAATCAACTAAGCTTTGGCAAAAAATGTTTGCTGTATATATTAATCACTGCAGTGCATACCACTCTCAGTGCTGGGCGACATATCTGCTTTTAAGCCTCTAGCAGAGTTCTTCCCTCACGAGGTTACTCTGAGTTGGACCAAGACCATGTCTACAATGCAGCTGCTCTAGCAGGGACATCAATGGGGTTACCACTGTGAGCTCAGTTGCTTACTTGGGCCTTCATTCTGATAATCATTAGGGAAAAGGGTAGTTCAGAGAAGAAGGTAGATGGAAGCTACGACAGCACAATTTCTTTCCTAAACTTTATTTGTTCATTCATTCACCCCTTTGAAACGTATTTATTGTAAGCCTTTTAAGTACCAAGCATGGTGCTCTGAGCTGGGATGTCCTATGGTGATTCAGGACACAACAGTCTGGTGGAGGGGGAGAGAAACAATTCAGCAATTATGATACTATAATTAGTAAATACTAGCACTGCCCACCAGGGTTAGGTTAACTGTACAGTTTATTGCCTCTAAAAACATCAATGGGACACAAATGTATATGGGGTAAAGTCTAAACTCCCCAGCTTTGCATTTAAGATAAGCTGACACCTTTATCTCCAAACTTATTCCTGAAGAGCTGGATATGATGACATTACCCTGGCTTCTGCCTGGCCAGGGGATGAGTCACTGCACCGTGGACACATACTGGGCCTTTCTGATGCAGCTGGTACTCATGCACTTCACCTGCCTGGAATGTGACAGGGCTATCCCTGTCCCGTATTCTCTACCTACTCAGATTCCTTCATTCCATTCAAACACTGACTGGTTGAACACTGACACTCTGCAAGGGAACTGTAGTCAGCATGCAGACACAGACCCTGCCCACAGGGAGCTAAGAATCTGGATTTCTGGGGAGACATAAAATAAGCAGATTGATCATTTTAAGACACCAAGTTCCACAGAAGAAACACACAGGGTGCAAAGATAAGGAATACTGTGGGGAGAGAGGATGGTGTGCACAGCCGTGTAGCATGCTGAGGAAGGCTCCACTGAGAAGGTGATGGTTAACTTGAGGAGACTTGAACTTTGTGGAGGAGCCAGCCATGCTGGCAGTCTGGAGAAGAAAGGCAGGAGCTAAAGCCATGAAGCAGGAGTTAGGGACAGAGAGATGGCCTGTGTATCTGTGCCAGCAAGCCAGGTGAGTGTGGCCTCTGGAAACATGGGGAGGGGCTCCATCATGCAGCTCTCTGTACCCTGAGAGTAGAAGCATGGATGCACACAACAGGGAGCCTCTGAACATTTTTGAGTCGGAAAATAAAATGATTTGATTTCCCTTATGAAAAGATCACCTTGGCTGCCAGGTGGGATTTGATTTCATGGAAAGAGAATACAGGTAGTGGGGAGACCACTAGGAGCTGCCACAGAGATGGTGAGGGAAGCCTGTCCCACCAGGGGAGGATGTAGTGGCTTGGCCTTAGCTCAGGGCAGTGAAGAGAGCAATAAATGAAGAGAACTGGCAAATGCTGAAGGCAGAATGGACAGAACTCAGTGATGGATTGGAAGTGGGCGCAAGATGAGGGCATCAAGGATATGTGCCACGTTTTGGGTTTGAGCGAAAATGGCCCCACTTACTGAAATGGGATGGACTGAATGAGGAGAAATTAGCAGTTGGATTGTGGACATATCAAGCTTACAAGGCTGATGACAGTCAAGAAGACGTGTCATGTATGATGGGAAATAAGGTCCAGGCTGGTGATAGCGACTTGGGGGTGACCAAAGTTGAAATACTAGGTTTAGGAATAGATGAGGTCACTGGGGGAGGACGTAAAGGGCTACACTGATATCTAATAAATGTGAAGGAAGAAAAGCCAATAAAAGAGCCAGAAAAGTGGGAAAAAAGCCAGTAGAGAGAGTTATCAGAGAGATCAAAAGGGAAAAAATAGTGTTTTAAGAAGGAAATGCTTTCTAATTTGCTGCTAAGAGTTCAGGTGAGTTGGAACAAAAAAGTGTCCATCCACATGTCAAGCCAGAGTCCCATTTTACTTGTCCAGAAAGCATCCCAAAATCTGGCCTAACAATCACTGGATCAGCTGAATGCCTGTTGCTGTGACTGTGTTCATCTGATTTATTTGGCAATGAATCATGGAGTGTGGTTAAAAACTATTTGTTGTCTTAAATCATGATTTAAATATGCCAAAGGAATTAGAACTTTCCACATATTGTATCGTCTTCCTAAGGAGTGACAGATGTCTTCTTCTTCTTTCTGTTCCCACTGTGATCAGTAAATATTTGGCAGTCAGTATTTACTTTCATAAAAAGGCTCCTGGGGAGAGCAGGTGTGTGTCTGTGTTCACATAAACGCTCACACAGGCAAGTAGGATGTTGCTCCACTGGAATGATTATAAAGCAAAGCAAGTGCTTTATCCAAGCAGGGATTTGCCACCCCACTGGAGGTGTGGGGTTTGTGCACGCCTCTAGCCATGGTGATATAACATAAGATAGACTGGAGGTTCCTAATAATCTTTTAGCCACAGACCTTTGATAATTTGTTGAAATTAATAGATCTTCTCACCTCCACCTACAAAACACACTGATTCATACACTGCTCAGAATGATGAGTCCTTTTCTGCCTCTCTAACAAATCCCTAACAAAGAGATACATTGTTTATATGTGGACACAAAATGTCAGAACATTCAGGGATCCCCCTCACACCCATCCAGAGTCCTGGGAGTTTGAACACCAGGAATTTTAAAAAGTTCTTCAGAATAGGGTCAGTCTGACTTTACAATTCCACTTGCCTGCCACAGAGCTGATGCTCAGTAAACATCTGCTCACCTGTGTAGTAAGTCTAAAGGGCACCAAATTATACCTCCACACTCAAACCCAAATGTCACATTCCTTTTGGTATTTATTTTTTCATTTGTTCATTCAATAAATGTTTATTAAGTGCCAGGCTGTGAAGAAGCAGCAGGAAACTTGCAGAAAGGAAGCTGTGTCACTGGCAGAGGGCCAAGGCTGTTAAAATGATGCCTCTGTAAAGAACACCGAGGGTCCTGTGCAGGATTTGGTAATTTTATGGGATGGCCCAAAGTGAAGCGAACTGCCACCCAAACAGCATACATGGGGGTTAGATGGGGGTGAGATGGAGTCAACTGCTGCCTACAGTGGATTTCTGACTTGGATGTAAGTGCCTGAAATATTCCAAAACTATCTTCCCCTCCCCTACTTAAAGTCTCAAATTCATAGAGAACCACAATGGAATCACACGGTCTCTGACCAGCAGAGGAATCAAAATCTCCTAGGGAGTGTGGAGTGATTGCAATTCTAGCCAGCATTAAATATAGTCCTTCACTGCAAGTCCAAGCAATCAAAGGAATGGTTAACCAAATCTGATTTCAGGGCAGGACAGAACCAACAGTACTTTAGGGAAAAGTACAATATTTGCGTTAAATATTGAAAGATGACACAGAAATGCTATGGGCAGAGAATGCAGGAGAAGGCTTCAGGAAGAAGGAAGGATGTGAGCAAAAGCAGCATGTTGTGATGGTTTAGGAGGTCCTTGGAAGAAAGAAAATTCCATGCATTTGGCTTATTAAATTTCAAGAGAAAAATAATGGAAGATAGAGTAATAAATATAAATTGGGATTAGATCATGGAAGGCCTTGATATTGAAATCAAAGTTCTTAACATGGCCCCTAAATTCTACTTCTTTCTACATTATTTCTATCAGCCAACAGTGATTAATTGAGCCCATTTATCCAGCCTCGGGAACTTGAGGTGTCTTCAACTCTTGATTTGCTAATGCCGCACTCAGTTGAAAAGTCTTAGACTGTTTTACTTCACTATGTGCCCAAGCAACACTACACTTTGTACTCTAAACATTAAATTGATTTGCATTTGGTAATTGTTTCATTCTTCTATAGTCAGCTGCTGATAAGACTGTTACTTCTAGAGAAAGGACAGAATATTTCCTATGTCTGTCTTCTTCCAATACTTTACAGATACTAAATGTTTAAAAAACAAAAGCTTGTTGATGTGTTACTCCATGACCAGGAGTCTGGAGTTTACTTCCTGGGCAATCAAGATTATATAGAGTTAGTGAGTTACAATGAAAATATTTGGACATATAGCCCTGAATATTTGGGAGTATTACTGACTGATAAACTTTCAGAAATGGGCTTCATATGAAGTGTTTAAATTTTGATAGATACTACCAAGTTGCTTACATAAAGAGGTTGCAAAATATATGTTCCCTTCAATTCAACAGTCTATGTATACAACCTCCCCACATCACCATTTAACACTTGAGATTATACAAACTTAAATTTTTTATAGCACTTGTTCTATTTCATTTCTTAATCATTATTCAGTTGGGTAGATCTCTTTTTCATATGCTGACATGCCATTTAGATTTTTTTTTCTGAGTGGCTGCCTTTTATTTTTTTGTCCACTGTTTTCTAATGGGGAATTTTGTCTATTTCTTACCAATCTGTATCAAGTCTGTATGCTACAGTCTTTTAACTGCTATAAATGTTCAAAATAATTTCCCAAGTCTTCTGTTTGTATTTAGACTTACCTCATATCTTTCAACATTCAGAAATTAAAAAATTTTATATAATGAAATCTATCTTTTAAAAAGTGACTTCTGTTTTACGTCAAGCTGAGAAACATATATCACAAAAATGTCTTCTTATTTTTTTTATAGTGTTCTGATAGTTTAATTTTTGTGTTTAGATTATGAATCTCTTTGGTATTTATTTTTGTATGATGTGAGATAGGTGTCTTATGTGGTATATTATTCTTGTAATAAAGTTTTAGGTTTGGGAACATTTATTAAATTTTATCTATATTCATACCTGAACTTGCACTATAATTTCTACATTGTAAAATTTTGGAACGACATGTATCTAGTTGTGAACAATCATTACCTCTGAAAAGTGAAGTTGGGAGGCAAGGATATTTTATTTTGAATACTTCCGTACTTAAAATATTCTTTCAGAGAGCAATAGTACACTTACAATTGGATAAAATAAAAAAATTGATAGCTGTTGAGGAAGGGTGTAACCAACAGGCTGGGTTTGGGGAAGAAGAATCCAATAAAATTAAATGGTTGATTGGGAGGAAAGCGGGTGAGGAGGGTGGGAGCTGGAAGCGGGGGGAACAAAGAGTAAAGGACAGCTTGAGAAGGCTGAAGTCAGAGATACAGAGCAGAGAGAAAGACTCAGACCAGACACCTTCATGCTGTAAACTGCCAGAACTCTTGGCCAGAAAGGACAGGTAACGTTTCCAATCATTCCTGGTTTGGTACACTTTAAGATCATACTAGGGAAAAGGGTGGACTTGAAAATAGTCTGAACCTACAGCTTCTACACCTATACCATTCAATCTGTTTTTTTTCTTCTCTCCTTCAAAAACTATCCAGGTGTGCTCGCTGCCCTGGAGAAACACCTGTATTGTTTATTACTAAGCTTCTTCCCTACTATGATAATGTACCATGCCTTCCACTTCTTACCTAAGCTCAAAGGTGTTTCTACGACTGAACATGCTGTTTCTAAGATCCCTGCCTCCACTTGGGAAAGTGTTCTATTTCATCAGCATGATGTCTGTTTCAGGAGACACTAGTCCTCCAGAGTAGGGACCACATCTGATTTTGTCCTCAGCTCCAGAAGAAGCCATGCCTATCACAGACTGGCACGGGCTTGGTGAACCACAGCTGGCAGTGTGTCTCAGCTAAAGACCTCCCTCCTCAAACCCCACTAAGGCATACAACCCTGAAACTCCCTCCTGCCTACTTGCAGAAAACATAGGGGAAAAAGACAGAAAGATTTGTTGGTCAGAAAATATACTGAATCACGTAAGCCCAATTCACACATTTGACATTTTCCTGAGAAAAATGAACCACCCAGCTCTGCTTACCAATATCTGATTTTAAAACCCTGATTTATGACACATTCATGCATCCCCATTGTAGTAGCATTTAGAACGGCATTCAACTGGGAGATTCTGGCTGCTGAAGGCAGAGAGATTAATGGGTTCTTCTTTTGAATTATTATTCTTATTGTTCTTATGTTAAAATTACTTATTACACAAAGATATATGTTCAGTGGGGTCAGCAAGAATGAATCTAGCTATTATTTTTTGTCTGTCTAGATATCAAACATGTGTCATTTAAGAGGTGGATTTATTTCTTGTAATTTAGCATTTATTTCAACAACTATATCTTTTCTAGTAAAATATTCTGTTATTCTTAGGTAAGAGTCTCCAAAACTGAGAGTGGAAAATGGTCAGGGGGCCAAAAAATCAACTAACAGATTCTGATCACTGAGAGAAATAAAACATGAACTTTTTTGATTTGATTATACAACTTAGATCTAAAGCTGAGCCGTGGATTTTCGTAACACCTGATTCTTTTACAGTGAAGCAGCCACTGAACAACATTAACAACGTAACATGAAAATAAACCTTTTTCTTTCATCTTATTTTGTTTAGCTTTCAATTAAAAACTTTTTTTGCATTTCAATACCAATTTTCAAAAGGTATAAGGAAACATAACTGTGAGGCCAGCTGGGTCAGGGACAGGGTTTACTAGTGATTAATGTCTGACAGCTAATCTGCTCAGGCTTTTGTCAGTAGTTCTGAAAGGTGTTCAAGCAGAGGTTCCATAGGAGGAAGTGCTGCGATTTTTAGAAACCAAACAACATACAATTTTGTTGAATTTGCATTCCAATAAATGCTAGCTTTAAAATAAATGCACCTGCTCCTTTCTGTGACAATAGGCATAGTGAAATGATGCTCATGCAGACATGATGATGACTGTGACCCCGTTATTGGTATTGTTTCTTTCCTTGAACAATTCATCAAATTTTCATCTGTTATCTATCATTCAACCATTTGATATGCCTCAGTAGACAAAACTATGTCACAGAAGTCTAAAGGATGTTTTGCTAATAATAAGAAACCAAAAGACATTATTCATTCTATTGTTATTCCTGAGACAATATCTATTGACTTTGCTAATTGAATAATCAGTGTTATTCTATAATTCAGTAGTAAAACATTTTATAGCTAGCAAGAATAGGACTCTGTGGTTGCCTCCTAATCAATATATACTACAAAATATTTATTGTTTGTTATAATGGTGACTTTTAAATACTATGTTGTATCTTTACATATAATAATGTATAATCTAGAAATATCCAAATCACTATAAGTATATATCCTGAAATCATACACAATTCACAAACTTAGTGTTTTTATTTTTGCTTCTATTCAGTAACTATTGTAACTATCAAAGGCATTGAATTTCTTAAAAGACATGATACCCTATGCATTTTTAAATACTAGATAGTCTAGCTATCTTAGAAACTATTAAAAAATATTAAATTACTAACAAATGTATATAGTACCTCATATAAAGTGATGACACCATAAGTTTGAATTGGTTCTCGCCACTGAAGAAATATCTTCTCCTCAAAGGTACTTCCTTGGATGGATTCAGTAGGAACAGCACCTGGTACTTGAAGGGGGAAAAATCAATAGATATTTGAGTAAATACCTGCCCTCCAATTTTCTAGACTCAATAGGTTTTTAACTTTCCATTGAGCCACAAGATTTTAATAGTCCATAGGTACATTGTTATCTTTTAAAAATTTGAAATTTAAAACCATTATGATTACATGGTCCTCATAAAGAAAAGAATTTCATCACCTTTTAAAATAAGTTTGAATTAATTATACAAAGCTCAGTCATCTTTTAAATGAATTTTTCATTCTTCAAAAATAAGTACAGAAGAATATAGAGCCATGAGAATTTCCACATGTTGTTTGTGGGAGTGTAAACTGGTACAGCTGCATTGAAAAATAATTTGTAGTATTTAGTAAAGTTAAAGAGGCACATTTATATGACACAATAGCCCCATCTCCAGATATAATCTTTGCACATATGTAACAGGAGACATATACTAGGATGTCAACATATTTTTGAGAAGAATAACAAATTGGAGACAAACCAAATGGCTTAATAAATTATTTTACATTCACACAATAAAATACAAAAAATATTGACAATATATACATTAACATGGATGGATTTTATAGCCATAATATTGAGTGAACAAAAGCATGTGAAAGAAGGATATGAATCACATGTTGTATTGATACCTAATATACATATGTACTAAAATAGACACAAAATATTTTTTTAATGTGATGTAGATAAAATTATACACTTTAAAGATTATTTTATTTTATTTATTTATTATATAAAAGATTTAGGGAAGTTTAATGCCTGTTTTTAAAAACTTAAAGTATGTAACACACCTTTTGATTAGTTTTCAGGAAAATCTAATTGACATAAGGGAAGATGGAATTTTACTTGCCAATTTCCTATGAAATAGCATCTAATATTATTTTTAAATGTTGTTTACCTCATTATTTAAATTCAGTCTTTGAGTATACATATATTACCCACAATTTAGTATATTAGTGTAGCTATCCTATTTGTAATAAACTAGTATATGTGTAGTACTTATACATGGATTTAGTAGTACATGATCATGTTTTTTGGTGATGGTGTGAGTAACCAAAATGTGGATGGAGAGGACTCAAATTTTTTAAACCTTACTGAAAAGTTATAGTATCAAGACAGTGTGGTATTGGCATAAGGATAGACAAATTGATCCCTGGAGTCAAAATGAGAATAGAGAAATAAGTCCTCACATTTGCAGTCAATTGATTTTCACTAAGGGTGCCAGGAAAATTCAATGGGGAGACAATAATACTTTTCAACAAATGGTGCTGGGACAATTAGATATCCACAGGCAAAAGAATGAAGTTGGACTCCTATATCATACCATACATAAAAATTAGATCAAAATATATTCAAGAGCTAAATGTATGAGCTAAAACTACAAAACTCTTAGAAGAAAACATAGGTGTAACTCTTCATGAACTTGGATTAGGCAACAGTTTCTTAGAAATGACACCAAAAGCAAAAGCAACAAAGAGAATACAGGTAAGTGGTATATAACCAAAATGAGAAACTGGGTTTCAAGGGGCTCCATCAAGAAAGTGAAAAGACAATACACACAATGTGACACAGTTTTTGCAGTGCATATATATAGCAAGAGACATGTATCTAAAACACATTTAACTTTAAAGTCTAGTAAGAAAAGAAAGAATCCAATTAAAAATGGGCAAAAAATCTGTATAAAAAGCTCTTCAAAAAAAGATATACAAATGGATAACATCCACATAGAAAAATGCTCGATATCATTAGCCAGCAGGAAAATGCAAATCAAAACCACAATAAGACACATCTTCACACCTATGGGGATGGCTGTAATTCAGACAGATCATAACAAGTATTAGTGAGAATGTGGGGAAACTGGAACCCTCATACACTGCTGGAGGGAATGTAAAATCATACATCTATTTTGAAAACAGTCTGGCAGTTCTTCAAATGGTGAAACATAGCTAACATTGCCATATGACCTACCAATTCCTCTTCTAGGTATATACCCAAGAAAAGTGAAAACGTATGTTACTCAAAAACTTATACATGAATATTAGTAGCAGCATTATTCATAATAGCCCCAAAGTGTTCATCAGCTCATGAATGGATAACATATCTCAATAAAGTTTAAAAAAGAAGAAATATTTTAGATTGTGGGAGGATGTGAATAGTCCTTTGAAGGTTGGTAAGATCTTCACAGGATAGAAAGACTGTTTAGAATTTTAAAAGGACTCATAGGTAGTATGTTTTCAGTTGTGGGGCTACTTAGAGGTGGATGTAGAATATTTATAACTAGTCTGCATGGAGCTAAGTATAGTTTGGCAGAAAAAAATACCGATTCATATGAGAGGTGTGGGTTCTGATTTAAGACTTCCTAGTTATTAAACTTTGCATTTTAGGCAATTTACTGACTGTCCTTGGGTTTCAGTTGCTGCATTTCTAAAATGTGAAGTTAAATTAAGTTGATTTGTTTGGTCCAAACTCTAAATAATTATAAATATGAAAATAGTTGTTTGTCTTAGGTTGAAGGGTTGATGTGAAATTACATGGAAGAAAAGATAAATAAGGTATTTAAGAAGTTACAACATTGGTGAATTCTAAGAAAAGTTGGGCTCCAGCATCTGTGACAAAAATATGCTCAGAAGTTGAACTAAAATGGGCCATGCCAGAGGAAACTCTACCATGTCTCTTCCTCTTCACTTTGAAAGGGTTTATTAAGCATCATCATCATGTTTTTTCACAGTATCATGATAAATAGGTTCTATTATTTTGAGGTGATATGTCGTAGAAAATATTTATTAACCTATGTGAAAATGTAAAGAAGTTACAAGCTTAGAAAAAAATAAATCTTTGATTTCATCCAATTAGTATAAATGACAGTAAATAAAATGGGAGACAGTCAAAATTATGTTGAACAGAGGACATTTTAAAAAGACAAACTTGTTAAAAATGTACTGGAGACTCTAATTGATAGTATTGTGGAAAAGCTAACAGGAAAACCTAAATGAGATTCACATACTTTCTTTTTTAGATCAGGAAAAGATAAATTAAAATAAAATACAAGAGTTAATTAAATTACAGAGCATTGTACCTCATAGGAACTTAGATCTATTACCTGTTTCTATAAGTTCTAGGAATTCAAATTTGGGATAGTCTTAATATCAGTCTTAATATCTAAGTTTGTGGATTGAACCCTATTCTGTCTACTGATACTCTTAACAGTAATACAAAGATAAATTTTTTCACACACTTTCTGTGTGTGAAATAAACAATATATCAATAAAAATATTATACTGCAATAAAACTCACAATGTCAATAAATTGTGGCCTCTGTTAATGGTAGATATATAAAGTGAACCCACCATTCTTTCTCTTCAAACTCAATATTATTTGATATTTATTCTATTTTTTGTCTCTACTTTCTTTGTCTTTTTTGAAGTCTTTTCTGTTGTTCTTATTGTTAGGAAATATAATTTGAAATAAAAGTTTTTTAATTAAGTGGATGCCACTGTGCCATGAAACTATAGATTTTTATTTGGAAATAATGCATGCCTTGACTTTTGTGACTAGGAAGATAATTTAAACAAACAAGGAAATAACTTATTCTAATCCTATCTTCTGACAGAATTTAACAGACTTCCTACCTTAATGTCAGTTCTCAATTTGAAACCCAAAAGTGGTGAGTGGGTTCATACTTTAGTGAGAGAAATGTGCTTCTCTCTAGAAATGACTGCATTTGATCTCCCTTTCTCATTGTTAAAATGAGTTAAATGATTATCAACAAGCTTTTCTGTTTTGTTTAAAGACTAATAGATTATGTTTGTGTGTTTATTACCTACTTAATTTCATGTCTGTTGCTAAGACAAAAAATGATAGTGTCTTCTCCCAAGTAGTATCCAGTTAATGAGAGAACAAAGAAGACTCACAAGGAGTTGCCTTGAATTGTTACACCTATAATAATGATCACTTACTAAAGCTCATCTCTGCAATGTAAATCTCTTCTCACCCTAATATGCCTGCAAATTTTTATTATTCTCACTTCTCAGATGAGGAAATTAAGCCCAGATATTTAAAGATGTTATCAAGTGCAAATAAGTTCAGAAGGGTGAGAGTAATATGAGCTTTAAGAGTTGGAGGCAGCTTTAGGAAGGACTTGAAACTTGAGAACTTTGGAGGATAGCAGAGAAGATGGATGGAGAGGCAGCCAAGTGAAAAGGCATGTGGCAGAGGGTAACAATAAGGGGTGGCCCCAGAATGTACAGGTGTGGCATACAGGACAGATGATGAGATTGCAGAATGAACTGCCGTGGAGGACAGGTTACTAGTTCTAAAGTGTGAGCCAAAATACAGAGGACCTTGAAAATCAGGATCTGGACAGAGAGTCACTGAAGCTCTAGGGAGAGAGCAGCATGATGCAGATGTGATCTAGGGATTTAGTGAGCAAGTGGGGGTGGGGCATTAGAATGGGAAAAGCTGGCACGGCAAAGAACGGTTGGAAACTTACTACAGGAATGTCAGCATCAAATAATAAGGATCTGGATATAAGCAGGGTAAGATGAAGGAAAAGGACAATCTAATATTTTGGAAGTAGAAACAACAGGAGTTAGGAGCAAATATATATAGAAATAAATGTTATAGTATGTACACACACACACACACACACACCAAAGAGAAATGCAGGGGAGAAAGGGTCTGGAGATGGCCAGCTGACAATCCTGACTCTTTCTTTCTTGAGAGATGAGGAAGAATTGGAAGAAACAGAGGTAAGGCTTCCAGTCTCAGCCTTGATTGAGTGACTTGTATCAAACTAATACTCCTTACAAAAATATCTGTAATAAAATAGTGATTTGAAAGCAACCAACACAGGCAGGACTTGAGGGGCTACAGAAAAGAAAAGAGAAGGGTGAGCGCCTCATTTACTCTGGCTGTTTTCATGTCTTCCTTCCACAGCAACACACATGGTATTTTATGGGTAATAAACACTAAAAATTCTTTGTCAGCTTTTCAAATGAAACAATAAAGTGTTGTTATAAACATTTAATTCATGTTATAATCATTGATAAAAGATCATAATCAGGGAAATGAAGAAAAAAAAATGAAACATCTATTTTTTTTCCCAGAAGAAGTATTTTCATTTAATGGGCTTCCGAAGTTCTCTGCCACTTATTCTGGGCCCTTGAAAATGAATTTTAGGTCAAATATATAATACATTACCACTGTATTTTATGTGCTATATGAACACATATTGTACATGAAAATTCTCTGAATAATCAATGAAAAAGAACATCTATATCCAAGCTATGGGATTTGCAGCATAATTTTACTACATTAAATTATTTTAGAAGTTTACTGCAATTGCATATTTCCTTTTTTTGATGAGTTGCTTGTGATATGCATGGTCTGTTTGTTAAATCCTTGTTTATTGAGGTAGTATCCAATTACAGCATTGTTCCTATGGGAAAGTATGATCTATTACATGACTACAAACCTAATGAGGTAATTTCTCAGCACTGTGTTGAAAAGCAAGGGCAGCCTCTATTTTGTGCTAAATTTTTACATGAACTATGAAAAATGTTTCAGAATGTCATTTAAATATACTTAAGTAAGCATTTCATATAAATAATCTAATACCTCAAACAACTCTTCAGTCCAACATGATAATAAAACTTGAACAAAGAGCTATTCAGAGCAACATAGAATTATTATGTACAGAAAAGTAACTATTCGACTCAGAGAATTAAAATAAATTTCTGCCTCTTTATTCCCTTTACCTTTCTAATCAGTGCTTAAATTTAGAGAAACAAAGATACACATTTGTATTACTCAACATAGCAATTCTTTCTTCCATTTTCATTACAAATGAGAATTTAGAATTAAATTTTAAAGAATTTCAATGTCAATTTCTTTTAAATTTCAGTTTAAAAGAAACAAAAGCTGCTTGTGAAAGAATATATTTTCCACACAAATATATTATTTAAAAATACTCACAATCTTCATCCGTCTGAACTATGAGTTCTTGACTTTCCTTCCGGCCCTCTGGATTCATGAGGATGAGCTTGACACTAACGTTGGTGTAGGGAGAGAGGTTAGTGATGGTATGTTGAGGGTGTGAGTTATCTGTGTCCCAGCTTATTTCTTCTCGCACTTGTTCCTGTCCTCCAACTTGGTAACAGTAGTGGATGGTGAGATTATAACTATGGCAACGGGTTACATTATACCCGAATGGCTCCCAGCGAATAGTGATTTGTCGAGATTTGACTTCTACTACTTCCAGTTTTCTTGGGCCACGCATGGGATCTAATATGGAGAAGAAAAGATGGAAAAAGAAAATATAAAAGGATTATAGAAGTTCTGGTGAAGTCCAGAAGTCACAGATGGTCCTACTTGTCCCCAGTATCTGGTCTCTTCTTCTTCTATAATAGTAAGTCTGGTATCAGGCCACTCTGAATAAAAACTAAAATTTCCAGCCTCTTCTGCGGCGAGGTGTGGCCATGTGCCTAAGTTCTGGTGACTGGCACACAAGAGGAGATGTTAAGAACAGTTTTTGGGAGGTGGCCTTAAGACAAGGAGCTCACCGTCTTTGTTTCGTCCTCCTTCCTATTAGCTTGACTGAGGATGCTACATGTTTTGCATACGCAGCCATCATGAGGCAGGAGGCACTTAAACATTAAGAATTCAAAGCAGTGATGAAGGAGCCAGAGCTCGTGAAAATCACCAAGCTACTATATTATCCCTGAATCATCTACTTCCAAAACTTTCATTAGAGAGAAATATGCCTTTATTTAAGGATCTTTTCCTCTGGGGCTCTGAAACAAGAAGCCAATCTTAATGCTAACTGATACATATATTTTATCTTTCTCCATTAATTTATATTTATGTAATTGGAAAATATAAGAGTAAAAGCTTGTGAATTTAGCATGAAATAATGGAATAATTAGGAAGCATAAACTTCTGAGCAGAATTCCAGGCTTCTCTGGGTTTTGATTTGTATAGAATTCCACAGAATCAATGCTAAAGTAGTTCTTTCTTGGCCCTGAGAATATCTTAGCGTTATTCCTTAGTCCAAGCTCCAGACACAGGGTTTTAAGCTTAGAAATCTAAATAACATGCAGAAATATAAACATTTTAAATGGTTTAAAAGGAAGAATATATTCAGAGAAAGCTTAAATTTGTCTATGAAATGATGATGAAAATACAATAATACTAAATACATAACATTTATTTGAGCACTTATTATGTGCAATATACTTTTATGTGCTTGGGGAGAACCTATTCTGAAATGTTCTGCTTTGGTATATCCATAAATATATTTGATCCACATATTTTGATTTTTGTCTCCCTGATTGTGGTCATCATACATGAATGTAAAGAAAGTAAGTATGAAAATAGGGGAAAATAAGCATGGAAACTTGATAAATAATAGCTACCATGTGTGGACTTTCTTTGTGCAAGTTGCTTTATATATGGTCTCTCTTCCTCAACACAGTCCTGTTGGTTAAGTACTATTCTCCCTAAAATATAGGTGAACAAATTGTGGCCAACATCAGTTCCATAACTTGACCAGAGTCAAGGTTTGAATATATGGCCCTTGAATTCATATCTGTCTGGCAATCAAATACATGCTGCTTCACCTCTACTGCAGAGTCCTTCCAAAAGAAAGAAAACCAGAAAAAAAGAAATTAGGATGTTAAAGATACCTAAAACTCCACCTGATATATGACCAAAGCATATGAAAGATAATAAAGATTCCATGTACTTAATGTGAGGTTAAAGGGCTGTGAAGAGTCCTCCCTTCTCCTAATTCCACAGAAGAGGGGTCCAAGGCCATATTTCCCAGTTCAGTTTTTCTAGATAAACCTACCTTTACTTTTTGGCTACTGGAAATTTTTCTGAACTATTATTGAACTTCATTTTTCTTGATTTCCATTTGTGCATAAATGCCTTGTTTTTCCATTATTTGGGACCTAGAGAGAACTTAGAACCATCCTTCTGCCCTGTGTTCTCCAACAAAGGTGAAAACATTATAGGTGAAACAATGCTGTGGTTTTACACAAGCAAGGTGGGATTTATCTGCCAGATATCTGCTCAAACCATAAAAGGAGGTAAATAATGATCATTCATGCTACTACATCCTGTAATAGCTCTAAGAACCAAGGACAAGTGATAGGAAAACACCCCCCAGGCAGTCTTGAGTGGCATTCTCAAGAAATGTTCTTTATTACTGAATCATTTTTTAAATATTTAAATTTACTAGCATTAGGGAAAATATCATAAGTTATTTACAAATAACACTGAAGGTTTTTTCAGTCTAGTGACTTCTTACAATTTAAAGGAAATGTCTGATTTTATATAATGCTTCATTAATTGAATGTTTACAAAAAAACTTTTAATAAGCTCCAGATCTATTTTGCATAAACAGATTAACATTCAATCTCTTTGCTCCTTTCCTTATTAATCACAGGTCTCCACAAGGACTTTTCTGAAGTATTTTTCCAAGGTTTTCATCAATTTTACTTACTAATAGAATGACTAAATGCTTCAGATATTAGCTTCAACAAGCAATACAGTTCTAACTTAATTTCAACAGAAAACTACTTTTAATGCACAAACAAGCCTGCATCATTTCAGTACTTCTTAGCCACCTAAGAAAATACACACATGAATTCAGCCCCTGGAATTAAAAAAAAAAAGGGTTATTTATCTGCTTACTGGTCAAGTTTTCTTGAAAACATGCTCTCTTCCTCTGTGTTATTACCTCTTACAATTCCATCATGCTGAATTATGTCTCAAACTTTCCATAACTCGCCAAGTAAAACAGTGAAGACTAGCACACAACAACCATGACCAATGCTCCAGAAGCCCTATTGCCATGGGTGATTTTATTAGATTAAAAGATACAGGCTGTATGATGTCTAAATCTTAGATGAGAAGAGGCTTGTGCTCACTGGCTTGCATCTCCGAGACCCCAATTAACCAAAACAAAACTTCCTTACAGAAGCTTTTACATAGTATCTCCACTTGCACCCTTTGTGAGCCTTTGCCTGTAGTGCAGTTTTGTTATATCTCCTCATGTGTCAATATCAGTACTAACATGGCAGGTCAAATCATATCAACAGGGGGTAGGGATGAATGCCACTTTGATTCTTAAACACGTCTACTAGTGAGAAGTTGAGTCAATACCAAGACTCAGGTAACATGGTCCACCTTAGATGTAGTACTGTCATTTCTCTTGCCAGAGCCCAAAGGCACGAGTCATGTAAGATGGGAAAATGACATCCAATAATATAAAGTGGATGTGTGCCCCACCAAGTAAGTACTTGTGCTAACATCTTCCTACATTGGTAGGGCTGATAAGCTAAAAGTCAAATGAGTAAAGGAATCTGACAATCCTTTCAACTCATCCTAAGCGAACTGCCCGATTTCACTACTTTTTTTCTTCTATCATTCTGCAAAATGAGCTCTGATCCAGCTATGGTTTATAATCTTTGTATCTTAAGGTAGTATTTTATAGTACCTCTATCTTCAGTGTTTCTGCTGGAACAATGTCTATTTGTGTGCTGGTGACTGTGAATGACTAATTCTAGTGAGTTACACTGATGACTGCTGAAGACTTTGAAGGTCACTGCTGTAGAAATACATCACACTGTAGGCAATAAATGGCAACTTCACAAACAGAAATGTGTAATTTCAGTCAGCTAATTACCATGCATACTGCATTTTTGGGAGCAGAATACAAACACTGCCAAAAAACTTGGCAGACTATTAGTACCATTCTATGTGCACAAAATACATCTCTCAGGATTAGATAACAGGGTAATTAATTATATTCACAGGACTAGGAGTTGTAAGATGTTTGCTTTTTCCTCAGAGTGCCAAAGATGCTATGAAGGAGTGAGTGAACTCACACTCACACCTTGGCCCACCCTGGAATGTGTATCATGACAGGCCCCACTACCATGAATCTGAAGCCAGGTGGTCCAACCTAGGCCCACTGACTCACGATAAGGGACTAGAATGGCCTCCCTAAGGAGTGCAATGGCTATCATGCCCACAGCTTAGTCAGGCAGTTCCCCTGCTGGTGCCAGCAACATTTTTCATCCTGTTCTCTTTCTGTCAGTTTGAGCCCAGTTTCCAGCAGAGCAGCCTGACAGTTGCAGTCCTGACCCGAAGGACCAGCAAGCCCAGTTAAAGCCTCCAGCACTTTCGCATCCCATTTAATCAGTAATCTTGGTTCCTTCTACCTTCAGTCTTATTTTTCTATGAATAAGGGCAGAAACTGACTGATAGGATCAATTTCCATTGCAGGTTCAATTCACAGCTCATTTCTCTGGAACACAGCACTTTACTTCTATTACTAGTAGAGTGCTTTTTCAGAAACTCAATTTTAGAACATGTGAGAGATATTTGGGTGTAATTTTAGGATGCTGTCATTGATAATCAAAAACATAGATTACAACCAATGCCCCTGCTAACAGGTTTCTCTTTTCTCCCTCTCCATGAACTATCCAGAGGTCTATTACAGTAAGAGGAATAACAACCAGAATGGCATGGTGGACCCTGTTTGGCATCTTCAGCAACTGTATTTCTGCCTTACCAGTCACACAAAAGGAGACAAATAAAGCAACAACTTTCTTTACTAGTCACTTAAATCAGAGCAAAGATATGATTTATGAATATTGTATTGGCCTACCCAATAATTCAATATTCCTAAGCATCAAGGATTCCTTGCAAATGGCATGTTTTCAGGTGACATGGCTATAATTTTTGAATTATTCTATGATTTTCAGAGTTTAAGAAGTGGAAAATTTGAAATATATCAATCCTTAATTTATGCTACCCTATAGGCATCTATATACCTGAGATGTAACTGAATAAATCAAAACATTATAAGAAGTAGATGAATTTGAATAGTCTCTTTCAGTAAAATACTTTTTAAATATTACATTTATAGTATTTACATTGCATCAGAATCAGAATCAAGAAATACACCTGAAAACAGTCTGTATGTCTTAAATGTATCACACAATCCTATATAAAAGAATAGTTTCTTCCTAAATAACCAGTGAACTTCAAAAATAGTACTAATTTAAGAGATGAAAAAACTGTCTTAATGGATTAATGAATGAAAGTAAAGCAAAACCAAGCCTTGTACAGAATCAGTCATTGTATTTTATTGCTCAGTTTATGATGGGCATACTTTTTACAATGTCTTTTGTGTTTTTCAAGTGACATTTTGAACTTGGCCTAAATCATAAGAGTAAGTAACCTACAACCTCATGTTGCTGGGAAATGGACTATCTGCATATCAATTATATCGATCATTTTAATTTCCATTACACTAGAAAGCTAGAATTGCTATTCATGTTTTAGGGAAAATGGAAATGATTATCTTACATGCAAAATTATTAGGATATATACTATGATGAGAACACAGTACCTTACAGGAAAGAGACTAGGGTGGTATCCACTCTGTTACCAAGAGCAACCACTGACACCCTGGAGGGAGCATTCCCTAGTGGTGAGAGGTGACCCTGAAAGAGCAGTGTGTACAAATGCTTTGTTCTAGTTCTTGGTTTGGTTTGTACATTAAAAATAAATAAATTAAAAAGAATATACCTCAGGCCTTTGGTTAGTCACAAGGTACCTGGTTTCAAGGTATTTTTAACAAGTCTTTAAAATAATATTTTTTCAAATAATTTTAAAATTTAATATTCTGAAGTAAAGAGTTTATTGAATGGCTTTGGACAAAGAGGCAGTAAACAATTTAGTTTTGTTCTAAAATAAAAAAATGTGGGCATTGATAAGGTACTCAATGGCAGTAACATCTGTCATATTTTATTAAGCCTCAAGTAATTAATTGTATAAAATAAGGTTACAATGGTTGAAAGGTGTTATCTGTTAAACATGAACTATTCTTTTTTGTTGGTATTATTTTAAGGTTTTTGAAATTGTAAGAAATAAAACCTTTGAAACACACTGAAAAGTTCCAAATAAAATAATCACACCTACTAATATTGAATGTTAACCATTTTCTGTTTTGCTTCAGATTAGTTTTTATTAAAGCATTTCACTACAAAAAATGACCAGTTCTATTTTAAAAAGAACAAAATATAAATTTTAGAAATAAAGAAATTAAAATATAATAAAAAACTCAAGGGTGTATAAAAAAAGCAAGACTGGACACAGCTTAAGAGAGAACTAATGAACTAGAATATAGAACAGAGGAAATTACGTAGAATGCAGCACAGAGACCTAGAAATAGGAAAGCAATAGGAAGGAAAGAGGAGATATGGAGAACAGAATTTGAAAGTCCAACTTTTTTCTAACTGGTATTCCAGGAGAATAGGGTAACAAGGGAAGAATAACCAGACATATACCTGAGAAATTTCCAGAATTAACAAAAGACATCATTTAAGATACAGAAAATATAGCATATACATTAAAAAAGGATAAATGAAATTTAGTTTATACTTAGAGTAGTTAAGCATAAAATCAAAGAGAAGATCTTAAAAGCATCCAAGAGAAAAGGCATATAACTTAACAAAGTAGTAGCAATTAAATTGATAGAAGATTTCTCAATAGCAACCATGGAAGGTAGAAAATGGCAACAATATATCTAAAGTGCTCAGAGAAAACATGTCACCTTAGAATTGTATACTTAGCAAAACTATCTTTTAGTAAATAAAGGTAAAATAAAGGTGATTTCAACACTGAGTGAGTCTACTATCAATAACCTACAATAAAGGATGATCTTCAGGAAGAAAAAAATATATTTGAAGGAAGGATATTGGCAACCATTTGACAAACAAGAAATGTTTAGAATATATACAGAATGTGCACAAATCACAGGAAAAATCAACTAAAAAAATGGATGAAGACTGAGAACAGCAATTTCACAGAAGAGGAAAAAATAGGCCATAAAGATAGGAAAATATGTTCAAACTTAATATTAACCTGGGAAGTGCAAACTAAGGTCATAGTAAGGTTCCGTTTTATATTGATAAGATTAGCAACAATTAAGAAATCTGATCATACTGTTTGCAAGACGTAGGTCAACATGAAGTGTTGTATCTACACCACTAATTAGAGTCTGAGCGAATACAGCCAGGATGGAAGAAAACTTGGCATTACCTTGGAAAGCAAACATTTGAATGTCCTACAACCAGCAATTGTATTCTTAGGTATGTGTCCTAGAAGAGTACTTTTACATTTCTCTGATGATAAGAATAATTTGGAATTCCTTTTAAAATATTGAGTTCCCAAGGCCTTTTCCCCAGAGATGCTGATTTGGTGATCCTGTAATAAAGTTGCAGAATTTTCATCTTTAAGAAGCAGCCCAGGTGACTGTTATCACCAGAGAAGTTTGGGAAGCACAGCCGAGAGTCCTGCTACTCAAAGCACCAGCAGCAGGTGCACACCATGAAGCACAATAGAAATGCAGATGCTCAGGTCCCACTCCTGTCTTCCTAAAGCAGAATCTGCATTTGCACATTAAAGTTTGAGAAGATCTGACTTAGAGGAGTGTTTTTCAGAGTTCAGGCTGGGTCCCTAGGTCTTTATACTTAGACAAGCATTTGTTTTAAAGAAAGAGAATAAAAAAGAAAAATAACAAAATGCATTTTAGGTCAAAAGGTAAGGATTGCATTGTGCAATTTTTGTTTTAGGTATGCATACACATACACACTCCCTTGAAAATTAGTAGGAATCTGTGTAACTGTGTCACAATATATAATACTGTAGCAAAAGAGCTTGAAAAACACATTCCTACAGAATTCTTGCCCATAGGCACCAGGTTAAATGCACAGAAATTTTTTAGCAACATTGTTGACAAGTAAGTAGAAAGGAAACCTGAAAACAATCAAAATATCTACTGACCAGAAAACAGCTAAATACTTGTACAATAAAAACTTATACTACAGTGAAATTGAAAAAAGCAATAGTAAAACTTGGAAACAGAATAGAATGAAAAGCTCAAATCACTATGACACAATTTTATAAAACTGAAAAACAAGCTAGAGTTAAGAATGTGTACATACATAATAAAACTATTTTAACAACAAAATAAAGGAAGCACAAAGGAAAAATTTACATGAAAACTCAGGACACTGGTTACCTCTGACTTGAAGGCAGAGGGATAAAACAGGAAAAAGTGTACAGCTAGGTGCAAAGGCTCTAGAGATGTTCTATTTTAAAGATGAAAAGTCAACTGTCAATATATGCACAATTTAAGTAGGTTGCATATTTTTTCTATTTATATCAAATATTACACAATAACTTAAAAAAGACTATTACAGGGATGGAGAATATCCCAGAAACATTGTTGGCTCTTTGAAGTTTCCTTCCTGGAAAGTAGTCTATCTTTGGTTGTTGTTAGAGAAAGATCATGGTTACCACTAGACAGACTTAAGAGAAGCAAGGTAAAATCTCATTAAAGATTTAGCTATTCTGCATATACACCGATGGATGGGGACTATGATTTGAAAAGCTTTACAAAGCTCTCTCCTTACAAGGAGTGATAATGTTCTCATCCCTGAAACCAGACCCCTGGGTCCTGAAAGCTGAGTCTGAGGCCATGTGCTCAGCCTGGCTCTGACACTTAGGGTACAGCTATTGCTTTTCCTGCCCTACCTGAACCTCATTCTCTTACATTGGACATTTACAGCGAGATCCAAAACAACTCAGAACTGTCACATTAGGAGGGTGAGAGCACGCAGGAAGGTAATTGTCCGACGTCATGGCTAGCCCAATATGGCACCTTTGTGTAAATTAAAAAGAGCACCCCTTCCTCCACTGTTTATTTGCTGGAAAACACAATGAATATACAAATCTGTGAGTCATATGCTATGAATGGGCACTGTGTAGCCTGCAGAACTGTATGTTACGGCTTTGTTTGAATCAGTAAGCACATGTATGTATATGTACATATGTCTATGTGCTGCTAAAAATGTGCAAATTATGTGATCAAAAGATATGTTTCTACCTGATATATATATGTGCACACACCAGAATTTCTTAAAGAAGTCATTTTTGGTGAAAAATTTCAAGACATATGATAAAAACAGCTTTGCAGAAATGAATATGCCATAGGTATGTATGTTGGCAGAGGTAGGTGGATTTTTTTTCCAGCAAACCAATACCATTTATTCATTTGCCAGACTTCAATATGTATAATAAACTCTATTTATATTTCATTTTCACGAAGGTACAAATTCTAGCTACTCCTCCCTCATCTCATCTGTGCCTCATGCTACTAGCTGAATGCCTTTTTTTAAAATTAAGGTCTCACTGATATACACTCTTATGAAGGTTTCACAAGAAAAACAATGTGGTTATTACATTCACCCTTATTATCGAGTATGTCCCTCACATCCCATTGCAGTCACTGTCCATCAGTGTAGTAAGATTACACAGAGTTCCTATTTGTCTTCTCTTAACTACACTGTCTTCCCTGTGACCCCACACACACCATGTGCACCAATCATGATACCCCACAATACTCTTCTCCCTCCCTTCCCACCTGCCCTCCACCGCCCCTCCACTTTGGTAACCATTAGTCCCTTCTTGGAGTCTGTGAGTCTGCTGCTTTTTTGTTCCTTCAGTTTGCTTAATTGTTGTACTCCACAAATGAGGGAAATCATTTGGTATTTGTCTTTTTCTGCCTGACTTATTTCAGTGAGCATAACACCCTCTAGTTCCATTCATGTTGTTGCAAATGGTAGGATTTGTTTCTTTCTTATGGCTGCATAGTATTCTTTATCCATTCATCTACTGATGGACACTAGGTTGCTTCCATATCTTGGCTATTGTAAATAGTGCTGTGATAAACATAGGGGTGCATATGTCTTTTTGAATCTGAGAAGTTGTTTTCTTTGGGTAAATTCCTAGGAGTGGAGTTTCCGGGTCAAATGGTATTTCTATTTTTAGTTTTTTGAGGAACCTCCACAGTGCTTTCCACAATGGTTGAACTAGTTTTCATTCCCACCAGCAGTAGGAGGGTTCCCTTTTCTCCGCATCCTCACCAGCATTTGTTGTTCCTTGTCTTTTCGATGTTGGCCATCCTAACTGGTGTGATATTTCATTGTGGTTTTAATTTGCATTTCCCTGATAGTGATGTGGAGCATCTTTTCATGTACCTGGTGGCTATCTGAAGTTCTTTTTTAGATAAGTGTCTGCTCATATCCTCTGCCCATTTTTTAATAGGGTTATTTGCTTTTTGGGTGTTGAGGCATGTGAGTTCTTTATATATTTTGGGTGTTAACCCCTTTTCAGATATATCATTTACAAATTTATTCTCCCATACTGTAGGATGCCTTTTTGTTCTGCTGATGGTGTCCTTTGCTGTACAGAAGCTTTTTAGCTTGATGTAGTCCCATTTGTCCATTTTTGTTTTGATTCCCTTGCCAGAGGAGACGTGTTCAGGAAAAAGTTGCTCATGTTTATATTCAAGAGACTTTTGCCTATGTTTTCACAACCTACATTTAGGTCTTTAATCCATTTTGAGTTCACTTTTGTGTATGGGGTTAGACAATAATCCATTTTCATTCTCTTGCATGTAGCTGTCCAGTTTTGCCAACACTAGTTGTTGAACAGGCTGTAGCAGAACGCCTTTTTTATGGGACAGTTCATCTGAATCAGTTGAAGGACTTCTAAGTGATGCCCTCTCATAAGAACCAAATAAAAATGTTGGCCTTATTAAGTCACAAATACGATACAGATAACATAGCTATTCTTACTTTCCAAGCTAGCAGGAGGGTCTATCTGCTATACCCCCGATACAGTTCTCTCCCCAAAATTATTATCTCTGCTTTTACTGATCCATATATATGCAGCCATAGTCACCCTTTTATCTGTCAAAAAGTAGCCTTAAACTCCTTTCAATCTGGGTTCAAAGTTAATCTCTTTTATGACAGTTTTGCCTTAGTAAAAATAAGAACTCAAAGACTTTCATAGACCTACATGGTCAAAACACTAATGATCATATGTTGATGATGTTCCTATGTTTTTTTGTGTTCTGTAACAATCAAGTTTGTTCAATACTGAAATCCCATGAATTTCAGTCTAAAATGAATATTTTATCTTAGAAGATAACTATATTTGCTTACCAACAGACATCTGATAAAAGTATACTAACACTGAATAATACATAACAAGCATCTAGCTCAGTTCCTTTGTTTTCATAAGGCAATTCAGGAAACCACTTCTCTTCTCCAGTATTTACCAACTGTCTACAAAAAGCCTTTGCAAGTTCTGTGTTGCGACTTGCATCTCTATTTCACTTTACCTCTTCAAAGAGGTCGCACTAGAAACATGGCTGCCACTAACCAATGGCATAGTCCGTTTTGCCAGAGCTCCTGGGAGACATTTCCAAAGTGTGAAGTTCATCACTGTAGAAGGAACACAACTGCTATACACCAAAATTAGAGTCTTCAATAGTTTCAGTGCACAGGAATGAACAAGTTGCAGTTGATTCTACAGATGAACTTTACAGGAAAACTGTGGTATGAACTAAAAATGAGTCTGCAGTAAAAGGCTTCCTTGGCACATATTTCATACTACATAAAATAGGAAGAGGTAACATGATTTCCACAGAGTTTTTCAGAAATGTCAAAAATTGGTTTGGAATGTTTTTGACCTTTTCTAACCCTCATTAAGCTGTGATACCCACAAAAAGCCTTGGAAGTTTGGATCTCATATTCTACTCAGAGCAATAGAGTGCCCACAACATTCACTCTGTTACAGAAGTAACGTGATTAGTGTTGGGGAAAAAAACCCAGTGAAATACAATTTTTTAGTTTTACCTATAGGAACTACTCTCTCTAATTAATACTAAGCAGAAAAATGTTACTTAAACATTTGTACCTGTTCAGAGCCTCCAATTTTGGTATTTACAACCTTTTTATGATTGCATGGTTTTCTTTTTAAAGTTGTTTACAAGTCTGGACAAATGATTTCACAAAAGACCACATTCAATTATGCTAGATTGATCACTATACTATAATTCTTCTCCTGTGTTTTCATCAACAACGTGTTTTAAAAAGAGCTGCCCTCAATTTTAAAGCATGTTTGATTGATAAGCTTGTATTTAAAAACATAAGTTTTACACCTTTCTAATATTCTAGGGAATAAGAGGGTAGAAAACACAATTCTAGAAGGACAACATATTTCCAGCACCCAGGATAGTGATAGCAGACAAGAAGAGAGATTATGATGGGAAAAATGAACCACTTTCTTTTATTTTAAAAAGGTAAGAAGGAAAACAAAGGTTCTAATTTGAAATTATTTGTTCCCCCAAACAACAGCTTTAAAAAATTGATATTATTGAAGATGTAGTTTACTTCTCTGTTTAATTATCTCTAGATTTTGCTATCAGATTAGCATCATTTAACATCAGTTTTATCCTAAAAGTAGTTTTTGTGTGGGGTGAACTCCATTTTCCCATTTTTCTGACTTTACAGTTACTTGTCTAATCTTTTCAAATATTAAGCCTAAGGGAGCATAAGTAAGCACAACTGTCTGATTAAAAAAATGGAAAATCAATGTTGATTTTTTCATTTTTTTTAAAGCCAAAATATCAGTCAACTATTTATTGAAGATATACTGATTCACAGTCATTTATTCCAACATTCTTGCAGACCTCTCATCTCCATATCCCCTCAAGAGGGGTTTATGGCATTTATTTATGAATGACTACTTCAAATTTGTCCTTCAAATGAGATTTTTGTCTCCTCATTTCATGAGTGGAAAAAATTCTAGACATCCTCACCTCCCCAGTCCACAACCATGAAGAGGAGGTGGGGCCACACAACCCCCAGGAGCCCCTTGCCATTTCATGCACTGACTTTATCTCTAGATTCTGACATTAAGCTACCTGGGCATATGGAAGGGGGTTAAGAATCAGCCTAATGTGGAGTTTTATAAAGCTCTCATGTGATCTGGAGACACCCTCATCCCACCTGATAAAGAATCCCTGAGTTACTAATGTACATGCATTTGCTATTAATTTAACACCTGGAGAAAGTGTGCTGTGTGACCAAATAGCACAAACACTTTTGTTTTTAGATTATTTGGTGCCATCACTTTCTTTTTTAATTTGCTATGTTTTCCAAATATTACTTCTTTAATAAAATAACAAGGGAACTATCACAAATAAGGATTATTATTATTATTTTTTTGAAGTATCCATGCTTTTATTTATTGATGTCTATGAGCTTTCTCAGACATTAAAAATATCAACCCTTGGTCTGTTCATGAAAAATTTATCACAAATGAAAACGCAGCACTTCTGTCTGTGTCTCCAGTTCTAAAATAATTGCAGACTGAAACATCCCTAACGCTAAAGCTAAATCCCATTTTAATTGTGGTTTCATATTGACATCTTTTCAAAGTTTCTCACTTTATCATTCCTAAAACAGTATTTTGAGGAAGATATTTCTGTTGTATTCATATTTTAGCTATTTGCACTCATGGTCTCACTGTTACCTAAAATTATAATACCTTTTATAAGGGATGTTTGAGGTCAGGTTCCCAGAAGGATGACTCTAAGCCAGTATTTAGTGTATGGCTTAGTGTATAGGAGTGTATCTGGGATCATTCTCAGCATCAATATATGTGGGAAAGTGAGGGAAACAGGATCGGGTGGAGGTGAATTGGGCTGCTGACACCACAAAAGTCTCAGCTGATCTCCCAGGGAGATCAGAGTTGTTACTCCACCCTGATATAACGGGACTAGGCTGTCCACTCGAATCCTGACCACTCATTGGATGACGTCTACTCCCAGAGAGGGAGCAAGACCTTAAAGCAGTTGGCTTTTTGTGGATTTTGGCAAATCCTGGACAGGGAAGCAGCTGAGGGCTATCAGCCAACAACATTCCTGGCAGCTGGGATAATGAATGAAATGTCCTCAATATTGAACCTGGGATGATGGATCATAGTGCCTGCAACAGGGTTGAAAACATTGGGAAGACTTGTAAATCTTTGGGCTGAGTGACGTCTTGGACTCATCTGGTCTTCCACATGCCTGGGAGGTTAAGTGTGGCTTTATTAAACCTCATCTGGTCTCAGGACTTCTCTCAATTCTGGGTTTTACCTAGCACTTTATCCTTAGAGCTTTTTTTTTTTTTTAAGGTATCAATGATATACACTCTTATGAAGGTTTCACATGAAAAACATTCTGGTTACTACATTCACTCATATTATCAAGTCCCCACCCATATGCCATTGAAGTCACTGTCCATCAGTGTAGTAAGATGCCACAGAGTCACTACTTGTCTTCTCTGTGCTACACTGTTTCACCCGTGATGTCCCCCACACACTATGTATACCAATCACAATACCCCTCAATCCACTTCTCCCTCCCTCCCCATCCGTCCTCCCCTACTCCTCCCCTTTGGTAACTGCTAGTCCCTTATTGGAGTCTGTGAGTCTTCTGCTATTTTGTTCCTTCAGTTTTGTTTTGTTGTTATGCACCGCAAATGAGGGAAATCATTTGGTATTTGTCTTTCTCCACCTGGATTATTTCACTGAGCATAATACCCTCCAGCTCCATCCATGTTGTTGCAAATGGTAGGATTTGATACTGTTCATGGCTGAATAGTATTCCATTGTGTATATGTACCACCTCTTCTTTATCCATTCATCTACTGATGGACACTTAGGTTGCTTCCATTTCTTGGCTATTGTAAATAGTGCTGCGATAAACATAGGGGTGCATATGTTTTTTTGAAACTGGGCTCCTGCATTCTTTGGGTAAATTCCTAGGACTGGAGTTTCGGGGTTACATGGTATTTCTACTTTTAGTTTTTTGAGGAACCTCAATATTACTTTCCACAGTGTTGAACTAATGTAAATTCCCACCTGCAGGGCAGGAGAGTGCCCCTTTCTCCATATCCTCACCAGCATTTGTTGTGCCTAGTCTTTTCGATGTTGGTCATCCTAACTGGTGTGAGGTGATATCTCATTGTGGTTTTAATTTGCATTTCCCTGATAATTAGCAATGTGGAGCATCTTTTCATGTGCCTGTTGGCCATCTGAATTTCCTCTTTGGAGAATTGTCTGATTATATCCTCCATCCATTTTTTAATAGGGTTATATGGTTTTTGAGTGTTTAGGAGTGTGAGTTCTTTATATATTTTGGATGTTAAGCAATTATCAGATATATTATTTACAAATATATTCTCCTGCGCTGCAGGAATGCCTTTTAGTTCTACTGATTGTGTCATTTACTGTACAGAAGATTTTTACTTTGATGTAGTCCCATTTGTTCATTTTTGCTTTTGTTTCCCTTGCCCAGGGAGATGAGTTCAGGAAAAAGTTGCTCATGTTTATATTCAAGAGATTTCTACCTATGTATTCTTCTAAGAGTTTTATGGTTTCATGACTTATATTCAGGTATTTGATCCATTTTGAGTTTACTTTTGTGTACAGAGTTAGACAATAATCCAATTTCATTCTCTTACATGTAGCTGTCCAGTTTTGCGAACACCAGTTGTTGAAGAGGCTGTCATTTCCCCACTGTATATCCATAGCTCATTTATCAGATATTAATTGAACAGATATGCTTGGGTTTATATCTGGGATCTCTATTCTGTTCCATTGATTTATGGGTTTGTTCTTGTGCCAGTACCAAATTGTCTTGATTACTGTGGCTTTGTAGTAGAGTTTGAAGTCAAGGAGCATAATCCCCCCAGCTTTAATACTCCTTCTCAGGACTGCTTTGGGTATTTGGGGTCTTTTGTGGTTCCAAATGAATTTTGAACTATTTGTTCTAGTTTGTTGAAGGATGCAGTTGGCATTTTGATAGGGATTGCATTGAATCTGTAGATTGCTTTAGGCAGGATGCCCATTTTGACAATATTAATTCTTTCTATCCATGAACACGGGGTGTATTTTCATTTATTGGTATATCTTCTTTAAATACTCTCATGAGTGTCTTGTGGTTTTAAGGGTAAAGGTGTTACACATTCTTGGTTAGGTTTATTCCTAGGTATTTAATTCTTTTTGATGTAATTGTGAATGGAATTGTTTTCCTGATTCTCTTCCTGCTAGTTCATCATTAGTATATAGGAAGGCAACAGATTTCTGTGTATTGATTTTGTATCCTGCAACTTTGCTGAATTCAGTTATTAGTTCTACTAGTTTTGGGGTGTATTTTAGGGTTTTTATGTACAATATCATGTCATCTGCAAACAGTGACAATTTAACTTCTTTCTTACCAATCTGGATGCCTTTCTTTGTGTTTTCTGATTGCCGTGCCTAGTACCTCCAGAACAACATTGAATAAAAGTAGTGAGAGTGGGCATCCCTGTCTTGCTCCCGATCTTAAAGTAAAAGCTTTCAGCTTCTCACTGATAAGTACGATGTTGGCTGTGGGTTTGTCATATGCAGCCTTTATTATGTTGAGGTACTTGCCCTCTATACCCATTTTGTTGAGTATTTTTATCATGAATGGATGTTGAATTTTGTCAAATGCTTTTTCAGCAGCTTTGGAAATGATCATGTGGTTTTGGTCCTTCTTTTTGTTGATGTGGTGGAAGATGTTGCTGGATTTTCTAATATTGTACCATCCTTGCATCCCTGGAATAAATCCTACTTGATCATGATTGATGATGTTCTTGATGTATTTTTGAATTTGATTTGCTAATATTTTGTTGAGTGATTTTGCATCTATGTTCATTAGGGATATTGGTCTGTAGTTTTCTTTTTTGCTGGGTCTTTGCCTGGTTTTGGTATTATAGTGATATTGTCCCAGTAGAATGAATTTGGAAGTATTCCCTCCTCTTCTACTTTTTGGAAAACATTAAGGAGGATGGGTAGTAAGTCTTCAGTAAATGTTTCATAAAATTCAGCAGTGAAGCCATCTGGTAGAGGCATTTTGTTCTTAGG
The DNA here is from genome assembly GCF_030020395.1 of Manis pentadactyla. Lineage (NCBI taxonomy): Eukaryota > Metazoa > Chordata > Mammalia > Pholidota > Manidae > Manis > Manis pentadactyla. The sequence goes on from NC_080024.1 coordinate 111,157,547, forward strand.
CAGTTTTTTTATTGCAAATTCAATTTTGTTGCTGGTAATTTTTATGTTCAGATTTTGTGTTTCTTCCCGGGTCAGCCTTGGAATGTTGTATTTTTCTAGAAAGTTGTCCATTTCTTCTAGGTTATCCAGTTTGTTAACATATAATTCTTCATAATATTCTCTCATAAATCTTTGTAATTCAGTGGTGTCCGTAGTGCTTTTTCCTTTCTCATTTCTGATTCTGTTTATGTGTGTACTCTTTCTTTCTTGATAAGTTTGGCTAGTGATTTATCTATTTTGTTTATTTTCTCCAAGGAGCAACTCCTGCTTTCATTGATTCTTTCTATTGTTTCATTCTTCTTGATTTTCTTTGTTTCTGCTCTAATCTTTATTATGTCCATTCTTCTACTGACTTTGGGTCTCATTTGTTCTTCTTTTTCTAGTTTTGTTAATTGTGAGTTTAGACTGTTCATATGGGATTGTTCTTCTTTCCTGAGGTAGGCTGGGATTGCAATACACTGCCCTCTTAGCACAGCCTTTGCTGCATCCCACAGATTTTTTGGTGCTGAATTATTATTGTCATTGGTCTCCATATATTGTTTGATCTCTGTTTTTATTTCGTTATTGATCCACTGGTTATTTAGAAGCATGTTGTTAAGCCGCCAAGTGTTTGTGGGATTTTTCATGTTCTTTGTGTATTCCTAGTTTCATACCTTTGTGGTCTGAGAAAATGGTTGGTACAATTTCAATCTTTTTAAATTTCCTGAGGCTCTTTTTGTGGCCTAGTATATGATCTACTTTTGAAAATGTTCCATGTGCACTTGAGAAGAATGTGTATCCTGCTGCTTTTGGGTGGAGAGTTGTGTAGATGTCTGTTAGTTCCACCTGTTCTAATGTGTTGATAAATGCCTCTGTCTCCTTACTTATTTTCTGTCTGGTTGATCTGTCCTTTGGAGTGAGTGGAGTGTTGAAGTCTCCTAGAATGAATGCATTGCATTCTATTTCCCCTTTTAATTCTGCTATTATTTGTTTCACATATGTGGGTGCTCCTATGTTGGGTGCATAGATATTTATAAGGTTATATACTCTTGTTGGACTGACCCCTTAATCATTATTTAATGCCCTTGTTTGTCTATTGTGACTTTCTTTGTTTTGAAGTCTATTTTGTCTGATACAAGTACTGTAACTTCTGCTTTTTTCTATTAGTTGCATGAGATATCTTTTTCCATCCCTTCACTTTTAGTCTGTGTATGTCTTTGCATTTGAAGTGAGTCTCTTGTAGGCAGAATATAGATGGGTCTTGTTTTTTTATCCATTCAGTGACTCTATGTCTTCCAATTGGTTCATTCAGACCATTTACTTTTAGGGTGATGATCGATAGATATGTATTTATTGCCATTGCAGGCTTCAGATTTGTACCAAAGGTTCAAGGTTAACTTCCTTACTATTTAAGAGTCTAACTTAACTCACTTTGTATGCTATTACAAACACTACCTAAAAGTTTTTCTTTTTTTGTCGTCCTTCTTCTTCCTTTGCCATTCTTTATATATTAGCTAGTATATTCTGTCCTCTTTGTCTATCCCTTGACTGACTTTGTGGGCAGTTGATTTGATTTCGATTCTGTTTAGTAATTAACTGTTCTACTTTCTGTGATTTTATTTCCTCTGCTGATAGCTATTTAGCCTTAGGAACACTTCCATCTATAGCAGTCCTCCAAAATCCACTGTAGAGATGGTTTGTGGGAGGTAAATTCTCTCACCTTTTGCTTATCTGGAAATTGTTTAACCTCTCCTTCAAATGTAAATGATAATTTTTCTGGATAGAGTATTCTTGGTTTGAGGCCCTTCTGCTTTATTGCATTAAATATTTCATTTCACTCCCTTTGGGCCTGTAAGTTTCTGTTGAGAAGTCTGATGATAGTCTGATGAGCTCTCCTTTGTATGTGATCTTATTTCTCTCTCTGGCTGCTTTAAATAGTCTGTCCTTATCCTTGATCTTTGCCATTTTAATTACTATATGTCTTGGTGTTGTCTTCCTTGGGTCCCTTGTGTTGGGAGATCTTAGCACCTCCATGGCTTGAGAGACTATCTCCATCCTCAGATTGGGGAAGTTTTCAGCAATTACCTTCTCAAAGACACTTTCTATCCCTTTTTCTCTCTTCTGATTCTGGTACCCCTATAATGTGAACATTGTTCCGTTTGGATTGGTCACACAGTTCTCTCAATATTCTTTCATTCCTAGAGATCCTTTTTTCTCTCTGTCCCTCAGCTTCTTGGTATTTCTCTTCTCTAGTTTCTATTTCATTTACCAACTCCTCTTTTTCATCTAATCTAGTTTTATATCCTTCCATTGTCTGTTTCATTTCAGATACTGAATTCTTAAACATCTGTATCTTATTTCTGAATTCCTCCCTGAGTTCTTGAATTTTTTTCTGTTGCTTCATGACCATGTTTACGATTTTTATTTTGAAATCTCTTTCAGAGAGATTGATGTGTTCAGTTTCACTTTGCCCTCTTTCTGGTGTTTGTGGGATTTTGGTTTGAACCAGTTTTCTTTGATGTTTAATATTTGTATGTGGCGCCCTCTAGTCCTAGAAGATCTACTGTCTGGAGCTGCTTAGCCCATGGATTGATGGCAGGGGTTGCAGGCCAGTGGTGGTTGTGCCTGTCAGGAGGGAAAAGCTCTTTCCCACTTCCCGTCTACAGTGCCTGCATCCACTGCCAGGGCCAGTGGGTTGAGTGCACAGGGAGAAGCCTCTATACTCTGCACTTTTAGCTGCCAAACACAGGGCTGACCTCTAACTGGGCTGGCACTATGCCAGGGTCAGCCAGTTTGTGAGCTGGTGCTGGCCTGCAGGAAGGAGCGGCAGGCTGCCTATCGCAGTTGGGGGCCTTGTAGCTGCGTATCCTGCCAGGGGCATGGAGCTCTTGAAAGTTCCCAACCTGCTGGGCATAGTGCACCCAGATAATTTTGTCCACTTGTCCTTTCTTCTGAGTAGCAAAGTTTGTGCAATCCTTGCCCCTTTAGCAGCCCTCTCACTGTTAGGAAGTCTCAGACTACCTGCCTGCCTTTCTTTTGTCCCTGAGTGGCCGGTTGTGGATATGAGTTTTCCACAAGTGTCTGGAATCTCAGTTTCTCCAAGTATTCTGTTTGTCTTAGCTTTCCAATCCGATTAGTCTCCAGAGAACTATGTAATGTAGGTTTGTGTTCCTAGAGATGATCTCCAGGGCTATGTGCTCAGCAGTCCTAGGCCTCCAATCCCTCCCTGCTATGTTTCTTTTCCTCCCTCCAGTGAGCTGGAGACAGGGAAAGGCTTGGGTCCCTCTTGATCATGGCTTTTGTACTTTACCCTTTTTCTTGAGGTCTGCTGTTTCCCGAGGTGTAGGCTAGGCAGCCTTCTGCAGCGTTCTTTCCTGTTGTTCTTTCAGGATTAGATATGTTTGCTGTATTTTCATATTATATGTGGTTTTGGGAAGAGGTTTCTGTCTCACCTCTCATGCCACCATCTTTAAGCTGATCCCACAAATGAGGATTATTATAATGGCTAATTCCTCACTCAACTTTTGAAAATAAATTGTAGTACACTGATACTCATTTCTTTCATTTTGAATTTTTTTATTCGCCACATTAGACATTTTAAAAAAACTACTGACAAGTACGCTTCCTTGAATATTGCTTGGAAGTGGCTTAACAATTATGGAATATATTGAATAATCTTCAGTTACATCATTCATCTGCCATCTAGTGTTCAGTCTGTTTTAAAATACTCACCATTCATACCATGTTGAAAATTAACTGGGCATTTTTACAAGGACCCATAGATAATATTTCTCATGGGTTACTGATACAATACAGTAAAAAATAGCCTTTCTTCATCCTTTCTGAAGTTGAGTTCTTAGCAGAGGATAAGGTCTTCAAAATTAAAAATAGTCCTTCTTTGGCTTAGTGCTTATTTTATTGCATTTCCAGACTCCCACTTTCTCATACCTTGAAGCAAGAGCATATGGTGAGTCAGAACCTGGAAAATGTGAGCAGGTCATGCTTAGCTTTGACATGGAGTTCTACATTTTTAAGGACAGCTATTTAATATGATCACATCTATGCTTTGGATAACATGACTTGACAAATCAATTTGACCACACTGGGGATACTGAGAGGAGCTACATCTTGAAACTACACCTCATTGTGTGGCAGAGGAAGATGACAGAATACAGTAATTGTGTCAATGGCAAAAGAAAATAGATTCAAGTGAACAAACAGTATCATGGAGGACCAATAAATGTATACACTGGGGGTCCCCAGCAAGGGTTGGCAATAAACAATCACACTTCTCCCCTAACTGCTGCCCAGATAAGTTGGTAACCAATTAAGAAAAATAAATACAAGAATCTAGATACCGGATGGATACAAGATAAAATACAGATGCAAGATAGAGACAAGATACAAGGTAAGTGGTATGCTCAGTTATGTACAAATATGTTGAGGTTTTATAAAGCCAGTACATAATTATCTGTATTCCCTTTCAGGTTCTCAAATGAGAGAGACCGACTGATTTTACAGAGATGACCATACAATCGACTGAAGAAAAAAGGCTTTCCTCTGGGGCCAAATAAACTTGTTTCACTCTTAATGATCCTAATGTAAGCTCTTTTTTAACATCTTTTTTGAAATGTAATTCATGTCATAAAATTCACCCATTTAAATTGTATGACTCAATAATTTTTGATATATTCACAGAATTGTGCACCAACACCACAATCTAAGGTTAGAACATTTTCATCAACCCTAATAGACTCTGCATCAATTAGCATTTGCTTCTCATTTCCCACCAACACCAGACATCCAGTCCTGGGCAACAATTAATCTACTTTATAGATTGGCCAATTCTCTTCATATTCATATTACACTTCATATTACTGGGGTCATCCAGTATGTGGCCTTTTGTACCTGGCTTCCTTAGCATTTTTCCAAAGTTCATCCATATTGTAGCATATATTAGTTCTTCACTCTTTTTTATTGCTAAATAGTATTTCATTTAATATATATACATTATGTTTTTATCCATTCATCAGTTGATGAGAACTGTGCTTTGTTTCCACTTTTTGAATAATGCTACTGTGAATAGTCATGTACTAGTTTTTGTGTGGACATATGTTTTCATATGTCATTGGAATATTCTTGGGTCTCTTGCTAGGAGTGGAATTGCTGGGTCATATGCTAACTCTATGTTTAACTATCTCAGGAATTGTTAGGCTGTTTACAAAGTAGTTATACCATTTAACATTCTCATCAGTAATGTATGGGGGATCCAATTTCTCCACATTCTTGGCAAACTTGTTAATTTCTGTTTTTTCACCTTATTTTTTCTCATAACAATGCTAGTGGGTATGAAATAGTATTCTCATTGTGGTTTTGGTTTTCATTTTTCTAATATCTAATGATGTGGAACATTTTTCTTGTCCTTACTGCTTATTTGTATATATTCTTTAGAGAAATTTTTATTTAAATCTTCTGTGCATTACTTAACTGGGTTGTCTTTTATTATTGAGTTGTAAGAGTTTTGTATATATTCTAGATGCCAGTCATTTACAAGATAATTTATAAAACATGTCTCCCATTTTGTGCCTTTTCTTTTTTTGTTTTTTATTAAAGTGTACTTGACATACAATAATATATTGGTTTCTGGTACACAACACAGCAATTCAACATTTTATACATAATGAAGTGAGCACTATAATGAATATAGCTATGATCTGTTATCACACAAAGCTGTTACAATATTATTAATGATATTCTGTGTACTGTACATTGGTCTTGAGTCTTATTCATTTTATAACTGGACACTTTTTAATTCCCTTCCTCTATTTAGCACATCCCCACACCTCCATCTTTTCTGGCAATCGATTTTTCTCTGCATCTATATGTCTGTTTCTGTTTTATTTTATTTATTCATTTGCTTTTTTTTTTTTAGAGTCTACATATAAGTGACATCATATGGTATCTTCTTTCTCTGACTTATTTCACTTAGCATAATACCCTATGGGTCAATCCATGTTGTCACAAATGGAAGATTTAATTCTTTTTTTATGGCTGAGTAATATTGGAATGCATATATATACCATATTCTCTTTATCCATTCATCCGCTGATAGACATTTAGATTGCTTCCTTATCTTGGCTATTGTAAATAATGCAGCAATGAACATAGATGTGCATATTTTCAAATTAGAGCTTTTGTTTTCTTTAGATAAATACTTATAAGTGCAATTGCTGGATCATATAATAATTCTATTTTTAATTTTTGAAGAACTTCCATAGAGTTTTCCATAATAGCTGCACAATTTCACACTCCCATCAATAGTGTATGACAGTTCCCTTTTCTTTGCATCCCCACCAATACTTGTTATTTATTGTCTTTTTGATAATAGTCATTTTGACAGGTATGAAGTGATACTGTGGTATGGATTTGCATTTCCCTGATAATTAGTAATGCTGAGCATCTTTTCATTGTCTGTTGGCCATTGATAGGTCCTTTTTTGGAGAAAGGTCTATTCAGGTCCTCTGCTTTTTTTTTTTTACTGTTTTTTTTTTAAATAGTAAATTGTGTGAATTCTTCATATATTTTAGATATTAACCCCTTACTGGACGTATCATTTGTAAATATCTTCTCCTGTTCAACAGGTTGCCGTACCATTTTGTCAATGGTTTCCTTTGCTGTGCAACAACTTTTTAGTTTGATGTAGTACCATCTATTTTTAACATTGTTGTTCTTGACTGAGGAGACAGATCTAAACATAAAATGTTACTAAGACTGATGTCTAACAGCTTACTTCCTATGTTTTCCAGGAATTTTATGGTTTCTAAGTCTTACATTTAAGTAATGTTTTGAATTTATTTTTGTATAAGAAAGTGGGCCTGTTTCATTATTTTGAAGCAGTTATTCAGTTTTCTCAACACTATTTATTGAAGGAACTGTCTTTTCCCCTTTGTATATTCTTGCCTCCTTTGTTGAAGATTAATTAACCATATAATTAGCCACATAAGCATAATCTATTCTGATCCATTGATCTATGTGTTTATTTTTGTGCTAGTACATACTGTTTTGATTATTATACCTTTATATTATAGTTTGAAATCAGAGAGCATGACGCCTCATTTTGTTCTTTCTCAAGATTATTTGTCTATCTCGGGTCTTTTGTGGTTCCATACTAATTTTATAATTATTTATTCTAGTTCTCCGAAAGATACCATTAATATTTTGATAGGGATTGTATTGAATCTGTAGATTGCTTTGTGTATGTAGTGTGAAAATGTTAACAATATTAATTCTTCCAATCTATGAGCACAATATATCTTTCAACTTTTTATTTTGTCTTCAATCTCATCAATTTCTTACAGTTTTCAGAGTAGAGGTTTTTTATCTCTGGTTAAATTTAGTGCTAGGTATATTATTCCTTTTGGTATAATTGTAAATGGGATTGTTTTAATAATTTCTCTGATATTGCATTATTAGTATATAGAAATTCAACAGACATATGTATATTAATTGTATATTATACAGCTTTATTGAATTCATTTATTAACTCTAATAGTTTTTGGTAGAGTCTTTAGAGTTTTCTATATATTGTATCACGTTGTCTGCAAATAGTGACTGTTTTACTTCTCCCTTATAAATTTGGATGCCTTTTATTTCTTTTTCTTGTATGATTTCTGTGCTTAGGATTTCCAATCCCTCCTTAAATAAAAGTGGCAAGAGTGGGTATCCTTGTCTTGTTTCTGATCTTAGAGGAAAAGCTTTCAGCTTTTCACTGATAAGTATGATGTTCACTGTAAGTTTGTCATATACAGCTTTTATTATGTTGAGGTATGTTTCTTCTATATACATAGTTGAGATCTTATGAATAGATGTTGAATTTTGTTACATGGTTTTTCTGCATCTACTGAGATGATCCTATGTTTTTTGTCCTCCTTGTAGAATGAGTTTGAAAGTGTTCCTTCTTCTTCAGTCTTTTGGAATAGTTTGAGATAGATAGGTATTAACTCTTCTTTAAATGTTTGGCAGAATTCACCTGTGAAGCCATCTGGTCCTGGAATGTTGGAAGTGTTTTGATTATTACTTCAATGTCATGACTAGTAATTGGTTTGTTCAGATTTTCTATTTCTTCATTTAATCTCAGAATTTGTGTTTTTTCTAGGAATCTATCCATTTCTTTTAGGATAGGTTGTTGCAATTTATTGGTATATAATTATAGTAGTATCTTACAATCCTTTGTATATCTAGTATTTGTTTAACTTCTTCCCTTTCATTTCTGATTTTATTTATTTAAGCCCTCTTTTTTTTCTTGATGAGTCTGGCTAAAAGTTGTCAATTTTGTTTATATTTTCAAAGAAGAAGCTCTTAGTTTCATTGATATTTTCTTTCTCTCTCTCTCTGTTTCTTTCTTTCTTTTTAATGTTTGTTCCACTTATTTCTGCTATGACCTTTATCATTTTCCTTCCTTCTACTAACTTTGAGCTTTGTTTATTCTTTTCTAGTTTTTTTTTTTTTTGATGTGGGTTTAGACTGTTTGAGATTTTTCTGTCTTCTCACTTTCCTGGTGGTTCCTTTTGAAGCACATTTAAAATTTATTATGTTCAGTTTTTTTTCTTTACCACTTGTGCTTTTAGTATCATATTTAAGAAACAATTGTGTAATCCATACAAAGATCACAAAGATATAAACTTGTTTTCTTTGAAGAGTTTTATAATTTTGCCTCTTACATTTAGATATATGATCTTTGAGTTCATTTTTGTAAGTGATGTAAGAAAGGTGTCCAACTTAATTTTCTTGCATGTGGATATCCAGTTGTTCCAGAACATGTTGAAAAAGCTGTTATTTTCCCATTGAGTGGTTTTTGGCACTCCTGTTGAAAGTCAACTGACCATAAATGTAGTAATGGTTTATTTCTGAACTTCCAGTTCTTCACTGATCTGTATACCTATCCTTATGCCAATATTACAGTCTTGATTATTGCAGTTGTGTAGTGAATTTAATTGAGTTAAATTTACAGATCCCCTTCATTCACTAGGAAATGCAAGCTCTCCCCACCCCCATCCATATGAGGTCAATTTATCTGTGGTTGTAGAAAAGAACATTTGTGTCTTGTACAATATCCAGAATAATTTGATCAAATATCCTCACTTCATTTTTTCAAATGTCATCAACCCAGTGAGTCCCTTATCTTCACATGAGAGAGTGAGAAGTGACAAAGATTCTCTCCATGACCAAACTCTAGCAGGATCCTGTGAGCCTTTTCTCAACTAGGCTTCAACCTTGGCCTATCAAGACTTGAGAAACACATTAACATAGTTTCTAAGAGCCCAAAGTCCTTAGGTGATTGTAGTTTCTCTTAAAGTGCCAGCCTGAGAAAAACCAAGGCTGCCAAAAGAATTGTCTATTCCTCCTCAAACCTGAAGATAGACCCCTTGTCTCCCAGCCTCGATGGGAAGGGAGAAGCCCAACTTGAAGAGCACCAGTTAAAAAATCAAGTGAGTATCACACAGACCAACACACTCTTTCAGCTTTTTTAATTTTTCACTTCTCTGACTCTACTGAGCCCCTTCACTCCCTTCCTACACCCCTATTCTCTCTTTAAAGGACCATTCACCTCTGTACAAATCCAAGCTGAGTTCAGGTCTTGCTGTATTCTTTCTCTATTACAATAGTATATCTTTGACTAAAATTTGCCCTTACCACTTTAACTAGTGTCTTGCTTTATCTTTGATAGACGGCAGAAGAAGAAAGGTTCCTTTCCTCTATACAGAGACATTAGGAATAGAAGATAAGGCTTCCCTCCAACAATGATGAGGTGAGGAAGAACTAAAAACAATCTAAATAAATAACATAACTAAACAAAGAAAGTCAATATATTAAACACAAAGCTTATTTCTAATGTAAACCAGAATAGCAAGCATATATTATAAAGACATTATCATAGGGCCAAATCATAGAAAGAGAGGAGAGATATTTAGGTGGAGTAGACCATTGATGAATGAAGACACAATGTCAGGTGTGTTCATAACATATCTGTTCGGTAGACTAAAACACAGGTGTCAGGTTAATATTAGGAAACTCTACCAGCAATTAGCAAGGTCCTAGGCATAGAATTGGATCCAGGGGAAATATTAGGCATATTATTAAGAAAGAGTATCAGGCATTATAATAGCCAAGCATCTAGTTGCTTGACTTGGGGTATAATTTGGGATCATATCTGTTCAGTTATCACTGGGATAAATAAAACAAATGCATAAGGCAGCCAGTGTGAAGTGAGCAGGTGATAAGCAGCATGTCCTCTTCAAATTTCTTCTTCAAGAGGTCAGTAAAAGGTCCTGGAGAAAGTGAAGGATTAGGTCTACACATGGGCTCACCTGCCCATCTATGGGGAGAGGGAGCCTGACAAGCCTGTGATGCCTACAAGCAGCAGAGGACAGGCTGGAGAGAAATCCCGGAGGGAAGGGCACAAGGCTGGAGTTCTCACAGGGTGACTGCATCGGCAATGGTAAATACAGCCTGTACCAGGAAAACGGCAACATGAAAAACATATTTGAAACACAAACCATGGAATGCAGTCAATTAGATGGTCAGTAGTGGGAATGGAGGGTGGGACAAGGGACAGGAAAAGATAAATTTAACAAAATGGCTCAAACTGAAGGCACTCTTGCCAGGACAGGGAACAAAGGGAGGAGATCCGTTTGTAGCCTGGGACTTATCCATGAAAGGATCAGTAAGGTACTTAGGATAAACCTGAAGCTCAAGCTCAGGTGTAGAGCAATTGAGGTAATGTGACTGTTCAAGCCACTAACATAGATGGTGGTTCCTTGTAAAAGTCGTTAAAAAGAAGAGAGGAATAAAGGAAAAGACTACATTACCTGAACTTCATTTTGTTTTGATTTTAGGCTTTCCTTTTAAGATTCTTTAAGGCATCTGACCTCTCATATAAAACTGAGAGAAATAAGATATTAAGAATTATAATATTTAAGCCATTCATTCTGTGATATATGCCATTTTCAATATATTATTTTACAATAGGTTTTAGATGAATTTTAGAAGAGGATAAATGAGTTTTTAGTGAAGTGAAGAATTTTCAACTCTGAACTAGAGCCAACTGGTATTTGAATTTTTATATTTGGTAATACTTAATAGTTACACATTTTAGAGAATGCCTCATTTAGATTCTAATGTATTTTAATAAGGAATGAAAGAAAATATCACTCAGTATATATTTTTTTCCTAAATTACCCCGAGGGCTTGATTACTCCTCCACAATCAAAATCATGTCTTAAATATGAATGATACAAAACAAGCCTACAGCCTGCATGTCTAACAGAGAGATTTTAGCTGCTTGTTTAAAATGACATACCTAGCTATTCAGTAATCACTTTATAATAACCCCTTTCATTTCCAAATCTACTTAGCCATCAGGCAGCAGTGAGGAAAAAGCTGGCAGCAGTTTTTACAACTGCACATTAGTTTTACATTTCATGACAAGCTAATTCTAGAGAGTTCTAAAGAAAGACAAGCATGGGTCCTTGTGATTTTCTTTCCTTTGCATGAAGGAAGTATGTGTCTAGCTACTAAGTGAAAGATAAAAGACTACAGACATATACTTTTCATTTCACCCTTATGTCAGGCACAATTTGCCCCAATTGCACCCCACGTGCCATGGTGCATGTCTAAGTTAACAAAAAGTAAGTAGGCTGACAATTACACTTCAACCCAAGCCAAAGAGTTGCAGGGGTTCAGAATCCTAACCACAGTTAGACTTAATCATGGTATGGTGATGGGGTCTTCCTAACAGGTCCTGGGTTTAAATGCTACATAAATAAAATGCAAAACTTACACATCTTATAAGGTATAAAATATAACCACACTATTTTAGAAATGACAAATGTGCTTGGGCATTTTAAATTTTATCACACAAAAGGCATTTTGATGCAGACTAACTGAAAGTCATGCATCATGATGTTCCTGATTAAATTTAAACCCCCAGAAAGTGTTAAATATGTGTCTATATAGTACCAAATAAGTGAAAGAGAAAACTGATTTTCATGGAAATTATTTAAGTTAATCCATGATCCACACCTGACCAATACTTCAAGTTCTTGGTTTAAGGTTTTAAGGTTGCCATGAAAATCACCTGATAAAATGATAAACCATGGTATAAATCTCATATTTTAGCAGCTCTATCCTTGCCAGAAAAGCAGAGGCACAGATGTTGTTTATAATGTTGCACAAAAATAAATGGGATATGCTATTTCTTACATCAGTCTGAAGGAGATGTAGCAGGACATTCTTGCTATCACTGCAGTCTATTGCTGCTAACAAACTGTATTAATTCAAAGTAATTATCCCCAACAGTGTTAGCTAAATCAAGAATTTAATACAAGAGCTTACTGAACCAAAGTGACAAGATTGCATGCCCATATAAATCTTTGCTAAAGAAATGTTATCTTAATGCTACATGGCTAAATAACAGAGGTTTTTTTTCTAAATGGATATATTCGGATATGTGTAATCAACCTGAGCCAAGGAATGTAGAATTAAATCATCATTGGCTAATTAACTCTCAAATGGAGGAATTGATAAATGAACAATATTTTCCCAAAAGACTGGTGATATAAACTTTGAACTACTTAGTGCACTCAGGCCCAGAATGAACAGAACAAGCTCCCTCACCAAGCAATTGTGTGCTATCTGTTTAAAATATCTGGCAATAAGACAGAATAGAGCACAGATGTGAAAACTGAAACAAAAGGTTAAAAGGTAACAAATGAAAATAAACTCACTTTTACTTTTTGACTCTAACTTATTCTTTTTTATTTCCCCCATATAAAAATCCATAACACTATTCTCAAAAAAACCTATGGTTATCTTCCTTTAAACCTTACCACTACCAATCACCTTGAATTATATCTTATCTCCTCAACTCTAAGTCAGCTTTTGGTTGACTTGCTATCTAATTTTAATAGTAGCACATGTACTGCCTGCTCAATGCAAACTTATACTTAATTGTACCCAACCACAGTACAGGACGCAGGACTAGCTGGCTACAGACCTGGGGAATTACTGAGGTACAAAAATAATTCTGAATGGGAACACGATGAGAACAAGGGGAGCAAGATTCCTGTATTGCTGCCATCCATCAAAACACATGGCAGATGTTTAGAGAAAGTCTGCCAGCAAACACCTGCCCACTTTTCATGAGCTAAGATATCTTTGCTCAGAGCTACTGATGAAGTGTGGAAACAGGGGAATGGGTCACCCACAAGGCTAAAGGTGAAAAAAGTGATTGCAGTAGGTAGCAAAGATGCCACATCACCACCCACTAGGGTTCTAAGGACAAGAGGAAGTTGAATTGAGCTGGGAAGAGCCCAGGGAAGGTTTACATGAGAAATGAGTGGTCACTTGGGAGAGGTATCCCTACTCTATGCATTCAACCCTGTCTATGTGGAAATTGTCCACTGAAACTTTCATTTTTTTCCATTGCATAAAAAGTATTACTTCTTTGGTAAAGCTATGAATGAAAATTTACTAACCATAAATTGTTCTCTCAGCTTATAATATATCCAGTTTGAAATATAGGCAAAAAGTTTTTTTTTTAATTGGGGCCTTCGATTACTATTTTTGGCCAGAGTATGGGTATCCACAAGTATAGAAATTCCCTCTCAATAATCCCAAAGTCTCAAGACCTTCTCTAATCTTATCTAAATTGTATACTACCTCTTAAAGTCTTCTATCATGCAAGATAATAAATATGGATCTAGCCATGTATCAAGTACCATATTTTAAATAAACTTAAAGATAATATCTACCATTTTGAATATTTATGTTCCAAGCAGTACTCTAAACAGGTATACATACATATTCTTAAGTAAAACTATTAATTAAACATAAAGGAAATGATTCTAAAATCACACTGTCTTGACAGATCAAGACGGCAAAGTAGGAAGAGCCCAAGCTCACCTCCTTCCGTGGACCACACAGAGGCTACAATCGCCTATAGAGCAACTACCTCTGACAGCAAAATGAGACTACTAGAAGAGCTTTTGCACAACTAAGATGTAAACAAAAGGATGCTTTAAGACAGGTAGGAGGGAAGAGACATGATCTACTTAGGACCCACACCCCAGTGCAGCAACCGACAAACAGGAGGGTTATCACAACTGTAAGGCCTCCCTGAGGTATGAAGAGTCCAAGCCCCACATCAGGCTACCCAGCCCAGGGGACCTGCACTAGGAAGATGAGATGAGCCCCTATGACATCTGGCTTAGTAAAGCACAGGGATTATGTTAGGGACAGCTTGTGTGTAACAGGAAGCCAAGACTCTGCTCTTGAAAGGTGAATACACAGTTTTACTTGCTCTGGGTCCAGCACAGAGGCAGTAGTTCGAAAAGTGCCTGGGTTGCCCATGAATGAGATCCACTGACTAATTTTAGGGCATGGGCCAGAGGGGCAGAGATCTGTTGAGCGTTCTCTGAGGATGGAGACACTGGTGGGTACCATTTTTTTTTCACTTCTGCTTCCTCATGGCCAGGTGCTGGTGGGAGCCATTCTTGACACACTCTATCTACTGTGCTAACACTGTTTGTCCAACCCCAGTGTTCTGCTGCAGACTTCTCCTGCCCAACTTGTTCACTTATCACTGCCATCAGTGGCCCTGGAAAGCAGCTCCTGCCCAGGCATACCTGGTAGGTAGCCTCAGCTGGCACCTGAATACCCCCCTCCTCAAGCATCCTCCGCTTCAGGGCACCAGCTGTGCACATTAAAGCACCTGCAACAGCCAGAGCAGGACTTTGCACCAGCTATACTGGAGGCCTGTCTACTCACCAGCTACAGTCAGATGAACTAGGGGCTAGTGTTGCTCACAACCTGTAGCAATTGCTGCTGCTGGGCCTTGCAGACAATTGTGCTGAGGGCCAGCCCCACACACCAGTGAGTCCACACATATTTTGGCTCACCTACAACAGGAGGCATGCAGTCTGTACAGGGGATATCCCTGGGACATCAGGCTCAGGTGATCAAAAGGTTAGTGCTGCTGGACCCCAAGAATACCTTCTGCATAAAAATTTTCCTTCAAAACCAGGAGATGTAACTAATATACCTAATACAGAGAAACAAACACACAGAGTTAGACAAAATGAGAAGACAAGGGAATATGTTATGAATGAAAGAACAAGACAAAGCATCAGAAGAAGAACTGAACTAAATGGAGATAAGCAATATATCAGATAAAGAGTTCAAAGTAATGGTCATAAAGATGCTCACAAAACTCTAGAGAAGAAGGGATGAACATAGTGAGAACTTTGACAAAGAAAATATAAAAAAGAACCAATCAGAGCTGAAGAAAACAATAACTGAAATAAAAAATGTACCAAAGTGAATCAACAGCATATTAGTTGATCGAGAAGAATGGATCAGCAATCTGGAAGACAGGGTAGTGGACATCACCCAATCAGAACAGAAAAAAGAAAAAAAGAATTAAAAAAAATGAAGACAGTTTCAGAGACCTCTTGGAAAATGTTAAGCACACTAACATTCACATTACAGGAGTCACAGAAAGAGAAGAGATAAAGGGACAGAAAACTGACTTGAAAAAATAATGACTGAAAACTTCCCTAAGCTGAAGAAACAAACTGATATCCAAGTTCAGGAATCACAGAAAGTCCCAAATAAGATACACCCAAAGAGATCAACACCAAAACACATAATCAAAGTGTCAACAGTTAAAAAGAGAATCTTAAAAGTTGTAAGAGAAAAACAACTAGTGAAGTACAAGGGAACCACCATAATACTATCAGCTGATTCTTCAGCAGAAACTCTATAGTCCAAAGGTACTGGCATGATATACTCACAGTGCTGAAAGGAAGCAACAACCAAGAACATTCCACTTGGCTAGGTTGTCACTCAGAATTGAAGGACAGATACAAGAAATGTCAACACGACTTCTTCAAATAAAAAAGAAACAGCTAAAACCAGAAATAAGAAAATTATTTTAAATATCTACTGGTAAAGTTGTATAGTAAAGTTAGTGGGTTAGTCACCTATATAGCTGGTATAATGGTTAAAACATAAAAGTAGTAAAATCACCTAGACCTACACCAATTACTCAAGGGATACACAAAATAATAAGGTGTAAATGTGACATAAAAACATAAAATGTGGAGTGGGGGAGTAAAAATCTATTACTACTAGAGCACACTTTAAGTTAAGCCACCTTCCAATTAAAAATGGACTGCTATATACATAGGATGTTATATATGAACTTCATGGTAACCACAAACCAAATACCTATAATAGGTAAAAAATAAAGAAAAGGAATACAAACATAACTCTAAGGAAAAGTCGCTAAATCAAAAGGGAAGAGAGCAAGACAAGAGAGGAACAAAGAAACACACACACATACACACAAAAACAGAAAAGAAACAACAAAATGGCAATAAGTAAATACTACTCAATAATTGCTTTAACTGTAAATGGACAAATGCTCCAATCAAAAGATACAGGGTTGTTGAATGGATAAAAAACCAAGGCCCATCTATATGCTGCCTGAAAGAGGCTTACTTCAGATCTCAAGATACACAGAGACTGAAAGTGATTGGAAAAAGATATTTCATACAAATGATAATGAAAAGAAAGCTGGGGTAGCAATATTTATATCAGACAAAATAGGTAGAAACAGTTATATGCCAACAAATGAGACAACCTAGAAGAAATGGATAAATTTCTAGAAATATATAATCTTCCAAGATTGAATCAGGAAGAAATAGAAAATTGGGACAGATCTATTACTAATAATGAAATTGAATAAGAAATCAAAAAATTTCCAACAAACAAAATTCCCGTACCAGATGGCTTCACAGGTCAATTCTACCAAACACTTAAAGTAGAGTTAATGCCTATCCTTCTCAAACTATTCTGAAAAGTTGAGGAGGAATGAACTCCAAACTCACCTATAAGGCCAGAATTACCCTGATACACCAAAAAAACATCAAAAATGAAAATTACAGGCTACTATCCCTGGTAAACATTGATGCAAAAATCCTCAACAAAATAATAGCAAACTGAGCCCAATAATACATTAAAAGAATTATACATCATGCTCAAGTGGGATTTATTCCAGGGATGCAAGGGTGGTTCAGTATGTGCAAATCAATCAACATAATACCCACATTAACCAAAGAAGGATAAAAATCATATGATCATTTCAATAGATGCAGAAAAAGCATCTGATTAAATTCAACATCCATTTATGATAAAAACTCTCAACAAAGAGTGTTCAGAGGGAACATATCTCAACATCTCAACATACTAAAGGCCATTTATGACAAATCTACAGCTAACATCATACGGAACAGTAAAAACTGAAAGCTTCCTTCTAAGATCATGAACAAAACAAAGATGCCCACACTTGCCACTTTCTTATTAAACATGGGATTGGAAGTCCTAACCACAGATGAAAAAAAGAAAGAAAGGCATCTGAATTGGTACTATTTGCATATGACATGATACTATATATAACCCTAAAGACAGCACCAAAACTATTAGAATAAATTAATTCAGTAAAGTTTCAGGATATAAAGTCAATACACAGAAATCTGTTGCATTTCTATATACTCATAATTAACTATTAGAAAGAAAACTTATAAAAACAATCTTATTTAGCATTTCATCAAAAAGAATAAAATACAGACCAGTAAGTTTAACCAAAAAGGTGAGAAACCTGTACTCTGAAAACTAAGACATTGATGAAAGAAATAGAAGAAAACAAATAAATGGAAAAATTTACTGTGTTCATGGACTGGAAGAAATAATACTTTTAAAATGTTTATACTACACAAAGAAATCTAAAGATTCAGTGCAACCTCTATCAATGACATCTTTCACAGAGCTAGAAAAAAAAATTCTAAAATTTGTATGGAACCACAAAAGACCCTGGATAGGTGAAGGGATCTTTAGAAAGAAAAAAATGGAGGTATCATGCTCCCTGATTTCAAACTGTATTATAAAGCTATAGTAATCAAAATGGTATGGTACTGGCACGAAAACAGACACATAGATTAATGGAACAGAACAGAGTCAGGAAACTCATGCTTGTATAATCAGTTCATCTTTGACAAAGGAGGCAAGAATATATAATGGTAAGAGGCAGTCTTTTAAACAAATGGTTCTGGGAAAACAGGACAACTACATAAAAAAGATTGAAACGGAACCACTTTTTGCACCATATAAAAAAATAAACTAAAAATATATTAAGAACTTAAATGTAAGCCTGAAAACCATTAAACTCCAAGAAGAAAGCATAGGCAGTGAGCTCTTGGGCACATCAGTTCTAGATGGCAAGGGCAACAAAAGCAAAACAAAGAAATTTGCCTATGTCAAACTAAAAAACTTTTGTATAGTGAATGAAACCAACAACAATGAAAATGCAACCTATTGAATTGGAGACAATATTTGAAAATGATACAATCAATAAGGGGTTAATATCCAAAATATATAAAGCTTAATCCAAAATATATAAAGAACTCACATAACTTATAAATAAAACCCCAAATAATCCAATTTTCAGAGCACCTCTACAGACATTTCTCCAAGGAAGAAATACAGATGGCCAACAGGCACATGAAAAGATGTTCAGCATCATTAATTATCAGGGGAATGCAAATCAAAATGACAATGAGATACCTCCTCAAACTGTGAGAATGGGAATTAGTAACAGACAAGAAATAACAAGTGGTGGTGAGGGTGTAAAGAGAAGGGAATCCTTGTGTAGTGTTGGTGGGAATGCAAAATGTTTTCAATATGGAAAACAGTATGGATATTCCTCAAACATTAAGAATAGAACTGTAATACAAGACAGCAATTCCACTTCAGGGTATTTATCCAAAGAAATGAATTTTAAAGGATATATGCAGCCCTTTACTCAATAGCCAAGATATGGAAGGTGTCCATCAATAGAAGAATGGATAAAGAAAATGTGGCATATAAAATGGAATATTACTCAGCTGTAAAAATGAAATCTTGCCATTTGTGACAATATAGATCTGGAGGGTACTAAACAAAGTGAAGTAAGTTAGAGAAAGACAAATACCATATGACTTCACTTATATGTGGAATCTATAAAACAAATCAAACAAAACAGAAACTGACTCATAGATACAGAGAACAATTTAGTAGTTGCCAGAGGGGAGGGAGATGGTGGATGCACAAAATAGGAAAAGGGTTTTAAAAGGTTGGTTTCATTCACTATACAAAAGGTACAAACTTGTAAATTAAATAAGACATGGGGATGTAATATAAAGCATAAGGAATATAGTTAATCATTTTTATTAACTTTGTATGGTGACAGATGGTAGCGAGATTTATTGCAGTCACATGATGATGTATATAAATATTGAATCACCTTGCTGGATACCCAAATCTAAATATTGTATGTCAACTACACTTCAGTAAAAATGTATAAAATCATACTTAAAACTTTATGGAAATAAAAGATTAAGATCAACCTTCCTTAAAATAAGATAGGAGAATTGAATAAGTATCAAATTATTGAGAGAAATATAGTAATCTGTAAAATTTCCCAGAAGTTCTTATGAGGCTTCATTTCCTCATGGATGCTTTATATGCATACAAAACAATATATAAGATTTAATGGGTATTTGCAACACTGACAACTACATTTTATTAACTTCAAAGGCTGGCTTCTGGACAATAAATCTACTGTGTTCTAATAACATAGGTATAAAAAATCTGCTACTTACAGAATTATGAATTTGGTAATTACTTTTGAGTTGCATGAAATCATAAAACGAAGTTTTCTCTAAAATAATTCTGATAAAATATAAACTAAAAAAGTACTTTCAGTTCTTTATTACTATTAAGATGTTTCCAAGATGATACAAATACATGTTTTATCTTGGATAATGTTTCTAGAACTAATCCTAGCAAGTATCTTAATTCTGGCTAGGTGTATAACTTCAATCACTTTGCAGAATTAAAAGGGGGGAAGGAGAAAGACTTGCCTGATAAAAATCAAAAGGCTGACTAAATGGCTACTGTAATTATTAGTAATACTGTGGCAATACTATGACAAGAAATATGGCTACCTGATAATTATTCAAGAAGCTAACTGTAGAGGGAATAAAAAAACATAAACAAAAACAAAATCAAAAACAGATACCTAGTGTATGTTTTTAAAACTGTGTAGGCTTCCTTCTTTCCATGCAGCTGTTTCCCTCCTGCTAAAACCAATGAACATTTGATTACTATGTCAATTACTCTCATTCTAAATTCCAGAGATGTTATTAAAAGTCAGGTGGAAGATAGAGAAAGACACACCTCTTCCTATGCTAAAGATTCGCAAGTGGTATTTGGGGGGAAATTTTCAGTTATTCAATGAACAGTGTTTGAGCATGTGTCATGAATTATAAGGGTATTTAATATGAAGAATACAAGGAGCTCAGAGTATATTACTTCAGTCGTGCATAAACAGTTTGGGTACAGAATAAGAATTTCAAAAGTAGAAATTCTCTTCACAGTCTTTCAGAGGGGAAACATATGAGAGGGTAAAAAGAAAAAAACCCAAAGTATTAACACATAAATATCAGTGATCCAGATCTAGTAGAAAACAACACAGCTTTAGTTCTGGACTGTTCAGACACTTTTTGGGTGTGTGGGCTTCTCCATGAGCCAGTCCAGCCACAGCCACTATTCTAGGCCTACCATTCCTCAGATTACAAGGGGACCATTACCCAATTTACCCCAGAATTAACTGAAGAAAATATAATTCATTAAAAAAATTTAATCTGAGTGGGATTGAGGAAAAAAGTAATCAAAGAAGTAGAAACAAAAAATAGTTTTGATACTATTATGTTAGAGAAGGTATACAGATAGTCCTTGACTTAAACAATTTGAGTTACAATTTTTTTACTTTATAATGGTGCGAAAACGATATGCATTTGGTATAAACTGTATTTTGCGTTTTGATCTCTTCCTAGGCTAGTGATATGCGGTCCAATACTTTGGTGTTGCTGCTCAGCGGCAACGAGGTCCCAGTCAGCATAACGAAGGTAAGTAACCAAATACACTTAGAATCATCATGTGTCCATACAACCATTCTGTTTTTCCCTTTCAGTACAGTATTCAGTAAATTACATGAGACATTCCACACTTTAAAAATAGACTTTGTGTTACATGATTTTGCCCAACTTCAATCTAACATAAGTGTTCTGAGCACACTTAAGATGGGCAAGGCTAAAATGGGATTTTCACAAAGATCGGTGCACTAAATGCATTTTCATCTTAACAATATTTTCAATTTATGATGGGCTTATCAGGACATAATTCCATCAATACTGGAAGAAGATCTGATGGTGGAGAAGATCTGGGTGGAGAATTCAGACTGCTTTATTTACATAGACATGTAACTCATTGCTCAAAATTAGAAATTTATTACCTTAAGAGAAATGGGTATTTTCCAACAACTGCAATTAACTAGATGTATGTTTTTCACACTTAAGGTGTTGAATCAGCAGTAGGAAAATGACAGTATGCTATCTCAGTGATAAAACATTGAAATTTAATCTAAAAAGGAAAGAAGGAATTTTTATACATCTAAAGAAGCTACTATCTGAGGCACAAAATATTTTTCCTTGTAAGGATGTTCTTAGAACCTGGAAAATTACTAACTGTAAAAAATTTATCTAGATTTAAAATGTTACTTTTATAAATTTAATATGCTTGTACTTCCCTATATTTATCCCAGTGAAATATAATATTTTTATTACAATAACTACATGACAGGCCAAATCACCCTTTCCTGAATACTTACATTTCAATTTGTTTTTGGATTAGTTTCATATACCTGGAATCCTCCAAATAAACTTTAAAAATACTTTCTAAGTCCCTAAAAGTTATCGGGATTGTAGCTAAAATTACATTAAATTTTTAAGTTACTTTTGGGAGAACTGACATCTTTCAAATATGAAGAGTTCCTCCATTTAGTATAGTATTTCTTGTTAGGTTTTGCCTAGACATTATACATTTGTTAGTAGTGCTATAAATGGAATTTTCTCAATTGCATCATAAAGATTGTAGGAAAACTAAGAACAGCAACAAAAACAAGAATAATAGCAAATGCTTATATTATCCTGGCAATGTAGCAGACACTGTTCCAAGGTTTTACACATAATAATTTATTTACAATGAGGAAATGAAGGCACACACATTAAGTGATTTGCCCATGTTATATAACTAATAGGTAGTAGAGCCAGAATTTGAGTTCAGGCAGTGTGGCTCCAGAATTATTGATTTTTATATATTTTACTTTGTAACTATGTATTTTATTGGACTTTCATAATACTTGTAATTGATTTCCAAGGGATTCTTCTACAGATTTCCAGTAAGAGAATACTATGAAAAAAATCTGATCATTTTATTCCTTTTTTCAATATTATACTGCATTTTCTTCCTTCTAACTTATCGAATTGGTAAACAATTGTCTAAGATTGAATAATTGTGAATTGCTTTATGCTTTAGGACATCAGTGGTTATTGTGCAAGGTAAGTGTTTTGCCTGTTATAAATGTGTCATCAGTCATTTGTCTCTTGCCCCTTCTATCTTTGGCTAACCTGGGACTTAGTCATCCCTCACCAACTCCAGAATGAGTCAAAGGGGAGGCCAAGCTTCAGAAACGGCCAAGCCCTGAAAAGGCTGCTGATTTGCAACCTCCCCATTCAACCACAGACCTGTGTTGTACGACTCTCCACATCTCTGTACATCTGCCAGAGGCCATCCCTTTGATGGCAAGGCCACCTGCAACCACTTTGCCTACTTTTTCTCTCGTATTGGAGACTATAGTACTGTGAATGTTCCTCCATTTTTGCTCCACTACAGTCTTTCTGTAATGCATTCACTTCAGATGCAAGAGGAAAACACGTTTTTGCCCTGACGTTTTGCAGAACTGGCTTGCTGTCCAGATTGTTTTGTTTCTGGCATTTTCATTAATTCCACGCATATTGTATCTGACAGAATTACTGCTGTGTTTGTTGACAGGACCCTCTGGCCTCCAAACATCAAATGCATGATGTTGCTATCAAACTTGACACCTGTTTTTCATTCCCAGGCATTGATTTTCCACCCACTAGCCAACATATTTCATAGAAAAAAGACTGTTAGCACTATCTGCAAAGTATTGATTGCAGCAACACTGAAATCCCTACCTGAAAATTTATAGCCTTAATTTCCAGTACGTTATATCAGTTATCTTCAAGTGGGTGAAGATTTAAGAGTGTGACCAGCATGTGCTAACTGAAATGTTTACTCCTGAACAGCCTACACAACCTGCAACTTGTGACAAAATTGGAAAGATAGAAATAAATAGTAAGTAATTGCTTAAGCTCTTCAAAGATCAGTTGAAATGGTCATTGTTTTCCTAGGAAAGAATCAAAATTCATACAAAGCACATACTCTTTCAAAAAACAAAAAAGAACTCATAGAAGGAAAATGCAAATATTCAATGTTGCAATTTAGGAACAAAAGATGGAGTATTTTGTGGGTAATTTAAGGTTAACAGTAAAAAGTCTTTTTTTTTGGGCAAAATGTTATGACACAAAATTTATGGCTTTATATATAAAACATACAGTGTCTTACCAAGATTAAATGATCTCAGTATTCATTCAACAATTATATATTGAAGAATGGCTGTGTGCTAATTACTGTTTTAATTCCACTTGAATCACCTCATGTTGTCCTCACATGAGTCACAACATTGGTACTATTTTCCATACTTTATGGGAAGGAAGACCTTACTTAGTAATTTCCTCTGTGTCCTACACAGAGGAGACATGAAAGAAAGATTTTCAATAATGGAATTGAAAGGACTTAATATTTCAAAATTTATTATGTTAAAATGGACAGATGAACTTTAAGAGAACCCCCCAGTGTCAGCATGCCAACCTATTACTATCGAAATGTGCACTACAGAAACACCACAAACAGTTGTATACAATATTCAACACATGTGATTTTGAGTAAATCCTCACTTTAAGACAACATGGCAAGGGAAGAATTATTCGACCCTTACAAGTGGGAAGTCAGTGTATCAGGTTATAGGCCTCCCAAATCACTTTCCATTCTATCCTATTTATAGTAACAGTTACTGATGACCCAACCATTACACCTTATACTGTGTTCAGTGCTGCTGTGAATATAAAGGAAATATAAGGTTCAACTCTTAATGCTCAGAAAGTCATTACTGTTTATGAATCTCATATTCATGCAATATATGAATGAAGATGGTTCATTATGTCCACACTCTATGTACAACACAGATATCTATCATCTAAGGATTCTGAGAAGATAGTCATAACACAGGCTGCAATCATTGATATAGTTTTTATAAAGATGGTGGTATTTAGGCTCTTACTTAATGGAAGAGATTGGTCTGAATTGTTTATTTGGCATGGAGACAGAAGAAAGGCATTCTAGGCAAGAACAATAACATTAGCGAAAGCTTGATGTGAAATGAGTGTGTCTGAATTAGGGTCAAGACCACATGGACAGGCTGCTTTCTCACAGGTGAGGCCAGATCACCCAGGGCTGCAGTAGAGTTTAAACTTCATCCTTCAGACATCCTTCAGACAGGAAGACATGAGGAGGAAAACACTCAATTCAATAAGTATTTACTGAAGGTTTACTGTATATCAGGTACTATATTGATACTGGAAATACAAAATTGAGTAAGACACAATCCTTACTTTGAAGGAGCTCACATTCAGTGATGAAGATTGACATATAAACTGGTGAGAATTATAAAACAGTATGCCAGGACAATAATAGAAGCATATTTGAGTTATAAAAGAGTGAAGAGGAGGAAAGAATGAATTGTTAAATGGGTCATAAAGGAACAGTGGTAAGGGGTCAGTGCAGGGAGGCTTCCCAAAGGAGATGACATTAGAGCTGGGACTAAAAGAGCAGACAGATGATGGCCAGGCAGCAAGGCTGCTGGGGTGGCACTCCAGTCAGGACTACAATGTCAGGGAGGTCCAGGTGGTGTTGAGGTGAGGGAAACCATATGAATGAAACCAGATAGGAAGTTACTTCAGACTCCATTTAGAAAGTACATGCATAATCCATTAACAAAGGCCCAGACCAGGGCATTGGAGAAAAAGAAAAGAAAGAACCTACACTTTAATATCCTGGAAGATTTCGTTGAATTACAGTGTTCTACAACTAAAAATCAAAAGTCATGAATTAATATATTCTATCTTCATCAACATTTGAGGCATTAAGGCATAATGGTAAAGGGGGTTCATTTTCAAGAAAAAATTCACGATCTTCTTTGCATACTTTGTCTTCTTCTAACATATCTCTTCAGTAAACACTATTGCCACTCAATCAGTTAAATATGCTGGAAATGTAGAAGTCATTTTTGATACTGCACTCAAGGCCCTCTCTTTTCCCCTTGTAAAATTTCCTCTCAAATTCTGTGTGTTTTATTTCCTAAATCATCCTTTGAATTAATTAATTGTTAACCACAGATACTTCCAACATCACAGACCAAGATACCATCTTTTATCTAGACTATTAGAACAGCTAACTCCAGTATTACTGGAGTTACTTTGTAACTCCTTTACCTACAGTAAAGGAGGTACTTTGTAAATATTAGCTGAATTAATAATAATTTATTAAGGGAACTGCTAAGCAGGACTCTAGGAGGCAGCAGAGACAACAGTATATATGATTTTAATGGGCAAATTCTGGACAATAATTTAATTTAATTTATGTCCATGAATTGAAAACATGTTGAAGGTACTATCTACAAATACAAAAATGGACATGTTGTATCTACATTTATTTAATAAATTTTCCTGTAATGATTCTGAGCACCAAACCTTATGGTAGGATCTATTTGGTCCTCTTCAAGAGGAAAGATAGGTTGTCATATTAGGAATCTCTACATCTAAGAGTGATAATCAGGATGGATAATCAGATTGGAAAATATTTAGAAAGAATGAATGGCCTGTCCAGCTGCAGACAGACAACCAACCAGTGGGCGCTAGCACAAGGTAACAGTGAAGAACGCGGGAGGGATGACGGTGGGCAAGGGAGAGAAGACGGGGGATGGAGCTGGACTTGGACAGATGGAAAGGAACCCAAAGACAAACTGTATTTTTTAATTGCAATTTCTTAGAATGTAAGACTTGTCTCTGTGTCTCATCAGTTTTTCTTCTAACACTATTGTAAAGCAATTGCTTTATGCTTCGTTCTACTTTTATTGAGTCTTCCATACTAATTCAGAAATTATGTTCCTTTTTAAAAATCAAAGCATCCACAGGTTAAGCTCCTTCCTATTTTATGCTGCTTTACTTTTCATTTTTGTTCCTTTTAAAATTTTGCTATGTGGAAAGTCTCTTTCATGTCTAGTAAACAGATATTTTTATAAATATATGTATTTGGCTATGAAATATGTTAGCAGAAATGAGCAGAATCTGATTTAATAGAAATTGTCAAAAGACTTGCAAAGATTATTCCCTCACAAGTATACACATTTCCATACAAGACATATTCCAGAGGAATGTAAAATCCTAATAATTCTCATATGCCAAGGCTTCAGGGACTTCATTCTCTTAAGGAGTACATTTCTCATTCTAGAATATGAGAGAATTAATTATTGCTAACTAAAAATTCAATGTAACCAGGAACACAAAATAATTGTCCATCTAATTTATATTATAATAATTGAATCATATGTCACTATAATTCTGAAAGATTAATCCTTAAGTGGCTAGATCAAGACTTAACCAACTTTAATAATATTTTATAGTATTTTATAAAAGTGAATTTTTTTGCTTGATGAAGAATGAGTATTGCATTCTCAGCTCAGGCAAAGGCTTTTTATTTCACATATATAATAAAGAAGAATATAAAATCAGTACCAATTTATGTTTATTTGTATACTAATAAATGTCAATAATTTGGGGTATTGTATATCTATATTTTAAAAAGATTCTTTGACAGCAGAAATAGTTCATTTATGAATATATCTCCAGTCCTAGAACTTAGTGCCTTATAATACAGATACTCAGCAAAGACCATATAAGTCATATTTTTAAATGACATCCTTTGATCTATTTTAAGTACACCATAATTTGGAAATATGATAACTGAAACACAGGCTAAATAATATCTCATATATTAGGAAGTAAGTGTGAAATTCAGTAAACATAACTACTATAATTGTATACTTCATTTCTTCTGAGACTCAATACTCTGTGATTTTGGATCCTTGGTTTTTGTACTTAATATATTCTTATATCAATACACAATACTCAGAAGTATTATTTTAATTCCTTCATACCATTCAACTTAGAGTTCTAACACACATCAAGGACGAAGAACTGATTCACAGCCTTAGATATGTTTAAGGAAATGGCACAAAAGTAGGTGCTTGATACCATCTGCCACATTTCTCTAAATCCCTACCCCATAGCCATGCCATTCTCAGACTGCGCCTACCATGGAAGGAGGCAACATATCTTACAAACTTGTAACCCAGAGGTGAGCCTCTGCAATACCAAAGAAATTGTTTTCAAGCTTGTACTTTCATCTGAAGGTGCCCTGTGTCTGGGTTTAGCAATTTCTCTAAGGATTTTTAGTAGTTTGGAATATATTTTATTTTCCTTTTAGTTCTGAGTTCTTGGTAAATTCCTTTTGCTGATGAATCTTGTGACTCTTTCCAAATGCATTAGTGCTGTACAGCCATTCACTGGACAAGCATATTTCTCCCTGTGCTGTTTTGAAAATCTTTTTCATTAAGGCATTTACATGTGTAGCAAATCTTGCTGAAGTTGTCAGGGAGAGAACAGGAAGGATTTTATGACAGATCCATGTAGTAGACATTTAAATATTAAAATATATCTTTATCCTGAAGCTCATCCCTATCTCCTCTCCCTCTAATCATCTTCAAATCCCTGTTTTTATTTGGAATGGGTTAGCTATCTTTGTTTCCTTGTTACCTGAAAACCCAGGCTTCAGGCTCTGTCAAAGCAAGCAGTTTACCAAGGTATTTTCCCAAATACAGCTTCTTCCCTAATAGGCTGCCAGCAGTTGAAATAATTCATTGCTTTTGTTTATGTGTTTGTAAAATACTTCCTATTATATGAAATGCAGACATAGCAAATAAGCGCAAAAAAGATTTGTTAAATGAATCAATGAATATTTTCCTTGAGTGTACTCACCTTTTCCAGAAGCTTTAAGGAGATGGCAATGGTTAATACAAAAACCTCCTGGGTTACCAAATGAGGCAGATTTTCAAGAGAAATGCCAGAGTAGGTAGTCTTCTTGTCCCTCCAGTCACAACCTTTACATATATGTTAGAAGCTAAAAGAGCCACAGGAGGGTCCAAATGTTTTCAGAACAGCCAATCAGTTTTTCTTGTCTTCAAAATTGAAATCCACTTAAGTCAGTGTTTTTCAAACACTTAAGCAAAGCACCACTAACAGTGGGAAAGAGAAAACAAGAGAGGTCTGGGGATGTTGTATTAAACATGCTGCAAATAAGATATTTCTTTGAAGGCTCAAAGTTTTATCTTAAAATACGTAGACTTTGGATCCTATTCAATAAAAATATTTTAATATTAAACAGTACTATTTATTACTTGTCATTGATTACAACTGCTACATTAGAAAGGTACCATTTCTAACCCATAAGTTTGCATATACAGTAGGAAACACGTTTCCAGGTTTGAGAAGTGCCATCTTAATTAAGAAAGTGATTTTCTGAAACACGGGGCAGTTTAAGACTTTGAAAAGAAGAATGGTTATCTGTAAGTAGTGTCCATTTGTACTGGTTTAAAATGGATAGACTTGGATTTAAACCTCTTACAAGGGATAACTATTATTAGCCAGATATATCCGTGTTTGGATGACAAAGTAGATGGTTACCTCCTCTATCAGAAACGAAACTGCCACTATATTTTAGACTTATGATTTTCTCTGGCAGAAATACCAACAGGCCAGTAAGAATAAGAGCCAAAATTGTGAAGAATCAGATCTAATGCCAACAGAAACTAATAGATGGAGATTAACCAAATGGTTAAGGTGGTCATAAATTGGACATCTAAATATTTAATTGAAATATTTATCTGAAATGAGAGGTTTATCAGAAAAGGAAAAATCAACTAACAATGCTCAAACACTGCATAAGATCACTAATACTTTAAAAAGAGGCAAAATTAGAGAGAATAAAGATAGCGGCATGAGAGGTGAGAGAGAGAACTCCTCCGCAAACAACATACAATACAAAAATATACTTACTAAAACTAATCCTAAACGAGCAACAGGAAAGAAGGTTGTGCCAGACTGCAAACAACTGGAGAACACAGCAGACCTCATAAACAGGATAATGTACCAAAGCCTTGATCCGGCAGGACCCAAGCCCTTCCCCTATCCCAGCTCATCAGTGGGAGGAAGAGAAACCAAGCCAGGAGGGTATGGAAGCCTAAGACTACTGAATATCCAACCCTGGAGATCTGCTTTGGAAGCACAAACCTAAATCACATGGTGCTCTGGAGATTAGTGGAGTTGGAAAGCTAAGACAGGAGGAATACCTGGAGAGACTGAGATTCCAGCCATTTGTAGGGGACAGGGATCCACATCCTGCTGCTCTGGGACAAGGGAAAGGCGGGCAGTCTGAGAGGCTTTGGAGCAGTGAGAGGGCAGCTGAAGGAGCGGGAATTGCATGGAGCTTGATGCTCGAGAGAAGGGATAGGTGGACAAGGTTGTCTGGGCACACTCTGCCCAGCAGGTTGGGAACTTTCAGGAGCTTCATGCACTCCATCCCCCTGGCAGGATACTCATTTCTGAGGACAACCACTGTGATATGCAGCCTGCTGTGCCTTCCTCCTGGCCTGCTGGCACTTAGTAACAAAATGGCAGCCCTTGCCCTGTTGTCAGGCCAGCCAGAGGGAGGCCCCACCTGTAACAGCCACAGATGCAAAGCACAGAGGCTTACACCTGTGTGCTCAGCCCACTAGTTTTGACAGTGGAGACAGACTAAGCAGCCAGGAAGCAGGAAGCTGCTCTTTCCTCCCCTCAGCCAAGAGTGCCATTCCCCTGCGACCCCTGACATCACTCCAGGGCCTGAGCAGCTCCAGAGACTGGAGCTTCTGGGCACTAGAGGGTGCCACATACAAATATGAAACCTCAAAAGAACCGGATTCAAACCAAAATCTCGCAAACCCCAGAAATAAAGCCCAAGTGAAACTGAATTCACCAATATTCCTGAAAGAGAGTTTAAAATAAAAATCATAAACATGCTCATGGAGGTATAGAAAAATATTTAAGAACTGAGGGAAAAATTTAGGCTGCAGATTAAATCACTAAGAAATTCCATATCTGAAATGAAACATACAATGGAGGGATTTAAAAGCAGATTAGGTGTAGGAGGAGAGATGGTAAATGGAATAGAAATTAGAGAGGAGAAATACAAAGAAGCTGAGGTACAGAGAGAAAAAAGGATATGTAGGAACGAAAAAATATTGAGAGAACTGTATGACGAACCCAAACAGAACAACATTCGGATTATAGGGGTACCAGAAGAAGAAGAGAGAGAAAAAGATATAGATACTGTCTTTGAGGAGGTTATTGCTGAAAACTTCCCCAATCTGGGGAAGGAAATGGTCTTTTAGGCCATGGAGGTACAAAGATCTCCCAACACAAGGGACCCAAGGATGATAACATCAAGACATGTAATAATTAAAATGGCAAAGATCAAGGATAAGGAGAGATTTTTAAAAGCAGCTAGAGAGAGAAAAAAAGATCATGTACTAAGGAAAACCCATCAAGCTATCATCAGACTTCTCAACAGAAACCTTACAGGCCAGAAGGGAGTGGCATGATACATTTAACCTGGCAACATTATCATTTAAATTTGAAAGACGGATTAAACAATTATCAGGTAGGCAAAAGATGAGAGAATTTACCTCCACAAACCACCTCTACAGTGTATTTTGGAGGGACTGTTATAGATGGAAGTATTCCTAAGGCTAAATAGAGGTCACCAGGGGAAATAAAACCACCGTAAAGGAAGTAGAAAAATTAATTACTAAGCAGATACAAAATAAAATCAACCAGTCCCAAAGTCAATCAAGGGAAATACAAAGAGTACAGAGTATGATACCTAATATATAAAGATTGGAGAAGGAAGAAAAAGGAGGGGAAATGTTATGTAGTGTTTGTAATAGCATACTGAGTTAAAGTAGACTGTTAAATAGAAAGAGAATTACCCTTGAACATTTGGTAACCACAAATCTAAAGCCTGCAATGGCAATAAGTACATATCTATCGACAACTCCCCTAAATGTAAATGTATGAATGCACCAATCAAAAGAAATAGACTCACTGAATGGATAAAAAAAACAAGACCCATCTATATGCTGCCTACAAGAGACTCAATTCAAACCCAAAGACATACATAGACTGAAAGTGAAAGGATGGAAAAAGATATTTCATACACCTAATAGGGAGAAAAAAGCAGGAGTTGGAGTATTTGTTCCAGGAAAAAAATAGGCTTCAAAACAAAGAAAGTAACAAGAAACAAAGAAGGATATTACTTAATGATAAATCCTCTTGGTCAGTCCAACAAGAGGATATAATTATTGTAAATATCTATGCACCCAACACAGGATGACCGACATATGTGAAACAAATACTAACAGGAATAAAGGGGGAAACAGAATGTAATTAACTCATTTTAGGAGACTTCAACACACCACTCATTCCAAAGGACAGATCAATCAGACAGAAAATAAGTAAGGAGAGAGAGGCACTGAATAACACATTAGAACAGAAGGACCTAAGACAAATCTAAAGAACACTCCACCCACAAGCAGCAGGATACACATTCTTCTTAAGTGCACATGTTTTTCAAGAGTAGATCATATACTAGGCCAGAAAAAGAGCCTCAGTCAATTAAAAAAGATTGAAATTGTACCAACCAGCATCTGAGACCACAAACATCAGAAACTAGAAATAAAATTACACAAAGAAAATGAAAAAACCCATAAACACATGGTGGCTTAATAACATGCTCATAAATAATTAATGGATCAAAGACCAAATAAAAACAGAGATCAAGCAATATATGGAGACAAATGACAACAATAATTCAACACTGTAAATCCGTGAGACACAGCGAAGGCCATGCTAAGAAGGAAGTATGTTGCAATACAGGCCTACCTCAGGAAAGAAGAACAATCCAAAATGAACAGTCTAAACTCACAATCAAAGAAACTAGAAAAAGAAGAACAAATGAGGCCCAAAGTCAGTAGAAGGAAGGACATAATGAAGATTAGAGCAGAAATAAATAAATTCTAGGAGAATAAAACAACAGAAAGAAGCAATGAAAGCAGCAGCTGGTTCTTTGAGAAAATAAACAAAATAGATAAACCCCCAACAGGATTTATCAAGAAAAAAAGAGAGTTTACACACATAAACAGAATCAGAAATGAGAAAGGAAAAATCACTATGGACACCACAGAAATACAAAGAATGATGAGAGAATATTATGAAAAATTATATGCTAACAAACTGGATAACCTAGAAGAAATGAACAACTTCTAGAAAAATACAACCTTCCAAGGCTGACCCAGAAAGAAACAGAAAATTTGAACAGACCAATTACTAGCAATGAAATTGAATTGGTAATCAAAAAACTACCTAAGAATAAAACCCCTGGACCAGATGGCTTCACCACTGCCGAATTATACCAAACATTTAGTGAAAAACTAATACCCACCCTCATTAAAGTTTTCCAAAATGTAGAAGAGGTGAGAATACTCCCAGCATCATTCAATGAGGCCAGTATCACTCTAAGACCAAAATTAGGCAAAGGCAGCACACAAAAAGAAAATTACAGACCAATATCCCTGATGAATATAGATGTAAAAATGCTCAACAAAATATTACCAAACTGATTTTAAAAATACACCAAAAAGATCATCCATCATGATCAAGTAGGATTTATTCTACGAATGCAAGAAAGATACAAGATTCGAAAATCCATCAACACCATCCACCACATCAACAAAAAGAAGGACAGAAACCACATGATCATCTCCATAGATGCTGAAAAAGCATTCAACAAAATTCAACATCCATTCATGACAAAACGCCTCAACAAAATGGGTATAGAGGGCAAGTACCTCAATATAATAATGGCCATATATGACAGATCCACAGCCAACATCATACTTAACAGCGAGAAGCTTTTCCTTTAAGATCGAGAACAAAACAAGGATGTGCACTCTCCCCACTTTTATTCAACATAGTTCTGGAGGTCCTAGACATGGCAGTCAGACAACACAAAGAAATAAAAGGCATCCAGACTGGCAGGGAAGAAGTTAACTGTCCCTGTTTGCAGATGACATGATATTATACACAAAAAACGCTAAAGAATCCACTCCAAAACTACTAGATCTAATATCTGAATTCAGCAAAGTTGTAGGATACAAAATCAATACGCAGAAAACTGGCATTCCTATATAGTAATGATGAACTAGCAGAAAGAGAAATCAGAAAAACAATTCTATTCACAATTGCAACAAAAAGAATAAAATACCCAGGAATAAACCTAACCAAGGAAGTGAAAGACCTATACTCTGAAAACTACAAGACACTCATGAGAGAAATTAAAGAAGATACCAATAAATGGAAGCAGTTCCCATGCTCATGTATAGGAAGAATTAATATTGTCAAAATGGCCATCCTGCCTAAAGCAATCTACAGATCCAATGCAATCCCTATCAATATACCAGAAGCATTCTTCAACGAACTAGAGTAAATAGTTTTAAAATTCATATGGAACCACAAAAGACCCTGAATAGCCAAAGCAATCCTGAGAAGGAAGAATAAAGCTGGGGGGATTATGCTCCCCGACTTCAAACTCTACTACAAAGCCACAGTAATCAAGACAATTTGGCACTGCCACAAGAAAAGACCCATAGACCAATGGAAAAGACTAGAGAGGCCAGATATAAACCCAAGCATATATGGTCAATTAATATATGATAAAGGAGCCATGGATACACAATGGGGAAATGACAGCCTGTTTCAACAACTGGCATTGGCAAAACTTGAAAGCCACATGCAAGAGAATGAAACTGGATTATTGTCTAACCCCATTCACAAAAGTAAACTCAAAATGAATCAAAGACCTGAATGTAATTCATGAAACAATAAGACTCTTAGAAGAAAACATAGGCAAAAATCTCTTGAATATAAACATGAGCAACTTTTTCCTGAATGCATCTCCTTGGGTAAGGGAAACAATATCAAAAATGAACAAATGGGACTACATCAAGCTAAAAAGCTTCTGTACAGGAAAGCACACCATCAGCAAAACAAAATGGCATCCTACAGCATGGGA
Organism: Manis pentadactyla; assembly: GCF_030020395.1. NCBI lineage: Eukaryota > Metazoa > Chordata > Mammalia > Pholidota > Manidae > Manis > Manis pentadactyla. The sequence goes on from NC_080024.1 coordinate 111,191,987, forward strand.
GAATATATTTGTAAAGACATATCTGACAAAGGGTTAACATCCAAAATATATAGAGAACTCATACACCTCAACACCCAAAAAGCAAATAACCATATTAAAAAATGAGCAGAGGATATGAACAAACACTTCTCCCAAGAAGAAATTCAGATGGCCAACAGGCACGTGAAAAGATGCTCCACATTGCTAATTATCAGGGAAATGCAAATTAAAACCACAATGAGATATCACCTCACACCAGTTAGGATGGTCAACGTAGAAAAGACTAGGAACAACAAATGCTGGTGAGGATGTGGAGAAAGGGTAACCCTCCTACATTGCCGGTAGAAATGTAAATTAGTTCAGCCATTGTTGAAAGCAATAGGGAGGTTCCTCAAAAACTAAAAATAGAAATACCATTTGACATGGGAATTCCACTACTAGGAATTTACCCAAAGAAAACAACTTTTCAGATTCAAAAAGACATATGCACCTGTATGTCTATCGCAGCACTATTTACAATAGCCAAGATATGGAAGCAACCTAGTGTCCATCAGTAGGTGAATGGATAAAGAAGAGGTGGTACATATACACAATGGAATACTATTCAGCCATCAGAAAGAAACAAATCCTACCATTTGCAACAACATGGATGGAGCTGGAGGGTATTATGCTCAGTGAAATAATTCAGGCAGAGAAAGACAAATACCAAATGATTTCCCTCATTTGTGGAGTATAACAACAAAGCAAAACTGAAGGAACAAAATAGCAGCAGATTCATAGACTCCAAGAAGGGACTAGTGGTTACCAAAGGTGAGTGGTGATGGAGGGCGGGCAAAAGGGATTGTGGGGAATCATTATTGGTGCACATGGTGTGTGTGGTGTAATGGGGAACACAATTATTCCCTCAGAGAGGACAAAATAGGGACTCCGTGGCATCCTACTTCACTGATGGACAGTGACTGCAATGGGCTATGGCGGAAGACTTGATAATAAGGGTGTATGTAATAACCAGATTGTTTTTCTTGTGAAACCTTCATAAGAGTGTATATCACTGATACCTTAAAAAAAAAAGAGGAAGGATTAAAAAACAAACAAAAGCAGAGGTCATCTCATACCAGATATGAAAAAATCATTTCTGCCCTCATAATGCACAGATCAACATGAGATTTCCTAAGGGCAAGTACAGCATCTTGCACTCTTCTTTTTTGAATGAACTCATTGTGCCAATAAAAAGGCATGCATCTATGCCACTGGTCAATAAATGTATGTTAAATTGAAGAAGTCATATTGACTACTGACTTAGCAAATCATTCTATTGATTAAAATAAGTATTAGAAAAATGCCTTCATTAAAGACAGGATAAACCCAAAGTCAGAAAATGGTTCACCTGTGTCAGATTTTTACATATGTGCATATATGTTTGTATGCTGATAATTTACCATTATAAATTGGTAAATAAGTACAATCATTCACTTTGTACATTATCCATCATGCTTTTTAAGATGTCTGATTCCAGCTATAATTACTTAAAATTTTTTTCCTTTGATTGAAAATAACAAGTTTCTAAAAAAATTGTGTAACACTATACTCTTTTCCCCAGCTTTACTGTAATAAAATTGACATATAACATGTGTAAGTTTAGGTATACAACATGATTATTTGATATAAATGTATACATCTAAATAATTACCACAATAAAATTAGTTCCCACATCCATCACCTTACATATTTACCATTTTTATGTGTGGTGAGAACTTTTCAGATTTACTCTTGAAGCAACTTTCAAGTACACAGGACAGCATGCAAACTAGTCACCATTGTGTATATCAGATCTCGAGAACTTATTCATGTTAAAATTGGAAGTTTGTATCCTTTGATCACCTTCAACTCTTCCCCTCTTCAGCCGTCCCTTGCTTCTGGCATCCCACAATTACTCCCATTTTACATGAGTTCAATTTTTTTAGATTCCACATACAAATAACATCAGATTTTGTCTTTCTCTTTCCTATTCCTCTTTCTGACTTACTTCCCTTAGCATAATGGTTTCAAGTTCCCTTCATGTTGTTACAAATGGCAAGACTTCCTCCGTTTTTAAGGGTTCATAACATTCATTTGCATATATATACAACATCTGTATCCACTCATCCATAGAGATTTAAGATGTATCCATGTCTTGGTTAGTGTGAGTAATGCTGCAGTGTGCATGGAAATACAGATATATCTTTGTGATCATGATTCCATTTCCTTCAGATATATACGAGAGTTGGGATTCCTGGAATGATATGGCAGTTCTTTTTTAATTCTCTGAGAATCATCCATACTGTTTTCAATAGTGGCTGTAGCAATTTATAATCCCACCAATAGTGCACAAGTGTTCTCTTTTCTCCACAACCCTGCCAGCAGCCATTTTATCTCTTGTCTTTTTGACAATAGCCATTCTAACTAGTTTGAGGGGATATCGCATTGTGGTTTTTATTTATAGTTTCCTGATGATTAGTGATACTGAGCATCTTTTCATGTACTTGTTCGCCATTTGTATACCTTTTTTGGAAAAATGTCTATTCAGGTGCTTTGCACATTTTTTTATCCATTTTTTTTGCGATTAAGTTGTGAATGCTTTATATATTTTTGGATATTACCCTGTGATCAGACATATGATTTGCAAATTTTTGCTGCCATTTCATAGGTTGTCTTTTCATTTTGTTAGTGGTTTCTTTTGCTGTGCAGAAGCTTTTTAGGTTAATGTAATCACATTTGTTTACATTTGCTTTTATTGCTTGTGTTTTTGTTCCCATTCCAAAACAGTTTTCCAAAATAAAATTAAGGGGCTTTTTTGATCTTTTCTTTCTAGGAGTACATGGTTCAAAACTCACATTTACATTTTTAATTCATTTCTAATTAATTTTTGTGAATGGTGTAAGATAGGAATCCAGTATCATTCTTTTGCATGTGATTATCCAGCTTTCCCAACACCATTTATTAATTAGACTACCTTAAATCCATTAAATATTCTTGGCTTTCTTGTTAAATACTAATTAACTGTATATACAGGGTTTCATTCTGGGCTATTGATTCTGTTCCATTGGTTTGTGTGTCTGTTTTTGTGGCAGTACCATACAAATTGGTTACTATAGCTTTGTAATATAGTTTGAAATCAGGAATTGTGATTTCTTCAATTTTGTTCATCTTTCTCAAGATTGCTTTATCTGAGCTCACTGAAGTTCCATATGAATTTTGGTATTTTTTTATATTTCTGTAAAATATTTCATTGGAGTTTTGATAGGGATTGTGTTGAATTGAAGATGGTTTTGGGTAGTATAGGCATTTTAACAATATTAATTCTTCCAATCCATGAACATAGGATATTTTTCCAATCTTTCCATTTATATGTGTCTTCTTCAATTTCTTTCATCAATATCTTGTAGTTTTTAGTGTATAGATTTTTTTACCACTTTGTTTAAATTTATTACTAAATATTTTATTTTTAATGTTATTGGGTTTTATTCCTTTTTTAGGTTATTTATTATTGGTATATAAATGCAAATCATCCCATTCTCTTCTGGCCTGCAAGTTTCTGCTGAGACAGATATCAGTTCATAATTTCATGGCACACCCTTCCATGCATTGAGTCACTTATCTCTTGCTGCTTTCAAATTCTCTTTGTCTTTGAATTTTGAGAATTTAACTAGAATGTATTTCAGTATAGCACACTTTCGGTTCAATCTATTTGTGATCCCTTGGGACTTATAAATCTGCATGTCCATTTTTCTCCCCATGTTTGGGAGATTTTCAAGTATTTCTTTAAATACATTTTCTGTCCCTTTCTCTTTTTCCTCCAGGATATCCATGATACATATATTGTTTTCTTGATGGTACTACATGAGCCTAGCAGGCTTTCAATATTCATTTGCATTCTTTATTCTTTTTGTGCCTCTACTGAATAATTTCAAATGATCTGTCATCAAGTACACTGAGTTTTTCTTCTGATTTTTTTAGTCTACTTATGAGGCTCTCTATTATTCTTCAGTTTGCTCACTGTAATCTTTAGCTCTAGGATTTGTTTTTTATTTTTTTTATGGTTTCGATTTCTTTGATATACTTTTCATTTTGTTCTTGCATTGTTCTCTTAATTTCATTTAGCTGTCTGTATTGTGTCCTTTAGTTCACCGAACTTCTTTAAGATTATCTTTGTTATGGAGTTCACAGATCTCCATTTCTTTAGTCAGTTACTAGAACATTATTTTCCTTTGAAAGTATCATGCTTACATGATTGTTTATGATCCTTGTATCCTTGGGTTGGTGTCTGCCCACCTAGTAAGTGGTCTTCTCTTCTAGACTTCACAGGTTCACTTTGTCAGGGAAAGATCTGCTCAGCTTGGGGAGCAAGAAGGGTCAGCTGTTATCATCCATGGACACAAGGGCTTGCTATTGATGTCCTTACTTGGATGAGGCCACTGCCCATGTTCTGAGTCATGGGGTTGGGAGTAGCCACTGGTAAGGGTCGGTGGTTGGGTGGTACTGTTGACTCTGCTCCAAATTCAAGTGGGGCTGTTGAGTTGGCTCCCTGATTTGATGGGGCTGCTAGTTATCCTCTACGGTCAGGTGGGGTCATTAGCTGGACTCAGTAATCACCTCTGCTTGGACAGGTTTGCAAGCTGTATTTCCTGGCAGGAAAGTGCCTCTGGTGGGATTCCATGGTGGGGAAGTGCTGTGGGCTATACTTCATAATTGCTCTGGGTCAACTGGGCTTCACTCTGTGCTCCCCAACAGAATGGTGCCACTGGCTAGAGTCTGAGATCAGGTAGGGCCACAGGCTGTGCTTGAAGTGGGTTAGGCTGCAGGCTGTATTCTGTGATTAGGAAGGCAGTTTGCTATGCTCTGTTGTTGAAAGAGGTCATCATCCAGCCTCTTTTCAGGTGAGGTCTTTAGCTATATCCTGTCATTATGTGGGGCTGGATACTGCGCTTTCTAGTCAGCCTGGATCACTGTCCAACCTCTGGTTGGGTTGGGGTCCAGGCTATGTTCCACAATTATGCAGGGTCACTGTCTGGGATCCCTGCATGGGCAAGGCTGCAGACTGTGTTCAGCAATCAGGAAGAGCCATATGATGGGCTCTGGTGCTGGGTGACATTGTAGGTTGTACTCTATGGCTGGGTGGTACCATAAGCTAGGCTCTGAGACTGCTCAGGGTCACTGTGCAGGCTCCCTGGTTATGCAGTGCCAATGCTATGTTCAACATTTGGGCAGGGCTGCTGGCTTTATTCCCTGCCTAGGTGGGTCACAGTATATGCTCCACATGTCCAGCAGCCATGCTTACCAAAGGGGCAGGACTGAAGCCTAGGCTCAACAGTTGGCAGGACTGAGTTTACTACTCTGCCTCATGGGCAATAAGGTGGATTTCCAAGTCAGGCAGCACTGTCACTGAGCTCACTGGCTCAGTTCTGCTCATGGGTGTAGCGACTGATGGGGATCTCTGTTTGGGTGCCAGGGCAAGCAGGAATGTGGTCCACTGAGAACTGGGTGCTGGATGCCATAAGCCCTGCCCCTTTTCTGTCTCTATGTGCCTTGGTTAAGCTCTGCAGATATCCCCTGTGATTCCCCATGAGGTGAGACCCAGTGGGCCTACAAGAATATGTCCTGTAATGTTGGAGAAGCTGGATGTCCAGCTTAGTTCTCTTTTTCCCACTGGGGAAACCACAGACCCAGAGAGAGCCTCTCAATGTGGTCCTTTTCAGTCTCTGTGGTCCAGAGGGGTGCTTCAGCCTCACCCCCAGGTTCTGAGTTTTTCAAAATGGTATCTTGTCTATGTGTAGTTGTTAGTTGGTGTTCTTGTGAGGGGGACTCAAGTCTGGAATGATTTACATCACCATCTTGATGAAGTCACATCCCTGAAGCATCTCATTTAATTTTCTAAGACTATCCTCACACCACTAAGTTTAATTCTGAGAAAGACACCACATGCTCTAAAACTATTCATTTATATACCAACTTACTGCAATGAACTATAGAAAAACAAATTTAGTAGGTTCTTAGAATAAAAGCCTTTGTATGAAATCAGGAATGCAACTTACATATGCCAACTTAAATGAAAAGTATAACTATTATTATTCTAGGTTCAACACAAATAATAAGTATGATCTGTTTTGAAATCAATCAGAATACTACAAGTCTTTTTACATTAGTATGTGATTTCAGTAATCTATGCTCCTATGAACATATCAGTGCTTTATTATTACCTGGAACTAGCATCTCTTCCAAATTCAAACTTGATAGAATCTTTAGTTTCTTCAGTTTGCCAATTTCTCCCAGGCCACCCACCCCTTTCCTTCCTTCCTTTTTTATCTTTCCCTCCTTAGCTGGGGTGGTCTGCTCATCCCAAGAATGACTCTCACTGTTACTCAGAACTCCTTGACAATCTATTATCTGCACACAGCAGACCCAAGTTCCTGTTAGACTTCCATATTCTGACTTCTCATTCGTATGTTGAGGACTCTGTGACCTGTCAGATCAGTCTGCATAACAGCGTGGTGCTACATCAGCTTGATGACACTCAATCTTTCTGGGGCTGAGTTATCATTAGAAAGCATCTATGTCTCTTCCCTCCTCCCCCATTCCCTCAGATGTGTGTCCAGTTCCTACTCTAAATGTTTACCAAACGTTTTAAACCCTAGTATTTACACAATATCCAGTAAAGTTTCAGAACTTAAATATTTTTACGTGAATGACAGAGTGGCTTCTTATATATTAAGGAATTTGAAGGTCATTCACGTGGCTGAAGGCTATGCCTGATTTCATATTGCCCCAGAGGGGAAGTGTGGGCATGGGGAGGAAACTGCAGAGAGACAGACTTCAGATCAACAGGAGGGCAATTAGAAGCTGCCTGAGTGTTGCTAACTTCATAACTTCATAAGGTGTGACCTTCTTACCCCATATGTGTACTTTAGAAATGGTGGGTGGAGACCTGTGATGGTTCATAGATGATTGTGGCTGAGATGAGAAGACGATGGTTAAAAATTCACATTCAAGAGAGATGTATCATTAGCTGTGAAATGATAGGGTTTTGTATGGAGTAATGAGCAAAAATTAGAGGAGTAATGGAAATTGAATTAGAAAATACTTTCCAAGATTCTGTGCTTTGTCTGCATTTTATGCCCCAAATAGCTCAGGGCTAAGTTATTGCCTATGTACAGTAAGAGCAGGGAAAAAGAATGAGAAGTATTAGGAGCAATGTATCACATATGAAGATGGCTTTAGGGTTTTTGTGGAAGTTCACAATTAGTCTTTCTAACGGGTCTTCTCACCCATAGGAGTAAGTCTCCAGATTGAATTTTATTTAGTGTTACTGTCCTTGGGGCAAAACTTGGTAGCTCTGAACAGCCTTTTAATCTTCTATAGGACTTACAGGGCAGGAGATGATGGCCCTCAGAGAGAAGAAAAAATGGAGAGAGGAAGCAGAGATGCAAGACAGAGAAAGAGTAATGGTTTACATTCCAGACAGGGTTCTAGGCCCCAGTTGAGTCCTCCCTATGAGGCATGTCTGGATTCCTACCACCTCTGTCTCTTTTATGCTTAAGCACGTATCACTTGGTTACTGGAACCAAAGCAGCTTATCTAGTATATCACAGCTTCTGTAAGACTGCTTGAAGCAGCCACCTCACATCAGCTAAGGCCTAGGTCAGAATGCTTAACTGTACCATGTACAGAAAGTATTTCTTATTGCCCAGTGCAATTTTCCCACATAGCATGTAGCAGGACAATCAGGAGATACTGCTATTCAGAAGACTGCCAGACTCCTAACAGCTCTTTCAAAGCCCTTCTGACAGGTGTTTCTGGTAAGGATCTCCACACATTATCAGACTTTATCTAGTTACAACCAAGTCCCATTATAGCAGTGGAAACAAAGGCTCAGAGAATGCCGCTGGAACTGTGCCCAGGAAGCTTCCGTGATCACAAGTGCCAGAGCTTTAAAAAAATCATAGTTCTATACAGAATTATTCCAAATGATACTTTGCTGAGCACATTCAGATTATGTGCTCATCTGCAGCACAGAAACAATATGCAAAATCAGTGTTTACTGTGTTGGGTGATTGTCATCTTTTTCTTTTAATATCACCAATGAACAAAACCATCCAACAAAAGTGGAAGAAAAACCCTTAAAGAATAGTGCGCAACACAATATAAATATACCATAATTGGGCTATAAATGCGCCAAGTTAGTACTAAGGGACCACAAAGTGATTCAGTGGATTAAGTAGATACCTGAAACCCTATGTAGCACAAAGTGCACTTCATGTTCCAAAGCATTTAAGACATTTTTCATGGGATCTATAAATATTTTCAAAAGTAGTTCACCTTCCTAAATTGCCATTTTTTTACAAGAGCATAATCTGGAGCATTGTGTCTTAGACTTTTTTCTCCCTCAAATTTTCACAGTACCACAAAAATTCTTTTTAATCACATGCATTATTCTCCAGAAACATAGTTTTTGGTATTAATGAAAAGACTGTCTCTTGACTCTCTTGCCTTTTTCATGCCATTAAGACATGTGACCCCACAAACAGAGTCCCATAGTGTGATTCAAATTAAATGAATGGCTATTTGGGCAGAAGACTCTGATGACTTTTGCCACATGCATGAAAAAAAGGATGGGGGATATGGTTTTATTAAATGGAGAGCAATGAACACAGATACTTTAGATATTCTTTTGCCAGAGACACTTCAATAAAAATGGCTAATGAGGATTAACATCAACAGTTAATTATAAATTATTCATATATATTAAAACTCATCTTGGAGGCTTCTTGTTGGTAAGAATTTTTAAGGTATTAATTATTGTCACCCTACACTATTGGGAAAAAGTGAAAGTGCCCCCTTTATTAAATAATAATAAAGTCTCTCAATACTTTTGAAAATATTTATAGATCCCATGAAAAATTTTTAAAATACTTTAGAACATGGAGTGCTCTTTGTGCTACATAGGGTTTTGGGTATCTTTTCTTCAGTTACCCTGAGTTACAGGGATTTAGCCCATGAGAACATTCTCAACAGCTCTATGTTTAGATACAGAATAAATTTCAAGTCCACTTACAAAGGTAAAACACAACCTCAAATTCTTCTTGTTTAATTCCATGACAGTCAACAAGGAGTAAGAAATAGAAGAAGGGTATAAAAGGTGTTTTCTTTTTTATTACTGCATAGTTGGAAAATACTGAATCTGGAGTAGAGAGATGACCAATTATTAAAAATAATGTCTAAATTGGAGATACAACCAACCAAATACAATCCTAGGGACTGCCACACTGTTTGTCAATTATATAGGATAATAATGTTTTCTATGTCATTTTTCCACATGAGACAAAACTAAGGATAGAAATTTAGGTAGAACTTTCTGATTGTGAACACCACTAAACATTATAATGAATTGATATACTTCATTTAATTCTTACAGGTCTGAGTTGTGCATGTTATCTCTAATTAGAGGATGAAACAGATTCCATCATCTTAAGTAAATTATCCAAAGTTACACAAATAATGAGTGACCAATTCACTCCAAAACCAATCCCCTTGGCCTTTCACTGCACTTCTTCCTTCACTAAGCCATTTTACAAATGGGATTTACACTGGATATTAGAGTTTAAATGTGCTTCACCCACGAAGAATGAAGAGAATTGATTGATATGCTCTCTGGAAGGCTTTTCTGTTGCATTCTTAGTACTTTTCTAAGGTGTGCAAAGCCTGTCACAGATATTACCTTATTAATCTTTAGCATTTATGTGGGTACACTAGTTTTGTGTTATTGGTATTGTTATTATGGATGGGAAAATTAAGGTGAGCAGGAGTGTGAGCAAGTGAGTGGCAGTTTGGACTAGAAGTCTTGCCACCTAATACATAATCCAAAGCTCTAGCTACTAAATCTTGCTTTTTGTGATATGGCAAAACACACAAGGCCAAGCTACTATTAATCTTTAATGAAACCAAATGTCAACTATACTATTCTGAATCATCATTCAGTTTCTAGCATAATATTCAGTATATATTCAATCTTAAGACCACACATCCATATATATAAAGTTTGGAAGAAAATCCAATTTCCTTCTATAATTACATAAATTATTTTTAACAGGTCATTTTTACATGAGAAAAGAAAATGAATTTATCTATCAATTTACACTGAAATATTTTTTCTATAAGAAATTGATCTCCTAATATTATAGATTAGTTATTTTTCCTTCCCTTTAAGAATTCTTAAAAAGAATGATGTCATTCTGATAAATGTTTCCTTTCTGGTTCATCAGTAGCAGATGTCTACTTCCACCCAGAGGACAAGTCTAATGCTCTGTGACAGTGAGGGGTGCATAACAAATGATCATAAAACGACTGGTGTCTCTGCTCAAACTAAGTTCATGAATGCTGTTTCGCCCATTTACAAAAGTACAGCAAATATAGAAACTGCTATCAAAAATGTTCCTATAGGTTTCCCAATAAATCCTCAATATTCTTAATAATCAGGCTCCTATTTTTAGCAGTTATTGACCAAAAAGTGATCTTTTACGTGGTCCCTTGGCAAAAATAAGAATGGTTTCAGAAAAACACGTCAAGGTCAGGTAGTATGTTCTCATTATATGACATCCATTTCACTTAACCTGGAAGGATCAAAATTAAAATAAAAAGTATGTTAACTCCTCTGTGTTTCCATGAATGCCATTTCTTCAGCTTGAGATATGCTTACTTTTCTTTGTTATCAGGAACAATCTTAGCTATCCTGCAAGGCTTGGCAGGACTGCCTCCTCAGGTCAGCCTTTGTCGGCACACTACGGGCTTGAACTCTGGCTCCTCTCGGGTCATGTAATATTTTAGTGGTTCACTATATTAAACAAGCATTTCCCATTTGCTACCTAATAATTATACGTCCATCTTTTCTAAGGCTGTGTACTCCTTGAGAGGTGGGCCAGGCATATTTTATCTCTGTATTTCCTCTAGAACATTTCGCTCTTTGTTTTTCAAATAGATTAGCCATGAATGTTTGGCAGATGTAATACAGAGATTGCTTGAGCTATAAAATATTGGGTGTAGTCAGAGCTGCAGTGGCCTTGTGCAGGTGACTCTACTCACCTCAGCTATCTCACTATAACATGGACCAATGATACCTATTTCTGGGAAGCTGTTTTCCCAACCCCAAAGCTTAATTGAAAATACAGTTTGTTAATTGTGTTTTGCTCTACAAATATAATGTATCATACCTATGTGTGTGGGTATTTTTTAAGGATAAAGTGTCACATACTGTGTAAAACACTTGAAATAATACATGATCTTCTATATAACAACATATTTGACCCACTTAAATTAAAAACATGCTTAAAGAGAATATTCTCAGAAGGCAGCAGGAAATAGAACTACCCAACTGGTGTCTAATTTATAAATGAATGTAGTAAAAAATGCATTATAGATGAATGTAGTAGTTTACATAATGAACATCCAAATGCTTTACCATAACTGCTATAGCGACTGTGTAACTGGGGAACACAGAAGTACTGTGTCTACCCGTGCATGAATACCGGCCAGCAACATAGATGGAAGAAAATGAAGAGAGGCGGAATCATTACCTAGAATCCTCACTTACATTCTTTGTTTAAAATGGGTGGTCATCTCAGATTATTTATATGGACAAAAATGTTCTTTTAAAAGTGAGTGTGCATTTGTGGCGATGAAATGGTATTAACAGCTACATTAGTTATGTGTGTTTAAGTAAATCTGTTGTGACCTCTCCTGTTGTCCTCTAGCTTCTATGACCACACTGTTCTGTTTTGTACTGTGCCCAACAAATGCAGAAAACAGCACCATTTGGATACACCAGAGAGAATTTGCTTATAGAAGGCACTGATAACCCTCTAATAGTTTTTTAAATATTTTTTTTAAGTGAGGCAAATTAGGGTGTCTACATCAAACGCTGAAGAGCAGAAACCTAATTATCTATTTTCTTCTCTCAGTCAACAGAGTCCTACTTCTCTCTTCTTTCCCTGTCCACCCACCTGCTCCCCTCCTCCAATTATTTCTTTTCCTAGTAAGAAAATTTCGGGACCATCTCAGCATATTCAAAAATCTCCCTTCAGTGTTTACACACATATAGGCTATACTTGTTAAAAGACATTTTAGGCACTATCTTTTGTTACTTGATCATACCTTGAGGACTCATCTACTTTGGGAGCTTTCTACCTAACTTTAGCATTCATTCTGGTAAACTCAAATTTTTCCTGTTTCAAGGTGCCTAAAAAATTGTGGGTTTTTTTTGAGCAGAGTGGAGAGGAAAATTCCAATTTAAAAGGCTTTAATGGTAAGTGCTCAATTCTACAGTTATCTTAAAAATAAATAGTTATAATCCTCTTTCAAAGCTTAGGAGCACCCATATAAAGATAATTTATTTCTCTGACGCTTAAATATCTAAACATTCTTGTCACAGATCTACATGAGCCCCTTTCAGAGTTAAAGAGACTCTGAGGGATTTTCTGGTAAACTGCTACATTACTCCTTTAAACAGCAAAGAGAAAACTAAAATTTAAATTAAAAAAACACAAAAAAAGCATTACCAAGTTCTATTAAATATCAGAAGTATACTTTTTTTCTTTAAACCACACTCAGAGCCTTGGGATCCTGGAAAAACTGACAGAAGCTGGAAGCCAGCTGCAGGCCTTCTCCTCTAAGCTCAATGTACCCAAAGGGAAAGAAAAATAATCCAGCATAGGATGGCTGTGTCTGTCCTTCAATATCCAGGCTACAACCCAATTCTTTAAGGAATTAAAAGCAAGTTTTCTTATCTTACAAATCTTTACAAAACTAGAAATGCAGCTCTACAGTCCATTTAAATTCACCTATTCCTTTCACCAACCCTGAAATCCTCCCAATTTATCTCAAAAGGCTTGTAAATTATTGGCCTTAGGAAACCCAAGTCCTTGGAGGAACTTACATTCTTTCTTTGTGCCTTTGAGGTGAAAATATTAAAAGTAAAAACCTGAGGAGAGTAATTCTTAGAAATAGAAGAGGGAAGATGAATGAAAAATCATGTCTTCTCCACAAACATTACTAGAAAAATATTAGCCATCTGAGCATTAGCAGAAGAAACAGTAGCCATGGAGCAGGTAACCTTAACTTATTCCACTTAACACCAGGAAAACAGTTCAGATCCAATCGTTGTTTTATAACTAATGAATTTTTCATTATGGCTAAAAAAATTAAAACAACTGAAGTTTCTGTGTATATATTTATGTATGTCTACATATGTATGTTGTAAATGTGTGGCATTTTTACTTCTAAAGGGTATTGTTAAAATTAATTTGTAAAGAGCTCTATTTAATTGGCTTAAACATAAATACTTATAAATTAATTATTTATAAATCTCAGAAATACAATAGAAACTAACTCAAATGCTTTTCAGGTTCATGTGATCTGGGAAGATATTTGGTAGTTTAAGTTTGTTGGTTTAATTAAAATATACATGTCTTTAGAGTTCTCAGCATTAAACATAATGCTTTTATCTCATCTGGTTTACTAATCAAATAAATTCATGTTATCTCTGTTACAAAATTTGTCAACTTGGGGCAATGTCTGGCTTTGTCTAATCGCTCATGAAGTTTTTGTGGGTAATCTAAACATAATTGTGAAGAACAGATAAACTGAATAGAGGTAAGTAGGATAAAAAGTCTTCAGGTAACCTTTCTTAAATAGTTTACCCAGATCTTTTTGGTAACCTGAAACCTTAATGTGTTGCTAATTTAAGGGATGAGTTAAGTTAAATTCATTGAATATCCAGAACATTTCCAAATTAGATAAAATACTAAAACATTAGTATCTTTATATTAGTCTTTATCAGGTCTTTGGTTACCTACAAAAAAAATCTGAATATAGGTTTAGTCATTTTTGCTTCCTTTTACAGAGGAACTAAAGATATTTGAGTCTACTAATAACATGTTTTATGTCACACTGAGAAATGTTCTATAAAAAAACCTTACCACTTCTGGAAACCATAAAAAGTATTTAAAAGTCTGCCAATTCATAGAAGGCTAATGTACAAGACAGTTCATAGTTGTTTATTTCTTTAAGTTGCTAAGGATTAATAATCCTAATTAATATATGTGATTAAAGCTACTAGAAATAATAAGTGAAAGATCTATCTATCTATATATAAGCAAGAAAAGTAGAATGTATGCTTTCGGTAAAAGATCTGAGGAAATGCATTTTGTTGAGAGAAAAAAAAGTAATTTAATCCTAAAGTGAGGCTGGTTATTTAAAGAGAAAACACAGGACAAAATGTAACTGTACAAAAGAAAGTTGTGGAAGGTTTGTGGAAAGGGAAGCTTTGAAAAGGAATTTTAATGTGTGATCAAGCCAGCTGAGTTTAAAATGAATTTATTTAAAAATGAGTTTCAGTATCAGAGTTCATTGGTGCAAAGTTAGAATTTAATTTTCCTCTATTCAAAGGACAAAGGTTTCTTAGATTATTGGTCTGCTCTTAATAAGAAATTATAAAACATTACCTTTAATGTATCTGCCTGGAAAAACAAAGATTCTGTTTTGTCTTTATCAGTTCTTTGATTACCTACAAAAAAAAACCTAGTGTTTCCAATAATCAAAGAACAAAAGCTTTTTGCAACTATTTAAAGTTCTGTGTTTGCCTGCAAAGTCATTAATTGTCACTTCGGTTAAATGGATAGCTAAGTACTGTTTCACCATTACCTCTGATCCTTTGTAACCAACTGTCCAAACATTTTGGTATTTTTGACAAACTTCCCAAAATCAAATTCTAAATGAAGTCTTTTTGACTTTGAACTAATTCTGAAAATTTTCAGAGGGCTCCTGGAACATCTCAAAGGATTTGTTCTTCCTCCTTATAAAAAAGTAAAATGCTAGTTAGGCTGATTTGATATGTTAAATTACATGGGAAGCATAGTTAAATAAAAAGTAACAGTAAATCTGCTTTATGCTCTGTAAGTATAGAAGCATTCCAGAAGTTGTGAAATTCCCAGAAATCTGATATGTCCTGGTATAATGTTATTAGTCAAAATTTCTGTTATTATCTTAAAATGTTGTAGAGTACAGAAATAACAAAATTTCCTTGCCAATTACATTAAAATGAAATCGTATCAGGTCTGTAGTAATGGACAATTTTTAAGTCTTTTAAAAATATTTATAGACAGTTATTGTATTATTCATATTCTTTTACAAAAATGTCCCTGAAAAAAGTTTCATTTTTAGAGAGATTCAATGAAAGGACTTTCAACAAATAAAGGTTTCTGATAACCATAAGATTATAAAACTGAACTGGGTAAGAATTTCCAGAACTGCTGGGAAACTGGATTTAAGTAGAATAAGAATTAATAATATGGGACCGAACGAACTGCGGAAGATGGATATAATTGTTTGACTTCTTGTTTGAAATACTGCTGGTTCTCTAGTGTTTGCTTTTCTAGACTTGAAGAAACTTTTTCTCTTAAGCTATCTATGACTTTCAGCAATTTGGTAAAATAAAGCTTTGTAAACAAAAATTAAACATTTACTTTTTCTCTCACTTGATCCCTCCAAAAGTCAGAAATTTTTGAGTTTTCTTCTTGTGGCAATAACAGTTGTTTATAGCTATTTATGTAAGTTCAATGTGAATCTGTTGTTCCTGTAACAGGACAGAACTGGAAATAACGGCTATATTACCAATGCTTTGACCAGATTATCACATTTGTGAAAAATGTACATAGATATGATCACATAGTCTTAAGAAACTGTTTGGAAAAATTGGCTTGGTAACTTGCTTGCAAGTTTCCAGCAAAGCAGTCTTTAAAAAAAAAAAAAAATCATACGGTTAATCACTGTTCTGTATTTTTGGAAATAATCAAGTTTAATAGGAATGAATTAGTTTTACTGTGACTATCTTCAATAAAAAATGACGATGATTGTAGAGAGAGAAATTGTTTGCATTTTTGTTAGATTCTGATCCTGTTAATTAACCTTGAGGTTTTGTTATACATCTATAAACTGGACTGGATCCTGAATTCTTCAAGTTTCCTCAAATATCTGGCTACAACAACCCAAACTAACATTTCCAATTTTTCCCACCCTTCTGATTTGGAATCACTAAGAACGAAGACTGCCCTTGACTCTTCTTGGAAGAGACCACACCAGGCCCTCCTCACTACCCAGATGTCAGCCAAACTTCAGGGACTTGAAAGTTGGATATACATTTCACAGCTAAAAAAGGCTCCACCACACTTCTGGTCTTGTACAAACACTGGAGGCCTCCTAATAAGATTGACAAGGAAGAGAAGTAGCCGACATCAAGGTAGACTGCCTCCTCCCAAAATGTGGGGACAAGACTTCATTCTGTAGGTAAACATAAACTAAAGAAAAAACTTTTCTCTTCCCCTTCATTCCTTTACTTTGGCACTGGCCTGGAAAGATAATGCCATCATTCATATGTTCCATGCCATTACTAAGGGGATAACTTTTGGAACTTAAAGTTTTTATTTCAGGTTACAAGAAAAACCTAATTGACTCTGACTTAAATGGCAAATGCAACAATTCTTGCAAATGAATCCATTAGCAGTGCCTCCTTAGTGGGAAGTGCTTTGTGTCCTGGCAGGGTTTGTCTTTGTGGCAGTTATCACTCTCCTTGGGCCCATGACTGCCTAGATAGCTGTGCACAGCCTGCAACTGAATGCCTCTTAGGTTATCTAACTGTGCTCCAACTTTGTCATAAATTAACTAAACTACCTCAATGGCCAACTCCCCTGGAGCTGAGTTAGAAAGGACCTATTGGAGGTATTCATGACTCAGGATTTGTTTCCTTTGGCAGGGCCATACTTCCAAGATACTGCAGATTTATTACTAAGACAATAGCTGTCTAGCAAAGGTCCTTAGATTCTCTGGCCAAAGCTGTTCTTAGTAACAGAATAGCCCTTGATTATCTTTTAGCTGAGCAAGGGGTCTGTGCTGAGGCCAACATCACCTGCTGCACCTGGATGAACACTTCTGAGGAAGCTGAAATTCAATTATGTAAGATCACTCAACAAGCCACTCGACTTACAAAGATGACTCCTTCAGTAGGGTCCTTGTTTGACTTCATTGATTGCTGTGGGTCTTGGTGACCATGACTCCAAAGTGCACCCCAACTTTGGGAATTATCCTGCATGTAATAATAATAGTAACCTCCCTGGTGCATTGTAACTCAAAAACTTTAAAAACATGTTCACAGCTGCTAACCACCAAGCAAATGGTTTCCCTAAGATGAGAGCATTAGAAAAGGAACAAAAAGAATGACCGACTTAAATACTGTGAACCTGAAGTTGTGGCTATGAGTATCACAGAGATTAAAACAAAAAAATGCCATGAGCTGTGAATACCACACAAAAAAATCAACAAAATTCCGCAAAAAGCTTCAAGAAATGCAGAGAGGCAGCTGAGTGCTGTGCTAGTGCCTTAAATTTTGTCCACATCTCTCACTTAAGATGAGAGTCAGGTCAAAAAGGAGGAATTGTTAAAAAAGGAGGCAGTGGGCCCAAAATGTAGTCATTTATGTCAAATCCCAGAATTTATAAGCAAACCTAATTGCAGCTTCAGCTCCTTCCAGAAATGTGACATTTAAGCAGCCAACCTGGTAGTTCCTGGTCAGCACTAGGAAGTAATCTGCTGATACCCTGTCTGTTCCCTTAGGAGGGCAACCTTGTGTAAAACAATGCATTTTTTGCTATTAACTTCCTTCTTTCCACTTCCTATCTGCCTTTAAAAACCTTTTGTCCCTTTTTTAGCCCTTTGGAGTTTCTCTTTGCTAGATGGGAAGTTGCCTGATCCATGAGTCATACAATAAAGGCAACTGGATCTATAAAATTAACTCAAATTTTTATTAACAGGATAAATCCCATTTGTTTTTCACCACAAATTTTTAAAATGAAGTACAGACTTGTTTCAGTGTATTTGGTGTGCATGTATATATACACTTATATATGTATACATATATGTATATACACACATATATCTCTCTTACGTCAATCACACACATATATCTCTTACATATAAACACACACACTTATGTACATATATACATATAAAATATACATAAGTATGTGTGTATGTATAGGTAATTAATTTGTTCTCGAATTAGACCTATCTACAAATTTCAAACAGAACACAATTTCCCTTGTACTTAGATCTATTTTGTACAATATTCTTTAGTCTAATATACACTTTTACATTTCATTTAGCAGTAAACAACTGAAGCATAATGTATCCATAAAAGGCAATTATCCTAACAGTTCTAATTATCTTGTAACACTTGCTCTTTTTTCCTTAAGTGTGTGGGTATACAAATGTTGGCTTTCCTCAATAAAGAAAAAAAAAGAGATAGAAATGATGCCCTTTTTAACATCACTAATCCAGGAGAAAGTCACTTCTTCAAAAATAAACAGAAAAGTCTTTGAAATAACAAAATATGAAAAATAAAATTTCTAGTCAAAAGAATGCTTATTTACCATAAATAACCAAATCCTTTGCTTAACACAGGCTTTCTAAATTAAAAAATATATATGTATATGAACATATTAGCTACTACATGATATTTTTACAAGTTTGATTATTTAATTTCCTGAGGATAGGTAATTGAAAAAAAAAACTGGCCCAATATTAATTTCTTGTTTTCTAATAGGAAATAAATGTTACCTAATTTTTTAAAAATCTGATAAATAATCTGGACCAAAAAAAAAATCTGATTCTTCTTACATTGCGTGTGCTAAAGAAGAGGAAAAACAGGAACTAACACCTTACTATTTTTCATTTTAACTTGAGTTTGTTGTTTATGACAAAGTCTTGAATTTCATGATAGCATGTTTACATATAATTTTCACTAATGGATGTAAAAGAATTCTGAGTCTAAAACATATTTATACTTTTCTCTTAAAAGGCTTAAATTTTTTAATGCTAGGAAGTATAATCTCTATAAATTGAATGATATGGCTCCTATATTTTGATATTTATGAAACTGTACAAAAACTTATAGAACTTCAAATGGATGTTCTCCCTCAAAAAAATATGGGACCATTTCAACTATTTTCTCTTGTCCTTGAATGAACAGGCTTCCTCTATCAGGAAGGTTAACAATGGGAGGTGCCTTACAGGGATGGTGTTTCCTAAACTAAAAGGGACTGAAATCCAATATTTTAATAGTCACAAGCAAAAAAATTCTGTTAATATTTTCATACTTCTTTCTGGAGGTTTTCATGCTGTTGAAAACTGAACCCATCCTTACAAACATGAATACACTGAGAATAGTGTTTATAACAAGGTTTAGCCATGTCATATGGCTGGCTAGCACTGTGACCAAGTAGCCAGGCAGAAAACGGCAAATGGGGAACTTACAGTGAAAGCTAACATTCTCTGCTAAGTTGTTCTGCAGAACAAGATGTTCCAGGAAGAGCAGACCTTAGAAAGGTGAGCTCTGCTGACTGTTGCCTGGAGGCCCTTTCCCGGTTGCGTAGGCCAGCGCCTACTCCTTGGCTGGACACCAATCAGAAGTGCACTGGATTTTCACTCTTTTTGCATAATCCATATGCCAGTCAGAATAGTTCTGAGTTTCTACCTTATTTGCATGGTGGATCTAATTGAGAACTACCCTGTCATTTATTGTGGCTTATATCCAATAAAAGATCAGCTCTTTGCTTGGGGAGCTATTCCAAACAAAGTAGCTTGGGGAAACTACTTTGGGACCTATGCCGGTTGTTCCCTTACTTGTTGCAAGTAATAAACTGGTGAGTGGCCTTTTGCTACCACTCCTACTCCTGCATCTTCCCCACCTCCAAGGAGCAGCTGGACACGTTCACTATTTACACTGGGGTAGTCTAGCACTTCTTTGCATTTCTGACTTGTCCATACTGGGTAAAACAAAAAAACATACTTTATTTGAAAGATACAACATTCAATGAATTGTGATTCCCTTTGTTAACAGAGACCATTTACAAGTATCACAGAGGTACTCACACAAAGAACAAAGACCGCAGAATTGGAAGGTGGTACAATGCCAGAGAACAGCCTGGTAGAAGAAAAGTAACTATTCTACAGAAATTCTTCACAACTGGTCAGTCTGTCACAGAATGAATATCCTTAGAGTTTCAGGAAAGAAAACAAAACACCAAAGCATTTCTAACATAACCTTTGAGCTTGAAATATAAGCAGATGTACTTTTTCCCAGAGTTGCATGGAATCAATAAAGAAAACTTTGTGTCTACAAAAATAAACTACCAGAGGTCTAATTACTGATTTGAAAGAGATGAGGTTTCACTATCGTGCTGTAAATCTCACATCTTGACGTTTCCTCATAGTCCTGTCTCCCCACCCAGGACAATGCAATCACATAGACTGACCCACTAGAATGTAGCCAGAAGACAGAAAGGAAACCACAGCAACAAATCATGATTTCTTGCTCTAAGAGGGGAAATGTGAAATATGAGAAAGAAAACACATGAAAGAGAACATTTCATTTTATACCTATTCTTATACTTATAATTTGGTCACTTTAAATGATTTTAAGATAAGTCCTAATTCACGCATAATTCTTCTTTTAATGGTGGAGGAAGTAGCTTCTGAAAAACCAATAGCTAATATTAAACTGTTGTTATTTATGTTATGAACATGGTACTTTAAAACTTGTTCTTAACATTCCTGTTGTGTTAATTAGCACCATAAATCTTGCACATCACCTTTAATAATTTTCTTGAGCAATTACTTACTAGTAGCTAAAATATACCTTTGCATTTGAAAGTTAAGATAGAAGGACCATTACAGAGAATTGTTGAAACAAATTTTATATTTCTGCAAAAGTCCCTCCAGGCTATAATAGTTTGTCCTTGGCAAAAAGTGACTTGGAGCAAAGAATTAGTAGCAGAATTCACTGGAAATGATCAAATCTTCAAGTCAGTCTAAAAATGGGTTAAAGAAACTCACTGGAATGAAGTAAAACCATGCAAGAGTTGCTGTTTTTTTTTTTTTTCCCTGATACTAAAGGCTATATATAGATGGCTGGCTGTGAAGAACTGAATATTAGAAAATGTCTCAGTGTCTCCCTTACAAGGGAAGAGCTGCCTGCTTCCCATCACCCTATCTGCAGGCAGGCCCACATACACAGGTTTGGGACATCAGTATTTCAGGGGTGGTCTTTCCACAGCCACATTTGTCTCTAATCTGCCTTATTGGCTGGACTGTACATGATCTACTCGCTTCTGTCTCTCCTTGTACAGTGTTGAACAAGTCAAGCACTGCACTGCTCTATAGGCCCCAACATGCCCTTAAGCCCTTTCTAGAAAATCTGTTCTGTTGGAAGCACACATGTTCATTATTTCAATCTGGACTTTCCCAAACCAAAATATTTTCTTCCTCTGAAATATCTTGGGTTTTGGCTCCCTAATGCCTCTTCTGGAGCTTTATTGTTTTTTAACAACCACCCTCCTCACACTCAAGATACTGTTGCCAAATTACGTCCTTGGCATCCAAACACCTTCCCAGTAAGTCTCACCTTTAGCTCACAGTTTATTCCTGACCTTCATCTCCTAAAGACTACAATCTTTGTATCTACATGAGCCACATTAAAAATTATTATGGCTCAAAGGACACCAAGTCCTTCTGTTTGACCTTTAGATCTAGAGTAATCTTCAGCTTCAAAGTATGCTTTGTCCAGTGTCCTCAGTTCAGATCTCACCCACCCTGATCTCATCCTTTCTCCATCTTCAATGAGTCTGTTAATGCATTGATTCTCTGTATTTTCCCACCCTGTCCACATGCCGCCACCCAGCCTAGAGAGAATTGTAATATGAACATTGTAATGTTTCCTTATCAATTCCTGTTCTGTTCTGCATGGTGAATCCTCTTTCTTGAGCTCAGTCTCCTGTATTGGAAAGAGCATGGATAGGCTATGAGACTGCTAACAACAGAACAAGAATGGTGTGAAAACACAGGACATATTTGAGATCTGTGAGGTAATCATGCTAGTAGGAACAGAAAGTTCATAGAGGAAAATAGTAGACATAACACTGAAAGACAGAACCCAGAAAAGAAAGACTAATACCTTTGTGCTTACCCTGTGTGACAAAAGTCACTGAAGGCTTCTGAGCAGGCAAATGACTTGACCAAAGAGATTTTAGGAAAATTAATTTGGTGATGACATTAAGAAAAAGGGGGGCAATGTGAA
Source organism: Manis pentadactyla (assembly GCF_030020395.1). Classification (NCBI taxonomy): domain Eukaryota; kingdom Metazoa; phylum Chordata; class Mammalia; order Pholidota; family Manidae; genus Manis; species Manis pentadactyla. The sequence goes on from NC_080024.1 coordinate 111,214,176, forward strand.
TCACCTTATAAACAATGACATCACCCTAAAGAGTCATTTAGTCTAGAAAGTTTGCCTCTGAATTATGCATTATTATAGTCATCACAGCTGCCATAAAAGATTTCTAAAAGTAGACATCCTTTAATTTCCAACTTTGCTTATTTCAGGATGGAATACTTACATATAAGAAACACCAATCAACTCTCATCTGTATACTGGTTCTTGAAATTTAATTCCCAAATAATTTAGTATTTTACTATTAGCAAGAATGTTAAGGAAGTTTATACTCAAATAAGTATTACAGTTTAAATGCAAAACCAAAACCAAAACCAAAACAACATAAATCAGAAAAAGAAATTAGCAAAATAGTTTAACTCTATTGTCTCCAGTCCTAGTTTCAGGCATTCATTATAGCAAAGCAAATTGCTATATTTCAGAGTGGAAGGTACAATAGATGTCATTTAGTTCACTGACATGCTTTTTGCATGGATGAAAAGTGAGGCTTAAAGCAAAAAGTGACTTACTGAGTTTCTTAGCTACTTGGTGGAAAAATCAGTGTTCTAACTAGAGTAGGTAATAATAGACTGGTTCAGGCTCCAAGAATTAAAAAAAGTTACAGAAGCTAAGGAAATACAGATGCTTTATTCATTGTCTCATGATGCCTCATCTTTGAACCATAATCCTCCAAAATGACAGGTCATAATCAATGAGCACTTTATGTGCTGGGTGTCAAGCTTCATCTTTTACACAGTTGACCATAAAATCCTACCCAGTGCACAAGATCAATTTATACATGAGGAAGGCTATTGTAGATGCTCCCTTGGTTGAAACATCCTAGCTTCCTCCCCTCCATTTATCTCACCAATACCTCTTTGAATATCACCTGTCTTTCAAAACTCAGGCTAAGTTCCAAACCCTCTAGGGAGCCTTGTCCTGTGGCCACTGCTAACTCAAACATCTCTCCTGAAGAGCTGGAGCACAAACTTCTGTGTACTACAGTGCTATTCCTCCATTTGGTTTTAAGCCTCCTTACATTCTTATTAAGCATTTAACTTTTACTCTTTGCTTTTCCCTCTAGACTCTAAATGCCAAGTGGGCAGGGTTTAGTTCTTGTATCTTTTCATATCCCAGTGCCTACTGAATACTATGTGCACACAAACTATGACAGTGGAAGGAAGTGATATCACTGTGGATCTCTAAGCGCCTGCTGGTTTCCATGGAGTTGAGCACAAAAGAGTCAGGGCTTCTAGCAACTGTGCTCTTCTTCTAGCAAGCCTCTGAAACTTCAGAGGAAAGAAAAACAACATTCACATCCAAAGCTAAAAAAAGTGAAAGTGAACAATCTATTTTTTTTCTGCCAACCAACCACATTATTAAACCTTAAATCACTCAAAACACAAAGAAATAACATTACTAGTGATTTCAGTTCTGACCTAAGGCATTTGAGCACTAGGACAAGGAACACTTTCTTCTCTCATTCTTTAATTATCTATTCCTAAAAACAATAAGTAAACCCATTTTATTTAAAAATATAAAACAAAAAAGGGGGCTTTTAAGGTTTTTAAGCTGAATACCTAACCTTTCTCCAACCTTCTTCGTCAGCCTTTAATTTTCCTAGTTAGTCTTGGCAGCTGCTGTTCACTGATTTCTCAGAAATTTATTCTGTGTAGTGTAGAACTGAACTGCCGACCTCCCACTGTACACATCGGGTGCTCTGCAATTTCAGGGTGAGGAGGAGGAGGAGGACCTGAGATGGGCTGGTAGCAGAGCAGCCACATTAGCATGTGATTGAGCAGGCACTGCCTCTAATGCAATGCCACTTTGCTGATTTTCCATTCTTTGAACAATCACCAAGCTGCAAACACATTTACGTAGTTCAGGGATAATTTCCACAGAAATATTTCTTAGACATTAAATTAGGCCCTAAAGAATAGGCAAAGATGTCCTGTCACTTTAGAAGTGAGGGCAGCCATACAAAGGGGAAGGCAGCCCAGGCATCAGAAGGCAGTGACCCAGGAGAATTCAAATTAATGAAAAGGATCAGCGTTGATTCCTCTCCTGACATCTTTAACTATTAGACAAGAATCTACTGCCAGAAATAATCACAATGTGTGAGATAATTTAATGTGTAACTTTCCACTCAAGGTTAAAATTTCAATATTCAGAATTTAAACTGTTGGTGGTCAATGCAAATTTAGTACAGAATCCCAGACCCTGGGGGCCATACCTTCTGTGTGCTCTCTCTGTCCTGCTAGCTCTCTTCAGTTTCCACAATAGCAAACCTCAATCAGTGCCTCAAATATTTGACCAGATCCAGTTTTCTCCTACTGGTGAAATCAGGGCAAGACTCCTCAGGAGGCCCCTCTGGATCTCTTCCCACCAGACGCCTTGCTCAGCACCCTTGGACAAGTCATTTGACGCTGCTGTGTTTTCATTTCACTTGAAAAAGAGACCCACTATTTACTTGACTCCTTCAAGAATATTGGAAACAGAATACAGTGCCAAGTGCTTTGAGAGCATATGTTAGTAGGAAAAACTAAAGGTAGTATTTATGTAACAAATATCTGTTTAAGAAACTAGTTCCACTGTCCAAACGTGCCTGGTCATAGGAATCACTCACACTTAAGAAAATGCAGAATCTTAGATCCCACATCTCCGATTCAGAATCAGTGAGTTGAATGCAGTCTGGAGTAATTGTGCAGAGGATAAAGGATAGATTTTGCTCAGTTTCCTGGTTCTCATGGAATTAACACACAATCATATAACTGGAGTGATACTGTTCAATTTGGGGATGAAGGCATTAGAACCCAGGTTTTTGCATCTGGGTAATGCTGACAAATACTCTATAGACAAGTGAAATGGAAATTAAACCCTTAAGGCTTATTGAGAACAAAATAATCCATGTAATCTAACTGGAGTGAGTTTCATAAAATAAGACTTCAGATCTTGAATAAGTTCAGATGATTTCTCAGAAAACATCAATATTAAAATCTACACTAAGATACAAGAAGTGATACGAAACACTCATGCCCTTGGGTCATTTTTGGTCCATCTCTTGAGAACCTGCATGGGTGTTCCAGATAACTCTGAGGAAGATCAAGAGCCACGGCAACAGTTAGTGTCACTCAGGAGGCCTGGTACTTCTGTGGAGGGGACTGAGCACAGCACAGTAGTTCTCAAATCCTGACTCTGCCAGGGATTGCCAAGGCTTTAGGAATACAAGGTTCTCCTACATCTAGTGATCATCCTCTGAAAACAGGCCCATAAACATACTAGCTTTCACTATCAGCAAAGTCAACAGGTAAGAGAGAGGAGTAGGGGGGAGAACCTGCTGCTACCACGTGCTCTTTTGCCCTATACATACAGTGATGTTTTTGATAGAAGGTCTTTCTAACTTGTTTGTGATTAATCAAGTCCAGAGAGCCCACACAGAAGCCTCATAATGCACATATTTTTGCTCAACATTCTTTAAGGCTACAGGGCCAGGGCAACTTGTGTGGCCCTCACTCACAGAAACACTGATTGTGGCTATGAGTATTTCCTGCATAACACATGCACTGATTACTCTTAAAATTATTCTTAATGTAGACTTGCAACAAAGGACATGAACTAGTAATTCACAGAGCAGTAGCTAGTAGCCATGTAAAAATAGGTTTTTCTAATTAGTAATCAAAACACACATAAACCTGTGCTGGCTGGCAGCAGGCCTAGCAGGAGAGAGTTTTGAATTCATCGCCTGGGCCTGAAGTGGTCACAGGCAACCATCAGAAGAGGCAGAGGTAATGAACTCTTCTTTTACCTCATATCCCTGTAAACCACCCCGAAACCAAATAAATTCAGTTCTCTCTTACAGGTAGAGCTGCATAGATCCCATATGATTGGGGATTCTCAGGAAGATGTCTCCCACCACCACTACAGGCTTACCCACTGTGGGCCTGGAAATCATCTTCAATAAGGAAAATACCCCACTTATTCCATAATTAGAAATTAGAAGGCTTAAAATACAAAAGATTGAGGCAGTGCTTAAGTATAAATGAGTTCCAGCTGTACCACAACAACAATAATAATAATACCAATACAACTATTGAGTATTGTAATCAGAAGGGTGGAAGAAAGGGAGCAGCCTGGAAGTACTAAGCACAGGAAACAAGAGAGGCCACCTTTGAGGTGAAAAAAGGCATCTTCTGCAATGATATGCAAATGCTACCAGAGGTGGTGGCAGAAGTCCTGAATATAAATCTCTGTTCTGCTATTCACTCATTGTAAAATTCATGGGGAGTCTTCAATTTGCTGAACCAGTTTACCCATCCATAAAATGGGCATCCTGTCAAAGCTCAACCACAGCTCTGGAGGTTTGGTGGGATTACTTATGTAAAAGGATTTTGAAAACACACCATGTATCAAAGTGAAATAATATTTGTGCATTGGAACGCTAGAGCCAGAAAAGCAAACTCTCCCAGAGACATGACTTTGTCCAAAGTGAGCCGGTTTGCTTTAGTAGGATAAGACAATGAGATGCAGTACCTGAAGCAATTTTGGTTATGCAGCCATGAAATTAGGTGGCTGGGCCTGAGAGAATTTATAAATCATTTGGTTTGTTTGTAATGCAGCTGACTTCATTATCAAAGGGGATGCCTTAATTGAGATATACCTGTTCCACAGCTTTGTTATCCCATCTTTAGTATTTTTCCATGCAGCTTTTCACCAGCCATGCCCAAAGGACCACTCTTTAAACAAGCTCTGAAATAAATTTAATACTCAGCTATACAAGCTGCAAACATGCTTTTGGAAAATATGATAGAGTGTATGCTCATCATTTACATAACCAGACAGTTGGAGTCTGCCAAAGTGCAAATTTTGTCATCACTGAAATGCACTGAAAAAAATATTCTTCACTGAAATGCAAGGGTGAGGGGAACCATTTGAGGGAAAAGAGCAACAAATCCAAACCTTAAGTAAATAAAACACAAATTCAAGATTTCTGTAAAAGTAGGATGACACTGATGTTCTTTACATCAGCCATGAGCTCTCATAGCTCCTTACAGCTTTGTGAAATCTACATCAATTAGTTGTCAAAGCATCTCTTCTTTCCCTGGGGCTATTAGGACTTTCTTCCTTCTTGCCAGAGGTTAGCTATTTTCTGAACTGAATTACTCGGGGCTGTAAAGGATTCTAACTCAGGCCCCTGCCCATCATTCTTTTTAAGTCCACTAGATAGGCAGGCAAACAGCCAGTCGAAATATGCTAACTAAATGCCATGTAGTATCAGTATGAATTGTCTGAGCAATTTTTCTATCCAGTTTCCTACATGATAGACATTACTCACATGGCACACATGCATGCAAGGGCGCACACATGCATGCACACAATTTACATAAAAACATGAAAAATCCACAAGCTGCATATTTAGAGTGAATCTATGGATCTCTCTCATTATTTTAAAACAAGGTCTTAGTCAACATGCAACCTGTCAACACTCACTCTAAATGAGTGACTGCTGTCAATTTAAAGCCCAGATCACTTTGAGCCATCAAAATGATTCTCAATTCCCCTTCAAATCAGAGAAAGTGATTTGAATTAGAGAAACTCAGGGCACAGCTGAGATTCCTCCTCTGTCACTTTCTCTCCAGGCCACATGTGGTGTCATGGAGATTAACAGGTCAGTCCATGAAGAAAGAATTTCCATTTTTCAAGAGGTAGACACCTTCTGTACAGGCAACACCTGGCCATCAGAAAAGTTAACGTTAGTGTTTTTCAAGGCTGGAAGAATTCGCTTAGATCCCATTTTCCAGAACCATTACTGCACACTCAGAGCTTCTGGCAAGAAATGAGTGTCTGAACTTGGCACTCCTAAGGGGAAGAAAAGGAAAGTGAATTTTTATTTTTCTCCCTCCTTAAGTTTCCTTAAATAGAACAGTCACAGAGAGAAGGCCAAGAGGCAGACAAAGAGAGCAATATTAAGGAATACCCCCTTGTTTGTAGTAGTTCCTCAGATGAGTATTAAATGAAGCTGTTGAACTAATGAAGCAATTATATAGATGCAAAGAAACACACAATCTCTTAAAATCTTTAATTCACATAATGTAATTAACTCCCACAGATTTAGTTTCAGGATTTCAGCCACAGCTTTAAGTGATTTGCGGAACTTAAAGTCTTGCTTTGCCTCTGTAATCTTCACGATGGCATGAGGGAAGGGGCAGGTCTGTCCTTCACTCAGGAGATGTGGGAAGTCTCAGAGAAGACCTGCAGCAAGTGTAGAAACCATGTGCTCTGACTGAGGAGCATGCTTCTCTCACGGTAACCTGGAGAACACCAGTTTTGTCATCTATACTTGAAATGGGATGCCCACTTGGCCAGCCCTTTCTCAGCCACTGAAAAGTGAGAAGCACTCTGGGTCAAAAGGCACAAGAGCACATCAGATTGTTTTGTGTATTTCATTTTACTTTTGGTCCTACTAGAGAATTTTTAGAGAATTCTTTTATATTTCAGTTTTTAATAGAAGAGAAAAATTTGGAATTATAAAATATTCCCCAAACCTGTGAGTCTCTTGAGTTGCTTGTCATGTTGGTGGGTTGAGAAGTATCAGGATCTCACATCCCTCACATCAGCCTGAGGACTGCAAACATGGCAAGATGGAGGTGAAATTCATTTTATCCCACTGCTATTGGGCGATAATCATTAATCATTTGTTGGTTCTCAGTATGCATCAGAATCACTGTAAGGACTTGCTAATATGAGAGCGTGGGTCCCACCACCCAGACTTTTTGATTTAATATGTCTGAGCTGGGGCCTGAGAATTTGCATTTCTAGCAAATTCTCACACAACGCTGCTGCTGCTGGCCCAAAGACCACACTTGGAGAACCCCTGACATCATAGAAGAAGTATACCCAGCTTCTCCCATACTCACTCTTTCTCACCAGCATTTTTCACCCCACATCAGGCATCCGATGACTTGATGTTGTGTCTTTTCCGCCACTGGCTCTGACTTTGTCCTGATCAATAGTGGGTGCAGGTGGATACTGAATTAGCATGTTTAGGTCAAATCTTACATGATAAGGAATTAATTGCTCTGCTATCTGAATGCATCATCCTGAGGGCAGGATATTCATTCCCTTCTGAATGTTTACTTTTCCATGTTATCAAGGTTTTTAGAAACCAAGCTCAAATAAGAAAAGAGGACAGAAACCATGTGTATATGTGTTTAAGTCAGCACCTAGGTACCAAATGTCTATCAGCATCCCATTCCCGGTTTGTGGTTTCTGCCTTGGGGTGGGGCTTCTTAAATTTAAATATAGCTTGAAAGTGAATAGATAGATGATCTGCTATTTTTCTATTATTTTGTCCCACATGGTGCATTGATGGCAAAAATGATCAGGAGCAGTTTTCAACATTTAACAATAACTCATTTTAAATTCTGAACCCTAGTGACATCAATTGATGCAAAACTGCTCAAGGAAAACATCAATTATATTGCACAGCAGGTGCTGACATTGAACACTGTGCTACTGAGATACAAATGTGTGTTAACATTAGTAGATATTATTTGTTCAGTAAGGCCAGTCTCAGTGCCATCTGCCTGTACATGTAATGCCTGTAATGCCTGATGGAGCTACCTGACATGAGCCAACCTCATCAGGCCAGCTTGCTGCTGGAGTTCAGCAAAGAAAGGTAATCAATAGGGACACTGTCTGGCTTTTCACTGAGAAAAGATCAGGGCAGAGACAGGGATATAAGGTTCATGAGCAAAGTAGATTGACTACTGAAATCTTGGAATCATTTCATAATTACTCCTGATTCTGGAATATGCATCTGAGGATAGCCCTTGGACAATACAATACAAAAGTCAGCGTGTATGGAAGCTGGTAGAGAGGGAAATCAAAAGCCACACCTTTCATCCAGCTTCCTATCACCAGAAAAACTTTGTCTAAATCTCACAAATTTTTTAAATTTCTGGTTGAACTTCCACAAAGCCTTCTGGCCAGACCACACAGCCACACAGACACAGACAACCCCATCCACCCTGCAAAATTTTCACTGTGGTTTTGGGTCATTGAAGAGGTGGCAGTGTTTCTCCCAGTAGTTTTGTCAAAGGCACCAGGGCCTACAGGCATAACCAGAGCTTCCTCCTAATAATATCTATAACAATCCATACCCATAGGCTAATCCATAACAGTCTTATTCCCTAACAGAAGCCATGGGAGTGAGGAGTGCCAGCTCTGCTCAGCACAGTGTTTTGGTGACTCATTCCCACGCCATCACTATCAGAGGGAGAGAAGGATACAGCTGTTGTGCTGTTATTTCAAGCTCATGCTGAAACAAGCACACCGCTGTCTTTCAAAGTTTTGGATCCCACACTTCTGCCTCAGATCAGACATTTTCTGTTTGCTCTAAACTGACATTTTTCACTAAACATTTTGGAAATGGTGTTGTCTATCCTGCATGCCCAGTGTTTCACCAATTTATCCCAAACATCATTTGTCATAAGTTTTGAATTCATGTGCTGTGTTCGACTTGAGTAGTTTATTCAAGTACCTGCCACCACAGGAGAAGGTGAATAAGTCTTTGGAAAGGCACAAAGAAATGCTATATATTGTGAAAGCTGACTCCTTTGTTGACTTTCTTCACAGGAATGTTGAGTGTATACTGCCACCATAACTGATTGTTTTCTTCTCTTTTCTTGTGCAATAGATGAGGCAGACTTTGAAGGGTATACCACTATGTTTTTATCACACTTGGTCTAAAAAGTAGGTCAAAGATCCTTAGACTAATGTCCACAAACACAAATATTTATTCCTAAGGGTTCTATTTCCATCTCAGCTATAAAGGGTGATTATTTCTTTGCTTAACTCAAGTTCTATACCATATCAATAATCAGTTTTGCATAAACTGTGAATTGAGGTGAGACTCTCACAATAAATAGGAATTCTGTTATTCAAATATACTTGTAAAAATCCAAACATATTATTTCTTAGTGACACAGTAAGATCATAAAAAATCAAAGTGAGTGACATGATTTTCCAGCTATCTACAAATTAAAGTTAAATTCCTGGCATTCATGATTGTGATGGTTCATTTTATGTGTCAACTTGATTGGATAATGGGATGTCAAGACATTTGGCCAAACATACTTCCAATGAGTTTGTTAATCCTCAGAATCTCAAATATTACTCATATATCTTCTGATGGGTTACTTGCTACATGATTTCCATAAGTTATGGGCTTTCTACACATGTCCCAGAATTTGGAACCCTTACAACATTCACTGCTATGTTTTCCTGGAAATCAGGAAGACATGGATCATCAGCACAAGGCTTAAAGTCAAACAGCTATCATCAGAAACAAGCTCTTCTGAGCCAGGCATCTAATAACTTACTAGTTTAAAACTAAACCAGAAGAGATGCAGAGCAGATTAAAGATGGTGGCATGAGAGATGAGACAGAGGCTTGCTCCTAAAACCGCATATAATACAAAAATACAATTAATACAACCAATCCTGAAAGAGCAACAGGAAAGTGGACTGCACCAAACTGCATACACCTGGAGAAAAGAATAAACCTCACAGAACAGTGTAACATTCCATGGCCTGGTGGGACCCAAGCACTTCCCCCACCCAAGCTCATTGGAAGGAGGAATTGAAACAGAGCGGGGAGGGAGTGAAGGCCTGGGACTGCTGAATACCTAACTCTGGAGATATGCTCTGGGAGCACAAACATACATTTCATGGTGCTTGCATGCTACTCTCATGATTAGGGGGTTGGAAAGCTAAGACAGGCAGAATACCTGGAGATACTGAGATCCCATCTGCTTGTGGAAAGCAGGGATCCATTTCTAGCTGCTCTGGGACAAAAGAAAGGTGGGCAGTCTGAGAGACTTCATAACAGCAAGAGGGCTGCTAAAGAGGCAAGGATTACATACAGCAAACTGCTCAGGAGAAAGGAAAGGTAGACAAAATTGTCCAGGTGCACTCTGCCCAGCAGGTTGGGAACTTTCACTATCTTCAGGCGCTCCAGTTCCCTACCTGGCTACACAGCTCCAAGGACTCCCTGTGTGATAGGCAGCCTACTGTGCCTTTCTGCCGGCCAGCCCCACCTGGCGCGGAAACCAGCAAACCCTACCCTGGCATTAAGCCAGCCAGAGGGAAGCCCCATCTACAGCAATTACAAATGCAAAGCATAGAGGCTTATACCTGTGTGCTTGGCCCACTGGTTCTGGCAGTGAAGACAGGCATAGCAGCTGGGAAGCAGGAAACAGCTCTTTCCTCCCTCCAGGCACCAATAACACTCCCCTGCAACCCCTGACATTGCTTCAGGGGCTGAGCAGCTCCAGAGAATAGAGCTTATGGGCACTAGAGGGCACTGTGTACAAATATGAAATGCCAAAGGAACCTGGTTCAAAGTAAAATTATGAATACAACACTTGAGAAAGATTCAAATGAAATCGACCTCATGAATCTTAAGGGATTTCAAAATAAAAATCATTAACATGCTCATAGAGGTACAGAAAAATATTCAAGAATTCAGGAATGAATTCTGATTGGAGATCCAGTCATTATGGAACACAATATCAGAAATGAAACATACAATGGAAAGTTTTAAAAGAAGATTAGATATGGTGGAGGAGATGGTAAGGTAAATGAAATAGAAATTAGAAAAGAGGAATACAAAGAAGCTGAGGCACAGAGAGAACAAAGGATCTTGAAGAATGAAAGAATGTTGAGAGGGCTGTATGACCAATCCAAACAGAACAATATTCACATTATAGGAGTACCAGAAGAAGAAGAAGAGAGAGAAAAAGGGATAGAAAGTGTCTTTGAGGAGGTAATTGCTGAAAACTTCCCTAATCTGGGGAAGGAGATATTCTCTCAGGCCAAGTAGGTGCACAGATCTCCCAACACAAGGGACCAAGGAAGACAACACCAAGACATATAGTAAATAAAAGATCAAGGATAAGGACACACTATTAAAAGCAGCCAGAGAGAGAAATAAGATCACATACAAAGGAAAGCCCATTAGACTATCATCAGACTTCTCAGCAGAAACCTTACAGGCCAGAAGGGAGTGGCATGATGTATTTAATGCAATAAAGCAGAAGGGCCTCAAACCAAGAATAATTTATCGGGGAAGATTATCATTTAAATTTGAAGGAGGGATTAAACAATTTCCAGATAAGCAAAAGCTGAGAGAATGTACTTCCCACACACCTTCTCTACAGTGTATTTTGGAGTGACTGCTAAAGATTAAGTGTTCCTAAGGTTTAATAGCTGTCACCAGAGGCAATAAAACCACAGTAAAGAAAGTAGAACAGTTAATTACTAAGTAAATGCAAAATTAAATAAACTATCTACAAAGTCAAGTTAGACTCTTAGATAGTAAGGAAGTTAACCTTGAACCTTTGGTAACCACGAATCTAAAGCCTGCAATGGCAATAAGTACATAACTATCGATAATCACCCTAAATGTAAATGGTCTGAATGCACCAATCAAAAGACATAGAGTCAATGAATGGATAAAAAAACAAGACCCATCTGTATTCTGCATACAAGAGACTCACTTTTAACCCAAAGACATACATAGACTAAAAGTGAAGGAAATGCAAAAAGATATTTCATGCAAACAATAGGGTGAAAAAAGTTGCAGGAGTTGCAGCACTTGTACCAGACAAAATAGGGTTCAAAACAAAGAAAGTCACAATAGACAAAGAAGGACAATACATAATGATAAAGGGATCAATCCAACAAGAAGATATAACCATTATAAATATCTATGCAACCAACACAGGAGCACCTACATATGAGAAACAAATACTAACAGAATTAAAAGGGGAAATAGAATGCAATGCATTCATTCTAGGAGACTTCAACACTCCACTCACTCCAAAGGAGAGATCAACCAGACAGAAAATAAGGAGACAGAGGCACTGAAGAACACATTAGAACAGATGGACCTAATAGACATCTACAGAACTCTACACCCAAAAGCAGAATACACATTCTTCTCAAGTGCACATGGAACATTTTCAAGAATAGAACATACAGAAGGCCACAAAAAGAGCCTCAGTAAATTAAAAAAGATTGAAATTGTACCAACCAGTTTCTCAGAACACAAAGGTATGAAACTAGAAATAAATTATGCAATGCAAAGAAAATGAAAAATCTCACAAACACATTGAGGCTTCACAACATGCTCCTAAATAACCAAAGGATCAAAGACCAAATAAAAAGAGAGATCAAGCAATATATGGAGACAAATGACAATAATAACTCAACACTGCAAAACCTGTGGAACACAGTGAAGGCCATGCTAAGAGGAAAGTACATTGCAATACAGGCCAACCTGAGGAAAGAAGAAAAATCCCACATGAACATTCTAAACTCACAATTAATGAAACTAGTAAAAGAAGTACAAATGAGGCCCAAAGTCATTAGAGGGAGGGACATAATAAAAATTAGAGCAGAAATAAATAAAATAGAGAAGAATAAATCAATAGAAAGAATCATAAGAAAGCAAGAGCTGGTTTTTCAAGAAAATGAACAAAATACATAACCCCCTAGCCAGAATTATCAAGAAAAAAAGAGTCTACACACATAAACAGAATCAGAAATGAGAAAGGAAAAATCACTACAGACACCACAGAAATACAAAGAATTATTAGAGAATACTATGAAAAAGTATATGCCAACAAACTGGATAACCTAAAAGAAATGGACAACTTCCTAGAAAAATACAACGTTCCAACGCTGACCCAGAAAGAAACAGACCAATTACCAGCAACGAAATTGAATTCGTAATAAAAAAAACTACCTAAGAAAAAAACCCTGGACCAGATGGCTCCAACACTGAATTTTATTAAACATTTAGTGAAGATCTAATAAACATCCTCCTTAAGGTTTTCCAAAGAGTAGAAGAGGGAATACTTCAAAAGTCATTCTATGAGGCCAGCATCACTCTAATGCCAAAACCAGGCAAAGACACCACAAAAAAAGAAAATTACAGACCAACATCCCTGATGAACATAGATGCAAAAGTGCTCAACAAAATATTAGCAAACTGAATTCATAAATACATAAAAAAGATTATCCATCATGATCAAGTAAGATTTATTACAGGGATGCAAAGATGGCAGAACATCTGAAAATCCATCAACATCATCCACCACATCAAAAAAGGACAAAAACCACATGATCATTTCCATAGATGTTGAAAAAGCATTTGACAAAATTCAACATCCATACATGATAAAAACTCTCAACAAAATGGTATACAGGGCAAGTACCTCAACATAATAAAGGCCATATATGACAAACCCACAGTCAACATTATGCTTAACAGCGAGAAGCTGAAAGCTTTTCCTTTAAGATCGAGAACAAGACAAGGATGCCCACTCTCCCCACTTCTATTCAACATAGTACTGGAGGTCCTAGCCACAGCAATCAGAAAACACAAAGAAATAAAAGGCATCCAGATTGGCAAGGAGGAAGTTAAACTGTCCCTGTTTGCAGATGACATGATATTGTACATAAAAAACCCTAAAGAATCCACTCCAAAACTACTAGATCTAATATCTGAATTCAGCAAAGTTGTGGGATACAAAATTAATACACAGAAATCTGTGGCATTCCTATACACTAACAATGAACTAGCAGAGAGAGAAATCAGGAAAAACGATTCCATTCACAGTTGCATCAAAAATAATAAAATACCTAGGAATAAACTTAACCAAGGAACTGAAAGACCTATTCTCTGAAAACTACAAGACACTCATGAGAGAAATTAAAAAGGACACTAATAAATGGAAATTCATCCCATGCTCTTGGGTAGGAAGAATTAACATTGTCAAAATGGCAATCTACAGATTCAATGCAATTCCTATGAAAATACCAACAACATTCTTCAATGAACTAGAGTAAATCGTTCTAAAATTCATATGAAACCACAAAAGACCCAAATAGCCAAAGCAATCCTGAGAAGGAAGAACAAAGCGGGGAGGATTATGCTCCCCAACTTGAAGTTCTACTACAAAGCTGCAGTAATCAAGACAATTTGGTACTGGCACAAGAACACACCCATAGACCCATGGAACAGACTAGAGAGCCCTGATATAAACCCAACTATATATGGTCAATTAATATATGATAAAGGAGCCATGGACATACAATGGGGAAATAATTGCCTCTTCAACAACAGGTGTTGGAAAAGCTGGACAGCTACATGCAAGAGAATGAAACTGGATTATTGTCTAACCCCATACACAAATGTAAACTAGAAATGGATCAAAGACCTGAATGTAAGTCATGAAACCACAAAACTCTTAGAAGACAAAGTAGGCAAAAACCTCCTGAATACAAGCATGAGCAACTTCTTTCTGAACACATGTCCTCAAGCAAGGGAAACAAATGCAAAAATGAACACATAGGACTACATCAAACTAAAACATTTCTGTATGGCAAAGGATACCATCAACAGAACAAAAAGGCATCCTATAGTATAGGAGAATATATTTGTAAATAACATATCTGACAAGGGGTTAACATCCAAAATATATAAAAAACTCACATGCCTCAACACCCAAAAAGCAAATAACCATATTAAAGAATGGATGGAGGATATGAAGAGACAATTCTCCAAAGAAGAAATTCAGATGGCCAACAGACACATGAAAAGATGCTCCACATCACTAATCATCAGGGAAATGCAAAATAAAACCACAGTGAGATATCATCTCACACTAGTAAGGATGACCAGTATCAAAAATACTAAGAACAACAAATGCTGGTGAGGATGTGGAGAAAGGGAAGCCTCCTACACTGCTGGTGGGAATGTAAGCTAGTTCACTCATTGTGGAAAGCAATATGGAGGTTCCTTAGAAAACTAAAAATAGAAAACCATTTGACCTGGGAGCCACACTCCTTGGAATTTACCCAAAGAATACAAGTTCTCAGATTCAAAAAGACTTATGCACCCTTATGTTTATCACAGCACTATTTACAATAGTCAGGATATAGAAGCAACCTAAGTGTCTATCAGTAGAAGAATGGATAAAGAAGATGTGATACATATACACAATGGAATACTATTCAGCCATAAGAAACAGATCCTACCATTTGCAACAACATGGATGACGCTGGAGAACATGATGCTCAGTGAAATAAGCAAGGTGGACTAGGACAAGTACCAAATGATTTCCCTCATTTGTGGAGTGTAACAACGAACCAAAACTGAAGGAACAAAACAGCAGCAGACTCACAGACTCCAAGAAGGGATTACCGGTTAAGAAAGGGGATGGGTGGCGGAGGGTGGGTCTCGAGGGAGAGAGAAAGGGACTGAGGGGTATTATGATTGGTACACATGGTGTGGGGGGTCACTGGGAGAACAGTGTAGCACAGAGAAGGCAAATAGTGACTCTGTGGCATCTTACTACACTGATGGACAGTGATTGCATTGGGTATGGGGGTGACTTGATAATATGGGTGAATGTAGTAACCACATTGTTTTTTCATGTGACACCTTCATAAAAGTATATATCAATAATACCTTAATAAAAAATTAGAAAAAAAAACCTAAACCAAACCAAAGATGTTCTAAATATAGTCACGAGAATGGGTTGCTACTGAAAAATATCAGTCTGCTGGATGCAGCTGGTTCATTTTTTTAAAGAAAATTATCTGCTTCAAGTATGTTCGTGAAATTAAGACCCTGGGATCCTATTATGTGTTACTACCTGGCTAACAAATATTTGTGTTCTACTTTTGAAAACTGCCTTAAATTTGCCTCTGTCCTCTTCCTTTCTTTCTCCCTCCCTCCTTTCCTTCCTTTTTTGTTTCCTTCCTTCCTGCCTCCCCTCCCCAGTCATGAGCCATTGCTCAGTCACAACGAACAGTAATTCCATTAACATTACTGCCAAAGTCACCACAATCCTTGAGTGGTTAAAAACACCATGTCACTAGAATAAAACCTGTGCCCTCTATTTTGCATTATTCCTCAATTAGAGAATGGTGACCAATGGACATGGTGTTTAACTTTAATGGTGGGTGTGGTGAGAAGGGTTTCTAAAGAGGATTTTTTTTAATACGCCCAGTTCTTTCATATTCTCCCTGAGGTCCAAACATAAGAAGAAAAGCAAATTAGGAACCTCATTCATGGCTTTTTCATCCTCAAGTCTACATTGATATTAACTGTCAGAATATAAATTCACTGATTCCACTGAATTACACTCAGTTATATTGGGTCACTAAGCTTCAAGCAAACCAGGAGCTTAATCTCAATCGTTTCCAGAAGGCCTCCATTAGCTACAACAATCATTCATGTAAGAAACCATTAAAAGCTTCCTATCGCCTGTAAAACCCAGCACACTGAAACAAGCTTCCTGCAATCTACCCATCCCCTTGCCCCCAAGGCCCCACCATCATTTATACATGTGAAAGTAGATTGACATGAACACAGAGTGTATGCTTGAGGGGGAAAAGACAACTCATAAACAGGCAGTGTGGAGGGGGAAGGTGGTCCTTGGCCCAGGTAATCAATGTAGACTGCCTTCATTAGACTGTAATTTATGATTAACTGACTGTAATGAAATAGCAGAGAATCAAACTGCAGTACCCTTAGCACACACACAGAGCTACACACATTCTCAACTTATTTCTATCCAATATATATGAATTGGACATATTAATATAATAGGTGAGGCACATATAAATATCTAAGAAAAGGTACAATTTTGTCTAACCTTTAGTTGTTAGTGATAATTGATTTTCCCCATGTTTCCATTGAACTAAACCTACAGTTGTGTGAGGCCTCAATCCAACTGATATCAAAAACCCTTAGAAATCAGATAATTGTGTATTGAATATTCACAGCAGCATGGGAAATAATCATAATGTCAACAGACAATACATAAATAAAACACGCTCTATACATACAAGGGAGTATTACTAGTCATAAAATGAATGCAGTTTTGATATAAGCTATATGTGGATGAACCTTTAAACACTATGTCGAGTGAAGTCAGACGCAAAAGAACAAGTATTGTATGATTCCACTGATATGAAGTACCTAGAATAGGCAAGTTCACAGAGACAGAAAATAGAGTAGAGGTTACCAGGGCTGCGGGAGAGGAGAGAAGTAGATTAATGTTTAGTGGGCACATATCAGTTGGGGATGATGAAAATGTTTTACAGATAATGGAAAGGTTTTGGGTATAGATAGTGGTGACAGTTATACAATATTGTGAATACATTTGATGCCACCAAATATATACATGTGAATGGTTAAAATGATAATATCACAAAACAAAAAAAAATACATTTTTTTTTCTTAAAAAGCCCTATGAGGGATTCCTATGACTTTTAAACAATCAAAATTAGAAAGGTTCTATTGATTATACTCAATCCAGAAATAAATTAAAGGATTACAGTTATTTCACTAAAAATTTTGGATTGTTGGAAGTAGTCCTAAATAATTTTTATTTTCAAATACATATTTACTGTTAAGGACATCAAAGATGAGTGAAAAGTTCTTATTTACTTAAATTTTCAAAATAAAATAAGCACTGTGAGCAAAAATAAATCATGAAAATATTGACTGTGAAAAAATTGCTTTTCATCTTGAATGGTATGTTTTAGAAATTAGATAGTATGATATTAATGAGAGTGTTAAATGTATTTGCTTTCCAAGGGTTTTTCTAAAACAGGTGAAACAGAAAACAGAACATCTCCCAGGCCCATTTAACATCGGCCCCGACTCCCCACCCTTTGCCCCTGTAAGAATCACTGGCAGCTGTTGGGGGTAGGTTTGCTCTCTGCCCACTGCAAATCAGGTACATTGTGGAATAACAAGCAGGCTGCCAAGAAACACTCCAGCATGTATTTCTCTAATCACTGATCTTCATGTCAATTATATATTAAATATTTTGAAGTGAGAGCTTATGCTATTAATAATTTAAGAACAATTAAAAACAGTAAATATTTCTCCACTTGTTTCTTTACCAGTGGCTTAGCAGCCTCAACTGACTCACACAATCAAAACTGAGTCAACCTTCTTCTAATTATAATGTGAGAATAATCATTATAACCCATAGTTAGACACAGCCTGACAAGGGTTTACATGAACTTTTACACATGCTTCTCAGGAGACATACTGTGGTGTTAGAGAAATAAAGATAGATTTGGGGGTACAGTTGTAGCTTGAAAGACCTGTGTTTACTGGTCTCCATATTGGGATTGCCAACTATATTGGTTTTCTAGCAACTGTATGGATTTTCTAGCAAAGCACCAGAGACTGGGTGGCCTAAACAGAGAAATCCATTTTCGCAGAGTCTTCGCAGAGTCCTGAAAGTTGGAAAGCCTAGGATCAAGGTTCCAGCACAGCTGGTTCCTTTGGAGGCCTCTCTCCTCGGCTTGTCTTCTCCCTGTATCTTCTTATCCTCCTCCTCTGTGTCCTCATCTCCTCTGCTTATAAGGAGAGCAGTCATACTGGATTAGGACCCAATGGAATGGCCTCACTTCAACTTAATTACTTTTTTTAAAAACCCCATCACCAAATACAGTCACATTCTGAAGACAGGAGGTTAGGACTTCAATCTATGAATTTTGGGAGAAGACAAATCAGCCCATAACACCAACTGAGAAGATGAATATTAATTACTGTGTATAAAAACATTCTCCAAGTAAAAAAAAAATGCTCAATTTAGACTATCCCAATGCATACTTAACCTTCTCTGCTTACAGATGCTGAGTTCACGTCAGCCCTGCTGGCACCTTCATGCAGGAGCTTGGGCTGGGGATGTGCATCCACTATTTCCAATGCTGGACCTGAGCTTCTATCTCCCTTGAAGCGATACTGGCCCTTTCTGGCACACAGAGGCAATGGGGAACACTGCCTGGGCAATGGCTGGTAATCAGACTCGTGTAAGTGCCATTGTGTTTCTCTGTATTGCTCTAAGAATGGACCAGAACCACAGAATAGAAAATATTCCTAGGCAACAAGGTACATGAAAGCAATGAATCTGCTATTCTCTTTCCTGAGAAAATGAAAACACATTTCAAACACTCTGCAAAAGGCTTTGATTCCATGTGTGTTAGGCTGAGCTAAGCTGCCTTAAACCCTGTTACACAGTACTGAGGACTTGAACTATAGGGGATTTGTTATCACATTCATTTCAAATTCTGATAAGCTCTCTAGAATTTTTAAAAATGTTTTTTAGCTCATCTATTTGAGCATTGGGCCTTAGACAGCTCTCCTTTTATCTCCCAACTTCAAAGTATAATTTTGAAATAAAGGTTTACTTTCCTGTGAAATCTGAAAGTTTCATACTGTCACAGACAATGGGTTGACACTTTTAGAAATGTATCCCAGACTCTGAATGAACTTCCCTTTGCATTCCACATCCTCCCCCTTCAGCAGGATAAGGATGATGACTACTCTAGAGTCCACCTGCCCTATGAGACACTACATGAAGTCACTTTCTGGACAGTAATCATGCTGGCAGATTGCCTAAATATTTTCTACATTTGTACCAATTTGAAATTTTTAGTTTCTTAGCAATGAAGCAGCCAATGTCATACTGGAAACAAAGTGACTTAGGGTCAGACACATCGGGAACTGTATCCGAGTTTTGTGTGACCTTTGAATGTCACCTAACCTTTGGGAACCTCAGCTTCTTGATTTGGAAATGAGGATATTGTTATCTATCTCATGATCATTTTGGGGACTAGGTAGGAAATGGATGTGACAGGACCTCATAAGGCACTAAAGACAGTATGATGGTATTGGGGGCATTCTTCTTGATTCTTCAATGGCTATGGTTGCTGATCAGCAGTCATAACTGCCTTTTTTTGTTGTTTAAAAATCCTAGGTGGGGCATGGGGCCACTTCATATCCTGACTGTATTTGGAGACTGTCCCGTAAGGAATACTGCAACACACTACTTTCCAGACCATACTATAACAATTTACATTTTTATTCATCAAGTTAACAATATTTCAAGGCAAATTGATTGCCTACCAACCTTGATAATGCCGATTTACTATAATGGATTAAAATCTCAAATGTCTCTTGCTCTTTAGCACTAAATATTGAGTGGAAGTGGAGCTTTTATTGACAGCTTTATGGCTTTATTTTACTACCACACGCTTTTATGTGACAGTAAAGCAGCTAAACACACATTAAATAAGTGCTGAGATGACTTGATAATGACCTTCCACAGATTATTTTCTCCAAGAAGACTGGTGGCAAGGAAGACAAAAAATGTGTTAAAAGGAGAAAGAGGTCTGACCTACACAGAACCAGGAGCAGTTCATTAAATGCCCAAAGTATTTCTGAACCCCTAGTATGAGTCTGGCACTAGTGCACATGAGATGAGAAGAAATAAGTCTGTGTTTTTGTCTTTTTTATTTCATAGACTAATAATGGTGCCAGAGTTGGAAAACATTATTTAGAGCATATGAGACAAATGCCAGAATACAGTATGTTTGAAGTGTTATGGCAGGATAGGGGATAGGCATTGATTTTGTGTGGTGAGTAAGATAAGGGGTCAGAGTTGTTTTACACAAAGGACGTATTAAGTGTCTGACAAGCAGAAAGGAGGAACAAAAGAGTTTCTGGGAAAGGGAACAGCATTTGAAAGGACATGGAGGCATTACAGAGAAAGCCAGAACTGGGTGTTCAGCGAAGTGGAAAAGGGGCAATGTGATGGAGACACAAACTGCTGAGGAGGATCTGGTCAGGTGTATTGAATCCTGAATGTGAAGGTGCTCACAGGACTTGCTAAAGTCTCCTGACTCTAACAAGCCCTGGCCTACCCAGGCACTCAACACCCATCCGTGCTCAGGCATCGCACCATGACAGCTGCTTCTCGGGAGCGTGCCTGAAGCCACAGGCTCTGCTGGCAGATCAGAGGATGAGTTAAGGATGGTGAGAAGGAGGTATTAGCCTGACTGCCTCCCACTTTGAGTACGTAACTGGCTTCTTTGAGGGAAAAAAAACACTTATCATTCACTATAGATGCTAATCCAGACTCTAAATGACATGGATTCAATCACTAGATATTTGTTGAGAGTCCACACTGTGGACATCAGTGAACCAGACACACATTATTCCTGAAGACTTGAGGCTTCCCGGGTAGCAGAGAGGTCACACGTTTGAAAAGTACCTGTAAGGAAAGGCATGGTTCCCTTGCTCTGAGATAGCTCAGGGAAGCCCTTGTGGAGGGGCATTGTAAGCAGAGGTAGAAGGGGAGGCAAACAGGCCAAAAGGAGGGTGGTGGGGGGCACTGCCTGCAGGCACATCTCAGGTGGCAATGAGCGGCTGGAGTTGAGGGAAGTGAGAGAAGCACAGCAGAGCTGAGGCTGAGCTGGCAGAGGTGCCAGTGTGAGGGCTGATGGAGGGAGGGCCACAAAGGACAGGGATGCAAGCCAGCGGTCCTTCCTGCTTCCTGAGCCCTTCAATGTCCCAGCACTACAAACAAGATGCCTAAAGCTCTGCCCTCCTAGAACTTACGGGGAGTTCCTCAGGGAGCCTGGTCAGCATGCAAACTCACCGCCTGGTATGTCAGCGTGTGAGAGCAGTGATGGAGAAGAGGAGTCGTCGGAGGGGCGCAGGAGGGCCGGGGCAGCCGTGGGTAGAGTCTGTATTTTAGTCTTTTGCTTAGACATGGCATGATTACATTTGCATCTTAAAAAGTCTCTGACTACAGGATAGAGAAACTCTGGAAGAGAGCAAAAGGAATTGGGGAAGATAGGCTGGAAGGGTGTATGGTGAGCCAGGTGGGTGGCTGAGGCCAGTGCAGAGGCATTGCAGACAAACTCCCTAAACACCGAGACATTTAGGAAAAAGGATGGGAAGGATTTTATGATTGATTCAGTGGAGGGGATGAAGTGGTGGAAATGGTTACGGGTGAGTCAGAGGTTTCTGGCTGGTGGCAAATGGGCAGTCAGTGGATTTATTGAGCTAAGGGACATGGACAGGAAAATATTTTCTGAGAGGAGGAGTATGAGGGAGAAGGCTGTGGGGAAGAGGAAGACGTTTAGGTGTATTTTAGGGATGGAGAACAGGAGGCATCCAGGTGATCCAGGCGGAATGCTCAGCAGACAGCACACCTGGAGGCAGCAGCGGGTCCCAGAGACAGCACCCTGGGCTCCCTCGGGGCTGGGTTGAGGACAGGGACGTGGAGAGGCAGGCACACATCCTGGGAGTGACGGGACCAAGATGCAAGAGCCTATGGCTTCCCACTCTCACTTTGTACTTTATATCTCATTTCTCCTCTTAATTATTTAAAATCATACTGAGCATAAACCGCTGGAAAAAGTAATGCAGACATATTGTGGACTCAGAGTAACTTATATTGCTAATTTCTTTAAAAGCAACCCAGGATTCTCCAAGGATGGAATGTTTGTGTATATACTCAGGCAGGGTTGGACAAAGGTGGCCAGGGAAGCAAACCGCGATGGAAGGTCAGTGATGTCCTCTGCTGGCTGTCCACCGACCATCTGCAGGGATCACCGCTCTCACTCCCACTTCCACTTTGGCTACAGTGAGAGCCTCAACAGCCACAGCGAAATTAAAGACTCAGCTTATAGAGAGGTCACCCAGGTAACATGTAATTTTCTTTGCCACTGGCCTATGGCTCAGCGAGAACACAGGTGTAGATCCCGGAGCCCTGTTCTGTCAGCTTCCACAGCAAAGCGTTATTTTTTAAAAGTCACTAAAGGCAATTCTGAGGTGGAAAGATGTGTCTTTGTTTCAAAAACAACTATGAAATGGTATAGGAATTTATATGAGAGAAATCTGTCACCTGTTCCCAGACCCTTCATAACAGTTAATATCCTGACCTTACTATTGTGATAGAAATCTTTTTAAAAAAGCTGAGATTTGATAAGTACACTAAAAAAGTCAAGTATAATATTGATAAAATATAGAACAAGAGGTACGAATTCACAGTACATAAAGAAATTATTTTTAAAGAGAAAAGGATACATGCTAATGTGTCAAAACAAAATAGTGCTACTAGGGTAAACATAGTAAGTGAATGGGATGATTTTGCTAATGTGAGAGATCTTACCTGGGAATGGAACATTTAGTGTGACCACCTTACTAAGTCTACAAAGCATTTTGGCCAGGAGGTGTATTTATTACCTCGTGGCCAGAGTTCCACTTTATAATTTAAAATAAATTGACACACAGTCTCAGAATTGCAGCAACAAGCACACACACAAAATAAGAAATAATAGAGAGGGTCAACTAATCTTACACTGTAGTCCTTAGTAGAGCAACAGCTAAATGCCCCTGGCAGATAATTATCTTTTATTCTTCCAAGTCTCTTGGTGCTGAATAACATGTCAGGTTATATCTATAGGCCAAACATGACTAACCACCCCACTCGGTTTATGTCACGTTTATCTGGTCCTGTGTTGAAATGAGAAATTCTTAATGTCCAATCACATGCTTAAATCAACTCTAAACCAGGGCTGCAGGCCTTACACACAGAGCCAGATTTGTAGTGAGGCAAAAAGCAGAGCACATGGAGGTCTGCAAGCACTGGCTCTGAGGGCTGCTTCTGCGGCAAGAGCCTCACTGTGCATTTGTGCAGTTACTATGCACTTATGCCAATGGACTTAGTGTGCACTTGTGTAATTAACACTGGCTGTGCACTTGTGAAAATCACTTCAGTTACCCAAGTCTCAATTTCCCAGTCAGCAAATGTAGGAGTCAGATGAAGTCATAAAGAACTCAATTTTTTTTCTTTTAAGTATATTCTGTCAAGAACTCTGACAGATGTGAGATTTTACGTGACTTTCAAATTAACAAGTTACCTGCCCCAGTTTTACAAATGTTGGCAGAAGACATAAGACTACTGGTTCAGAGACAAAGGTCTTTATTATGAACAACACAGCAAGTAGCAAGAGCTGCAAGTGCCTGTCAGTTCCCTTTGTCCCCAAGGCCCCTTGGGGGCCACACAGAGGGGTCCAAGCCACACTGTACACACGGAAGATTTGTGCTCCATGTGAGGGACTCAGTTTAGGGAATCTGAATATTTTATTATTGGTATAAACAAACCTGTGTGCCTTTGCTCTAGAAAGATATATTATCTTTATTATACTGAACAGTAAGGCATCTTGTTCTGTGCTCCATTGGGAGGCATCCTCTCTGTTCTCCAAGGCCATTCACTATACAAACATCCTTGAAAAGATAGCCTGGAACAAAGGCCATCAGTGCCTCCACCAGCAAAATGTGCAGAAGTGTGAGAGGCCTATGGAGAATTTCATACCAACATCCTTTGAACAGTTCAGGAATATAAATTTCTCTCATTATAACTGATCTCAAGGTTAGATCCACACTGAGTATGAAGAATGGATTTCCAATTAATCCCTATAGTAAATTTTTCTAGTATCCCTACTAAAATGGAGGGTTTTTAAAATTAAAAGCAAGGTTCTCTGCAGATATTAATTCTTTGTTTTTAGTGAAGTATAATTGATATATAATATTATATTGGTTTCAGTCATGCAACATATTGATTCAACAATTATACACATTACTAATGCTCACCATAAATGCAGTTACCACTTGTCATCAAAGATACTACATTATTATTGGCTATATTCCCTATGCTGTACTTTTTTCCCTGTTATTATTTTACAATTGGAAGTTTGTACCCCTTTATCCCCTTCACCTATTTTGCTCATGTCACCCCCAATTTATTGCAGATCTCAATTCTGATCTATATGCAGTACTTAACAATCTCAAAACACATTTTACTCAAGATCAGAAATAAACCATCTCCAATTTTTCAATAGTAATTTGACTACATATATTACATTCAGTTCATAGCAACTTGAATAACAAACACAGGCAGTTCTTATCCAGCATTCATTCTCTTCTCTCCCTTCCTAGTAACTTCCCTGGCCCCTGATTTTGTTCAATTATTTTGTTATCCAAATCTGTGGCTCAGGGATAGATCATCCCATCCCTAGACCCAAGGGTACAGCCTTTTTTTTTTCCTTTTAAGTTTTAGGTTCACAGCAATATTCATCAGAAAATACAGAGATTTCCCATATATCTCCTGCTTCACACATTATAGTCCTTAGTAGAGTTGCACCTAAATGACCCTGACAGATGATTATCTTTATAATTATCTATTATAAAATAGATATCAACTTCTCCCACCAGAATGTGACAATTATTACAATTGACAAACCTACACTGACACAGCATCATCCCCCAAAGTCCATAGCTTACATTAGAGTCACTCATGGCTGTACATTCTATGGGTTTGGACAAACGTATAACGGCATGTATCCACCAAGATAGTTTGCAAAATATTTTCATTGCCCTAAAAATCATCTGGGCTCCACCTAATCATCCCTCCCTCTCCTCTAACCCCTGGCAACCACTGATTATTTTACTGTCTCCATAGTTTTGCCTTTTCCAGAATGTCATATTATTGGAACTATATGTATGTAGCCTTTCCATATTGTCATCTTTCACTTAGTAATATGTATTTAAATTTCCTTCATATTTTCTCATGGCTTGATAGCCCATTTCTTTTTAGCAATAAATAATATTTTATTATCTGGATGTACACAGTTTATGTATCCATTTACATGCTGAAGGGCATCTTGGTTGCTTCCAAGTTTTGGCAAATTATGAATAAGTTTGCTGTAAAAACCCTTGTGCAGGGTTCTGTGTGGATGTAAGTTTTCAACTCCTTTGGGTAAATACCAAGGAGCACCGTACTGAGATCATAAAGAGTATTTTACTTTTATAAGAACTTCCAAACTGTCTTCCAGAGTGGCTGTACCATTTTGCATTCCACCAGCAATGAATGAGAGTTCCTATTGCTCCATATCATCACCAGGAAGTAGTGCTGTCAGTGTTGTAGATTTTGGCCATTCTCACGGGTGTGTATATAGTACAAGGGTGCACTTCATCACTTCAAACCAGTAATTCTCAACCAGTAACACCAGCTTCACTTGGGAATTTGTGAGAAACACACATCCCTTAGCCCAGCACCAAACCTAGTGACTGAATCATGAACTCTGGGGAGAGGCCCAGAAATCAGTCTTTTCACAGGCCCTCTGAATGATTCTGATGTACACAAATATCTCCAAAGCACATTGCAGTTTGAAAATGAAGACATTAAGTCAATCAGTTACAAAATTTCCCTGTTATTATTATTGGTGATCCTTACTTGGCCTAATGGACTGAAAAAAGGGAGTTATAAGAAACTCATGTCTTTGGTAATGTTACTGAGCCACTAAGTCAATAAACTGTAAAGTGGGGCTTATCTAAAGCCTTCCTGTTACTACAAGTTAATAAATGTCCTTATTGGTTAGTCTGTAAAAATGGTTGTATATTACTTGCAGCCCAAAACATGCTGTTCAAAACTATTTGTTTGTGTATCTACCTTATTGTTTATGTTTACCTTTAGAACCTTCTCCCTACACTGTTCTGGGAATCTCTGCAAACTGCTTCATGTAAATATGTGCATGTAATGCAAACCAATGGAGAACATTACAATTTAGAAAGCTATGTCCATGAAGACAGGGTACTCATTTGTTTTACTCACCCTGTATCCCCAAACAATAGGAAAGTGTCTATCAAATATTAGCATCTCAATAAGTATTTGTTAAATAGATCAATGAATGAATAAAAAAGCAAAGCAAACAAAAATGAGGGGTGGAGGGTATTTTAATTCAATTATGTCTGTCTACTCAGCTTTCATACTGGCTGTCCTTTCAGCTTGTTTCCCTGTGGTTACTTGATACCTGCTGCACTCCCAGATACCATATCACACAACACCTCATAGCAGAGGTGAGAAAGGACCATGTTTCCTTATATATTAAAGAGTAAAGGAACTTTTCTCAGCAGCCTCCCCAGCTCTGTCATCTTCTTCACAAGACTTATTGACCAGATTTTCACTGATTGAAGATCTAAGCGTAAAAATTAATTCTTTTAAAAATATTCAAAGAAAATGTGGATCAATACCTTCTAAAACAATACTGGAGAGTGGAAATCCACGAGGAAACACAATGTTTAATCAGCACATGTTACTGCGTGTCTGGATATCTACCTAGAATAAATTAATTCATGTTTGGAGTCATTTAAATTCTAAGGACACTTTTATCATTTATTAATATATGTGGGTAGCCCTAAAAGATAATGACTGAGATATTTAGCTGTATAAAATATAAACATTTCTCTTTAATAAAAAATATACCATGAATAAAGTCAAAAGGCAAATGGTAGGATGAAGGAAAATATTTAGAAAACATATGGTAAATGGTTAATAACCCTATTTAAAACATTCCTACAAGTTGAAAAGGAAAACATTGGACAAGCATCCTATGAATAGGAATAGATAATTTGATGATAAAAAATATAAAGAGTCAATAAATACATGAGAAACAGTGAAATTAAAGTTAAAATAGTAAAATGCTATTTCTAAGATGAAAAACTGGTAACAAAGTTAAAAAGATCATGAACATTGAAGGCTCAAAAGCATGTTCAGAAATGAACATCCTCACACCTTGCTCATGCATTTTAATTGCTAGAACCTTCTGGGAAGTCATATGATAACATCTACTGAAATATTATAATGCATATATCTTTGGCCCACCAATTATACTTTAAAACTGTAACCTACAGACATAAAAATATTTTAATATAAAGAGACATATTTATAGATATTTATTGAAATAGTCCTTCTAATAGAAAACAACCTGACTGTCCCTCAAAAGGGGAAGGGCTGAATTATGAGGGCATCCATATTCTAGGGTACTAAACAGTTACCTAAGAATGAGTTAAATCTATGCATATTGCACTAGGCTAGAGCAATTAGAGTGATGTTCAGAGAATATTGACAGTAGTGAAATAAAATTATAGAATGCCATGTACAATATTATTTTATTTGTTAGAGTGACTAAAGAACAGATGTGGGACATATATTGATGTTTACATCTCTAAATGGACATAGAGATGATGAAAGATAAACATCTAACTAGTGTTCCTGGGATGGAACTGAAAGAAAGATGAGGAAATCTATTAACTACTTCATCACACCCTTCTGTACTTTTTGTCTTCTTACATGCCATCTATGGCTTACTAATTACAATAGATAATTAGCAAGACAAAAAAATGTTATTTATGAATTTATGATTCAAATTAAGAGCAATATTTATCTAAAGAACAGTGAAACAAAAATGTATAATATTTATCAGGATTATATACATATAATAATACTATATAAAATATTCTGAAATATATAATATGTTAACATCTTTTCTACTGATAATTTATGCTGGAAAAGGTTTTCAATGTCATCTGTAAACATGTGTCTATAGTCACTTGTCTAGATCTATATGAAAGAAATATTGCTATTTGGTCAATAGAAATACTTTACCTGAATAGATATATTACTTATATTACTCATTCTACAAGTGTAATAACATGGATAGAAGATCAGCAATCTTGACATCAAACAGTTCCATTATCTATCTTATTTTAATAATAGGTGTAACCATACTTCTTAATAAAATTTCTTGTATCTTTAGTTTTAATTTCATTTTTATGCATTATTCATTTCTAAAGTTTTCTATTCATATGCAATTTTTATTCTAATAAGTAATGTAATTACCAGCTCTTTATATTCTTAAAATTAATTTATAAAAAATATTACACAAACAAAAGAACATGGTTAACCCTCACAAACTAAAATTTTGACATATCATCATTTTCATAATCTGTTGTTATTACCATGCAAGTTTAAGCTCTCATTTATTTTACTTCTCATTAATTTAGTTCTTGACAACACGAGCAGCATTAATCTTTACAAATGAAGTAGGCAAGTTCTGATAGGATGCCAAATGCCACTGAATATGTTCCAGTGAGTTATCTTCCACATTAATGGGGACAAATAAGCTGAAAGCTGGTTTGATAAGAGGAGACTGAATGTGAGCGTGGTTAGGAAGGAATGGACAGAGGCACACATGACCTATGAGGTGAAGGCTAAAATCCATTTATTGCTCAATTCATTAACTTGGTTTCAGATATACTGCATCTGAGGTTCTAGGCACAAACACACAGCACAACCAGTAAGAAATTGAGTGAGTGAACTTTTCCTAATATGTTCTGAAGACAAAGGTCATCCTGAGACTAGTTCTTTCTGCTGTTGGGTCAGAGGGACAGAATACAGTAAGCCTATGTCAGAAGCTGTCCTCAAAGTGGGAGATACGAACCTCTGAACCTCAGTTCCTTAGATTCACAGCATCAGGACCTGATCATCTCTAATCTCATTCACTAAGGGTCCTGAGGTTCTATGGGTAAATGAGCAGAGGGAAAGAATCCCCTCAAAACACCTCAGTCATATTCCATAGGCTGCCTTGCTGTTCCAGTCAAACTGTGGTTGTCAAACTTTTGTGTTCTGGGCACACTTAGAGGTGTTAGGTCCAGGGCAGTACTCTTCAAAGAGCTGAAGTGTCAGAAACATTCATCAAGTCACTAATAATTGCAATACATCCACTTCCACAGAACAACGTCTCATGTGAATAAAGCATTCACAGCTATCCTATTCTCTTTGCCACCCTTCAGTGAACCTGCATCACTATGCTGTTTTCTCTCCTGACAACACTGGAAAAAGTCCAAATGCAACATTCTCCAAGGTTTTCCAGTGAACATGCAATCATTTTTCTTACTTTAGCTTGAGGATATACATACATTTTTTATTTTTTTAAAGCCAACTGCAACTTGATGTGTTGTGTTTGTGTCAAACAAAACCCAATATACTCAGCCTAGTAATCCCATTGGTAGATTTTTGCCATAGTAGTATGTACCCTCAGTTGTAACATGTTTCTCAATTTTATAAATGCATCAGAATTTGCAGGCAGGCCCACTTAGAATTCAGGGTGCAAAATGGGACCAAAGTACTTGGCTAACCATTTTTCATACATTAGCACATTAACCTCTCCCACGGTGCTATAAAGAATGTGCTAGTATTGGTAAAAAAAAAAAAATCAACTAATTAGGAAATTAAGGTTCAGATTGGTTAGTTAATTTGTTGAGCTATTTTTAATGTTAGTGTCAGAACCAGCACTCACCTTACATCAGTAAGACTTTAAAGTTGAAAGAAATTAATAAATGGACATTGTCCTCTCTGAATTTTTCCAAACCATTCATTCACAAAGGCAGTGACAAAATTACAAGCCCTTATGATAATTTAGAATGGCCAATTATGCTCCAAGTCCTACCAAAAAACCCTAAGTATGCAGTACACATTGATTATGCAAATACGTACACGGAGACTGTAAAATAGAACCCCGCTGCATCATAAATAGGATAAGGAACTGAGGCATTTGCTCTAATACAAATTAATAAAGTTCATTATCAATACTTTTTTTGTTGTTAAAGAGATTTGGGGAAAGATTTAGATGACCCAGGATCTCTTTAAGAATTATCCAGAGAGGATTTAATAGGCTTCTTCCTTTTTCTATAAGATATTGCTGTGGGGAGCAGAGGCAACCTTAAGCATGGTCGTGGCCTTAGGACCAAACTCACACTGTGGTCGGTGCTCAGTGTGGGACTAACTCTGATAATGCTGATGACTCTCCATGATAGCAAAACCCTCTGTAACAGAGACTGATAGAATCAGAGCACTAGAAGTAGGAATTCAGTCCGGCCTCCAATTGATTCGCATGCAAAATATGGCCTGGAACAGCTTTGTGATTTTTGTTTAGTGTTAAATGGCCCATCAGAGTCAAGGCTGGACAAGGCCACTGACTGATAATCCCCAGATATTTCTCTTCATTTCTCTACCTCCTCAGTTTATTCAAAGCTACACAAGAAGCTGCCTACAAAGCCTTCAAAATCACACCTGGAGGAAGGACTGAAAGCTTGCTTGTTCTCCACAGCCAGTAGGCCTGCCTGACACCTTTCAGAGAACTATTGTGGCACTTAATAGTCACTGGATAACTCCCAAAGCAGCTACCACTATTTGTCCAGTCTTTTTAGAGGCACTTCCAAACCTCTCATACAGAATTGCTCAAATTGTTCTTTCCTATCCTTCACTGCCATGGCCCTGGGTTCAGACACTGGGGAAATGCTGACCCGATGTTTAAAGGCAGCAGGATCTGAGGTTTAGGTATTACAAAGCCTCTGGAGTGCGAAGACCTTTAAGGAAGCAACGGAATATATTATAATAAAAATGGTGCCCATCACTGCTATGTTCCTGTCCTCTGCCCAAATGCCATTCTACGCAATGCAGTATATTTACATCTGTAGCGTAATAGGGAAGATCCTATTTATAACCTTTTAATGTTCATAATTGAAAAGGTTCTTAATGGCTTAATGTGTTGGAAATGCATTAAAAACATGTTGCCCTTTGGCAGAGCTGTTTTAGAATTAGAATTAGAACATTTTAATTTTTTCCCTGGTAAATAAACTTAAATTAAAAGTAAATCAGGTTCCATTTGATGAGGTCCTTGGCCTGTATTCATTCTGTATCACAGCCATTGTTACATCTGAGACTGGCTCCCACCTGCCCCCAAGTGCCAGTGGGTCAGCCATGTAAGTCCAAATACATATTGTAATGCCAGCGGCAGTTTTGTACAGAAAAGACAGGTCTGGCTGGCTTGGATTTAGGAAAAAAATAAATAAGGTTTTTTCAGGATTTAATTTCAGATCAGCTCCATTCTAACCAGGATGTTTCTTTTTTTTTCCACAAGAGGAACTATGAATATTAAATAAATAGACCCAGAGAGGCCAGCCTACAGTGGGGTGCAGGTATCAGGCAGCTTGGGCTTCGTGGAGGTAAGACCTTCTTGTCAAGAAACCTCTCACCAGTCATTTCTCACCTGTGGATCTCATTCAGGTGTATTTAAAATAAGTCACTCCAGTGTCACATTTAGCAAACATGACAAATTCATATTTCAAAACCAGTATTGACCTAAATCTCCTGAGACTGAGACTGGACCTGACAGAACAAAGCTTGCTACTACATACAAAGAGCATGCTAAGAGATGTTCTCAGGGTAAACGAGAAAAGATGACACAGAACATCACCCTTGCAGTCAGGAGGACATCCCACAGTCAGGAATGCCGGGCCTCCACCCTGAAGGGCTGCTGATCCCTTCCTCATGAAGTACATGTTCATCAACGTGTGTGGCGATGACACAAGGCAGCTATACAAATATATCTGTCCTGGTACAAATGCCAGTCACAACAGGAGATACACAACCATGTACACCTCAGTGGATGGAGTGCAAGATCAGTCTCAGACCAAAGAGCACAGAAGGTGAAGTGACTTGAAATAGATGGAAAATATGTCCCACACCTTGTCCCACTACAGATAAGGCATCTATAACTGTATGTAAGCAAAGCAATTGATGGAACAAAAATGAATCTGAATGTAACACATATTCAAATGTTTTACTACAGTTATTTAAAAGGTTCTAACAAGGCATATATAAAACAAATATATACCTTCATGTAAATAGGTATAAAAATGTACCAGCCCTTACTGGTTTAAAAGAATAGTACATTATAAAAAATACCAACTTCTAATTTCTCTTATCACTCTATTTCCAACAAACAGAAGGCTGACTGTTGATAGAATGGTTATACCACCCTGACAAAATACTTATAGGGTACTTATTTGTGTTTTGACTCCCTGGAAACCTGCTTTAGCAGGGAAGATTTCCATGGACCATAGAGATGAAGACGTTTTAAACTTTGAGAATTATTAATTGAATTGAAAGTCAAAGTGGGTGTTTAAATTCTCAAAATAGTTTACAAAGAATCATATAAACCAAGTATACACAATACAATTATCAGAGTAATTGAAGAAGTGCAGTCACACACACTATAATACAAATGAACCTTGAGGACATCATGCTAAGTGCATTAAGTTAGATACAAAAGGACAGCTGCTGTATGATTCCATTCACATGAGATATCTAGAGTAGTTACATGCACAGAGAAGGAAAGTAGAACAGTACTTGGTGGGGCCTGGGGAAGGAGGAATGGTGAGTTAGCATGGGTACAGAGTTTGAGTTTTGAAGATGAAAATGTTCTAGAGATTGGTTGAATGTACTTAACATTATTGAACTGTAAAGTTAGAAGTGGTTAAGATGGTAAATTTTATGTTATTTTACCACAATAAAAAATAGAAAGTAAATCTAATAAAAAAATCCCCTGCCTCTGCATTCTTTATTCTCTTAACTTTCTTTATAGCATTTTTCACATTATATGTGCAGATACATATGTTTGTTGATTGCCTGTACACTTCCTCCTTCCAATACCCCCAAATATACCAGCTTTGAAGATAGATCTTGTCTTGTTGCTTTACCCTCAAGGCCTGGAACAGTGCCTTGCAATATGGATGTTCAATCAGTGTTTTATGAATAAAGTTTTTAAAAGATGCAATCATTCTTTTTTCAAAGATTGTTAGGTATATTAATTCCAAAGAACACATTTCAGTTCGGGTTTTTTTCACTCTCACCAATCTTAATTGTTAAGTCATTAGTTTATTATCCTTCTCTACTCCTGGGGCAAGTTATTAACAAGCCACTTAACCAGAGTTAAACAATAATTAGGATACATAAAGAGCAATATCCCCAAATAAAACACATAAAAAGTCCACTGTGAAAATTAATCTAACAGCATCTCCCATTCCTCTTTTTCCAAAAGCTACCACTTAATGGCTTGTGACTTACAGACTGCACATAATTATAAGAATATAAGCTATAATAGAAAACAAAAACTAAATTGCATTTTGCTTAAACTGGATACTGAAGTCATTTCAACTCTCTTAGGTCACCCATGTATAGCTAAGCTGCAAAGCTGGAAAGTAACTGGATATGGGTATAAACCTTGAAACTAGCTCCCAAAAATAATAATTTCTTTAAAAATATCCCATATAAGCAGAGCATTTTATTATTTGTAAAATACCTTTACAGATAATATCTAACCTGATCTTGAAAAGTACCTCCGACAAAGTCAGGGCAGGTGTCATGGCCCTTACTTAGAGATGAGGAGGTGGAACCAGAGAAGCTAAGTGATTCGATCAAGGTCACATGTGGAGAGCCTGTGCATATATCTGGAAATAATTTTCAGAGGCATAAGAAGCAAGGGCTCTGAAAGTGCACTGCAATACAATTCTTGAAAGAAATCTGAGCTGATGAGATTATGTCTTAAGCCACACATGAAAATCAATTCTGTTGCACAAAGCAAAATAAATTAGTGATCTCACCATTTGAACGCTAGATGCATTTGAATGCTAAATACATTTTCATGGGCATCACCAAAACATGATAGGACAGGTCTCATTGGTGCAGAAATGAAAACAGAGAGCCTGTCCAAAAGAAATGGATTTGCTAGAAGAAATGAGAGAGTGGTATGTATGTCATGAAAGCAATGCTCAATTGCAGGGGACTCTATGAGTCCATAATATAAAACTGGTCCTCAGAGTTTTGATTTATCAGATAAATAATATTTCTAAAACATCTAGGGCCATGAAATCACGTTGTCAACATCTAATTCTGTTCTGTTCTAGGCACCTTATGCATATTAGCTCTAAGTCTTCAGGACCACATTACAAGATATGTATTATTATTATCACCCCTGTTTTATAGATAAGGCAACAGAGGTAGAGAGAAGGTAAACAGATTATGCATGGTCACATGAATAAGTCTGGGCAGAGCCAGAACTGAAACCCAGGCCGCCTGGTCCCAGAGCCTGTGTTTTCAGCTGCAGACTCTGGCTCTATTACTCTCCAGCACTATCATTTCATAAAAGGGGTATTTTAGCACAAAAATCAAGTACCATACCTCAGAATGAGAGTCATTCCTTTAAATCTAACCTATGCAGTATTAAAAACTCACTGTTTTCCCCATTTTGCTCAGATTTTTGTAAATGTCACAGTCTTCCACTGGCCTTCAGAACAGGACTTAACAAACATGATTATGGAGTATTTGGAGAAGGGTAAATACAAGTGAAACTCAAAGACTGTCAGGGTAGAACATTCAACGGGTGATCTGAGAGAAAGAAAACTGTGTGAATCATAGAATGTAATGTTGAAGAAATCTTTGGGGTCAACCAGCTCAATCCTCCTTGAAATATAGAAATCACCTTCTACAATGTCAGGTTTTATTTGAATGCATCAGCCATTGGAAACTCACTATTCATGATTCAGCTCTCGTCTTATTTACACAGACACTTACTTTTTTCAATTCTTTCCATCATCCCTCATTGGGATGCAAGGTTCCAGAACCTTCCTTATCCCGGCTGCTATTTCTTGCATACAGTGTATTTTATGCTCTCACTCTTAAAATGCAAGGGCCAGAAATAAATGTGATAATTACAGGGAGGCTAACTACCACTGGTAGAATAAGACTATCACCTCCTTCAATTTGGGCATTTAACTTTCTTAATGCAACCTAAGATTATACTGGGGTTTACTTTTGGGGAGAGTAAGGCTTAACAAAATATGGATTGTATTATAGATTGATATGCATTTAAGTCAAGTCCTCAATCTCTTCTGTTTATATATGCTGCTGCTTAATTTTAGTACTCTAAATCCATACTAGTACCTTAGGCTTTTTAAAGCATATAGGATGAATATACAATTATTCCTACTACATATCTCCCTATTAGATTCATCCACTATTCCAGCCTGACCAAGGACATTTTGCATCTACTTTGAGGATGCTGACAGCCCTTCTCTTAGGGTATGAGATCCATACCTTGCTCTTTAGGAACCCTAAATGCTCACAGACCATCTGAGTAACAGGCTGGGACCAGGATCACATTTTTCAGTCTTTCTTCTTCCATTGGACTCAGTCCTGTTTCCCACAAGGTCTAACTGCTCACCCGCAGCAGGTACCAGTCTTACCTTTAGATTTTCTCAAAAGCTTCAGTTCAAATGGGTGAAATGATTTCATCATACAGCAGAAAATCTCATTTGACTTCATTGTCCTCACCCATCTCAATGCCTCTCCCTCTTATATCTAGCTTTGACTCTTGCACTTAACTTACTTCTATTTCTTAAGATTGACTAGTTCAACCATAGCTTTTCAAAAAATGTTCCATGCCAGTATGTGACACACCAGGAATAGTGTCAATGACAGGATGCAAATGGTAAGAGGAAAAAAACATTCTTTATCATTAGGCTTCCTCACTTAAGTGAGGCTTAATACTTTAAGGCATAGGGTTGGCATGCAAATATCAATTCAAAATTGGTTTTAATTTCTTAAAAAGTGCTACCAATCTATTATAAAAGACCCATTGTCTCTTTGAGAGATGTATATTTGCACATTATGCCAACAGTAACAAAAGGTTTCCGAAAAACAGAAATACATGTATTATATTCAGGGGAAATGTATACAGTAATTGTGTCAATAGCTGAAATATACAGGCAGAAAACCAAGGAAAAGGCAAAATATGCAGAAAGGACAGACCTGGAAACATTAAGTAAGTGGGGTTATTAGTGACAAGAATGAAACAGACTGTATTCTCTTGTAGGCTGTGCAATGGAATTCTAACCTTTTAGAGAGAGAGCGAGACAATGTATTTCCATGTTCAGAATAGGATTCCTCAAATCACACTAAAGGGAACCAACCTAAACTTACTGCTTACTGACCATGCTTAGGGGAGGACAGAGGCTCATCTGGATTTGTGTTTCCTGGTCCATAATAAGAGGGATCATGATATTTGTCTGGAGACTTTGCAAGACAGTTACAAAATAAACAATAAATTTGAAAGCAATTCCTTTCTTGTAAAATGATATGCAGTGTTATACATAGCTACAGTTTGTATTGCAACAGATGGTAACAGAAAAAATTATTTTATAAAAAGGAAGGGAGATTTTATTCAACTAAAGAGAGGAGATGGCATGGTTTAGAGGAGTGAAGAAGAGAAAGAGTTATCAGTTCCCTATCTCCTTAGAGCCACCACGTGGGGCTATGTGAACCATCATGCAAGGTAGCTGCCCTTACTCCAAACTGTACACTGAGGGTGTCAGGAGCATGTGGTATGGAATAGCAGGGAAGACTAAGGCCCACCACGTATCCCCAGCAGTAAAAGCTTCCTGTCCTCATTTCTAATGAAGTTAAAACAAAACAAACAAAAAGCAATTTTTCTACGAGTTTCGAATAGGTGGAAACAACATACTCCATATTATGAGGAAAAAACAGAACCTCTACAAACTGGTAAGGTTCAATCATTTCTCCTACCAGCCAGGGTTAGACTGTGCTCTAAGTACATTCAAAAGTAAAAAATAAAAATAAAAAAAAAAGAAAGAAACAAATTGGTAAGTGTCTTCTTAAATAATCTTATCTGAACAGTTACTTTACTCCATAAAAGTTTATGGGATCTCGTCACATCAATATAGGGATTCTTCACTTACATGATGAAAGAACACTTCAGTACCCAAATACGTTATTTCTACTTCCTATCCTAGGGTAGCTATGTAGAAACAACACTATACCCTCTAATAGGAGCTTTCCTAAGGGTCTGGGTTTCATTAGACACTCCACATCTCTCTTTATCACTCCTTCTTTTATTTAAGCTGCAGAACAGGTTCAGCACAATTAATTAGAACTTCAGGATCTAAACTTGAAGACTGCATGCAGCCCACAGATCACCCTGGCTTCCTTTATACATGGGCCCTGTGTTATTGGCAAGCAGCCCCTCCATTAAATATCAATCAATGAAAACACAGTTTCAAAACTGTCTCTGAGACAGAATGCATTATTCCAGTGCCCCTGCAGGCTGCAAGCACATTCACTGAGAATACACAACAAAAGAGCCAACATTAGAGGGCCAGACCTGCGAGCAGATATCATGGAACAGATGCTGTCTGTCAGCTTCAGGGACAATTCTTACATGAACTATGTGAGACTCACAAGTTACAAATAAAGAAGAGGAAAAAAGGGGGTAGAGGTGTCCTGGAAGATACCGAGCCTTGAGGTCCCAAAGTCCCCAGGTCCCAAAGCCTGGCTGTTGGGCTACTGTCAGAGGCCAAGGAGATCATTTGTTTTTGCACAGGATAATGACAGAGCTGGGAGAGCAAGTCTGACACCTAAACACCCATGCTGCAGGTGAGCGCACAGAAAGACAGATGTGGTCGCAGGTCTGCCCCACTCACCGGCACACTTGGTTCTCGTCCTGAGAGCTGGTCCGGGGGACCCAGTGCCACCCTCTCCCGGCCTGGTGAGGAGCACGCTGATCTCATACTCTGTATCCGGGTCGAGGTGCCCAATTTTATAACTTGTGGAATCCACCGGCTGCCGGTCATTCCAGCTCCCACTTGCCGTGCAATACTCCACCTCTCTGGCGACAATGGGCCCGTCCCCATTGATGGAGTTGGCATTGAGCTGTATCCACAGGTAGGTCGCCCCCACGGAGGCAAGCTGAGGTGGGGCAATGGGGACAGGTGGTTCTGAAAGGCAAACACGTGAACCACTTTTCAGAGACTTTGGTCTTCAGTTTTAAAAGAGTCTAAACATACATCCATTATTAAAGTATAGAAGACATTAACATTTCAGGAATGAATTGTTGAGAATGGTTTTGTTTAGGTTATTAAGAAAAAACACACTGATAAACATTTTCACAATGTTCCAATATGTGAAATAAACCACCTTTAAAACCTAAGCTTGCTCAAGTAGGTATGCCCCCAGTTTATTTTAAGACTCAACTAATTTTTCTCAGAGGGTGACACAGACATCAAAGGGTTTCCTTTTTCACTGGAAGTAACTCATTGAAGTTCTTTCAAGTGGTACTACTGAAGATCCAGGAGGCACTTTATTATCAATCTCTTTATTGAGAATGGTTCGAAATCACCAAAGGTGCTAGTTATCTATGTCATTAAATTCAGTTTCCTTATATTTATATTCCAATGATATCATCATTTTAAAAACATGGCTGAAAGTATAGTTTATCTCATCATAAATGCATTTCCAGGATGACTCATTTCCCAAAAAACATCACAACGGACTCATTCAGCTACAAGAGAAGTAAGCAATCTGGATAATAAAGTCCACCACTGCTGCTGTTCAGGGAGCTGCCAGTAATGAGTCTTATTAAAGCAGTGACTAGAAAGAAAAGCTCTGAAGCAAAGCACAAGCTATGCCCAGCTTGATAAAACTCTAACAATCAATAGCAAATTCTCTTTACAACCCAAGACAGTCTCTCTCATTGTTTAAAGCCTGAGACTGACTCTTTTCCTAGATCATTGTCTCCGAAGGGAGAGAGAAAAATAATCTTGTTTTAAGTAGTATTCCCAGGACATCAGTGAGGTGTTGGTTGAATGGCTCTCCTGGTATCAAATGAAGGCATTGCATATGCCAATATCACTGTGAGTGTCACCATACATGATATTTTAGAAAGTAGATAATGGTACAAAACAACATATTTGTATATTAATGAATCTCCACCTAAGTAAGATCTAGTGTACTTTTCAAGACTATTTCTGCCAGTGGTTCATGCTTTTTTTTTTTTTTTTAACTCCTCATTTAGCCCATAAGAATACTTGGAGAGTAAAGCCTGCTATGTTCTATTACCGGCATATGTTGGCTTACATGCTGCAACTTCTGTCAGCTCTGTGACAGACACAGCCAATTGATTACAGTCATCCTTCCCGCTGAACAGCACCTCGGGGCAGCTAGTACCATCTGACCTTGGCCCCTGAGACAATACCAGGTGGATCCCTAAACTGACTGAGAGACCACCAACTTCACGGTTGGGCTTGGATGTTGCCGTTCTTTTCTGTATTTGAGGTGTGTGAAGTCAAATTGATTTTTTAAAGTAGTTGTGGAAAGCTCAGACTGAGTTAAAATAAGACCCTAGAGGATGGATTTTATTTGGGTGACTGCAAATTTTGTGTAAATTTACTATTATTCTTCTTGTTTATAAACTACAACTTTGTGCTAGCTCTTCATTTCTTTAAATAGTTGGGACTCTAGTCATAATGATCTAACATCAATTTACATCATTAGGTGATTCCTTGAATAAGGACATGAAATGGGCCTTTTATAGTATATCCTAAGGCATTTATGTAGCCAGGCTGAAAGAGCAGTTAATTACTTTGAAGTTGCTAAATGCTAGCAAGGGTTGCTGAACTGCCATTCAAAACACAACTCAGGGGAAAGGCCACAGAGGTTAGTGAGCAGACCAATTTATTCAGGCTACTCTTAGGAATGTCCTGAAATAGACCTGCCTTAATGCTTGTCTGTCCTGAGAACATTTTCTTTACTAATTCCCCTTTAAGTACCAAATATGTTAAATCAAATGAAAGATTCAAACAGAACCTGGAAATAATTGAGAGAGACATTCAAAAGGGCTTTTGAGTTGCTGGAAGAACAATAATAGGTCAATATTTAAATTTTGAATACATTTTCTCAAAGTAAAGGAAGGAAGAAAAAGATGGGGTTCAATCTACTTAAGGGATAAAAAGCAATTTACAATATTTAATTCAAGTGAAAGTAAAAGGACACAATAAAAATAATTCTAAATTTATACACATATAGATACATATACATATATCTGATATAAATATGTAAGTGCCTATATATAATTAAATGATATTGGTATGTGTGGGAAAATTTGCAATATTTCCAGAATCTCTCAACAGATATTTCCAAGTGGAGAGAAGTAGTCCGTTTCAGTATCAATAGGTAATTACAAGGGCTAGTGAGGGCATATCTGGGTGGGGTCCCTTCTGCATCTGGGTAACAAGAGACATGGGAGAGCAGCAGTGGATGACTGCTTTAAGAAATAAATGGGTTTCTCCTACTTCGTTTCACTCTTTGGCTGATTTCGGTTTCAAAGGTATTTTGCCCCAGGATTTTCCCCCTGAAATTACAATATGTATGCACATATACATGCATTGAGGAGATTATTTACAATATTTTTATGTCCTGGATTACCAAAAGAAGTGGTAGTCATGAAGAAGGTAAGAATAATCACAACAAAAATGACTTGGGTTTCATTTGCTGGGCTGGCACCAGATCAGTGTGTGACCTTGAGAAAGTTATAAACTCTGTGGACTTTAGTCTTTCCCATTTAAGAAAAATTAGCCTTCCAAATCTAAAAAAAGGGTTAAATTATATATAGGTGGTTTAAAACATTATTGTGTATTTTAAAGTAATTATATCAAGGTAATATTTTATTAAGTATATACATAATAGAATCTAGCATGCTATCTCACTTTATTTTTACTTAAGGTACAACTGATATACAATCTTAGGAAGGTTTCACATGAGCAACATTATGGTTACTACATTCACCCATATTATTGAGTCCCACACCCCATTATAGTCACTGTCAATCAGCGTAGTAAGATGCTATAGAGTCACTATTTTTCTTCTCTGTGCCATACCGCCTTCCCCGTGACTCCCCTACATTATGTGTGCTAATTATAATACCCCTTAATCCCCTTCTCTCCACCTCCCCACCCCCTTTTCCTTTGGTAACCACTAGTCCCTTCTTGGAGTCTGTGGCCTGCTGCTGTTTTGTTCCTTCAGTTTGTATATTGGTATATTCCACAAATGAGTGAAATTAGTTGATACTTGTCCTTATCTGCCTGGTTTATTTCACTGAGCATAATACACTCCAGGTCAATCCATGTTGTTGCAAATGTTAAGATTTGTGTCTTCTCATCGATTAATATTATTCCATGTCATAAATCTTCTTTATCTATTCATCTATAGATGGATACTTAGGTTGCTTCCATGTCTTGGCTATTGTAAATAGTGCTGTGATAAACATAGCGGTGCATATGTCTTCTTGAAACTGGGACTTTGTTTTCTTTGGGTAAATTCTTAGGAGTGAAATTTGTGGGTCAAATGGCATTTCTATTTTTACTTTTTTGAGGAACCTCCATATTGCCTTCCACAATGGTTGAACTAATTTATATTCCCACCAACAGAGCAGGAGGGTTCCCCTTTCCTCTACATCCTCACCAGCATTTGCTATTTGTTGTAGTTTGGATTTTGGCAATCCTAAATGGTGTGAGGTGATATCTCATTGTCATTTTAATTTGCATTTCCCAGATGATTATTAATGTGGAACATCTTTTCATGTGCCTGTTAGCCATCTGAATTTCTTCTTTGGAGAAGTGTCTGTTCAGATCCTCTGCCCATTTTTTAATTGTGTTATTTGCTTTTTGGGTGTTGAACTGTGTGATTTCTTTATATATTTTAGATGTTAACCCCTTACTGGATATGTCACTTATGAAGATATTCTCAAATACTGTTAGATGCCTTTTTGTTTTACTGATGGTGTCCTTTGCTGTATAGAAGATCTTTAGTTTGATGTAGCCACATTTGTTGATTTTTGCTTTTGTTTCCCTTGCTGATGAGATGTGTACAGGGAAAAGTTGCTCATGTTTATATTCAAGAGATTTTGCCTGTTTTCCTCTAAGAGTTTTATGGTTTCATGACTTACATTCAGGTCTTTGATCCATTTTGAGTTTACTTTTGTATATGGAGTTAAGAGAGTAATCCAGTTTCATTCTCTTACATACAGCTGTGCAGTGGTGTCAACACCAGTTGTTGAAGAGTCTATTGTGTCCTCATTGTACATCCATTGCTCCTTTATCATATATTAAATAGCCATATATGTGTGGGTTTATATCTGGGCTCTCTATTCTCTTCCATTAATCTATGGGTCTGTTCTTGTGTCAGTACCAAATTGTCTTGATTACTGTGGCTTTGTAGTAGAGCTTGAGTTGAGGAGTGTAATGCCCCAGCTTTGTTCTTCCTTCTCAGGA
Organism: Manis pentadactyla; assembly: GCF_030020395.1. Classification (NCBI taxonomy): domain Eukaryota; kingdom Metazoa; phylum Chordata; class Mammalia; order Pholidota; family Manidae; genus Manis; species Manis pentadactyla. The sequence continues at coordinate 111,256,902 of NC_080024.1, forward strand.
TTGCTTTGGCTATTCAGGGTCTTTTGTGTTTCCGTATGAAGTTTAGACTATTTGTTCTACTTCATTGAAGAATGCTATTGGTATTTTGATAGGGTTGCCTTGAATCTGTAGATTGCTTAAGGCAGGATGGCCATTTTGACAATATTAATTCTTCCTATCCATGAGCATGGGATGAATTTCCATTTATTGGTGCCTTCTTTAATTTCTCTCATGAGTGTCTTGTAGTTTTCAGGGTATAGGTCTTTCACATCACTGGTTAGGTTTATTCCTAGGTATTTTATTCTTTTGCTGCAATTGTGAATGAAATTGCTTTCCTGATTTCTCTTTCTGCTAGTTCATCATTAGTGTATAGGAATGCAACAGATTTCTTTGTATTAACTTCACATCCTGAAACTTTGATGAATTCAGTTATTAGTTTCAGAAGCTTTGGGGTGGGTTCTTTAGGGATTTTTATGTACAATATCGTGTCATCTGCAAGCAGTGACAGTTTAACTTCTTCCTTACCAATCTGGATGCCTTTTATTTATTTGTGTTGTCTGATTGCCATGGCTGGACCTCCAGTACTATGTTGAATAAAAGTGGGGAGAATGGGCATCCTTGTCTTGTTCCTGATCTTAGAGAAAAAGCTTTTAGTTTTTCACTGTTAAATAAAATGTTGGCTGTGGGTTTTTCATATATGGCCTTTGTTATGTTGAGGTACTTTTCTCTATACCCATTTTGTTGAGAGTTTTTGTCATAAATGGATGTTGAAATTTGTCAAATGCCTTTCCAGCATCTATGTGGAGATGATCGTGTGATTTTTGTGATGTTGGATATGACAATGGTTTTTCAAATATTGTAGCATCCTTGCATCCCTGAAATAAATCTCACTTGATCATGATGGATGATCTTTTTGATGTATTTTTTAATTCAGTTTGCTAATATTTTGTTGAATATTTTTACATCTATGTTCATCAGGGATACTGGTCTGTAATTTTCTTTGTGATGTCTTTGCCTTGTTTTGGTATTAGAGTGATGCTGCCCTAATAGAATGAGTTGGGAAATATTCCCTCCTCTTCTACTTTTTGGAAGACTTTAAGGAGGATGGGTATTAGGTCTTCTCTAAATGTTTGATAAAATTCAGCAGTGAAACAATCTGGTACAGGAATTTTGTTCTTAGGTAGTTTTTTGATTACCAATTAAATTTCACTGCTGGTAATTGCTCTTTTCAAATTTTCTGTTTCTTCCTGCTTCAGTCTTGGAAGGTTGTATTTTTCTAGAAAGTTGTCCATTTTTTTAGGTTATTCAATTTGTTACCATATAATTTTTCATAGTATTCACTAACAATTCTTTTTATTTCTGTGGTGTTTGTAGTGATCTTCCCTTTCTCATTTCTAATTATGTTTATGTGTGTAGACTCTCTTTTTCTTTTGATAGGTCTGCCTAGGAGTTTATCTATTTTGTTTATTTTCTTGAAGAACCAGCTCCTGATTTCATTGATTCTTTCTGTTGTTTTATTCTTCTCAATTTTATTTATTTCTGCTCTAATATTTATAATATTTATTATGTCCCTCCTTCTACTGACTTTGGGCCTCATTTGTTCTTCTTTTTCTAGTTTCATTAATTGTGAATTTAGACAGTTCCTTTGGGATTGTTCTTCTTTCTTGAGATAAGCCTGTATTGTTATATACTTTCCTCTTAGAAATGCCTTTGCTGTGTCTGACAGAATTTGGGGTGTTGAGTTGTTGTTTTCATTTATCTCCATATATTGCTTGATCTCTATTTTTATTTGATCATTGATCCATTAATTATTTAGGAGCATGTTGTTAAGCCTCCATGTGTTTGTGGGCTTTTTTGTTTTCTTTCCATATTTTATTTCTAGTTTCATACCTTTGTGGTCTGAGATGCTGGTTGGTAAAATTTCCATCTTTCTGAATTTAGTGAGGCTCTTTTTGTGGCCTAGTATGTGATCTATTCTGGAAAATGTTCCATGTGCACTTGAGAAGAATGTGTATCCTGTTGCTTTTGGGTGGAGTGTTCTGTAGATATGTGTTAGGTCCATCTGTTCTATTGTGTTGTTTAGTGCCTCTGTCTCCTTACTTATTTTCTGTTGGTGGATCTGTCCTTTGGAGTTAGTGGTGTGTTGAAGTCTCCTAAAATGAGTGCATTATGTTCTATTTCCCCCTCTAATTCTGTTAGTATTTGTTTCACATATTTAGGTGATCCTATGTTGGATGCATAGATATTTATAATGGTTATATCCTCTTATTTGACTGAACCCTTTATCATTTATATAATGTCTTTGTCTCTTGTTACTTTCTTTGTCTTGAAGTCTATTTTGTGTGATACAAGTACTTCAACTCCTGCTTTTGTCTCCCTATTATTTGCATGAAATATCTTTTTGCATCCCTTCACTTTTAGTCTGTGTATGTCTTTGGGTTTGAAGGTAGTCTTTTGCAGGCAGCATATAGATGGGTCTCATTTTTTTATCCATTCTGTAACTCTATCTTTTGATTGGTGCATTCCGCCTATTTACATTTAAGGTGTTTATTGATATATATGTCCTTATAGCCATTGCAGGCTTTAGGTCTGTGGTTACCAAAGGTTCCAGGGCTGCTTCTTTAATATCTAGCAGTCTAACTTAATTTGCTCATTATTGTATTATAAACACAATCTAAAGGCTCTTTTTTTTCTCCCTTTTCTTCCTCTATTCTTTATATGTTAGGTGTCACATTCTGTACTTTTTGTGTATCCCTTGACTGACTTTTGGGATAGTTGATATAATTTTTTATTTGTTTCATAATTAGTTGTTCTACTTTCTTTACTGTGGTTTTATTTTCTCTGGTGACTTGGGTGTACTTCCATCTATAAAATACAGTATGGAGATGGTTTGTAGGAGGTAAATTCCCTCGACTTTTGCTTATCTGGGAACTGTTTAATCCCTGCTTCAAATTTAAACGATAATCTTTCCAGGTAGATTATTCTTGCTTTGAGACCCTTCTGTTTCACTGCATTAAATATACCATCCCCTTCTGGCCTGTAAGGTTTCTGCTGAGGAGTCTGATAATAACCTGTTGGGTCTTCCTTTGTAGGTGATCTTTTTTCTCTCTCTGGCTGCTTTTAATACGCCATTTTAATTATTATATGTCTTGGTGTTGTCTTCCTTGGGTCCCTTGTGTTGGGAGATCTGTGCACCTCCCTGGCCTGAGATACTTTCTCCTTTCCCAGACTGGGAAAGTTTTCAGCAATTATTTCTTCAAAGAGATTCTCTCTTTGTTTTTTTTTTAACATACTAGAAGAGATTTATTAGTATAAGATATATCATAGGAAATTAGTAATTATACATGAAAAACCTTCTGAATACACAGTTTCTTCAACAAATATGTGGCATAAAAAAGGAGGTAAGGTTAAGAGGTATGTGTTACAGATTAAATATTATATAAAGACAATATCAATTACATGTAATTTATATGGATTTTTTTGGGGTCCTGATTTAAAAAATAAATTATGAAGGTATTCTTGAGTCATTGGGGGAAAATTTAAAATAGGTTGGTTGCTATATAATATTAAAGGGCTTATTAATTTTGCTGGGTGTGAAAATGGTGCTATAACTCAAGGCAAAATGACAGACTATCTGGGATTTGCATTAAATTTTTCAGCCAATAGAATGAGGGAGAAGAGTTGAAACAAGAATGAACAAGTATTGAATTTTGGGAATGAAATCCACTTTTATGAGTTTGATGACTAAGATATGTAGTACAAAACTAGTAAACCAGTATCAGGGTGGGATGAGGGGTGAGTTAATGAGTCCAGCTTTGGACACAGAGTTGGGCCATTGATAGTTCATTGCTGACACATTCCTCGGCTGTCCCAGAGTACTGTTAGGGGAGTAGGGGACAAGGACAAGGCTGCACAAAGAGACTTTCTATCCCTTTTTCTCTTTCTTCTTCTTCTGGTACCCCTCTAAAACGAATATCGGCCCATTTTGATTGGTTGCACAGTTCTATTATTCTTTCATTCCTAGAGATCCTTTTTTCTCTGTGCCTCAGCTTCTTTGTATTTTTGTTCTCTAATTTCTCTTTCATTTACTGTCTCCTCTGCCTCATGTAATCTGCTTTTAAATCCTTCCATTGTATGTTTCATTTCAGATACTGTATTTTTCAAACTTTTTATCTCTTTCTTCAAGTCATCCCTGAGATCTTGAATATTTTTCTGTAGCTTGGTGAGCATGTTTATGATATTTATTTTGAAATCTTTATCAAGAAGACTGGTTATTTCAGTTTCACTGAGCCCTCTTTGTGGTGTTTGAGGGATTTTTGGTTTGCATCAGGTTCTTTTGCCACTTATATTTCTAATGAATGATATGGAATAATAACTTTGTTTGGGAGGTGCCCTGTAGTGCCCAGAAGGTTTACTCTCTGGAGCTGCCTGGCCCCTAGAGTGATGGCAAGGGTAGCAGGTGGTCAGCAGTTGTGTCTGCTGGGAAGAGTTCTTTCCTGCTTCCTGACTATAGTACCTGCCTTCACTGTCAGGGTCAGTGCGCTGAGCACACAGGGAGGCAGCTTCTGTGTTATGCCCCTGTAGCTATCAAAGGTGGGGATGCCCTCCGCTTGCCTGGTGTGATGTCGGGGTGTTGTAGATTTGCTAACTGGTGCTGTGTATCACAGTGGGGGGCCTCAGTGCTATGTTGTCAGCCAGGGGGATGCAGCACTTGAAGCTCCTGGAAGTTCCCAACCTGATGGGTTGAGTGTGCTGGGATGATTTTGTCCATTTGTCCTTTCTCCTAAGCAGCAAGGTCTATATAACCCTTGCCCCTTTAGCAGCCCTCTCGCTGTCAGGAAGTCTTTCAGATCGCCCTCCTTTCTTTTGCCTGGAGCAGCGTGGGTACCCATTTTCCACAAGCAGTTGGAATCTCAGTCTCTCTGATTATTCCATCTGTCTTTGCTTTCCAACCCCTCTAATCTCCAGAGCACCATGTACCGTGGTTTTGTGCTTCCAGAGCAGATCTTCAGGTCTGGTAATTTAGCAGTTCTGTGCTTCCATGCCCTCCTCACTCTGTTTTTCTTCCCCTTGCCTGTGAGCTGGGGTGGGGAGTGGCCTTGGGTCCCACTGGATTGCCACTTTGCTACTTTACCCTTTTCCATGAGGTCTTCTCTTTTCCCCAGATGTAAGCTGTCTGTTGTATTCTTCTTTCTGGTCACTCTTTCAGGATTTTGTGTTACATGTGGGTCTGGGTGGAGGTTTCTGCCTTACTTCTCATGCTGCCATCTTTTTCCCCCAGTTGCCATCTCACTTTTAAAAATAAAGTATATGAAAAATATGACTCTACATTATGAATGAAGGAAAAGTTGAATTTCAGAGTTGAGCTATAGCTCCAAGCCAATTGTCATGAGCTTCGGCAGTGTGCAGAAATGGAAAGAGGTGTCTGGATATTTTTATCTCAATTAGCCACGATACTGCTACACTGCTGCAAGACAGGAATATGTGCTGCATAAATGTGAGTAAGAACCCACTCATTCACTGTTTATATTTGTTCTGGCAGACTAGAAATTTCTGATTTACTTATAGCTTCCAACAAGTTAAGTTTTCTACAGGGGTAATTTTTTCAGAAGTTACCAGAATTTCATCATACTGCTCATGAAGTTTGATGCCTCATGCACACAGTGAAGCACTGTGTCAACTATAAATCAGAAAATGGAGCACAATCACAAATAACTTAGCCAAGATGAAAATTAAGTAATAATAAAGATAATAAAGAACTCAGCTGATAATAAAGAGCACAGAGGTGGCCACTGTGCTGGATTCGTTGGTACATGGCTTCCATGTTCTACATTGTGACTCCTCACTCTCCAGAAAGCCTTCTGCAGAATAGGTGCATAACTATGAAGACTTTTACTTTCCTTACAGATGTTAGACTTAAACTAGCCAGACAGGCTAGAGTTTCACTATATACCAAAATTCATAGGGATCTGGTGTAGCAAAATATATTATCTAAGTAAGTATTTCAATGTGCACTTCTTTACACAGAACATTGGTCACTGCGTGTGGTAGGCCCACCAATGAACATTTTCTCTTGTAAGCCAGTGGTGACTATCATTGGCAGTAGTGATTTCACATCAGAATCATTTGCCAAAATCACCCATAGAGTTTTTAACCACAGATTTTCATTTATTATGTGTGTGGTGAGCAAGTGGGGGGAATAAGAGGGCAGGCCTTTATATATATTTTTTCAATAAGAAAGGTAGTATTGACATGTATTTCTAAATGAAGACCACTAATATACTGGGGCAGAAGGTAAGAGTCACCATGCCTACTCCCCCTCCCCATCACGGCCCAACCAGCTGATGGCTGCTTGCTTACTACGTCCACTGTTCAAAGTGCTATTCATGTATGTCTTGCATTCCATCTTTCTGATAGCCCTGTAGGGTAGGTAACATTATTGTGTCTATTTTAAACATGAGGCAACAGAAGTACAGAGTGGGTAAGCCACTGGCCAACACCCTCAAGTCTACTGGGGTTTGAACCCTGTAGTCTTTAAAGCTGCTTATTCATAGAAATTTGCTGACAAAAGGAATAGTCCATCCAAAAGAGATCAGTTTTATGTTCCATATTTAATAAATGTAGGGAAAAAATTGTTAAAAGGAGGCATCATTCTGTTCTTCTAGAATAAAAGAGAAATGGCCTGCCATCGTTGTCTAAAAATGCCTCATGTTACATCGAAAAGTATAAACTATTCTGTCCAGGACGAAGAATTGCCTTAGCGGTTTAATACTATACAACTCAGCCCCCCCCAAAAGCATTAAACTAGCTAAAGGAAACTTATTTCCCCACACTTTTTTCCCTCATACCCTACCTCCCTGAATATAATGACTCAATTTTTCAGTCATGCAAAATATAGTAATAGAACCTAACTGCAACATTATGAATGTTAACTCAGTATTACCAATATGGCTTGTGTGATATGACTGAGCATTTTTATACTGACACTGCTTCATTTTATTAACCACCCTGTTATCATAAACACCCTGGCTGGTGAAAATTTGGATTTTAAGTGATTTTCTATCAGTAAAAAATTTCATTCCTTAAAAAAATTTATAGGTTGTAATCTCTGTATACAGAGTTGGCAGAAAAACTTGCCAAGAGCTAATTCACTGCTTTGTATGCAACGAAACCAACATAAATAAAATACATTTTCCAAAAATACAGCTCATGGGCAAACTTTGTACTTAAAATGCAATCCATCAATAAAGCCTGTCACCAAACTACAGTTCAGAAACAGCCAAGGATAAGTTTGAGCTTTAAATGAATAATAAATTCACAATGATTTAACACACCTATTTTAATGGACTATTTTCAGGTATAAAAATGCTTTAAATACCTTTAACTACCAATTCTGCATAGTTTGATATTCCAACACCTCCTTCAGTGCGAATCATGCAGCGGTACTTTCCAGCATCTCGTTTTGTTGTATTCACGACATTAAATGAAGCTATAAACCGCCGGGAACTAGTCACCTTTATTTCCTTCAGAGGAGCATCTCGTACATCGATGCCCTGTAAAAGAGGGGGTAGGGAGGACAAAATTGAACCATATCAGCTGTCATACTGAACCAGTAACACACCTGATCGCCTATTATCAATGTTATTTCTATGCACATCTTGGTTTGGCTGGTTATTACCCATGGGCCGTTGTTCCAGGAGAACAGCTGGCCAGGAAACTGAAATTATGCATGATCAACACTTTCAAGATTGAAGGATTCAAAATTACGTGTGCAGAAATGTCTTGTTTTTGCCTCTTCAAGATATTGTGTTAAATTAGTTCAACAGGAGAGAAAACGCATATGGAAAAATTCTTAATTTTGTTCCCAAACTATCCACATTTAGTCATAACACTTTACCTCATGTCTTTATGCTTGGCTAAGAAACAAAATTAATTCACACCCTACCCTATTACTGACCTCATTTTATAGATGAACAAATAAACAAGTTATCAAAAATTGCATTAAAAGCACAAGTAGGTATTAGCATATTCCCTATCCAACATCATAATATGTTTGATATGCATTAGCATATCACCTAAACTTCATGATGTTCTTCCCTGATATATAAAAATCAACCAGAATTAGATGCTTTATGTGATAATGAAATGCTACAACAGAAGTTCTTCTCCACAACCCATTAGTCCCTGTACCACATAAAGCACATTCTATCACTGGGGCAACTTTGTCTTACACGGTCCCCAAAATGTTAAGTCAGTCTTTGGTTATGCACACTTAGAACTCCATTCTATGCTTCCTACAGTTGAAAGCCTCAAAAGAAGGCTACAGATTTCAGTTTGGTATTTTGTTTTTTAAAAATTATCACAAAAGAGTCTATTGTTATTATTATGCAAGTATTAAGTAGAAAACAATTGTCAAAGACCTTAAGGCTAATGCATGATGTCAAGCACTGTGTCCATCTACTCAACATCTATTACATTCATCATGCAAGCAACCATTTTGGGGTGCCAGTCACATGCTCTCACTGTTGAAGACTCTAGGCTCACAATAGAAGAGTGGTTGCTCTGCTCTTGGCCTTCAGTTAGTGGGAAATATACCCTTGAAATGACTACATAATCACAAATACTGGCCTCTGAGGTAAAGAGACAGACAGGTGGCTGGCAGAAATCATCATGTGGACCATCTTTACATATGGCGGCCATGGGAGGCCAGTTTGAGAATTAACGTTGGAGCTGAGCTCTGAAGGGTAAGGAGGAGATCAACAGGCATGGGGAGAAGGAACATTCTAGTCAAAGGAAACAGGAAGCCTGAGATATTTCAAAACTGCAGGAGGCTTTGGATGAAATCAAGACAGCCAGTGGAACCGGGAAGGCAGGCAAACACCTGTGCATTCAGGGACTGGCAGCTACATTTTAAGAGATTTCTATTTATATATATGAAAATGCTAGGCTACAAATAATAAAACTTGTCTGGTTTACTCGGTGATTCATCCTATACAAGGTCATTTAAAAGCTTTCAGCAGTGTTAACTCCTTTGGCAGTATGTCCTGATAGACATGAAGTCAGGAGGGGGGCTGAGCAGGGTGCCAGACTTAACTTTGAAGTAATTTACCTTCCTAAAGCCTCCTTTCCTCAATTGTAACAAGCAGATGATACAAGATGATACACTTTCAGAAAAGTTGTGAGGATTTAAAAATAAGTGCAAGGACACTGGCATAATGATTGGCCTTACACATCACCCCTGAATTCTGGACTACCTGAGTGACAATGAGAAGGGCAGACAGGCTGTCAAAATATGATCTTTATTACAGATGAACCTGATATTGCAGCATATGACTGATATGCAGTCACAAAGAGCTTGCCAATACTGAAACACAGAATGAAACAGACTCACCCACCCAGCCGCAGGCCACACTAGAAAACCACAAGGCCTCCCATGTGTTAGGTGCTGCTCTAAAACTCACAGGACGGAGGTACAGGGTTCCTATAGGAAGCTAGCTCCCAAAGATGGGGTTGGACTGTGCATGCTCACAGCTTCCTTCCAGGGCAGCTCCGGTGTGGGCAGAGAAAAGGCATCAGGGGTGCTGCATTAGTATGGTTCCTGCCACAGTGAAGGAAACATCAGTAGCAGGGAAGAAGAGTTCCACCAAATCATCTTTAGTATTAGCTGTCAAAAGAGCCTTGTTAATAGCTTAAAAATTCATAAATCAGAACATGAAGTTCCATATATCTTATATGCCTATGTGTGTCTTGTTTTTTACTAACTCCCCTAAATTTGGTCTGACAGACAGTGCCAAGAAGTTAGAAAGACAAAATAAAATAAAATCAATCTCCCATTATTAATTAATATGACAGGAGAAAGGATTCCCTTCTGCATTCCATACATTCAGTCTTTCATCCTCTCTCCCAAATGAATAAATATTCAAATTCTACCTAAAGGTGTAACCTTACACACATTCCATAAAATTCAGTGTTTTTTTTCCAAACTGAAAAAAAAAGTCTCATCTCCAGTTTTGAAATGAAAATTAAGCTCATGAAAGGCAGAGTTTATATCTGTAAGCATTTGTTTTGTTTATTAAAATAACAGAAAGACTATTTATTTACTTACTTATGGCACGAATCTTTTAAGAATACACTTCTTTAGGAATCCTGTAACGCTTTTCCTAATAGAATAAGCTTATCTCAAAAGAATGTTTAATCAAAAGTGTACTGAGGGCACTAAAGTGTAAGAAAACCTTCTTTTTGGATTCATACGTATGTTGAGAGAACTGCTACTTCAAAATTGTTGTCTTCATGGCACAGATTTATCCTTTAAAATAAGCAGCTTCAAACTATAAGTCTACACAGCTCTAATGAGTCACATGAAGTTTCAGGAATGGGCCTTTAAAAAAAAAAATCCCATGAATTTAATCACACAGAAAGTTAGAGTGAGTGTCTTCCAGAGAAATGGGCCATAGTAAAGAAAACCCAAGTGCTAACTAATAATCATTTTAGCTTAGGACTCACACCAAATTGTAAATCTTGCTCAAGTCTGCAGGTTATTTTGTATTAAATCAGTTGCATGTATGTGGATCCAAGCATTCATTCAAACAACACTAATAAAAAGCTTCTGTGAGACAGGCAATCTATCATATCCAGGGAACATGGAGTTAAAAAGAATAATCTCTTATTTAACTAAAGTTAGTATAGTTAGAAAAATAGACAAGAATGGCAGTGATTACAGTACAGAGCAATGAACTTCATAACACAGTAAATACAGGGAAAGGGAACCTCTCAGGAAAAGGGGAGAGGATTGTGAGGCTGGCTTTCTAGAAAACACTGCTTGAGGCCAGGCTTGAGGACGCACAGTGGTTTCTCAGGCAATGAGAAAGGAGTAAAGGAAGAGTTGTGCAAAGTCAGGAGCCAGGAAATGCTGGACTTCAGAGGAAGCATAATTGATTCCAGACAGAACAGAGGAGCTTCTAGGAATGGTAGGTGATGAAGCTGGAAAGATAAACACAGTGTAGGCCACACCAAGGAATATGATGTGTTGAGAATTATAGTTTACCCTAATGCCAGGTGTGTCAGGATTTTAGGCAAAAGTTGGACCTAAATACATTTATGGGTATAGAAATGGATGGAAGGAAAGACTATGGGAGCCCAATTGCTGCCAAGGGACACTGGTCATAATTTTCTCAGAAACCACAGTAAAATGTGACAAAAAGATGAAAAAGAAGGTTTGCCGAGACATAGGATATAAAAATTTTTTCAAAGTGTGTTTCAGTGCAGTAACGTCTTTCTCTTCTAGCAGACTATTGCATCTTCAAGGTCAAGAAACATATCATAGTCACTTTGTGTACATGGAATAGAAGAAAGAACTCAATAAATACCTGCTGACTTTAGAATCACAGCCCCAGTAGAAAAAATATCCCATAAGTAGAAATATGAGGTTGTTAAATTAACGAATCTTTTACCCTATACTTTAAAACTGGACAACTAATCTTTATTTACAAGGGAGACGAATAGGGAAACTAAAGGATATTTAAGCGGTTCTGTGTGTTCCTCGGTCAGCAACAGTGCCCACTCATTATGGCTACAGTAGGCGGAATGATGGCTCCCAAAGATGTCTCCTCCCTAGTTCCCAGAGCCTGTGAATATGTTTCCTTTATAACAAAAGGGACTTTGCAGATGTAATTAAAAGAAGGATCTGGAGATGGGAAGATTATGCTAGATTATTAAAGTGGGCCCAATCTAATTACAAGGTAGGAGAAAAGTAGGAGGGTCCAATGCAGAAGAAAGAGATGTGACTCAGGAAGCAAAGTTTCAGTTGATATGATTTGAAGATGGAAGAAGGGACCATGAGCCATGAATGAAGAAGGTCTCTAGGTGCTACAAAGAGCAAGGAATAGATTCTCCTTTACAGGTTCCAGAAGGAACCAGGGCTGCCATCACCTTACTTTAGGACTTTTGATCTCCAGAATTGTAAGACAATAAAGCCACTAAATTTGTTACAGCAGCAATAGGACACTAATACAATTGCCATAGAATAATGTAAAAGTTTGTGACTTTTTGAAGATGTGTAGTAATCATGAGCCAGGATTTGTCAGAGCTACATAGCAAATCTTTAAGATTGGTTTAGGTGTTGTGGGCTAGCAGTAGTTCCACTGGAAAGCCATTTCTGTAGCCAAAACAGTAGAACAGAAGTTGGAGGACTCACACTTCTCAACTTTAAAACTTACTACAAAGCTGCAGAAATCAAAAGTTCAGTGTGGCATTGGCATAAGGACAGACACAGACCAATGTAATAGAATGGAGAGTCCAGAATAAATCCTCACATATATGGTCAGTGGATTTTCAACACGGGTGCCATGACCACTCAATAGGGAAGTGATAGTCTTCTCAACAATCCAAGTGCAAAAAATATCCACATACAAAAGAATGAAGTTGGATCCTTATTTTCTACCATATACAAAAATTAACTCAAAATGGATCAAGTATCTAAAATCAAGAACTATAAATCTTGTGGAAGAAAATATAAGGATAAATTATCATGATGTTGTTGGATTTGGAACTGATTTCTTAAATATAATGCCATAATCACAGACAACAAAAGAAAAGTCTGATGAATCAGACTTCAACAAACAAAAAGTTTGTGCAAAGGACACTATTAAGAGAGTGAAAAGACAACCAACAGAATGGGAAAATTATTTATAAATCATATTTCTGATACTGGATTAATATCTCAAATACATAAAGAAGTCATATAACTCAACAACAACAAAGAAACAAGCAATCCAATTTAAAAGTGGGCAAAGGACTTAAAATAGACATTTGCCCCAAAGAAGATACACAAATGGCTAATAAGCACATGAAAAGATGCTCAATCCCATTAGTCAATAGGGAAATGCAAATCAAGACCACAATGAGATACCACTTCATATCTAGCAGGATGGCTATTTTCAAAAAGGAAAGAAGGAACTAAGGGAGGGAGGGAGGAAGGCAGGAAGGGAGGGAAGGAGGAAGGGAGGGAGGGAAGAGAGGAGAGAAATAAGTGTTGGCAAGGATGTAGAGAAATTGGAACCCTTACATATTGCTGGTAGGAATGAAATATGGTACATCCACTATGGAAAACAGTTTGGCAATTCTTCAAGAAGGTAAACATAGAATTATATTACTCAGTAATTCAACTCCTAGATATTACCCAAAAGAATTGAAAATAGGGACTCAGATACTTATATGGCATGTTCACAGCAGCATTATTTACAATAGCTAAAAGGTAGACAAAAACCCAAGTGTCCACAGATGGATGAATGAATGAACAAAATGTGGTCTACACATATAATAGAATATTATTCAGCCTTAAAAAGGAAGGAAATTTAAACATGCTATAGCATGATTAATCTTGATAATGTTACATTATGTGAAACAAGCCAGTTACAAAATGGCAAATATTCTATGATTACACACTTAGGTCAGGTATTTAGAATTAGCAAATTCATAGGGACAAAAAGTAGAATGGAGGTAACCAGGGGCTAGAGGAGAAGGGGAATGGGTATTATTTCTTAACGGTTTTTGTTTCAGGTGATAGAAAAGTTCTGTTAATAAATAGTGGTAATGGTTACACAACATTGTGGATGAACTTAATGCCACTGAATTGTACACTTAAAAATAGTCTTCATGTTGTGTATATTAAGTCATCACTACCTATTGTAGCTCAATCTCAGTATAAACTCCAGCTTTGCACCTACATTTGAAGATGGCTCTAAAATAACCTGGAGTACAAGTTTAAAATGTTTGCAAAGAATACGTAAAATGTACTTGATAAGTTGAATGGATAATCGAATGTGAGACACAGAGCAGACATGATATGCCCAAGCAGGGACAGAAGAGGAAAGTGAGGGAGAAAGGCTTTATTCAGCCAGGTGGGTTGGAGCAAACACACAATCCAGATGGCAGAGCCCTATAGATGTCCACAAGATACCAGACCCACCTGGAGTGGTGCAGAGATACAAAAATATAGTCTAAGGACAATAAAATGAGAAGATGAATAATTTTTAAATTCAAACATTTATTACAGAAACTTTTTTTTTTTAAACAGTGAAAATAAAAATATGGACATTAAAAAAAACTCTATACAATCCCATCTTCTAAAGACAAATATCATAAATATTTTAGGGTATTTTAGTTTTTCCATGACACATTATTTTAATTTAAATAATGTTTGAAATTGTGGCCCAAAATATATATATATATAAGGTTTTAATTCTTTGTTTAAACTTCCTGTGATATCTGTAGAATTCTTCATAGCATTAAACAATTTCACAAACATGCTTTTTAATGTTTCCCATTAAATGATTATAGACACTATTTATGTAAATATTTCCCTATTGCTCTACATTTAAATTATTTCTATTTGTCACTATTATAAATGATCTTAGGACAATTACTATTTCCTAAAATTATTAGGTCAAAGAGAATGAAATGTTTTAATTTTTTTTTTCAATAACTAGCATAAAAGGCTCTACAGAGAGTTATTTATTTACAAAAATTGTACATTTTTAGTGAGAGTACAAAAGACACCTACAATCATTTTTAATTCCTTTCAGATATTGCAAACAGAGAAAACAAGACAGAGAATTGGTCTAAATTTTAAGTTGACCTTTTCTTACTAATATTTCCAAAATAGTATACAATGAAAACAAACAAACAAACAAACAGACAGACAAACCTCAGCTTATCTTGGGTAAAAGATCAAATATTCAGAAAAATATTTCTATTTATTTTTGTAGTACTGCATGGCTTCTACAGCACAAATCCAGTTATTCTCTTTCTATATAGCAATTTAAAATTAAAATGAATCCCATTTTTAATATTTTCAAAATAAATTTCAAGATAATTTCAATGATAAATTCCCCATAATATTCTGAGATGCAGTACAGCAGCCTCTTTCCACAGAACAAGGATATTCCTTGAAAGTCACATCTTTAATATCCATAAATAGATATTTCTAAAAATGAAATATACAAACCAAACTAAGTAAGATTAAATGTGATTAAGAAAATTTAACTGAAGAGCATGTAGCATGACTAAAATATATACTTAAGGATTAGGCATGCACAGCAATATTTAAATATCTGTAAGATTAATCACTCAGATTGATGCATATCATCTAAATTTGTGGTATTACCAGTAATTTCAGACAAGTAGAAAGTCCCACTGTGAAACTGCAGGCTGGAATAACCACCTAAAGACTAGCAACCATTGAGGCCTCACAGAAGATGAATGAAACAAGCAGAGAACAAACCACAAAAGTTTAAAGGAGGCAGGAGAGCATCAGAAGAGGCGGGAAGACTGAAGGAAGAAAAGGAAGAAAGAGGGAAAAATCAGACGTACAAAGAAGAAAAGGGGGAAAATACAGTAGTCCCTCCTTCTGTACGTGGCATGTGTCCCCAGATCCCCAGTGGATGCCTGAAACCACGGACACTATTGAATCCTATATATACTATGTTTTTTGTACATATGCATACCTATGATAAAATTTCATTTATAAATCAGGTACAATAAGAGATTGATAAAAGTAACTAATAACATAAAACAACTATAAAAATATACCGCAAGAAAAGTTATGTGAACTTGGTCTCTTCTCTCTCAAAATATCTTATTGCATTGTACTCACCCCTCTCCTTGTGATGATGTGAGGTGATAAAGTTCCTGCTTGATGAAGTGAAGTGAGGTGAATGCCAGAGGCACTGTGACATAGTGCTAGGCTACTACTGAACTGACGATACATCAGAGGGACTATCATCTGCTTCCAGACCACAGTTGACCAAAGGTAACTGAAACCATGGGTAAAGCTGTCAGGAAACTACTATTGTATAAAGACAGAAGATCCAAAAGGAATAGGGAGGAAGCGGGTGAAGAGAGGAAACAGAGCGAGCACAGCGGAGGAAAGGGTCGCAGATGGCAGGGAAAGAGAGCACAGAGATGAGAGCAGCCCAAATGCCCAAGCACAGGAGAAATGCCCACAGGGAGGAAGAGCCGCTCCTGAAAAAACTTTTATTCTTTTCCTTTGAAATCTTGCCATTTATACTTTAATAGTAGTCTCCTTATTTCTTGATGCTGAAAAGACTTGCCATACCAGCAGTATCTTTAGGTCCTGTGTTAGCTCAATTATAGAGATGTATACGGAAGCAGCCCATAGCTGGGTTAATGAGGAGAATGATAGAATGTCCTCTGAGTACAGATGGGGATGGAGGGGAGCAATCTCACCCTTTACCTCGTTTGTGTCAAATCCTATTTCTTGGCCCTTAGGAAGGAAGAAGACAGTGTTTACCACCATTGGCAAGGCATCAGGCAGCACTGCCTATGACATCTCCAGAGACAAGAGGAGAGCAACATGGGACAGGTGCAAGGAGAGTCAGGTGGACTAGAAACCTGTGAACAACCAGAGTTTGCGGCTGCCTGTCAGCATGGTGCTGGAGTATATGGCTGGAGAATTGGCACAAGGTTATTTCCTTGACTCTCCCAACATGTCCATTAATGTCTCTGACAAAGTCACAGATGTGGTCGTCAAATGTACACGTACAGTTAACCAGCAGATGGTGAGTAAAATGGGGTAAAAGAAAAAGATATCTACAAAGCCTAACAATGAACTTCAAGACAAACATCTATCAAAATGTAAACCAATCCTACATTTTCCTATAAAATAAGACTTTAAGGTAACTGGAGACATGACTTAGGAGTGTCTTCATTACTTAAAGGTATACAAAGATTGTGAAGGGTTTTTTTTTCTTAAACCTAATTCAATTTTAGTTGTATTAATAGAAACAAAGTATCTGGAGAGGTGGTGCTAGGGGCACCCCAGAATAAAGTGTTGCATTCTGGGTACCCCACTCTTCTGGGGAGCATACGAGAAGTGGGCTTGCTCAGAGGAATGTGACCAGGATGTTGACACACCTGTCCTCTCCATAGGTAGAGAGCTGGTAAGCATCTGGGAACAGATGACTCAAGAGGGAGAGGGGAGCTGTCTTTCAAGGGTAAAAAATGGGAACGGTTCATGGGGTTCTGTCACTTATAGGAAACTTGGGGTAATATGTGGCTCAGAATTCAGATTTGTTTTTAATTTTAAAATGATCACATTGATAATTCTGCATAAAATCATGAGTATTCAAAAATGTGCAGGTTTGGCAACTAAATGAAATATGGAGAACTATCAGTGTTCAGACTTTTGGCATGAAAGAGAACTCCAAGATGCACACAGCCAGTCCTACCCACCTTCACACTCAGTCACCATCGCCCCCCCTCACACCCCCAGGATCACTCTGCCATGACACCCAACTCTGCTTACCTGGGCTCCAGCCACACTCAGCCCCTTGCTGCCTCTTTACCACGCAAGCCTGCTCCTCCTCCTGGAACCCCCCCACCAACTTGTCCTCAGCTCCCTTCAGTCACTGCTCAAACACACTCTCGATGAGGCCTGCCCACACCCTAGATTTAAACAGAAACCTGCCCCTGCATGGCACTGTTGTGCCCTCTGTCCCACCCCTCCTCCTATCCGAATGCTACTGATCCCTTCCTAACAGACTACACTGCTTACTTATCATGGTCACTGTCTATCTCCCCCCATAGGATAGAAATCCCATAAAGGCAGGGAACTTTGCCAAGTTTTTACTGCTCTATCTCCAGTGCAGGAACCATGCCTGGCACACCCTAGGGAGGTTGGTGGTAATACCAAAAGTGACTGAGGCAGTAAATGGGTGACTGAACAAGTTGATCTTAAGATGCCTTTTGGTCCCCAGATACCCTTCCTCAGGTCAGAATTAAATAGGGGAGCACGAGGAATTTTCTCAGATGCAGGAAGGTGTGAGAAGGCATGGAATTCCCTTTTCCTGTCTGCCTTTCCCCAAGACAGGGATGACCAGACAGGATGATGTGCTCAGAAACTCAGGTACTCCTGAGCATCTAAAAGCTGATGGTGAACTTCTGTTATTCTGGCAGAACAAAATGATGAAAATGTACACTGGGTAGAGATAGCAAATTTTGTCAGCCAGTTTTCTCTCAATTTGCAGAGTTGGAAGAGGCAGCTCTGCCCGGGACTGGAGCGCTTTGTTCTTAATAGCATTACAGCAGGGCAATGAGAAATCACCAAGGATGGACATGTAGGTTGATCTTTAGAATATTCAGAGTTTATTGTGAGAGAGCGAGCCTAGGACATAATTGCTGGGAACAAAAACTCCATACTCTGTGCAAAGCACTTGAATGGCCAGGGTTGTCAAAGAGATGCCAACCCATCCTGGGCTAACTTAATGACACAACTGTAATGGCCATGTCTGCATGTCAGAGAGGAAATGACCTCACTGGGTTAGACACAGCTTTTTACAAAAGCAGTAGTATCTTTAAACAAGCATGTATTTCAACTTGAGCAAGCCAGAAAAAAGGTACTGACAGTTATTTAAATTAGGCTTACAGCCTTCTTTAGGCAAGGGACTAACTCTAGGACTTCTAAATGAGCAGTAATTCACCAGCAGAAAGATACATATTAAGTCTTTCAGAAATAGTTTTGTAATAATCAGAGCAATGACTGCAAGAAATTGAGGTCTGGGAAGTGAGCAGTACTTGGAGCAAAATGAGACATTTTGGAGCTGTTCTGAGTGCACAGGCTTAGAAGAGATATGGGCCAGTCACCCTTCCCCAACTGACAGGTGGGATTAAACTGCACTTCTGTTTATTTAATAGAGAAAATAGTCTGTATTGCCCCACTTTCAAATATACCCATTTGTAAGGTACTAATTGAAATTCTTACTGCTGGGATCACTAAGAAAATATCATCAGGGTCTGGAATAATTGTGTTTAAAACATTTTATATAAGCTAAATCTGAGAGTAACTGAAAACCTTAACAAATCTACTTTCTAGAGCCCACGGGTTTATTTTATTTTAATAACTAAGATAGTACTGACCTCTTATTTCTAGGCCATAAGCAAGCTAACCCAAATATTTATCAATTTGGAATATGAGGAACAGAAGTTCTTATGTTATCATATACTGTGAATATATACTGACAAGTATACTTTAATTGGCTAATGGATACACACATAGCCAAAGTAATAAATTATTCACAGGCATGTTCAAGTAAAAAATTTGATTATGGAAATTCAGAGACTCATTGTGATATTTAGGTCCAGTTCATTTCATTATATATTTACAATATTTGAACAATATTATATAACCAACCAATGTTTAAATCTTTCTTATTAGTTCACCTAAATAATGTAGGATATACATAATAAATGCAGTAATTATAAATTCCAATGAAATTAGAAATCCTTTAGTCTTAAAATCAAACATCCAACTCTTGACCAGATTAACTGAGCCCATCAAACTAAGAAGGCTGACACTGCCTGATATTTCCTGTTAGGTTAAAGTTTTGGGTTTGCAAGGCAAGGACTCCACCTTGTTTACTTCAAAACTGTAATAATGGCATTCTAATTTAACATAATTGTTAATAATCTCAGACTATGCTAGTCATGAACATGGCTAAACATCATTTTCTCCCAATTGATATGCCTTAAAATACACAACCCTTTCTGAAAACATAGTTGAAAGAAGATAAAGATGCAAGGTAAAGAAGGCTAAAGGCTTTGTAGTTCTGGATTTCCATTGGAATTGCCAACATGATCTCAGGACATGTTTTATGTTTAAATGTGTGTATGTCTGCATATGTATACATGCTAACTTGGAAGATCCAGAAACAATAAACAGTAGTAATGAGGACCTCTGTGCTCAGATTATAATTTCTGATTACCAGGTCTCACTAAAAAACAACAAAACAAAACAGGGCTCACTGGAAAATGGCTGATCCTAGGTCACTAAGGTGAAAATATAAAATCTAAGCCTGAAACATACTGACACACAGAAGACCAAGAAAGCCATCTGAGATGGCTCAAGACAGGGGACACTCACCCTGAGTAAGCCTCTCTATTGAGGGGTAAAAGATTTGAGCAGCAATAAAGATAATAAACTCAATGGATCAAAACACAGCAAGTGTGTTTAAATCCACCCGGTGATAATGATGACAATGAAGACAACAAGAACAATAACACTAATAACACTCTAGGTCACTTTTAGGTGATGTCAGTGAACTACCTCATTATTTTTGAAAACTTGCTCAAGAAGACAAAGCATTTACACCATCTTCTCTCCATGATTTATATATAGGATAACCAATAATTTTATATGGGAGAGCTTTTCTTTTTAGAAGTGTACTAGCAACTAAGCAAATAAGGATGGATATAATTGGACCATTCTGCAACCCCTAATGAATTAATGAACCTAGAAACAATCATAAATGGCCAATAACATCACAAAAGAAAAGAGAGACTCTGCAAGAAATGGCAATAGTCAGTTAAATGATGCTATTAGAGGGCAATAAGGAAAACTAAAACATGGGAAACAGCACAGGGTAAACACAGTTTCAAGAACAATCACCACCACCACAAATGCGGGGAGGGGATGGAGAACCTAAAGATAAAAAGGACTTAGGCAACCCATCACCCACCCGCCAAGTGTTAATTTTACTGCAATTACACTTCAAACAAATTGTTAAAAGGAATAAACTTAAAACATAGTCAAGGAAATGGGCATACTGTTTTTCTAGGGCATACATGGTAATTTTTCTTTAGAGTTCTTTTATTTCAGAACAGGGATTCTGAGGCTAAATCCAGCTCACCTATTTTGTACAACTCATAAGCTAAAAGACTTTTTTACATTTTTTTAATAATTGAAAAAAAATCAAAAGAAGAATATTTTGTGACAATGAAAATTACATGAAATTCAAATTTCAGTGTCCCTACATAAAGCTGCATTGAAAACAGCCAGTCTCATTTACCTGTTGTCTACAGCTGCTGTCCTACCACAATGGGAGAGCTGAAGAGCTGAGACAAAAAAACGTGTGGCCTGCAAAATTAACTATCTATCCTTTTACAGAAAAAGTTTGCCAGCCCACTTTAGAGAAACATTTACAAGTTAAATGATATGATGGCTGAAACAGCTTCAAAATAATCAGAGGGGGAGCAGGTGGAAATACAGGTGAAGCAATTGGCCACATACGGTTATTTGTTGAAATTGGATGCCAAGTATATTAAGTCCATTACATTATTCTTTCAAACTCTGTATTTACAAATTCTTTAATAAAAGTAAGAAGATACTTTTCTTCAAAAATGCAGTTAGGAAATAATCTTCCATTTTTGTATTTCTGAATGACTATTTTAACCATATTTCCCCCAGGAAAACAGACGGTTTTGCTGCTGGCTGGTAAATATGCCAATCAAAGAATCATTTTGTCTAGGTATCATTCTTCCTGTAAAAGAATCAAGCCATTTATGTGGTAAAGGTGCCACCAAAGTAGAAGAGAAAATGCAGTTTGGTGAAGGGGAGCTGAATCCCAGGGGAGTTGCCATATTCTTCTGCAATATTTGCATAACTAGTAGTCATATCCCTCACACATGGGAAGTGTGTAATACTCATTTATTGAATGAAAGCAATAACTTGTTTCCAAATCTTAAGTATAAACAGAAACTTCACTAATTTGTCTCTTGTCCTTTGTGCTTAGTGGGCATAACTTCTTCTAACAGAGACAAACATAATTTTATTACACTTGTACAATAGCCAATTCCCTTTCCTTAGAATGAAAGGTGGCATTTTTATAAGTAGGAGAGATGCAGAGGAGAAAAACTATCTGCTTTATGATTCCAAAGTTCATCTGCTGTAGGAACTGCCTGGCTACCACTGTGTACCTGTCAGAACGTCTACAGCCTTGTCTCAATCAAACTGGGTCACACTAAGATGAAAAACAGCTTGATTTGGTCTCCATTCCATTTCTATGGTCCTAAAGACACTTTTTAAATGAAAATCCATCAAAAGTTATCCAATTTTCTTGCCATCTCAAGGGAGGACTTAAGTATGATTTCCTCTTTCTTTTCCAGATTTGTAATTCCAGATTACCAGACACAAAATCTAGGACTTTCAAGACCACCTAAGGCAGGTACATAAACCTAGCTGAAATGTTTTCCATTTTTTCCTGCCCTTCCAAAAAGAAGAGACAAGAGAGGGAAAAGGGCCCTCACTCGAAGGCCTGGATCACTAAAAGGAGACAGAAGAGGCAGTGTTGTACTCTTAGCCTTCCATCACGGGAATTCTGGAGCCATCTCCATCTTCCCTTCCTGTGGTATAGTTGCAGATTCTGAGAAACAAGAGAAACAAATGAACCTTTTGATGCGTATGAGAAAAGAAACAGGATAAACGCTTTCATAGGATTTATGGTTCTTGGGGCCAAAGCAAGCAGTCCTTAAGATTAATAGTTTGGTGCCTTTCTCTTCTGCCTCCAAAAAGAAGCATCTTGACGTACAGTTTTCAAAGTTCAATTGCTCATCCTGGCCTAGAGACCTTCAGATTGCTGTGGAGGAGAGAGTTCTCCACTGCAGCTACAGCTTTTCCTGTTGCTTCCAGTTCGCAGCACCAGCTGTTTATATCTTTTGTGACTGAGTTAGGTAATGTCACAAAATAAAATTTATTAATTATTTTATCCCAAACTCTCCCCAGACATGTCACACTGTTTCATCAATGTAAAATAAATCTTTACCTTTAAATTAAGATAATTGGAAATCATATGAAGCTAGAACACCTGGTATATGCTTCAAAGGCTTTTGGTGGTTTCAATATTATATTATATTACATATATGGATATTCAACAGACTAAAACAATAATGCATGTGATTTTAACCACTCAAAATTTTAAGGAGCAAATGGTTCCTATAGCAACTGAAGATGGTCTACTCTGTGCATTCGTGGTATTTTCTATGATGGTAAGTGATGTTAAATTTATGCTTTAATGTATATGGTTTAAAAAACCAAAGTCAAGCTTGCCAAGGGAACCATAATTTCACTTCTTTTCAAATCATTTTATAGCTTTTATATATAATAGCAAAATTGTTTGATATACAGTTGTGATTTTTTCCTCATAGTCTATAATAAACTAAACGCCACCAAAAAAGGTTGTCCAAATGTATATATTCCTTAGCACAAAAGCAAGGCAGCATTCCACAATAAAAAATACATTTTAATTTTAAATTCGGATAAAAGCTATCATTTAAATTACTACTTGATGTTTATGAATCCACAAGGACATGTCTGGGTCTTTGTACTATGCAAGTGGCATTATGGTTAAAGATGTAGATTGTGGACTAAAATGGCCTGGTTGTCACCAGCAGGGTCCCATCGAAAAAATTACTGAAACTCCCTGAGCCTCAGTTTCTTCTAAAAATGGGCATATTCAAAGACTTCTCCTAGGAATCAGTTCAGGGAAAAAAAATGCCTGAATATAGCTAGCAGAGTACCTAGCACACAGCAGTGCCAGCAAATAGAGTTGTAATTATTTTATTTCACACACATTTGTTTGAAGTCAGTAATGTAAATACTACTAATATAATTTATAATTTCTTTATAGATGAGCTGTAGTGGGTCAGAGGAGCTAATATTATGAGAATCATTTTCAAGTTACAAAAACCTCAAGATTTTCCTTTTTTCTCAAAAGAAAAGGTTTTAAAATTATCACAGCTCAGAACAGGATTGTGAGAAATTTATCAGCCTGGTGAAAAACACTTTTTCCACAACTGGGTTACTCATACCCAGTTAAGCAGAATTATATATCAAACTCTTACAAGGAAAAAAAAATCTCTAAGCCAATAAACAAAAATGTTCTAATTCCAAGTGAATTTTTCTTTTAGAAAATCAAGCTTCCCAAATTAAGAGCTCCAAATTAAGTATTAATACTGAAATACACTCCATATAAAAAAATGTGTGAAGTGGGTTTCATTCATCAATTACTATGACATAGGTTTACTGTCATGATGACAACTCAAATGAATTTATCCTTGACTGAGGTAGATTTCTATTACCTTTAACTTAGGTCCAATGGCAATTAACTTTTTTAAAGAGGGAATTAGAGAAAAAAACTTTACAACAGAGAATAAAAACATCCAGGGAAAAGGTACAAGAGAGGAAAGTTTAAAGAAGATGATATATGGACCATATTTCCTTCAAAAATCACTCTTACTCCACAGGATATTTGCTTTCTTTCTGAAACAACAGAAGAGACACCACTAGGTTCTATATATATCTCCTCTCAACAAAGACCATCCCACTGGAGATGAACCATAGACCTAAAACAAGCTGGGTTAGTCATATCCAGTTAAACAGAATTATATATCAAACTCTTACAAGGAAAAAAAAATCTCTAAGCCAATAGACAAAAATGTTTTAATCCCAAGTGAATTTGGGATATCCCCTTCTTGGGATCCTTTCTAGACAGAGTTTGTGCCTGTTTTCTTGGTCTAATGGTAGGCCTTTGAGATTTTCCTATAGGTCCAGGCAGTCAGCAACCCAACTGCCATGAGCAGGTTTTTACTGAACATTTGTTATGTGCTGGGCACTATTCTAGGTGCTGTGTTGCAACCACTGTTAAGAGAAGTTCGTAGTAACACCATTTAATATAATATAACATAAACATATTTCATATATATTAATATATAACACCAATTCCTTTAGTATATCTATAAATTGGTGCATGCTATGAAATCATTTTAAAATGCTATGCTGATATCTTAATTCTAATAATAAGCAACAAGCTCTGTTCACTGAAAGAGTAAAAATTATATTATGGTATGATTATTCTAAAGTTAATGCAGATATTTTCACAGTACATTTGAGAATATTTGGTTAAAAGGACATTATTTAAAATAAAGGGTTGCTCAGTGAAGAAAAATGACCAAGTGACAAAATTTAATGATTTGTTAATAAGCAAAAACTATTTATATGTACAATGGACTTTCACTAGCAAATGGAGTTACCTTTAATAAACATTATATTACTGCATTCTATCTTTTATGAACTTTCATTTTCTCATTAATAAAATGAAGAGTTTAATTTGAAGATTGTTCTGAATCCAGATGTTACATAATTTTGTGCTTCTAAAAAGTAAGCCATTTAAAAATGAGAGGGGCCCCAAAAATCTGTTGAGAAAAAAACGATTATTTTCCAGGTTTTCTTTGCCAGCTGCTATTCGCTCAACATGCATATGTCAATCCCATGCTTGATCAAAGCTGCCATTCCTCTTTTTGAAAAGGCATCTCCACTGCTCCTTGCTTTCAGCCATTTGTCCTGGAAGCCAAACCATGTTCATTTCCTACCTACTGCTGAGTTGGATGTGGCAGCCGAGTGCTGTAGATTGAATGCTTGTATCCTCCCTTTCCCCAATTTCATATGATGAAAGCTAACCCCCAAGGTGATGCTATTGGAGGTGGTGCCTTTGGGAAGTAATCAGGTACACATGAGGTCATGAAAGTGGAGTGCCCATGAGGGCATCAGGACTCTTACCAGGGATGATAAACTCACAGCTCTTTCTCTCCACATATGAGAAGGCAGTGAGAAGACTATCTTCAAATCAGGGAGCCAGCCCTCAAACAGAATCCAACCATGATTTAGGACTTCCAGTCTCCAAAACTTGGAGAAATAAACAGGTGTTGTTTAAGCCACCCAGTCTGTGGCAATTTGTTAGAGCAGCCCAAACTAAGACACTGAGTAAGAAGAAAAAGGAAGAAGGTGTCTCTGCAATGTATCAAAAATGAATAAATTGTAGAAGTTACAAGAAGCCCAAACTGAACCAGATGAAGGAGGAGAAGGCGAGGTAGTCCATGTTCCCTGGAAAAGAATGCACATAAGCGACCTTCAGATTTATAAACATCAATTCTAGCTTTGATGATTACTTGTATTTACTGAAAAGCTAAATAGGTTATCATAAATATAAATCTGAAAAAACAGGCTTATGTAGGAAAATAAAATTTAAAGTACCTAAAAAAGAATAATAGTGGGGTCAGAGGGAGAGATAGCTGTGTGAGAAGTGCCCAGCACATAACAAAACCACATATAACACAAAAATATAGCAGATACAACTAATCCTGAAAGAGTGACCAGAAAGAAGGCAGCAACAGACAGCTTACATCTGGGGAAAAGAGAAGACCTCACAGAAAACATGAAGTAGCACTGCCACAATCCAGTGGGACCCAAGTGCTCCACCTACTCCAGCTCACCAGTGGGAGGAAGGAAATGGAACAGGAAGGAAAGAGAAGTCCAGGACTGCTAAATACCCAACCCTAGAAATCAACTCCAGGAACACAAACCCACATTGCAAGGTGCTCTGAAAATTAGAGGGGGTGAAAGCAGAAATAGGTAGAATGCTTGGAGAGACTGAGATTCCAGCCATTCATGGAGAACACATACCCACAACCAGCTGCTCTGGGATGAAAGAACGGTAGGTGCTTTGAAAGACGTCCCAACAGCAAGAGAGCTTCTAAAGGGGCAAGGAGTGCACAGAACTTGGTGCTCAGGAGAAAGGACAGGTGGACAAAATCATCCTGGTACACTCAGCCCTACAGGTTGGGAAATTTCAGGAGCTTCAGGTAAACCATCCCCCTGGTTGGCAATGCAGCCCAAAGCCGCCCTCCCACCCCACATAATATGCACCCTGAAGCTCCTCCCTCCCAGCCAGTACCTGCTAGCAAACCTGCTGCCCCTGCCATCATGCCAGGCCAGCTAGAGGACAGCCCTGCCTATGGCAGCTACAGGGGCAAAACACAGAAGCTGCTATCTGCACACTTGACTTACTGGCCCTGGCAGTGGAGGCAGACACTGCAGCGGGGAAGCAAGAAAGAGCCCTGTCCTGCCAACAGGCATAAGAGCTGCTCCCCTGCAACCCCCCATTGTTCCAGGGGCTGGGCAGCTCCAAAGAGTAGAGCTCCTGGGAACTAGAGGGCACTACCTAAACAAAGTTATCATTCCATATTATTCAGTAGAAATGAAATGGCAAAAGAACTTTGTTCAATCCAAAATAACTCAAACACCAGAAAGAGGGCTCAGTGAAACTGAAATAACCAATCTTCTTGATAAAGATTTCAAAATAAATATCATAAACATGCTAACAAAACTATAGAAAATTTCAAGATATCAGGGATGACTTCAAGAGAGAGATAGAAACTTTTAAAAATACAGTATTTGAAATGAAACATACAATGGAGAAATTTAAAAGCAGACTAGAAGAGGTAGAGGAAATGGGAAGTGGAATAGAAATTAGAGAACAGGAATACAAAGAAGCTGAGGCACAGAGAGAAAAGAGGATCTCCACAGCTGAAAGAGTAATAAGACATCTCTGTGACCAATCCAAATGGAACAATATTCGCATTAAAGGAGTACGAGAAGAAGAAGAGGAAAAAAGAAATAATTGTCTTGAAGAAATAATTGCTGAAAACTTCCCCAATCTGGGGAAGGATATAGTCTCTCAGGCCATGAAAGTCCACAGATCTCCCAACACAAGGGACCCATGGAGGACAACAGCAAGACATATAATAATTAAAATGGCAAATATCAAGGACAAGGAAAGAGTAGTAAAAGCAGCCAGAGAGAGAAAAAAGATTACCTACAAAGGAAAACCTATCAGACTATCATCAGACTTCTCAGCAGAAACCTTACAGGCCTGAATGGAGTGGCATGATACATTTAATGCAATGAAACAGAAGGGCCTTGAACAAAGAATACTGTATACAGCAAGATTATCATTTAAATTTGAAGGAGGGATTAAACAATTCCCAGATAAGCAAAAGGTGAGGGAATTTACCTCTCACAAACCAACTCTACAGTGATTTTAAAGGGACTGTTGCAGATGGAAGTGCCCCTAAGGTTAAATAGCTGTTACCAGAGAAAATAAAACCACAGTAAAGGAAGTAGCCTAATGAATTACTAAGCAAATGCAAAATTAAGGCAGCTATCCAGAAAGTCAGTCAAGGACACTAAAAGGACAGAATATGACACCTAACATATAAAGAGTGAAAGAGGAAGAAAAATAAGGGAGAAAAAAAAAGAATCTTTAGATGGTGTTTATAAAACATAATAGGCAAGTTAAGTTAGACTATTACATAGAAAAAAGCTGCCCTTGAACCTTTTGTAACCAAGAATCCAAAGCCCACAATGGCAATAAGTACATATCTATCAATAATCACCCTAAATGTAAATTGACTGAATGCACCAATCAAAAGACATAGTGCAAACAAAACTTAAAAAAAAAAAAAAAAGACATAAGGTTACAGAATGGATAAAAAAGCAAGATCCATCTATAAGAGACTCCATTCAAATGCAAAAACATAAACAGACTAAAAGTGAAGGGATGCAAAAAGATATTTCATGCAAACAATAGGGAGAAAAAAGCAGGAGTTGCAGTACTTGTATCAGACAAAAAAAGACTTCAAAACAAAGAAAGTAACAAGAGACAAAGAAGGGCATTTTATAATGATAAAGGGGTCAGTCTAACAGGAGGATATAACCATTATGAATATCTATGTACCCAACATAGGAGAACCTAAATATGTGAAACAAATATTAGCAGAATTAAAGGGGGAAATAGAATGCAATGTATTCATTTTAGGAGACTCCAACACACCACTCACTCCAAAGGACAGATCCATCAGACAGAAAATAAGTAAGGAGATAGAGGCACTGAACAACACATTAGAACAGATAGACCTAACAGACATCTACACAACACTCTACACAAAAGCAACAGGATACATATTCTCCTCAAGTGCACATGGAACATTTTCCAGAATACGTCACATCCTAAGCCACAAAAAGAGCCTCAGTGAATTTAAAAATACTGAAATTGCACCAACCAACTTCTTAGACCACAAAAGTGTGAAACTAGAAATAAACTGTGCAAAGCAAACAAAAAAGCCCACAATAATAGGGCGGCTTAACAACATGCTCCTAAATAACCAATGGATCAATGACCAAATTAAAACAGAGATCAAGCTATATATGGAGACAAATGAAAACAATAGCTCAATCCCCCAACTTCTGTGGAATGCAGATATCAGAGGAACGTATATAGTAATATTGGCCTATGTCAAGAAAGAAGAAAAATCCCAAATGAACAGTATAAACTCACAATTAATGAAACTAGAAAAAGAAGAACAAATGAGAAGATCAGTAAGGAGATTTTCTGTTTCTTCATGGGTCATTCTTGGAAGGTTGTATTTTTCTAGAAAGTTGTCTATTTCTTCTAGGTTATCCAATTTATTAGTACATAATATTTCAAAGTATTCTCTAAAAATTCTTTGCATTTCTGTGGTATCCATAGTGATTTTTCTTTTCTCATTTCTGATTCTGTTTGTGTGTGTAGACTCACACACACACAGTCAGTAGAAGGAGGGACATAATAAAGATCAGAGAAAAAATAAATAAAATTGAGAAGAATAAACAATAGAAAGAATTAATGAAACCAAGAGATGGTTCTTTGAGAAAATAAACAAAATAGATAAACCCATAGCCAGACTTACCAAGAAAAAAAGAGAGTCTACATATTGTAATAACTCTATATGCTGATAGTCATATACTTATGGTGAGAATTTGATATGAAAATGTACATAAACATTGAATCACTATGATATACATCTGAAACTAATGTAATATTGTATGTCTACTGCATTTCAATAAAAATAAATAATCTTGGTTTAGGCCAGACATTTTTACAAAACTTCTCATGTGATTTTATAGTGGGGTCAGGGTTGAGAACTCTTATTTAGACCCTTTTTCAAAATAATATCAAACAGTCCCTAAGAAAATAATTTTCACTCTATAAAATCAAGAATCTAAAATAACTGGGAAATGGGATAAAAATTTTTTTTAAATGTGTCAAATACTGAAGACCAGGGTCAAGCTCTTCAGTTAGTGATTATAAAACTTTTAGAGGGAAGGAAAAAGTACAGATGAATCTGGTACATATAATTTCATTCCTCTGCATCCATTTCTCCTCCCTAGTGAGGGGGACTGTCTTACAAGGATAGTAAGATATGAGGAAAGAGAGTGACATTAACGTAGAAGGGTGAGGATTGTGCCAAGGGCCCAGCAGTTTCTAAGACACCTCCTGAAGAATATACTCTCCATCTGTCAACACCTTACTGACCAGCCTTGGGATAGCACGTTTGGTTGTCTTCCATTTCTCCAGAAGCGGAGGAATAAAAATGACCATTATTTTAGTTGCAATGACTTAAAGGTAAAAGGGATTTAAGAATTAGAGTGGCACACCCCTGTGGCATATCACAGTCTATTACACTGCAGAAAAGGCCTGGCAGGAGGTGGAGAGGCAGTGCATACAGAGGAAGAGTCCGTGTGCATGAAGGGGAGGCAAGGTGAGGTGAAACAGGTCTACAGAGGGGTGAGAAAACAGAGCAACTCAGTGGCAAACTAAAATAAGTAAATGATTAGCCAAACCTACACAAATCCAATCTGGAAGGAAAGGAAGGGTGTACACAGCACTAGTCAAGGTGAAGCATTAGTAGCCTGCAGATTAATACTTAAAAGGAGGAAACAAGAATCAAATTGGAGAATACCATGGGGGCATGGGGAAGGGAGAGAGGGCATTGGAATCAAACCCCAGACCTAAAGAAATGGGTGGTTGGAGGGAACAAGTCAGTTCATCTCTGACATTGTGTCAGAATTCCTGACACCATGGACATACATATCCATGAAAGTATTCACCATGCAAAATACATATGGCACAGTTTAAAAGGCTGTGAAACAAGACCAACAAATTATTATTTTTTATATTTAAAATGTTTATGTAGTATATTATATATTGTCTATTTAATAATTAAATTAAAATATCTACCTAAATGCTCAAAAATAAAATATGTGTTATTAATATTTAACATTAGGCTTATTGCTATATAAATCAAAATTATAAAAAGGCCTATAAACTTTGTGTGTGTGTGTGTGTGTGTGTGTGTGTGTGTGTGTGAGAGTGAGTGAATGAGAGGGAGAGAGATTCTTTGGATTTTTCTCAAGAGGAAGAGTACGGGGATGTACTGTATTTGGTACTTTAATAAACTGCTCTAAAAGGAATTTGACAACCAGATCTTCAAAGCAAGATGCCTAAGCAGAAGCGAAGAGAGAAAACAGAAATGCTAAAAAAGGTCTGTGAAGAACAAAACTTAGCTTATCAAGAATTTTAGTAATCTGGCCACTTACTAATAAAGATGGAAAGAATCAGGAAAACTCCTCCTAGCATCATTTCCACTACAGACCTGAGGTGGACCCACCTCTCCGGCCCCTCCCCAGGGGCCTGTATCCTTCCCGCTGGGCTGTAGGTGAACCGGTGGCAGTGAATTTCCATACCTGTAACCAGAGCCTGTCTCCTGCCGCGGTCCTGCCGATGGCACTGCACTGGAAGGTGGCAGACTGGCCAGCATTGACCTCCACGTTCTGAATCCGCAGGAAGTGGGGAGTTTTGGCTGTGTGAAGAAGAATTAAAAAACATTAAAAGGGGAGATCTGTAATTGATATGTCACTTTTTGCATCTATCTGCAATTTCAGGCCTTTCCATATGGTTTACCTTTGAAGAAAATAATGTGTTTGCTTATAAGAACTTTAAAGGTTTCATTTTGATTGTAAAAGATATAATGGAAGGCTTTGGTGTGCTCTGTAAAAGAAAAAAAAGCTGAGCATTCTGGGATAGAACCAAACAGAAAGAAGATATTTTATTGTTCCTGCTGTGTAAATTATCATCGCTCAGCAGTCTTCTTGTAATAACAGATCTGTATTAATAAAGATTATACTGAAGCCTAATTGATGTTTTGAACAAAAACATATTAGATATTTATACTAGCAACATGAAAAGAACAGTAAGAAGTTAAATGATGTTGTCAAGGAAACTTTTTAAGCCAAGTACAAAGCTGTGGGTAATACATATTTTAATACAACTAATTGGTATGCAGCATTACTTGTGTGATACTTCCCAGCTACCAAAAATACTATCCCTATAGTATCCCTGGGACTGCCATAGCATGGCAGATTTTGCTGAATTTTATTTCCAATTTAAGAAGAAAGAATGATTCCAAATGCTAAACAACATTAAGTCTCATAATATACTTGCCCATAGGGGACAGCTGTTAAATAAAAGATAATTCTACTTGATCTGAGAAGCCCAGGCCAATTTCTGCAAACACACTGAAAACATGTGTCAAGGAACTGTAATGACAGGTCAGGAGTTAAATTTTATGATAAATCGTATATTTAGGAAAAAAGTTCTCTTATCACAATCATAGAATGAAAGAGTAGCAAGGAAGGGGAGGGGAGAATTAGGGAGACAAAAGGAAGAGAACAGGATAATAGTATTTTCTAGAGGAATAGATAAATCTAGACAATAACTAGGATGAATTTTGTATGACTTGTCAACTTTTCCCCATTGCCTATATGTCTTTAGGACATATCTAGGCACTTTCAAAGAATGGTGCACCACTATTGGGGACCCAAAAATGACAAATCAGCACTAGTATTAGCCTGTGTAGAACATCATTAGGAATGAAAGTGGGTTAGAACCAAAGAACAAAGGAAAATTCATTTTAATATAATTAACATATTAGAATTAGGCAAACTCCATTCACTCATTTGGAGACCACTGATAATTCAGGCAATGTATTCATGATGCTTAGCATGCAAAATGTCCTAAATAACTTCTAAAAAAGCAGTATAACTGTGGGTCATTGTTTCTATCTAATATATGAACTTAAAACCCTATGAATTATTTGTTTACTAACCATCAAATTACCCTTGGTCAAGAATGACATGATTCTCTGTTTCTTTAGAGATCTTTGTAAAAAGTCCATAAGTCAATTTTCTCTTTTACTCTGCTCCTAAAAAGTGGAAAGAACCACTGCTTTTAGAAAATGGAAAAAAGATAACATATTTGAGCATTTATGTGCCAGAGACTTTTCCACTGAATACTCACAAATTTTCTGTGAAATAGGAGTTTCTTTCCATTTTTTTTTTTCTGTTCACAGGAATCCTTATTTTATTAATGGAACACAGATTATTTATACATCACTGTTTGCCATATATCATTCTTATTAACAATTGAAAAGGAAAATACACATGAAATGCATTGATTAAGACATTCCTAACACATCTTCACATGTAGGGTTGATTTCCAAATCCCTTTTAAAAATTTAATTTAATATCATTTTATTTTGCAGTAAAACATGTACCATGAGGTCTACTCTCTAAAGTTTTTTTTGAGAGGGCATCTCTCATATTTATTGATCAAATGGTTGTTAACAACAATAAAATTCTGTATAGGGGACTCAGTGCACAATCATTAATCAACCCCAAGCCTAATTCTCAACAGTCTCCAATCTTCTGAGGCATAACGGACAAGTTCTTACATGGTGAACAAATTCTTACATAGTGAGTAAGTTCTTACATGGTGAACAGTGCAAGGGCATTCATCACAGAGAGTTTCTTTCCATTTTACAGATGAGGGGAACTTGTGGGTACCTGGCTAGAGTGTCAGAACCAGAGTATAAAGTCTGGTCCACCTAATTGCAAAGGCCAGGCATAGCTCACAGGGCCACACTGCCTCTGCAAGCCTTCCCACCCACCAGAGTCAGCCTTCTGCATGCTCTTCCTCCTCCTGGGAGTGGCTCCCCATCTGACCATTGGGATCTGAAATTCTTTCACGACCCTTCTCAAATGTGCTTCCTTCCACGAAGCTTCAGTGAATTCTCTCACTTTGCTGTTAGACCCTTCCAATACCACGTATCTTCTGCCTCACATATTACAGTTCTTGGAATGACTCCTTGCTGAGACTATTGGGATGACACTCATTGTTGTCTTAATCACCTGTACGTGTAATAAACAGCACTTGATACTAATGCTGCTCACATAGCAGATACTCAATATGATAACTAAATTGAATTCACATTGTTTAAAGTTAATAAAACCACATATATCCATGAAATTACTTGTAATTTCAACTTCTGTAGAATTCTACTCTCCTACCTCACCTCTGATACAAATGAAGAAACTTATACGATACAAAAATCTGTAAAAATTATTACTTTAGATTTACATATGCCAGAATTGCCCAACATGAATAAGGATCAATAAGAATTTGAGTTTCAGCTAAATTAATAGGACTACAATGGAAGCTCAAAAGCTGTTTTCTTGTCAAGGAAACTGAAGCAAATTGAGCCTTCCTGTTCTAATCCAACACAATACATCCATTACAATACATATGTCATCAATTGGAAACTTTTCACTGTTTTTTCACCTGTAAAATAATTTTAAGCATATTATCCCTAGCCACATTCATATCGAACTACACTATGTACACACATTAGCAAAAAGGAAAACGATGGAAGTAGCAAATCCTCTGTTCACCAGTGTATTTACACAACAGAATTCACAGGAATTCTGAAGTAGCTGATCAGAGAACTTCATGTTCTCCAATCTCAGTACATACACACACACACCCCTGCACTGCTAACTCCTTAGGGAATTGATAGATCAATTTCCTGTCAACTATCCTGAACCACCTGGTGTCGCCCTGTCCAGGGGACCCCAGCCCCTCACCATTCAGCCCTCACCTTCTACCAAAATGCTTTCCTCAGATAACCTAAAAGGCCCTCATTGGCCTAACAGCCTTCTTTTCTTCCTCTTCCTGACTTATCTCCTAGCAACGAGAAATGCTTTTAGTTACACTGAATTTTTTTCAAAACTTCTCCAAAAACTTTCAAAATTCTATTTTCAAAGTAATTTTCCTGCAGCTTTTTCCTTTGCTCATTCTTCTTCATTTATTTATTTAT
Organism: Manis pentadactyla; assembly: GCF_030020395.1. Classification (NCBI taxonomy): domain Eukaryota; kingdom Metazoa; phylum Chordata; class Mammalia; order Pholidota; family Manidae; genus Manis; species Manis pentadactyla. The sequence goes on from NC_080024.1 coordinate 111,291,597, forward strand.
TTTTTTGGAATCCTTACAGAACATCAGAAAGCATGCATGCTCCTCCCATAAACACAAATTTGTCTTAGAGTTTTCAGACTGTATGTGCTCCCTGATCAGTGCCTTCCACGCCCACAGAGTCAACAACCTGCAACCAGGCAAGAACTCCCAAGCATACCGCCAACATGCACTAAAAAACTTAGAACAGGGAATGACACTTCTGAGGCTCTCAGAAATAAGGAACCTGTGAAAGCCTCACTGAGCTACCCAGTTGCCAGCCACAGAGAAATTATGCATTATCAGGAGTCTTAGAACCACTCCAGTCAACTAACTATGTCCCCTACAAAAACTGACAGGCCCCTCCAAAGTCAAACCTGACATCATGCTGCACTCCAAACAAAGGGCACCCACACCAAGGAAAACCACAGCCTCTAGAGCCTGCTGTGAACAGCTCTGTCCTGGAGCAAGAGTCCACTGCTGGAGTCACACCAGGATGCAAGCTGAGAAGCCAGGTGTGCTCTGAGGGTAAACAATACTGTGGGAAACTGCTGTCAAAGAAGAACAGGTTTTTAAAAGCAGGCCCTTCCACTGGGGCACAGGGAAAGGGTAGGGGAAACTGACAATGACAGCTGACTTCAAATTTTTTGAGATAGACCCATTATGCAGAAACTATGGAGAAGCATGTTTCCTCAAAGGTAAAGAAGGATTTTATAACACTTGGGCTGACAGAACATAGTATGGGCTGGCCAGTGAGGGAGCCATTTGTGGAAGTAAAATTGGCAGTTGGTCTGGAAGAAAGGTGGGAAGCCTGGGCACCCCCTTTGCAACTGGCATCCTACTGACTGTTGCCAGCTCTCAAGGGGTTTATTCAAACCGAGATGAAGGGTCTCAACCTGTGAGGGCCCTTGTCACCTGTTCCCCTATTGCCTTGGTAGTAATCCATCTGTGCCAATGGGGTCCTTTCTTTCTGCTTGGATACCTTGAGTGTGGAGATTGCATTTGCTGCACCCTCTTTGGGGACACCCTTGGCATCCACAGTTCAAGCACATAAAGGCTTATGGTTTGAGTCACATTGGAATGAGTGTACTCTCTGAAGCTGGGTTAGAATCCCAGGCTCCTTTGATTGCAAGGTGACTTTTGGGCTGGAAGTTCTGCCTGGTTTTGGTTTTGAGACCTTATCTCTCCTTAGCTGATGTTGCTTCTCTCATGGGACTGTTCAGTCAACTGAAATCTCCCTTTCTCAAATCTCTGCTGTGTCCTGCTGGTACAGCACTAACTCTGTCTGCTTCCTTTCTTGTTGGCATAGCCTTACTAAGAATAATTTAGAACTTCAAAGGCTCCTTTGAGAAAATTTAAATCTTTCAAACTGGCTCTTAAATACTCTGTCCCCTTGACCAACTTCCTTTTTCCCATGGATTGTTATCCACACGCCTGGATAGTAGTATATCTCACTAATGGTGCCCTCTCCCGTCCAGCTCATGGCCTCCTAACTCTGCTTGCCTCTTTCTACAGGTCACTATAACAAGTTGGGTCTCTAATATATGATGTTTGGGTGTATAGCCATCATTCATGATAACTCAGGTTAAAGGGGTGCTACTCTTGAGGTGTAGTCTGCTGCACCCCCACCCCAAAGTGGTTAAGCCCAGGGTCCATTCTGAGCCTGTACTGAAAGGTTGTTAATTGTTTTGAGTATCACCCCTGGTATATCAACACATAGATAAGCTACTAAACTTTAAGTTAAAACAGATTCCCCTAAAGGTCCATCACAAATTCTTCATGTGCTACTAATGGGTGTCTTAGGCTTCGGCTTCTTACCCTGCACCCCCCTTCCTCTCCTCCCTACCTCCCAAGGCTGCCAAGATTCTTCAAATCCCTCTTCCTTTTCTATGTACCATAGCTGAGTCTCTCAGGTTTCCTAAGTAAGAGGGCCCATCAGGGTGCTGTGGGAACAGCAGAGTTCTGTATCTAACCCCCATCCTCGGGATGCAGAACTGCAAGAAACCTTTTCTTTCCTAAAGTAACCTTTTTCTTCCCACCATAATCATTAGAGATGTGCAGGCCTTCAAAGGCTTCCATTCTTTCTGAGTAGCACATGGGGAAAGCTAAGATACATTTAGTTTGGAACGTCAAGAGTAAGCTTCCCATAGTCTAAATTCATTTACAGAAAATGAATTCCAAATCTTGAAAATTTCAGTTCATTCCTTATCAATCATGTCAAGAAAAATTTTTTGGAAGAGCAAGGGTGGGCTACCCAGATAGTATTTTCTTCTTTAAAAAATAATATAGAAAGGCGGAGCAAAGATGGTGGCGTGAGTAGAGCAGCAGAAATCTCCTCCCAAAACCACATATATCTATGAAAATATAACAAAGACAACTGTTCCTAGAATAGAGACCAGAGGACATAGGACAACATCCAGACCACATCCACACCTGCGAGAACCCAGCGCCTCGCGAAGGGGGTCAGATACAAACACCAGCCCCGCGGGACTGAGCGCCCCTCCCCCCAGCTCCCGGTGGGAGAAGAGGAGGCAGAGCAGGAGGGAGAGGGAGCCCAGGACTGCTGAACACCCAGCCCCAGCAATCTGGACCAGAGTGCAGACACAGTGCATACGTGGGGCCGTGGATACTAGGGAAACAGGACAGCAAGACACATAAGCCGGTGCCTGAGGCCGGCACCGGAGAAATAAGAAACGGGAGTCGCCATTTTTTTTTCTCTTTTTTTTGGTGAGTGCTCTTTGGAAGTCTCAAAGGGACAGGGACCCCAATACTAGGGAAACAGGGCAGCAAGACCGGCTGAGCAGGTGCCTGAGGCCGGTGCCTGAGGACAAAGAAAAGAGAGCAGTTTTTTTTGTTTGTTTGTTTGTTTTTGTTGTTGTTGTTTTGGTTTGGCGAGTGCTTTTTGGAAGTCTTAAAGGGGCAGGGCGGGACACTTAATCCAGAGGTAGGGAATCTGGGAATCTCTGGGCACTCTAACCTCCTGGGCAGCAGGGAGCACGGAGGCCCCTTACAGAGATAAATAGCCTCCCAGCCGCTCCCCCATCCAACGGGGCTCCACCATTTTGGAGTAGCTGCCCGAGCCAGGCCACGCCCACAGCAACAGCGGAGATTAACTCCATAGCAGCCGGGCAGGAAGCAGAAGCCCTGTCTGTGCACAGCTGCCCAGCACAAGCCACTAGAGGTCGCTGTTCTCCCAGGAGAGGAGGGCCACAAACCAACAAGAAGGAAAGCCCTTCCAGCCGTCACTCGTGCCAGCACTGCAAACTATCTCTATCACCATGAAAAGGCAAAATTACAGGCAGACAAAGATCACAGAGTAAACACCTGAGAAGGAGACAGAACAAACCAGTCTTCCTGAAAAAGAATTCAAAATAAAAATCATGAACATGCTGACAGAGATGCAGAGAAAAATGCAAGAGCAATGCGATGAAGTCCGGAGAGAGATCACAGATGCCAAGAAGGAGATCACAGAAGTGAAACAAACCCTGGAAGGATTTATGAGCAGAATGGATAATATGCAAGAGGCCATTGAAGGAATAGAAACCAGAGAACAAGAACGCATAGAAGCTGACATAGAGAGAGATGAAAGGATCTCTAGTAACGAAACAATACTAAGAGAACTGTGTGACAAATCCAAAAGGAACAATATCCATATTATAGGGGTACCAGAAGAAGAAGAGAGAGGAAAAGGGATAGAAAGTGTCTTTGAAGAAATAATTGCTGAAAACTTCCCCAAACTGGGGGAGGAAATAATCGAACAGACGACGGAAATACACAGAACCCCCAACAGAAAGGATCCAAGCAGGACAAAACCAAGACGCAAAATAATTAAAATGGCAAAGATCGAGGACAAAGAAAGAGTTTTAAAGGCAGCTAGAGAGAAAAAGGTCACCTATAAAGGAAAACCCATCAGGCTATCATCAGACTGCTCGACAGAAACGCTACAGGCCAGAAGAGAATGGCATGATATATTTAATACAATGAAACAGAAGGGCCTTAAACCAAGGATACTGTATCCGGCATGACTATCATTTAAATATGATGGCGGGATTAAACAATTCCCAGACAAGCAAAAGCTGAGGGAATTTGCTTCCCACAAACCACCTCTACAGGCCATCTTACAGGGACTACTCTAGATGGGAGCACTCCTAAAAAGAGAAAAGAACAAAACACCCAACATATGAAGAAAGGAGGAGGAGGAATAAGAAGGGATAGAAGAAAAGAATCTCCAGACAGTGTATATAACAGCTCAATAAGTGAGCTAAGTTAGGCAGTAAGATACTAAAGAGGCTAACCTTGAACCTTTGGTAACCACGAATTTAAAGCCTACAATGGCAATAAGTACATATCTCTCAATAGTCACCCTAAATGTAAATGGACTTAATGCACAAATCAAAAGACACAGAGTAACAGAATGGATAAAAAAGCCAGACCCATTTATATGCTGCTTACAAGAAACTCACCTCAAACCCAAAGACATGCACAGACTAAAAGTCAAGGGATGGAAAAACATATTTCAGGCAAACAACAGCGAGAAGAAAGGAGGGGTTGCAGTGCTAATATCAGAAAAAATAGACTTCAAAACAAGGAAAGTAACAAGAGATAAAGAAGGACACTACATAATGATAAAGGGCTCAGTCAAACAAGAGGATATAACCATTCTAAATATAGATGCACCCAACACAGGAGCACCAGCATATGTGAAACAAATACTAACAGAACTAAAGGGGGAAATAGACTGCAATGCATTCATTTTAGGAGACTTCAACACACCACTCACCTCAAAAGATAGATCCACTGGCAGAAAATAAGTAAGGACACAGAGGCACTGAACAACACACTAGAACAGATGGACCTAATAGACATTTATAGAACTCTACATCCAAAAGCAACAGGATATACATTCCTCTCAAGTGCACATGGAACATTCTCCAGAATAGATCACATACTAGCTCACAAAAAGAGCTTGAGTAAATTTCAAAATATTGAAATTCTACCAACCAATTTTTCAGACCACAAAGGTATAAAACTAGAAATAAATTCTACAAAGAAAACAAAAAGGCTCACAAACACATGGAGACTTAACAACATGCTACTAAATAATCAATGGATCAACGAACAAATCAAAATAGAGATCAAGAAATATATAGAAACAAATGACAACAAAAACACAAAGCCCCAACTTCTGTGGGACGCAGCGAAAGCAGTCTTAAGAGGAAAGTATATAGCAATCCAGGCACACTTGAAGAAGGAAGAACAATCCCAAATGAACAGTCTAACATCACAATTCTCAAAACTGGAAAAAGAAGAACAAATGAGGCCTAAAGTCAGCAGAAGGAGGGACATAATAAAGATCAGAGAAGAAATAAACAAAATTGAGAAGAATAAAACAATAGCAAAAATCAATGAAACCAAGACTTGGTTCTGTGAGAAAATAAACAAAATAGATAAGCCTCTAGCCAAACTTATTAAGAGAAAAAGAGAATCAACACAAATCAACAGAATCAGAAATGAGAACAGAAAAATAACGATGGACCCAACAGAAATACAAAGAATTATTAGAGGCTACTATGAAAATCTATATGCCAACAAGCTGGAAAACCTAGAAGAAATGGACAACTTCCTAGAAAAATACAACCTTCCAAGACTGACCAAGGAAGAAACACAAAAGTTAAACAAACCAATTATGAGGAAAGAAATTGAAACAGTAATCAAAAAACTACCCAAGAAAAAAACCCCCGGGCCAGATGGATGTACCTCGGAATTTTATCAGACAAACAGAGAAAACATAATACCCATTCTCATTAAAGTTTTCCAAAAAATAGAAGAGGAGGGAATACTCCCAAACCCATTCTCTGAAGCCAACATCACCCTAATATGAAAACCAGGCAAAGACCTCACCAAAAAAGAAAAAAATTACAGACCAATATCCCTGATGAATGTAGATGCAAAAATACTCAATAAAATATTAGCAAACCGAATTCAAAGGTATATCAAAAGGATCATACACCATAACCAAGTGGGATTCATCCCAGGGATGCAAGGATGGTACAATATTCAAAAATCCATCAAGATCATCCACCCTATCAAAAAAAGAAAGACAAAAACCACATGATCATCTCCATAGATGCTGAAAAAGCATTTGATAAAATTCAACATCCATTCATGATAAAAACTCTCAGCAAAATGGGAACAGAGGGCAAGTACCTCAACATAATAAAGGCCATATATAATAAACCCACAGCCAACATTATACTGAATAGCGAGAAGCTGAAAGCTTTTCCTCTGAGAACGGGAACTGTACAGGGATGCCCACTCTCCCCACTGTTATTTAACATAGTACTGGAGGTCCCAGCCACGGCAATCAGACAAAACAAAGAAATACAAGGAATCCAGATTGGGAAAGAAGAAGTTAAACTGTCACTATTTGCAGATGATATGATATTGTACATAAAAAACCCTAAAGACTCCGCTCCAAACTACTAGAACTGATATCGGAATACAGCAAAGTTGCAGGACACAAAATTAACACACAGAAATCTGTAGCTTTCCTATACACTAACAATGAACCAATAGAAAGAGAAATCAGGAAAACAATTCCATTCACAATTGCATCAAAAAGATTAAAATACCTAGGAGTAAACCTAACCAAAGAAGTGAAAGACCTATACCCTGAAAACTACAAGTCACTCTTAAGAGAAATTAAAGGGGACACTAACAAATGGAAACTCATCCCATGCTCATGGCTAGGAAGAATTAATATAATCAAAATGGCCATCCTGCCCAAAGCAATATACAGATTTGATGCAATCCCTATCAAATTACCAGCAACATTCTTCAATGAACTGGAAGAAATAATTCAAAAATTCATATGGAAACACCAAAGACCCTGAATAGCCAAAGCAATCCTGAGAAAGAAGAATAAAGTAGGGGGGATCTCACTCCCCAACTTCAAGCTCTACTACAAAGCCATAGTAGTCAAGACAATTTGGTACTGGCACAAGAACAGAGCCACAGACCAGTGGAACAGATTAGAGACTCCAGACATTAACCCAAACATATATGGTCAATTAATATTTGATAAAGGAGCCATGGACATACAATGGCGAAATGACAGTCTCTTCAACAGATGGTGCTGGCAAAACTGGACGGCTACATGTAGCAAAATGAAACTGGACCATTGTCTAACCCCATACACAAAAGTAAATTCAAAATGGATCAAAGACCTGAATGTAAGTCATGAAACCATAAAACTCTTAGAAAAAAACATAGGCAAAAACCTTTTAGACATAAACATGAGTGAAATCTTCTTGAACATATCTCCCTGGGCAAAGAAAACAACAGCAAAAATGAACAAGTGGGACTATATTAAGCTGAAAAGCTTCTGTACAGCAAAAGACACCATCAATAGAACAAAAAGGAACCCTACAGTATGGGAGAATATATTTGAAAATGACAGATCCGATAAAGGCTTGACGTCCAAAATATATAAAGAGCTCATCCACCTCAATAAACAAAAAACAAACAATCCACTTAAAAAATGGGCAGAGGAACTGAACAGACAGTTCTCCAAAAAAGAAATACAGATGGCCAACAGACACATGAAAAGATGTTCCACATTGCAAATTATCAGAGAAATGCAAATTAAAACTACAATGAGATATCACCTCACACCAGTAAGGATGGCTACCATCCAAAAGACAAACAACAACAAATGTTGGCGAGGCTGTGGAGAAAGGGGAACCCTCCTATGCTGCTGGTGGGAGTGTAAGTTAGTTCAACCATTGTGGAAAGCAGTATGGAGGTTCCTCAAAATGCTCAAAATAAACTTACCATTTGACCCAGGAATACCACTCCTAGGAATTTACCCTAAGAACGCAGCACTCAAGTTTGAAAAAGACAGATGCACCCCTATGTTTATCGCAGCACTATTTACAATAGCCAAGAATTGGAAGCAACCTAAGTGTCCATCAGTAGATGATTGGATAAAGAAAATGTGGTACATATACACAATGGAATATTACTCAGCCATAAGAGGAAAAGAAATCCTACCATTTGCAGCAACATGGATGGAGCTAGAGGGTATTATGTTCAGTGAAATAAGCCAAGCAGAGAAAGAGAAATACCAAATGATTTCACTCATCTGTGGAGTATAAGAACAAAGAAAAAACTGAAAGAAGAAAACAGCAGCAGAATCACAGAACCCAAGAATGGACTAACAGGTACCAAAGGGAAAGGGACTGGGGAGGATGGGTGGGCAGGGAGGGATAAGGGGGGGGATGCCAAAGGGGTGTCTTAAGATTAGCTTGCATAAAGGGGGGTGGTGGGAGAAAGGGGAGGGCTGTACAATACAGAGAAGACAAGTAGTGTTTCTACAGCATTTTGCTATGCTGATGGACAGTGACGGTAAAGGGGATTATAGGGGGGACCTGGTATAGGGGAGAGCCTAGTAAGCATGATATTCTTCATGTAATTGTAGATTAATGATAACAAAAAAAAAAAAGCAGTTCCTGTATGGTGACCTCCAATAAGTTCTTCACAATGGTATAAAGGGCATATCAAAGTGTGAGCAAAGGGTTTGTTTGTGTTTATATAGAGGATCTAAGCCCAATTTGGCTACCCAGAAAATGAAATAAGATACGATATGAAGAAGAAGTTCCAACATCAACATACTCTGGAAGAGTCATTCCAGAAGATGATCATCAAAAAACGTCAACAAAGATCCTGGTGCTGTTGCAGTTGTAGCTGCATTCATCCCACTGGTTCCTGGTATTGCCATTGGAATGAAGAAGGAGATATCTAAGCTGGTCTGCACATACAGTAGAATAACAAATTTGACTGGATCTATAAGGTTGGAACTCAACCAAGAATTAGGAGAAGTGCACGTTGCAGCGCTCGAAAATCTTGAGACTACAGACTATCTACTGCTAAAAGAACATATGGGATGTGAACAGTTCCCAGGAATGTGTTGTTTCAAATTGTCTGATTTTTCTCAAACTATTCAAATTCAGTTAGACAATATCCATCATAGCATAGATAAGTTTTCACAAATGCTTAAGGTGCCTAACTGGTTTTCTTGGTTTCACTGGAGATGGCTGGTAATTGTAGGTCTGCTTTGGTTATGTAACTGTATTCCTATTATGTTAATGTGTGTGCACAATTTAATTAGTAGTTTAAAACCTATACATGCTTAAGTTACTCTACAAAAGATATGTCAAAGAAATAACCAATCTTCCCGTATTTTCTTCCGTCTGCTACTTCTATAGCTTTTCTTCTTCCTTTCTAATTACAATCCTTAAATAGAATTCATGCCTCATATCGAATTTACCAAGTATCATAATTCTTCTAAGTGGTCAAGATACCTCAAGACAAATGCTGGGCATGAAACCCACAGGGCATAAATCTGCAAAGAAGTAAAAAGCTAACCTTTTCAAACAATATGGCTTCTCTCTCACTTACCAACTTTACATTTCCCTGTATGGCCCCAGAAGATGACTGGTTAGCCATAGACCGGTAAGATTCCTCAAGGGAGGAACAACCTAAGACAGGCACAGTCGCAGGGGGGCCATCAGGTGAGAAATTGGGGATCAACAGAGGTGAGGCTTAGAACCTCACCCCCCCTGTTTTGAGAGAAGTTTTCTGCATCCGTGGATGTTTTATTGCCCTTGTCTAGCTTGGATTAACACATAGTCTACAGGCACACACCTGATCATCTACATTTGCTCTCTTACAGCACTAAACTATGTTTTCTACCTTTATCTTACATCTACCTACCACTTCAGCATTTTATTAAAAAAAATATATAATAATAATTATAATAATAAGTGAGAAATTTGGGATTCACATATAAATCAAGTATAAAAATCAAACGAATATTCATATCTGACCTGATTGTTTATAGTTCATAATGCGTGATCAAAACCGAAAGTTTCTGTGATGACTGCCCTTGTATTGTTCACCATGTAAGAACTTATTCACTATGTAAAAACTTGTTCGTTGTGCTTCAGAAGATCGGAGACTGATGAGAATTAGGCTTGGGGTGGATTAATGATTGTGCATTGGGTCCCCTGTACAGAATTTTATTGTCGTTAACTGTTAACAACCATTTGATCAATAAATATGATAGATGCCCTCTCGAAAAAAAAAAAAAAAAGGAGGGAACATGTAAAATTTGAAAAACAAAAACCAAAACAAAAAAAATAATATAGCATTTTTCCAAACTGTTGTAGGAATATTTTCCCCCCAAATCTGAATGGCTTTCTGAAACAACTTACCTAGACCACCTTCAGTTACATATTCATCCTACTAATATGTCTAATATAAGATGTCTAAGATATTTGACATCAATTTAATTCTTTTTCCTAAGATTTGTGATTTAAAGTTTATTTTTCACTTTTAGAAAATATTTTCAATAATATTAAAAATAGAGAAGTACTTCAATTTTCATCATATATACATTTATCACTAAGAAGCAGCTTTTGAAATATGAATGTATGTCTGCACACTTAATTTTTTTTAAATGGAAGCATCTTGTAACCTGTTGAGGAGACACATACCATGTTAACCTAAAGCTTGGACCCTCTGAGGGAGGCTGGGAAATTGAACTTCAATTCATGTAGGCTCATAGTGAATTCAGGAATATTCACACAGATCATTTATTTCCACTAGGTGAGGAGGCAGATGTAAAGTCAAGTCATGAGAACAGCTGAAAGTGGGGTGGAATGGGGAGGACAGTAATGAAAATTTAAAAAAAAATTCCTATTGGAACCAAAAAAGGAAAGGTTCCGGCACCTGGCAAAATCCCTTCTTATGTGGGCTTGTTATATTATTAATGAGCTGCTCTGAGAGATCTGCTGGGAGTTTCTGGCTTTGCATAGGACATCAGAGCAATCCTCTGCTATTAAAGAAATTACATCCTCTAACTCAGTCTACTGGTATCTTCCACCTTTTTGTGGTAATCATGCATAATTTTTAAAAAAGTTAACAAGATACTGCCAGCATTTTTTCTTTTTTAGTATTTATCTAAAACTATTTGAAAATATACATCAATGGTTCTCCATCAGAAGCAATGTCACCACCCAGAGGGCATCTGACCATGTCTGGAGACATTTTTGGGTGTCACAACAGGGGTGGGAAAGACGGGGGTACTACTGGTACCTGGCGGGCAGTGGCCAGGGATGGCACTAACCATCCTACAGTACACAAGACAGCCCACAGAAAAGAATTATACAGCCCAAGATGTCAATAATGTCAAGGCTGAGAAATCCTGATACACATTTTATGGACATACCAGCGTTTGCTGGAACATTCTCCTACTGTACAACATTTTGATTGTCTTATATGTAATGTCAACATAAAAGTCTTCTTTTGTGTCATAATTAAATTCTCATGCAGACTTTTTGTTTTTTATTAGGCTAAATTTTTAGAAACTGAATTACTAACACAAAAGTATGCATTTTTAAAGTACTTTTGACACAAATTGTGTAAGTGCCACCCTTAACATGTATAACATTTTGCATTTCTACCAGCAGAGTATATATTGGTACTCTTCACAACCACCTCAAAAATACTAAGTATTAATGTCTGTAATCTTTCTTCAGAAACATAAAATATATGTACTGTGCTCTATCAACTAACTTATTACTAATAAATAATTTGAATATCAGGACTGTCACTGGATCTGCCACAGGCCTGTTCATCCACAGGAAGTCCACTTGGGAAAGCTGCTTTCCCAAGGGCACTGTTTCTAGCAATTTCTACCTGAACCAAAAAGAAGGACACATCAAAACTCATTTATCAATACCTGCTAATAATTATTGTCTCCAGGGGGCTGTTAGAATATAACTTAAATTTTTAATTTGGAGGCCAAAGATGTGATTGTGCAATGGCCTTTCTTGTTTATTCCCTTTATTAATAAAGAAACCTTGCACAGAATGAAAGTTACTACTTCTCCTTTAGAATTATTTTGATCTACAATAAAGCCTACTGAAAGGCTGCCAGTGATTATTACTTGCATAGTGAGGTTAAAGGTCTAAGGAATTTATACCTTTGTTCAAATTGTATTTTGGGAGAATCCTTCTACGAAGCAGATTGACAGTCTTTGGTTTAGGAACTAGTGTTGCTTGGTTAAGGAAAAGACTGACAGAGGGGAAAAATACCTGGTAAAGATAACAAAGCCACACTGCAAAAGGAAACCAGATGAAGACCTGCAAACTATTAAGCATAAACACTTTTATAAGCAAGTTATCCTTTACAAATGAAGGATAATTAATTGACCCAGTTGGAAGACAGCAACTCTTCTACCAGGGTGAATAAGACAAACAGGCTGTGGAATTCTATTTTTTGGGTCAATTCCCTCCAAGAACAGGAATGTCAGATTTCTACTAATGGTAATAAGATTTTTTTTCAATAAACATAAAAGACCTATATAATCTTTCTGAAGTTTTAAGATGGCTGGATTCTTCCTTTCTTGTCTATAAATCTGAGAACTGGTTTTAGTTGGGAAGCAGTTTAAGGCTGATACTATTTTAAGATGTGGATTTCAGCACATGTGTGTTGAAGCATCAGTGTCTCAGCCCCTTACTACTTCTGAACAGAAGCAGAAGCTGCTAAACACAAGGGTTAGGGGATTTTTTTTTTTTAAATAGGGAGATTTTTTTTTTTTAAGTACCTATTTCATTTGGTTGGGATAAAGATTAAATAAAGATGCTACAGGGAAGGCATTCTGTGTGTCTGGGGCTTGGCCTCAAGAATGTTCAGTACTATTTAAAATAACTGATCTATCACTGCAAACTGGAAAAGAGCCCAAAAAAAGAGCTCTACAGCCAGAAAAGTTTCAGTCCCACGTTGAGTTGTATACTTTGAAACTTGCCAAACTACCTTAATTGTAAAACCAGGTAAAGCACCATTAGAGTGGAAAATTTCAGTCTATTCAAAAAGAAAAATTCTCTCTCTCTCTCTCTCTCTCCAAATTTATAGGCTCATTTGTCTCCTGGATACCCTTTCAAAATGCTATGCCAGCTTTCTTCTAAAATCTGCAGGAGTTCTAAAAACCAAGCACCTTCCATGAATATCAAACAGGTTTTTTAGTACAACTTTCCTATTTTCTCATCTCTGCCATATTCAGTTGCTTCTTACTAAAAAAAACAAAATAAAACAGTTTTTAAAAGAATAGAGTTTTTGTGGTATTAATTGATTAAATCAGCCTTTAATCCCAAAGAGAGGAATTGCCATTGACCAAGATGAAAGTCTTTTCATAGATGTTTCATATTATTGATTCTTCAAAGCTTGTATCAAAATACAACAAAATCAGAGAACAGCAATTTGTGAGATCAAAGTGCAAACTGAAGTGGTACAAAAGAGGACTGTGTCCTGACCCCTTTTATTTTTATTTATATTTTAATGCAGTGGCGTATGCTGAAATGAGCTGGAGACATACCCAACTGTCAGAATAAACAATCAACTTTTCTCTCTATTCCTGTAGCATATAATCACAAACAAGAAGGCCAACCTCTGCCAAAAAGAACAGCCTCTGCTAACACTGAAAAACAATATATTTTGCAAACTTTAAAAAACTTTAAAATGGACACTGCTTACCTTGGCTAAAAAAATCAATCAGTTTAAGTACTTAGGGTTATAATCTGTAGCTATTTCATTCCAGTAATCCTATCAGGATGAGTGTAGCTCCTAATAATAACAATAATTGTAATAAAAACAGCTAACATTTATTGAGCTCTTAGGATGTGCTAAGCACTATTCTTATTTTTTTTTAACATTAATTCATTTAATCCCTACATTTCCCCTATGAGGAAAGCATTATTATTATCCCATCATATGAATGAGGTTATAGGGCCAAAGAGGCCAAGTAACTCTTGTGATAGAAGCAGGAAGCTTTGCTCTTAACATGTTTCAGTACAAAATTATTTTTGTTTTGCTTGAAAGTTAAGAATGGATCTTAATGAGATAATTTTCAAGTAGGAAATAGACTCAACATTCTTACAGAAAAGTAAGTTAGGCATTATATATAAATAATTTTTATAAGTCACCTGTATCTTGAAGAAGAATGATATTCTTTTGGAGAAAAATCCAAGTTCCTACATGTTTAAAATGAAATGTTATTTCTGAATCCTGTGAATCTCTCAGCCAAAGCACGTGGAGCTGTTGTAATTCAACAGAACATAACTCAGAAAACAATTCTATTTTTTAAAATCTGTCACTGCTATTCTTATTTCAATCACACTGTTTAATGTCTTCACAAAAATTTAAACTTGGAAGTAGGCAAGCAATGTTTGGCTATGCAAATAAATCAATGAGGGAAGAGAATAATTCTGTTTTATAAAATAAGAATAATTTTGAACCTGGGATACCATATTATGAACTCAACATTTCTTAAATAAAAAAAACTGCTGACTTACTTCAAATTGCAAACAAATACAGTATAGCATTGGATTTTGCATTCACTTTATCCAATATATGGCATATAGGCTAATAAGGGTTGTTTCCCATGTTTTTCATTATACCATTACATTCTTAAATTGGCAGGAAAATAATGGAGAATGATTCTGTGCATTTTTAAAATTTTGAATTCAAGGCATCATATATGCAAATAACTTTGTATTTAATGTGTTTCATAACTACATATAAAATGGTTACATACTATACCAAGTGAGATTTATCCTAAGAGTGCTTGGCCAATTTAACATAAAATAAAGTCAATATAATATACTCCACCAATGGAATAAAAGACAAAAACCACACAATAATCTGATAGATAATAGAATTCAAGAAATGTTAGCCCAAATATGTCACCTTGGCATATAAAATATTTTAAGTTGAAGGAGTCTGAGAAAACAGAAGCAAGAACGTCACTCTAACATCCCCCACCTATTTCCCCTGAAACAGGTCATAAAACCCTCATGTGAGAGGTGCCCTCTTTATACCAGAGGAAAGGATCTCCCTTATGTCCCAAAACAGACAGACTATTTATTTCCTTCAGATTATTACACTTACTTCATATACCTTAACACATTATATTCTTCTATGACTATCCACTCTTCCATCAAACCTAGCATAAAAATACTTGGGTCTAACTGTTTCTTCAGGTGTTCATTTCCTTATGAGGCTCCTAAGTCATGTAAAACATATACTAAATAAACTTGCATGCTTTTCTCTTGTTAATCTTGTCAGTTTAATTTTCAGATCTGACCAGGAACCCTAAGAAGGTTAAGCAGACATTTTTATCCCCCAAAGAAATGGAAAAAGCATTTGCTAAAACCCAACAGCCTTTCATGATTTAAAAAAATACTCAACAAAATAGGAACAAAAGAGGATATCCTCCCTGATAATGGGCATCTATGAAAAACCCAAACCCACAGTTAATATTATATTTAATAATGAAAGACTGGAAGCCTCTGAAGATCAGGAATAAGACAAGGATGTTTATTCTTTCCATTTCTACTAAACATTATACTGGAGGTGATAGCCATGACAGTTAGAAAAGAAAAATAATAAAAGGTATCCAGATTGAAAAACAGGGTATGTAAAACAGTCTCTACTTGAAGTTGACATAGTCTTACATATATAAAATTCTAAGGATCCATAAAAAAGGAATTAGTGCATATAATAAGTTCAGCAAGGTCTCAGGATACAAGATCAATATACAAAACCAACTGTATTTCTATACACTTGCAATGAACAATCAAAAAATGAAATTTAGAAAACAATATCACTTATAAAAGCAGCAAAATAAAGTACTTAGGAATAAACTTAACAAAAGAAGTACAAGACTTGTATTCTGAACATAATAAATACTATTGAAGGACATTTTAAAAGACCTCAATGAAAGGAAAGACATTCCACATCCATGGATCAGAACAGCTAATACTGTTAATGTGGCAATAACTTCCCACCCAAAGTGATCTACATATTCAACACAATCCTTATCAGTATCTAAGCTGGCATTTGGACATAACAGACATATACAGAACATTCTACCCAACAGCATCAGAATATACACTCTTCTCAAGAGCACATGGGACATTTTCAAGGATATATCGTATGTTAGGCCACAAAACAATTCTTACCAAATTCAAGAACATTGAAATCATACCAAATCTTTTTTCTGAATAAAATATCATGAAGCTAGAATAACAAGAAGAAAAATGGAAAACTCATGAATACATGAAAATGAAACAACACTCTACTGAACAATGGATTAAAGAACAAGTTAAATGAGAAACAAAAAAGTTTCCTGAGACAAAAAAAACGGTAGCAAAAAATATGAAATTTTTGGATGCAGCAAACACAGTTGTAAGAGGGAAATTCATAGCAGTAAATATACCTTTACTGACAAACAAGAATAAATGCAAACGTAATCTAAATCTACATCTGAAGGAATTACAGAAAGAAAACTGAGCCCACAGTTACCACAAGAAAGGAAATAATAAACATTATAGCAGAATAAATAAAAAAGAGGACAGAAAACAACAGAAAAGATAGACCAAACTAAGAGATGGTTCTTTGAAAAGATAAAGAAGATTGACAAGCCCTTAGCTAGAGTAACCAGGAAAACAAGAAAAGATGTAAATCAACAAAATTATAAATGAAAAGGACATTACAACTAATATCACAGAAATTCAAAGGATCAAAATATCTACATGGGCTAGACACCAACAAAATGAACAACCAAGATAAATGGAAAAATTCTTAGAAACATACAACTTACCAAGACTGAATCATGGAGAAATAGAAAATCTGACTAGATTAATTATGAGTAAGGAGATTGAAACAGTAATCAAAAATCTTTCCTGAACCAGATGTATTCACTGGTGAATATTAGCAAACATGGAACATGGAAAAAAAACACCAATCCTTTTCTAACTCATCCAAAATAGTGGAAGAGGAAGGAATCCTCCCAAACTCATTTTATGAGGCTAGCATTATCCTGATACCAAAACCAGAAAGGGACACTACTAGAAAGCCACAGGGCAATATTCCTGACAAATAGAGATTCAAGAATTCTCAATACAATGCCAGCAAACCAAATTCAGCAGCACATACAAAATGAAAGAAAGGATCATATGATCATCTCAATAGACATAGACATATCAACATGCTCAATAGACATATCAAATGATCTTTCCATTTGATAAAATTCTACATCCATTCATAAAGACTCTTAAAAAGTTAGCAAAGAAAGAACATATTTCAAAATTTAAAAAGCCATATATGACAAGCCCACAAAACATCATATTCAATAGTGCAAGGTTGAAAGATTATACTCTAAGATCAGAAACAAGACAAAGGTGCTCATTTTTGCCATTCCTGTTCAACAAAGTACTAGAAGCCCTAGCTAGGGCAATCAGGCAAGAAAAATAAATAAAAAGTATCAGAAGCATACAGGAAAATATAAAATTACCCCCATCTGCAGATGAAATGATTTTATGTACAGGAAAACCTAAGACTCACCCAAAAAAACTGATAGATCTAATCAATGAAATCTGTACAGTTGCAAGTTATAAAAGTAACATACAAAAATCAGTAGCATTTCTATACACAACAAATTTTCTCAAAGAAGTCAATCCCATTTATGATAGCATCAAAAATAACAAAATACTTAGGAATAAACTTAACTAAAGAGGTGAAAGATCTCTTTGCTGAAAACTATAAGACATTGATGAAAGAAATCAAAGTAGACACAAGTAAATGGAAATGTATCCCATGTTCAGAATGGAAGAATTAAAATTATAAAAATGTCAAAACTACTAAAAGCCATCTATAGATTCAATGAAATCCCAAAAAAAATCCCATGGCATTTTTTACAAAGTAGAAAAACACACTCCTAAAATATATGTGAAACCACAAAAAATACCAAATACCAAAGAAATCCTGAGAAAGAACAAAGCAGAAGGCACCACACTTCCTTATTTAAAGATAAAGTATCAAACTAGCATCTTCAAAAGAGCACAGTACTGGCATTTAAAACAGACAAATAGACCAATGGACTGAGGCAAGGACCCCAAAATAAACCTAACCATATACAGTCAACTAATATTTGACAAGGCATCCAAGAACACTCAATGGAGAAAAGACAGTGTCTTCAATAAATGGTGCTGGCATAATTAGATATTCACATGTATAAGAAGGAAACTGGACGTATACCTTATACCACTCACAAAAAATTAACTCGAAATGAATTAGAGATTTTAATGTAATGCCTGCAAACACGAAACTCCTAGAAGAAAACATAGGAATAAAGCTCCTTGACATGGATGGGTCTTAGTAATGATTTTTCTGAATATGACACCTAAAGTGAAAGCAACAAGACAAAGAACAAGTGGGGCTACATCAACTAAAAATCTTCTGCACAGCAAAAGAAACCATCAACAAAGTGAAAAGACAAATTGTGGAATGGGAAAAATATATTCAATAGTATCAAAAATATCTGATAAGGGGTTAATATTTAAAATATATGAAGAATTCATACCATAGCAAAAAATAAAAACAAAAAAAACCCCCCAAAAACAATAATTAAAAAATCAGGAATATACCTGAATAGACATTTTTCCAAACAAGATATATGAAAGGCCAACAGGTACATAAAAAAGTATTTAATACCACTAGTCACTAGAGAAATGCAGATTAAAAACATGAGATATAATCTCCTACCTATTAGAATTCCATCATCAAAATGACATGAGGCAAGAGGAAAAAAGATGGTGGCATGTGAAATACAGCAGAAATCCACTCCCAAAACCACATATAATATGAAAATACAGCAAATACAACTATTCCTAAAAGAGGGACCAGAAATAAAATTGCACCAGCCATTCTACATCTAGGAAAAGAGAACATCTCATGGAAAAGGGTAAAATAATAAAGCCGTGACCTGGCAGGACCCAACTACTCCTTCCACCCCAACTCACCAGCAGGAGGAAGAGAATCAGACAGGGGAGGGAGTAGAAGTCCAAGACTGCTAAATACCCAGCCTAGAAATCTACTCTGAGAGCACAAACCCACATTGCATGGTGCTCTGGAGAGTCGAGGGATTGAAAATCAAGGTCTGAGACTGAGATTGCAAACAGGTTCACACAACCGGCTGCTCTGGGGCAAAAGAAAGGTGTACACTTTGAAAGAATTCCCAACAGTGAGAGGAGTGCTAAAGCGGCAAGGATTCAGGAGAAGGAACAGGTGGACAAAATCATCCAGGCACACTCAGCCCAGGAGTTTGGGAACTTTCAGGAGCTTCAGGCGCTCCATGCCCCTGGCTGGCAATGCAGTGCAAGGCTCCCCACCAGGAAAAGCAGCCTTCCACTTCTTCTTCCCAGCCGGCACCTGTGTGCAAACCCAGTGCCCCCGCCATTGTGTCAGAGCAGCTGTATGGCAGCCCTGCGTACAACAACTACACAGCTTAATGCAGAGGCTGTTCCCTGCATGCAGTTCACTGGTCTGGACAGTGGAGGCAGGCATTCCAGCGGGGAAGGAGGAAAGCGCTTTGTCTTCCCGGCAGAAACCAGCCTGGTGCATCTGTGAACCCGCCATTGCTCCAGACCAGCAGAAGGGCAGGCCCACCTATGGCAGCTTAGGGCTTAATGCAGAGGCTGCTCCCTGTGCATGGCTCACTAGCCCTGACAGCAGAGGCAGGCACTGTGGCCAGAAAGCAGGGAAGAGCTTGCACTTTATGGTAGGCACCAGCACCACTCACCTGCAACCACTGTCATTGCACCAGGTACTGGGCAACTCCAAAGAACAGAGCTTATGGACACTAGATGGTGCCATCTACACAAACTTAGTATTTCTCACTACCCAATAGGATTATGAAAAGGCAGAACCTTCTTCAATCCCAAATCCCTCAAACACCAAAAAAGAGCATTCAGTGAAACTGAAATCACTAATCCTCCACAGACACTTTAAAAAGTAGAGTAGCTGAAATGAAACATACAATGGAGGGATTTTAAAGCAGATTAGATAAGGTAGAGGAGAAGGTAAATGGAATAGAAATTAGAGAACAGGAATACAAAGAAGCTGAGGTACAGAGAGAAAAAAGGATCTCTAGGAATAAAAGACTATTAAGGGAACTGTGTGACCAATCCAAAAGGAACAATATTCACCTAATAGGGGTACCAGAAGACTAAGACAGAGAAAAAGGGATAGAAAGTGTCTTTGAAGAAATAATTGCTGGAAAGTTCCTCAATCTGGGAAACAAAATAGTCTCTCAGCCATGGAAGTGCACAGATATCCCAACGCAAGAGAACCATAGAAGACCACACCAAGACATATAATAGTTAAAATGGTAAATATCAAGGACAAAGACAGACTATTAAAAGCAGCCAGAGAGAGAAAAAAGTTCACCTAAAAAGGAAAACTCATCAGGCTACCATCAGACTTCTCAGCAGAAATCTTACAGGCCAGAAGGGAGTGGCATGATATATTTAATGCAATGAAACAAGGTCCACAAATCAAGGATATGCTACACAGAAAGATTATCATTTACATTTTAAGCAGGAGTAAGACAACTCCCAGAAAAGCAAAAGTTGAGCATATTTACCTCCCACAAACCATCTCTACAGTGTATTTTAAAGGGACTGCTCTACATGGAAGTGCTCCTAAAGCTAAATGGCTGTCACCAGAGAAAATAAAATTACAGTAAAGGAAGTAGACAAATTAATTACAAAGGAAATGCAAAATTAAACCAGCTACCCACAAAGTCAATCAAGAGATGCACAAAGAGTATAGAATATGACACCTAACATATAAAGAGTGGAGGAGGAAGATGAAGAAGAAGAAAAAAAAAATCTTTAGATTGTGTTTATAATAGAATAAAAAGCAAGATAAGTTAGACTGATACATAGTAAAGAAGCAGCCCTTGAACCTTTGGTAACCACAAATCTAAAGCCTGCAAGGGCAATAAGTACATATCTATTGATAATCATCCTTAAATATAAACGGACTTAATGAACCAATCAAAAGAAACAGAGCAGCAGAATGGATAAAAAAGCAAGACCCATCTATATGCTGTCTATAAGAGACTCACTTCAAACCCAAAGACATACACAGACTAAAAGTGAAGGGATGCAAAAAGATATTTCATGCAAACAATAGGGAGAAAAAAGCAGGTGTTACAGTACTTGTGTCAGACAAAATAGACTTCAAAACAAAGAAACTAACAAGAGACAAAGAAGGACATTATATAATGATAAAGGGGTCAGTCCTACAGGAGGATATACCTATTATAAATATCTATGGACCCAACATAGGAGCATCCAAATATGTGAAACAAGTACTAACAGAATTAAAGGGGTAAAGAGAATGCAATGCATTCATTTTAGGAGACTTCAACACACCACTCACTCCAAAGGATAGATCCACCAGACAGAAAATAAGTAAGGAAACAGAGGCACTGAAAAACACATTAGAACAGATGGACCGAACATACATCTATAGAACACTTCACCCAAAAGCAACAGGATACACATTCTTCTCAAGTGCACATGGAACATTTTCCAGAAAAGATCACATTCTAGGCCACAAAAAGAGCCTCAGAAAATTCAAAAAGACTGAAATTGTACCAACCAGCTTCTCAGATCACAAAGGTGTGAAACTACAAATAAACTGTACAAAGAAAACAAAAAGGCTTACAAATACATGAAGGCTTAACAACATGCTCCCAAATAATCAATGGATCAATGACCAAATTAAAACAGAGATCAAGGAATATATGGAGACAAATTAAAACAATAACTCAATGCCCCAATTTACGTGGGATGCAGTGAAGGCAAGGCTAAGAGGAAAGTATATAGCAATTCAGGCATATTTAAAGAAAGAAGAACAATTCCAAATGAATAGTCTAAACTCACAATTAATGAAACTTGAAAAAGAACAATAAATGAGGTTCTAAATCAGTAGAAGGAGGGACACAATAAAGATCAGAGGAGAAATAAATAAAATTGAGAAGAATAAAAAAACAAAGTATTAATGAAGTGAGGAGCCGATTTTTTGAGAAAATAAATAAAACAGATAAACCCCCAGCCATACGTACCAAGAAACAAAGAAAGTGTACACACATAAACAGTATCGGAAATGAGAAAGGAAAGATCACTATGCAAACAAAATACATACAAAAAATTATTAGAGAATACTATGAAAAATTATATGCTAACAAATTGGATAACCCAGAAGAAATGAACAATTTTCTAGAAAAATACAACCTTCACAGACTGACTCAGGAAGAAATAGAAAATCTGAATACACCAATTATCAGCAATGAAACTGAATCAGAAATCAAAAAACTACCCTAGAACAAAATTCCCATACCAGATGGATTCACTGCTGAATTTTATCAGACATTTAGAGAAGATCTAATGCCCATTCTCCTTAAAGTTTTCCAAAAAGTAGAAGAGGAGGGAATTCTTCAAACTCATATTATGAGGTCAGCATCACTCGAATACCAAAACCAGGCAATGACACCACAAACAAAAAAAATTACAGACCAATATCCCTGATGAACATAGATGCAAAAATACTCAACAAAATATTAGCAAATCAAATTCAAAAAGATCACTCATCATAAATAAGTGGGATTCATTCCAGAGATGGAACGATGGTAAAACATTCAAAAATCCATCAACATCATCCACTACATCAATAAAAAGAAGGATAAAAATCACATGAACATCTCCATCGATGCTGAAAAAGCATTTGACAAAATTCAACACCCACACATGACAGAAACTCTCAACAAAATGGGTATAGAGGGCAAGTACCTCAACATAATAAAGGCCGTATATGACAAACCCACAGGCAGCATCATACGTAACAGTGAAAAGCTGAAAGCTTTTCCTCTAAGTTCAGGAACAAGGCAAGGTTGCCCACTCTACCCACTTTTATTCAACATAGCACTGGAGGTACTAGCCACGGCAATCAGACAATACAAAGATATAAAAGGCATCCAGATTGGTAAGGAAGAAGTTAAACTGTCACTGTGCAGATGACATGATATTGTATATAAAAAACCCTAAAGAATCCACTCCATAACTACTAGGTCTAATATCTGAATTCAGCAAAGTTGCAGGATACAAAATTAATACACAGAAATCTGCTGTATTCCTATATACTAAGGCTGGACTAGCAGAAAGAGAAATTAGGAAAACAATCTTATTCACAACTGCATGTAAGAGAATAAAATACCTAGGAATAAACCTAACCAAGGAGGTAACTAAAAGACCTTATACCCTGAAAACTGCAAGACACTCTTGAGTGAAAAAAGACGACACTAATAAATGGAAGGCAATACATCCATGCTCTTGGGTAGGAAGAATTAATATTGTCAAAATGGCCATCCTGCCTAAAGCAATTTACACATTCAATGCAATCCCTATCAAAATACTGACAGACTAGAACAAATAGTTCTAAAATTCATATGGAACCACAAAAGACCCCAAATAGCCAAAACTCCTTAGAAGGAAGAATAAAGCCAGGAGGATTATGCTCCCTGACTTCAAGCTCTATGACAAAGCCACAGTAATCAAGACAATTTAGTACTGGCACAAGAACAGACCCATAGATCAATGGAATAGAATAGAGAGCCCAGATATAAACCCACAGATATATGGCCAATTAATATATGGTAGAGGAATCATGAACATACAAAGGGGAAACAACAGCCTCTTCAACCACTGGTGTTGCCAAAACTACACAGCTACATGTAAGAGAATGAAACTGGATTACCATCTAACTTCATATACAAAAGTAAACTCGAAATGGATCAAAGACCTGAATGTAATTCATGAAACCACAAAACTTTTAGAAGAAAACACAAGCAAAACTCTCTTGAATATAAACATGAGCAACTTTTTCATGAACATATCTCCTCGAGCAAGGGAAACAAAAGCAAAAATGAACAAGAGGGACTATATCGAACTAAAAAGTTTCTGTACAGCAAAGGACACCATCGGTAGAACTAAAAGGTACCCTATAGTATGGAAAAATATACTCATAAATGACATATCTGATAAGAGGTTGACATTCAAAATATATAAAGAGCACACATGCCTCAACATCCAAAAAGTAAATAAGCCAATTCAAAAATGGGCAGAGAATCTGAACAGACACTTCACCAAAGAAGAAATTCAGATGGCCAACAGGCACATGAAAAGATGCTTCACATCGCTAATCACCAGAGAAATGCAAATAAAAACCACAATGAGATATCACCTCATACAAGTTATGATGGCCAACATCCAAAAGACAAGCAACAACAAATGCTGGTGAGGATGTGGAGGAAGGGGAACCCTCCTACACTGCTGGTGGGAATGTAAACTAGTTCAACCATTGTAGACAGCAGTATGAAGCTTCCTCAAAAAATTAAAATTGAAATACCATTTGACCCAGGAATTTTACTCCTCGGATTGGAGACTGTTGAGAGTTAGGCTTGGGGTTGATTAATGATTGTGCATTGAGTTCCCTATACAGAATTTTATTGTTGTTAACAACCATTTGATCAATAAATATGAGAGATGCCCTCTCAAAAAAAAAAAAAAAAAGAAAGAAAACAGGATCGCAGATTCAAAAAGACATATGCACCGCTATGTTTATCACAGCACTGTTTACAATAGCCAAGACATGGAAGCAACCTAAGTGTCTATCAGTAGATGAGTGGATAAAGAAAAGGTGGTATATATACACAATGGAATACTATTCAGACATAAGAAAACAATGTTACCATTTGCAACAACATGGATGGAGCTAGAGGATATTATGCTTAGTGAGATAAGCCAGGCAGAGAAAGACATGTACCACATGATTTCACTCATCTTTGGAGTATAACAGCAAAGCAACAACTGAAGGAACAGAACAGCAGCAGACTCACAGAACCCAAGAATGGACTAGCAGTTACCAAAGGGAAAGGGGATGGGGAGTGTGGGTGGGAAGGGAGGGATACGAGGATTGATGAGTATATGATTAGTGCACATAATATAGGGGGGCACAGGGAAGGCAGTATAGCACAGAGAACACAAGTAGTAACTCTATAGCATCTTATTACGCTGATGGACAGTAACTGTAATGGGGGTATGTGGTGGGAACTTGATAATAGTGGGGAATATAGTAACCACAGTGTTTCTTATGTGAAACCTGGGAATAAGATTGTATGTCAATGATATCTTAATAAAAAAAAAGGACATGAGACAACAAATGCTGGCTGGGTGTGAGAAAAGGGAACACTCGTGCACTGATGGTGGGATTGTACATTGGTACATTCCCTATGGAAAACAGTATGGAAGATCCTCAAAAATTTAAAAATATACCTACCATATAATCCAGCAATTCTACTTAGGGGAAAACATCGAAAGGAAGCCAAAACATTAACTAGGAAAGATATCTGTACCCCATATTCATAGCAGCATTAGTTTACAATGAGCAAGATATGGCAATATGTCCATCCATGGATGAATGGAGAAATAAGTTGTGATACATATACACACAATGGAATCTCTTCAGCCATGAAAAAAAAATGAGGAAATCCAACCATTTGTGACAACATGGATGGATCTTGAAGGCATATGCTATGTGAAATAAGTCAGACACAGAAAGACAAATACTGTATGATCTCACTGACATGTAAAATCTAAAATAAACAAACTAAACTCATAGAAAGAGATCAGACTTGTGGTACCAGAGGTGGGGGCTGGAGGGAGAGGAAATGGGAAGGTGGCCAAAAGATACAAACTTATAGTTATAAGATAAATAAGTACAAGGGCTGTATAACATAATGACTGTAGCTACGGCTGCTGTATGACATACAGTGAAGCTGGTAAGAGAGTAAATCCTATGAATTCTTACAAGGAAATTTTTTTTCTTTTTCTTTTTTTCTTTCTTTTCTTTATATTGTGTCTATGTGAGAAGATGGATGTCAGTTAAACGTGTTGTGATCATTTCACAATAAATGAAACGATTATGTTGAGGCCTTACATATATACAGTGATGTATGTCAATTATTTCTCAATAAAACTAGAAAAAAAAGATAAATAAGTCAATTAAAAATAGAAAAAGGATCTGACTAATCACGCCTCCAAAAAAGTATACAAGTGGCCATGAAACACATGGAAAGATGCTCAACATCATTAGCTATTTCGAAATCCAAACCACAAAGAGATACAACTCCAAACTTAGTAGGATGATTATGAGAGAAAAAGACAAATAATAACAAATATTGGCAAGAATGCACTTTTCTTTAGAATGTGAAATGGTGTAGCCAATATGAAAAACATTCATCAAGATGCTAACCAGTTACCTTTGAACCCAGAAATGTTACTCCTGAGTATACACCCAAGAGAACTGAAAACAAATGTCCATACAGAAGTTTGTACATAATGTTCATAGTAGCATTATTCACAAAAGACAAAAGTTGATAACAACTTGAATGCCATCAATTGATGAATGAAAAACGAAAATGTGGTGTATCATACAATGAAATATTGATACAATCCATAACATGAATGAACCATGAAATGTTAGGCTAAGTGAAATAAGCCAGGCAAAAAGGGACTCATATTGTATAACTGCATTTAAATGAAATGTGGAAGACAAGAAAATCTATAGAGACAGGAAGTAAATAAGTGGTTGCCAAATCCCAGAAGTGCGGGCCAGGGAAAATGGAGGTAATTATGAACAGGTGCTGGGTTTATTTTTGTGGGTGATGAAAATGTTCTAAAAATTGATTGTAGTAATGGTTATACAACTTTTCAATATATACTAAAAACTAGTAAATTGTACACTTCAAGTGGGTGAACTAACTGTATGATATGTGAATTATATCTCAATAAAACTGGTTGCCTTATCCTTATAAAATATAAAAATACATATCAACACCACAAGGTAATAAGAAACGCCCATATATGTATAGCTTATAATCTATTTAAAAACAGGAGACAACATTATGAAGCTGATAAAATGCCTCTTTGGTTTCTTCTACTAGAACTACTGAACAAAATGCAAAATAGAGTTAATATGACTATCAAGTACAAAAATTATCTATGTTCATTAGAAGTGGTCTTAAGCCAGAGAGCTGCTGATTCTGCCTGCACAGTCATCTTCACATTTCAAGCTGATTCTGCATTTTATTGTCACTGCATCAAAATCAATTTTATGAGCAACTGTATACTCTTAATAGAACAGCTACTTTTAAAAAATGTTGTAATGCTTACTCATAAACCTGTATGAAACCAAACAGAAACCTTTCAAGTGAAGTAACTAGAAGTTATGCAGTTTTGTATCTTTTTATAAAGCATAGTTTTGGATATGAAATATTTATGCTCCTTTATGATTTAAATTTAATAAGCATCAAAATTTAATAATGGATCATTATTTTGAAAGCTTGATAGGAAATCCTTAAAATATTACCTGTAAAGCTTTCCATTTTAAAACCAAAATATTGCCATCTTTAAAACCTGTATTTGCATATTTCTCCCATAAACCTGAGATTCAGGAAAACATAACTACAGAAGAGTTATCATCAAAAGCATTTAAAGCTTACAGTTCAAAATGCTGTTGTACTATACGTTACCTATGTCCAGGGCATGCTTTGTATTCTGTGTCTCCTAACAGCAATTTGCAAAGGCAATTACATATTAGCACAGGTATTCTCCAAAGGAGAGACCATAAGCACCATTTCTATGGCTATAGCCAGCTGGACTTAGAAGGAGTGAACAAAATTGCAGGAGACATATTTCAGGATGTATCTGATGCAAGGACAAGCATTAAGTCTTCATATCTTATTGAAGGCAATAATTTGAATCCTGTGGAATGCTACATTTCAGGACTATTTTCTTATTTTCTTGGCCAGTGGCTCGATATAGAAGGAACCTAGGACACAGAACATGAAAGACCCCTATAAACTTGACCATGGCTACTGCGTCTTCTTCATTGAGGGCAACAATAACATTCGCCTTGTGGTGAGATTTGCTATGAGAAATAGCACTCACACATAGTAGGAATGCTGTATTTCCATCTCGGATTTTTTACCTCCTGGTAAAAGGTGAGTCAGAGGTCATGAATATTTATGTACATTAGAAGAGTCCATGGCCCTTTTCTGGGCCCAAAGCTATTACTCTGAGGATCTGATGAAGTTCCAACTCAGGTAATTATATTCCGCTTCTTATATTTGCCCTGCTGTTTCCAATTAGGTACAGCATTGTTCCTTTTCCTGCCTCTTCAGAAAAGCGGGGTAGAAATTCCTCTTGAACTCACCAGTCTTGTTGACAGAAGAAAAAGCAAGTGCAATGTGCTGCAAAAGTAATGTCTGCCTTAGTAAGGGACAAGGTTGCCATGCTCGAATTTGAGTGTTGTGGCAAGGTCTGAGCAGTAGATGAAGACTGCAAAGACAGCAAAACCCCTCTGGATGGGTTTTGTGTCATGTGTCATGTATCACTGTGTCATGATACACGCATCAGGTAACAACCACACAAGGTTTCTCTGTAACTACTGCAGGGAATGATCTCATGATCTACTCAATCCACAATGTAAAAGCAGCGGCACTCTAGTAAGTGTTTTTATTTGTGACATCATTGCAGATACAAGCATTTTGTCATGAATCTGGGTAGGGACATCAGCAGAAGTCCAGGAATGCACGAACTAGCCAGTTTATTTTAATGCTGAGAACCTTAAAAATAAAGCAGGCTGCCATCCCTTAGACAGTCAAAGATTTAAAGTGTGGCAATATTAATTTTGGGCAAGGACAGAGGGAAAATAAAAATTCCATGCACTGCTAGTGGGAATATAAACTGGTTCAGACACTTTTCATAGCAATTTGGCAGCATCTAGTAAAACTAAAAATGTTCCCACCCTACATCCAGCAATTCTGCTTCTAAGAATATATTCTGCCAAGGTGCTCACTCACTGTACGCCGAGGCACACACATGGATTTCACTGAAAGCAATGTTTCCATAGAGAAAAAATGGGGTGGGGGTCGGGGGAGGCTACTAAACATTCACAGAAGAATAGGAAAAATAATGTAGTATATTAATATGATGGAATATCATGGATTGACCTAAAAAAATGTAATGCCTTGGGGAAAAAATTATAGAGTAATTTATACAGTTCAATACATTCATTAGAATTTACAAAAAAGCAAACATTACTTTCTTACTTATTATGACTACATAGTGATTATGGGAAACACAGTGAGCATACACACATGCACACACACACATGTGCACAAACACTCAGCTCTATTTGCACCGTTTTGATTGCTCAGCTCTCAAGCACTGCTCAGGGGTTGGGAAGTGCCACACTGCATGTTGCCTGGTAAAAGTCGAGGCTTGGCTCCATGACAGAAGATGACGGAGATCTGCTTTCCTAGCCTGCCTTGACGGCAGCAGGGGAATGAACACATGATTTAGCCTGCCCACCCTAACAATCCGACTCAGGGTTTTCAACCTAAGGCTGAAGGTGCAATGGCACAGAAAGGGTGCAAACACTCAGGCAGATGGCAAGGGTCACTCTTCAGGGGCCAGGTAAGTGGGCTGTAGCACCTCTTCCCTTGTGGATGGCCCCTGTGGCACAGAGGTTACTGAGGTTATGGCCTACAGGGCCTCTCCTTTGGTTTCTGCTCATTACCCAGCCTAATCACCAGTTTCCCAGTGACCCTATTTGCCAACCAATCCCCTTTCAGAACAAAGCTTTTCTGCTTAAATCAGCCCCGTCTGTTTCTGCTGCTTGTAAACTAAACACCTGAGAGACAGAGAGGGGCAATGGTAAGCACACAGTTGTGTGGCACCCGGTGAGGTGGTTGAGGAGCAAGACTGGCAGTGGGCAATATTTTGTTGATTTAAGGACAAAGATTCAAATGCAAATGTGACGAACTGTTAGTCGTTCATACTGGGTGGTAAAAAGAAAAATGTGTGTTTATCACTCACTAGACTTTTCTAGAAGTATTCATTTTCAAAGGATGAAATATGGGACATTTCTGGAGTTCCCAGGTGGTTTAGGTAGATTTCGTATATTCGGCAGAATCCAGGCCTGTTTGGGTTACACTGTTTGAAACTGTTCCAGAAACACAATGGGCTTGAGAACAAAATGTACAAATTCTCAATGCTAAACCTTATACTAGTACTTAAGAGGAAAATACAAAGATCTTTGCAAGGAGCTCTGAGCATACCAAAGTATTCCATTAGTCACCATGCCTGATTTTCATTGTAAAGATACTTAGATACATACAGTGACATTACCCATGACATACATGATTTTGGACTCTAGAACTCTCCCAGCAGGACTACTTCTCCCCAGGTTTAGTGCTTTCTCTTAATCATTAATGTAAATATGCCCACATCAATGGACCCAAATGCTTAAAAGTTGAGGCAACTTACTACATGGATGTCCTAACACCTTCACTTCATCAATAGCAAGGTAGCCTTGATGTCCAGAAGTTATCACTTCAAAAATCACCTGGAAAATTAAGAAAGATTTATATTATTCACTCATTTTGTCAGACTTATACCAGATGTCTCCTATATATATATAAGACACATAGCTCATTTGTTCATTCATGTTTCTGATAAACATTAATGGATCATGTACTATTTGCCATCCAATGTTTCAGGTTCTAAGATTACAAAGATAAATAAGATCCAAACCAAGTTTTAGGGAAGCTAATGGGAATGGGTGGTTCAAACAGCACCCTACCTAAAAGACTCACCTGGTAAGTCAGGGACAATACATGGTTAAGAGCTTATATTTGGGCTTAAAGTAATTTATCAGAGGCAAAGTTAATATTTAAATTGCTTTAAGATAAAATATTGTCTGGTCAACTCCTTCGGGGGGCCTCAATGACCAGACTGATCCATGTGGGGCCCTAGGTTTGATACAACTAAAATTTAAAAACTCCCTTAAGTGCCGTGAAAGAAAACTACAGGGCCCTTGAAGAACATATACCAAGAAGATGTCCTAGGAGGAAGGAGTGTTTCAAACTAAGAGCTGAATGTGAGTGAGCTAATGGTGTGATAAAGGTAGGAATTCTTCTAGGGCATGTGCAAAGGTCCTGAGGTAGACATGAGCACAGCCATGAACAGGAGAACTGGAACCGACAGCTTTAATGGTCAGCTGTGACCAGGTTAAGGAAGTTCTACTCTTAGCAGAGATTTCAGGAAAGACTTCATGCTAATAATAGAGAAAGGAGGCTATTAACTGAAATTCACATGTCAGAGGCATGAATTCAGAGTGAATGATATAAACATCTCTGCAGTGGTGAAATCAAGAGGACTTCAGCACCTGCTGGATCTTGGGAGAAAGAGGGCAGTGTGCTCTGAGGTTCTCAGAATGAGTGACATTATGAGATAATGAGCCACTTCAGAGAAACTGAGTTGAAAGGAGTAAAAGGAACAAGTAAGAAGGTTGTCAATATTCCTAACATGACTGTATACAGGTGTCCATTGTCAGGCTATTATTAAAAAGGTTCATGTGACATTATTTTAACCTCCATTTACACACGGCAGGAAACTATCACCAGGGAGACCATGTCTCACACACGATGAAGATGACAAGTTTTAAAACACAACTCAGCAATTGCAGTCTTGGAGAAATGAAAGTTTTTATTCATATATACACCTGTACATGAATGTTTATAGCTTTAATCATAATAGCTCCAAACTGGAAACAATCCAGATGGCATTCAAATAATAAATGATTAAACAGATTATGGTATATCCATAGCATGGGTACCACTCAGCAATAAAAAAGAACTAACTTTTGATGTACACAACTTGGATGAATCTCCAGAGAACTGTGCTGAGTGAAAAAGCCAATCACAAAATATTAGATTATATGCTGTATGATTCCATTTATGTAACATTGTGTAGTATGAATATCTTAGAAATGAAGGACAGATTAGGGATGGAGGGGAAACAGATGGGGGAGATGGGTGTTTTTACAGAAGCACAGTAGGAGTAATCCTTATGATGTTGGAATTGATGAAGGTCTTCACTGTGGTGGCAAATGCACAGACCTACTCAGGTGATAAGATTGTATAGCTCACAGTAGCGTTATTCACAGTAGCTAAACCAGGGAAGCAACCTAAGGGTCTATTGATGGATGAATGGATCAGCAAAATATAGTCTTTCCATACAATGGAGTATCACACAGCCTTAAAAAGGAAGGAAATTCTGAAAATAAACTATGACTTGGATGAGCCTGGAGGACACTGTGATGAGTGAAAAAAGCCAGTCATAGCAGGGCAAATACCATATGATTCCACTTATATGTGGTGCCTATAGTAGTGAAATTTATAAAGACAGAAAGTAGAATGGGGGTGCCTAAGGCTTGGGGGAAGGGTAATGGGAAGTTATTGTTTTACGGGTGCAGAATTTCAGGTACAAGATGAAGTGTTCTGGAGATAGACAGTGGTAATAGTTGTACAACAAAAATGTATTTAATACCACCTAATTGCACACTTAAAATTGGTTAGGATGGTGAATTTTATGTTATTCATATTTAACCACAATAAAAAAGTGAAAAAAATGTATAGAACTAAATGTACATACATGCATGTACAGTGAACCTAGGGAAATTTTGAAAAAAACTATAGATTTTAAGAATGCCAATATCCTGGTTATGATATTATACTTTAGGCCTGCAAAATGTTACCATGGGAGGAAACTGGGTAAAATTTACACAGGAATCTACGTTATTTCTCACTACTGTATCTGATTCAATTACCTCCATAATTACAATTTAAAAAATGTTATTGCTTTCTACACACATAAAACATTATATACACTGGGAAGATATTGCTCCATTATCTTATTTATTAGTTCATGAGAAAATTCTTCAAGGATTAAATATTTCAAGAACAGAGACTTAGATACAAAATAATCATCCAAGAACATGCAATAGGTCTACTGTAGATGTAATTAAAGGTCCAGTCATTCTGATTCCAAACATCATGTTTTTGCTACTACATGTTGCATGAACAAACACTTAACCCTAAGACTGCATCATTCATGTTTGTGTGCTGGATGCAGAAATGGAGGCAGCAATCAACAAAGCCCCAGATGGAAAAGCTCAGGGAGCTTCCTAGATAGGAAGTCATCCCGAAACACCTGTCAGACTGGATGACACTGTGCATGATGCCACCACTTCAAACACAATACACACAGGGGAGAGGAGAGGCCCAACAGTAGAATAGAAATGAGATAAAACTTTGTCCTGTTCATAAGTTTTTTTCACTGATGATAAGGAGAAAGAGATGCATGGGTACTCCTGCAATGGGATCTTGCTAATTTATCTCTACTGAAGGCTATAAGAGGACAATTGAGGGGATAAAAAGCAGATGGACAGTGAGAGCGAGTACAAGAAAAAGCCTCCCTGAGGCCCTCGAAACAGTCACATCCCGCCTGGTGGGAGGCAGCAAGAGCAGGCAGTGAAGCAGGCAGCCAGCGGCTCTGCACAGACTGATGCCACCCCTCAGCTACCAGGAACACCATCACTCTGGTCATGGAGAAGGCATTTTAAAAGCCAAACCCAGAAATATTCATCCATTTTTCCTTCCCCCATTTGACCTCCCTTCCTTCTTGCCTCCCTCCTATTCATTCATTCATTCAAGTCTCCACTGAGTGTTCTCTCTATTCCAGGCACTGTGATAAGCACTTGGAGTATATCATGAATAGACTAGATGAAGACCCCTTTCCACACAAAAATTTTCCTTCTTCTTATAGGAAGTAAGATTTTTACTTCATCAACTACAAGGGCTGAAGTTCTCACAAAACGCACTAATCTTTATTTTCTACTAGCTGCATTAACTATTAGAATATAGTGTACATATAAAACATGCTCATGTCAATCTATTTTTGAAGTTTTTAAAGTTCATATGTTAATTTAATGCACAGTATTTCACTTAAACCAATATAAGGAAAAGGAGAGGGAAAGGAAAGAGAGGAAGAAATTAGCTATCTAGATAAGCCACCTTAAATGTCTGAATCAGTCTTTCCATCCATCACATTAATAGAATTTATGAACCTCAACAGTTTTACTCAAAGATTCTGTGTCTTATTGTCCAATATTGACTACACTAAATATTGACTACACATTCTGGGGGCAGGAATAAAAAATTAGACAATTTCATGAAATTTAAACTTTAGTTGGAGAAAAAATAAGGCACATGATGAAAGAAAAAAACAATGGCCAAATGACAGACGGGAACACTTAGGAACTCCTAAGCTGATCATTCTCTGCCTCAGGACTGCCCCCTCCTCCTTATCAGACCAACTAAAATGCCCGTGATAAAGCCACACAACTCCAACACAATCTCTCAGCCTGCTGGTATGAACTCAAACATGCCCAAGCAAGGACTTAGCAAGTGTCCCTACAGAGGCAGAGTGAGTCACAGCTCCAAGCCAGCACACTCCGAATTTCCCAGCAAAATAATTTGTCAGTGAGAACACAAAAGAATTAAACACATACTTGTTTCCAAAACTACTTGCTCCCCTCTGTCTTCCAACTGGAATACCGGGAAACAAAGAAAGACAGCATCTGATTACAAATACACTAAGCAGATTTAATTTTCTAGTAGAATACAGTAATAGAAAACTAACTGCCCCTTTCAGGTAGTTAGAAACTTTTGAAAATAAATTTCTTGGCAGATTCCAGCACTGAGTTACAGCTAAATGTAGAGACAAAAAGAGAAATACAATCTTTATAGACATGCCTATGAGTGTATCTATGTTTATATATCATATATATCCATAAATTATAAATAAAAATTTTATATGACATTTTAGGTTTTATACATATGAAGTTGAATTATGTGTTGCAAGTTTTAAGCAATAACTTCAATGTTCTTTTCCAAAAATTAAGCAAGTTTTTCAAAAGACCATTTTCTAGCTCTTAGTAATTTCAGTTAAAGGACTTATGAGTATAAGTTTTCTTACTTATGCCATCAGGTTTATAATTCAGTACATAAATGTTTCAACACATACCACAATTATAAAGTAAGTATGATATGTACTGAAAAGTTTGCAAATTTGAAATAAATATGAAAAAATGAAGACACCTGAATGTAGCTGCTATGGAGCAAGCTTAGAGTGACTACTAACTTGATTTTAACACTTGACCACTGAAAGATTTACTTTGTTGTTTCTAACAAACAAGACCATTAAAACATGCAGCTCAAAAGATGAGGCCTATTTTTAATAGGCTTCTTAAAAGCTGATTTTAGAATACCAAATAAAGGTTTCCTTGTTTTGAACTCCTGCTATCTGGAATGTTTTTCACGTTTTACTTTTTCTAGCTAGTGCCCTTATCAAGAAAGCTTCAAAAGCAAAAATATTTCTCTCTTTTTGTCAAATAAGGGACTACTCTATTTAAAGTACAGGTATTACTCTGGTGAAGTATAATAAGTGTATGCAGAACTCAGTGGGAGTCCCTGGGATATCTGGAAATGCCAGCATCTAGGGCCAAAAAGATTGAGGTCAAACAAAACAATAATGTGAGAACACCAACGGCACCACAGGAAAAAGGAAAAGAAAGTGGTAACAAATTGATTTAGGGATGTGGACATGCTTATTTTTATCAAACAGGAAGAACCATACTGAAAGTCTATATTAGAAGTGAGGCTTGGGTCCCTTTTGGGAACCACACCAAGTCTTTTATAAAAATTCCATAACTTAGAAAACATTTATATATTGTATACATCAATGCCCCAGGTTATCTTTGGTATATGTTATCTAATTTTCCCCAATCACTCATACAAGGTAGGATGAGTAGGCTGACTCAGAAAGGTTAGGTAATTTTTCTGAGGTCACGCAAGTTTTGCAGAGTTTGGGTATAATACTAGGCCTGTTTTACCTCCAAGTCTGGACTCTTCATTTTAACAAATTGCCTTAACTAGCAGGTATGAGACACTGTATCTATGTAGAACACATACACCTACACATATACATACCAACCTAGAATACATACACATACATATATAAAATATACAACCATGTATATACACACACAAATATATACATCCTTTAATGCATACACACACACACACACACACACACACACACACACACATCCTTTTAATGCATACACACACACACACACACACAAATATGTCCTAAAGTTTCTACTTCCATATTTAAGTAAGAAATGTGGAATCATCTATTTGGTCTGGAAATGTACATGCAAGGCCTGGAAACTACATGACATAGTTTTAACAACACAAATTTTAAGACAAGACTCAGCAAACTACAGCCAATGGCTGAATCTACCTGGCCCGGTTTCTATTGTCACAAACTAAGGATGGTTTTTATAGTTCTCAATGGTGGGAGAAAATCAAAAGAATAATATTTGTGATACATGAGAATTATATGAAATTCAAATTTCAATGTCCATAAATAAAGTTTTATTGGAACACAGCCACACTCACTCATTTATGGGTTGTCTATTTCAGCTCTTGCACAACAGCAGCAGAGTTGAGAAGTTGCCACAAAAACCATCTGACCCTCAAAGCCTCAAGTATTTTCTCTGCAGCCTCCTGCTTCAAGAGAAAACTTTCCTGCTTGGCTTACCAACACATTGCCATTACTCTGGATAACAAAAAGCACATAACAGCAGCAGTAGTCTGTCACAGCCAGATACAATACCCTTCCAATTCATGTGAGAATAATGGCAGAAAAACCATCTTCCTACCCCAGCTTGACGTGTTCCAACTGTATTTCACTGGTGGTGTTTTAAATGCAGTGAACACTGTAAAGGAATGCAGGAAACACCCTAGAGCGAGAGCCACCCAGCTTCCATAGAAAATACTCGAGGCTAACATCCCTGACCCCTGCCCTAAGCTAGATAACTAGGAGTGGGCAACCCTAAGGGGAACGAAACTCGTGATAAGACGTTAAGGAATGCTTGTGCAAAGGTCAGGCAAGGCGGGTCCCCGTTTCAACTTTATTGGTTAAAGTATGGGATGTGTTTTAAATTCATTGGTTGTGGTAATGTGTGGGCTTTGGTACAACAGCTGTGAAAATCCTATATAATCTATACCTAAAGTTGCTTGGGGGTCGACAGCTCAGACTCGACCTGCGTGTCAGGGGAGGTGCTGTCGGCCCCAGCTGGCTGGCTGAATAGACTTTGCTTGGATTTACATCTCTGTGCCTGTGTGGTTTGTTCTCTGGAGAAGCCCTGGAGTCCCGAACCCTAACAAACACCAGTATTTTACTTGTGTTTCACTGCAATATCATTTCCAATTTTCTTTAAACACAGTTGTATATTCTAAAACAAAACCATAGAAACTATTTACTTTATAAGCCATAAAACACTGTATGAAAATTATTAAATTAAAAAATAAAATCAAACCCAACTCATTTAACAGTCAAGTCTATAAAGAAACTGAACTATGGAGAATTTATAACACTTCAGTATTAAAATCTGACTCTTATGTCTCATTCTACACAATGGTCTTTGTCATTAACTAGATTTCAGCTAAATGTTTTTATTTGTTTCTACCAAAACACATACATTTTTAGGAAAAAATGTCTGCCCAGTATAACTTGTGATTATTTGACCAGTTGAAATCTAAAGTGGTGGCTCAGCATGACAGAATCACAAAGTCAGCCTATTTTATTCTGGAATATTTTGTTAACTCCAGGAGGAAAATATGTCCCCAGCCTGGGGCAAATAACCTTTGAAGCCAAAATCAGTCAAAGGGAGAAATAAAGTGGGAGAAACCCATTTATTGCTTACAAGCAGGCATCTACTTCTGCTCACCCATGTTTCTCATGACCTGGCTGCAAAAAGGACCTCATCAAACTGAGACAGGGACCATGGATGTAGTCAGAGTAGGGTGAGGGCCTCTGGAGGGGGCAGGGCGGAATATTTGCAGTCAGAGCAATGTAACTACATGCAAGGAAACCCCCCTACTAAAACTCTATGTTAAACACTGAGCTCTAGAATCATTCTTTAGTGAGATCATCAGTTAATGTTCCCCAGATAAAGAAGAGTAGCACATGTTTTGTTATGCTAATCATTTGTAACCATGTGTAAGATTCACTTTAGCATGCTAAAAGGCCCAGGCCTCTGTGCTGTCTTTCCTCCTTCAGATCTGACAAGGTGATTTTGCAAACTGAGCAACTAACTTAGCATGCAGACCCAGCTGTAGAAGGCATGGTAAAAGGCAGGAAGAATTCCATCTTAAAGATAAGATTGCATTTTAACACCCAGGGAGTTCAAGAGGCAAGATTCTTTAGCAAGTAGACAATACCTCAGCCCACCTTGGGGGCTGGGCAGGCAGCCTTTTGATATGCTCCCAGACCAAGGCGCCGGTGCCCCAGGGAGAAATCAAGGCAGGAAATTCCTTACAGTTCAGTTAATTTTTAATATTCAGGGACCACTTAACAAGTCCCCACCCCTAAGTTTTTTCATGTTCTCGAAAAATCCTCAACTGCCTATAAAACCCCCTAGACCACACACCACTATGGGCTCTCTTGTCCCCTCCTGGCGTGAGCCGGGAGCTCTGTCCTTTCACTTTATCTCTAAATAAAAGCCTGTACCTTGCTCTCCTACCTTGACTGTTTGTGAAGTTCATTCTTCGGCTCCGCAAACAAGAACCCTGGCATCAAAACCTCTCCAGTCCAGATATGCCCTAGATACCCCTTGTAATTACCTATTGATATGTAGATGTACTGTGGGTAAAATTGCAATATTTCAAGAATGTCTTGCCTGGCTTTAGTATATCTCCATATCAACAGGTGTTTCCAAGGGGTGGCAAGAAGTAGTCCATCTCCATATTAATTGGTAATTACCTGGGTGAGCAGAGGGCTTATCTGGAACTGAGAGGTTGGGAGGAGTATTTGCTCACTTCTGCCACAGAAGGGGAGAGAGAGCAACATGTGATAATGGCTTGTAAGCAATAAACAGGTTTTAAACTTTATTTCTCCCTTTGATTGATTTTTGTTTCGAAGGTATTTTGCCCCAGGATTTCCCCTCCCAGGAGTTACAGGCACTAAAGCCAGATGAGAGATTCTAGAAATATTGCTATTTTACTCACATTTGCAACAACACAATACTTAATCTTAAATCACCTTTTTTGGGGATTTTTCTTAACAGAAAATATAATGAATCCTCATTATTTGTGTTCTTTGTGTTTGTGAATCTGCCTACTCACTAATCTATTTGAAACCCCTAACTCAATACTTGCAGAGCATCCATGGTCATTTGCAGACACTTCCAGAGTGGCAAAAATTTGAGTTGCCCAACACACACAGGCCAGATGAGGTAGTATAAGGCAATGGTCTGCCTTCTTGTTTCAGCTCTCCTACCACAAACAAGTGTCCTTACCCCAGTTATTTAGTACCACATTTTTCACATTTTTGTGCATTTTATTGGTGATGTTTCTTTTAAAATGGCCCCAAGTGCAGTGCTGAAGTGCTGCCAAGTCCCTTCCTCAGTGCAGGATGTGTTAGCTAAGTGTCACTCAGCATGAGCCACAGTGCTGTTGGCTGAACTCTATTTTAATAATCAACAATATATATTAAGTAAAGTGTCTTTAAGAAAAACGTTGTGGGGTAAAGCACACAATTTCCAGAATCTCCTGCCTGGCCTTAGGTCATTTACATATCAATAGGTGTTTACCACTGCAGTTCCCTGCAGCCTCCATAACAAGGGATAGAGAGAGGATGGCCATTGTCTCTTCGCCTCTATTCCTGGTGTGTAACTGGTCTGGTGCCTGTCAGTCACAGGATCCTCCACAGGAGTTCTTCCTGGAAGGGGTGGGTGGGGAAGTGAGAGCACCCTGGGACTGAAGAGGTGGGGAGCACAAAGTGGGCTTTTGCTGGTGGGGACCTGGGAGAAAGGGAAGGGGCAAGAGCTGAGGCTAGAGGATGGAGCCCAGCCTCATTGTGAGCAATAAAGGGGTTTCTCCCAACTTGCCTTTCCCTTGACTGACTTCACTTCCACCTGTTTATTTGCCCCAGGCTGGGAACACCCCTTCCCTCTGGAGCTACAAACATATACAAAACAAGTTACATATTGATTAGTTGATGAAAATGTGACCAGAGGCTCACAGGACTGATCCCATATTTCCCACTAATTCAGTGCTTGCTGTGACTTTGTGGAACATAATGACCGTGAATGAGAATCAACCGTATTAGATGTTAGACTTAACACTGAATTCCCATGTCTATCAAAGTAGTTGAGCATAGAAAGAACTCCAACTCATTTTTGTGGATGGTTCCCAGATACGATCTGTAGTCACAGGATGTGAAGAAATGTAAAAGAGAATCAATATTTACTCAATCACTCAACAAATAACATTTCAGCAGACAAGATACAGTAACCACCGTTTTTGGAGACTACGATAAACCATATGCTCTCACGTATGAAACAACTGGTTAAAGACTGACTAGTGCTTCATTTGTTCATGAAAAAGCCATCCGAATGTTGGCTGGTAAGGCAATTGACATCAGGTTATCCTTCAGATGTCTGCCAAACGGGATGGGAAGCAGTTTAACACTGCAGCCTCCCTGATCCTTCCTGCTTCAGTGAAGAGCAAAATTAGATTTCCATGCTGCCACTTCCCCTTGCTACATCTGTGCAAAGAAAAGGGGTTTGCTTACCAGCATTAACACTCACAGGGAAAATGTGTTCATGGAAGTCATTGTCAGTTCCCTAGAACAAAGGGGAATACATAGTGTATGTATGTCCTCCTCAACATAACTAGTAGATCCTTTCTGGGTTTGACTTAAACAAAAAGCAAAGATGGATTATGCTCATTTACAAAACCTGTTGTCTTCCAAATGAGTTAAATAAAACACAAAAATAAACACAGCAAAAGAAAGAGTTCACTAATGATGAAGAGCCAAAAGAAAACCGTCAACTATCTGACCTTAAAAAATCAGGAACAAGATACCAAAGCACATGTTCATGTGGTCCTGTTAGTCAAGTACAAACCACTTTCACAAAGTTAAAGGCATTCAAAGGACAACATGAATCACAGTGTAGAATCTAGCATTAGGTGAAAACCGAAATATGGCATAAATGTAGCCATCTTAAAAGGCCTAGGAGCCATTATTTCTGAATATGTGACTTAGAGGGAAAAACTGGAATTGGGTAAGGCCTTGAAAAACAAGTTAATCAATCATGGACA
Organism: Manis pentadactyla; assembly: GCF_030020395.1. NCBI lineage: Eukaryota > Metazoa > Chordata > Mammalia > Pholidota > Manidae > Manis > Manis pentadactyla. Next base: position 111,332,683 of record NC_080024.1, read on the forward strand.
CTGGAGGCAGTGACCTTTAGTTAGTTAATCATACATACCAAGCCTATCTCACTAAGCTCCCCTAAAAAATGATGTTATCTTGCTAAACCCCCAGGATGTGGCACCAGCTGACCCCCAGGATGTGGCACCAGCTGAAAACTTATGTGTTTATGGAGAAACACTTTTAGGTGCTTGTGGAAAAATACTGTCCCTTTGAAAATGCTATAAAAACCTCTGCCTTTGAGTGCTCGGGGTCCTTGTTGAAACCCGCTTCGTCGGGCTGACACTTGGACCCCAGCTAGCTGGTTCCTGAATAAAGTCCTCTTGCTTGTTGCATCAAGAGACGCCTTCCGTGAGTGAATTGGGGTGGCGTCCTCCTTTGAGGAGATCCAACAACAGTGGAGCTCATTACCGGTGCCCTGTCATGCCTAGTTATTTAAGGCATTCTTAAATGACTTCACTGGTTTTCTTCTACCAATACACAACTTTCCTCACCTTCCTTTTTGTTTCCCTCCCCTCTTTGAAACAACACCAGTTCTTTTCAAATCTTTTCTAATCATAGCTCAAATACTCATTTTATAAAATGGGATATAGATGAAACTGAAGGTTGAGGAAAAAATAAAATAGGAAAGTTATAAGGAAAAGTGCTGATAAGCAAGAGGCAGACCACAGAGAAGTTACAATGCTAATCCAGAAGAAGTACTTATCCTTGATCACCAAATGATAAGTACATGCTGAGAAGGAAATTTGGTGATGTGGAAAGATTTTAAAATTAAATAAATAAAAAATATTATCTTTGAAGATGAAAACCCATAACATGAAATTATCTACTTCCTCAAAGCAGCTCTGGGCCCATACTTAAGTGACAGCCTAGCGTGTCTCCGTTGATCTCTTAAAAATACAGTTCATCTTTTCTTTTTTAACCACAAAATGCAGAGGACAGGACCTCTGCTTTGAACAGCTTTTCTGCTTGAGACAGAGTTATTTTGCTACCGTATCTAATCCCTCAAGTCACCTGAGAGGTATGAAGCAATTCGATTATCTTGCACTTAGAATAAGAGCCCTAAACTAAGGCATTTATGGAGTCATGGAATGCCCTATTTTTCCATCAGTATATATCAGTATTTCCCAAGTGTGCTCCAGGGAACACTAGACCCAAAAGGCTGTGAAAAGGCCCAGACTGATCCCCAAACTCCAGTGGGGCACCCGTCCTGGCCATTTATCGCTCCTGGAGTTCTGGAAACATTCTCCAGCTCTGAAATGGCTTGCAGTACAGAATGTGTTCAACTTTGTTTTATAATCAGTGCTTCTTCCCATTTGGTCAACTAATGCCTTTTAGCATTCCTTAGATTTGTGAGACATAATCTGGAAAACACTCATCTGTTCCTATCTAAAACACTGTCCCTGGGCAGCAAATGCTTGCAGAGCTGCTGCCTCTCAGAGTGGCTTTACATGACTTTCCAGTAAAATAAGTGGCTGAAGGCAAATATAGCCAAGAAAGGAATGCTACTGTGCAGACAGCAAAGGCTGAAGCTTCATGTGAAGAGATGGGAAAGATCAAGTCCCTCCTATTCCCTCACCGTCTCCTTTACCAGGAAAGACGTCAGGCTGTTAAAGGGGGATCCTGGTTCAGTCTGCCCAGAGTGCCAGCTCCTCTGTTTCCTCCCCGCACAGAGAACTTAGAGCAGGGCTCAGCTGGAATCCACTCCTCACCTTCTCCAAGGACCCTTCAAGTACCTCCAAGGGGTTTGTTTTAACAGAGAGGCTCTAGAGAAACAATGAGACTGTCACGGTCCATGACTTGTCCCCACATTCCCTCGGGTCGCTGCCCTCCCGTCCCCACTTCACTGACAGGAATCAGGGAGGGGATTTCAAGGCCACTTGTGCTTCTTTTCAAAACAACCACTTATATTACAGGTCACTGCCTTCCTTGCCTCTAACTGGATGATAATCACTGCTCCAAAAGCAGGGAGAAGGGCAGTGGGGGTGATTTCAGCAGCATCTGGGTTCAGGGTTAGGATCCCTGAAAAACTACCAGGCAGTTGCCAGAAACTTATAGGGTTGGGAAAGAGGAGAGAGGAGGGAAAGAAGCAGAACCAAAGTGAAAATTTTTAAATCAGCACAAAAAAGCAAGAGGGTGCTTGTGAGAGAAATACTCTTCTTAAAATGGCAAGACCCAGGAAAGCAGGTGCTGTCCAGGTGCCCTGAAGAAAGCAGGTAGCCTGCACGTCTCACTGCTGCCACCCACATGAGAAGTAGGTTCTAAGTAGCAGTAATTAGGAGAAACATTAATTAAGAAATTAAACATGTGTTAATCACCAAATTCTTGACAATTTATGTTTTAATGAACAGTAATTAACCTAAAATTAGCTGTATTCCATGCAGGTTGCCATTGTGATTTGTACCTGCAGAACACTATTCTCCTATAAATAGGAGAACCTATGCAGAATGACTACTGCAAAGTAAGAATGCTTTATTCTGTAGGAAGCATTTTAAAACTCTAAATGCCTAATAGAAATGTTAGGGGAAAAATTGAAAATGAGGTGCCCATGAAAGTCTACTATGTTTGTCAAAAGTACACAGGGCAGTTGGTCTGAAAACTTCCCCAAATCCATACCCCACCAAAAAACTATTATAAGTCCCAGATTCCTACCAAGATGAGAAATGACTAGTATTTGGCAACCAAAACTGGATGAGAAGTGGATATTCTTTTTTTTTTAATTGAAGCATAGTTGATATATGATATTTTTTCTTTTTTAATGTATTTTATTGAAGAATAGTTGGTATACAATATTACATGGATTTCAAGTATACAACATAGTGATTCAACATTATGAGGAGCTCACCCAAGAAGTGTACTTATCTGTCAACAGAAAGATATTAAAGAATTATTGATGATATTCTCTGCACTGTACTACCATCCCCATAACTAACATTCTTGATAAAAGCACAGGGGAGTAAGGGACAGGACAGAGAGAAGTAGGCCCACGTTCGCTCTGCAAGACACGGTTAAGAGTACAGAGAAGGCTGATACCACAGGCCCTCTGGAAACCTCATCTTGCATTTTTGCATGATAGCAGTTCCAGAATGTTCTAGTGGAAAGGAACTTGGTTCACCTCATTTCATCCAAGCATTTCACTTGGAATACTTGTTCCTGGAAACATTTTTCACTGAACAGCTTTTGTACATTTTAGAGGCAATTTAGCAGCAAGAAAACACTTAAGTATTAGTTTCCCTTTTTTCTGCCTACCACAATTCTTAAACTCAATAAATGACCACAATTTATTGAGAGACTAGCACGTCCCAAATGTGCTTTTCCACTTTTCTTCACACCCAGTGCAGTCTTTATGTTTAGTCCCATAATTAGTGAGGCACAGTGAGTTTAAGTTTCCTACAGTGAGCTTGTAAGTAAACAGGGCTGATATGCAAATTCGGTTCTGTGTGGCCCAAAACATATGTGCTTTTACTATACTATGATGTCCATTTTCAAACAGTAGTATATTATGAAATTCCTTTAAAAGAATTCATGCATCAATCTTATTATATCAAAACCACTTAATAAAGCATGAAAGCATCTTACAGAAATAAATTACTATATGAATATAAAATACTACAATATACTAATATTTCAAGTCTATGTTCACTTTACATTAATTTTGTAGATCTCTATAATATATCTTGCAGCCCAAATACTATTGTGGAGGTGATGGGTAGAGGGGGGTTGAGTCCCTGGATAATGAGACAGGGTCTCTCAAGGGTACCACCTCCTTGAGATGTCCATGTCCTATGATCTCGCCCTCAGTTTTCAGGTCCAGAAGCAGCCTATCTGTATCCTTAGAATGCATCAGTTGGATACTGACTTTTATAAGCCACAGCACACATGTGCATGTACACATGATACCAGAAAAATACTTACTCTGCTTTGCAATTAGAAATACAATAGTTACATAAAACAGACTAGTAAACGCATAAACACAGCCTCAGAACTAGATAGAAATCTATCTGGGAAATTGATTCAAAGCAAATAAGCTCATGCATGAGTCATGTTTTCAAGAGGATCAGGACGTGACAGCTACCTCCTTAGGAAGGGAGTGGAAGCCCCACAGGCTGGGGACTATATTGTACAGGGAAACCCCTCACCTGGGTAGTACTGCCTGATCACAGACAACTTACTGTTCTGGCTTTTTTCTGATCATTTCCAGTTAGGCTAACACTCTGGGCCAAGGGTGGAAATGGAAGTGGTAGGTGTTCTCCTTCTTCACCTCTTTCAATACAGTTCTGTTAATATGCATCCCAACTGGGAAACATCATTCAGGTCTTACATGGTGATTTTAAGGCCTATCGCTCAGCATTTCGGAAGTTTCCTGCTGACATTTCTCTTGTATCATCTACAGAGTGCCATTTACCTAATAGCCTATGTTACCATTAGGGTAATGACTTCAGTCTGTTTACTGTCCAACAGATAAAGGGGAAATAAGAGGAAAGTGCAACCTTAACCATGCCTTTAAAATTTTAAAGATTGAGGCTTCGTTGGAGTACTCAGCAATTCAATGAAAAAGTGTGTTTTCAATAGATCTAGACACTTTACAGACATTGGTCTTCAGACTCTTAAAACACTTAGTATTGCTGTATTAAAAAATCTCTACAAATCCACTTTTAAATCCAATGCATGAAGCTATTCCTCATGAATCAACCAATGAACCTAAAAGCTATAATGTGAAGTAAGTTCCCTTCAGTTTGGTAAGTCATGCACTGCTCAGCAACATGGAGAGAGGTCTTGGTGGGAAGTGGATGGGTATGGGGGCTAGGGTCAGAAGTTTGCAACTAGGAAGGTAAAATATTTTATTCAAAAGAGCTCAAGAAAGGAATAATTCACTGAAAATCGCAATGGCTTGATATACAGGACCCCCTTGCTTTCAATATCGTTCAATAACTCCTACTGAAAGGCTCTTCTCCTAAGACTATAGATTAAATCATTCCTTTAATTTTGACTGTCTAAGGCTAGGTGAGCTAAAGGCTATAATATACTGAATGTTATATGTCCCCCTCATCAAAAAATTCATATGTTGAATAATCACCAGTGTGATTTTATTTTGAGAAGGAGTCTTAGGGAGGTAATTAGGTTTGGATAAGGTCATGTGGGTGGAACCCCCATAATAGGATTAGAAGAAAAGGAGAGCCCAGGGCTCTTTCTCTCCACGTGCACGAATGGAGGGAAGGTCATGAAAGCACATGGTGAGATGAGAAGGTAGCCATCTCCAAGCCAGGAAGAGGGGCCTCACCAAGAACTGAATCTGCAGGCACCTTGATCTGGAACTTACAGCCTCCAGAACTGCGAGGAACAAGGATCTGTAGTTTAGACAACTGAGTCGATGGCATTTTGTTACAGCAGACTGAGCCGACAAAGACAGAAACACAATGAAAGTGTATGATCTGGATTGCAGCCAACATCAAAGCTCAATCGGCATAGTGGACTCTGCAGTCGGTGAAGGGCCCCAGAAAGCTCCCACTCACAGGTTTGGGTGGGCGTCGCTAAGGTGGGCAAGGATGAGCAGGACATAAATTCTGAGTATGTCCAGGAGTGCATCATACTGCCTCAACTCAGCAGATGCCTGGAGACTAGGGAAGAGCCCAGTGTGGATTCCAGAGGGACAGAGGGAACGTTTGCAGGTACAAGAGTGAAAAGATAAATCAGGCAAGAAATTTATAGCCCATTTATTCCCATTATTGGATCCAGGGGTAGAGGAACTGGGATTAACACATCTTCCCTAAAAAACACCAAACCAGTAAAATGGAATGATTCCTGGGTATTGTTCATGTGATTCAGAAGATAAGCAGTGATTGAGAAAACCCAGTTTTCCATTCCCTGTGTCTAGCTGAGCACCTTAATGAAGCTTGAAAAATGATCTTAGATACATGTCCAGCTGGCTCCTATGTGAGCCAAAGGAATTAAGAAAGAGAAATCAAAATATTGCAATCCTCTTAACACATCCTCTTAGCTTGAAATTAATTATTATAAATATCAAGTTATTTTTTAAAGGTGTTGTGGACAGAAGAAAAAAGATCACCAAATTCCATTGTCACCAATTCCTCATCTTTGATCCTGGGTCAGGTCTTGTGGTACGGGCACTCTGACAGAATGGACCTGACATCAGGACCATGTGGGTACCACTTCTTAAGTGCTCCTTGGCTGCCACCCTTCAGATACTTCAAATGAGAACTCCAAGTGGGCAATGTGGGTCTTCACAGAGCATCCCAACTAGCAGGAAAGCAGCCCCTCCCTGACAAGGAAAGCCTACCTAGGTTATTTTCTTCCCATTGTTGACAGGGGTGGGAGCAGGGTCCTGCACCTCACTAGAGGGTGTCCAGGTGGCCTAACTTTCTAATGCCTCATTTACCCCTGAGATCCATAGGCAGAAGAAGTGGCTTATTATAGAATCAAGTGCTGTCTCCCCCTGGGTCAGATACGGCTTCCTTACTTACATAGAATATAAAAACTTCTAGTTATGTAGAATATGTAAAATATCCTTGCAGACAGTGCTTTCTGCCCTGCTGCAGGTGACTGCTTTTATTCTTTAAACAATATATAGTTGACTCTTGAACAAAGTGTGTTTGAACAGTGTAGGTCCACTTACACATGGACTTTTTTCAATAAAAAAGAAAAAAATTTATGACAGTTTGAAAAAAACATTTTCTTTAGCTTAGTTTATTACAGGAATATAGTATATAGTATATACAGTATACAAAATACAGGTTAATTGACTGTTCATGTTATTGGTAAGGCTTCCAGTCAACAGTAGGCCATTAGCAGTTAAATTTTGGGTGAGTCAAAAGTTATACATGGATTTCTGACTGCCAAGGAATAACTCCTAGCCCCTAAAATCCCTAACTCCCATGTTGTTCAAGAATCAACTGTATGCATGAAAAAGTTTAAATGGTGTTTTTCACTCATTTTTCAAGGAAATGTGCAAACAGAGCCTTAATACACTCCCTATCAAACAACATAAGTTTCCTTAGATGGCATAAAAAATACCAACACTTCTTATATATTCTCTGATTATACTAATATAAAAATTATATTTTTAGAAGTTAGAGGATGCAACAAAATATGAAATGAAAACAAAGAGCACATACCTGATAAAAGTTAGGCCAGAAAGTACTAATGGCCAGTTCTGCCCTGTTCCATGTACGCGTAGGGTCTCCAGATACATTCCAGATAGGATTCCCCAAAGGCCCGTTATTGACCTTCACATAGACATTGAGTAACCCAGGAGCAGAATTGCTCTTGCTGGACACAAAATAGTGAAAATCAATGCAGTGGGTGTCATTTTCTTTAAGCTGTGGTAAAAGGAGGTGGGCTCTTTGTCCCTCAGGTTTCCCAGATGTGTTCACCAACATGAAAGAGCCTGTGAAAAGAAAATCAAGTGGGGGTCACAACCTGAAACTCTGCTATTGGTCTCTTCTTCAAAGCTGCCATCATCCACATGGGCTGACAATGCCATTCCACATATCTCACTTGGACTCTAGAGCCCGCTATCTCTTATATCTTTTTAACCCAACAGTATTATCAAGATACTGTTTACTGAGGAAATTCCCTTGATGCCACTACAATTAGTCTCCTAAGTAATAGAAATGTGTACAATTTACAGACTGGCACTCATTAATCTGCTAGTTATTAGCCACATGTGGCTATTTACATTAAAATTGACTAAAGTTCTATAATATTACAAGTTAGGCCCTCAGTCACACTAGCCACATCTCAAGTGCCCAACAGACACATGTGGCTATTGCTACCTTATTAGGCAGCACAGATATTGAACCTTTCCAGTATCTCAGTTCTACTGGACAACATTATTCTACAACAGTTTCACCATTTGGTAATTGTAGCCACTTTAAGATTCTCATATAACCTAGGGAAGGACAGCAGATTAGCCCAATGTGTGGAATCTTAGAAAACTTTACTAGCCCCATTGATGCTCCTTGTCATGAACATAATGTGATTCTCTTGCAGTCCAGCACCACCATCTCTCTCCCATTGCTGGTAACAACTGGCTTCTTGACAGTGGGGGTGTTTTCATGATGGGGGCGTGGCTGAGTATATGATGCATTCATTGTGCCAATCAGAAGATGGTCATTCTCAGAAGTCTCTATGAGCTCTATGGATCTTCACATCCATAGTATTACCTGCCCATAAGTGAAGCATTTCCAGGTAGACTCAAGCTTTCCAGATACCCTGCCATCAGCTGTGTCACTTGGGGCCTCTCCATGTAGAAGGGCAACCAAAATGGCAACCAAAACAAATACATGACTTTTATATATTACAAAAAGAAAAATAAAAGCAAAATGCCCTAAGAGGAAAGGGAAAATAGGTTACTGCAAGTCCTCTTTAGCAGAGAGGAAAATGTATTGAAAGTCCAAGGGGAAAGTACATCTAAATTAGGATTGTAAAGATGAAAAAGAAATACTACTCAGGTGTGAATGGACTCCTAATTTACACTGTCAAGGAGATGATTATTCCTAGTTGAGTATTCCTTTTAAAACTTTCCTAATTTTGAACCATAAGTTTCAAGGAGGTGCCTGTGTATGTATGTGCGTATATGTATATTAGTACACACCTAATGCATATCTATAAACAAGCACACATATTTTAGAAAAAGTATGGAATTTTTATCTTGTCTATAGGCTATGATTTCCTAAAACAGCAAAATGCAAAGACTACCTTTCCCAGAGAATACTATCAGGACTAAATTAAAAACAGAAGTAGCTATATCCGTCATACATTAATAGGCTATTGTTAAGGGATCATTATTAGACCATGTTTGCTTAGGGCTGCTATCCGCATTGTGCCCCAATGCAAGGGGAGCTATTCTTAATGCCATTTAAGATAAATAGGAATCAAGTCACAGAGAGATTAGGAAGCAGCTTATCCAGGTCTTAGAATGAATTAGTGGCAAAACCAGAACCCTGAGCCTCTGAGTTCAGTGCATTATTCATCCTGCCACACTCCAATAACCCTGTTTTCTTCTGTGCTGTTTGAGCACATATGAAGAAAACAAACCCCTTCACAACAGTAAAGGAAAATTATAGTAGCTCTTTGAAAATGGAGCAATTTTTCAAGAGATGAATGTTATGCACCTGGAAATATGAAAGCCAAGCCATAAGGGAAGGGTTATCTCTGGAACATATATCCAAGTAATAAGGAGGAACTGCAAATGTGACTGAAGAATGAGCTGGGGCCAGAGAAAGGGAACAAGTGGCAAAAGAGTGTCACTACAATGATTTGGCCAGCTAAATTCCACAAAAAACAAACACTTCTTCAAAACACAGAGTTGGCCGAGCCCACCACAAATCTAAAGCAGGCTGTCAGTGTTTATAAATTAAATATTGTACTTTTTGCTTAGTAAAACGTAAAGGGATTTTAATTCTGTATTCACATATTTGGGGCTCTGTTATCTAACATAGTTATGATGCATATTCCTCCTGATGGGGCTGAGGCATAACATGGCCTTGAGGCCAAATCTGAATCACCCCAAATCTTAAGTATTGACACATTGCCAAAAATATTATTTCTTGAAGTGTTTCCATGAATTAAGCTTTTATCTGGGGGTCAAGGTGAAATTCAGATATTCTAAGTTACAAATACTCAAATGATCCAAATTTTTATACTTCTTGTTCCTCTTTTTTCTTTTTGAGCCAGCACACAGTCTGTTTTGTGTTGTGGCATACTTTCATAATGCAGATTAGCTCAAACACGTTTAGCAAATAGGAGAGAGACACCTATAAAATACACATGACTGTGGTGGGTGTGTGATTTTTCTCAAGACATTAAAGTTTTAGAGTACTTAAGTTAAATTTTCTCTCAAATGGGGGGCTAAGTAATAGCCTTTAAACAAAGCTAAAAATCCTGCAGCAGTGTCTTGGCTTAGTGTAAGAAGTGGCCCAAGAAGGTTTATGGTTTCAAGAGCCATTCCTCTTTGCACTCTGCTAAGCTGGCTGGGAAACTGCAAGAACAGGTGAAGAAATCATGAGCCTTCTGCTCCACTCACAGTTCAAAAAGGGAAGAACATTGACTAATGAAGAAGACATGCCCCAGGTATTTTTAAGTTGGGAGAAAGTGGTTTCTATTGGGAGAGAATGGCTTTGAGGACCTCTGTAGTGAGGAGGAAGCTGGAACCCTGGGGCAGTGGGCTCAGGGCAAATTCACTGAGGCTCTAAATTCCAGGTGGGAGTCAATGGAACCAGTATTCTTATTAGGGCTGTTCCTGTTTTTGTTGGTTCTCTGGCTACAAAGCTGCATAGATTTTGAGTGGTCAGCCCCCACCTCATTTTTCTCACCAGACCTATTACTTTCAGTGGATGATTTTGTGAAGTTAGTGCGAGGTTTTCCAAGCCCCGTGGACTCATCTGCTGGACCTGCACTGTCTGCCTCCTTCCCTTGTTCTGCTATCAGGAAGCAACAGTGTCTGTACGGCACCCACAGTCACAGGCACCATCATTCTCCCTCTGAACAGTCCAGAAAGCAACCAAGCAATGCTCTGATGTCAACACACACAGTTTTTTAGAGGGAAAGACTGCCTTTATGGAGCACCTGTTCCTTGGGGTATGTTCCTCTGAAAGGTCCCTGTTTTTCTTTCCCCAGTCTCTCAGTTGGATTTCTATGTAGCGCCACAATGAATGATTAGTGCATATAAAGGTTGCCACATAGCATGAGCTCAAAAATGGCTAGTGATTACGATTATGATTACTTTGTTTCCTCATACCTCCTAATGCATGGCTTCTCTAAATACCTGCAATTCTTTTGCATTTAGCCAAAGAAAAATTCCTTTCTTTATGAGAGAGGAATATAAATATTAAAATATTACAAAACCTTCAACACAATTAATCTTGTCTCTATATGTAAGCTTTGGAAAAAGGATCTTTATGTTTGTGTGTGGCCATGAGGACTTACCTATGGCTTCAAAGCATAGAAGGTGACACTGCAGCCAACACAAGTATATCTGGATAGTGCTGCAGTGCTGTCGTATGGTGAAGAAAGCGTGAACATTTATGCGTAGCATAGTCTAGCAACTCAGAATCCTACAGTAAATTCACAGTTGTGCATAAAAAATGGCAGGTGGGAGAGAAGAGGTTCCTTTTAATTGTCTGAATTTATCACCTCTCTACTATGAAAGTAAAGTCAACTCACCAGCCTATGCTTAAAGAATTTAAAGCATTTACATTTAGTTTAGACTATTAAGCCTGTTTTTAAAAATATCTCTATATGGTTGAATGTTTAAGTTTCACTTTCTCTTCAATGTTTTGACTGTGTGTAAATGTATTTTTAAAGAGTAATTGGGTCTCCCTTGTTAGGTACTTCCTTACCTTAATTTGTTTTTCCCCTACTGAAAACACTCCAATTGGTCAAATAAATATATCAGTATTCAAATTAGCATAGAAATTCTATTTGTGTTCAGATAACAAAACACCCTTAAGTCATTTGTATATATGTAGAGAATATAACATTGCAGGCAAATGAAAAGAGCTTCATAGAATGGAGCTGGCTTCCAAAGGGGCAATTTTTACATGTACACTTTGAAGGTGTTTAAGAATAATTATGCTGGTTTCTCTGTAAAGAAAAACTCTGTTACAAGAACATGCAATGTTCACACTCTTGAATCTTTGGGTGAATTAAATTTAGCTTAATCATATCCACTGGCAAATGCTTTTGATTAGACTATCTTCCATCATTGTTTGTCACAGCAGCAATAACTACATATAATTAGTTATTCCCTTCCACCCCATCATTAAAATTTGCACTGGTGTGGTAGAGGCTCTAGATTTTTAAAGGCTGGAAAAATTGCATGAGTTCTCTTCATACACTTGGGAAATTTTGTGCATACAGAAAAGGGAGCATTTTGTATCATATAGCAGGAAGTATGTTATTAGATACTTTGGCTAACAGAGAGGCAGCATCTTATGAACTTGAGGGGAGTAGAATTTGTCACCCAAAAATGGGTCTCTTTGGCATGTGAATTATTTTAGGCTGCTATTAAAACAAAACAAACAAACAAACAAAAAAAAACCCAGAAGGCTCAGAAATAATCTTTGACCTTCCTATGAATTTAGATCAAGGACCTGCTCGAGGAAGGGTGCTATCACCATAGATAACTCCCGTAGAATAAAAACAAGGGATGGTAGACAGAGAGGAATTCAGCAAAATTTGTTAAAATTCCCCTTTGTGTCTCATTGTTTCTGTATGGTACAGCAAACATTTGTTCACCAAACGTTCTTTTTCATCTCCCTGTGAACTGTCTTCCTTCCCTTGGAAGTCCCAGACCCCACCCCTTCTCCTTAGTCCCAGAAGGCATGTATGTGCCAGTTGCCTTGGAGCCCCTATACATGATGTATTTAAATTTGATTTTCTCCTGTTTGTCTCCTGTCAATTTAATTATTAGACCAGACAAAGAACCTGAAAGGGTAGCAGAAAATACTCCCTCCCCAACAAAGGGAAGAAGGAAAAATTTTTCACGTCTACAAACTTTTAAGTCATTAGAAACTTCACGTTTTTAAGTCTCTTTTAGTTTTACAGAAAAAGCACACACATCTTTGGTCTTTCCCTTTGGCTGTTTTGTCTCTGTTTTTTCCTGTATGAACATGCCTTCAAATTTATGGACTTAAGATTCAAAGGCTACATAAAATATACAAGTTCAATCTTTGCTGGCATATACCCAGACTCTAGTTTACATGGCCATTCATTCTTCTTGTGACCTATTTTGGTACACCAGTTGTAACAATTTAGTTATCCAGAGAAGTACTTCTTAAATAATCTAAGATGAAGGGCTAGTTTTATAAATTTCCAGTGCATCTCAGATCAAATTTATGTAAAATGCAATAAACATGGATTTTTAGAAAAAGGAAATAAAAGGACATGTAAAATGCAAGTCCCACATTTGTTATTAGATGAAATAAAAATAAAATTAAAATTACCCCATCAAATTCCTACAAAAATTTCTAAAGCCCTGCTCGCAGTTTCTGTAGTGATCATGGAGCAGGAATAACGTGGGGACCAGTTCTGATCTGCTGGCCACACTGAATGGCATAGGCATAAAGCTGTAGTGACATAGCATTCTGGTACACATAAACACATTTTTTTTCTTAACACTGGAAGTGGAAAACTGACAGACACATTCAAAGGAAGGAATAAAAAAAAGTGTTCTGTTTTCTTGACTAAGAGATAATGGCTATAAAGCCAACAAGCCCTTTCACTATGAAAGAAAATTAGTGGACAGAGAAGAGATGAACAGGATCATGGAGAATGAAAAGATAACACTGAGGGTCTGAATTCATAAAAGAACCGGTTTCCAGGCAGGAGAAGTCAGGGACCAGGGCATGTGGAATCACCACACATGTTGGAAGTTCCTCAGGAGAAGGCAAGAACATGGGGGAGCAGGATGTGTCCCCAGTGTCCAGGCCAGGTGCTAAATAGAGTCCATTTCACTAACCCCTCCCAAGAATAAAGTCCTGAAGAAGCCAAGAGAACCGTTAACTCACCAAAGAGGTCCACCCACTGATTGCATCTGATAGAGTTTGGAGGACTTTGAATTGTTTACATTCAAACTCCAAAATCAATGCTCTAAAACCAATATTTTTCAAACATTTTGACCATAATTCCCAGTACTAAATACACTGTACCCAATATACGTGTGATGCGGTGATACAAATGTACTTACACACATACACATATATTCACAAGTGTCACTGTACTTTTACTGTGTGTGTGTTATTATCCTGATATGTACCATTCCACCCTATTTCATTTTGCAATGCAAATAAGTAAATGAATGTTGGGTGCAACCCACAATTGATTTCACAGCCCACACAGGCTGTAAGGCCACATGGCAACTCCTCTCCAATAACCAAAACCAACCAGACCTAAACTGTGCTCTGCCTCCTCAGTGAGAAAGCTTTTTATTTTTAATTTGCGATTTTAAATTTAATCTCATGCCTCAGATATCAAAATCCCAAGTTAAATCCCTCCTCCTGCTTCCTCAGCCAGTACTAACAATGGTCCTAAAGAGTAAGTCTTTTTTGGTGAGAAACCTCATGAAATAGAGAAGCTGAAAGCCTGTGGAGAAACAAATGAACTCAGGGAGCCAAGCTCAAAGGGAACAAAGCCTCTGTGGGGAGGTGCCACTATCCCTTGAAAAATACTTATTAGCACCCATTTCCGCCTGATGAAACTGCCGTCTCCACAGCCACATTCATGTTCCGTAGACCAGATGTCACACATCCTTCTTTAGTTACATCCTCTTTATGCCCTTTTCAAAAATTTCACCCTAATACAAATGCGACCAGTAGGGAATAATACTTTAATAAAAAAAAAAGTTTCTTCACTCAAATGTCCTGTCTTCCTTTCTAATTCATCCTCTCTCTTCTTGATCTTCCTGTGGATTCTCAACAATTCTTGGGCAAGAGGGTTGGTTCTCAGGCAGCTGCGTCTGGGCGGGGAGGAGTCTCTCCCTGCACATTAGGTGAAACCTCAGCCTGAATGGGGGAGAGTTATTGACTCTGATGGAGAAAGAGTTCTTCAGCAGGTCAGAAGAATGTAGGTAAGGAAGCAGTTCATTAAACTGAGAGTAGCAGCAAAAGGCAGCAGCCATGCAGGCAGCAGAGACTAAGGAAGAAGAGAGGGAGGAAAAGGAAGCTCAGTAAAGGGCAAATCCCTTGCCAACTCCTGAAGCCAGGGTCATATGGCGTCCAGTGTCTGCTTGAATCTACCTGGCATGGGGAAATAAGCCCCCACCACCCCAGGGTTTGGGGGAGCCCCAGGGTTTGGGAGCTCCCCCAAACCTCACCCAGGGTTTGGGGGAGCTCCATCTCCCTGGATGGAGCGAGAATATGTTCTGAGAGCTTCCCAAAGAAAAGAAAGGAGATTTTCGCGGGGCACTAAAGAGCATGATCCTACAGCTGCAGTCCTGTCTGGGTCACCCAGATGATGGCAACGTGCAAGCCCAAATCAGAGATCTTAGTGGACCTACTTGTCTGAAGTAGGGCAGAGAGATTGATGAGTTGTGCTTAAGTCTAGAAAATTGAATGAAATAGCAAAGTAACAAAGATGATTACCACCAGGAAAAGAGGTCTTATTAACCTCCCAAGAGGACTAAAAGAGTGCAGAGACAAATGGAAGTTAAGTTGAGCAGCAAGAAGGCTTTATTTAAGGCAAAGTACACACTCAAAGAAAGAGGGGTGTGAGCAACCTCAGAAAGGAGCAAGGTTTGAAGGCTTAGGATTCTGTCTTTTAAGTATTTCAAGGATGGGGCAAAGGGCCAGGGAGTGGGGCATAGGCTTGACATGTCTATCTCTGGTGAGAGACATTATGTCACCATCCATAGTCTGTCTTCTAGATATTCTGTAAAATAAACTTAATACAAGGAATATATTTAACTTGTTCTTCTCCAAGACAGTGGTTACCCTCAAGCAGCGGGAACATATCATTTAGGACTGCTTGCCCTGCCTTAAGGAAGGGTAGATTGTTGGCTAATTACTATAAAATATGTTAGGAATCTTACCTCCTAACTCTCTGGTTTTTAAAATGGAATCTCAGCCTTAAGATGGAGTCCTGCCTGTTCTTACTACTATTTATATCTCAGCATTTTCATCATAGGCAGGAAAATTAATGATGATGCTTGTCCCATGTCCCTACCCTACTTTAGCTGTACCAGTTTTTGCCACATTCCCAAAATGCTGGTTAAAATACAGTAAGATGGTAAGGAAGTAATGCCACAGCACAAGGAAGCCCAAGTAATACTCTGACCAACTGCATAATCTCTTCATTTCTAGTGTCCAGCTGGCACTCTCAATGGGAGAGGAGTTGACAGGCTCATCCAGCATGGGCCTTCTTACAAGGTTACTATAGGGTACTCTGTTCTCCCTGAGGGAATTCCACATTAATCTAAGTGCTATAAAATTAATGATGAACATACCTAACACACAGCATACACCTAAATAATAAGTATAGCGCATACCTAAAAATTGCACATAACATGCTTTGAGACATTTATATTAAATGCCCAGAAGATAAATATGCAATTATCAATTTAGTGATTCATAGCATAACTGAATGAGCATTATATTTATTATTCAAAATAATACTGAGCTGATCAAAATACATTCACTCATGTTAACTACAGCTAACCCTTGAAACAACATGGGTTTAAAATGCACAGGGCCTCTTACACATGGATTTTTTTCAATAAACATACTGAAGATTTTTTGGAGATTTGCAACAACTAGTGAAAAACATTTTCATTCCCTAGCATACTTTATTATAAAAATACAGTATAAACCAATTAAAAAATGGGCAGACGATCTGAACAGACACTTCTCCAAAGAAGAAATTCAAATGGCCAACAGGCACATGAAAAGATGCTTCACATCGCTAATTATCAGAGAAATGCAAATTGAAACCACAATGAGATATGACCTCACACCAGTGAGAATAGCCACCATCCAACAGACAAACAACAACAAATGTTGGCGAGAAAGTGGAGAAAGGGGAACCCTCCTACACTGCTGGCATGAATGTAATTTAGTTCAACCATTGTGGAAAGCAATATGGAGGTTCCTGAAAAAATTCAAAATAGAAATACCATTTGACCTAGGAGTTCCACTCCTAGGAATTTACCCAAAGAATATAATTTCTCAGATTCAAAAACACATATGCGAGGACATTAAAAGACAGGCAGGAGGATTAAAGATGGCAGCATGAGAGGTGAGACAAGGGCTTCCTCCTAAAACCACATATAATACAAAAATATAATTAATACAACTAATCCTGAAAGAGCAACAGGAAAGAGGACTGTGCCAGACTGCATATACCTGGAGAAAAGAGTAGACCTCATGGAACAGGACAACATACCAAAGCTGTGGCCCAGCGGGACCCAAGCCCTTCCCCCACCCCAGCTAACCGGCAGGAGGAAGAGAAACTGAGCAGGGACGGAGTGGAGGCCTGGGACTGCTGAATATCTAACTATGGAGATCTGCTCTGGGAGCACAAACCTACATTTCATGGTGCTTGCATGTTACTCTCATGATTAGGGTGTTGGAAAAGTTAAGACAGGCAGAATTCCTGGAGACTGAGATTCCAGCCACTTGTGGAAAGCAGGGATCCATATCCAACTGCTCTGGGACAAAAGAAAGGTGGGCAATTTGAGAGACTTCCTAACAAGGAAGCCCTTAGCAAGAAGGCTGCTAAAGGGGCAAGGATTCCACAGAGATTAATGCTCAGGAGAAAGGACAGGTAGACAAAATTGTCCGGGTGCACTCTGCACAGAAGGTTGGGAACTTTCACCATCTTTAGGTGCTCCAGCTCCCTGGTTGGTTACAGAGCTCCAGGGAGCCCTTCGCTGATACACAGCCTACTGCACCTTTCTCCCAGCTGGCCCCACCTGGCTTGCAAACCAGCAAAACCTACCCTGGCATTAGGCCAGCCAGAGGGAAGATCTTTCTACAGCAACTACAAACGCAAAGCATAGAGGCTTATACCTGTGAGCTCAAACCACTGGTTCAGACAGTGGGGACAGGCATAGCAGCTGGGAAGCAGGAAACAGCTATTTCCTCCCCCCAGGCACCAATGACACTCCCCTGTGACCCCCAACATTGCTTCAGAGGCTGAGTAGCTCCAGAGAATAGAGCTTATGGGCACTAGAGGGCACCATATACAAATATGAAACCCACAGGAACCTGGTTCAAAGTAAAATTATGAATACAACTCCTGAGAAAGATTTAAATAAAAGAGACCTCATGAATCTTAATGAAAGGGATCAAAATAAAAATCATTAACATGCTAATGGAGGTACAGAAAAATATTCAAGAACTCAAGAATGAATTCTGGTTGGAGATCCAATTGTTGAGAAGAACAATGGAGAGTATGAAAAGGAGACTAGAGAGGTGGAGCCAACATGGCAGCGTGAGTAGGACAGTGGGAATCTCCTCCCAAAAACATATATACTTTTGAAAATACAACAAACACAACTAGCCTAAAAGAGGGACCAGAAGACGCAGGACAGTGGCCAGACTGCAGCTACACCAGCGAGAACAGAGCGACTCGTGAAAGGGGTAAGATACAAGCCCTGGCCCGGCGGAACCCGAGTGCCCCTCCCCCCAGCTCCCGGTGGGAGAAGAATAGGCAGAGCGGGAGGGAGACGGAGCCCAGGACTGCTGAACACCCAGCCCCAGCCACCCACACCAGAGCACAGACACAGTGCGTGGGCGGAGGGCCCTGGATACTGGGGGAACAGGGCAACAAGACCTCTGAGCAGGTGCCAGAGCTGATGCCCCTGTGACAAAGAAAAGCAGGGGCTTTTTGAAAGTCTTAAAGGGAAAGGGACTTAACAGCTTGACGGAAAAAACACAGGTCATAGTCCAGCAGCTGGAAATTACAGGGAAAACCGGGCACACTAACCACCTGGGCAACAGCTCTGAGACCCCTCACGGAGGTAAACAGCGAAACAGCCCCCCCATCCATCACCCTCAGGGCGCTGCGAAAGCAGAGAAGCAGCCTGAGACAAACTCTGCCCACAGAAAGGGAAATTCCTCCCTTCAAGCCAGGCAAGACACAAAGACCCACTCTACACGCAATTACCCAGCACAAGCCACTAGGGGTCGAAGTTGTCCCAGTAAAGAAAGGCCAGTAGCAAGTGAAAATTTTGGCCCTCAAAGCTGACAGTCAATAGCACCTGTCAACATGAAAAGGCAAAAAAATATGATCCAGACAAGACTAACCCAGACAGCTTCGGCATCTGCTACATCTTCCCCTGAGAAGGAACCTGGGGAGATAGATTTAGCCAGTCTTCCTGAAAAAGAATTCAAAACAAAAGTCATAACCATGCAGATGGACTTGCAGAGAAATATGCAAGAACTAAGGAAGGAGAATACAGAAATAAAACAAGCTCTGGAAGGACCTCAAAACAGAATGGACGAGATGCAAGAGACCATTAATGGACTAGAAAACAGAGAACAGGAACGCAGAGAAGCTGATGCAGAGAGAGATAAAAGGATCTCCAGGAATGAAAGAATTCTAAGAGAGCTGAGTGACCAATCGAAAAGGAACAATATAAGAATTATAGGTGTACCAGAAGAAGTAGAGGGTAAAAAGGGGATAGAAAATGTCTTTGAAGAAATAATTGCCAAAAAATTCCCCAAACTAGGGGAAGAAATGGCCTCTCAGACCACAGAGGTACACAGAACTCCCATGACAAGGGATCCAAGGAGGGTTACACCAAGACACATAATAATTAAAATGGCAAAGATCAAAGATAAGGACAAAGTATTAAAGGCAGCCAGAGAGAAAAAAAAGGTTACCTACAAAGAAAAACCCATCAGGTTATCATCAGACTTCTCAACAGAAACCCTACAGGCCAGAAGAGAATGGCATGATATACTTAATGCAATGAAACAGAAGGTTCTCGAACCAAGACAACTGTATCCAGCATGAATATCATTTAAATATGAAGGAGGGATTAAACAATTCCCAGACAAGCAAAAGTTGAGGGAATTTGCCTCCCACAAAACACCTCTACAGGGCATCCTACAGGGACTGCTCTACATGGGAGCACTCCTAAAAAGAGCACAGAACAAAACACCCAACATATGAAGAAGGGAGGAGGAGGAATAAGAAGGGAGGGAAATAAAGAATCATCAGACCGTGTTTATAATAGCTCAACAAGTGAGTTAAGTTAGACAGTAAGATAGTAAAGAAGCTAACCCTAAAACCTTTGGTAATCAAAAACTTACAGCCTGCAATGGCAATAAATTCATACCTTTCAATAATCACCCTAAATGTAAATGGACTGAATGCACCAATCAAAAGGCACAGAGTAAAAGAATGGATAAAAAAGCAAGATCCATCCATATGCTGCTTACAAGAGACTCACCTCAAACCCAAAGACACGCACAGACTTAAAGTCAAGGGATGGAAAAAGATATTTCAAGCAAACAACAGAGAGAAGAAAGCAGGTGTTGCGATTCTGGTATCAGACAAAACAGACTTCAAAATAAAGAAAGTAACAAAAGACAAAGAAGGACATTACATAATGATAAAGGGCTCAGTCCATCAAGAGGATATAACCATTATAAATATATATGCACCCAATACAGGAGCACCAACATACCTGAAACAAATATTAACAGAACTAAAGGAGGAAATAGAATACAATGCATTCATTCTAGGAGACTTCAACACACCACTCACTCCAAAGGACAGATCCACCAGACAGAAAATAAGTAAGGACACAGAGGCACTGAACAACACACTAGAACAGATGGACCTAAGAGACATCTACAGAATTCTACATCCAAAAGCAACAGGATACACATTCTTCTCAAGTGCACATGGAACATTCTCCAGAATAGACCACATACTAGGCCACAAAAAGAGCCTCAGTAAATTCCAAAAGATTGAAATCCTACCAACCAACTTTTCAGACCACAAAGGCATAAAACTAGAAATAAACTGTACAAAGAAAGCAAAAAGGCTCACAAACACATGGAGGCTAAACAACATGCTCCTAAATAATCAATGGATCAATGACCAAATCCAAATGGAGATCCAGCAATATATGGAAACAAATGACAACAACAACACTAAGCCCCAACTTCTGTGGGACACAGCAAAAGCAGTCTTAAGAGGAAAGTATATAGCAATCCAAGCATATTTAAAAAAGGAAGAACAAGCCCAAATGAACGGTCTAATGTCACAATTATCGAAATTGGAAAAAGAAGAACAAATGAGGCCTAAGGTCAGCAGAAGGAGGGACATAATAAAGATCAGAGAAGAAATAAATAAAAATGATAAGAATAAAACAATAACAAAAATCAATGAAACCAAGAGCTGGTTCTTCGAGAAAGTAAACAAAATAGATAAGCCTCTAGCCAGACTTATTAAGAGGAAAAGAGAGTCAACACAAATCAACAGAATCAGAAATGAGGAAGAAAAAATCATGAAGGACACAACGGAAATACAAAGAATTATTGGAGAATACTATGAAAACCTATATGCTAACAAGCTGGGAAACCTAGGAGAAATGGACAAATTCCTAGAAAAATACAACCTTCCAAGACTGATCCAAAAAGAAACAGAAAGTCTAAACAGACCAATTACCAGCAACGAAATTGAAGTGATAATCAAAAAACTACCAAAAAACAAAACCCCCGGGCCAGATGGATCTACCTCAGAATTTTATCAGACATACAGGGAAAAAATAATACCCATTCTCCTTAAAGTTTTCCAAAAAATAGAAGAGGAGGGGACACTCCCAAACTCATTCTATGAAGCTAACATCACCCTAATACCAAAACCAGGCAAAGACACCACCAAAAAAGAAAACTACAGACCAATATCCCTGATGAACGTAGACGCAAAAATACTCAAAAAAATTTTAGCAAACCGAATTCAAAAATACATCAAAAGGATCGTACACCATGACCAAGTAAGATTCATCCAAGGGATGCAAGGATCACCCAAAATTCGAAAGTTCTTCAACATCATCCATCACATCAACAAAAAGAAAGACAAAAACCACATGATCATCTCCATAGATGCTGAAAAAGCATTTGAAAAATTTCAACATCCATTCATGATAAAAACTCTCAGCAAAATGGGAATAGAGGGCAAGTACCTCAACATAATAAAGGCCATCTATGAAAAACCCACAGCCAACATTATATTGAACAGCGAGAAGCTGAAAGCATTTCCGCTGAGATCAGGAACTAGACAGGGATGCCCACTCTCCCCACTGTTATTTAACATAGTACTGGAGGTCGTAGCCATGGCAATCAGACAAAACAAAAAAATACAAGGAATCCAGATTGGTAAAGAAGAAGTTAAACTGTCACTATTTGCAGATGACATGATACTGTACATAAAAAACCCTAAAGACTCCACCCCAGAACTACTAAAACTGATATCAGAATACAGCAAAGTTGCAGGATACAAAATCAACACACAGAAATCTTTGGCTTTCCTATACACCAACAATGAACCAACAGAAAGAGAAATCAGGAAAACAACTCCATTCACAATTGCATCAAAAAAAATAAAACACCTAGGAATAAACCTAACCAAAGAAGTGAAAGACTTATACTCTGAAAACTACAAGTCACTCTTAAAAGAAATCAAAGGGGACACTAGCAGATGGAAATGCATTACATGCTCATGGCTAGGAAGAATTAATATCGTTAAAATGGCCATCCTGCCCAAAGCAATATACAGATTTGACGCAATCCCTATGAAACTACTAGCAACATTCTTCAATGAAGTGGAACAAATAGTTCAAAAATTCATATGGAAACACCAAAGACCCCGAATAGCCAAAGCAATCCTGAGAAAGAAGAATAAAGTAGGGGGGATCACACTCCCCAACTTCAAGCTCTATTATAAAGCCATAGTAATCAAGACAATTTGGTACTGGCACAAGAACACAGCCACAGACCAATGGAACAGACTAGACAATCCAGACATTAACCCAGACATATATGGTCAATTAATATTTGATAAAGGAGCCGTGGACCTACAATGGCGAAATGACAGTCTCTTCAATAGATGGTGCTAGCAAAACTGGACAGCTACATGTAGGAGAATGAAACTGGACCATTGTCTAACCCCATATACAAAAGTAAACTCAAAATGGATCAAAGACCTGAATGTAAGCCATGAAACCATTAAACTCTTGTAAGAAAACATAGGCTAAAACCTCTTAGACATAAACATGAGTGACCTCTTCTTGAACATATCTCCCAGGGCAAGGAAAACAACAGCAAAAATGAACAAGTGGGACTATATTAAGCTGAAAAGCTTCTGTACAGCAAAAGCCACCATCAATAGAAAAGGAACCCTACAGTATGGGAGAATATATTTGAAAATGACACATCCGATAAAGGCTTGACGTCCAGAATATATAAAGAGCTCACACGCCTCAACAAACAAAAAACAAATAACCCAATTAAAAAATGGGCAGAGGAACTGAACAGACGGTTCTCCAAAAAAGAAATACAGATGGCCAACAGACACATGAAAAGATGCTCCACATCGCTAATTATCAGAGAAATGCAACTTAAAACCACAATGAGGTAACACCTCACACCAGTAAGGATGGCTGCCATCCAAAAGACAAACAACAGCAAATGTTGGCGAGGCTGTGGAGAAAGGGGAACCCTCCTACACAGCTGTTGGGAATGTAAATTAGTTCAACCATTGTGGAAAACAGTATGGAGGTACATCAAAATGCTCAAAACAGACCTCCCATTTGACCCAGGAATTGCACTCCTAGGAATTTACCCTAAGAATGCAGCAATCAAGTATGAGAAAGATCAGTGCACCCCTATGTTTATCGCAGCACTATTTACAATAGCCAAGAATTGGAAGCAACCTAAATGTCCATCGATAGATGAATGGATAAAGAAGATGTGGTATTTATACACGATGGAATACTACTCAGCCATAAGAAAAGGGCAAATCCTACCACTTGCAGCAACATGGATGGAGCTGGAGGGTATTTTGCTCAGTGAAACATGCCAAGCAGAAAAAGAGAAATACCAAATGATTTCACTCATCTGTGGAATATAAGAACAAAGGAAAAACTGAAGGAACAAAACAGCAGCAGAATCACAGAACTCAAGAATGGACTAACAGTTATCAAAGGGATAGGGACTGGGGAGGATTGGTGGGTAGGGAGGGATAAGGGGGGGAGAAAAAGGGGGGTATTAAGATTAGCATCCATAGGGAGGTGTGAGAAAGTGGAGGGCTGTACAACACAGAGAAGACAAGTAGTGATTCTACAACATTTTGCTACGCTGATGGACAGTGACTGTAAAGGTGTATATAGGGGGGACCTGGTATAGGGGAGAGACTAGTAAACAAAGTATTCGTCATGTAAGTGTAGATTAATGATAAAAAAAAAAAAAGTAGTTCCTGTGTGGTTACCTCCAATGAGTTCTACACAAAGATATAAAGGGCATATAAAAGTGTAGGCAAAGGGTCTGTTTGTGTTTATACAGAGGATCAAAGCCTAATTTGGCTACCCCAAAAATGAACTAAGGTACGATATGAAAAAGAACTTCCAACATCAGCACTCTCTGGAAGACTCATGACAGAAGATGATCATCAAAAAACCCCAACAAGGATCCACGCACTGCTACAGGTGTAGATGCACTCATCCCACCAGTTCCTGGACTTGCCATGGGAATGATGAAGGAGATATCTAAGCTAGCCTGTGCATACAGTAAAAGAACAAATTTGACTGGATCTATACTGTTGGAACTCAACCAAGATTTAGGAGAAGTGCAAATTGTAGCACTCCAAAATCTTACAACCACAGACTATTTATTGCTAAAAGAACATATGGGATGTGAACAGTCCCAAGGAATGGGTTGTTTTAATTTATCTGAATTCTCGCAGACTGTTCAAGTTCAGTTGGACAATATCCACCATATCATAGATAAGTTTTCACAAATACCTAAGGTGCCTAACTGGTTTTCTTGGTTTCACTGGAAATGCCTTGTAATTACAGGTATGCTTTGGTTACATAACTGTACTCCTATTATTTTAATGTGTGCGCACAATTTAATTAGTAGTTTAAAACCTATCCATGCTGAAGTTACTCTACAAGAAGATATGTCAAAGAAATAATCAATCTTCCCATGTTTTCTTCCGCCTGCTACTTCTATAGCCTTTCTTCTTCCTACCTAATTACAACCCTTAAATAGAATTCGTGCCACATATTGAATTGACTGAGTATCATAATTCTTCCAAGTGGTAAAGACACCTCAAGACAAATGCTGGGCATAGAAGCCACAGGGCATAAATATGCAAAGAAGTAAACAGCTAACCTTTTCAAACAATAAGGCTTCTCTCTCACTTACCAACTTAACATTTCCCTGTATGGCCCCGGAAGATGACTGGTTAGCCATAGACGGGTAAGATTCCTCAAGGGAGGAACAACCTAAGACAGGCACAGTTGCAGGGGCCTATCAGGTGAGAAAATGGGGATCAGCAGAGGTGAGGCTTAGAACCTCCCCCCTCATGTTCTGAGAGAAACCTTCTGCATACGTGGATGTTTTATTGCCCTTGTCTAGCTTGGATTAACACATAATCTACAGGCACACACCTGATCATCTACATTTGCTCTCTTACAACACTAAACTCTGTTTTCTACCTTTACCTCGTATCTACCTACCACTTCAGTATTTTATTAAAAATAATAATAATAAAGAGAGAAATGTGGTATCCACATATAAATCATGTTTAAAAATCAAATGAGTATTCATATTTGAACTGACTGTTTATAGTTCATAATGCATGATCAAAACTGAAAGCTTCTGTGATGACTGCCCTTGTAATGTTCACCATGTAACTTATTCACTATGTAAGAATTTGTTCTACATGTAAGAACTTGTTCATTATGCATCAGAAGATTGGAGACTGACGAAAATTGGGCTTGGGGTGGATTGATGATTGTGCATTGAGTATTGACCCCCTTATACAGAATTTTATTGTTGTTGACAACCGTTTGATAAATAAATATGAGAGATGCCCTCACAAAAAAAAAAAGAAAAGAAAAGAAAAGAAAAGGAGACTACATACAGTGGTGGAAACGATAAATGAAATAGAAAATAGAGAAGAGGAACACAAAGAAACTGAGGCACAGAGAGAAAAAAGGATTTCTAAGAATGAAAGAATATTGAGAAAAGTGTGTGACCAATCCAAACGGAACAATATTCACATTACAGGGGTACCAGAAGAAGAAGAGAGAGAAAAAGGGATAGAATATGTCTTTGAGGATGCAATTGATGAAAACTTCCCAAACTGGGGAAGGAGATAGTCCCTCAGGCCATCGAAATGCACAGATGTCCCAAAACAAGGGACACAAGGAAGACAACACCAAGACACATAGTAATTAAAACACCAAAGATAAAAGATAGGGACAGACTATTAAAAGTAGTCAGAGACAGAAACAAGATCACATACAAAGGAAAGCCCATCAGGCTATCATCACACTTCTCAGTAGAAACTCTTCAGGCCAGAAGGGAGTGGCATGATGTATTTAAAGCAATGAAGCAGAAGGGCCTGGAACCAAGATAACTTTATCCAGTAAGATTATCACTTCAATTTGAGGGAGGGATTAAACAATTTCCAGATAAGCAAAAGCTGAGAGAATTTACCTCCCACAAACCATCCCTACAGTCTATTTTGAAGGGACTTCTATAGATGGAAGTGTTCCTAAGTTTTAATAGCTGTAACCAGAGGTAATAAAAACACAGTAAAGAAATTAGAACAGATAATTACTAAGCAAATACAAAATTAAATCAGCAATCCCCAAAGTCAATCAAGAGATAGACAAAGAATATCAGAATTTGATACCTAATATATAAAGAGTGGAGGAGAAAACAAGAACCTTTACATTGTGTTTGTAATAGCATACTAAGTGAGTTAAGTTAGCCTCTTAGAAAGTAAGGAAGTTAACCTTGAACCTTTGGTAACCACAAATCTAAAGTCTGCAATGGCAATAAGTACATACCTATCGATAATCACCCTAAATGTGAATGTAGTGAAGGCACCAATCAAAAGACATAGAGTCACTGAATGGAAAAAAAAACAAGACCAATCTATATGTTGCCTACAAGAGACTCACTTCAAACTGAAAGACTTATACAGACTAAAAGTGAAGGGATGTAAAAAGATATTTCATGCAACTCATGGGAAGGAAAAAGCAGGAGTTGCAGTACTTGTATCAGACAAAATAGACTTCAAAACAAGGAAAGTCACAAGAGACAAAGAAGGACATTACATAATGATTAAGGGGTGAATCCAACAAGAAGATATAACCATTATAAATATCTATTTGTCCAACACAAGAGCATGTAAATATGTGAAACAAAAACTAACATAATTAAAAGGGGCAATAGAATGTAATACATTCATTCTAAGAGACTTTAACACTCAACTCACTCTGAAGGACAAATCAACCAGACAAAATAAGTAAGGAGACAGAGGAACTGAAAAACACGTTAGAACAGATGAACCTAAAGGATATCTACAGAACTCTACATGCAAAAGCAGCAGACTATACATTCTTCTCAAGTGCACATGGAATATTTTCAAGAATAGATCATGTACTAGGCCACAAAAGGAGCCTAGGTAAATTTAAAAAGATTAAAATTGTACCAACCAGTTTCTCAGACCACAAAGGTATGAAAGTAGAAATAAATTACACAAGAAATATGAAAAATCTCACAAACACATGGAGGCTTCATAACATGCTCCTAAAAAACCAATGGATCAATGACCAAATAAAAAGAAAGATCAAGCAACATGTGGAGACAAATGACAACAATAATTCAACACCACAAAAATCACTGGGATACAGCAAAGGCCATGCTAAGAGGAAAGTATATTGCAATACAGGCCTACCTCAGGAAACAAGAACAATCCGATATGAGCATTCTAAACTCACAATTAAAAAAACTAGAAAAAGAAGAACAAATGAGGCCTGTAAGTTAGTAGTATGAGGGACATAATAAAGATTAGAGCAGAAATAAATAAAATCGAGAAGAATAAAAAAATTGAAAGAATTGGTGAAAGCAAGAGCTGGTTATATGAGAAAAAAAAACAAAATAAATAAAATCCTCACTAGACTTATCAAGATAAAAAGAGAGTCTACATACATAAACCGAACCAGATATGAGAAAGGAAAAATCACTATGGACATGACAGAAATACAAAGAATTATTAGAGAATACTATGAAGAAGTACATGCTAACAAACTGGATAACCTAAAAGAAATGGAGAACTTTCTAGAAAAATACACCTTTCCAAGGCTGACCCAGAAAGAAACCCAAAATCTGGACATACCAATTACCAGCAATGAAATTGAATTGGTAATCAAAAAACTACCTAAGAACAAAACTACTAGACCAGATGGATCCACAGCTGAATTTTATCAAACATTTAGTGAAGACCTGATACCCATCCTCCTTAAAGTTTTCCAAAGAGTAGAAGAGGGAATACTTCTAAACAAACTCATTTAATGAGGCCAGCATCACTTTAATACCAAAACCAGGCAAAGACACCACAAAAAAAGAAAATTAAAGACCAATAACCCTGATGAACCTAGATGCAAAAATACTCAACAAAATATTAGCAAACCAAATTAAAAAATACATCAAAAAGATCATCCATGATGATCAAGTAGGATTTATTCCAGGGATGCAAGGATGGCACAAAATTCGAAAATCCATCAACATCATCCACCACATCAACAAAAAGAAGGAAAACAACCACATGATCATCTCCATAGATGCTGAAAAAGCATTCGACAAAATTCAACATCCATTCATGATAAAAACTCTCAACAAAATGGGTATAGAGGGCAAGTCCCTCAACATAACAAAGGCCATATATGACAAACCCACAGCCAACATTATACTTAACAGCAAGAAGCTGAAAGCTTTTCCTTTAAGATGGGGAACAAGACAAGGATGCCCAATCTCCCCACTTCTATTGAACATAGTACTGGAGGTCCTAGCCATGGCAATCAGAAAACACAAAGAAATACAAGGCATCCAGATTGGCAAGGAGGAAGTTAAACTGTCCGTGTTTGCAGAAGACATGATATTGTACATAGAAAACCCTAAGGAATCCACTCCAAAACTACTAAAACTAATATCTGAATTCAGCAAAGTTACAGAATACAAAATTAATACATGGAAATCTGTTGCATTCCTATATACAAATGATGAACTAGCAGAAAGAGAAATCAGGAAAACAATTCCATTCACAGTTGGATCAAAAAATATAAAATACCTACAAATAAACCTAACCAAGAAAGTGAAAGACTCTGAAAATTACAAGACACTCATGAGAGAAATTAAAGAAGATACCAAAAAATGGAAACACATCACATGCTCATGGGTAGGAAGAATCAATATTGTCAAAATGGCCATCCTGCCTAAAGCAATCTACAGATTCAATGCAATTCCTATCAAAATACGAACAGTATTCTTCCACAAACTAGAGAAAATCGTTCTAAAATTCATATGGAACCACAAAAGACCCTGAATAGCCAAAGCAATCCTGAGATGGAATAATAAAGCTGGGGGAATTATGCTCCCCAACTTCAAGCTCTAGTACGAATCCACAGTAATCAGGACAATTTAGTAATGGCACAAGAAAGAACCATAGACCAATCGAACAGACTAGAGAGCCCAGAAATAAACCCAACCATATATGTTCAATTAATATATGATAAAGCAGCCATGGACAAACAGTGTTGGCAAAAGTTGAAAACAGCTACAGGCAAGAGAATGAAACTGGATTATTGTTTAACCCTATACACAAAAGTAAACTCGAAATGGATGAAAGACCTGAATGTAAGTCATGAAACCATAAAACTCTTAGAAGACAACATAGGCAAAAATCTCCTGAATATAAGCATGAGCAACTTCTTCCTGAATGCATCTCCTTGAGCAAGGGAAACAAAGCAAAAATGAACACACGGGACTATGTCAAACTAAAAAGTTTCTGCATGGCAAAGGACACCATCAACAACAAAATGGCAACCTACAGTATGGGAGAATATATTTGTAAATGACATATCTGACAAGGGCTTAACATCCAAAATATATAAAGAACTTACATACCTCAACACCCAAAAAGCAAATAATCCAATTAAAAAATGGGCAGAGGATATAAAGAGGCCGTTCTCCAAAGAAGAAATTTAGATGGCAAATAAACACATGAAAAGATGCTCCACATCACTAATCATCAGGGAAATGCAAACTAAAACCACAATGAGATATCACCTCACACCAGTAAGGATGGCCAACAGAGAAAAGACTAAGAAGAACAAATGCTGGTGAGGATGCGGAGAAAGAGGAACACCCCTACACTGCTGGTGGGAATGTGGGAATGTAAACTACTTCAACAATTGTGGAAAGCAGTATGGAGGTTCCTGAAAAAATAAAAAATAAAAATAACATTTGACCTGGGAATCCCACTCCTTGGAATTTACCCAAAGAATACAACTTCTCAGATTCAAAAAAACATATGCACCCCTATGTTTATCGCAGCACATTTTATAATAGCCAAGATATGGAAACAACCTAAGTGTGCATCAGTAGATGAGTGGATAAAGAAGAGGTAGTACATATACACAATGGAATACTATTCAGCCATTAGAAAGAAACAAATCCTACCTTTTGCAACAACATGGATGGGGGTGGAAGATATTATACTCCATGAAATAAGCCAGGTGGGAAACACAAGTGCTAAATGATCTCCCTCATTTGTGGAGTATAACAATGAAGCAAAACTGAAGGAACAAAATAGCACCAGATTCAGAGATTCCAAGAAGGGACTAGTAGTTACCAAGGGGAGAGGTGTGGGAGGGTGGGTGGGGAGGGAGGGAGAAGGGGATTCAGAGGTATTATGATTGGCACACATGGTGTGGGGGGGACCAGGGGGAAGACAGTGTAGCACAGAGAAGGCAAATTGTGAATTTGTAATATCTTACTACACTGATGGACAGTGACTGCATTGGGGTATAGGTGTGGACTTGATTATATGGGTAAATGTAGTAACCACATTGTTTTTTTCATGTGAAGCCTTCATAAGAGTGTACATCAATAATACCTTAGTAAAAATTAATTAAAAAAGCGATATGCACCCCTATGTTTATTGCAGCACTATTTACAATAGCTGAGATATGGAAGCAACCTAAGTGTCCATCTGTAGGTGAATGGATAAAGAAGAGGTGGTACATATACACAATGGAATATTATTCAGCCATAAGAGGAAAACAAATCCTACCATTTGCAACAACATGGATGGAGCTAAAGGGCATTATGCTCAGTGAAATAAGCCAGGCAGAGAAAGACAAGTACGAAATGATTTCACTCATCTGTAGAGCATAAGAACAAAGCAAAAACTGAAGGAACAAAACAGCAGCAGACTCACAGAACCCGAGAATGAACCATAAGTTACCAAAGGGAAAGGGAATTTGGAGGGTCAGTGGGAAGGAGGAGAGAAGGAGAGTAAGGGGCATTACAATTAGCACACATAAGGTGAGGGGTAGGGCACGGGGAAGGCAGTATAGCACAGAGAAGACAAGTACTGACTCTATAGCATCTTACTATGCTGATGGACAGTGAGTGTAATGGGCTATGTGGTGGGGACTTGATAATGGGGGGAATCTAGTAACCACAATATTGCTTAAGTGATTGTATATTAATAATATAAAAAAAAGAGTACAGTATATTCTATATAGCATACAAAATATGGGTTGATTAACTGTTATCAGAAAGGCTTCAGTCAACAGGAGGCTATTAGTAATTATATTTGGGGTGAGTCAAAAATTATATGCAGATTTTCGACTGTGTGGGATGGGGAGGTCAGTGCCCTTCTCCCTTGAGTTACGAAAAGGTTTAGATTGTACTCACTTTGCAGGATTCATATGAGTGCTTAATACGTAGTGGGCATTTTGAGAACTATGAACAGTAAAATGTGGACCTATTCCTAGAGCATGAACGTCAAGACTTAGCTATCTATCATATTTTAAATATTTTACTTTTAGCACAGAAAAAACTCACAGAACTAACAAATCAGATCTATGAAGGTCACTAACATTTACATAAGTACAAACTGAAGTCCTGTAAAGTTTGTGGATTTAGGATTGTCAACCAGAAACTGCACAAAAAACGTTTTGAGACATAGTTATGATATCAGACAAAGAAGGAATGAAAAGCCTCCTGGAAAATGGAGGAAATGCTGGGAGTTCTACTGAGAGAGTAACTACTCCCCTTTCATGAGAAAAAAGAAGCTTTAATGAGAACTAACTCAGATTAGTGTGCCATCTAGACAAACTGCTTCAGTGACTTAGCTGGAAAATGCTGCATGTATGCTTTATAATTTATAAGCAAAAAAGCAAACAGAAAGTAAAGCAAACAAAACCTTTTATCTCTCTGATGATACTAATGACTGTATCTCAGGAAATGAGCCACAAGTACAACAATGAGGAAGTGACAGGTAGACTATTTGGAACGTTCTTAAAGACTGCTTAATTTCCCATGTCTTTTTATTTGATTGACATTAGAGACTACTTCCTTTTTATTCTAAATTTCAGAGTGACACAGACTTATGTTTTCCCTAAATCATTGTTGATTGGATGTGACTTTATCTTTTTTACATGTGATCTAGTGATGAACTACTAGAGAGAGCTGCTGAAGGGGCGCGGTTTGCATGGAGCTTGCTGCAAGGGAGAAGGGATAGGTGCACAAGGCTGTCTGGGTGTGCTGTGCCCAGCAGGTTGGGAACTTTCAGGAGTTCAGGCACTCCATACCCCTGTCAGGCTGGTCAGCTAAACTATATCTTGCTTTAAGAAGAAATTAAAGTTAGCTTCTATGTAAAATGTAAACCGAATTTAAATATTTTAAAAGTATATCATCTTTGACATTTTCAGCATAACCCAAGTCTGCCCAAAAGGAGCTACATAAATTATCCTTTGTCATAAAAAACAGTTCTCCAAAAGTCCCCAAGGGTTTTGTTAACATTTCCAATTGAGAATTCCCCATGTTCCTGAAGAGGAAACCAAAAATTTTGCTTAGATGTTTCATTAGCCTGGTTCGAGTCTACAGCCCGCCAAGGATTTGCACAGATCAGAGAACAGAGGAATTATTCAAACTTAACAAAGTTATTCAGTAGAAATTAAATTGGCCTTCACATCAAACTGATGACATAATATCAAATTTATAAATGATCAAAACAATCTTGGATTTAAGGAATCTGTTAATCAGAAAAAGCATCAAGATACCAATAAATAATTAGCAAATGATATAAAAAGGCAATTTGCATTAGTATAAATACAATTAGTGAAGAAATGCCTATGAAAATAATAATCTTCACCACTAAATCAAGAAATTTAAATTAACACAAATGATGAGTATAATTTTAAACATGAGTTAAGTTTCTTTAAAAAAGATTAAGTACTGAGGATTCAAGATGGTGGCATGAGATGATAGAGAACTCCCCAAACCATATATAATACAAAAATATAGTTAATACAACTAATCCTAAATGAGCAACAGGAAAGAAGGCTGCAGCAGAGTGCATACACCTGAAAAACAGAGGAGACCTCACAAAACAGGGTAATGTACAAAAGCCTTGATCTAGCGGGATGCAAGCCCTTCTCCCTCCCCAGCTTACCAGTGGGAGGAAGAGAAATGGAGTGGGGAGCGGGTGGAAGCCTAGGACTGCTGAACACCCAGTCCTGGAGATCTGCTTTGGGAGCTCAAACCTACATTGCATGATGCTCTGGAGAATAGTGAGGTTGGAAAACTAAGATAGGCAGAATACTTGGAGAGACTGAGATTCCACCTGTTTGTGGAGGACAAGGACTCAAATGTGGCTGCTCTGGGACAAAGGAAAGGCAGGCGGTCTGAGAGGCTTACTAGCAGCAAGAGGGCTGCTGAAGGGGCACGGTTTGCATGGAGCTTGCTGTGAGGGAGAAGGAATAGGTGGACAAGGTTGTCTGGGTGTGCTCTGCCCAGCAGGTTGGGAACTTTCAGGAGCTTCAGGCACTCCATACCCCTGTCGAGCTGGTCAGCTTTGAGGACCCCCACTGTGATATGCAGCCTGGTGTGCCTTCCTCCTGGCATACCCACACCAGCTTGCAAACTGGCAGTCCCTGCTGTGCTGTCAATCCATCCAGAGAAAGGCCCCGCTTATGGCAACTACAGACGCAAAGCAGAGAGGCTTACACCTGTGTGCTCGACCTACTGGTTCTGACAGTGGAGACAGGCACTGCAGCCAGGAAGAAGGAAAAAGCTCTTTCTTGCCCCCAGGCATCAGTGCTGCTCCCCTGCTACTCCCAACATCACTCCACGGGCTGAGCAGCTCCAAAGACTAGAGCTTCTGGGCACTAGAGGGCTCCACATACAAATATGAAATGTCAAAGAAACCTGGTTCAGAACAAAATCTCACAAACAAAAGAAAAAGGCCAAAATGAAACTAAACTCACCAATTTTCCTGAAAAAGAATTCAAACTAAAAATCATAAACTTGCTCATGGAGATACAGAAAAATATTCAAGAACTCAGGGACAAATTTAGGATGGAGATTCAATCATTAAGAAATTCAATATATGAAATGAAACATACAATGGAGTTATTAAAAAGCAGGTTAGATGTAGTGGAAGAGACAGTAAATGGAATAGAAATTAGAGAAGAGAAATACAAAGAAGTGGAGGCATGGAAAGAAAAAAGGACCTCTAAGAATGAAAGAATATTGAGAGAATTCTGTGACGAATCCAAACAGAACAATATTCTCATTATAGGGGTAAAAGAAGAAGAGAGAGGAAAAGGGATAGAAAGTGTCTTAGCAGAGGTAATTGCTGAAAACTTCCCCAATGTAGGGAAGGAGATAGTCTCTCAGACCATGGAGGTGCATAGATCTTCCAACACAAGGAACCCAAGGAAGACAACACCAAGACATACAGTAATTAAAATGGCAAAAATCGAGGACAAGGACAGACTTTTGAAAAGAGCCAGAGAGAGAAAAAAGATCACATACAAAGGAAAACCCATCAGTCTATCATCAGACTTCTCAGCAGAAACATTACAGGTCAGAAAGGAGTGGCATGATATATTTAATGCAATGAAGCAGAAGGGCTTCAAACCAAGAATACTCTACCTAGCAAGATTATCATTTACATTTGAAGTAGAGATTAAACAATTTTCAGATAAGCAAAAGATGAGAGAACTTACATCCCACAAACCACCTCTACAGTGCATTTTGGATGGACTGCTATAGATGCAAGTATTCCTAAGGCTAATAGCTGTCACAAGGAGAAATAAAACAATAGCAATGAAAGTAGAACAATTAATTACTAAGAAGATACAAAATCAAATCAACTATCCCCAAAGTCAATCAAGGTACAGACAAAGAGTACAGAATATGATAACTAATATATAAAGAATGGAGGAGGAAGAAAAAAAAGAATCTTTAGATTGTGTTTGTAATAGAATACTAAGTGAGTTAAATAAGACTGTTAGATAGTAAGGGAATTACTCTTGAACCTTTGGTGACCATGGATCTACAGCCTACAATGGTAATAAGTACATAACTATCGATAATCACCGTAAATGTAAATGGTCTGAATGTACTGATCTAAAGACATAGAGTCACTGAATGGAGAAAAAACAAGACCCATATATATGCTGCCTATAAGAGACTCACGTGAAACCCAAAGACACACACAGAGTGAAAGTAAAGGCATGGAAAAAGATATTTATCCAACTAATAGGGAGAAAAAAGCAGGAGCTGCAGTACTTGTATCAGACAAAATAGACTTCAAAACAAAATAAGTAACAAGAGACAGAAGGTCATTACATAATGAGAAAGGGGTCAGTCCAACAAGAGGATATAATTATTAAAAAATATCTATGCACCGAACACAGGGTCACCTACATATGTGAAACAAATACAAAAAAATTAAAGGGGAAACAGAATACAATGCAATCATTTTAGGTGACTTCAACATACCACTTACTCCAAAGAATAGATCCACCAGACAGAAAATAAGTAAGGAGACAGAAGCACTGAACAATGTATTAGAAGAGATGGACCTAAGAGACATTTACAGAACACTCCATCCAAAAGCAACAGGATACACATTCTTCTCAAGCACACATTTTAAAGAATAGATCACATACTAGGCCACAAAAAGAGCCTCAGTAAATTCAAAAAGATTGAAATTGTACCAACCAGATTCTCAGATCACAAAGGTATGAAACTAGAAATAGATTACACAAAGAAAACAAAAAGCACACAAACACATGGAGGTATAATGACATGCTGCTAAATAATTAATGGATCAATGACTAAATAAAAACAGAGATCACGCAATATATGGAGACAAATGACAACAATAATTCAACAGCACAAAATCTGTGGGAGGCAGCAAAGGCCATGCTAAGAGAGAAGTATACTGCAATACAGGTCTACCTTAGGGAAAAAGAAAAATCCCAAATGAAAAGTCTACACTCACAAATAATGAAACTAGAAAAAGAACAAATGAGGCCCAAAGTCAGTAGAAGGAGGGACATAATAAAGATTACAACAGAAATAAATAAAATTGAGAAGAATAAAACAATAGAAAGAATTATTGAAAGCAGGGGCTGGTTCTTTGAGAAAATAAACAACATAGATAAACTACATAGATAAACAACATAGATAAACAACATAGATAAAGCCAGACGTATCAAGAGAAAAAGAGATTCTACACACATAAACAAAAATCACTAAGGACATCACAGAAATACAAAGAATTATTAGAGAATACTATGAAAAATTATAAGCTAATGAATTGGATAACATAGAAGAAATGACAACTTTCTAGAAAAATGCAACCATCCACAGCTGACCCAAGAAGAAACAAAATCTGAATAGCCTAACTATCAGCAATGAAATTGAAATGGTAAGCAAAAACCTACCTAAGGACAAAATCCCTGAACCAGATGGTTTCACTGCTGAATTTTATCAAACATTTAATGAAGACACAATACCAACCTCCTTAAAGTTTTCCTAAAAGTAGAAGAGGAGGAAATACTTCCACACTCATTCTATGATGCCAGCATCACTGTAATACCAAAACCAGGCACAGAGCACAAACAAAGAAAATTACAAACCAATATGCCTGATGAACGTAGATGTAAAAATACTCTACAAAATATTAGCACACCAAATTCAAAAATACATCAAAAACATTATCCATCGTGATCAAGTAGGATTTATTCCAGGGATGCAAGGATGGTATAAAATTTGAAAATCCATCAACATCATCCACCACATCAACAAAAAGAAGGACAAAAACCTTATGATCATTTCCACAGATGCTGAAAAAGCATTTGACAAAATTCAACATCCATTCATGATAAAAACTCTCAACAAAATGGGTATAGAGGGCAAGTCCCTCAACATAACAAAGGCCATATATGACAAACCCACAGCCAACATTATACTTAACAGCAAGAAGCTGAAAGCTTTTCCTTTAAGATTGGGAACAAGACAAGGATGTCCACTCTCCCCACTTTTATTCAAAATAGTTCTGGAGGTCATTACCATGGCAATCAGACAACATAATCAAACAGCAACAGACTCGCAGAAATAAAACTCATCCATATTGGCAAGGAAGAAGTTAAACTTTGCCTGTTTGCAGATGACATGATATTGTATATAATAAACCCTAGAAAATATACTCCAAAACTACTAGATCTAATATTTGAATTCAGCAAAGTTGCAGAATACAAAATTAATACATAGAAATCTGTTGCACACCTATACACTAATGATGAACTGGCAGAAAGAAAAATCAGGAAAACAATTCCATTCACAATTGTATCAAAAAGAATAAAATACCAAGGAATAAACCTAACCAAGGAATTGGAAGACCTATACCCTGAAAACTAAAAGACAGTCATAAGAGACATTAAAGAAGATCCCAATAAATTGAAACACATCCCATGTTCATGGATAGGAAGAATTAATATTGTCAAAATGGCCATCCTGCCTAAAGCAATCTACAGATTCAATGCAACCCCTATCAAAATACTAACAGCATTCTTCAATGAACTAGAGCAAATAGCTATAAAATTCATATGGAAACACAGGAGACCCCAAGAGTCAAAGCAATCCAAAGGAGGAAGAATAAAGCCAGGGGGTGTTAAGGTCCCCAACTTCAAGCTCTACTACAAAGCCACAGTAATCAAGACAATTTGGTACTGGCACAAGAACAGAACCATAGAACAGTGGAACAGACTAGAGAGCCCAGATATAAACCCAAACATATATGGTCAATTAATATATGACAAAGGAGCCATGGCTATACAATGGGGAAATGACAGCCTCTTCAACAAGTGATGTTGGCACAACTGGACACCTACATGCAAGAGAATGAAACTGGATTATTGTCTAATCCCATACACAAAAGTAAACTTGAAATCGATCAAAGACCTGAATGTAAGTCATGAAACCATAAAACTCTTAGAAGAAAACAGGCAAAAATCTCTTGAATATAAACATGAGCAACTTTTTCTTGAATGCATCTCTCGAACAAGGGAAATAAAATAAAAAATGAACAAATGGGACTACATCATGCTAAAAAGCTTCTGTACAGCACACAACACCATCAATAGAACAAAAAGGCACCCTACAATATGGGAAAATATATTTGTAAATGACATATCTGACAAGGGCTTAACATCCAAAATATATAAAGAACTCGCATGCCTCAACACCCAAAATACAAATAACCCTATTAAAAAATGGGTGGAGCATTTGAATAGACACCTATCCAAAGAAGAAATTCAAATGGCCAAGAGGCACATGAAAAGATGCTCCTCATTGCTAATCATCAGGGAAATGCAAATTAAAACCACAATGAGATATCTCCTCACACCAGTTAGGATAGCCAACAGAGAAAAGACTAGGAACAACAAATTCTGGTGAGGATGTGGAGACAGGGGAACCTTACTACACTGCTGGTGGGAATGTAAATTGGTTCAACCATTGTGGAAAGCTGTATGGAGGTTCCTCAAAAAACTCAAAATAGAAATACCATTTGACCCACGAATTCCACTCCTAGAAATTTACGCTAAGAATGCAGGAGCCCAGCTTGAAAAAGACATATGCTCCCCTATGTTTACCGCAGCACTATTTACAATAGCCAAGAAACGGAAGCAACCTAAGTGTCCATCAGTAGATGAATGGATAAGAAGATGTGGTACATATACACAATGGAATATTATTCAGCCACAAGAAGAAAAAAAATTCGACCATTTACAACAACATGGATGGATCTAGAGTGTATTTTGCTCAGTGAAATAAGCCACGCAGAGAAGAGAAGTATTAAATGATTTCACTTATCTGTGGAGTGTAAGAACAAAACAAAAACTGAAGGAACAAAACAGCAGCAGACTCGCAGAACCCAAGAATGGACTAACAGTTACCAAAGGGAAAGGGATTAGGGATGATGGCTGGGAAGGGGAGGAAAACAGGTATAAGGGGCATTATGATTAGCGCACATAACGTGGGGGGGCATGGGGAAGACAGTATAGCACAGAGAAGACAAGTAGTGACTCTATAACATCTTACTACACTGATGAACAGTGACTGCAATGGGGTATGTGGTGGGGACTTGATAATGGGGGGAATGTAGTAACCACAATATTGTTCATGTAAATGTATATTAATGACACCAAAAAAATAAATAAATAATAAATTAAAAAAAAGAAAACAGTAACAAAAATAAAGAAAGAAAGAAAGAATGTAGGATCTCAGTTTCAGAAACACACAGGCACCCTTTTGTTTATCGCAGCACTGTTTACAATAGCCAAGAAATGGAAGCAACCTAAGTGTCCATCAGTAGATGAATGGATAAAGAAGAGGTGGTACATATAAACAATGCAATATTATTCAGCCACAAGAAGAAAACAAGTCCTACCATTTGCAACAACATGGATGGACCTGAATAGTATTATGCTCCATGAAATAAGCCAAGCGGAGAAAGATAAGTACCAAATAATTTCACTTATTTGTGGAGCATAAGAATTAAGCAAAAACTGAAGGAACAAAACAGCAGCAGACTCACAGAACCCAAGAATGGAAGGGAAAGAGTTACCAAAGGGAAAGGGACTTGGGAGGGTGGGTGGGAAGGGAGGGATAAGGGGGATTAAGTGGCATTATGATTAGTACACATAACATGAGGGGCAGGGCACGGTGAAGGCAGTATAGCACAGACAAGACAAGTAGTGACTCTATAGCATCTTACTATGCTGATGGACAGTGACTGTAACGGGGTATGTGGTGGGGACTTGATAATGGGGGGTATCTAGTAACCACATGTTACTCATGTGATTGTATATTAATGATACCAAAATAAAATAAAAAAATGAATGACTCACCGACATCTACTACACAGGGACTAAAATGTTCCCACTTTCAAGAAGCAGAATGGTTTTGTTAGTTAATGAAGACCTGTTTGACATGGTGAGATAATTGTAAAAAAAGTAAATAAATAAAGATTGAAAATTGAATGTTTCTTAGGTTCTAGTGAAACTCTTGCATATTTTCAGGAAGGGAGTATGGTAATTGACTAGAGCATTCTAATAGTAAAGGCCATAAAGAGGAGCATGCTCTTTGCCCCTCTAGAGCAAGCTGGGAGAGAAATCTCATCTATTAAACTTACTTAGCCATGGGACCTTATGAAAACTACTCTAGACCTTAGCTGACTCATCTATAAAATAAAAAAAAGAAGAGTGCCTAGACTGAAGGACATTCTGTGGGCTATGTGGCCTAGCAACAGACCTGGTGTACAACAGTACCTAGGGGTTCTGTGAACTTGGTCAGAGGAGCAGGGCTCTGAGGCCAGACAGCCTGAACTTGGATCTTCACTCAGCTTCTTATTGCATATCATTGAGCAAGTTTGCTAACTTCACTGTGCCTAAGTTTCCTAACTTAGGAAGGGGGGATAAAATTGTACTCATTTCAAAGAGGTTATTAGTGAATTAGATAATTCACACAGAACGCTCCTTAGATAAGTGCCTAGTACACAGGAGGCATATGCAATGTTTGGCCCCGGCCCCAGTTTTTAACCAAAATGCATTTGTCCTCAGTTTAGGGAGATGGAATAGCTAAGTGATGGAATTACTTCAAGGTAATTTCTGGCACCCCTATAGTCATGTGTATCAAAGATAATGTGATTATATAGGCTGCCATCATACATATCTATTCAGTATAACAAGGTCAGTAATACAAACTAGGTATGTCATTCAGATGCATTTTCCATTTCTAGACATTAGTTTTCAAGTATACACAATCATTCTGGATGGATTAAATATATCCTGATGTAATCAAATATTGAAATTCTACCAAGTCCATTGAATTTTAAGTGTACATTTTTTTATTACAAGAGTAAAATGCTACAGTAATTAATGGTGATTGTGAAAATTATTAATTATATTTGCATAACTAATTATTAAGAACTTTCAAATGAGTATAAATAGGTAAATTCATTAATATGAGGAGAAATTATATCTAATACATATATGTATAATATTTAATATATACCAGGCATTCTTCTAAGTATTTTACATATTTTAAATATTGTAAGTCTTACAGAAGATGAGAAAATTGGGGTGTAGAGAGGTTAAGTAACTTGTTCAAGGTCATTCGTCTAGAAAGTGGTAGACATGTGATATGGCCCTCGGGCAAATTGGCTCAGTCAGGCTCTTAAGCATGATCCATGGCACCTCTCAGTTTAAGAGGCAGCACATTAGTTAGAGAACTTTGGGAAGAGCATCATATCCTCTTGACATACATACACATGCACATACAAACACACACACTTGCACATATATGTACTTACATATATATATATATGAAGTCTAATTCTGATAAATAAACCTAAGGCTACCAGAGAAAAGGAAATCTGTTCAGTCCCAGGTAAACAAGTCTAGCCTAGCTTATTGGAGGATGGGGGACCCTGTGA
The DNA here is from genome assembly GCF_030020395.1 of Manis pentadactyla. Lineage (NCBI taxonomy): Eukaryota > Metazoa > Chordata > Mammalia > Pholidota > Manidae > Manis > Manis pentadactyla. Next base: position 111,374,234 of record NC_080024.1, read on the forward strand.
AGGCAGGAGATACTTTCCTAGCCAGTGCCAGCTGACTGCTGGGGCATGAAGGAGCCCAACCAAGAAGAGCCACACCAGGCCCAGATCAGCAGAACCACTCAGGTGAGCCCAGCCCAAATACTTGACCCACAGAGTTGTCAGTGGTGGTATTTGTTTTATACACCATAGACATTGGGAACAGTGTGCTATGCAGCAAAAGCTACCAATTATCTGGTTGAATTTAGGTGATGAGTATACAGAAGCATGGTCTCTACTCTTGTGTATTTTGAACATTTTCATAAAGTTTTAAGTAATAAAAATATGTTTGAAAAATGCTAACTTAATGGTCTGAATTTTGGATCATGTTATATCATTGAAAATGCATTACAGAAAATTAAAATGTCTTTCTAAGAGCAGTCAGTTGGAGGTGTGATTCAAAAAGGGATAGCTGATTGGAAATTTAATTTGATCTAAACTAAGTTTTTAAAATCACTTAAGAATGAGACTATATCAATATATATATAACTGTGAATTACACACACACACACACGCACACACACACTCACTTATTATACATGTATTCATACATACACATATACAAGGAAAGAAAGAGAGCGAGCAAATTTTCAAACAAACTTACTGAAAAAAGGATGAAGAAGGTAAAGCCCAGGTTTTCAACAAGAATGGTGAATGCTACCAAAAATGTTCCATTTATAAGTATCCTTGGAAATAGCATAATATATTGAACAATTTACCCCATTATATATTTCACTTAAACATTCATGAAGAATTTCTGAAGTTTTGATTTTCTCTCAGTATTTTCTTTCAACCTGTAGGAACTATAGTTTACCTAATAAAATAGCTCAATTTAGTACATCTTGATTTAATCTATTAGGTAGGTGATCTAGAAAAAAATACTGATTCGTTATTCTATCACCATATCTAAGCTTGGCTGGGTGGAAAACTATATTTATAGCAGTTCCACTATTTGCTTTTTAGTTATTTTTCCCTTCAGAGTACAGTATAACTTCTTACATTTCTAATAAGACCTAAGGTTTTAAAATACCTCCCTCTCATTTTTCATGGAGTTCTGAAGAGCTTTTTTTTCCCCTGTCTCTAGGGTATTTTATTTCCCCTTTAAGATAATTTCATATATAGCTTAAATTTTAACCAATTTAAATTATTCATTGCTATTAAGTTCCTTGTAAAATGTACTCACCTGATGATTTGATTTGCTAACAAGAGAAGTAACGGTATACTTGGGAAAATTCGAGGGAAAATCCTATATGTTAGCTTTAAATAGCAAAGAACTAGATAACTAAATTTTAAACACTCTTGGAGACTTTTTCTGTTACACATTGGCCCAGTTCTTTCTTCCCTCTGCTTTAACTTTTTCCTTTATTTTTTATATAAAAAAAGTAATATAAGCCATTATAAAAAGCAAAACAAAATTAAAGATTTCAAAGGGAAAATTAACCACCTCTTCCTCACTTTCATGTAAGCACCCAGACTTATCCTACTGGGGTAATAGTATGTTTCCTTCAAAATTCTTTTTTGTACACACATTAACATATATTCACATATATGAGGTGAGCGCTTTTTAAGCCTTTTCCTATGTTTTTCAGTTTTTCTGCAGCTTTTTTGTCCCTTAACCAGTAATATAACATGGACAACTCTTAAGGCCAATAGGGACATACGGATCCAACTCCACCAGTTTGATACCTGCTCCCACAAATTATATTCCAATGAACATCCACATGAACATACTGATGTTTTTACTTCTGTAGAATAGAGTCCTACAGGTCAGGTTGCTAGCCAAAAGGTATAAGTATTTTTAATTTTCCAGTGTTTTTATTTATTGGATATAGATACTAAACAATTACTCCAGATATGAAATCAGTAACTTTTTATTTATTAATGATAGGTCAGTGGTTTACACAAAGTGGCCCTGTTACTTCAGAGGATAGCAGGTTGGCTAACATGAAAGTGGGTTTGGCCCCGAAGAAGCTATCTCTTGGCCTTCTCTGTCCTATGCATGGGCAGTCATCACAACTTCCTCTTCACATTATTATTATTATTATTGTTGTTGTTGAGCATTTATTGAGTTCTTGGTATGTGCTACTCACTCCGCTAAGCACTTTATATCCATTGTTTTATTTGATGCCCTCAACACATTGAGGGGAGTATTACTATCACTTTATAATCAGAGGGATTCAAAATCTTCCCCAAGGTCACACAGAAAACCAGGATTTTAATCCAGTCAGTCTGATTCCAGGGCTAATGTTGTAACCCAACATAAAATTAAGATTCCATAGCACATCTCAGAGTCAGATAATCAAATATTTGTGGTATATGCTCTCTGGAGAAAATTAAAAAGCACAGGAACAAAAAAAAGTGCACTAGAATCTATTAGAGTCATCTTTAGCTTTGAATTACATCTCTTAAAAAATATTAGTTGGTTCTCCAATCACTTGAGTTATTCTCTTATTTAAAAAAGAATTAAAACTGTGCTTAAGATGACAATATGTTCTTATTAGTTCTTATTTTTCCCAAGTAAACAAAAGAGTGACATGCAAAATAAGGAGATGAGAATAAAATCTATTTCTTCAAAAAGTACCAAGGTTCACTGGAAAATATGAATTTTAATAAGATATTTAATACAGTATAAACAATTAGATCAACCTCTGGTTCTCTTCAGAAGCCCAGAGGATACTCTCTCTTCCTGTTGTTATGTAATGCAATAAAATGATATAATAACATTCATGTGGCTTTATTTAAAAAGGTGATTTAAGGTCAAATTATTCAAAACAGATGTCCAGTTTCCTTAGCATAGACAACCCTAGAGAAGACAAACATTATTTGCAAAGTGCTAAAAGAGTCTGGGGATCAGAAACATTTGTGATAAATCGCAAAGGTACTTGATGATGCTAAGTACAGTGTATATTGTTCCTCAACAAAGAGTCCCCCATTCATACATTTGGTCAAGAATCACCAGGAACATCATGCCCGACATCTCTTGCTGTACAAATAGTGTGTTCATGACTGCTGGTATTGAAATGGGAAGGAATGTAGAAGAGTTAAGAATATTAATTAACTTAAATATTTTTATCCAAGACTAATTTCTCTTTCATTTAACCAATATTTTTGTGAACAACTCATACAAGATTTTGCTCTTAATCAGATGGAGAAACAGACCATGCAGACATAAATGCAGTGGACAGAATTACAAAGCAACATGAATATAAGTGCACCATAATATAGTTTTATGTTAGTATATAGGGGAATATTAGGAAGAGTACATCAATTATAGTAGACCAATCTAGGGCAGTAATACTGGTAAAGTGGGGAAGGATAGAAGGGACATTTTGAACTACTATAAAAGGATTTTCTGTCTGAATAGATGTTGAAAGGCTAGGGAGCTGATGTGTCTGATATGATTCTTAGCCCCAGTGATGTAGAAGAACAATGATTTCATACTATCCTGATCACTGAATTTTACCTGACAAAAAGCTTAATAGTGAATTATGTACTTCTATATTCCCAATCTTAGATATTACCTGGCATATGGAGGGTGCAGTTAGATGTTAACTACCTGAATGTATTAGAAAAAATAAATGACAATGGATGTATTTTGAAATCACTTTATGAACCTTACTGATAGGAATATTTTTTCAATTTTTCTTCTTTATTATTTATTTAATTAACATACTAGGAAGAAGAGCAAACCTTAGGTATTTTTCAATTACTTCCGCAATACATTCCAAATTTCTGAGCAAGGCATCCAAGATCTACCAGTCTACAATTACAATCTTATTTTCTTTCACTCCTTAAATCTATAAACATGTCTTGAGTAATTAATTAGTGTGTGCCAGGCACTGTAGTGCACACCATTCATTTAAAGTTGAGTTAAGACTCAAGTCCCATTCTTACTTCTAGAGGAGTAGGCCAATAATGATACTGCCATGGTGTCTTGCCAATGTGTTTCAGCCCCAGGCAAGTTCATTATGGATTCAATGAGACTGAAAAATGACAATAGAACATTCTTAGGGTGGAAGGGTTTATACCCAACTTTATTCCCACAGTGGTAGGTCAGTCTCTACAATCCCATTCACTCAGAGTGAATCTGCATGCAGCAAGCCGGTCTCTGCCTCTGGGCCTCTCTGTCCCCGCAGCTGTCTCAGTCTTTGGCCTTGTGCTGCCACCACTCCAGTCTCTGCTCTCCTGCAGCCAAGCAGCCATGCCACTGTGTCACCCAGAGCATTGGGCAGAGCTCTTCATATGGAGTCAGTAGCAATGTATTGCCAACACATGTGTAGTGAGCTAGTCGACCAGGGCCAGGTGAGAATCCTGGCCAGAGGAACCTTCACTTTATTCACACACGGTGTAAGCAGTGATAGAGTTATGCCAATAGTCATGCAGGGCACAGAGAATAGGGGCACTGAAGCTGGCTCAGGGAGGTGGGTGTTAGCAGTGACTCTTTAGAGATCTTTGAGCTGATTCTCCATGGTAAGTTGTTAGCCAGGCCAGAAGTAGAGAGAAAATGGATTAGGGGTTCAGCATTTATTCATTCGTCGAACATTTGTGGCCCTTATAGAGACACTGATATTGGGTGTGAAGAAGACATGTCCATGGCCCTTCAGAAGCTTCAAGTCAAACGGGTTGGCAATCATATAATTGAATAATAAGAATACAAAGTTAAAAGTGTATGACATACATTCAAAGCACTGCGTGATGGAGAAGCACTGAAGGAAAGAATGGCTAATGCAATGTTAGCATTAGAGTCAGGTATTTAAGAATTAAACTGGATCATTACTGAAAATTTCAAAGCAACACACAAATGCAAATAATGACCATTCTTATCTTGAAGGATGGAAGAATATTTGTGACTCACTTTATTCACTGTGCAAACTTTGGGAGGATTAACCAGCACTTAACAATTGCAATCAAGATGTGACTTGACACCACACAAGGAGCAGCATTTCCACTGTTGTTTCAGGAATCACAGTATATCCTTCCAGGAGAGCAACTAGGCTCTTCCAGAAGTAACAGCAGCTCACATTACAATGGTTTGTTCTTTGCAGTTTGGTGCTTAGCTTTTACAAAACTTCTTTCAAGAGCTGCATTGCTGCCGCAGGTGTCTTCCAGGGAGCTGAACTCCCACCAGGCACACAAACAGGTCAGATACTTTAAAACTAACCATCACTGTGAGGGGTTTGAAAGGTACTTTGACCCCATGAGAGTTAACTGCCAGAGAAGAGGTTCTTTCAGAAAGCATTTTAGAGAGCATCTTTAAACCTTTTCATCAGGCAAAATTACTTCCACACCCTGAGGAGACCATGGAAAGGCAAAAAATATTTAAAAATCGTTCAGAAAATAAAAAGTCTTAGATGGCTTTATATATTTTCAACTAAAAATCACTCTGCTGGTTTAATATTTAAAATTACCTATCAATTTTTATATTTATTGGTAGGCAGTAAAATGGAGACATGAGAGGATGGGATACTATCTATTTAGAGTTATTTATCAGTATCATGAAAATTAAGTCCTAGAGAGTAATTACACAAAACAAAATCTGTGAACAGATTTCAAGTCCATTCACCTGTTTTGATGACACATGAGCCTGTACTTGATATATGCACAAAATGTATATTATCCAGTTTTTGAACCTTCAAAAATTCATAAAAAAAAGGAAGAGACTGCTAAAAGCAGACATTCAGGCAACAGTGAAGAAAATGAATTGCCAAAAGGGAAGATGCTGTAAAATATGAAAGCCATGACACAGCCAAGTCCCACAGCTGGGGGTACTTAGGAGCTTCTGTAAACTGCTCAGCTGCAGCAGGTTCCTGGGAAGACCTTTATATTCTCAGTGATGATCTTTGCTTACCACCAACAGGTCAGCTTATGTTCAGCAAGGCAGAAAGATGCCTGAGAGAGTTCAGAATGATTTTCAGCTAAATGTCATTAAAATAGTTTCTGGTACTGAAAGGGGTCAGTTGTCAATCATCTTGAAAATTCAGCCTCCAGAACAACTTCATCTACCAAGGACTAAGCAAAGCCACACTGCAGTGTAATACCAGCTGCAGGTTCACTTTCCATTTCTGAACTGTTAGCTTCCACAGTGACGTCGCAAAGATCCATCTGCACATGGCTCAATTCCAGCCTTTTTAGGATATTCCTGATGCTTGTACCATTTTAAGAGCCTTTAGAACAACCACATGTGGTCAGACACCAAATGAGCTGGTGCTCATGGCCCCACAGGTCCTCCTGCAGCTCAGGAGTCATTTCAGTTCTAGGCCTCTTCCCAGCAAGCAGCTTGAGAAAGGTCTCCAAAGAGTTTTCCACTAACAATTTACTTATCTGCACAGAATGTGGAGTATTAACTAATTCCCCTCAGACTGTGGCTCTCTCTAGACAAAGGACTCAAATTGTAAGGTTGTTTTCACTTTGCTAGATTTCCACAACTCATCTGGCCCCTGTAAATGTCCCATTACTAATACCAGAAGGCTTGCTAAAGTCTGGCATTCAGAAGGGTGTTCTAGGCACGGGACAGAAACTCCCAATGTAAAGCAACTTCCTTCCTGCCTGAGAATTAAAGAATGCCAGGGGGGTGGCTGCTTTATCCTTTAAGGACATAAAATTACAAATTCAATCTTAAACTGAGTTTGATCATATATTACTTTCATTAAAGAATGGCAAGAGATACCATTTGCTTTTTCCATAATAACCTACTACTGGAAAGGTTTTGTTGAAAGTATTTCTTTAAGTGGTTAAGTTCTGGAGTAAGCTGTTAACCACTAACATATAAAATGTTAATATTTTTATTGGTAAATGCACAGACCATCTTTATAATAAGCATCTAGACTGTTAAAGAATGGCACCTACATTTCACGTGGCTGAGTAAAAAATAATACAGCTGGTCTTTTCCCTGGTTCCTGGCACAGAGCTTCAAAAGTCCTTGGAATTTCCTGGGTGACAGGAGTATCTCTGTGATGCTAATAAGTTATGTCTCCCTGTGATGTCTTAGGGAGGTACCCCTCCTTAGCTTCAGGATGGGAGTTGCTCATCAGAAAGACCAACTACTCATTACAGGGTTTGGATTTCTTAGCATCCCCTCAGATCCCCACATACCTCTAGGGAGGGGAAAGGAACTAGAGATTGAGTTCAGTCTTGTAGTCAATGGTTTAATCAAGCATGCCTATGTAATGAAACCTCAGTGACAAGTCTGGACAGCAAAGCTAGGTGGAGCTCTCCAGATGGTGAATACACACAAGGTGTGCTGGGAGGGTGCTGCACCGAGATCCCACGGGGAAAGGGCATTGGGCTCTCTATGCTCCCCTACCCCAACCCCAGCCTGCCCTTGCATATCATCCCTTTGGCTGTTCCTGAGTTGTATCCACTGTAATAAAACTGTAATTGTAAGTATAGTGTTTTTCTGAGTTCTGTGAGTCCTTCTAGTGAATTACTAAGCCTGAAGGGGATCATGGGAATCCTCAGATTTGTAGCCAAGTCTGACACAGTGTGGGTGGCCTGGCGACCTACTTGTATGGGGTAAGGGTAGTCTTGACAGGGGCCTTGTCTTGTCCTTTAACTTGTGAGATCTGACGCTAAATATGGGTGGCAAGGGTCAGAATTGAAAGACTGTGCCCTTAAGTTGTGGGGTCTGTGCTAACTCTGGGTGGTCTGTGCCAAAATGGAGTTGTAGGACACCTGGGTGGTGGCTGAGAGTTGGTATTGGGGTGTCACCAGCAGGCTCTCCCTTCCTGGCTTATGTTTTTCTCTAGCTACTCACTCTTCCGATGTTACAGTATAGCAATACCAACCTGCTGAAATCTTCCCCAAATGTCATGCTTACACATGCCTACGAGACTTTGCACATCTTGTTCTAGAGCATTCCCCTTGTCCTACATGAAGCAGTCTTAATTTTCCTTCCAAACTAAGGTCAAAGGCCAAAACATGTATTTGTATTTCAGACAGAAGGATATTTCTGCTTGAGATGAATGAACCGAGAAAGAAGAACCACCTTTTGTACAGCACTGCACTTTCCCAGCCAAGCCTCAGCTTCTGCGGGTCCTCCTTTAAATGCTCTATCCCCCCAACAAAAATAATTAGTCACTGCCTGACATGCTTTACCTCCAAGGCCCTGCACATCTTGTCACTCATCCCCACCCCAACCCCCTGGCACATTCCTACTCCTTCTTCAGCCACAGCACCCTCAGAATGACTCTCCTGAAGTCTTACTCATCTGCTCTTCCCACCCAGCACCCTGAAAAGTTCCTACAACAGCCCCCAACCAGCATTTACCACCTCATCATGCTTGTTTGTGGGCCTTAGGGGCAGAGAACTTCCCTTCCTCTCTAATTTACCACACTGCCAAGAATACAGTACAGGTGGAATAAACACTGAGTGATGGCATTTGAGTCTCTTAGCTTGTTCCCAGGCAGTGTTGGCAGGGCCCAAAACATAATCAGCTAAAATCCAAAACCCTGTTCCAGACTCAACCTGTCACAACATACCATAGAACCCTGAACAAATCTGTGCCTGGTTATTAGGATATTAATAATCTGAAGTCTCCCTTAAATGTGTATGTATAGACACACATAATTAGTAGAGAAGAAGGCAAATAATTATGGCATAAGTAACTCAAGAGTTAGAAGTAATTTCTATTTTGTGTATGTGATATTTGAATTAAAAGAGATCCTAGACCCATAATGATGAAGTGTTATCAGTCGTAGGGTAACCAAAATGTCAGCTGTCCTTAAACTGTAGAAGGCCTCCAATAAATATTTGCATTAGAACATGCTCAGATAAATCAGCACTCCTAAAAAAGCCATCAGTTTATTAACTGCCATTTACTGACCACTTTAGGAAGAAAAGATCATTTCCTTTGGAGGGAAGCTTAAAAAATCTAAAAAAACATAAAGCCTCATTCCTTTACCCACATGAAACCACCAAACCCCAGATCAATTAAATCAAACCAACAGTTTATATTACCTTTTTACACTTACAAAATTTTAAAAAAAAGGCTAGCACTTAAGTAAAAGGGTGGTGAAATTCTGATGACAGATGATCCTGTAAGCTTTTCTCCTTTCCAAACCTAACGACAGAAAGAGAATTATGACTAAGAGAAACTGTACGGAGTGTCCACAGACCTCTCCCTGCACAGGTGTGGGCACCTTTCCCTTTTTCCCGCCCAGATTTCTACAGTGATTTCCAAGAGCCTGATCTGCTTAGAGTGGCTGAGGGCCCGCCTCCCTAATCCCCAGGGCACCTACACGGCAGGCTGCGCACCACGGCCTGCCACTGGGGATATCATGATCCTTATTAATGAAAGAAAGATCTTTCCTCTCAGAGTTAAATGAAGGTGACATTATTTAGAGACTTAGTCACATTTGCTGAGTAACCACACTTAGTTTGTTCGATATCAAAGGGACGACACTGAGTGTCTCAGTACAAGTGGCCCCAGCAAGGGCGCCAGATGTATCCTCTACCTTCCTCCCTGCCTTTAACTTCTTTACCCTCCATCCCTATGCCCAATCTGTCCATCTACTTAAGCATTTCTTCAACTAAATCAGAGAAATCCCTGGAAGGAGCCCAAGGATAAAATTCAGGGGGTCCACGAACTTGGATGAGAAAAAAAACTATATCTTAATGTTCAATACCTTCTAAATGATTGTAGCATTTCCTTTAAATGTATTGTAGGCAACAAACCATGATCATATTAGCAGAACTTGTGACTTTAGCATCAGATAGAAAGTCCCAGAGTTTCATATTATGGTTCCATGTTACATTAACTACTTTGAAATTCCCAGGATTAGTAGATGTACTCATTATTAGTGCAATGATATGTAAAGACATTGGTATTATTACATTACCATTTCTTTTAAACATTTAGATTCCTTCATTTCAACTTAATTGGTCCCATTGCCATCTTAGGGATTTTATCTTAGGCATTTAGAAACATCATTCTAGGGCTCTACAGGTTCGCCAGGCTGCTGAGGGAGTCCGTGGCACAACAGTTAAGAGCTCATGTTCTATTTTGTTCACTTTGTTTCGTTAGACCCTGAGAAGTGACCGGTGGTTCCCATGGGGGAGAGGTTGGAGTGGGTGGATGACATACATGAAGGGAATAAAAAGGCACACAATCTTAATCATATTATAAATTATTCACGGGAATGAAAGTACAGCACAGAGAATACAGTCAATGGTTCTGTAACATCCTTCTATGTTGACAGATAGTAACTATACTATTTGGGGGATGATTTAATAATGTATATAAGTGTTAAATCACTATATTGTATATACACTTGCAACCAATATAATATTGTATATTAACTATATTTCAAGAAAAAGAACACTGTTCTAAATGTTCATGCCTTTTATAATTCCCGTTCCCTTAAGACCATGTGCATTTTAAAGACATTTTCTCAAAAAAAAAGACTTTCAAGCACCTAAATAAAATATAAATCTGGAGGACAGGTTTTCTCCCCAGTATTCAATCAAATATATGCTTACAAATTCCTGTCCGCTTTTGTTCCTGGTGGATACTGCTGTCTCTATCAGGATCTCAGGACTTCAGCTTCCTGGGTATATAAGCGTTCTCTCTTTCTCTCTCTCTCAATCTCCACCCTGCCCCCCTCTCTCTTACACACACACACACACACACACACACACACACACACACACTCACTTTCACATACACACCCCAATAACTAAATAGTCTCCATCTCTGTGGGAGAAGAGTGTGCAGGGTTTTAAAGAAAAAGTAGAAGACCTTTCTGTGTGTATTTTCTGTCCTCCAAGGATCTGGGTCCATATACCTAGTGGTGTCTCAACCTCGTCAAAATAGATCACATCCTCAGAAGGAGAATCCATGGTCCCCTTAACGTAAGAGTTAGTTTAACAGAAGCCTTTGAAATGTAGTGGTTGTTAGACTTGTTTTGTGTATATTTTATAGAATTTGTAGGCTCATTTCAATTTATCCAAAATAAGCTGTAGAAAAAAAATGCTTATTAGATGCAAGTATAAATGTTTTTAAATATTATGCTGTCACTTGCGAAGCCTTGCTGCAATAAGCCAGATTGCATTCAAATATTGAAAATGGGAAAATCCTCAGTGAATAATTGTTAGCCTCACTTAGTTTTGATATTACCATAAATTCTGAGTGTGTTTCATTTTAATCATCATTCTGTTTATTTTATAGGCAGAAACTTTAAAGCACAAACAAATTTTTTTCGGGTATTTACAGAATTGCAAACCTCTAGTTTAAACAAAAAACTTGCAGGGAAGGCTGAGAGACCATAAAACCGTATTCCGTCACTCAGAGTTCATACCCTACTGGTCTAGACACTGAGCTAGGAACTGGGATTCAAAGCTGAAGAGAAGAATGAGTGCCTAGGCCACAGGGAGTGCAGTGTCTCCTATAGGGGAGTGCAGACATGTTTAAGGCATAACCAAGAGCACAGCAGGAGTGTTGGATGTTCACTGGAGGCAAAAAGGGGGTAATTAGGGAGGAATGGAGTAGAAAGGTTGGATCAGAAATGTCTTCTTTCTCAGAGGATTTTTAAAGGGTGTGTTTGCTACCTGAACCAGGGCATAACAAGAATAAGGACTCAAAGGAGCAGCAACTGAGAGCACTGGTCAGCATAATTCCTCTGAAATGGTAGGGCCCGGAACTACAGGGCAGGAGAAAGCCTGTTAATAAGATCGATCGAGAAAGAGTAAGGAGTGGGCTCTATGCTGAAGGACATCTTACTCCTGGGCAGGTTTGGTGCAAATCACGGATCCTTACATGTCACACTTATTCCTCTGCAATGTACATCTCAGATAATTTCCTTACATATTGGGTAAATCTCGTTTCTTCTACATGCAAGTATTTCAGAAGGACAAGACACACAGTGGGAAAGGGGGAAAAAGATGCTGAACAGGTGACTCCTCTCTGGAAAGGCTAATGAGTCCTGTGATTTTAGTGGTTGGATTTCCTTCCCAAGTCACATGTACCAGGTACTTCGGTATCTGAGGCTGAATGATACAGATCCCTGTTTTGCCTTCACTGAGCACATAAACCCTTCTGTTTATCTGAACATGTTTAGCTCTCCCAAACTGAAAGAAGAAAAACAACAAAGATATACAACTCAACAAGAACATTCCGTATAAATTTTATCAAATGTGAACAGCAAATTCATTATCCCTCTGCCTTCACATTAGCCAGAGTTCCCTGAAAACAGGGCTTTAGAAAGAGGCCTCCTGGCATGCACATAAAGGTAGTGATGAAGGAAAGGATGTTGGGGAAGAACAGGAGAAGGAGAGTAAAGAGACGGAGCAGGTTACTGGTGTGGGCACAGTATTGGTGAGCATGGCAGATCAAGTAGCTGGGAAATCCCATGAGTCTGCACACAGTCTTGCCATGGTGGGAGCATTTACTCACTAGCTCTGGCCTCCAGGGGTCAATGTTTGCCACATGGGCATCAGCCCCTCTTATCTCTGACTGGGCCCCTGCTCCCCTGGTGGCTGAGCACCACCGTGACATCTGCTGTGAGGATGGACAGGGAGCACGGACCCTCAGAGGCACAGGCAGGCCCCAGTGAGGTACAAATGCAGGTTCTTGATCACAAACGGTATCAGAGTGGGGACAGGCTTAACAGCAGGCCTTGTCTGGCCAGCAGAGGTGTCATGATGACATGGCTGCCACCATGAAGGATCAAGATGTAACCTGTCCTCTGTGTCTAGAGAAAGCAGCAGGCACCCTCCCTGGAGGGAGAGCAGAGGAGCAGAGCAGAAAACTATGGCCAGAAGGTTCCCAGAAGATGCATAAAATGTGTCCAGCACAGTGTGTACATTTTTATCTTTGCATACATATACATGTATGTAGATCTAATGTAGACAGTAAGCACTTAGCTTCAGTTCTATATGGAATTCATTTTGCACAAAACAGGGAACATCAGTACAGGCGTTCTGCCTTGATTAGGCTTATTATCCTGGTGAGTTAAGTGAAACTGCTCAAATTTCATTTATATGCATGGATTTCCCATTTCCTGCACTTTGGGACAGGACTTCAGAATTCACTCACTGCCCCAAGGATTCTCTTCCATAATCAAAGGATGAATTATTTTTAAAGCAGTCATATGCTTAGCATAACAGGTAAATTAAATCATGAATTGTTTCTCTCGACTGAAGATTGATTGGCCAGTTTTCCCCTGGCATGTCAGCTCCAGGAAGACTTGATCACAGATATCCCCAGCATCTCTGGACACCTTCCAGCACCTAATAGGCACTCAGTAAACAATATCACATCTTTATCTAGTAAATGGAATACACAAAGCTCACCTACAAGGTCATGTGATTCCCCATTATAATAGCTGTAGTTCTTATTCTTCAAAATTTCTCTCTGAACACTTCCAGGCATTATGTTAAGTATTTTACATATATTAACACTTTTACAGAAATAAATTAAGTTACAATACATTATATTTCTAAGTCACATCAAAATAATAAAAATAGATTTTGCCCAGAGACCTCACTGAATTTTGCAGTTTCTAAGTGCCACATTTCAAATCAGCTTTGGAGAAATAACCCTGCACTACTTCAAAAGGTGACCTTCCCTTGTACATTACCTTTATTACCCTATTTGATAAGAAAGGAAAGTTCATATCAAGATTTAGATCCTTAATAAGCTATAAGATGAACCTTAGCTTAATGGGATTTGATTTCATTGCTGGGATACTTAGGGCCAAGCAAAAGGAGACTAATAATCTGAGAAGTTGAAAGATTCCAATGATAGATTCACCCTCTCTTCCTCTTCTAGTAACAGTTGTTTTTTAAAAAAAAACATTAAAATAAGAAATGTCTTTGATCCATTTTGTGGAGCATCATCTGCTTCTCCATCTCCACCCGTAGCTCTAAGGAATGAGCACTATGATGTAAGCTAAGCCTTATTCCTGCCCACGCCTGTAGTGTGTACATTCAAGGGCACTGTTTTCGTGCTGTATTGATTCAGAAAAGTTGGCTGTAGAAGCAGCTTATGAGCTGCTTAGCAATGAGCCAAGCAGCAGGCCTACTCAGGAAAGGTAATGTGCTGGAGCCCCAGGTTAAGGATGAACACCAGGAGGAGGGAGGGTGATTAAGATGCCTGTTTGGGGACCCAGTGGAGAAGAAGACAGAGCTTTCCTGTCAAGGGCTCATTTTTCTAGTCATAAAAACCCCGATGGGAGATGAAAACACATGCAGAGTCTTATTCCTCTTTCAGCAAATTAGTTGTTTATTTGTTGTAATAATTCTTTCCTATATTTTTCATCTGTTTCATGAAGATTTTCCTATGTGCAGAGGCACTGAAGCTGGCATCCCCACTGTATAGTAAGGCTACTTGTTAGCATGGTTATTAGATCACAGAACCAAACAGACTTTGGGATGCTTTTTTTTTAACACACTTTAAAAAAATTTAATGTGGTTACTTTACTGTGAGGTTTAAAAATCTACTTCCCCGTTTGCTTAGGGGATAAAGGCCCAGCGTTTTTAGCATGACACATACAACCCTTCAAACTGTGCACAATCTATTAAATGCCACCATCTGTCAAACCTGCCATGTGCCTCCACACAACCCATCAATGCAGGAGATCCTTCCAAGGATCTCCCATAGCACAGAGAAGCCAACAACTAATGCTTTCTGCAGGAGTCAAGAAGGGCTTCACAGAAGACATGGCATCTGAGCTTGAAAGAGGAGCAGGAAAGTACAAGGAGAGGAACTGTGGAAGCATCTGGATCTATGGGTTCTCCAAAAAGTAGTCTCAGGAGCAAAGGCAAGGGATGTCTGCTGGAAGATAGTGCTCCTACCTGTGACTTAATTATAGTCACATGTACTTGAGATGAGTGTTGCCTCTGTGTGAGCATGGAGAATATAGGTAGTGCCCCCTTCCCCCCTGAAAATGCACCAACTAGCTACAGTTTAGACATATACATGATACTTTGATGACCTTTTTAATTGGTCCAACACTTATGGGCACTAAAAATATTGCTTAATTGCCACTTTCAGAATTGCTATTGTAGGTGTATCAGATATCTCTGAGTGTGTAAGTCTAAAATGTGACTATGTCTTCTTTATGAACCTTTGCTATCAGGACAATTTGCTATTGTTTTCAAGAACAGCAGAGTATAATGATGCATAAATAAGAACAAAGCAAGCATAAGAAAACTTTTCCATTCCCATGGAGGATAGAAGGCACTCTGGAATATTGTATTATACCAACTTCACTAAGATGAAGTTTACATAGTTACACCTGCTATGGCTTATCACTTAAAGGGAGATGAAGACACCTAGCACCAGAAGGGCTTTATACACATTGAATAAATTAATAATTAAGCCGAGCCAATGAGCAGTACTGTACCCATTTCGCAGAAGCTGAGAAATGGTGATAATTTGCTCTGGGTCACCAATGCCAGTGGTACCCAAACTCAAGTGAGTCTGATTCCCATGCCTGTGCTTTTTCTCTTGTGATCTACTTCCTGTGAGGATGATGCTTTCAGCCACATTTCCAGGCAATGTCAAACATTTGAATTATGCCATTAATTCTCCTTACTCTGATTCTGTGTTTGCTAAATTAAGCCAAATTCCTCTCTAGGTAGTTAATGTGCTAGCCAGAGGAAAGTAGTGTCCTCTCTGATTGATGGTGATTTTTTTATTGCAAAATAATAAACTGGAATTTAACTTTATACATGTCTTTTAGGAGCTTGGTTACAAAGAAGCTGATCCATTCATGTTTACTGATAAAAATATAACTTAGAAGAAACTGCAAGATGAGTTCAGAATTGTTATTTACACTTTAAAAATGATAAAGATTTAGTGAGAAGAATTATGTTAACTGAGATTATTCAGCCACAAGGGTGTGTGCATAGGGTCCAAAGACAAGTCAGTCTGTTATTACTAGGATGATACCATGGCCGCCTTCCTTGTGCAGTTCCCTCCTACTCAAACACACATACAGACATAGAAAGCAAAAATGGAAAATCTAAGGGGAGCTTTCTGAGGGGCTGGGGTGAGCAATTCCATAAGACAAAGGCCTGCTAGGTAGTGATGTGGATGAGGCAGCATTTTCCAAACTATAGTGTCTGACTTCCACACTGGCGATGCTATGTGAGACCATGTCTCGTGAATCACTGTTTGATAAGCATGTCACATAATGTCTGGGGCATTGCTCAGTACAGCTGAATTTTTTTTTTCCTTGTGATGAGAACTCTCAGAATTAATCCTCTTACCAACTTTCCTGTACATCATACAGCAGTGTTAGCTATAGTCATCATGTACATTATATTCCTAGCACATATTTATCTTATAACTGAAAGTTTCTATCTCCTCCCTCTGTGTCTGATAACCACAAAACTGATCTCTTTTCCTGAGTGTTTTTTTTTTTTGAGTTTCCACATATTAAGTAGGATCATACAGTATTTGTCTGACTCATGTTGCTTAGCATAAAGTTTCCAAGGCCCATCCATGTTGTCACAAATGGCAGGATTTTCTTCCTATTTGTGGCTGAATAATATTCCATTATATATGTGTGTGTGTCTATAACTTATTTATTCTTTCATTGTTTCCGTATCTTGGCTATTGTAATAATGCTCCAATGAGCATGTGGATATAGATATCTTTTTGAATTAGTGTTTTCACTTCCTTTGGACATATTTCCAGTAGTGGAATTGCTGGATCATATGGTAGCTCTATTTTAATATTTTGAGGATCCTCCATATTGTTTTCCATAGTGGCTGCACCAAGGTACAATCCGACCAACAATGCACAACTGTTCCTTTTCTCCATACCCTTAATCAGCATTTGCTATCTCTTGTTATTTTGATGATGGCCATTCTAACATGTGGCAGGTGATAACTCACTGTGGTTTTAATTTGCATTTTCCTAATGGCTAGTGATGTTGAGCAGCTTTTCATGTACCTGTTAGCTTTTTTGTCTATATTTGAAGAAATGTCTACATTCAGGTCTTCTGCCAATTTTTTTAAATTGGTTTGTTTCTTTTTTCTTTCTTTTTTTTTGTACTAAGGTATGACTTCTTTATATATTTTAGATAGTAACACCATATCAGATATGTGGTTTGCAAATATCTTTTCCCATATTGTAGGTTGTCTTTTTACATCTTTGATGGTTTCTGTTGCTGTGCAGAAGCTTTTTAGTTTTATTTTTTGTTTGTTCTTTATTTTGTTGCTTTTAAGGCATCATATCCAAAGAAATCATTACTAAGACCCAAGGAGCTTAATTCCTATGTTTTCTTTGAGTAGTTTCAAGGTTTCAGGTCTTACTTTTAAGTCTTAAATATATTTTGAGTTAATTTTTGTGAGTAGTATATGGTATGGGTCCAGTTTTCTTCTAATACATGTGAATATCCAATTATCCTAGCACCATTTATTGAAGAAACTGTCTTTTCTCCATTGAGTGTTCTTGGATGCCTTATCAAATATAGTTGATTGTATATGGTTGGGTTTATTTCTGGGTCTTCACTTCAGTTCCATTGGTCTATTTGTCCGTGTTTATGCTAGTACCATACAGTTTTTGATGACTGTAGCTTGATAGTATAGCTTTAAATCAAGAAGTATAATGCTTCCTGCTTTTTGTTCTTTATCAGGATTTCATCGGTCATTTAGGGTCTTTTGTAGTTCCATATAAATTTTAGGACTGTTCTTTCTACTTCTATAGAAATGTCCTTGGAATCTTGATAGGGATTGTATTGAATCCATAGATGGCATTTGATAGTATTTATATTTTAACACATTAATTCTTCCAATCCACAAACACAGGATACTCTCAATTTATATGAGTTTTCCTCTATTTCTTTTTATCAATGTCTTAGAGTTTTCAGGAGAAATCTTTTACTTTCTTAGTTAAACTTATTCCTAAGTGTTTTAATTTTTGGTGCTACTGTAAATGGGAGTGATTTGTTTTTTCAGAAGTGTTGATATTATTCTACTGATATAGAAATCTGCTGATTTTTGTATGTTTCTTTGATATCCTGATTATGTATATTGATTCTTTGGGTGGGTGAGTCTTTAATATTCTCTATAAAATCATGTCATCTGCAAATAGAGATAATTTTATACCTTCCTTTCTAACTCTGATAGCCTTTACTTACTATTGTGCTTGATTGCTCTAATTAGGACTCCCAGTACTATGTTAATAGGAGCAGTGAGAGCACGCACCTTGTTTTGTTCCTGATCTTAGAGTAAAAACTTTCAACCTTTTACCATTGACTATGATGTTAGCTGTGGGCTTTTCGTGTATTGACTTTTTTATGTGGAGATATGTTGCTCATGCATAACTTGTTAATAGTTTTTATCATGAATGGATGTTGAATTCTGTCAAATGCTTTTTCTGCATCTACTATCTATTGTGATGGTCATATGATTCTTTTCTTTCATTCTATTAATGTGATGTATCGCATTATGGATATTCGTATGTTGAACCATCCCTGCATTACAGGTCTGAAGACCACTTGATCATGGTGATGATTCTTTTAATGTTCTGCTGAATTTGGTTTGCTGTTATTTTATTGAGAATTTTTGCACATATATTCATTAGGGATATTGGCTTGTAGCTTTCTTTTATAGAAGTGTCCTCTTCTGGTTTTGGTATCAGGATAATGCTGGCTTCCTAAATTAGTTTGGGAGTGTTTAGATTAAAGTCCCTTTAATTATTTCAAAGAGTTAGAGAAGGATTTTGTTAATTCTTCTTTAAATGTTTTGTTAAAACCCATTTGAGTCCATCTGGTCCGAAGATCTTCCTCATTAGGAGATAGTTTATTACTGATTCAATCTTCTTACTTGTAATTAGTCTACTCAGATTTAGTATTTTTTCCTGATTTAGCCTTGATAAATGTATGTTTCTAAGAATTTTTCCACTTCTTCTTGGGTGCCCAGTTTGTTGGCATATAATAGCCTCTTTTGATCCTTTGAATTTCTGTGGTATCAGGTATAATGTCTTTTTTCAATTATAATTTTGTTGATTTGTGTCCTTTTATTTTTTTGATTGGTTAGTCTATGTAAAAGTTTATAATTTTTTTTTATCTTTCAAAGAACTAACTTAGTTTGGCTAAATTATTCTATTGTTTTCTATGTCATATCTGTTCTCTATGTCATTTATTTCTGCATTGATAGTTATTATTTCCATTCTCCAGCTAACTTTAGGTTTGGTGTATTCTTGTTCTAGTTCCTTAACATAGAGTTAAGTGGCTTAATTGAAATCTTCCCTGCTTTTTAATATAGAAATTTACTTCTATGAACTTCCCTCTTAGAACTGTGTTTGCTGTATCCAGTAAGTTCAGGTATGTAGTGTTTCCATTTTTGTTTGTCTCAAGAAACTTTCTGATTTCTCCTTTAATTCATTCTTTGATTAATTGGTTGTTTAGTAGAGTGTTGTTACATTTCCACGTTTGTGAATTTTCCATTTTTTCTATTGTTATTGATTTCTAGTTTCATGACATTGTGGTCAGTATATGACTACAGTATATGTGGTCAGAAAAGATACTTGGTATGAATCCAATGTTCTTCTTGTTAAGACTTTACATAAAATATCTTAAACTTATAACACCCTATTTTAAACTGATAACAACTTAACTTCAATAGAATTTGAAAACACACTTTATTCCTCCTCGCCCTCACATTTTAGGATTTGCTGTTACAATTTACATATTTTCATATCACAAAACTAGTAACATATTATTGCAATTACAGTTATTTGTACTAGTCTTTTTTAACTTTTAAAATAGAGTTATGAGTTCTGCACCACTATTAGCATATTGCAGATTATAAGTTTGACAAAGTATTAATCATTATCAGTGAGATTTATACTAACTTTTTATCTTTCCATTAAGTTAATTAGTATTATTTTACATCTACTCAAATAACTCCCATAAGTATTTCTTATAAGTAATGAACTCCCTTAGCTTTTGTTTGTTGGGGGAAGTCTTTATCCCTTCTGTTTATGAAAGACAGCTTTGCTGGTTATATAATTCTTTTTATTGAAGTGTTGTTGATATAAATCTTTCATTGGTTTCAAATATACAACACAGTGGTTCAACACTTACCCATCTTATTAAACCCTCACCCCTTCTAGTGCAGTTACTATCTGTCAATAGAGAAATGTTACAGAATCATTGACTATATTCTCCATACTGTTCTACGATCCCAGTGAACAAATTATAATTGAGAATTTTTATGCCCCTTTATCCACCTCACACTCACCCCACCCATCACAACCCCTCCTCCATGGTAACCACTAGTCAATTTCCAGTGTCTATAGTCTACTGTTGTTTAATTCATTCTGTTTGCTTTTTTTATATTCCACAATTAAGTGAAATCATGTGGTACTTGTTTTTCTCCACCTGGCTTATTTCACTGAGCTTAATGCCCTCTAAATACATCAATGTTGTTGCAAATGGCAGGATTTTGCTTTGTATGGCTGAATAATAGTCCATTATGTACATGTACCACATCTTCTTTATCCATCTATTGATTTTTTATGGCTGAATTATATTCTATTGTGTTATATGTACCACATGTTTATCCATTATCTATTGATGGACACATTTATTGCTTCCATATCTTAGCTATTTTAAGTAATGCAGCAATAAACATAGGGGTACATACACCTTTTTAAATCAAGGACTTTGTTTCCTTTGTGTAAATTCCTAGAAGTGGAATACTGAGTCATATGGTATCTCTATTTTTAGTTTTTGGAGGAACCTCCATATTGCTTTACACCATGGTTGTTCCAATTTACATTTCCATCAATAGCGTAGGAGGGTTCCCATTTCTCCACATCCATACCAACATTTGTTATTTCTTGTCTTCTGGATAGTGGCCATTCTAAGTGGTGTGAGGTGATATCTCATTGTGGTTTTGATTGCATTTCCCTGATGATTAGCAATGTGGAGCATCTTTTCATGTGCATCCTGGCCACAGTATTTCTTCTTTGGAGAAATGTTTGTTCAGGTCCTCTGCCCATTTCTTAATTGAGTTATTTGTTTTTTGGTGTTAAGGAGCATGATCTCTTAATATATTTTGGATGGTAACCACTTACCAGATAAGTCATTTACAAATATATTCTCCCTTACTGTGGGTTGCCTTGTTGTTATACTGATGGTGTCCATTCATGTCCAGAAGCTTTTTAGTTTGATGTAGTCCCACTTGTTCACTTTTGATTTTGTTTTCCTTGCCCAAGGATATGTGTCCAGTAAAAACTTCTCATATTATGGTTTAAGAGATTTGGCTATCTTTCCTTCTAAAAGTTTTATGGCTTCATGACTTACTTTCATGTCTTTGATCTATCTTGAATTTACTTTTATGTATGGAGTTAGACAGTCTCCAGTTTCATTCTCTTGAATGTAGCTGTTCAGTTTTCCCAAACCATTTGTTGAAGATAATGTATTTTACCCATTGTATATTCATGGCTCCTTTGCCATATATTAATTGGCCATACATGAACGGGTTTATATCTGGACACTCTGTTTTGTTCCCTTCTTCTATATGTCTGCTGTTGTGCCAGTACCATACTGTTTTGATTACTGTTGCTGTGTAGTATAGCTTGAAGTCAAGCAGCATAATCTCCCCAGCTTTGTTCTTCTTTCTCAGGATTGCTTTAGCTTTTGGGGGTCTTTTGTGGTTCCATATGAATTTTAGAACTATTTGTTTTAGTTCATTAAAAATGCTTTTGGTATTATGATGGGGATTGCATTGAATCTGTAAATTGTTTTGGGCAAGATGGCCATTTTGATAATATTAATTCCTCCTACCCATGAGCACAGGATGGATTTCCATTTATTTGTGTCTTTAATTTCTTTCATGAGCATCTAGTTTTCAGAGTACAGGTATTTCACAGCTTTGCTATGTTTATTCCTAGACATTTTATTCTTTTGGTTGCAATTGTCAATGGAATTGTTTATCTGATTTCTCACTCTGCTAGTTCATTGTTAGTATATAGGGGCACAACAGATTTCTGTGTATTAATTTTGTATCCCACAACTTTGCTGAATCCAGTTATTAGTTCTAATAGGTTCTGGTGTATCCTAATAGTCTTTAGTGTATTCTATGTATAATATCATGTCATCTGCAAATAGTTAACAGTTTAACTTCTTCCTTACCAATTTGTATGCCTTTTATCTCTTTGTTTTGTCTCATTTCCATGGCTAGAACCTCCAGTATTACATTGAATAAAAGTGGAGAGAGTGGATATCCTTGTCTTATTTCTGACCTTAGAGGAAAAGCTTTTAGCTTTTCATTATTACATTTTATGTTAGCTGTGGGTTTGTTGTATATAACCTTTATTATGTTGAGATACATACCTTCTATATCCATTTTGTTGAGAGTTTTTATCATGAATGCATGTTGAATTTTGTCCAGTGCTTTTCAAGCATCTATTGAGATGATCATATGGTTTTATCCTTCTTTTTGCTAATATGGTGTATGATATTGATTTACAAATATTGTACCATCCTTGCATCACTGGAGTAAATCACACTTGGTTGTGATGGATGATCCTTTTGATGTATTATTGAATTTGGTTTGCTAATATTTTGTTGGGGATTTTTGCACCTATGTTCACCAGGGGTACAGGTCTATAATTTTTTTTTTGGTTATGTATTTGTCTGGTTTGGATATTAAAGTGATGCTGGACGCACAGGATGTGTTTGGAAGTACTCCCTCCTCTTCTATCTTTCGGAATACTTAAGTAGGATGGGTATTAGTTCCTCTTTAAATGCTTGGTAGAATTCATCTGTGAAGTTATCTGGTCCTGGAATTTTTTTGCTGGGAGTTTTTGATTACCAATTCAATTTCATTGCTGGTAACTGGTCTGGTCAGATTTTCTGTTTCTTCCTGGATCAGTATTGGAAGTTTGTCTATTTCTAGGAATATGTCATTTCTAGGTTGTCCAATTCATTAGCATATAGTTTTTCATGGTATTCTCTAATAAGTCTTTGTATTTCTGTGGTATCTATTTTAACTATTCCTTCTTTGTTTGATACTCTCTTTTTTTTTCCTTGCTAAGTTTGGCTAAGGGTTTATCTTTTTATTTTTATTTTTATTTTTATTTATTTTCTCAAAAACCAGCTATTGCTTTCATTGATTTTTTTCTATTGTTTTATTCTCTGTTTTATTTATTTCTGCTTGAATCTTTATTATGTCCTCCTTCTAACTTTGGGCTTCATCTGTCCTTCTATTTCAAGTTTCTTTAATTGTGAGTTCAGACTGTTTTTGGGGATTGTTCTTGTTTCTGGAGCTAGGCCTGTATTGCTATGTACTTCCCTCTTAGGGCTGCTTTTGTACTATCTCACAAATTCTGGACTGTTGAATTTTTGTTTTCATTTGTCTGCATGTATTGCTTGATTTATTTTTTAATTTGGTCATTGATCCAATGATTATTTAAAAGAATGCTGTTTAGCCTTCATGTGTTGTGGGTTTTTTTGTTTTCATTGTGTAATTTATTTGTAGTTTCTTACCATTGTGGTCTGAGAAGCTGCTTGATATAATTTCAATCTTTTTGAAGAGGCTCTTTTTATGGCCTAGTATGTGACCTATTCTGGAGAACACTCCATGTACACTTGAGAAAAATATGTACCCTGCTGTTTTTGGCTGGAGTGTTCTGTAGATATCTATTAAGTCCATCTGATTTTATGTATTGTTCAGTGCCTCCATTTCCATATTTTCTGTCTGTTTTATCTATTGATGTGAGTGGTGTGTTAACGTCTCCTAAGATGAAAGTGCTCCAATCTATTTCCCCCTTTAATTCAGTTAGCATTTGTTTTACATATTTAGCTGCTTCTATGTGGGGTGCATAGATATTTATAGTGGTTACATCCTCTTGTTGGACTGACCCCTTTATCATTATGTATTGTCCTTCTTTGTCTCTTGTTACTTTCTTTATTTTGAAATCTATTTTGTCTGATATATGTACTGCTACTCCTGCTTTTTTCTCTCTATTATTTGTATGAAAAATCTCCATCCCTTCACTTTGTCTGTGAATGTCTTTGGGTTTGAAATGGGTCTCCTGTAGGCAGCATACAGATGGGTCTTTTTTCTTTATCCATTATTCCACTCCATGTCTTCTGATGAGTACATTCAGTACATTTACATTTAAAGTAATTAGTAATAAGTACATATTCACTGCTGTTTTATTAGTTGTTTTCTCATTTTTATAGTTCCTCTCTGTTGCTTTCCTCATCTCTTACATTCTTTTCTTGTTACTTGATGGTTTTCTTTAGCTTTGTGAGAAGATCCCTCTTTTAAAATTTTTTGTGTGTCTATTATTGGCTTTAGGTTTGTGGTTACAAAAGATTCAAGGATAGCTTCCTGACTATGTAACAGTCTATATCAAGTTGATGATCACTCTATTTCAAACACAATCTAAAACTATTTTTTTCTTCCTCTTCCTCTTCCTCGTCCACACTTCATGCATTAGACATCATTATCTGTACTTTTTGGGTATCCCTTGACGGATTTTGTATTTAGTTGGTTTTACTATTTTTGTTTTATTTTAATTTTATTATTGCTTGGTAATTAATTGGTCTACTACCTTTACTGTTGGTTTGTTTTAACTAGTGAAAAATATTTAGCCTTAGGAACATTTCCATGTATATCAGTTCCTTTAACATATCCTATAATGCTGGTTGAGTGGTTATAAATTCCCTCATCCTTCATTTATTTAGGAATTGTTTACTCTGCTTCATAGTTGAATGATAATCTTGCTGGATAGAGGATTCCTGGAAGAAGAATACATCTTCTGTTTCAATACATTAAATATTTCATGCCACTCCCCTCTGGCCTGTAAAGGTTCTGCTGATAGCCTGATGGGGTTTCCCTTTAAAGTAATCTTTTCTCTCTCTCTGGCTGCTTTCAATACTCTTTCCTTATCCTTAATCATTGACATTTTAATTCTTAGATGCCTTAGTGTTGTCTTCCTGGGGTTCCCTTTTTTAGGGGCTTTCTGAACTTCTATGACCTGAGTGTCTATATCCTTCTCCAGACAGGAAGTTTTCAACAATTATTTCCTCAAAGAGACATTCTATTCCTTTGTCTCTCTCTTCTCCTTCTGGTACCCCTATTATGCAAATATTATTTTGTTTGGAGTGGTCACACAGCTCTCTTATTATTCTTTCATTAATAGAAGCTCTTTTTTCTCTCTGTTCCTTAGCTTCATTATTTTCCTGTTCTCTAATTTCTGTCTTATTGAATGTCTCCTCTACTTGCATCAATCTATTATTCATTCCCTTCATTGTACATTTCAGATACTGTATTCTTCAGCACTGAGTGGCTCTTTTTCAGCTCTTGAATCTCTTTGTTGAAGTCTTCCCTGAGATCTTCAATACTTTTCTGCAGATCTGTGAGCATATTTATCACTTTACTTTGAAATCTTTATCAATAAGATTGGTAATCTCCATTTTGTTTAACCCTCATTTGGCACCTTATCCTGTCATTTTGTTTGCATCATGTTCCTCTGACTCTTCATTTTGTCAGAGTTTCTATGTTTCTTCCTTTGTATTGGGTGGATCTGCTAATGCTTCCTGGTCTAGAGTGTAGTAACTTTATGAAGAAGGCGTACTTCGGTGCCCAACAGCTCTAGGCTCTTTACTGTTCAGTGCCTGCTTCTCCTTTGCAGTGGAGCTGCAGTTACTGCTGGAAGACAATAGTGGGGCTGCCTTTCTGTCCAGCAGTCTCAGTCCTCTGTGACTCGTATTTTGCCTCAGGCAGCCCTTTCTGATCAGAGCAGTGGCTTCTGTTGGCATCGTAATGAGCACGGATACCCTCTGCCCTGCCTTGAGGTGATGGCATTGCTGCAGGGTTAATGTTGTTGCACAGCTCTGGGGCAGGGCAGGGTGCACAGCACCAGGCTTCAATGCCCACAGGGAGTAAGGAGCTCTAGGAGCTGGCTCCTGCAGGCACCTCCCCACTTGGGGTGAGACAGGGCCAAGAAGGCTGGGAGAGTCTCCTTCTGCCTGCCACACAGCAAAGTCCAGTGCTGCTGGGCCAAATAGGCTGGCACACCAGCAGTGCACAGAGAAGTGCCTCAGGGCTGAGCTCTCAGTGAGGAGAATGGAACATTTGGGGATCCCAGGACTGTCTGAACTGTTGGGCTGAGGGCTGGGGATGTATGTTCCACTGCACTTTCTTCTACAGAGAAGTCTGCATCCATCCCTTGCCCCGTGTAACTCCAGGGGGAAAATCCCAGGGCAAAATACCTTTGAAACCAAAATCAGTCAAAGGGAGAAATTAAGAAACCTGTTTATTTCTTACAAGCAGTCTTCCCATCTCACTCTTGACCAGGCTGCAGCAGAAGAGAGCTCCACCCTACCTCTCCATCCAGATAAGCCCCTGCATGCCCATGTAATTATCCATTGATATGGAGATGGACTCCTTCTCTCCACCCCTTGGAAACACCTATCGATATGGAGATGCACCAAAGCCAGGCGACAGATTGTAGAAATACTGCAATTTTACCAACAGCTCACCTCTCCAGAAATCTTGCCTCACAATCTACACATTCCCCATCTTTTGCAATGGCCCCTGTGCAAGAACACTGGAGCATTCTAATCAGGCTAATAACAAAATAGCAACAGCAATAAAATTGTAATAATCCTCAAGCTGGAGGATTCAGCTAGGTTCAAAATCCTATGCAGATTAAGTCCATAGCTCACCCCTTCCACTGGCAGTCAGTAGCTGAACAGGTAGGGAGTTCAGAGCAGACATCATGCAGCAGCTGTGGTCAGGGGTGCATCCAGGCCACAAGGACTATAGAAGAAAATAACCTTATACATGTTTTAATGACACCACCATAGGTAAATCTTTTCCATCAGGTAGGATACATGCAAGAGAGTGGTACTGTGATAGGACAGAGGCAGGAATGGGATCTCATCCTAGTCTAGCATACCAGACTTTCACCCCTCTCTCTGTGGGGGTTACTGCTGGGTCTATATGCAGCGCTGTGGGAGGCACATGCACTGGCCACAATGGTAAGACAAAACTCCCTGGTGAGATGCTCTTGCATCTGGCCTTTTTGGTTACATTACCATCATCTTTGGGGGCCACTCTGCTGTTACTCCAGGAATACAAAGGAGGCCAGCTTTCAGGCCTTATACCCAAGGTGCCAGAAGGGCCAGCCATCATTGGCCCATATGTTGAAATGTCCAAGAACATGGAGTCTCCAGGTTACTGTGGTACTCAGTCACACAGTGTACTTCTGATGGGGCTCTGCTGACCTCTTCAAAGGTCAAAGGCAGGCTCCACTGACAGGCTACAGCCTACACTGTCTTCTGCCTAAGGCAGGCTGTGCTGCTACACAATACACCTGGACCAATACGAAAGGCAAACAGTCTACAAGGCACTCCTGAGGCCCCAGTCACAGCCATCTTCAGTCACATGGACATCCAGCTCACAGGGCCTTGATGGGTCTGTCTCACTCAAGACCTTCATGGCCTTGACTGTCCATTTGCAACAGTGGAGGTAAATGCACATATGTCATGCCAGCTCCACCTGATGCCCTTTCATACCGAATCGCACAAAGGCTACAGAATTTGTGCTAAGTGCAGAATAAACAGTCTCCAGTAGCCTGCAAGACCCAAAACCTCTTGCAAAACTGCCACATTTATCTGTAAGGTAATCAGACATGAGTATAACATCACACACAGTATTAGACACCCTATTCCCAACGAATTTGGGCTTGTTCCACCGAGCCTCACCCTGCAAACCACAGGGGGTGGGGTCCCTGGAAAACCCTTTGGGTTGCAATAAATCATGGAGCATTCAGCTCCTGTGCCCACCAGGGCCAGGACACAATGCATATTAACTGGGACTGATAAATATAATTCTACATGTGGTCTCTGGTCTCTACCATGTCCCACTTGGTGGGGGCCTTGACCATTCCCTCAGTTGAACCACAGTGCCCAATTGTCATCCTGTGGGGTTGAGAGCCCAGGCAGAGCCTGAGTACTGTCTTCCAGGAAATCTTGCAGGGACACAGGCTGGACATGGGGCATTGCCTCCAGCTTCCGTGTCCTGGACCTCAGTGGCTGGAACTGCTGCTCTGGCTTTAATTAGTGCCACAGTTCTAATAAGATCCTATTGAGCTGCCCTTGAAGTTTTTCTTTCACTATCCCAGCTTTTATCAAATCAACCCACATCTGGGTCCTCGAGACCTTCATAGGGCCTTTTGCACTTCTCCTTTCAATCATAGCCCTTGCTTCCTTCCAGGCTCTTATTGTTTCAACCTCCCCCAGATCTGCTAAAGTACGAGTAGCCTCACATATGGGTTTCCGTATGTGGGGGGCAAGAATAGTCACTAGGGACCCAAAGTGATATGGAGAAGCTGTATGCAGCACCAGATTTCTCATTCCTATAGTGAACACCTCTCATCAGGGCCCTGGGGGTCCATATTATAGACGATATTTTTCATGCCCAATTCCCACAACACCTGTTGGAGCTCTGCATACGTTTTCCAGCTAGTGGGTAAGTATGGTAAATCATACTGATTAGGCCAAACTGTCCTGATCCAGAAGGTCCAATTTGGGCACTTTGCAACTGCTACCAGAGAGAAGGGTGAGTCATCAGGGAAGCCAGTTTACTCATTTCAGAACCTGACATAACAATGTTTTCCACACTCATATACCAGAGACACAAAATCCATGTAGGCAGAGGTTCTGATGGCTTCTGCCAGTACCAGACACACTCATGTCCACCAGCTCATCCTTCGTATAGAGGCGGAGCACAGAGAGCTCCAAACCTGGGGAGGGGGCAACTCCTCATCCTCAGGAGCCTCGGTTGTTGTGTTTTTACTTTCTTAATTACAACCAGGCAGGCCTTTAATACAGGAGAGGCTGGTGCCTCAGGCGGTAGCCTCAGAAACAGATCAGCCCTCAGCCCCACCCCCTCATCCTCTCCTGACACCTTCTCCACCAATTCTGGAACTAAAGGCACTACTCCTTCCTCCCCTAACCCCACAACCTTCTGCCACACACACTTACCTGCTGCCTTCCCCCTCACTGCTGCTGAGGAATTTTTCAGGAGTGTGACCCGTTCTCTCAATAGTTGTCTCTCTTCCTTAAGGGCATCCCATAGGTCATCACCCAGCTCCTCCAAGCAACGCCGGAGTGTGTCTCTTTCCTGCCAAAGTATCTCTCACTCCTCTATAACCATCTCTCACTCCTCGATAATCCTCTCTCTCCTCAATAACACTTTCCACTATCTTGACAAAAATAGATCCTATGATGCCAGCCCCTACACAGCCACTCAGGGTCTCAAAGCACTCTTCTATCTGACGGAGGACTAATTCTGCAGCTTCCGGTGTCTCTACTCTTCCCCACTGCTGGGGAAGGCCCAACGCCTTTTAGGAGGTGCTTTTACCATAGACCAATTCTCCACTAGAGGCTCCCTAACTGGAAGCCCCACTTATAGGGGTTTCCTGAGTGAAGCTGCACCCTCTACCGCTATAGCCATTGTGGCCTTCCTATCATCCCTAGAGGCAGCCTGCAGGAGGGTTGCACCCATTTAGTCAGATTTTGGGCTCAGAGGTCCTGCCAACTACCCCCAGATGTAACTCCAGGGGGAAAATCTCGGGGCAAAATACCATTGAAACCAAAATCAGTCAAAGGGAGAAATAAAGTTTAAGAAACCCATTTACGGCAGATCATGGGAAGATGGTGGTGTGAGTAGTTCAGAGGAAATCTCCTCCCCAAAACATATATATTTATGAAAATACAATAAAAACAACTATTCCTAAAAGAGACACCAGTGGATACAGTACAACAGCCAGGATACATCTACATCTGTGAGAACTCAACATCACACGAAGGGGGTAAGATACAAGCCGTGGTCAGGAGGGACCCAAACACTCCCCCATGCCAGAACCCGGCAGGGAGACAGGAGTCAGAACAGGGAGGGAGTGAAAGTCCAGGACTGCTAAACAACCAGCTCTAGAAATCCGCACCCGGAGCGCAGACACGAGGTGCACAGGGTGCTGGATATTAGAGAAACAGAAAACCTGTGGGCAGGTCCCTGCAACTGGTGCCCCTGAGACAAAAGAAAAGCAAGTGCTTTCAGGAAGTCTTAAAGAGACAGGGACCCCATAGCTGGACGAAGTTGTCCCAGCACAGTTAGCCAACAGCTGGGAATCCCAGGGAACCTCAGGCATCTTAAACCCCAGGGAGGCAATGCAGCTCTGAAGCCCCTCACGGCACTAAGCAGACTGCCAGTCATTCCTCCAACTGGGGCAGACCCTGACACACCGGCCCAGTAGCAGGAGAGTGGCAGCGCGGGCAGGGGGCGGCGGCGCCGGAAGGGACAGGGAACAGATCGCGTGCAACAACGGTGCGAGAGGGGACCAGGACAGGCTTGTGCGAGCCCACAGCGGCAACGACCGAACAGCCCAGGTGCGGCTTCCACACACCGGCGGCAGTGGAGGCAGAGGAGCCCGGTAGAGGCCCACACGGGAGAGCCCCGTGCGCACCTGCAGTGGAGCCAGAGGGAGCAGGCACGCTCTGAGCAGCTGACTGGAATCCCAGCCCAATGCACAGCCACCCGAGCCAGACCCAAAGGACACTGCTGGCACACAGCTGCCTGGCAGGGGCGCTGCTATCAAGGAGGAGTGCACCTGGCATGCCTGCCACTCCCCACAGGGCTCCGCGCTGCTCTGACAGAGATGCCACCCACAGCAGCTTAGGGTACTAATCTGGTGGCTGCTCCAGGAGTGCGGGTAACCAACACAGGCAGCGGAGAAGGGCAAGGCATCCAGCAAGCAGGAAAGGATTTTCTTCTCCCAGCTGACACACCCACAACCTGCCTACAGCCACTGCTATCACCATGAAAAGGCAAAAAACTTAGTATAGTCCAAGATAGTTCAGACAACACCTGACAGAGGATCTGCAGAGACAGACCTAAACAGTCTCCCTGAAAAAGAATTCAAAATAAAAATCATAAACATGCTGACAGAGCTGCAGAGAAATAAGCAGGAGCTAAGGGATGATGTCCAGAGGGAGATTACAGACATCCAGAGGGAGATTACAGAAGGGAAACAAACTCTGGAAGGATTTATAAGCAGAATGGATAAGATGCAAGAGGACATTGATGGAATAGAAACCAGAGAACAGGAACGCATAGAAGCTGATGCAGAGAGAGTTAAAAGGATCTCCAGGAATGAAACAACATTAAGAGAACTGTGTGACCAATCCAAAAGGAACAATATCTGCATTACAGGGGAAACAGAAAAGAAGAGAGAGAAAAAAGGGATGGAAAGTGTCTTTGAAGGAATAATTGCTGAGAACTTCCCCAAACTGGGGGAGGAAATATTGCTCAGACTACGGACGCACACAGAACTCCTGAGAGACTGGACCCAAAGAGGACAACACCAAGACAAAAGTAATTAAAATGGCAAAGATCAAGGACAAGGACAGAGTATTAAAGGCAGGCAGAGAGAGAAAAACGGTCACCTACAAAGGAAAATCAATCAGGCTATCATCAGACTTCTCAACAGAAACCTTACAGGCCAGAAGAGAATGGTATGATATATTTAATGCAATGAAACAGAAAGGCCTTCAACCAAGGATACTGTATCCAGCACGATTATCATTTAAATATGAAGGAGGGATTAAACAATTCCCAGACAAGCAAAAGTTGAGGGAATTTGCCTCCCACAAACCACCTCTACAGGGTATCTTAGAGGGACTGCTCTAGATGGGAGCACTCCTAAAAAGAGCACAGAACAAAACACCCAATATATGAAGAATGGAGGAGGAGAAATAAGAAGGGAGAGAAATAATCATCAGACTGTGTTTATCATAGCTCAATAAGCAAGTTAAGTTAGACAGTAAGATAGTAAACAAGCTAACCTTGAACCTTTGGTAACCATGAATCTAAAGCCTGCAATGGCAATAAGTACATATCTTTCAATAATCACCCTAAATATAAATGGACTGAATGCACCAATCAAAAGTCACAGAGTAATAGAATGGATAAAAGAGCAAGACCCATCTATATGCTGCTTACAAGAGACACACCTCAAACCCAAAGACACACACAGATTAAAAGTCAAGGGATGGAAAAATATATTTCATGCAAACAACAAAGAGAAAAAAGCAGGTGTTGCAATACTAGCATCAGACAAAATAGACTTCAAAATAAAGAAAGTAACAAGAGATAAAGAAGGTCATTACATAATGATAAAGGGCTCAGTCCAACAAGAGGATATAACCATTATAAACATATATGCACCCAATTCAGGAGCACAAATATATGTGAAATAAATACTAACAGAATTAAAGGAGGAAATAGAATGCAATGCATTCATTTTGGGAGACTTTAACACACCACTCACTCCAAAGGACAGATCCACCAGACAGAAAATAAGTAAGGACACAGAGGCACTGAACAACACACAAGAACAGATGGACCTAATAGACATCTATAGAACTCTACATCCAAAAGCAACAGGACACACATTCTTCTCAGGTGCACAAGGAAGGAACATTGTCCAGAATAGATGACATACTAGACTACAAAAAGACCCTCAGTCAATTCCAAAAGATTGAAATCCTACCAACCAACTTTTCAGACCACAGAGGTATAAACCTAGAAATAAATTGTACAAAGAAAGCAAAAAGGCTCACAAACACATGGAAGCTTAACAACATGCTCCTAAATAATCAATGGATCAATGACCAAATTAAAATACAGATCCAGCAATATATGGAAACAAATGACAACAACAGCACAAAGCCCCAACTTCTGTGGGACGCAGCAAAAGGAGTCTTAAGAGGAAAGTATATAGCAATACAGGCATATTTAAAGAAGGAAGAACAATGCCAAATGAATAGTCTAAAGTGACAATTATCAAAATTGGGAAAAGAACAAATGAGGCCTAAGGTCAGCAGATGGAGGGACATAATAAAGATCAGAGAAGAAATAAATAAAATTGAGAAAAATAAAACAATAGAAAAAATCAATGAAACCAAGAGCTGGTTTTTCAAGAAAATTAACAAAATAGATAAGCCTCTAGCCAGACTTATTAAGAGAAAAAGAGTGTCAACACACATCAACATAATCAGAAACGAGAAAGGAAAAATCATGACGGACCCCACAGAAACACAAAGAATTATTAGAGAATACTAGGAAAACCTATATACTAACAAGGTGGAAAACCTAGGGGAGATGGACAACTTCCTAGAAAAATACAACCTTCCAAGAGTGACCCAGAAAGAAACAGAAAATCTAAACAGACCAATTACCAGCAATGAAATTGAATCAGTAATCAAAAAACTACCCAAGATAAAACCCCCGGGCCAGATGGATATACCTCGGACTTTTATCAGACATACAGAGAAGACATGATACACATTCTCCTCAAAGCTTTCCAAAATATAGAAGAGGAGGGAATACTCCCAAACTCTTTCCATGAAGCCAACATCACCCTAATACAAAAACCAGGCAAAGATCCCACCAAAAAAGAAAACTACAGACCAATATCCCTGATGAATGTGGATACTAAAATACTCAAAAAAATATTAGCAAACAGAATTAACAAATACAGCAAAAGGATCATACACCATGACCAAGTGGGATTCATCCCAGGGATGCAAGGATGGTACAACATTCGAAAATCCATCAACATCATCCACCACATCAACAAAAAGAAGGACAAAAACCACATGATCATCTTCATAGATGCTGAAAAAGCATTCGACAAAATTCAATATCCATTCATGATAAAAACTCTCAACAAAATGGGCATAGAGGGCAAGTACCTCAACATAATAAAGGCCATATATGATAAACCCACAGCTAACATCATACTGAACAGCGAGAGGCTGAAAGCTTTTCCTCTGAGATCAGGAACAAGACAGGGAAGCCCACTCTCCCCACCGTTATTCAACATAGTACTGGAGGTCCTGACCACGGCAATCAGACAAAACAAGGAAATACAAGGAATCCATATAGGTAAAGAAGAAGTCAAACTGCCACTATTTGCAGATGATATGATATTGTACATAAAAAACCCTAAAGACTCCACTGCAAAACTACTAGAACTAATATCGGAATTCAGCAAAGTTGCAGGATACAAAATTAACACACAGAAATCTGTAGCCTTCCTATACACTAACAATGAACTAATGGAAAGAGAAATCAGGAAAACAATTCCATTCACAAAAGCATCAAAAAGAATAAAATACCTAGGAATAAACCTAATCAAGGAAGTGAAAGACCTATACCCTGAAAACTATAAGACACTCTTAAGAGAAATTAAAGAGGTCACTAACAAATGGAAACTCATCCCATGCTCCTGGCTAGGAAGAATTAATATAATCAAAATGGCCATCCTACCCAAAGCAATATACAGATTCGATGCAATCCCTATCAAATTACCAACAGCATTCTTCAAGGAACTGGAACAAATAGTTCAAAAATTCATATGGAACCGCCAAAGACCCCAAATAGCCAAAGCAATCCTGAGGAGGAAGAATAAAGTGGGGGGGATCTTGCGCCCCAACTTCAAGCTCTACTATAAAGCCACAGTAATCAAGACAATTTGGTACTGGTACAAGAACAGAGCCACAGACCAGTGGAACAGAATAGAGACTCCAAACATTAACCCAAACATATATGGCCAATTAATATATGATAAAGGAGCCGTGGACATACAATAGGGAAATGACAGTCTTTTCAACAGATGGTACTGGCAAAACTGGACAGCTACATTTAAGAGAATGAAACTGGATCACTGTCTAACCCCATACAGAAAAGTAAATTCAAAATGGATCAAAGACCTGAATGTAAGTCATGAAACCATAAAACTCTTAGAAAAAAACATAGGCAAAAATCTCATCGACATAAACATGAGTGACTTCTTCATGAACATATCTCCCTGGGCAAGGGAAACAAAAGCAAAAATGAACAAGTGGGAGTATATCAAGCTAAAAAGCTTCTGTACAGCAAAGGACACCATCAATAGAACAAAAAGGTGTCCTACAGTATGGGAGAATATATTCATAAATGATAGATCCGATAAAGGATTGACATCCAAAATACATAAAGAGCTCACACACCTCAACAAACAAAAAGCAAATAATCCAATTAAAAAATGGGCAGAGCAGCTGAATAGACAGTTCTCTAAAGAAGAAATCCAGATGGCCAACAGGCACATGAAAAGATGCTCCACATCGCTAATCATCAGAGAAATGCAAATTAAAACCACAATGAGATATCACCTCACACCAGTAAGGATCGCCATCATCGAAAAGACAAACAACAACAAATGTTGGCGAGGCTGTGGAGAAAGGGGAACCCTCCTGCACTGCTGGTGGGAACGTAAATTTGTTCAACCATTGTGGAAAGCAGTATGGAGGTTCCTCAGAATGCTCAAAATAGAAATACCATTTGACCCAGGAATTCCACTCCTAGGAATTTACCCTAAGAATGCAGCACTCCAGTTTGAAAAAGACAGATGCACACCTATGTTTATCGCTGCACTATTTACAACAGCCAAGATATGGAAGCAACCTAAATGTCCATCAGTAGATGAATGGATAAAGTAAATGTGGTATATATACACAATGGAATATTATTCAGCCATAAGAAGAAAACAGATCCTACCATTTGCAACAACATGGATGGAGCTAGAGGGTATTATGCTCAGTGAAAGAAGCCAGGCGGAGAAAGACAAGTACCAAATGATTTCACTCATCTGTGGAGTATAAGAACAAAGGAAAACTGAAGGAAAAAAACAGCAGCAGAATCACAGAACCCACAAATGGACTAACAGTTACCAAAGGGAAAGGGACTGGGGAGGATGGGAGGGAAGGGAGGCATAAGGGCAGGGAAAAAGAAAGAGGGCATTACCAGTAGCATGTATAGTGCATGGGGGGCATGGGGAGGGCTGTGCAACACAGAGAAGACATGTAGTGATTTTACAGCATCTTACTACGCAGATGGACAGTGACTGTGAAGGGGTATATCGGGAGGATTTGGTGAAGGGGGGAGCCTAGTAAACATAATGTTCTTCATGTAATTGTAGATTAATGATACCAAAATAAAAATTAAAAAAATAAAGAAACCCATTTATTTCTTACAGGCAGTCGTCTCATCTCTCTCTTCAGCAGGCTACTGCAGAGGAGAACTCTACCCTACCTCTCCAGTCCAGATAAGCCCTCGCACACCCATGTAATTACCTAATGATATGTAGATGAACTCCTTCTCTCCACCCCTTGGAGACACCTACTGATATGCAGATGTACCAAAGCCAGGCAAGAGATTCTGGAAATATTGCAATTTTACCCACACCCCTCTAGCACCCTTCCCACTGTTTGTAAGTCTTTAAAACTGCTGCCTCTTCTCAGTGGGACCAGTGGAATGTGCCTGTTCTTCCCAGGCAGCAAGGGTCTCAGCCTCCCAGATTGCTCCCACTGTCTCTGGTGTTGAGGCCCACTAACCACCAGAACCCGATGCAGTGTGGACTCATGCTCCGAGAGATCTCCTGGGCCAGGTGTGGTATATAATTCTTGATTGTCAGTAACTTTCTTACAATATTTTGAAAATTTCATCCCATTCCCTCCTGGCCTGAAAAGTTTCTGTTGAGACATCCATCACTACTCTTACAAAGGTTCCACAATCCTGGTTGTATTTCTCTCTATTTCCTTTAGCTCTTAAAATTCTTTCTTTGTCTTTGTCTTTTGACAATTTCATTACAATGTGTCTTGGTGTAACCCTATTCAAGTTCAACCTATTTGGGGTCCTCAAGGATCAAGAGTTCCATTTCTCTCCTCAGATTCAGGAATCTTTTTTAACATACTTTTTGTCCCTTTCTCTTTCTCTTCTTCTGGAACCCTCTTAGTGTGAATATGGTTTCTTTTCATTGTGTTCTATTATTCCCATAGACTTTATTCAGTCTTTTTCATTCTTTTTTGTTTTTGCTCCTCTAATAGTAAAGGAATGACTTATGTCACTATCTTACGGTAATATCACTTCCTATGCTTATTTTTTAATTGCAATGATGCAGAAATTCATAAGAGAAAAGGCAGTACAACTTATCTTTAAGTGGAGACCCTAATGCAGTGCATTCCAACAATTTAAGGGGCTTTGTACATAGAGGCTAGCAACTAGCTTTTCTCTTTCTTCCCTGACAGAACAAAGGAAAGTTAATGGCCTACACTATAGCACAAGTCACTTAAAATATACGTACTCAAAAACATCCTCATAGAAAATTAAGCTTTAAATTCTCTCCTCCTAGAAACTTCAATAAAATTATCTTTCTAAGGGGTTAGTGGGCTTGCTCATGTTTGAAGGCAGGGGATGTTGCAATATAACCTCTAGGGCTTTGTATATAAAATGGATAACCACAGAAAATTATTGCCATGGAAACAAATCTGTCCAGAGATCAAAAGTCTGGCCTGCTGTATGAAGCAATAGGAAATGAACTATCTCTTTCATATTCCTTATATTATATTTTTTACTTCTAGGTCATTAAAAATCCCTTTTCAAAAATTACGTATCAGTGTAAAAAATTCAAACATTTCAAAAGTTTTAAAAAAATTAAGTCTTCCACTCTCTCAAACCTTTACTTACTTCCATCCCTCACTGGTGACCAAATGCTAGCAATGTCATGTGTGCACTCCCAGATATTAGATTCATCTTTAAATAGTATTTTTTAAGGTTAGGAAGCAAGCCAAAAACTATTTCTATTCTTGTTCCTGCATTTTCAAATTGATGGCAGTATCTTATACTACAAACTTTCTTTCTGCAATGGAGTTTCAAGTAAAATGAAATTAGATTCCATTACATTTTTCATACTAAATTTCTTTGACAAAAGTTGTCAAGGTTTTAAATAGAAAATTCACTTGATTCCTTCAAAAGTTAAGAAGAACCTTTGCAGAAGAGTAAAGGGATAGCATACTAGATCCTCATTATTTCTGCTTTAGCCACGAGAAAAAAAAGAAGTGTGAGACCAGAGTTGGGTGTTCTTTCTCCAGTAAGCTCTTATTTTTCCTATATTTCAGCAATATTTTGTAAAATGGTAAAAAGAAGAATGGCAATTACTGGGAAATGATAGACAATGACTTACTTAAAAGCAACTTCATCTATCATTTCTTTTAGGCAAAGGAATTATTTTCTTTCAATCTTTATGGTACATAAAAACTAATAATGCTGTTTAAATTTTCTGTTTTGTAGAACTTTAGGGGGAAATCCTGAAACGCATCCTAACAAATGGCCAATTCAGCAGTCTAGGTCCAACAGATAGAGAAAGATAATTTTATGGCTCATTTTCTCTCCAACACCTGCTCTCATTAGCAAGGCTTCTTTGAGTGAAAAGACAACCAGACTGAAAACATTATCCCAGTGACTAACAATTTACAGAATCAGTTTTCATTGAAGTTCAAAGCTGTAAACCTTATTAGAAAAAACTGCTCCCTGATTGAAGCTGTTTATCTTGGTGGACGACAGCAGTTCTAATGAAAATCAGCTTTGTAAAGAATATTATTTTAAGCTTTTTCAAGAATACTTTTTTTTTTCTTCAAGTTCTATATTTCCATCCCAAGGCACATACATGTCTCTATCACTTCTAGTCTGTGGATATGCTTTTATTAGGCAATGAATAACTGGAATATGGGAAACAAAATGAAGAGACTCAGAAACTTGGTGCAGTTTTCTTGATGCTCACATTTTTGATGTGCTGTATGAAATACTAAAAAATGAGGAAATCTCGGCTTCTTATATTTCTTGGATATTTTCACTATTCCTGGAGCCATTGTTCTTCTGGTAAGACTTCCTCTAACGGCATGAAAGCAACAGCCTTACTACTAATTATGGAACTTAACTGAAGCTCCCAGGTGTGGCCCACACAACAACGGTAGCCCCTGGGAAAGACAAATTCTGTTCAAACCTGCCTCCCACCTAGCTCTATGTTCCATCTCCTCAACTACACTACTGAGATGATAGAAAACATCACTCTTCTTTGAAATGGACTGTGAAAAAGAATGACATGGCTGAATATAAAGCTTCATGAAGAAGGAGTCAGTATCAATCATTTCCCAATGCCCTGACAGTGATCTGTTCTGCTTTGGGCAAATTTTATTCTTTATAGTCAAGCTATCAGAATATTAGGTAGTGTGCTTTCACAAATTTTGAAGGTGTGCTACCAGGTAGATAACATTAAGAAGAGTTCTATTTTCCTACTACATTGAATCTTCTATCTAGGTAAAGTCTCCTATTACTACTAATACCTTTTCTTAGAGTCAACTTTTTCTGATTTCAGTTTAGTATTCCAACTTTTCCTTGTTTTAGGGGATACAACCTTTTATTTTCACCCTTTCTATATGTTTGTATTCAAGACACGTCACTTGTAAGCAGGAAAAAAGCCTCTTTTTTATCCCTGTACTATTTATCTGATTTGAAAATCTTTGCCTTGGAAGTAGAGATCTACTTTGTGTATACTTAGTGTAATTTTAGCTATATTTGGGTTTGAACTTTCTATTATGAGCCACCTGTTGTTTGCTCCTTTTTCTCCCCTTTATTGTTCCCTTCTGAATTGAGTTTTTATTATTTCAACTGTCATGTCAGTAGCTTGTTGTTTACACATCCTCTATTATTTTTATGATTACCCCAGAGATTACAATATGGCTCCCTGAACTACTCAAGTTTGATATCAATTTGTACTTATGTCACTTCCTGAAAAACTTAAGAAGCTTAAAACTCTTTCAACACCATTTTTCCTGACTTGGGCTATCGCTGTCTTGCATTTTAAGTACCTATATAAGACCACAAAACTATTATTTTTATTTTTCGTAGTTTGTATTTAGATTAATCCTCAGATTTGTCCTTGCCATTACTCCTCCCTCATTGTTTCTTGCACCTCATGCTTTATCTAGCATCATTTTTCTTTAACCTAAGGAACTTCCTTTAGCATTCCTTTGCTGCAGTTGTGCTGGTAATTAATTCCCTCAGCCTTTTTTTTTTAGTTATTAGACTAATTTTGTTTCATCTTCATTGGAAGTAGAATTCTGAATTGCTAAATATTTTCTCTGAGAACTTTAAAGATGCCAATGAACTCTCAGCTTCTGTTATTTCTGTTGCAGGCAGCTGTGAGCCTTACTATGTTCCTCTGAAGGTGACATGTCTTTCTACTCTGGCTGCTTTTAAGACATTTTCTTATCTTTGTTTTCTAGCAGTTTGATTACAGCATTTAAATTTTCTTTGCATTTATCATGTTTAGTTTTATAGTTTTTCTTTATATTTGTAGCTTGACATTGTTTTTCAGTCTTAGAGAAACTTTAATCATTATTTTCTGAAATACTACTTCTGACCCTTTTTCTTCTTTCTTTCTGGACTCCAATTATATTTGCTAGATGTTTTCCATTCTTTTTTTCCTCTTTGAACTTCAGGCTAAACAGTTTTTCTGTTCAAATTTTGGTTAATTAATAATCCTTTGAGCCTTATAAACTCTTATGTGAAATCAACCCTTTGGGTATTTAACTTATATTATTACAGATTTTTCACTGTAGAATCTCTTCTTGATGCTTTTCTATAGAATCACTTCTGTGTGTATTTTTTCCATCTTGTCATTCAATTCTCTCGATATTTTAATTATTGTTATATTGAGTACCTTTGATTGTTATATTAAAGTTAAATAATTGAAATGTCTGAGTTATCCAGTGCTTTCTATCTTTATGCTTTTTGTCCTATTGATTTCAGTTAAATCCTGTGTTTTGGGGTATTGAATAATACTTAAAATGTCAAATAATGAAGAAAATTTGAGTGTTCAATTGATGTTACCTTCTTCTAGAGAGAGATTACTTTGTTTCTGGCAAACAGAATACAAACAGATTTATTTTTTTATTCCAGAGCATTAATCACTGTGAGACCTGATCTCTTCCCGGTTTGCTCTTATTCCTTTGTTATACCCATTTGGGGTTCCAACTGAAAGTATGGACTATTTACCAGGGCTTCTTGCTGGACATGGATTCTAAAGTCATGAGTCTTCCACAGGCTCCAGTACACTTTACAGCCTCCCAGATGACACTAGTGATTCAGCAAATTCCTGAATGAGAAAAGTTGCACCAAATGCTGGGCTCATCTTTTTGAGCTGCCATCTCTCTGGGATTTTAGCCCCACAAGTTCTTGCTGTCTTACAAATCTCAAGGCTTTCAAACTCATATTCCTCACCCTTCCAGCTTGTTCAATTGTTCTAAATGATGAATGGTCCCAAACAAATTCACTGGCCTCTGCTGGAAATGGAATGTCCATACTGTCATTTAAAAGCTCAAGAACAAAGCCTGGAATCTTAACTTCCCATTTCATTTTCTCCCAAATTACATGTACAAAATACATCTTGATACAAAATTGTTGTAAACATACATATATAATGTAACTTCTTATTCAAGATGATGCAAGGGAGCATGAATTGCTCACATCTGAAGTTCTCGGCTGTTAGACCTTGGAGAAGTTACTTGACCTGTGCATCCTTTTCACTACAGGCACACCTCCTTTAATTCCTTTAATTGTACTGTACTATGCTTCACAGACGTTGCATTTTTTACAAATTGAAGATTTGTGACAAACCCATACTGAGCAAGTCTACTGGAGCCATTTTCCCAGCAGCATTTGCTCACTTTGTGTCTGTGTGTCACATTTTGATAATTTTTGCAATATTTCAAGCTTTTTCATTATTATTATATTTGTTATGGTGATCTGTCATCAGTAACCTTTGATGTTA
Organism: Manis pentadactyla; assembly: GCF_030020395.1. NCBI lineage: Eukaryota > Metazoa > Chordata > Mammalia > Pholidota > Manidae > Manis > Manis pentadactyla. Next base: position 111,415,938 of record NC_080024.1, read on the forward strand.
CCATTGTAATTGTTTTGCAGCTCCATGAATCCTGCCCAGATAAAATGGCAAACTTAGCTGATAAATGTGTGTGTCCTGAGAGCTCCACCATCCAGCAGTTCCTCCATCTCTCTCACTCTCCTTGGGCCCCCTATTTCCTGAGACACACCTATAGTGAAATTAGGCCACTTACTAACCCTATAATGGCCTCTAAGTACTTAAGTAAAAGGTAGAGTCTCACATCTCTCGTTTTAAATCAACAGCTAGAAATAATTAAGCTAAGTGCGAAAGGCACAAAAGCCGAGATAGGCCAAAAGCTAGGCCTATTCTCAGCTGAGCTATGAATATGAAGGAAAATCTCTTAAAGGAAATTAAAATTGCTACTCTACTAAACACATGAATGATAAAAAAGTAAAACACTCTTATTGCCAATATGGAGAAAATTTTAGTGGTCTGGATTAAACCAGCCACAACATTCCCTGAAGCCAAAGCCTAAATCAGAGGAAGGCCCTCAGTCTCTTCAATTCTGTGAAGGCTGAGAGAGGGGAGGAAGCTGTAGAAGAAAAGTTGCAAGCTAGCAGAGGCTGGCTCATGAGTTTTAAGGAAAGAAGCTGCCTGCGTGACATAAAAGTGCAAGGTGAAGCAGCAAGTGATGATGTAAAAGCTGCAGCAAGTTACCAGAATATCTAGCTAAGATACTAAAGATGGGTACACTGAACAACAAATTTCCAATATAGCCAAACAGCCTCATATTGGAAGAAGATACCATTTAGGACTTTCATGTAACGCCTGGCTTCAAAGCTTCAAAGGACAGGTTGACTTTTTGTTAAAGAGTACTGCAGTTGGTGACATTAAGTTGAAGTCAAAGTTCATTTACCATTCTGAAAATCCTAGGGCACTTAAAATTATGCCAGTCTATTCTGCCTGTGCTCTAGAAATGGAACTATAAAGTCTGGACAGCAGCACATCTGTTTACAGCTTTATTGACTAGTTTAAGCCCACTGTTGAGACCTACTACTCAGAAAAAAAGAGATTCTTTTCAAAATATTAATGCTCATTGACAAGGCACCTGGTCACTCAAGAGCTCTTATGTACAATGAGATTAATGTGTTTTTATGCTCGCTAATACATCCATTCTGCAGCCCATGAATCAAGGAATAATTTCAACATTCAAGTTTTGTTATTTAAGAAATGCATTCTGTAAGTCTGTACCTGCCATGGGTAATTATTCTTCTGATGGATCTTGGAAAAGTAAATCGAAATCCTTCTGGAAGGGATTCAGCATTCTAGATATCATTAAGAACATTTGTGATTCATGGGAAGAGGTCAAAATGTCAACATTCACAGAAGTGTGGGAGAAGTTGATTCCAACCTCATGGATGACTTTGAAGGGTTCAAGACTTCAGTGGAGGAAGTCCCTGCAGATGTGGAGGAAATGAAAGAGAGCTAGAACTACAAGTGGAGCCTGAAGATACGACTGAATTGCTGCAATCTCATGATAAAACTTGAATAGATGAGGAGTTGTTTCTTATGAAAGAGCAAAGAAAGTTTCTTGAGATAGAATCTATTCCTGGTGAAGATTCTGTGAAGACTCTTAAAATGACAAGGAACTTGGCATATTACATAAACTTAGTTGATAAAGCAGTGATAAGGTTTGAGAAAATTGACTCCAATTTTGAACAAAATTTTTCTGTGAGGAAACCACTAAAATGCTATCAAAGAGTATCATATTTTACAGAGAAATTCTTCATGAAAGGAAGAGTGATCAGTGTCGGCAAACTTCACTGTTGTCTTATTTTAAGAAATTGCTACAGCCTCCTGCACCTTCAACAACCACCATCCTAGTCAACAGCAATCAGCAATGAGGCAAAACCCTCCACAAGCAAAAAGACCGCAACTCGCTCTAAGTTCAGATGATGGCTAGCATTTTTTAGCAATACAGGGTTTCTTAATTAAGATATATGCATTGCTTTTTTAGACATATTGCCATTGCATACTTAACAGAATACAGTGTAGTATAGACATAACTATAACATGCACTGAGAAATCAAAAAACTTCATTTGACCCACTTTATTAAGATAGTCTGGAAGCAAACCTACAATATCTTTGAGGTTTGCCTGTTTGTCAAATGGGGATAATTTTACTATCTATGTCATAGGTAGCTGTGAAGATATAAGTAGAAAACATGAAAGTACTTAGGAAAGTACATTGTACTATATGTAAAACCTCAATAAACATTAGTGAACTCTTACACTTATTATCATTAAAATAAACATTAATGGAAGCAGCATCTTTCATACCCTGCATTTCTGTGGCTTACTGGAAGTTTCTCTCTTGCGTTTGTCCCTTCTGGTGACTGCTCATGCTCTCATATTTTGCTCTCAACCTTTTGAGTAAAGATACATCCCACTGTTGATTACTGCAGCATGGCCAGTCTGTTCTTTCAATTTATTTCCCCCCAGTTCTCACCTGTGCCTCATTATTTTAAGGGGTTTCACAAATGTCTTCAAATTATAGCCTGAAAGAAAGAAATTAACAGCTCAATTCCATTCTTTTATTTTAAATTGAGGCATACACTGAAAGCTCTAAAACCACCTCGTACTTGGTAACAGCAGGTCCAAAGAATGCATCAGTAACCACATTTAATAAGGAGTGGGCATTTAATAATGTAGATAACTGTCAAATCACTACATTGCATACTTGAAACCAATATAATATTGTATATCAACTATACTTCAATACAAAAAATACTGAATGAAAAAGCACATCACAGGAAAATAGAGTATAATATCATTTATGTGGATCCAAAAAAATATAAAACTTAGTTGTACATAATTACATGAATACACAGTAAAACTAAATCAAAAAGCAGGAATATGATAAACTTAAAATTCAAATGGTGCCAACCTTTAGGGCAAGGAGACAGGAATAGAGAGGAACATAAAACAGCCTTCAAATCCACTGATAATATTCTATTTATTAAGTTGTATATGGGTTCATGAGAGTTTATAAAAAAAAAAAGTGCATCAGTTAGCAAGACTTAGCTCTTATTCCAGAACTGGAGCTTGAGTCATATTTTTATTTAGAGACCTACTGGATTTAAATATTTCAAATATACTTCTCATGTCTAAAACTCTAAAACAAATTAATCTGGGATTTAGTCTCTTTGCTCAATAAAGATTGCAAGGTCAGGGAGTGAACATGGGGTACATAAAGGAGGTATAGGGACAATGTCGTTAAGACATACACCAGACTTCTCCATGAGAACAGTGCTTTCTTGATAACCTGAAATTCTTGTCAGATCCCCCACTGAAATCTACGAGACTTTGTGCCGGGAATCACAGACATATGGATTTCACCCAAAGTGGAATGAGCAAAACATCACAGTTGGCCAGTGGAGGACAATCCATTTTGCAGGTAAGGGAGAAAGTCAAAATCATTCTGGGTGCAATATACCCTACAAAACATAAATACATTAATGAGGCAGATGCCATCTTATAACAAGCCGAATGAGCCATATGTTCCCCTGTGGCAGTGGAGAGGAAAAGAACTGAGGACTTTCAAAGTCCTAAACCAAAATTAAGGCTGAAACATACTTGATAGTTTATGTATAAGAAAATTTACCACAGTTACAATGAAAGCTATTTAACTTTCAGTAGTTAATGTGCTGCTTCATACAATAAATTGCCATGTTTTTAAGAGCAACTGAAAATACTCCATTTTAGAAACAGTGGGTTTATCCTTACTCTGTAAAGTAGGAGCACTCCAAAGCAAAATTTATTTTTAAGCAATTCCTTGTAATTCAGAACTTAATGAAGACCAAGACATAAGACAACTGCAAACCAAATCTTTTTTCCATGTAAAATGTGCAAGTTTGCCTATTATTGTATGAGTAACGTTTATCAGCAGCATGACCACCTGCATAATTAAAACAAATTAAACATTTTTCATATTGTTTCATCTGACTACAGAAACACAAAATATCTGAAAGGAGCCAGGCCAATCTTATTCTGAAATATTATATTAATTTAAGTAGGGATGCAAATAAAAATCCTGACCCCTTGGTTTCAGTTTACTCCAGCATACCACTACGTAATGCCTCCTATAGGCTGGGCATGGTGCCAGGAGGGAAACAGGAGACCCACGCATATAAAACGAGATAAATACATAGGACTCTGGCACCCCATGTCCACATATTTTGAAAGGTAATGTATTTGGGCACAAATTCTGACTCATTGACCTGAAGGGCCTGTGAATTAAATTTTTTATATTGTCATTTTGTCCACTTTTCTCTTGAAATGGGTCTCTACAAGTTAGGAGCCACTCTCCTCCGCTGACAGAGGGCCTTGTATTTGCCCAGCGTCCCCTCCTTTGAGGAGACTCTCCAACACACATAGTCTGGGTTAGTCTGTCAATCAAGGTGAGGAGATGCCTCAGGCTGGCAAATGAGCATTCTCTGTCCCCTAGTAATTGTGGGCATATTGTGTGAATTTGAGTACATGACCCTCTCCATGAAATGTGTAATTTGGTGTGTGATACTGAGAGGGAGAGAGGCAGTCCCTCCTCCTTTTCAAACTTGAGTTGCAGAGAGATAAGCTTGAAGCTGTCATTAGTCATCACATGCCATAGGGAGAAACTGCCAGAGAATGAAGCCACAGGATAGGGGGAAGTGAGCTGAGCTGCAGAAAAGAAGATAGAGCCTGGCTGGCACTGTTGGGCTGCTGGGTCCAGCTATGCCTGAGGCCATACTCCACCTCTCTACTCCCAACTATACAAGCCAATAAATTCCCCTTCTGATTAAGCTAGATGTAGGTTTCAGAAATTATAACCAAACAAATAGACAAAAACACACCCTTTTACATGCAACACTAAATAATATTGTCAGTCAAGAAGCAACTCCTGGATAACTAGCTACAAATTAAGTTCTAAGGGACTTTACAAAGGTACATAGTTTAGACCTGCTTGCCTGCTCTGTCCTTGAAAAGAAAATGATACTTTGAAATACACAGAGAGATTGAATAGAGAGTAGGTTATTCAGGAAGTTCCAGGGATCAGATAAAATAGAGTAGAAATAAGGAAAAGACATTTGGAAGAGAGACCAATATTAGCTATAGACAGGTTCAGAAACCCCAGTAAGGTTACAGATCAGAATTAGGAGCAGGCAGGAAGTACTGAGAACAGGTGAGTGGAGTTTCAAAGACAAGAACGAAATCAAAACAATGCCTTATGATAGCAGACAGCAAGCAAAAGCCAGTCACTAAGCACTTAGTGAATGCCTTCAAGTGCTGGTCACTTTGCTAGACAAATGAGATAAGATTAATAAAACATGGCCCTAGCCTTCCCATCCACTGTGGGAAAAGGACATATAAACCAACTGTAACCTTGTAAAGATAATCTTGCTATGCACAGGTTACTGCATGAAGAGAGGCCCACAATCCCTGATGGAAGGATGAGGGCACAACACAGGATGTTGGTTGCTACAAAGACACCCTAATATCCTGGAGAAAAAGAGTTTTTGCTAGTTGTAGGAAACATAGGAAAACAATGATAAGTATTTCAAGTTACCTGAGACTCCTGTGGAAAGGAAGTCATTGTTTTATTTCCTGCATAATATAAAAGTAATTCTTCCTTGATTTAGTAAAGAAAACAAATAGATCACCCCAACATACTATGTGTTATAGCTCATGAGAGATCTACCACTATCACATACAAATAACTTGTCTGGCTCTTCCCCACCTCATTCCATTTTAAGTGTGTGTAGTGCACACTGAAGTGCCCCCCTGATTGCTCCCCACCCAAGGACTGAATATGGAATACTGCTGGCCAGCAGCTGTAGGCCTCTGGTGTTGCCAAGACTTCCCCAGTGCAAGCTCATGCAATATAATTTTGAATATGATTGGTCACATTCTAATTGCTGTTTCAGGAAAAAAGTAATTTCAGAAACTAAAACTTTTCTAGTTTAATGCTCTTCTAGGATAGATAATAATGAACGCCACCCCACAAACTTTCACTGATGATGCCTTAAGTATACTATAAAATCCTCTAATAAAATCTCAGAAAGATGTAATCCAGTGCCTCAGAGAACTGTACCATCAGCTGAAAGGCTGAAGATCTTAAAGGCATGCCTCACAGATCCTGTCTATTACACAGCACTCTCTCTAAATATCTTAAGGGTGACATCCCTCAGCAGAACCTCAAGGGCTTATCTCAAAGAGATGGGTGTGGCTTTTGTCTAAAGGAGTGAACCTCAATCAGATTCAGGGGAAACATACAAGGTTTTTAAGAAACTTAGGCTGATAGAAACACTGACAACTCAGACTAAAATGGACAGAGACAGTTCTGATGAAAATAGATCTTTGACTGCCCAAACAACTATAAGCAGAAATCAGGCTGAAAAAAAATACTCAACAAAATTAGCTTTTTTTATGCAAGAGGAAGAATGACTCAGATGGAAGCCAAAAGTCATGGAGAATCATACCTAGGCTGGAGGACTGAGTCCTACCAGGTAGTTGCATCACATGCTGGACTATGTTTCAGAACTTCTATGAATCAATACCCCTGCATGCTTTCCATTCCAGCCTTTTCTGGATAAGAGACTTTGCATGGCAGTTCACTGATACTTGTGCATCCACTATAGGTTAGATGGGTGAAGGGGGCAGATAACTTGTGTCTTCAGTTCACAAGTCTTCAGACTGAGAAGATCTGTATCTGAGGAGCTATACAAAAACAATACAAGAAATTCCTCTTCTGTACCTGAAATTGATTTCGATGGTGAGATTCTAACTTTGAGCTGATGCTTTCGGAGATGAGATTTACAGTTCATGGGCAGGAGGTGAGTGTATTTTGCATGTGTAGAGATGTGATGTGAACTGTCATGGTCAGAGGATGCTGGACAGACTGTATTTTCCAATTATGGCCACATTACTGTATATCCTGTTTCACATGCTCTTCCGAAAAGGAGATGTTGACACACCTCCAGCTGAACTTGGGGGGCCTTTGCAACTGAAGTAGAAGTGATGCTGTGTGACCTTGAGGCTAGGTCATAACATGCAATGCAGTCCCCACCTCTCTCCCCAGGATGCCCTGCCCTTCGAATCTGGTCATCAGGTTGTGAGGAATCCCAGGGCACATGAGGAGTCATATGCTGGTGCTCTAGCCAGCCAGCAAACCCATCAAGGCCCCTGATGAAAGCCAACACCACCTGTTAGCCATGCCACTGAAAAAGCCTCCAGATGACTCCAGGCTCTGGCCTTTGAAGCCTCCAACTGAAGTGCCAAACATCACAGAGCATAGATAAGCCATTCCCACTGTGTCTTGCCTAAACTCATGACACACAGGAACTATGAGAGATAATGTGATTCTTGTTTTGAGCCATGCAAATTCCTGTACCTTAAAATACAAATCTTGATTATAAATTCCACATAAGAATTTACCTCTCAGTGTAACATAAAAGTGAAAGTTTTAGTGTTTCTTATGTCTAGTATAGTATTAAGTTCAGAGAGTTCTTCATTCTAGCAGGTTAGGGAAATGCCAGTATCATGTCTGTATTAGTGCTAAGCAATGATGATAATGATAATCTTTTGGTAGGCTTGGAGTAAGTCCTACCCTGAAACACCTATTAGAAATTCTAAAAGTGCACAAGGATATTCCTGCATATGCCCTGAACCAACTTTGCATGAGGGTAATTGAAGAATAGATAGTCTCTAACAGAAAGGCCTGGGTCTACTGTGATACTGATAAAAGATCATCAGAAAGGCTTTGGGTGCTGTTCATAACAGCAGAAAACTGTCAGTAGTTTTGGTGACACATTAAGCCTTTTACTTGTTGCTGTTTTGTTTATGCTTTTAAGAGGTAACAGAGCTTAAAAAAGAGATTCAGCCTGGAATCCAAACATCTAGGTTCAAATCTCATGTTTTCCATTGATAAACTGTGTGAATTGGCTTTAATGAGTTAATTAACCTCTCTATACCTTTGATTCATCTGTAAAATTGGGATTGCATGAGTCAAGGTTCTCCAGAAAAATAAAACCAATAGTGTATATTGGTTATGTAATAGTATATATCAGAGAAAGATAAAAAACTTTTAAGGAATTGTCTCATGCAATTGTGGGGAGCTTGCTTCATACTCTAGCCAAAGAAACAAGTCCATCTACTGGGTAGCAGGCTGCAAATACAGGCAGAGTTCCTATGTTACACTTTGAAGAAAATTCCTTCTTCATGAAACCTTAGTCTTTTAAGGCCTTCAGTTGACTGGATGAAGCCCACCCATATTATGAAAAGTTATCTATTTTACTCAAAGTCTACTTATTTAAATATTAATCACATCTAAAAATACCTACACAGCACAAATGGAAACATCTGGTGTTTGACCAAACAACTGGATACTATGGCATAACCAAGTTGACAAACAACATTAACCATCACGGGGATAAAATACAGTGCCTAAACACAGAGAAGACAAGTAGTGATTTTACAGCATCTTACTATGCTGATAGACAGTGACTGTGAAGGGGTATGTTGGGGGGACTTGGTGAAGGGGGGAACCTAGTAAACATAATGTTCTTCATGTAATTGTAGATTAATGATACCAAAAAAAAAAAAAAAAAAACAGTGCCTACCTCACTGAGTCATCATGTGGCTTAAGTGGGATAATGCCCACAGGTGCTTGGCACAATGCTGGGCAGAGAGCAAATGTTCAATACATGTTAACTATTACTAGGGTGACCATCCTTATGCCCTGGGCAGCCCTGGTTTATGGCTGCTGTTCTTGCACAATTACAAATAGCACTCTTGTATCCCTTAGTTTTGACTTAAAATTAATCTTTGCAAAGCAGAGTCATTCAGCCTCATGCTTCACTGCACCCTTCTGTGATAGTGGTTCTAAAGGAAAAAGGAAAGGGGCATACCAGACATTTCTGAGAAAGCAGGTCTAGGGCATCATCCTCATTAGCTCTGGGTGCCCTTACCTGCTAGAGGAACTAGACGTATACTCACTTTCTAGCACAGTCAGTCAGTCTCTGAATGATAAGCTAACAAGAAAAGCCAAATTATGTTTATCATATCTTTATTTTGAGCATCAGAAGAGTACATCATTCAGTTTATTTATTTTTAATTGAAGTATAGTTTATATAAAATATTATTTTAGTTTCAGATGAACATCATTCATTTTAAGAAAATAGAAGTGTCTTAGGATCAAGCTACATCCAAAATGTTGGTACTTAATGTGTTAAACACTTATTAGAGTGACTCCTTACTCAGGTTCTAGGAAGCTTAAGTACTCTGGTAACCTCAGAAACAGTTTAAATTAACTTAGAATATTAAAGAAAACAAAAACAAAATACTAGTGCAAATACCATCTTCCTATGCCCAAAGGACAGGAAATCCCAAGTGTAAGTTAAACAGTTTTTTTCTGTTGCTGTTCTACTCCTTTTCCATCTCGCACCCCCAAGCCAGGGGGCTAATTTTATAAACTTTCTGAATCTACAGTACAATTTGGCACCCCTAGAGAATTCTCAAATTGCCCAGCAAAGGCCACTTAGAGCATTAAGTCACTTCCTTTTCTAGGTAATTGGCTATTTTCATGATTATATTCATGTCAGAGTATTTTAAGCAACTCTGGGGCCGGATAATCTACAAATTGCTCTCTGAATAATCAAATGCTGATCATGCCTCTAATTAAGCAATGATCTGAGCCCCAAATGCCCCAATCAGTCTGACCTCAAGTTAAAAATACAACTATTCTGTTCTTGTAAAGAAGCATTAAGCAGTAGAGAGATTCCAGAGTAACCCCTGTATCTCTTCTGAATCATACAATTTTGGTTATATATGAACACTTAAAATTTGCCATGAGCTTCAGTGTTGATAGAAATTCCTTTTATATGATCTGCTTTTCAACTTAAGAAACTTAAAATAGTGTCATGTGACTATAATAATAAAATAATAAGCCTGATTTTTGCACATCACTTCTCCAATTATTTTCATTGTGGTTCTTTACAAATTATATCTTATTCTTTCATCTCAGATCAACTAGAAATAAAAAAACAGAAGTGAAGCCTGTCTTACAGAACCGAAGTCCCTATAAAATTTACATGAAGTTTAATATAACAAACACATTGACCAAAACATCTTGTATTTTCAAGGGCACGTCAAAGCCAAACAGTAGCAGCTTCTGGAGTTACAACAAAACAAACAAATTCTACAGCCAACTGTTGTACCATATGTTGCTAATGGCTTTTATTCCACATCAAGCCAATTCATTGTTTGAAGAAAATGCAACATCACAGAGGCATGTCACTATAGGCACATTTTTGACCATTTGTCAATTTCTTGCTACAGCGAGCTCTGAAATCAGAACAGGAAGCTGAATGTTGCTTGAAAGTAATGGACACATTGCCTATGGCTTTTCTGGCATAAACCCTGACAGAATAGTGAAAAATACAAATTACTTTCTCTGTGAACTTTTGGAGGTAGACCCATGGGATAATTCTCAAAGCCCTCAGCTATCTTTCCCAAAAGCTTCAAGATATAATACCTTCACAGGAAGAATTTGCCTAATGACCATATGTGCATATGTGTCCTCTATTAAATAATTTAACTTAGTTCTTAAATAATCACATAATTTTTCTTGCAAATTATCTAGAACTCAAGATATCTTCCTCTGCCAGTCAGTGATCCTACCTGGAATGTTCAAAAAATAAATATATTTTTGTGTTGGCATAAGACTGACATGATAAGGAAAGTAGGGTTGCTCCTCAAGCATTTTACTTCAAAGTAAAATACAAATAACGTTCGGCAATATTTAGGATCACTGCTTCCCTTCCTAGTTGAGATAATAGTTGACAACGGCAATCTAGCCCTTGTTGAAAATAAAAATATATATTTTCCTCAACACTAAATACAGTAATATTAAAAATTGTGATTGTCCAGAACATTCAAGAAACTTAAATTCTCCCCCACCTTCTACCACAATTTTGCCTCCATGCTAATCTGGAACTTCACAGAATACATCCAAGACAGTGCCTTACAAATCCTATCAGGGCAGTTGAAATTTTTCAGTAGTGAGATGAGAGATTCAGGATAAACTCCATACCCAGCTCCATGAACAAACAAAACTCAGAGTTTATTCTGTTCAATGGTAACAGAAAACCCAAATCAAACTAGGCTAATCCTAACGGGAAATATGTTGATTCATGTAACTAACAGATGCAGATAAAAATGCTTTCGGTGCAGGGTCAAAGGACTCAAAAAATGCCTCTGACTCAAATCCCTGCCTGTCAGCTCTGCCTTCCACCCGCTGCCATCATCTCAGCCAGGACGATGGTAGCCGCAGTGGGCCTCCGTCCCACATACTCAAGGCCCGCGGCAAACAGCATGTTTTCCTACCAACTGTGACATAAACCTCATGTTTCGCTCTAACTGGATGACCTTAGCCCCTAAATAAGTAATCGTGGCCAAGGAGATGGGACTATATGGAATTGTAGTATCAAAGTCAGACTCCCACCTCTGAACCAATCTTGTGCTTATGGCTGGGAGAAACTTGAGACTGGCCAGCCTTTAGTGACAGGTCCCACTCCTGCAGCTGGAGTAACAGGGTAGCAGCGAGAGAGGTGGGGCCCAGAGGTAATGTGGGCTTTGTTACCGAAAAGAAGGAGAATGGATATGAGGGAGCAAAACACATTTTCTATATTCTGTTACTTATTTATCAAACTGATAAATTGTATTGAATTATGTTCACGAGATTTAACTCACAACAGTTGAAAAAAAAGAGGCATTCCATTTTGGTCCAGTTAACCAGATCATTCATTCTATCAAGTACAAGACAGTATTTTTTAATTGATTATTTAATTACCACTTGAACATAAAAAATGAAGATAATCGATATTCAATTATTAAATGTTGAGCACCAAAATGAAAGCAAAAGTGAATTGATAAATAATTTAAAAACAGAAAGAGAAAAGAAAAAGGAAAGAAGAAAAACACAAATTCCCTAGGGGGAAAGGACTCTGAGTAAGAAGTTCTTCCCCAACAAGGAGCAATCTAATTTTCACTAAAAATAGAAAAATGTTAGAAGCACCACATGGAAGTCTTTGCTCTTCCTTCTAGGACCAAATAAAATAATTCTACTTCATGAGACCCCCAGTTATATATACTCAAAGGTCTTGAAAATGATCTTGCAGATATTTTATGATACTCTTGAGATTTACATGTCACATTGACTCAAGACATCTTTAAGAGAGATCCTATAGCCAAGATTTTGAAATTTCAATGACATAACACAAACACATGTTTTGGATGCTAACATGTAATTTTTCAATTGATATTTCATATGTTTATAAACCCATAATATAAAAATGCTGCTTTACATTAGCAATCTAGTTTTGGCCACCTATCTCTGGAATGCAAATGGCTTGATTAGCTAGAGTAGAATATACATATTTTCTTGGGAATGAAATATGCACCTATTGAACATGAAGAGCATGTTATCTTGAATTCTAAGGCAGGCAAATATGTAATATTATATACTCGGGTTTCCAGGTGTCCTGAAAATATTATGCACAAATATGTCTCTAACATTTATATACATTATTTTGTTTGTTCCTCTCAACACAAAAGTGCTTTGAACTATATATACTGTCACAAGGATGTCACTGTATTATCATCATGTATATTTCAGGTTTCTATTATTTATGATAAAAATGGTACAGATAATTCAAATGGCAGATGGTAAGAAAATCCTTTCACTTGGTTTCAAAATACAATTTGGTCTTCACCATCAGTGTGTGTCTTTGATATTGTGGGACTCAGCAGCACTGAATGCGAACTACTGGAACTTAAAAAAAGAGAAAAAAAGTGGCTCGTTACTACAACACTTATAGAATGCCAGGTAACTCCTTTTTCTTTTACAAATATTGTTCATACTGATTGCTTCTTTTATCTTTCTGAGAACACTAAATATAAGCAGAACAGGTATAATTACTGTAGTACTAGGAGGACTGTGCCACATTTCAGGTGTCCTAGGAGGCTTCCAAAACAAGCTTTTTCCATTAGATGGGGACAGTCCCTTTCACTGTAGTCTGTCTTACTCCTTTTCTCAGTCTAGAACAAAAGCACCCTTCCCGCCAGATGGATGGCAAAGCATTCTCCTACCACGCTCAGCCCAGGTCAGCAGAATTCTTGACTGAGGCCTTCCCCAATACAAGGGGGGGGCAAGGTCTGGACTCTGCATGGATGAGGAAGCCTGTGACATGTCCCTGCCTCCAGGGCTGTACAGTCTTGTCACTTTCAGACTTTAACTTTCTCCTCTCTCAAACTTTTCCTGGGGTTGAGAATTCTAACTCAGTAGTTCCTAAACCTTGTTACTTATCAGAACTATGACAGAAGCTTAAGATTTTCAGATCCCTGCACACATTCAATTTTAGTAAGTATGAGGTGGGACCACGTATAAATGTTATACACCCATGCACATATTTATACATACACAATTTTTTAACAACCACCAAATGATTCAGATCACCTGTCAAGATGTGTAAGAAACTGCCACACTGCTCTGGATTATAAACAGCCTGATGGTCACGGACTCTCTCTGGCTCCTTTCTAAAGCCCCTGAAGCATCTGGTAAAATGCAAGCAGAATATGTCTACTGACTTTGGCAGGTAACTAATAATGTTCTCAATTAGAAGAAAATCATGTTTCCTGACAATCTCAAGACACACGGGTCCATTATGGATATGCATACACTGTCCTGGACACATGTATTCACATGGGAAATCAGAACTACACCAGTATAACCATGCAGAATGGTTCTGATAAAGAGGCAGCCTGACTCCCTGAATGCTCAGTATGGGGGCTGATTTCCTTGTGGCTTCTGCTGTAGAAGTTCGGGTGATCCTTGGTGCTCGGTGACTATGCTGACACAAGATCATTGCTGCCCTGGAGCAACACTCGAGTGGGAAAGATATACATTTACTGAACACTTATTATTTTCCAAGGGTGAAAAGATAAATAAGCAGAGTCCCTAACCTCAGATGATTTGTTCTATAGAGGAGGATGGATTGTAACAGCTGTGGAAAGTACAGCAGAAGGGTAAAGATGGGACACATTTTCTCTTGCCTCTGCCAATAGGTGAATTTTAATGAAAATTGAGAAGGACTCCAAGGTCAAGCTATCTTTAATTAAATCAATCCAATGGACAGGACATGTGTATGGTTGAGGGAAAGCATTGGGTTTGTTTCTTTTTAAGATTAGGGAGATAATTATTTGTCTTTCTTTATACCTATATTAAATAGGGAACATATGTTTATGTTACTTTGCTCCAAAGTACAACCACGATACCCCGCACTTAGTCAGTGTACAGTAAGCTTTTGTTAAAGAAAGGAAGCATGTTTTTGCAAGAAAAAGAGTGAAGGAAGATATGCTAAAAAGTAAAGAGTTGTTTTCTTTGGATGACATGATTAGAGTTACTTTTATTTTGTTATATAATTCTCTATATTATCTATGATGAGCAAGATTACTTTCATTATGGGAAAGTATAAGCTTTTTTTATTTCATGGAAATTTTATTTGATATAATCATCAACTATTCAACATCTTTAATTTCTTAATTTCTGATTTCTACTTTTCAAGGAAACAACTGACCCCAGCAACAAATGCAAATAAATCATTTCACTATGTCCAGTTCATATTTCTGAAGTCATAGCCCTTCACTGGGCAACATGACTTGCAAGTAAGACACGATCAGGAAAAAGTATGAGAAACACTCCCAGCATGCTGTGTTTAGACCAAGCCCTGGAAAGGTGCATTAATAGGGAACATGCCACTGTAAGGCTTCTATTTGGCCAGTGTAGCTTCCATTAAGTCGAAGTATGAATCTCACACACAGAGATGAGGAGAAGCTCGTCAAAACTTTTTTTAGCTGATGTAAAGTGGGTGGTTTGCTCTGAGAAATACAGAGCAGGCTCACACCAGCCTGTCATAGCATCACACAGAGATACATGCAAACAGGTTAATGTTGCCATGTTCATTCAGGTTCTAAATGCTTTTTTCATGTCTGATGGATAATCAGATCGATAAAGATGTGATCGGATGGTAAGAGCAGCAAGTCGGTCTGAGAGTCACCATCACATCGATACATGTAAATGGCAATAATAATTATACTTACGGAACAAGTTTTGTGAGGATTAAATGAGTTAATTTATGCAAAGCTTTTAGAACAATGCCTGGTTCAAATAAATTAAATTAGAGTCATTTTGACCCAATTAGACAACTTGCAAATCTGTATTTTCCTCTTTTCTCTCATCCCCTTTTCTATCATTCCTCTGTCCTCAGAAACATCAGGCTCTAAAGGACCTTCATTGTTCCCTCGGAGCAGAAGTTTCCAAACTGTCTCAGTTCATGTGCTCTGATGGTTCATGGTGTTTCATTGTTTTTTTTTCATATAGGCCAAAAGAAATATCTAAATGCTCTGTTTATTAAATACCTAAGTCTGAAAAACTTAATAGTAGTCATTTTCATGGTGTCTAAGTGATATCACTGTCCTTCTCTTGAAAATGTAACTATCCTATAACATTCTGTAAATTTGTTACAGTGCTCCAGGGTCCCTTGACACACACTTAGTGTGTGGTAACCTGGGCCTTAGCAGTTAGTCTCTATTCTTTTCAGGACAAACTTCAACTAAATCGGGAATGCATTTAGTTCAGTGTCCTGGGTCCCTGCCACTTCCTCCTAGCCAATTTCCTTCTTTAGAAGCTGGGCAGAGACCCTGGTCCCAGCAGTACTGATAGCCACTTCCTGTGAAATGACAGTAAGTCTTATATCAACTGAAACATAAGAAGACCAATGCCTCTATATCTTCAAAACAGACTGGCACACTTAAGCATTAGGCATAGGCCCATGAAGAAAAGCTACAGCTTGGAAAGCACAGTAGTGATACCATTCACCCAGGGCCTCCAGTGGGCAGCTGTGCCATTGTGAGTAGCAGGCCCTCCCGCCAGCTTCCCCTGCACCAGAGCCCACTCACCTGACAGCAGCTGCCCCACCTGCTCTACATCAGCTCAAGCACAGCACACCAGGATAATGAGATTGTCTCTTTTCACCATATCCCACAAGGGATGGCAAGGCAAAGCTTTTAACCTTAGTTATTGGACAGGACAATATAAAACACAACTAAATTTTAAATTCATCTTGCTGATAGGATTTGTGGTTCTAATTATCAAAAGGAAAGGGACCAAAGAGATGAGAAAAAGAGAAAAGAAAACCCTGAATATTATGGAGAAAAAAATGAGCAATACAAGTGAATTTTTAAAAGAAAGAGAATGCTACTGAGCAAAAATCAGAACACAACAACCTCCACCACGAAAATGCAACAGCTTCAAACTGGTCTTGGGCTGTACCGTGACCACCGGAGACCACCATGGGGCTGTCCATATGCTTCCACCATGGCTGGTGAGCAACTGTCCAGTCTGACCCTGCCCTGCTGAGCACCGGGAACTCTTCCTTCCTCTTGACAGCATATCTGACAACTGACATCACTTATGTAGGTGCAGCACAGGAACGTGGGGCCGACCCACGGCACATCTAGGTTTTGCTCATAGAAGAACAGCTATGACCTGACCTTGGGGAAGCAGCCTGGGGAGCCATGGGGAGGCCTGCATGTAGGATTTGTCCGAGAGTTGATGAGGAAGTGGCCCAGGGGTGGGGATGGAGGGTGTCAGAGAAGGAAGGGGTTGGGTGCATTTACAGTGCCCCTTTAGTCCAAGCCTGAATTTACAACTACCTGCAGGAACCACTCCCGTGGACATCTGCCTTAGTCAACTCCAGCTACTACAGAAAAACAGCAGAGACCAGATAGTTTAAACAACAAGCATATATTTCTCATAGTTCTAAAGGCTGGGAAGTCCAAGATCAAGGTGGCAGCCAATTCAGTTCCTGGTAAAGCCCTCTTCCCAGTTTGCAGAAGGATGCCCTCTTGTTGGGTGCCCTCATATGGCAGCGGTAGTGGTGATGGAGCTCTGGTCCCTTCACCTTTTTACAGGGGAACTAATCCCATCACGGGGACTCCATACTCATGACCTCATCTAGACCTAATTACTGCCAAAGGTCTCACCTCCAAATACCATCACCTTGGAGATTAGGGATTTCAACATATGAATTTGGGGGGAAAGAATTCACTTCAACATGTGAAACACAGGCATTGCCCCTCCCCTGCCCCACCAGAGTAATCTTTCTGTTTTCTTAGTCTATACTCATGTGGTTTCAACCAGCCTTCACCCAAGTAAACATCACCATGCCACCACCTCCATTTTGTGTCTTTGCAGGGAGTGGACACATGAGTGTTTCTGTGGGGGAGTCTTGCAAGCATCCCAGGGCCAGCAAAATATTAAAGCCTGAAGACGGCAACAAAACAGTTATGGATACTACAAATGTGAGGGACATTAGGACTATGGTCCTCAACCAGGGGCAGCTTTATCTCCCAGAGGACATTAGACAACATCTACAGACCTTTTTTATTGTCATGAGGGTTATTCATCTAAAGGCATCTAGTACATAGAAGCCAGGGATGCAGCTAAACATTCTACATTGCACAGGACGGACCAGACACACACACATATGATTGTATGGCTGTCCCTATAAAGTCAAGGCTACACCACAGGACCAGGCCACTAAAATAAAGTATGAGAGGCAATGTGAAAACAATCTAGAATCTCAGCTCTGGACACATCTCTGTGCAGAGGGCAGGTAAGGGGAAAGGAGCCTGAGAGGGATGCAAGCCCCCAGGCACAAGTGTGCAATGCCAGGGAGACCCCAGAGACTGGGCATTTCAGTGGGCAGGGATGGAAAGGTAAGAGAATTTGACCATTTTATTTGTTTATCTCCTTCATCAGTCCATCAGTGATTTCAGGCAGTTGGATTTGACAATTCAAAATTCACAGTGGCCTTGATAGACTTCAGTGTAAAGGCAGTGACATAGGCAAAGGCAGACCATGAAGACTTTGCTAAAATGACAGTAAGGAACAATTCAGAAGTAATGGCTCTATTGAACTAGCTGCTTAAATCCCACCTAGAAATATTTAGTTGTGCATACCTTTATTTTATATGCTGCATTCTTTGATTAATCTATCTGTTGGCAAAATTATAAATATCATTCCATAAGTACATAGTATATAAAGTACCATTAAGAACACAAATTCTCAAATCCAACACAAATTGATGAATTCTATTACTAATGTTGCCGGTTTTTGGTCACTAGAAATTAAAATGTTACAGTTGGAGATTACTATGACTCAAACAAGTCTCAATGGAAGAAAATAATATTTCCACATTATAGCTGAGGGCAGGCATCCCGAAGCATAGGAGACTTTTTTGAGTTTGTCTCAATAGCTCTGGATATATGACTGCAATGAAACTGAGTAGGAAAAAAATAATACTGAAGTTTATAGAGAGTGAAAATATAGTTTAAAAGCACAGATCATGGGCAAGGTGTTGTCATTAAATACAAAATGAAAAAAGTTATTTGATGAAAGAAGGAAATGCGAGTGGAATCACATCTCAAGCAGACATATTTATGAAATGGTAATAATCTATCATATCTCTATCCATTTGTCCCATAAATAAGAAAAGCCTTACTTTACATAGCCGCCTCACACAGGAGCTTTAACACATTAACCCACTGGGTAACAGGAAGGCCTTGTGTTTAACATGTTATTTTTAAAATTCTAGTAGGCTCTCCCTGCTTGGCACAGCCCAACTTGTACTAGATGGATTGTATACTTCACAGGTGTTGTTTAACTCCAAAGGATCCAGACTGTGGGTAGTGGGTCCATGCTGGGCTATTATAGAATTGCTTTGCTGGGTCCAGAGAACCCGATCAAGTTCCTAAGGATGGGAGTGATCACTTCCAGATGAGTTTTCTGCCCATTGCTTCTACTGAGATCAGTTCTATTAGGAAGTGTAGGGATAGGATTTGGATTCCAGTTACAGAAGGATTTCTCCTTCCTAGAGTCAATAGTCCCCTTGGTCTGGATTGGACGAGGAAGGCCAACTTGTGGAAGGCCCCCACAAGTAGGTCCTGACCTGCTGCATGATACCTATGCGGCACAGGACCTGAACTTCTGGCAAAGTCAGGTTGTGAATGGCAGCCTGGTCTCTGAGCTGCCAAGAATCAGTGGGAAGGGCGTGATGGACACTTGAACAGAGTTATCAAAGGGAAAGCACTCACCCTTCCCTATGGGCCCCAGTGGTACTCAGAGCAGAATCACCAACCAAGTTGGCTGTGCCCACGGGATCAGCAGCCTAGCAACACGAGAACACTGGAGTCTCAGAGGGAATATGTCTGCACAGGAGTGGACTCCCTAGGAAAGGCACTTTCAGACTTGGGGGATGCTTGAAAGGGGCCAGCTTCTAGCAGGAAACCTGGAGGCTCTGTCACCATCATTTCCTCTGCATTCAAGATCAGTGTCTGTTCTAATAGATTCTAAGTGCTAATTTCCCAGGAATCATACAAAAACTAAAACAAAGCAGGTTTAACTGTGTAGTGTGAATAGCTTTTGGGGTTACTCTCCAAGGAAGTCAGGAGGTCACATGCTAAGCTAACTGCCTTTGATTTCATCGGTGATGTCAACTGATAGGAGTGAGCTAGGGCTGCAGATTCCAATGCCAGTATTTCATTTACCCTCCTAGCAAGCCCTGCACCAGCTGGAGCTCACAGGGAGGCATGCGGCTAATCTAGGCGGTCAGGGAGGGGAGGTGGACATACCAAAGGGTTCTTGATGAGACCCACCTATTTCCTCACCAGGAGGATCCTGCACAGGCTCACCCTAGTCTAAGGTACAGCCGTAGGTAGAAATTAGCAATGTACTACAACAAAAGAGCTGGGAACTTATCTTGGTGTTAATTTTTTACAAATAAATATTTGACCATGACCTTCCACTTATAAAACCCTCAAGTGGGTCCTGGCTACCTTTTGTAAAGGGCTTGCTTTCCTCCCCAGTCACCTCTCCCCTTCTGAATGCCACACCCTACAAGTATCAAATCACTTGAAATCCCTCAAACATATTATATCTACTCTGTAATAATAACCATCTAGAAAACTTTAATATTCTCTCTTCAAAACACGGAACAGGCCTTATCTCTCCTGAGAAACTTCCTGAACTCTAACTTAAAAAGAATGAACCTTTCCATCCTGAGTCTTTCTGGATTCCTGACAGAAAATTTTCCCCTCCCTGTACTTCCTCCCTGAGTTTCTGTGTGTCACTCTACCAGAATGCGAACTTCCCCTGGGCAGGAGCTCTGCTCACTCCCCACTTGTTCTACCACAGAGGTCAGCAACTACGCATGTGTGCATTCCTGCATTCACTCTACCACGACAATATGAAGGACAGTCAGTGTTAATTAAGCATTCATGGGCCAAGCACAGAGTGAGACTTCATAGATATTTACTTTTGACCACAACTTTGTGTTGAGTTTATTATTTCAGTTTGGGGTACAGAAACCTGGGCCAGAATGGTAGACAACTGACATCATAGCTACTAAGTGCAAGCAAGGACTCAGACATGCTTAGGACAATACTTCATTTATTCTCTCCCAGAATCCACTATGTGCCAGATTCTGTGAATAGATACAAAGATGAATAAAACCCCAGGGTCCAACGGGCAAAGACAAGATACGTAGCAGTTCAATTAAGTGTCATACAGGCTAGGATGTCTGTCTGTCCCTGGAAGAATGAGTCAAAAAGAAGGGAGAGATTAATTTTACTTTAGAATGCAGTCAAACTGCTCTTGAATGATTAAATGAAGTAAAGGAAGTGAATATTGTTACATAAATTTTAAAACGGTCGGAGGAGTGGAGCCAAGATGGCGGCATGAGTAGAGCAGTGGAAATCTCCTCCCAAAACCACATATATTTATGAAAATATAACAAAGACAACTCTTCCTAGAATAGACACCAGAGGACACAGGACAACATCCAGGCCACATCCACACCTGCAAGAACCCAGTGCCTCATGAAGGGGGTAAGATACAAGCCCCGGCCCGGCGGGACCCAAGCGCCCCACATGCCAGCCACCGGCAGGAGGAGAGAAGTCGGAGCAGGGAGGGAGAGGGAGCCCAGGACTGCTAAATACCCAGCCTTAGCCATCCGGACCAGAGCACAGACACACAGTGCATAAGTGGAGTCCTGGATACAAGGGAAACAGGACAAAAAGACCTGTGAGCGGGTCCCTGAGGCCGGTGCCCAGGGACAAAGGAAAGCGAGTGGCTTTTTTTGTGTGTGTGTGAGTGCTTTTTGGAAGTCTTAAAGGGACAGGGACCCCAACACCAGACGGAAGCGTCCTGGGACACTCTGGGCACTCTAACCCCCAGGGCAGCAGGGAGCACGAAGGCCCCTCACGGAGATAAATAGCCTCCCAGCCACTCCCCCTCCAACGGGGCTCCACCACATCGAAGCAGCAGCCCGAGGCAGGCCACGCACAAAGCAACAGTAGAGATAGACTCCATAGCAGCTGGCAGGAATCAGAAGCCCTGTCTGCACCCAGCTGCCTAGCAAAAGCCACTAGAGGTTGCTGTTCTACCAGGAGAGGAAGGCCACAAAACAACAAGAAGGAAAGTTCTTCCAGCCGTCATTCATGCCAGCTCTGCAAACTATCTCTATCACCATGAAAAGGCAAAATTACAGGCAGACAAAAATCACAGCATCAACACCTGAGAAGGAGAAAGATCTAACCAGTCTTCCTGAAAAAGAATTAAAAAAAAAATCATAAACATACTGATGGAGATGCACAGAAATATACAAGAGCTAAGGGATGAAGTCCGGAGGGAGATTACAGATGCCCAGAAGGAGATTACAGAAGAGAAACAAACTCTGGAAGCATTTATAAGCAGAATGGAAAAGATGCAAGAGGACATTGATGGAATTGAAACTAGAGAACAGGAACGCATAGAAGCTGATGCAGAGAGAGACAAAAGGGTCTCTAGGAATGAAACAATATTAAGAGAACTGTGTGACCAATCCAAAAGGAACAATATCTGTATTATAGGGGTACCAGAAGAAGAAGAAGAGAGAGAAAAATGGATAGAAAGTGTCTTTGAAGAATTAATTGCTGAAAACTTCCCCAAACTGGGGGAGGAAATAATCAAACAGACCACGGAAATACACAGAAATCCCAAAAGAAAGGACCCAAGGAGGACAACACCAAGACACATAATAATTAAAATGGCAAAGATCAAGGACAAGGAAAGAGTTTTAAAGGCAGCTAGAGAGAAAAAGGTCACCTATAAAGGAAAACCCATCAGGCTATCATCAGACTTCTCAACAGAAACCTTACAGGCCAGAAGAGAATGGCATGATATATTTAATGCAATGAAACACAAGGGCCTTGAACCAAGAATACTGTATCCAGCATTATTATCATTTAAATATGATGAAGGGATTAAATAATTCGCAGACAAGCAAAAGTTGAGGGAATTTGCATCCCACAAACCACCTCTACAGGGTATTTTAGAGGGACTGTTCTAGATGGGAGCACTCCTAAAGTTAAACAGATGTCACCAGAGAAAATAAAATCACAGCAAAGAAAGCAGACCAACCAAATACTAACTAAAGGCAAAAAAATAAAATCAACTACCATATAAAAGCAGTTAAAGGAAACACGAAAGAGCACAGAATAAAACAACCAACATATAAAGAATGGAGGAGGAGGAATAAGAAGGGAGAGAAGAAAAGAATCCCCAGACAGTGTATATAACAGCACAATAAGCGAGCTCAGTTAGGCAATAAGATACTAAAGAGGCTAACCTTGAACCTTTGGTAACCATGAATCTAAAGCCTGCAATGGCAATAAGTACATATCTTTCAAAAGTCACCCTAAATGTTAATGGACGGAATGCACCAATCAAAAGACACAGAGTAATAGAATGGATAAAAAAGCAAGACCCACCTATATGCTGCTTACAAGAAACTCACCTCAAACCCAAAGACATGCACAAACTAAAAGTCAAGGGATGGAAAAACATATTTCAGGCAAACAACAGAGAGAAGAAAGCAGGGGTTGCAGTGCTAATATCAGACCAAATACACTTCAAAACAAAGAAAGTAACAAGAGATAAAGAAGGACATTACATAATGATAAAGGGCTCAGTCCAACAAGAGGACATAAACAATCTAAATATATATGCAGCCAATACAGGAGCACCAGCATATGTGAAACAAATACTAACAGAACTAAAGGGGGAAATAGAATGCAATGCATTCATTTTTAGGAGAATTCAACACACCACTCACCCCAAAGGATAGATCCAATGAGCAGAAAATAACTAAGGACATGGAGGCACTGAACAACACACTAGAAGAGATGGACCTAATAGATATCTATAGAACTCTACATCCAAAAGCAACAGGATATACATTCTTCTCAAGTGCACATGGAACATTCTCCAGAATAGACCACATACTAGCTCACAAAAAGAGCCTCAGTAAATTCCAAAATATTGAAATTCTACCAACCAACTTTTCAGACCACAAAGGTATAAAACTAGAAATAAATTCTACAAAGAAAACAAAAAGGCTCAAAAACACATGGAAGCTTAACAACATGTTCCTTAATAATCAATGGATCAGTGAACAAATAAAAATTGAGATCAAGGAATATATGGAAACAAATGACAACAACAACACAAAGCCCCAACTTTTGTGGGACGCAGTGAAAGCAGTCTTAAGAGGAAAGTATATAGCAATACAGGCACAGTTGAAGAAAGAAGAACAATCCCAAATGAATAGTCTAACATCACAATTATCGAAACTGGAAAAAGAAGAACAAATGAGGCCCAAAGTCAGCAGAAGGAGGGACATAATAAAGATCAGAGAAGAAATAAACAAAATTGAGAAGAATAAAACAATAGCAAAAATCAGTGAAACCAAGAGCTGGTTCTTTGAGAAAATAAAATAAATAAGCCTCTAGCCAAACTTATTAAGAGAAAAAGAGAATCAACACAAATCAACAGAATCAGAAATGAGAATGGAAAAATCACGACAGACTCAACAGAAATACAAAGAATTATTAAAGACTACTATGAAAACCTATATGCCAACAAGCTGGAAAACCTAGAAGAAATGGACAATTTCCTAGAAAAATACAACCTTCCAAGACTGACCAAGGAAGAAACACAAAAGTTAAACAAACCAATTATGAGCAAAGAAATAGAAATGGTAATCAAAAAACGACAAAAGAACAAAACCCCCGGGACTGATGGATTTACCTTGGAATTTTATCAGACACACAGAGAAGACATAATACCCATTCTCCTTAAAGTTTTCCAAAAAATAGAAGAGGAGGGAATACTCCCAAACTCATTCTATGAAGCCAACATCACCGTACTATCAAAACCAGGCAAAGACGCCACCAAAAAAGAAAATTACAGACCAATATCCCTGATGAATGCAGATGCAAAAATACTCAATAAAATATTAGCAAACCGAATTCAAAAATATATCAAAAGGATCATACACCATGACCAAGTGGGATTCATCCCAGGGATGCAAGGATGGTACAACATTCGAAAGCCCATCAACATCATCCACCACATCAACAAAAAGAAAGACAAAAACCACATGATCATCTCCATAGATGCTGAAAAAGCATTTGACAAAGTTCAACATCCATTCATGATAAAAACTCTCAGCAAAATGGGAATAGAGGGCAAGTACCTCAACATAATAAAGGCCATATATGAAAAACTCACAGCTAACATCATACTGAAGAGCGAGAAGCTGAAAGCTTTTCCTCTGAGATCAGGAACAAGACAGGGATGCGCACTCTCTCCACCGTTATTTAACATAGTACTGGAGGTCCCAGCCACGGCAATCAGACAAAACAAAGAAATACAAGGAATCCAGATTGGTAAAGAAGAAGTTAAACTGTCACTATTTGCAGATAACATGATATTGTACATAAGAAACCCTAAAGACTCCACCCCAAAACTACTAGAACTGATATCAGAATACAGCAAAGTTGCAGGATACAAAATTAACACACAGAAATCTGTGGCTTTCCTATACACTAACAATGAACCAATAGAAAGAGAAATTAGGAAAACAACTCCATTCACAATTGCATCAAAAAAAATAAAATACTTGGAATAAACCTAACCAAAGAAGTGAAAGACCTATACCTTGAAAACTACAAGTCACTCTTAAGAAAAATTAAAGGGGACACTAACAAATGGAAACTCATCCTATGCTCGTGGCTAGGAATAATTAATATCTTCAAAATGACCATCCTTCCCAAAGCAATGTACAGATTTGATGCAATCCCTATCAAATTACCAGCAACATTCTTCAACGAACTGGAACAAATAGTTCCCAAATTCATATGGAAACACCAAAGACCCCAAATAGCCAAAGCAATCCTGAGAAAGAAGAAAAAAGTAGGGGGGTTATCACTCCCCAACTTCAAGCTCTACTACAAAGCCATAGTAATCAAGACAATTTGGTACTGGCACAAAAACAGAGCCACAGACCAGTGGAACAGATTAGAGACACCAGACACTAACCCAAACATATATGGTCAATTAATATTTGATAAAGGGGCCATGGACATACAATGGCGAAATGACAGTCTCTTCAACAGATGGTGCTGGCAAAACTGGACGGCTACATGTAGGAAAATGAAACTGGACCATTGTCTAACCCCATACACAAAAGTAAATTCAAAATGGATCAAAGACTTGAATGTAAGTCATGAAAACATAACACTCTTAGAAAAAAACATAGGCAAAAACCTTTAAGACATAAACATGAGTGAAATCTTCTTGAACATATCTCCCTGGGCAAAGAAAACAACAGCAAAAATGAACAAGTGGGACTATATTAAGCTGAAAAGCTTCTGTACACAAAAGACACCATCAATAGAACAAAAAGGTACCCTACAGTATGGGAGAATATATTCATAAATGACAGATCCGATAAAGGCTTGATGTCCAAAATATAGAAAGAGCTCATCTACCTCAACAGACAAAATACAAATAATCCAATTTAAAAATGGGCAGAGGAACTGAACAGACAGTTCTCCAAAAAAGAAATACAGATGGTCAACAGACACATGAAAAGACGCTCCACATCGCTAATTATCAGAGAAATGCAAATTAAAACCACAATGAGGTATCACCTCACACCAGCAAGGATGGCTACCATCCAAAAGACAAACAACAACAAATGCTGGCGAGGTTGTGGAGAAAGGGGAACCCTCCTACACTGCTGGTAGGAATGTAAATTAGTTCAACCATTGTGGAAAGCAGTATGGAGGTTCCTCAAAATGCTCAAAATAGACTTACCATTTGACCCAGGAATTCCACTCCTAGGAATTTACCCTAAGAATGCAGCACTCAAGTTTGAAAAAGACAGATGCACCCCTATGTTTATTGCAGCACTATTTACAATAGCCAAGAACTGGAAGCAACCTAAGTTTCCATAAGTAGATGAATGGATAAAGAAGAGGTGGTACATATACACAATGGAATATTATTCAGCCATAAGAAGAAAACAAATCCTACCATTTGCAACAACATGGATGGAGCTAGAGGGTATTATGCTCAGTGAAATAAGCCAAGCGGAGAAAGAGAAATACCAAACGATTTCACTCATCTGTGGAGTATAAGAACAAAGGAAAAACTGAAGGAACAAAACAGCAGCAGAATCATAGAACCCAAGAACGGACTAACAGGTACCAAAGGGAAAGGGACTGGGGAGGATGGATGGGTAGGGAGGTATAATGGGGGAGAAGAAGAAAGGGGGTATTATGATTAATATGCATAATGTAGGGGGGAGAAAGGGGAGGGCTGTACAACAGAGAAGACAAGCAGTGACTCTACAACATTTTGCTATGCTGATGGACAGTGACTATAAAGGTGTTTGTGGTGGGGACCTGGTATAGGGGAGAGCCTAGTAAACATAATATTCTTCATGTAAGTGTAGATTAATGATATCAAAAAAAAAAGAAAGAAAAGGAGGATTACTCCCTGACAGGATAAAACTAACTGCAAATCACCGATTAATGCATGCTTTTAATATCCTTAATTTTGATCATTTAAGGGGTGTCAGATGATCAGCTATGGAAGTACATTTTTCTGACAATATTCCTTTCTCTTAAAAAAAAAAAAAAAAAGAGAAGACAAGTAGTGATTCTACAACATTTTGCTATGCTGATGGACAGTGACTGTAAAGGGGTTTATAGGGGAGACCTGATATAGGGGAGAGCCTAGTAAACATAATATTCGTCATGTAAGTGTAGATTAGTGATACCAAAAACGAAACAAAAAAAAACAAAAAACAAAAAAGGACAGTTCCTGTGTGGTAACCTCCAATGAGTTCGACACAAGGGTGTAAAGGGCATATAAAAGTGTAGGCAAAGGGCCTGTTTGCATTTATACAGAAGATCAAAGCCTAATTGGGCTACCCCGAAAATGAACTAAGATACGATATGAAAGAGAACTTCCAACATCAGCACTCTCTGGAAGACTCATGCCAGAAGATGATCATCAAGAAACCCCAACAAAGATCCACGCACTGCTACAGCTGTAGATGCACTCATCCCACCAGCTCCTGGACTTGCCATGGGAATGAAGGAGATATCTAAGCTGGCCTGTGCATACAGTAAAACAACAAATTTGACTGGATCTATACTGTCAGAACTCAACCAGGAATAAGGAGAAGTGCACATTGCAGAGCTCCAAAATCTTGCAACTATAGACTATCTACTGTTAAAAGAATGTGTGGGATGTGAACAGTTCCCAGGAATTTGTTGTTTTGATTTGTCTGATTTTTCTCAAACTATTCAAATTCAGTTAGACAATAACCATCATATCATTGATAAGTTTTCACAAATGCCTAGGGTGCCTAACTGGTTTTCTTGGTTTCACTGGATATGGCTGGTAATTGTAGGTCTGCTTTGGTTATGTAGCTGTATTCCTATTATGTTAATGTGTGCACGCAATTTAATTAGTAGTTTAAAACCTATACATGCTTATGTTACACTACAAGAAGATATGTCAAAGAAATAATCAATCTTCCCATGTTTTCTTCCACCTGCTACTTCTATAGCTTTTCTTCTTCCTTCCTAATTACAACCCTTAAGTAGAATTCGTGCCTCATATCAAAATTACCGAGTATCATAATTCTTCCAAGTGGCAAAGATACCTCAAGACAAATGCTGGGCATAGAAGCCACAGAGCATAAATCTGCAAAGAAGTAAAAAGCTAACCTTTTCAAACAATATTGCCTCTCTCTCACTTACCAACTTTACATTTCCCTGTATGGCCCCGGAAGATGACTGGTTAGCCAGAGACGGGTAAGATTCCTCAAGGGAGGAACAACCTAAGACAGGCACAGTTGCAGGGGGGCCATCAGGTGAGAAATTGGGGATCAACAGAGGTGAGGCTTAGAACCTCATCCCTCCTGTTTTGAGAGAAATCTTCTGCATCCGTGGATGTTTTGTGGCCCTTGTCTAGCTCGGATTAATACTTAGTCTATAGGCACACACCTGATCATCTACATTTGCCCTCTTATAGCACTAAACTATGTTTTCTACCTTTATCTTGCATCTACCTACCACTTCAGCATTTTAATAAAAATAATAATAATAATAAGGGAGAAATGTGGGATTCACATATAAATCCAGTATAAAAATCAAACGAATAATCATATTTGACCTGATTGTTTATAGTTCATGATGCGTGATCAAAACCGAAAGTTTCTGTGATATGACTGCCCTTGCACTCTTCACCATGTAAGAACTTATTCACTATGTAAGAACTTGTTCACCATGTAAGAACTTGTTTGTTATGCTTTAGAAGATTGGAGACTGTTGAGAATTAGGCTTGGGGTTGATTAATGATTGTGCATTGAGTCCCCTATAGAGAATTTTAATGTTGTTAACAACCATCTGATCAATAAATATAAGAGATGTCCTCTCAAAAAAAAAAAAAATTTTAAAGCGGTCATCGAAAAGCAATAATACCCAGATCTGTCGCCATGGAAATCAGTAATGCTTTCTTCACTCTCCGAGCTATTTTACACCCCAAGTCTCTTAAAACAAAACAAAACAAAACAAACAAAACCTATGTTAGTTTAGAAGAGTCAGTGTTGTAAGGAATCATATTCCCTAGAAATTCAGTTACTTCTTTTCCTGAGAACTTTAGTTAAAAGCTCCCTCCAAAGAGGATGTTGGCCAAGATAAAAGCAAACTACTCTTTCCCTAGAGGAAGGAAAGAGCAAATAACTTGTAAAATCCCTAGGCCAGTTTGACCTGTGAGTGTGAGGTTAAGGACAGACACCATTTTCTGCATTACCATCTGTATGCCAGAGCATTCCTTTCCAGCAGGAAGCCTTTTTCACCCTTAAGCACTCAGATAGAGAGGTCAGTCACCTCAGTCCCTGCTGGCTCCACTGCAATTCATTGCAAGGGATGATGAGCAGTTAGATGAACACCACTCAGAGGAGCATGTGGCAGGCTGCCAAGGCCCTGTGCCCAAATTCCATGACTTCTGAGAATCACATGGTGCAAAGAGAAGTCCAATTTTACAATGTGACCCCAATTATCCTAGCAGAGATGGTTCTATCCATCATACTGTTACAAGACAACAGAATAGCCAAAGTGCATCCCTATATTGGCATGCACATCTTCACAGAGCAGATGTGAAAAACAGCAGAGAAATCATTTCATAAATTGTATCATTTAAGATCCTTCACAAAGTGAAGAATCCCTTTGTTTTAATAAAAGCCGTATCTTATATATTACCCATTATGCAAGCTTAAACTGACACAGTGGACAACTGCCAATTACTAGAAAAGTGCAGAACTAGTACAAAAGTAGTCCAAAATGATATCTAATGCTCTGTTATGTATATATTACCATCCAAAGACTGCAGTTGTCTCTGAAATTCATAAAACTTAAGGTAATTATGTATAGAAGTCATATGTTTTTATATTTATATCCACATATTCCACCCAATGCATAAATATTTTAGGCATTACCATTATATGAGTCCTTAATATCAAATTTACCTTGGATTATCAACATGATCTATTGACTTGGTCTTATTCTAGCAATAAATACTTATCATGCATAGGTAAATAGGCTAACTAGAAAAAATAAAGACCCTTTCTTCTCAAAGACATGCATTTCAATAAAATTTCAATCATTATGCTGAAATAGTATTTATCAGTACTTTATATATTCATGTTGTTTGGATCAATTGTATGCTGATAATTATAATAACAACTCAATCCAGAAGAATTTGATTTTAAAACAGAACTGCATGCTCATGGAAATTTTTTCAGTATTAATTCATATGTTTATTTTAGATGTACATAAACAAAATAGGGTAATCCATAACATGTTAAAGAAGCAATATGTAACAACAGAAATAAATTCAGTGAGGAAAGTGGTATAAAAATGAAATACTAAGAAGAAAGAGAAATAACATAAAATTTCTAAATGTTAAAGAACTTGTTCATGATTTAAAATGAAAATAAATACTAGGCCTCAAATTATTATGGCATTTACTTTCCAGATGATATATTTAATTATATATATATATATAAAATATATAAATGATGTAGGTAAAAAACATTTTATTTCAGAATCAATATTTATAATTTATCAGGAACTATACTGCAGACATGTCTTATCTCCCATTAAATTAGAATCTCTTCAGAGGGAGAGGACATAACATACATTGACAACCTTCTAACAGAGTAGCACAATATACCATGCAGATGGTCCCTTATATTTAGGATTATTTCAGTGGTTTTATACTACAACCTCTTTATTATTTTTCACTCCAAACATTAAGTCCATTCACATGCTTTAAACTATAATTTTTTTCAAATCTTCTGCTTTTTTCTTTACCTTTCCTCAAATACTAGGCCTCTATGTCTAACCATATTCTGGCTATCACTATATGAGGAAATTTACTAATAATAAGATAGAAACCAAATATATCACTTTACCCTACAATCAATTTTCCTGTCTTCATGGAATGAAAGTATAAATTAGTGGATATTTTATCAATGACTTGTAGAAGGGTGGTAAAAATGGTTATAGAGCAAAGTGGGCATATTTGAGGAATATTTAAGAAGAAGAAAGTATAGACATGATTAACTTCTGGAATGAGAAGAAAGAAGTTGGAGTCTCTCCCTTATCTCTGGTTTGAGCAGCTGGATGGATGGTGGTACAGCATGTAGCCAGAGAAGCTCCTCTGTGCTTGACACATATAAGTTTGAACTGATTTCATATACCGTTTATTATTATTATTATTATTATCCCTTTCTAGTGAAGTAGATGATGTAGGTTTCCCAAAACTTGCCTTTCATGCCTGTCCTTCTGACCACTCAGTTGCTTGCCCTTAAATTGCTTCCCTCATCACCCATTCAGCAAGGCCTCTCTCAGAATCCCCCAAAGAGCTTTTAACATTTTCCTCAGTTTGAGGTAACATGTTCTCTTTGGAATTCCCATAAAATAATAAATTTAATGTGGTACTTATTTAACTGGGGATACATTCAAGGAGGTAAAAACCCCTTGGCGCAGTGCCACACACAGCAGTTCTGAGCAAGGTTGCTTTAGGAGGCTATGAACACCCTGGAACAACAAGGATTCCCACAGCAGCCACCTAACACCCTTGTCATTATCAATATCCCCCAACTTGAGGAGAAAAGGCACTGAAAACAAATATCACCTCATGAATTGGGTAATACCAAACCTCAAGTACAGAGCACAATTGTTAAATATTTTAAGAAAAATGAACACCAGGAAAGGGAGGCAATAAATACAACAAATAGTCACAAAAAGTATTAGAACAAAATGGAAATTTTTAAAGGGGTCTGAACAGAAATAGACTACCATGCTAATGCAAAAGTGATCTTGAAAATGTTCAAAACTGGTTTTTGAAATGAAAAATGCAATATTTGGTCTATACAAGAAAAGGGATACAGCTGAAGAATAAATTAGTAATCTGGAAGATGGAGACAAATACTTATCCTACAAGCCAATTCCCTTTCACCAAAAAAAGAAGAAAAAGAAAGATTTAAAAATATGAAGGAAAAGTGAATACAAGCAAAATGTTTTAGCATATGTAAAATATGAATTTTGAAAGAAGAAAACAAAGTTACAGGAAAGACCAAATAAATGACAGAAGAAAAATATGCAGAGCTGAAGGCATGTATCCTCAGCAGAGGGGTCTGTGAAGTTCCAAGCAGAATCATGAGAACAATGAATGGCCCACAGCTGAAAAAGAAGCTCCTTGGTGCCAGGTCATGTGTCTTAAACACTTGAGTATTTCTTATGTGGCTATTAGAAACATTGTTTTTGAAGGATAATCACTACTTTAACTATGGAATGGAAAGTGAGCCCAGAAATGAATGACTGATTCTGTCTTTGAGAAACAGTCTTGCTGTCTACAGAATCCAACCTTTTGATCTTTGTCAGTCTCGGTGATGTTTCTGCTGCAAAATTCTTCTCTGAGCTCATGACACACTAATGTGTATTGACTGTGTCCTGACAATCACATCCATTCTCCTTCTTTCTCTCTCTTTCTCTCTCCCCCCACCCTCACCCTTCCTTACTCCCTCCTACTTTCATTTCCATGCAAAACCATGGGAACCTGGTCTTGGCATGTTTGTCTTTTGGGGAAATCATTTAAGGGACCCTCTTGAAGGGAAATCCCACCAAAATGGGCATATCTGCAGTCATATGTAAGTCACAGAGGTTAATTCATCAGCATAATGTCTCCTAGAAAGAAGCGGCTGAAACATTGTTAGTTGCTTTCTACATGAACAGCACAAATCAAGTGTATCAGATTTTAGAAATATCCTTCTGTCCTTTAGTCTCACCTTAGACTGACAGGTCTGCCCACACACCACTGGCTCCCATGGCTCATTCACACTGCATGGCTCATCCACGCACTGTGTAGTGTACTTAATGCTCACTCTTCAAAGAGCCAGACCATCTAGACCCAATTTCTCCTTCTTAAGCAAGTGCACTTTGAACAAGTATTGCTGTTAAGGAGGGGGAAAAAAAAACCCTTTCCACATCGCAGTTTTTAACATTCAGTGAAGTTGGCAACTGGGTATTTTAAATTCTGGACTGATTACACAGCTCTTCCATACTGCTTTGTAGAGTTTTATTTTCATACAGTGCTGTGACAATCTATCATATTTTGTCTCCTAAGGGAAGAGAAAGAGTCCACCTTTTTATAAATAGCTGTAGGAGAGTCCTGGGGCAGAGCACGCACCTCCTGCACTGGGCTTAAGATCTGAGAGGCACACTTCCCACTGTGAAAGACCATTCTTCCCCTGAGGTCCCACAAATGGTAATGGGGCCTCCCCTAGGTACCTCAACTAGAAAGGGAAAAGCAGCTTATAAAGTGTTTCTGCCTATGGAAGGGGACAGATAAAAGGAAGAGCAGTAACAGGACACAATGGACCAAACAGAACCTGCAACCTCATTAAAATAAAAAATGTTAAAAGTCACCTGAAAATCTGTAATAAGGAAAAAAGCAAGCCTTAAGGAAAGTGAATGATGGTCCTTGAGGAGCTGTGAATTAGGGGGATAAGTGTCATTCAATAATATCTCATTTATCTAATAATGTCAGCACAGAGATACAGTTGCTAATAAAAATACATTAAATTGAAACTGGATTTAATTCTTTTTTTTCTTGATTAGCAATCAGTGGGCAGGGCCTTGATGGACATGAACTATCATACAAAAGTTTTCAAATCCAGGGTTCACATTCCCTGCAATGACACATGCTGGAACTTAATTTTACAAAAAGTTAAATCTAGATATCAATCTATCTGGGTCTCTCATAAACAGAGGCTGTTATTTGTGCAACTCCCTCACCCACCCGCCAGAAAAAAAAAACCCTGGTTATATGAACTCTTTCAAGTGTTCAGAATACAGATTACAATTAACTGGCTATACGTCCCACATGAAGTTCCACGATATCTGCCTGGATGGTGCAACAATACCACCAAGAAGCCAACCCCTGAGCCCCTCCCGTTGGCTCTCGGTCCACATACTGCAGCTCTGGTCCAGCTGCAGCCATGGCACAAATGTCATGACTTTTCAGTTTCCCCAGCAACCTCCTGGGCAAAGCCAATGCAGAACCCTGTGCTGGGATGTACAATCACGGCAAATTGCTCCCGTTGCAGGAGGACAGGATGCCAGGGAAACTTTCACCATGCTTTGAAAGTGGGTGGAAACCAGTGCAGGGTTTCCTATCACAAGCTGTGGACCATTTATTGAGTCACAGTTGTTGCTCCTCTGCTCCTTTCAGAAATTGTTCCAGGGACCCTCCTTGACGCTTGCATGTTTTTTCCTGTAGGATTCTTTCACGGAGCACACTAGTTGCCTGTGTCACCACATGACTGTGGCAGTTGACCCAATACTATTTGGACAAAAAAAAAAAAAAAAATCTCTGCACAAAAGGTAGAATAGAACAAGTATTCAACTGTTCAGAAAACTGTAAAACAGGGATAACTGTTGATTTTAAGGTACAGTTAAATTAATATCTTCATTCAAAATAGCAGAAAGTATGAAAGGTACTGAAAAGTGCTTTGAAAATGCTTTGGTAAAAACCTACTCATTTCAAATAGGAAAAAATCTGCAAAGGAAAATAAAATCTTTAGTTGAAACTTATTTCATGTAAGATAGGCTTGAGAAGTACAGTGCATTTTATTAAGGTACATGCTTTAGCAATTTTGGTTATGTCAGTCCACAAATTTAGTGTTCCCCACCAAACCGCAAACACAGTACCTTCCAAATGTCTGTTCAAGTTGCAATCTCTACCACCCTCCTTCTCTCTCTTGCACACACACATACACACACACACACACACACACACACACACACACACACACACACACACTACTAAGTAGGTGTCTTTCAAGCTAATTAGAGGTCCACTTCCACTGCACCTCTAATGACCTATAAGTCAAGGGCAAAAGCAAACAGTCCACTGCTTACAAACAGGCTTTGCTTGAGAAAGTCACTTATAAGCAGGCTACCTAGAAATCATAACAACTGTTCTTATGTGAACTTTGTACTTCAAGTAGTTTGCATCCCCAGGCGATTCACAATGTGTCAACCAAGCACACCGTGTATCCTGCAATTAGTGCTACAGACAAGTGCACTACTGACCCTATCTACAGGATCACAAAGCCCCCAGGGAAAATGCAGTTTGTCCTGCATTTGGGGACCTATCCATATCTCTAGCTCAACTTGTCAGTGGGCAGTTTCTGAGGCCCAGTGGGGCAGGGACTGGAGCTGAGGAAAGACCAGAAGGGGCTAAGGGGATGGGAAGATCGGGTCTTCTACTTCTATCTCCCTTAGCTTTCTCTGATTCCAGTGGGTTCTCCAGCTGCCTTTTTAATCCTTCTCTCTAGACTGGACCTGCCTCCTATCATTCCACAGTTGCTCATCTCACAGAAGTTCAGGACTACTGACTCTCTTTGGACAGTTCCCTGCTGAGCATGTACATCACAGGTCTGCCCCTGAAGCCTTCCCAGGGTATGTACTGCTAGTATCCTTAGGGTGCTTTTCCCTCTGCCCCAAGCCTCCTCCTTCCCTCCCTTGTCTGTCACTCTCCCCCTCTCATCTTAAACTCTAAAAGAAGGACAACAATCATGCGAAGGCCTCTAGTAAAACTCATCTTCACTGCAAAGTTAACAGGAGCTCAGGTTATCTTGAGCATTTAGTCACAAGGGGGCAGGGTAGTAGGTGGGAAGTGTGACAGGTGCTGAGGACACAAGGCTGTGGGAACAACGGAGGACAGGAGCTGCATCCGGTATGGAGTTATTGCAGTTACCCATTCTTCCTGCACCTTGCCGCAACCCAGGATGGGTACCAGTGGGGCCAAGAGCAGCAGGAAGCATTGTGGTGCCAGAGCTGTCCACAGAAGGGGGTGGCAAGGGGAGAGGAGGAGCAGACTTGCTGAGTGCTGCCTAAGTGGCCACCGAACATCTGCCAGCTCTATGGACTGAGACTAATTCTTCTACTGTCTAAAGTCCCAGGGTCATTAACTGCCCAATGTGGGTAATTCTTAGTAAGAATTAAATGTACAGCAGAACTTATCTCTGCATCAGACTTAGAGCAGGCACTCCAATGAACTATGAGTATTATTACTATTATAGTATACTCATTATTATTATTATAATTAGTATATTACTATCATTACTATTATTATTATTATTCTCATTATTATTAGTATGTAAACTTGGAGTCTGCATTGCTTCCATTTCTTCCAATCAGCAAAATACTACAAATTAGAGGTGAGTATCTTTGTACTCATGTTATATTCACTTCTATTATTACAGGATATTATTTACATTTTGGGGGAATTTTAGGAGACAGTTATATATAATGCTAAATAAGCTAATAATGTTCTTTATTCAAAAAATTCCTCATTTCTCATATTTAGAGTTTAACTCCATATCCAAAAACTTTTCAAAATTTATTGAAATCTTTTGATACTACACATGTAATTTCAACAATCCAACCTCAGTCATTTATCTAGCATTAAGACTGATCATGGCAAGAAAAACATCTAACACATGTCACCAAATTCAGGCTCATTTTCATCTTGAATTCAATGCACAATTAAAAATTAGCACAACTCTTATCTTTAAATCTCATAAAGTAAAGTTTCCCTAACAGATCTTTTCTATATGTTGTTATGTTCATCCACTTAAATGAAGCTGACACAGATTTTGTCCAGGAATCACTGCTTAGAATCTTCCCATGAATGAGATCCATTGCCCCACTGGCACCTGACTGCCTTTCAGTGGTCAGGCTCCTAGGCCAGCACACCCACCCTCTGCTTCTCTCAGCCCGCGGCCGCCTACTTTTAAACCACTTCATCACATCTCTAATTCTTCAAGGGAGTACAAGAAGACATAAAAAGGGGAAATTAAATACCACTCTGTCAATTCTGTTTCTAGTTCATAGATTCAATGAAACAGAGATGAAGGAAGTAGTTTTGGCAAATAAGAGGTTTGGGAAATCCCTTTAATACATTCACTCAAATTCCTCCTAACCCTCATGGTAGACAGATTTCAGTATGTTATGAATATACATAAGACCTGAAACACAGGAAACATGTCTTTTTCTGGGATAACTGGAAATACTTACTATCTTATTTTTAAACTTAGAGAAGAATGTTAGAAACCTGAGATGGAAAATAAAAGGCTTTATCTATAGCTCCAGAGTAATTATGTGAGGCAAAACCTCTACCCATGCAACAAATGGTAAAACTGCATGGACCCAACTTACATTGAGTCAATATACAAATAAACATTACATATATTCAAATATGATAGTTATTTCTTCCAACACATAATACCACCAAAATCTGTGATCAGAGTCACACTGTATTATTTCTCATTTCTCAGTATAATAGTGCATTTGATTGTCGTCTTGGTAGGCTTCTTGGGTGTAAAAATCCCCAAAATAACAAAGATTACAATGGAAAAGAAATGCAAGCAACTACTTTGCAGGTGTAGGTACTTCTTCAGATGCCTTTTTGACATTTAAGTAATAAATTTAATTAGACATCCAGCAATCCCTGATGGTGGAATACATAAAATGGGAGGGAGGAGAGGACAGGTGGATAAATGAGTGGGTAGCAAACAAGCTTTAAAAAAACCTACAGATATCAGATTTGTTTGTTTTTAATTTAAGGTGGCAACTAAAGTGTCAAAGGATTGCGTAATATCATGTATTTTAATGAACTTGAGTCAAAGAGTTAAATTTTAGTTTCCCATTTTTGCTACCAATATTCCACAGCAGGCTAAAAGGAAACGGTCTTCTCTAAAGGAGACATTTCAGCAGCTATCTTTTAAAAAATCTACTCTATGTCAGTACCACAAGAAAAACAACGACATCACCAACAGTTTCAACTTTGAAATTTGGAATCTGTGAAGAAACATGAACACTTGGAAGCAGATTCAGACTTATCAAAGGAGAAACAGTTAGGAATACAGGAAGAAAAAGGTTTATCTCCTGTGGGGCATGCCTGCCCAAGGCCGACTCTCAAAAGGAGCACTGCCCAGGTCCCGAAGACGACTTAATTCCACCTTTAGCTATCTCAGGCGGAGGTGGGGAGGAGTTGTGAGGACAATGAACACCTGGCAGAGAACACTGCTGTCAAGGACAAAGGAAAAAATGAAGAAGAACAGAGCACCTAGTGCCCTAGAAAGCAGCAGGGTTTGGCATAGGCCTTCTGCCCTCAATCACTGGACCAAGTGTAGGCATCATATCAT
This sequence comes from Manis pentadactyla, assembly GCF_030020395.1. Taxonomy (NCBI): domain Eukaryota; kingdom Metazoa; phylum Chordata; class Mammalia; order Pholidota; family Manidae; genus Manis; species Manis pentadactyla. Next base: position 111,454,214 of record NC_080024.1, read on the forward strand.
CTTACTAACATGGTAGCCTTGTTCCTCATGAACAAGGAATACAACTTCATCTCTGCCTATACAGTTAACAAAAGTACGGTCACGTAAATTTAAGGGAAAGGGGGCAAAAAAACAAGCATGTAGTTCTCACCCAATGCCTATTAAAGGCCTGTGCCCACTGAAAAGGGGTCAAATGAGTGCAGAATGAACATCCTGAGCAGTATCATCTCTCCGTTGAGAGGCTACCATCTGATTATAGCCCAGCTCTGCACAAATTCACACTGACACAGCCTCAGAGCCATCTTCTGGTACACCAATTCTCTCCTTGCTGTGTTTCACCCATTCTTAAACCAATGTGTTGCATATTCTAAAAAAATAATGGCTCTATATTTATTTCTAGATTCTCCTACCCAAAAGTTGTTTGCAATTTCTTTTTAATGCCCTTATCGTGTCTTCCAAATTGTATTTCTTCGTTTTTATTATCTATACTTGATTAGTTTGCTTTTGTTTGTTGTGTTTGCTGACTATACCTTATGGCAGTGGATTTTTGGGTATACTCATAATGTTCATCTGTGGGCTCCTAATAATCCAGAATCCATTTCCCCGGGGAGGTGTCACAAGGGCCTCAGGTGGTAGAGGCATCCTATGGGTTCACTGATGTGCAGACCAAATGTTATGTCAGTTTCAGAGCTTTGGGCTTCCCATGATGAAAATTTTGCTCATCAGCCATGAAAGGGCAAGCTAGGGGGCCAATTTCCAGTGTGGACTGAGTTCAGGGTTTTTCCAATGGATCTTCTCTGCCCAAGTCTAATCCCATTTCCAGTCTACCATTAGGTATCAGACGTGCAGCCTCTACTTAAAACTCTAGACCCTACAGCACATATCTGCTCAAGCTCACCCCTTGCAGTTTAATGCTGTGGACTCCCTCTTTGTTCCTGGCACCTGAAGATGGCCTTTTGTTGGCTCTGAACTTGAGCATAAATTTTTAATATTGAAAATTTGACATATTTTTCTAGAATTTCCTTTGATTCAGGAGTGGACAGTGCTACTCATGCCAACTGGTTCTGCCATCTTGAAGAGAGACAAGCTTCTCACCTAACCTGAAAACTCTCTTTTATCATCTTCATGCTAAGTTTATGAACCATCTACCTCTTATAAACATTAGTACTCATTTCTGTGTATACTTTATACTGCAAAACACAAACCATGCTTTCTGCCCTCTGAGAACTTTCAGTCCAGACTGAAAGATAAGACGGTTGGCACATAGAACAAAGAAATATCAAGGAAATAATACAATCACCAAGGGTTAGGAACTTAGGGAAAATTGCTTCTAAACCTGCTGTCAAAAGAAGGAGTGGGCTATAAAGTTCAGCTCTTACAACTCTTTGGACTTTAATAGTATTTTAGAAAGTTTTTATCTCAATCATACCAAAATTGAAGTGAGAGAGATTTAGACAGAGGCACAGCAGGTTATTGAAGAAGTTCAGATTTTTATAAAAAAAAAATGAATAGGTCAGCAGCAATCATTCTAGAAAGAAATGGGTAGAAACTGTGGGAGAAGAAATGACCAGCCATGTTCAAATGACTGTATGAATATGGGGAGTGAGTTCAGCAGAGAAATCTGAGATACTGAGGTCAGTTTTAGATGTTAAATTTACAAAAAAGTTTTATAAACAGATATATGTTAAAAACAAAGCTGGAAATGTTGAAGTACAGAAAGGTGTCAGATCTGGAGATGTGTTGCTATGAATCATCTTCAGAGAAATGGTGAAGGCTAAGTAGGGAATGGCAGTACCTCTGAACAGAAGATAATAAAGACAGAGTGATTTCAAGTATTTCCATAACTTTTAACACAAATAAAGCCAATCAGAGAAATAACCATACTCTAATATATTTCCCATTTGCTTAATAGGAAATTATGCCCTTAAAAAAAGTAGAGATGGCCCATTTAGAAATGTTAAAGCACAAATGACAGAAATACTGGGAGCAGGATGTTACTGCATGCTCAGTGTATAAAGAACATGGAATTACCCTAAAGTACATCTGTATTTAAATGAAGATAATGTGACTGAAAAGAATTTACTGGAAGTGAGATTAAATCTGCTGACAGAGACTGAAAGAGACAGTTAGTTGCTTAAGGGGAGACAGTGATGTAAAATAAAAGCTTGATTTTATTTCATTTTTATATGAATTTTAATTAAATATTTCCATTTTCAAAGTCAAGCAAATGATGTCAATTACTGAATGCCTTTGTATGGGTTTTAAATGTTAATTATGCAGTACACAGACATGTACATCTTCAGATTTCAAATCCATGTCCATTTATAGAGAGCAATCAGAGATTAGCAATAAAATGATAGATTTCTGACCCATACTGATAACATATGACAAAAAAATTTAGACAATGCACCCAGCTGAGCAGTTTTAATTGAAATTTGGTTAAAAAGCTCAGCACAACTCCTAAAACTTACGGAAGCAAACCTTTCTAAAATATCATTCTTAAAAGCAGAGCAGGCAGCTATTACTCTGGCCTGTCCAATTCTTATGGCATAACTCTCTGGCCACAGAGATTAGTACAGGAATGAGCACAGAACTCCAGGCGGTCCAATGAGACTCCATCGTAGGCTTCTACTTGAACAACTGGCCAACCCTTGGTGCTGGCAGGGTTCTAGTAGAGTGACTGTCTAGAGCGCTTCTTGCACACCTTGTCTCCACAGGGAAGAAGCTACTCAGATGGATGACAAAACCTTCATAGAGGGGAGCAGCAATGGCATTCTTTGAGGCCCTGGCCCCAGCTACGCCTGAAGGAGTACCCTTGGAAATTTCAGTTCTATAAACCAATAAATCCCCTTATGTAGTTTGGGTCCACCTATGATAAGCATTAGGAAGAGTCCTAATTCAAATATCAATATTTTGAACAGCCTATCATCAAATTCTTTTCAGAATTGCATTTTTGGTGTCCTGCCAATATTTATTTATTCTTATCATTTTGTATTTCTGATTAAGCTCTGATAATTCTAAATTAATTAGCTTCAATATATAGTCAATGAAGTAGGCATGGGATAGCAGGTAAGCGGCTCCAAGTGCAGGTAAAGGAACTTTTCAATCATTCAAATCTAATTATTTTACTCTTTATCAAGCCCCCATTTTCCTTAGGATGAAATTCAATCGTGTTTCTGTGGCTTTCCCTTTTCAGTCCTTTCTCTTGTTATTTGCTCCCCCATGGGCTAAGCTTTTAGCTATTCTGATTTTCTTTCAGCAATTGAAATAGGCTATGTTCCTTTCTCTGCTATAGTGGCAGTATAATGACAACCCACACAAACACCCCCACTGATGTCCTTGTCCTAATTCCCAGAACCCTTAATCCCTAATCTCCAGACTCTGTGAATATGTTAAATTACTTGGAAAACGGGAATTGAGGTTGCAGATGGATCTAAGGTTGCTAATCAGATGACCTCTAAGGAGATGATGTTTCTGGATTATCAGGTGGGCTCACTGTGTCCTTACAGGTGGCAAGATGGAGGCAGGAAGTCAGGGTTAGAAACGTGAGGATGCTGCGCAGCTAAGATGGAGGAAGGAGCCACAAGCCAAAGAAAGCAGGCACCTTCCAAAAGCTGGGAAAGGTGAAGAAATGGATTCTCCTCCACAGCCTCCTGAAGGAATGCAGCCCTGCTGACACAGTGAGATCCAATTTGCAACTTCTGTAACATAATGTTTCTTATTTTAAATGACAAAATTTATAGTAATTTGTTACAACAATAACAGGAAACTAATATATCTGTCTAGAACATTCTTCCTTCCCCCATCATCTTACTATCTTTCAGTCTCAGATTAGACATTGCTTCCTCTACGACACATTATATAAGCTTCCAATGTTAGGTACCCTTCTCCTGTGCCTCCACATCATCTTGTATCCCCAGCATTGGTGTTCTATAATTCTAACTGCCCTTATATAACTGGAGTTACCTATATACTTCTTTATATTCCTTAATAATTATAACTTCCTTGAGGGTTTGTTTACTCTTGAATATGCATTACCTAGCAGAGTATCTAATACATAATAATTATTTAATAATCACTTGAGTAAATGAATCATGTACTCAATGGATGAATCAATGAATCAATAAAGTACTTTCTGTAAAACTCAAATAGACCAATTCTTATATTATAGGCAGAACTCAATTACTAGGAAGTTGGGTTCAAAAGTGATGTCAGCAGTAATCAAGCATCCAGATTTATTTCAAATTGTAATACAGAATAAATACTGCATATTTGTAATTATAGCAGTGGGATGTCATACAGAAATGTTATAAAACTAGGTAGAAATAACATACTATACTTCTTTTAAATGCTGATGTTGGAGAGTATGTGGATGCTTTCTCTCACCAAGTATCCCCCACAGTGGTCCCCGTCATGTCAGTGGTAACCCTCACTGGTTACCATCTCCAACCTCTGTAGTTCTGACAGGTCACCTAGGTGACATGAGCGTATTGCTCCCTTTCCATGAACCTAACTTTAAAAGCTCTGAAATTTTTACTGGGTAAATGAAATAATTATCTAACCCAGAAGCCACAAGAACAGAGACCACACATATAATTCATTCTCCAAGTGACACCAGGAAGAAGCAGCAGGATCCCAGGTGAGCAAAGTGAGAGTGTAAAAGGCACAGACAGGGCTGGCTGCCCGTGGGAAGGGTCCTCAGGCAATAAGGCTGCAGGTGAGGTGCAGGGGCTGCCTCAAGCTAGAAAAGGTAAGAGAAAGCCTTGGAGAAAGAAGAAGGGGAGAAAGAAAAGCTTTTGGCTGAAGACTTCCAGACTTAAAAGAAAGAAAATATTTCTAAAATTGGGTTCTCTACTGTACAGTCCCATAGGGTAACCAATAGTCACATCTGGCTATCTAAATTTTAATTTTAATTAAGTAGAATTAAAAATGTAGTTCCTCACTTGCCGCAGCCATATTTCAACTGCTTGACAGCCTATGTGGCTAGTGCCACCATATTGAACAGCACAGCTAAAAAACGTTTCCACCACATAGGACACTAACAAATGGAAACTCATCCCATGCACTTGGCTAGGAAGAATTAGTACTGTCAAAATGACCATCCTGCCCAAAGCAATATACAGATTCAATGCAATCCCTATCAAATTACCAACAGCATTCTTCAATGATCTGGAACAAATAGTTCAAAAATTCATATGGAAACACCAATGACCCCGAATAGCCAAAGTAATCCTGAGAAAGAAGGATAAAGAGGGAGGGATCTCGCTCCCCAACTTCAAGCTCTACTACAAAGCCACAGTAATCAAGACAATTTGGTACTGGCACAAGAGCAGAGCCACAGACCAGTGGAACAGAATAGAGTCTCCAGACATTAACCCAAACATATATGGTCAATTAATATATGATAAAGGAGCCGTGGACATATAATGGGGAAATGACAGCTTCTTCAACAGCTGGTGTTGGCAAAACTGGACAGCTACATGTAAGAGAATGAAACTGGATCATTGTCTAACCTCATACACAAAAGTAAATTTGAAATGGATCAAAGACCTGAATGTAAGTCATGAAACTATAAAACTCTTAGAAAAAAACATAGGCAAAAATTGATTGGACATAAACATGAGCGACTTCTTCATGAACATATCTCCCTGGGCAAGGGAAATAAAGGCAAAAATGAACAAGTGGGACTATATCAAGCCGAAAAGCTTCTGTACAGCAAAGGACACCATCAATAGAACAAAAAGGCATCCTACAGTATGGAAGAATATATTCATAAATGACAGATTTGATAAAGGGTTGACATCCAAAATATATAAAGAGCTCACGCACCTCAACAAACAAAAAGTGAACAATCCAATTAAAAAATGGGCAGAAGAGCTGAACAGACAGTTCTCCAAACAAGAAATTCAGATGGCCAACAGACACATGAAAAGATGCTCCACATCACTAATCATCAGAGAATAGCAAATTAAAACAACAATGAGATATCACCTCACACCAGTAAGAATCACCACCATCCAAAAGACAAACAACAACAAATGCTGGCGAGGTCATGGAGAAAGGGGAACCCTCCTACACTGTTGGTGGGAATGTAAACTAGTTGAACCATTGTGGAAAGCAGTACGGAGGTTCCTCAAAAAGCTCAAAATAGAAATATCATTTGACCCAGGAATCCCACTTCTAGGAATTTACCCTAAGAATGCAGCAGCCCAGTCTGAAAAAGACAGATACACCCCTATGTTTATCGCAGCACTATTTACAATAGTCAAGAAATGGAGCAACCTAAGTGTTCATCAGTAGATGAATGGATAAAGAAGATGTGGTACATATACACAATGGAATATTATTCAGCCATAAGAAGAAAACAAATCCTACCATTTGCAACAACATGGATGGAGCTAGAGGGTATTATGCTCAGTGAAATAAGCCAGGCGGAGAAAGACAAGTACCAAATGATTTCACTCATCTGTGGAGTATACGAACAAAGGAAAAACTGAAGGATCAAAACAGCAGCAGAATCACAGAACCCAAGAATGGACTAACAGTTACCAAAGGGAAAGGGACTGGAGAGGATGGGTGGGAAGGGAGGGAGAAGGGTGGGTAAGAAGAAAGGGGGCCTTATGATTAGCATGTATAATGTGTCGGGGGGGAAACGGGGAGGGCTATGCAACACAGAGAAGACAAGTAGTGATTTTACGGCATCTCAATACGGTGATGGACAGTGACTAATGGGGTATATGGGGGGGACTTGGTGCAGGGAGGAGTCTAATAAACATAATGTTCCTCAAAAAAAAAACATTTCCACCACCACAGAAAGTTATACTGGGCAGCTATAATAAAACTGATATATGCTTTGGGGCTCACCTGCCAATTGAATGTAACTGCTAGCAACTAGGGAGGAGAGGGATTTAATGCTTTCAGTGTCGGATTTAAATAGTTTCTCGAGGGGCAGAAGATGGTGGCGTGAGAAGAGCAGCAGAAATCTCCTCCCCAAACAACATATATCTATGAAAATATAACAAAGACAACCCTTCCGAGAATAAAGACCAGAGGACACAGGACAATATCCAGACCACATCCACACCTGAGAGAACCCAGCACCTCACGAAGGGGGTAAGATACAAGCCCAGGCCGGGCAGGAGCCGAACACCCCTTCCCCCAGCTCCCAGTGGGAGAATAGGCAGAGCGGGAGGGAGATGGAGCACAGGACTGCCAAACACCCACCCAGCCATCCGGGCCAGAGTGCAGGGCCCTCGATACTAGGAAAACAGGGCAGCAAGAACAGTGAGCGGGCACTGGAGGCCAGGTGTCAGAGGACATAAGAAAAGCACGCGACCATTATCCTTTTTTTTTTTTTTATACTTTTTTGCTGTTTTATTTTGGCGAGCGCTTTTTGGAAGTCTTAAAGGGATAGGGACCCCAATACTAGGGAAACAGGGCAGCAAGACCGGTGAGCAGAGGCCCGAGGCTGGCACCAGAGAATAAAAAAAAAACGAGCGACCACCTTTTTTTAATTAAAAAAAATTTTTTTTTTTTAATTTACAGATTTTTTCTCTTTTTTTTTTTTTTTGGTGGTCGTTGTTTTGTTTTGGCGGGTGCATTTTGGAAGTCTTAAAGGTGCAGGGCGGGACACTTAATCCAGAGGTAGGGAATCCGGGGATCTCTGGGCACCCAAACCCCTGGGCTGCAGGGAGCAGGGAGGCCCCTTACGGAGATAAATAGCCTCCCACCCGCTCCTGCTCCAACGCGACTCCACCACTTTGGAGTAGCTGCCCGAGCCAGGCAACGCCCACAGCAACCGCGGAGATTAACTCCAAAGCAGCCGGGCAGGAAGCAGAAACCCTGTCTGCTCGCAGCTGCCCAGCACAAGCCACTAGAGGTCGCTGTTCTCCCAGGAGAGGACGGCCACAAACCAACAAGAAAGGAAGTCCTTCCAGCCGTCACTCATCCCAGATCTGCAAACTATAACTATCACCATGAAAAGGCAAAGCTACAGGCAGACAAAGATCACAGAGACAACACCAGAGAAGGAGACAGACCTAACCAATCTTCCTGAAAAAGAATTCAAAATAAGAATCATAAACATGCTGACAGAGATGCAGAGAAATATGCAAGAGAAATGGGATGAAGTACGGAGGGAGATCACAGATGCCAGAAAGGAGATTGCAGAAATGAAACAAACTCTGGAAGGGGTTATAAGCAGAATGGATAGAATGCAAGAGGCCATTGATGGAACTGAAATCACAGAACAGGAACGCATAGAAGCTGACATAGAGAGAGACAAAAGGATCTCCAGGAATGAAACAATATTAAGAGAACTGTGTGACCAATCCAAAAGCAATAATATCCGTATTATAGGGGTCCCAGAAGAAGAAGAGAGAGGAAAAGAGATGGAAAGTTCGTTAGAAGAAATACTTGCTGTAAACTTCCCCAAACTGGGGGAGGAAATAATCGAACAGACCACGGAAATACACAGAACCCCCAAAAGAAAGGATCCAAGAAGGACAACACCAAGACACATAATAATTAAAATGGCAAAGATCAAGGACAAGGAAAGAGTGTTAAAGGCAGTTAGAGAGAAAAAGGTCACCTCTAAAGGGAAACCCATCAGGCTAACATCAGATTTCTCAAGAGAAACCCTACAGGTCAGAAGAGAATGGCATGATATATTTAATAAAATGGAACAGAAGGGCCTTGAACCAAGGATACTGTATCCAGCACGACTATCATTCAAATATGACGGTGGGATTAAACAATTCCCAGACAAACACAAGCTGAGGGAATTTGCTTTCCACAAACCACCTCTACAGAACATCTTACAGGGACTGCTCTAGATGGGAGCACTCCTAGAAAGAGCACAGCACAAAACACTCAACATATGAAGAATCGAGGAGGAGGAACAAGAAGGGAGAGAAGAAAAGAATCTCCAGACAGTGTATATAACAGCTCAAAAAGCGAGCTAAGTTAGGCAGTAAGATGCTAAAGAGGCTAACCTTGAAACTCTGGTAACCATGAATTTAAAGCCTGCAATGGCAATAAGTACATATCTTTCAATAGTGACCCTAAATGTTAATGGGTTGAATGCACCAATCAAAAGACACAGAGTAACAGAATGGATAAAAAAGCAAGACCCATCTATATGCTGCTTACAAGAAACTCACCTCAAACCCAAAGACATGTACAGACTAAAAGTCAAGGGATGGAAAAACATATTTCAAGCAAACAACAGTGAGAAGAAAGCAGGGGTTGCAGTACTAATATCAGACAAAATAGACTTCAAAACAAAGATGGTAACAAGAGAGAGAAGGACACTACATAATGATAAAGGGCTCAGTCAAACAAGAGGATATAACCATTCTAAATATATATGCACCCAACACAGGAGCACCAGCATATGTGAAACAAATACTAACAGAACTAAAGGGGGAAATAGACTGCAATGCATTCATTCTAGGAGACTTCAACACACCACTCACCCCAAAGGATAGATCCACTGGGCAGAAAATAAGTAAGGACACGGAAGCACTGAACAACACAGTAGAGCAGATGGACCTAATAGACATCTATAGAACTCTACATCCAAAAGCAACAGGATATACATTCTTCTCCAGTGCACATGGAACATTCTCCAGAATAGACCACATACTAGGTCACAAAAAGAGCCTCAGAAAATTCCAAAAGATTGAAATCCTACTAATCAACTTTTCAGACCACAAAGGCATAAAACTAGAAATAAACTGTACAAAGAAAGCAAAGAGGCTCACAAACACATGGAGGCTTAACAACACGCTCCTAAATAATCAATGGATCAATGACCAAATCAAAATGGAGATCCAGCAATATATGGAAACAAATGACAACAACAACACTAAGCCCCAACTTCTGTGGGACACAGCAAAAGCAGTCTTAAGAGGAAAGTATATAGCAATCCAAGCATATTTAAAAAAGGAAGAGCAATCCCAAATGAATGGTCTAATGTCACAATTATCGAAATTGGAAAAAGAAGAACAGATGAGGCCTAAGGTCAGCAGAAGGAGGGACATAATAAAGATCAGAGAAGAAATAAATAAAATTGAGAAGAATAAAACAATAGCAAAAATCAATGAAACCAAGAGCTGGTTCTTCGAGAAAATAAACAAAATAGATAAGCCTCTAGCCAGACTTATTAAGAAGAAAAGAGAGTCAACACAAATCAACAGTATCAGAAAAGAGAAAGGAAAAATCACGACGGACCCCACGGAAATGCAAAGAATTATTGGAGAATACTATGAAAACCTATATGTTAACAAGCTGGGAAACCTAGGAGAAATGGACAACTTCCTAGAAAAATATAACCTTCCAAGATTGACCCAGGAAGAAACAGAAAATCTAAACAGACCAATTACCAGCAACGAAATTGAAGCGGTAATCAAAAAACTACCAAAGAACAAAACCCCCGGGCCAGATGGATTTACCTCGGAATTTTATCAGACATACAGGGAAGACATAATACCCATTCTCCTTAAAGTTTTCCAAAAAATAGAGGAGGAGGGGTTACTCCCAAACTCATTCTATGAAGCTAACATCACCCTAATACCAAAACCAGGCAAAGACCCCACCAAAAAAGAAAACTACAGACCAATATCCCTGATGAATGTAGATGCAAAAATACTGAACAAAATATTAGCAAACAAAATTCAAAAATACATCAAAAGGATCATACACCATGACCAAGTGGGATTCATCCCAGGGATGCAAGGATGGTACAACATTCGAAAGTCCATCAACATCATCCACCACATCAACAAAAAGAAAGACAAAAACCACATGATCATCTCTATAGATGCTGAAAAAGCATTTGACAAAGTTCAACATCCATTCATGATAAAAAATCTCAGCAAAATGGGAATAGAGGGCAAGTACCTCAACATAATAAAGGCCATCTATGATAAACCCACAGCCAACATTATATTGAACAGCGAGAAGCTGAAAGCATTTCCGCTGAGATCGGGAACTAGACAGGGATGCCCACTCTCTCCACTGTTATTTAACATAGTACTGGAGGTCCTAGCCATGGCAATCAGACAAAATAAAGAATTACAAGGAATCCAGATTGGTAAAGAAGAAGTTAAACTGTCACTATTTGCAGATGACATGATACTGTACATAAAAAACCCTAAAGACTCCACCCCAAAACTACTAGAACTGATATTGGAATACAGCAAATTTGCAGGATACAAAATCAACACAGAAATCTGTGGCTTTCCTATATACTAACAATGAACCAACAGAAAGAGAAATCAGGAAAACAACTCCATTCACAATTGCATCAAAAAAAATAAAATACCTAGGAATAAACCTAACCAAAGAAGTGAAAGACTTATACTCTGAAAACTACAAGTCACTCTTAAGAGAAATTAAAGGGGACACTAACAGATGGAAACTCATCCCATGCTCGTGGCTAGGAAGAATTAATATCATCAAAATGGCGATCCTACCCAAAGCAATATACAGATTTGATGCAATCCCTATGAAACTACCAGCAACATTCTTCAGTGAACTGGAACAAATAATTCAAAAATTCATATGGAAACACCAAAGACCCCGAATAGCCGAAGCAATCGTGAGAAAGAAGAATAAAGTAGGGGGCATCTCATTCCCGAACTTCAAGCTCTACTATAAAGCCATAGTAATCAAGACAATTTGGTACTGGCACAAGAGCAGAGCCACAGACCAATGGAACAGACTAGAGAATCCAGACATTAACCCAGACATATATGGTCAATTAATATTTGATAAAGGAGCCATGGACATACTATGGCGAAATGACAGTCTCTTCAACAGGTGGTGCTGGTAAAACTGGACAGCTACATGTAAGAGAATGAAACTGGACCATTGTCTAACCCCATATACAAAAGTAAACTCAAAATGGATCAAAGACCTGAATGTAAGCCATGAAACCATTAAACTCTTGTAAGAAAACATAGGCAAAAACCTCTTAGACATAAACATGAGTGACCTCTTCTTGAACATATCTCCCCGGGCAAGGAAAACAACAGCAAAAATGAGTAAGTGGGACTATATTAAGCTGAAAAGCTTCTGTACAGCAAAAGACACCATCAATAGAACAAAAAGGAACCCTACAGTATGGGAGAATATATTTGAAAATGACACATCCGATAAAGGCTTGACGTCCAGAATATATAAAGAGCTCACACGCCTCAACAAACAAAAAACAAATAACCCAATTAAAAAATGGGCAGAGGAACTGAACAGACAGTTCTCCAAAAAAGAAAAACAGATGGCCAACAGACACATGAAAAGATGCTCCACATCGCTAATTATCAGAGAAATGCAAATTAAAACTACAATGAGGTATCACCTCACACCAGTAAGGATGGCTGCCATCCAAAAGACAAACAACAACAAATGTTGGCGAGGCTGTGGAGAAAAGGGAACCCTACTACACTGCTGGTGGAATTGTAAATTAGTTCAACCATTGTGGAAAGCAGTATGGAGGTACATCAAAATGCTCAAAACAGACTTACCATTTGTCCCAGGAATTCCACTCCTAGGAATTTACCCTAAGAACGCAGCAATCAAGTTTGAGAAAGACAGATGCACCCCTATGTTCATCGCAGCACTATTTACAATAGCCAAGAATTGGAAGCAACCCAAATGTCCATCGGTAGATGAATGGATAAAGAAGATGTGGTACATATACACAATGGAATACTACTCAGCCATAAGAAGAGGGCAAATCCTACCATTTGCAGCAAAATGGATGGAGCTGGAGGGTATTATGCTCAGTGAAATAAGCCAAGCAGAGAAAGAGAAATACCAAATGATTTCACTCATCTGTGGAATATAAGAACAAAGGAAAAACTGAAGGAAGAAAACAGCAGCAGAATCATAGAACCCAAGAATGGACTAACAGGTACCAAAGGGAAAAGGACTGGGGAGGATTGGTGGGAAGGGAGGGATAAGGGGGGAGAAGAAGAAAGGGGGTATTATGATTAACATGCATAATGGGGGGGTGGGAGAAAGGGGAGGGCTGTACAACACATAGAAGACAAGTAGTGATTCTACAACATTTTGCTATGCTGATGGACAGTGACTGTAAAGGGGTTTATAGGGGGGACCTGGTATAGGGGAGAGTCTAGTAAACATAATATTCTTCATGTAAGTGTAGATTAAAGATAACAAAAAAAAAAAGAGAAAAAGAAAAGGGGGATTACTCCCTGATAGAATAAAACTAACTGTAAATCAAGGATTAATGCATGCTTTAAATATCCTTAATTTTCATCACTTAAAGGGTGTCAGATGATCGGCTATGGAGGTACACTTTTCTGATAATATTCCTTTCTCTTAAAAAAAAAAAAAAGCAGTTCCTGTGTGGTGACCTCCAGTGAGTTCTACACAATGGTATAAAGGGCATATCAAAGTGTGGGCAAAGGGTCTCTTTGCGTTTATACAGAAGATCAAAGCCTAATTGGGCTACCCCGAAAATGAACTAAGATACGATATGAAAGAGAACTTCCAACATCAGCACTCTCTGGAAGACTCATGCCAGAAGATGATCATCAAGAAACCCCAACAAAGATCCACGCACTGCTACAGCTGTAGATGCACTCATCCCACCAGCTCCTGGACTTGCCATGGGAATGAAGGAGATATCTAAGCTGGCCTGTGCATACAGTAAAACAACAAATTTGACTGGGTCTATATTGTTGGAACTCAACCAAGAATTAGGAGAAGTGCAAATTGTAGCGCTCCAAAATCTTACAACTACAGACTATTTACTGTTAAAAGAACACAAGGGATGTGAACATTCCCCAGGAATGGGTTGTTTTAATTTGTCTGATTTCTCTCAGACTGTTCAAGTTCAGTTGGACAATATCCACCATATCATAGATAAGTTTTCACAAATGCCTAAGGTGCCTAACTGGTTTTCTTGGTTTCACTGGAGATGGCTGGTAATTACAGATATGCTTTGGTTATGTAACTATACTCCTATTATGTTAATGTGTGTGCGCAATTTAAGTAGTAGCTTAAAACCTATACATGCTGAAGTTACTCTACAAGAAGATATGTCAAAGAAATAATCAAATCTTCCCATGTTTTCTTCCTCCTGCTACTTCTATAGCTTTTCTTCTTCCTTCCTAACTACAACCCTTAAATAGAATTCGTGCCTCATATCAAATTTACCGAGTATCATAATTCTTCCAAGTGGTAAAGATACCTCAAGACAAATGCTGGGCATAGAAGCTACAGGGCATAAATATGCAAAGAAATAAAAAGCTAACCATTTCAAACAATAAGGCTTCTCTCTCACTTACCAACTTTGCATTTCCCTGTATGGCCCCGGAAGATGACTGGTTAGCCAGAGACGGGTACGATTCCTCAAGGGAGGAACAACCTAAGACAGGCACAGTCGCAGGGGGGTCATCAGGTGAGAAATTGGGGATCAACAGAGGTGAGGCTTAGAACCTTACCCCCCTGTTCTGAGAGAAATCTTCTGCATCCGTGGATGTTTTGTGGCCCTTGTCTAGCTTGGATTAACACATAGTCTACAGGCACACACCTGATCATCTACATTTGCTCTCTTACAACACTAAACTATGTTTTCTACCTTTATCTTGTATCTATCTACCACTTCAGCATTTTATTAAAAATAATAATAATAAAGAGAGAAATGTGGTATCCACATATAAATCAAGTATAAAAACCAAATGAGTATTCATATTTGAACTGACTCTTTAGAGTTCATAATGCATGAGCAAAACCGAAAGTTTCTGTGATGACTGCCCTTGTACTGTTCACTATGTAACTTATTCATTATGTAAGAATTTGTTCTCCATGTAAGAACTTGTTTGTTATGCCTCAGAAGATTGGAGACTGACGAAAATTAGGCTTGGTGTGGATTAATGATTGTGCATTGAGCATTGACTCCCCTATACAGAATTTTATTGTCGTTAACAACCATTTGATCAATAAATATGAGAGATGCCCTCACAGAAAAAAAAAAAAAAAAAAAAAAAGGACAGACTTCCAATGGTAAAATAAATAAGTGACCGGGATGTAATGTATAGCATAAGGAATATAGTCAAGATATTGTAACAGCTTTTTAGGGTGATAGCTGGAACCTAGAATTATGTATATAAATGTTTTATCACTGTGTTGTGCACTTGAAGCTGGTGTAATGTAATGCTGTGTGTCAACTACCCTTCAATAAAAAATAATTATCTAAAAAAAAAATAATAATAAATAAATAAATAAATAGTTTCTCATCATACTAATAATATGCACAATTAATTTTAAGGGCTTTGGGTAATTAGGAGAACTTTAGTGATTGGGTTCTAGCTAGACTCCTATTTATAAGATGTGCAAATCCAAATATCCCACACTTCTTAAGAGATTGGAGCAAGTCATCTCACATTTACCGAAAATGTCATGGCATGTTATCCAATCACAGTGAGGAAAGCAATGAAAGTCTCAGTCAACACTATTGTTTTAATCAATGATTAATGAAGAGTCATTGAAATATTACATTTTAAGAACAGGAACAAGATAAGAATGCTATGTATATAGAAAATCCAAAAGGATCTACAGAAAAACTTTAAGGATTTGTAAGGGAAATTAGCAATGTAGGTGGATTCAAGGTCAATATATAGAAAAGGAATATAATTCTATGTACCAGGAAGAGATAAAAAGTAAAAGTTTTGAATATAACATTTATAACAGCACCAAAATATCAAGTACTCAAAAGGAATATAAAGAAAAAAGGAGCAGAGAGAGAGAAAAGATGGAGGGAAAAACAAAATTTGACCCTGAACTCACATTATGCACAAAAATAAAGTCTAAATAGATTAAACAATAAAACAGAGAGGAAAATAGATCTAAGCTATTATGAAAGGATATCTTCTAGACCTCAGTATATGGAAGGATTTCTTAAATAGTACACAAATTGTCTTAAACATAAAAGAAAAAATTAATAAGTTTGACTAAGTTAAAAATTTTGCTCATTAAAGGACACCATGAGGAGAGTGAAACAAGCTGCAAAATGAGAGAAGATAGTTCACAGACAACTAAACAAAAGACTTAAAAGAGAATATTAAAGAAATAGTAAAAACTGGTGAGAAAGGGGGCTTCACAAAAGAGGAGCTCCAAATGGCTGTAAGTATAAAACTATTTTCAACTTAACTGGTAATAAGGGAAATACAAATTTCAACCACAATAGGATTCTGTCACATACCTATCATCTTGGTAATTTAAGCTGATAATTTAAATTGACAATACCTGGCATTAGAATGATGTGACCCAGAGAGCAACTCACACATGTTGTTACTGGGAATATAAATTAGTACAACCACCTTGGAAAGAGTTTGTAGTGAAAATAAGGTGGAAGTCACACACATACTATACTCAATTATTTACACAAAAACAATAAAGTTATTAATGTAAAACTCAAGGTCCTAGTAACCTCTTAGGAAACAGAGGCAGTAAGATTGGGAAAGGATACCAGGGGCTTCTTTGATATGGACAATGTTCTGTTTCTTGACCTGGGCAATGGGTAAGCAGACACTAGCATCAAAATATTTAACTGTATATTCATATCTTATTCACTTTATTGTATGTTGTATTTAACTTTGCAAACATCAGTGAATTATATAAATATGTAAGGCCAAGCCTCCCTGAATATCATATACTTCTCTTTGAATTTCCTTAAAAATTTAAAATAATAAAAAATACACATAAAATAATCATAGTGAGTGATCATCATCATGTACGATCCTAGGTAGCACCCGGGCAAAAAGTGTCTGATGCATAGGTCTTTGGTGAGGCAAACCAGAGGCACAGAACATGAAGATGAGAAAGGCATGAAGTATGTTTGATCTTATTATCATTATTGCCAAAAATCACATGATGGAAGTGATTCACATTAGAACACGGCAATTTAAACTAGCCTAAGACAGGAATGGTTACTGTTTGCTCGATACTAAATATGAGAGAATCTGAAAACATGTGTAATAAGCTTACATAAATAATGCATAAAAGAAGTTCTAGACTAAAATAGATTCATCATCTTAAATATGTCTCTGAAAAGATGACAGGGGAAAGGTAGGCTTTCTCCTACCTTTTCTAGCTTGAGGCAGCCCCTGCCCTCACCTGCGGCCTCATTGCCTGAGGACCCTCCCCACAGGCAGCCAGCCCTGTCCGTGCCTTTCGCACTCTCACTTTGCTCACCTGGGATCCTGCTGCTTCTTCCTGGTCTCCATCATAACAGTATAACGGAATCATTTAAGAGGTTTGCAAGCTATTTTTTCTTCTAATTCAATCATTTTTCCAGGTTTATATCTATGGCATTAAGCATATATTTAGATACTCCTTTGTACAGTCTCAAAAACAGGTAACATGAGGATTAAAATCACTATGCCACATGACTGCAGAATTGAACAGCTCCAAAGTATTTGTCCAACTCCTTTATTTTATTGCTTGGTTGAATTGTCTGCCCTTTTCTGGAAATTACATTAGTTGAGCTAATCTATACAGCTATCTTAAAAACATTTTAAAAACTTCAAACACTGATTTTGCTAGAGCTGCATTCTGAGGATAGACTGAGGTGGTTCAATACTAATGCACTTTCAATATTTTAGTTTTCAAGATTGTATGGGCAATGAATTTTTGTCTAAGAGAATTAAAAGAATATTAATATACTTTAGTTAGATTTTTTAAATACCATGAAGTCTTATGCTAATCCTTTTAGTGCTGATTAAGGCAACAGATAATCCTTTCTCATTTAAGCAAAAGTTCACAGAATCAGAAAATAAGGACCTATCACAAGATCATAAAGAAAACTCCAACTATTTACCTTAGCTGTCATTGTAAATACCTTGTTTATATCCTTCTCGATGCTATCTATGGTCCTATATTTTGCAGAATGTGGCACACCATATAATTTTGTAACCTGACTTTTCTCTTAGTTATTATAAAATTCTAAATGTCAATAAATGTTTATCTACAGCCTCTGTTAATGGCTCTCAAGTCTTCTAATAGATGGATGCCCCATACAGACTATAACCAACTCAAGGTTACTGGACATTATGACTTATTAAAATGCACAGCCACCAAAAAAATAAAGAGAAAAGGTTTAACTGTCTGAAGACTAATTTAAATTTTGTTTCAAAACTAATGCTATCAATTTGTATGAAATGTCCAGAATAGGCAAATCCATAGGAACAGAAAGGAGATTAGTGGTTTTCAGGAGCTGGGGAAGGGAAGCTGGGTGGGGGCAATGGGAAGTGATTCTTAATAGGCACACTGTTTCCATTTGGGGTGATGAGAATGTTCTGTAACTAGACAGTGGTGATGGCTGCACAATATTATGAATATATTTTATCACAAAAAAAATTAATACTGAAACTTAAGCACAAGCAAAAAATTCTTTTAAAAAACCCACAATAAGATAAATTTTGATAAATACTCTATGGTTCATCCACATTTCTGTAATTTTATAAATCAAAACCAAAAATGAGTACTTGAAATATTCATTTTTAACCACACTGTTGTATTGACTGGTAGATTGTTTCTAGTGAGTTTACTAAAGACTGACAAAATCAAGACATAAGTAGAAATGCAATATTGAGCATCTGCAGTTTGAAGTATCTGCCTAGTAGGCTACTCAAACAGAGGTCTGATTGTAAAGAGAAATATGGCCTAAATATTTATAAAAAGAAGTCAAAAGCCTACTGGTGGTAAAAGAACAATGAAGCATATTTATGAAATAGTACACTATTTCATAAATTCTTACTAATATAAAATATCAAAATTATTATGAGCAAATGGTAGAAAAATGAACCTTTATAAGGCATATAGATTGCCTAGGTTTGGAGAAGCACCTTTTAGCCAACCAAGATGACTAATAAACGTGCTTCTGAACCACTTCATCACTAACCCTGGGAAACCTGGGAGAGACTTCAAGTTGATTTTTTTTAATTAAAAAAAGTTAACTGTGATTAAATACACATAACATAAAATTTACAATCTTAACCATCTTTAAGTGTACAGTTCAGTGGTGTTACATATAGCCACACTGTTGTGCATCCAATCTCCGTGATTTTCTTTTAAACTGTCAACCTAATAAAATGGGTATTTTATTTCCCCTTTTAAGATAGCATATCACAACTCATGCATTTCTGTCACTTAAGAAAGAGAGTTCTAACCCTGGGGAACTATGACCAGTAGACAAAAGGATGGCTTTTTGTGAATCTAACAAGTCCAAAATCGAAAGGGAGAGTCCTCCCCTGCTTCAGTGAAAACAGCTTAGGCCACCTGAAGATTAGGCAGATACTGACATCAAAACCAAGCCCCAGTGGCAGAGCAGGATTCCTCAGTCAGAGGGAATCACTGTCAGTGGTGGTGGCATCAGTGACACCAGCTATGGACGCTGAACCTGGGATCAGCCACTTCCAAGAGTGTAGCTAAAGAACCCACTGGGCAGCCCAGAATACTGCTGGAGCCTCCGTGCCCTGGCCAGGACAAGGTGAGCTGCTGGTGGGGTGAGTCCAAGGATGCTGGTGCTTCTGAGACCACACACATTCTCTTCGAAGGTGCTCCCTCAGATCTGGAGGCCAGAGAAAGCAAGGGTTATGCTTAATTAAGTACTTTGCAAGGCACTAGATAACAGCCTAAAAACCTACACTAGTTCACATGCATCTAAGTAGCTGTTAAGCCATAATAGACAATCTGCATAATTAACTCTTCCCAACACTGTCATCTTCAATTACAGAGGAGCACTGCATGTTAAACAAACAAACCTGAAGGCCAAAGATGAGGCTGCTGTGGGCAGAGGCACACCCTGGGTCTTAGGGGGAGGCCACATCAGATGGGGGAGTATCCCACATGCAATGAAGGAAGAAGGGCAGCAGGCAGAGATTCCTTCGGGAAGCAGTGGAAGCACAGCATAGAGAGCAAACTCCATGGGACGCCAGGAAGGAGTCTTTGCAGGGAGAGTGTCTCAAGCAGCAGGGCAGTCAGAGACACCAAGGCCAGGCACCAGGACAGCAAAGAGCACGAGGGAGGCCACTGCTCTGGTCAAAGCCTGGCCCTGCCCTCCAGCCAGCATAGGCATCCCATCTCCTTAGAGAAACCAGAAACCTAGTGATTCAGGGCAGAAAAAGGACGGAGAAGACTGTGGTGATTGTCCTGGACAGCTGGCTTCCTAAAGCATTTAACTCCACGGGAGATGCCCAGCAGGTAGTCCACCAAAGCGATCCCTGGAGACATGACAATTGCAGAGGAAAGGTGCTGAAGCTACTTTATTTACATACACTTCACAGATTTGAAATAGAAGAATAATGATGTTGCTCACAGTCATTCAGTTAGGATACTAATAATTATCTGGCTCCTAAAAGTTACACGTGTGCTGTATAAGTGTTTTCAGAAGGGAATCACAAGAATATTCCCTTCGGGGGTGGCACTCTAAGGCTGTTTCACAACCCCTTGAGCTGGTCACCAAATGGGAAATGGTGACTGTGGTGTTACAGTGGTACTGGCGTGGATCTGGATGTGGATACTTTGGTTTGAATGGCAGTTGCCAACAGCCCCTGGAGATGCCCAAACTCTGCTGAAATAAGGCTACACCCATTAGCACCATGAGAGGCAACGGCCCTCAGTCTGAGCGTCCTCCTGGGAATGGCACAGTGCATTGGGGCACTCCATTTGACGGGTGACGTGACTGTCCCTGTGGGGACCTCTGGAGGAACCCAAGGGAGCTTTAACTTCCCTTCTCCTAGATTAGTCAGCTCCTGCCCACCCTTTCTGAGCCATGTGGTCAAAGCACACACAGGCATGATAGCTTTTTTACTTAATCTGAAAGGTCATGTATGTGTATTTGACAACTCAAAGGGACCTGTCACCTGATCCACAGCCCTGTTTGCGACATGAATGACGATTACATGCACTGCTGACCACAAGCACTGAGCCTGTTCATCTCTGCCAGGTTCAGCAAGTCTGCAGTTCACACTGATTAATGTGAATTGACATCACCTTGCTACTAGTCACATCTGTTAAATCTATTACCTTTGTTACAACTGGGTGGTGCTTCAGCGCAAATTCGCAATAACAGACCAAGGTTTCAGCAGTGGTTTACTAAAATAAAAAGTAGTATAAAAATAGTAACAAATCTTATAATTCAAGATAATAGTATTTTGGTGAACAAAATCCACAATGAGAATATACAATGCAAGTTAGTATGTGCTGGTACAGAATACCTAAAAGAGTGATGGCTTCATACACTTTGCCAAAATAGACAAAGTGCAAATAGAAAGGAAGATGATGAATATCTGAGAGTCAGAGTTGCCCCTTCCTGTGTGCAGTGCATTTGCCCCAGTTCTCAGTCAGTGAACCATCACAAAACTTGCACAAACAGTGGAACAACAAGTTTGCAATTTCAAAGTGGCATCTTTTCCAGAACAAGCACATTAATTTCCTCCATAAACCTGGAGTGTTGTCATGAAAGAAAAAGAAGACTCAATTACAGAGGCATCATTCAAAATTGTTCTCAAAGGAAAAAGAAATATCCAGATCACACTTTGTGACCCTCCTGAAGCCAGCTGCAAGGTTGATGAACTATATTATGCACAGAGAGAAAGCAGAAGAGCCTCCTGGCAGAATTCCTATGGCACATGACACTGCTGGCCACCAACCTAATAACAATCGACAATGGCAATAGAAAATCAAAGTCATACAATGGAGAATGACAACTGCTGGCCACAATACCTGCCAGGAGAGATTGCAGTTTGGGAATCAGCTCTTAGAACAGGTGGTGTTAGAAGGGAGAACTGCTCTACAACTTTCATCCTCTTCATATGAGCAGAGCATTTTGCTTAATATATTTGAGATTTGTTTTACAAGGCATGATGAAGACTTGGAGAAGTGCTCTGAGGCTGTCCTAAGGGAGCCCTGGCCAGGCTTCAAACGAAGGAGCTCAGAGTTGCACCTGGCTACCACCCCACTTTCTGACTTATTCATGGGCAACAGTTGGCACAGGGCAACACAGGGTCAAAGAGTTCCATGACAATTCTATTTTTTAAATCCCTGGCACATTAAGGATGGCAGAGATGCCAAGATAAAATTTTAAATGATGTTACTTTAAATATTTTACATATGAACACTGAAAATATTAGACTACAATATAGTTATGCTATATGCATGATAATAAAATAGATTAAAATAGTAATTTCTGGTACATTGTAGGCAGTGTTATCCAGCAGGACATAGGTTTGGCTGTATGATGAACACATTCTACTTTCAGTCTTGCTCCTGTGTCTCTGTGCCCCCAAAGTATCCTTTTAGGAAGATAATGTTGACCATGTGAAGACATGGGTCTGTGGCCTTGCTGTTCCCCGACTCTTACCCATGATACATCCTCACCCCATAATCACAAGTCTACTGATCTTGATTCACTGTTGAATAAAACAGCAATATTGAAGAATGACCAAATTTTAGCCAAATTTCCAGCACACTGTGCAATGGAGAAAGAGAACTGCTTGTTACAATGAAATGTCCTGGTTGGTCACAACTAAGGCTAGAAAAGACAGGCTATGACTTCATGTGGTTAACTCAATTCATGTATTTTAACAACATATTCAGTATATTCAAGTCATGCAGCTTGTTGCTGTATAATTGCTGTATAAACCCACACAGGTGCCAAGACATTCATTGGAAAAGGATGATATGTAAATCTACTAGGGCTGCCGTTAAAAAAAGTCCATAGACTGGGTGGCTTAACCAACAGAAATGTATTTTCTCTCAGTTCTAGAGTTAGAAGTCTAAGACAAAGGTGCTGCCAAGGTTGCTTTATTCTGGGTCCCCTCTCCTTGCCCTGCAGATGGTCCTCCTCCACCATGTCTTCACACAGCCTTTTTTCTACATGCATGTCACTGGCCTCTTCCCCTTCTTTTAAGGAAACCAGTCACATTGGACTAGAGGTCACCCCCCGATGGCTTCATTTTAACTTAATCACCTCTTTAAAGCTCTAATCTCCAAGAATGGTTACATTTGGGGGTTGGGACCTCAATACATGAATTTGTAGCTGGAAGGAGAGAGAGCACAATTCAGTCTACAACAGATAGTCTTTTCAAAAATGGGGTTGGGACTTCAGGATATACAAGTGCAAAAAATAAATAAAAACCCAGATGCTTACCTCATACCATATTCAACAATTAACTCAAATGGATCCCGAATCTAAGTATAAGACATTTAGGGGCAAGGCAAAGTAAAACTTTTAGGAGAAAACAAGAGAACATCTACCTGATCTTGAAGTACACCACCAAAAGCATGCTCCACAGAAGGAAATGGTTAACTGGACTCTGCACCAGACATTGTTCTAAACCCTCTGTATATTTTCTCTCATTTAATTATTACAACAACAAAATGACATGAGTTTTGTTCTCATTTTACAGATGAAGAAGGTGAGGCTCAGAGAGGTCAAGTAACTTGACCAGTATCATAAAGGAGGTGTGGCACTCAGGTTGCTCTTACAAAAAAGTATGCTAACAGTTACCTTCCTATTGGGCAAATTACAGAGCAAAATTAGAACCCACAGCCTAATACTTTGATGGAATCAAAACAGATTTTCTAAAGCTGAATGCACCCAAACTCTGGTTTGGGAATCTGTTATTATCTCCAAATTGAAATATCTAAACTTCAGCTTTTAATCATGGGGTGTTCCTTGATGTACTCCTTGCATAGACTGCAGAGAGAAATCTCAAGGGCCAGCTATTATGGATAGCTTGAAAATAAAATTAAAAGAAAATTTATTTTATGGAAAAGAAACCATTTTTATGTTTGCCAATTTAAAATATGACCTTTCTAACTATATTTGAAAATTTGTGATTGACCCTTTTTTAATATATTATGTGCAAAATTTTGAGAAATACCGGCCCTATAAAGAGAGGTAAGAGCCCCAGGAAGTTGTGCTGTGAGAGGGATGATGGACAGAGAGCAGCAAAACCACACAGTGCTTACAGAGCAAGGCTGAAAGGAAGAGAACAGAAGCACATAGGCTCTGTGCCCTCTGGAGTTTTCCTACAGAGAGAGACGAGCCAGTGGGGTCTCTTCATACCTCTACAATAAAGCACTTCTCCAAGGCCAAGGTTAAAACTAAGCTTGATATATCACATCAGACAACTATGAAGAATAATCTATAAAAATTATGATAATGTTATCTGTAAATACCTATTAGTATCAATACCTTGAAATTATAGGTTGGCATTTTGGTTTATTAGGAAGTTCCTTCAAATATATTAAAAATCTGTTTACTCTTAGTATTGATTTTTTGATAGATATATTATCCAGAGAGGTTATATGCAGTGATTTCCCTGGAAAAGCTGACATTTATTCAATGATATTTACTTTACTGAATTAAGTAGCAATATATATGCTCACACATCTTTACTATATGTGGGAAATTATTTTCTCAGAGTTAAGGTAAGAGAATATCTGCTTTATATAAATATTAGGGTATGGTTTAATAACATAAAGCTTCAGAAAGGCTCTAGGTGTGTGAGAGCTATTCATTATGGATTAATTCTCCACTGACTTTTATATCTAAACACTGTAAAGTTAAAGTTAATTCGCAAAACCTATTTTAGCCCATTAACTGGATTTTTAAAGATGGCACTCCTTTCAAGAAAATAAAAAGGCCATCATTATATTCAATTTCAAGTGATTTTCTTGTATAAGAATTTACCAGGCTATGGCCTTTCCTTAAATAAAAGCCCTAAGGCCAAATGTGGCAGACGCTGAAAACTAGTCACTAACCACTCTTGTCTTCTTCCTTTGGGGCATCTAACTAAACTGTACTTCCAGTTGACCCTGCAGCTTCAGGGGCTAGTTGACTCTTCTCTCCATTTCCAAACCTGGTCCATAGAAACCTCGCACTGGGATCTTCCAGACGTTATCCTTTGCCATCTAGATGTCCACTTCAGGGCAGTTAGGGAGAATGCATGCTAAAGACGGCAGAGTTCTTTTCAACGTGGATGTCTGTGCAGAAAGGGGTTCCCAACATAAAAACCTCCCATCTGGAACCACCCTAGACCATCATATGAATGGAAAACAAATGTCTGCAATGTTTTGGCACTGAAGTTGGGGGTTTATTGGCCCTGTGTACCTTTACCTCTTTGTATTCCATAAGTTTTTAGCAAAAAAAAAAAGAAACTTTGTTTTCTTGTTTTCTTTAGAAAGTTCTTTAATCTTAAAATAAAGATCTAGATCACAGAACCTATTTAATTTGGATGTATTCTGTTCTCAGAACTTATTCAATAAATCAATAGATATTTGTGGAATAATTTCATTTGCAATTACAAAGAATTACAAAGTTAAAATGTCTTACATGAATGTAATTATTTAGGTTGGAGAACAACTTATTTGTAAATTGTATCTTCAAATTATACAGAAAGCTTAATAATACAAAAATATGATATGATAAACTACTAGCTCCTGAAAAAGCAACACCTTTGGTCACAATTGGGTTTTTTACTTATTGGTTTGGTTGCAGAGTTGTTTTCTGTATCTATTTCATTAACTAATTTTCATTTCTAATTTTTATGTGTTAGTAGCTACTCCCATGAATTACTTCAGGTTAACTATCTTTCCTTTTTAATTTACTGAGAGAAAGTTCATTAGTTTAGAGAGTATTGAACTTCGGAATTTGATAACCAAACATTTTCTCCAATTGATCAGAAGAACTGGCAAGAGAAGCAAGAAATATAACGTGCATGGCTGCAAAGAGCTTCACAACAATTAATATTTTTGAAAGGCTTTGTTGAATTTGTTGAAAAGATGAAGTCTTAAGAAATCCCTTCTTTAACTATACTGAACTGAAGGGTATAAGTTAATCAGGAAGAAAGAAAAAAAATTGCTTGTATCGGAAGACCCCTTGAGCTAAGCTGTTTAAAAATTCTTCTCTTTGTGTAAGAGGATATGTAAACAGGCAAATGAGGATAACCTCCATCTGCTCCCTAACTGACCTCAGAAAATCTGTGACCAAAGTTCATCATGCTGGCTGAAAAAAGATCCAACCTCTAGGATTTACTCTGAATCTAAACATGGGCAGGCTGTGGCCTGTGAAAGGGTCACATAGGATTTAAAGCTGCTCCCCTGGAGCTCAGGGGTTCTCCGTTCTTTGCTGTAGGTATGTCATTAAAGAAAATGTTATTTACAATTGGTGAAGGTCATTAATGATAAAGACCTGATGAAACAAAAGAATAAATAAGAATTCTTAACCAGGCCAAAAGAAAGAAAGGAGGGAGGCACAGAGGGCATATTCATTAGCTCATGTGCAAAACCCAGCACTGCATCTTAATTAGAGACGTGCAGATATGTTGCCTGGGGTAAGCGGACCATCCAATAAAGGAGAAAAGAATTACATGTCTCCATCTGCTGGTGGACTTGAGGAATTACCCAAATTAGGAGATGTGACTTGGCTTAATGCTTATTAAAAATCTTATAAGAGGAGGGGCAGAAGATGGCGGCGTGAGTAGAGCAGCGGAAATCTCCTCCCAAAACAACATTTATCTATGAAAATATAACAAAGACAACCCTTCCTAGAATAAAGACCAGAGGACACAGGACAATATCCAGACCACATCCGCACCTGAGAGAACCCAGCGCCTCGTGAAGGGGGTAAGATACAAGCCCGGGCCCCGCGGGAGCCGAGCGCCCCTCCCCCCCCAGCTCCCAGCGGGAGAAGAGCAGGCAGAGCGGGAGGGAGACGGAGCCCAGGACTGCTGAACGCCCAGCCCCCGCCATCTGGGCCAGAGTGCAGGACCCTGGATACTAGGAAAACAGGGCAGCAAGAACAGTGAGCAGGCACTGGAGGCTGGGCGACAGAGGACATAAGAAAAGTGCGCGACCATTTTTTTTTTGCTTTTTTGCTGTTTTGTTTTGGCGAGCGCTTATTGGAAGTCTTAAAGGGATAGGGACCCGAATACTAGGGAAACAGGGCAGAAAGACCGGTGAGCAGAGGCCTGAGGCTGGCACCGCAGAATAAAGAAAAACGAACGACCACCTTTTTTTTTTTTTTTTAATTAAAAACTTTTTTCTTTTTTTAACTAAAAAATTTTTTTTTCTTTTTTTTTTTGGTGGGCGTTGTTTTGTTTTGGCGGGTGCTTTTTGGAAGTCTTAAAGGGGCAGGGCGGGTCACTTAAACCAGAGGCAGGGAATCCGGGATCTCTGGGCACCCTAACCCCTGGGCTGCAGGGAGCAGGGAGGCCCCTTACAGAGATAAATAGCCTCCCAGCCGCTCCCGCTCCAATGCGACCCCGCCATTTTGGAGTAGCTGCCCGAGCCAGGCCACGCCCACAGCAACAGCGGAGATAAACTCCATAGCAGCCGGGCAGGAAGCAGAAACCCTGTCTGCGCACAGCTGCGCAGCACAAGCCACTAGAGGCCGCTGTTCTCCCAGGAGAGGAGGGCCACAAACCAACAAGAAGGGAAGTCCTTCCAGCCCTCACTCGTCCCAGTTCTGCAGACTATTCCTATCACCATGAAAAGGCAAAGCTACAGGCAGACAAAGATCACAGAGACAACACCAGAGAAGGAGACAGACCTAACCAGTCTCCCTGAAAAAGAATTCAAAACAAAATTCATAAACATGCTGACAGAGATGCAGAGAAATACGCAAGAGACATGGGATGAAGTCCGGAAGGAGATCACAGATGCCAGAAAGGAGATCGCAGAAATGAAACAAACTCTGGAAGGGTTTATAAGCAGAATGGATAGAATGCAAGAGGCCATTGATGGAATTGAAACCAGAGAACAGGAACGCATAGAAGCTGACATAGAGAGAGACAAAAGGATCTCCAGGAATGAAACAATATTAAGAGAACTGTGTGACCTATCCAAAAGGAACAATATCCGTATTATAGGGGTCCCAGAAGAAGAAGAGAGAGGAAAAGAGATGGAAAGTATCTTAGAAGAAATAATTGCTGAAAACTTCCCCACACTGGGGGAGGAAGTAATCGAAGAGACCACGGAAATACACAGAACCCCCAACAGAAAGGATCCAAGAAGGGCAACACCAAGACACATAATAATTAAAATGGCAAAGATCAAGGACAAGGAAAGAGTGTTAAAGGCAGCTAGAGAGAAAAAGGTCACCTATAAAGGGAAACCCATCAGGCTAACGTCAGATTTCTCAACAGAAACCCTACAGGCCAGAAGAGAATGGCATGATATATTTAATACAATGAAACAGAAGGGCCTTGAACCAAGGATACTGTATCCAGCACGACTATCATTCAAATATGACGGTGGGATTAAACAATTTCCAGACAAACAAAAGCTGAGGGAATTTGCTTTCCACAAACCACCTCTACAGAACATCTTACAGGGACTGCTCTAGATGGGAGCACTCCTAGAAAGAGCACAGCACAAAACACCCAACATATGAAGAATCGAGGAGGAGGAACAAGAAGGGAGAGAAGAAAAGAATCTCCAGATAGTGTATATAACAGCTCAATAAGCGAGCTAAGTTAGGCAGTAAGATACTAAAGAGGCTAACCTTGAACCTTTGGTAACCACGAATTTAAAGTCTGCAATGGCAATAAGTACATATCTTTCAATAGTCACCCTAAATGTTAATGGGTTGAATGCACCAATCAAAAGACACAGAGTAACAGAATGGATAAAAAAGCAAGACCCATCTATATGCTGCTTACAAGAAACTCACCTCAAACCCAAAGACATGTACAGACTAAAAGTCAAGGGATGGAAAAACATATTTCAAGCAAACAACAGTGAGAAGAAAGCAGGGGTTGCAGTACTAATATCAGACAAAATAGACTTCAAAACAAAGAAAGTAACAAGAGATAAAGAAGGACACTACATAATGATAAAGGGCTCAGTCAAACAAGAGGATATAACCATTATAAATATATATGCACCCAACACAGGAGCACCAGCATATGTGAAACAAATACTAACAGAACTAAAGGGGGAAATAGACTGCAATGCATTCATTCTAGGAGACTTCAACACACCACTCACCCCAAAGGATAGATCCACTGGGCAGAAAATAAGTAAGGACACGGAAGCACTGAACAACACAGTAGAGCAGATGGACCTAATAGACATCTATAGAACTCTACATCCAAAAGCAACAGGATATACATTCTTCTCCAGTGCACATGGAACATTCTCCAGAATAGACCACATACTAGGCCACAAAAAGAGCCTCAGAAAATTCCAAAAGATTGAAATCCTACCAACCAACTTTTCAGACCACAAAGTCATAAAACTAGAAATAAACTGTACAAAGAAAGCAAAGAGGCTCACAAACACATGGAGGCTTAACAACACGCTCCTAAATAAGCAATGGATCAATGACCAAATCAAAATGGAGATCCAGCAATATATGGAAACAAATGACAACAACAACACTAAGCCCCAACTTCTGTGGGACACAGCAAAAGCAGTCTTAAGAGGAAAGTATATAGCAATCCAAGCATATTTAAAAAAGGAAGAGCAATCCCAAATGAATGGTCTAATGTCACAATTATCGAAATTGGAAAAAGAAGAACAGATGAGGCCTAAGGTCAGCAGAAGGAGGGACATAATAAAGATCAGAGAAGAAATAAATAAAATTGAGAAGAATAAAACAATAGCAAAAATCAATGAAACCAAGAGCTGGTTCTTCGAGAAAATAAACAAAATAGATAAGCCTCTAGCCAGACTTATTAAGAAGAAAAGAGAGTCAACACAAATCAACAGTATCAGAAACGAAAAAGGAAAAATCACGACGGACCCCACGGAAATGCAAAGAATTATTGGAGAATACTATGAAAACCTATATGCTAACAAGCTGGGAAAACTAGGAGAAATGGACAACTTCCTAGAAAAATATAACCTTCCAAGACTGACCCAGGAAGAAGCAGAAAATTTAAACAGACCAATTACCAGCAACGAAATTGAAGCGGTAATCAAAAAACTACCAAAGAACAAAACCCCCGGGCCAGATGGATTTACCTCGGAATTTTATCAGACATACAGGTAAGACATAATACCCATTCTCCTTAAAGTTTTCCAAAAAATAGAGGAGGAGGGGATACTCCCAAACTCATTCTATGAAGCTAACATCACCCTAATACCAAAACCAGGCAAAGACCCCACCAAAAAAGAAAACTACAGACCAATATCCCTGATGAATGTAGATGCAAAAATACTGAACAAAATAATAGCAAACAAAATTCAAAAATACATCAAAAGGATCATACACCATGACCAAGTGGGATTCATCCCAGGGATGCAAGGATGGTACAACATTCGAAAGTCCATCAACATCATCCACCACATCAACAAAAAGAAAGACAAAAACCACATGATCATCTCCATAGATGCTGAAAAAGCATTTGACAAAGTTCAACATCCATTCATGATAAAAACTCTCAGCAAAATGGGAATAGAGGGCAAGTACCTCAACATAATAAAGGCCATCTATGATAAACCCACAGCCAACATTATATTGAACAGTGAGAAGCTGAAAGCATTTCCTCTGAGATCGGGAACTAGACAGGGATGCCCACTCTCTCCACTGTTATTTAACATAGTACTGGAGGTCCTAGCCACGGCAATCAGACAAAATAAAGAAATACAAGGAATCCAGATTGGTAAAGAAGAAGTTAAACTGTCACTATTTGCAGATGACATGATACTGTACATAAAAAACCCTAAAGACTCCACCCCAAAACTACTAGAACTGATATCGGAATACAGCAAAGTTGCAGGATACAAAATCAACACACAGAAATCTGTGGCTTTCCTATATACTAACAATGAACCAACAGAAAGAGAAATCAGGAAAACAACTCCATTCACAATTGCATCAAAAAAAATAAAATACCTAGGAATAAACCTAACCAAAGAAGTGAAAGACTTATACTCTGAAAACTACAAGTCACTCTTAAGAGAAATTAAAGGGGACACTAACAGATGGAAACTCATCCCATGCTCGTGGCTAGGAAGAATTAATATCGTCAAAATGACCATCCTGCCCAAAGCAATATACAGATTTGATGCAATCCCTATGAAACTACCAGCAACATTCTTCAATGAACTGGAACAAATAATTCAAAAATTCATATGGAAACACAAAAGACCCCGAATAGCCAAAGCAATCCTGAGAAAGAAGAATAAAGTAGGGGGGATCTCACTCCCTAACTTCAAGCTCTACTATAAAGCCATAGTAATCAAGACATTTTGGTACTGGCACAAGAGCAGAGCCACAGACCAATGGAACAGACTAGAGAATCCAGACATTAACCCAGACATATATGGTCAATTAATATTTGATAAAGGAGCCATGGACATACAATGGCGAAATGACAGTCTCTTCAACAGGTGGTGCTGGCAAAACTGGACAGCTACATGTAGGAGAATGAAACTGGACCATAGTGTAACCCCATATACAAAAGTAAACTCAAAATGGATCAAACACCTCAATGTAAATCATGAAACCATTAAACTCTTGGAAGAAAACATAGGCAAAAACCTCTTAGACATAAACATGAGTGACCTCTTCTTGAACATATCTCCCCGGGCAAGGAAAACAACAGCAAAAATGAGTAAGTGGGACTATATTAAGCTGAAAAGCTTCTGTACAGCAAAAGACACCATCAATAGAACAAAAAGGATCCCTACAGTATGGGAGAATATATTTGTAAATGACAGATCTGATAAAGGCTTGACGTCCAGAATATATAAGGAGCTCACACGCCTCAACAAACAAAAAACAAATAACCCAATTAAAAAATGGGCTGAGGAACTGAACAGACAGTTCTCCAAAAAAGAAATACAGGTGACCAACAGACACATGAAAAGATGCTCCACATCACTAATTATCAGAGAAATGAAATTAAAACTACAATGAGGTATCACCTCACACCAGTAAGGATGGCTGCCATCCAAAAGACAAACAACAACAAATGTTGGCGAGGCTGTGGAGAAAGGGGAACCCTCCTACACTGCTGGTGGGAATGTAAGTTAGTTCAACCATTGTGGAAAGCAGTATGGAGGTATATCAAAATGCTCAAAACAGACTTACTATTTGACCCAGGAATTCCACTCCTAGGAATTTACCCTAAGAACGCAGCAATCAAGTTTGAGAAAGACAGATGCACCCCTATGTTTATTGCAGCACTATTTACAATAGCCAAGAATTGGAAGCAACCTAAATGTCCATCAATAGATGAATGGATAAAGAAGATGTGGTACATATACACAATGGAATACTACTCAGCCATAAGAAGAGGGCAAATCCAATCATTTGCAGCAACATGGATGGAGCTGGAGGGTATTATGCTCAGTGAAATAAGCCAAGCGGAGAAAGAGAAATACCAAATGATTTCACTTATCTGTGGAATATAAGAACAAAGGAAAAACTGAAGGAACAAAACAGCAGCAGAATCACAGAACTCAAGAATGGACTAACAGGTACCAAAGGGAAAGGGACTGGGGAGGATGGGTGGGTAGGGAGGGATAAGGGGGGGAGAAGTAGGGGGTTATTAAGATTAACATACATGGGGGGGGTAGGAGAAAAGGGAGGGCTGTACAACACAGAGAAGGCAAGTAGTGATTCTACAACATTTTGCTATGCTGATGGACAGTGACTGTAAAGGGGTTTATAGGGGAGACCTGGTATAGGGGAGAGCCTAGTAAACATAATATTCGTCATGTAAGTGTAGATTAGTGATACCAAAAACAAAGCAAAAAAAAAAAAAAAGGGGCAGTTCCTGTGTGGTAACCTCCAACGAGTTCTACACAAGGGTATAAAGGGCATATAAAAGTATAGGCAAAGGGTCTGTTTGTGTTTATACAGAGGATCAAAGCCTAATTGGGCTACCCCGAAAATGAACTAAGATACGATATGAAAAAGAACTTCCAACATCTGCACTCTCTGGAAGACTCATGCCAGAAGATGATCATCAAAAAATCCCAACAAATATCCACGCACTGCTACAGCTGTAGATGCACTCATCCCACCAGCTCCTGGACTTGCCATGGGAATGAGGAAGGAGATATCTAAGCTGGCCTGCGCATACAGTAAAACAACAAATTTGACTGGATCTATACTGTTGGAACTCAACCAAGAATTTGGAGAAGTGCAAATTGTAGCGCTCCAAACTCTTACAACTACAGACTATTTACTGTTAAAAGAACATATGGCATGTGAACAGTCCCCAGGAATGGGTTATTTTAATTTGTCTGATTTCTCTCAGACTGTTCAAGTTCAGTTGGACAATATCCACCATATCATAGATAAGTTTTCACAAATGCCTAAGGTGCCTTAATGGTTTTCTTGGTTTCACTGGAGATGGCTGGTAATTACAGATATGCTTTGGTTATGTAACTATACTCCTATTATGTTAATGTGTGTGCGCAATTTAAGTAGTAGCTTAAAACCTATATATGCTGAAGTAACTCTACAAGAAGATATGTCAAAGAAATAATCAATCTTCCCATGTTTTCTTCCACCTGCTACTTCTATAGCTTTTCTTCTTCCTTCCTAATTACAACCCTTAAATAGAATTCGTGCCTCATATCAAATTTACCAAGTATCATAACTCCTCCAAGTGGTAAAGATACCTCAAGACAAATGCTGGGCATAGAAGCCACAGGGCATAAATATGCAAAGAAGTAAAAAGCTAACCTTTTCAAACAATAAGGCTTCCCTCTCACTTACCAACTTCACATTTCCCTGTATGGCCCCGGAAGGTGACTGGTTAGCCAGAGACGGGTAAGATTCCTCAAGGGAGGAACAACCTAAGACAGGCACAGTCGCAGGGGGTCATCAGGTGAGAAATTGGGGATCAACAGAGGTGAGGCTTAGAACCTCACCCCCCCTGTTCTGAGAGAAATCTTCTGCATACGTGGATGTTTTATTGCCCTGGTCTAGCTTGGATTAACACATAGTCTACAGGCACACTCCTGATCATCTACATTTGCTCTCTTACAACACTAAACTATGTTTTCTACCTTTATCTTGTATCTACCTACCACTTCAGCATTTTATTAAAAATAATAATAATAAAGAGAGAAATGTGGTATCCACATATAAATCAAGTATAAAAACCAAATGAGTATTCATATTTGAACTGACTCTTTAGAGTTCATAATGCATGAGCAAAACCGAAAGTTTCTGTGATGACTGCCCTTGTACTGTTCACTATGTAACTTATTCATTATGTAAGAATTTGTTCTCCATGTAAGAACTTGTTTGTTATGCCTCAGAAGATTGGAGACTGACGAAAATTAGGCTTGGGGTGGATTAATGATTGTGCATTGAGCATTGACTCCCCTATACAGAATTTTATTGTCGTTAACAACCATTTGATCAATAAATATGAGAGATGCCCTCACAAAAAAAAAAAAATCTTATTAAGGATAAAAATTAATTAAAAAAAGAATACACGACTTCATTTCAGGGGTAAGAAAATGTGACTTGGCTATACTGGCCACAAGTATTTACTTTTGTACTTAAAGATTGAAATGAAACAAAAAATATGCCATTTCTCCTTTCAGTGGCCGAGCTAACAATAAGGTGAAGCAAATAAGGCATTTTGTAAAGACGTGCTCTCTTTCTCAGTGAAGGCAGCTCTCCCTCTACACAGTTCTACTTGAGAAAGGACAAGGATGTATCTATCTTGAGCCTTTTGGGGCAGCTGTGGATGCCAGCTACAGCAAACGGGCAGATGGCCACTTCAGCTCTTTATCCATCATCAAATCTTCATAGGAAGCCTAGACAAAGTTTTCTTAGCCTGCACATGACTCCAAATAACAGTGCCTTTCTACATAAGTCCCAGGCTTATTGCTTCCTTATACTTAATTCTTCCATTATGTTATTTATCTCTTAGGACACAAAAACAATGCCTGCCCACAGCAGGTGCTTTGTAAGTATTTACTGAGAGAAAAGGTCCTAGCACTGGAAAGAGCTACAAAGGCCACATGCTTCCGTCTTCTTGTTCAAGCTTCCATATGAACTAGCTATAACTGGACACATCTATAAAGATCACCAAATTCCCCTGGTGACTCTTTCCACAGCTATGTTAGCATTAAACTCAGAAAATGTTTATCACTCATGCCTTTTAAGTACTAGCAAATTCTGTTAGAACTCTTATCTTTGAAATAAATGTTACCTTACATAATGAAGTTATTAAAGGGAGATGTGTGACTGTTAAGTTCACCTCTAGGATTTTTTATCAGTTCATATGCAGTTCAGTTCCTATCAACGACAATTTCCAAATCTCCCTGAATAATATTCAGCCATCTTTACATAATCTTCTGACTACACATTTCTTAATAGAAGGGGTTGAAACTATTTTATCATGACTATATATATATGACAGTCCTACTATTAAAAGTCTCAGAAACAGCACTACTGAATGAATTTATACAGGCTCACCCACATATGAAAAGTTTAAACAGTTGGGCTTTCTCAACACTCTGCTGTCCAGAAAGCCTACATCTCAAATTTCAAATATATTAATATTAATCCTTACAAATTTTTCAAGAGCATAAGATTTTATAAGCTTAACCTTCATACAATTAGTACTATTCCATTATGTACTTTTATACAATTTAATTTTATGCATTATTTAATTAAAAATGGGTGTTAATTAGTATAAAGTAGGACTGCCTTTCAATAACAGGAATGAACTATTTATATGGTCTTTACTCAAAAAGAAAAAGTGAATTGTAACATTCCAGGACACAATTTTGGCAACATTTCAAATTCTTTTTCCCTTGTTTCTTTTCCTTCCAGACTCTTCCAAGCTTTTAATTGTAAATTATCAGCTAGGTATATCATTTAAGATGGTCTAAGTCAGCATTCTCAAGTGCCTTCCATGGACCCTGGAAATGCCCAAGACCCATTCAGGGAGTCTATAAGGTCATGATAATAGCATAACATTATTTGACTTCATTATTCTCATTTCATTCTCAGTTACTAGCAAGTATACATCATTGCTCTGATGGCCAATAGAATGTATGCTTATGTGCTCTGTTTTCAAAATTACTCAGTTTTAATTTATAACCCAGAAAATATAAAGGGATATTACTCATATGAACAAAAACTCTTTGGATGTTTCAAAAAAATATTTAAGAGTGTGAAAGTGTCCTAAAGCCAAAGAGTTTGAGAACCATTCAACAAACAATGCCCAAATCTCAGGGGTATAACATAAAGAAGTTTCTCTGCCACTCAGGCACATGGACCCTGCAGTCAGCTGAGTGTGTGTGTGTATGTGGAGTCAGGAGAAATCATTTCTACGTTTCCTCACTCAGGCACCCAAGCTAACAGCATCTCAGTACTACAATTTACTAAGGCAGGAAAAAAGGAAGGCAACGTGGGTAGTCTCCTGCTGACTCTAGAAACTTCTGTCTGAAAGTGACTTACATCGCTTCTACTCACACTGCATCAGCCAAATCAGGTGTGGCCACATCTAAATCAAAAGGGACAGAGACACACAACCCTCCTATGTGTGTAGAAGGTGAAACCTGAAAGCAGTTACTCAGCGACACTACTAATTGCCACAAGGACTATCTCTGCAGAGAGCTAATGTCGTCCCTGCACCTTTTCCTGATGTTTCTCTTCCCCACCCCATGACCATGGGCCTCATAAAACACATTTCAGGAAACATGAGCAGATAGTATTTAAATATGACACATACAAGTTTACGTGTTTATAATTTTCTTTCAAAACAATTGAGAAACACCAAATCTAAACAAAACACATTATGGTAAAGTCTTGCCAAAGCTAGTATATAGTGCTAATTGTGTAAAAACGGGCTTTCTAAAAGCTTATGTTTGAGCAATGTATAAAACCAATTATTTATAATAATTTGTCATTAACAAATGTCCAACACCTTTTAATAAGAGTAAGACCCAGATCAATTCAAATAAATTAACAATCCTGTCTGAACAGACTCATCTAGCTCAAGTAACAAATTCATATGTCAATGGTGGGCTAACCCAGTGACCCATCTACTGAAAAATACAAACGTATCATTTTGTTTTCCAAATAACAAGCATTGATTGCAGTGTTAGAAAGGTCACTTGTCATCAGCTCAGACGCTGACCTGCTGGCAAATTGCAGCCTGTCACTCCACAGTGAGCCAGGACCATCAGGAGGATCTAAGGCATATTTTGTTTATAGAGCGCAATTGGGGAGGTGACACCATTTTCACAAGATGTGTGTTTAACAGGATGAATGTCACAGTCAACAGAGATGGAAACAGAAAGTAGCAGGAAAAGGAATTGCTAGGAGAGCGATTTCATAATTTCCCAAAATGACTACCAGCAACCTCAGTGACTGATATTTGCTTTGAAATATACTCAATTCAATCCAGTCTATGTCTCCAATCTTATGCCAAGGATTTTGATATTTTGTACCTTCTCTATGGATAACAGAACAGATACAAAAGTTGTCCCTTTCAAGTTCCCTACAAGGAATAAAAAAAAAAAACCAAAGTAAGAATCTCTGCTATATAACCTAAAGCATGCAAATAAGGACAAGTCATTCACATTTCCAGTGACATCCTCTCCAAGAGTATCATTATATTCACACAGCACTCCACATATCTGATTCAGACCCTTACTGACTCACAACCAGTTGTCTCAACTTGTCTGCCACCAGAGAGAGGCATTATGATTGTCCAGCGACAGAGAATTAAATGGTCGTATTTATTTCTCCTTCAACTACTTAAGCTTTTAAATATCACTTTAAGATCGAATTTATCACAATCTCCTGGAAAGTATCAGACAACTACACATTAAAGGCTACTTATTTAAAATAATGATCTGCAAAATCATTTTGTGGAGTTGGCCAAGAAATTCTGTATGATTTTTTTTCTGTATTCAGCCCCAAATTATGGACTGGATACAAGTGAATGCAAGCATGTATCCAAAAATAAAATTTAGTAATTCCTTATACAGTGCTCTTACAATGTTTCAGTTAGCCACCAAAGTATCTACCAATAGGATAAAGATCTTTATGTTTGATACACCCACTGAGGCATAAGACCACAGTGTGAAGCATTTGTCCTATTTTAGAAAGCCCTAAAATTACATCCCTGAAGTTAGTCACTCTAAATCGGTCCATCAGCTCCACTAAACCTCTGCAGTAAAGACTAAGGAATCAACCTGAAATG
This sequence comes from Manis pentadactyla, assembly GCF_030020395.1. Lineage (NCBI taxonomy): Eukaryota > Metazoa > Chordata > Mammalia > Pholidota > Manidae > Manis > Manis pentadactyla. The sequence goes on from NC_080024.1 coordinate 111,492,376, forward strand.
CTCAGAACAGGAAGACATGGGTCAACTGAGGTTTTTAAAATATAAATATTTTCAATGTGATTTGACAGGATAGCATTTTGTCTAAAATGCATCAGGGGATAAGACTTGCATTGGCAAGACATTTATTCAGTATACCTCATTCCTGTGTCTTTTGTTTCTCCATGGAGCAAATTTTGCTTAGCTTCAAACTATAGAAAAAGTAGAAAAAGTAGTATAATAGTACAATGAATACGTACGGTTGCTTAACAATTGTTCACATCTTACATTTGCACATGCCTTCTCAACACACACACACACACACACACACAATTTTTGTGCAGACATGCAGAAACACCCCTAAATACTTGATCATGAATCCTAAGAACAAGGGCATTCTCTTACATATTCACATGCTTTGTTGAACTTATTTACTGACCAAATTTTCGTATTACATATTTTTCTGATATCCTCTTATGAAAAACTTTGAGAATTTCTTTTACACAGACACAGTCAAATAATTTGTTTTCTCCTCTTCCTCCCTTTTCCAGAAATCAATAGTCACATGACTCCTGGCTTCCCAACCTTCACCAGCTTGGGGCATCTTTGAGTGTCTTTCCTCCTGTGATGGTCTCTCCCCAGCTTACAATGTTCCCTGCAGCTTCCTGAGGGGCCTTGTACCCTCACTGCCCCAGGAAAGGATGCACCTGCCTCCTGGCCGCAACCCTGCTCAGCCCTCAGCCCTCATGCCCCCATAGGAGACCCCCTCCCAGAGGCTTTCTGTTGGTCTTTACCCCAGTCCCTGAGAGCCACCGCCTGGTCCCATGACAGCACTGGCCACACCACTTCCGTGTCTCCTAGAAGACTGGGGAAATACATCGCTACGCCCCCAGTGCCTGGAGTACAACACCCCCATGCCTCACTCATAGCTGGTGCTCCAAAAGATGACTTCCATTTCTTCCTGACTTTAAGGTGCAAAGAGCAACCCAGGCTTAACCAGGTCTTAATTAAATTTATTCAGCTCTTCAATTTACCAGACATCGGAAGTTCCAAAGGCAACAGGGGAGCCTCAACTAGAATGCTTTGTCTTGACATAGTCAGGAGACAGGGTGCTGCACAGCCTGTGGGTGCACAGAATTTCTAAGGCCTTCCCCAAGCTGGGTGTGTGCGCAGGAGCCATGTTGATGCCGCCACTGACCTGGCAGCAGCCATACCACCTAGTACTTCAGTGGCCCACCCAGAACCCACCTGAACCAAAGATCCAGAAAGAGAGACTGCTCCTTGGCAGGCCCGGACCCAAGCAGCTAGTCTTCCTCAGGCCTGAAGCTCTCTGGTCTTCAGAGAAATTGTTTCCAAATCAGCCCCTCCCCAGCCCACCACCTCCCTGCAGCCCAATGAGGAGTCTGCTCTCAGAGACTGAAATACTGTCTCCTGGTTTCAAAACAAAACTTGCTGTCCCTTCTCTTGACTCTTACTGTCAGAGTGGGTTCCGCCATTCTGAAAACCTGACTATACCCAGAGAGAGGTACCTTGCCTATGGGACCAGCACGTAAGACGCACCATGCATGAGGGCTCACCACTCCTCAGTAGCATATTCTCGGGCTGGCTATAATAACTGCCCATCGCTCTCAACCTGGAACTCAGCCCCTCCTCTGCTCAGATTCTGAGACACTTACAACATCTGTCATGACTGGCCCTCATGTTTCTTCTATTACTTGGCTTCAGAGAACTCTTATGATGTCATCTTGTACAATTTTACAGGAAATTAAGGAGAAAAGCTATTTTAAAAACACACATTTATATATATAAGCTCATTTGTATACTTTTAAGCAAATATTTAAAAATAGCTAGCCACTGTTCTTAATTTTTGTTAACAGTTTCTGATCAGTAAAGACAGGAATTGAGAACAAATTTAAAAGAATACATTTGTCGAATACTGAATATAAACTACTGAAAGAAGTGGTTATACATAATACACTGGCACCCTTGATAAAAATCACCATACTTTAAAAAAAAGTCCTGATTTTGAAAGGTTTTTGCATATAAAAACTGAATCAGTGAAAACGTTATGCTAAGTGAAATAAGCCAGACACAAAAGGATAAATACTGTCTGACTCCAGTTACATGAGGTCCCTAGAGTAGTCAAATTCATAGAGACAGAAAGTAGGATGGTGGTAGCCAAGGGCTGGGGCACAGAGAATGGGGAGTTAGTATTTAATGGTGTAGATTTTCACTTTGGGAAGATGAAAAAGCTTTGGAGACAGATGATGGACATGGCTGCAAACAATGTCAATGTACTTTAGGCTATAGAACTCTACCCTTAAATATGGCTAAAATGGTAAATTTTATGTTTTTGCCTCTGTGTGGAGCACATAGTTTGCACCCATGATAAAATGAGGCTACCCAGAGCCCTATGCTATTTAACTACAAACTCCCCATGGATCACTAATCTGAAATGATTTTTTTCATTGTCATCTAATGTTGTTTCTCTAAATTTTGTAACTGAAACTGCTGACCTAACAGAACTCCAGTCCAATGTCTTACACCGTGTCTCATCATTCACTGTTTCAAAGCCAACTGGACACCCACTCCAAGTGTCACCACAGTGATCTGAGTGGCATAGGAGGCGGGATGCTCATGGAGAGCTGCTGACCTCACACCTGGATGGCAGGCAGGCACCGCACTATGGGACACCTGAATGGGAGACTCAAGGGGAAAAGCACTGTTCATTGCCTGAGTTCAGTGACTGGAAATATTCAGAATCAACTAAAATAACGCCATATTCAATTACTTCTCCCCCAAAATATGTTACTTTTTATTATAAAGTTATGCTTGATCATAAATGAAATGTATGAAAGAGAAATGATAGGACAATTATCCCGAACCCTAGCATTCTGACAAAAAAATTGTTAGTATTTTAATGGACTTCTTCTAGCTTGCTTCTTAAGTCCATCAAATATTATATGAAGATCTACATCTTCTGTTACTTATTTTGTATCATTTAGAAGAGAAGAACTTGGCAAGAATAGCCCACTTCACAGAGAGTCCAAATTAAGCTAAGAAATGAATTCATACCAAATTGCTCCTGAAAAATTACTTAATAAAAATAAAAGGAGGACACTTATTTAGCATGGTGCTAGGCCAGGCATGAGGCTAAAATCCTGAAGTGGATTTTTTTGTCTCAATTGTTCAACAATCACACTTGTCTGTGGCTTGCAGGTCCGATAAGGCTGGCGCCCACTCTCCCAGCAGAACCGGCCCCTGCCTCAGTCCTTTGCTGCTTTTCCCTTTGCCCAGATCACAGCTTCTGCAGCCTTCTTGTCCCTAACTGGTTCCCAGGCTCTGCTCACAGATCACCAGCGCAGAAAACCTGGTCCTGTCTACTGCTCCTGTCACTCACTAAGCTCTTTTCCTGATTTAGAATTTATTCACAGTCTTAGAACATCTCACTATCCCGGAATATATCTCTCTGCTGATTAGCTGCCTGCCGGCCTCCTCCAAGGCACACAATCAGCAAGAAGACAGAGACTCCATTACTGCAGCTCTAGCACCCACAGAGCTCAAGCACTTGCCTAAGGTCAGTAGCTATGAAGCAATAGAGTTAACATCTGACCCAGGAAGGGCCTGCAGCCCCCACAGTAGACAGTGTTCATGTTCATTTCAAGACAATTCAAACAGCTGTCACCTGGGATGAAGACTACCCCTTCACTGCATGCACGTGTTCATGAGGGCCGATCACGACATTCAGAAGAGCAAATATGGGTCTGTTTTTCTCACCTATAAGGGGGCAAGTTTAGCTTCTCTGAAGTTCAGTCTCCTCAGGAATAAAATAAGACCATGCTGCCCAATCTCCCAGTATTTTCATAAAGATAAAATGATGTACAGCAAAGGAGAAAATGTTGTCAACTGCTAAGAGTCATTTATGTGTACAAGTACTTAGTTATATAAGAAAGAATGATCAGAAAGTAGACTTTTTTTGCTCCTTTTTTTCCCCCTTAAGGGACAAAGCATTCAAGCTAAATTTGATGCTATAGGTGCTGAGTCTGATAAACTGAATTTTATATTATCTTTTAAGTATCCATTTCTGCAAAGTCATCAATAAATGAGAGAAAACATGGTCTTACAGGACATAATCTTTTGGCAATCTTACCAGACTGAGAATGTATGGTGCACTGGGAGGGTTCCTTATTTTGTTCACTCACAGATGAGTCCTAAGTATCTCTAAAAATGTCTAGTACAAAGCAGGTGTTTAATAAATATTTGTTGAATGTTGACAGATTCAAAGAATGAATGAGATAATTAGACAACTGCCTGAATATTCTGTGCCAAAAATATTACTCACTAGATACACACTGAAATTTAAGGAGGAAAAATGTCTTTTTAATCCCACGGTATTCTTGTCTCTATCACTCACTGAGTATAAGCCCTGAAGTGTGTGTAAATAAGGTGGTCTTCCCTAGCATGAGAAAAATATGCCTCATGAATGCACCTAAAGAGAAAACTTTAATTCCTTTGACCGTCAATCCATCACCATCTTTCCCAAATGTGAAATTGACTCTAAAGAAATATAAGCAGTCATTTTTTTCTACTTTCTGGATCATTCTAAGACTGCACACTGCTTTTCTATCCTGGAAACTCCCTCTCTCTGCCTTTCATATGGGCACTACAGAAAAGATTCAGTCCTTAGTCACAGTACTTGTATGAAGACGAGAAACACCACCATTTCAAATTTGCAATATGTAAAACTAGAGGATGGAAGGCTAAATGAGTTCCTCCTAGTTGCATGCTATTCCTCTTGGAAAAGTACTGAGTGTATTATATTTTCCTAGGACTAAGAACCAAATTCACTTAATTACAGACTTTTTAGAGGTATGATAGTTTAAGGGGATCATGTGGGGCATAAGTAATTGTCAGTTTTATGAGTACCAAATGACTATGGTTTTAAGCTACTTTTACATTTTTAATGTTATGGATGAATTTATTGCTGATATTTTTATTTTTATAAAACAGGGTTGTATTTTCTTATATATAAGATATGGAATTTAAGTATCCATTTTACAGAATTGAAACACTAAGGTACAAATATTTAACAAAATATTAACACATTAGTCATTGTCAAACTGTGCAGGTATTTTGATATCATAGAACACTTCTTAACCTAATCTGATAATTAGACAATGTACTGCAGCATATAAAGTGATAGAATACAACAGTACTAACAAAACACATGAGGTTATTATTTGCTTAATCAGGGCTCTTATGCTCAAAGTAGTAATCTTTATGATAAAGTGTAAGAAAGTACCCCATTGGTAATGGAGATTAATTGATATGAAATGAACAATGTATTTACCAATAAAGGAGAAACCATGTGTGGCCTAGTTTTACCATCAGGAAAACTGTATGGCTAGAGCTAGCTGCAAAATATAATCTACTGTAACATAAATGTCAACTTCAAATACAAAAACTTAAATGACATTCAGTGTTTATTTGCCCTAAATGTGTTATTTTCAGAGTCAACATTACAGCCTCAGAGAAGTTTTCAAGTCAGCTTGTATAAAGCTCCAGATTGTATTTAAATTTTTTTAATTGGCTAAAAATAAACCTCACACTTGAAGATACACAGAAACAAACCCTACCCACTGGAGCATTAATTTCAAAGACATAGAAAAAGTAAAATTTTTATTTAATTTATTAATTAGAGTGAAAATTTCAGTCTTTCATTGTTGTTAATTTTTTATTCTCTTTGATTTGTTTGTTAGATTCATGATAGTACCACAAGGATTTCAGTATTAAACAATAAAGAAAATCACAATGCTTTTCAACAGATAGCAAATTTATATGAAAGATAGAGAAAAATCCCTAATCAAAGTGTTTTTCTCTTCCTGATTTTAATGGCCCAATGTTGGGAAAACATACAATGTGAAAGAAAATGTGAAATAATGTTTGTATACTGATAATTACAATATGAATACAGAAAACAATAATGACATAAACTAACAGCTCAAAGCAACAGTTACATGTTGGTGCCAAAATGGTCTGTGACAGGGGTCAGCAAGATTCTTTTATGAAGGGCCAGACAGCAAATATCTAGGCTTTCCGGTCTGTGCACAGTGTCTACAGCAACTATTCAGCTTTACCATTGATTATAGCTAGAAACCAGCAACAGACAACACTTAAAAAATAGACATGGCTGTGTGCCCATAAAACTTCATTTATAAGAGGCGGAGCCAAGATGGCGGAGTGAGTAGGGCACTGGAAATCTCCTCCCAAAACCACATATATCTATGAAAATAAAACAAAGACAACTCTTCCTAGAACAAAGACCAGAGGACACAGGACAACATCCAGACCACATCCACACCTGCGAGAAAAAAGCGCCTCGCAAAGAGGGTAAGATACAAGCCTCGGCCCGGCGGGAACCAAGCGCCCCTCCCCCCAGCTCCTGGCAGGGAGAAGAATAGGCAGAGCGGGAGGGAGACGGAGCACAGGGCTGATGAACGCCCAGCCCCAGCCATCCGGGCCAGAGCGCAGACACAGTGCATGCGTGGGGTCCTGGATACTAGGGAAACAGGACAGCAAGAATGGTGAGCGGGTACCGGAGGGGGGCGCCAGAGGACAAAAGAAAAGCGAGTGGCAATTATTTTTTGTTTTTCGTTTTTTCTTGTTGTTTTGTTTTGGCGAGTGCTTTTTGGAAGTCTTAAAGGGACAAGGACCCCAATACAAGGGAAACAGGGCAGCAAGACAGGTGAGTGGGTGAACGAGGCTGACGGCGGAGAAAAAAGAAAAACGAGCAGCCATGTTTTTTTTTTTTTGTGGTCATTGTTTTCTTTGGCGGGTGCTTTTTGGAAGTCTTAAAGGGGCAGGGCCGGACACTTAGTCCAGAGGTAGGGAATCTGGGGATCTCTGGGCACTCTAATCCCCTGGAATGCAGGGAGCACGGAGGCCCCTTAGGGAGATAAATAGCCTCCCAGCCACTCCCCCTCCAATGAGACTCCACCATGTTGGAGCTGCCACTGGACCCAGGCCACGCCCACAGCAACAGCGGAGATAAACTCCATAGTAGTCCGGCAGGAAGAAGAAGCCCTGTCTGCGCAGCTACCCAGCACAAACCACTAGAGGTCACTGTTCTCACAGGAGAGGAAGGCCACAAACCAACAAGAAGAGAAGTTCTTCCAGCTGTCACTCGTCCCAGCTCTGCAAACTATTCCTATAACCATGAAAAGACAAAATTACAGGCAAACCAAGATCACAGATACACCAGAGAAGGAGACAGACCTAACCAGTCTTCCTGACAAAGAATTCAAAATAAAAATCATAAACATGCTGACAGAGATGCAGAGAAATGGGATGAAGTCCGGAGGGAGAACACAGATGCCAGGAAGGAGATTACAAAAGTGAAACAAACTCTGGAAGGATTTATAAGCAGAATGGATAAGATACAAGAGGCCATTGATGGAACAGAAACCAGAGAACAGGAACGCATAGAAGCTGACATAGAGAGAGATTAAAGGATCTCCAGGAATGAAACAATATTAAGAGAACTGTGTGACCAATCCAAAAGGAACAATATCATATTATAGGGGTACCAGAAGAAGAAGAAAGAGGAAAAGGGATGGAAAGTATCTTGGAAGAAATAATTGCTAAAAACTTCCCCAAAATGGGGGAGGAAATAATCGAAAAGACCACGGAAATACACAGAAACCCCAACAGAAAGGATCCAAGGAGGACAACACCAAGACACATAATAAATACAATGGCAAAGATCAAGGACAAGGAAAGAGATTTAAAGGCAGCTAGAGAGAAAAAGATCACCTATAAAGGAAAACCCATCAGGCTAACATCAGACTTCTCGACAGAAATCCTACAGGCCAGAAGAGAATGGCATGATATATTTAAAGCAATGAAACACAAGGGCCTTAAACCAAGGATACTATATCCAGCAGGACTAGTATTTAAATATGATGGTGGGATTAAACAATTCCCAGACAAGCAAAAGCTGAAGGAATTTACTTCCCACAAACCACCTCTACAGGGCATCTTACAGGGACTGCTCTAGATTGGAGCACTCCAAAAAAGAGCACAGAACAAAACACCCAACATATGAAGAATCGAGGAGGAGGAATAAGAAGGGAGAGAAGAAAAGAATCTCCAGACAGTGTATATAACAGCTCAATAAGCAAGCTAAGTTAGGCAGTAAGATACTAAAGAGGCTAACTTTGAATCTTTGGTAAACAATGAATTTAAAGCATGCAATGGCAATAAGTACATATCTTTCAATAGTCACCCTAAATGTAAATGGACTGAATGCACCAATCAAAAGACACAGAGTTATAGAATGGATAAAAAAGCAAGACCGTTCTATATGCTGCTCACAAGAAACTCACCTCAAACCCAAAGACATGCAGAGACTAAAAGTCAAGGGATTCAAAAATTATTTCAGGCAAACAACAGGGAGAAGAAAGCAGGGGTTGCAGTAGTAATATCAAACAAAATAGACTTCAAAACAAAGAAAGTAACAACAGATAAAGAAGGACACTACATAATGATAAGGCGCTCAGTCCAACAAGAGGATATAACCAATCTAAATATATATGCACCCAACACAGGAGCACCAGCATATGTGAAACAAATACTAACAGAACTAAAGGGGGAAATAGAATGCAAAGCATTCATTTTAGGAGACTTCAACACACCACTCACCCCAAAAGATAGATACACCAGGCAGAAAATAAGTAAGGACATGGAAGCACTGAACAACACAGTAGAGCAGATGGACCTAACAGACATCTATAGAACTCTACATCCAAAAGCAACAGGATATACATTCTTCTCAAGTGCATATGGGACAATCTCCAGAATAGACCACATACTAGCCCACAAAAAGAGCCTCAGGAAAATCCAAAATATTGAAATTTTACCAACCAATTTTTCAGACCACAAAGGTATAAAACTAGAAATAAATTCTACAAAGAAAAAAAAAAGGTTCACAAACACATGGAGGCTTAACAACATGTTCCTTAATAATCAAAGGATCAACGAACAAATTAAAATAGAGATCAAGGACTATATAGAAACAAAGGACAACAACAACAACACAAAGCCCCAACTTCTGTGGGACGCAGGGAAAGCAGTCTTTAGAGGAAAGTACATAGGGATCCAGGCACACTTGAAGAAGGAAGAACAATCCCAAATGAATAGTCTAACATCACAATTATCAAAATTGGAAAAAGAAGAACAAATGAGGCCTAAAATCAGCAGAAAGAGGGAGATAATAAAGATCAGAGAAGAAATAAACAAAATTGAGAAGAATAAAACAATAGCAAAAATCAATGAAACGAAGAGCTGATTCTTTGAGAAAATAAACAAAATATATAAGTCTCTAGCCAAACTTATGAAGAGAAAAAGAGAATCAACACAAATCAACAGAATCACAAATGAGAACGGAAAAATCACGACAGACTCCACAGAAATACAAAGAATTATTAAAGACTTCTATGATTACCTATATACCAACAAGCTGGAAAACCTAGAAGAAATGGACAACTTCCTAGAAAAATACAACTTTCCAAGACTGACCAAGGTAGAAACACAAAAGTTAAACAAACCAATTACCAGTAAAGAAACTGAAATGGTAATCAAAAAACTACCCAAGAACAAAACCCCCGGGCCAGATGGATTTACCTTGGAATTTTTTCAGACACACAGAGAAGACATAATACCCATTCTCCTTAAAGTTTTCCAAAAAATAGAAGAGGAGGGAATACTCCCAAACTCATTCTATGAAGCCAACATCACACAAATACCAAAACCAGGCAAAGACATCACCAAAAAACAAAATTACAGACCAATATCCCTGATGAATGTAGATACAAAAATACTTAATAAAATATTAGCAAACCGAATTCAAAACTATATCGAAAGGATCATACACCATGACCAAGTGGGATTCAACCCAGGGATGCAAGGATGGTACAACATTCGAAAATCGATCAACATCATCCACCACATCAACAAAAAGAAAGACAAAAACCACATGATCATCTCCATAGATGCTGAAAAAGCATTTGACAAAATTCAACATCCATTCATGATAAAAACTCTCAGCAAAATGGGAACAGAGGGCAAGTACCTCAACATAACAAAGGCCATATATCATTAACCCACAGCCAACATTATGCTGAACAGTGAGAAGCTGAAAGATTTACTCTGAGATCGGGAACTAGACAGGGATGCCCACTCTCCCCACTGCTATTGAACATAGTACTGGAGGTCCCAGCCATGGCAATCAGACAAAACAAAGAAATACAAGGAATCCAGATTGGTAAAGAAGAAGTTAAACTGTCACTATTTGCAGATGACATGATATTGTATATTAAAAACCCTAAAGACTCCACCTCAAAACTACTAGAACTGATATCGGAATACAGCAAAGTTGCAGGATACAAAATCAACACACAGAAATCTGTGGCTTTCCTATACACTAACAATGAACCAATAGAAAGAGAAATCAGGAAAACAATTCCATTCACAATTGCATCAAAAAGAATAAAATACCTAGGAATAAATCTAACCAAAGAAGTGAAAGACCTATACAATGAAAACTACAAGTCACTCTTAAGAGAAATTAAAGGGGACACGAACAAATGGAAACTCATCCCATGCTACTGGCTAGGAAGAATTAATATCGTTAAAATGGCCATCCTGCCCAAAGCAATATACAGATTTGATGCAATCCCTATCAAATTACCAGCAACATTCTTCAATGAACTTGAACAAATAATTCAAAAATTCATATGGGAACACCAAAGACCCCGAATAGCCAAAGCAATCCTGAGAAAGAAGAACAAAGTAGGGGGGATCTCACTCCCCAACTTCAAGCTCTACTACAAAGCCATAGTAGTCAAGACAATTTGGTACTGGCACAAGAACAGAGCCACAGACCAGTGGAACAGATTAGAGACTCCAGACATTAACCCAGACATATATGGTCAATTAATATTTGATAAAGGAGCCATGGACATACAATGGCGAAATGACAGTCTCTTCAACAGATGGTGCTGGCAAAACTGGATGGCAACATGTAGGAAAATGAAACTGGACCATTGTCTAACCCCATACACAAAAGTAAATTCAAAATGGATCAAAGACCTGAATATAAGTCATAAAACCATAAAACTCTTAGAAAAAAACATAGGCAAAAAACTTTTAGACATAAACATGAGTGAAACCTTCTTGAACATATCTCCCTGGGCAAAGAAAACAACAGCAAAAATGAACAAGTGGGACTCTATTAAGCTGAAAAGCTTCTGTACAGCAAAAGACACCATCAATAGAACAAAAAGGAACCCTACAGTATGGGAGAATATATTTGAAAATGACATATCCGATAAAGGCTTGATGTCCAAAATATATAAAGAGCTCACCCACCTCAAAAAACAAAAATCAAATAATCCAATTAAAAAATGGGCAGACGAACTGAACAGACAGTTCTCCAAAAAAGAAATACAGGTGACCAACAGACACATGAAAAGATGCTCCACATCACTAATTATCAGAGAAATGAAATTAAAACTACAATGAGGTATCACCTCACACCAGTAAGGATGGCTGCCATCCAAAAGACAAACAACAACAAATGTTGGCGAGGCTGTGGAGAAAAGGGAACCCTCCTACACTGCTGGTGGGAATGTAAACTAGTTCAACCATTGTGGAAAGCAGTATGGAGGTACATCAAAATGCTCAAAACAGACTTACCATTTGACCCAGGAATTCCACTCCTAGGAATTTACCCTAAGAACGCAGCAATCAAGTTTGTGAAAGACAGATGCACCCCTATGTTTATCGCAGCACTATTTACAATAGCCAAGAATTGGAAGCAACCCAAATGTCCATCGGTAGATGAATGGATAAAGAAGATGTGGTACATATACACAATGGAATACTACTCAGCCATAAGAAGAGGGCAAATCCTACCATTTGCAGCAAAATGGATGGAGCTGGAGGGTATTATGCTCAGTGAAATAAGCCAAGCAGAGAAAGAGAAATACCAAATGATTTCACTCATCTGTGGTGTATAAGAACAAAGGAAAAACTGAAGGAACAAAACAGCAGTAGAATCACAGAACCCAAGAATGGACTAACAGGTACCAAAGGGAAAAGTACTGGGGAGAATGGGTGGGTAGGGAGGGATAAGGGGGGAGAAGAAGAAAGGGGGTATTATGATAAACATGCATAATGGGGGGGTGGGAGAAAGGGGTGGGCTGTACAACACATAGAAGACAAGTAGTGATTCTACAACATTTTGCTATGCTGATGGACAGTGACTGTAAAGGGGTTTATAGGGGGGACCTGGTATAGGGGAGAGTCTAGTAAACATAATACTCTTCATGTAAGTGTAGATTAAAGATAACAAAAAAAAAAGAGAAAAAGAAAAGGGGGATTACTCCCTGATAGGATAAAACTAACTGTAAATCAAGGATTAATGCATGCTTTAAATATCCTTAATTTTCATCACTTAAAGGGTGTCAGATGATCGGCTATGGAGGTACACTTTTCTGATAATATTCCTTTCTCTTAAAAAAAAAAAAAAAAGCAGTTCCTGTGTGGTGACCTCCAATGAGTTCTACACAATGGTATAAAGGGCATATCAAAGTGTGGGCAAAGGGTCTGTTTGTGTTTATACAGAGGATCAAAGCCTAATTGGGCTACCCCGAAAATGAACTAAGATACGATATGAAGAAGAACTTACAACATCAGCACTCTCTGGAAGACTCATGCCAGAAGATGATCATCAAAAAACCCCAACAAAGATCCACGCACTGCTACAGGTGTAGATGCACTCATCCCACCGGTTCCTGGACTTGCCATGGGAATGAAGAAGGAGATATCTAAGCTGGCCTGTGCATACAGTAAAACAACAAATTTGACTGGATCTATACTGTTGGAACTCAACCAAGAATTAGGAGAAGTGCAAGTTGTAGCGCTCCAAAATCTTACAACTACCGACTATCTACTGTTAAAAGAACATATGGCATGTGAATAGTCCGCAGGAATGGGTTGTTTTAATTTGTCTGATTTCTCTCAGACTGTTCAAGTTCAGTTGGACAATAGCTATCATATCATAGATAAGTTTTCACAAATGCCTAGGGTGCCGAACTGGTTTTCTTCCTTTCACTGGAGATGGCTGGTAATTACAGGTATGCTTTGATTACATAACTGTACTCCTATTATGTTAATGTGTGTGCACAATTTAATTAGTAGTTTAAAACCTATCCATGCTGAAGTTACTCTACAAGAAGATATGTCAAAGAAATAATCAATCTTCCCAGGTTTTCTTCCGCCTGCTATTTCTATAGCTTTTCTTCTTCCTACCTAATTACAACCCTTAAATAGAATTCGTGCCTCAAATCGAATTTACCGAGTATCATAATCCTTCCAAGTGATAAAGATACCTCAAGACAAATACAGGGCATAAAAGCCACAGGGCATAAATCTGCAAAGAAGTAAAAAGCTAACCTTTTCAAACAATATTGCCTCTCTCTCACTTAACAACTTTACATTTCTCTGTATGGCCCCGGAAGATGACTGGTCAGCCAGAGACGGGTAAGATTCCTCAAGGGAGGAACAACCTAAGACAGGCACAGTCGCAGGGGGGCCATCAGGTGAGAAATTGGGGACCAACAGAGGTGAGGCTTAGAACCTCACCCCCCCTGTTTTGAGAGAAATCTTCTGCATCCGTGGATGTTTTATTGCCCTTGTCTAGCTTGGGTTAACACTTAGTCTACAGACACACACCTGGTCATCTACATTTGCTCTCTTACAGCACTAAACTATGTTTTCTACCTTTATCTTGCATCTACCTACCACTTCAGCATTTTATTCTAAATAATAATAATAATAATAATAATAATAATAATAAGGGAGAAATGTGGGATTCACATATAAATCAAGTATAAAAATCAAACGAATATTCATATTTGACCTGATGGTTTATAGTTCATAATGCGTGATCAAAACCAAAAGTTTCTGTGATGACTGCCCTTGCACTGTTCACCATGTAAGAACTTGTTCACTATGTAAGAATTTGTTCACCATGTAAGAACTTGTTCGTTATGCTTCAGAAGATTGGAGACTCACGAGAATTAGGCTTGGGGTGGATTAATGATTGTGCATTGAGTCCCCTGTACAGAATTTTATTGTTCTTAACAACCATTTGATCAATAAATATGAGAGATGCCCTCTCAAAAAAATAAATAAATAAATAAATAAAAAGAAGGAAATTGATATAGGTCAGAAATTCATACCTATTTAAAGGGAGGAAGAGCATTAGAGGAGGAATTAAAGAGGAATAAATTTAAAAAAAACTTCGTTTATAAACACTGAATTTTGAATTTCACATATCACAAAATATTATTATGTAGATTTTTTTCAACCATTTAAAACTGCAAAAAGCATTCTTAGCTTGCAAGCCATAAAAAAACTGGCAGCAGGCTGGAGCTTACCTAACGGATATCATTTGCCAAGCCTCAGTCTAAGGTATCACAGAACCAGCGTATACAGGCAAGACCAAACCAAACAGACATTCAAGAACAAATGCAGTGATATTTTAAATAAGGTTTTTTCTTTAAATTTAAACTTCAACAAAAAGCTACAGTTGTATCTGATTTTGCTACCCATTTACCCTGAAAAATTCACATAACTAGTTTCTGTATTAGTGTAAGAGGATCAACATTAGAATTTGTTTTCAAAAGGAGTAAAGTCATGTTATACTTACAAATGGAAAAAGAGGAAGAAGAAGAGGAAAGAAAGTAGGAAGAAGAGAAAACCCTTGAAACTAAACAGTATTTAAAAACCATGGTTGTATATACCTATAATGTCCATGCCTTAGATACTATATGCAAGATTATAAGTGATATTTCCTTACTTCTAACAATGATAGTTCATTGAAAATTTAACTTCTTGCTTTAGGTGGATAGGTCATATGGGCACCAGACCATATTCTTTATTATATCTTGAACTTACAGTAAGAAGGCCACTCTTAAAACACTTCCAGTCTATACCACACTTAATTATATATAGCTTTAGATTTCTTCGCCAAATAGATGAATTCCTAGAGAGAAAGAACCATCTCTTATAATCCATCTCCCACAGCATCATGATTAGCATACGTGAGGGCTCAAAGAAAATATTTAAGTGACTAAAGTTTGTTCAATGAACAGTGGGGAAAAATACCAGTATTTTCAGTTCAAGATTATGGTAAAACTTTAATTTGATGGAATGATACGTCTTCTGAAATCCCATCTGGACTCATGCCCAGAGGCACAGAGAGAGAAACTAGACTGCAGTCTTCCCTCAACTCCCTCCAGACCTGCTGACACCCAAACCATCCACCTGTCCCAACACAGACCTGCACCTTGTTTTGGGGGAGGCAGGAGGGAGGCAGTTGGGGACAAAACTTTTATAACTATCAGAAATCAGATGGAACAGACAACAGTGTTAGAAGATATAACATTCAGAGGTCTTACGTTACAAAGTCCTAATTTTAATCACAAAGTATTATACCAGGCAACAGAAGTAGAATAAATTCAAACAGAACATATAAATGCCCCCACTTCATTCTTCCAAAGGCAGAAGAGCCTTCCAAGCCCAGATACGTGCAAAGTTGCTTCCCCTTTGGTCCTTTAGTTACTCAAGTGATTGTTGCAGGCCACAGTTGGTGTTCGATCTTTATTACCATTTTTGCAATGGCCTCTGCTAGGAATCCATCCTTTCTATCTTTAAAACTTGGATAACTTGGTCTGAAACAATGTTATTGGAAATCAGAAAGAACAAAAGGACAAGACAATGACAAGAAGTGATTCCTCCCCTTCCTGTATAGAGGAAGGTGGGTTATCCTGTGGCATAAATAGAACCAGTGGAGGTTAAAGAAGATACTGTAGCACTGGGGCTTCTTTGTAGAAGTCCATTTTTCCAAGTCAGGCTTCACACAGGGGACTACAAAAATAATATTTACTACCTAATGTGAAGAATAACATAATTTTCACCACAAAAGAAGAAAACAATGTGTGAGTACATACTTGTGGAGAGATCTCCCAAACTCAATCTGAGTGCCCTCTCACTACTGTGGCCTCAGCCATCCCTGGCCTCTCTGGACACAGACTGAATCCTCAGGAGAGGACAGCAATGGCCACAGGCTTCAGGCTGAGAAGCCCTTTTGAGAAAGGGCAGCTGTGTGGGAGGCACTCTGCTGCTCTCCTCTTTCCTTCCACAGCACCACCAAGAATTATAGCAGAAACTGCAGTTTTGGAAACATAACTAAAAAGTACCACCAATTCAAACACAAGTAATACTCAAGAGCACATGCACGTACAAGAGAAAAAGAGAGACAGGAAAGGAGAATATGAGCTGGAGGGAAATAACCAAAGGCTAGAAAGGTTTTGAAGTCCTGTAAAGTCATAGTGCTAAGGAGCGTGATGTTCCCTTCTTTGAAGTTAGAAGAAGTTAAAAATGGGAAGGAGAAGGAAAAACGTGGTGGGCATCATAACTGTTAAAGCTTAGGTAACAGCAACTTTAAACTCAAACTCTGCTTCATGGTTAAAAGCTACCTGTACAAGATTAATTACAAAATGTAATTGTTGCAACATTTAGATGCATTAATGAAGAGTTTAACAGTCACTAAAAAGTACAAAAAAATGCACTTTATATGAAATCCAAATCAGAATGTTTTACAGGTTGAATCCTGAGTGGGGTACACTCATCATCAACCTTTATAAAATGAATCTGCAAATCTAAAACTGTAAAGGAGTGAGGGGCGGAAAATGGCGGCGTGAGTAGAGCAGCGGAAATCTCCTCCCAATACAACATATATCTATGAAAATATAACAAAGACAACCCTTCCTAGAATAAAGACCAGAGGACACAGGACAATATCCAGACCACATCCACACCTGTGAGAACGCAGCGCCTCGCGAAGGGGGTAAGATACAAGCCCTGGCCCGACGGGAGCCGAGCGCCCCTCCCCCCACTACACGGCGGGAGAAGAATAGGCAGAGCGGGAGGGAGACGGAGCCCAGGACTGCCGAACAACCAGCCCCAGCCATCCGGGCCAGAGTGCAGACATAGTACGTGCCCAGGGGGCCTTGGATACTAGGAAAACAGGGCAGCAAGAACAGTGAGCGGGCACTAGAGGCTGGGCGCCAGAGGACATAAGAAAAGCGCGCGACCATTTTTTTTTTGCTATTTTGCTGTTTTGTTTTGGCGAGTGCTTTTTGGAAGCCTTAAAGGGATAGGGACCCCAATACTAGGGAAACAGGGCAGAAAGACCGGTGAGCAGAGGCCTGAGGCTGGCACCAGAGAATAAAGAAAAACGAACAACCACCTTTTTTTTTTTTAATTAAAAACATTTTTTTTCTTTTTTTTTATTAATTAAAAAAAATTTTTTTCTTTTTTTTTTTTTTGGTGGTCGTTGTTTTGTTTTGGCGGGTGCTTTTTGGAAGTCTTAAAGGGGCAGGGCGGGTCACTTAATCCAGAGGAGGGAATCCGGGATCTCTGGGCACCCTAACCCCTGGGCTGCAGGGAGCAGGGAGGACCCTTGCGGAAATAAATAGCCTCCTAGCAGCTCCTGCACCAACGCGACTCCACCATTTTGGAGTAGCTGCCCGAGCCAGGCCACGCCCACAGCAACAGCGGAGTTTAACTCCATAGCAACCGGGCAGGAAGCAGAAACCCTGTCTGCGCGCAGCTGCGCAGCACAAGCCACTAGAGGTCGCTGTTCTCCCAGGAGAGGAGGGCCACAAACCAACAAGAAAGGAAGTCCTTCCAGCCGTCACTCGTCCCAGTTCTGCAGACTATTCCTATCACCATGAAAAGGCAAAGCTACAGGCAGACAAAGATCACAGAGACAACACCAGAGAAGGAGACAGACCTAACCAGTCTCCCTGAAAAAGAATTCAAAATAAGAATCATAAACATGCTGACAGAGATGCAGAGAAATACGCAAGAGAAATGGGATGAAGTCCGGAAGGAGATCACAGATGCCAGAAAGGAGATAGCAGAAATGAAACAAACTCTGGAAGGGTTTATAAGCAGAATGGATAGAATGCAAGAGGCCATTGATGGAATTGAAACTAGAGAACAGGAACGCATAGAAGCTGACATAGAGAGAGACAAAAGGATCTCCAGGAATGAAACAATATTAAGAGAACTGTGTGACCTATCCAAAAGGAACAATATCCATATTATAGGGGTCCCAGAAGAAGAAGAGAGAGGAAAAGAGATGGAAAGTATCTTAGAAGAAATAATTGCTGAAAACTGCCCCACACTGGGGGAGGAAGTAATCGAAGAGACTACGGAAATACACAGAACCCCCAACAGAAAGGATCCAAGAAGGGCAACACCAAGACACATAATAATTAAAATGGCAAAGATCAAGGACAAGGAAAGAGTGTTAAAGGCAGCTAGAGAGAAAAAGGTCACCTATAAAGGGAAACCCATCAGGCTAACGTCAGATTTCTCAACAGAAACCCTACAGGCCAGAAGAGAATGGCATGATATATTTAATACAATGGAACAGAAGGGCCTTGAACCAAGGATACTGTATCCAGCACAACTATCATTCAAATATGACGGTGGGATTAAACAATTCCCAGACAAACACAAGCTGAGGGAATTTGGTTTCCACAAACCACCTCTACAGAACATCTTACAGGGACTCCACTAGATGGGAGCACTCCTAGAAAGAGCACAGCACAAAACACCCAACATATGAAGAATCGAGGAGGAGGAACAAGAAGGGAGAGAAGAAAAGAATCTCCAGATAGTGTATATAATAGCTCAATAAGTGAGCTAAGTTAGGCAGTAAGATACTAAAGAGGCTAACCTTGAACCTTTGGTAACCACGAATTTAAAGCCTGCAATGGCAATAAGTACATATCTTTCAATAGTCACCCTAAATGTTAATGGGTTGAATGCACCAATCAAAAGACACAGAGTAACAGAATGGATAAAAAAGCAAGACCCATCTATATGCTGCTTACAAGAAACTCACCTCAAACCCAAAGACATGCAGAGACTAAAAGTCAAGGGATGGAAAAACATATTTCAAGCAAACAACAGTGAGAAGAAAGCAAGGGTTGCAGTACTAATATCAGGCAAAATAGACTTCAAAACAAAGAAAGTAACAAGAGATAAAGAAGGACACTACATAATGATAAAGGGCTCAGTCCAACAAGAGGATATAACCATTCTAAATATATATGCACCCAACACAGGAGCACCAGCATATGTGAAACAAATACTAACAGAACTAAACTGGGATATAGACTACAATGCATTCATTCTAGGAGACTTCAACACACCACTCACCCCAAAGGATAGATCCACTGGGCAGAAAATAAGTAAGGACACGGAAGCACTGAACAACACAGTAGAGCAGATGGACCTAATAGACATCTATAGAACTCTACATCCAAAAGCAGCGGGATATACATTCTTCTCAAGTGCACATGGAACATTCTCCAGAATAGACCACATACTAGGCCACAAAAAGAGCCTCAGAAAATTCCAAAAGATTGAAATCCTACCAACCAACTTTTCAGACCACAAAGGCATAAAACTAGAAATAAACTGTACAAAGAAAGCAGAGAGGCTCACAAACACATGGAGGCTTAACAACACGCTCCTAAATAATCAATGGATCAATGACCAAATCAAAATGGAGATCCAGCAATATATGGAAACAAATGACAACAACAACACTAAGCCCCAACTTCTGTGGGACACAGCAAAAGCAGTCTTAAGAGGAAAGTATATAGCAATCCAAGCATATTTAAAAAAGGAAGAGCAATCCCAAATGAATGGTCTAATGTCACAATTATCGAAATTGGAAAAAGAAGAACAGATGAGGCCTAAGGTCAGCAGAAGGAGGGACATAATAAAGATCAGAGAAGAAATAAATAAAATTGAGAAGAATAAAACAATAGCAAAAATCAATGAAACCAAGAGCTGGTTCTTCGAGAAAATAAACAAAATAGATAAGCCTCTAGCCAGACTTATTAAGAAGAAAAGAGAGTCAACACAAATCAACAGTATCAGAAACGAGAAAGGAAAAATCACGACGGACCCCACAGAAATGCAAAGAATTATTGGAGAATACTATGAAAACTTATATGCTAACAAGCTGGGAAACCTAGGAGAAATGGACAACTTCCTAGAAAAATATAACCTTCCAAGATTGACCCAGGAAGAAACAGAAAATCTAAACAGACCAATTACCAGCAACGAAATTGAAGCGGTAATCAAAAAACTACCAAAGAACAAAACCCCCGGGCCAGATGGATTTACCTCGGAATTTTATCAGACATACAGGGAAGACATAATACCCATTCTCCTTAAAGTTTTCCAAAAAATAGAGGAGGTGGGGATACTCCCAAACTCATTCTATGAAGCTAACATCACCCTAATACCAAAACCAGGCAAAGACCCCACCAAAAAAGAAAACTACAGACCAATATCCCTGATGAACGTAGATGCAAAAATACTCAACAAAATATTAGCAAACCGAATTCAAAAATACATCAAAAGGATCATACACCATGACCAAGTGGGATTCATCCCAGGGATGCAAGTATGGCACAACATTCGAAAGTCCATCAACATCATCCACCACATCAACAAAAAGAAAGACAAAAACTACATGATCATCTCCATAGATGGTGAAAAAGCATTTGACAAAGTTCAACATCCATTCATGTTAAAAACTCTAAGAAAAATGGGAATAGAGGGCAAGTACCTCAACATAATAAAGGCCATCTATGATAAACCCACAGCCAACATTATGTTGAACAGCGAGAAGCTGAAAGCATTTCCTCTGAGATCGGGAACTAGACAGGGATGCCCACTCTCTCCACTGTTATTTAACAAAGTACTGGAGGTCCTAGCCACGGCAATCAGACAAAATAAAGAAATACAAGGAATCCAGATTGGTAAAGAAGAAGTTAAACTGTCACTATTTGCAGATGACATGATACTGTACATAAAAAACCCTAAAGACTCCACCCCAAAACTACTAGAACTGATATTGGAATACAGCAAATTTGCAGGATACAAAATCAACACAGAAATCTGTGGCTTTCCTATATACTAACAATGAACCAACAGAAAGAGAAATCAGGAAAACAACTCCATTCACAATTGCATCAAAAAAAATAAAATACCTAGGAATAAACCTAACCAACGAAGTGAAAGACTTATACTCTGAAAACTACAAGTCACTCTTAAGAGAAATTAAAGGGGACACTAACAGATGGAAACTCATCCCATGCTCGTGGCTAGGAAGAATTAATATCGTCAAAATGGCCATCCTGCCCAAAGCAATATACAGATTTGATGCAATCCCTATGAAACTACCAGCAACATTCTTCAATGAACTGGAACAAATAATTCAAAAATTCATATGGAAACACCAAAGACCCCTAATAGCCAAAGCAATCCTGAGAAAGAAGAATAAAGTAGGGGGGTTCTCACTCCCCAACTTCAAGCTCTACTATAAAGCCATAGTAATCAAGACAATTTGGTACTGGCACAAGAGCAGAGCCACAGACCAATGGAACAGACTAGAGAATCCAGACATTAACCTAGACATATATAGTCAATTAATATTTGATAAAGGAGCCATGGACATACAATGGCGAAATGACAGTCTCTTCAACAGGTGGTGCTGGCAAACTGGACAGCTACATGTAGGTGAATGAAACTGGACCATTGTCTAACCCCATATACAAAAGTAAACTCAAAATGGATCAAAGACCTGAATGTAAGCCATGAAACCATTAAACTCTTGTAAGAAAACATAGGCAAAAACCTCTTAGACATAAACATGAGTGACCTCTTCTTGAACATATCTCCCCGGGCAAGGAAAAAAACAGCAGAAATGAGTAAGTGGGACTATATTAAGCTGAAAAGCTTCTGTACAGCAAAAGACACCATCAATAGAACAAGAAGGATCCCTACAGTATGGGAGAATATATTTGAAAATGACACATACGATAAAGGCTTGACGTCCAGAATATATAAGGAGCTCACACGCCTCAACAAACAAAAAACAAATAACCCAATTAAAAAATGGGCAGAGGAACTGAACAGACAGTTCTCCAAAAAAGAAATACAGATGGCCAACAGACACATGAAAAGATGCTCCACATCGCTAATTATCAGAGAAATGCAAATTAAAACTACAATGAGGTATCACCTCACACCAGTAAGGATGGCTGCCATCCAAAAGACAAACAACAACAAATGTTGGCGAGGCTGTGGAGAAAGGGGAACCCTCCTACACTGCTGGTGGGAATGTAAGTTAGTTCAACCATTGTGGAAAGCAGTATGGAGGTACATCAAAATGCTCAAAACAGACTTACCATTTGACCCAGGAATTCCACTCCTAGGAATTTACCCTAAGAACACAGCAATCAAGTTTGAGAAAGACAGATGCACCCCTATGTTTATTGCAGCACTATTTACAATAGCCAAGAATTGGAAGCAACCTAAATGTCCATCAATAGATGAATGGATAAAGAAGATGTGGTACATATACACAATGGAATACTACTCAGGCATAAGAAAAGGGCAAATCCAATCATTTGCAGCAACATGGATGGAGCTGGAGGGTATTATGCTCAGTGAAACAAGCCAAGCGGAGAAAGAGAAATACCAAATGATTTCACTTATCTGTGGAATATAAGAACAAAGGAAAAACTGAAGGAACAAAACAGCAGCAGAATCACAGAACTCAAGAATGGACTAACAGGTACCAAAGGGAAAGGGACTCGGGAGGATGGGTGGGTAAGGAGGGATAAGGGGGGGAGAATTAGGGGGGTATTAAGATTAACATGTATGGGGGTGTAGGAGAAAAGGGAGGGCTATACAACACAGAGAAGGCAAGTAGTGATTCTACAACATTTTGCTATGCTGATGGACAGTGACTGTAAAGGGGTTTATAGGGGAGACCTGGTATAGGGGAGAGCCTAGTAAACATAATATTCATCATATAAGTGTAGATTAGTGATACCAAAAACAAAGCAAAAAAAAAAAAGGTGCAGTTCCTGTGTGGTAACCTCCAACGAGTTCTACACAAGGTTATAAAGGGCATATAAAAGTGTAGGCAAAGGGTCTGTTTGTGTTTATACAGAGGATCAAAGCCTAATTGGGCTACCCCGAAAATGAACTAAGATACGATATGAAAAAGAACTTCCAACATCTGCACTCTCTGGAAGACTCATGCCAGAAGATGATCATCAAAAAACCCCAACAAAGATCCACACACTGCTACAGCTGTAGATGCACTCATCCCACCAGTTCCTGGACTTGCCATGGGAATGAGGAAGGAGATATCTAAGCTGACCTGTGCATACAGTAAAACAACAAATTTGACTGGATCTATACTGTTGGAACTCAACCAAGAATTTGGAGAAGTGCAATTTGTAGCGCTCCAAACTCTTACAACTACAGACTATTTACTGTTAAAAGAGCATATGGCATGTGAACAGTCCCCAGGAATGGGTTGTTTTAATTTGTCTGATTTCTCTCAGATTGTTCAAGTTCAGCTGGACAATATCCACCATATCATAGATAAGTTTTCACAAATGCCTAAGGTGCCTTAATGGTTTTCATGGTTTCACTGGAGATGGCTGGTAATTACAGATATGCTTTGGTTATGTAACTATACTCCTATTATGTTAATGTGTGTGCACAATTTAAGTAGTAGCTTAAAACCTATACATGCTGAAGTTACTCTACAAGAAGATATGTCAAAGAAATAATCAATCTTCCCATATTTTCTTCCGCCTGCTACTTCTATAGCTTTTCTTCTTCCTTCCTAATTACAACCCTTAAATAGAATTCGTGCCTCATATCAAATTTACCGAGTATCATAATTCTTCCAAGTGGTAAAGATACCTCAAGACAAATGCTGGGCATAAAAGCCACAGGGCATAAATATGCAAAGAAGTAAAAAGCTAACCTTTTCAAACAATAAGGCTTCCCTCTCACTTACCAACTTCACATCTCCCTGTATGGCCCCGGAAGATGACTGGTTAGCCAGAGACGGGTAAGATTCCTCAAGGGAGGAACAACCTAAGACAGGCACAGTCGCAGGGGGGCCATCAGGTGAGAAATTGGGGATCAACAGAGGTGAGGCTTAGAACCTCACCCCCCCTGTTCTGAGAGAAATCTTCTGCATACGTGGATGTTTTATTGCCCTGGTCTAGCTTGGATTAACACATAGTCTACAGGCACACTCCTGATCATCTACATTTGCTCTCTTACAACACTAAACTATGTTTTCTACCTTTATCTTGTATCTACCTACCACTTCAGCATTTTATTAAAAATAATAATAATAAAGAGAGAAATGTGGTATCCACATATAAATCAAGTATAAAAACCAAATGAGTATTCATATTTGAACTGACTCTTTAGAGTTCATAATGCATGAGCAAAACCGAAAGTTTCTGTGATGACTGCCCTTGTACTGTTCACTATGTAACTTATTCATTATGTAAGAATTTGTTCTCCATGTAAGAACTTGTTTGTTATGCCTCAGAAGATTGGAGACTGACGAAAATTAGGCTTGGGGTGGATTAATGATTGTGCATTGAGCATTGACTCCCCTATACAGAATTTTATTGTCGTTAACAACCATTGATCAATAAATATGAGAGATGCCCTCACAAAAAAAAAAAAAAAGGACAGACTTCCAATGGTAAAATAAATAAGTAACCGGGATGTAATGTATAGCATAAAGAATATAGTCAAGATATTGTAACAGCTTGGTAGGGTGATTGTTGGAACCTAGAATTATGTATATAAATGTTTTACCACTGTGTTGTACACTTGAAACTAATGTAATGTAATATTGTGCATCAACTACCCTTCAATAAAAAATAATTATTTAAAAATAATAATAATAATAAAAATAAAAAATCAAACTGTAAACGTATGTCCAATCTCACAGCTCAAAAAGGGTGTCCATTAAAATGATCAATCTCCAATGTGATCAGAGTACACTAGTCACCACCTCCCCACTCTTCCTTCCAAACAAGAAGTAGAATTCTTGTTGGTGTTCAGTGAAAAAATGACTTTCACTCACAGGAAATTTGCTAAGCACTTCTATTTACAGAGGCAAAAGTATCCGCATGTGTGCATCACCATTTTATTTTCAGAATGTTTTCTAGATTATTGGCTTCCTCCCACATTTCCCAGATGCCAAGTAAGCCCCTGAGGCTGACAAAGTTTAAGTAACCTCTCAAGGTCCCTATTTGTGATGAAGACTTTGTTACTTGGATTCCCCCAGCTGGCGTTCCACTGCTAGACACATTTGCCAGAAGAGACATCAATTCCCCAGATCTGCTCCTTGGGAAAGGATCAACTGGGTAATGTCCATTAATCTAGTGCAGGTGTATCCAAAGATAAAGGAAGTAAACTTTGATTCCACTTTAAAGGGAGAGATGCAAAGGTACACTCTCTGTAACCAGTCCTCTTAATTGTACTATCCTCACAGGTAATCAGCCTTTGACTGTCACACTCAAAGACCTACACCCTTGCTCATTTAACCAATACCCAGTCAACCTTTACTGAAATCAATACTTCTGTGAACCCTTGCTTTTAAAAAGAAACCTTAAAACTAAATTCAAACCTGATGGCATCCATGGGTCAGAAGTTGGTTTGGTCAAGGTGTTCACCTGCTCCCAATTAAAGTCGTCGTCTTCAGCTTGACTGTATCCACACGTGTTGTATAGCTCATCAAAGAGGCAGCCACCTAAAACATACAAAAATGAAAAGTAATGTCAGTAACAGTCAGACTGCCGTAAGCCAGGATGATTGCAAGCAACTAAACCTACTTGATGCTAAGCTAAATTTGACTTGAGCTTTGTGCCCAGGAACTGTGGATCTTGGTCCTATTGCACCCTTGCTAAGCACTAGCTGAGTACAGCTGGGTACTTGCCAGTACTGCTATTTTGTACTGTTTTCCAAAAAGAATTCCACTTTCATACTCCTACTGAAAGTAAGATGTAAGTAAATGTATAATTCATATTTTCCCAGATTTACAGGAATTTGGAATAACTGATCCTGTGTTTAAGAACTTTAATAGATGGGGATAAAAGGAAGGTTCCTATGGCCAGAATTCTCACCTGGCCCTGGTTGGCTAGCTCTCTGCACACGTGTGGGCAATATGTTGTTACTGACTCTATATAAAGAGCTCCACCCAGTGCTCTGGGTGACACGGAGGCAGAGCTGCAAAGCTGCAGGAGCGCAGAGCAGAGGCTGGAGTGGTGGAAGCACCAAGAACAGGGATTGGGACAGCTGTGCGGGTAGAGAGGCCCAGAGGACGGCTGTGTGGGCAGAGAGGCTCAGAGGCAGAGACTGGCTCCACAACACTGGCACAATGGTAAGGGACAAAGTGCAGCAAAGATTGTGGACATAGCTTGCAAAATACTTCCCTAGGGATTGTTCTAAATCTAACATAGAAACAGGTTTCACTTTATACTTTACACATTCGAGGTCTCAAAATTAAAATAGATTATAAATTTGCTTATAGTATTCACAATTTTTAAAGGCAAGAATGAATTCAAATCTAAACATGTGTTAAACATTGGGTTAATTTTGGTGATAGAAATTAAGCTTAAAGAAACAAAGAATATAAGAAAATGGAGCATACACAAGGCAATTCAGCTGTTTCAGCATCGTGGGGCACATTGATGATTTTACAATCTGATACCCCATCCTCTTAAATAACTCCTGTTTCTTTGAAGTATTATAGTAACAAATCTTGTATCTAATGTTTCTCATTGCAAAAATGACTGATTATACTGAGCATGTAAATTATTATGAAATTGTGCTATCAATTAGAGAATGCTATTAATTATAGTAATTATAACTACTTGCCAATGATGAAAACCAAGGGTTCTGCTCAAGAAAACAAATAAGAATATTATTACACTATGAGCTGGCAGCAAGAAGATAAGTAAAACAGCAACTTTACAATCTCAGAGGTAAAACACATGTCATAGGTCACCTGGTTCAACTTCCATCCAAATGCTTATGTCAATTCAACAACCTTCTAGTCTAGTACACAGCTTCCAAACAGGTGAGGCACTCAGGAAATTTAGAAAAGCATCCCCATCATGTAGACAATTCTCCCTTTAAAAAGGTCCAAACTGTGCTTCTTGAAATGTATGCTCATGTATCTTAGCTCTACACTGCGAAGAAATAGTAAAAACTCTCAAGCTTTTTTACACAAGAAAGTTGATCATTTGAAAAGGGCTGTCATGTTCTAAGTCTTCACTTCTCCAGGCAAAACATGCTTTGCTCCCCCTAATTCTTCCCATTAGAAGGTTTTCAGACTTCCACCATCCTGGCAGGATTCTCTGAATACTCTTAGGTTTCTCAGCACTCTGAAAAAAATGACTCCAGTCCTGGAGCCAGAAATCAACTGGCTACTTCCCTTGACCTTGTGCTCTTTCAATGGTCTGGGTAGAGTGTTGGTCCATTTTGAGCTGCTGTGAACCTGGAATTCCATACTTCTTTTTCAGACCATTTTCATTGAGCTGCTTCTCCTCTCGTAAAAAGGTAAGTAACTTTCTGAATTCAAACACAGAACTGTACTTTTATCCATACTAAACCTCATTTCATTGTTTTCAATGCATCAGTCCAGCCTGTTGAGAGCTTTTGGAAGCCTGATTTTGTCATTCTGGCATTAGTCATCCTACCTAGACTTGGGCTATCTGCAAATTTGATAAGCATGCTTTTCATGTCTGCCCCCAAATCTCTAATAAAATTATTTTAAGCAGGGCAGAATCAAGGAACCTCAGAGAGTTTTAAAAGGTCTCTTCCAGTTTTTTAGCTTTGTCTTAGTCATTAGCTCTAGGCATGATGTGAAATTAGTGGCCCTAGACACTGTCTTCTGTTAACACTTTTAACAGAACTGATCAATTAAACATTCCACTGAGAACAGAAACTCATTACAAAGATACAGCATTAACTTGATATTTCACCTTGACAACAATTGGTAATTCATATTTTTCTCTTACCTTTAACAAGTTTAGTAACAAGGTGGACTTGTTTAAAACACATAATACAAAAAACTATTCAATTTGGGGCAAGAAATGTTAGAAAACTAGGCAAACATTAAGGAGAAATATTTTCCCTTTGTTGCAAACCCTAACTTTTATGTAGAAAATAGCTCCAATACTGCTAAGTCCAAACAGCAGTAGTACTAATAACACTTAAAAAAAAAAAAAAAAGAACCATGAATTTTGATAGAAAAGGGGCCCTCAAAGGGAACATAGGTAGTACTTTGATCAAAGTCCTGCAGTGGATTCTTAAACAGTGAGAAATAGCTGTATATATCCACAAAACAGCTCAGAGTTGGTTAAAGATCTGGTTTACAAAAAGACTGTTGGCCCTGAAAATATAACCAAATTTAAAGGCAAGAGCACACACGGCTGACAGCAAACCCCAAAGGCTAATACAGCACTGGAGCTTGGATATAATTTTCTCATTACATAAAGCTGTTTTTATCACTTGAAAGGAAACATAAAAGGTATGATATGGCTCTTTGTGGACCTGTGTCTGATTATCAAACCACCGAAAATGGGGCAGACTATGAATTTCCTACTGTCCAAAGATACATGCCCCTGCACACCAATTCTCAGATCCCCCACTGGTCTTCATCCAAGAAATTCGAGCCCCTAAAAATGGTAAAGGTGGTATACTGAGCTACAATGCAGTGAGATTAAGGCAAACAGTATCAGAATGGAAATGACCAATTAATGAGAGAATAATTAAATTTTATGTTTTCCAGGCAGCTTTGCAGAGTAGGGAAGTGAACAGGTTCCAGGGTCAAACATCTGACACATCCCTAGACTTCCACTGCTAGCTTTGTGACTGCAGGCAAATCACTGGGCTCTCTGAACTCTGGTTTCTCCATCTACAGTATGGAGACAACACATACCTCATGTGGTATTTCTGATGATTCAATCTATCTAGCATATGTAAACTTAGTGTAACAGTGTCAGGCATGTTCAACCAGTATTAGCTATTATTAGTTCTTAAGTCCTTCTACCATATGTACCCCAGACAACAATTATTCTCATGAGTTAATTTCATTGCAAATGGTTGGAATGTTCTAAATTATGGAAATTTAGAAGTAGGCAGTGAGGATTTGTGAGCATTGGTGCAGGCACAGTTCTGGGGGCTCCTCTATGCAGCATGGAGGAACGAAGAGCAGGGGCCTACTTTTCAAGTAGATGCTTTGGGGTCAATGAAGAATGCAATAAGAAAGCAAAGTCCCCCGAAGACATAGTGAAATTCAGCATTTCCAAAAATAAGTCTCCTTGATTTCCAGAGTAACAGTTTGCCATTGTGTACAGATATGTTGTCAGCAAGATACTTGTCAAATTCTCTGCAGAACTGTCCTAGTGGGATAGCATGTGGATGGACTATATTATTCCATCAAATCAAAATAAATAATTCCCTTTTGTGTAGAGGGATCAGGACTAAAACAAGAGTCATATATAAGACAGAGGAAGGTTAGGCAAGCCTGTGGGGTGGTGGTCTACACTGTTCATGCTCTGTCACACATACACATACACATGTGTGCCCACATACCTCCATCATACCTTGAGAGATGCTTTCCCTTAACAAATTTGAATACAACATACAACACGGGCTGACTAAAGAATGACCTATTATGCAAAAGGGAGTCAGTGGATGTCCAATACTCAAAATCAACAAAGATGACTTCTGTACAAGGATGATGATTGCATGGCCTGTTCTAGGATATGCAGTGCAACACTATAACAGGAAGATTAAATTAATAAAATTGAAGAACAGTAAAAGTTAAAAAGGAAAGTAGAACAAAACACAAAAACAAAAAGAGAATAATACTGTATCAAGAATATGAATAGGACTCCACCATTACCACCAAAGAATAAAAAACATCAATAGGTTCATTTACTGTAAATTTGCCACAAGTTCCACTTTGAGCTTTGGGATGGCCAGGACAAAGTGGAAAACATGATTGATTGCATAATTCACAGTATCTAGAAGATGATAATATTATACTAAAACTAATAATAGGGGCAAACATTTAATGAGGACTTATTTAATCCTCATATCAACCTTATATGGTAGATACTATGATCCTCATTTTACAGATACAGAAACTAAGGCACAGAAGTTACGCAGCCTACACAAAGTCTCAAAGCTGGAAGGTAGTATGGGGCAGAGATTTAGACCCATGCACCCTGTCTCGGGAGCCCACATTCTTAATGCTACATGATAGAATTTCCAAGCCAAAAACCCAGAAGAAACATGACTACTTTTAATCTTAAATCCACAGAGAACTATCTTCCCAGAGCTCTGGCAAGAAGCAATCAACATAAGTTAATGAACAGAGTTCTCAATAGCATCCACCAGAACAGAGTAATAGGTTTTAGGGTCTATTCAGTAAAATGTCCATCAAAGTTCTATTCAATAAACTTAATTTTGCAGGAGCTCAGTGAATACTAGGATTGAAGCTGTAATATCCCTCAAAATTGTCTTTATGAACATTGTTTCTCTCAATTCTCTCAACAAAGCTTTAGTAGGCCACTATAAGTTTGAGAATTACTTTCCAAATAAAAATTGTGACTAGTCTGTGCTCTCATTGAAGGTAGAGCCATATGCTTTAGAAATCAGATGAAATGGTGTTAAACCTGATATTTTTCATGAAAATGACAGAGTAGAAAGAACAGCTTACATGAAGGGTAGGAATTCTGCTCAAAATTAGTTTTGATTATAATTCTATCTTAGTCATCTTGATATTCCCTAGAACTGGTATATGACTGGTATCCAATAACTGCTTTTTAGAAAAATGGTAATGATACTCCAAAATTCTATGGAAAATTTGGTTACAGTAATTTTGCCTAGATATTTTTCAAGGAAACTGGGGGGAAGTTGGGGTTCCTATGGCCAGGATTCTCACTGAACTTAAACCACCTGATGATGAAACTGGCCTGTTGCTAGGCTGCCACTTCCACACCTTTAGGCAATAAGCTACTATTGCGCTATATAGAGAGCTCGGCCCAGTGCTCTGGGCGGAGGCAGAGACGCTAGTGCTCGACCTACCGCCAGGAGAACAAGCTGGGTAATAAACCCATTCACCCCAAAGAATGTTTTGCTGTCAATTTCTTTGGTCACATTGAATCCATAGTGAACTTGCCCGGGGCTGAAACCCACTGGCAAAACAAAATGTAACCTAATATCCACCAAAACAATGGAAACAATCTCACTAGAGCCCCACAAAACACCCAACCCTGTCCTAGTATATCCCAAGATGAACCAGCTACAAATCTGACTAATCATGGAGTATGTTTACTTTTTATTATGGTTGAAAACTATAAGCCAGTTAAATGTTAATAAAGTCCCCACAAATTATGGATCTTGCTTTAGAAAAGCTAAACTATTTTTCTGGCAATAATTAGTTAGCAAGGCTAGTTGTCTATAAAGGTCATTCTTGATTTATGAAAATAAAATATGGTCATTTGCTTATTGGAGGGAATTTATCTTTCTTCCTTCTTTGGAGTATCAGAGAATTTTTCGGTAGATCCAAGAACACTATTACATCATTAAGACAGAAGCTATAAATGAGAGGATTGTCTACTTTTTCCCCAAAGAAAACCTTATTAAGATCTTTTACATGACCATTCTACATACTACTGAAGCTTCAGGCCTGAAGAGCAGACAAAGGAAAATAAATTGACAAGGATAAGAGCCCACCATTTACAGTAGTATTGGAAAAAAATTTTTATTGTGACCCACAGTCATGATGCCTTGATCCAGCACATATACACATACATCTTATAAACCAAATTTATCTCTAATGAGATACACTGATATTTTTCATTTTTGTTCTACTCCACTTTGTGAGAGGTTGGTCTAGACAAACTAAATGGACTTCAGGATCCTTCAAAAGTTGTTACTTATAGTCTTTAAGGTTTGGGAATAAGAACCATTCCCCAAGGGGATAAATGTTTATTTATCTTGAACAAGATAAAATGTTTATTTATCCTGAAGTTATTAATCAAAACTACTGTGTGAGAGCCCTACTCAGGCAGGCAGAGTGTAACCTGTGACAGATAAAATTCTCTGGTCTTAACAGCTACCATTTTGTGAGTATCTGCCATATGCCAGGCAGATTCTGCTTAAGATAATATACAGTCATTATTTCATTTACTCCTCACAACCAGAATAAGACTTTTGCCCTAATATGTCTGATTCAAAGAACTTGTTACATAACAAAAAAAAAAGACATACAAATGTTTACCTGTATTATTTAATCTTAGATACCCTAAAGGCAAGCATCAGTACTCTTCATGCCAATTAGGAATGTATTTATTATCTCTCAGCTCTAAATTCACTTTTGATTGTTGCCCTGCAAAAATGATGTACCCAGGCCCTCTACATTTCCTGTCCCCACTGGAAAGACATGATGCTCTGACAGGAGAGGATTCTGGTGTGGCAGTGAGAGGGGTGGACTCACAGGGTTCTCTTGGGGCTCCCCAACACAGGGGGACTTCTCCAGCACACGGCCCACAATGCAGGAACTCTCCCAGTGCCCACCTTGCCTGGTACATGGGGGCCAGAAGCGCCCAGCAGACAGCAGCTTGCCCCTCCCCCTCAGTGGTTTTGTAGCAGAGAAACCCCATAGGGACACTTCCCATGGACAGCTTTTCCTTACCACTCCAGAGGGCACATCTCCTCCAAGTTCTATCAGTGCGGACTGACAGAAACTTGCCTGCCATCCAGTGAGCCCTGGATCTCAGCTCTAGAAGGCTCTCTCCTTGGAATCCCATTTCTACTCTGGAGCACTGGCTACTCCTCACTTCTGCTGTTCCTTCTGTCTTAGAGCTCTCTCTACTTCATACCAGCCAATCTCTCGTATTCCTATTCCCTGCTACAATTAATTATTCCTTATACTAACCACCCCCCATTCAAATTATGGAAGGGTTTCTGTCTCCTGACTGGGTCTTGATTGATACATCCTTATTTTTACAAATGGCACTTCGGAGTGGTCAGATATCTGGCCCAAAGTTACAGAGTGCAGTGTAGGGCTAGCAGCTCAATCAATGTCTGAGTTCCAAGTTCATATGCTTCCTACTCTGCACACCTGCACCTTTACTGCACCTCTATAAAGTAAGTGAACAAGTGCAATATTTATACACTGATGGCTATTTAATTGAACTGCAAATAAGCTCCTAAAAGTGCTGTTTCTAAGAAGCCAATGGAGGAAAATCAAATGTTAATTCCATAAACTTATTTATAAGATGCATACATGTTTTGATTTGTTCTGCCTTTAGTAGGATAAATTGACTTACATACTCTAACAATCATTATTCTTGTTGCAATTACAGTTCACTTAAAGTTATTTTGTAAAAAGACTGTAATACTCCTTGAGGAGCTTTCCTGAACATTTTTCTCATTTGTTCTAAATACAGAATGACCCCATTTAAGGCAGTCTTTAGCAAATGCAAAAGTATTAAATGGGTCTCCATGCTGAAAAGGCAGATCAAAAACTAGGGCTAAAGCAACCCCCAAAGAATTAATGTTCCATTTTCCTAAAATATATGTAATCTCAGGTCCTATCCATGTTTTTCAAATTTAAAATTGCCAGATAAATGGCTACAAATTACACATCTCAAAGGATAAACAGATAGCAAGATGTAATATACATAATTGTTTTAAGAGTTAAAATGACAAACCTACAACAACATAGCAAGCCACTGCTTTCTTTTTCTAAATCAATCCCAGTGACATCTACATTTAATTGCCTGTCAAACAATGAAAGTATGTAATGCCTCTTAAACTTTGAGTGCCTCAGTGATGGTTACTGAATCAGACACTAAGCATTACAGAAATACTCTTCTACATAATTTAATCTAGCAAGCAGTTTTCACACATTGCACATGCATTAAAGTGGCTAATGCTATGCTCTATTGTAAAAAGTGCTGTTTGACGATGGACATATTTTACATAATTCAAAGGAAATGAGTTGTCTTGTTCTTGAAGTTTCTATGGCTTATTATACTTACTGCATACTTTATTTCATATCAATTCACTGATTCTTAATTTTTAAAAATCCCTGATTGCAGAGGATATGAACAGACAATTCTCCAAAGAAGAGATTCAGATGGCCAACAGGCACATGAAAAGATGTTCCACATCACTAATTATCAGGGAAATGCAAATAAAAACCATAATGAGATATCACCTCACACAGGATGGCCAGCATCAAAAAGACTAAGAACAAGAAATGCTGGTGAGGATGTGGAGAAGGGGGAACCCTCCTACACTGCTGGTGGGAATGTAAGCTAATTCAACCATTGTGGAAAGCAGTATGGAGGTTCCTCCAAAAACTAAAAAAGAAATACCATTTGACCCAGGAATTCCACTCCTAGGAATTTACCCAAAGAATATATTTCTCAGATTAAAAAAGACATATGCACCCCTTGTTTATTGCAGCACTATTTACAATACCTAAGATATGGAAGCAACCTAAACGTCCATCAGTAGACGACTGGATAAAGAGGATATGAAACATATACACAATGGACTACTACTCAGCCATAAGAAAGAAACAAATTCTGCAATTTGCAACAACATGCATGGAGCTGGAGGATATTATGCTCAGTGAAATAAGCCAGGCAGAAAAGAAGAAGAAGAAAAAAAAGAAATAAGCCAGACAGAGAAAGTCAAGTACCAAGTGATTTCCCTCATTTGTGGAGTATAGCAACAAAGCAAAACTGAAGGAACAAAACAGCAACAGACTCACAGACTCCAAGAAGGGACTAGCGGTTACTAAAGGGGAGGGGTGGGGAGGGAGGGAGAAGGGGATTTAGGGGTATTACAATCGGCACACATGGTGTCGGGGGGACCAGGAGGAAGACAGTGTAGCATAGCACAGAGAAGGCAAATAGTGACTCTGTGGCATCTTACTATACTGATGGGCAGTGACTGCAATGGGGCATGGAGGGACACAATAACAAGGGTGAATGTAGTTACCACATTGTTTTTCATGTGAAACCTTCATAAGAGTGTATATCAATAATACCTTAATAAAATAGATAAATAAATAAAATCCCTGATTGTAACAAACAACAATATATTTTTCTAATCGATCTTAAAATCTTTTTTTAAAATAGGAGATGGTATTATTTGCATCCCCAAATATTGTACAGATGCAGCCAAATCATTAGGGACCTGACTGTCCCAGTTTTCCACATACAAAGAAGTACCTCACAGAGTTGCTGTAGGATTAAATTAAACTACTTATGCAAATTCTGTGTAAATTCTAATCTACCTGAACATAGCATTGGTAGTCTTATTCTCCACACCAATATTGAAAACTATAGTATGAAAAAAAGTTGTCTGCCTCTATCAATCATAGCAACAGGCATCAAAAAGGAAAACAAAATGACATAGTATCTGCCAGAACTGTTCAGGGAAGTTGATTGAACCCATATCCGTATTCCTCCCCTGACCTCCCAAGTCTTCTGTGTCCTCATCCCACACTGGAGCAGTAGTTGCCAAAGTGGGTCCCTAGACCAGCAGTATCACCTGGGAACTTAATTAGAAATGCAAATTTTCAGACCCACCCCCAACCTACTGAGTCAGAAACTCTGCAGTGGAGAGCCCAGCCATCTTTTTCAACAAAGCCAGGCCTCCAGGTAACTCTGATGTATGCTAATGTTTCATCATTGCTGTTCTATCTAGGCAGACCTATTTAGCCAGAGTCACCTGGGAGCAGCCCAAAGAATTTGTGCCTTTAAAAAGTTCCCAGAATAATCTAATCATTGACCCAGTTTAGAAAAATGCTATAGATCAGTGATTGCAAACATTTTAAGGTATTTTATCAGTTTTTTAAAGAGTCACAACCATCTTATGTTTACTTATTTATGAATTGTAAAATGTAACCCTTTATATATGCAGATTATACAGACACATATACAATTGACCTTTTAAACATGAACTAGAAAATAAATATAGATTGAAGTTAAAATATTTTGTTCCATACATGAACAGACTGTAGCATTATACCCCCAAAGAGTGTGAAGAAAGCCTTCTGGAGATCACTGCTCTAAATAACCCTTTGTAGTTGTCTTGCCTGAGGATTTCAGCCCCAGAGAAGTTCACTATGGATTGGTGAGAAGGGGAAATGACAATGGAATGTTCTTGGGATAAGTTTTATACCCAACTTTATTCTCATGGCAGTAGGTCAAGCACTAAAATCACGTCTGTATCCAGCAGTCTGTAGGGCCATAATCCACCTCTGTCTCTGCCTCCACCCAGATAGTGATTCAGTCAATAGTAGCTCATTGCCTAGAGTGTGGAAGCAGTAGCCTAGAAGTAGGCCAATTACATATCAAGTAGTTTAGGGTCAGGTGAGGATCCTGGCCATAGGAACTTCTGTTTTCCCCAGAGAAGTCATAAAAATCTCTCAAATGAATAAGGGCAACAGAGTTAACCCTACTTAATCAAAGCCATGAATTCCATGCTCTAATTTCATGCTAAGAAACCCCCAATCTATCATTTTTCTCCTAAGAAAATATTGTAAATACACAATCAGAAGACATATCTTAGGTAGAAAACAATCCTGGTTATTGGTTAGAGATACCCAGGAAATTAACACTAAAGAAAACATAGAATTAAACTTTATGCCCAGTAGTATTTTGCCAGTTTAGTACGATTTACAAATCCTTATCTTGATGATTTTATTAGCATAAAATCATTATCTGGGATAGCTGATAAAATAAATTCCTGAATTTATCAATATGCAGTACAGCTGATTCATGTTATTCAGCTCAAAACAGCCAGCCAATTGTTTATTTCCACTCAAATAAATGCATTTCCCTCAATGAACATTTTTTCTACACATCACATTGACTGGGTAGAATCAAATTAAAAGGATAAAGTAAACATAATTTCCTAAACCCTCTTGGTGAAACATTCATTCCAATTTCCTATCATTAGGAGTACTTATTCTAAAGCAAAAATTGGTTAACTTGTAAGGCTGATTCTATTAATTGGAATCTGAGACCTAGGATACATTAAGTCCTGGATCTGTGAACTACCTAGTCTGTCTTTGGACAACTCACAGACCGTGTGTCTTGCTCACTGTATGAAAAGGGGATTTGCAGAGCTCACATCACAGGTACAATTAATGTACGTTATTTCAAGGATGATAACAGGAGGATTACAATACTGGTCTTCATTTAGTCCAGGAGACTAATGATAATATGCCCCAATGAGCTAGAAGTAAGGAACAAGAACAGGAGTTCCCCTACCACCACGCAACAGACACAGTTCCTTCATCCTTCATACCTTTCTAGACAGGCACATCTTACTGTATTCAGCATAATTCTCAGTTTAAAGATCTGCATTTTTTATAAAACATGAATCCAAAATCCAAGTCTCCTACCTAATGTGGTACTAAAGTGAGGAAACAGCAATGTATTCCAATGCCAAGGCAGGAAGGTGGCCCTGTTGGACTTACTGAGAAACAGCATGCTGGTCTTCAACCCAGAAGTTCTCTAAAGGATTTCTGGGGGGCAATTTGATCATAGGTAAATCCCTGAGGACTTATGCCCTATAGAAGATTTGACTCTTTTGTAATGTTATTACCCATCTCCCAGGGAAGTGATGAAGTTGAACTTGATGAATGTGAAAGTGTACTCACTGTTATAAGATGATGAATATCAAAGCAAGCCACAACTATGTTTGGTGCATGCTATCTGAAGCAGGAAATTAAAGTGATAGACATCTCTTTATGAATATTGCCTGTGCTGGTTGACAGCAGCACAAACCAGAGGCTCAAGTCAGAAACCTGTGAGTCAACAACCTCTCCACCCAAAACCTTCACCATGTTGCAGACGATTTTGTGCATATTTCTCCTATCAGTCTCCTATTCCACCACACCATAACTTGAGTTAACCAGTCCTCTCACATCCAGACTCTGCCCTTTCTCCCACATACTACCAGTGAGCTGTCCTAATACAACACACAGCTGACAATGGTCTCTCCCTACTTAAAATTACTCATGGGCTACTCACTGCCCATAGAATAATAGTGAAATGTTACCAGGTAACACGAGTGGTCTTCTGGGTATGATCCTTGTTTACCTCTTTATCCTTATTTCCATTTAATTGTATACTCTGGCAATTCCTGACTGAATAAAATGAAGGTTCTTATGGCCAGGATTCTGGCCCTGGTCTGCTAGCTCACTACACACATGTGGACAATACATTGCTGTTAACTCTATATAAAAAGCTCCACCCAGTGCTCTGGGCTGCATGGTGGCATGGCTGCAAGGCTGCAGGAGAGCAGAGACTTGGGTGGTGGCAGTGCCAAGGAAAGAGACTGAGACTGCTGTGCGGGGGCAGAGTAGCCCAGAGGCAGAGACCGGCTTGGTGCATGCAGACTCGTTCTGAGTGGACAGGATTCTAGTGACTGACCTGCCACCATGGGAATAAAGTTGGGTATAAACCCTTCCACCCTGAAAACATTCCATTGTCATTTCTTTGGTCTCACTGAATCCATAGTGAACTTGTCCGGGGCTGAAACCCATTGGCAAGACACTAACTATCAGCAGATTGACTCCAATGACATTTGCTGCCCAAATGCTACATGTCTGCTTATAGCATCCCTGTACTGCCACCCCAGAATCTGGCTAGTGGACTCCTGCTCAAATGCCAACTCAGATGCCCATTCTCCTGGATAAATGTTATGGATTCCACTTCATAGATAAAATCAATCACTCCTTCCTGTGTACCATCACTGCAAAATATATAGGTCATCTAGATATCCTTATCACCTCATACAGCAATATGATAATGAGCATGTCTGTCTTTTCTTTTGCACCATGAGCTCCTTGGGCCCAAACAACGTTCTCTGCACCTCTCGACCCCTAGTCCTAGAATGATGCCTGCTACTGCTTTATTTAATGGCATTTTGTAAAGTTTTCTGTTAGAAAGGTGAGAACAAAACCATTTACTGCTCTATCTTTATTAGAAAGGAATGCTGGACAAAAATACTAATAGACTGTATTCACTCAACACTCTGGCTTCACCAAGGGAAGAAGAAATCCTGATTCCAGAGTTCTTTCCCTTTTTATCTGCCACATGGCTTCACCTTCCCCCTCAGTCCAGTTCCTCCTAAGGACTTATGTGCCAGGTATTATGCTGGGCACTGGGCGGGGAGGAGAGGGTGTCAGAAGGAATACACAGATGATGAAAAAGAAGCCTTTGTCCTCCAGAAAGGTTACATGGGAGACAGGAAGTAGTTAAAAAGGAGAAACATGAAAAATGCTGTAGAAGCTAAGAGAAAGACCAAAACTTCATCCTGAAAGTCTCCTGTCCCGAAGTGGTCCAAATAAAAGGAAACCAGAGTCAGCAACTACATGCAAGAATCTAAGATACTCAAGGCATGTTATTCTAAGAATTTGCATAATAAGGCTGTTATTTGGCAGACCTCAGCATCAGTCAACAAAAAACATACAGATTTTCTGTGTATCATACTGGAACTCTGGTTTTAATGCTTCAGTCAGTCATGTTTGATTTTATGTTCTAAACACAAAAAGAACATCAATAATCACGTTTTCTATTTTTCAATTTCATGAAATGTAAAAATGTTGAACATATTCAATATGAAATTTCAATTCTCAGGCCATAAAAAAGTACACTTTGAAGAAAAATAATTCATCATATGATTTTTTAAATTAGGAATTTGGATTCAATGCAAAATTCTCCAAGCTCAGAGCAATACTTTCATAGCACACACATAGTTGGAAATCAGCTTTCCGTCTAGTCATTTTTATGACCAATTGGTTGCTAAAATACAGAGAGCTAAGAACATTAACCTTTCTCTAGGTCAGCATAGCTGGAGTACCTCTCTTTCTTTTTTAAATTGAGTGTTTATTCAATATCCTATCTACTTTTTTGGCAGGTATTATTTTGCTACTGACTAAAGAGAACAAGTGGTCTGAGGGAACAACCCTAGACCAGGAAGGAGAAGGTCTGATCCCACAGAGTGGAGCTACACTGGACAGAATGTAGATTTGCCACCAAAAAGACATGTGGTGAGTCCCAACCCTGTCAGCTTAAAAGCTTTCCTCATCTGTTTATCTGTAAAACCATCTACCTTCTAGAACTTTATAAGGATTAAATGGTTTTGTATATATGTGTAGGTTTATAAGTACACATATATATTATACCATCCATCTACCTACCTACCAACCAACCTATCCATCTGCCTACCTATCTACTTAGTAAATGGATAGCTCCCTTTCCTTTCTGATCCTCAGAGTCCTGATCTATACAAAATAATATAGATGAACTAGATCACTAGTTTTTCAAAGTGACCCTCAAAACCATCAGACTCCCTCAGATTGTGAACATAAACCCACTGCAGGTTTTCCTAAAACCCTATGCCAACCTGATGTACTCAATATTCATTTACTTTGCACACTGGGGTCCCATGGGCAATAAAATAATTGTATCATTAAAGGTTAATGTTTAGCAGTATTTGACAACTTCAGATCTAGATGATCTCTAAGATAGTATTTCCATTCTAAGATTATACATCCTATTATTTCTCTCTCTTTTCGCTTAAACACAATTTTTTCTTTACTGAGAACATAATGAAAGTTATAATGTGTTGGTATGTATCCAGGTGTATGGTTGGGGGGATCATCACAATATAAAAATTTGAGTAAAATAATGCTAAATACAGGCAAAAAGGATCACCAAACTCAGTCTTCAAGGGAGGAGAGAAGGTTTAGGAAGAGGTAGTGAAGAGGCAGAAAAAACCCGATAGATATGAACATCTGTGCAAGGGCTGACCAGGCTCCTAGCCTTGAAAAAGCAGAGAATACAAAACCACTGGGCCAGGTACCCACTATTCTCAGCCCTGTATGCACTCAGACTGATTTGAGATCATCAGTCCTACCCAGGTCAACCCCAAAAAGATTATATCATATTTGGCAAAAGGATCATCTGAGAACATCTACCGTAATTTCAGGAGGACTCTTCTCAACCCACCCTACTCCTCAGCATCTGCTTACTCATGTCTGAAATTATCTAAATCAATTTACATTTTCCATTCTACGACAAAGAGGGTCAAAATCTAACACCCAAACATCATATGAAAACATTCATACAACCAGTCCTCCAACCACATCCACTCCCAAAAAATACTTATTTAGCCCTAACCTGGGCAGGCCCTTGCAGACAACCCACAAGTACAAATAACCAGATATTAGATATTATGTTGATGGAGATGACTTAAGGACATTAGAAGTTGAGGGGGAACGGGTTCAAAAAAGGAAGACAGTATCAAATTCAATGAGTTCATAATAGGGATGAGCCCTATTTGCTAGAGATACCATTCACTGGGATAGTTTTAATATAAAGCCAGGGGAGTAGAGAGCTCTCCTTTTCATGAAGCTTGCTTTCTTTTTTTTTCCACATGGCTGACTTGTTATAAGAAACTATGGTTGCTGGGATTAATCAAAGCATCACCGTATAGTTGGTTTTAATCATCTGAGTGTGTAATTTTATACTTGATTATGTGACCTGGATCTCTCTTATGCGATGCTGTTTCAGTAAGCTTACTGTTGGCCGTTGGCCATATTAGATACTTACCTTTAATAATACTTAACCTAGCACTGGGTACCGTGTATATTGAGACTAAAGCCTTGAGGATCAATATAATATTGACTGGGTTTAAGGAACAGTAATCCTTCACGGGGTCAGAAATTTGCCTAGAGGAAACTTCACAGACCAGTTTAATTTCTGTAATATTTAAGCCAGTGGCCAAACACTGGCCTCTGGGAGCTGAACCCCACCACCGAGGACACCCTGCAGTTACCAGCAGTTCTCTTGGGCTCTGCTGTCACCGGGAGACGCATCCCTGACCACAGCCCTCCACTGGAGTCACCACACCCCATCTGCGGTGCTGATTCTGCCAGTATAAACAATACGACCCCTTTGCCCTGGGTTAAGGGAGCAGACATCTCTTTTCAGCAGTACACTTGACTGATGCAAAATTTCTTGGATTGAGCATAAAAACCAAGTGGCATCAATATCAATTTTTTTCCCATATGCTCCATAAACTTCAGAAAGATGTTAATCATAGAAATGCAGACATGAACTTAACCACAGGAGAGAAAATGTGGCACTGCTACTAATAATTCTCAATAAACACTTTACTGAACTTATATATGTTACTTCAAAATTTAAAAAATAAAACCCAGGGGAAACCCAACGATTTAATTAGGTCAGGGAAAAAAGTTTCAGAAATAAACGTATTACAGATGAACTGTTAAATCTCCAGATCCACCAAACATTGTACCTTCTCTAAACATTGAGCTAATAACCCAGCCATCAATCCTGATTTACAAATTGGGTGGCAAGCCTTCACTTTCCTGATGTGTTTACAGCAGGCTCTTGAAAACACCAACTTTCCTTATATCACAAAGCATTTCTTTGAAGGTCACTGATCTCCAGAATTCCTGCTGTGGCACTGTTCTCATTCTGTTTCACATGCTTTCCTCCTAGCTCAGTGATTCTTAAACTTTTGGAAGTTTATGGGTATTTTTGAGAATCTGAATAGAGCTATCCATGCTGTCTCCATGAACAAATGTGCATATGCACATTTTATAATTCCTTGGGTTTACTATGTTCTCAGGGACAATTCAGCATGTCTTCAAGGGGCAGTTCATTGACCACCTGTAGCAGAATCACTGGCATAATTTCTTAAAACATAGAACTTGACCTCCATCCCAGACCTATGGAATCAGAATGGTTGTGAGTCAAGTCAGGGCTGAATTTTAGGTCACTTCCCAGGGGTTCTGTGTCTGGTTCAAGGCAGGTAAGAGCCCCTGCTATGCCCGCTTTCCTTTTCTCTTGTGGTATCAACTGTTCTGAAATAGGTGTTTCTTCAGCACCCACTCCCTCTCTTCTGAGCAGCCCAAGCTCTGTCATTTCCACGTGACCAAGGGCATCTTCACCTGCATCCTCAGCTGCTCTGCATGCCAGGTTTGGGGGGACCGCCCACACCTGTCCTGGCTCCCCCACACAGCAAGCTCTCAGACGCTGCTGTACATTTACTGGAGGCACTTCCCGCCCAACTTCCCAGCAAACACTTGCTCACTCATTTAGTAAGACCACTGCCACCTGATGTACTAGTTCTCCTCTCTGTTCCTGGGTCATTAGCTCTTCACTGATGCCCACATTCTCACATGAATGAGATTGCCCATCTCCTCACTGTGCACGGTGTGGGTTCACACACTGCTCTCCCCAACTTCACAGTAAGGACCATGGGCTTACTGCAGAAGCAATGCCTGGCCAGCCAGGGTGGTCCTTCCTTAACTGTTTGCAGTGAGACTGAGGATGTCCAACTTACATTTCTACATGAACACAAAATCATGTAATCTGCCAAGCACAGTGCTAAAAGGGAGCTTACAGATCACCCGACATGTCATGCACACAAGGAAACTGAGGCTGGGGTTGCCTGATTATCAAAGGTGCTCCTGCCAGCATCCAATAACTCTGTATCGACACAAATGTACTGCTCACTGTGGTAATGGATGCCAAAACACAGGAGGCAAGGATTCCACCTTAATCTAGTTAGGAGTACAGGACACATGTGCAACAAACTAGTTCCGCAGTGTGATGAGGTGACACGGTACCAGAGATCATTAAGAAGCTCTTTCAGACCAGTGAGAACACTGGGGAATTCCTAGGAGAGAAGGCATTTGAAGTGTGGCTAGGAAAGAGTCAACTTCTGAGGGGCAGACAGAAAAATTCCAGAGATCACAAATACAAGGGGTGGCATGCTCTGAGAAGGATAGTGTGTATGCACGGATACAAAATTCACTGCAGCAGGAATAATATGAAGGAGGGCATATCAGGCTGCAAAGCAGGAGAGAGCAGTGTAGTGCCAGGCTGAGGTCACCCTGGGCAGGACTGGGATTGCCACATGGCCACATTCGTGATTCCATATGGTCATCAATGAGAGCTGGTGACAAAGGACAAAAATGTTATCTCATCCTACATACAAGAGAAGAAGTCAGAACACTGATCTGACTTGCTTACAGTGCAGAAGTACAGAACGGCAGAGGTAAAATTTGACCTTTGGCTTCCTAAACCCTAAGAGGCACATGTTCCTTACAGTGCAATCATTATACATAATTACAGTAGGATGACTACTCCATGGATGCTCCTTCCATGTCTACTACTTAGCTGAATTGCACCTTTATTAAAATGAACACATTAGATGTCAGCCTTGAATTTTATCCCCAAACAACACTGACCTTCGCACCTCTAAAGATCCTTTACAGACTTATTAAATCAAGATTTGATGACAACAGAATCAAGTTAATTAAAGAGAGGCACAGAGCAGAGATTTATTTTCTCAAATAGATACAAGAGAAAATATACTCCTAGAAACAACTTCCAATAATTCTGCCAAACAAATCAATCCTTTATAACCTGAAGCATGTT
The DNA here is from genome assembly GCF_030020395.1 of Manis pentadactyla. Taxonomy (NCBI): domain Eukaryota; kingdom Metazoa; phylum Chordata; class Mammalia; order Pholidota; family Manidae; genus Manis; species Manis pentadactyla. Next base: position 111,536,943 of record NC_080024.1, read on the forward strand.
ATGCAAGAGCTCTCAGAGAGCCAGTACACTGAGATACCCATGTTTACAGCCAAATACACGGACACACAGAATTAACTGCTTGTTTGCTTTTCCATTTACATTGAAAACCTAACCTTGCACTGGAAGCAGCCACAGTGAACCGTCAAGAAAATGCAGACACTGTGGAAGGTGCTGAGAGATCAAATCTGCCTTCAAAATTGAAAAGAAATGTTAATACACTCTAGCTCGGAAATGCTGTATTAGAAAGGATATTAATGTCAAAGCTGGAACAGCATCTACTGTTCCACCCCAGTAAGATGAAAATAATGGCATTTGGCCAAAGAGTACAAGGAAATGCAGGAGTCTGATAGGAACAGAGGAAATGAAGATGGATCTCACCAAGAATCCAGAATGGAACAAAGTCGTGCTGCTGACACTGGGGAGAGTGGGTGAGATTTGTGTTGAAAGGATCTGCCCACAGCTGCCTCTCAGCTTAAGATTCCATGCCCTCGAAATCCTTACCTCAGCCTCCTGCAGAAACAGTGGCAGATAACTGGAAGGTGGCTACAAATTTTTTTTTTAATGTAGAAGAGCTCAAACATAATTAATTGTATCCTATCATTTTTTGAAGGCAGAATGTTCTACCCCAGAGGTTTGGTCACACATTGGGCTAACAATATTTAAGAAATGGGGGCTGATTGTTTTCAACATCTTGTTGTGAGTTAGTTTAACAGCCAAATGACATACACTGCACAAAATTCTTGCACTGTCTTCAAATCCTATTTTTGCTTTGGAGCCAAATTCAATCAGCAACTAAGCATTTTAATTACTGCTCCATGTGGGCCAGACATGGTCAGTCTTCCCTTCAGTGTAGCAGGAAGAGTTTCCTTGCCTATGTCCAAAAAAAATATGCTACCATTTCCTTATTCCTCTTCTCATTTCTGTTTCTTCTCACTATTTAAAAAAAAAAAATGCTAAATGAGCAGATTATAATATCCAACTCCTCAAAGAACCTATGAAATGGAACAAAACTTGTTTTCTTCTTACGTCTTCCAACTTTCAGCCCTTACCTTTCATCCTAACCTCAAACACATCTCCCTTGGCTCCTTCTGGCTGATCTTTCTTATCAGGCCAACCTCTGGTTTGTCTGTGTTTTCACTGGTCACTCTAGCTCTTCCTGTAGGGGAACATGTTCCTTCACTACTACTAGTTGTTTGATTTGTCGATTATTTTCAGATTCTTGGCTCTAAATATCATAACGTGTGCCCTAGTACATTTAAATAAAAAGGTAACAAATAAATGGTAGATTGGGGCACCATGCTCTGACAGGGACCTAGAGAGGAGAGACCCACACAGGATCAGGCCACAGAAGCCGTACGCTTAGGGATGCTGGGCTCCCACATCACTCTGCACCCTGCAAGAGCTACACAGTGAAATCATGTCTAATCCCCCCTGGTCATTCCCTCGAGGCTCAAATGTCCTGCATTAAGCTTCTAGTTGGCTGCATGTAGTCACTGAACCACTCCCTCCCCCTTGGCCTCCTCAGAAGGAGGTGGGTCCTGCCTCTCACTAGCCCTGAGATCCCCTGAACCACTGCTGTCTACTTCTGCTTATTTCTCAAGAATAGGCTGTGAAAATTATCAACACTGCTGCAAAGATGCTAATAATGTAGTGCAACTGCCACTCCAATCAAAGAACTGTTACCTCATTTTCAAGTTGCACAACTGCTGAGCAATTATTCCAGGCAATGTGAAAAGGAGCCTGGAGTTTCAATGCATAGAGAAAATGAAGAGAGTCAAGGGAGGTAACATCTTGGGAGCCAGAAGTCTTGGTCTATGGCAAATGATGCTCATATCTATTTGTTTCCTATTTATACATGCTCTCATTCAAATATTTACTTGGACTGTGTGTCCATATTTGTTCTCGATTCAAGCACCTAGAAGATGACAATTTGTAGCCTATAAAATTCTGTGTAAAATAAAGTGGGAAATAGGGGGATTGGCTGCCACAGGGTTGCTTTCAGCTGCTCCATGCAAGATTCAACACAGTGCTATGCATGTTAAGATCCTCAAAGTCATTTATTGATGACAGAAACTACAAGGTAAATGAGAGGGTAAAGAAGAAATAGAAAACTGAAATACAACTATACGGCACTGGTGAACATTTAAAATATCATCTAATCTATATTGAAAAAGAAGTTCTAAGGCACTTTCACAAATTTGAAATAAAAGCTTGCCATTCTGAAAAATAAAAAGAATAAAAAAGGAATAGTGCACAGATAAAGATGTCCTGGATGGACTTACAGCACCTTAGGTTAGCAATGCCAAAATGAAATCAGAGGAGATGAGCCAGAGAAGAAGGAAACAAAAAGCTGAGTGAAGCCAAAAATCCAACAGTGTAGTGGGTTCCAAAATGAAATATTATGCATAAGACCAAAAAGAAAATAGAATTATAAATCAAGCGAACAGAAAATGGTGTGATTCTACCAAAAACATTAGCAAATACAGCCCCCCAAAAATGATATGTATGAACAATGATAAAGTGGCCTTTTTAAAGAGAAGCAAATTTAACCATTTGAAACTTCTTAAAGATAGTATTGCAAAGCTTGTCTGCAGTTATATAGGAACTAATTCACTTTATTGATTTAAACTCTTGTTTTAGTACATTTGGAGAATAAGAAGGTAATTCAATACTTGTTGACCACCTACAATACAGCAGTTACTTAACATACCTCATTTAATTCTCAAATTCAACAATCCTACTAAATAGGAAGTATTTATACTCATTTGACTGATGAGCAAACTAAAGCTTGTAGAAACAAGTCTCTCGAGATTATGTAAGCAAGTTACTAATGGTAACTAGTCCTCAAATCAAGATGCACCTGCTTTCAAAACTCAACTATCTCAATTTTTTTCCATTCACAAGTACTAGATGGGATATGGGGATCACTGGCTACCTCTCAATGGATGTTTTACAAAATTACTAATTTTTCTCAGCAGGTTCAATAAAACTAATATGGCTAAAAGAAGATCTGTATCTCCTTCCAAAGTGGCTTCAGTTGATTCTTGAACCAAAGATTTGTAAAACTGCTCCTCTATGACTTGTTCATAACATTCCCTAAATCCCCCTTTGCCCAATTATCAAACTCATAAGTGACTTTTTCCTTTACAGAGGATTTAGAAAATGAAGAATACTTACAGAAAATAAACAAATTAGATTTTAAGCCAGGAGCATCCAGCAAAGAAACCAATAAACTTAGAAAACACATTCAGTGCCAAGTGGCCACAACGAAGACCCAAAGGGCCTCTCAGCTGAGTAGGTAGTTTTCTCTGAATATTATTTCCATGGCTCAGGAGTCCATGTCCAACATTAAAAAAATAATACAATGAACCATTACTGTCATTTCTACTTGTATAAATCACAGAAATATTAAAAAAGAAGTACTCAAGATAATGAGTAACTGCCAGATGGAAGGTCATTCATTTAGCAGATCTGCCCAGGCACCAGGTGTGCTGGCTGTGTACTGAGCAGCAGATGTGGTGTGATCCATGGAGGCATCCTCTGCCCTCACCATGCTCCACAGTTAATATCAAGAATCTACCATCTAGCAGACAAGACTGGTTGAAAAACAAGTACATTAAGTCGGTCTCTGTTTGGGATATTTATGATCTTGTGAAGAAGCAAGATAAAACAGAGAGGGTGGTGCTCTGGCTAAAGGATGGTCCAAGACACAAGTTCAAAACAGGGAGAGAACACCACCGCTCTCCTGATTCTTCCTCTCTGGAGACAGCCATACTATTTGTGATGTTAACTTGACTGGATCATGCGGTGCCCAGATATGTGGCCCAACATTACCTCTGGATGCATCATTGAAGCTGTTTTGGGAAGAGACAGCATTTGAATCAGTAGACTGAGGAAAGCAGATGGTCCTCCCCAGGGTGGATGGACATCTTTCAATCCACTGAGAGCCCAAACAGAAGCAAAAGGAGGAGGAACAGAAAATTTGCTCTCTCTCTGCCTGTAAACTAGAACAAGACATTCTCCTGTTCTGGATGGGGATTTACACCATCAGCCCCCTGGTTCTCCAAACTACACTGCCAGTTCTCCTGGGTATCCAGCTTGCAGATGACAGGTCATGCGACATGTCAGCCTCCATAATCATGTAAAACAATTTCTTAAAATAAATCTCTTTATATGTCTATGTATATGTGTATGATATATTTTCATGAGATACATATGTATGTGAAAAATATATATATATAATATATATTATACACACACACACAAGAGTGTATCTCTCTTCTATTGGTTCCTTTTCTTTGGAGAACCCTGACTAATACATTGCCCTTGCACTGTCGTGGCCTATGTCACAATTATTATTCTTTGTTTTATAGATTTATTTGCAAAAGGCAAAAACACTTAACAATTTAAACACAAATCTGAACAATATTACTTTGTCAAAGTCAGCATATCCCTCTTCCTAGAAGACACTTAAAACCTCTTATCACAGAGCAAACTTTTACAGCCCTGAGGTCTCAGCTGGAACATCTCCTCCTCAGCGACAGCATCCCCAACCAAATAAGGTCTCCCTGGGTTCCCACAGGGCTGACACTCCACACTGGTAGCACTCAGTGCATTTGTGATTATTTATTCAGTGTAAAAGAAATACAATTTTTAAAAAAATTAAGATTACTCTTAGCTGGAGAGGCAGTTGTGGGGACAGTCTTCACAGAGGAAGACTCATAGGCTAGAGAGCGAAGAGATGAGGTTACAGGCTTTTGGGACCGTTTGGATGTATCCCAGGCACCTGGCTCTGTGCAGGTCACACTTCAAAGACAAGATTTTAGTGCTCTCAGCAACTCCATCAGGAGACAACTGTATATACTATACAGATGAAGAAACTGAGATTTGGAGCAAATATGTTTTTTTACCCAAAGTCATACAATTCTGTAAGCAACAATATTGTCTTTCCAGACACAGGTCTAATTCCAACATTACATGTGAAAAACCTGAGTCCCAACTCCCTTTGGTTTCAGATGAGAGAGTCAAGACCCCAGGCCATGAAATCACTTATCTTGAGAGGCAAAGCCAAAAACAGCAAAGGATATGAGGCACAACATACAGAGGGGAACACAAGTAGCTGTGGATAGGAATGAAAATCCAGCCAAGGTAAACATGGGTGGGGGTGGAGGCAGAAAAAAGTCCAATGTGGCCCTAAACATTAGGCCGTTTACTAGACTAGATGAGTCAGGGGAGATGCTCATGGAAAACAACCGTACTCATACCCAGCAGACAATCAGCAAGGCCACATCCACCTTCTGGGTGTGTGAGGACATACGAGCTGTGGAGCACAGACCTTCAAAGCATCAGTAGATCAAGCTGGAAGGATAAGTGGGGACCAACTGGTATTGGCCTCAAATACCAGGCACCCAGCCTTCCTCACATCACAGCACATACAGAAAACAAGTATCTGTACATCTTACACTGGGGTTGGAGGTGACGAGCCCAGTCTCTTCCTCCTGGGGGTAAAGTTACACCTGGGGCCAATATGGGGCACACAGGCTGGCGAGCTCTGCTCTGCCATAGGAGCCAGGAAGCAACAATATTCGTCCCTATCCCATCTTATCACTTCTGGCCTTGAATGCTTGGCCCCAGACACTGAAAGGCTCAGCTGCACAGAGAGCTCAGTTTTGTTGGGGACAAAGACTGTGAAGGAGGCAGCTCTAGGTGGATATACACTCATCCAAAATTGAAGAAATGAGATGAATAAGGAGGGGCAATGAGACAGCACACATTCAATGCAGATTTGTGTGGAAAAGAACCATTCCAGAAGAGACCAACAGGGACTTAAGAAAAATAGGGGTGTGGCATAGTTGAGGTAAGAATGGCAGGTATTAGTGTTGGAGGGTCATCCATGTCAAACAGAAAAGTTTTATTTGCTATAATGACTAATAAAGAGCCATTCTGGGCACCTGGGCATACTGAGGTGAGGAATAGCATTCAGTGTGCATCTGCGCAGTATGAACCATAATGAAAAGGAGACAACCTATTGCCATGAGCACATAGGCAGCTTCAAAATTAGAAGAGAGGGTTAAATCCACAAAGTACTTTGGAGGAAGATTTGGCATTATAGAGATGGTATGTTAAAAAATAGCTGGTAACAAGCTTGTTTCACTAAGAGGCTTAGAGAAATCACTTGAATGTTTTCTTTAAATAAAACAGCAGAATTTAAAAATGAACAAAGGACATAAGCTTAAATTTAGCTTATCAGAACTAAATTTATCTCCATGGTATTTCATTTTACAGTATTAAAATGGTAACGGGAACATATCCTTTAATCACAAAACTATCTTGTCATTCCAGTTTTCTTAGCAAAACCTAGAAAGATATAGTGTATTTGGGGATTTATATGGAAACCCTTACCAAGGAGGATACCAGGTTTTAAAACCTACAGTGATAAGGACCTTGCTTAAGAAGTCAAAAAAAAGAACAGTTAACTAACATTAACTGACTTTGTAATACTTGGTACCAAGCTTTTTAAGTCATCTGCAAAGATACACTTTTATCCAACTTGTTTTAAATGAATTTTTTAAATGCTTGACAACGCAGAAGCAAATCTGGCCTTGCAAGGCAAACAACTTCGCTTAAAAACAGAATTGTTTAACTCTAGGGATTTCTGCAAAGATTGTTTTAAATATCTCTAACATTGAGATTGAGAATATATATCAATGCTTTATAAACCACAAAGCATGAGATCCAGGTAAATCATCGTTAAAGTGAGTGACGCTCCCAGCAAGCCCCATCTTTCTGCCTGTGACCCTGTAAGCACAAACTGTATGCCACCCCATTACGACAGCGCAGGCTATTAGGAGCAAATGGGGTCAGACTGTAATTACACTTAAATGGGGCTCCAAGTTCTACTGCAGTCAAGACATGCATTTCCCACACAATCTCAAGGAATTTTTTAACACACCCATGATCTCTGTTAAAAATAAAAAAACATTACTGGCTTACATCTCAGGATACTCCAAAGTATACAAGGAGACCAGGCAGGTTCTGGATTGTTGGGAGAAATGCAATTAATGAGCAATTACTATTTAAAGACCAAATCCCTGTCAAAACAGCTTGACAAAAAAAACGGTGGTTTTTAACACACACAGCTGTAGTAGTGCTGCCAACAAAAACAGTGGGTAGTAATTCTGCCAGCTAAAATGGTGCCACAATGGGGGTGGCAGGGAGAAACCATCTTCCCCTGCTCACAGACTCCCATTCCAGCAGTGTTCACTTGGCCACATCCCAGTCCTGGTCCTGCAGAGCGTCATGGTTCGCAGCAAGGCCTTATGGGGGGCCTCTCGGGCAAGCAACACCAAGGGCAAATGCTAGAGCAGGGAGGAAACCTTCAGAGCCTGTCACCCTAAGTGAAACTGCTCCTCAAATGTAAGTGACCTGTCGCATCCCAAGCAAACGTAGACCATTTAAGTTGTAATCGGGAAATATCAACTGAGGAATTTGGAAATTGCCCTAGAGTGAAACACTGGAAAATTGCTCAAAACTTTTCACTGAAGAGAAATTTCCATGCAATCTCCTCAACACTGGGGATTACTTCCAATGGGAGAGAGTGAGAAGGGCCTTCATTAGTGCACCTTCTCCAACCACAGAAGGGAGCAGAAGGGTAGGGTCTCTCAGTCAAGAACTCTGCCTCCTATATGCAAAGCAGTTCCTTTTAATGGTGACAGTGAGAATTTGGGGTGCTATAAAATATTAATCTATTATCATCACTAATGATGCTGGGAAATGATATATGGTTTTTTCCTCCTTTGTTAATTAGGATTAGGTTAATCAAAAACGGCAGCAAAACCCAAATGTTAGTGGGTTATAAAAGACACCCAAATATTTCTCTCTCAAATTGATCAAGTCTATGCAAGTAACCTGGGGCTAATATGGCACCTGTGCTCGATGATGCCCCAGAGACCCTGAATCCCTCCAGCCTGTGGTTGCACAGTCCAGAGGGGTAGCTTTGCTCCTCACTGCTGAGACAGGACTCCTTCCAGCACATTCACATCCCATGCAGAAGGATGGAGAAGCAGGGAGGAAGGTGTGTCCCTCTCCTAAAGACACTTGTTGGAACTTACAGCACTTCCATTAACACTATCTAGAGTCGGGCTATTCAGTTAAGGGCTACTGGCCACATGCAACTATTTCAACTGAGGGCCCATGCTCTTAAGAGACCCTGGAATCCCTGAAGTCATTATCATCCCTCTGTCTCTTGAATACATATACATCCCTGATACCTCTATACCTCCCTCTATCCTCCTTTACTAGAGCAAGCAGTCCATGGAAATCGTCAACAGACATACACCATCCAGCTGGTAAAAGAAATATTGGAAGGGGGCCTCATCCTACTGTGAAGGCTATAGCAGGGTGAAAAAGAAGAGGGAATAGGTGTTCTAGGCATCCCAAGCACATGATTTTAGACTGTAGGCCACTGTACCTGGTAGTCAGGTTCTACTGATTTAAAATTCAGTTCTTTGTGTCTACTCAAGGCTCTAAAGAATTTAGTGGGCTGATTAAATTGTATGTGTCTGAAAATATCTGAATTATCCCTTCACTTTTGAAGGCTGTCATCATTGGATGTAGAATTCTAGACTGGCAGAATTATTCCAGGACATCAAAATATGTCACTAACTTCTGGATGCCATTGCTTCTGTTGAGAAGTCAACTCAAAATCTTATTATTGCATCTTCAGAGTTCATATGTCTTCTTTCCTCTGGCTGCTTCTAGCATTTTCTCTTTTTTGTTGATTTTCAGCAATTAACTATAATGTGTCTAGTGTTCTTTATCTTGTTGAGATTTGTAATTTTACCAAATCTCATCCAATGTCCTTTATCATTTTTGGAAATTCTAAGGTCCTATCTTTCCAGACATTGTTTCTGTACCATTCTTCATGTTTTTACTGGGCCTCAACTTTCATGTTGTTATATGTCACCAAGTCAGCATGTCCTTTAGTCTTTTTTCTGTATTTTTTTTTTACCTTTTGTCTGTCTTTGTATCAGTTTGGATATTATATTCTATCATATCACTACTTTTCTCTTTGTATGTTTAAATCATCCATTGAGTTTTTTATTGTAGCTATTATTTTTCAATTTTAGAATCTCTAGTAACTGATACCAAAATTATCAAACTTGTCTTTTAATTCCTCTAAGATATTAATCATCATTATTTTAAAGCACATGTATCTCAACTCCTTTCTTGAGATACCCTGTCGATCTGTTCTGGTTTGTACATTCTCTTGGTTTTTGGTCATAGGTTTACCATCTCTTCATTCTGATGAACTTTTAACAGGCATATGGGTTTGGGGTACTAGCCATTCCAGACCACTTTAATCAGATTATTTGAACTGGTATACTTCCTATTCACCCTGACACCTAGAAAGAGGCCTTGGGGGTCCCAAAGCCTGGGGTGTTTGGCATCTCCTTGGGAGGCCTTAGGCTCCAACCTAGTTGACCCACTGCCAGTCCTATGAGTCTCTTGAAAGCTCTGCTGCTGTTTGATATCTATTGCCAGTTACCAAAGCACAGGCAGAGAGGCTGAGATGCTCAGACTTGAGGAGAAAAGAAGTCCCAAATGCAAGACTCATAGCTCTAGGCTTCCTAGATCATGCAGGCCTCTGATGACTTCAAACAGATGGCTGTATATATAGTCTAGTTTTCTAATTGTTCTCAGCAAAAGAGTTGACCTAAAACAACTTAGTCCTATTGCCATTGACTAATGGGCTGATAAATGTTCATTTCCATACTTAAAACAACCCTAGGAAGCACTACCTATCACTGACATTTTAGAGCAGTGAGGATGGATGTTTAGAGAATTTTGATAATTTATCCAGGTTTACCAGCTATCAAAACACTAAGTCAGAATCTGAGACCAGAATTTGAGCCCAGTTCAATAGAACTTCAGAGCTGAGTATCTTAACCACTACTTATTATACTTTCTCTGATTTGATCCCTAATACAACCCAAGAGATATATACAGAAATGGCATGGTGGAGTTCAGAGATAGTATTCTGATTTCAAAATCATATCCTCCTAATGGTTCTTCTACTGGAGTAGGGCATCTAAAAACATTTAGCTTTTGTTCTTTTTTTCTATGGGAAAATAAATTTGACCTTCAAGCAATTGACATTTGAGATGCAATCACATCTCAGTTGAAAATAAGAGAATGTCTATGATCACAGTTATCCTCATAGTTGCTCTGGGAAAATGTTGGGAGAGGTGTCCAATATAGTTTTCATTTTTTACACAAATAAAGTGAAGACCAAAGGAGACCAAAGGATAAAGACCCTGGCTTTTGGTACATTTATTCATTAAAACAATATTTCTCGAGGAGGGGCGGAAGATGGCGGCGTGAGTAGAGCAGCGGAAATCTCCTCCCAAAACAACATATATCTATGAAAATATAACAAAGACAACCCTTCCTAGAATAAAGACCAGAGGACACAGGAAAATATCCAGACCACATCTGCACCTGAGAGAACTCAGCGCCTCGCGAAGGGGGTAAGATACAAGCCCCGGCCCCGCGGGAGCCGAGCGCCCCTCCCCCCAGCTCCCGGCGGGAGAAGAGCAGGCAGAGCGGGAGGGAGACGGAGCCCAGGACTGCCGAACACCCAGCCCCAGCCATCCGGGCCAGAGTGCAGGGCACACGATACTAGGAAAACAGGGAAGCAAGAACAGTGAGCAGGCACTGGAGGCTGGGCGACAGAGGACATAAAAGAAAAGCGCGCGACCATTTTTTTTTTGCTTTTTTGCTGTTTTGTTTTGGCAAGCGCTTTTTGGAAGTCTTAAAGGGATAGGGACCCCAATACTAGGGAAACAGGGCAGAAAGACCGACCGGTGAGCAGAGGCCTGAGGCTGGCACCGGAGAATAAAGAAAAATGAACAACCACCTTTTTTTTTAATTAAAAACTTTTTTTTTTTTTTAATTAAAAAAATTTTTTTTTCTTTTTTTTTTGGTGGGCGTTGTTTTGTTTCGGCGGGTGCTTTTTGGAAGTCTTAAAGGGGCAGGGCGGGTCACTTAATCCAGAGGTAGGGAATCCGGGATCTCTGGGCACCCTAAACCCTGGGCTGCAGGGAGCAGGGAGGCCCCTTATGGAGATAAATAGCCTCCCAGCAGCTCCTGCTCCAACGCGACTCCACCACTTTGGAGTAGCTGCCCGAGCCAGGCCACGCCCACAGCAACAGCGCAGATTAACTCCATAGCAGCCGGGCAGGAAGCAGAAGCCCTGTCTGCGCGCAGCTGCCCAGCACAAGCCACTAGAGGTCGCTGTTCTCCCAGGAGAGGAAGGCCACAAACCAACAAGAAAGGAAGTCCTTCCAGTCGACACTCGTCCCAGTTCTGCAGACTATTCCTATCACCATGAAAAGGCAAAGCTACAGGCAGACAAAGATCACAGTGACAACACCAGAGAAGGAGACAGACCTAACCAGTCTCCCTGAAAAAGAATTCAAAATAAGAATCATAAACATGCTGACAGAGATGCAGAGAAATACGCAAGAGAAATGGGATGAAGTCCGGAAGGAAATCACAGATGCCAGAAAGGAGATTGCAGAAATGAAACAAACTCTGGAAGGGTTTATAAGCAGAATGGATAGAATGCAAGAGGCCATTGATGGAATTGAAATCAGAGAACAGGAACGCATAGAAGCTGACATAGAGAGAGACAAAAGGATCTCCAGGAATGAAACAATATTAAGAGAACTGTGTGACCAATCCAAAAGGAACAATATCCGTATTATAGGGGTCCCAGAAGAAGAAGAGAGAGGAAAAGAGATGGAAAGTATCTTAGAAGAAATAATTGCTGAAAACTTCCCCACACTGGGGGAGGAAGTAATCGAACAGACCACGGAAATACACAGAACCCCCAACAGAAAGGATCCAAGAAGGACAACACCAAGACACATAATAATTAAAATGGCAAAGATCAAGGACAAGGAAAGAGTGTTAAAGGCAGCTAGAGAGAAAAAGGTCACCAATAAAGGGAAACCCATCAGGCTAACGTCAGATTTCTCAACAGAAACCCTACAGGCCAGAAGAGAATGGCATGATATATTTAATACAATGAAACAGAAGGGCCTTGAACCAAGGATACTGTATCCAGCACGACTATCATTCAAATATGACGGTGGGATTAAACAATTCCCAGACAAACAAAAGCTGAGGGAATTTGCTTTCCACAAACCACCTCTACAGAACATCTTACAGGGACTGCACTAGATGGGAGCACTCCTAGAAAGAGCACAGCACAAAACACCCAACATATGAAGAATCGAGGAGGAGGAACAAGAAGGGAGAGAAGAAAAGAATCTCCAGATAGTGTATATAACAGCTCAATAAGCGAGCTAAGTTAGGCAGTAAGATACTAAAGTGGCTAACCTTGAACCTTTGGTAACCACGAATTTAAAGCCTGCAATGGCAATAAGTACATATCTTTCAATAGTCACCCTAAATGTTAATGGGTTGAATGCACCAATCAAAAGACACAGAGTAACAGAATGGATAAAAAAGCAAGACCCATCTATATGCTGCTTACAAGAAACTCACCTCAAACCCAAAGACATGTACAGACTAAAAGTCAAGGGATGGAAAAACATATTTCAAGCAAACAACAGTGAGAAGAAAGCAGGGGTTGCAGTACTAATATCAGACAAAATAGACTTAAAAACAAAGAAAGTAACAAGAGATAAAGAAAGACACTACATAATGATAAAGGGCTCAGTCAAACAAGAGGATATAACCATTCTAAATATATATGCACCCAACACAGGAGCACCAGCATATGTGAAACAAATACTAACAGAACTAAAGGGGGATATAGACTGCAATGCATTCATTCTAGGAGACTTCAACACACCACTCACCCCAAAGGATAGATCCACTGGGCAGAAAATAAGTAAGGACACGGAAGCACTGAACAACACAGTAGAGCAGATGGACCTAATAGACATCTATAGAACTCTACATCCAAAAGCAGCGGGATATACATTCTTCTCAAGTGCACATGGAACATTCTCCAGAATAGACCACATACTAGGCCACAAAAAGAGCCTCAGAAAATTCCAAAAGATTGAAATCCTACCAACCAACTTTTCAGACCACAAAGGCATAAAACTAGAAATAAACTGTACAAAGAAAGCAGAGAGGCGCACAAACACATGGAGGCTTAACAACACGCTCCTGAATAATCAATGGATCAATGACCAAATCAAAATGGAGATCCAGCAATATATGGAAACAAATGACAACAACAACACTAAGCCCCAACTTCTGTGGGACACAGCAAAAGCAGTCTTAAGAGGAAAGTATATAGCAATCCAAGCATATTTAAAAAAGGAAGAGCAATCCCAAATGAATGGTCTAATGTCACAATTATCGAAATTGGAAAAAGAAGAACAGATGAGGCCTAAGGTCAGCAGAAGGAGGGACATAATAAAGATCAGAGAAGAAATAAATAAAATTCAGAAGAATAAAACAATAGCAAAAATCAATGAAACCAAGAGCTGGTTCTTCGAGAAAATAAACAAAATAGATAAGCCTCTAGCCAGACTTATTAAGAAGAAAAGAGAGTCAACACAAATCAACAGTATCAGAAACGAGAAAGGAAAAATCATGACGGACCCCACGGAAATGCAAAGAATTATTGGAGAATACTATGAAAACCTATATGCTAACAAGCTGGGAAAACTAGGAGAAATGGACAACTTCCTAGAAAAATATAACCTTCCAAGATTGACCCAGGAAGAAACAGAAAATCTAAACAGACCAATTACCAGCAACGAAATTGAAGCGGTAATCAAAAAACTACCAAAGAACAAAACCCCTGGGCCAGATGGATTTACCTCGGAATTTTATCAGACATACAGGGAAGACATAATACCCATTCTCCTTAAAGTTTTCCAAAAAATAGAGGAGGAGGGGATACTCCCAAACTCATTCTATGAAGCTAACATCACCCTAATACCAAAACCAGGCAAAGACCCCACCAAAAAAGAAAACTACAGACCAATATCCCTGATGAACGTAGATGCAAAAATACTCAACAAAATATTAGCAAACCGAATTCAAAAATATATCAAAAGGATCATACACCATGACCAAGTGGGATTCATCCCAGGGATGCAAGGATGGTACAACATTCGAAAGTCCATCAACATCATCCACCACATCAACAAAAAGAAAGACAAAAACCACATGATCATCTCCATAGATGCTGAAAAAGCATTTGACAAAGTTCAACATCCATTCATGTTAAAAACTCTCAGCAAAATGGGAATAGAGGGCAAGTACCTCAACATAATAAAGGCCATCTATGATAAACCCACAGCCAACATTATATTGAACAGCGAGAAGCTGAAAGCATTTCCGCTGAGATCGGGAACTAGACAGGGATGCCCACTCTCTCCACTGTTATTTAACATAGTACTAGGGGTCCTAGCCACGGCAATCAGACAAAATAAAGAAATACAAGGAATCCAGATTGGTAAAGAAGAAGTTAAACTGTCACTATTTGCAGATGACATGATACTGTACATAAAAAACCCTAAAGACTCCACCCCAAAACTACTAGAACTGATATCGGAATACAGCAAAGTTGCAGGATACAAAATCAACACACAGAAATCTGTGGCTTTCCTATATACTAACAATGAACCAACAGAAAGAGAAATCAGGAAAACAACTCCATTCACAATTGCATCAAAAAAAATAAAATACCTAGGAATAAACCTAACCAAAGAAGTGAAAGACTTATACTCTGAAAACTACAAGTCACTCTTAAGAGAAATTAAAGGGGACACTAACAGATGGAAACTCATCCCATGCTCGTGGCTAGGAAGAATTAATATCGTTAAAATGGCCATCCTGCCCAAAGCAATATACAGATTTGATGCAATCCCTATGAAACTACCAGCAACATTCTTCAATGAACTGGAACAAATAATTCAAAAATTCATATGGAACCACCAAAGACCCCAAATAGCCAAAGCAATCCTGAGAAAGAAGAATAAAGTAGGGGGGATCTCACTCCCTAACTTCAAGCTCTACTATAAAGCCATAGTAATCAAGACAATTTGGTACTGGCACAAGAGCAGAGCCACAGACCAATGGAACAGACTAGAGAATCCAGACATTAGCCCAGACATATATGGTCAATTAATATTTGATAAAGGAGCCATGGACATACAATGGCGAAATGACAGTCTCTTCAACAGGTGGTGCTGGCAAAACTGGACAGCTACATGTAGGAGAATGAAACTGGACCATTGTCTAACCCCATATACAAAAGTAAACTCAAAATGGATCAAAGACCTGAATGTAAGCCATGAAACCATTAAACTCTTGGAAGAAAACATAGGCGAAAACCTCTTAGACATAAACATGAGTGACCTCTTCTTGAACATATCTCCCCGGGCAAGGAAAACAACAGCAAAAATGCGTAAGTGGGACTATATTAAGCTGAAAAGCTTCTGTACAGCAAAAGACACCATGAATAGAACAAGAAGGATCCCTACAGTATGGGAGAATATATTTGAAAATGACACATCCGATAAAGGCTTGACGTCCAGAATATATAAGGAGCTCACACGCCTCAACAAACAAAAAACAAATAACCCAATTAAAAAATGGACAGAGGAACTGAACAGACAGTTCTCCAAAAAAGAAATACAGATGGCCAACAGACACATGAAAAGATGCTCCACATCGCTAATTATCAGAGAAATGCAAATTAAAACTACAATGAGGTATCACCTCACACCAGTAAGGATGGCCGCCATCCAAAAGACAAACAACAACAAATGTTGGCGAGGCTGTGGAGAAAGGGGAACCCTCCTACACTGCTGGTGGGAATGTAAGTTAGTTCAACCATTGTGGAAAGCAGTATGGAGGTATATCAAAATGCTCAAAACAGACTTACTATTTGACCCAGGAATTCCACTCCTAGGAATTTACCCTAAGAACGCAGCAATCAAGTTTGAGAAAGACAGATGCACCCCTATGTTTATTGCAGCACTATTTACAATAGCCAAGAATTGGAAGCAACCTAAATGTCCATCAATAGATGAATGGATAAAGAAGATGTGGTACATATACACAATGGAATACTACTCAGCCATAAGAAAAGGGCAAATCCAATCATTTGCAGCAACATGGATGGAGCTGGAGGGTATTATGCTCAGTGAAACAAGCCAAGCGGAGAAAGAGAAATACCAAATGATTTCACTTATCTGTGGATTATAAGAACAAAGGAAAAACTGAAGGAACAAAACAGCACCAGAATCACAGAAATCAACAATGGAATATCAGGTACCAAAGGGAAAGGGACAGGGGAGGATGGGTGGGTGGGGAGAAGTAGGGGGGGTATTATGATTAACATGCATGGGGGGGTAGGAGAAAAGGGAGGGCTGTAGAACACAGAGAAGGCAAGTAGTGATTCTACAACATTTTGCTATGCTGATGGACAGTGACTGTAAAGGGGTTTATAGGGGAGACCTGGTATAGGGGAGAGCCTAGTAAACATAATATTCGTCATGTAAGTGTAGATTAGTGATACAAAAAACAAAGCAAAAAAAAAAAAAAAAAAGGGCAGTTCCTGTGTGGTAACCTCCAACAAGTTCTACACAAGGGTATAAAGGGCATATAAAAGTGTAGGCAAAGGGTCTGTTTGTGTTTATACAGAGGATCAAAGCCTAATTGGGCTACCCCGAAAATGAACTAAGATACGATATGAAAAAGAACTTCCAACATCTGCACTCTCTGGAAGACTCATGCCAGAAGATGATCATCAAAAAACCCCAACAAAGATCCACACACTGCTACAGCTGTAGATGCACTCATCCCACCAGTTCCTGGACTTGCCATGGGAATGAGGAAGGAGATATCTAAGCTGGCCTGCGCATACAGTAAAACAACAAATTTGACTGGATCTATACTGTTGGAACTCAACCAAGAATTTGGAGAAGTGCAAATTGTAGCGCTCCAAACTCTTACAACTACAGACTATTTACTGTTAAAAGAGCATATGGCATGTGAACAGTCCCCAGGAATGGGTTGTTTTAATTTGTCTGATTTCTCTCAGACTGTTCAAGTTCAGCTGGACAATATCCACCATATCATAGATAAGTTTTCACAAATGCCTAAGGTGCCTTAATGGTTTTCATGGTTTCACTGGAGATGGCTGGTAATTACAGATATGCTTTGGTTATGTAACTATACTCCTATTATGTTAATGTGTGTGCGCAATTTAAGTAGTAGCTTAAAACCTATATATGCTGAAGTTACTCTGCAAGAAGATATGTCAAAGAAATAATCAATCTTCCCATGTTTTCTTCCGCCTGCTACTTCTATAGCTTTTCTTCTTCCTTCCTAATTACAACCCTTAAATAGAATTCGTGCCTCATATCAAATTTACCAAGTATCATAACTCCTCCAAGTGGTAAAGATACCTCAAGACAAATGCTGGGCATAGAAGCCACAGGGCATAAATATGCAAAGAAGTAAAAAGCTAACCTTTTCAAACAATAAGGCTTCCCTCTCACTTACCAACTTCACATTTCCCTGTATGGCCCCGGAAGATGACTGGTTAGCCAGAGACGGGTAAGATTCCTCAAGGGAGGAACAACCTAAGACAGGCACAGTCGCAGGGGGGCCATCAGGTGAGAAATTGGGGATCAACAGAGGTGAGGCTTAGAACCTCACCCCCCCTGTTCTGAGAGAAATCTTCTGCATATGTGGATGTTTTATTGCCCTTGTCTAG
Source organism: Manis pentadactyla (assembly GCF_030020395.1). NCBI lineage: Eukaryota > Metazoa > Chordata > Mammalia > Pholidota > Manidae > Manis > Manis pentadactyla. The sequence goes on from NC_080024.1 coordinate 111,554,725, forward strand.
CTTGGATTAACACATAGTCTACAGGCACACACCTGATCATCTACATTTGCTCTCTTACAACACTAAACTATGTTTTCTACCTTTATCTTGTATCTACCTACCACTTCAGCATTTTATTAAAAATAATAATAATAAAGAGAGAAATGTGGTATCCACATATAAATCAAGTATAAAAACCAAATGAGTATTCATATTTGAACTGACTGTTTATAGTTCATAATGCATGAGCAAAACCGAAAGTTTCTGTGATGACTGCCCTTGTACTGTTCACTATGTAACTTATTCATTATGTAAGAATTTGTTCTACATGTAAGAACTTGTTTGTTATGCCTCAGAAGATTGGAGACTGACGAAAATTAGGCTTGGGGTGGATTAATGATTGTGCATTGAGCACTGACTCCCCTATACAGAATTTTATTGTCGTTAACAACCATTTGATCAATAAATATGAGAGATGCCCTCACAAAAAAAAAAAAAAAAAAAAAAAAGGACAGACTTCCAATGGTATAATAAATAAGTAACCGGGATGTAATGTATAGCATAAGGAATATAGTCAAGATATTGTAACAGCTTGGTAGGGTGATAGCTGGAACCTAGAATTATGTATATAAATGTTCTACCACTGTGTTGTACACTTGAAACTAATGTAATGTAATACTGTGCGTCAACTACCCTTCAATAAAAAATAATTATTTAAAAAAAAAAAAAAACAATATTTCTCTATTACCTACTGCATGCCAGACACTGTTCTAGGCACTTGGGATCTATTTTAATGTGATACAAAACATAAACATAAACACCACAAAATAAAGATCCTACTAAGGCGGGAAGTAGGGGGGTGCAGGACAGGGAATAAAAAACAGGTTACAGGATTTTACTTACACATAAGATTTTATAAAATATAGTTTAATAATTATTCCACCTCACTCCCACTCTATTCTTCATAAAGACATGCTTCTTTACAGAATAACTGAACCTTTTTCACCTGCTAATTCAGTTTCTTACCACTTTTAAGTGTCCTAGAACAAAAACCTTAGCACTCAGGATTCATTGTAATATCATGCCTTCACAACTTGCAGGAAAGCACATACACTAATTTCTCCTTTGCAACAGAATCTGGTGTTCACACTGTGGCCTTTTCGAGCCCAAAATCTGCAGACAAATGTGATCCGATTTTTTCATACCTGACTTTACTTATTTTTCACAAGACCTTTTAAAGAAGCTCTACTGAGTAATTCTTGAAAATCTGTAGTTTGGTTTAGGTTTTAAAAAGGATTTCCCCAGACAATCTAAATAACATAAATCCAAGTGTGATGCTTTCCCACTAATTGTGGAAAATTCTAAGTCACCAGTTTGATTTCATGGTAATCATCACCATTTGTTTGATGAATTTTATAGTTATTTCAGAATACTCATGAAGCCTCTCAGGTAAGAGCACACTAAGCCCAGAATAAGAGCTACTGAATAATATATTCCTGCTTTTATGTAAATAAAACTATGATTAATTCAGATAGCTTCTATGGGTATTCTTAATCTACAATTTAAAAGAACAACATAGGTTGCTACATAAACCAGTTTATAAATCAAACCATATGCAAGGAATAGTTCATACTACATATAAATTCCCCTTTTTTGTTTTTTGTTTTAAAATACTCACAGAAAAATTCACTGACATTAGCTAGTTACATACTTAATCCTGTAATGGTAAAGCCCTACATCTACCTCTTAAATAAGGCAGGAATTCTGTTTGCCTAGTTTGTTAAAATACCAAGTTTTAGCCAAACTTTCACTTTTTTATTTTATGAATATAATATTATTCAAAATTTATCAAGTAATTTTCTCTATTTCTACCACTGTGGTATTTCACAGTAAACACTTAGGAACAAATTGAGAACTCACTGACATTAGCTAGGACAAGGAGAATTTATTAGACTGTTAGAAATATTCCATTTAAAAATGTGATGGAATAAGTACACGAATATTAACTTTCATTTATAGAACACAACACATTGCATCAAACATTTTTATAGGCATTATTCCATGACATCCTCACAATAGCATAAAACTTTGATAAGGCAGGTAGTACAATTCCCATTTTTGTAGATGATACAAATTAGGCAAGGAGAAGTTAAATGCAAACAGTGACCACATATGTGGCAATACAAAATTGGGTATTTGGACCATTTTCTTCTATTCTACTGAGAACAACTTAAGGCTTAAGCATAGGGCTCTAATCATTCCAACCTAAATTTGAATGCTTACAATTAGGTGACAACTGGACATGTTACTTAGTATCTGTGCACCTCTCTTCTCATCAGCCAAACAGTTTGACTATATTGTTATCAGAATTAAATCAGGAAAAGCACATACAGCATTGTGACTGGTGCCCACATAGTGGGCAAATATTCTCCTACATAAATGTATGCAACTCAATATCCAATTTCCTAGTTATATTTCTATTTTCAAGAGAAATGATTAATTAACACTTTTGTAAACTTAGACTTACTGTAATCTATCTGACTTTTTCTCACACTTCCACCATACAGAATTCAAATGTGCTTTAGAGACCTGTTCACTGCCTGAACTCTGATCTGCTACACAAAATCCAGGGTCTTCTTCAAATCAAGGGTGTTCTTAAAAAAGACAGCTACATTTCTCAAGTAGGTTATCTTTTTATCCATTTAATATCCTAATATAATAACTTAACTATAAATGATAATAGATTGTTGGTGGAATGGGTGGGATGATGAATGGAAAGACACATCACTGGATAGGAAAAGTTCAGTGACTCAACTATTTGGCACAATCAGACTGAGAAAAATCTGAGGAGCTTATTTACCATGTAACAAAAAGGAATTAACAGCCTATTTTTGCATTCACTTACTCAAAATTCTGTGCTGGGTTATTTTTTTAAGTTGTAGGAAATGGCCAACGTATTTTTCACTCACTGCAACTTAAATTTTGCTTTAAATGTATATAATGTCTTAAATACCTTTGGTTTCAGATATTTGAAGATCTCTACCCTTTGCTTCCCACACACCCACATTTGTCTTCCTTCAAAGTCTGGGAAACTTCTGTGGGGAACAATGTGTTAATGACATAAGTAATTAGGTTCTAAAAGATGTCATGTTTTTTATAGAACTGGGAGGCAGAGAAGGTGGCACATCAGAATAACAATAGCTCTTGACAATAGGGTGCACAGCCATTCCTGTAAACAGGAACTTCCCTGCAGGAAGACTTCCTCCCCTGGGATCTATAATTTGGCTGTTGCCTTGGAGAACTGATGAAAGCAATTACAGGACAAAAAGGCTGATTTCGCCTGTATCTCTATCTGTTAAGGAGAAGCCAGGGATAAGTTTTTCCTTAATACTAAAAGAATTCATGGTTTCTTTCAGAGTAGAACCCAGAAAGATGAAACCAATCTCATCAGGGACACAAGCACTTTATAGAGATGAAAATCCCTTAAGATGTAGTTTCCCGGCCTTAAAGGTCAAACCACTTATGAAGAGTTATAATGGTTCTGTCAAAAATGACTATCTTCAGTGCTTTACAGAAGCCGTAAGGAAAACACTGTGTGTTTTCATTAACTGAAAATACTAGTGATCGGCAAAAATAATGTTTTATTAAAAATCACAAAGGAAATTGAGCATAACAAAATTAGTTTCTTCTGTCCATGTTTTAAAGTGCTCTGTTCTGGGATCCCTTGCTCCATGGCATGACAAACACTGGCTACCTGGGCCCCACAGCAGGTAGAATGGGCCCTCCCCTCCTCAATAACACTGAGTCCCACTCTTAGGCCACAGACCCAGGGGGTGCCCACCTTTTTACAGCAGCCTGAGTACAGCACCGTGGGGAGGTGTGAGCTCTCATGTGTGATGCCCACTGAACACCTACTGTACGGTCACTGTTACGCTAAGAACTTTTTACAAAATATCTCATTTTGCACTTAGAACAACACAATACATTATATATATCATGATCATTTCCATTTACCAATGAAGAAACTGAAGCTAAGAGAGATCAGCACCTTGCTCCAGTTCACAAAGCCAGGTAGCTTACCTCCAGTCTACACACTTCCCACGACCCACACTGCTTCCTCTGCAATCCCACCTGCAATAGGGCCAGGCACAGACATGATGCCTCCTGCTTGGAGCTGAGGGGAAAGTGACTGAGAAATTAAATGTTTACTATAACTTAATTTTTATCCATTTACATGTGAATAGCCAGATGTGTATTGCACAGTGCAGTCTTGGAGTTTTGGAAAGACATAAGACTTTTTCTTGTAAGTGTCAAAACAGGACAAGAAATATAAAGCAGTAAATTCTCTCCGGGGCATTCAGGTGGAGACTCTTCTTTTACAAATTCAAGGAAGAAGATATAACTGATAGTTGTAGAAAATCAAAGTCGATTTGATCCCAGTAACACAGGTGGTAGAAGCAAGAACTTTCTAAGCAAAGGGAGCATCATAAGCAAAGGTATGGGGACGGCAAGCAAGCATGTGAGTGTGTTACAAGTACCATGTGACTGCACTAAGTAACTCGGAAAGATGCACAGTGGGGAGAACATGGCAAAATAACATCCAAGACAGATAAGGAAAATCTAGCTCGTTAAAATATTATTGTGGGCATTCTCACTAAATTGAAAGGTTGAAGAGTCAGGAAGCAAAAGGAAAATGGTCTACTAATTAAGAGAAAGGCATCATAATAATACAAAGGAATGAAAAATGGAACTATGTATCCAAGGAAAAGGATCATTCTAAGTAAAAGGTAAAATATTTTAAGAAAGCATTTTTGAGAAGCGTGCACTGAAGATGGCAGAGTGAAACACAACATGTTTTATGCGTGGTTACTGGGGAAGCTACAGCGTCTGCAACTGGCCTCACAAAGGCAATACTGGGATATGCCAAGGGGCAGCCAGCAGCCAGCACCGGGGTGGGGGGAGAAGGGGAGAAGCCTGTTGGGTACCAGCTATTTGCCTTTCAGTGTGTCTCATCGCCACCCCACTGGGAATGTCACATCCCCATCAGAGACTGGGTCCACACTGGCCATGAGGGATGGGGCCTGGGGCAGAGAAACTGCCCTAAACAGGCTGCAAGACAAGAGGCTGGCACAGGCCCCCAGCATCAATCACACACAAAGCTCCCCAGGAGCATCTGCACCAGGCAACGGCTGCTCACCAACAAATCCACAGTGTGCTACCATTTAATAACCAGATGCATACTGACTGAATACGATGTCTGGAGTCTTGTCTAATCTATGGAGTCAAACCAGACCTTATACCACAGTGCAGAGAGAAAATACACAGGTGTCCTAAGGCCACATTCAGGTTTCATTTGGCTCACATAGTGTTATTTTATTTCATTTGAATTACTTGAGCGTAGAGAGATCAGGAAATTTCAGTTTAAAAACTCCAGACTTCGGCTTTAATGGAAATTCACAAGGTCTCGCAAAACTGGGCCCATATTCCCACCTGGAGCTGAGCATCAGTGGCCCCTTTCATACCTGCCTGTTTCACTCAGTAATGCCACTGGACACTTGTCCCAGAAGTGATCTGGGTTTGTGGTCCAGGCCATGAGATGTTAGGTAACTGTGTTCTAGAAGGGCACTGAAGCTAAGACAAGAGCTTGAGCAGAAACAAAAATAAACACCCAGAGGAAGATAGGTAATTTTTGTCCTAATGAATTTGGAACTATTGCTCTTCGGAGAATTAAATTTTTTCCCAATATACCAAGGAGACTACCAGACTTTTTTAACTGAACTTGAGCAATGTCACAATACCTCCCAGAACATTAATACCAGTAAGACTTTTACAAGCAGTAGTAAAATTGTATAGTATTTTCACTTTTCTAATTAACATATACAATATATTTGAAGTCTGCTTTGCTTCTTAAGAAAGAAACTATGCCTCTGATAAATGTTAAATATTAACTCTACTAGAATCCAGATTTGCTTTCCCTCTCCCCTCAAATTTTTAACTGTTCACAGAATTACAAGATAGTCTTGACTGAGTACTAAGGACACTAGCAGTGACTTAATTATGAAAGTAAACTCTTAAATATACATATAATCACAATTATGTGAACATATTCCAGATTTATTAGATAAGTCAAAATCTAATTTAATGCCAAAATATCACAGAGTGTGGCAAACACACTGCCACCTCATTTGCTTTGGACAGAAACAATGTACCACCTTGTTCCTTCTTTTCTTATCACTTCCCTCTCCAATCCCCCTCCTGAAACTATGCTTCCCATGACACATACAGATTTGGGGCATCCATAATATAGGCTGAATTGTCCAGTCTTCCTTGTATCAAGAAGTGTTTTCATAACTAACTTCCAACCAATGAAAATGCAATGTAAGTGAATGCTACATTTCATTGCTTTTAGACATGTCCTTATAAACCAGCTCATACTTACTCTTTTCTTTCCCATCACTTATTCCTTCCTGCCATCTAAAATTACAATGTGATGGTTGCCCCTTGAGCAGTCATTTTGAGTCTTGAGTTGCCAGGTTAGGACAGTAGAGTGAGCAAGAAAGGAGGTGGCCATACCAGCTGTGGTCTACTTATTTCTGCACTCCTTTGACTTAAAAGAAAAAACAAAGTTTTTGTTTTAGGATTAGCTGGATCTAATCCTAAATAAAACATCATGATTTATATCGATAATTTCCATCAAGATGTTAGAAAATGTTTTCTTACTGGATTTTCTTGCTCTTCAAAAAGAAAACATAAACAGTTTGTCTCTGCCTCTGCAGATGCAGAAATTGTCCAAGATGGCAGAACACAGCAACCCCGTTAGCAATAGTAACTAATACATTTTTGATTGGCTCACAAGTATTAAAAAAACCTGGAGAGACACAATAGGAAGTGATCTTCTTTCCCTTACTTTCCCCTTTAACTCAAAATTGATGGTATCAAGCTTTAGAAGTCATTTATATTTTTTCTCACCATGATCATCCTTCCCCTCATCTTTAAATCCCCAAAGATACTGATAAGACTTGAGGGTCACAGAATCCATGTTGCATCAATATGTAAAAATGTTCTGAGGGGATGAAAAGAAAACCTACTCCTGAAAGTCAGGAAACCTGCCCTCTTCTCTGGGCACTAATGCAGATAATCTAGATGATCTTGTGATAGCCATTGACCTCTTAGGCCCAGTCTTCTTTGTTATGAACTAATGGGATTGGATGAAATCTCTAAGTAGTCTTCTAACTCCAGGATTAAATGGTCCTAAAATGATACCCCTTAAAGTTTCTTAAGGGGCCTCAAATTAATATTTGCAATATGAACCAAGCTTATTTCAATTCAGAAGATTGATATTTAAGAAAAAGCTATTATTTTTTACTACTAGTATCCTAAGAATACATTACTATTGCTATTCTAATAGCATTAATATTCATTCTTAGTGTTAAAAATTTGGGGGGAAATTAAGGGTCATAAAGGCTGAAAAGAGTTTCAAAGAACTAGATATTGAATATTTGGGGACAAATTTTAAAATCTTATGTTAATAAACAGAAAGTGAAAGCTTGATGAAGAAGTGTTACTCTGCTTCCAAGTGTATAAATCCTGTAAAATAGAAGTTGTTAAATACAATTTAATCCACTCTGGAGTACAGTTAAATAGACATGATGGATGGCAAGTTGTCTTGATCTTTTCCATTTGTTAAATTATGATAGATGAGTGATGCTTGCTGCTGAATTTCCAGGCAGAGCCTATTTTTGAACTCCGTGTCTTTATCAAGAGCTTACAATCAATAGTTGTTCTAAATCTGTCTCCATCAGACCAATGTGACACTCCACAATCATGATAAAGAAGAAGGCCATAAACCTTACAGAGTAAGTCCCGTGGTATTTTGTGTGATATGAAGTGCAATCAACATGTCAGTGAAGTGAAACTGTCTTAACAAACATGCAATATTTTGGATTTGGAAGTAAGCTTTCTAAGCAACCCTTTGTGCCCTCCCACCCCTCCTCCGCAGAAGAAAAAAAATGCTTCTGGTTCCATAATTGTTTGCTTTTAGGGAAGGAATTTACTATGAGGCACTGGTACAGAAATTTTGTGCTTCATGTTCCTTATTTCCTGAGTAATACAACAATCACAGATAAATGACTTCATATTATCTGGTCTAAATTTGAATGAAGAGTGGTAACAGAACAGCTAAACTGTACATAATCCAAACATAATCATTCGGGCCTTTCATAACAATACAGGTACTTAGTCTGTATATATTAAGTATATCTATGTTTCTAATTATGTGTGGTTTAAGATAATATAGACACTTCCCTCCCAGCCCATGAAAATGTGAATTCATAACTTAGGGAGGTGATACAGGAACTGACAGGGGTTTTAAAAATCCTTGAAGTTAGAGTTACTTAAAAATCGAAGCAACTAAGAAGGATAATAATTTAAGTAATAAACTCAAATGTGTGCTTTGGGACAATAACGAAAAAACACCTTAGAGTGGTTTTAGAACAAACAAAATGGAAAATAAAACTAAGAGTAACGAGACTGGTTGTAACTGCTTCACTTCAAGGAATGCTACGACTTCCTTCTAACAAGAACTCTACCCGGATTACATTCTTTTGAATAATTTTACTGTTTGTTTTTCTTTTAGTCTCACTACAAAATAGATGCTATTTTTAAATGTAACAGAAGTTCTGCTCATAGCAGAAATTACAGAATAAGGGGAAAATGAAGAAAGAGATAATATTCTACCCAGGGAATATCCTCGAGTGATTCTCTAGTCTATCCTGTGATGACCATTCACTTCACTGCCCAAAGGGGGATCCCTGTGCCCTGAATCATGTACACACAAGCATTCTTGCAAAATCCTCTGGAAAAAAAAGGGAAGCCATAAGTGAGGAGCACTTCTCCAATTCTCTGATAGACAACAAAGGTTAAAGCATCTCATTCAGGAAAACTTCACATAGAAATGTGGAGGGAAATTAATTTTCAAAACAATTCATAGCTAGTTTCTTGATGATCTTTAAGTATTTTACCTATGAATACATTTTTTTATTACCAAATGTACATCACAGTGGTTCAACAGTCCCCCTCCCCCTCTCCCTGCCCCCAGCCACTCCCCTCCCCCTTGGTAACCACTATACACTTCTCAGTATCTATGAGTCTAATGCTGTTTTATTCCTTCTGTTTTATTTTGTTGTTATATTCCACAAATAAGTGAAATCATATGGTATTTGTCTTTCTCCACCTGGTTTATTTCATTGAGTATAATACCTTCTAGATCCTTCCATGTTGTTGCAAATGGCTGTATTCCTTTTACTTTTATGGCTGAATAATATTCCATTGTGTATATGTACCACATCTTCTTTATCCATTCATCTACTGATGGACACTTAGGTTGCTTCCATATTTTGGCTGTTGCAAACAGTGTGGTGATAAACATAGGGGTGCATATATCTTTTGAATCAGGGATTTTGTTTTCTTCAGGTAAATTCTAGGAGTGGAATTACTGGGTCTAAATATACATTTAAAGTGAGGTTGGTTTCAGAAATAATGTAAGACATGGATAAATTACTCCTGTTTCTATCAACTAAAATAGAGAAATGCTGCTATTTTGGATGTTAGACAGTCATGAAAAACCAGAATAATTAAACACACTGAACTTACCCATGGGGGATACATTCCAAGACACCCACTGGATGTATGAAACGGTAGATAGTATTGAACCCTATATACACTATGTCTTTTTCCTGTACTTACATAACTATGATAAAGTTTAATTTATAAATCAAGCACAATAAGAGGTTAACAACAAGAACTAATATAACTCAGAACAGTTACAATATATTCTAGTAAAAATCATGAGAACATGGTCTCTCTCTCTCTCAAAATATCTCACTGTTCTATACTCACCCTGCTGGGGATGATGTGAAATGATAAGATGCCTACATGATGAGATGAAATGAGGTGAATGACAAGGGCACTGTAACCTAGCATTAAGCTACTACTGACCTTCCGATGATACATCAAAAGGACCATCATGTGCCTCAGGCCTGTGGTTGACCACGAGTAACTGACACCACAGAAAGCAAAACCACAGGTAAGGGGGAACTACCTTACTATAATATGAATCAGAAGTAATATTTTTAAATATCAAAATATCTGAATTTTAATTATCATCTCATATGATGGTGTAAAAGAATTGAAACTACAGGAACTTGGACAAGCCTCAAAAGAAAACACCTGAGACTAGATACAATAAGATTTAGGTTTTAATCCCAAATTTGTTATTCATACTTAGTGATGCTGGGACCTTGACCGAATTACCTGAAATTCTGATGCCCTTGATTTTACTGCCTGTAACATAATTAATTATAACCATAAATGATTGTAACACAGACAGTGCTATTTCAGGGATTGCATATGTAAAATATAACATTTATAAAACACCTGGCACACAGTAAGTGATCCAAAGTAATAGATATTTTTCACCACTTAACGTATTTGGGGTTAAATTTCCTATATTTGGATTAGCTGCAAAATTGCAAATGTTTAACAAGCACACAAGAAAACCTATTCATCCATTCCCAAGTTATTCGAGAAATAAAAGCCAAACACATACTCACTTTCTCACATCCAAACTGGGGAGAAATGGTAATTTGGGTGTTTATTTGGATTTCTATTTCTGCAAAAGAGCTTTCCAACATAAATTCAAATTTAACATGCTATCGGCCTGCCACAAAAAAAATCAGCTATTTGGCTGTCTCTCAAAAGATTTTACTAAATACAGCTGTGAAACCTAATGACAAAAAAAGTGAGAATACACAACTAAGCAAAAATGTACCTTAGCATACACTGAAATTCATTAAGGATTAATACTAAAGACAGCTTATTTTCCTTACAAGCCAGAAGAATTTAGTAAAGAATAAAAGCAATATTTTGAAGTTAAAAGTATCTGAAGAAAAAACAAATTAAAAATATAATCTCAGAATTCACACAAACACAAAAAGTACTGGCCTTTTTCATAAGTATCTTTGGCTCATTCCTTCCAGGAAATAAATAGGTAAATTAGTAGGACTTCAGACACTGGTCACTTTTAGAAGGAGGGGGTAATAGAGTTGATGCACAGAACATATTTCAATTTCCATCTGCGGAGAGAGTGAAGGTTCCTATGGCCAGGATTCTCACCTGGCCCTGGTTGGTTTGCTCACTACTCACGTGTGGGCAATGCATTGTTACTGATTCTATATAAAGAGCTTCGCCCAGTGCTCTGGGCTGCTGCATGGCTGCAGGAGAGCAGGGGCGGGAGTGGTGGCAGTGCCAAGGACAGAGACTGAGACAGCTGCGGGGGCAGAGACCGGCTTGCTGCATGCACACCTGCTCTGAGTGGATGGGATTCTAGTGATTGACCTGCCACAGTGGCAAAAGCTGGGTATAAATCCTTTCACCCCGATAACGTTCCATTGTCATTTTTTGGTCTCATTGAATCCATAGTGAACTTTTCCAGAGCTGAAACCCATTGGCAAGACACCATCACTGGAAGGTAATATAAGGAAGCTTTAATTTACATGGCATTAGACAATCCAAAATTTCTGAACACTTTTCTAATACGCATTGGTTCAATATAGCCTCGGACCCCTATTCTACATTGAGAACCCTGTATCCAACAATACACAAATATAATTCAGAATGTCCACATCAATACCAATAAGTAGAGTTCAAGATTTCTTTGCAGCCATGTGGGGCTTTTTTGTTTTTTTCTCTCCTGTAGAGAATATATAGTGTACAGAGCTCAAAATTTACCTGAATTAGCCTTTTCTTTTGTGTGGTTATGTCATCATTGGGTTCATTTGTTTGATTTCAATTTTCTGGTTTGCTTTTCTCATTCCTTTCCATTTAACTTTAAATTTCAATATTTACAACATTACATTGTTCAAAAATCAAAACGGCATAAACATTTCTATAAACCTTCTGTGCGTTATTATGGGACACAGTTAAACTATCTGAACACGGTCTGGTCCTTTCAGGTTTTGCATTAACGATTTGTTAGTTAGATCTGAAATGGAAGTCAGTCTAGGGTTAATAATTCTCCATTTCTGCATCTAGAAATTTTCTGTCTGGTTGATGGGAACAGGCACTGTTTCCAGCTGTGGGTGTGCAAGCCAAGCACTGTTCCTTCCAATCCTTCCTAATGGTTCTTTTCCCAGACTGGATGGTCCCCTCACGGGCATGCCCTGAGCTGCTTCATACCAGAGGGGCACATGGTGCCACTCTGGGCCCTCCTTCTGGGTGACCCTTTCCACTCAGGTATGATGAGTTCTGGCCACCTTGGTCTCCCCACATTCCTCTCTCTCCCCAGACCCCCTGGGCTCTGCTTGTCCCTGCACTGTGGTCTGGACTTTCTCCCCATGAGTCATCAGAGGTAATCATAGTCTTGCTTCCTTTGTTGGCCCTCTCATGGAGATCACTGTCCTTTTGTTGCCTGATGTCTTGAAAACCATTGTTTCATTTTGTCTTTCCTTTTGTATTTTTGTCTTATTTTATTGCTGTTGTAGTTTGGTTGTTCCAAGTAGAAAAAAGTAAACCCAGTGCCTGTTACTCCATCTTGGCCCAAAGCAGAAATACTAAGAGAAATCTCACCCCGATCCTGATCCTTTCCACCTACCTCCCAAAGTAATCTTGTTTAATAGTTTCTGATTTATCCTCCCAGTGTTTCTTCATACAAAAATAAGCAAATATGTAGTTCCTTTTTCCCCCATCTTTCTAGAGTAAAAGTAGCATAATCTCCACATTCTCTTTAGTAACTTTCTCTTTTCTCTCTTTAGTATATCCTGGAAACTACACCATAGCAGCCCAGAGAGACTTTTGGCTTTATTTCTAATGGCTATGTTTCATAGACACACGAGGGTTTACCCAGCCAGTCTTCTAGGGTTGAGCATTTAATTTGATCCCATTTTGCTATGACAAATGATGCCACTATGAGTATCCTTGAGCATATGTTGTTTCATATTTGGAGAGTGCATTTTCAGAGTAAACTAGACTTGAAATTGCTGGGTCCAAGAGTAAACTTCATGTGATATGCTCTTAGTTTGGATTCATTGGAAGCCAACCTTGTGACAAGGATATGATTAAAAATTTCTATTTGACAAATACAGAGACCACTGGTTACACAGGAAAAAAGTGCAGCCAAGATAAGGTGTTCTTTTGGGCCTGCTGCCCCAGCGGAGACAAATGCATAATCCTAAGGAGACATGCTAGGTCACGGTGCCAAAATCAAGCCTCAGAATTATCCCACTTGGGGAACTGCATCAATGCTCAAGAGTCATTAGTTGAGAGCATCTCCTGCAGAATGTTAATTCCCATCCACGTCAGCCCGCCATGACGGTGGGCAGAGGAAACTTTGGAGGTTCTATGGGGAAATCCCCAGAGCACACTGAAAGATTAGGGGGCAGTGGGAGGTACAGGTGGAGGTGGCTAAAGTGATTCTCTTAGACACTGTCAAATATCTCTCCACAGGGTGGTCATCTTCCACTCACACCAGTAATGTAAATGAGGGCATTTTTCACCTCCAGTTTGCCCACAGAATTTGTCAAGATTTTGAGTTTTTGCCAAGCCACTGGGTGAGAAATGGCATCTTGGTATAAGTGCTGTTTTAATTTGCATTTCCTTTATGAGTGAACTGGAACATCTTCACACGGGTCTAAGAGCCATTTCCGTAACTGTTCATGTGAACTATCTGTTCATGTCCTTTATTCATTTTTCTCCTGAGTTTTTAATCTTTTCTTTGATTTTTAAAATTCTTTAATATTAGGGAGCCTATGCCTTTATTTCTGACATGTTGCAATTTTTTTTCCGGTGTGTCATTTCTCCTTTGATTTTGCTCATGGTGGTTTTATGATGCAAATTTTTTTCCTTGATTTTTTTATGTTGTTACAAAGTCATCAATCTTTTCTTTTATTCCTTCTGGCTTTTGAGTCATGAAAGGCTTTCCTTATGTGCAGTTTATAAGTGAATTCACTTCTGTTTTATAGTATTTATCTGTCTTCATTTTTTTCCTTATTTTTTTTCTCTTTTCTCCTAAAATTATATGTCTGACTCATTTGAAGTTTATTTGAGTATATGGTGTGGGGTTGAATCCTATTTTATGTTGTCTAAATGATTATCTACTGTCACAATATGACATTAAAAGTCTATCTTTTCCAATAGAACAAAATGGACTATGAAACAATCAAAAGGCATGGAGGAACCTTAAAGGCATATTGCTAAGTGAAACAAAACAATTTGAAAAGGCGACATCCTATATGTGTCCAAAGATATGACATTCTAGGAAAGGCAAAACTACGGAGATGGAAAAAAAAATTAGTGGTTTCCAGGAGCTCAAGATTATGGGTAAGGGAAGGATAAACAGGTGGAACACAGGAGATTTTTAGGACAAAGAAAGCATATTATTGTATATGATAATGTAATGGTGGACATATGACACTACATATTTGTTAAAACCCACAATATGTGCAACACAAAGAGTGAATCCTAATGCAAACTATGGGTTAACTTAATCTGTCAATATTTGCTCATCAGTTGTAACAAATGCACCACACTAATGCAAGACGTTAAAAATAGGGGAAACTGGGGGAGTGAGGGGATATGGGTACCTCTATTTTTTGCTCAATTTTTTCTAGAAACCTAAAACTACTCAATAAAGTAAAATTGAAACAGTGTGACACTGGAATAAACAGTCATACAGAAAAATGGAATAGAGGAGACATTCCAGAAATAAACTTGCACACACATGATCAAATGATTTTTGACAGCAGTGCCAAGATAGTTCAATGATCAAAGGACAGTCTTTTCAACAGGTAGTATTGGGAAAACTGTGTATCCACATGTAAAAGCAAATGAAGTTGGACCCTTACCTCACACCATATATAAAATTACCTCAAAATGGATCAAAGACCTAAATGTAAGAGATAAACCATAAACTCCAAAAAGAAACTATAGGGGAAAAATGTTCATAATATTGGATTTCACAATGATTTCTTGGATATGATACCAAAAGTACAACAAAAGAAAAAAGCAGATAAACTGAAGTACTTCAAAACTTAAAACTTCTGTGGATCAGGGCACAATCAAGAGTGAAAAAATGACCCACAGAACGGGAGACAATACTTGCATATCACAGACCAGGTAAG
This sequence comes from Manis pentadactyla, assembly GCF_030020395.1. Taxonomy (NCBI): domain Eukaryota; kingdom Metazoa; phylum Chordata; class Mammalia; order Pholidota; family Manidae; genus Manis; species Manis pentadactyla. The sequence goes on from NC_080024.1 coordinate 111,569,877, forward strand.
GAATTAATATACAGAGTATATAAAAACACCTACAATTCAGTAAGAAAAAACAAAACAAACAACCTGATTAAATGACTTGAACAGACACTTCTCCAAAGAAAATACACAAATGGCCAATAAGCACATGAAAAGATGTTCAGCATCTAATTATTAGGGAAATGCAAATCAAAACCACAATGAGATCCATCTCATGCCCATTGGGATGACTACTATAAACAAACAAACAAACAAACAAATAATCCAGAAAGTAACAAGTATTTGTGACAAGGTAGAGAAATTGGAACCTTTAGCCACTGTTGGTGAGGATGTTAAATGGTGCAGCTGCTGTGGAAATCACTGCGGTGAGTCCTCCAAAGGAGAAAACAAAAAACAGAATTACCATTACGACCCAGCTATTCTACTTCGAGGTGTATACTCCAAAAAATTAAAATTAACGCCTCAATTTTTCACCTACGTCCATTACAGCATTATTCACAATAGCCAAAGGGTAGAAGCAACCCAGAGTGTCCATAAATATGATGAATGGTGGTATATACAAATGTGGTATACACATGCATTAGAGTATTTCTCAGCCTTAAAAAGGAAAGAAATCCTAACATATGCTACAAGATGGATGATCATTATGAAGACACTATGCTAAGTGAATAAGCCAATCACAGAAGGACAAAACTGCATGGATCCACTTACATGAATGAGGTCCCTAGAGGAGTTAGATTCATAAAGACAGAAAGCAGAATGGTTCTTGCCAGGGGCTGAGGGGCAGGGATGAGGAGTTGTTGCTTAAACAGTACAGAGTTTCAGTTTTGCCAGATGAAAAGAGTTTTGGAGATTGGCTGCACAACAATGAACATTACTGAACAATATACCTAAAAACTGGTTAAGATGGTAAATTTTGTTATGTGTATTTTAACACTATTAAAAATAAAACAGAAAAACCTATTAATTATTTTTTAAAGTCTGTCTTTTCCCACTGGTTTGAGAATTCACTTTCATAATACTGAATTTCCACGTGTTCTTAGGTTTATTTCTACATGTTTCTTCCCCAGTGGCCAGCTGGTATGTTGGCACCACACTATTTCATGACTGAGGCTCTAGAGTGTGAATATTGAAAAAAGCAAATTCCCTATGACTCTTGTCCTTTCAGTCTTCATAGACATTCTTGCATGTTTACTTTCAATATGAACATTAGAATCAAACGGTCAAGTTCAAAATAAAAATTTGTCACTTTCACTGATTGTATTAAATGTATTAACTTGAAGATAAATAACCTCTTTATGGTGTTGAGTCATCATTTTCAAGAATAGGTTATGGCTACCAATTTTGGTTAAAGTCTATGTTTGGACCTTCCAGCAAAAGTTTAGCATTTTCCTTATATAGATTTTGTATATACATGATTAATTTTACTCCCACATATTTTATTTTCTTGCTCTTGTTGTTCCTGTCATGAGGAGGATTTTCTCTTCCATTTTATAAGTTAATTTTGTGTCCTGGAACCTTACGGAATGCTTTTATTGTTTGTGTTGGTTTTCTCATTGATTCTTTTGGATTTTCCAGGTTATCGCCTAAAAAGAAATAGTTTCACTTCCTCTTGTACAATTCTTATGCCTCTAATTATCTTTCCTTGTTTGATTTCACTGGAATATAGCTCTAATATAAAGTAAAACAGAGGTGAAGATGGTGTCATCCTTGCCTAGTTTGGAAGATAGTGAGAATGCCTCTCAGATTTCAACATTAAGTAAGATGTAAGATGCTGACCTTATTACTGCAATCTAAATATTTTAGCTAATGTTAAATGTTAGAGAATTTTTGTCAGTTCCTATTTTATTGAGTGTGCTTTTCAGGAATGGGCACTGAATTATGTTAAAGACCTTCTTGACATCTGCAAAGAGAATCATGATGAAGGTCTTGACCATAATCCCACAAACTCTGTGAAGGCAGGGACCTTGGCTGCATTTTTCAACACTCTTATCTACAGAATGTTAACACATAAATTTTTTTTTGATAAATGCATAAATGAGCAATTTTAAGTTCCAAATTCTTCTATATAACATATTATTATTATTTTTCTAGTGGTTGTAACACAATGGGCACATTATAACTGTCACAGTTTTCATATTGCTCATTTAATAAGCGGACCTGAGAAATAAAGAAAAACTAGCAGTGGGAGGCTATAGACTTCACCTGCACAATTTAAGCTTTAAAGCATTTGATAAAAAGTCCATCTCTGCACTAAGCAACTTGTTTTTTTCTCTCTCTGGAGGTCAAGAGCAGCAATAGAGAGCTAATCTAAGCCTATTTTAAATAATCTATACCAGTTTCAACATTCATTATGCTCTCATTGTGAAAATGTTCAGGTGAAAAGCTCAGGGCATTTAACAGCAGGTTGAAAGCTTTAATTCAGTGGGAGGAGGGGACACCATAAGCCAATAATAGAAAAGCTTTTCTAACAAAGCATGCTATTCTCTTAAAGTAGCAATCTATAGCAAATTACACAGAAAGAACTTGATTATAGTTTTCAGTTTTTTAGAAAAGTATAATTTAATATGAAGTTAAAAGCTGATTCATTTTTGCAAGGGTTTTACTAGCTGTCAGTTATACTCTGTGAATCGTCCACTGAGTTGGTATATAGTTAAACACAGATGGGAAAACATTATTTGCTTACATTTGTAGCTCTCCATATGATATTGTAAAATCCAGATATACTATTAAAAATATGTGTTCTAGATTTCCTGATTAATTGATATTTCTATAGTCCAGATATTCACTTTATTTTAAAATCTTACTGTATGCTTTCTGAAAGCCAGCTCAAAGCTGAATCAAGTGGTTGGGTATAAATAATCAAAATACTTGTGAATGGATAATCCTCAATATGCTAGTGCTTAAGTAATTCCTGCTAGAAAACTGGAAAAAGTCATTAGATAAGAGTGTCAGCTTTTGGGATCATTGTATCTGAACAAACAGAGTATTACAGTAGCAAGGACTTTGAAGATCACCTACTAATAAATTCAACCCTCTCACATAATAGGGAAACAAACTGAATAGAAAGAGGTTAAGTGATATTCCAAGCCACATACCCAGTAGTTCTGGTAAAGCCAGACCAGTTTTTGGTTTCCCAGTCATAATATGAACTCAACTTTTTCTGTTTTTCTCCCTAAACCACAGTTAACAAAATAAAGAACACATCTTATAAAGAATTACAAAGTATATTTTTAGTAGCTGACACTGGATGTCAATTTATATGTTGCCTAAAGATCCAGAGGTAAAGTTCTCTTAAGTCATTTTTAAAAAGCCTGAAGGTGATTAATAAAATATTTTTCTTGCTTTCATGACTTTTAGTTGTGTAATACAAAGCTAAAAGAGTAGGGCCTCAAGTAATTAATGATGCTTTATATTTTCCTATAAAGAGATTTATAAATGCTTTCTCAGTCACGAGGTAAATTTTTTAAACTGATTCCACAACTATCTCCAAAAGGAATTCAGGCATCAACAGTCACCAAATGTCAAAATTACTGCCTTAAAAGTCAATTTTTGTATTTGTTATCTTTCTGCCCCTCCTTCCCTTGCCCCCAATCTTGAAGCAATTTCATATGACTAGCCTTAAAAAATTCATTTCCTAGAAAAGTTTAAAGACTGAATGGCTAATAATTTACAGTTACTTTCCCATAATTTTTTTTCTGCCTTAAATCATAACCCTAATGCTCTCCAAATCTCAATATGTGCAATATCTATTTTTAGGATAATCTTTTACAGAGTTAGAAGCAACTTTCCTTTTTTATTATCAAGAACAAGGGTATAGTTTGCATTGTGTCCTACTGAAAAAGTCTGTTCCTCCATATCAGAATATTTCCAATACTTTTTAAGTTATCTCCTATTTGAAACAGGCACCTCTTGATTCTAAAATCACAGTAAGAAAAAAACTGGCACACACAAAGACCTCTCATTATTGCCTCTTTCTGGACATCTCTCACACCTTCATGCCTATAAAAGATGATCACTTCTGTCAATCTCAGAAAATCTGGACCCAAAGCAATGTCTCTTACTTGTCCAAACAGGAAAAGAAAAGAAACATATAAAAAGGATTATAGGAGTAGAGAGTCACAAAGAGAATTATTAAAGAGATAACTAAATAATATTCATACATTCTATATATTGAAAGTCAATATTGTGCTCTTTTATCCTTTGAATTTTTAAAGAAACATTAATTTAAAAGTGAAAATTATTTACTGGAATTTAAAATGCAGATATAACTTCATCTCAATCCTTACTATCAGTGAAAAATCTATGCACTAGAAACAGTTGACTGTACTCTGCTAATCACCAGTGCTGTGAAGCTGCTGCATATGTTAAATACGACATTATAATGGTTTGTTTACTCCAACATGAGATTTCCTTTTTTTCTTTTCCTTCCACAAAATTTTAAAGTTATAAAAGAATTGTAATCTAATCTACTAAATAGTAAAACAGAGGCCATGAAGAATATTTTTAAACCACACATTAACAACCCATATTCAACCACTGCTAAAACCTTGAGCTACAGAAATACAGATAGAAATAAATATCAGTGTAATTTCAAATATTTTCAGGTAAAAGTGATTATTTGCTTTCATAAAAGTAGGCCATGCTAAATTCAAAGCACATAATTTTTTCATTTAGTATATTTATTTTACTTATCATTTTTCATCATTGACATTTAACTGAAGTATTGTTTTCAGTGACTATACTGTTTTCTATTATGCCAATTTAATAATTTTTTTCACCAATCATCTTATGTTATACATTCATTTTATTTTAAACTTTGAGCTTTTAAAAATACTGAGCTAAACAAGTTGGTAGCTAATAAATATCATTTCAATTACTTCCTTAGGATATATTCCTTTAGTTTTGGAAAATACAGATTCAAAGACTTTGTACAATAGCAAAGCATTTGCTACCTTGTTCTTTATAAATACAGCAGGGTAAACTTATCAGCTAAGTGTGGGACTTTCATATGTCCCAAGATCCTTGTCAACATGATTGTCTATTATCTCAAATTGATGGACTGAAATAATCAAATAACTATCATTTCAATTTTTATTCTGTAATTATTAGGATTAATGGTGTACATGGAATTTTTGTATTTTTCTTTTGAAAATTTTATTGTACTTCCGTTCATTCAAAAAATATATTAATTTCATCCTGAACCCCAAGGGATAATTTAGGTGGAATATAAAATTCTAGATTACCACCTTCTTTTAATACTTTCAATTCCAGGGTCTTCTGGCATCTATTATTATTGAGGAAAGTTCTGTAGTAAATCTGTGTTTGTTTGTTGGTTGGTATATAACATGCCTATCCTCTTTGAAAGTTCTTAATATTCTCCCTCTCTTCTTGATGTGCTTTTTAAAATTTTATCATAGCTCACATTTATTACAAGTTATCGTCTCTTGGGATCCTGAAAGGCATTCCTTTGTAATGATTTTACAGTTGCCTTTACCTCAACCCATGTAATTATGGAGTACCTGGTCAGATTATGTTGTTGTTTTTTTTTAGTCCAGGACTTCCCTATAGTAATTAGATGAATTAAGAGTAATTACATTCCAATGCTTGCACTGCACAGTCTAGGACATCCAATGCCCCTTAATTTGTCTTGTTTACATTCATTGCCTAGGACTTCAGCTTCTATGTCTCATCTTTTAGCCAGCAGACAGAATTATGCCAACTGAACCACCTTTTCCTGGATATTGGGTTTATGCAAGGGGTCTAATTCCTGCTTATACTCACTTGCTTCTATAAGGCATTAAAACCCCAGCACATAAACAGTTCATCTGGTTTAGTTATCTTTATCAGTCATTTGGATTCAAGTCTCTTACACTGAGAGTCCTTACTTCATTTTTGGCACTGACAAATTTTCTTCCCTTATTTTCAATCTCAGCTATATACTTTTCTTCATAAAATATTTTATCTATTGTTTTCATGGTAGAATGGAAAGGTAAGTTCCACATCAACTCCCCCTGATGGCATATTCTAACCTACAAATATACAAGTATATTGTGTATCAGAAAAAAGTACAGTATCTCTCAGTGAAGGCAGCATAACAGAATGACTTATTACAACAATGATACCTCAGTGCAATAAATGGTGCTGAGTCAATTGGATAGCCATATGTAAGAAAGGTAGTTTGACCTTACCTGACATAATTGATGAAAATCAATTCCAGAAGAACTGAAAATATAAATGTGAAAGATAAACCAATATTTATAGGAAAACAAAGGAGACTATCTTAGTGATCTTTGTATAGGCAAAAAAAAAAATGCTTTAACAGGCCACAGAAAATGTTAACTATTAAGGAACAATTTATAAATTAGATTCCATTAAAATCAAGAACTTCTGTTTATCAAAATACATCATTAAGAGAGTCAGAATGCAGTACGCCAAGTAGAAAATTGTATTTCCAATAAATATATGCAACAGAAGATTTAAATCAAGAAATTAGGAAAACTACCAAAAATGAGTATTGAAAAAAGATAATATCCAAAGAAAATAATGGGCAAAAGACTTGAATAGATCCTTACCCATAACTAACCAAATAGCAAAAAATATATGAAAAAGGGATGAACTTCCTTGTCATTGATGACTTGCAAACCAGCACCACAAAGTGACAATACCACACAGCCACCAGAATAGATAAAATGGAAATGACACACCAACTGTTGGTGAACATGTGGAAAAACAAAACACTCTTGCACTGCTGTAGGAGTGTAAATCGGTTCAGTCACATTGGAAAGCTGTTTGATTGTGCCTACTGAAGCTCAGTGTATACATACTCTGTGACTCATTAATTCTACCCCTAGATATATACCCATCAGAAAATGATGCTACTAAAATCTTGAAAGTCTGATATAGGAAATATATTTTAGACATTTTCTATAGAAAAGTGTTAAAAGGAAAAATTTAGTACTTAATGACATACGTTTCGATCATCCAAGAAAATTTTACTCATGTTATATGTATCCTTCCTTTTATCATGATGCTGGATGGATAAGGTATTTATATGAGTTATGAGATATTTACTACATTGAACTACGTAAAACAGAAATCTTGGGATTAGGATGATGAATACTTTGAGCCAAAAGTTATTTTTCTGGAAAGCTGTTACACAAAAAGCAAAATGAGATGAAAACAAAACAAAAAACCACCAAATAAATGAAGTTGCACCTCTAGGGCCACTTAAGAGTAAGGGTGGACTCACACTATTAATATTCAGTATAAGCAGGAAAGACAGAATATGAGCATATTTTCCACCTCAGTTGTGACTGACTTTTAAATATCAGCAAAGCAGGAGGTTCATAAAATTTAAAAATCCCTATTTTATTCTCATCTGCCCTGGCAACATCTTGCCGCAGTTATCGTATGTAACTAGCTTCTCACAACTATATGGGATACCCCATGTAAGTGATTCTTTTGTAGGGAATCCCAATGCTTTTTCTGTTACTATACTCAGAGCAGACACACAGAAAAGTGGTCAAAAGACATTTTCAAAAGCAACACAAATAAAAACACTAAAAGTTTAGATGATGTTTAAATCTATTAATCCAAAAAATATAAATAAACTGCCTTCCACCAACCTACTTCAAGAACAAAAATTCATACAGCCTGAGTCAGTGCTCTAGTTTCTCTGGACATAGTACTACATTCCACACCTATCGATCTGCATGTCCATAACAGTCAGTAAGACCCTCTTGAAGTCCTCCTGCAGGCTTCCGGTCTGACTTGATTACTTATACAGTCTCCTCAACTATCAACTTAAGAGGAAACAATAGACAACACGCAGGCATTAACCACAGGTAGGGGGAGTAAAGGACTGAGCAGGGGGTGGGGGAGGGAAAGAAAGCAGCAGGAAGCCTAAAGGCAGAAAAGATGCCCATTGTTGGGTATGAAAACAAAATGCCCACAAAACTTCAGATGCCCCCATTACCACAAGCTCTAAGTCCCACCAAATGTCTCTGTGCCTATTTACCAATGATGTACTTCCACCTTTGGGGTGGCACCTAGGATCAAACGAGCTTAGCAAAGTTTTCCTGCTACAGTTACATACAATTCAGAAACATGGAAATGTTTCTAGATGTTTTGACCAACTATAAATCCTTACATACATATGCATACGTATGTTTTGTAAACACTAAGTGTGTTTGGGAAACACCAAGACATTAATGATTGGTACACTCTAGAACTATGAAATAGCAATTCAGAAATAAGAATGGCTGGAAATCAAACAAGCCAAATATCCAAGGAATTGGTAAAAAGCTTCAAATCAATACACTGTGTAACTGACTTTTTTAAACTGCATGCATTGAAGACACAGATGTGTTATGTGTGTTGCAGGAACAAAACAATGGTCGATGTCCCATCTCTCCCTGCAGGGTTCATCTGTAGCCTGTTTTTCAACCTACTTGGAAAATATCTATTCTGCTAAAACACATTTTTAAAAGTGAGGGATCTACCTAAGTTTGTCCAGTGCGCATTAATCAGTATTCATCACTAACAAATCTTAATCCTTCAAAAGCAAGTTCAATTAGCACCTCAGTCAGGCATTTACTCTACAAACACTGGTTGGGCCCCTGCAATGTGTAAGGCTCTAGGAATGCACAAATCCCTACCCTAGAGTTGCTCACAAAATACCATAGGAGACAGAAAGCTGAAATGCTATGAGGTATGTGCATCCCTGGGGTACAGAAGCAGCACTAGACTTGGAGGAGGAAGCCTGGCACCCTAGAAGCTGAAATGAGAAATTTGAAGCTCAGGCTTAAATATGAAGGCTAACAAGGAACTTACCAGACAAGGTGGGAGGAGCCCTCCAGTGAAAGGAGAGGCAGGGGAAAGTCCCTGTAGGCTAAACACACACCTGCTGTGACATATGGTAAGAACAGCAGAAGGCCTCTGCATCCTCCCAACAAGTCTGGGGTTTGGGTAAAGGTGATGTGTGCACTGCACAGACAACAGCAATATGGCAGGTGGCTGGAGCAAAGGGAGACTGAGGGCAAAAGATCAGTTAAGGTCAACTTCAAAGGCCCAGGGAGGAAGGGGGCGACCCTGAAGCTGCAGCCATGGGGAGCTGGAGAAGAGAGCCCATGGTGGGTGAGGGCCAGCAGGATGCTGTGGGAAGTGGAGCTTTGTGTTTTCAGTGAAAACTTTGTAAAAGAAACATCTGCACAGGGTGAAGGAATGACAGGCCACATACAGGGTTTGGGAAAAGTTTGCTGTCACTGTTTCAAGGGGAGGTGACCAAATTTTAGGGTAGACTAAGTTTGTCCAACAGGCACATGAAACCATACATCTCTGCCCCAGTGTTCCCTCTGTGCTTGCATGGCCTCTACCATACAACTTACAAACTATGTGCAGAAATTATTTATTAACACAATCATTCACCCTGATTCCAATACAACCAAAGGATGATGATATTCTTACTCACTTTTCAGTCCTCAGTACCTAGCAATGACTGGTGCAAAGGAGAAACTTTTCTGGGGACCACTTTTTCTCCATTCTACTAAAAACTATCTAAATACGATTTTTGAAGATCTACATATTCTCCCTCCATTCCCATGTCCAGCATGTAGTTGGGAATGATAGCCTCTACTAGTATCTAATACGGACATTTACCATGCCAGGCTGGGGCAGCATGTCTAGATTACTGAATTCTAAGATTATTAGAACTCCAGCATTCATAAGAATGCAACTACTTATAGTTCGATAATGACCCATCCACTGATTAACACTTTCTATTCCACTACAGAGCTGCCTGCTAGTGAAGAGTAAATAGTAAGTCAGTACTACTCCAAGAATTCTCACGGTGGTATCACAGTGCTCTTTATCACTCTGCTGGGCAAGATCCCTGTTGAATTCCTCAGGTGTGCATACCAAGCTTCCAGTGAGACTGAACACATAGTAGGCCCTCAATATCTGCTCAACTTGTTTGTTTGTAAATGATAGTCTTTCATTCTTTTTGGATTTGGAGAACTTAAAAACAAAAAGAAGGAGAACCAAGATGGTGGTGTGAGTAGAGCAGCGGAAATCTCCTCCCAAAACCACACACACTTTTGAAAATACAACAAATACAACTCTCCCTAAAAGAGAGACCAGAAGACACAGGACAACACCCAGACCACATCCACACCTGCGAGAACCCAGCGCCTCGTGAAGGGGGTAAGATACAAGCCCCAGCCCGGCATGACCCGAGCGCCCCTCCCCCCAGCTCCCGGTGGGAGGAGAGGAGTCAGAGCCGGGAGGGAGAGGGAGCCCAGGACTGCTGAACACCCAGCCCCAGCCATCCGCACCGGAGCGCAGACACACAGTGCATGCGTGGGGTGCTGGAAACTAGGGAAACAAGACAGTAAGACCTGTGAGTGGGTCCCCGCAGCCAGCGCACCCAGGACAAAGAAAAGCGAGTGCTTTTTGAAAGTCTTAAAGGGACAGGGACCCCACGGCTGGATGGAAGTGCCACGGGACACCTAGCTTAGCAGCAGGGAATCCTGCAGAACTCTGGGCACCCGAACCTCCACAGTGCAGCTTGGAGGCCCCTCGCCACGATAAACAGCCTCCCGCCTGTTCCCCCTCCAACGCAGTTCCACCATATTGGAGAAGCAGCCCGAGGCAGGCCACGCCCACAGCAACTGCAGAGCTAAATAAACTCCATAGCGGCCAGGAAAGATCAGAAGCCCCGTCTGCACACAGCTGCCCAGCACAAACCACTAGAGGCCGCTGTTCTCCCAGGAGAGGAAGGCCACAAACTGGTAAGAAGGGACTTTCTCTTACCCAACACATGCGCCAGCTCCCCACAAATATATCTATCACCATGAAAAGGCGGAAGAAATTGATACAGACCAAGATCACAGAGGCAAACCCTGAGAAGGAGATAGACCTAACCAGTCTTCCTGAAAAAGAATTAAAAATACAGCTAATAACCATGCTGATGGAGCTGCAGAGAAATATGCAAGAGCTAAGGGATGAAGTCCAGTGGGAGATTACAGACATCCGGAGAGAGATTACAGAAGTGAAACAAACTCTGGAAGGATTTATAAGCAGAATGGATAAGATGCAAGAGGCCATTGATGGAATAGAAACCAGAGAACAGGAACACATAGAAGCTGACATAGAGAGAGATAAAAGGATCTCCAGGAATGAAACAATATTAAGAGAACTGTGTGACCAATCCAAAAGGAACAATTTCCGCATTGTAGGGGTACCAGAAGAAGAAGAGAGAGAGAAAGGGACAGAAAGTCTATTTGAAGAAATAATTGCTGAAAACTTCCCCAAACTGGAGGAGGAAATAATCGATCAGACCATGGAAGTGTACAGAACTCCCAACAGAAAGAACCCAAGGAGGACAACACCAAGACACATAATAATTAAAATGGCAAAGGTCAAGGACAAGGAAAGAGTTTTAAAGGCAGCTAGAGAGAGGAAAAAGGTCACCTACAAAGGAAAACCCATCAGGCTATCATCAGACTTCTCAACAGAAACATTACAGGCCAGAAGAGAATGGCATGATATATTTAATGCAATGAAACAGAAGGGCCTTGAACCAAGAATACTGTATCCAGCACGACTATCATTTAAATATGAAGGAGGGATTAGACAATTCCCAGACAAGCAAAAGTTGAGGGAATTTGCCTCCCAAAAACCACCTCTACAGGGTATTTTAGAGGGACTGCTCTAGGTGGGAGCACTACTAAGACTAAATAGATGTCACCAGAGAAATTAAAATCACAGCAAAGAAAGCAGACCAACCAGATACTAACTAAAGGCAAAAAATAAAATCAACTACCCACAAAAGCAGTTAAAGGAAGCACAAAAGAGCACAGAATAAAACAACCAAGATATAAAGAATGGAGGAGGAGGAATAAGAAGGGAGAAAAATAAAGAATGACCAGACAGTGTTTAAAATAGCTCAATAAGCGAGTTAAGTTAGACAGTAAGATACTAAAGAAGCTAACCTTGAACCTTTGGCAACCACGAATCTAAAGCCTGCAATGGCAATAAGTACATATCTTTCAATAATCACCCTAAATGTAAATGGACTGAATGTACCAATCAAAAGACACAGAGTAATAGAATAGATAAAAAATCAAGACCCATCTCTATGCTGCTTACAAGAGACTCACTTCAAACCCAAAGACTATAGGAACAAAGAAAGACTGAAGGAACAAAACAGCAGCAGAATCATAGAGCCTAAGAATGGACTAACAGTTACCAAAGGGAAAGGGACTGGGGAGAAAGGGAAGGAAGGGAGGGATAAGGGGGGGGGGGAAGAAAGGGGACATTACGATCAGCATGTATAATGTGGGGGGTGGGGCATGGGAAGGGCTGTGCAACACAGAGAAGACAAGTAGTGATTCTACAGCATCTTACTACACTGATGCACAGTACTGTAATGGGGTATGTGGGGGGGATTTGGTGAAGGGGGGACCCTAGTAAACATAATATTCTTCATGTAATTGCAGATTAATGACAACAAAATAAATTAATAAAAAAAAAAAGAACTCAGCGGGATTTTAATGAAGGGCTACTTTAATTCTGGCAAGACCAAGTGACCAGGTACCCATGTATCTAGAAACCCTTCAGATGGGTCATGTTCATAATCTTGAAAATCTCTAGGAAATTGCTCCATCAAGCTAAACTAAAATCAGCTCTGGAAAGATAATGTGTTAGTAGTGATCCTTTGCTGGATTTTATTTGTTTCCCTTCATACTAACACACCCTGACATTCAATAGTGATAAAACAGCACATATGGATAATGCTGTTTGGTATATGCTAACAATCTTGGCAGGTTTCCCTTTAATAAATCACTCCAGATGTTTGTCTCAGTAATTATGCCTGCCATCATTCAGCTTTAGGAATGAAATACTGCTGCTACAATTCCTTGCTTGTGTTTCTATGGATCATCTGCAAACATAAAGCCTGCAGAGTAAAGCAGTCCCATGAATGGTCTCTGAATAGAAATGTGCATGAATACCAGCAATAGGATGACCAGTATGAACTGGTAACTATGAAAACACAGATGCTTATTAGAAGTTTTCAAATGATTCTATTGTGCATTTGAACCTCTATAGTTCATGAAATATTTATACATTCCTATCCATTCCTATTTCAAATCTGTCAGAAAAATGACAACTCTGATTCAAACAATTATCTGTGGCACAGTTACAAAGGCTATCATACGTGAAATCCATTCTGGAAGCCTGTTTCTAGGAAAGCTTAAATTGAGATGATGTGTGAACTTTGAAGAGTGTTGTTAGAGTCAGAAGAACATGAGATTATTTTTATATTCCGAAGTCTTAACCTGCAAATAGACTCTTCATGATCTTATTAAGAAATAAGTCAAAATAGATCTATAACTGTCAGAACAATAAGTTATAATAATGTTATTTAAAGAAAAGCCCCTGAAAAGGCATATCTGATATTACAAGTGATATAATTTTCTTGACTTTAAAATGAATCTACTCATTGAGGAAAAATCAACCCTATCTTTGGGGATATTTAAATGATCATGCTAAAAAGTAAGTATTAGCCATTAAAATGATTAAACTGATATCAAATGATTGCTGACATTAGAATATTGAAAGTATTAATAAGACTGTCAGTGTTATCGAGGCACTGAGAAAGAAATTTTTATAAGAACTAATTTTATATTAAGAAGTTTAAGCAATATTTTTACCTATTTATCTTTATATGTCAATATTCCTGCCAAAATCCATTTGCTTCACTGAAGGGATAAAGAGAAAATGGCACTTTGACAGGCTGTTGGCCACAAATTGTGGGCCATACCACTCAAACTTCCATAATCTGTAGCAGCAGGGAACCAAACACCACTCTTCCTGTTAACACTCCAGAAGCCAACTAAGTCAGAGGAGTGAATTCTATATAAAAGCCCTCTTGAGTTAGGTGAAATCTAAGCAAGAAATACCAAGTAAATAATACATAAATAACTACGTGAAAGACAGGAATCTTTTTTTCAAGATTAAGGTTACATGATGATGCACAGAAATATCAAGTAAAAGTGTTGTAAACTTACTGAATCACAGTTGTTGCTGAATGCCCTCAATACTCTCAGAAATGGTCGAAGGCAGCATGCCACACCAGTGCCCTGGCACATCCATTTGATTGTTAAGTGCCGCTGATCAGCAAATGTTGCAGCAGCACAAACGACTGTGTGCAGCTCATGTCTCTGGGTTGAAGGAAAATCCATACCATGTGCTTCATCACACACACGTAAATACAGCCAACAACAGAAAGTATTAACAAAACCAGACCAATATTTAAAAATTTTCTTTTTATGTCAAGAATAACTCAAAAGACCTAGGGTGCCTTTTTGGTTTGTATGTCTTCCTAGGAGATTTCACTGATGTGATGAGCTCTGACTCACCATTTACAGGGCAGGTTAGAGAACTGCAGCCTCCTGAGCAAGGCCGACCTGGGTTCAAGGCCACACTTGGCTACCTGTTAGTGTTCCACAGCACAGGTCAAGTTGATCAAACTCTCTACACCTCTGATTCTTCATCTGCAAAATAGGGATAACCACTCCAGCTCAGGGTTACTGTCAGGACTATGTCAGGTGACGCTAAGGGAGAACTGAGCCCAGACAGCTCTCAGTAAGGCTTTGGTTCTGTTTGTTTGGGTTTTTTTTACTCAATTTTTAAAATGCATTTTTAAACATATTTATTCTGACCTTTATAAACTTAACACCCTCTATAAAAGAGCTGTAACATTTCAAGAACACAGTCTAATATCCTGTAGCCTCTCTTTATATTTAATACTGTGTAGAAAGGATTTCCTATGCTGGCTATTATTGACTGTCCACACCTGATCAAATTCAAAGTGTTTTCCAAAGTATTATTCTTTATGAGGAAGAATCACCATTACACACCAGCAGCGATGCCTCATGACATTTCACGGAATGGAAAACAACTTCAGAAACATGAGACAAATGGAATTTATTAAGATTAGAATGCACACCCCTTCTATTCTCAGGCTGGTAAGACCTCAAATTAAGGGGTGCTGACAACCCAAAGGAAGGCTACATGGATATAGGAGTCATTACAGGCCTCAGGAAAACCAGACCCCTGAATCCAAGTCACCACACTTCTATGACCATTTGTGATTCACCTTCATCATTTGGCCTCACAAATCACTTAAAAGTTTCTAGTTACCCAATTGTTTCCTCATAATCATTCAAAATGAAAATGGTGGTGGTCCTTACTAATACATTTTCTGCTCCCATTAACATCTTCTGCTATCTACATTCTGACTTCTCAAAGCTATTTAATACTCTTCAGGTTTGGTCAAATGTACTAGCATGGATTTTCATATAAGGTTAGAACTGCATGAGGTATAGTATCCCAGACAAAAAAGGCAAAATAATACTTAGCATAGTATTAAATGCCTGAGTTAATTTTTCATAGTTCATTAATTTCACAAATATCAATAGTTCCTGTTACATGCCAGGTTCTGTGTAAGTCACTTTGGATAAAAAGAAAATTAAGACATAGTCTCTCCTCAATGGGCTTGCAGTAAGAAAGGGGTCCAGTCTAACATATTTACATCTCAAAATATAAACATTAAACCCAATTCAAATTTTTATTTAAAGCACTGCTCTAAAACTTTCATGTTCTTCCTATATATTCAACACAAACATTTTAGAACTTTTGCTTTCAGTATTTCCAAATATAAATGCTCTGATTTTCATATTTTCCCCTTGAGAAAGTTGGCATTCTTAAAAATACAAAAATGCACAATCAAAACATTTACTGAACAATTTTCTTTTTAAAATTATTTAATCAAGATTTAGCATCAAAGAAATATTCCTCTCCAAAGAAAAAAAAAAAGTAAATATTTTTCTGGGTCATTAAGACTAGGTTTTTCAGATCTATTGTAACAGCATTATTTACATTGCATTAAAATTACAGAAAACAAAGAACAAAGCATATAATCATAATTTAATTTCCCTTTGGGTTAGAAAAGAATTATAGACTTAAAGAAGGCCTGTCCTGAAGCCCAGTACTAACCTTTATTACAATTACTATGTGGCTAAAGAAATGTTAGTCTTTTCTTGAAGGGAGTTATCAATGGCAGTCAGAATGAATGAAGTTTAGGTAACAGCCACTATTTCAAAATAGTGAACTATATTGCTTGCAGACATTCTTCAATTTACTTATTCCAGGAGTATTTCTTGGCTTCCAGACTTGGAACTCTGAAAACACTTATAAAATATAGTTCTTTAGATTGTAATAAATGTCATACTTTCATTCACAACAAAAATTCATAATGAATCATATGTGTCAGGAATAGGCCTGAGCACTTGCTAAGACAAACTGTCCCTGCTCATAGGGAACTATCAGCCCAATAAGCAATACCAACAAATAAAAGCAGATGGAACTTAATGTGCTAAATGTAATAGAAATAACATATAAGATAGAGCAATGGAAAAAATACACCATGGTTAAACATGAGTTTTGGAAGCTGGTCTCAGAACCTAACCACAATTTAAAACATGATTTTTCTACAAACACCATTCCAAACAACTAACAAATTACTTATAGAAATACAGCCTTCCACTCTACACTGGGAGCCACCTGTGACAAGAAGGCCACTGTGAATCTACATCTGTTGACATGCTTTTCCAAATAGAAATCATGGCAGAGATGCCTGGTCTCCAGGAGCTGTCCTACAGAGTTCATCTATCACAGTTCAGGGTTTGGTGCTGAATGGCATTCAGTTCTATAGCAATTAACAAAGATTGTGATTGTATCCACTTGGCACATGGCTCCCTCTCTTTTGATTTCTGCTGATACTTGACCAACAAAGTGTCAATACAACCATCTCTTCATACAGTATCTACACCTAAGTATCTGAATGTGAATGATAATGTAAAAAGAGCTATTTGACAATTATTTAATTAGGCTTTTTGCAGTCAATGATAAAAAATAATGATTCATCACCTTTAAGGTACATCCACCCTTTTTAGGAAAGCACATTATTCAGTAAAAACACTGAATAGAAGCCACTGATATGAGGTAAGAAAATTATTTTTAAAAATTTTAAAGTAGTTACTACTACTAGTTACAACTTTAATGAGCATAATAAATAAAAATAAAGCCAGGGATATCAACTGACAAGGAAAGTAAATCCACGCAGGAGGCATCACTGGTTGATTTTCTGACATTGATCTGTGAAGTTTTCAGATCACCAGTGCTTAATATCAAGTTCACCATGGCCCTGCTCACTCGACTCCCTCCTATAGGAAGAGTACACACCCATGTTGCTGCTTTGTGCCAGTCACCTTTGTTCCTTCTACTTCAAGGAAACAACACACCACAGTGAGTGGCCCCAGAGCGTATGGCAAGGTGCCAGCACTGTGTGCAGTGAGTGTGGGCTGCGTGTGGGGTGGCCTAGGTCAAGTTTATATTTCTGATACTTTTTAATCTAGAGCAAATTGTTTCCTTATCTATAAAATATGGACCATTATAAAGATTAGGTGAGCGTATAAACCATTTGCATAGAACAAATCCTGGTGCTTATAAATGGAATAATATTGTGCTGAATTTCACCATTCCTGCTCCGTAAGTTCTCTCTCATGACCTCTCAGGTTCTTACACTTTATGTGAAACTGCTGTTTCATCACAACTGTGAAACCTCAGGCATGCCACTGTCCCTCAGCAGCAGGTGTCTCAACTCTCAACTAAGCTCAGTAGTGTCACTTGGCCCATAGGTAGGTTGTCGGAAGAATCAAAGGGGATAATGTATGTAGGGCTTTGCAGTCTACACAGGATGGCCATACTGCAGATGGTGGCATTCTTGTGCTGTCAGGCAGCCTGAACATAAATTAATATAAATTGTCTCTCTGCCATCCAGTTAGGTGAGACATGGTTACAAACCAGAAAATTACAAAGCTCAAGTGAGTGGGCAAATCATTTCAAAAGACCATCCTGGAGAAACAATCCACAAATGATGAGACCTTCCTGGTTACTTTCAAATCTAAGATCAAGTCAATGAAATAGTTTGTAAGTGTAGCCACCCAGAGTAAATAGGTTTCAGATTTTTAAAGTATTGGTGGAGTATCGTCTATGAAACAACAGCTTTCCTGGGGGGGAGAAAATCCAAGAGTGGCCGCAGATAGAAGGATAAGTGGGGTGGAAAGAGGCTGCTGCAACAGGCCCAAGGGCCATGGGAATCTGATGTCCTGAAGCACTAGGTGGGCATATGCAGTGTGGTTGGTCATGAGACCTCTTTTCAGTACCTGGAGTCCAAGCGTTCATGGTCTGAGGTCACACTACCCAGAACTCAGGTACAGATGCCATCCTTCTTGTTTAACCTCTCTTTACTCTATTAATTCTCTGGTTTCCAGTGACTCCCCTTTGCCTTTAAAGTCTAAATTGCTTATGGCACTATTTTCTTTCTCTGTCTTAAAGAACATGAGCCCAAACAACCTTTCTAAATACCTTCGCGGCTTCCTTATGCCTTCCATACTCCAAGCATATTTTGCAATTTCCTTTCCTTTTCCTATGTGTTCCTCTCCTCCTAAATATATTACCCCAGCAGTTGGCTATTATAGTCCATGCACCCTGGAATTCAGCACCTTTCCAACACACCCTGACACAGTCACCACGGGACAAATGCACCTCAGACCGACCAACATCATCTCCAGGAAACCCTCCCTCAGCATCTCTCATTTTCTCAATACCAAAGCCTTTATATGATTACCATATCTCCACCACAGTGCTTCACATGATAAATTCTCATTAGGTGTGTGTAGTGAGTGAATGCATCTCTTTTCTGGAATTTACTACTTTAAATTATAAAAGCTTAATATTTTATCTCACATATTAGGTTGTATCAGACTATCAATCCAAATTATTCTTTATTCTTCATAGTACCTAAAAAAAATGGCTTGCCTATTATAAGCACTCAGGAAGTACTTGTTTATTCAGTGTTAAATGTGTATTAGACTGAGAAACTAATTTCTACCTTTCACACCCTAAAAGTGGGGCACTGTAGATCAAGCCTCTTGTATTCTTAACATATTAAATATTACATGCTTATTAAATTTATATTGAAGTATAACAAAACCAAAGTATTTTCAAGTATTTAAAATGAGTTTAAGTTATATAGCATTTACAATTTTGAGAACCTGCTTTTTAAATCTAAAAATAGAATAGAATAAAATTCAGCATTAAAGATGTATTCACTCACTGGCAAGTAAAATTTAAAATACCTAAAGATATTATTAATTCATTTTGGTTGGGTCATTTTAGGGTTGCATCCTTTTATAATTTGTGCTTATAAAGTATTCAAGCAGGCTATACTAAGAATAAGTGATGGAAACTGGTCAGTGTCTGATCAACAATAAATGAGAGAGCTAATGTAAGTAGTTTCTGAAGTTTCTGAATCACACTGAAAGTTCAATAGAATTAAGTCATGCTGGGTCCATCACGGGAAGAATAGGAAAAATAATTTTTCTCCTTCTAAAATTATATCAATTTTCTTTCAATTTGCCACTCTCTTTGTACAATCTATTGTTTCTCAATGGACAGTTCTCTCAGGAGTTCATTAGACATAGCAAAATTTAAATTGAATGATACACACAGAGAGTAATCCAGTAACATATTTTCTCACTTAAGCCTGATTCACGTAAACCTAATTGGCTAAAAATCTATGCATTAATTACTTACCTACAATCAGGACAGTTATTCTGATCACTGTGTTTTATACACACTACCTGGGAATTATAAAGTACTATTTATGCTTACAGAAGATAATAGCATGACAGCTGGCATCATACTCAATAGTGATACTCTAAGATCAGGAAAAAGAGAAGGATGTCCATTCTTGCCACTTTTATTCAACATAGGATTTAAGTCCTAGCAACAGCAATTAGGCAAGGAAAAGAAATAAAAGATATCCAAAATGGAATGGAAGAAGTAAAACTGTCACTACTTGCAGATGACATGAAAAGATATATATAAAGCCCTAAAGACTCCACCAAAAAACTATTCGAATAAATGAACTCAGTAAAATCAAAGGATACAAAATCAGCATGTAGAAATTGGCTGAATTCCTATACACTAGTGAACTATCAGAAAGAGAAATTAAGCAAACATACAACTTACAATTGCATCAAAAAGAATAAAATGCCTAGGAATAGATACATCAAGAAGATGAAAGCACTATATTCTAAAGAGTATAAGATGATTATGAAAGAAATTGAAGATGATTCAAATAAATGAAAAGATATTCCATGGTCATGGATTAGAAGAATTAATATTCTTAAATGTCCATACTATCCAAAGCAATCTACACATTCAGTGCAATCCCCATAAAAATACCAACGGATGGCATTTTTCACAGAACTGGAACAAAGAATCCTCAAATTTGAATGGAACCAAAAAAGACCTCAAATAGTCAAAGCAATCTTGAGAAAGAGAAACAAAGAACAAAGCAGGAGATATCATGCTACTGATTTCAAACTATACCACAAAGCTATAGTAATCAAAACAATATGGTGCTTACATGAAAGCAGACACACAGATCAATGGAACAGAATAAAGAGTCCAGAAATAAACTCATGCAATATGGCCAGCCAATCTGTGACAAAGGAAACAAAAATATACAGTGGAGAAGAGACAGCTTCTTCAGTAAATGGTCCTGGAAAAACTAGACATCTACATATGAGAATGAAACTGGACCACTGTCTTTCACCATTTACAAAATAAATTCAAAGTGGATGAAAGTCTTGAATGTAAGACCCAAAACTAAAAATCTCGTAGAAGAAAAGATAGGTAGTAAGCTCTTCAGCATTGGTCTTAGTAATATTTTTTGAGCAAGTCTCCTCAGTCAAAAGCAACAAGAGCTAAAAATAAACAAATGTAATTACATCAAACTAAAAACCATTTATATAGCAAAGGAAACTATCAGACGAATAAGAAGGCAACCTACTGAATGGGAGATGTTACATGCAAACATCCAATGGGGTTAATATCCAAAATATATAAAGAATTTACACAACATAATATCAGAAAGAAACCAAACAACCCAATTAAAAAATAGGGAAGTTACCTGAATACACATTTTTCCAAATATAGATGACCAATAGCATATGAAAACGTGCTCAATGCCACTAATCATCTGGGAAATGCAAATCTAAACCACAATGAGATATCACCTTATACCTGTTAGATTGAGCCCTTATCAAAAAGACAAAAAATAACAATTGTTGGTGAGGATGTGGATAAAGGGAACCCTTGTACACTGTTGGTGGGAATGTAAATTAGTGGAAAATGGTATGGAGGTTCCTTAAAAAATTAAAAATAGAACCACCATGTGATCCAGCAATTCCACTTCCGAATATTTATCCTAAGAAATGAAAACAGCAATTTGAAGAGATATATGAACCCCTGTGTTCATTGCAGCATTATTTACTATGGCTAGGGTATAGAAACAACCGAAGTGTTCATCAACAGATGAGTCAATAAAGAAGGTATGTTTTATGTATATATATATATATATATATACACACACACATGCATATACATACATATATGTCGTATACACACACACAATGGAATGTTACTCAGCCATAAAAAGGAATGAAATCTTTCCATTTTCAACAAAATGATGGATGTAGAGGGTATTAGAGGGTACTGATACTACAGAGTATTGATACTAAGTGAAATAAGTTAGAGAAAGACAAATACTGTATGACTTCACTTATATGTGGAATTTTAAGAAAACAAATGCACACAGCAAAAGAAACAAAAACAAAGCAGAAACAGACTCCTAGATACAGAAAACAAACTATTGGTTACTAGACAAGGTTTGGGAAGAGTTTGGAGAGTGGGCCAAATAGATGAAAAGAATTATGTGCTATAAACTTCCACTTATGAAATAAGTAAGTCATGGGGATGTAATTCACAGCATAGGAATATAGTCAATAACATGGTTAAAACTTTGTATGGTGACAAATGGCACATACATGACTTATCAAGATCATTTCATAAAGCATAAAAATATAAAATCATTATGATGTAACCTAAAACTAATAGGATACTGTATGTTAATTATACTTCAGTTAAAAAAATTAAGTAGCTTGCCAAGGTTAAGCATAGCTAGAAAGTAAAGAATCTGTCTGCCTATAAAGCCCACAGTTTACAGGACTTTTCTAAAGGCAGTTTTTCTTAATGAGCAAATTTGTAATTGTTGATTAATGGGCAAGTGGAGCCTGTTGGCATGTGCCATCAAGTTCTCGCCTGAAATGCTGTTTTTATTATCAGTTTGATGATACATATTTCTTCTCCATAGTCTCTCACTTCCTGTGTTTTGAAATGAAAACAGTGTTACATTCCTCAAAAGAATCCTTTTTCATGTTCAGAAAGGTTCCCAAATGCATTACTCATTCAACTACTAGCGTTCCTGAGTATGCACTGCCTTCAGGTAGCAGCAGCGGCTCCACCAGCCACATTACCCAGTTGATTCCTGATCACTTCTCCTTTAATAACAGCTCTGAAGTCATGACATTCTTTTTACTTAAGTTTGCATTTATGGTGGAACTAATTCACATTCCCATCAACAGTCCTCTCAAGCCTATGACTTGAAATAAATGTATTTGTGGTTTAATTGGGCAGATGTAGGGATAGGGGATCCTGGAAGAGAAGTCCCCAGTCCCCAGAAGTCTTTCCTGGTTGCTCCTCAAGCACTAACAATAGCAGTAGAGTTTATGAATATACTAGAGCAAGACATTACTTAGAGCTTATTACCATGCTGGCACCTAAGGAGCACTATGCAAGTGCTTTGTGAGTATTAATTAATTTCACCTTCAGCTCCATTCTTTGGGGTTGGTACTATTATGACCTCCATTTTTCAGAAAAGAAAGCTGAGATTATGCATCACCTCCAAGGTCACTCATTTAGTAAGGATTACAATTCAGTTGATCAGATTCTTGAGTCCCACTTCATAACCTTCAGGCTAGATTTTTTTTTTATTTAGGTATCATTGATATAAAATCTTATGAAGAGTTCACATGATCAACACTGTGGTTTCAACATTCACCCCTATTATCAACTTCACTCCCACACATTGCAATCACTGTCTATCAGCATAGTAAGATGCCAAAGAGCCATTTACCTGTCTTCTCTGTCCTATACTGCCTTCCCCGTAAACTAAAACCTATATATATTATGTGTGCTAATCATAATGCCCCTCAATCCCCTTCTCCCTTCCTCCCCACCCACCTTCTCTCACTCATCCCCTTTGGTAACTTCTAGTTCCTTCTTGGAGTCTGTGAGTCTGCTGCTGTTTTTGTTCCTTCAGTTTTCTTCATTGTTATACTCCACAAATGAGTGAAATCATTTGGCACTTGTCTTTCTCCACCTGGCTTATTTCACTGAGCATAATACCCTCTAGCTCCATTCATGTTGTTGCAAATGGTAGGATTTTTTTTCTTCTGATGGATGAATAATATTCCATTGTGTATATGTACCACATTTTTTTTTTTTATCCATTTATCTACTGAAGAACACCTAGGTTGCTTCCATATCTTGGCTATTGTAAATAGTGCTGTGATAAACAAAGGGGTGCATATGTCTTTTTGAATCAGGGATCTTGTTTTCTATAGGTAAATTTCTAGGAGTGGAATTCCTGGGTCAAATGTTTCTACTTTTAGTTTTAGTTTCTACTTCAAGTTTTTTGAGGAACCTCCATACTGCTTTCCACAATGGTGGAACTAATTCACATTCCCATCAATAGTGTAAGAGGGTTCCCTTTTCTCCACCTCCTCACCAGCATTTCTTGTTCCTCATCTTTAGGATGTGGCCATCCTAACTGGTATGAGGTGATATCTCATTGTGGTTTTAATTTGCATTTCTCTGATAATTAGCAATGTGGAGCACCTTTTCATGTGCCTGTTGGCCATCTGAATTTCTTCTTTGGAGAAGTGTTTGTTCAGATCCTCTGCCCATTTTTTAATCAGATTGTTTGCTTTTGGGATGTTAAGGTGTGTGAGTTCTTTATGTGTTTTGGATGTTAACCCCTTGTTGCATATATTGTTTACAAATATATTCTCCTACACTGTAGGATGCCTTTTTGTTCTGCTGATGGTGTCCTTTGCTGTACAGAAGCTCTTTAGTTTGATGTAGTCCTATGTGTCCATTTTTGCTTTTGTTTCCCTTGCCCAAGGAAATGCATTCAGGAGAAAGTTGCTCATGTTTATATTCAGGAGATTTTTGCCTATGTTGCCTTCTAAGAGTTTTATGGTTTCATGACTTACATTCAGGTCTTTGATCCATTTCAAGTTTACTTTTGTATATGGAGTTAGACAGTAATCCACCTTCATTCTCTTACATGTAGCTGTCCAGTTTTGCCAACACCAGTTGTTGAAGAGGCTGTCATTTCCCCATTGTATATCCATGGCTCCTTTATTGTATATTAATTGGCCATATATGTGTGGGTTTATATCTGGGCTCCCTAGTCTGTTCGTCTATGGGTCTGTTCTTGTGCCAGTACCAAAATGTCTTGATTACTGTGGCCTTGTAGTAGGGCTGGAAGTCAGGGAGCATAATCCAAACAGTTCTATTCCTCCTTCTCAGGATTGCTTTGGCTATTCAGGGTCTTTTGTGGTTCCAAATGAATTTTAGAACTATGTGTTCTAGTTCATTGAAGATTGACGTTGGAATTTTGATAGGGATTGCATTGAATCTGTAGATTGCTTTGGGCAGGATGGTCATTTTGACAATATTAATTCTTCCTCTCCATGAGCATGGAATGTATTTCCATTTATTGGTGTCTTCTTTGATTTCTCTCAAGAGTGTCTTGTAGTTTTCAGGGTATAAGTATTAACCTCCATGGTTAGGTTTATTCCTGGGTATTTTATTCTTTTTGATGCAATTGTAAATAGAATTGTCTTCCTGATTTCTCTTTCTTCTAGTTCATCATTAGTACACAGGAATGCAACAGATTTCTGTGTATAAAATTTGTATCCAGCAACTTTGCTGAATTCAGTTATTAGTTCTAGTAGTTTTGGGGTGGATTCTCTAGGACTTTTTATGTGCATTATCATATCATCTTCAAACAGTGACAGTTTAACTTCTTCCTTACCAATCTGGATGCCTTTTATTTATTTGTGTTGTGTGATTGCTGTGGCTAGGACCTCCAGTACTATGTTGAATACAGGCTAGATTTTAACCTTACCTAAAACAACCTCATGTGTATTTAAATATTGCAGAAGATGGATCTCAGAGGTATTTAGAAGAAATGTCTAAGAAAGTACATTAAACATCTAGGTTGAGAAACTAGCATTTAAAAGCACACAAACTGGTCATTTTAACGATGTGTCTGTGGGTTCTATATTACCTAGATTAGAAATTTTCTCATAAAAAAGGAATAAAGAAGAAATGCCTGTAGCATCTTAAATTTCACTCAGTCTGCTCACTGATATTTATTAGGCTAGATCTTATTTATTTAAGCTTTCTCAGAATATGGGGCAATTGGACAGTGTCTACTTGGCTTGCATTTGATAGAGTATTTAAACAGTTCTATTTGTTAGAGCTGTGAAAATAAACCTAACAAGAACAGAAAACCATTGTGGTATAATTGTGGGTTAATGAAATATGACTTCTTCAAGTTAGTTTTCACATTTAGTTTAAAAATTAGCCATTGTTAATTAATAAGAAATCACAAAATTTTAAGAATCACAAATAATTTGCTTAAGGGGCTTGGGGAAAGTCATTTAGGGTTTTGCATTTTAGTGGCACTGTGGAGCCATCTTTTCCTTCTGTCTCAGGCATTGCAAAGTGTGAGTTATCTTGGCTAGAAGCCCTAGGACTGGCGTCTACACTTTGCTTTTCCTGAGCATAGTTTAGTGGCCTGCAGTAGTTGTCAGGTGTGTGTAATTCAGGGTAAGTTCAACCATAAAGTCCAGTTGAGAAAAGTTTCCTCCTCATTTGCTCTCCCCTGATGGTGTGTAACTTTGAGCTTCTCAGTGGGGATCTTAGTTTCTCCTTCTGTGAAATGAAGATGCACTCTGCCACCAGGATTGTTGTGCACATTAAATGTGACCTCCTCGCACTGAAACAACACTCATTAGGTGTTGCCATCCTTTCCCTTCTTTTTTCCTTCCTCTTCACTTACAACCAAAGGATCATATTGGGCATGGAAGGTTGGCAGAGGAACTTAGAGAATAATTTCCCATACACACCTTTTCCATGGGAAGGGACACAGAAACCCTGGTGTGAGAAGTAATTTTAGCTGACCCAGAGTTCGTGATCCAGGGATGTATTCACTTTCTTTTGTTGCTTGACAAATTGTTAGCTCACAGTTCTCTAAGTCATAAGGCTAGACTGGTTTGCTGTGCTCAGGGCATCACAAGGCAGAAATCAGGGTGTCTCCCAGCTGGGAGTTTATCTAGAGTCAGTCACTTGTGGCTGGAGTCTGAGGTCCCCATTTCCTGCTGGCATTCAGCAGGGGGTGGTTCTTGGCTTCTCTAAAATTATCTGCATGCCTTCTTGTCATCCCCTCCATCTTCAGGGCCACCAGTGACTCATCCAGTCAAATCTCTGACTTCTCCTTTGCCACCAGCCTGAGATAGAGATTAGATTAGACCCATAGATCATAATGTCCCACACTTAAGGTCAGCTCTGCCATATAACAACATGGCATAATCATGTCATGAGTATATATATATATATATATGATTAGGTAGACATAATAATGCACATAATCCCAGAACAGATATGTCATCATATTCACAAATTCTACAAGGTATAGAATCTAGCACTGGGAGTAGGTGCATGTTTAGAATTCTACCCAACAGAATGTATATCTCAGAATGCCTCCTGCCTCCTTCTGACCCTGCAGGACAAAGCAAAAGCCTTTATGATTACTCAGTGGCCCAGCAAAGACCTTATTTCAGTGTGGATGGTTAATTTCATTTCAACTTAAGAAATTTGGGCAGAAGTTTCAGCTAAACTATGATCATCATATATTGATGTTCAAAAGATACTACACATCCCTGAACACGAAAGCAAACTTATTAGAGGAGAAAGTACTATTCAGGTTTTTTAGAAATGTTTATATCCACTCTTAACATGTCTTACAGGTGAGACAAAGACATATTATGGCTTAATTCACTGCTCTTTTTATTGTGGGAATAAGTCTGTGGAACTGGGTCACTTGCAGTTTTTACCAATATAATTGAGATTATAGGTCATAAGCTAGATAGTCCACTATATAAATGGGCAGGTGTAGCAGTAACATGTTAATCAGTTACCAAGTCCTAGGGTTACATGGCAGCAACAAAAACCTTAGTAGTAGTTCTCTTAAGGCTATTGATTTTTTCTTGGTTCACCTCCTAGACTCCAGGACTCCTTGGGGCCACCAGACAAGGTCAAGCAATAGTTCATCTCTGGGAAGAGCATCTGATGGTTAAAATGGAGTCAATGTCCATTACTGTATCAGAGAAATAGTCTCACAAAAGGGCACCTGTATCAGTTAGAGTCCTTTGGCTGTAGGCAATAAAATTAGACCAAAGTTAATTTAAAGCAGAAAAGGAATTTATTGTAAGCACATCAGAAAGCTCACAGAATCCAGTGGCAGGCCAGAAAGCTGGGCTCAGGCTGAAGGTCAGAAGAAATCCAGAGTAGTCTCAGGGAACAGGATTTATTACCTGACTATTGTCCTATCTTTCCAGGGCATGCTGCAGGGAACAAGACAGGATCCTTTTTTCTCTCTGGGCAGCACACTAATCAAGACTCAAAGCCCTAAGAGATGTCCCCTGGACCTTTCTCCAGAAAGGCAGGGACCCCACATCTTCACTAACTGATGGAGGGATACACACTTTGAAGGGACTGAGGGAACAGTTACCAAAGGATAGTAGATGCTGGGGAAAAGCTCTAACACAAAACCAACCTTCACTCTACAATCTTTGCTTTCTCAAAAACTATTCTAAAAAATGTATTGAGTGGCAATTTAAAAACCACATTTCTGCCTTAAACAAGACAGTCTTTTATCAATACACAATCGCTGTCTTAAATCATAGAAACCCAAAGATTCCAAAAGCTAATGTTAATTTAGAATACTTCAGGCATTCTCCTAATTTGCAAAATATCAATAAAGTCTTTTGAATTGGTGGATAAGAAGGGCCCATTTAGCATACCCCAATGAAAACCTGTGGCAAAAAAAAAAAAAAACTGCAAGCAAATAACACAGGGGCAAAAAGCATTGTTTGTTGTCCAGGAGTCATGTTAACTGATTACTTATTCGTAAAGTGAATACAAACTACGAAAATAATCCCCATTCTATTTGTTGCATGATAATAGCTTTTAAAATGAACAACATTTGTGTCTAACATAAAAAACTCTCTGTATCTGACAATTTATGGGTAAGTGATCATGTTGTAATAGCATTGAAGCAAAAGCTGCTTTTCTTTATAAACCCTCATATTTAATCCTTCCAACCAGCCAACAAGCTACATACTTCCCAGGGAATTAATTTAAGACTGAAGATAAAAACAGAGGCCAAAGTTAATGATATCAAAGAGAAAGGCCCTGAAAGAAGTAATAGTTTCAAAAAGATTTTGACTGTTTTATAAAACAAATATAAATGACTGTAGAAAGAACTGGTGTAAAATAAGGCTATTGCTTCTGGCTTAATCAAAATGATTTTTTTCTAGCTTATAACCCCAACTAATCTTGTAATAAATGTTTCAAAGTAAATTTTAATGTGTGCATTTGGAATGCACACAACTTACCAGTTTTACTATTAGATTGCAAAAAAATGTTTAAAATATTGATAATGTAATTTTGACAAGAGCAAATCATTACATTCAATAGCATAGAATTTTTATACTTAAAATATAAAATTTCTAAATGGACAAACAGGCAAAAGTGGTTCTCATGGTGAGTTAGATAACCTAGGATTTAATTGTGTTCTGGGAAGGAAATGAAATAACAGCATAAAGCCACAAGGGAAAATTTAAAAATTACAATTTGGGTGAATGTTCACCATTTTAAATAAAAACTTTTCAATGTAATGACTTACATCTATAGTGTATGTAATTGAAGCAACACATTATTTATACTTTAATCTTATTTTGATTTACTCTAATTTATCTGGTATCAGCAGTATGTTAGATGATAATTTAAAAATCTGCTGCTACCGTAATTGCTTCAGGAAACTTTCCCAATGATGATTTTATACCCTAGAATAATTTAACTTTCTATTTAAAATGCACATCTAACATGACAAAGTACATATTGGTAACAAGATGTTCATGTTCATGTAGAATGATAATTTCCTTAATGGACAGCAATACTGTACTTCATATTGTATGGTAATGAAGATGGACCAAAATTACTTTTTACTACATGTACCTTCTATGTTTGTGTGTAGCATAAAAAAGAAGCTGTGAGTTTAAAACATTTTTTAAAATTCCCGAGAAGTGCCTTCATGGAGGCAGGCTAAGATTATGTCATATTTTGCCAACTCTCATATATAGTCCATTTCAAGCTACTTCCCCAGCATAGTAGCATTTTTGAAGAAATATATTTTGCTTTTTCCTGGAAAGATGGACAGGGCTGGTTCTTTCTCAGAAGCCATGACACGATGTTTCTGCACCTGTGCCCCATACCTGCGAGACACAGCCCTCTCGTGCCCCTAATTGGGATCCCCTGCAGTGAGACTTATTCCACAGGGAGGAAGTAGTAGAGAAATCCTCCAGTGTCCCGTCACTAGAAGGAAGGAGATGGATTATTTTCAAAAGAAATGTGAGAGTGGAAATACAGGCATAGTCCTTCCAGAAAAGCTCTGAGGATGATGTTATCCCAAGATTTTGAGGGTGCTTTCTGAAAATCTTCTGATCATTGGACGACTGAGGCTTCCACCTCTATTCCTGAAGATGTTGAGGACAGGGTCTAGGTGTTGAGGAAAAATAAACCCTAGATGATGGCATTTGGAAGAATTCCAAGTTCAGTGTGTGATGAAGCAGTGAGGGTACAAGAAGGCGGAGAAGACTTTCTGCTTAAGGCATCAACAGCAGGCGCTTTGGAAGGCATGAAGAGAGTGGCTGAGGCACTCATAAACCATGGGGATCGGCTACAGGGTGGGGACAGTTGCCCTCAAGTGTCTCTCCCTGTGTTTTTTACTTCTGTCTCAGGTGTACACCATGGTGATTTGTTATTTTTATACATTATGAAATAATCACCAGTTACCATCCATCACCATACAAAACTATTGTACCCAGACAAATAGGTTATGGCTGAGTTGGTAGGATATGTTTACTCTGGGAACTTGACTTTCTAGATAAGACCAAATTTATGCAGCTAGAGCTACTGAGGCAGGAAGTCACTCAAAAAGAAGCAGTGCTCCTGGCGGGCCCATAGGGCTTCCTGCCCATTCAGTGCAGGAACAGCTCTCAGCTATGGTGATGGTGAAGGAGGTCTCAGTGGCTAGATACAAATTACCATACTACTCTGTTCCAGATGTCTAGCGCAAAGTAACGTCAGAGTTTTTTGTGAAAGATTCATTTGGAACCCAAAGTCTGAACAACAGCCAAACCAGTTGTATGACGTGTCCCTCTCCTCAAGCATGTTATAATTATATGGAGAAAATAAGAGAGATTTAAGTAATTCCATTAGAAATGTGACATAAATGAAATGTAAAGTAAGCAGAATTCATACAAGAGCTCACCTTGTTGAGGTGAATTGAAAAAAAAAACTGTATATCAGTCAAGGTGTTTGCACAAAACAGAAGGTACCTTCAAAATGAGTGAATAAGATTTAACAGAGGAACTATTTACACATTCGGAGCCAGGGTTAAGATACACCAACAGGAGATGGCACCTGTCAGGACTGGCAAAAGCCACTGGACGGGGTCACTCACAGCAACTGTGACTGTAGATGAACTCCACTGGTGCCAAACCAGAGCCTTCGGGAACAGGGCTGTGAATTAAAATAGTAGAACCTCTCCTTTCTCAAGCAGTCCAAACTCCTACCGGAACCTCTGTTGATAGAACCCAATCAGAGGCAGAGCCCATGCAGGCTGCCTCCTGGACATCCAGAAGGGCAAAGAAGGGTTGCGGGTGGGTCTGGAGTAGCCAGTGGAGAATATCTAGCATAGACTTTATATAAAAGTTTGAAGTGAACAAATTTACATACTATTCCATGTTGTGATGAATAATTTAAAGCACAGTGAATTGCATGTGAGGTTTACAGAAATATTTAGTTTATAAAACCTTAATTTTGCTTCTCATTCTTCTGCATGTGGCTAGGTAATCAGAGGAATTCATCACCTGATCTTTTTCCTGGCATTCCAAAGCACAAGGGCAGAAGAAGCTTGTTGATATTCTTTTCTATGGGGAAGAGAAATGGTTATTTACCTAGCTATGGAGACTGAGATATGATACTTTTCTTCATCCTTTTTGGGCATTATGCTTTTAAAAGGTACGACATTACTAGAAGCTGTGCCATCACTAGAAGCTGTGCCATCGTAAGCTTTAAAAATGCAAAGAAATCTTGTAAACAAACTAGGCCCATAACATGGAGCATTTGAATGGAGAACTGAAGCTCTCGAGGTGGAGATAGAGGGATATAAATCCCACAGCTCTAAGCGATTCTACTTTTCTTTTTTGTGGATGGCAACCCAATTTGTCTACCTCAGATACTGGTCTTACATAGAGGTCTTTTTGCTCTTTGCCTCTGGAATTCATAGGCACACTGTTAACTCAGAGTTTCAGTATATTATTCAGTAGAATATTGTGGATTATTTCAAATTTCAGAGGTGTTGCTGAGAACCATTTTTAATTTGAGAAACAAGATATAAAGTGTACCCAGTAGAACACAAAGGAGATATGTTCTTAAGAATATCATTTAAGTATTATAAGAAAACAGCTCAGGACATGATAGAGTAGTATTGAGATTCCAGAATAACGTTTATAATATTCAAAATAACTCAATAATATATTTTATATGTATCATTTAAATATGCAATAATAAAAATATGACCCTTAAAAATTACAAAGGAAATAAAGTTAGTGAGGAATCATTCAGGAAGCGCCTTGTACTTTTATGTGGAAGGAATCACCCAAACACTTTAATTAAATTGAATTTGCTTTAACTCAACTGAAATATAATTTGTGTGCTAAATCAGATATTTAACTAAGAGAAATTTTAAAGCAAAAGGAATATGTGGTTTAGCTTCTTAACTCTTGTTAATTTGAAGATGAGATCATTGTTCCATTGTATTTAGTAAATTAAAGCAAAAAGTCAGTAGAATGTGCATGATACCTGAGACCTATTAATTCTCTTCTTTTGCTGAAAATACATTGACAGAAACATGTGCTATACATGTCAGATAAGTCAATCTTTTTTCTTTAATTCTGTGTGTGTGTGTGTTTTGCCAAAATGAGCCAAATGTGGTTTTCTTGGAGAGTTTTTTAACTTTCATCTTAAGTCAAAGCAAGTTTAGTAAAAATGTTGTAATTTCACTATTTTCTTTACAACTTACTTATAGCCAATTTTATCAATAAATCTAAACAGACAGACATAGAAGGAGTCACGCATATTCTTGGTCTCACTTTACTCCCCTTGGGAGTCCAGGTAAGTAGAGAGCACATATTAAGTATAGTAAGGGTGATGATCAGCTAATTCATACGATGAAGACAATGAAATGGGGGGAAATTTTAAGAAGAAAAACATAAAACACCAAAACTTTCCTACTTAATTGTCCATGTTCTCATCTCCTTTTTATTTTTATGAAGCATAATTGACAAAACAACATCCCACTAGTCCCAGATGTACACCATGTTGATTTGTTATTTTTATACATTATGAAATGATCACCAGTTACCACCTGTCACCAAACAAAACTATTATACTATTATTAGCTATATTTTCTAAGCTGTACATTACATCCCATGACTTATTTACTTTATAACTGGAAGTTTGTACCTCTAAAAGCCCTATACCTATTTTATGTGCCCCCCAAAGCCCTCAGTCTGGTAAACCAACAGTTTGTTTCCTGTACCAATGAGTCTCTTTCTGTTTTGTTTTGTTTGTTCATTTGTTTTTTTCTGAGATTCCACATATAAATGAAATCATACAGTATTTGCCTTTCTCTGTCTGACTCTCTTCACTTGGCATAATATCCTCCTGGTCTATCTATGTGGTTGCAAATGGCAAGATTAATGGCATGTCTTTTTATGACTGAGTAATATTTCACTGTATATATGTGCCACATCTTCTTTATCCACTCATCTAATGGACACATAGGTTGTTTCCATACCTTGGCTATTGTAAATAGCATGACAGTGAACACAGACATAGATATATCTGTCCAAATTGCTGTTTTCATTTTTCTAGGATAAATACTGAGAAGTGGAATTGCTGGATCTTATGGTAGTTATATTTTTAATTTTTTGAGGAACTTCTATGTTTCCCATATTTCCTGCACCAATTTACATACCCATCAACAGCATACAAGGAAGGATTCACTTTATCTACATCCTTGCCAACACTGTTATTTTTTGTTTTTTTGTATAAATGCTAGTATAAGAGGTGTGAGTGAAGTGATATCTATTGTGATTTTGATTTGCATTTCCCAGATGATTACTGATGTTGAGCACCTTTTCATGTGCCATTGGCCATCTGTTTATCTTCTTTGGAAAAATGACTAAAGTTCTTTCCCTATTTTTTAAATGGGTTGTTTGTTTTTGTGATAGGAAGTTACATAATTTCTTTATTTATTTTGGATATTAATCCTTTATTGGATGTACAATTTGCAACTATTTTCTCCCACCCAGTAGGTTGCCTTCCTGTTTGTATGATGGTTTCCTTCAATATACAAATGCTTTTCAGTTTAATGTAATTACATTTGTTTATTTAGCTTTTGTTGATCTTGCTAAGGAGATTGTTCCAAAAAAAAATTGCACAGAAGGATGTCAAAGTACCTATTTTTTCTTCTAGGAGTTTTATGGTTTCAGGTCTTACATTCATGTCTTCAATCCATTTTGAGTTTATTTTTGCATATGGTGTAAGATTAATAATCCAGTTTCATTCTTCTGCATGTAGCTGTCTAGTATTGCCAACATCATTTATTGAAAAGGCTCTCTTTCCCCCATTATATTCTTGCATCCTTTGACATAGATTAATATATTGTATATGTATGGGTTTAATTCTGGGCTCTCTATTCTATTCTATTGATCTATGTGTCTATTTTCCTGCCAGTACCATATTGTTTTGATTACTATAGCTTTGTGGTATAGTTTGACATCAAGGAGCATGGTATCTCCAGCTTTGCTCTTTGTTATTCCTTCTCAAGATTTCTTTGGATACTCAAGGTCTTTTGTGGTTCCATACAATTTTAGGATTCTCTGTTCGAATTCTGTGAAAAAAGCCATTGGTATTTTCATGGGGATTACACTGAATCTATAGATTGCTTTGGGTAGTATGGATATTTTAACAAAATTAATTCTTCCAATCCACAAGCATGGAATATTATTCCATTTATTTGTGTTGTTTTCAATTTTTTTCATCAATGTCTGATAGCACTTAATAGTACAGGTCTTGCAACTCCTTAATTAAATGTACTCCTAGGTAATATTCTTTTCAGTGCAGTTGCAAATGGGATTCTATTCCAAATCTCTCTGTGATAGCTCATAATTAGTGTATAAAAAAGCAACTGATTTCTGTATGTTAATTTTGTGTCCTATGACTTTAATTCACTTATTAATTACAATATTTTTTGGTGGACTTTTTATAATTTTCTATATATATTATGTCAACTGCAAAAAGTGACAGCTTTACTTCTTCCTTTTCAATTTGGATGCCTTTTATTTCTTTTTCTTGCCTAATTGCTGTGACTAGGAATTCCAATCTCATGTTGACTAAAAATGGCAAGAGTGGGCATCCTTGTCTTGTTTCTAATCTTAAAGGCAAACGTTTCAGCTTATTACTATTAAATATGGTGTTAGCTGTGTGTTTGTGATTTAAGACCTTTATTATGTTGAGGTAGGTTCCTCCTATACCCACTTTGTTGATAGTTTCTATAATAAATGGATGTTGACTTTTGTCCAATTCTTTTTCTGTATATATTGAGATGATCATATGATATTTATCCCCCATTTTTTAATGTGGTGTATCACAATGACTGATTTGTGGATAGTAAACAATTCTTGCATCCCTGAAAGAAATTCCATTTGATCATGGTGTATCATTGTTTTAATGTATTGTTAAATTCAGATTGCTAATATATCATTGGAGATTTTTACATTTATGTACATCAGAGATATTGGCATATAATTTTCTCTGTGTGTCTGTGTTATCTTTGCCTGCTTTTAGAACCAGGGTAATGGTGGCTTTGTAAAATAAGTTTGGAAGCATTCCTTCCTCTTCAACTTCTTGGAATAATTAAGGATAGTTATAAGTCCCTTTAACAGTTTTCTAGAATTCACCTGTGAAGCTCTCTGATCCTGAAATTTTGTTTTTTGGGAAGTTTTAAAACACTGGTTTATTTTAATTACTTGTAATTTGTCTCTTTGGATTTTCCATTTCTTCATGATTCAGTGTGGAAAGTTTGTGTATTTCCAGGAATTTATTCATTTCTTTTGTATTTTCCAATTTGTTGTTGTATAATTATTTGTAGTAGTCTCATGATCTTTTGTATTTCTGAGGCTTGAGTGACCTTTCGTCTTTCATTTCTGATTTTTATTTATTGAGCCCTCTATCTTTTTTTCTTGATCAGTCAGACTACAGGCTTACTGACATTGTTTGTATTTTCAAAGAATCAGCTTTTAGTTTCATTGATATTTTCTATTGTTTTTTAAGTTTCTATTTCATTACTTCCATCCTCATTTTTATTGTTTCCTTCATTCTATTAACATTGGGCTTTGTTCTTCTTTTCTAGTTCCTTCTGATATACAGTTAGGTTGCTTATTTGGGAATTTTCATGTTTCCTGAGGTAGGCCTATATTGTGATGAACTTCTTTCTTAGAATTGCTTTTGCTGTGTTTCATAGATTTTGGAACAGTGTTTCTATTTTAATTTTAATTTGTCAAGGTATTTTTTGATTTCCTCTTTTATTTCTTCATCAACCCGCTGGTTGTTTAGTAGCTTGTTAGTCTCCACACATTTGTCTTTTCCAGTTTTCTTCTTATAATTGATTTCTAGCTTCATACTGTTACAGTTGAAAAGGATGCTTCTTGATATGACTTGAATCTCCTTAAATTATTGAGACTTGTGTTGTGGCCTAATGGGATCTATCCTGGAGAGTGTTCCATGTGTACTTGAAGAATTAGTACTCTAGTTGTTATATGAAATGTTCTATACATATCTATTAAGCTCACCTAGTCTAACGTCATTTAAAACCAATACCTCCTTATTGATATTCTGTCTGGATGATCTATCCAATTATGCAAATACAGTGTTAAAGTCTCCTACTATTAATGTATTATTGTTTGACAATTTCTCCCTTTATGTCTGTTTATATAGGTTTTATATATTAAGATATCTCTATGTTAGGTAAATAAATATTTATGAATATTACATCTTCTTGGATTGACCCCTTTATCATTATGTAATGCCATTCTTTTATCTTTTGGTACTATCTTTGTTTTAAAGTCTATTTGGTCTGATTTGAGTATTGCTACTTCAACTTTATTTTTCATCTACATTTGCATAGATCTTTTCCTATTCCTTTTACTTTCAGTCTGTGCATATGTGTAGATGTGAAGTGACTCTTTTGTAGGTGGTATATACATGGGTCTTTTCTTTTATCCATTCAACCACCCTATAGCTTTTGATTGGATGATTTGTGCATTTTCATTAAGAGTAGTTGATAGGAATGTACTTACTGCCATTTTGTTCTTTGTTTATTGATTGTTTCTGTAGTTTTTCTCCATTTCTTCTTCTCTTAGTATCTTCCCTTATGGTTTTATGGTTTTCTTTAGAATTATGTTTGGATTCTTTTCTCTTTATTTTCTGTGTATCTACTATAATTTTTTTGTTTGTGGCTACCATAAAATGTGTGTGTTTGTGTGTGTATGTGTGTGTGTTTGTATATTTTAAACTGAGAGTTGCTTAAGTTCAAATGCATTCTAAAAGCATGACATTTCTACTCAACTCCCCACCATGTTTTATGTTTCTGATGTCATATTTTACATTTTTTATTTTGTGTATGCCTTAACTACTTATTATAATTGGAGTTGATTTTACTATTTTTGTCTATCAATCTTCATATTAGTTTCTTAAATAGTTGATCCACTGTCTTTACTATATGTTTACCTTTACCAGTGACATTTTTTTTCTTTCATATGTTTTATTTCTAGTTATGGCCTTTTATTTTCTGCCCAAAGTAGACCTTCTAATATTTCTTTTGAGATCAGTTTAGTGATAATGAATTCCTTGAGTTGTTGCTTGTCTAAGAAACTCTTTATCTTAATTTCTGAATGATAACCTTTCCAGAGTATTCTGGGTTATAAGTTTATCCCTTTCAGCACTTTAAGTAAATCCTGTTATTCCCTTCTGGCCTGCAAATTTTCTGCTGAAAAATCATCTTATAGTCTTATTGGGTTTCCCTTGTAGGTGACTGTTTGTTTTTCTCTTGCTGCCTTTTAGATTTTCCCTTTAACTTTTGCCATTTCAGTTATATCTTGGTGTGGATCTCTTTGGGTTCATTTTGTTTGGGAATTTCTGTGCTTCCAGACCTGGATATCTATTTTCTTCACCAGGTTAGGGAAATTTTCAGCCATTATTCCTTCAAGTAAGTTTTCTGCCCCTTTCTCTCCCTCTTCTCTTTCTGAGGCTCCTATCATGTGAATGTTTATATGCTTGATGTTATTCCAGAAGTCCCTTAACCTATTTCCATTTTTTAAGGTTTATTTTTTAATTTTTAAGACAAGATGATTTCCACAATTCTGCATTCTAGATCACTCATCTGCTCATCTGTATCATCTAATCTGCCACTGATTCTGTCTAGTGTTATTTTTTGATTTGCTATGTTAATTTTCTGCTCTAATTAGTTCTTTCTTATATTTTCTTACTCTTTTTTGAAGTTCACACTGGGTTCTTCCAATCTTCTCCCAAGTTCAGTTAGCATCTTTATGACTATTGCATTGAACTCTTTATCAGGTAAATTACCTATGTCTGTTTCATTAGGGTATTTTTCCCCCCTGTGTATTTGTCTTGTTCTTTCACTTGGAATGTATTTCTCTATCTCCTCATTTTCCTTGATTTGCTGTATTTGTTTCTATGAACTAGAACAACTACCTCTACCAGTCTTGAAAGAGTAGCCTTGTGTAGGAACACCCCCTGTGTAGAATGTATGTGCCTGGTAGATTTGGCAGGATGGCTGAAGCTATAGCAGGGAAAAGATGGAGTGTCCCAGAGAACAGTGTCAGAGTAACAGTTAATGAGTGGTGGTGGTGCACGTTGGCCATGTGTGGTTCTACGCCATGTCATAATGGCATTTCTGTCCCTTAAACCAAAAGCAACCTTGTGAACAGCTAATTACTAATAGCAGTGCATTATATTCTAGGTGACAGGTTTCTATCTCCAAGGCCCTTATGTATTGTGAAAACTTCATTGATTGATGCTCAAAAAGTTGCAGCACAAAATAAAAACACATCATTGTCTATAGTGATGACAAGAATTGTGTCACTGCATCTCATACTTGTGAAGAATGACATTTTCAACTAGATGTAGGAAAAATGTTCCCACATGTTAGGACTATTGTGTACTTTCTCTGTCTAAATGCATTTGGTAAAGGAACTAATGCATGTGGGAAATTTTCTTTACTCCTTTCCCTGGGAAATAGGACATTTTTTGCTTGTATGTAGAAAACTGAACAGATAGTTATTGTATCACAACTTTGTGATGTAACTACTCTTGAGATAATAAAATATATCATTCTTTTTGGTTCTCACACCCTACAACAGCCATGACTTTGTGTAACAGTGTGCCATGGGGGTGTCACTCTCCTTTCCTCCATCCCCTAAGAGTAGCCACATCTTATTCCACATCTGCTCTGAGTGGCTGGCTCAGATTACCACATTTAATCCTCAGATAACTATGAGACGGTACTCATATTATCCTTTACATTGTTGAATTGATATACTGTGGTTTTAAATTAGCTTGAGGAGGGCAGTTCAAAATTGTAAGAAAACCCCAAACTCACCTCATCCCACAGATAAACTGAATCAACATCTACATAGAGAGCAATTCCTCCTGAAGAACTAAAGGCTGACTGAACAGCCTGTGCAAAGCAAATAATAGAGGGAATACACAGAGAATGATAGGTGAGACAGGGACATAGTAACAGTAATGTCTTCCAAAACACAGTATTGGGAATCCCATCCGACACAACTACTTGCTATGTGGAGCAAGAGCACTGAGGGGCCCATGTGCAGACTCATCTGTCCTGGGGCACAGCAAAAAAATCACAGTTTTAAATGGAACTAGACTGGAGGATTAAAGATGGCAGCGTGAGAGTTGAAACAGAGGCTTTCTCCAAAAACCGCATATAATACGAAAATATAATTAATACAACTAATCCTGAGAGAGCAACAGGAAAGAGGACTGCACCAGACTGCATACACCTGGAGAAAAGAGCAGACCTCATGGAACAGTGTAATGTAAGAAAGCTGTGGCCTGGCCAGACCCAAGCCCTTCCCTCACCCCAGCTCACCAATGGGAGGAAGATAAGTGGAGCAGGGTGGGAGTGGAGGCCTGGGACTGCTGAATACCTAACTCTGGAGATCTCCTCTGGTAGCACAAACCTACATTTCATGGTGCTTTCATGATACTCTCGTGATTATGGGGTTGGAAAGCTAAGACAGGCAGAATTCCTGGAGAGACTGAGATTCCATCTGCTTGTGGAAAGCAGGGATCCATATCCAGCTGCTCTGGGACAAAAGCTTATATCTGTGTGCTGGGCCAACTGGTTCAGGCAGTGGAGACAAGCATAGCAGCCAGGAAGCAGGAAACTGCTCTTTCCTCCCCACAGGCATCAATACCACTCCCCTCGACTCCCAAAATTGCTTCAGGGGCTGAGCAGCTCCAGAGAGTACAGCTTCTAGACACTAGAGGGCACCATATACAAATATGAAACACCAAAGGAACCTGGTACAGAGTAAAATTAATATAACCCCTGAGAAAGATGACATGGACCTCATGACTCTTCCTGAAAGGGAGTTCAAAATAAAAATCATTAACATGCTAATGGAGGTACAGAAAGATATTCAAGGACTCAGGAATGAATTCTGGTCAGAGATGCAATTGTTGAAGAGCACAATGGAGGGTATTAAAAGCAGAGGAGAAGATAAATGAAATAGAAACTGGAGAAGAGGAATACAAAGAAGCTGAGGCACAGAGAGAAAAAAGGATCTCTAAGAATGAAAGAATATTGAGAGAACTGTGCGACCAATCCAAACGGTACAATATTCACATTATAGGGGTACCAGAGGAAAAGAGACACATATGTAGGTGTTCCTATGTGAAACAAATACTAACTGAATTAAAAGGGGGAAATAGAATGCAATGCATTCATTCTAGGAGACTTCAACACTCCACTCACTCAGAAGGACAGATCAACCAGACAGAAAATAAGTAAGGACACAGAGGCACTGAACAACACATTAGAACAGATGGACCTAACAGACATCTACAGAACTCAACACTCAAAAGCCGCAGAATACACATTCTTCACAAGTGCACATGGAGCATTTTCAAGAATAGATCATATACTAGGCAACACATATGTAGGTGCTCCTATGTTGGAAGCATAGATATTTATAATTATATCTTCTTGTTGGATTTGCCCCCTTTATCATTATGTAATGTCGTTCTTTATCTCTTAGCCAGACTTCTCAAGAAAAAAAGAGAGTCTACACACATAAACAGAATCAGGAACAAAAAGAAACTCAGGAAATGCAAAAAGATTGAAATTGTACCAACCAGTTTCTCGGACCACAAAGGTATGAAACTAGAAATAAATTATGCAAAGAAAATGAAAAATCCCACAAACACATGGAGGCTTCATAACATGCTCCTAAATAACCAATGCATCAATGACCAAATAAAAACAGAGATCAAGCAATATATGGAGATAAATGACAATAATAATTCAACACCACAAAATCTGTGGGAAGCAGCCAAGGCTGTGCTAAGAGGAAAGTACATTGCAATACAGGTTTACCTCAGGAAAGAAGAACACTCCCATATAAGCAGTCTAAACTCATGTTAATGAAACTAGAAAAAAAAGAACAAATGAGGCCAAAAGTCAATAGAAGGAGGGACATAATAAAGATCAGAGCAGAAGTAAATAAAATCAAGAAGAATAAAACAATAGAAAGAACCAATGAAAGCAAGAGCTGGTACTTCAAGGAAATAAACAAAATAGATAAACCCTAGCCAGACTTCTCAAGAAAAAAGAGAGTCTACACACATAAACAGAATCAGGAATAAGAAAGGAAAAATCACTACGGACCACAGAAATACAAAGAATTATTAGAGAATACTATGAAAAATTATACGCTAACAAACTGGATAATCTAGAAGAAATGGACAACTTTCTAGAAAAATACAACCTTCCAAGGATGACCAAGGAAGAAACAGAAAATCTGAACAGACCAATTACCAGGAATGAGATTGAACTGGTAATCAAAAACCTACCTAAGAACAAAACCCCTGGACCAGATGGCTTCACCGCTGAATTTTATCAAACATTTAGTGAAGACCTAATACCCACCCTCCTTAAAGTTTTCCAAAGAGTAGAAGAAGAGGGAATACTTCCAAACTCATTCTATGAGGCCAGCATCACTCAATACCAAAACCAGGCAAAGACACAACAAAAAAAGAAAATTACAGACCAATATCTCTGATGAACATACATGCAAAAATACTCAACAAAATATTAGCAAACATAATTCAAAAATACATCAAAAGGATCATCCATGATGATCAAGTAGAATTTATTCCAGGGATTCAAGGATGGAAAACATTTGAAAATCCATCAACATCATCCACCACATCAACAAAAAGAAGGAAAAAACCCACATGATCATCTTCATAGATGCTGAAAAAGCATTCAACAAAATTCAACATCCATTCATGATAAAAACTCTCAATATAATGGGTACAGAGGGCAAGTACCTCAACATAATAAAGGCCATATATGACAAACCCACAGCTAACATTATACATAATTGAGAGAAGCTGAAAGCTTTTCCTTTAAGATCAAGAACAAGACAAAGATGCCCACTCTCCCCACTTCTATTCAACATAGTACTGGAGGTCCTAGCCATGGCAATCAGACAAAACAAAGAAATAAAAGGCATCCAGATTGGCAAGGAGGAAGTTAAACTGTCCCTGTTTGCAGATGACATGATACTGTACATTAAAAACCCTGAAGAATCCACTCCAAAACTACTAGAGCTAGTATTTGAATTCAGCAAAGTTGCAGGATACAAAATTAATAGACAGAAATCTGTGGCATTCCTATACACTAAGAATGAACTAGCAGAGAGAGAAATCAGGAAAAAAATTCCATTCACAGTTACATCAAAAATAATAAATTACCTAGGAATAAACCTAACCAAGGAAGTGAAGGACTTATACTCTGAAAACTACAAGACACTCAAGTGAGAAATTAAAGAAGATACCAATAAATGGAACCACATTCCGTGCTCATGGATAGGAAGAATTATTATTTTCAAAATGGCCATCCTGCCTAAAGCTATTTACAGATTCAGTGCAATTCCTATCAAAATACCAGCAGCATTTTTCAATGAACTAGAGAAAATCGTTCTACAATTCATATGGAACTCCAAAAGACCTCGAATAGCCAAAGCAATTCTGAGAAGGAAGAATAAAGCTGGGGGGATTATGCTCCCCAACTTCAACCTCTACTACAAAGCCACAGTAACCAAGACAATTTGGTACTGGCACAAGAACAGACCCATAGAACAATGGAACAGACTAGAGAGCCCTGATATAAACCCAACTATATGTAGTCAATTAATATATTATACAGGAGCCATGGACATACAATGGGGAAATGACAGCCTCTTCAACAGCTGGTGTTGGCAAAACTGGACAACTACATGCAAGAGAATGAAACTGGATTACTGTTTAACCCCATACACAAAAGTAAACTCAAAATGGATCAAAGACTTGAATGTAAGTCATGAAACCATAAAACTCTTAGAAGACAACATAAGCAAAAATCTGAATATAAGCATGAGCAACTTCTTCCTGAATGCATCTCCTCGAGCAAGGGAAACAAAAGCAAAAATGAATTCAGAGGACTATATCAAACTAAAATGTTTCTGTATGGCAAAGGACACCATCAACAGAACAAAGAAGCATCCTACAGTATGGGAGAATATATTTGTAAAAGACATATCTGACAAGGGGTTAACATCCAAAATATATAAAGAACTTAAATGCCTCAACACCCAAAAAGCAAATAACCCAACTAACAAATGGGCAGAGGATATGAAGAGACAGTTCTCCAAAGAAGAAATTCAGATGGCCAACAGACACATGAAAAGATGCTCCACATCACTAATCATCAGGGAAATGCAAATTAAAACCACAATGAGAAATCACCTCACACCAGTAAGGATGGCCTGCATCGAAAAGACTAACAACAAATGCTAATGAGGATGTGGAGAAAGGGGAACCCTCCTACACTGCTGGTGGGAATGTAAGCTAGTTCAACCATTTTGGAAAGCAATATCGAGTTTCCTCAAAAAACTAAAAATAGAAATACCATTTGACCCAGGAATCCCACTCCTTGGAATTTACCCTAAGAATACAACTTCTCAGATTCAAAAAGACATATGCACCCCTATGTTTATCACAGCATTTTTTACAATAGCCAAGATATGGAAGCACCTAAGTGTCCATCAGTAGATGAATGGATAAAGAAGAGGTGGTACATATAAACAATTGAATTCTATTCAGTCATAAGAAAGAAACAAATCC
Organism: Manis pentadactyla; assembly: GCF_030020395.1. Classification (NCBI taxonomy): domain Eukaryota; kingdom Metazoa; phylum Chordata; class Mammalia; order Pholidota; family Manidae; genus Manis; species Manis pentadactyla. Next base: position 111,613,869 of record NC_080024.1, read on the forward strand.
TACCATTTGCAACAACATGGACAGAGCTGGAGGACATTATACTCAGTGAAATAAGCCAGGCAGAGAAAGATAAATGCCAAATGATTTCTCTCATTTGTGGAGTATAACAAAGAAGCAAAACTGAAGGAACAAAATAGCAGCAGTCTCAGAGACTCCAGGAATGGACTAGTGGTTACCAAAGGGGAAGGGTGTGGGAGGGTTGTTCGGGAGGGAGGGAGAGGGAGATTGACGGATATTATGTTTAGTACACATGGTACAGGGGATCATGGGGAGAACAGTGTAGCACAGAGAAGGCGCATAGTGGATCTGTGGCATCTTGCTGCACTGACTGACAGTGACTGCATTGGGCTATAGGTGGGGACTCGATAATATGGGTAAATGTAGTAACCACATTGTTTTTTCATGTGAAACCTTCAGAAGAGTGTATATCAATCATACCTTAATAAACAATTTAAAAATAAATAAATAAAAATAAATAAAGTGGAACTAGACTCTAAGTAAAGGAAATCCATTTGCTAACCCTAAAGTGCCTACCCAATAAGTGTAAAGTTCTAGAACTCTGTCCACGCTTGTACCATACATCTCTCCACCTTGATAGCACAGACAGGAACAGAGTCCAGGCACTTTAGCCAGCCTGATAGGGCTGCCCCATTGCGCCCTGGGCCCTTGGCTCACACCAGCTCCCACAATTCTCACAAAGCAGCCCCAGGGCAGTGTGCACTGGGAGGCCCAGCCTGCCCCTGCTACAGCTCCAGCCCTCATGCTAAAGCTGCTTTTTTAGAGCAGTTTCACGTTTACAACCAAGTTGAGAGCAAGGTACAGATATTTTCCATGTATTTCCTGCCATCACATGCACAGCCTTTCTTATTATCAACATCTCCCACGTGACTGGTACATATTTTCCAGGATGACCCTACATGGACACATCATAATCACCCCAAGACCATAGTTAAGATTACATTTCACTCTTGGTGTTACACATTCCTTGAGTTTGAACAAAAGTATAATAACATATATTCATCCTTATATAGAATATTTTCACTTCCCTAAAAATTCTCTGTGCTCTGCTTATTCATTTCTCTCTCTCAACCCCCAACCCCTAGATATCACTGCAATATTTAAACAGTCTCAATATTTTTGCCTTTACCAGAATGTCATATAGCATGTAGTCTTTCTTTTACTTAGTAACAAACCTTTAAGTCTCCTCCATGTTTTGTCCTGGCTTGATAGCTCATTTCTTTTTAGCTCTGAATTATAATTCCATTGTTTGGATGTACCACCGTTTATTACTCCATTTGCTTATGGAAGAACATCTTTGTTGCTTCCACATTTTGGCAGTTATGAATAAGGCTGCTATAAGCATCCATGTGCAGGTTGCTATGTGGACTTAAGTTTTCAACACCTTTACATAAATAAAAAGGAATGCAATTGCTGAATCATATGGTAAGGGTCTCTTTAGTTTTGGAAGAAAATTCCAGACTATCTTCCAAAGTGGTAATAACATTTTCCTTTCCTACCAGCACTGAATGAGAGTTCCTATTCCTCCATATCCTCACCAGCATTTGGTGTTGTCAGTGTTTTGGACTGTTTGCCATTCTAACAGGTGTATAGTATTATCTCATTGTTTCAATTTGTATTTCCCTGATGACATATGATGTCGACCATCTTTTCATACACTGACTTATCATCAGTATGTATCTTCCTTTTATAAAATCATTAGTAATAGCAGAGGGAGCCAAGATGGCGGCGTGAGTAGAGCAGCGGAAATCTCCTCCCAAAACCACATATATCTATGAAAATATAACAAAGACAACTCTTCCTAGAATAAAGATCAGAGGACACAGGACAATATCCAGACCACATCCACACCTGAGAGAACCCAGCGCCTCACGAAAGGAGTAAGATACAAGCCCCGGCCCGGCGAGACCCGAGCGCGCCTCCCCCCAGCTCCCAGAAGGAGAAGAATAGGCACAGCGGGAGGGAGACGGAGCCCAGGACTGCCGAACACCCAGCCCCAGCCATCCGGGCCAGAGCGCAGACACAGTGCATGCCCGGGGGGCCCTGGATACTAGGGAAACAGGGCAGCAAGAACAGTGAGCGGGCACCAGAGGCCTGGCGCTGGAGGACACCAGAAAAGCGAGCGGCCATTTTCTTTTTTTTTTTTTGCTGTTTGTTTTGGCAAGCGCTTTTTGGAAGTCTTAAAGGGATACGGACCCCAATACTAGGGAAACAGGGCAGCAAGACCAGTGAGCAGATGCCTGAGTCTGGCGCAGGAGAATAAAGAAAAACGAGCGGCCACTTTTTTTTTTTTTGTGGTCGTTGTTTTGTTTTGGCAGGTGCTTTTTGGAAGTCTTAAAGGGGCAAGGCGGGACACTTAATCCAGAGGTAGGGAATCCGGGGATCTCTGGGCACCAAAATCCCTGTGCGGCAGGGAGCAGGGAGGCCCCTTACGGAGATAAATAGCCTCCCAGCCGCTCACCCTCCAACGCGACTCCACCATTTAGGAGCAGCGACCCAAGCCAGGCCACGCCCACAGCAACAGGGGAGATAAACTCCATAGCAGCCGGGCAGGAAGCAGAAGCCCTGTCTGCATGCAGCTGCGCAGCACAAACCACTAGAGGTCGCTGTTCTCCCAGGAGAGGAAGGCCACAAACCAACAAAAAGGGAAGTTCTTCCAGCCGTCACACGTTCCACCTCTGCAAACTATTCCTATCACCATGAAAAGGCAAAACTACAGGCAGACAAAGATCACAGAGACAACACCAGAGAAGGAGACAGACCTAACCAGTCTTCCTGACAAAGAATTCAAAACAAAATTCATAAACATGCTGACAGAGATGCAGAGAAATACGCAAGAGACATGGGATGAAGTCCGGAGGGAGATCACAGATGCCAGAAAGGAGATTACAGAAATGAAACAAACTCTGGAAGGGTTTATAAAGAGAATGGATAGGATGCAAGAGGCCATTGATGGAATTGAAACCACAGAACAGGAATGCATAGAAGCTGATATAGAGAGAGATAAAAGGATCTACAGGAATGAAAAAATATTAAGAGAACTGTGTGACCAATCCAAAAGGAACAATATCCGTATTATAGGGGTACCAGAGGAAGAAGAGAGAGAAAAAGGGATGGAAAGTATCTTGGAAGAAATAATTGCTGAAAACTTCCCCAAACTGGGAGAGCAAATAATCGAACAGACCACAGAAATACACAGAACCCCCAACAGAAAGGATCCAAGGAGGACAACACCAAGACACATAATAATTAAAATGGCAAAGATCAAGGACAAGGAAAGAGTTTTAAAGGCAGCTAGAGAGAAAAAGGTCACCTATAAAGGAAAACCCATCAGGCTAACATCAGACTTCTCGACAGAAACCCTACAGGCCAGAAGAGAACGGCATGATATATTTAATGCAATGAAACAGAAGGGCCTTAAGCCAAGGATACTGTATCCAGCACGATTATCATTCAAATATGATGGTGGGATTAAACAATTCACAGACAAACAAAAGCTGAGGGAATTTGCTTCCCACAAACCACCTCTATAGGACATCTTACAGGGACTGCACTAGATGGGAGCACTCCTAGAAAGAGCACAGCACAAAACACCCAACATATGAAGAATCGAGGAGGAGGAACAAGAAGGGAGAGAAGAAAAGAATCTCCAGATAGTGTATATAACAGCTCAATAAGCGAGCTAAGTTAGGCAGTAAGATACTAAAGTGGCTAACCTTGAACCTTTGGTAACCACGAATTTAAAGCCTGCAATGGCAATAAGTACATATCTTTCAATAGTCACCCTAAATGTTAATGGGTTGAATGCACCAATCAAAAGACACAGAGTAACAGAATGGATAAAAAAGCAAGACCCATCTATATGCTGCTTACAAGAAACTCACCTCAAACCCAAAGACATGTACAGACTAAAAGTCAAGGGATGGAAAAACATATTTCAAGCAAACAACAGTGAGAAGAAAGCAGGGGTTGCAGTACTAATATCAGACAAAATAGACTTAAAAACAAAGAAAGTAACAAGAGATAAAGAAGGACACTACATAATGATAAAGGGCTCAGTCCAACAAGAGGATATAACCATTCTAAATATATATGCACCCAACACAGGAGCACCAGCATATGTGAAACAAATACTAACAGAACTAAAGGGGGATATAGACTGCAATGCATTCATTCTAGGAGACTTCAACACACCACTCACCCCAAAGGATAGATCCACTGGGCAGAAAATAAGTAAGGACACGGAAGCACTGAACAACACAGTAGAGCAGATGGACCTAATAGACATCTATAGAACTCTACATCCAAAAGCAGCGGGATATACATTCTTCTCAAGTGCACATGGAACATTCTCCAGAATAGACCACATACTAGGCCACAAAAAGAGCCTCAGAAAATTCCAAAAGATTGAAATCCTACCAACCAACTTTTCACACCACAAAGGCATAAAACTAGAAATAAACTGTACAAAGAAAGCAGAGAGGCGCACAAACACATGGAGGCTTAACAACACGCTCCTAAATAATCAATGGATCAATGACCAAATCAAAATGGAGATCCAGCAATATATGGAAACAAATGACAACAACAACACTAAGCCCCAACTTCTGTGGGACACAGCAAAAGCAGTCTTAAGAGGAAAGTATATAGCAATCCAAGCATATTTAAAAAAGGAAGAACAATCCCAAAGGAATGGTCTAATGTCACAATTATCGAAATTGAAAAAAGAAGAACAGATGAGGCCTAAGGTCAGCAGAAGGAGGGACATAATAAAGATCAGAGAAGAAATAAATAAAATTGAGAAGAATAAAACAAGAGCAAAAATCAATGAAACCAAGAGCTGGTTCTTCGAGAAAATAAACAAAATAGATAAGCCTCTAGCCAGACTTATTAAGAAGAAAAGAGAGTCAACACAAATCAACAGTATCAGAAACGAGAAAGGAAAAATCACGACGGACCCCACAGAAATACAAAGAATTATTAGAGAATACTATGAAAACCTATATGCTAACAAGCTGGGAAACCTAGGAGAAATGGACAACTTCCTAGAAAAATACAACCTTCCAAGACTGACCCAGAAAGAAACAGAAAATCTAAACAGACCAATTACCAGCAAGGAAATTGATGTCGTAATCAAAAAACTACCAAAGAACAAAACCCCCGGGCCAGAAGGACTTACCTCAGAATTTTATCAGACATACAGGGAAGACATAATACACATTCTCCTTAAAGTTTTCCAAAAAATAGAGGAGGAGGGGATACTCCCAAACTCATTCTATGAAGCCAACATCACCCTAATAACAAAACTAGGCAAAGACCCCACCAAAAAAGAACACTACAGACCAATATCCCTGATGAACGTAGATGCAAAAACACTCAAAACAATATTAGCAAACCGAATTCAAAAATACATCAAAAGGATCATACACCATGACGAAGTGGGATTCATCCCAGGGATGCGAGGATGGTACAACATTCGAAAGTCCATCAACATCATCCATCACATCAACAAAAAGAAAGACAAAAACCACATGATCATCTCCATAGATGCTGAAAAAGCATTTGACAAAGTTCAACATCCATTCATGATAAAAACTCTCAGCAAAATGGGAATAGAGGGCAAGTACCTCAACATAATAAAGGCCATCTATGATAAACCCACAGCCAACATTATATTGAACAACGAGAAGCTGAAAGCATTTCCTCTGAGATCGGGAACTAGACAGGGATGCATACTCTCCCCACTGTTATTCAACATAGTACTGGAGGTCCTAGCCACGGCAATCAGACAAAACAAAGAAATACAAGGAATCCAGATTGGTAAAGAAGAAGTTAAACTGTCACTATTTGCAGATGACATGATACTGTACATTAAAAAAACTAAAGACTCCACCCCAAAACTACTAGAACTGATATCGGAATACAGCAAAGTTGCAGGATACAAAATCAACACACAGAAATCTGTGGCTTTCCTATATACTAACAATGAACCAACAGAAAGAGAAATCAGGAAAACAACTCCATTCACAACTGCATCAAAAATATAAAATACCTAGGAATAAACCTAACCAAAGAAGTGAAAGACTTATACTCTGAAAACTACAAGTCACTCTTAAGAGAAATTAAAGGGGACACTAACAGATGAAAACTCATCCCATGCTCGTGGCTAGGAGAATTCATATCGTCAAAATGGCCATCCTGCCCAAAGCAATATACAGATTTGATGCAATCCCTATCAAATTACCAGCAACATTCTTCAATGAACTGGGACAAATAATTCCAAAATTCATATGGAAACACCAAAGACCCCGAATAGCCAAAGCAATCCTCAGAAAGAAGAATAAAGTAGGGGGGATCTCACTCCCCAACATCAAGCTCTACTATAAAGCCATAGTAAAGAAGACAATCTGGTACTGGCACAAGAACAGAGCCACAGACCAATGGAACAGACTAGAGAATCCAGACATTAACCCAGACATATATGGTCAATTAATATTTGATAAAGGAGCCATGGACATACAATAGCAAAATGACAGTCTCTTCAACAGATGGTGCTGGCAAAACTGGACAGCTACATGTAGGAGAATGAAACTGGACCATTGTCTAACCCCACATACAAAAGTAAACTCAAAATGGATCTAAGACATGAATGTAAGTCATGAAACCATTAAACTCTTGGAAGAAAATATAGGCAAAAACCTCTTAAGACATAAACATGAGTGACCTCTTCTTGAACATATCTCCCCGGGCAAGGAAAACAACAGCAAAAATGAACAAGTGGGACTACGTTAAGCTGAAAAGCTTCTGTACAGCAAAAGACACCATCATTAGAACAAAAAGGATCCCTACAGTATGGGAGAATATATTTGAAAATGACACATCCGATAAAGGCTTGACGTCCAGAATATATAAAGAGCTCACACGCCTCAACAAACAAAAATCAAATAACCCAATTAAAAAATGGGCCGAGAAACTGGACAGTTCTCAAAAAAAGAAATACAGATGACCAACAGACACATGAAAAGATGCTCCATATCGCTAATTATCAGAGAAATGCAAATTAAAACTACAATGAGGTATCACCTCACACCAGTAAGGATGGCTGCCATCCAAAAGACAAACAACAACAAATGTTGGCGAGGCTGTGGAGAAAGGGGAACCCTCCTACACTGCTGGTGGGAATGTAAATTAGTTCAACCATTGTGGAAAGCAGTATGGAGGTACATCAAAATGCTCAAAACAGACTTACCATTTGACCCAGGAATTGCACTCCTAGGAATTTACCCTAAGAATGCAGCAATCAAGTATGAGAAAGACCACTGCACCCCTATGTTTATCGCAGCATTATTTACAATAGCCAAGAATTGGAAACAACCTAAATGTCCATCGATAGATGAATGGATAAAGAAGATATGGTACATATACACAATGGAATACTACTCAGCCATAAGAAAAGGGCAAATCCTACCATTTGCAGCAACATGGATGGAGCTGGAGGGTATTATGCTCAGTGGAACAAGCCAAGCAGAGAAAGAGAAATACCAAATGATTTCACTCATCTGTGGAATATAAGAACAAAGGAAAAACTGAAGGAAGAAAACAGCAGCAGAATCACAGAACTCAAGAATGGACTAACAGGTACCAAAGGGAAAGGGACTGGGGAGGATGGGTGGATAGGGAGGGATAAGGGGGAGGAGAAGAAGGGGGGTATTAAGATTAACATGCATGGGGGGGTGGGAGAAAGGGGAGGGCTGTACAACACAGAGAAGGCAAGTAGTGATTCTACAACATTTTGCTATGCTGATGGACAGTGACTGTAAAGGGGTTTATAGGGGGGACCTGGTATAGGGTAGAGCCTAGTAAACATAATATTCGTCATGTAAGTGTAGATTAGTGATACCAAAAAAAAAAAAAAAAAAGAAAAAAAAGGCAGTTCCTGTGTGGTGACCTCCAGTGAGTACTACACAAGGGTATAAAGGGCATATAAAAGTGTAGGCAAACGGTCTGTTTGTGCTTATACAGAGGATCAAAGCCTAATTGGGCTACCCTGAAAATGAACTAAGATACGATATGAAAAATAACTTCCAACATCAGCACTCTCTGGAAGACTCATGCCAGAAAGATGATCATCAAAAAACCCCAACAAAGATCCATGCACTGCTACAGCTGTAGATGCACTCATCCCACCAGTTCCTGGACTTGCCATGGGAATGAAGAAGGAGAAAGCTAAGCTGGCCTGTGCATACAGTAAAACAACAAATTTGACTGGATCTATACTGTTGGAACTCAACCAAGAATTAGGAGAAGTGCAAATTGTAGCGCTCCAAAATCTTACAACTACAGACTATTTACTGTTAAAAGAACATATGGGATGTGAACAGTCCCCAGGAATGGGTTGTTTTAATTTGTCTGATTTCTCTCAGACTGTTCAAGTTCAGTTGGACAATATCCACCATATCATAGATAAGTTTTCACAAATTCCTAAGGTGCCTAACTGGTTTTCTTGGTTTCACTGCAGATGGCTGGTAATTACAGGTATGCTTAGGTTATGTAACTATACTCCTATTATGGTAATGTGTGTGCACAATTTAAGTTGTAGTTTAAAACCTATACATGCTGAAGTTACTCTACAAGAAGATATGTCAAAGAAATAATCAATCTTCCCATGTTTTCTTCCACCTGCTACTTCTATAGCTTTTCTTCTTCCTTCCTAATTACAACCCTTAAATAGAATTCGTGCCTCATATCAAATTTACCGAGTATCATAATTCTTCCAAGTGGTAAAGATACCTCAAGACAAATGCTGGGCATAGAAGCCACAGGGCATAAATATGCAAAGAAGTAAAAAGCTAACCTTTTCAAACAATAAGGCTTCTCTCTCACTTACCAACTTTACATTTCCCTGTATGGCCCCGGAAGATGACTGGTTAGCCAGAGACGGGTAAGATTCCTCAAGGGAGGAACAACCTAAGACAGGCACAGTCGCAGGGGTGCCATCAGGTGAGAAATTGGGGATCAACAGAGGTGAGGCTTAGAACCTCACCCCCCCTGTTCTGAGAGAAATCTCCTGCATACGTGGATGTTTTATTGCCCTTGTCTAGCTTGGATTAACACATAGTCTACAGGCACACACCTCATCATCTACCTTTGCTCTCTTACAACACTAAACTATGCTTTCTACCTTTATGTTGTATCTACCTACCACTTCAGCATTTTATTAAAAATAATAATAATAAAGAGAGAAATGTGGTATCCACATATAAATCAAGTATAAAAATCAAATGAGTATTCATATTTGAACTGACTGTTTATATTTCATAATGCATGAACAAAACCAAAAGTTTCTGTGATGACTGCCCTTGTATTGTTCACCATGTAATTTATTCACTATGTAAGAATTTGTTCTCCATGTAAGAACTTGTTCGTTATGCTTCAGAAGATTGGAGACTGATGAAAATTAGGCTTGGGGTGGATTAATGATTGTGCATTGAGCACTGACTCCCCTATACAGAATTTTATTGTTGTTAACAACCATTTGATCAATAAATATGAGAGATGCCCTCACAACAACAACAAAAAAAGTACACACTTCCAATTGTAAAATAAATTAGTAACCGGGATGTAATGTATAGCATAAGGAATATAGTCAAAATATTGTAACAACTTGGTATGGTGATAGCTGGTACGTAGAATTATCATGTATATAAATGTTGAATCACTGTGTTGTACACCTGAGACTAATGTAATGTAATACTGTGTGTCAACTACCCTTCAATAAAAAATAATTATCTACAAAAAAAAAAAAATTATTAGTAATAGCAAAAAATGAAATTAAAAAACCGTGAAAGTACATCAACAAACTCTGGCTGAATAAGCAGTTAAAAGAATGAAGAAGATCAATATGTGCTGGTCAGCAAACATGTTTTGAAATGCAAAGTGAAAAAGACTGTAAGTATTAAGATATGACATGCCATATCTGTAAAATAAAACAGAGAGATGGACTTTGTATATATATACATATTTATACACCTTTAATAAGCATGGAAAAAATACAGAAAGACATAAACCAAACTGTTAACATAGAAAACCTCAAGAAGGCTGGGTTTAAAAGACAAAGAAGACAATTCTTCTAACAGCAAGCTTAAACTATTTTTGTGATAAAAATAAGGAAAAGGTTGAAAAGTGTAAGATAAAGTTTAGATTGACATACCACATTTGCTATATGTGAACATACACAGATAGATTTTTTTTGGTTAAATATCATTAACTGTTACCTTTTAAAATACAGCCCATGTGATATTCTTCCTAAATATCTGCCTGATATCAAGTGCTCTCCAAACTCAGAACATATTCCTAGTAATATCTTCTCTGTTTCTTCACTTCATGGCAAAAGCTTGCTATTAGCAGGTCTACCACCACCACAAAATTTTCCAAGAGCTGAAGCTGGCCAGGGTGGGGGCTTCAGGGGAGGGGTGAGGGAGTAGGGAGATGAGTTCAGTTTGCACAGGCCATGCAGGCAGACTAGAATCCCCTCAGATCACTGTTGTTCTTGAGTTATTGCTGTGACTTCTACAAGACCTGACAGGTGATGGGGTAGTGTTTGTTGATACAGAACTGCACATCCTCAGTGGTTATTTGAAGGAAGACCTTCTGGTCCCCCTAAGGCTCCCGTCAAGTAAGGGTACAACATTTTCATACACAGAACTGCATCCCTGGATTCAATCAAATCTCTTAAGTAGGATGACCACACACATCTTCCTTGACTTAAAATGGGCTTATGTCCTGAAAAAGCCATCATAAGTTGAAAGTATTATTAAGTAAAAAATGCATTTAATACACATAACCTACCGAACATCATAGATTAGCCTAGCCTACCTTAAACATGCTCAGAACACTTATATTAGCCAACAGTTTGACAAAATCATGTAACACAAAATCTATTTTATAATAGTGTTGGATATCTCCCATAACTGATTGAATACTGTATGGGTGTAGAATGGTTGTAAGTGTATCAGTTGTTTACCCACATGATCATGTGGCTCCCTGGGAGCCGTAGCTCACTGCTGCCATATCATCAGGGGGTATTGTATTATATATCCTAGCCCAGGAAATGATCCAAATTCAAAATTCAAACCATGGTTTCTACTCAGTGCATATCTGTTTTATGCCATCATAAAGTAGAATATCATTAGTTGAACAACTGCATGTCAGAGACCATTTGTATACTTTATCATTCCATCAGGGAAACTTTTGAGAATGAAGGAGAGTGCTATGAAATATTAGTCTGGAAAAACAGATGTATGCTAAGACTATCCCAAAGAAAAAGAGACATATAGTCACCCTATCCATGAGCATTAAGTTATGACTGACTAAGCACCCCCTTTCCTTGTGGTGACCCCTCTTTAGGGATAAGTGTCTTCCTTTATCCAGCACAATCACCACCTGCTTCCTAAGGGACAATGTCTTAAGTCCTTCCACACTTAGATGCCATAAATATCATATTCCCCCTCACTCAATCATTCATCCCACAAATATTAACTGAGCATCTCTACTCTGTCATTCATGGCTTCAGCTAATAACGAAGTGCCTGCCAGACAGAGACCTTGTCTTTGCGAAGGTCACATTCTGCTGTGGTAGAAAGACAGTAAAGACAAAGGTATGTACTAAGAAGAGTGATAAGCCCAATGGAGAAAAATAAGACAGGTTGGGGTGTAGCAGGTGTGGGGCAAAGGGAGTGGTTGCTGCTCTTTATATGGGGTGTGGGGCTATCTTCTCTGAAAAGGTAGCATTTAAGCAGAGATCTAAGGCAAGGGGAGCAGAGCATCTTGGGGAGGAAAACTGGCTGGAAGGGGCTCTGAAAGAAGAGCACAGTGCTCAATCACTGAGTACGAGGGAAGCAGTGGGCCCGATTATGTAGGGGAGGACTTTGCGTTTTACCCTGAGAAATGAGCCGAATAACATGTGCCAAGAGCTCTGCCACATGGTGAGCAGAAACACAGCAGCCTCTGTCTTAATGGCATTAGTGTCCAAGGGGGACAGTGAGATATAAATCAACCAAGGAAATAAAGGCCTTCTAAGGAAGGTGGCTGCCATCAACCCCCTTTTAAATTGTGTTCTACCTGCTTCTCTTGCTAAAGATAAGAGTGAAAAAGCACACATAAGCTCTGGTGGAATGCTATTCCTACATGTAGATATTGAAACTTATTGCTTTGCTATACCTGCTGAAACACACACAGCTGTTAAACCAGTATTCGCTTGTTATTTTGGGTTGCAAACATCCAATATTACTGCTGAAAAAGCGAAGTAGTTCCCTTACACAATGCAGCTATTAATATCCACATAATTCCAAAAGCTCATATTCAGAGAATAATCTAGCAGTTATATAAACTATAAAGATGTGTAATCACCTGCTGCCTCAGAGCAATTCTAGAAAAAAACAAGTTTTATACAACTGCTTTATTAGATTGGAAAGAGAAAAATCTTAAGAGGAAAAGAGAAGGATATTTGAGATGAATAGGATATTAATTTTAGTTTGTCCAGAAAGTGTCAGCTACAGTAAAATTAGGAGAAAATGCCATTATTTAAATCCTAAATTAAATTCCCAAACAATTTCTAGACTTGGCTGATAAGCAAGTTTATGGGCAAAACTGTGCAAAGCACTGAAAATATTAATTCAGTGATTGTAAATTGCCTCTTAAATAACTAAAAAATGCATTTTAAAAATATTTTCATATTCTTAAGACTTAGCCAAACTCATCTTTTTTTTGTTCTGATTTTTTAAAATTCTGGCATATTCTAATCAGTAAAACAGTTGTCAGTAAGATTTGTGCAGTTGAATCTTTAGACTTGGGTGGTCTCTTAAATCTAACCCTTCACACCCAGTAACCCAGACCATCTTCCAGCTGGTGGGAACTTGCCCAGGTGGGACATCAGCCAACCATTCTGAGACATGAAATTTTGGTGAGGGGAAGGCAGATGGCAGTTTAGTTACAAAAATAAGTTCACACTGATTTTGGCTACATAGTAATCCTTTATAGCTGACCTTTGCAAGCTTGATACTGTGTAAGTCAGGCTAAAAGACAAGGATGAGGTAGAAAGTTCAAGGCCAGCAAAGAGCTGGAAACTGGGATGACTGTACCCCCACAGCTGGAATTTATCAGTAGTCACCAAACTTTTTTTCCTTAATGTCAGGGCCCTGAGGTGACCAAGAGGTTATCTGTCTTCTGACTTGTCACCAGAGAAGCTAATCAGGCTGAGAAATAATTTTCCTCACAATTGCAAAAATTTCTGTCTTCTTATGGCCAAGAATGCTACAGAAACACTGGAAAAGTAAGCCGAAATAAAATGCTATCACCACTCTGAGCTTCTAAAAGCTTAGAATACACTTCTTGAGAAAAAGAGCCAAGTCTGAATTACAGCTTCACCCCTTGATACCTAGCACAGCGCTATACATGTATATAACAATTTCACAACAACAAAATGTACTGAATGAAAGAGTAAATAAAATCTCTCCCATCCACCATGTTGCATATAATGCTTATTATCTGCAAAGATTAGTGTGTAAAGATATGGATACAGGGTAAACCAAACACGTCAGTAGCTGTGCGCCAAAGGAGGGTCAGGAAAATGTCCTGAAAACATGTCTGAGCAACCAATGTTTATTCTGTCCTCACCACTGGAATGAAAAGAAGTTGCGACATTACAAAACTTCCAGAGATGCTTTAGACTGCATGCTTGGAATTAACGTTTATGAACACTTTTGTTTTCCTCAAAATGCACAAGCTCTCAATGGGCCCTTTATGAATTTGAGCCCTGGTGCTCTTCCAGTGCACCCTGTGGATGAGGGTTCTCACACGGAATGCTCTTCAGCTTTTCCTTAAAATGTCACAATGTCCTCAGCATCAATTAGCTTCCACAAATTAGGGGAGATGATTGAAAACACAAACTATCTGACATCTGAAATAGCGTTTTTTAAACACTAAAAGAATGAAGGTCCAAAAATCTCTAATCCAAGATTCCCACCAATAATGGCCAACAAGAATACATTTCTATTTGCAATATTTACAAACTGATTTAGTTTATGTTTTCCTCCAAGTTGATTAAGATTTCATGTCTAGATACAGCTTGAGTATGCACATTATTTCCACACTTAATTATTATCATGCCAACACACAACTCCTCACCTTACAAGCTCTTTCCTGTGAATCACATGCTAGATGGAAAACAGATGCATCACTTCAGGCCGAAGGCTGGGGCCTTGAGCAATTCCTACCGTGTTTTTTGAACCACTAGGACTAAAAGTCATTTCCTTCCCATTTAACTGAGCAGACTGATAGTATTGACTTCATTTCTATTTACCCACGGAAACAGAATGAAAATCCTACCAAAGGAGATCTAGACAGAATTTAATCCAATGCATTATTTTTATTTATTTATTTCATTCTACCAGTGTCTGATTCTCTGTTACGCACAAAATTAAAAAGCCTCACAAGTTCTCTATTGTTTGCTAAATCTAACTAACTTCTCTATTCTTTGCTGGAAAACTTACCCCTCCCCCATCTATATTCCACATTATCTATTCCTTGGAAAGAAAAGAACCATCTCCATAGTTATGACATTGAACTTTATTACCCTCTTGATGCTGCCTGCTCACCCTTTCGTTTCCTCCCTAGCATTCTTGCTCTTTCTCCATAATGACAGCCTGAATTTGCTCCCCTCCTCTCTATGCCTTCTCAGCTTCCTCCCAGCAAGCCTCCAGCCCCTTCACAAACAGAAGCCCTGGCAAGAAATCCCTCCTACCCCCACCTAATAAAGGTATGCCTTTATCTGAAAGGATTCCCACCACTTCCTCCAGCTGTCATGGAAGAGAAAATCTTACTCTTACTGGGGATAATCCCTCTCCCTGTGCTCAGGACCAAATTTTCTCCCATCTTTGTGGGACCCTGCTTAACTTTTATGAGAATGGTTTTCAAATTCAGCTATTTTCTAGAATCACCCAGGAAGATTTTAAATTTCCCAGTACCAGCCACATCCAGTACCAATAATATGAGAACCTGTGTGGGTAAGAATCAGCATCAGTATTTTTTCAGTTTCCAGGTGGTTCCAAGGAGCAGACAGAGCTGAGACCCGCTCTCCTCTGTCTTCACTCTCTCTAAGGGTATTTCAATATTTGCAAGTCTATCCCATCCTACAAACATACGCTCCCTCAAGCCCATGTTCCTTTCTAGGTATATCCATATTCCCTCAGTTCCTTTAAGATGAAAATTCTTAAAATATGTGCCTGTACTCTTGTCCTTCCCCACCTCTACTCTCTTCTCCACTCAGTTCATCTGAACTCTGGCCCTGTTTCACTGGACTGACTTCCCAACAGCCACCCATGGGCCTGTTGCCACTGGCAGCAGACACCCCCCGCTACCCCTGCCGCCATAGTTCTTGATGTCCTTGACTGCTCCAGCACTTTCCTTCTTATCCACTTTTTCTAATTTTTTTTTTCCTAGTAGATAGTGTGACCTTCTGAGTTGCACATAGAATCATTTTTTTATCAGTCAGGTTTTTTCCTATTATGCCTTTGAATATTTTTTGTTCCCGTTTTTCTCCCTTTCTTTGGAAGAATAAGCAAATATGTGAGAGTCCTTTGTTTTCCAGGGTATCATATTCAGAGAATTATTTTTATCTTATCCTTTTCACTTTCTTTGTGGGCATTTCTCAAGTCTGACTTGTATATCCCTTGTCTTCACTTGTGTTTATTATTTTTGTGGCTTCGAATGTGACTTCCATGTTTAAAATGTCTTTTTTCTCTCTTTCATTTTCCTTTTTCATTTCTTTACTGAGATTGAATAATTCACTTTCCATCCCATTCTCTTTTCTTTCATCATACCTATCTTTCCTTTAAACTTTTTTTTTCCCCAGAAAACCCAGCTATTACTCCTTGGAGGCCATAAAGAACTATGAGTCTGAATTTTTCTTCCATTTGTGAGATTATTTGCAGTCTGATATATATTCTTCATCTGTCTTCCACCTCTGTGTTCTTTTCTTCTATTAATGCCTGTGTCTGCCAAGGTGTGGAACAAGCTAGAGGGCATGCCTGCCAGAATGGAGATAACCAGCCACGTGCTGAGAAGCGCACAGGAAGAGTAGGAAGAGCAAAGGCCCTGCTGGTCTCCAACATTCTCTCCACCTGTCATGTGCTTGGAGCCTGGAGTGTTTCACGCTCAAGGTTTTGATGTGACTCTCTTCAGCTTAAGCAGAGACTCACCACGGGTTAGAAAGAAGCCCCCAATGTCACAGGCTCTCTGTGTGGTGATCTCATGAGCACCACCACCTGACCCTTCTTCCAGGCTCACTTTGAGTGCTCCACCACTTTTAGGATCTTGTACTAGACATTAAGGTGGCACACAGGACAGATTCCCAACCTGCCCAACTCTAAGTGCCTCTCCTCCTTTATCAGCTCTAACCAAATTGCTACAGGGAAGTTCCCCTCTCCTCTCTTACCATTTAGTGAACCCATCTCACTTCTGTAAGACTGATGACTTGAGAAATATGCATCCTGCCCCAAATTTGAGGATTGTGTAAGTTCACAGCACCTTCTCTCCTTTGGTCAAAAATTTCACTATTATTTAGCAGATACTCCTTATAGTTTGTGGTTTGAGGTTATACCTATTTAACTTAACAAAACACAGCATTTTCTTCTTTGTTTTTCATTCTCTTTGTTCCTTTGGGGGTCTTTAAGGCAGAAAAATAAAATAAAAATGCCTTTTTTCCACCATCTTTAACTAGGTCTTTGTTTAATTTTTAAACATTTACACGAAATCAAATAAACTTCTCTTATGGTAAAGTCAAATATTACTAACTTTCCCAAAAGTCTTATTATTAAGTTGATTAAATTATGAAAAGAATTGCTTCACCTTCAATTTACTATTTTGAATTTTTCCAAAGACTGGACTCATTTCTAAAAGACAAATTATTATTCTTGCTACAATTCACTATGTTACTTTAAGCACAAATCATAAATACATATTTTGTATTCTATGTGTTAACAATCTCCATGAGGGAATACTCTACCCATTTCAATAACCATGGATTCCAACACTCAGGGATCTTGTGAACTTCATTTTTAAAAATGAGTTCTTGAAAGACGTGCTTGGAAAAATATGATTCTCAACCATGCCATGGATTAACTTTCATTAACATTAACTTAATCTTGATTAAGTTCAGGCCAAGTGCTTTAAAGAGGGAGGTTCTTTCTGAAGAAATTACATCTAAATTTTACAATGATAATTCTAGATGACCACCTTCCCTCTTAACCTTACTAAGTAGAATAAAAACTTAAAAACTCCACCGCTTGTGTACTTTGCTACACCAGCCAATATAAAATTCAAATCTTATTTCCATTTATGTTTTAAGATTTTGTTTCTTTTTTAAATCAAAAAAAATAATTAAAACTAAGCAATAATATAGGCTTTTCAAAGTCTAGTCACTTCTGCCTCCCAATCCTGCCACTGAGCTATCACAGCCTCCAATGCAAAATCATGATCTACTGCAGTGACCAATTCATATTTCATTGATTTACAAATGACCACTAATTTTCTCTAAATCCATTTACTTCTTTTTGAGAGAATTCTTTAGGAATAATAATTGTTATGTTTACCATATTATTATATATTCCATTTACACAATGAAACATTCCTGTATTTTATAATGTAAATATTTTTCACAGTCAGTTGTCTTGGTATATAAGAAAAATTTCAGATATGTTATTATATATTTTTTTACTTGAGAGTGACAAAATGAAGAACTACCAACTTGTGACCCCTCAGAAACTAGAGTTACAGAGTTGAGAGGAAGGAAAGAGGCGAGGCAGAGCAAAGCACCTCTCAGGGCCAAGGCACAAGTCCTGCTAACAGAGGCTAGGCAGGAAATGCAACCTGACAAGTATTCAGAGACCGGAGCAATAATCCATCAAGTATTTTTATATTCAGTTCCACACAAGTCAACTCAGTTTTGCTCGGGGATTTTACCAGACATTTAGCTGGTGTGTGTATAATTACTTGTCTCTCTGAATTGGGGGTGGGAGTGGAAAACAGCACAAGCAGGGAAGGGCAAAGTGTTTACAGAAGAAAATGAACTAAAAGAGAGACGAAACTCAGGTATTTCTTCCAACATTAAAAAATTTATTTTAACATCTTTAAACAATGTTTTGTTTTAAATCTAAACCTTTGTCTTGCTCACAAGGTTAAGAACAAATACGTAATGCTACTTATTCTTGATAGAAGACCTACCTTCTTCATCTTATTTATCACAGGTATCCAAACTTGCTGTAGGATGCTTAGCATGTGTTATAAATTCCAATCATTTTCACAGTCAATCAAATTATTTGCCATCCCGTGAGCATCCTTAAAATATTATCTTCAGAATTCATTTGGGGTAGCTAAAATTCCTTGGAAGAGGTCCAAGATAAAACTACTTTATATAAGCTTCAGCTCGGTTTTTGAAATGATAATAATATTGCAATATATAAAAGAGCAATAGGACATGAATTTGTAACCCAGACTCTATTAAGTGTTATGAACCAAAATAGAAATATATATAAGACTGCTACATGAATGTTTATATTGATTCCAGCTCTTATCTTCTCTGCATACAATGGCTATATCTTTGCTACTTGGTTCACCAATTATTAAGGTGAAATATAATTGATATAAGTAATAATTGTGTTCATGATCATCTATCCAGATGATTTTTTCTGTGTTCCATAGTCTGATTTCATAACAGCAAGCATGCTACATCAAAATTCATAGACTGAGAATATACTTTGAACCTAAAAACACTTTAACAGAGAAAGAGAAACTATCCATAGTAAGTTTTTTATCTTATCACAAACTATAGCTGCATGTTCCAGTATAGTAACTACCAGCCACATATGCCTATTAAGCATATGAAAAGTTGCTAATCCAAATTGAGACGTAAGTAAAAAATATACATCAAATTTTGAAAGCTCAGTTTGAAAAATGCAAAATATCTCATTAATAAATGTTACACTAATAAAATGTTGAAATGATCATATTTTGGATATTTGATTAAATAAAATACAATAAAATATATAATTAAACTGTGTTAAACTTTTAACTTTTTAAAATGTGGCTACCAGAAATGTTATGCTTTAATTATGGTTCACATTCTATTTCTATTGGACAGTGTGGTTTTATAGGCTGATACTGAAATAATCTATGAGGCAATTCAACCATCTATTAAGTTAAATGAAGGTATATGGTGACATGCCTTCTCTCCCTGCCTCTCATGTGTCTTGCAGAGGGAGTGAAGAGCAAAGCTGTCCATCAGGAAGGTTATTGAAACAAAAGATTTAGCTCAATGACTTTAGGCTTATTTCTCACATTTACCTCTTCCAAAAATTTCCTGCACTTCACTGCTTCTTCTTGCCAAAGGTTTCCAAGCAAACTGACCCAGTTTCCCAGGAGCCAAGCACACACTTTGTAGATCAGCTGAGCTATGGCATCAACACTGCTCTAGAAACTCTAAGATCCAAACAGGTATGTGATTGGACAGATACCTGAAATTCTCTCAGATGAAACACAAGCATGACTTAAATACCACTGGCCATCCACTCAACACCCAAGCTACATGTACTTTCTCATCCTATCATCATTACTACCAAACAGAGGAATTATTTCCATGGGGTTGGTCACCACAAAGGGGCAGGGACTGGATTATGGTCACTGCACTAAATTCTAGCCCTAAGCCTATGCAAATTCCCCACTACTTCAGCTTCTTCCCATCTCCCTCCCTTGCTTTCCTAGAGCTCTGGGGTAAAAGGAAAATCCTGTGGGTCACTGGGCATTCACAGCACGGCACTTGGGTGCTCTCTAAAATACTTTAGGGGTAAAAAATTCAGCAATTTCACAAGAAGAGATTTAGGACATACATGCATCATATGTTCATTCAACAAATATTTAACAGAGCTCCTACTATGTACCAGGTATTGTTTTAAGGCATTTGGCCCACATTACTGAACAAAAGAGATAAAGATCCCCCTGTTTGAGCAGGTAGACAGATAATAAACAAGGAACATAACAGAAAGGTGAATTATATAGCGTTTTCAAAAATGGTGAACGCTAAGTAGAAAAAACGCAGTGCAAGGGCAAAGGTAAGGAATGCCTGGGGCTGAGGATGCAGTAGTTCTGTGGAAAGGTCAGCATGAGCTTCGTTGAGAGGGTGGGGTCTACACAAAGACCGGCAAAGATGAGGAGGGAGGGCGGAGGGCACAGGGAGGGGGGTGCTCTAGGCAGAAGGAGCCAAAGTCAGGGGCGAGGCTGGCGTGGTCCCCGTGAAGGAAGGCAGCCAGGGTGGCAGCCATCCACTGGCGAGAGGCTGAGGGACAGATGGACACAGGGCAAGGGGCCAGGCCAGGCAGGACTTGGAGGTCACTGTGAGGGCCTCAATTTTTGCTCTGAGATGAGAATCTGCTGGAAGGTTTGAAGCAGACAAATTGTTTGCTGTAAGGTCTGCTTTGAAAGAATCACCCCGTCTGTTGTTCTGGATATCCTAGGGGTTAAGGGTAGAGGCAGGGACTATTTAACTAAAATGTTTTAAATACTGTTGCTATTGAAAGCTAAATAATAAAACAAAGAAGGATAAAAATCCAGTTTGTGATCTGGACTGAGGGAGGAGCAGATGTGGGAGGTAAAGTGGAGGAACTGAGCGAAATCCCACCTTCACCAGGACTCAAATCTGGGTCCTTCTGAGTCTTCGGTCCAGACGTTCGACACGGCCCTCAGACATGGTGGTGAAATTCCTTACTGCGCTAGTCCTTTGAAAGAGGACTGCTTTAAGGAGAGTATGACTTTCCCTTTTGTATGAAAGAAAATGTTTCTCTAAAAGCAAACAAATTACAATAGATACAGAAAAAGATGAACACGGTTGACCCTAGGAATTCCAACCTGAATCAATATTTTATGTGGATTGCCTTCAGATTACCTCTAGCAGGGTATGTGAGCATGTAAAGAAAAAAAAAATCAGTATAAATAAACATTAATACAGAACTAATTTTCTTATGTCTCATTTCACTGAATAATTATACCTTTGGGCTAACATGAATAATTAATTAGCAGCATGCAGTTTGCATGTAGCTCTGCAACTTTTTGCCCTCATTATTCAATCACTTGAAATCATTCCAGGGTAAACCATGGCTGAAAAGTGTCTTCCATACAAATGTCCTTTTCCTATTAGTCTATGGATAGTTTACTAAGTGTCTCTTTAGGTTAACAAGAGCTATTCAAAAAGCTGTTTAAAAATCTTCTGTCTGAAATATGTTTAATTATTCATTAAAGTTATAAAATGCTAAAGTTCCTTTTCTTATTAGATTATTTAAACTGATTCTTAACTCAATTAAACTTTTAAAGAATGTAAAACCATATATTGGCTTCCTGGTTTCTCCACAGTTATCAAAAGTAACCTGTACTTCACCTAGAACCACTGTTATATTATTCTCATAAAATAATTCCGTTTTAGTGGTTTGGGACAAAAGGCCCTAAGAGAGTTTCACTTCCCATTAAAACTGTCTCCCTTTTTAGCTGTTATAATAAGCCAGTACATAATGAAGCACCAATACATTAATCCTTGGAGGTGGCCTGTTTTGTAAGTCAAACAGTGAAGAACACTGATTATACAGACCTAAGTGGTCCTCCTCATTCTTCTTGCTTCTTCACGTTCTGTTACACTGCAGATCATCATAAAATGGTAATTTAATTACTACAACTATTAATTATGCCTCTGATTAATTTGAAATACCTGACACAAAATGTAAATGGTTATGGTGAGAGACAATACATAGTCTTAATGAAATTCTAACCTGAAACTGTTTGGCATCATTATCAGTCAAGTAATTGTGTTTAATTCCCTCTCAGCTGGACATATTAATAGAATTGGATTATTTACTAAAAATGTGCTTCAGTACCAAACAATTACCATGTACCTCAACTATAACCTGGAACTGCAGAGTTGCTTCCCCTACAGCCTCCAGGCCAATACTAAAATAGTCTTTTGTCCCTGCTTTCAACTTCTCTTAACACCTCTCACCAATCCCACCCAACACCCAGGCCTCTCAAAAAAGTCTGCTGATAGCCTTGGAACCACCGAATATAATAAGGTTGACAAGCCTTTTGTAAATGGCTTCCTGAATTGTCTATATCCAAAATAGTGGTAAGTAAGGCTAGTTGAGGAAGATAGATAAAAACAAGAATGCCTAGCCCAAAACACCAAGGCCCTGTCTAAAGACTACATTCATGAGACAGGATTACTGAGAAAGTGGGACCAGTACAAAACCACCTTCTGGGTGTCCAGACCACGTAGCCTGGACCGATGTGGGCGGATTAAATTCATCTGAGCCCTGAGTGCTGAGGCAGTGTTGTGGAGATTCTCAGGCAATGGAGCCCTTCCCTTGATTAAACTAACTAGGACTAGTAACCAGAGCACTGGCTGCTCTAGTGTTCATCCTAGTAAAAACACCCTGCTAACTGCCCTCCAGGTCAGTTACAGAGAAAGGCTAGAATGACACAGATACAAGTGGTGTTATTGCTCTGACTTGGGTTTTCTTCCCATCTTCTTTTCAATTTTCCCCTTGCAAGCAAGAATCCAGATCTTTGTTTATGAAGGGAAGATAGAGAAAGAAAAAGGAAGAGGGAAGGAAGAGAGAAATGGAAGGAAGGAATATATACAGGTGATAAGGGGAAGGGAAAGGGGTGGAAGGGAGGGAAAAGGAATGATGAATACATGTTCCTTCACCTGAAACATTTATTAATAGCTTTGCCTCTTAAGTTTATTTTTAATTAAAACATTCAGAATTTCATGAAATGTATCTTAATGATATATATTTAAAATATTTTATGGCATACCTTTCTCCTAAAATCAAAACACATTCTGTCATTTTTTCATCAATCAATTTATCTCATTGTTTGAATCTAATAGAATATTTGTTACCTCTGACTCACAGAATATTAACAAAAGTTAAATAAATCTGCTCCATAAAACCCTGATTCAAGTATAGGTAGGGGAAGCATATGGGTCCACGGAAAAGCTCCAAATACTCTTAATTTAAATGCTCTTTCAAATTATGATACCTTCAAAAATAAGTAGATCACTGGAAGACAGCAGGAGGAATAATTTGGTCTCCCAATCTTTCAAACACCATTGAAGCTAGAGCTGAGTTCTATATAGTATGCCTGATTGAACATACAATAAATAAAATTGCATATTAATATCTATTTAAATGAAAATTTGAACATCTTCAAAATTCAGATAAGCTAAAATAAAACCTTCAATTGTACAACATATCAAAGGGAAGATCATGGCTGATATTTCTAGAATGTAATAAAGATACACACATGCACAGGAGCACACACAACCCTTAAAAGAAAAAGTAGTCGGACAACTTTATGTCATTTCTATTCAAACACACATATTGTTGAGGACATGTTACAATAACACCTACTTAATCATCAGTCTAAATGTAAAAGGAATACTCACCTTCAATGTCAAAATAACCTTATGAATAAGGGGACTCCTACTAAGAAATTCATTCACTCTCTTATTGCTGTCTTGACAACAACTACAAACTTCTCATCTCTAACCCAGACCTCTTCCACAGACACCAGACTATAGGTCCAATTGCATACTTAGTATCACCACCCAGATAACCGTTTGACATCTCACATTTAAAATGCCCAAGCCAAACTCCTGATTTTCCCCATCACAATCTAACTCCCAAACCTGGCCGCCCCACCGTCTTCTAACTTTTGGTTAATGGCAATGCCATCAATCTACTTGCTCAGGGCAAAACACTGGAGCTGCCCTTGACCTGTCCCCTTCTAACTCAAATCCAATGTCACCAAATCCTAAACTGGTTCTACTTTAAAAAATATATCCAGAGACTCATCACTCTTCATCGTTTCCATTGCTAACACCTGGTCCCAACAACTGTCAACTCTTGCACTGAATAGCCCAAATAGTTTCCTAATGGGCCACTCTGCTCCCACCTCTGACCCTGTACAATTCATTCTATAAAATGCAGCCAGAGTGACTCTTTGAAAAAGTGAGTCAGACCACATGACACCATGGTTCAAACATCTTCAATGGCTTCTCATTGTGTCCTAGTCTCAAGTGAAAGCCTTATAGTGTCCTACAAGACTTGAAGTGATTTGTCCCTGTCACCTTGGTGAACCCCTCTCCTGCCTCTCTGTTCCACTTGCTCTGATCCTGCCTCTCTGTTGCCATAATTCACTCCAAAGGTGCTCTTTTTTCTGTCTGGAACATTCTTTCCCCAGATATTGCCACGGATCCTTCTATCTCTTCAAAAATCAGTGAGGCATTGCCCAGCCACATTGTTTAATGTTGCAAACAACCTCACCCCTACCAATGCTGCTTTTCTGCCTTTCCCTGCTTTATTTTTTTCTATAGCACTTATTCCCATCTCATATACTAACCTACTGTGATAAATTACATTTTCTTAAAGTACAGCTACAATAATACCTCCAGACCCATGTTCCTACAGAAACTTGCCACTCCCCCAAGCAGGAGGTGACATCTATATGCTTTCCCTTTGGGCCTGGGTGGCCCTTTGTGACTGCCTCCACCAACAAGAGTATGGTTGAAGTGACTGTGTTATCTTCAAAGCTAGAATGCAACACAGCTTCTGCCTGGCTCTCCTGGGACACTGTTCTTGGAATCCAGCCACCACGCTACAAGGAAGGCCGACCCACACAAAGAGGCTCATACAGAGAAAAATCAATCCTCTCTCTGCCTGTCTCAGCCCGGCCTGGGCTCTCCAGCTGACAGCCAACACTGACCTGTGAGTCGCCAGAAGGACCTCTTCCTGCACAGGGCCATGATGTGGGGCCAGCACAGTCACACAAAGGCCTGTGCTCACAGGGTGTGAGCCTGTGGTTCAGTGCTCTGAGGTCACAGCCGTGAAATTCCTCACAATTTTACCTTTGAATCTATATTCTGTAGGTGAGAGCTGCCGGGACAATGGGGCATGAGTGGGGTCTCCGAGCCTGGCTCCTGCATAGTCCCTCCTCCGCGGGGCAGGTTCTTGCAGCCACCCACTTCCCCAGCTCCTGGCTCCTCTGCTGACTGTCACGCAGTGAGAGCCACCTCCTTTGCTCCAGGTGGGGGCCTGGGTGCACACTCAGGGAGGGGTTGCTGTGATGTTTCAGAGCACAGTTTGGCAGGAGCCACCCCAGCCTGAGCTGGCAGCCATGGCATGTGTAACGAGTGACTGGATGTGGTGAGCTCTCATCCACCCCCAGTCCAGGTACTGAGCACACCTGGTATGGAGGTGGCACTGCCTTGCAGGTCTCAGGTCCACTGCAGGTTGGGGTGGTGGGTCCAGGGGAAGGGGAGAGGCCTGGCTTGACTACCTCACCACTGGCCAGGGCACAGGGCATCTGTTCCAAGGCTGGCAGCTGGTGGGCTGCATGTGCTAAACTGCAAAGCAGGGAGGGCCCCCAGCAGCCAACAAGGTTCCACAATGCTTGGCAAGTGTCCCCAAGTTCAAGGGAACCCATCATTACAAAGCAAATAGAAAACACCACGACATGTTGAGAAAGAGACCATGGAAAGAAGGAAGAATGTTCTGTTGCAACATTTTTAACACACATTTTTCTTCTCCCTTTCTAACGAGGGTCCTGCTAGTTTCATTGTGCACTGGGCCTGCTCCAGTCTTTGCACAAACTGCCTCCGCTGATACCCAGTGAATCCAAGACAAACCTCCCCACGGAGCCCCACCCATCTGCAGTCTCCCAAGCAGGAGAAATGGTTGTTCTGCTTTTTTAAGTCACCCGGTTTGATGGTAGCTAACTAGTTGTGCAACAAAAGACAACTGAAACACTTACTTAGCTGTCTTCTGGCTCTTCCTCCCACCATACATACACACACATGCTCTATGAAGGCAGTAACTCTGAGGGTGTTTTGTTCACTGCTGAGTCCCTAGTGCCTAGAACAGTGCCTCACACATGGTGGTCACCCAATAAACATTTGTTCAATGAACTGAAGTGCCATTCTGATGAAGCTTTATTTTTAGATGGAGCTACAAATAAGGTCACCAGTACAGGAAAACTTTACTAGTTTAAATACTGAGGGGTAAACAGTTGGAAAGCATAAGATGCATGCCTGCCTGCTCATGGCAGTGTGCTCAGGACAGGCATGGTCTTTCCCCATGGCCATCAGTGTGGTCTGGTGGTTCTGGAAAGAGGGCACTAAGTTAGCACTGTGCAGACAGGACTGTCCTCACCCTCCCTGACCAGTCACTTACCCCTCACAATAAATGTCCTGGCTTGTGACCACACAGGTCTGCTGGAAGGTATCATGCATTTATTTTGCAAACATGGAAAAAACATCTACTAGATGCAAAGAAGTATTCTGGGCTATTAAAGGAGGTGCAAAAATAGGCAGGCTATGATCCTTAACACTCATCTTTAAGATTATATATGTAAATGAAACAGGGACTGTGGCTTAAACAGAGTAGGGTGAAGGCCTCCAGAAGAAAACAAAGCAAGATAACCCATTGTGGGGTTTGCTTTAGCCTGCTGGAGGGCCCAGCTAATTTTCTGACTTTACCCAGGTGCTGCTTTTCTTCCTCTAGCCCTAATCAAGTGATTTGCAACCTGGGCAATTTAACAAGCAAGCCCAAAACAACGTAGTAAAAACAGGAAGGATTCCATCTTAAAAATAAGATTGCATTTTAAAGCCCAATTAGTTAAAAAGTAAATTGTTTAACATACTCTTTAACAGACAATAACTCAGCCCACCTTGGGAGCAAAACAGGCAGTCTTGATTGATATGCTCCCAGACCAGGAAGCTGCTATCCTGGGAGGAAATCAGAGCAGTAAATTTCTTGTAAATAACCAGGAAGACTAATAAGAAACTTAATGTCTCTTCAAAGACAAACAATTTGGGACCATGTAGCAGGTGTACATCCCTAGCCCTTTGTCTCTCAACTGTCTTTAAAACCCCTAGACAATGTACCACCCCAGGGTTCTCTTGTCCCCTCCTAGTGTGATCCAGGAGCTCTATCCTCTTGATTTATCTCTAAATAAAAACCTCTCACTTGCTCTCCTATCTTGAGTGTTTGTGAAGTTCATTCTTCAACTCTGCAAACAAGAACCCCGGCATCATAAACATACTTGGCAAACTATATTGCCACTTGAAAATAAAACCATTAATGGTAGTACTGATTATTGCTCGGTGCTTTCCATGATACCACATTGTCCCTCACCTTAGAACATTACTCAGTACTTATCCAACCAGGACAAGTAAGGCATACACCAGAAGTCTAGTAAGAGTACCATATGCTGGCAGTGTTAAGTGGTTTTCCATGCAGGAGAGACATATATGCAGTAGGAACACACTCATCTTTCTGAAGGATTACTGGATCTTCCTGAACTACCCAGATCATTTTTATCTATGACTTCATTTTTATGAATGGTTAGGTACAAGTCATTTTCCTGACCAAGTATAGATTATGTTTCCATTTATGAGCCTGGAAATTGGCAAGACACAGATTTCTCTCTCTTCTTGGCACATTTGTTGTCACTGCCTTCCCAAGGACTCTTCCCAACCTTTCCCTACTGAGAATTCAATCAGGGCCAAGATCTTTAGAGCAGCAAGCTCACTGGCAAGAATCCTACATAAGTAGTACTAAGTAGCCACATATGCAGCTGATGCCAGAGACAGAATCAACTGCCAATCTCAGGTGGTCTTTTCTCTTAGAAGAATTCAGACACTGAACCAGACTTGTAAATGTCACAGAAGTGCTGCATTAGCCACTATTATGAATATTCTGAGTGTCAAAAAACTAAATGAGCATGGATGCTAAATATATTTCTCAAAAAAGAAAAACAGCTTTGTAAAATAAAATATTGCAAATGCATGGATGGTTTCTTGAACATATCTCTCCTTTTGCCTCTCCTTCCCTCTGCTCTATGCAGAGATAGTCCTGTTCTCCTGGACATACTTCTCCTGTTGGCCGCGTGATTCATCCCACCATTAAGCTGACTTGGGTGTGTTAGGAAGTATGTCTATCATGGTCTCAGAAAAGCCAGCAGGAACCCCTTTAGGGAGGGGGCTGAGGCTCCCCCCAAGACCTTTATCTGGTGAGGTTAAAGTTGGCTGCAAGTGTTGGGGAAGATGATCTATGCACTGTGCTGAAAAATTCTGTCTGTCCCTGCAAAGGCTCCCCAGCTTCTCCTTCTAGCCTCCCTTCTGTGGGCGCTCTGCTGTCCACCCTCTTGTCTACAAGCCCAGCACCCTCTGGGGTCTTCTGGCACCATCTAGAAGGCTGAGTAGAGAAGAACTCTTGAAGCCACACTGTCCACAGACCCTTCTGAACCCCACAAAATGCAGAAACATGACAACTTTAAAATGAGGCAAGTGTCAAAATCACTGACCTTCTGAGACAAGCTAAGGCTTCCCCACTAGATCAAGCGAGTCTACAAAGACACAGCCATTTTCTCTGGCACCAGGCTTCTACCTTAAGAAGATCCACACTTGAGCTATCATTGTCCAGAGGGTACCCCAAGGTCAAATAAAGCACATGTGTCACAAATGTGTAAAAGATATACTCAGTGAGATTGCCGCTCTGGAGAACAAGAGGCCAGACTGATGTACAGACAAACAGAGAGCAGGAAGCATGGGCCACACACTGATCCAACTGCTGTTTAACTGAGCATCTGCTCTCTGCTAGGTGCTGCTGTACATTCCAAAATGTCCATTAAATAAGGTTAGCAGGGAGCTTGCTTTTCTTGGTTGGAGCTTTCTTCTCACTTAGAGAAAGGAGACACAGGTGATAACTAAGGAAACAAATAAAGGAATCAGGTAGCTTCAGATTGTAGGGGGCCTACATAGAAATGAATCAGGGCGGAGGAGGTGATACTGTAGACAGGGAGGTGATACACTCATTAGTCAATCAATATTTACATTTCCTAAGCACCAAGCAGTTAAAGACAGAGAGAATACAGAAGTGAATTCAGAGAAGGGAATACTGAGCAGAGATTCCTGAATTTGTAGATTCACATTCTAGCAGGAGATAAACAAAATAATGAAAATATTTAGTATGTAAGATGGAGAAGAGACTGTGGAAAAAATAAAGCAGAGGAGAAGTATATACTTTGTGTGTGTGGTTATATGTGGGTGTGGGGGTGTGTACTTACAGTTTTAAATAAGGTCACCAAAAAGACCTCATTAGCAACCAGGTGCCATTTGATTGGAGATTTGGATTTGGAAACATGGCACCTAAAGAACTGTGAGCAGAGCCCCAGGCAGAGGAACAGGATGTGCAAGGGCCCTGAGGCAGAGCATTAAAGACTGGAAATGTCATCAGTGTGACTGAAGCCAAGAGAATAAGGAGAAGGGTGGAGATGAGGCCAGAGAGGTTAATACAAATGCACTCCTGGGAACCAGAGCAAGGCAGCCAGAAGAGAAAGAAGATAGGGTTTCTGCTGATATTCACCATTTGGTCTAATTACCAAGACAACTTCACATGAGATAAACAGCACCTTCTCTTATCTTTTGATGTTTACTGAATCAACCAAATATTAAATATTAATATGAGTAAGACACTGTGTGCTGCACTTTCTCTGAAAGTCTTGTCATGCTTCAGGCTCAAGCTCCTGCCCTACCAATAACATGTCTTTACAAGGAGGAAAAAGCAAGCACTCAAAATAGAAGGAAAGGCCTCAGTGTGCAGTCCCTAATATGACTGGTGATTGGGTATGTTGGAAATAAGGGAGTAGGGGGGCCAGCTGACTGACTCTAAGGCTAAGGCTAAAATCCTTAAAAAATGTCGGCATCAATCACAGCATTCTAGTCTCCCTGCACTCATCTTACTCACATTATATATGTACATTTATGAGAGAAATCTCATAATATAAATTACATATATATGTATATGTATATTTATACTTATACTTATAAGAGAAATCTACCTTTTTTAGGAGGTCTCAAAGTTTTAAATAAGATTCTCAGGCCCCCTAGGAATCCTTCTGGAGATAAAGAAGCAAATTCTGCTACACTGAGTCAGCACACATCCCAGCACAGCATTCAAGAATGAAGAGAAGACATCAGATACTCTTCCCAAAGGAATAGGACTAAAAATCCTCATTGTTCTTTCCTGAGGAGGCTTTCTGCTAAATAAGGCAGCCCAAGCTTGCACAAGCAAATCATAAATGAAACACCTTTTTGTTTCACCACTGCTTTTGAGCGGCAGTGCTTCATGAAAATTTCCGTCCATCTCAAACGATGCCCTACACAAAGCCGGGGTTCAATTAAGACCCTAATACCCCTTTCATGGCTCAGCTCATGTAAACCCCACTGTGTAATTTGCCTGGAATACAGCATATGAAATGAGTAATGGAGCTTGTATGTGTATTCTGTCAATTTGTATTACTGTCGTGTAAGGGAAAGAGATGCAAATAGTTAGTGATGAGCAGGGTGAAGGAGGGAAATGAAAATGTCAAGAGTAGAGGAAACTGTTAAATGGCACCCAATGCCCGGGTAGGGTGTCTGTCTGGCCGTGTGCTACTTGTCACCCTTAATCTATCATCCGAAAGGACAAGCACCTCAGGAGGAATGAATGTCCTAGGTCAAGGGGATGAAGAGGCTGCCATCTCTGACTGCTTAAGGCAATAGCCTGCCTGCTCTAAACTGTCAGTTTGTGGGCTTCACTGTAATCTCGCTGCTGTCAATGGGAGATTCAGAAATAGCAGCGCACAAGGACTCCTGGCCTTCAAACCCTGTCCACAATTTGGCAAACGCTAAAATCAGAGTGTAAGTATGATGATTTTAAGCACCTTTTAAAGAACAGTAAGATAGGCACAAAACTATCTCCTCTTAATCTTCTGTTGACTCAAGAGTCCAAATTTTATAGCAACCACCAGTTTGTCCTCTGCACATATCAGACTATGTTTTGCTCACTTGTTTTATTTTTTTAGATTCCACATGTAAATGAAATTATACGGGGGAACAGATGAAATAGGTAAAGGTGATAAAGAGGCACAAATTTTCATTTGTAAAAAAGTAAGTCACAGGGAGTAAAGTACAGTATAGGGAATATAGCCAATAATTTTATAACATCTTTGTATGGTGACAGATGGTAACTACACTTATCATGGTGAGCATAATAATATATAATTGTAGAATCACTGTTTTACACCTGAAACCAATATTATATTGTATACCAATGATACTATATAATATTCAATATTCAATTTTTAAAAATCCAAATTTTATGAATTAATCAATTAGCTTGTCAAATCTTGGTTTAAAAGACAACAAAAAGCCCCTATATTTTATGCTTTATATTAAAAATGAGGACTGGGAGTTGAATGCTGTAAAAACAACCTTTTAAAACCTATTTGTTTCAAAAATAAAATTTATAATAAAAGCAGTAAAAAAAAAAAATCCGAATTTTAGCAGAAAACTTTACCCTGGTGTGTCGGAAAATGCAAGGCCAGTAGGAAGTAGGAAAATTCCTAAGGGAAATGGCAGGAAAATGGAATTATCTCAGTCCATGTCTTCCTTAGAGATGAAAATAAGACCACAAGATGCTCTCTACAAGGTAAGGTTGTTGCTACAACAGGCTTACTCCCCTCAGAAGGATGAAAGGTTTTTTAAGATCCGAGACAAGAGAAAATTATTTGCACAAATGAATCCCCTCCATGAATAAGGAAATGAAAACTCCCAGTTGCTTCTAAGAAAAGGGAATGAGAAAGTGCCGGCAATCATCCCTGGAAAGAAACGCAGATAACAAGATGGGCCACAGAAAAAAACATGCCCATGTCCAATAAGCTTCTTAATGGCCACTCAATCTATGTTCACCAATATACGTTCCTATCTAGCACTTGAATAGGTACATATGTGGTGATGGGGCGGGCAGGGAGGGTAAGATGAGGAGGGAATAGTTGGTAATATCATACTAAGGATGCAGTTATCACAGGTCATTCATTTTACCCTGACCATTTCCAATATGTGAGTTATTTCAAAAATTATCCGTTATTACTATTTTATTCTTCAGCCCCATGTGTTTTTTTAAGTTTCTTTCTTTCTTTGTGTCAACAGACTTTGTTTTTTAGAGCAGATTTAGGTTTACAGAAGAATTAAGCAGGAATAGAATTCCCACATACTTCCTCTCCCTTCCTGCACCCTGTTTCCCTTGTTCTTGGTGTGGTGCATTTGTTACAACTGATGAACTAATACTGATACATTATTATTAACTGGGTCTATAGTTTACATTAGGCCTCACCCTTTGTATTGTTGCTCAACTTTCCTATGGATTTTGTCAAATGCATGTCATACCTCCTCCATAAATTCACAGCAATCCACCTATTCATCTCTTCCCCAATCTCCAAACCCTAGCAATCACTGATCTATAAATCACAATCATAACCATTTTAAGTGGACAGTTCATTTGTGTTAATGTGCAAGCAATATCCAGAACTCTTCTCATCTTGCAAACTGAAACTCTACACCCATTAAACTGTAAGATCACATTCCTCCCCCAGCCCCTAGCAACCACCTTTCCACTTTCTAGCTCTATGAATTTGACTACTCTAGGTATATCATGTTAATAAGTGGAATCATGCAATATTTGTCCTTTTGTGTCTGACTTATTTCCTGTAGTATGTTTTCAGTGTTTATCCATGTTACAGCATGTGTTAGAATTTCCTTCCCTCTTAAGGCTGAAAAGTATTCAATCTTATGTATCCACCACATTTTATTAATTCATTCATCCATTGACAGACACGGGTTGCTTCTACCTATTTGCTTAGAAGCTAAATGCTGTTATGAACAATGGTGTACAAATATCTCTTGGAGACCCTATTTTCAATTCTTTTGGATATATACCCAGAAGTGGAATTGCTGCCATGATACAATACTTCTATTTTTAGCTTTTTGAGGAACCAATCCTTTGATTCCACACTACTGTTTCCCACAGTGGCTATACCATTTTACTTTCATACCAACAGTACACAAGGGTTCAAATTTCTTCACATCTTCACCAACACTTCTCTTTTAATTTTTAATTTTTTGGGATACTAGTTGTTTTAATGGGTGTGGGGACTATAGATCTTTTTGGTGTCTCTATAGGTTTCGCTTTTCCAGATGTCATGTAGTTGGAATAAAGTATGTATACTTTTTAGACTGGCTTCTTTTACTTCGTAATACACATCTAGGGTTCCTGCAAGACTTTTTGTGGCTTAAAAGCTCATTTCTCTTTATTGCTGAATAACCTTCCATTATCTGGATATATGACAGTTTGTTTATCCATTCACCTACTGAAGGACATCTTGGTTGCTTCCAATTTTTGACAATTATGAATAAAGCTGTTATAAACAGTTATGTGCAAGTTTTACATGAATATAAGTCTTCAAATCATATGTACGAGCACAGCTGCTGAATTATTTGATGAAAGTATAATTAGCTTTGTAAGAAATGGCCAGAATGTCTTCCACAGTGGCTGTCCCAGTCTCCAGCAATGTATGAGAGTTCCTGTTGCATATCCTCGACAGCCTTTGCTGTTGTCACTATATTGGATTTGGCCACTCTAACAGGTGTGTGACGGTATGCCTGCTATTTTATTTTGCAATTCTAATTACATATTATATTGCACAAGCATCTTCTCAGTTGTTTATTTGCCATCTGCATATCTTCCATGGTGAGGTACCTATTCAGATCTTTTGCCCACTTTTTAATTGGACAGTTTTCATATTGTTGAGTTTTAAGAATTCTTTGTACATTTTGGATATTGGTCCTTCATCAGATATGCATTTCGAAAATATTTTTCCTTAGAGTGTGGCTTGTCTTTTCATTCCCTTAATATTTTTTTTTTTTTGGCAGAAGAGAAGTTTTTAAGTTTAATGAAGCCCAACATCAAATTTTTATGTCATGGTGGTGTTTTTGGTGTTGTATCTGAAAAAGGTATTGCCAAATCCAAGGTCAACTAAATTTTCTCCTATGATACCTTCTAGGAGTTTTACAGTTTTGCTACATTTAGGTCTGTGATCTACTTTGAGTTAATGTTTGTGAAAGGTATAAAGTCAGTGTCTACATTCATTTTTTGGCATGTGGCTGTTCAGTTGTTCCAGCACCATTTGTTGAAAAGATCCATATGTTTTTTATAATGTCCCTCTGACCTCTTTTGCTTCAAACACTGAAGGAATAAATGCAGTGCTGTAAGGTGTTTAAGTCCTGTGCTGATCACGAATCTCCAGATCACTGTGGTACTATACACAGAGAATCTTGTTTCTAGTAACAAGAGTATATGGGTCCCTCACAGAGAAGGGTAAAGAAAAATACTGTCACCCATTTCAGATAAACTTTTAAGGATCTTACATCCAAGCATTAAATATTTTAAAACTCAGATATCTGAGTCTCTTATTAATTTTTAAGACTTCTTGCCAAAAACCACAATAAATTGTGGTTTGGGGGAATTTGAAACTTCTGTGCTGTTTCAGTAGGGATAGAATACACACAAGTGTTTTCAATTAAGTATTTCATCTCCTGAAACAATCACTGGCTTCAGAGTGAGTAATTTGTTTTAAACATTTTTTATCCTTTTATTTATAAAAAAGCATAGGGCTAAGTAAGGAGATTAAAATCGACCTTTTATTCTGAGAGTATCACAGAAACTTAGCTTACAAAACATTTCAACATACCTATCTATACCAGTGGTTCTTTAAATGTGCTCAGCAGATCAGCAGCAGCACCTGACGAACCTGTCAGACATGCAAATTACCAGGCTCCACCCTAAATGTGGGGGCCCAGTGCAGCAATCTGTTTTAACAAGCCCTTCTGGTAATTCTAATACACTCTGAAGTTTAGGAATTACAGATATATTGTGTCTGACCACCTCAACCACCCCTTTAAGTCAATAAAGCAATCAATTGCCAAATTCCAATCTATTAAGAGAGGCTCCAAGAGCAGTGGCTAGAGGCAATGGCTAGAGCACACCCCAACAGCCTTACAAACGTAGGGCACTTCGGCCTATACTATGTTTACTTATTAAACTAAAATCAAAACAGAAACAAAATTTTTAACATCTTGTAGAAAACACTATCTTCAGGAGTTCACGTTTTTCCTTACTGTTCATGAAATACATCCCTTATCTAGCATGAAATGAACCATTATCTGGTATGTTGCCTATGGGTACTGATAATTTGCCGAATGGTTATCTTACTCAAACTTTTACAAGAAGGAAGGAAGAAGTCCAGAACAATCAGTATATTAGTGAGACAACACTTAAAAATCTAACTCAAGATTTTTAGACCAGGTTTTATTTTGATACAACAAAGAATCTAAATTTACCTTACTGAGATCGTTTCAATAGGATTCTTCCATGTGAGAGAGTATCGATTCACATTTCATCAGTTTTGCTTCACTGTTTTATGGATAAATCTTTACCCTCAATGTGCATCTTAACATCATTTCTCATTTCAAATTATTTCTCTCAATATATAAGAAAATGGTACCCTAAATTCATTTCACCCATTCTTGGTATCACCATAACTTGTCTCATGAACAAGTTGCTTAAGATAAAAAGACTCAGAAAGTGCTCATGATACATGACAAAAGATAGCAAAGGACAGAAATACTAGAGATAACCTCTTAAAGGATGAGCAGAAACCCATCTGTCTTCCCTCTGTGCCATTCTCCCAGATGCCCTAAACAAACAAAGACTTCCCCAAAACATGTCAACTTGGAGGAAGCAAGAGTGAAGGAAACACAAATCCCCTTGAAGGGCTATCAATCTATCTAAGCATATGCAACTAGCTATCATATACAAGAATGTGGCCATTGCCTGCCTAGAATCACCCACAAAGCACCCTGGGCACACCATAGGGGGGCTGGTAGTCCTGCTCACCTGAGACAAGGAAGATGGCCTGAGGGCTGGCCCTTCAAGGAAAAGTAAGTTCTCAGCACAGGGAAGGTACAGGAAGGCACTCTGCAGAGAGGTGGGCATAACGACATGCAAACCAGGTCATGAAATAACACATACAAGGGCTCCCAGCTACCTCTGGGGAGGGCAAATTATCTAGGATGTGAGGGACCAGCACCCTGCCTAGGGGGTGAAGTCAGACACACAGTAAGATGGCAAGGCTGGAAGAGCTGTAAAAAGAGAAAAAGAAGAAAATTTACGTGTACCCCCAAACATTGCAGTACACTTATTTTGTTACACATTATGTCATACGAGCTTTACAATCTTGAAAAAATGTTGGACTCCCCATTTTACAGATTAGGAAACTGATACTAAAGAAGTTAGGAGGCTGACCCACAGCTACTACTTAGAAGTGTCAGTATATAACTGCAAGTATGTATAATTCCTGGTAAATGTTAGATGCTGCTTTTGGAAGGCTTCCAGCCAAAGGAAATCAGCCTGTATTTTCTGGGCAGTAAGAATTAATGACATCTATAAGAAAAGTAATCATGGTCAGATCTGCATTTCAGGAGAAGATTGAAAGGTCAGGAAGATACTGCAATTAGCCAGCAAAGGGAGTCTGGAGGCCTGAGCAGAGCATAACCCCATGAACGGTGAAGTAGAAGCCTGAGGACTGGGAGGGGTCACAACTGAGCCTGCCATCTGACAGTTGAAAATTTCCCGAATTCACCACAGTAGCTCAAAGACATATGCAAATGAACCTTTTAAAGAAATGCCTCAAATGAAAGGCCATGTTGACCCTCTATTATCACCTCCATGGATGCATGGAGATCCTCCTAGCAAACACCAGTCATGCCCATCAACGAGGAGAGGAAATGGAGCCCCAGCCGCCCAGGGAACACAGACGTGAACTACTCTGGCAGTCAATGCATGAGGCCAGCCTCACAAGGTTCCCAGGTGCAACAAAAGCCATGCTTCCCCCACCAACAAGACATTAACGTGGATTGGCAGCACTGCCCATCATAAATCTATTGTATAAGAAAATGACGATCCTGTATGGAGGCTGGAGAATGAAGAAACAGTGAGGCCACCTCCCTCAACAGATGGACAGGCATTTCCCTGTTCCTTGGCAAAGCTGCTGAAACGTGCCTCCATGTTAAATCTCCCACTAATTCACAGCCATGTTCTACGCAGAGAAGGTTCTAAAGTGAAAACAAAGACCGTGTAACTGACAACTGTGACCACCAACACGGCTGATTTGGATACTCCCTAGTAATAGGTGACAGCAGGAGGAGGGGACAGCCCACACTCAGGGGAAGTGAGGGTACCACGCAGGCAGTAAGGCTGAGACTGGGGTGTCCAGGTGGACAGCAGCCCCCCCAGCTCTCCCCCACCTCACCTCACATCATGCTCAGCACCAACCCTCTCTTCCCTTGGAAACCATTCCTGTGCTTCTTGGGGCCTCTGCACACAGGCTTCCTTACCTCTTTCTTCCTCCTGTCTCAGAAGGATGTCAAGTCCTCTAGGCCCCAGACTTGGTTTGACCACCTATCCCTTGCTCTCAGAAAGTCTCAGGATGGGTTCAAGCCTTCCCTCTACACTGCAAGCTCTGTAAGACTCATGCTGCACAACTTATCAGTATGTGCAGGACACAGGCTGGGGACAAGAATTCACGACCGTCAATGTTAACAGGACTCTGGTTTAAAACCTGGGTGGATGTTCACAAAAGAAACCTAAGTCTTCCAGTACATTCCATTCCTACTTCCAGGCCCACCGAGAACACTGCAATTACAATGGTTTCCCCACAGAGCCTGCCAACCAAGAAAGGCGGTCCTGGCTAATGGTTTCAGGGGCCCAGTTCTTTTACATCTGTCTTACTGTCTCATTATAAATAATAAAATACCACAAAAGGACTGTAGTTTGGGACAGACCCAATCCTGATGAACTGACAAAAGCTGGAATCTGATTTCTACTTCAAAGATCAAAGGCCAGACTCTGGATCTGAGAAAACTCATAAAGGAGACACCACCCTCAGGATTATCTGGACAGCTAAATCATTCCTCTACAATGTCACCCACTAGATGGATCTTTCCTTTTAATTTCTGCAGGCGTTACAAATCCAGGAGAGAATAATGCCATGGGCTGGTCTTCATCGATGTTGTGTATTGAGTTATTATTATTGGTGCGGCAGCCAAAATGAGCAGCATTTGCACAGTAGCAGAGGAGACAGCTTGTGCATTATTCCCTTTGGGACTCTAAGGTTGGCATTAGCATTTGTGCTTTCAGTGTTTTGCAACAACCAAGGTGCATTTCACCTCAGCATACTACCGCCACAATGGCTGCATGTTTTATTTCTACATATCCTTTATTTCTCAAAATGTCTCTTGTTTTTAATGATCAGAAGTGATCTAAACCAAAGAAAACCAAAGCTTGCCATTTTGATAAAACAGGTGGATCATGAGTCAGTTCCATTTCTAAACAGCAAGTATTTTCCTTGAATTGTTGAAATGGTTACCTAAGTAGAACTGAAACATGATTAAATCATACGCATGCCCATCTACCTGATTCTGAACTACTTTCCTAAAAAAGTGTCAAGTGGGGAGGGGTATTCAAAATTAGATTTTATATATAATTAAGTTAAAATTATATATAATTAAGTTAAAATGGCTTTTATTTTAATTAAATACTAATATTGATTAAATTCTTGCTGGGTTTTACATAATAACATAACATTTCTGCAAAAGTAGTCCAAAGTTCAATCATACAAGTATTTCAAGAGTTTTAGGGAGAAGCAAATTCTTTTTCTACTTATTTTAATATGACAGAAGAAACATATCTGCTTGAAATAGCTGACAAAAGTGTTACCATAAACTTACTAACTGAATGAAATCTATGAAGCAAATATATTGAATATTTAAGAATGATTATTAGAGTAGAAAGCCTCTTGTTCAACCCTGAGGAATGATTATTTTTTTTTAGTTAACTGGAAGGAGGCTTCAAAATGAAAAGTAAAAAATAATGAGTTCATGACTGTTTATAGTTCATAATGCATGAGCAAAACCGAAGGTTTCTGTGATGGCTGCCCTTGTACTGTTCACCATGTAAGAACTTATCCACTATGTAAGAATTTGTTCTCCATGTAAGAACTTGTTTGTTATGCCTCAGAAGATTGGAGACTGACGAAAATTAGGCTTGGGGTGGATTAATGATTGTGCATTGAGCATTGACTCCCCTATACAGAATTTTATTGTTGTTAACAACCATTTGATCAATAAATATGAGAGATGCCCTCACAAAAAAAAAAAAAAAAAGTATACACTTCCAATGGTAAAATAATAAGTAACCGGGATGTAATGAATATAGTCAAGATATTGTAACAGCTTGGTATGGTGATAGCTGGTACCTAGAATTGTCATGTATATAAATGTTGAATCACTATGTTGTACATCTGAAACTAATGTAATGTAATACCATGTGTCAACTACCCTTCAATAAAAAAATAATTATCTACAAAAAATAATAATAATAATGAGTTCATTAAAGAATTTATTTTGAACCTGTGATGTAAGTATACATCATTTCTCTAATTTTCTCATGGCCAAATCATTTTCTCAAAGTGCAGGTCTGCTGATGGGAGTTCCCACTCATCTGTCTTGCATAAAATTCAACCATTTATGCTTTTTCTCAGATTTCCAGTTTAGGTTTCCTTTCATTCTTTTCTAATATTTTTCAGCTGGCTTGCTTACCTTAGTGCAATAGCACTTTTTTTCCCTAAAGCATCTCACCTTTAATCTTTCCAAAGGATTCATTTAAATTTTCATAGGACAACTTTTTCTACTCCATAGTCACTTTCATCAGTTTTATGGTAGCATAGTTTTGGAAACTAATTAAATTACAAATAACAATCAGCACCAACAGGGTTGAGAACGTACACAACTGACTTCTCGACATACAATTGGACTGTATTTAGCATGGGGTGGACATTGATCAACATGTTTTACAGAAGTAATGGAGAGAATTAGTTAGTTAACTATGTCAGTTAAAAATGTTTTCAAATTAAAGATTTTCTGACTCAAAAATAAAAGTATATTACTCTAAGAAAGGATAATTCAGTATACAATAATCTACATTTATAAACACATGTAATAAGATGTTTACTTTTAAAATTCATCCCTCATTTTGCAAAAGAATTTTAGAGAATCTTTAATAAGTGAAAATCCATGAAGTATTATAAAATATTTGATTTTAAAACTTTTCTTTGGGCTGCTTTAAAGAAGTCCAGAATTATTTTAAATTACATATTTGCTTTCTTATTTAAAGAAACAGTAATTTGGGTTTCACAGTTCATTGAAATAACCTGAAAAACATGGATTCACACTAAAAATAAAGAAACATAGCTTTGAGTCTTGTTAAGAAACAGAGATTTTCCAATAACGGCTTTTTATTTCAGGCCATGTCAGTATATAAAGTTTTGTTTTATAAAGAATTACACTAGGAAAAACAATGCATAAGTAACTGAAGGGGAACATCCAGACAATAACCCAGGAGAAGACATGTTTTTGCTATTGCGAACACCCCTGATCTGTTTCATAAAGGAATCTATCTTTGCTCTTCTAACACAGCAGAGAGAATGTCTATTTTAAAAGAAGATTATATTTAAGCTTTATAAGACACTACACTAACTATATTCCTAAATATTATGAAAGAGTTAAATTTTGTAAAATGAGCAACTGAAATTCATTCCCCCTTATACTATCATCTCAAATATGGAAAAATTTATTAGTATCTCATTATTAAAATATATAAATAATACAAAGATTAAGGGGTTTTTTAAGTCATAAAAGATGGAATGAGGGGCTATTACTGAAGCTTCAGGCCCCTTTATCTTTCAGTGATTGCAGTTTGATATAGCCACAGGTAATTAAGGCAGAAGAATAAAAATCGCCCACACTTTTTATGATACATGTTCAAATATACACACCACATAGCCATATACCACAGTATCTCACAAACAAAGTCAATACTAAACTTTCTGTCATCCAGACACGATGCTGTTATGAAAGAAGTACAAACTGGAAAAGGAAAAGACAAAGCATGGGCTGCTTGCAGAATTTTATTTCCTACACCGTGGAATAATTTTTTCCATTCCCAAGATGATTTAGGTTGACAAATTGGTTCTTCTGGCTGCTTAGCTTTCTGACCTCGAAAACTCTATTTTCTGTCTCAGCTAGCTGTTGACAGGCTAATGCCACCAATCAATGGAATAAACCTCCCAGGGGTTTAGGATTAGGGTAGGAAATTGTAACGACAGTAGAATAATTAGAGGTGAAGTTTGCCCAACTTTTAAGACCAGAACTCATCTCTAAAAGAAAACAAATAGTTCTCTGGAAGGACGTTAGTGTATATTCCATTCCTCCCAGAGTACAACGCTGCAGAGCATTTCTTGGGAAAAAACTAGAAACTCTTCTTGCCTGAAACACTTCTTGAAAGTCAATACAATTTAAGGCACTCTATCTACTTTGGTATAATTTTTCTCAGGAACAAATGTCCAAACAAATGTCTTCACAGAACCATGAGCCAAGAGGCCTGGTATAGCTACTTGCTTTTCTATCCTAAAATATATTGGTCAATGTCCGCCATGGGAACCGGTGAAAAATAGGTGGTTAGAAAATCAGGTGTCTGCCCTTCCGTACGCAGCCATGTAGACAGTGCTCCTGAACCTGCCCTCCACAACTGTGACAGTACCCAAGGCCATGGAATCAGACCTGGATCTGCCTTAGACCATTTAATGACCCCCCTCAAAAGTCTCTGTTTCCTTATTTGTAGAGTGTTATTTGCAACAGTACTCACTTTATGGATGAAAGGGAAGATTAATTAGACTATGTTTAAAGCACAGTGTTGGACCCAGAATAGGTATTCAATAAAATTTTCATGTATTTTTTACTGCCCTGTTCTCTGACCCTAACAAATTAATGCCTATAAATAAAAGTCTTCCATTTCAAAATTGCTTTTGCTTAATCACTGTGTTCTCAGTATTATATCAGATCCTGTAAGAAAGTTTAGTGATTATAGTTTATCCATCTGATACAGAAATATGGCTCTGGGCCATTACCCTGTTCTTAGGATTCATGCTACTCCTCTGGTTTTCTAGGTGGGGTATGATTAAAATATGTATGTTTCTGTTAGCATTATCTGGAAAATACATACATCTTACTGAGGGAGAGAACTTAAACATTCTGTTCTGAATTGATGGCAATCACATCTTGTCATTTTGTGCAGTTTTTGGATTAACTAAGACTTTTCTTGTGTCTTCCTTTTTTCTCTGATATTATGAAATATTTCTGATCACATTTATAATGACTCACCAAGAGTAATTAGGAAAAAAATAAAACAAATATAATATTTAAAATTTTTTAAATATTTTAAAATGTAAAACTTAAACACACATACATACACACACATTATTTAGTATTTAATAGAAAAAGACAAATCTACTGGCTGAGGTGACACTGACCTATGAATTATACTTCAGGCAACCTTTCTCCTTCAGAATTCAACTTCATTGCAGGATATTAACACAGGAACTTGTACATAACTAAGGAAGTGAAAAACTAGTTAAATATAATTGATCTGAGCATAAGCCCTTGAATGTAAAGATACTTCTGATGGTAAATCAAATCAAAACCACAATAAATAGTTATGAAATGCCTGTTTCAGACTGAGCACTGTACTTGGAAAATGAGGAATACAGAAAACTCAAGATGGGCCTTGTTCTCAAGAAACTGGCCAAGGAGATGGAAGCATCTACTGAGATGAACAGAAAGTGGTTGAGAAGATCAAGAAAGGTCCTTGAAGAAGGAAGGCATGGGTGGGATGGTGCACTGCAAATGTGTTCCAGAAAAGGGATGGGGCTAGCAGAGCCCCAGTAGGACACACAGGGCCTGGCTGGGATTGCTCTAGGACAGGAAGGAAAGGCTGAAGGGAACTGCGTGTTGAACAGATCACAGTTTACATGCTCAGGAGTTATTTCCACTCTCATTAAGAAAGCTTTTTTAAACTTCTAACTTTTTAGCAGACTTATGCTTTAATTGGCCTAACTTTATGATATCACTGACACTGAATTTGTTTCATAAAAGCATTAACCTCCAAACAACTATAGCCAAAAGCTTTTATTGACTTCAAGTCAAGGCTTTGGAACCCAATCTTCTCAGGGGCCTAAAGTGAGAATAGATACTCTTCTTAACTAAGAGTTAGGCATCTTCTAATTAATCCATCCATCCACAATGCAGTAAATTGTTGATGAAAAGGATATTAGCTTAGAAGTCTAAAGACCAGACTCCACCAGAGATTCTACCATTACACTGGGTGAGTTCACCCCCTTTTCAGAGAGCTGCTTCTCCCCTTCCAGGTGGCTCTGGTGGAGCTGCCATCCCATGACCCCCATCTCCCATCCCCCACCCCACACATCCTTGGAAATGGGGACATGACCTAAAATGATGATACCAACCCCTAGCAATGAAATTGGCTGGGAGATCTGCCCATGACCCAAGTCAGGAAAATCAGGTTATTTCCTAGTATTTTAAATACCTACAATATACAGGCAAAAGTTGACTCCTTTCTTACTTGGTTGGCTAATCTGGAATTGGCTCAATCACCACTATTAATAAAATTCATAATTGTCTCAGGGGCCTGGTGTAGGAAACACAAAGATGCGCAATTACTTACTACCCTGTCATTTGCTTTTTGTTGTTGCAAGAGAGAAGAGAGCAAGCTCAGATGGAACGTCTGTGCCAATAGCTGGAGAGACATGTCTTGGCAATGCTGTTAGGCTCAAAGTCCACTGCTAGACTTCCCAGCCGCATAAATCAATTTTGTCTGCCTTTTTAGTTTGCTTAAATGGTTTCAACTGGGGATTCTGTCACTTGCAACTGAAAGCATTCTAATATGCAATTATCCATGAAAAGTTTTCTTGTACCTCAGTTTTCCTCATCATAAAATTCCCCAAGAAGAAAATCTCTAAAGCTCCTTCCATATAATTGTTTCAAATTATGTACCTATCAGATAATTTGAAATGGTATAGGTATTATAATTAATTAATTATTTCAGTTGGACACCAGAAAAAAAGTTCCTTTCTTCAGGAAGTTCTGGTTTTCAAACCCCCTATCTATATTGGTACAGAAGAGAGACCCCCAAATGTTAATCATCAGTATAAGAAAGTATATAACATTTTTCCTAAACTTCTAAGACACAGAAAACTCATTTTCAGTACCATTTTGCTTTCTCAGCTCAATACTGGTCACTGCCAGTTATTAACTACAGGCCACACCTACCCCGACTAGTCCCACCAAATAAATTATCTGGAAAAGACTAGTTAT
This sequence comes from Manis pentadactyla, assembly GCF_030020395.1. NCBI lineage: Eukaryota > Metazoa > Chordata > Mammalia > Pholidota > Manidae > Manis > Manis pentadactyla. Next base: position 111,658,203 of record NC_080024.1, read on the forward strand.
TCACTTCCTTTGAATAAATAACTTAAAGAAACTAGATTTTGGTTACAAGTGAAATAAAGCATGATAACAAGCCTGTTTCCTATTACAGATCCACTTAAGATGCAGCAGCATTCTCTGGGTAAGTTTTCAACCACAGGTTTATTTTAACTAGAAAAGAAAACTAAGGTAAAGACATTCTATTTGTTCACAAAAAATGGGTCCATGGAAGCAGTCATAAATTGCATGTTGTACAACATGATGCTAGTATGCTTGATCAATATATGTAAGAAGTAAAACTATTTAGAATGGTACAAGTCAATCAAATCAGGTAAAATTGCTTTAAAAGTGAAAATGAGATACCTAGTTCAAAGGCATCCAAGAAACCAACTGCATTTGTAGAAACCAAGTAAACAAGGTAAAACACTACAGTTTAAAACACTAACAGTTTAAAAGAAACAAACTTGGTTAAATTAAGTTTAGGACAATCAACTTTCCCACTGTGAGAAAAGAGTTTATAATGATTATTGTCTGTGGAATAATTTAATGTTGAATTAAAATTAGAAGTGTTATTAATTAAATATGTCTTGTATGAAGTGATCAAATCAAAGGAAAATCATTTTCAAAAAGACCATAAGAAATGCATCTGCATTTTGGACTATGCAAATCATTGTGCAATCTAAAGAAAAAAATTAAAAATTGGCAGACACAAACATAACTGTTAATAAATCTAAAATTAACATGAGAATCAACCTAATAATACTCAAATAAAAAATGCATTAAAACTGCAATTTGAATTTAAATAATACTTTAACATAGAACATCATGAGTTTGCCTCCATTGAGAGTCTATATAACATTCTCAACCAAAAAAAATGAACTTAAAATCATTAAAAGACTGAAGTAGACACAAAAGGTAGATGCTTGAAAGCACATGTCATTAGACCAACGCTCAGGAAATCATAAGCCACTGAGAAGTTTGTAGGACACAGGGCAGGAAGAAGCATTGATAGTACTCTCTTTATAACAGAATTTCAAACTTTAATTGTACTCATACTCTTTATCCATTTCTAAAACCTTGAGCCCTAGACCAAAATATTAAGGAGCATAAATTTTAAAATGAAGCAAACTAGAATCATCACATGAAGTCAAAATTATTAACTCACAACTTCTGTCTTCCAAAACAGAGTTTCTCTGTTTACATATAATGCCCTTTCTTCATCAGGCATTTTATTCTGGATCTCTTTCTATTTGTCTTTGATGGGTCTCTCCAGGAAATGTGAGAATTTGGGTTAGGGTAGAGGAGCCACATAACACTGTGAGGCTACAACTAACCAAATTTTAGTTTTCTGTTTGGATGACCGACTGTTTTTTTTTTGATCACCTTTAAATCAGAGAAGAGCTGAAACAGGCTAAACACATTTTAGCAGTAATAAAAGAACTTGAAATATTTGCTCACTTCACAAAAGCCAAGAAAAATTTGTCATGCTTAAATAATTCTACTGCTGTTTTTCCTTAATGTAATGCCCTTACTCTAATCTCCACCCAATGAATTTATGTAAATCCAAAATTCCCTCCAAATCCCTGCTCAAAATGCAACTTCTTCTCTGAAATCTTTCAGATTTCTCCAATCCTTCCTGTACACAATATGTTCCTCCTCTTACATCCCCCAGCAGGTAACAGGCCTTCCATCCTGGACTAACAGTGATGTGAGCAGGCCTCATCCCCTGCCAGGAGGCAAGCACCTCCAGGAGCATCTTGTTCATATTTTAGGCCCACTGTAAGTCCGGGGAGAGGAAATCCCTGGGCAAAAACCTCTAAAAACTGAAATCAGTCAAAGGGAGAAATAAAGTTTAAAACCCGTTTCTTGCTTACAAACTGCAGTCCGGTGCCCTCTCTCTCCCCTGCTCCAGAAGAAGCAAGCAAGCAAGCCCCTCCCCTTAACCTCTCAGGTTCAGACACGTCCTCAGTTGCCCAGATAATTGCCCATTGACATAGAGATGAACTTCTCTCCACCCCTGAGGATATGCAAATACACCAAAGCCAGGCGAGATATTCTGGAAATGGTACAATTTTACTCACAGACTACCTCTCCAGAAATCTTGCCTTACAATCTACTCATTACCCTTCTTCCACAATGGTCCCTGGGTGAGAAAACTGGAGCATTGTGACCAGACTAAAGACATAACATTAGCAATAGCAATAAAATCATGACAATCCTCAAGCCGGAGGATTCAGCTAGGTTCAAAGTCTTAATGCAGATTAAGTCCAGAGCCCAGTCCATTCCATACGCAGGCAGTAGCTGAGGGTTCAGAGCAATCATCATGTGGCAACTGCAGTCAGGGGTTGCATTCAGGCCGCAAGGACGGTAGGAGAAAATAACCTTAAGGGTGATAAGACACATGTTTTAATGACACCAGCATAGGCAAATCTTGTCCATCAGGTAGGATACATTCAAGAGAGTGGTCCTGTGATAGGACAGTGCCAGGAATGGGATCTTGTCCTGGTCTAGTATACCAGACTTTCACCCCCATCTCTGTGGGAGTTACAGATGGGTCAATATATAGGGTTACAGGAGGTACATGCACTGGCCATAAAGATAAAACAAAACTTCCCCGCAAGATTCTCTTACCTCCTGGATGTTTTCGGTACACTACCATGACCTTTGGGGGCCATTCAGCTGTTATACCAGGAATACACAGGAGGCCAGCTTCCAGGCCTTTCCCCCAATATGCCAGAAGGGCCAGCCATCACTGGTCCATGTGTCAAAATGTCCAGGGCCAGATCCATTCAACAGTGTCTCCAGGGCTTAATGCAGTAGGGGCTCGCAGCAGGATGTTGCTCTGCTGGCCATATCCTGGCTTCAATAACTCTTCTTTGGTTTGGACGTACAATTGTATAGGAGAGGCAGCAAGGTGTGTGAGCATATCCACACGGCTCAAAGCTCCTTTATGTGGCTTCTCATTCAAATGCTGCAAGCACTGTCCATAGGCGAACTGAACAACCCCATAGACTACTAGTGTCCGACTTCAGGCCAGATATCAACAAAACATTGTACCTCTCTATCATGCCTGCCCTGGTAGGATTATATGGTACATGGAATTTCCACTTTATTCCTAATTGCTGTACCCATTCTAGTAACGCATATCCAGTACAGTGGGTGCCTAGATCATCTTCAATCACCTGTGGCCGGCCATAGACTGCAAAGAGATGCTCCAGGCCCCTCTTGGTGGTTTGCTAATTTGCACGACATGCGGGAAAAGCAACTAATCGTCCAGTAACCATGCCCACACACATCAAGGCATACCGACATCCTCCTGATATGGGCAGAGGTCCAATAGAGTCTATTTGCCACCTGACAAGGGGTATTGGCCCCCTTACTGTTGTCCCATGTTGCTGTGGGACTCAATGTAAGCCCCTCTTAGAGCACACAAGGCATTCTTTCCAGGCCCTGCTGACTTCTTCAAAGGTCACAGGCAAGCCCCACCTACAGGCTACAGCCCACAATGTCTTTTGCCCCACGTGGAACAAATGCTGATGTAACCATAGGGCCACACCAGAGGCAGGCTTTCCTTCTAGCCAGCGCACCTGGGCCAATGTGTTGGCTTCATCATTCCCTGGGGATGCCAAAGGCAAATGGCCAGTCACATGATATACAGTAACAGTCTTAGTCTCACCAGAGGCCCATAGGTCTTGCCACAACTCTTGCCCCAAAGGGGCCGGTGACCAACCATCCAGTTGGCATGATACCACGTCTGTAGCCACAGGGTCAAGCCCCAATAAGATGTCAAGGCCCAGCTGTCAGTGCAAAACATAGGAGAGGGCTCCTAGGTGATCACGAGCCATACTGCCTGCAACTCAGTCCATCAACTGCTTTTTCCCCTCTCCATCCTCCATCCATATTGTCTCAGTCTTAGGATGGAAAGCCACAGCCCTCCACTTTGTGGGCTGCCCATGACTGGAGCCATCTGTGTACCAAGCATCTTCAGGTATAGGGGCTTTTCCCTCCTGATAAGGAGTCTCAGCTACCAATGGCTCAAAAGCAAGTTCTTCCTGCTTTCCACTGCTATAGGTCACTGGCCCCAATAAGCATTGGAGTTCTCCACTTAAGGGCCTAGTAGAGAGGCTGCTGGGCTGATGTAAATATGTGCTCATTTTTCTAGTGTAAGCGTCTGTGCCAAGCCATTCCATGGCTTTTGGTGCAGTCTCACACCCATCCCGCAATGGAATAGGTGCTTATTACCTTAGTCGGAGCTGTCCTGGCGATGGGCTCCGTAGCCAGCAAGGTATGGCACACAGCAGCCAGTTGCTTCTCTATCAAGGTGTACTGGACCTCTGCTCCTTTCCATAGTTGTGACCAGAATGCAATAGGTTGGTGTGTCCATTCAAACCACTGCCAAAGACCCCATCCATAACTATCTTCAGTTATATGAACATCTGGTTCACAGGGCCTTGATGAGTCCATTACACTCAAGGCCTGTATGACCTTGAGTGCCTGCTTGGTAGCAGTAAAAGCAGCTGCACATGTCTCACCCCAGTCCCACCTGATGCCCTTTCATACCAACTGGTATAAGGGTTCAGAATTTTTGCCAAGTGCAGAATAAACAACCTCCAGTAGCCCAAAATACTCAAAAACTCTTGTAATACTGCCACAGTGGTAGGTAGGGGGAAAGCCTGGATCTTGTCTATGACTGCTTCAGAAATGACTTTAGTTTTACCCAACCAGACAACCCCCAAGAATTTTACAGACAAACCAGGTCCCTGAACCTTAATGCTGTTCACGGCCCATACTTTATCCTGTAGATGTTGCAACAGTCTAGGAACTGCCCCTTCTAAATCTGAAAGAGAATCAGATGGGAGCATAATATCATCAATGTAGTGATAAAACCTCACTGTTTGTGGTTTCTTCCATGTGGCCAAGTCCTGGGCTACAAGCCCATGACAGATGGTGGGACTGTGAAGATATCCCTGTGGAAGGGCAGTGAATGTCTACCGCCGGCCTTTCCACATGAAGGCAAACGGTTCCTGGTTCTCCTGTGCTATGTCAGTAGAAAAGAAAGCATTAGCAAGGTCTACTACATAATGATATATTCCCAGCTCATGGCTGAGGGTGTCTAGAATGTCTGCTATAGAGGGCACACAAGCATGCAAAGGGGGTGTGACTTTATTCAATTCCTTGTAGTCCACAGTCATATGCCAGGAGTCATCTGGCTTTCTCACTGGCCACAATGGAGAATTAAAAGGACTATGAGTGGGCTTTATGATGCCCACCCTTTCCAACTCCTGTAGAGTTTCTCCAATTTCCTTGTGCCCCCCAGGCCATTTATACTGCTTAGTATTTGTCACCTGCCAAGGTACAGGCAGAGCTACAGGTGGGTGCTTGGCATGTCCCCTCAGAACTGCCTTTACCAGACGTACCCTCAGTCTGAACTCACCTGCAGTGGTCTGTAAGCCCTGCAGGATATCTACTCCCAAAATACATTCAGGGATGGGAGAAATGTACATGGTATACTCCTTTGGGGGTAAACACCCTATCCCCAATGAGATTTGGGCTTTCTTCACTCTAATTGCCTCACCCCCATAGCCATCTATCACAGCAGGGGTCCTGGGAAAACACTCAGGGTTGCCATAAATCAGAGAACATTGAGCTCCTGTGTCCACCAGTGCCAGGACACATTGTACATTCTCAGGTGACCAATGAATTACTAATTCTACATGTAGCCTCTGGTTCCCACTATGTCCCCCAAGGTGGGGACTTTGACCCCCCTCTCAGTTGAACCATGATGCCCAATCAGCCTCCTGTGGGGTGAGGGCCCAGGAGAATCCTGAGTACTGTCTCCCATGAAGTTTTTCAGGGACACAGGCCAGGAAAGAGGCCTTGACTCTGGTTTCTGTGTCCTAGACCTCAGCGGCTGGAACTGCTGCTGTGACTTTAATTGGTGCCACAGTTCTAACAATATGCTATTGGGCTGCCCATTGAGTTTTTCTTTCACTACCCCGGCCTTTATCAAATCAACCTACATCTGGATCCATGAGACCTTCACAGGGCCTTTCACACTTCTCCTTTCAGTCGTGGTGCATACTTCCCTCCATGCCCTTATCGTTTCAACCTCTCCCTGATCTGCTAAAGTACGAGTAGCCTCACTTATGGGTTGCCCTAGGTGGGGGGCAAGAGTATTCACTAGGGACCCAAAGACAGATGTGGGAGCTGTATGCAGCACCAGGTTTCTCATTCTTCTAGTGAACACCTCCTCATCAGGGCCCTGGGGGTCCATATTATAGATGATATTTTTCATACCCAATTCCCTCAGTACCTGGAACGTATGCTCTGCATACATTTTCCAACTACTCGGAAAATATGGTAAATCACCCTGATTAGGCCAAACTACCCTGATGGCAGCTGTCAGCCATTTCAGGAGTATCTGATTCCCTGAGGTGTGATGGGCATTTTGCAACCACTGCCGAAGGGAAGGGTGAGTCATCAGGGTTGCCATTCTACTCATCTCAGTACCCAACATAACAGGGTTCTTTACCCCCATATCCCAGAGATGTAAAAGCCATGTAGGCAGAGATTCTGATGCTCTCTGCCTATACCGGACGCTCATGTCCACCAGCTCATCCTGGGTGTAGGGGCAGAGCATGGAGTGCTCCACAACCTGAGGAGGGGGCTGCTCCTCCCCCTGAGGAGCCCACGGTTGTTTCGTTTTTATTTTCTTAATTACTGCCAGGCGGGCCTTTAAAACAGGACATGGTACCTCCGGCAGTGGCCTGGGTGGCAGATCCACCAATGGCCCCACCTCCTCCTCTTCTCCCTCGGGCTCCTCCACCAGCAGCTCCTCCTCCACAGCCTCCTGCAATGCAGCTTTTCCTGCCATCTCCCCCCTTGCCGCTGCTAAGGAGTCTTCTAGGAGCGTGACCTGTCTTTTCAGTAACTGTCTCTCTTCTTTAACAGCATCCCATAGGTTATCACCCAGCTCCTCCAAGTGATGCTGAAGTGTATCTCTCTCCTGTCTAAGTTCCTCTCTCTACTGTATAACATATTCCAGTACACAGCCCCTAAGATCTCCAAGCAGTCTTCCAACTCACGGAGGACTAATTCTGCAGCTTCCGCTATTTCCACCCTTCCCCCAGTTTGGGGAAGGCCACACCCCTCTAAGAGGTACTTTACCCTAGACCAATTCCCCATTAGGGGTTCCCAAATTGGAAGCCCCACAACTGGGGAGACAATAACAGGTAAAGCGGCACCCTCTCCCCTTGCATCCACTGGGGCTTCCCCACAATCTACAGGAGAAGCCCTCCCAAAGGTCACACCCATTATGACAGATTTCAGGATCAGAGGAGTACTGCCAACTGCACCAGAATGTAAGTCTGGGGAAGGGAAATCCCAGGGCAAAATACCTCTAAAAACCGAAATCAGTCAAAGGGAGAAATAAAGTTTAAAACCTGTTTATTGCTTACAAACTGCAGTCCACCGCCCTCTCTCTCCCCTGCTCCAGAAAAAGCAAGGAAGCAAGCCCTTCCCCTTAACCTCTCAGGTTCAGACACACCGTAGGTTGCCCAGGTAATTGCCCATTGACATAGAGATGAACTTCTCTCCACCTCTGAGGACATGCAAATGCACCAAAGCCAGATGAGATATTCTGAAAATGTTACAATTTTACCCACACCCACTATTACTGAAAAGAGGAATTTAAAATACACAGTGTTTTGAATCACTGAGGGAATAAATAAAATTAATATAAATCATGAAGGGGAAGATGCATTTTACTTTAAAGTAAATGTGATGCAGGGATTATGTAATGATCAATTCCATCCATTGATCTGAAAACAACTTCACCTTTAAGCAAAACACAGAGTCTTGGGAGAACCAAATGAGGTTTAAAATTGAGCCATCTTCCAAAAAGTGAGCTATCTCCTCTACCTGAAGTCTGGGTCCTCCAGCTTTTCATCCAGCCATCCAAGTATTCCTTGCAGGCCTACAATACCCCAAGGTCTGCAAAGGTGAATGAGTGTTCCAGCTCTTAAGGATCAAATGCTCTCATCATAAATGTAAGGCACCCAAGCAAATGCTTTTGAAAGGCCCTTCTCTTTCATGTGACTACTACACAGTCAGAAAACAGAACTACAGATGTACTTGTCTTTTGTGCCCAGACTCCAGCATTCTCCACTTTGCTTTTCTACCTTTCTCTAACAAGTGGAAGCCAAATGAGTCATTAACCATAAATAAACTGAGTAACTAATCTTAACCAAATGGGTAACTCAATCAAATTTATTTGAAGTGGGCATTTTATGGGTTTTATGGTGCCTTAGAGGTCTCTGAACACTGTAACATATCCCCTGTTAATTTAGTAGAACTGCCTCAGCAAGGAAGCCACAGAAGGTGGATGTGACTTCTGGTTAGTCTCCAGGGTCTCCTTCTGTCTCCAGTGGCTTTTCTGGGATCATTTAGGAATTAACTTGTCTGTGCTCAGGCATTTCCACCACGTTTGGGCTCAATGTTATGGAACATCAAATAATCAGAGCTACTTAAATTTTAAAAGAATGTTCAGTAGCTCATTATTTAGTCAGTGGATACATAATTTATTAATCCCTTACAATGTACAGAATTCTCTAAAGTCTTAAAGTATAGTTAGTTAGAATAGGCATATAAAAATAAGTATAATATAAGGCAATATATTATATTAGTCAAGGAGTCTGAAAAGGAAAGGTTACTTCTTTATAAATAATAAAAGCTAACACAGAGTGCTCACTATGTATTAAGCACAGAGTACTGTATGAAGCACTGTGAAAAATATTAGAGCATTAAATCATGAGGTATTACTTATCTGGGGAGAGGATAGATAGGAAGAAAATGAGATTTGAATGTGAGATTTGGGTCCCAATAAAATTGCCTTAGCCATTACAATCAGAAGAACTTTAAATATGGGAATATAAAATAAAGTTTCATTTAAAAATGTACAGGAGTCTATCTTTTTCTGTTTCTACACATCTGTAAAAATACTTAAAACTCTAACATACACAGAACATTCATTCTGATATGCCCATATCATACATTCTAAATACAAAGCAAAATTTTAGAGGACTTAATGCAAATTTACAATTTTATTTTTCTTTTTAACTAGTGATCTCTTCTTAAGTAACAATACTCATTTTTCCTGAAATCCTAAAAATACCCTATTAGGAGCCTGTTAAGACCAATTTAGTTTTATTTTTATACTTTCAAAACAAAAAAATGAAGTAAGATATGTGCCTGTGTATACATTAATAATTCATTGTTTATTTTCTTAGGGGCATTTAAAATGAAAAAAGAACACATTCTAATTTATTATATGCTAGTTATTTCTTGTTCAAGTAAATCATTCATACAATTTCCACACTAATTGAGATCATCTGAGATATGAACTTAGACCTGTTTCTATCAGTAAGTAAGCTGGGTAAACACACTGCACAAGGTGGTAACAAAGGATACAATCAAAAGTGAAATGAAAATAAATTCATCACCAAGGAGTTTCCAAGGATAACAAGGAGAAAAGTGAGGCCAAATGTGATCACTGCTTGTAAGCGGCAACAATATTCAGAGGAGAAAGGGATACATTTTTACTGGGAGGAATCTAAGACATTTTTCTGTAGGTAACAATTGAGTTGGGCATTAAAGATAAGGAATAGGCAAAAAAAAATGAGGAGGGACCTTTTCTGACTGTGCTGCCTTCACAGCCATGGGAACAAAACCATAGTCAAGGCAAACTTGTGAGGGTACAAACTGTAAGGGCCTAAATTAAACAGCGAACAGGTACAGTGGAGAGACTGAATGCCATGGTAGGGAGTTGGAACAGTTATTTTACAGGTCTGCATTTCTCAAGGGACGTAGGAGGGGGGCCAGAGGGGATGAGAGAGCAGCAAACACACTGGAAAAAAGAAATGCTGTTCCTCATGGAGAGTGAACATTCTCATGAAGAATACAGATAACTACAAAATAAAAAGTAATTAAACAATAAAAACATGGTATTTTGATGTCTAATACAAAGGTAGATATTTTAATATGGGTTGACATTTGACCTGAAGGAATTGAGCATTGAGGGAAGCCATGAGGGATACTGAGGACATGCAGTCCAGGCTGGGGAAACAGCAAGAACAGGCTCCAAGGAGGAAGCATATAAGAATGCAAAGTACAGCAGGGCCATGTGACAGGAGACAGGAGTAGGGAAGAGCAGCAGGAGATGAAATCAGAGAAGTGCCGGGACAGATCAGACAGCACCTGGGGGCCTTGACAAGGATTCTGTTTTATTTTGCCAAGTGAAACAGGAAGCCACTTCAGGTTCCATGATCTGATTCATAGTTTCAAAGTATCTGTGTAGACAGACCATCGTGGGGCAATGTGGAAAGCAGGGAGGCTGGTTAGTAATGCAAAAATCTGGGAGAAGATTCATGTCAGGAAGCCTTGCATGATAGCAGGGAGGGTGGTTAGAAATATTCTGAAGGTACAATCAACAGGATTTGGTAGCAGGTTGAAAGGCTTGTCAGAGAAACAGAGGAAGCAAGGATCACTCCAAGAGTTTTGGCAAGATAAATAGACAAAAGGCATCGTTACAGACAGATGAGAAAGATGCAGGAGCATTAGGAAAGAAAAATGGGAGAATCAAGCAGTCCAGGTGAGTGGCGCCTGGTCGCTCTGCCGGGATGATAGATGGAGCAGATCAGACTTGAGGCTTGATCTGTCAAACTCCAAAGCACACTCACTCTCCACCGATAAAGGCTGAGATGCAGGAACAAAGGGGTGACAGCATGAGTTATTCTAGCACATGAAGGGCAGGTAGGAGGATTGACAAGAGTGGGGAAGTCAAATAGAAGGCAAGGGAGGTGTGTGGAGCAAGAAAAGCCAGGCATTTGGGGGCTTAGAGAAACCAGAAAACGTGGGATATTTGCTGGGTGATTCCAATAGAGAATTGACCAGAGATGAAGAAAGGAAGCACAAGAACACGGAGAATGCTGCTAAGACAGTCCATGTTCGTGAAATACATGAAGGAGAGCCCTTTTAGCAAAAAAATGGTTCCACAATCTGAACCTATTCAAATTTAGCAGCAACAGTTCTCTTTTCCAGGAGACCCTAGGAGTGTCTTGTTTTTACAACACCGTCTGATTATGACAACTAAAAAGCCCACTTACCTCAAAAGAGTGTAAGAGTTCAAGATACAGATTATTACTTTGTAATTTGCCAGTGTTCTGTAGCACCCAGAATCAAACAATGGAAAGGAATGTACTGCTGCTTTTTGAGAATTATTACTCTACTGTTTTTCTGCTGCTTTATGCTGTCTCAACACCTAGCTCTAATGGCATACTGTAGTGTGATGCATCAGTGGCTGATCCTGAGGATTCTCTATTATCTCCTGTTTTAGGATGTGCAGAATCAGAAATCCAACAGATTAATGAAAGACTGTTAATGCTAATTGCTGACATAAAACTATTCAGGGCACTGAGGCACTCTCTGGATTTTTTGTTTTTTTAGATATTTTCACAGCTTTCCAGAGCACTGTACTCATCGGTCATGCTAATTCCAATGGAAAACAGCACATAGCTTTGGTGAAAGACCATTAAAACCCTTCTTCATCATTTCATCTCTACAACTCCTTCTGAAATACCATCCCTAAATCTGGATAATTTGCCTTAGGTCATTTATTAGCTGTAACATTCACTCTATCCAGACTCGGTGGCTAGAATTTTACAGATTCCTATTTTAGAACAGATGTGGCCCCCAATGGTACAGGGAGACACTCTCTGCCACTCTTAGAAAAGTACTCAGCAAAGTACACTACGTGCTCTGCTCATGGGAAGACCATCCAGTGCTGAGGCACTGAGGTTTCCTGGAGATGATCTGAGCTACTGAAGACCTATAGGTCACCCAAATCTTAACAATACAGCACAGTGAGGAGAAACACAACCCTTGAAATTACTTGAGCTCTGATTCTAATTCTGGCCCTATTTTCTGTGCAACTTTTAAGCCAATTACACAACTTTTCTGAGCCTCATTTTCCTCATCTATAAAATTAGGATATCACTTCATGCCATTGCATATAAAATGCTTAGTAGAACATTGTTTGAGAAACTGAACAGGCACTGACTCAGAAAACACCATGGTCTGGCTATTGCCACAGGTGTCACTATAGCAGAAATGGATCAGAGGCCAAACAGTGTGATGACAACTGGCCACTGACGTCATTCCCTGTGCTGATTCCATACACAACCAACCTTCCAACTTGGCTTCACCTTAGATTGTTTAGATCTGGGTGCTCTGTGCATGTCACAGAATGTTCTGTCACATTATCATGTGATATAACTTGTAAACTGATAAAGTAGCATTTGACATTGGGTTCTTTCACATCTGCACCTTATGATTTTAACTTGAGTGAGTACAATCAGCACAAGTTATACCAGCAATCAAATTTCATTGACATCTAGAATCCAGAGGACAACCAGTCACAAAAAGACAAATACTGTATAACCTTACATAGGTGGAATCTACAGGTGGAGAATATGGAGAGATGTGGATCAAAGGGTCCAGAGTTTCAGGTATGCAAGATGAGTACATTCTGGAGACCTAATGAACAGTATGATGATAACAGCCAATAATGCTGTTTTGTATTCCCGAAATTTGCTAAGAAGATAGATCTTAAATGTTCTCCACATACACAAAAAATAAACAGTAGCTATATGAGATGATACATGCATTATGTTTAGCTTGTGGTAATCATTTCACAATGTGTATGTGTATCAAATGCACATGTGTGTGTGTATGTTAAATATATACAGTTTTTGTCAATTATACCTCAGTTAAGCTAGAAAAAGTTTCATCAAGATCCATAGCTAGTGTTACTACCTCACCCCTCCTGGATATGTAGCACTAGAACAATTGCAAGGAAAAGCCCAGACTCAGGAGAAGGGAGGTGCGAGTGCTGGGAAAACCACTCATCTATCTAGGATATAGTTCCACATCTCTGGACCATTATCTAACTCCAAACTGGGCTCTATAATCTGCAGGAGCACCCCAATAAATCTCCTGGTATATTATGAAATTAAAAAGTCAGCCTCTTGTTAGTTAACTCCCTGTCATTTTGAATACAAATGTGTTATTACAGTCAAGTTAATGGGAAGATATTTATCCTATCACAGTTACTAAAGCTGACAATCACCTCTGTCAAGAAATCAAGCTTATTAAAGAAAGGAAAGGAAAAAACAAAGAAGGAAATAAGAGAAGTTTTGATGAGACTGGGTAATATTATTCTCAGTGGAATTCAGTTTCAATTTAAAGCTGAAAGGACTTTGAGTTTAAAGATACTGGGTGATCTGGTTAAAATTCCAGAGGATTGAATTCAAGATTACTTTGTAATCTCATGACTTTAAAACCTTTTTAATTAAAGACTTACATTTGTTTTAGATGAAACAGGATATAGATTTGTAGGCAAGAAAGCAAATCAGTATGAGGGAAAATGGTTCTGAACGGCAGTCCCCAAAGCTCCCAAATTTAAAGTGATTCTCAGTTAAAGAGGAAAGTCAAGTCCTGGGTGCGGGCTCTCACTTTCACACAGCCTGTCAAGGGAGCCGACCTGGAGCCAGAAACCCCTGGTCACATTAATACCACAATGTACATCTGGAACCATCCTCCATGTCTTGGTTAATAAGGCAAACTGTGGCATTAATGGTGTGTTCATCTTATCTCAACGAGACAAAAACAAAGCCCTAGTCTCAAAAAAGTCATTTCACAAGGGCTCACTTGTATAAGAGGATGGCATTGGAAATGTATCATCTTCAACATAACACTTTAAAATAAGAAAGATGAAACTTTAAAAGCATTACCCTCAATTTTTTCTTAATTCCCTCACACATAATTCTAAAAGAAATCAGCAAAGAGGCCAGAAGTCTATCCCATTTTTAAAAAATGTTTCCAAGCCTCCCTTCCACATCTCCTTCTGTGACGGCCCTCATGCCAAGACTGGCTCTCAGGGGATCCCTCCCCAACCGCTCTCCAGCCCTAGCCCCTCCGCTCCACAGCCTCTGCTGCCACACACCACAGCCTCTCGTAGGCTCCCAGGGGTCTCCAGGCAGGGGTCAGGCCGTTCTCCTCAGGCCTCATCACTCCTCCTCAGATGCTGGACCACTTCACTGTCTTGAAACTTTCCTGGGCTTCCGAGACACCACTCCTGTTTTGCCTTGTCCTCCCCAGAGCATCCAACTTCAGCCGAGTCTCCATTCATCCTTGGATCCTCTTCCAGCCCTCTTCCTGCTCCCTGGACAATGTCATCCACCTCCTTGGCTGCCCTCTCCTGAGCACCCACCTGCCATCTCAGTGGCTGTCCCTGCACCTGAAACTGTGCACTCAGAAATTCCAACCCTGGTTCTCCTCCAGAGTGCCCTTGGTTGAACATGGCATCAGCCTCCACCATTAAACCTGCCTTTCTCTCACCCACATTAGCCCCTCTGTCATCAGGTCCTGCTACTTTAGCTCCCAAATCTCTCCTTTCCCATCGTCATTCATGGGAAAACTTCAATGGTCTGTGAACCGAAACCACAACCCGCCCTTGCCCCTGTCCACGCATACTTTTAAATCCATTCTCTTCACAGCCTGAGTGATCTTTAAAAATATTACATGGATTTATAGTGCTGTCACTCTGTGTTGCTTTAGGCTAAAATGGTTTCCAAAAGCCCTGAGGAGCCTTCACAGGGTTCAGGAGACTCTCCCATTTCTGCCCCTACATCTCCACATTTTTCTAATATAATTCCTCTTCTATTTCTTGTATTACAGCCATGTTGGCTGGCCCTTCAGATTCCAAACATTCAATGTACTTCCTTGAAACAGGGCTTTTGTCCTTCTGTGACCTCTGCTATACCACCACCACCACCCCTACCCTGCAAATGGATTTTATGTTGACTAAAAATTCAATGATCAGGCCCCACCCTAAATCTAACAATTTAAAACACCTCAGGGTAGCCAGAATACCACCTTTCAACAAGTGGCCAGATGATTCTGTTGAGCAGCTTGGGGGACCTGATATAAATGATCAACCACCTAAATGCTTGAAACGTCCTGATCACATCACCAGGTCCGAGATCACATCAGTGAGGTGGTCCCTTCCTCCCGTGGACAGGCTGGACAGCGCTTCCTTATACGACTTGAGAGCTACCTTCCAGAAACTTCTACCCATTGATTCTGGTTTAATAATTCCTTAAAATCTGCCCCACAGAATGTGGTTGGCACCACACCATCTTGATGGCTTTCCTCAGAGGCTGCTTCCATGTGTCTACCATTTTTTTTTTAAGCCTTAATTTTTTTGAGCACTTTTAGGTTCTTAGCAAAATTGAAAGGAAGCTTCAGAAAATTCCCATATTCTCCCTGCCCGCACATGTGCACAGCCTCCCCATATCCACATTCTCCACCAGAGCAGGACATTTGGCACAACAGATGAACAGTTGTACATCATAATCAACCAGAGTGTACAGTCTGTCACCATTCTGAAGTGTAGTTCCAAAAGCCAGATTTAAATGGGTCTTGGCCAGTTCCTCACTGTAGGTAACACAGTGGTTCAAAAGGCCCCCTCAACTGCAGAATGGTCATGAAACCAGCACTGGGGCAAATGAGGATGAGCCCATCACTTATGAGGCTTTAGATCTGAAGCCACACTAAGCCTCAGCTTCCTCATTCGTTAATTGGGAAAATAACAGTGCCTTCCTCTTTGGGCTAATATAAAGATTAAAATTCCTAATGCATAGAAAACACACTGATGCCAATTGCACAGATATGTACATGAGTGAAAGAATGTGAGCTCCCTGAACCTGAAGGCAGGGTTTTACATCAATTTTGCTTATCACTGCTAGCATTTAGAATAATGCCTGACACAGGTGGGCAATTACTTTTTGAATGATTGAATTATTAATAGTCACGGACAAAAGTAGAATTTAAAGAAATATTTAATTTTGAATATAGTTATAAAAAAAAACAGATGAAATTGAACTCTAATTTCATTTTCCTTTTAGTACAAATTAAAGTATATTCTATAAGTGACTCTTAAAATGCCAGCTAATGGTTTTGACATATCATACCATGATTTTAAGTATTTCATGCTTTTAAATAAAAAAGAACAAGACATGCATGATTTGGAATCAAGTTTTTGGACCATATTTTCAAAGTTCAGAAAGCTACATTATCTTTTTTCAACTCTCATTTCAAAGGCAGTAACTACTATCCAACAATAGTACACTAGAGAATAATAGAAATACATAAAATCAGTCGCATTTATTTTAAGAAGACCCATTAAACTACTCAACATTTTTGGTTTCTTAATTATCTTAACATTTTGTTATTAAAGTGAGAAATAGTGAATGCCTCACTTAAAAAAATCCAGCCTGGTATACAGTAACTTAATAGTGGTCCACAGAATGTGTATCCTTACATATATATGTTTTATATTACCACTGAAATATATACTAAATATATTTAGTGTATTTATTATATGGTCATTTAAAAATTCTTCAAAGACTTCAAAAAAAACTAAGTGGCTTTTTTGTTTCAAAGAGGTGTAAGGAAAGCTCTACCCACATCAAGATTTCCATTTGCATAGGGCCTTTTATTTGGAATAAATGGAATTCTGCTCACTTTAGCATCCACAGTCTGTTTCCTAACTAACCTGTATGGCTATATTTCTTGTCGGTCCTTTTAGAGGGGAATCATCTGCATTAAAGTTCAGTTCTGCTCGCAACACAAAAACTCCCCATCTGAAACATTTAAGATGGAATTTAAGGTAAGCATGGCCGGAGCACCCAGACCATAGTGCCTCTGGCACCCACCAGCAGCCTCATCTTCATGCTTCCTTGGGATCACCCGTGGGCCCACGGCTACAGTGCTTCCTAAATCCTGGCTAGAGTGAATTGGGCAACACCACAGGTCCCTGGGCATTCAATCTCCAAGGTTCCATTCCACTGTGCTCCAAAGCCTGGAAACCAGCCCTAAAACACCAGGATAAAGACCTCCACCCAACAGATGGGTGTGCCCTGGAAGAGGCTGGGGCTCTGTAGATAGGATCCACTCCCAGGCAGCAGGAGGCCAAGGACTGGACCATCAAGGACAGAACACACATTAGTGAAAAGGAAATCCCTTCCCCACCCAGCTTCTTGTCTTACCCAGGCCCTCCACGGAGGGAGCTATGATCCTGACAACATCTGAGGCCCAAAAGGACTGCGATTTGGTGGCCACAAACTGAAAAGGAAAATGCCCTGCCCAGAGTGAGGACAGGAGTGGCTGGCTGCACAAACGAGTGGGCTCGGGAGGTGAGTAGAAACAGCATGGGATAGAGACAACAGCTTCCAGAAGGAATCCTAATTCCACTACTACCTTACAGTGAGTCATCCCTGAGCAGCCAGAACAGGAAGAGACCAGGGAATTCCTCAGCAGAGAGGAATGACACTGAGCCACTAGTGTAGGGAGATGAGGCCTATGTGTCCAACTGAGGGGCAGCCCAGTGTAATTAATTCCCAGTGGGGGATATGATCTGACAGAGCATAAGAGCATGTCATGGGACCTTACAACTCTAACCCAAGAAACATAGCATGGAATTGGAGTAACACACCTCTGGCCCTAAGCAAGGGTGCTGGACTTGAACATGCTACACTTTCATGACTAGCAGGCCTCTTCTGTTTATGAAGCCTCCAGCTTTAAAACAGGGATGGGGGAGGTGGGGGAGCTCTATTAGTAGAAATATGCTCCCTCCTCTTTGCCATGCAAATTTTATCACCACCGCCCCCCACAACATTTTTCTGGTCAGATACCTCCAAGATCACAGTTGAATTCAATAAGAAAAACTCTGATAGCCATTTTTTAGGTCCCTCTATGTATGACTGTGTAATAGAAAATGTTCTCTCTGCCTAAATGCTGTATGTCCTGCCTATGCTATATAGATCCTCCTAAGTCCAAAGATTGTTAAACCTTTTAATGCGGGTGGAGACAACAATCTTCACGAAAGTTGAGTGCTTGCCTTGCAGAGGGCATGCCATATCCTAGGTCATATCACCTGACTGGAGAGTGTAAAACAAATAACTTACCTTGAAAACAAGCCTAGACAGTCCTGAGCTGGAAACCTAATGTCCATGCACAGCCTTGTCTTTGCCTGGTAACCATAATGGAGGGAAAAATGTGCAAAATCATGGGAGCCTTTCATCTGACGCTCT
The DNA here is from genome assembly GCF_030020395.1 of Manis pentadactyla. Classification (NCBI taxonomy): domain Eukaryota; kingdom Metazoa; phylum Chordata; class Mammalia; order Pholidota; family Manidae; genus Manis; species Manis pentadactyla. The sequence continues at coordinate 111,676,388 of NC_080024.1, forward strand.
CACAAACGTTAACTCACTGAGTCCTCACAGTAGGAAGTATTCTCTCTATTGTACACAAAAATGGAGCTGGGAGGTGTGGGGATGACCTGTTCCAGGTCACTCAGCCACACACTGTGGACATGGGCTTCAGTCCCAGGCCTGTAACAGCCAAAGTCACATGCTGACCACTATTACTGGTTTTACTGCAGCTTCACCAGTGACCAGCAGAGACAGAGTAAGTGTGTCTTGATGACCCTCAAATCTCTGTGCTCCCTTAGTGTTTCCATTCAAGAAGGCATGGAAGAGTTATAATGAAAACTTTCCTTTCCCTTCTTTTACCTTGCAACACAATTTCACCATAGGGCAAGGATTAGGCCATATTCCTCTTTCATCTTTAAGCCCAAAATAGCAAACTTATTCAAACAGTGTAGGAAGCTAACTTGTAAAACCATCTATTTGTATTCAATATGATGAAAGCTGGAAAATTATTAGATGAAACTAAATCAAGAAATCTGGAAATCTCTTATTGATATGCTGTTAGTTTGGGTTTGTCTTTTCAACAGTTTTCATATCAGGAAACAAATCTGAGATGACATGCTAACTGCCTGCCTAAAGAGATGTCTGAGCTTAACAATTTCCTTAGCCTTCTAAAGCTTTTCCACAAAAACTTTTGCCTTATTGCTCCCCTTCTCGGTGACAGCTATGGGTGTATTTTAAGCTCTTGTAAAGTTCCTATAAATTTTGTTAAAGGCAAAAAGTTCAGTAACTTGCCCAGGCCACACAGCTAGGAAAAGTTAGAGCTGGGGTTCAAATCTAGCCAGCCTACAATCTTGTCACCCTTGTCCATGAATAGACACTGACTGTTTTCAAACTAGGTCACTTGGGGATAGGTTCTTTTAAAGATGTGATCTGGCCTTGTTACAAACAGAGAATCAAGATCTAGTCTAGAGTAGTGGAAGGAATGAACACAGAAGACCAACTGCGGGGATTCTGGTCCTGCTCACAGCTACAAATAATTAGTTGTGTGATCTTAGGCAAATCCCTCAGAGCTTACTTTTCTTTTTTAATCTGAAATACCAGAAGCTGGGAAAGGAGAGTTGGTATGAGCATTTCTAGTAAATTCCTGTCTGACCTGGTTCTAGACCTTCAGTACTGGTAGGTTTTTATTTAATCCTAATAGCTTTCCCATATAATTCCAATAGTCCTTCTCGCATAATTTTGTCTCAGTGTCTCATCTCTGTGTGTCCAAATGAGCACAGAGGAGCACTAAAGAGCTGGGATTGATCCAGAGAGTCCTGGGTCCACATCCTAGCTTGACTGCCTACCAGCTATGGGCACCAGATTGGTCTGACCATTTACTTAGGGGAAACAACACCATTCACCTCACATGGTTGTTCTCAGATGTACATAGAGGGTCCAGTGCTTGCCCTATAGGAGGAATTTATGAATGGGAATTATTTTTACAATTCTAGGCCTTAATCATCTCTTACCTAAACAATTAAGTCTCATACAAACATGAAAACAAAGACAGTCAACATAGATAGCATCATTAATAATGAAATATTGATATCAACCTAAATGTCCAACACTGCAAAAAGTAAGAGTATATAAATCAGGGAATAAATTAAAGTCATATGCAGCTAAAATTCATATTTTCTAGGATCACTTCTCAGGATGGAAATATGATGACAACTTTGATCACTGAAAAAGGCAAACTGTAGAAACTGCACACATAGCCTATTCACTATAGTGCACAGAAGTACACATGTATAATGCACATATACACATATGGAAATCTTTAAGAAATACAACAAATTGCTAATAGTGCTTCTTTAAGCAACTGCATTATGTTTTCTTTTCTTTGGGATACTTTCTGGTATTTCCTTGTTTTTCTTAAAATGGTAATACTGGACTCATAATCAGAAAAAAGGTTAAAAACATAAAATGATTTTTGACAGAACAAATGCATATTTTTCAAATAAAGGTAAGATTTACCCTAAAACCAAAAACATCTTTAAACAACTAAATTGTAAAATATCACCCCAATAAGAAATTACCTTACATAAAAAAGAAAAATAGAAAAATGATAATTCCCAGAAATTCAAATAGCATTAAAATAAGTTATATCATACTGGGGGCCTCGACTCTTGGTAACCACCCTAGTTACCTGGGGTGGGCAGAGTAACAGCACAGCCTACAGGGAACATGTTACCCAGGCTTGTCTCCCCTGCATTTGTGCCCTTTAGAGGTTCACATGACATTCCTCACGAAGACTAACAAATGTCAGGCAGGGTCCCAAAATAAGGTTTTGTCCTCTAATTGGAGGAGGGAAGAAGAGAAAGAATGTTGGAGGTGAAGTATAAGAAAGAAAAGAAACTAAAGAGAAAAGCCAGTCCCTCTGTTAAACTGTTCTTGTTTAGGAGCCCAGGGTCCATGGACCTCCCACTTACCACTCACTCTAGTCAGCACAGAAAGTCTACTCAGATTAGGGCAATGAAACCCCAGTGGACCTCTTGAGAACATTTCCTTCCTGAAGATTCTAGCACCTTATGGGTTATATCAGTCAGGGTAGGCCCAGCTATGCTGCAGTAGCAATAACAAAATATTACGGGATTTATTACTTCCAGCTCATACTCCATGCCACTGTGGGTCAGCTAGGGGCTCTTTCCAGCTCATCCTCACCAGGGCCAAAATACTGTAAGATGCCATGGCCAGGGGCACAGGACATGGACAAACAGACCCTGGCTCTTAATGCTTCTGCCCAGAAGTAATATTTAACTGGCTAAGGCAAGTCACATGGGCACATATGTTCAAATGCACAGGGAATACAGTCCTAGTCTACACCAGGAAGGAGAATTAGAATGTTTGTAACTATCCATGCTTCTGGTAGGTCCCCAAGACCAGTCTTTGCACTTGGCTCATTAGGGAATGTACTCTGGAATCCTCTCCAACATGATACCAAACAGACTGACTAGAGGGTATGAAGCAGAAGCTTCGACCAGCTACCATTAGATGAATTGAGACTGACTCTCTCACACCTCTTCAACAAGTGTTTGCTCAAAGCCTAACCACTGAATAGTACACAGCTTAAACAGTTACTTAAAACTCCAAGTAATAATCACTACAGTGTATTTTAAATACACACATGTGCATATATACAAAGCAGTAATTGCCAACCATCTGTACTGAAAACAAAATAATGTTTTTTTATGAATAAGACTTTTCCAGGATGGAGTCCCCAATGAAATGTCTCTTTACAAAATTAAGTCAATGCCAAGTGAAAATTCTTTCTTTTTTAGAAAATAACATCACGTAAATGTTCCCTAGGGACAAGCTCAAGTAGACTCTCCAGAGTTGCTTCCAGAATGAAATCTTCCATGAATAGAGTTTTTAGATACTCTCAATACTTTTGGCAACCAGACATTCGTACGACCCTGAATTATTTATTCACCAGTCTTTGCACAAGTTCCTAAACACCAGTGGGGATGGGGACAGTTTCAGCTATTTGATGTTACATCTTCTCAAGTGGCTAAAGAGGCTATAAAGCACCCCATTGCTTAAGCCTGCCATCTCTGTTCCATTAGCAGTAAAGACTTCTCTATTCAAACTGCTAAGTAAATCCTCCGAGAGCTGAGGGACTGTTTCATGCTTGAAAGCAACTGTTAAGAATTTGACAACAACCAAACTGTTCCTATTTAATCCTTCTCCCAAGGTAAAAAGAATTATAGGTAAACATATGCCTTCATTATTTGCTTTGCTGCATTTCAATACCCAATCCCACACAAAATTGCCAGCCAAGGATTTAATGCAAGCACTCCTGTATTTCAGAGCTACTGCATTTGCAGAATGGAAAAGGCTTAACAAGGGCTATGGAGCTGGTTAGCCAGTTACTGTGTCTTGCATGGCATATATCTTAAATGTCACAGGGGTGATGTCTGATCATAGCGATGCTTTTCATGATTTTTTTTAAGGTGATTCAAAATAACACATCTCTGTTTGTCAAAGGCTGGCAACAAACATTCAGTTTTGAACTCAAATCAAAGAGTACACTGAAGTATGAAAAGGAGGGTGGAGAAAGATGCTACAGAATTGAAATTCTTATTATTTGGTTCTGAAAGATAGCAGATGTAGGGTATAAGGGTTTGGGATTTATTTTGGAGCTTTTTTCTTTCAAGTTTTTTGGTTTGGTTTGGTTTTTACCTTTAGTGACTTATATGTTTATAAAACTTTTGAGAACCAACCAGAGCTAGGCAGGCCTAACTAGTTTCTTTTGTCATTCAGAGGAAAGGCTTCTATGGTACTTCCATTATGGAGTGAAAAAAAATTGGTACCTACTGGGATTTTGACCTAAAAAACTATGGTGATACATGGTATATTTGAATAATACCTTATCCTGTGCAAATCTCCCTAAATTAAAGAGCCATTGTACTTCCTATAACACTAAGACATTATTTTCTCCAAACATACATCCTCAATTCTGACTGCCATTTTAAATATGGCTGAGGTAGAGGAGATCCTATAGGCCAACCAACAGTTGGAGGATATCCTTTAGAAGTCCATATATACCAACTTGAAAAGACAGCATTTTCAAATCATGATAAAACAATCATTTTCCTTTTTTTACTTCCAGGTATTCTGTAGGTCAACAATCAAATACAATTTCTTTTTTCTTTTACAGCATTTTATATTGGGCTTTCTTCTAATAGTACATTTTACTATATAAGGGTACTTTCTAGCATTGTTATTATGGGCAGTGAAAATTGGAAGTGAGCACTTTTTATTTTAAACCAAAAGATTCAGAAACACCTTAACAAAAATCTGGAATTTTTTTTCAATCATATCCTAACTACAAAGATTTCCGACTTGATACGGTCACCTCATTATTCAAGATACACATTTTTTTTTTTGAGAGGGCATCTCTCATATTTATTGATCAAATGGTTGTTAACAACAATAAAATTCTGTATAGGAGACTCAATTCACAATCATTAATCAACCCCAAGCCTAATTCTCAACAGTCTCCAATCTTCTGAAGCATAACGAACAAGTTCTTACATGGTAAACAAATTCTTACATAGTGAATAAGTTCTAACATGGTGAACAGTGCAAGGGCAGTCATCACAGAAACTCTCAGTTTTGATCATGCATTATGAACTATAAACAATCAGGTCAAATATGAATATTCGTTTGATTTTTATACTTGATTTATATGTGAATCCCACATTTCTCCCTTATTATTATTATTATTATTTTTTTTTTAATAAAATGCTGAAGTGGTAGGTAGTTGCAAGATAAAGGTAGACAACATAGTTTAGTGCTGTAAGAGGGCAAATGTAGATTATCAGGTGTGTGCCTGTAGACTAAGTGTTAATCCAAGCTAGACAAGGCCAACAAAACATTCACGGATGCAGAAGATTTCTCTCAAAACAGGGGGTGTGAGGTTCTAAGCCTCACCTCTGTTGATCCCCAATTTCTCACCTGATGGCCCCCCTGCAACTGTGCCTGTCTTAGGTTGTTCCTCCCTTGAGGAATCTTACCCGTCTCTGGCTAACCAGTCATCTTCTGGGGCCTTACAGGGAAATGTAAAGTTGGTAAGTGAGAGAGAAGCAATATTGTTTGAAAAGGTTAGCTTTTTACTTCTTTGAAGATTTATGCCCTGTGGCTTTTATGCCCAGTATTTGTCTTGAAGTATCTTTACCACTTGGAAGAATTATAATACTCGGTAATTTCGTTATGAGGCACAATTTCAAGATACACATTTTAATCCTAATCTCGTTTTTTCTGTTCACTTCCCACATTTGCAGACTCTTCTTTCTCTAACCCATTTCAACTGGGCAAACTAATTTGAAAATTAGACCAAACTGAAATTACAAAGAAGGTAAATGAGCTTCCAAAGTTAGATATATGACTGCCATTATTTATGTCACATTATCCTTGTCACTGAGAATTGCCCTTTTGCTCTTGGCTAGCCGATCCCATTGTCCAATGTGTTCTTGGGAGAGACAAGGTGAATGTCTGTGCATGGGTACAACGCACTGGGCACATGCCAGCACAGAGGACTTGTTCTCAGGTATAGGAGCCAGAGACATTTAATCAAAAGCAAAACACCACCAACTCCCCAGGCACAATAAAGAGCCAATATTTGTTCATGCAGTCTAGGTGTTATATCCTAGATTTACAACTCCTGTAAAAGCTAATTTTATTAATGCATTAAATAGAAATTTTAAAATGTATTAAGTCATAGTGAAAGTGAGTGGAAAAACATACTTTAAAAATGTATTATTCAAGCAGAATAAATAATCAATAAATCAGAAAAAGGGAAGTTGTGGTAAAGAAAGAAGCAAGGGAAAGAGAGAGGCATGAAAACTTACTTCACTGGGGTACCTGTATATATTTAAGTGTGTTAACCCCCTCATTTCCCTCCAGGAAGGAAAGACATTTTCTTGATCATAGTGTTTTCTATGTATGTGTACTCTGAAGAGTTTTCTATGTATGTGCACTTTCAGAAAAGTTCTTCTCTTTTTGGTTTTGTTATGTTTTGTATCAGGATTTGGGGCTACCTTATTAGTAAGTTGAATGTAAAAATAAAACATTTTATTAACAGTGGGAGAATATTCCCAATATGGGGCTGTCACTGACAAGTCAGATTTGAGGCAACATCTTAGAGAACAGATTCCAGGCCACTTAACTTCCCTTGGTTGAGTTCCTGAAGCTTGTAATTCCAAGAGCTACTTCTAGCATTCCTCCTCCTCAGAGCCAGTTCATACAGAACCAAAAGTCCAGGGCAGCCTTCCAGATCTTCCAGACCAAGAGTAGGTAAACCAAATTGAAACCAGAAATGTTCACAATTTATTCAATGATGGAGCATTCCTGACCCTCCCACTTCCCAGACATTCCACCACACCAACTCATGTGGTTAACGATCACTGTCTTCTCACGGAAGGTTTACAGAGCTGTAAATATACATACATATATATATATATATATATATATATATATATATATATATATATATATGTATCCCCATGTTCAAGCTTGATGCAAACAATCTTTAAAATTAAGTTTGTAAATTAAGGCTTATGTTTATTGTCTTTTTTCATAACTTCTAAATTTACTCAGGAAAACTACATTTTCCCAGAAACAGAAAGAGAAGTAATATGTGATATATTTTGATTCAATTCAATAAATCTTTATTCAGTATGTAATTTTGCTCCAGGGAAATAGAATGGAAAAGGGGAGGTTATGCTTTCAAAGAGCTTACAGATTAATAGAGGAGAAAGTCATTTAATGGTGATACATTCCAGTCACTTAGAAAATCATCAAGCAGAGCATTATTAGTTCTTAGGAACAATCCAGGAGGCTTCAGGGAAAAGGTGACATTTAACCAAGGACTTGAAAGTCAAGGATTTTTATTATTCAACCTACAAATAAAAATGCCTGTCCTATCACTTTGTTTCCCACATTTCCCTTTCCAAACTCGTTATAAAATCCCCTTGGAAGATCCTGTGCCCAGAACCGTGATTTCACACACCCACTGGCACGGACTGGTGCTTCTTAAACATACTCTGCCATGAAGCAGTACAGAGTCCTAGATATTTTGTGCTGGAAAGAGGACCCATTCAGCTGTGAACTCTGTTTCTATGGCATCTACTCAAACGTATTATTTTGCAATCCCTTTTGCATTCTGGGAATAAAGAACCTCTCCAGACTTGTTTTGATCAAAGAGGTGCTACTGGTAAGAATAATGTCAAATGACCCAGCCCAACCTAGCCACTCACATGTGGAAACACTAAGAAACCCGCGTCTTGGCGTCCCGCCAGGAAAGCAGGCCAGACAAATAAGAGACACCAGGATCAACTCCCTAGACTTCCTGGAAACCCTTGCCTAGAAGCCACCAACAGCTCTTTCTCTCCTGGGAAGGCAGGCAAGAAGTAAAGCAGGAGATGCTGACAGCCATGCTCTCCTTCACGCACGAACTGGCTGCCCACTCTGGAGGCGTCCTCTCAGAAGCCAGCTCCAGGATAGCAGAGAAGAGGAACGGGGCCCAAAGGGGAGGGGGATGTGCGCTGGAGTCAGCCACCCATCTGGCCACTGCCTGGGCTGGTCCTGGGTGAGCAGAACCAAAGCTCCACAGAACAACACAGGCCTGAAAACTAGAACCAGAGGTGCTTCGTCCACTGAACTCAGTTCAACCACAAAAATCAACCCGTTATCCTCTAAGGGGGCCATTATTCTGGGTCAGGCCCGTAGACATCTGATAACTGCCCAATGGCTCCACTGTGCACAGGCAGCAAGCAGCACCCTCTTCACCAGAGTCCAGGAGAGCCCACAAGGGCCCTTACAGGAGGGGAGGGAAGGATTATTCACACGGGGAGAGAATCCGCACCAGTCCTCCCTCCTTCTGCTCTGGACCGAGGATGGCAGGCAGAGGCCTCTGTGCCCTTCCTTGCCACCTCTGATATGACAGGGATGGCTCCTTGTGTCAAACGGAGAAGCCCCTGCCTTGACCACTGCTCCCCTTCACTGGGGTGGCAAGAAGCAAACACCAATATGCCTCTGGCCCTGGTCCAAAACTTTGTTACTTTTGATGGCATAAATCTACCTTCCTTTGACTCCCTATTTCATCAAAGCACACTTCTGACCTCAGAAAGGGCCAGGGCTCATTCTCTCCAGGCACACGACAGCCCACCAGCCTTGCCAGTGGCCCGCAGCTGGTGGCAGGCACCTATTACTGTTACCCCAGCTCATTCCAGAGGGTGTCCCAAAGAGCAGCCGCTGCTCAGGGGTTCTGGGAGCAGTACATTCAGAATATTCTGCACATAGTCTTAGAGGGTCAGGGTATACTAGGCACCCTGAAAGGTCTTCACTTAAGAAACCCATTTAGCTCTGTTTAACCTCAATCTTCAAACTCATATTCAATGACAATCAGCCTTTTTTCTCATGTAAAATCTACTACTATAGCCCACAGAACATTAGGGGGGCCAGCCCATTCCACTGATGGGGTACACTGCAGGGGAGTTCCCTTCTGCACTGAGCACAAACCTGTCCCTTCACCACATTCCCCCAGGAAACCCAGCTGTCCCTCCTCACCATCCCTCTGTTAAATGCCTGACTTGAAAACTTCAAGGGACTGTCATGTTCCCTTTCGATTTTGGCTGTGGTGCTGGTGTTGGCAACGGTGGGTCTTAATTTGTGCTTCAAGTAATTTGATTAAGTAGAAGCTTCTTAAGGACAGACTTTTCTGGTACATTTAATGGCCAGTCTTTGATGAACTGCATTTTAATAATGCTCATCAAAATAAAGGGATGAGGCTTTAAGAATAAATGTAAAACATCAGGTGGTCTCAAACTAATTCCTGCTCCCCAAAGAAGCAACATGGAGAGGGTTTACTTATCAAGGAAGTGCAGAGACCTTTCAAAGGGAGGTCCCTGTACTTGCGAGGTGGGTAGTCAAAGCCTTTCCAGAAAGTACACAGAGATGGACAAGGAAATTGTTCCATGTCTTCCCGCTGCCTGTACCTCCCCACCCGCTTCCCACTATCCAGCTGTACCTTCTATCAGTGCAACTCCACTCCCACCCAATAGACTCGCATGCACCCCTAATCTTACAGGGGTGCCTCCTGTGGGATGTCATTGGGGTGCAAAGGAAGAGAACCTCAAAGAGAGATGACAGGGGCAGACCACTCTGCACAGAGTCCCACATCTCCTTGCTATTTCAGAATTAGAATTCAGATGACAGAGGGTTGACAGAGAGATACCTATTAACATGTGAGCATGATTTGGAAAATGAGGTCTGAACTTTTCTGAAAAAAAAAAAAAACACAAAAAAAACAACTCAGTCTGATTTGGCTTGGTTTGACAGTGGGCCTACCTATGCCAGTTAGGTTATGCAGCTCCAGGATTTCGACAGAAAACATACATATGGCAAATACCAATAGACAAGTAGCTCTTTAGACATACAGTGAAAATTTTTACAAGTCATGATTATTTTATGAGAACAGAAATTTCTGAAGGGCACCACCACAGGATATACAATACTCAAGAGCATCCTCCCCACAAGGTGATGACTTCTTGGATGAGGGCCACTTGTCCCCAGTGGTCCTGTGTTGTTGGTAGCTTTATCCTCAGACATGAGAGAAAGGGACTGGCCTCTCTCCCCTGCCCGTATCAGCTCCTGACCCTAAACACCATACCAGTCACCCCGGTGCAATATGTGAAGGGACTGTCACAGATAATCCACAGGGTCAGAGTCATCTCTCTGCAGTCAACATCCAGTTGCTGGAAGTTTGATAGGTACACAAAGAACAAACAAACCTGAAGAGTACATGAAATGAACCAGGCTCCTTAAAAAAACCAGAATGGAAATAACCCAGGATGACAGGACTTTCATTAATGACAAGGTCATGAGTGATTTTTCTTTTCCCTTTAGAGTTCCCCAATTTTTTCTATTGTCACACTAAAATTATAATTACATGTATTTAAATTAGGAGTCTGTTTTTTTAAAGTAGAATCAAACCAGCTCCCCAACTTGAAAAAAAAATATCCTAAGCAACAAGGGGTTTTGAAGATAAACTTCCTTAAAATTCTCAATGCTAGCCTCTTGGGACATCAACTTAAAATTTTTAAATGGAGAAAGAAGCCACTTGTTGAATCTTATTATAATAAACAATACTGCATGTATTGGCAAGGCAAGGGAGTAGGGTCAGAGTTAAATCCTCAACTCCAGTCTCATCTTAAAGTATATAAAAACAGTGAAAAACGATCATTTCTCTGAAAAATTTCATGAAACTTCTAAAAATAGGTGTTAGAATGAAGTTCATTTATATGTTCCCTGGGGTGGAAAACAACTTTCTCAGCCCAAGTGTTAAGAAGCTATGGGTAATGTGTTAATGACGTACAGGTAAACACATGTCTGTGCTTAAGAACGATGACAATACTGGTCCCATGTCAAACGCATTATCTGTTTGTCCACAGTAGCTGACAATTTCTTAATGAAAAATGAGAGGTATTTTGAACTAGTATTTCACATTTGGCAGGGACAGCAAGAAAAATTCATCCAGGTTATTTGGCTGGAGCTAAGAAAATTCAGATTATTAACTAGATCAATTTCCTATAAGTGATCCAATTTCTCTAAAGAAAAAAACACCCCTTTGGAGTGACAAAGAGCTATTTTATTCTTTTTAAGATCACTTATCATTCACTGCCTACTTCTAAGCTTACAAGAAGCCCTAATCACCTCAAACATGAACATTCTGGGTCCTTTAATATTCCTTTAGTTCTTTAGCTTTGAAAAGATCTGTGATCACACAAAATCAAACTTCTAGTATCTTTTCTTGTTTCTGAAATCAGCATTCCAGATGTACTCTATGCCTTACAGATCCCAGAGGATCATTACACTGGGTATACTTTATTACTATGGCAACGCCAGCTTTTGCCTCATGTTTATGCTATATTATGCTGAGTTGCTGGTTTAAGTAAATATCCACAATAACCCTTAAATCATTCGCACAATTAGTAGGTTTGATTTGGATCTATTTAACACATGTTCTCTGGCTCTGCTTCTTGCCCTAAACTTTTCTGGGGCGGATAGAGGTTTTTCTGCACTGGGATGCATTCACCACTGGCAGACCCTATCACCCCAGTGAGCCAAATCCAGCAATTTCCACTAATGCATGCATGTATTGTCTTCTTGTTTCCAGTAACTATGTAGAAACCCAAATAAAACTATCAGTGTTACCAGGGAAAATTCAGATTTCCACTCAACAGGGCCTTTTACACCTAAGCAGCATTATAATGTATCTATCTGGTTCCAATGAAAAAATTATGAGTAAACCCTATTTGAACTGCCAATAGTAGTCTGCTGTGCCCAGGAGATTGATCAAGCAGGGTTATCTCTTTGTCACACTGAAATCAACCAAGCATTTATTTCCTGATCAATAACTACATGGACAACATGGTCCCAGAGGTCTCAGGGGAGTTTCAATTTCTTGGAAGAGACAAGATTGTTATTCAGCGTCAGCTTAAGCACTGTTTATTGAGTGCCTGCTGAATGAAACAAAAGTGAATAAGATATTTATAGTTAAGGGTTAAATTGTGTTTAACCCTTAAATATAATGGTTTTTTAATTAAATTTATAGATATCACAGAGATCTAAGTTTGAGAAACCTATAATTCTCCTTTAAGGCTGTAGCTCTGGGGGGAAGAGTATTCCCAGCTGGGATGAGTCCCCTATGAATCCAGTGAAACTGAAATAGGTCAAGTGAAAACGACAGGTTGGGAGAAAGGCTTTTATTTCTTACAGTCACTCAAGTTCGTTAGCCAGGCCTGGCTCTGTCCATCTCCTCTGGCCATGGATCCATTTGTCTCAGACCACACACTTCTCCTCTGACCCCAGGTCCAGCTGCAACTCATGCTCTGCTTGCCCCTCCTGCTGCAGTCACGGTGCATGCTCTACTCCCCAACCCATCCCCTTCAGGAGCAGCTCCATAGGCAGGTCCGTGGTGACTGGCACCAGAGCAATTAGGTACCAGGAATGGAAGGGAGGAGAGAATGGCCATTTTCTCTCCACCCTTGTGCTTCATCTATGGGAGGCTCTGCAGTGGTAAGCATTTCCTGTTGTGTAAATGAACTAAGACTAGGCGGGAGATTCTTGAAATTCTGCCATTTACCCCACAGAGGCCATTAGCAAAGCTATCTTCTTAAGGACATGGGGTGATATCTCCCCTAAAGAGGATAAATATTACAATGGCAAATATGTAAAGTGATGTAGAGGACACTTATCTCCTTAGCCAGGCAGGAAGGCAATTTTTCCTTCTCTGGGTCCTGTTCTCTTGAGGAGAGACATGGAGGCAGGTTGGGTGTTTGAATGGTAGACAAACTTGAAAGGAACCTCCAGTTGGATCTGAGTAAATTCTACTTTGGCAACCTGATAAACTAGTTTCCTGTTATTTTATCAAGATTTCTTATTGAAGTGGTCCAGCCTCATCACCACACTAAGAATTAAATCTCACCTTATGTCAAAATGGAAGGGGTAATAGAAATGATCCTCCTTCTAAGAAGGTCCTATCAGTATCTCTAGCTCATATATCCAATCATGGAGGACCACGCTAGAATTTGTAACTTCATTATAGCTTCACCCACATTCATTGAAGAGCTGTGACTTAAGATATAGTTGGGATTTAAATGGATGGAAGAGGAGACATTTTAAACAAGGGGTTTAATATGAACCAAGATTCCAAGGTAGATAGAATCAAGATGAATTTGTGGAAACAGCCTGATAAGCATGGTTAAGAGTTCCTGGGAAATAGTGGAAAGTACAATGGGTTACAAAGATGAAACTAGTTCAAGGAAAGTCCAGACCCTAGACATAAATTATCTGATGCAGTTAAAAGGGAGTCACTGAAGAGCAAAAGCAAATTGTAGCAGAATAACAGTAGACCTTCTCAATGCCTCCCATGCGCACACGTGCGCACACACACATACACAACTGCATATCACTTCCTCTCTCTTCTGAGAAAGGAGATAAAGAAATACATTATCCCAAACACATGTGTCAGAATTTCATGTCAACTGTGGTCTTATTTACCTCGCTAACCCTCTAAGTCAGTGTTTCTCAAATTTGAATGAGGTTCAGAAACTTTTGAAGAAGAAGAATTATCAAAGAATATCTTACTAAAGGGCTCTGGCATCCCTGGTTTGAAAATCACTGACTTAAATCTAGAGCAACTTTTTTAAAAGACTTTGTAACTGATAAAATTCTATTTTAAGACATCGAGATAAAGTTTAAAAATTACACAGAACATTCACTAACTGAGAATTATCATAGGAACTCATGTTTCAGAACCCCACTTATAACTACTAGGCAAAATCAAGTAATTTCTATCAAACAAGCTGCTCTTGTCAGCCTGTTCAAATTTCAAAGTTGGTATAAGAAAGTTTCTAGTTCAAGGAGTCTTTATGAGACATTTCCTAAAATGACTATTTTCTGTATGAAGGTTTCAAACTGCCCAACAGAATTTGTCTTGTGTCTTCCATAGCCTCCTGTATCTAATGGGGCTTCCTATTAATGTTTGTAATATAATTATCACTTTCATTCAAATGTCTCCCAATCCTCAATGCTAACATAATAGTTTAAGTCACTTGTGTAGGGCCTCCCCAGGGAAACACAGTTGTCATAAATCTCCTCACCAAAATCATGGGAAGCATCCCTTCTTACTGGACATCATTAGGAAAATTCTCACTGTCTAGTGAGGCCAATTCCCTGAACCATTTAGAAATCTACTGGAACTCCCTTTTTAGACCTCTGAGGAAATATTTTCCCTAACTTAAGTCTAATGGCCATAAATGGGTTTGGGGTATTCCTCTAATTCCAATAGATCATAAATGTGTTCTCTATTGGAGGTGGTCCCTGAGGGGCTACAATAGGTACTGAGGGGGAGATGAAGTGGAATAGTTATTAGCCCCATGTATGTACATTTTCTAAACTGAGGTTCCATGTAAAACTGTTTGAAGATAGGGTTTCTCAGCTGTTAAAAAGGGGAGGGGTAGTTTTTGGAATACACTGCTGCTATTCCATGACCTCATTCTATGGGGTAGAATTCTGAGTCCCTGCAAGGGGAGATGATGTCCCAAAGTATTAAGCAGCCCTAATGGCAGCAGCTGAAACTAAACACCTGAGCCCATCCCCAAGCCAACCTGCTCCCTCTATTGCTCATGGCTTATTAGTAAACTGAGAACTCAGTCTCATCATCAAGAAACTCCCATCATTTACAGCAATGCAAAAAAGAGTGTGAGGTCAAAATTCACTAGGACTTAGAAGACCCAAATCTCAGAAGAAGAGGGCTGGGCAGAAAAAAAATCTCAGGAACTCTAAGGACTACATAATTGTTTTTAGCTTTAAATGACCCTAGTTAGAAAACATACACTAAGAAGGAATGAACAAGTATGTGTAATCATTTAATAATAGCATAAACGTACCCTCAGGGAGGAAATGGGAATTACAAAGGGCATCCCAGATAGCTAACCTTGACATCTGCCTCCATCGACTGTGATGGGCTGACCTTCTGAGGCACACGGGGACTAGTCTGCACTTTCAGAGTTTTCCAGATGTTCCTGGAGTTGCTCTCTTTCTTTACTTCTTGCATCTGTTCTAACTAGGAATGGCTACTCTTTAATCACACTGACCACACCCCCAACTCCAGTTCCCAAGAGACTTCTAAAAGTTCTCTAAGCTGTTTCAGAGCATACGACACTACTACAGTATTTTACCTCCTCCAAGATAGTTAAGGACAGTTGGATGTGGCTGTTCCAATTCATCCCAAAATCTTTATGGCTCAAGAATGGGCCCCCCAGAACGGAAACAGCCATAGCCATACATGGGAAAATTTAGTGTTTTCCCAAGGCTCAAGAGGTTAAAGGGAAAATGCAAAGGAAATATGGATTCTGCATACCCACACTCCAACTTCAGTCATGTTCTCCAGGATGAAGAAGAGCCAGGTTCTTTCCATTCTCATTTTAGAGACCTTAAAAGCTCAATGACATTAATTCCAGAGATCAGTGTGGAGCTT
Organism: Manis pentadactyla; assembly: GCF_030020395.1. Lineage (NCBI taxonomy): Eukaryota > Metazoa > Chordata > Mammalia > Pholidota > Manidae > Manis > Manis pentadactyla. Next base: position 111,691,932 of record NC_080024.1, read on the forward strand.
CAAGGGAAAAAAAATCAGATAACCAATAGAGTAGTTTCTTAATGTAATCCCACAGATCACAACAGGAATGTCTTTTACCTAGAACTTAGATTTTTCATAAAATTGGAATGTAAAAAAATCAGTACAAACCTTTCTTATCAGACAAGATCTATTTAAATTGGTGCAGAGTATGCTAGCCTAAAATAAAACTTGAATCAGAAAATATGATTCCTTTTCTTTCCAGACTATCCCTGTCTCCTTTTCCCATTTTATCTCAATATTCTTGTGGTACTTCTACCCTGTCATCTCTAAAAAAAGCCTACTCAGAAGCAAAGGGGTGCTCATTCCTTTGATGTGATGCCTCCCCAAGGAGCCCTGGCCTTTGCGGTCTCTTTTCTAACTGGGGAATAGAAGGCTTTAGGGCTTCATTCATTACTGGAACAGGTGGGAGAGAGTTCCTGCAGAGCAAGACGGTCCAGTGTCCCTAAAAGGCCAGCACAGGGGCAGCTGTAAGGCTGCAACAGCATCAGCCAACCATGGAGCTGCTTCCCCCCACCTGCCTCTACGCCCTTCAGAATTAGACAGCAGATGGTGGGGCAGAAGAAAATCACGTCTGGGGGTGGGCAGGCCCTGAAGCACCCACAGGACTTTGATATCTGTAGAGAGCATGATCAGTTCTCTGAGGACAGCAGAGAGGAATGAGCAGCTTACCTATGGCATTCAGGATTCTTATTTTAGGAAAGTGACATCTTAGCATTCAGCAGGCAGTCAGCCAACTTGAAACTTAACAGCCTAGAAGTTCTCATAGAGAAGGCCCCACAACCCTGTTACCAGATCGAGCTGGTAGAGGCGAGAGGAATCTTTACTTATTTCTGGTAAGAGACTAGAAGAATTCTACTCATGCTTAATTTATTTAACCAACCAGTTTCTCTAATTGTGAGGTACAAAGAGGTTGAGTAAATTGTCTGATGTCATACAACAAGCTGTGGGGCCAAAAACCTGGCTCCAGAGTGTAAACTGTGCTCTAAACCCTCCGCTAGGCTGCCTCCCTCAGTGTGGAGAGGCATGCAGAGGAGACAACTCAGCACACAGGGGCACATCAGTCCCTCTCACCACAGTTCATCTGCAGACTTTTCCATATGAAGTGAGCAAAGAAAGGAAGCATCAACTGGTTGCAGTGAGAATTTCTGTAGTAAATATGCATAAGGTATCTCTCTGCCTTGTAGCTCCAATCTCAGTTTCTGCATTATTGAAATGGTGAGAATAGCAGCATTTCCCTTTAGGAGCTGGTGTGAACTTGTAATGATGTAGCACCTGTACAACACTGCACCCAGGGCCTGCCACATATCCAGCTCCCTTCTCCACCTTTTGAGGACATTTGTGAAGTTTGAATGGAAGATTCCAGGTATGAGTTAGGAACCCCCATGGCAAGGCACCTGAGAGTCTGTAAGCAGAAGAAAGGTAAGTCAGTGATAAAATTCAGGGAGCCACGGAGGGACTGGCAGGTCAGGAGATCCCCAGCAGAGCAGTTTCAATCAAAATGGGGTGGGGGATATGCAGAGAGAACAGGGTCCATAGGTGAAAAAAATCTGCTTCTGAGGGAATCCAGGGACCTGAAATTAACAAGGAAACTTCCTACAGCTTCTATAGGACAGACTGAAAATGAAAGAAACTGCTCCCATCCATTCAACCCAAGCCAGGGTCTGTGCCTGCAGAAAAAGGTTAGGGACTAAGAAGGTAGTTAACTAGTGGTCCCTTGTTCCCTTCCACAAAGTATATCATAAAATACCATCACACTCTGCTAGCACATTGGATTGTGAATGTGGCATGCTTAGGAATTACAAGCCTTGTGTGAATTTAACAATTCAAAGTCAGCCATGGGACAAAAAAATGATTTTTATCCTCTCTGCTGACTTCAGAACCAGACTCTAGGATAACACACTCTTTGCCTTCACAATCTGATTTCTGGGAAGTAGAGAATGAGAGGCAACAGTCCTACAGGCCCCCACCCCATCTGACCCCAACCCATCCCAGGTTAGAGCATGAGGTCAATCTCTCTCCTTGAAGCAAAGAGGGCGATAGACTTTGAAGCAGCCATGACAAGAGTGCCTCCTCCTCTTGGAATTGTGCCAACCCGAGGCCCCCACCCTCACCCCAGTCACACGTGCCCAGGGATGTAGGGTGGGGAAAACTTGATTCACCAATCTCAACACCATTAGCCAACAGAGTCTTGTTCCAAATGCCCAATGCAGGTCATTACCTCCTTGGGAGTTTTAAGGATGATCTCAGTCTTCAGTCCAGAAATACGGCAGATAACAAGGTAACAATAAGGCTAGGTAGGCAGCCAGGTAAACAGGCAGTAAGGCAGGTAGCAGGCAGCCAGCCAGCCTCCCCACAGTCTTGGGGTGAAGGACTCCTTTTCCCTTCTTCTCCTGTTTGGACCTGAGGACAGGGGAAGGGACTGGCTGCTCCAAGGGCAGTCCCTGCCCTCCTCATTTCCCACACACAGTTCATCCCCAGAAACACTTCCCTGTTTCCAACCCATAGACTCTCCCTGTCTATTCTGTTCTGCAAAGGCTTATTCCAGGGTGAGAACCAGAGCTCCCACACACACCACCTGAACCCAAGCTGGCCTTGGGGAGCTGGACTGGGCAGGCTGGGCTGGCAACATAGCAGACCCTTCCCCAGATTACTGCCAGGCCTTGGAGTTGACATATGACTGATGTGTTACACTGCAAGCTTTTCTCAATCTGTACAAAACTAAAGCAGTCCAGAAGGGTGACATCAGAATAAGCGGTGCGTGGCTCGTATCAACTCACTCCATATAATTCAACTCCACAAAGTAACCAGGGAACTAATCCTTAAAATAACCAAGAAGATTTGGCTTGATCCACTGCAAGGTCTTGAAAAGACAAGCTAACTTTCTCCTTGCTTCCCTTATACTTCTTTTGGAGAAAAGGACGTTGATGTGCTATGAATAAGAATATCTTTTCTTTCCTAAAACTTTTTGCCATGAAGCATGCTACCAAATAAAGGGAGAATAAGGGTATGTGTGATATTTTGCTGATTTATTTTTAAAAAGATGAGGTGATAAATCCAGCTAATTTCTAAGACTTTATCATTGAAATTTTATATAAGCACAGCCTTTTTGCTACACAATATTCATTAATATTCTAGTGAGTAAAATTGACTTAGTTGATCACATTAAAAATTCATCTGTGTGACACTGGAAGTTATTCTCAGTATTCCAAATTGTACCAAAGTGTCAGCATCAAAAGAGAAAAGCCAAAACTCTGTTTTGGGAGCTATGACAGCCTTAATGCAATGTAAATTGAAAATTTACATTACTGTGTAATACCACTGAGAAATATGAGACTATTAGAACTCTTTTTATCATTCAATCCAAAACTAAATTAGAAGAAACATTTCTCTTCCAACTGCAGTTGCAGGGAATCTTCGCTGCCTGCTGTACTCTCTCCCCTATTTCCATGGAAATGAATATGGCGCCAGGTGAATAGAACACCTCCCAGACATCTTTCAGGAACCAAAACCCTCTATGGTCTCTGTCTTTACAGTTACTGCTACACCACACATTTCAAAGGCTGGTGAAGTCCAAATAAATTTTTCAAATCCTTTTATTTCCTCTTCCTGAGTACACACATTCCTTCAATATTCAGACATTTGGCATCACCATCAACCCTTACCATTCCTGAAATAAACACCAGTTGCAAATTTCACCCTTGCAGCCCCTACAGGGCCTACTTCAGACTAATTTGAACTGAACTAAGTATTTCCAGGTGCTACCACTAATGCCTGGAACACCACGGGATTTCCCACACCAGAGAATCTCAGTTTTTTTCCAGATACTAACACATATTCCACTTGAATAAAGTTGGGATTTTTTGTTTTGTGTTATTTTAACAGAAGAGCAACTATATCCAGACCCCATCATGAACCTCCAGCCTTACCTCCTGGCATCTGGCATTTAGCTAGGCAGTCACCGTGTCTCACTCTTAACAATCCAGATCCTAAATCTGTCTCCTGAGGTCCCAAATTTAGCATGGAGACTTGCTTGGCATGAAAAGAATTGGAACAACTCATTCACAACCTGGATCATTTCTCGGTCTCCCAACGAGAGACAATTTTAGTAAATCTAAAATAAAAGGAAATAAATGGATCAGGCTCAATTTGCAATAACTACACTGATAAATATATCAACTAAAAATAATTTTCTCATATAAGGAAAAAAATTAAGCACATTTGACATAACGCAATGATTTCATGAATGATTATGTTACATCATAAATCTATAAGGCAGCTGATCACCACATTATAAAGGATGAGATGAAGGGGAGGCAAGCCCCAATTTAACCATGAACAAAAGCCAACAAGTCAGATCTAAACACCCACTGAAAGTGCTTTCTGGCTGGAGTTCATGCTGAGCTGCAGAAGTCTGGGTGCCACTCAGCCACAGGGATCAATGCGCCATTGTGAATCCACAGGCTTAGCAGAAAACTCAACAGGCCACTGTGTGTTTCACAGCAAGATCCCTGGAAGGATAAAAATCACTAATTCTGCACCAGCAGAGCAGGAGGTTTGTCCATTCTAAAGCCAAAGCTACCAACATCAGTAGAAAGAAATGCAGAAGGAAGAAAGGAGAGGAATGAGCAGGCCTCAGACGACAGACAGACAGTCCTACAGTAAAGCAGAGGGCAAGAGGGAACAGGAGCTGCTGTCATGCTTGGGGCCTGTCATCAACCTCTCCTTGTCAGGGCATCTGACCTTAGGTGGATCTCAAGATCCTCAGCACAGGTTAGAAGAAAAGCCAATGCCAGGCAGGCAAAGGCCTGGCAGATATTAACAGGCAGGAGTTATAAGCAAAAGTTATCTTAACATCCAAATCAGACATGTCCAGAAAGGTGCAAAATGACTCTTCTAAGTTGGGAAATGCAAGGCATTTTTGGAGTTTTGCAACAGAGCTCAACAAAACAAATTCACAGTTAAGGAAAATTCCAATTATTTCTTTGCCGTAAAGTTAAAGGATAATATCAACAGGGATTATAAAAATTATTCCAAAGAAATCATTTTTAAACACTTTAATCTCTGTCTCCTGATATTTTTAATGTCAAATATTGACAAACATATTTAAACTCACTGAATCATTCAAAAGCATTTTTTATCCCAACAAATTTATTTTTAAGGCACCCAGGTCACAGTACAAGGGGAAAGGGGACTGAGTAACAGTATCATTTAACATTTGTATAGTGCTAAAAACAGTTTACACAATGTTTTTTATAGAAGCTTTGTCACATTTAAATTCCCAGATGACCCAAACATCTAATGTTAAATTTAACCTAAGCCAACAAAACCTTTCTCCAAAACTTCTCATTGGTTTTCTTTTGATTTTTCCTTCCTTATTCTCTCCTCATAGTCCTTTTATTGGTCAAGACTGAAGATCAGGTTCATAGAGGTGGAGTACATGGTCCAAGGTCTTACTGCGACATTTGCTGGTGGAAACTAGGACACCAAACCCCCCCCCTGTCCCCCCCACCCGACCCTTGGCCACCTTTCTGCAGCCCTGAGAGTTTCTAAGAACAGTGTCTGAAGGTGACCTAGAAGAAAGCACGGCTGACTCCTCCCCAACCACTAAGCAGACCTTAGCGACTTATTGCACTGTTGATGCCTCAGTCGCCTCATCAGGAAAACGCAAAAGAGCACCTTTCTCCCAGGGCAGTGTAAGCTGGTTCAGAAATTCTGGGCAGCAACCAGACCATCAAAGTTAACTGACACAACTAGCTCATGAAATTGGTATCATGTAATAATACATGATTGTGTAAACTGTTATTACCCACACGTAATCGGTTGAATATTAGCCACCCAAAGATACCAAATCCTCAAGCCAGAACTTATAAATGCTACCTTATTTGGGGGAAAGGGTCTTTCAGATATAATTAAGGATCTTTAAGGAGATAATCCCAGATTATCCAGGTGGACCCCAAATCTAATAAGAATAGACACACAGAGGAGAAGGCAGAGTGAAAACGAAGGCAGAGACTGGAGCACTGTGGTTACAAGCAAAGGAGCAGGGGGAAAGGCATGGAATGGACCATCCCCCATAGCTTCTGGAGGGGGTGTGACCCTGCTGACACCTTTAATTTGCATTTCTGGCCTCAAGAACTGAGAGGATAAACTTCTGTTGCTAAGTCCCCAAGTTCATGGTAATTTGTTGCAGCAGCCCCAGAAAACTAATACACCAGGGAAAACACACTGGTTTGTTAAGCAAGAAATAAAAGAGAGAAAAGAAATTTCAACAGTTAGTGTTGCACTTTTTGCAGAAACTGCTAAGGGGGAGGAAAATCTGATTGAAATTTGGACCTCAGATTCATGAAACTTGAAAAATGGTTATTTGGACACTTGAGCCTTTCTCTCTAAGAAGTAGGAAGGTGGCCGGGTCACGTGTTCCCTTGCAGGGCACTGCCACGGAACCTGGGGCAGTGGCTCTCTCGGTGCAGGGGTGTTCTTTATGGGCTCACTGCCTTTGGACCACTACTAACTTTTCCAAATGTGAAATCAGGCTCTGCATTTCTGAGATGAGCTTGTTTGCAGGCAAACAATGCTCACTGCACATCTTGAAGAAGCAGTTTCCTCCGAGGCATCACATGGAGGCCCAGGGAGTCAGTGATGTTCACGGAAGCTACAGGCACCTGCTGGGGTACCAGGAGGTGCATCCTGGGTGCAGATGCCAGCAGCTATCACAGCACTTCTTCCCTGCAGCTTATGAGGACCAGAGGAAGGGCAGGTGCAGGGATTGCTTTAGGAGCCAGAAAAGATGCCCTATGGGAGGCTCTGAGGGGAGTCAGGAAGAGATACGATCTATAGCCACAGGCTGCTGAAGTGTGGCATATCCAAATCAGGAAATGTATTTGCAATAAAATCAATTCAATTCAATCAACATTTGAAGGGCAGTCTGGGGAGCAAGTGGTGTGTTAGATGCCAGAAACGGAAGGGGAGACAAGATTCCTGCCCTCTGGGTTTCTGCATAGTGGGAGCTCTGTAGGATGATGATGAAAATGACATATTAGAGATGACAGTGAAGACAATGGCTGACTTTCATTGCATGCTTGCTACTTAACAGTCACCATTCTAGGCCCTATGTATTCCACTGGGTTCTCCAATTAGACAGTGATGTAGTCACTATTTTCCCACTTTGCACGTGAGGCATCTGAGGCCCAGAGATGTAAGTGACTTACCCTTCACTAAACGATTAGAAAAGAAGAGCCAGGTTCCCAGCCCAGGCCTTTGAGCTCTGGAGTCGTGTTCTTAACCACTGTAGTAAGTGTGGAAAGGGATAAGAGATTTGGTTAAAGCATAATGAGAACACAGATAAGAGACTACTGCTTGCCTTCACACCAAATGAGAGTGTGTTGTAGGAGAAAGGTACAGAGAAAAAGGGACATGAAATTAGACTGTGAGTGATGAGAAGATCACCTAGAGGAAGGTGGAGGGGTGGGTGGATGTGCTATCAGAAGTTCGTCAAGAGGGCAAAGGTGAGGGGTGAAGGACAACTGCACACCAGGAACAGCAGAGCCAGCTTAGGGGCTCCCTCAAAATTCACCAAATGCAGTGGGAAAAGAGGCCAAGGTCAGCTTTGGATCATAAGACGGACTTTACTTTCTCTCAAGAGGGCTCTACATCACCTGTATTGCTTTTTTAAATTGCAGATTATCTTAGGGCCAGCCTGCTAAATTAAAAGTGCTCAGCGTGGTTCAGCTTTCTGCACTTTAGCAAGTTCCCCAGGTGATGTTGTGAATCCTAAAGCTGGAGAAACTCTGCTGTTCAAGGACCCACTACAGTAATGGTCCAGGCAAAGGACGGGAAGGTCCCAATTAGACAGTGGAATTTCCATATAGTAATTCTTACTAAATTTGCAATTGTATAGACAAATTAAAGAATCATTTGAGACTAATTAAACCTGCATTAATTGTCATAGTACAATCCACATTCTAACTACAGTAGTCCCCCCCTTATCTAAGGGGGATATATTCCAATCCCCCCAGCGGATGCCTGAAACCAAGATATATACTGAACCCTATATATGCTGATTTTTACTATATGTACATACTTATGATAAGGTTTAATTTAGAAATGAGACACAGTAAGAGATTAACAACAATAATTAATAAAATAAAATAATTATAATAATATTCTGCAAAGAAAGTTATACAAATGTGGTCTCTCTCTCAAAATCTAATTATACTACACTCACACTTCTACATCTCATGATGCTGTAAGATTATAAAATGCCTGCTGAAGAGAGGAAATGAAGTGAAGGACATAGGCATTGTGTCCCAGCATCAGGCTACAGTTAACCTTCTTGGATATGTCAAAAGGAACGTCATCTGTTTCCTTTTGGAGTAACTGAAACCATAGGAAGCAAGATAAGGAGGGACCACTATCCCGCAGTTCAGCTTTTGATTACAAATTCAATCTGTCTAGGGGTAGAGCCATTTTGTATTTCAAGTTTGAATACTGCCCAAAGCAGTTACAATGTATCTTAACTATGGCTCAAAACAGAAAGCTAAATGAGTTCATCTTATTTTCTAATCGAGACTTCAAAGATCCTTTTTCTTTAATAGCTCTTAACAAGAACATGCTTCTAAAAGCTTAGTAGTGACTAAAGAATGACCTCCCTTAACAATACTTGAGTTAAACTCTTCTAAAACAGGTTGCAGCCAAGAAATTCTAAACACTTGATTAAACTACTCAAGCCACAGAAGGCCACTGTGTTTTGAAATGGCAAAAATTAGAATGAGACAGAATATTTTTATTTGGTCTAAAATAATAATGCCTTAATGTGTACATTGTTCAACAATCCTACAAGGGATAGTTTATATCCCTTAGGAATGAGACTTTACTGCTAAGCAAGTTGGTATGAATCATCTTAAATTGGCTAATGTACCAAGGGACACACAGTTGCTTACTTACTGAATGTTGCTTTAAAAAAAAAGTTTCAAAACTGAATCCTCAGGCCAAAGAGGTGGTCAACAAAAACAAATGGCTAAGATAACAGCAATGTTTAGCAGAAAAAAATGTAACATGAGTTGAATAAGCAAAAAACACTTCTCCCAAGAACATGCTGACATCAACAATACTATTAATACAACAAAGTTCAATTATGGTTGAGAACCCCATTATAAAAGGATACCAGATTAGTACTGTTTTATATCCACTTAAAAGTTACTTACTTAGTTCTGGAATATCCTGAGTATCTAACTTCCTGTACCTCATCCCAGAGATCAACTAAACACTGACTTGAGTATCAGTACAACAGATGATCAACAAACACATGTGGACATTACTGGTTGAGATAGTTTGACTGCCCAACAGGTTTATATTAACCTCAAAATCATGCTGTCTGTTCATTCCTCTGAAAGTATATGGAACTTCAAATATGATCACAACTACTTAACTGAGATTTCAGTTAGATAAACATAGGATCATAATTTTGGGCCACATTATGTACAAGAAGATATTCCTTGGCTGTTGGCAATAAACGTTTTGAATCTGGGAAAACCAAAAACTTCCTTGGTAATTCCAAGCTCAGAGACAAAAAATATCAACTACTATATATTCTGATTAAAATACAAAAGAATTTCATTTTGTTTTAGTTTTACATAAGTTGAATTTTTAAAATACAGGTCTTTGTATTATTCAAGAGTCAAACCTAATGTTCCATCTGAAGTGTCTCATTGGGCTTTTTTCTAAAAAGTCGATTTCTGAAAATACAAAATATCCCATTTTTGGAAACACAATGCATTTTTGAAATGCATCATTCCAGGTTTTGCACATTTGTAGTGTTCATTAAAGCTAATATGCATTATGTATAAATGCTCTCACATGTGATCTGAAACTGCCATGTCTGGAAAGTTTTATCAAGAATCTTTTCCCCTATCAGCTAAATTTTTATTTCTTGCAAATCTGATTTTTTTCAAATAGTGTGATTTCTGAAATCATTATAGAATCATTTCTAATGCTTTACAACTAAACTAGCATTTTTACAAAATATCTGTAGTACAAACTATTAATGGACACTTGGATTATGCATCAGCTAGGTCACTGGACAAGCCATAACCCAGTCTGATTCTCCTCCCCTTCCCACCTGACCACCGTGGTGCAGCAGCAAAGAAAGATGGAGGAGGACAGCAAAAACTTCAGTACAAAAAACAACTTCTGAAAAATCCTCATCTGACCTTAGGGTTGTGACAGCAGCTAGTTCCCTCCCTGTGTCTAATTATATCCTACCTGCATTTCCCCCACAAAAGAACTTAACAACTGAACAGAGTAAATTAATAATCTACTGGTTTGGGGCAAGACTTATCTCCAATTACAACGCTGATGAGCTGGATGAAGAAAGATTTAGCATTCACATCTGAACAAATGAACAAGAAAGGAAGGGCCAGCCCACTTAGTACCTCTCTCTCCATTCAGCAGTTCAAGGCCTCTCCTGCTGATCACAAAAGTACTTGTTCACCCCTTTTCCCACTGTCTTGCCAACGGGTTTCAGCCCCAGGCAATTTTGCTATGGATTCAACTTGACCAAAGAAATTGACAGCAAAACGTTCTTTGGGGTGAAAGGATTTATTACCCAGCTTGTTCTCTGGGCGGTAGGTGGAGCTGCCCAGAGCACTGGGCTGAGCTCTCTATATAGCACAATAATAGCTTATTGCCTAAAGGTGTGGAAGTAGTAGCCTAGCAAAAGGCCAGTTACATCATCAGGTGGTTTAAGTTCAGTGAGGATCCTGGCCATAGGAACCCCAACTTCCCCACACTCCACACATCCAGGATTCCCGCCTTACAATCTACACACTTTCAATCTTCTGCAATGGTCCTGTGCAAGAAAGCTGGAGCACTGTAACCAGATTTCACAACAGCAACAGACAATAATAACAAGTTAGAGATAATAACAAAAATTAAGATACAACAAGACTTTGATACAGGTAACAAAAATTATAATAATCCTCAAGCCAGAGGAGGTTCCCAATATACAAAGACTTTAAGGGTGATTTTAACAAGCCATTGTGCATCTCTATCATGCCTGCTGCAGTAGGATTGTATGGCATATGAAACATCCACTTGATTCTCAGTTGTTGCACCCTATTCTTGCAGTGTATGTACAATAATATGGGAGCCCTGATCACTCTCAATTACCTGTGGTTGGCCATAGGCAGCAAAGAGATGCTACAGGCCTCTTTTGGTCGTCTGCTGGTCTGAAAAATGGGTAGGAAAAAAAACAGAAGTCCAGTAGCTGTGTCCACACAAGTCATAGCATACTGATATCCTTCTGACACAGGTAGAGGCCCAGTATAGTCTATCTGCCACCTGACGAGGGGTGTGGGCCCTTTAGCTATTGTCCCATGTTGCTGTGGAACTCAGTGTAAGTCCCTTTTGAAGCACACGACACTCCCCTGCCAGGCTCTGCTAACTTCTTCAAAGGTCAAAGGCAAGCCCCATTGACAGGCTAAAGCCCAAATTGTCTTTTGCCCCGCATGCAACTAATGCTGATGTAACCACTGGACTACATAAGGGGCAGGCTATCGTTCTAATCAACGTATCTGGGCCAATTTATCTGCTTCGTCATTCCCTGAGGATGCCAGTGGCAAATGACTTGTCACATGGTATACTGTAATTATTTTAGACGGACCACAGGCCAGTAAATCTTGCCACAACCCTTGCCCCCAAAGGGGACGGTGATGAGCCAGCCAGTTGGCATGGTACCAGGTTGGTAGTCACAGGATCAAGCCCCGATAGACAGCCCAGCTGTCAATGCAGACAACTATAGGGGAGGGCTCCTGGCTGATCACAAGCCACACAGCCCGCAACTCTGCCCATTGGCTGCTCTTCCCCTCACCATCTTCCATCCATATTGTTTCAGTCTTAGGATGAAAAGCTATGGCCCTCCATTTTGGGGGCTGCCCATGGCTGGAGCCATCTGTGTACCATGTATCTTCGGGTATAGGGGCCCTTCCCTCCCAATAGGGACTCTCTGCTACTAATGGTTCAAAAGCAAGTTCTTCCTGCTTTTCACTAGTATATGTCACCGGCCCCAATAAGCATTGGAGTTCTTTACTCAAGGGGCTACTAGAGAGGGTACTATGCTGTTGTAGGTAAGCACCCCACTTGGCCAGTGTGGGCATTTGTGCCACACCACTCCTTAGCTTTTGGGTCCAGTCTCGTACCCACCCCAAGATGGGATAGGTGGTTAATACCTTTATGGGGGCCATTCCAGTGATGGGTTCTATAGCCAGCAAAGCATGATACACAGCAGCCAGTTGTTTTTCTATCAAAGTGTATTGTACCTCTGCCCCTTTCCAGAGTTGTGACCAGAATCCAACGGGTTTGTGAGTTCATTCAAGCTGCTGCCAGAGACCCCAGCCATAACTGTCTTCAGTGACATGAACATCCAGCTCACAGGGCCTTGATGGGTCTATCACACTCAAGGCCTGCATGGCCTTGACTGCCCGTTTTGCTGTAGTAAAGGCAGATGCACATGTCTCATCCCAGTCCCACCTGATGCCCTTTCATACCAACAGGTATAAGGGTTTCAGAATTTGTGCCAAGTGTGGAATAAACACCCTCCAGTAGCCTAGAAGACCCAGAAACTCCTGTAGCAATGCCACAGTTGTGTGGGTAAGAAAGGCCTGGATTTTGTCTATAACTGCTTCTGGTATAACTTTGGTCTTACCCAACCAGATGACCGCCAAGAATTTGACAGACAAACCAGGTCCCTGAACCCTGGTGCTGTTCACAGCCCATCCTTTCTCCTGTAAATGTTGCAGCAGTCTAGGTGCTGCACCTTCTAGATCTGAAAGAGAATCGGACATGAGCATGACATCATCAGTATAATGATATAGCCGGCACCGTTGGTGGTTTCTCCCATGTAGCCAAGTCTTGGGCTATAAGTCCATGACAGATGGTGGGGCTGTGGAGGTATCACTGCGGGAGGATGGTGAAAGTTCATTCCTGTCCTTCCCATGTGAAGGCAAACTGTTCCTGACTTTCCTGCTCAACGTCAATGGAAAAGAAAGCATTAGCAAGATCTACCACATAATGGTATGTTTCTAGTTCATGGCTGAGGGTATCCATCAAGCCTGCAATAGAGGGGACAGTGGCATGCATAGGGGGTATGACCTTATTCAATTCTCTGTAATCTACAGTCATATGCCAGGAGCCATCTGGCTTTTGTACTGGCCACAGAACAGAAAGGACTATGGTTGAGCTTTATAATACCCACCTTTTCCATCTCCTGGAGAGTTTCTCCAATCTCTTTATGCCCTCCAGGCAATTTGTACTGTTTGGTATTAGCCACCCACTGAGGCACAGGCAAAGCTATGGGCGGGTGCCTAGCATGTCCCCTCAGAACTGCCTTTACCACACGTACTCCCAGTCTGAACTCACCTGCAGTGGTCTGCAACTATAGATGCTGCTGGATATCAATCCCCAAAATATACTCAGGGATAGGAGAGATATACACAGTATACTCTTTTGGGGAAGACGCCCTATTCCCAAAGGGATTTGGCCTTTTTTCACTATGATAGCCTTACCCCTGTATCCATCTATGATACTGGGGTCCCGGGGAACCGCTCAGCATTACCATGAATCAGTGAACATTCAGCCCCTGTGTCCACCAGAGGCAGAACATGTTGTATGTTCACTGGGGACCAATGGATAGCTATTTCAACATGTGGCCTCTGGTACGCCCCTGGTCCGAAAGAGCAGATACCTCGACCTTCGCATCAGTCAAACCGTGTTCCCCAATCACCTTCTTGTGTGGGCTCAAGTGGGGTTGGCTTGCTTTCCAGCAAGAAGTCTTGTAAACATACAGGCTGAACTTGTGGCTCTGTCTCTGACCTCTGCCTCTTTGGTCTTAATGGCTGGAACTGCTGCTTTGGTTTCAGCTGTTGGCATAGCTCTAGTAAGATCCTATTTGACTTCCCAGCTAATTTCCTTCCATCTGCTCCTGCCTATATTAAATCAACCCACATCTGGGTCCTCATAACCTTCAGGGGCCCTTGAAATTATTCTTGTGAGTAGCAGATCTTCTTTCTTTCTGGGTTCTCATTGCTTCAGCCTCTCCTAAGTCTGCTACTGTACGTGTCACCTCACTTATGGGATGCCCTAAGTGAGGGGAAAGAATGGCCACTAGAGACCCAAAGAGGGATGTGGGAGCCATTTGAAGCACAATATTTCTCATTCCAGTAGTGAAAATCTCTTCATCTGGGCCATAATTCTCTGAACTATAGATGGCATTTCTTATGCCTAGCTTTTGTAACACCTGTTGGAGCTCAGCATATGTTTACCATCTAACAGGAGGGGATAGTAGATCACCAGGATTGGGCCACACAGCACAAAGTGCAGCCATAAGCCAATCGAGGAGGGAGTGACTCCCTGGAATATGCATTTTGTAATCGCTGCCTTGAGGTGGGCTGCACTGTAAGGGAAGCCAGCTTTCCCATCTCTGATCCCAACAGAACAATTCCATCCACCCCTAAGTCCCACCGATACAAGAGCCAAGCTGATATTGACTCTGAGGGCTTCTGCCTAAACCAGGAGCCCAAATTCAGCAGCTCAGCCTGAGTATAGGGGCAGAGCATAGAGTGCTCCATGACCTGGGGAGGGGGCTGTTCCTCTCCCTTGGGGAACTTTCAGCTGCTGGGTCTTTATTTTCTTTACAACCATTGGGCATGCTTTCAATACAGGAGGGGCCAGTGCCTCCAGCACCACCCCTTCATGCTTCCCCAGCTCCTCCATTTCTGGGGCTGATGGAGCCTTTATCTCCCTTCCCCCAAGTGCTTCCACTGCTACAACCTTTACCTTTTCTACTGTGCCTTGCAGCAATGCTAGCTCAGTCTTCAGAAGCTCTCTTACTTTCACCTCAATGCTTCGCAGCTGGCGTTGTCATACCACCTCTGCCTGTGCTTCCCTCAGGAGTTCGTCTTTTTCCTTGATGGCCTCTTCCTCCTTTAGAACACCTAGCAGTGCTGCCATCTCATTCTGTAAGGAATTTTTTACCTCTTCAATGGCTCCTTGCTGCTGGTGTTCTCGTGCTGCCTCCTCTCACATCAATGCCATTTCCTTCTTCATGGAATCCAAAGAAGTTTGCAGCTTGTGTTCTTGTGCCACCATTTCTTGGGTCTCTTCTGTAGACCTTTTTAATACTGTGAGAAGAAGCCAACCCACAGTCCCCGCTGCCTCACGGGCACTCTGTTTCTCAAAAGACCTGCTTACTATACCAAGGGCCACCCCTACTGCCTCAGGTGTCACCTCCACTTGCCTCCAGTCCTGGGGTGGGGCCCAGTCCTCTAGGAGGCAAGCCACCTCAGACCACATACCCATTGGGGGACGATCCACTTTCTCACCATTCACAGGGGCAGCCCGCTGAAGCACCCCTCCCATAAGGGCAGCCTTTTTCCATGGTCAACAATGAACCCTGCCTACTATGCCAATTGTCTTGCCAATGGGTTTCAGCCCTGGGCAAGTTCACTATGGATTCAATGTGACCAAAGAAACTGACAGAAAAACGTTCTTTGGGGTGAAAGGATTTATTACCCAGCTTGTTCTCCCAGTGGTAGGTCGAGCATTAGTGTCTCTGCCTCTGCGCAGAGCACTGGGCCGAGCTCTCTATGTAGGGCAATAATAGCTTATTGCCTAAAGGTGTGGAAGCAGTAGCCTAGCAACAGGCCAGTTACATCATCAGATGGTTTAAATTCAGTGAGGATCCTGGCCATAGGAACCCCAACTTCCTGACACCCACACATGCAGTTTCTTTCTGTTTAGAAAATGCTATGAATTAAAAGATAAATGAACTGGGAAAAATACTTTGATATATTTTGTATGTGACTTTCTGTAGAGCCCCCACATTATGCCATTTGACATGCATTTGCATACCCCTCCACTAACCCACTAACGTGCAAACCAATGTGGGAAAGGAAAAGGACAGAGACCACACCTGTTTGCTAATGCTTTGATCTCAATACCTAGCAGAGTATTACCATTCACGAGTAAAATGGATCAGTTAAGTAAAAGCCTCAGTGTTGTGGGCATGAGAAGACTCAGAGATTATTAAATAATAAAGATATTTAGGTCCCAAGTTTTCACATGAGTTAGATTAGCTCCAAGGAAACACACTACTCTCTTGATCCAGACAAGCTGGGGAAAGGGCGTTAAAAATCACATAACCTGTTCCAGAAGCAGATCTCTGTAGGGCCATGGCAAGAATGTTACGGTGGACCCCAAAGGCCAGTGTTCATACCCTGAGCTCTGCTTGTTACTGGCCACAGCAGGCCTACATATAGTTGCCTATTTCTAAAATGTGAGAGGTCTTACCAATCTTAATAGATTATTCTTTTAAGCAAAATTAATTTTTTGAGGAAGGAAAAAATAAAAACTACAAGACTACAGAAATGTTAGGCTTTATGTGTATCTTGATATGTGAAGACTACTGTTTCAGCCTCAAGTGACCTCAGGACAGAAGATGCACATGAAATTCAAATGTTCACAGGTGAACAGCAGAGTAAGACAAAGATCTGAAAATGGGACCAGAAGTATTCATTATATAATCAAAAGAAAGGTCATCATCTATTGCTGAACATACTAAGAATGGAGATAGAGCAACATTTCTATTGAAGTATTTGTGCAGCCACTTTTTTTGTATTAATGTCACCACCTGAGATGCAGTGCATTCAGAATGCCAAGCATCCCTTGCAATGCTGTGTCTCATAGGGTGACACTGTCATGGCCTGGTGCTCCTTCACCTAATTACTGTTCCCCAAAAAGTAGCTGAACATTAACTATGCCAGAACAAAAATCACAATTTGACAGACATTCCCCAACACTCAAGTAGCCAAAAAAAACCACATTCCATACTCAAGTCAATCTGCTTCATTCCTTAGAGGGGCTATTTGCAGCCAATTCTTTCTCAGAGGCACAGCAGGGAGGCACCAATGTCGCTTGCATTTTGACATTTCATGGGCATATTCCTGAGGTTTTCCTAGAGGCACAGTGGCTGCCTGGGTACTGCCTGCTCCAAAATCCTCCAGGCAAAAACCATCTCTGCCATCAACAATGGTGGGGTATTCTGGGATCCCAACCAAGTCCTGTCTGTGCCTGAAGGGAACTCTGGCTTCTGCCCACATCCAGCCTGGCTCATGTCATCGAATGAGCTATTCAGAGAGTGGAAAGACCCTAGAACTCCCAGGCACTGTGTCAGTCCTGCTGTGATCCTGACTGCCAGCACTCAGTGCTGAGGAGGAGGCTTCAAGGGTAATCATTTAAGAAACTCTGCTAGGTATGCTGATATCTGTCCCTAAATTCAATCAGCTATATATCATCTTTGTCTCCCCATAAAGCTGCCTTCACTGGATTGTTTTAAAGTTATTCCCTGTGGGTAAAATTGTAGCATTTCCTCAATATCTCACCTGGCTTTAGTACATCTGCATATCAATAGGCATTCAGAGGTGGAAGAAGTATGGCTTTAGTGCATTTGCATAATTCTTCAGGGGTGGAAAGAAGTTCATCTCCTGGGCAAGAAGGGCTTATTGGTACCTGAGCGGTGAGGGGGGAGGGCCGCTTTTGCTTCTGCTGGAGCAGGAAAGAGAAGGGCCCGGACTGTAGTTGGTGAGCAATAAACAGATTTTAAACCTTATTTCTCCCTTTGACTGATTTCAGTTTTTAGAGGTATTTTGCCCCAGGATTTCCTCTCCCCAGACTTACACCCCTCAATTTGGAAGTCAGCCTGAAAATAAAATAGCTGCATACATTTTGCAGCCACAATGACACCAGAACTACTCAAGGAAGAACATCACCCATGACTTCACTCAACCTGCAGACGCAGAGCCCTCAGAGGAACCTAGGAGCAGCAAATAGGAAAACTGTTTATCTTGGAGAAAGACTCCCACCTTTCCCTCTTCCTGGGATTGCCAGGGAGCTTAAAGGCAGTATCTAATGGTGTATACACCTTTCTTTTTCATGCTTCCATTAGTGATTTTCTTATCCTTTTATGCCCCACCTCAAATAAATTAAATGGAACTGACTTTACTATTTCTTCTATAAACTTAATTTTTTTTTCTTTTGCCAATCAAAGATTCTTTCATTTCCCTAGTATCTACAGGAACTAGACTGAAGAAGAGGTGGGAGGGAGGGATTAACAGAGAGAAAAAGTAAAGACTTAACTCTGTCCCCAAGGAGCCCTCCAACCCACTTAAGAAAAAGACTACTGCATCTGACTAGAGAAGTTCCAGGTACCACATATTTATCATGAAACCTTAGGTAAACCATGAAGGCTTTCTGAATCATGGGCTCCACACTGTGAATTGTGGGCATAAATTCCTCACCAAGCTGCCATGATTCACAACTGGTAGAATAGGTACAGGCAAGTTATAATCTGTGTAGCATTATATATGTGTAAGCTCTTGATGTCTTTAATAGAGAGGTTCAGGGTTAAAAGCTTGCACAGTGAAATTCCTACAGTGCTGTTTCCTCTAGCAGGGACCTAGCACGTAGAAAGTGGACTTAAGTGATTGCTGATGCATTAATGACTGATATGTGGCAGCGACAATGAGACACACAGATGCAATTTGACATTAATGGAGAGATTTGCCTGTGGTCATGTACATGGTGGGGTGGGGGCAGACTCACCACTTTTTGCATTTAACTTGGGTATGAAATCAAACGTCAGCCAAGATTAATTAGAAGCCTGGAGTTTCATTCTCCACTGTTGATAGGAAAAGTACATTTCCATAATGCGAGGAAACGTTTATGTGGGACGCAAATCTGGCTGACAGTGAGGGAAGGGCTGCTTCATTGTGAATGCTGCCTGTGTGGTGCTTGTCAGGGCAATTACTTTCCACTCAAGAGGCTTGCTTTTTAACATTTTATTATCTTAACAACAAAAAACTCTGGAAGCAATAATTATTTATTATGTTAATTCTTTAGCTTCCTTCCTGAAATTTCTGTAAGACCATTAAAAACTAGCTGTGCCCTTGAAACAAACCATGAGTTTATTAATACTCAACCAATTAAGAGGAAAAAAGCAAAGTAACAGAACACTCCACACCAGCAATTATTAACTAAGCAGTCAGTTTGCACACTGTTCTTGCCACAGATTTTATTCCAGAAAGAATCCTATATATTTAACTGACTGGAAAGCAATATGAAATGTGTTTACATCATTACAAAGGCCGAGAAAACCTGAAAGGAACAGAAGGAACCTGCTGCATGTGCCTAGAAAACGTTCAAATACAGGGGCTAATGGAAGCCACAGTCCTGTTTCACCTCTCACAAATATGGAAAGCAACTCCCGCGTCTTTTCAACCTACTAGGGAAGGCCTCCCAAAGCAAAAGGTAATTTTATCTTTGCAATCCAAGTCACACACACACACACACACACACACACACACACACACACTTACCACCTTTGTATTTACTAATGAAATCCCCTATTTATAACACATACTCCAAACTGTAAAGTCTCCAATTCTAAGAACATTTGACTGGGAAGGCTGGGCCAGTTCATTGAGAGCCCCAGAGCAGCGTCCACTAAATAAAGAGCCACTTCCAGTGTCTGTAAGATATGCAGGAAGCTGAGCCTGGGAACAGCACTGCCAGCTCAGGAGCAGGGAAAGCCCAGAGCAGGTAGGACAGTGCAGCCAGCAAGGAGCGAGGCCATGAGACTGGTGTGTGCTTGTGGCAGTAAGGGGCAGTGCCGCCCCTGAGGCTCTGGGGGCAGGAGCAACGGCAGACCCTGCCTGGTAGAGAGGAAAGCTTCTGGGGACACCCTTGGACAGGTTCACAGATTTCCTGACCTGACGTGTGGTATACATAATGAGCTGGAGCTCCATGAGAGCTGAAAAGGCCGTATCACCTACAGCTCTCTTTCTTACTGCTCCATCTACCTTACTTTTACCCTCCAAGCCTATGGCACCTGCACAAACATGATTACATAAAACTTCAAAAATTAATTATAGCCTTTATTTTTCCTATTTTCCAGGTGGCTCTCAAAACCTATGGGAACATCCATTTTAATAAAATGATGATGATGACAAGAAAAGCACTCTTACTTCAACAGAATGATTAAGAAAGTAAAAATTCTGACTGTTTCTGGGTTTGAATAGTGTTTTATCTTTAATGGCACTTCAGTATCTCTTACTTGGAAAGTGCTAAAACAGACAATACAAGGAACCATTACCTTAAATCAAACATCAAGCTGCTAAATTACTTTACTTAGAGTTCCATTACAGTTGCAATAATGTTGAGAAATAAACTTTAAGCTTTTTTGGGAAAGGAAGAGCAAGAGGTATGTATAAGCAACAGGACACATGGTCAGAGCTCTTAGAGGTCAGGGTTAAGGCTTCCTCATCCATTCTCCCCCATTGCTGGAACGTATGGCAAGCATTCTTGGATGCTGACATCTCCCATACTTGCAGAAGAAAGCAGCTGCCAACAACGGTTTTAAAAAAAATCAGTATATCTTTAGTTTTCAAAACTGATATGGTTCAATTATATTTCTGACATTGTTTCTCTATTGAAGCACAAATACCTATATCCTGGTATCTAAATATAAACACAGGCAACTGGAATTAAAAATCTAGCACTCCTGAGATTTTGTTAATTCTTGCTTCTTCTCCCCCAAATAACATAAACCCAAACAGATCTAAATAAAAAGAACAAGCTGGCTCTCCTTCTCTCCTCCCACACCCCGGGATTGATGGTGCTTAAACATATAGCAAGGAAGGTCTTTTATATGTTTTAGAATACTTCTGAACTTTTAGCAGTGGGGTTTTCAATCTGTGGTTTTTTTATTTGTTGCTTTTTGTTTTGGTGGAGGGGGGGCTCAATCAGAGCACAGAATCACTTGCTTGCCTCCCTCATCCTCTCTCCCTCCCTCCCTCCTACCACTGGCAGGCTGCTTCCACATGCTCTCTGATCCAATTCTGCACAAATGCTTAATAAGGCTGTAGAGATTTAATACAATTAGGAGTGTTGCTCACAAATTAACCAATCCATTAACACTCGAGCAAAGAAACAATTCCAGAGGAAAAGCCAGCCAAATGAGGATTAGAAGACAACTGGCGATGGGTACAATCTGTTTAAGAACTCACAGTGCACTGCATTTTCACACCTATATTTATGTTTGGTGTTTTATACATATTAAGGCAAAGAGAAACAGAAGTTAACTATGTTATCTAAGAATGTTCCTCTTTCTCTGTTCAGTTCCTGAAGCAGAGATGATAATCACTCTTGACAGTTCACACTCACAAAATCATCACAGTTCTTGACTGAGTTAAACACTCAAGGATTCAACTCTCACAGGATAACAATAACAAATAACTTTCTCTCATCATAAGGTGGATATATAAACACATCAAAGGAAATCTGGAAAACTTAAAAAACAAAAATATCAGTAAATTCTCTATCCAGAAATAACCACTATTGATATTTTGGCTTATTTTTTCTCTATTTCCATAGATTTTTAAATAAACATTTCAAATGATTAAACCTGCATTCTCTTAGACACATGATTTTGTCACTAGTTTTGGTCTTATGTCAATATATTGTTATACAATTAAATTCTTAAATATTCTTCTTTGTCATGATTCCTGGTGGCTGTATGACACTCTACTACATGAACACACCACGACTTTAATCGATTTTCTATTGTTGCATAGAAACAGGGAAATCTCAAATGATAAAGTGCTGTGAAGACCTGCCTTGAAGAGGCTGTCTTAAACATCTTTCCTGCTCCCTTGTGCTACTTATTTCCTCATAGTTTTACTTCCTGGAAGGAGGTGAGAATTCAACAGAAACTGTTCAAATTTTACCAATTTTTCACTAAATAATGTTTTACTGCATACACTTTCAGGGGATTCTCTGCACATATCCACTCTTGTTTCCTTAGGATGAACTAATCTTATTTTAATAAAGTCCCATTCTTTTGGCATCCCAACACATTATCCTTCCACACTCCAGAGGTATACACAGTAGAGACCTATGCTTCAGGTGATCTTCAGATGGCACTCTGGGAAAAACCATTGGCCAACAGGTTGGCCTCAGATAACCAACCTTCCAGCCAAATATTCTCAGTTTCACTCAAAGCACATTATAAAAAACCTTATGTACGAAAATAACTAAAATACTAGGTGCTAGTGTTGTGCTTTCTAGAAGAAATTTAAAGGAGAAATCTGACTTAATGTTAGTAAAGGGACAGTGTGCTTCATCATTTTCCTAAGCAGTGTTACAAAAGATTTGCTGCCTCAATTTAGAACCCATTGGATAGCTGTGCTCATGCTCTCTCTCGGGCCCGAGCAAACCATTTAACCTGTGCTTCAAGATCCATGTAATAAGGTAATTCCCACCCACTTCCCATATTAAATAAATATCAGAAGGACCACACAGAGAGGGAAATCTCAAATGATAAAGTGCTGTGAAGACCTGCCTTGAAGAGGCTGTCTTAAACATCTCTCCTGCTCCCTTGTGCTACTTATTTCCTCATAGTTTTACTTCCTGGAAGGAGGTGAGAATTCAACAGAAACTGTCCAAATGTCATAGTTGCACAACAAGAAACTAATATTTTTTGCAAGATTCTTGCAGGCCAAATTGTTTCTTTCAGATCAAGTAAGAGGTTTGCGCCACTGTTCAGTTTTCATAAAATTGTTAAAAATTCATAAGCTAAAGTCCTAACACCTAACATATTTTTAAGTCATAACAACCTGTTTCCATTTCAAAAGGGGTAGTTGAGGCAAACAGACAAAATATTTGTCAAAGTTACAGACTGTAAATCAAGACCAGAACTGAGTTATTGTAAACCAGAGTTCACCAGCTTGGTTATCTGCCTCTTTGAAGCAGCAAGGAGGAGCAGGGAAAGATGAACATGTATAGCACAGAGGAGTTTCAGGGCCGTGAAAATATTCTATGTGACAATATAGGGGAGGATACACGTTGGTACACATTTGCTCCAACCCACAAAATGTCCAACACCAAGCAGGAACTCTAATACAAGCTATGGACTTTAAATGACAATGATGTGTCAATGCAGGTTAGTTGATGGTACCAAGTGTCCCACTTTGGTGGGGATGTTGACAATAGGGGGAGGCTGTGGATGTGTGTGGCAGAGGTATATGAGAAATCTCTGTATCCTCCTCTTACTTTTGCTGTGAACCTAAAACTTCTCTAAAAAATTCCGTCTTTTTTTTTTATTAAGATCTCTCTCTAGAAAGATAAAGGCTACAGACCCCTAGCCATAGAGCCCTGCTCCATTATTTCCACTGTCAGCATGAAAGTCCAACAGAGCCACAGAGCAGGGGACCTCTGCAGCTACAGGAAACAGGGAAAGAGCAATTCCCATCTGAGCATAGGGTAGGCTCTCCTTTTCCATCTGCCCTTTTTCAACAGACCTCACACTTTTCACAAAAGGAAGGCACACCTCTCCAGTGTAAAAACATCCATGACAACAAAGACACAGTGTGAGCTATTACTCTGAAGGAAAGCTCTTTAATGATAATCAAACACCAGACACTGTAGTGCTTCATTTCTTTCCCTGTCATGTCCAAGAGATATATTTTGCCCTTGTGGAATATTATACAATCAGATATATTATACAATTTAACAACCACACATCTTTCTTTCCTGGACCACAAAGAATTCATTTCATAGCCAAAGAGTTGGTTAAGTTAGAAAAAATGAGGACACAAATAAATATTAAATGCAAAAATTATTTTCAAAGAACTAAAAATGTGGATGTTCCTGACACTGATTCTTTTAAATATAATTGCAATGCTTTCCAAATTTTTCAAGTTATATACAGGAAAAACTCACAAACAAAAATATATGAGATTTAGTTTAGATTTAGTGTTCAGTATACAGTAATATAGTTATAATCTACTTTACCAAACATTTACTTGTGCAGTAATTTTTCCAGTGAAAGTCAATCCCTATCTTATAAAATATTTAATATTTTCTACCTTTCATTAACAGAACTATTTTATGCCAATATACTTCTGTGTCAATTTGAGTAGTATATACCTCTTTTATTAACTACGTAGGAAAACTTGGATCCTAGATATCTTCAGAAGTTCATGTAGTTATTTCTGAAAGCATGTCCATGATTCTTTTTAACTATTCCCAGAAGTCAAACACTAGAATTCAATACACATATTCCTACACTTTACCAGAAAAGCAGCATACTTTTTAACTGTAATTCTTACTTTACAATACCTCACAATTTTAGGTGCCTGTTAAATCATATTACTATAAATTAGTGAGAAACAGTATAGATTTGCCATGGTTTTATAACTTAATACAAAATATAATTAATTCTATTAAATTAACATCATTTTACACTCAACTAAACTGCTTTTAATAATGTCATATCATTTTTTCGCTGTTTTTAAAATTTTCCTAAAAATGCAAATTAGCACTTATTTGAAATTAAAAACTAAGAACTTTCTGATAGAAAGTAAAGATGATTTGACTAACAGTTTTGGTGAGAACTGCTGTGCTAAATGGATATGATAGATATTTTTCATTCACTGATTAGCCTAAATTTTCATCTCTAAGGTTTGACTAAAAGAAAATATATATATATATACTAAACATATTTACATAATATGTGTCTATTTAGAGCATGCATTGTCTAAAGTATTTTTAATTAATACTATTTTTGTTTTCACAACATCTGGATATTTCTATATTTCTCGGTTAAACAAGGTGCTTTTAGGTTAAAAAATAACAGGTGTTAACAGTTATTGATGAATCTTCATTTACTTGGTCTACTAGATTTACTTCTCAGCAAATAAGTTCGTACATGACAAGACAGCAAATCCTTAAGACACTGATCGGTTTCCAGTTTTTTGTTTTGAACACCTTTGAGAATGAAACTAATCACACTGTCAGCTTACAGGTCACTAAAAATAGTTTCTGACATTAGATCTTGATGTGAATGTTGGCGTAGACTTGAATTCAAAGCGGCAGTGCTATAACAAAATCCTTTAGTTGTATCTACCTACTCATAAGAACAAACTTCTCAACACTTATATATAAAAATGAAAAACAGGACCTGAATTGGTGTTTAACCCTGCTGAGCAGTAATATTGATCCAGATATATGAGCTAATTGTTTAAAGTCAAGCTAACTTCTGAAATACTATTCCAATACATTTTAACAATGATTCAATTGTATACTAATAATTTTAGTGATTATTCAGATAAACTTTAGTATTTAGAGCTTTGTGATCCCATAAAATTAAAGATAGAGTTAAAATTTCAATTTCATACATATTTTTGTTGCAGAGAATTTTGGTAAGTGACCACTAAATGATTCTCAAGCTTAAACATGCTATAGTAGGATAAGATTTTATGGGGAAATAAAATGTAAATATCAGTTCAAGAAGAAAATAAGCAGATAAAATTTTTCTCAAATAAGAGCTTGTTCATGTATTTTTAAATGGACAATGGAGAGTATTAAATCCCTTTGGTATCTGGACTGTGTTTTTAATGGATGCCTTTAAAAGATTTTTGTAAAAATTTTATCTTAAAATATCAGTTACCATAAATTCCCTCCTTCTCAACTGTACAAACATATGATACAAAATTTCAGATGTGAACTTATAAATGTGCAAGGAAGAGTCCTTTTTTTTTCTTTTTAACTCTTTGACTGGATACACAAGCCTAAGTCAGAAGACTTCCCGGAGTCAGTGCCCCACAGATCTTGGAACTTACCAGCACCGCCTCCTTGTTCAGGGAAACCATTTCACCAGAGCAACATCTCACAAAGCAGCATCCATCCCTTGTTATGTTCCTGACTCTAACAGTTTTGCTGGCTTTGTTACAACATAGTCTCCAGAATGAGTAAACCTATCCACTGACTGTTTAGAGTCGTCATCCAAAATAAAAAGAACAGCCTGGTTAGTGTCCTGGGAGTTGGCATTCTCCTCTGGTCCTTCATCCTGTTACCCCCTGTACACCTGAAGCATCCCTCCACCCTCCCTGGACTCCTACCAAAGGCCTTGAAACAGAAGCAGGTTAAGTTCATGGAGTGCACAGTGATTCGAACTGTGTCCAGTGCCAAGAACTGGCAGAGACAGTAGTTTAATGGCTTCAGATTCAGGCTGATTAAGTTTAAACCTCAGCTTTGCCCTTGCAGCTTATGTGAGCTTGGGCACTTTGCTTCACCTCTGAGCTTATTTTGCTGTCCATGAAATGGGGGTAATTTAGGTGATTATCAGTATTAAATCAGGAATTGCATATAAAAAACCTCTCAGAATAATGCCTAGGAATATTAAGTGTTCAATAAGCATCAGCTGTCCTTTGTTATGTTATTACACTTTCACCGATAAGTACCACTGTGCTGATTAGAAATAAAGTAGATAAAGCACCAGCCAGGGCCTGACATGGACATGGTAGTGCTTATGCTCTTACCACTTCTCTCTATCTGGATCAACATTCACTGTCCTGCATATGCCTTTCCAAGGAGAAACAGGATACCAAGTAGCCTGTCCTCTGATAATTCCACTACAGTAAGAGTAGTGATGGTCCAGTGGGTTAGAGATACCTGTTTCGTTCACCACTTTCTTTTAAAAACCACCTATCACACAAGATGAAGATGGAGGGGGAAAAAAGGAAAAAGAGAAAGCCTAGGGCTGTGGTATCAGACATGCGAATAAAAGAGAAGGCAAGACTTTGAGACCTGAACCTTCCCTAATAACTCACACTTTTCCACTGTCTGCCTAAATTTCCATTCTGCACAAGTCATCCTTAAGTACAGCAGCAAATGTGATCTGCTTCGTGGAGACAGAGGGGAAGATGCTAAGTCACCAATAATGTGATCTTCTCAAAAAAAAAAAAAAAAAGTGTGCTCCTGTCTCTAATTTCCCAGGCTTTTTTCCTCTGCATCTGCTCTTAAGTAGGTGACTACTATCTCAAAAACTCACTTGCTTAGGGGCCATCTTATTTTAAGAGAGAAAATACCCAAACATTTAAAGACAATATGCAGAGGTCTCCTCTCTCCCTTCCCTCTGGAGAGCACCTGAATGGCACCCACATGCCTTATAGGCAGCTGCCAGCTTCCACCAACACACTGCCACCCTGTACTCTGCCGTGGGAGTTGACCACTGGTCTTCCTTCCTGCACAGCTCCCTTACCAGCCCAGCCCTCTCTTACCTGTGTGTCTCTCAAGCTTCTTCATGAGCTCCTGTGAGCCAGCCCTCATCTTGGATACCTATGCCCTTAGTACCCAGCACAGCCAGCCCCTGCGGCCTCAACCCAGAGGCTATCCACAAGTCCTCTCCCACAGAAGGCATGCCTACTTCCTATGGCAGGAGGGCCTCATCCGGCCTCCTTTCACTCTGAGTCCTATATGATTATTTATTTTTTGAAAAGAAATGTAAACAACTCTTGACTCTTCTTCCAATCACTAAAGATTGCTCATCCCACCCCCCCCCCCCCCGGGCGCATGTTGAGTCTATAGAACTGAGTTGTGAAAGAATAATCTGGGAGTCCGAGGGTGGCCCGGAAGAGAACAAACGATATGTGTTCAGAAAGCCTCCATCCCAAGAGACAAGAAAAGGCAAACTTAATGGCAATTTCCCACGTACAAAGAGATAGAGAACCACCACCATGTGGCTGGTAGCTTTTTCATTTTCACTGAAAGTGGGGCTAGGAGGAGGGCTGCAGGGGCAGAAGGAGGAACACAGGTTAGCACCACAGGACGTCCTGACTCAGATGAAACCCTGAGAAACACCACCAACCAAGGGCATGTGACGGCAGCAGTGGCACACACGTGGCAACAACTTTAGCTAGAGAAAGCAGTTTTTATAATTAATAAATCTGATTCTCATGATCTTTTTAGACACTCAAAGTAGTTATTTCATTATCCATTTTACTCTCCTGGGACTTGAGTCACAATTAGGAGACCTGACCCAAATCACATGCCACCTGGGAGCAGACCTGAGCTTACAGCCCAAAGGCCCAGGCACTCCATCAACCTGCACAATGAACAGACCACCTCATGTTAGCCCCAGCAGCTCAGCAAGCTTTCCAAAATAAGTACTTATGTACCAGTTTGCATCTGTTGAAAATGATCATAATTTCATAAATGATTTTGGCAAAAAAATCTAAATCCATACTTTTTAAAATCACTGAAATATGCTAATATTCTCTTAATTCTAATTCAACTTTTACTAATGCACAGTTTATTTTGGTATAATTCTCCCCCAAAATATTGCAAAATAAACTAGTCAAGTAAGCAAAGTAGTCGGTCTGTTAAACTATAGACTATTTATTATATACCAAATGGTTCTTTCCCATGGCGACTATAAGTACACCGACTCACTGGATTGTTTTAAATCCTTCAAACATGGATCTGTATGCTTTCTTTACTTTTGTCCAACCTCAAAAGAAAATTCAGTTTATTCTGAAGAAGGTGATTAACATCAGTCTCCAAAGGCCTACCCATCTCCACCTTAAGTGAATGGTCTTAAATTATCGATGACCTTAGTCACATGTTGCCCTTCAGACCTCTGGCACACCCAGACAATAGATTTACAAAGGATTTTATACTGTTTACCTCAATCAGATATCCAGATGCTAAACAAAAGAATTTAAAAAACACAGTCCTATCTAGAGTATTTGAAACCACTTGGAAGACAGCTCTCCTCTGTGAAAAATATGGATAATGTCTCCAATCAGTTAATTTCATTCAAGTTACTTAGAAACTAAATACTCCTCTTTCTTATTTACTATATCAGAGGGCCTGTAAAATAATAGTAGCTACAGTGTACTGCTGGGCCAACTTTACAATTGCTTTAACATCAAAATGAGTAATTGTGCCAAACACTTAAGTATACTTAAAAATTATGGCATGAGCTCTGGACCCAACATCAGGAGACAATGGTTCTGCTCCCATGTGGCTTGTGATTTGGGTCAGGTCTTTGGGCTCCAAGAGGCACTAGAGGAACAGAGCATGTTGGGGTCCAGAAAGAGCTGTACCCACTATCTGAACAACATCTTAAAATGTGTTGGGGCCTCAGTTCATAAAACATGAAATGACAGTGCCTCTACTTTCACCTCAGAGGACTGCTTTGGTATTAAGTAACACATAAAGTGCCCAATGTGTAGAGGTCATGCAACACTCATATTTCCTTGTCCCTTGCTCCTGAAAAGCCAGAGCAAATAGAAGCAAGTTTATGAATTGGATTACAAATGGAAAAAACCTGGGGCTGGGGGAACCACATGCTATGAGGTTGAAGACAAAGGAAATGCCCAGGCAATGACTCAAAGTTATTCAGGGGTCACAGGGCTCTAACAACAATAACAGCAACTCTTACAGATGCGCTTCTGTGTTTTCCACAGGATGACCAAGCAGACAGACATCATCACTTCTTCACAGATGAAAAACCTCATATCACAAAGGCAATGTGACTTTCTTAGCTGATGAATGACACAGCTAGGATGAGAACTCAGGTCTAATCAGTCTGTAGTGATTGAAATAAGTGAAGGTGTTCAGAATACACCCAGAGACAAAACAGTTTGTGAAAATTTCTTTTTACACAGCCCATTATCATATTGGATCTCTGAAGTAAACCTATGAATCAGAATGTCATTAAATGACCCTATTTACAAAAAACTGAGTTCACAGAGGTTAAACAGCTTCCCTCTCAGATGCCAGAAAGTAGCAGGATGGACCCTTGAATGCAGATCTTTCAATCCTAAAATCCTTTTTCTCATGCTGCCAGTGATTTCCTAACTGTGTTCTGCAAAGCAGACATATCTCAGAGCACAGATACTGGGTCCTGGCAGAGCCCTGTGTGAGACACAATTCTCTACCCCTCCTTGAACACACTCTCTTTACAATGTGGCCCTATAGCCAACACACCAAGAGGTGAGGTCTATTTTCCTACCCTTGATTCTAGGCTGGTCCTATGACTGGCTTTGACCAGAAGAATAAGGTAAAAGTGCCAGTGTGTTCTTCCCAAACACAAACCAAGAGGCCCTGGCACATTTCTGCTCTTTGGAAACTCTTCCTGCTGGAGAATGAAAGACCACATGGAGAAAGTGCAGTTGTCCCACTCAAGGCCATCCTCAACCAGCATATAGCCAGCCAACCCCAAAATATCAAGAAAGTGCAGCCAAGATCAGCTGAGTAAAGACATATGCATGAAGTATACCAATTTCAGTGTAGACCAGTAGAGCCCCCACATGAAACATGAAAAATAGCAAATGATTCTTGTGTTAAGCCACCAAGTTTTTGGGTGGTTACACAGCAATAGCTAACCATTATACCTTGCTTCCCAATCTGGAGAGTCATTTATTTTAATCTGCCCACATAAAACTTTGTTTAACTGAAAGATTTTTATGGCTTTCCACCTATGTATAATTTGGTTAACCAAAAGATTTTAATGCTTTAAAAAATAAATTGGAGAACTACTGCACTAGGCTATAGTAACCTCCCTTCCATCTTCCTACTCCTGTGTTCTTCACTTTTAGTGAGCGAGGAATATGTTCCCTGATGTCATCAGGAAGTAACAGAAATGCATACACACAAACGCTGCATTTGGAACACTGGCTCCGATGTTAAGCTTTGGGGCTCATTTTTTTTCTGTCACTACCACCCAGTTGCAAAATATTTAATGTATTTATAATGATATATAAAACACAGCAAGAAAATTTTAAATGAGGTGAGAAAAGTGAAGAGTAGACTAAAAATCAGGCCAAGAAATGAAACCAGAAATGAGGTTCCATTGCATAGGTAGTCTCTCTGGGCACTATGTTGCTTTTTGCCCAGCCAGCATCCACTCTCTTCAACTGGTAAAAGAATCCATTTTTCAATGGAGAAACCTCCATTTCTCCACTCTTATTCCATGTGATTCATGTAGGCTGACCACACGCCTGGCCCAGTGAGTGGGTCAAGCAGAGATGAGTTAAAGTGGAAGCAGGTGATCCAAGCTGACTCAAGCCCAACAGCAGGCTTGGGGGAGAGAGAATCTCTCTTCCCACTGAGCTTTCCTGGAGGATTTGGCCTGTTAGCCCTTAGAAACATCACATTGCGAGAGAAAATGCCTAAAGAAGATGACTCAGAAGTCTGATGACTGCGTTGAGCCCCTGGAACCAGCCTTGCCCACCCACAGCCTTCTCCGTTGCAAAAGCCAACAATCCCCCGTTTGGTGAAGGCCAGCTCTGAAATTTTTCTGCTCAAACAAGTTCTACTACAGAACACACTTTTGAGTCTGGCTTTCTAATAGCCAACATAAAGAGGAAAACTTGATGGGTTATATAATTCGTTATGTCCACAAGAAGAAACTGAATGCACAGGAGAATCACACCTTTTCCTGGAACTAAGACCTAGAGAGAATCTCCCCAGAAGGTCGTTGTAAAGATTCAGTATCATGTACTAAAACATCACTCAATACCTCTCTAACAAACACAAGAGTCCATTTGACAATTTTACATAGATACACCTCCATACAGGTACATGGTATCAAATCAAAGCACAAATCTAGAAAAGGCAAGTATATACCCTGCTTGCATGGGGAAGAGAGATATCTTGTACCCTGGGCTCAGATGACCTGGCTTTGTCAGGAATGCAGACAGCTTTACCTCCCCAAAACTAAGTTTCCATGGATTCTGTCAGCCAAGCTTTATTTGTTGGAGAGCAGCAACAGGTTTGAGAATGTCATATCCTCCCAGTACCACACCTAGCACAAAATCAGTGCTCAATATATGGTTATCACTTACTACTTTCAATTCTAAGGCCCTGAAATAGGGGTTATCTATGTTGCCAATATTTAAGTAGAAAATCACAACCTAAATAGCCTACTTACGGCAGAGGCTTTGATGGCCCCTATGAACAGCAACTACATTCTCAAGGATTGAGGAAGAATGAATATATCTGTGCATATCTTAGCACAGAGGCAGCCTATGGCAAATGTGAGAGGCATCTAAAAAATCTTTCAGACAAGGTTTCAACACCCACTTCCTTTTAACAGTATCTGACACTCTCTCAGATTGGACCCAATGTTCTAGACATTTCTCCCATTCTCATCTATCAAAAATGACCCATTGATCTAGGTCTCAGTCTCTTAGACTGTGCTATCTGACCAAGTAATCTGAACTACAATGAAGATCCTCATACTTTATAAGTGATTGGAGAGACCTTATAGATCCTGGAATCTAATGTCTCCATTTTACAAGTGTGAAACCTGACATCTAAGGATGTCACCTTATCGAGTTGACAGCCAGTTTGGGATGTCATATGTAAGATGACTTAATGAGCCTCCTCTCCCAGAGATCACATTTCAACAAGCACCTCTCTTCTTTGGTTGAGCTGGTGGAAATTTCAAGTGCTTTAACAGACTGGTATACCCCTTTTGAGGTTTGTGAGTTTTTTAGGAACTACTACAATCAAAATGCCAAGCTCTGGCCCATGCTTATGGGGCCCCCTAAGACCAATTATTCTATAGTGTCCATGTTTCAATGAACATGAGATAAAGGAATAAGTTCTGGGGAATAATCTTTGCCCTATCATCTTATCTCATTGTCATCTATGAATGAGTAACCTCAAAATGCAGTTAATAGCTGCAAGTTTAAAGATTTTAAGTTATTTGTGTTCTGATTACTCTGAAATCTCTTTATTCTATTATTATACCCTAAATATTCCAAACTGATATCACACTTATGAGAGGTCACCAAGTTGAAAGACAGGTACAAAACAGCTAAGTCTCCATAATATGCCTTGTTTCATAATTCACTTTCTGTTCTGACACCAGAGAGCCTCTGCATCATAAAATAGTCTCCAATTATTGCTTGATACATAAAAATTCTTGTAATGATTTTCAGATGCTTTCTTAACACTAGTCAAAGATGTGATAAATTATCCAAAAGGCAGGGTTGTTGAGACATTGTTCATTTTCTACCACTAGTCTTTTAACTGTAATGAGCATCAAGATAACCTAAGACATTTCCTTACCAGTTTCTGAGGCCTCATTCCAGAGGGTCTGGCTCAGCAGGTCTGGGGGGCCAGGAATATGAATTTTTAACAAGAGCCTCAGGTAACCACAGTGCAGGTGTCCAACACGGCCTTCCAGGGCATCGGTTAGTGCTTGCTTTTCATGGTGCCAACTGTGAGGTGATCATTTTGCTATTTTCAGGGGGATTTTTCCTTTTAAAACATACTATTGGCCATATGTTTATAACACATATATATGTATGTATGCATGTATATGTATGTGTGTGTTTAAGTAGGTCTCTATACACAAATAACCATATCTACATACACTTTACTCATACAACTTCCAGGCACTACAACTATCAAAGACTGGGCCAAGAAAAGGACTGATTGGTTTGAACCACATGAAACATCAGTATTCAATGCCTTCTGGATGATAAAAGCAGCAAGTTCATATGGTGAAGCCTACAGTGGAGAGACAATGGGCATGGATCAGGACTGACTGATTCTCTCCGGTCCTCATAATAACCATACATAGCCCTGTTACCTCAAGAGGCCTCCTAATATCACACATTGGTCCTCTCATTTAGTCCTTATAGTAATCCTGCAAGGTATTTTTCCAGGCAGAAAAAACTGAGGCTGAGAAAAATTAATATGCCTAAGGCCACACAGCTATTCAGTGGTAGAAACGGAATTCAAAATCAGCAACTGATCTGCCAGGGAGCCTCTGCCCTTCTTTGCCCATCTCCTGGGCAGCCAATAGCTGAGATCAGGGCCTCAACACTTCCACCAGTCCACCTCACTGGTCCTCTGTGATGAGGCAGCCCTACTCCAAACCTTCCGAGGGTCAGTAATACACGTGTCCCACAGCAGGTCCCTGCCAGCTGAGCAGGGCTAGAAAAAAAGAGGGGCTCTCTGAAAAGCCACATAAATGAAATGGTAAATGACAGAGAACATAGGGCAAGAACCCCCATAACTCACACACATGACGTAATGCCAATGGATGACAACTGAGGAGATTTTACACCATATTCAGTGACCTAGATTTTAACAGGCAAGCAAGTAGGGAACACACCTTCTGAGACTGTTGTTGGTCAAAGTGGCCTGTTTTCATTAAGTTTTATCACCTGAGAGCATACCACACTGAATGAAAGAGGAATGACAGCATGCCTGCCATACTAAAGATGAGCTGAATGTTAACGTGACAAAGCATGAGCTCTGACTAGCTATGATTAATTTCAACTATATCAGAAATAAAACAGCAGAGGTATTATTTATTAGTCTCTGCTATGGAACCTTCTTCCTGGTGATACCCTGGTTCTTTTAATATACCAGAAACTAAAATCAAATCCCCCTATAGTCATGATAAATCTACTGCATAGTAAATTTCATTTTTTAATGATCTATATTACAGCAAAATTCTGCTTTATAGCAATAACTGATAAATTTTTATTTTACATGATGAAATTATAGGCTTACTTTTACATATCTAAGTAACAAAAGGTAATACTTTTTCCTTTATATTTAGCAACTGAATCTCTACATGCCTACACATTGCTAAGGGTACGAAGCACAAAACCCATGGCCTAGCCTATTGTTAAAATTATTCCAAATGCTTAAAAAAGTCAAAACTGATGGAAAGAAAGAAAAAAAAATTACCAGCAGTAAGCATAAGCAATTTGGTATTTTCTCTCCCAAGAGAACTTCATTTATTTTTTTATTTATTCATACAACAAATATATTTTGAGTTATTGATACATGCTAAACATTATTCAGTAATTTGATTTTGATTTTATATACCATAGATATTTATTTTGAAAGGAACGCTTTAGGCCATGTCATAATTTTGTATCTCGAAAGAACACAAGCCAATTTCAAGCATGTGGTTATGACATATTCTAAAGTACCTCCAACCACTCCAACCAAGAAGAGAGATCAAATAGGATCCCTCAAAAATGGGCTGTAAAAAGGGTATGATCCAGCTCCCTCTCACCTGCTATGGGGAGTCCATCTGTGGACCTGTTCTTATTGTACAGCTGGAAGACAGGAGAAGTAATGGGGCCTCTGAACTTGCCAGTAACCCAAAGTAAAAAAAAATATCCTTTTCACTGTATGTGATAAAATCTGTTTCTGCATATTGAATAGGAAAGGGAGATGAAAATGAATATTCACCCATCTGAAAACAAACCAACACTCTATAAGCTTTTAAACTTTGTAACCCATAAAAAGTAAATGCTTTGCCTCTGCTTAGACTGCTGTATTTTGAAATAAAATCATTCTGTAAAATGATGGCTTTTTCCTCCAAGGGAGATTCTGAAAATGTACCCATTTTGACAAATCTCTGACAACTGCTTTTGTTCACTTCCTCCTGAACTTCTGCGATCACTGCTCTTGGGCCTGCGAGGTCAAGTTCCTTCTCTATTTGCCCCAGTCCTAAGGTATGTGACACAACCTTCTCTCAGATCCCCCACCCTCTTCCTGCTTCCAACACTTAACACTTCAAATAAAAAGTTTTTAATGACTCATTAGTCTTCTGAGTTTTAAGCAGCAAAATTAACTAAATCAGATTTTCATGCAAATTTTAATGACTCCCTGAGTAATAAACCTAAGCTGACAATGCCCTTGCAGATGTAAGTAGGATGTTCTACACCTATACACGGCCACCATCGCCTCTACTTTTTCTGGTCAACTACAGAAAAGCCTGATGGAGGAGGCCCCAAAGGCTAACGTGAACTCTTACTTAGTTGGCAAATGGATACCACTGCTTCTAGTTCCACTGCTATATATAGAACAGCAGCAAAGTCTGATACTGCAAAAAAAAAAAAGCCAAACAAGAAAAACTATTATACACAAGTGTAATGTTGTCTTTCGGTCAGTACTGAACTTCAACAAACTAAAGAGCAACCAGGACTAGTGGAACCACAACTTCCACTAAAGGATGTCATTTTACAAGAAAGAGTTAGAGACACAGGTATGTGCAGATGAAAGTCCACTACACAGCCAGTCCGCCATCCAGCTGTGAATGAGTGAGTCCAGGAAGCCTTCCTTGGATGAGGCTGGGCCTTTCCTGGCCCAGATAGGCGGGTTTAGGGAAGCAGCTACACCTAGTGATCAACTGCAGATCGCAGCAGGAGGAGCAGGAAGCAGGCCAGCCTGCCGTGTGGAAAGCATTCTGCTACCAATTCTCTGAAAGTCTGGTGACAGTGTTTTCAAGAAAAACCTGATAATGATATTGCAATCGTTTTTATTTACCTGGAGTGTTAAGTGACAGAGATACAATGATTGTCTCTTGCAGATAACAGAAATATGAGACTCTATTTTAGGATACACATTGTCTGTACTTTAAAGAGATGTATAACGAACACCTTTTATTCTCTATTTGGAAGTAGAGTTCATTTCTAAAGGCAAAGTTTCACACTTCCACATTAAAATTTCAACTTTATATTCATTTCCAGTTCTCACCTAAAAAGGTCCTTGTTTCTTTCCATTCCAGAGACTTTTGGAAGTTTTAACAGATAGACAAGTTTTCAAAGCAGGGCAACTATGTGGGAACTACTCTTACCTTTGCCCATCACCCCCCCAAAGCTACACCACCCATCAAGGGGTCCTACAAACATAAGTACTCAAATAAATATCTACTTGAATTAAAGGCATTATTTCAATAGGCACATTGGGCTATGCCAATGTGTACCTTCAAGCCAACAAGTACCTTCTATACACAATATCAGCCCAAAGAGATCTCCAGTGGCTACTCATTACTGCAAAATTTAATTAAAACTTTACATTGTTTTAAGTGAAATTATAGAAAACTTTTTCATTTAAGTTTTACAACTGGCTGGATCCAATATCTTCCCCAGATAAGACTATTATTTGAAATGTCACGCTGGCGGTTTCCCCTAACAGGCTGAGAGTCCTAGCACAATCACATCAGCCTGTTCATAATTTCGGCAGTGTTTATCACTGTTAAGTGCATGCTGTGCATTATATTTTTACCTCTGGTTTTCTTTCAGCTCTTGTCAAGGGAGGCTGATCAGGCAGGATGAGAAGCCCAGTTCTTTGGGAAAGGTAGTTCTCACCCTCTGTCAAGCATCAGAATCCCTCTCATCCTCCTGGCTTTCTAATTCAGTAGGTCTGGGCAGCCAGAGAGGCTGATGTTGAACAACTTCGCAAGTGACCCTGAGGCTGCCAGTCCAGTGATAACGCTTGCAAACTACTCTTCTAGAATGTTTGTCAAAATGTGGCCACAAACTAGGATCGCCTAGGGATGCCGTGGGACCCTCCAGGATCTTCTACTTCAGAATCACCAGGGTTCGGCCCTAGAAATCAACATTGGGAAGGACAACTCCAGGTGCTTCGTGCGCACACTAGGTTTTGAACCATCACCACTGGCTCAATACCCCCAAGCCCTCCCCAAGGCCACCTAAAGCCACTGAGGTGCAGAATGTCAGTGTGGTTTAACTGCACTCTGGGCACCAGGGTGATGACCCACCCACGTCCCATAACTTCCATCCCCAACCGCAGGGACACTGGAAGAGCAGACACCCTCCTCCACTAGGGTCTCTAGAACCTAAGATGCTTACGCCTGAGGCATAACCCTTTCTTCTCAGGCCTGTTTTTTTTTTTTATTTTTCTCTCATACACTCCCACCCCTTAATTATGTCCTGGCCTTGCCAGCCACCCCACCAACAGCAAGGGCATTTCATGCAGACTTGAAGGCTGATGACTAAAACTCTCCTATTCCCCACCCAATACCAGCCCTACTTACTTTTCTCTGATGAGTTTTTTGGAGCTACAGTGTAAAATCAGGCTTTCTGATGGCTAAACTGAAAACCGCTGCAGTATTTTAGGAACAGAAGAACCTAAGAAATGCCCTTCTATGATAGGAGGTTATTACTATTTTGTATCCCTTTTTAATTTTTCATAAGTGAGTTTGAAAAACATCAGTAAGTAAAACTTATCTTACTTACAAAATAAGATTATTAATGTGTTGTATTCAAAAACATAAGCACACCAAGAAAGTTTGTGGGAAGGTTGGTTTCCAAAGAGAAGAATCTTTGAATTAAACTAAAAAGCACAGAAGACACCACACTTAAGAAAAATGTTACACTGTTGAAAAATATGTAACTACTTACTAAAATGTCTGACCCCCTAACTGAAAATGATGTCTCAGTGTCCTTAAGATAATATACTTATTCTAGAAAACTTAATAAAATCTAAAACAAAAAGTGAAAGGAAACAATACTCAATCCACAACATAGTTCCTCTGTCAAAATAGAGACATACAGCTTATTATTTCCCAGAATGTATTACAATTGTTATGGAACTATAAGAAATATAAAAAAAGCCATCAACCATTATAGAATTGTCAAGCAATACTTAAATTCTAAAACCAACTTTTCCCAAAACTAATGGTGCTTCATTCATATAGGGTTTATCTGAAGACATAAATCAGATTACTTATTCATTAAGGAAAGTTCATTTAGAATTACTCAAGTTATATATACACAGATCCATATATATTACTATCTGTAACCTAACTTGTAAAATAACCCTTTGAAAACATGACACTAAAACCTGTAATTTTCCAGATCAGAACAATCTATTATACTCAAGCAGTACTTCTTTACATACACACAACACTAAAAATGTCATAGCAACTTCTTGGCATATTTCTTTCATGCTCACTGATTTAAATTTGAAGTATTTTCATCATGTCATTTATTAGTCTACTTAAAGCACTATAAAAATATAAAATGTCGGGGACTTGGTGATAGGGGGAGTCTAGTAAACATAATGTTCCTTATGTAATTGTAGATTAATAATACAAAATTTAAAAATATATATATATACACATCTATAAAATGTCATGCCTATAGTTTCTGAAAGGAAAAAAAATCAAACTGGTAAACAAATCTATTTCCACTCTTTGTAAAGGGTATCTTAAAATTCTGTATTTTGAAATAATTTTAGACTTACAGAAGAGTTGCAAAACTAGTAAAACGATTTCAAGCACAAGCTTTACCTGCGTCCCTCTAATGTTTACATCTGACATAACAGGAGCAGAATTACCAAAACTAGGAACTTTGGTACTATTCCATTAACTAAACCAGACTTTATTCAGATTTCGGCTATTTCCCACAGATGTCTTTAAAAGAGTATTTTT
Organism: Manis pentadactyla; assembly: GCF_030020395.1. Lineage (NCBI taxonomy): Eukaryota > Metazoa > Chordata > Mammalia > Pholidota > Manidae > Manis > Manis pentadactyla. The sequence goes on from NC_080024.1 coordinate 111,731,065, forward strand.
AAAAGTAAATTTATCCACAAGAGATCCAAATTCACAGGATTATGTTAAGGTTTCATTTATTTCAAATACTGTAGTGGAACGGCCAAATTTATATTTTTATTTCTGCAAACCAAAGTTTGCTTGACATAACACATCAACTCCATTATAACATAAAACTACACACTTCGTTGTATACTTTATATTACAACTTGGCTTTTAAGAAATTGGATCAAAGAGGAATGACTTGCCAACTATTTGCTTCTCACTATGGAAAAGAGAATTTCAAGCAAAAGCATAGTGATTTGTCTTTCTTCCTCAAGTCTTTCTTGTATACCATTTTACAAACATTTATAATGGTCATTAAAAGCCTAGAAGACAGAAAGGGACTCTCCAATATTTTGTCTAAGAAATCAGAAATTACAATTTTCAAATGAAATGTTTATAGTAATAAAGTCCTCATGAGCTAAAACCTAATTTTTCTTTTTTTCTTCTAATAAGTTTAGCACTCTATTTCTGATGATTTCTGATGTTTGGCATTCAAATTACCTCTAGTCCACATCCAGAAATGATTAGCTAACAATCATGTAAATTTCAAACCCATCTCCAAAGAGGACATGAGCTGGAGAGCACTGCAGAAGGTGAAGAGCAATGGACACCAGTGTATAAATCTTAATTACACACACACATGCACACAAATTCACTGATTACATAAAACCTCATGATTTAGTTTACTTGGTGGCCTAAAGAGAACCCCTTAGGGAACATGTTAATTTCAAATGAAGGGAAAATTCAAACCAAGTCTAACTTCTAACAATCTCCCCTCTTCCTCTGTGTCTCCTCAGTTAATTCACATATAATTTGAATGTTTGCAAATAACCAGACTTCACATTAGCAATTATTCAACAAATAGTGAGTGCCTATTAGGTCTAAGGCTCTATGCTAGATGATTTATGGAGAACCAAGAAGGAAAAAAAGACCTGACTTTCCCCACAAGGAGCTTACAATCTAGCTCTATTTCTAAAATTGATCCCCACACATCAGGTGAAAAGTAGCAAATTATTATAATTTCCAGAAGAATCATGTAAAGAAAGAAGTGTCAGCAACACTCATAACATGAGAATTAACTCTCCCAACATGCAAAAGAAGTAATTCTTCTACAGCTTTAAGTGCCTCACACTTGTACTACTTAAAATGCATAGTGGAGGGAAAAAACGTAATGGTCTGCGACATATCTGGTCCTTGCACACACAAAATTTGCCAACTTCAAATTTCAGAATTTCAACATTTCTACGCAATCTCTGGGATACTGCCCTTCACTTCTCTTTTACCCATTAACACACTAGGATAACTCTGGCTTTACAAACAAAAAGAAAACACACTCCAAGTAATGGTGTGACAGTAAACAAATAGAATGATATACTTTCTCTGAAAGAGAAATCTGTATAAATTTGAGTCAAAGTCTCTTTGAGTTTGACTAATAATTTAAACCAGCCTAACAATGACACAGGACAGTACTACCTAGGCTGAAATGCTATTTAATGATAGGGACGGATGGCTGAAATAAACTACATGAATATTTGTTTCCATCCCCTTGTTCACAACTTAAAATCTATTTTGATACAGCTTAACTTTAAACAAATCCCAGGCAGGGAGTTACGAATCTTAATACAGAAAAAACCACCACTAATGCCCTCATATTTGGCTTCCAACACTAATGAGTTACAAGGCTCTAAAACTGGCAAGTCTACTCCATAATTCACTAATAAGAAAGAACGCAGGCCAAAATGTGTATCAGTTTTATATCAGAGAGCAGTATATTATTTGGATGAGGTCTCTGGAGCACGTGAAATTACCAGGCAGTTAAGGAAATATTAAACTTAGGAAAAGGGTATTTCTCTATTGAAGTTGACAGGTTGTATTTCACAGCACAGAGTAATCAGCCAACTACAATCTCATCTTCATCTCTACGGCCAACTGTGGGCAAACGTCCTGCAGTTCAGCCACACAGGAAACACAGCCTTCTGTGCCTGTGTGTACCTAGGGCTCCAAGTCAGAAAAATTATTGTGTCCACAGGCTAGAAAGCCAATGTCTCCAATGTTTAAAATACATGTTTTACTGTCAGTGAAAATCTTCATCAAATTTTTTTTTAAGTCCAATTTACTCATTCCTCTCGAATGAACATAGAAATCTATTATGCAATTCAAGTTTAAGGCCAAATAGTGGGCTTTTATTAAATTAAAAACAAGCCCAGTTGCCACCATTTCATATGGACCTTAGGGAAACTAACACGAGCGAGAAAGAAGTGCAGATATGCAAGCTTTTCCTGTCCTCCTACGTGTGGTCCAGGTACTGACCGCTGCCTGGAGGAACCCCGTAACACCCTGCGGGGTTGGGTAAGCCACACGCCTGAACCCCAGCTTGTGCTCACAGGTGCCCCGAACGCCCCCGGCGCGCTAGCCGACACACACGAGCGCGCACACGGCCAGTCCCTTTGCTTCCCACCTGGGACCCCCCGGCCGGCCGCCGGCGGGACCGGGTTAACAAGTTGCCACTGGTCGCGGCGCTCCGCGGAAGCCCGAGGGTGAGTGGGGAAGCCCGTAGAGCGCAGGGCCGCGTTGGCCTGGGCCTGGCCGCTCCTTCCGAGACCGCCGGGTCCTCTCGCGGGGCCCGACAAGAAACGCCCGCTTCGGCTCTCCCGAACTGCCGCGCAGCCGCCGGGACGAACCGAGGTCACTGGCCGCGAGGGACTGGGGGAGGCGGCCGGCAGGCCAGGGCGCCGCGCGGTCGCCGCCGCCGGAGATGCTGCCTGGTCCGGACATCCGCGGCGGGCACACCCAGGCTCCGGCTACCGGCCCGGCCGCTGCTCGGGCCGAAGGAACCGCGCAGCGCCCACGCCCGGCGGCCAGCGGCTGCAGCTCCGAACTTCAAGCAAAGTTTTCTGCTCTCTTCTTGGAGCCGGCCGGGAGCTCGAAGGGCAGCTGTCCGCCCGAACGCGAGCCCGGGCCGCGGAGGAGCGGGAACCGAGATGCGGACCCCGGCTTCAGAGCTAGTGCTCGGGGCTCGCCCGCCAAAGTGGTCTGTGCCCGCCATCCCGCCGGCCCCTCGCCCGGCGCTGCTAACGGCCGCGCCCCCTCTCCTGACCCGCTGCCCGCCTCGGGCTCTCCCACGCGAGAGCTGCCGGCGTCCCGGGACGCGGGCCCGCGCGACCCGTCGGAGGCAGAAATGGTCCCGCTTACCTGAAAACGTCTGCCCGGCTGCAGTTAGCAAAAGTCCAGCCAAAGTCGCCAGGCAAGTCCCAAGTCTCCTCATGGTGCCGAGTGCGTGCCGGGCCGCTCCCAGGCGGCGGTGGGTGGGCGCGCGAGGGCGCAGGGCGGACGGGAGCTTTGCTCTCAAGGCAGGGAGAAGAGAAAGGTAAACAGCCGAACCCAGAGCCGGACTCCAAAAGTGCCAACAGTTGCAGAAGTCCGAACTCCGGCAGCTCCCGGGTCCGGGGGAGAGTCCCGGGTCCTCCTCCCCTGCCTCTGGCCCCACTCGGCGTCCGGCGCGGCTGCGGGAGGCAGCGGGGTGCGCGCCCGCGTAGCCAAAATCCGCCCTCCGTTCCGGCGGCTGCACCCGCGCCGCTCTCCTTCTCTTGCTCGGGACCGAGCCGCCAGCGCCGCCGTGGCCGTGGTCGCGCGCGTCCTGCCCGCCGCCTCTTCGCCGGCAGCCGCGAGCCCTGTCCCCGGGCGGCGGTGCGCCGATGGCCGAGCCCGCGCCGGCTCAGCGCGGGCTCTTGCTCGCGGACTGACTGGCGATGCCCCGCAGGCCGGCTGAAAGGAGCGCCCACGTCACGGCCGCCCGGGCCGCCGCGGCCCGCTAGAGGGCGTGAGCGCCCAGCCCCGCCGGCCCGCGCCCGGGCGCTCGGGGGCCGCGGCGCCTCCGGGAAGGAACTCGCTGGGGGCGGCCGCTGCCGCCGACGCCAGTGGGGCGTCACCCGCGCGAGCAGGGCGGCGACGCGTTTTCCCACCCTTCACCCCCGCCCCAGCCGTGTCTTCTGTTATGCGCTGGCTTCCAGGCGGCGACTGTGCGAGGGGCTGCGCCTCAGCCAGAAGTTTGTCCCGGGTCACGAGCCGCTAGTAGTTTGAGAGCGCAGCGGGCGGGACCAGCGGCCTGCGGCCCCGCGGGCACGGCGAGGCAGCTCCTGCCCCGCCGCCCGCGCCGGACGGCAGTGTCACCCGGCGTGGCCGGCTGCGCTCCAGAGTCGCAGGGCCGCACTTGCCGGCGGCTCCGGGAAAGGCGAACCCGGAGATCAGGGAGGCTGCGGAGGGCTGCGGGCTTCTCCGTGCCGCCGGCGGAGCGAAGTTGCTGGTCGCCCGGGAAAGAAGCGGGAGGCGCGAGCGCCGCGCCCTTGCAGCCAGCCAGCCTCGCGGGACAGGCACGCTACTCTTCCCGGAGCCCCCGCGCTCTGCCGCCTTGCTGTGCCTCCGCCTCCCGGGTGGGCCGGAGCTAGCCTCGGGCAGGGCAGCGAAGGCAGCGGTCACACTCCAGGAAGGGTTCGGACGGAACTTGTGATTTCTGTAGCTGCTACAAAGTGCTGGGAAACGGGTGGGTAATGAATCAAATAATGTCTTGAAATATTTAAATTACCATTTTAGGTCTGGGATGACTATTTTATTAATTTAAAAGCTTCCAGTCCTTCGGTAAAGAGGATCATTTTGTAAAATTTTAAGAGAAAGTGAGCCTGTACTTCCCCCAGAACAAGCACATTTTTGAGCCAGGGCCTAAGTGAACCCAACAGAAGCCCTGGGAAGACGTTAAATCAGAAAGCAAAGTAACTGTAAGTAACGTGGTGTTCTAGCACGGGCCCTGACACGGGAAGAAGGCGAACCCCTGAAGCAGGTGTGCCCTTCAGCTCTCCTGCACGGCGTCCACCTGGTGCTGATTAGGGCCCAGAAAGTAGACTGATCCCACACTCATCATCACCTGTCTCCACTAGACCCCCAGAACAAACCAACAAGGGTATGGTTGACAAAGATAACAGCTGTCACCTCCCCAGGGCAAATTTAAGGACTAGAGGACTTTTGCCTTTAGTGTCCCAACAAACAGCTCCTCTTTCTTCAGGAATTCCACTTACTAGATCCTTATCAGAAGTGCTCTTTAAAAGACTGTATTAATCATTAACTTCTTAATAATCTTACATCATTCTGCTATTTCTCCCAGATAGATACTTGTTGAGCCTTATCTTTAATTGCAGAGTGAACATTCGAAGTATCAGAGAGGAAGGGGAGTCACATACCTAACTAAATAAGATCAGTCAGTGAGGATGGTCCTATCTGCAGTCTGGGCTTTCCCTTTTGTTGAGGTCATGTGTGCCCTACAGTGGAGCCCAGATTTGTTTTTTCTAATGGTACTGTGCTTTCCAGTGGAGCTTTTATGCTAGTAGACACGGAGGATCCAGATAAGGAGGTCAAAGTCTACCTAGTCACTTTCCTTCTGAGTAACTCATTTAAATTGGGTGAAGAAGTTAATAATAAGGGTAGGATTTCATTTGCAAAGTATGTTAATTCTTTCAGCAAATATCTGTTTAAGCCATACTATACGCCAGGCATTATGCTATGTGCTAGAGGTTGCCCTAGTAGGCTGGGCTCCCCCATAAACAGACCTGGAGGTAAGGATTTAAGTGCAAGTGGTTTTAATTGGGGAAGTCCCAGAAAGCAGTACAAGAGGAATGGGAAAGTGAGACGGAGCGGGAAGGGAGGGGGGGGCAATATAGATGGATTAATGGATTAATGAGCAGATTATCACTGTGGGCAGCTGGAACTCAGTCCCCAGTTGACCCCAGTTAAAAAGTGTGGAACAGCCTCAGAGCTTGCAGCACTTGTAAGGGTTCCCTGAACCAGTGGAGAAAGAGCCCTATAGGGGCTATCTAATTGCTGCTATCCTGGTAACCTGAAAATACTCTGTCTCTTCCTCCTGTTACTTACAGCTCAGTGGGAAGTTCAATGGATTTCGATTGTCTCTATTCTCTAAACATTACAATGTTAAGCTGACTCTTCCCTGATTAGCCGGCAATCTACATTGCAAACACTGATGGGGTTTTTGCTAGCAGCTCCTTCCTTTGCATTTAATGACAACTACAGGTTACTTAGTTTCTTTTAGGGGTAACTGGCCAAATCAGCTTTGAGCCCAATTGGATTGTAAACAGATGGATTAAACTTCCTGTAAGGAAAGGATGCTGTAGGAATCCTCCCAGTGGGACATTTGCTTTGACTTTTTTTTTCAGCAGGGGAGATTTTAACATTTTAGTCCAACCACATGAGCCTCCTGGCTTTCCGGGGGCAAAAGTGACATTTGCAGAGTGGCTGGTCAGAGTTAGGGGTGGTATCAGGCCAGTGCCTAACATTGTGGGCTTGGGGCAAGAGTACAAATGGAGACTATCATATGCCTAAATATTTCAAAGTTATTAATCAACATGGCAAACTATTATATAACACGTTGTATCTTCCTACCTTGATAAATATAACAACAATATTGAAAGATAAGAAAACTGGCAGTTTTATGAAACGAAAGTCAGCAAAATATCAAAGACAACTGAATGTGTCATTATCCATATCTACATTTTCTGTGGATAGTCTAGCTGTATGAATAGTACTAGAATAAAGACATATATTATTATACATTTATTCCATAAAATTGATTTTCCATTTATATTAGTAACATCACTAATCTATTGCTATAATCAGGATTGTCATGTAATTTGTATTCCAGTGCCAGCAATGATCTGAAGTTGTACTATTCTATATGTGGCACCCACCACATTTCAGTCAGTTTTGTTCCTCAGTGAACCTAGGAGATGCTCGGTAGCATCATGTGACTGGTACCATACTGGATAGCACAGATGCAGAACACTTCCATCATCACAGAAAGTTCTAGTGGACAGCACTGATAAAGCATTAATGCATTAAAAGTATGTAAAATTTGAGTATATATTTTCATCAAAAATGTAAATTAAATTTTTAAAATCAGAAAATGAAAATTACTTTGGTACAGTTGTTGAAAGTTATTTCCTTTCAAATGGTTCGAAGTTAGCTATCAGAATTAAAATGCTAACTAAAAATTATGATCATGAGTACCAAATTTAAATAATTCATAAAAAGCTTAAAACTTTTGTTTTTATTTTAATTTTATTCAATTACAGCTTATTGATTGGTGGGGTGGAATCTGCTGCTTTTGTTTATTTATTATTGAGGTATAAATGATATATAATATTATATTGGTTTCAAGTATGCAATGTAGTGATTCAACAATTATCTACATTATTAAATTCTCACCCTAACTAGTATAGTTACTGTCAACCTAGAAGAATGTTACTGAACTATTGAACTATTCTCTATGCTTGTACTTTCATCCCTGTGACTATATTATGATTAAGATTTTGAACCTCTTTATCTCCTTCACCTGTTTCACTCACCCACCCCAACCCCTCTCCCATGGGAACCACCAGTTACTTCTCAGTGTCTGTGAGTCTATTACTGTTTGTTCATTTTGTTTTGTTTTGATTTGATTTTAGATTCCACATATAAGTGAAATCATATGGTATTTGTTTTTCTCTGCCTGGCTTATTTCACTGAGCATAATATACCCTTTAGGTCCATCCATGTTGTCACAAATGGCAGGATTTCCTTTTTATGGCTGAATAATATTCCATTGTATACACATACCACCATCTTCTTTATCCATTCATCTATTGACAGACACTTTGGTTGCTTCCATATCTTGTTTATTGTATATAATGAAGCAATAAACATAGGAATACATTTATCTTTTTGAATCAGAGATTATGTTTTCTTTGGGTAAATTCCTAAAAGTGGAATTACTAAGTCACATAGTATTTTTATTTTTGGTTTTTTGAGGAAGCTCCATATTGCTTTCCATAGTGGCTACACCAATTTACATTCCCATCAATAGTGTAGAAAGGTTCTCTTTTCTCTGCATCCTCACCAACACTTGTTATTTCTTGTCTTTTGGATAGTGGCCCTCCTAACTGGTGTGAGGTGATATCTCACTGTGGCTTTCATTTGCATTTCCCTGATTATTAGTGATGTGGATCATCTTTTCATGTGTCTGTTGGCCATCTGTGGAAAAGTATTCATTCAGGTCCTCTGCCCACTTTCTAATTGGGTTATTTGTTGCTTTGGTGTTGAGTTGTATGACTTCTTTATATATTTTGGATGTTAGCCTCTTATATGTCTTTTGTGAATATATTCTCTCACACTGTAGGGTGGAGATGTTTGTTTTTTTGATGGTATCCTTTGCTGTACTGAAGCTTTTTAGTTTGATGTAGTCCCACTTACTTATTTTTGCTATTTTGGGGTGGATTTCCCTTGCCTGGGGAAGACATACCCAGAAAAAAATCACTCATGATTATGTTCAAGAGATTTTTCCCTACATTTTCTTCTAAGAATTTCATGGTTTCATGTCTTATATTTAGATTGATTTTTTAAATTTTATTGTATTAATTTTTTAGTAAAATAGCAACCTTTTAGCAATTCTCACATTCAATGTCCACCTAGTTATCAATATAAAGAATCAGTATCATGTTTCACATGTTATAACTAACACATCTACCATTTCAACAGTAATATTAATTATTTAATTTTGCAAAATATCCCTCAATCACCATGTTCAACTCCATGCAAATACTATACTAATATGTGACTTCTTCCAGAACCATAGATTGGAATACAAAGAGAAGCAAGAAAATTGATGGTTGGCACTACTAGAAAACACTACTCATTATTTAAGACTGTTTAGTATTTGTGCTATCTAAAAGGAGAGATTTTTTTTTTAAGTGCCTCTGCCATTTCACTACCCATATGCCTAGGAGTGTCTGTCTGCCCTGTAGGCAGCAGCTCACCCTGAAAACCTTCACAGCACCATCTCAGCACCATGGGAACTGAACAGAACTGGTTTTGAGGTCAGATGTTTAGGGTTATGTTTTGGACTTTCTCAGCACTGAGCACCAGATCCCTAGTGATAGACGTGACCATGTGTCCCTTAATAAACTTCTTTTTCTAGCTTTGTGATACTTAGGGCCCTGTAAGGCCCAGGCTTAGGACAGAAGCCCACTTTGTGGGGTCTACAGGCAGAACTGCCAACAGTCCTCATGTAGTGATGGTGTCTTTGGCAGCAGTAATTCTGTCCATGAAACTTGCTCCAACCCATTAAAATCAAAATGTCAATTGAAAAAATAGAAAATTGATCTGACCATAACCCATCCCTATCTATCTGAAATGTTATGTTGAATTTGGATGTTTAATCACATGCAGAAGGTTTCTATTCCATTCAAGTATCACACCAAAAAAATTATTTAAATTCCTCCAGGATGGCTTAAGGGGCTATCATGACACAGCAGGAAAGGGATGGAAAAGATTGTTATTGTTTACATTATGTTTTCTTCTCAAGGCCTTAATGCATTAATTCCCATTTTCAGAGGTACATTGATATCATGAAAGTATATTTTGAGATAATAAGTAGAAAATGTAAATAAACACCGTCATATAGGTTTCCACAGTGATGTATTCTTGTTCATTGATCAATGATAATATGTCCTTGGGAAAAAAGGGAAGACTGAAAGGAAAGAAGGGAGGAGTAAATGAAAGGGAGGAAGGAGAAAGAGAATGAGCCTGAGATGGGGAGCTAGCTCAGAATATGGAGTCCAACTTGACTGAATCCCATCTGGTGAGATAAATGAGTTAATTTCCATTTCCTGACTTGTGCAAGCAGTATTACATGTGAAAGCTCTGTGTAAACTCAGAGGCACTGAACAAATCTGCTTCTTTATTATGTAGATCTCTGATTAAGCAAAGCTTTCAGTGAGCAGTACACACAGTCTCTGCTCCCTTCCCCCTTTTCTTTATTAGAGAAGTGTGGGAGCCAGTGAGCAACAGTGAGGACCTTAGACGCACTGACATGCAGATCCCGGCACCACATGTTCTCAAAGCTGCAGTCAGCTTCACTTGGTTTCCGACTGAGAGGAGCAAATCGAACTTTCTTCCCAGGATTTCACAGCCTCGCTCACCTTTTAATATGTATACAGCAGTCCCCCTCGCTTTTCACAGTTTCAGTTATGCTTGGCCCATTGGGCTCAGGGTCAGGAAGCAGATGATCCTCCTTCTGACATAAGGTCAAAAATGTCAATAGTGGCCTAACACCACATAATGATGCCCTTGACATTCACCTCACTTCATTTCATCATGTAGGCATTTTATCATCTCACATCATCCCAAGAAAAGTGAGTGTAGTGCAGAAAGATATTTCAAAAGAGAGAGACAACATTCATATAACTTTTGTTATAGTATACTGTGATAATCGTTCTGTTATTACTAGTTATTGTTGTTAATCTCTTACTGTGCCTAATTTATAAATTAAACTTTTTCATTGGTATGTATGTATAGGAAAAAACAGTATAGTGTGGAGTTTGGTGCTCTCTGCGTTCTCAGGCACTGACTGAGAGGTCTCAGAACACATTCCCCGTGGATGAGCAGAGTACCACTGCACATGAAACTGGGGAGAATGGATGAAAATGAAATTCACATCATTAGTTTTCCACAGGGGCCAGAAGAGACCAGGTCATTTAAGCTTTCACAAGTGAAACCCTGTTCTCACCTGAACAGAAGAAAGAACGGGTCAAGTACCTTTCTGGAGCTGTTCACATGCTACTCAAGGTCAGGACCTCTCACTGACAAAATGCAAAGCTCATCCAAGCACAATTCAAAGCCACTTTTGTATAAAGGCTTACATCACTAGGATGAATTTTTAGATGCCCAGCAATTCCTTCTCATGGCCTAAGTAAAAGGGAGAGGTAATAGGTTGGTAGTTTGCTTTGCCAACATTACCTTCAGAATGTAAATTAACCTCTTAAAATGTAGATATTAGGAAGTGCATATTCTTTTAAAAAATTTTAACCCTCCCCTCACATGTAGTCTGTGTGACATTGGGCAAGTCACTTAACCTTTCTGTGCTTATCTGTAAAATGAAGGTAATAATTGTACTCACGTCACAGAGTTGTGAGGATTAAATGAAATAGTAATGTAAAGTGTTTGGAACAGTTCCTGGTACATCATTAGTGATTTTTCAATTGTCTTTCTTATTAAGCACTAATTCTAAGATCAAACATAGAAGAATGTAATAGTGCAGAGTTCTATGCTGGGCTCATACAGGTGGGTATGGGATAGAAAAATCTAACTGGCCAGATCTCATTTAGATGGGAAGACCATCAGTGGCCATTCCTGCCCATTCTCATCTGACTCCCTCTGGGCATGCCGATAGCACCAGACTCTCCAGTAGGGCTACATGGTTGGTCATGGCAGGTCCTTCCTGTTTGCTCATCTGCGAAGTGAGAATAATAATTTCTGTCCTGTCCACCCCATTTTATTGTAAGAGAGTCATTGACAGTGTATATCAAAGTTCTTTATAAATGGGCCCTCAGTTACCTAACTTGGAGTTTATTATGTAGCTCTTCTATATCATTTTACCAGGAGGGACTAGAAATTCACAATGTGAAAATAGGTCATCTTTTTATAAAAATCTGTTTCTGACTGGAAATTTTACCTATTTACTATTTTAGGTAAAATGGTTAGGGAGGTCACGGGGTCTGGAGCAAGGTGGACCCTTCATGGTGACCTCAGCATATTAGAAAATATAGTAACACAGCCATGTCCAAACCTGTGTCCCAGGAACATTAAATACAGGAAGTGACTTGCTGGAGAGTCCCTGGCCACAGTCCAATCTCCAGGATGTCTGTCACCTCTGTGGCTTCTTTGTATGCTCTGTGGAGAAGGACACATCTCTGGATGACTTCCCTGCCCTGTGTGGGCAGGGCACCAGCGCTGCTTTACACAGAGGGGCCCTCTGGGGAAACAGGTCATGTGTGCCCTTTCCTTCAGCTCCTGCATCCTGTCGAGGGGCAACAACTGCCCACACAAAAGCACTCCTCTACCAGAATAGCCTGTCTGCCTCACCAGGCAGGAGAGCCAGACAGGCTTTTTCCTGTCTGGAAGCTGGGCTCCCTCTACATAGCCAGTGGCAGCAGTGAAATCAGAAACACAGTAACTTCTGAGGGAGTTTTCAGGCTGGTTCATGCAATATGGAAAAAGACAAAAAAAACTGCGATGGGGATTTTATCAGAGTCCTTTGGTGGCCACTGTACAGTCGCTCTACTTCTGCTTAAGCCACCAAGAAGTCCTAGAAGAAAATGCATTCTGCAGTCTCTTTTTGGAGCTGGGAACTTTTAGAGATCCGATAGCTCCTTGAGAGTGTGGAATGACACTTGGCTGCCGAAATCACAGTGAGTTCAAAGGCAGCAGGCTTTGGCTCACCACACAGCAGCTACTTTCCACGTGGGGGTTCATTAAAGGAGAGAGTGACTGTCTTTGTGTCCCTCTTTTCCCCCCAGAGGCTTTGAACTAACGTTTTATATTAGTTCTTATGCCTTTGCATGAGACAACTGTTTTTCTCAGAACACAATTTGGAGGTTAGTCAGATTTTCCAAAACTTGGGGTGGAAATCATGGTACTGTATTATATTCCCATGGCTTCTTATTTCCTTTTTATTTCACTTACTTTAGAACAATCCTTTGAAGTCAATAGGTGCTCCTTTAAGCTCTGCTTCACTAATACTATTAAGAAATGTTACGCTGACAATGTCAGTCCTGCCTCAGATTAAATTATAGTGACAATGGTGTCCTACGTCCTGTGATCTGCAATATGGCTGGGTTTCCACTAGAATATGAAAAAAGCATTTCATTGCTAACATAAAAGAAAAGATCCTCTTTACTTTCTCTTCATCTTTGATATTTTAAAGTTTCCAAGTGTGTTTTGAATTGAAGATTTCTAGCCAATCATTACTGTCAAGAGGAGACAAGCTGTAAAGGAAAACATTCAGACTTATTTCAGTATGTTTTTTTGGGCTAATGTGAAATCTTACTATGAGCAAAGCATTTTGCCAGGGCATTAAAACTCTGAGAGATGTGAATTTTGTGCCCATTTTAGAGATGAGGAAACTGAGACTTAGAGATAGAATGACTTAGGACACCATCACTCAGCTAATAGTTAACAGGTAGAGCTTTCTGATTCCCAGAGCTCCCGTTCTTAATTACTTTGCTGTATCTTTGTCCTTTCCTACCACAAATTCTTCATCAAATTGTTGTCTGAGTTGCCATCCTCTGGCCATACAGTGTACTAATATTTGTTTATATGATGATCTACAAGCTCCCACCTAAATTTCATCCATCCTTCAAAGATGTATAAGTTGGTCTGTGGGTCACGGAAAATCCAGCCAACACCAGCAAAGAGAACAACAGTTAAAGACAGAGAATCCAGTAGCACGTTGCCTGGGTCAAAGTGCAACTTCTCCACTTTCTAGCTGAGTATCTTAGTGAATTATTCCAGCTTTCCATGCCTCAACTTCCTCATCTAAAAATTGGGATAATGATGGTATTCACTTTTTTAAGTTCTTATCAAGATTAACTATGAATTCAAGTAAATCATTTGGAAAGTGCTCACAAACAATCATTCTATAGTTTCTCATATGGAGGTAGGTGGCCCAAGTGGTACAACCACATCATCATGCATCAGAGAACCAGGGACTTCCTGTCTTACTGCTCTTTCTCAGCCTTGAAGAACCTAAGTGCCTCCTTCTGCATTCCTGGCAGAAAAAAGAGGAAAGGTAAGGGGCAAAATTTCTTTTTTGTGGGCTTTTGGCTTTGACTTTTTCTAACAGGTCATCAGCAAAAATGGTGTCATATGGCCAGGCCTCGCATCTGTAGTGCCTGGGAATTTTAGCCATATTTCTCCAGCCTCTCTAGTGGAGGAGAGCAGGAGAGAATGTGGTTGGGAATAGTTGCTAAGTGAACCGACCATAAGTGCCACCCAGAAGACACAGCTTATGTCCCACCTGCTTGTCTTCCTTAATTACTAACTTAAAGGATGTGACGTATGCTATTCCTTTGGGATAATGTATGGTTCTCTCTGCCTGGGAACCATACTTTTGCATGGGTGGATTTTTCTTATTCAAGTTGCAATTAATGCCTTCTCCTTGGAAAAGGATTATCCAACCACTTCAATGAATACAGGTCTCTCTTTAAAATAAATTTTACTAAGGCACATATGAGAAAATGCACAAATCTTAGTGTATAGCTCAGTGAATTTTGATAGGTGCATACACTCATGTAACCATCACCCAGATCAAAATATCAAACATTCTCAGTAATTTTCTCCCTTCACCTATGTCACCCATCCCCCACCCTTACAGGGGTTCCCCTCTTAGCCTGTTTTTCAGAACTCTGCTTATTTCCTTCATAATGCTTAGTTAATAGTTGAATTGAATAATTGGTGAGGTGAGAGGGACAATATTTTTTTTTATATTCGCAATAAGCAGGGTTTTCTCCCTGCCCTTGGCACACCACTGTGTCCTACTAAGAGGACAGAAACATGTCACCTCAACAAGGATAAAGATAGCCCTTGTCAAAGAGAACAGGAGATGGAAAACACCCCCTTACTGCCACAGTGAAATACTGGGAGAGAAAAGGAAAGGAAAGCAGAGCTAAGGGGCAGACATAAAGGCAGAGGTGCCCAAGGGTATTGGGGTCAGTGGCCCAATTTCAGAGAATAATCTAAGGTGGCATGTCTCTCATAGAAATCCCAAGTTTAACAGGACACTAATCCAACCAGATTCCTCATAATCACTCAGTAGCTGCACAGGAAAGTAGTTAGATTTTATAGAATGAATCAATGAATCACTTTGAATGATATTATTTTGACAGGTTGTGAGCATCCCATATTTTGGTGGGATTTGAGATCTTGATCTCACTACAATACAGCTACAGTGTGATGTTTTGTTCCCTCACAAGACGATGGCTTCTTCAGGTCAGAGATTGCCTTTCTCTTTTCTGCATCTCCTTTGGGGCCTCCTATGGAGGTATTCCATGAGTATCTGAAGATTTATTAAATAAGGGGCTGAAAATAAAAATGACAGAATTAGGAAGAAACAAAGGATTACAAGTCCCAAGGTTACCTGTATTTTTCTTCAGAATGGACCTCATAGCTCAACAGAAAAGAGAGATATTAGTAGATGGTAATGACAGACACTGTCTGCTCACTTCTGGGTTTCAGTACTACTTTAATATAAAAGAACAGCCATGAAGATAATAAGATTCCCAGAGGACAGCTAAGATAAGAAGATCTGTAGTTAACCTTAAGAAATAAGACTTTGTGCTTAGATAATGACTTCTGTCATAGACACCCTTACAGGGAATCTAATTTGATGTCTTGAAATCTTGATTAAATTTCTAGGTTTCATTCTGTTTCCCTCACCATAGATTTACCTGGAATTATTTTAACTGCTTGGTAGAAATCGGGATCTTTTATTCCTGCATAAAATTCTCATTTTTGTCACATTATGTAGACATTCTGTCAGCTTCCAGAATCAGCTCTAGTGCTCTCTTGTTCCCTTTATCCTCTGTTCCTTCAAATAGCTCCATTAGGCCACGTGGTGCACAAGCACCGCAGTTCCAGTTCCCCCTCTTGCTGACAGGATGACCTCTGGGCACAGGAACCTCTGTGATCCTCAGTTTCCACTTAGGTAAAAGGACTAACAATACCTGCCCTAACTGACTTATAAAAGAACCAGGAGGATGAAATGAGATCTATGTGAAACATTTTATATAGTGTAAAGTGCTATACAGATGAAAATTATTATCTCTTATAAATAGTATCGTAAGCCTGCCTATATTTCATTCTCTTTTTACAAGAGAAGATACTGAGAGCAGAAAGGCTAACAGAGGTAACAGGGCTTTGAGATAAGGATGGTATACTGAATTCACCCTTTTACCTTTGCCTCCTCCTCCTGAAAGCCCAGAATAATGATAATAAAGGGCAAAAAAAAGAAATAAAGGAAAAAATGTAATTCACCCACAAAAACAACAAATGGGAGAGGTGGCGATGGCAACAAAATTTTGAAAGTAGAAAGGTAGCAAGAACAAGGAGAAGCAAATCCTCAGCTGGCATTTGAGAAACCCAACAGGCACCCAAATCTGCACCCCTAAAGTCCCAAAGCCTTCAGGAAGTGGGGGACTAAGTGGGCTGTGAACAAGAGGATTGATTAAAAGTTTGTTGAAATGTAGTTCACAGCCCCTGGCCAAATCATCCCTCCTCTACCTAGCCCAGGCCCTGGTCTCATCTGCGCTGGCTGGAGACTAGAGGGTACTCTGTCGAAGTCAGGAAAGCCAGTTTTTGCACTGCCTGGGGCCATCAGGCAGAACTGAGTTTGAATACCAGGTTGAAGATGGAGCTTAAGTGGCAGTATAAAGAATGAATTTCAAAACACCTCGACCCTTTTCCCCTGACTTGGCTTCCAGAACATTGACAACCAGGCCTTTACCCTTCAGATAGAAGAGGAGAAGATACTTCTCTGAGGCATCTGACCAGCCCAAGAGATGAGATGTAGATTCTGACACTGAGGCTCCCCAGCTAAACCACCCAGTAGCTACCTGTAGTTGACCAGCCTCACCCACACGCTTAAAACATCTCATCAGCTTCAGATGCCCCATTTTTCCCTTTTATCTGTTTAGAGCTCTACTAAGGCATAGTTTACAACTATAAAAATGCCCCACTTTTAAATATGAGTAGAGAACCAGAGACCACCAGGAAGCACAAGAAAATCTCTAATATAGAACACATAAATAATGAACAGAAAAAACAACATCAGATATTGGACAGAGGCATGAAAACTTAAAAAAATATCTATCAATAACATTCCTAGGGCAATGAGATAAAGCCTATTTAAAATAAGAACAAGATGTTGTGGAAAAGGAAAATCCACAGAACAAAAATGAAGTATTTGAGATTAAAAATATAATAGAAGAAATTAAAGATTCAATAGAGAGTGGATCAGTTTATTTGGTAAAGTAGAATGAACAAGGAGATGAGATATAGGAAAGAAAATATGAGAAAATCAGATTAGGCCAGGAATATTTATCATCTAGAGAATGACATTCCAAGGGGGAAAGAAAAAACAATAGGAAAGAAATAATCGGGAAAATACAAGAAAATTTCCCAAAAATGAAGGACATGGATTTCCAGATTGAAAATAGACCCAGACCACAGCACTTAATTGTGAATTTCAGAATAGTGAGACAAAGAAAAGATATGACAAACTACCACTGTGGATAAAGTGAAGGTTCCTATGGCCAGGACTCTCACCTGGCCCAGGTCAGCTAGGTCACTACACACGTGTGGGCAATACATTGTTATTGACTCTATATAAAGAGCTCCACCCAGTGCTCTGGGTGGCAGGGTGGCATGGCTGCAAGGCTGCAGGAGAGCAGAGACAAAACTGAAGTGGTGGCAGCACTGAGGATAGAGACTGGGACGGCTGCGGGGGTAGAGAGGCCCAGAGGCATAGAGCTGCTTGATGCATGTAGACTCATCTCTAAGTGGACAGGATTCTAGTAATTGACCTGCCACCATTGGAATAAAGTTGGGTATAAGCCCTTTCACCCCAAGAATGTTCCATGGTCATTCTTTGGTCTCATTGAATCCATAGTGAACTTGTCCTGGGCTAAAACCCATTGGCAAGGTAACCACAAAGGAAAAAAATGGCTGCAGAAAACAGATTGTGATGCAGAGTGACTTGGGCTTCTCAGTAGGACTCAGAAGACTGGAAAACCATACTGCAAACTTTCAAAATTCTAAAAGAGAATTATTTCATATCAAGAATTGTATTCTCAACCACACTACAACTAAGTGTGAAGATGAAATAAAAATGTGTTCAAATATGCAAAGATTTAGAAGACCCAGAGAAAACTGGATTGAGTCAGGAAGTCCATTGGAGAAGTCTCCAAGGTGAAATAATAGAATACTTAATATTTTTCAATATATTGGGAGGAGATAAAGGTACCTGTAGGTACAGCTTGGGATGAATTGATACCAAAGTAAGATGGTTAGAAGATTAAGCCAGCAAAAGTCAGTTTATTACAAACTCTAAAAATCCGTGAAGGACATAACATGGTGGGGGTGGGGGGCATGGGGAAGGCAATATAGCACAGAGAAGACAAGTAGTGACTATTAGCATCTTACTAATGTAGTTCATGCGATTGTATATTAATGATACAAAATTTTTTTAAAGAAGCATAATTGGGGGAGAATATAGCACACCAGATTGAGACCTATAACTAATACTTATTATAAAATAACTTTAAGCAATACAATGCCGCACTCAACTGAGTGGAGTCCAAAAATAGATCAAGAACATCTGGTAATGTGCTTTTCAATATAGGGAGGAAGACAAAGGTTATTCAATAAATTATATTGGGACAAATAATTAAAAAAAAAAATCTGTGAAGAAAACGAAATGTGATCATAGGCCACAGTATGTCACAGCTGTTGTCTTTTCTAAGGGATTCAGCTACCGGCAAGCTCACTAGGGGCGTGGTGAGACCAAGAAATGACAATGGAACATCTTGGGGTAAAAGGTGTGGGGAACTTGGGGTTCCTATGGCCAGGAACCTCACTGAACTTAAACCACCTGATGATGTAACTGGCCTGTTACTAGGCTACCGCTTCCACACCTTTAGGCAATAAGCTATTATTGTGCTATATACAGAGCTCAGCGCAGTGCTGTGGGCAGAGGTAGAGATGCTAGTGCTTAACTTACTGCCAGGAGAACAAGCCGGGTAATAAACCTTTTCACCCCAAAGAATGTTTTGCTGTCAATTTCTTTGGTCACATTGAATCCATAGCAAACTTGTCTGGGGCTGAAACCTACTGGCAGGACAATTGGCAAAAGTTGGAAGGGTTCATTGTTGACCAAGGAAAGAGACAGCCTGCCCTTATGGGTGGGGTGCTTCAGCAGGTCACAGCTGTGAAAGGGGAGACAGTGGAATGTCCCCCAATGGGTGTGTCATCTCAGGTGGATTGCCTCCTAGAGGACTGGGCCTGACCCCAGGACTGGAGGCAAGTGGAGGTGACACCTGAGGCAGTAGGGGTGGCACTTGGTACAGTAATAGGTCTTTTGAGAGACAGAGTGCCCGTGAGGCAATGGAGACTGTGGGTTGGCTGCTTCTCACAGTATTAAAAAAGTCTACAGAAGAGAAGGACATGCTCCTGAAAAAGACCCAAGAAACAGCAGCACAAGAACAGAAGCTGCAAACTTCTGTGGATTCCCTGAAGAAGGAAATGACATTGATGCAAGAGGAGGCAGCACGAGAATGCCGGCAGCAAGGAGCCATTGAAGAGGTAAAAAATTCCTTACAGAATGAGACAGCAGCACTGCAGGTGCTCTGAAGGAGGAAAAGGCCACCAAGGAAAAAGACAACTCCTGAGGGAAGCACAGGTGGAGGTGGCACGGGAATGTCAGCTGTGAAGCATTCAGGTGAAGGTAAGAGAGCTTCTGAAGACTGAGCTAGCATTACTACGAGGCACAGTAGAAAAGGTAAAGGTTGTAGCAGAGGAGGCATTCAGCCCCAAAACTGGTGCCATCAGCCCCAGAAATGGAGGAGCTGGGGAAGCATGAAGGGGTGGTGCTGGAGGCACTGGCCCCTCCTGTATTGAAAGCACATCCAGTGGTTGTAAAGAAAATAAAGACCCAACAGCTGAAAGTTCCCCTAGGAGAGAAGCAGCACCCTCCCCAGGTCGTGGAGCACTCTATGCTCCACCGCTACACTCAGGCTGAGCTGCTGGATTTGAGCTCCAAGGCAGAAGCCCTTGGAGCCAATGTCAGCTTGGCTCCTGCATCTATGGGACTTAGGGGTGGATGGAATTGTTCTGTTGTGATCAGAGATGGGAAAGCTGGCTTCCCTGACAGTGGAGCCCGCCTTGAGGTGGTGATTACAAAATGCACATCAGATCCCCGGGAGTCAATCCCTCCTCGATTGGCTTATGGCTGCACTTCATGCTGTGTAGCCCAATCAGGATGGTCTAGCATCCTCTCCTGTTAGATGGCAGATGTATGCTGAGCTCCAACAGGTGTTACAAGAGCTAGGCATAAGAAATGTCATCTATAGTTCAGAGAATTATGGCCCAGATGAAGAGATTTTCACTACTGGGATGAGAAATATTGTGCTTCAAACAGCTCCTATATCCCTCTTTGGGTCTCTAGTGGCCATTCTTTCCCCTCACTTAGGGCATCCCATAGTGAGGTGACACGTACAGTAGCAGACTTAGGAGAGGCTGAAGCAATGAGAACCCAGAAAAAAATAAGATCTGCTACTCACAAGAAGAATTTAAAGGGCCCCATGAAGGTTACGAAGACACAGATGTGGGTTGATTTAATATGGGCAGGAGCAGATGGAAGGAAATTAGATGGGAAGTCAAATAGGATCTTACTAGAGCTATGCCAACAGCTGAAACCAGAGCAGCAGTACCAGCACTTAAGACCAAAGAGGCAGAGGTCAGAGACAGAGCCACAAATCTGTCCTGTGTGTTTGCAAGACTTCCTGCTGGAGACAGAGCCAGCCTCATTTGAGCCCACACAGGAAAGTGATTGAGGAACACGGTTTGACTGAGGGGAAGGTCAAGGTATCTGCCCTGAGGGACCAAGGGGACACCGGAGGCCACATGTTGAAATAGCTATCCATTGATCCCCAGTGAATATACAATATGTCCTGGCTCTGGTGGACACAGGGACTGAATGTTCACTGATTCATGGTAATGCTGAGTGGTTCCACAGGACCCCCAGTATCATAGATGGATATGGGGATAAGGCTGTCAGAGTGAAAAAAGCCCAAATCCCTTTGGGAATAGGGCATCTATCCCCAAACGAGTATACTGTGTACATATCTCCTATCCCTAAGTATATTTTGGGGATTGATACCCTGCAGGGTCTATGGTTGCAGACCACTGCAGATCAGTTCAGACTGAGAGTACGTGTGGTGAAGGCAGTTCTGAAAGGACATGCTAGGCTTCCACCCATAGCTTTGCCTGTGCCTCAGCGGGTGACTAATACCAAACAATACAAACTGCCTGGAGGGCATAAAGAGATTGGAGAAACTCTCCAGGAGATGGAAAAGGTGGGTATTATAAAGCCCACCCATAGTCCTTTCTATTCCCCAGTGTGGCCAGTAAAAAAGCCAGATGGCTCCTGGCGTATGACTGTGGATTACAGAGAATTGAATAAGGTCATACCCCCTATGCATGCTGCTGTCCCCTCTATTGCAGGCTTGATGGATACCCTCAGCCGTGGACTAGAAACATACCATTATGTGGTAGATCTTGCTAATGCCTTCTTTTCCATTGACATTGAGCAGGAAAGTCAGGAACAGTTTGCGTTCATGTGGGAAGAATGGCAATGGACTTTCACTGTCCTCTCACAGGGATACCTCCACAGCCCCACCATGTGTCATGGACTTGTAGCCCAGGACATGGCTACAGGGAGAAACCACCAGTGGTGAGGCTGTACCATTATACTGATGATGTAATGCTCATGTCTGATTCTCTTTCAGATCTAGATGGTGCAGCACTTAGACTGCTGCAACATTTACAGGAGAAAGGATGGGCTGTGAACAGTACCAAGGCTCAGGGACCTGGTTTGTCTGTCAAATTCTTGGGGGTCGTCTGGTTGGGTAAGACCAAAATTATACCAGAAACAGTTATAGATAAAGTCCACTGGCTGGTTAGTCACTGACCCCTTCAGGGGCAAAAACTGTGGCAAGACTTATGGGCCTGTGGTCAGACTAAAATAACTACAGTATACCATGTGACAGGTCATTTGCCCCTGGCATCCCCAGGAAATGATGAAGCAGATAAATTGGCCCAAATATGTTTGTTAGAAGGAATGCCTACATCTGATGTTGTCCAATGGTTACATCAGCATTTGTTGCATGCAGGGCAAAAGATAATGTGGGCTATAGCCCATTGGTGGGGCTTGTCTTTGACCTTTGAAGAAGTTAGCATGGCCCAGCAGGAGTGTGTTGTGTGCTCCAAAAGGGACCTACACTGAGTTCTAGAGCAACATAGGACAATAGCTAAGGGGACTATACCCCTCGTCAGGTGGCAGATAGACTATATTGGGCCTCTACCTGTGTCAGAAGGATATCGGTATGCTATCACTTGTGTGGACACAGCTACTGGACTTCTGGTTGCTTTTCCTACCCATTGTGCAGACCAGCAGGTGACCAAAAGAGGCCTGTAGCATCTCTTTGCTGCCTGTGACCAACCACAGGTAATTGAGAGTGATCAGGGCTCCCATATTACTGTACATACACTGCAAGAATGGATGCAATAGTTGGGAATCAAATGGAAGTTTCATGTGCCATACAATCTACTGCAGCAGGCATGATAGAGAGGCACAATGGCTTATTAAAATCTGGACTAATGTCAGATACCAATAGTCTGCGGGGATGGTCAGTCCGCTTATGGACGGTGCTACAGTGTTTGAACAAGAGACCCTGAAAGGGAGCCTTGAGCCCAGTAGATGTGTTAACACATATGGCTGCCTCCTGTATACAACTGCAAGTACAAACCAAGGAAGAATCACTGAAGCCGAGGTTTGGCCACCAGAATAATATCTTGCTGCCAGCACCAACTGCACTGAACCCTGGATACTCTATTGAGTGGACATAGCCTTAGACCTTTCAACACATGGACCAATGATGACTGGCTCTCCTGGCACCTTGGGGACAAGGCCTGGAAACTGGCCTCCTGTGTATTCCTGGAATAACAGCAGAGTGGCCGCCAAAGGTTACAGTAGTGTATCCTGAACAGCCAGGAGGTAGGAGCGTCTTACCAGGGAGTTGTTTTATCATTAGGGCCAGTGCATGCACTTCTGGTAGCACTATATATAGACCCTTCAGGAACCCCCAGAGGGAAAGGAGTATAAGTATGGTATACTAGACCTGGAAGGGACCCCCTTCCTGCTACAGTCCTATCACAGGACCACTCTCTTGCATGCATCCTTCCTGATGGACAAGATTTGCCTATGTTGGTGTCACTAAAACATGTGTCTTATCACCCCTAAAGTCTTTGTGGATTGGGAACTTACCCTGGCTTGAGGATTATTATAATTTTTGTTATTAGGAACCTCCTCTGGCTTTAGGATTATTATAATTTTTGTTACCTGTATCAAAATCTTGTTTTATCTTAATTTTTGTTATTATCTCTAAGTTATCCTCTGTTGCTATTGTGGAATCTGGTTACAGTGCTCCAGCTTTCTCGCACAGGTACTTTGCAGAAGATTGAAAGTGTGTAGATTGTAAGGGAAGAATCCTGTAGGGGTGGAGTGTGGGGAAGTTGGGGTTCCTATGGCCAGGATCATCACTGAACTTAAACCATCTGATGATGTAACTGGCCTGTTGCTAGGCTACCGTGTCCACACCTTTAGGCAATAAGCTATTATTGCACTATATAGAGAGCTCAGCCCAGTGCTCTGGGCAGAGGCAGAGATGCTAATGCTCCACCTGTCACTGGGAGAACAAGCCGGGTAATAAACCCTTTCACCCCAAAAAATGTTTTGCTGTCAATTTATTTGGTCACATTGAATCCATAGTGAACTTGCCCAGGGCTGAAACCTATTAGCAAGACAAAGGGTTCATACCCA
The DNA here is from genome assembly GCF_030020395.1 of Manis pentadactyla. Taxonomy (NCBI): domain Eukaryota; kingdom Metazoa; phylum Chordata; class Mammalia; order Pholidota; family Manidae; genus Manis; species Manis pentadactyla. Next base: position 111,754,616 of record NC_080024.1, read on the forward strand.
GGTTTATTCTCCTGGTAGTAGATCGAGCACTAGAATCACATGTTCTTCCAGCCATCTACAGGTCCATAATCTACCTTCCTGCCTCTGCCCAGAGCACTGGGCAGAGCTCTTTTATATAGTGAGTCAGTGAAGAATAGCTCATTGCCTATGGGTACAGAAGCATTAGTCTGGCAATAGGCTAATTACATCATCAAGTAGTCTAGGGTCAGGTGAGGATCCTGACCATAGGAGCTTCCATTTTCCCCACAGCTGTGAACAGCCTTTGATACAATAATGTTATCAATAAATATTAATCTGACCAAAACTACCATACAACTGTATTGAGAGGATCGGAGTACAGAAGTGTGGTGTTTCTGCTGCAGGAGGGTAGATGGAGTGTGGTGGTAGAGGAGAGTATGTTACTTTAAGTAATGGCCAGAATTTGATTAATAACTGACAGCTTCTCTGTTTTTTGCTCCTGCTTCTAACCACTTATGGGGGAAAATGGAAGGCAGAGAGAGAGAGACAGGTGGGTTATGGACTTGCACAGTGCTAGACCTACCACTGTGAGAATAAAGCCAGGTATAAGCCCTTTTACTGCAAGAACTTTCTTCTGTCATTTCTCGGTCTCACTGAATCCATAGTGAACTTGCTGAGGGCTGAAAGCCTCTGGCAAGACACCAATAAAAGCCAAATGTGCAGCCCTAGCCAATCACACAGGATGCCCTTCTTTTAATTAGCCTGCTACAACTCCCTAAGCAGGGCATGCCTGAGCTGTCCCTTTTCCCACCATTAAAGCTTTCCTGCTCTTCTGACTGCCTTTGAGTCTTGGCCTAGCACAAGTGATGGTGGCTGACTCCCTTGCTATATAGTAAGGTCTTAATACATACATGTGGATAAAGTGAAGGTTCCTATGGCCAGGATCCTCACCTGAACGTAAACTACTTGATGATGTAACTGGTATGCTGCTAGGCTCCTGCTTCCACACCCATAGGAAATAAGCTGTTATTGACTGAATCACTATATAAAGAGCTCTGCCCAGTGCTATGTGTAGAGGCAGAGATGAAGGAAGATTAAAGACCTGCAGACTGTTGAATGCAGACATAATTCTAGTGCTCAACCTGTTGCCGGGAGCACAAGCCGGGTAATAAACCCAAGAACGTTCCATTATCATTCCTCAGTCTCACTGAATCCATAGTAAATTTGCCTGGGGCTGAAACCCATTGGCAAGATAATACACTTACTCTCATTTGATATATGCACTTTGCTTGTATTATTTCCATATACTATTTTGAAGTATTGCAAATTTTCAAATATAGAAAATCATTTTATTTGTCAAGAATTAATATGAGCTAGACCAATGATCCAAGTTCAAAAAGATTTAATAATTTCTTGACAAATCCTTACATTTATTCAGTCACATATTATACTTTATTTCCACATGCCACCTAGGTGTTTTGAAATATACAATGATACAAACCTTAGATAAGTTGAGTTATTTCACTTAATTGGATTTAGTAATTTTAGTTTTTCAAATTCAGATAATCAAAGTAATCTCAAGTTTAAATAACTCAAAGCTGTATTCATACTTTTAAGAAAATGAACACAATTTTAAAAAGCAAGTTGCCAAAAAGATTAAGTTAGGGTTATAGTTTTATACTTTTTCATTTTACATTTTCTCTTAAATTGCCCAATTTAAATTTTCTTACTTAACTATCTAGGCATATGTTTAAATTATGCTTTTTCTAGGTCCTTGAAATCTTCTTTTATGTTTACTCCTACAAATATAAACGTTAAATGTATTTCATTTAGGCACATTTTCCTCTTTGTGCTTTGAGCTGAATTGCAGATGTCCTATTAAAGGGCACATATATGATTATGGAAAATTATTCTATTGAAAATAACAGTAGTTTTTATAATGATGTAAATATGAGAAAGCAAAGAAATTGAAGTTGGAAAAACAGATGTATCCACTAAAAACTACTGTGAACTAGTTTTTAACAAGATTCACATAATGCAATCAGTGGGAATTTGACTAGTCCATGGAGTTGTCAAAGGCATATGGGATGTATGAATAATAGCTAGAAATTTGTTGTGGACACGAGGCTATTAAGCTTGTCTCCTGCTGCATTCAATATGGTAGTAAAAACTATTATTAAATAACTGATTTTATAGCAACTGTTAAAATTATTTGGCCAAAGTATAAATTAAAGTTTACGATGGATGCAAATGTATGTCTTAAAATGTAAAATACTAATTTAAGTTTCTTTCCCATTTTAAAATAACTGAGATGAAAGAACAGTGATTACCAAAATAAGAGCAAATTAATAAGCCTGCCAGGAAGGCTTCAGAAAAGTCTGAAACATTAAACATGACTTTGCTTTTCAAGCCCAGAATCCCACAATTATCAAGGATCTGTTCCCTAGCTGAGTGCACAGACCTCACATTAGCAGTAATGGGGCTGACACATGAAATCCTGAGAACCCGTTAAGGGTCACAAAAGATGGATCTGATCCCCAAGAGCTCTGTGTGTCACATGCAGATGAGTGGAGGGTAGAACCACCCCCACCACTTCTGGAGAGGCAGATTGCAACTCATTAACTAATGAACACCAATTAACCTTGTTAGCCTTTTTTTTCTACCTGCATCCTTTCTTCACTAGCAGTCTCTGAAATAAAACTTGTCAATTCATAAAAGACTTCAATAAAAGAAAGGTCTTATTGCATATCTCATTCAATGTATCACTGAACCTCTCTAGAAATGACAGATCCTCAGGCCCCACCCTGCACTTACAGTCTCTGAGGCTGGATGTTGGGTTACAGTATTTCCTAAGGCTCCTCAAGTGGTTGGTGATAGCAGTCGGCAGGCTTTGAGAAGCAGTACCAATTTCCTGTGATCTCCAGCTCAGTATTCAGCAAAATGTAAACATATAATATGTAGCTTAGGATAGGTCAATTTTAAGGAATATTTTTAAATACATGTATAATTTGGAAAGTGAAAATTCTTAGGAGCACAAAATAAGTTGGAAGCTGCTCTAGAAGCTATAGTCTGAATTTTAAAAATTAATCTGTTCATTAACTGGGGAAGTTTGTAAAAAGATTGCTAAAGTCGTCTACCTAACTACTGAATCTAAATTCCTGAGAATGGAGCCTAGAACTCTGTATGGTTTAAAATTTGAAAACACATTTTAAGATTAAGGGATGATAATTTTTCTCACCAGGAGTCCTTGTTCTTTCAGTACTTCCTCACTTAGCACAGTTTCCTGCCTTTCGTTGCCTAGTCACTGTCCTTTGGACCAAACACAGTCTACCTGGTTTTTTCTGAAAGGACAGCAACCGCTAGGGAGCTGAAAGCCATTGTGATCCCCTCCATTCTGGACTCTGTTCGTCTGCCAGAGAACCAAGGTTTAGTTAACTCTTTTGGCAGCCTTTTCATAATTTGGTTTTATGTTGATCTAACAGTTAAGCAAAAAATTTTTTTTCTTTTCCCCAAGTGCTATAAAGCCTAATAGTTACTCATCTTGGGTTTGCGAAGTTGAGTGTTAACCTAATACACAGGCCACTTAAATTTGACTTCCTTAGATTTAATTCAAGATCCAGCTTGTCAGATTCATTTTGGATTCTATCATTCAATATATTAATCTCTCTCCCAGCTCATGTCATACTTGAATTTGACATACACATTCCATTTCTGGCCTGAATATGAGGTTATTAATAAACACATCAAATGAAATGCAGTCTTTGGCAGCTCTCCTAAAGACCACCTTCTGGGTAAACATTGGCCATCACCCTCTACAATCTAGTTTTCACCAGGTCATACACCCACCACATGTCTAACTGTTAGCCCAGATTTCCCCATGTTGTTAATGAAACACCCTAAGACTTTTAAAAGCTACCTTCTTGAAATTAAATCTTGAAAGCTATATTGTTTCCCATTACCCAAAATCTCTGTATCTGTAACATATATTTCACCTTATATCTTCAGAATATTTTATATCAAAAAATGTAATTGTCAATAGATAATTGCCCATTTTGCAACTTATCTTTTAAAAATTATTTTCTATTCATATAGAACTTTATCAATGTGAAAATTTTTTTTCCCCTAAACTTCCATCAACATACACTACCTCCTCTCAAGACAAGATTCTAGCTGATCCAAAGGTTACCATGTCTGAAAGTAATTCGCCAAGGTACCACATTTCAATTGCTTTGACACATTTCAATTAGGAGACCTTTGAAGTGAGAAAAGAAAAGAAATAGAGTGGTTATCAGGTAATGTGGAAAGAAAAATAGCACAAAAGGAGGGGATAAGAAACATCTCTGGACAATGAGAAAAATAATAACAGGAATTCTCAAGGAAAACCGATTCTACCTTTGACTTAAAGTAAATGTTCATAAAATGCACAAATGGGTATTCCAAAGTATTAGGTTTATACAGAGAGTTTCCAAACCCCTTAGATTATGAAATGGACCCAATATGAGATATTTTCCAGAAGATATATTCTACTAATGGAGATGTAATTTATACTAGTCTTTCTGTAAACAAAAAAGAGAAAAAAATCTGGTTTAAGCTAGAAGGGAATTTACTGCCTTAAATAACCAGAGGCTAGTCTAGCTTTGGGCCTGACTGAATCCTGAAAGGATATCATAGGGACCACTTATCTCTCTGTGTTCTGTTCCACTTTCTCCTCTACTGAACCCATTCTCAGGCAGGTATTCTCCTCTTGGTGATGAAATGTCTGCAGGCTCACACACTCAAAGAGCCCAGGTCCATAATAAAAGAGATAATGTATCCTCTCAGTTCTGCCCAGGGTAGTCGGCTGAATAATGGCCACCCAAAGATTTAAGGTCCTAAATCCCTGGAACTAGTAAATGTTATTATATAAGGAAAAAGTGGTCTTTGCAGTTATGGTCACATTAAGAATCTTCACTTGGGAGATGATCCAGGATGTCCCAGGTGGTTCTCAAATGCAATCGCAAGCGTCCTTAAAAGCAAGAAGGAGACCCCACAGACACAGAAGGGGAGGAGGCAATGTAACCACTGAGGCAGAAATGGTAGTAATGTATCCACAAGTCTGGAAATGCCAGCAGCCACAAGAATCCAGAAGAGGCAACGAAGAGCTTGTTCCTAGTGTCTGGAGGGAGTATGGCTCTGCTGACGGCTTGATTTTGGAAGAGCTTGTGCTGGAGTCTTCAGTGTGCAGTCTGTAACACTCTCACATATCTTCTTACAGTAAAACTGACCAGCCTACAAAGACTGTTCAAGGATGTCTCTGCTGTTATGAGCTCTATGACCCTGGATAAGCTGCTTAGGCTTTCCTAATATATGTAAAATATGGAAACATAATTTTACAAGATTTGTTTTGAGGATTATCTAAAAAAAAAAATCGTGTGAAAGTACCTAACGGGGGTTATGAACCTGTAATAAGCACAGTTCAGATCATTATTCCTGTCATGTGTCCTTTTTTACCCACACTGAAGTTCTTCCAGGGACTCATTTCAGCTTCAAAAGATCTACATGTAGTTTCTATTTGGCTTAGCATGTTGATTCAAAGGAAAACTTAATATCCAGTGCCTGTTTGGACATTTTACCATATTCTCCCCCTTTTTGAATCTTGAGTGTCTGTGCTGAACTCTGCAGAGCTATGCCTGTTTATTTATTCCAAAACTGTTTTCTATGCTAACAAAATTTCTTTGATAGGACAGAATATCACAACCCGCTTCCCCAACCTGAGATGGCTCATTTGCCTTTCTTTTGAAACTGTTAGATTTTATTTTGAAGGTTTAAATTAATTAAATCTATTAGTTTTCCCCTAGCTCTTTCATTATTTACTCTCAGAAACTTTAGTAGATAAGTCAAGCATAATTTCCCATTATATACATTTTGCTGAAGGGAAGAGGAAAACTGGCATTGTTTGATCCATAAGAAAGAGAAGTCCCCAGTTAGCCCCTGAGGTCCAGAGCCTTTGAGCCATTATGTTTCCTTGTGAGCAATGCACAGCGGCTCTGAGTTCTCTCGGGGCATTTGGGAAATCTATGGCCAGGTTGGACAAGTTTTGGAGGTTTGTATTACTCTATCTTTGGCCAGGAAATTTTAGAACTCAGTTGCAGGGCCCCCATAAGCATATGATTGCCAACCATGGTTATTTAATGTATAGCTGCTTATATTCAGGGTAGTTGTCACTGCAAATATAAACCACATGTAAAGTGATTAAACTTTACCAGGCTTCTTAGGGAGACATGCAGATGAAACACAGAGATGATTTTTATAGCTGTAAGTTAAATGTTTACTACATTTAAATAATGGAAGCTTACTATTTAATGAGAAATTTTATTCACCTTGTATTTATAATTTAGATCTTATTAAATATCACAAGATTTAACCTGCACATACCATGTATTCTGGAAATAGGTATGCCAAACCCCAAGTCCTCAAAGAAGTGGGATTATGAGCAATTTTAATTTCTTCCAGTGTCCTATGCATATTTCCTAAAATTTCTATATTTAACAAATGTCACACTGATGAAATATTTTGATTAATATTTTTGAAAAAGAAAGAACTCTTTGAAAGAACAACCATCGTGAATATGCATCACAGTGTTAGTTTTATAAGTTGAAGCTGGAAATACTCAATAACAGAAAATTATTTAAGGTTTCACATTCATATAGTAGAATGAAATTATCTGTTATTTAACAAGCATTTGCATTCATTTCTTGGGAGGGAGACACTACCTTAAAAATTTATACTTGTTTCCCAATCATCTATTTTTTTATTTCTTGGCCAACAAGCCATTCTTTTGACTCAGTCCCAATTTTCACCAAAAACTGTTGTATTCTAGCACCCAGAATTAAGTCTTACATCAATGAGAAGCAAGAATGATATTAGTTAAAAGGAGACCGATTTACATTTTCACTTGGCTCTTTTGAGAGTCTGACTTTCCTGCTTGGAGCCAAGTTGAGACTGAGATGAAAGAGCCCTTTGAATGGTGAAGAATTAATATCAGGGATGTAGAGACATTGAGACTATAGCCTGAAGTGTCTAGAATTCACAAATGAGTGTGAATATGGGAGGGTAGAATATTCATAAGTATTTTTATCTCTGAGGTTGGATAACAAAAAAATATGGTTCAAAGAAAAAAGAAGTCACAATTTCCTTAGGATAAAAAGTGATTGTGTAAAGCACTGTGAAAGATTATAAAACATGGGAATTCAGGATTTAACAAGGCAATTCCAATGGTTAAGTTCCTTTCTAGTGCATGAGTGATATACTCAATGTTGTTGCCAAATAAGCAAACCAGTTGAGAGAGGAGTACCATTTCCATAGAGGGAACTCATGGAAGTTGTTGCTTTCTTAGCTGAGTAGAATTCCAGGCCCTAGAAAAGAAGATAAGCAGTGTCTTCTGTGTGTCATCCAGTGGTCCAAGCCCATGGCTAGAGGGATGGGATCAGCCAGTTGCAAGGCACCTATCCACAGTAATCAAAGTTAGCAGATACTATAGGCTTTGTCACTTGAAGGCAGAATAGACCAGAGTGACAAATGTTTATATCCTATAGTTCTGAAGTCTTCAAACACATGAGTATGCAGAACTGAAAAGGTTCTGAGCATAGAGACTCAAACTGAGTGGAGTGTTTATTTTCTATTTAGCCCTGATGAGAAAAATTAATTTATATTAAATGTACCGATAGCAAAGTTTAATGATTATAAATTTAATCTACCTTGGTATAAGTTTTTTTTTAATGTTTTCCCATATTTTAAACCAAGAAAATAAAGATAATTATACATATTTGTGCCATTATTTTCATAGTGTTAGATACAAAATGAAAGATCACAATTAGATACATCATGTACTATATACTGTTTTTTCTTTGTTGTCCCCACCTGAAAAATCTAATCATTGATCATGTAACCAAAGCCAGGCCCCAACATTCAGCCAAAGGGAGCCTAGGCTACAAGTCAGAAATTGAGTGCCATCTTCCTATCTTCATCAGTGTGGTCTCTAAGCCAGCAGACCCCTTAGGAAGGTAACCAAGTAATTCATTCTCTGTGATCTTTTTAATCAAAACTGAAAGACCCAGTCTTGAAGAGAATGGCGCAGAATTTTTAACCCACTATAGCTATTCTTTAAACTGTTCTTAGAATCTTTATACCCAGTTCAGAATCTATTCCTTGTAACTTGATCAGAGCTGCAAATCAGGGACCTTTAATGTGAAATAAGAGTTCATCACAGCATGGAAAAAAATCTCCAGTGTGGCGTGGTTCCAAAGAGAAACTTCTATTCAGTTTAAATATTTAAAGAATTTAAAAGTTGGTTTCCACATCTACCACATCTATAAAAGACACACTTTCATGTTAAGTTATCTTTTGCAATTTAAGGTCATATTCTTTTTACTGACATAGGCTTACAGAAAATTGGCCATAAAGAGGGCCTTTGTTGCTTCTTTGGAGCTTTGGAGCTGAGTCTAGAACTCACACAGGTACTCCCCGACACAAAATGATGTCTCCTTCAGGACAGATACATTTGTAAGGCCTGTTTCAGGTGTGGGTAACAGGGAAGACCATAAAACTACTACCTCATACATTTACTTCCCTCTACTTCTAGTTTTTCTCTTGTCAACTGTCCACAGTTCTTTACCTTCACCTCTGTCTTCTCTTACAAGTGGATCTGAATGAGTTTTTACATATAAGCCTAACTAGATTTAGGCTTCATTTCCAGGAGTGTTTATAACCAACTCTCTACTACTGAGTCTTCTTCTTTATCATATGGTTTCTTCAGAGAGACATAAATTTTATCTTTGGAAAACTTTGAAATTATTTTAAAAAATTAAATCCAAAGGGTTTCCTCTAACCTTATTATGTAATGTTACTACTTTTTGGAGGTAATCATGTCCATTTGATCTTTCTTTTTTGTCCCTACTATATGTGTAAATATTGGGTTTTCACAAAAAAATGAGCTTTCTAGTGGAAGACATATACACACATTCAAATAACTAATTCAGAATGAAAAATGATATAAAAGAGGCATGATCAAGCACTATTTGACAAAAGGAAAGATACATTAAAATTAGTGTTGAGAAAACCAAAAGGTGGAAATTGAGGTAGGCCTTAAAGAATGAATGGGGTATTTAAATCACTGTATATCTTTGTGTTTATCTGATGTTAATATTATATATAAATTATACATATGTATGTGACAGAATATAAGTGGTCAAACTTTAAATATAAAAACATAACTATTCTCTTTTTTTCATCTCTTCAACTCTACAGTAACCTCAAAAACTAGCTGCCTAGCTGCCTTGAGGCCCCCAAAGGGGGCAGACAGGGTCTGAAGCCTCTCATAAAGTCCTGTCCTCATAGCTTTGTCCCTGCTTGATTTGTCTCTCAGCTTCCTGGAAAAGCCCCATTCACAGGGTGTTATTATCTGACTCAACTCAGAACTCTGAGAGAAAATTTCAGAAATAAGCACTAGCAATTATTTAATATTGCCTCTACTTGAGGCTGTGATATCAGTTGGGGCAAACAAGAGGTAGAAAAAAAGTTAAAAGGGACATCTGGGAAATAAGATGTCCATAACGTCCTTTGAAAATCTTTATCATATTCCTGGAGATTTTGAAAGCCACACACATAGGTAGAGCTGTATGTATCCAGATGAAAGACCTGAGAGAACTGTGGCCACTTACCTATGCGACCTTGAGTTCCTGTACAAGCAGAAGGTGAAGGCAAAGAGAGAGTTGTATTTTATATTATTGTATTCAAAACTGCATCAGTTTTGAATACACACACACAGAACCTCTCATGAAATGGTGAAAATTTGAAAAACGTATTGTTTCAAACCACTAAAGAAAGTCTCTGAGCAACATTACCTAAGCACTAACTAACCAAGCAGATATTTCAGTGGCTATACCCTACAGAGAATAACACTTTACAAAATTAGTCCAGGAAAGTCACTAAGCAAACAAATAGCAAGAAGAACAACAACAAAAATCCTACAACAGTGATAAACCCTGGTGGGCAGGAATGTTTTATGTCCAGAGTTACCACATTATATTATCTAAAACGTCCAGTTTTTGGAAAAAAATTACAGGTTATGCAAAGGAACAAGGTTTGGCCATACACAGGAGATAAAGTAGTCAATACAACTGACCCTGAGAGGTCCTAGATGTTGGCCTTACAACATACAGACTTTAAATCAGTTATGGTAGGTGTGTTTAAACAACTAAAAGAAACAGTGTCTGAAGAATTGCTTTCAAAAGCATGACAACTATGTATCAATGAATAGGGGATATAAAAAATATTACTAAATTTGTATTACACATACAAATTACCAAAAAGAACCTGTATAGTTGAAAAGTTCAACAAATGGAATGAAAAATTCACTATAGGGTTTCAACAGCATATTTGAACTGGCAGAAGAAAAAACATCAGTAAATGTAAGGATGTGTCAGATGAGACTGTGCAATCTGAGGAATAGAAAAAAAAAGAATGAAGAAAAATAGACAGAGCCTCAGGGACCTGTGACATAGCAAGAAATGGACCAGAAATACATAACAGGAAACTCAGGAGAAGAGAGAGAAAAAGGGACAGAAGAAGTACTTGAAGAAATAATGACTGAAAACTTCCAAAATTTGGTTTAAAAAATTAAGCTTCACATCCATGAAGCTCAGTGAATTCAGACAAGCTAAATTCAAGGAGACCCACATATCATGGTTAAATTGTTGAAAGATAAAGAAAAAGAGAGGATCTTGAAAGCAGCAAAAGAAAAATGACTCATGATTCAATCATGAAATTTTCATCCAGCAAAAGTATTCATCAAAAAATGAAGGAAAAATTAAGACATCCTCAGACAAACAGGAACTGAGAATTTGTTGCATGCAGACAAATTCCTACTCTGAAAGAAATATTAAGGGAAGTCATTTAGTTTGGAACAAAAGGGCACTAGACCAGTACTTGAATCCACATGGAGAAATAATGAGCCATCAGTAAAGGTAACTACTACATAGGTAATTATAAAAGGCAGTATAAATGTATTTCCCTAACTCTTTTCTCCTATGTGATTCAAAAGACAACTGCATAAGCAATTTTTATTAAACTCTGTTGATGGGCTTATGTAAAAAGATGTAACTTAATTGCCAATTATAATACAAAAATGGGGAAAGAGAATACAGACATTTTGGAGCAAGTATCTGTGTTTTATTGAAATCGAGTTGACATTAAACCAAACTTTTTTTTTTTTACATTAAGATGTTAAATATAATCCCCTGGGCATCTACTAAGAAAACCAACTAAAAAATTTATTGTAAAAGAAATAGCAATGGAATGAAAATAGTACACTAGAAAAAATATATTTAATACAAAAATAGGCATGAATGAGGTGATGGGTTCATGGATGTATGCTTAAGTCCAAACTCATCTAATTATATACATTAAATATGTGCAGTCTTTGGGATACCTCAATAAAAACATTTTTTATGTACCAGTAATGGAGGAATAGAAAAACAAAGACATAAGACAACAGACAGCTAAAAGTAAATCCTACAAGTAACTATATTAAATGTAATTAGATTAAATGTAAAAATTAAATGTAAATAGATTAAACACTGATTAAAAGGCTAATTAGATTAAACACCAATTAAAAGAGATTGGCAGAATAGATTTAAAAATTCATAACCTAACTCTATGCTACTCACAAGGGACACATTTAGAATCAGTCACAAATACACTGAGTGTAACAGAATGAAAAAGATATATGAGGTAAATAGTAACTGAAAGAAAGCTGGAGTATCTATGTTTATGCTAATAGCAGATAGAAGAGACCCCAAGTAAAAAACTGTTAACTGAAGCAAAGCAGGTCATTTCATAAAGGTATCATTTTTCTCTCTCGGAAAGTATGACAATTTATATATATATATTTAATATATATGTAAAATAGAGACACCAAAATACATGAAGTAAAACTGACATGAATGAAGGGAGAAATAAACAACTCAAAATAATAGCTGGGGACTTTAATATCCCACTTTCTATAACAATTAATTAGGCAGATGATTAGCAATGAAATAAAAGACTTGAGCAAAATTATAAGCCATCTAAACCTAAAAGAAACTGATAAAAGATCCCACCCAACCAGAATACACATTCTTCTCAAGTATACATGTAACATTCACCAGAACAGACCATATGTTAGACCACAAAAAAAGCTTCATTAAATTAAAAATGATTCAAATCATACAAAGTATATTTTCCAATCAGAATGGAATTATGTCCAAAGTCAATAATGGAGGGAAATCTTGGAAATCCAAAAATGTGAAAACTAAATAGCACATTTCTAGATAGACAGTAAGTCAAAGAAGAAATCACATTGGAAATAAGAAAATATTTTTGGATGATAGAAATTAAATCACAACATCCACAACTTAGGACATGCAGCTGAAACAATACTTAAAGGGAAATTTATAAATGTAAACACCTCTATTTAAAAATAAAAGTTCTCAAATTAATAACCTAAGTTCCACCCTAAGAAACTAGGAAAAGAGAAAACTATACCCAAAACAAGAACAAGGAAGAAAATAATAAAGATTAGAGTAGAAACTAGTGGAATAGAGAATAGAAGAACAATAGAGAAAATCAACAAGACAAATTAGTTTTTGAAAAGATCAATAAATTTAACAAACCTTTATCTAGATTGACAAAGAGAAGACTCTAATAATTAAAATCAGGAATGAATGAAATAGGGGACATCACTATTCTTCTTACAGAAATAAAAAGGACTATAAGGAAATACTATGAAGAATGGTAAGCCAATGAAACTATGGGGTGAATGAATGATGGTGGACACAATGGAAACCAGTGTGAACAGATAACTAGTGATAACAGAGACCCTCCTCTCCCCACATACTCATACTCCTTAACACAGCATAAGGCCCAGAAGCTTAATTAAGCATGGGGCAGGTCCAGAGGGACTGAGGGAAAATTACCTGTTGGACAGGGCTGGTGCTTATATTAGACTGAGTAACAGAAAATAAAGAATTATAATGGTTCTTTGACAGTTAAGACTCATGCCTACTTCATTATTTTAACAAATGGAAATTCTCGAAAATCTCAAAGGATAAAGTCAAGATCACTCATAAAAGTAACACCCAGAGAGATTACTATTATTACTATTACAATACTATTACTGTTGTAGAGTATCTACATCCAATCTTTTTCTGCTCATATGTTGTGTGTAGAAATCTGATATTCAAAAAATGTGATTTAATCTTTTATAATTCACCCCAATTTCTATTTCTTACTCAATCTACTGGTTGCAGAAATGAATCTCAGTCAGTGAATAATTTCTCCCTGCCCTGGGACTGCATCTAAAAGTTCCAGGGAACTTTCATGGATTTATATTCCTACCTGCCAGGTTTGCTCTGCTGGTCCATGGAGGGATCCTGACCACACAGTCTTTCCAGGTCTGGCTGTTCCTCAGGAACTTTGGGCAGGTTGCCTGTGTTGCTCTGTAATTATGGAAGACTCTTATAGTCTGAACATTTTTACCACACTATGTCTCACCCAAGGACAGGAGAAATTATTTTCACTGCTCCATACTAGAGCTTGACCTGTATTCACTATGCAGATGTTTCCTCTGTTCCCACATTTATTGGTCATAGAAAAATCTGAGCCTTTTCTAGCTCTCTCAGGTTTGGCGCTGACTGGGGAAACATGGGTTCCCTTTGAGGCCTTGGAGTTTTATCATGAAACATCATTTCATTGTATGGAAAATGTATAATTTATGTAACCATTTTCTTGTACATTTAGACTGCACTAATCTTTTACTTTCATATTATGCTGTCTTGAATATCTTTGTAGTGAAAGTTTTATCCATAGCCACTGTTATTTATTCAAGAGAAATTCCTAGTATGGCAATTTATGTATCAAAGAATATGCACATTTTAGGGTTTGTTTTCTTGTTGTTGCCAAATCACCTTCCTGAAATGTACCTCTCAGCAGCAGTGTATGAGAATTCTCACTTCCCCACATGGTAGGAGATTTAGCAATTAATTAGTTACACAGATCATATCCTTGCTATATACATTTGCGTGCAATTTCTATATGCTGTTCATGATTCCATAACAAAGGAATACACTTCAATAATTTGTAAACTGTGGAGAACTACTAATACAGTTAAAGCTTGGAAATTACTTTTTTAAGGTTAAAAAATGAGGTTATTCATTAAATATATGACTAAGAGATTACTTCTTGGCAGGGCTTCAACAAGGGTAATGAACAGCCTTTTTTCCCCTACTATTCACAGTGTTCGGAATTTATTAAAAATAGAAAAGGTCTGTAACAAGAATAATTATTGCTGGCTGTGGTAAACAGATGGTCTCTTCCAGAAGTTCATGCCCAGATCTCTGGATCCTGTAAATGTGTTACCTTTCACAGTAATGGGACTTTGCAAATATAATGAAGATTATGGACCTTAACATAGGGTGGGCCCTGTCCTGAATTCCCCCTGTAACAGGAAGTCAGAAAGAATCCAAGTGTGAGAAAGATGAATGCCCTGTTGTCAGCTATTACATGTAGAGCTCACATGAGAGGACAGGAGAGTGGCATCTTGGAGCTAAGGGCAGCCTCCAGTTGGAAGAGAGAAAGAAAAGGGCCTCGTCCCTTGTCTGTAAGGAACTGGATTCTGCCAAACTCAAAAAAGAATACAAATGGATTCTTTTCTGAATCTCCAGGTAAGAGCCCAGCTGGTGGGTATTTTCACTTTCACCTGGACTTCTAATGTAAATAAGCGTGAGATAATACATTTGTGTTGTACTAAGCTGCTGTATTTCTACCACCACAGAGGTAGAAAACCAATACACTGGCTGAGTAAATAACTGAAAAAGCATACATAAATGAATAAAAATGAATAAATGAATCAAATGTGGTTTCAGAGTAGAAATTGTTATATACTTTTCCAAGAGTTGGGGGTTCACAGGTTCATTTTACTTCCAAGGTTCTTAAATCCTTCCTTGTATGCTATGGATCCATGTCAAAGTTTTGTCCCATCTATGGCTTCCAAGATATACCATCACTGCCCTGTTGTGATAAGATTATCATTTTTTGTGTGTACTATGTATATTGTGCTTGTGATTTCTCATAATTATCACTTGACTTCCCATCTAGCAAGTAAACTATTACTCCTCTTATCCAGTGAATTCAGAATTAAGCACCATACACATTCATTCTTTTCAACAGGTATTTACTAGACTCCTGAAAACTATACACAGTTTTCTGCTAGGCTCTGAAGCTATTACAAAAGAAATATAGATAGTTCCCAAATGAAAAAGTGATTTCTGTTCTAGAAGTTTTATTTGTAAGTTAGGACTTTGTCACTCAGAATGCTTTTACACATAGAAAGAATACTAACAACATTAATTCTGTACTTAAATCAGCCCACAAAATTCCATTTAATTCAAAATTTGCTTGAACTAATCCTAAAAGATATTAACCACTATTGATTTACTTTTCTGTGGGAAAAAGATTCAGTTCTTCAATCTGTAATGTTAAAACTCTACATTCTGCCTAGAACTGACTCCTTCAGCAGTGATACTGAGTATCAGAGGTTCCATTGAGTAATGTATAAAAAACAAATCTTCACTCTATGCTTGAGCCATTTTGGTTTGTTTTGTTTTTGTTCTCTGTATCAAAACAACCAGTTATCCTTGTGTTGGGTCATCTGGTTCTCTCTACCATGTCTGCTAATTTCGCTCTAGTTGTTTTATTATATCCATATTATGTAATCCTCACTGTTAATTCTCAGCATCTGTGCCACTGTCACCTTAGATATTTCATTTCCTAGAAATTATAAATGAGGAATAAATGGAAATTAGCTCCATAGCAAAGTCAGAGCTCAGACCCAGAATCTAAGTTTCCTTAACTTTTCATGTATTATAATTAATAAAGGTAGTGCTACACAGTCAGAAATTACCTGTGATCTTGGAGATATGCCACCATACCCAGGTAATGTTTTTCTACTTGGAAACAAGTCATGTACAAGAACCATTCAAAGAGGTAGGTTGATATATAACTCATGCAATGTGGTATATATAGAGAGATGACATGGTAAAGACAGAAATATCAGTGCAAAAGTAAGTGTTATAGACAACAAATATTTTAGTACTTAAAGAAAATGGAACTCAGAAAATGATTCAACCATTCAGCAATCCCCAAATATAAGGGTACTTTCCTTGTTCATAGTTCTATTTCTTCTTTCCTTGTTCATAGTTCTATTTCTTCTTTGTAGACTCCTCTTATCCCACCTTCACCATCTCTGTATATCTAAATCCTACCCACCTTTAAGACCAATGCAGCTGCTCAATTTCTATGTAGCCTTCCCTGACAGCTTCATCTTGAGGTAATCTGTCCTTTCCCTCATTTCTCATGGCAACTCATCACTACTTTTCTTATGACACAGTGGAATGAAAATGGATGGGTGTTTATAATATAAACTGTGAGGTTGGATTAAAAACTATAAGTGAAGCCATAGATGAAAGAGGCAGGGAGAACACCTTAGGTTTGGTGAAGGTGGTCAGAGAAGATGATGAACAAAGGCAGAGGGAGGCATGGCCTTCTGAAAATAGAGAATTCCTATTGAAAATAGCAGGAAGTAAAATGCTCAAAAGTAGCTGGGGAGCAGATGGTTTTGGGTCTTTCATAATGCCTCAGGGATGAAGAGTTTGGATGTCATCCTGAAAGCAACAGGAAGCCATTGAATGCACTGTTAAAATGGGCATTTAGGAACATTAATTTGGCAGTGGCATGTAAGGTGGATGCAGGGAGCTTATCAAAAAGATATTTGAGTAATATGAGGGTAGCAGGTACAAATTTTAAAGGTCCCCAATCAAGTATGCAATGACAATGTAAACAAAACCCACAACTGTCCCATATTCTATAATTCATTTTTATGTCTGGTGCTGTCTCCATTCTACTCGTTGAAGAAAATTTACTCTAATCACTTCCAGATAAAGTAAGTCCAATTCTGTGTTTTCTCAGTATTTTGAACTGCATCATTTCAGGAGTGGGAAGGCAGATGAGGGAGACATTCAGTTTTAACCTTCTCCACACTATGGTGGAGCCCGTTCCCAGAGTCACTCATCTTGTCTGTCCTTTATGTAGGTATGGGATTATGGTCCTTCAAACAAAGGCTGGATGACCATTGGGAGCAGAGATTGTGCATACAGAATCTCCTTAACAGAAGGTCCCCCTTTCTGACTGAGACCCTTTGCAGTCCCCTCTCTCAGATAACCCTAGTCTCCAGAATTGGAGGGCTATAGGAGCTTCCAGACACCATCCACACCACTGCAGCCCATAGCACAGTGTATGAATTGTCCCTAGCTGCCAACTGCCACCAGTTTCACTTTGCAGCTTCTTCTCAACGATGGCAGGATGGTGGGGGCCGGGAAGGCAGATTTCTCTCACAGTTTTGCTGTCTCTGTCTCCCAGCTCCACTGTATAAGAACAATTTTCTATTCATAGGTCCCCAAACTTGAATAAGAGGATCAATTATATTCTCCCTCAGGCCTCATCCTGAGGGGTCAGAAGGCAGAGCACAAGCTCTCACACTCATGTTTAACTCTTTCTTTATCTGCCAACATCTCCCTTCACTTCCCTCTTTACCAACTTGGAGACTCTCTTTTTTTAGACTGGGTTGGGGAATCATGTCCATTATTACCTCAAGGGTTTTGGACTTAAAGATAAAGGGCTTTTCTACCCCTTGTTTTTTCTGGTTCTACAGTGAGTCCAACAGTGACAATGGGTGTCTCTTGAGAATAACCCTGACCCGGAGGGAGGCTTTTTGGAAACAGATGAATGACTCAGGTAGATATAGGAGTGGGCATGGGTAATCACATCAATTCATACTTTGAAATATTTGCCACCACATAATTATGATATTTTCAAGGTCTAGTCTTAGGTGGTTTAAAAAATAAGAAGAAAAAATCCAATTGGATATGATCAATGTTAGAATATGATGTAGATAAGAGAATTCAAAGAAAGTTTTAAAGATTTTGAGCATGAGTGATGGGAAATGAATGAAGATGAGATTGAAAAAAGAATGAAAGAGAGAGACAAACTAGTCTTTTATGCTCTATGGCTCAATATTCCTGAAACTGAATGAGAGCTAACATATAGAATGCATATCAGTTTTATTAGTGATCTAAGCTGAGCAGATCCTAGAGGGTCAATTCCCTTAATCCAACTCACTAAATGGTTTGGAAATGAGTATATCCTTTGTTAATTGACCCTGGGGATCATATCCAACAGTTTGACCATTAGGGGTCATTTGTATGTGCCCCGTGGACCAATCAGATGGGTGCTGGTGTTTGGCCATCAGTTGGGTCAGCAAGTTGATGAGTGAACGTGGAACAGGTAGGCCTAGCTGTAATCAAGGACCATGCAACTTTCAAACAAGTTGAATTCTTGGTTCTAGGTATATTTCCTAGTAAGACATGCCCTGGTGGTCTTTAGAATCAGAACGTTTCTTTCCCTAAAGGTTGTGAGGACACACTGACAAATTCTACTCTATATTCTGTCATCCAAAAACCTCTGTCATTTCCTTATGACAGTTTGCAATTTCTTAAATTACAGCTAATCTTCTACTAGTTACATTTTAAATTGATGACTTCCCTTTCAGGGAAGCATGTTAGACCCCTGGTGAGCCTTAGAAAGCACCCTCAAATTGCCAGCAATATGTTTGTGAATCATCTCTTGGGTGGCTTATTTCCTGGGATGGTTTCTGCAGATGGCTAATCTTACTAAGTTTACATTGATTCCTGTCAGCACTAACCTTTAAGCATGGTAATATCTGACTCTGCCCTAATTTTAGGACTTTTTGTTGTTGTTACCCTTTAGCCTTCCTTTCCAAATTTCCATATTTTTGGCCTTTGCCAGAGTTTAGAACTAAAGGTGGTGGGGGATTACTGACTTCAGTTTAGGGTATATTGAGAATTTGATATGTATTCCATATCGAGCTAATTAGAACAAAAATAGGTTCATTATAGAATTTTAAGATGGTCAATACATAATAACTTTTTCTTTACTTCTCCAGTGAGGCATTAAAACCCAGGAATTGGGCAGATAGAGATAAAATAACTGCTCTATTACTCTGTCCCAAGTGTTTAGAAGATTGACTTAGAATATTTCAGTCGAAATGTACAAGAACTCAATAAATATTTGGTGGATGAACAAATGAATAAAAGCTAGATTAAGAACATAACTTAATGCTAAAGAACAACCAAACTGGCTTCCTAATACTTCATTTGCAAATTAAAGTAAGCCATCCAGTTCAAGTTAAGATTTGGACAACCTAAAACCTTCTATAGACATGGAAAGGCTTCCTTCTATTTTAGCCTCTTCTTGGAAGGCTGTTTCTGAGACAGCGAATAAGAGCTTGCCTAGCAGGTCAAGTCAAGGAAAGAAGTGTGTGAGAAAGTGGAGAGAGGCCAGGATGTTTTTCTGAGGGGAAGTCCCCTCATAGAACAAAAGACCATGAGTAAAGTCTCCTTTATAACATTTTCAGTTTATGACTCCTTTAAGTCACTGAAACTAGTAACAGTTAAGTATATAATTGAACAGAAGCTGTCCAACTCTGGAAAATATAGACATAGGAATTAGAAGAAAAAATTTTTCCCGATTTTTTTACTGCGGTAGAAAATACATACATAAAATTTACCATTTTAACCATTTTTAAGTGTGTGGTTCTGTGGTATTAAGTACCTAAGTACATTCATTTTGTTGTGTAATCATCACCACCATCCATCTCCAGAACGCATTTCATCTGGCAGATCTGAAACTATATACTCATTAAATAGTGTCAGCATAGTCTCCCCTCAGGCCCAGGCCCTAGAAACTACCATGCTACTCTCTGTCTCTGTGTATTTGACTGGCAAAAGGAGATTTTTTAATTCAGTATTATCACAAATAAATATTAGATCAGTAGGTGAAACTCTGATGTGTAGCCACAATAGGTTATTAACTCTAAAGAACTCTCCAGAATTAAACTCTCAACTACTTGAAAACCACAGATCCTTCCCACAGTCTCAGCCTTCCCAAGGGCAGAGCAGCCCAGTCGGGAGGATGCAGGAAGACCACTCTGTGGACAGGCAGATACTGAAAGGTCCCTCCAAGGGCCTGGCCTGAGCTTGTTCAATGCTTCCCTCAAGCATCCAGAAAGATGTGACACGGGAAGGAGGGAATGGGTGGAGGTGGGAGGGGCCAGGAGCCTGCTCTGATGGAAGTCCCTTCCTATGAACATAAGGTCAAAGAATCTCAGGAAATACGGAAAGGAGGTTTGGAATTTAATTTCACTCTCATATGAATTGCTGTCCAACCAGAAAAGAGGAAAGTCAAAACTAGGACAAGTTGGGAGGACAATAGCAATTAGCTGGAAGTGATGTCATGCTGTCCTCAAGATCTGCTTATCCATCTAATATTATAAATAAAAAACTGGCTGCATTAGAAGTTCATTACTGATGTCTTTCATATGTATATCTTTCTAAGTTGATTTTTCTTTGTGTTACAGAAAGAGTAACAATTCTGCAATCCAGACTAAAGAGTTTGTTATCCTCAAGAGGTCACTTTTTCAACCCAGAGTGAATCAGTGGCCTGTGTCAGTTGCTGTCTAGATAAGCTATGCTAAAACATTTGCAGAAAACTAAGACAGAGCTGGGAGAGAGTGGGAAGGAGCCAAGCAGACTTCTCTTTCTCTTTCTATTAGAATTTTCAGGCATTCTTTTCCCAGCAAGAATGGTCTTGGGTAATGGATATCTGAATCGCTTCCTAGCACATATTTTCTCTCAAAGTTATTCAAAATTGTGGCTGAAGATGAAGTCAACAAGAGATGTGCTGGTAAAGAGCATCACGTAGACTCTGATGAAGCAGGCATCTGCACTGCAAGAAGCATCATCTCTTTATTTCAGGAAAACTGATTGCTTCTGTTACCAACACACTGGGAAGAGCAGATAACCCAGTGGTTCGGGTTTTGGTTCTCTTTAACTGGCTGTGAAGTTTTTTCTGAATGCTTTCAGGGTCTTAAAGTTTTTTTACTTGCAGCAGTTGGAATTCAGTAATAGTCGATGGCTGGAAATTTGACAGGCCAGCAGTTGGAGGACTGACTGTCCTGGGAAAATGCCAAATGACCCCAAATCTCTCAAACAATACTTGCACAGGTACAGGTATTTAATCAGCTCTCCTGAGGTTTTTCTCTCCTCTTCTCAGAAGATCGTATTACATTTGGTATTCCAAGAATCTTAAAAAGAATAATAGGTGATTTGCTGAGATAATGATGTAAAAAACAATAGTTTGCATACAAGGAAAGCTGCTCCTATGTGAAATCCACTCTTGCAGGCCACCAAATGGTGTCACAAAAAGATTCCTCTGACTGGTGCCCCTTAAATACAGTTCTCACACACTTCTATAGAAACATATGATATTCTATTTTTCAAATAGAAACCAGTGCTTTTATATATTGTACATTATCCTGGACAGTAAGAATTCTTGCCCAGTACTTTGTTTAGGAAGAATCAAATGGAATTTGCAGCTTCTCAGCTCTTAGTTGCAGATTCTGTTCTCTTCCTGGAGGATGGCACTCTGCCTGCCTCTGCTCTTTTCTCAGAATGGGAAGGGAAGAGGGAGCATACTCAGGTAAGGAAGGCCCTCTGGGTATTTCTTCCCATCCCAGAATCAGCTGTCTGCTGCCCATCATTCCATTATTCTCCTAGTCTTAGGGTCTGCTTATTTCCTTTGGAGTCCTGACAAAAACTCTAGAAAGTGGCAAGAAAGCTGACCTGGTGGATTCTACTGGCAGATGTGCATTGCTTGTAAGGCCTGAATTTCAGAAATCTCTGAAGGCAAATCTTACTAAGCATTTTATTTTCTGTAAAAGTACTGACGCATTTTGTACGATTGCCCTTTTGAAAGAGGTTATTTCACCATTAACAGACTTTTAAAGCTGATCTGCGATTCAGCTAAACAAATAAGTGGTGATAGAATGCATGCTCAAAACACATGACTCTGGAATCAAATTAGTGTTTTTAAAATTGTGGCTTTTAGGAGGGTGATCTTTGTATTTATGTGGTCTACTAAGCTGAGACCAAAAATCATAAAAAATTGAAGTTATACATTGATGACATTCTTTCAATGGCAGATGTAATTTCCTTAGGCTTGGATCTACTTTCTCTTTTGTATGTGGTTAAAAGTTTCCATTTGATATGAGTGTTACACTCAAAGTGTCCGTGCTTGGGTCTCAGCTACTTTGTGCTGACCTTTGTGAAGGCAGGTGACCTTTAGCTCTGGTGAGGTGGAAAAAACATGGGACTTTCAGTAAAAAGAATGGCTTTGAAATTTTGCCAGTTTACATAGTTTCTGTGAATGTCAGTTTCCTTATTTCTAAAGTGAGGAAAGTAATATTTACGTTACATCAGGTGTTTTAAGAATTAAATAGTATAATACATGGAAAAGCAGCTAGATCACTACATAATTGAATCCAACAAATATTAAATCTGACGGTGATCTGAAGGTTGGTCTTCCTGTTGTAATGCCAGCTCTGCCACTTCCTCACAATGTGATCTTGGGATAGCTACTCCAACATTTTAAGCCCGTTTCCTCAACTGCAAAATGGGATGATAGAAATGAGATCTTGTTATGTAAAATGTTTAGTGCTGTGTTAAGCTCATGATAGGTTTTCTTTAGTATAGTCATAGATATATGCAACCATTAATTTTAGAACATTTTCATCTGAAAAAGGAACCCTGTACCCTTTAGTTATCACTTCTCTATTTTCCTATCCCTAGCCCTCAGCAATCCCTTCTCTACCTCCTATAGCTAAGGATTTCTTTATTCTGGACATTTCATATGAATGGATCATAAAAGATGTGGTCTTTTTTTATGTGTTCTTCCACTGAGCATAATTTTGATCAAGATTCATCTATGTTATAGCATGTATTAGTACATATTTTTCTGGCCAAATCATATTCCAATGTATGGATTTATCACAGTTGATCTCTTCTCCATGTATCCATTCAAATGTTGATGGATATTTAGGTTGTTCTGCTCCAGGAGGAGGAGGTTCCCCACTCTCAGCAAGTTCACTATGAATTTGGTGAGACCGAATAACGACAACTGAACATTGTGGGTAAAAAGGGGCTCATGCCAAAGTTTATTCTCCCGGCAGTAGGTCAAGCACTAGACTTCCATCTGCCCATCTCAGTCCCTGGCCCTGGCTCCAGGCCCTGCTCCCCAGGTGCTGCCTCCACTCGTGGCTCTGCCTCCTCTCCCTCCTGCTCCCCAGCGTGGGGCTCCACAGCTTCTCTCTGTCCTGCTTGCCTCTGCTCTTCCCCCAGTCCGATACTTCCATGACCTACAGTCCACTCTGGGAACAGCTCTATCAGCCTTAAACAGCTTACTGCCAGCAGGTATACAAGCAGGCCCCTGTGTGCAAGCAGAGGATGATAGAATCAGGTGAGAATCCTAGCCATGAAAATTCCATTTTCCCTACAGGTTGTTTCTACCTTTTCCTAAGATGATTAATACTACTATAAATATTAATGTAAACTTCATAAATTTTCATTTCTCCTGGATATATACCTAAGAGTGGGGTTGCTAGGTCTGTGCACCTCTATCCTTAGCAGCTGAGAGAATGGCCAGGCTGTTTTCCAAAAAGCCTACACCATTTCTCATTCCAGCTGGGAATGTGTAAGAGCTCTGAAGGGGTTTGGAACAAGTCTCCCCAGAATGTGCCACTTTGGCATGTGGATTATTTTGAGCTGAAAACACAAGCCCAAGAGACTCAGGAAGAGCTTTTTACCTCCCCCTTGGCTGCCTAAATGAATTTAGATAGAGGATGTGGTCCAGCAAGAGAGCTACAACAGGAGTGTGGACTGGGTGTGGTAAGTGGGGGGAGCTCTGCAAGGCCTGTTTGTCAAAATTCCTCTCCGTGCCCGTTGTCTCTGCATAGCATGACAAACACTGGCTTACCAAACATTTGCTCTTCCCATCTTCCTAGGAATTGTATTCCTTCTTTTTGAAGACCCAGACCCTGCCCACTTCCCCTTACCTCAGGATGGCATACAAGCCTCAATTGCCTGCCTGTCTTTGAGCCTCTTATGTCTATGTGAGGCTCCAGTATGTACCAAATTAAACTATTTTTTCTCCTGTTAATTTTCTAGTGTCAGTTTAATTAATTGACCAGCCAAATGAATCTAGAAGGGTAGAGGAAAACTTTTCCTCCCTTACAGTTGGCAACCAGGAAGGGAAGAACTTCACTGGCCGGACACTGCTCTCTCCATGACTGCTGCAGCTGAGGATTCCTGGGGCCTCTAACAAAAAGCTCTTAGAGAAGGAAAAAATTCTTGCCATTTCAGTCTCCTGGACCTCTACCTGCAAAGTCCAGTGGAAGTATGAATGGTGAGAACCTTTATTTTTCTTTCTCTAAATTTAGATTAGCAGGAGAAAATATTTGTGGGCCTAGTTCCTTGGGTATAGCAACCCTGGCCAAGATTTATTTTGTGTATTCTTGACTTTTACTGATTCTTTTCCTCCCAGAGATGGTCACTGTTTTCCTTTGTCTCTGTTCTGCCATTTATCATAAGGAGAGCAACAACAGGGCAGAATGCAGGTGTTGGCCCGGGAAGCTGGCTGGCGGAGCCAGCCTCACAGACTGGTGAAGTTCGTGGTTGTCACCAGTCCAGTGTCTCTTCAGAAAAACTTTGCTGTGGGCTAATGTGCATGTGAAGAACGATGTTGGCGAGAGACATCTTGGAAGCCAAAGCCACAGAGCTAGTGGGCATGAGCTGAGCATTTCAAAGTGATTAGAGCGCTCACCACCTGACTCGAAGACTCCTGTGTTAGTTGATCAAGGAATGGGTTAGATTGACACTAGGTCATCTGCTAACTTCAAAAAAATTTCTGTTTAGTGAGGTAAAACAGCACCCAACACTAACCCAGTGGCACACCCCTTGCTCATAGGTATTAGTTTGGCTTCTAGAGACATAAGCTTAACCAAAGCTGTTAAAGTGCATGTAAGAAAAATTGGATAAGGTTTTCCTTTCTTCTGTTCTATCCTAAGCCAGGGAGAAGATTCTGTGACCAGTGAGAATATTCTGTCTGGTCTCCACCAGCCAGAAGATGCATGTACTGGTGTGCATCTCAGTGGCCAATGGAAAACACTGGGGTTCCCAAACGTGAAGTCACATGACTCTGCACCAGCTCCTGGGGAGTTCGTCAAGGGAGCTTTGGCCACACTGGTCTTCACTGTCCTCTTAGTGCTGGAAAAGTCCCACTCCAGTGGCATCTTCTAGATGTCACAGAACACTGGGTTTGTGACTGTAGGCATCTCACATTCTCAGGGAAACCAGAGACACCATTTTCATTACACCATTCTTACTGCCTGTAACAGCAAAGGGCTTTACTTCCTTGGACTTCCTTTCAGAGTGAGCTTTTTGGATCATGGGAGCTGCATCTTTTGCACCCATGCTAGCAACACCTCTTAAGTCCATGGTAAAGGTTTATTCTAGACTGGAAAGTTACTTCAGGGTCTTTCCACAAAAAGGCTTATTGAATTGAGTTTCTATTGGAATAAATATGCCATTGAACATCCTACTTGTGAATGGCCAGACCATGGATCCTCTGAATTGGAAAAACTTCTATATTTAAAACCTTTTTAGAGAGATCAAATCCTAAATAGCTGTTATACTGGTACCTATGGGAAGATCAAATTGAAAAGAGGACAAGAAAAAGTATAATGGCTAGCCTTAGGGATACCCTAAGGTGAAAGAACAGAAGCTGGATTTAAAACAAACTTTATGAAACACATCTCACATAAATTTCTTCCCTTATATACCCTTTATCCTCAGCTCCCTACCCCTGACCCTCCAGCAGATCTTTTGGATCTTGGGCCCACTTTTCTGCACTCCCCCCTCCAAACCCAGCTCCATCTCCTCAGCCAATCCCCTTAGAAACTAAAACACCTCCAACTTCTCCAGAAAATCCCTTAAACACCCAGCTACCTGTTTTGATTTCCCATTTTTTACAAGATTTAGAGAGAGCAGTCCAGCCTGACTACTAGGCCTGGGGTGAACAGGTTTCTCATGTAACTACTAAAAGCCAGGTAGTTAATTTAGGGCTCACTTTGCTGAGCCTTATAGCTCCTGCTTCCCAGGGCTCCGTAACAAGGCTCTGCCAGGCTCAGGCCTTCCTACACTGCGCCTTTGCACTATATCCTAGATGCCCACCGCAAAGATTCATATCTTGTGGACAGCAGCAAATCTTTTAAATTATAAAGCCCTTTGCCATCTATGATAAACCCACAGCCAACATTATATTGAACAGCGAGAAGCTGAAAGCATTTCCTCTGAGATCGGGAACTAGACAGGGATGCCCACTCTCTCCACTGTTATTTAACATAGTACTGGAGGTCCTAGCCACGGCAATCAGACAAAACAAAGAAATACAAGGAATCCAGATTGGTAAAGAAGAAGTTAAACTGTCACTATTTGCAGATGACATGATACTGTACATAAAAAACCCTAAAGACTCCACCCCAAAACTACTAGAACTGATATCGGAATACAGCAAAGTTGCAGGATACAAAATCAACAGACAGAAATCTGTGGCTTTCCTATATACTAACAATGAACCAACAGAAAGAGAAATCAGGAAAACAACTCTATTCACAATTGCATCCAAAAAAATAAAATACCTAGGAATAAACCTAACCAAAGAAGTGAAAGACTTATACTCTGAAAACTACAAGTCACTCTTAAGAGAAATTAAAGGGGACACTAACAGATGGAAACTCATCCCATGCTCATGGCTAGGAAGAATTAATATTGTCAAAATGGCCATCCTGCCCAAAGCAATATACAGATTTGATGCAATCCCTATGAAACCACCAGCAACATTCTTCAATGAACTGGAACAAATAATTCAAAAATTCATATGGAAACACCAAAGACCCCGAATAGCCAAAGCAATCCTGAGAAAGAAGAATAAAGTAGGGGGGCTCTCGCTCCCCAACTTCAAGCTCTACTATAAAGCCATAGTAATCAAGACAATTTGGTACTGGCACAAGAGCAGAGCCACAGACCAATGGAACAGACTAGAGAATCCAGACATTAACCCAGACATATATGGTCAATTAATATTTGATAAAGGAGCCATGGACATACAATGGCGAAATGACAGTCTCTTCAACAGGTGGTGCTGGCAAAACTGGACAGCTACATGTAGGAGAATGAAACTGGACCATTGTCTAACCCCATATACAAAAGTAAACTCAAAATGGATCAAAGACCTGAATGTAAGTCATGAAACCATTAAACTCTTGGAAGAAAACATAGGCAAAAACCTCTTAGACATAAACATGAGTGACCTCTTCTTGAACATATCTCCCTGGGCAAGGAAAACAACAGCAAAAATGAGTAAGTGGGACTATATTAAGCTGAAAAGCTTCTGTACAGCAAAAGACACCATCAATAGAACAAGAAGGATCCCTACAGTATGGGAGAATATATTTGAAAATGACACATCCGATAAAGGCTTGACGTCCAGAATATATAAAGAGCTCACACACCTCAACAAACAAAAAACAAATAACCCAATTAAAAAATGGGCAGAGGAACTGAACAGACAGTTCTCCAAAAAAGAAATACAGATGGCCAACAGACACATGAAAAGATGCTCCACATCGCTAATTATCAGAGAAATGCAAATTAAAACTACAATGAGGTACCACCTCACACCAGTAAGGATGGCTGCCATCCAAAAGACAAACAACAACAAATGTTGGCGAGGCTGTGGAGAAAGGGGAACCCTCCTACACTGCTGGTGGGAATGTAAGTTAGTTCAACCATTGTGGAAAGCAGTATGGAGGTACATCAAAATGCTCAAAACAGACTTACCATTTGACCCAGGAATTGCACTCCTAGGAATTTACCCTAAGAATGCAGCAATCAAGTATGAGAAAGATCAGTGCACCCCTATGTTTATTGCAGCACTATTTACAATAGCCAAGAATTGGAAGCAACCTAAATGTCCATCAATAGATGAATGGATAAAGAAGATGTGGTATTTATACACAATGGAATACTACTCAGCCATAAGAAAAGGGCAAATCCAATCATTTGCAGCAACATGGATGGAGCTGGAGGGTATTATGCTCAGTGAAACAAGCCAAGCAGAGAAAGAGAAATATCAAATGATTTCACTTATCTGTGGAATATAAGAACAAAGGAAAAACTGAAGGAACAAAACAGCACCAGAATCACAGAACTCAAGAATGGACTAACAGGTACCAAAGGGAAAGGGACTGGGGAGGATGGGTGGGTAGGGAGGGATAAGGGGTGGGGAGAAGTAGGGGGGTATTAAGATTAACATACATGGGGGGTAGAAGAAAAGGGAGGGCTGTACAACACAGAGAAGGCAAGTAGTGATTCTACAACATTTTGCTATGCTGATGGACAGTGACTGTAAAGGGGTTTATAGGGGAGACCTGGTATAGGGGAGAGCCTAGTAAACATAATATTCATCATGTAAGTGTAGATTAGTGATACCAAAAACAAAACAAAACAAAACAAACAAACAAAAAAAGGGCAGTTTCTGTGTGGTAACCTCCAATGAGTTCTACACAAGGGTATAAAGGGCACATAAAAGTGTAGGCAAAGGGTCTGTTTGTGTTTATACAGAAGATCAAAGCCTAATTGGGCTACCCTGAAAATGAACTAAGATACGATATGAAAGAGAACTTCCAACATCAGCACTCTCTGGAAGACTCATGCCAGAAGATGATCATCAAAAAACCCCAACAAAGATCCACGCACTGCTACAGCTGTAGATGCACTCATCCCACCAGCTCCTGGACTTGCCGTGGGAATGAAGAAGGAGATATCTAAGCTGGCCTGTGCATACAGTAAAACAACAAATTTGACTGGATCTATACTGTTGGAACTCAACCAAGAATTAGGAGAAGTGCAAATTGTAGCGCTCCAAAATCTTAAAACTACAGACTATTTACTGTTAAAAGAACATAAGGGATGTGAACATTCCCCAGGAATGGGTTGTTTTAATTTGTCTGATTTCTCTCAGACTGTTCAAGTTCAGTTGGACAATATCCACCATATCATAGATAAGTTTTCACAAATGCCTAAGGTGCCTAACTGGTTTTCTTGGTTTCACTGGAGATGGCTGGTAATTACAGATATGCTTTGGTTATGTAACTATACTCCTATTATGTTAATGTGTGTGTGCAATTTAAGTAGTAGCTTAAAACCTATACATGCTGAAGTTACTCTACAAGAAGATATGTCAAAGAAATAATCAATCTTCCCATGTTTTCTTCCGCCTGCTACTTCTATAGCTTTTCTTCTTCCTTCCTAATTACAACCCTTAAATAGAATTCGTGCCTCATATCAAATTTACCGAGTATCATAATTCTTCCAAGTGGTAAAGATACCTCAAGACAAATGCTGGGCATAGAAGCCACAGGGCATAAATATGCAAGGAAATAAAAAGCTAACCATTTCAAACAATAAGGCTTCTCTCTCACTTACTAACTTTACATTTCCCTGTATGGCCCCGGAAGATGACTGGTTAGCCAGAGACGGGTAAGATTCCTCAAGGGAGGAACAACCTAAGACAGGCACAGTCGCAGGGGGGTCATCAGGTGAGAAATTGGGGATCAACAGAGGTGAGGCTTAGAACCTCACCCCCCCATTCTGAGAGAAATCTTCTGCATACATGGATGTTTTATTGCCCTTGTCTAGCTTGGATTAACACATAGTCTACAGGCACACACCTGATCATCTACATTTGCTCTCTTACAACACTAAACTATGTTTTCTACCTTTATCTTGTATCTACCTACCACTTCAGCATTTTATTAAAAATAATAATAATAAAGAGAGAAATGTGGTATCCACATATAAATCAAGTATAAAAATCAAATGAGTATTCATATTTGAACTGACTGTTTATAGTTCATAATGCATGAGCAAAACCGAAAGTTTCTGTGATGACTGCCCTTGTAATGTTCACTATGTAACTTATTCATTATGTAAGAATTTGTTCTCCATGTAAGAACTTGTTTGTTATGCCTCAGAAGATTGGAGACTGATGAAAATTAGGCTTGGGGTGGATTAATGATTGTGCATTGAGCATTGACTCCCCTATACAGAATTTTATTGTCGTTAACAACCATTTGATCAATAAATATGAGAGATGCCCTCACAAAAAAAAAAAAAAAAAAAAAGAAAAGGGACAGACTTCCAATGGTAAAATAAATAAGTAACCGGGATGTAATGTATAGAATAAAGAATATAGTCAAGATATTGTAACAGCTTGGTAGGGTGATAGCTGGCACCTAAATTATGTATATAAATGTTTTATCACTGTGTTGTACACTTGAAACTAATGTAATGTAATACTGTGCGTCAACTACCCTTCAATAAAAAAAATAATTATCTTAAAAAAAAAATTATAAAGCCCTTTAACCTCCACTTTTGGAATATCCTACCAAATTTATATGCAAGTTGGAAAGATTAGTGGCCATTCAAACCCTCCTCTCAGAGACCCAGATTTCTGACAAGGGGTGTTCTTCCCACCCATGATTATACCATGGTTATCAAACAAGCCAGAAGGTCTCCTGGGGGAAATCCTCTCTCAGACGGAAAAGACGGCCAGAATCTCTACCAGACTCACCCTCAAATGACAAGGAAATGACTCAGCTGGTGACTGATATTTAAGACTGATAAGAGCAATATAAGAGGCTTTCCCCCTAAGGTGAATAGGTCTTATGTTGAATTAGGCACTCAGAAAGGAGGGCATCTGAAGTCTTTCACTGAATGCTTTACACAGACTTTTCAAAGGTAGAAGCTCCAGAACACAGATATCTTTTAATTTCTGCTCTAGTGTGAAATTTTCTGCCTGATATAACAAAAACAAACTCAAAATAGCATGGTTGGGTGGTCCTACCAACCTCTAAGGGTCATGGAGGCAGCCACTCAATTCTTTGAAAATTGCTTACAAAAGTACATGAGAAAAGAATTAAAAGCAATAATTATTGCTTTGTAACTTGATTCTTTAGGGAAAAAAAACATGACTCAAAGTAACTTAAAATCTTAGAGCACTCTTGATTTGTCTCCAAACAATTATAGATACTGTAAAAAAAAAATTGGACATTGGAAGAAAAATTATTATTACCCTTAAGAGAAAGGAAAGTTCAAGAAACAAACTTTCTAGATTCCATCACCTCAGAAAGGTTCATCTCTCTTTCTGAAGGACTATGTCACTTCAAACGACAGGGTCACATTCCAGTGCCCACCTTTAAACTTACAGTAGAGAATTGGGGACTGTATTTCCACTTTACCCTTTGCTAGAAGGATTTATCTCTGCCTGTTACTTCTGATGCTGTTCAAGCTGTTGGCATCTCTGGGTTGCCCAGTTCATTGCCCACATCTCAGGCCACTCCAGTTTCCTTAGGCCCTCTCAGCACCCATCATGCTTTTCTAGCTTCCAAATTCTCACCAGCAAACCTTCCTGGTAGAGATTTGTTATGTAAATTTTGGAGAGGAGAGTGTTATGTATATGTAATAAGGAAGACATTTTTATTTCCCTGCTCTCAGACCAAATCCCAAATTTCCTGCTTTCCTTCCTGGAAACTTAATTCCTCTGAAGATGATAAACCTTTAAAAGATGTCCCAGTTCTTCTCTGGGCTACACCTGTAAGGGAGTTGGACTGTCACTTGAGTGCAGAGAAATGTGCATTTTACTTGGAAAAGAACAGCTTTTTCCATCACTAGTCCAATCCTTCTTCCCAGAGATGCCAGTGAGGATCAAACCTTTAATAG
This sequence comes from Manis pentadactyla, assembly GCF_030020395.1. Classification (NCBI taxonomy): domain Eukaryota; kingdom Metazoa; phylum Chordata; class Mammalia; order Pholidota; family Manidae; genus Manis; species Manis pentadactyla. The sequence continues at coordinate 111,786,457 of NC_080024.1, forward strand.
ACTCTCTTTTGCAGTAGGATGTACTTGTCTCCTTCCTCACTCTGCAATCTTATCAGTAAAGAAAGACATAAAATTTGACTCTGGGGGGGAGCCAAACCTATCAATTTATGCAAGACCTGACCCCTAAACTCTTTTGTAGTTCCTTGCTACCCTGGAGTCCCTAACCCAGCTCCTATTCTTACCGTAATTCTTGGGGATGCAGCCTGGATTAGAGTGAATGACCTCTGCTCGACTTTCTTTGCAATCCCATTCCAACTTCTTTTTGCACTTACATTTAGAGGGGGACAGTTAACATGGACTCACATATACCATGTATTGTGAGTCTCCCTCAATATTTTCCTAAATTCTTAAAGCCAACTTGAATTCTGTAGGCTTTGCTCAAGTCTCCATTCCTGATTAGTATGTTGACCTTTTACTTTGTAATTAAACTAAGCAGGGAGATCTTATAGACCCTCTCATTCTCCTGAAGGCCTAGCTGAATAAGGCATAAAGCCTCTAGATCTAAACTTCAATGGGTCCAAACAAGTGTTACCTACTTAAGACATGAGATATCTCAGGGCATTCAAAATTTCACCCCAAAGTTCCTGGAGTCAATTTTATGCATCTCTCCTCTCCAAAGGAGAGAACAATATGTGAATCTCTATGGGCAGCTTTCTACTGCGCCAATGGTTCCTAATTCACCCTCCCAGATACCACCACAGAGCCCATTTCCTGGCCTTTACAGCCATTAACCTTCTTTAAAGCCAAAAAGTTAACATTGTCCACACCACCAGCTCTCAACTTACCTAATTTTAACAAACTTTATCTATATTGCCATGAAAATAATGAGATTGCTGCAGGTGTTCTAGGAAAATCTTTTCATCTCAAATACATCCTATAACATATCTCTCATTCTGGCCAGTCCCTGTAACATCAGGTATGCCCCCAGGCTTGTGTGCAGTTAATGCAGCTATGCCTTGATCGAAAAAAGCCAATACTCTTGCAAAAGGCTTCCCTGTTCATCTGTATGTCCCTCATGTTGTGTCTTCTCTCGTACACATTGATAAGACAGCCTACATGACAACAGACCACTTATGAACAGCTCGTTTGACTAACCCTTCCACCATCCTATATCGTGGTAACACTTCAAATCCAGCAACATTACTGCCCTCCCTGAGGATGGGCAGCTCCATTCCATTCTCCATGATTACCTTGCAACTACAGAAATGGTCTCTAAGCCAGGAGAGGATTTCTTAGACACCCCTTTGGATAACCCAAACTTATGTCTTATTATTTGATGGTTCCTATAAAGGAAATTTCCTGGGAAACATAATAACTGGTTATGCCACAGTTTTCCCACATGGAACCCTGGAAATATATGCTTTGCCATCTGCAAAATCAGCCTAAATTGCTGAATACACAAGTACTAGTGTTTGCACTTTAGGGAAAGGGAAAACTATTCACACACAGACTCCAGATATGCTTTTGGAATCTGCTATGCTGTCGGCACAATTTGGAAATCCCATGGATTCTTAAGTTCTGCAGATACTCCTATTGCTAATGGGCATGTAATTGCTGCTGTATTACAAGATATTCACCTCCTTCCTAAAATCACCATTGTTCACTGTTCAAGCCATGTTAAGGAAGCTGATACTGTGTTTTTAGGAAATGATAGGACTGACAAGGCTATTAAATATGCAGCCCCAAATGGACTCCCTTATCCTAGCTCCATCCAATTTCTAAACCCACCTTTATCCATAACCAAAATTGTTAACTCTCAGGCAAATTCCCCATATCTAGAAAAGATAAACAGATACAAAGGGTGCCAAACAATTATCAGATGGATTGTACATCTGTAGCCCCTTTTCTTTTGACCTTTTGGCTTGTACTTATCTCCCACCAAATGGGACATATGTGCAGATGGGGGATAGTTCAGAAACTAAAAGATTATTAGTTTTGCCCTGGCTTCTATAAAATTCATGACCAAATTATTTCCCAAAACATCACTTGTAAATCTCATCAAATTTTTAGAAAAAAAGTATACCTCTGGAAGTCTGACTAGGGCCACATTGTCCTTTGCAGCGCTGCAGATTTGCCCCTAGCTTTAGGCTCTTCTCACTATTTCGTTATTGTCTGCAGGCCTAGTGAATGGACTGAATGGTATTCCTAATAGATGGACCAGTGCTACAATAGCATTAAAGAAATTAATAATTGAGATTATTCCCCATTTTGGCATCCCTTTATCTATTGAATCAGACCAAGGAACCCAATTTGTAGCAGAGATAAAGCATTTGCTTGCAAAAACTCTGGAGTAATCATTAAAATTTCATACCCCATATCACCCTCAATCATCAGGGCAAGTGAAGCATAATAAAAATCTAGGTGTAAAAAAGGACTTCAGGGAAGATCTGTCAAGAAACTGGGCTGAAATGGCCAGAAGCATTACCCTTCACCCTTATTTAGACCCAGAATACTCCAAATGGGAGACATGGATTGAGAAGTGGAAAATTGATGCTGTAAATAACTATACACAAGAACTAACTAGTACACTTGAAGCATATTGCCAACAGGTAAAAGAGGCAAGGCCCCCAGTGTCTGGCAAGCCTTGTCACCCCTTTCAACCAGGAGACTGGGTGCTTATCAAGGTCTTTATGAGGCAGCATGTACTGTCACCTTGATGAGAAGGCCATTCTGAAGTATTGCTAACCACCTACACTGCCATGACAATAAAAGAAAAATCCTCCTGGATTCACTTAAGCCATGCCATAATAGACCCAGAGCAACTCTCTCAAGACAATTGGAAGAAAATGTCTACAAGTAAACTTAAATTAAGGATTTCCAGGGCCAATTCCAGACCTCAGAAATAGATGACATCATGAAGTAGACAGCTTTTCCCAAGACCACAGATCAAAAAACGTCACTGTCACCTATTTCCCCAAGTGAAACCTTCCTACTCACACAAGCACACACACCCACAAACACCACACACACACACACACACACACACACAACAAGAAGACAAACTACCTTTTCTTATTGAACATTTTCCCTACATTTATTAATCATTTATTAGAAGGCTCACTGGAGACTGCTGGTCTCTCTCTACCTTCCTTCCCCTTTCTGAGCTTTCCCTATTGGTTGTCTTGCAACCTGTATCTTGTACTCATTAACCCTTACTTTTCCACAAGTGGAATACAGACCAAAAACTCACTTATGCCAATTTACCAAACCCAGGCCATGTTAACTAATCAATCTGATTGTTGGTTATGTCAACATCTCAACAGTACAAAAGAACCTGAACTAAGTTTTGTTTGTGCCAAAATGAATCCATGGAACTCAAACAAGATAAAAAGCATCTAAATTAAATTTATTAAAAGAGAAGAGAATTACATCGATTAAAAGAGAATAGAATGACATTATTAACACTTCTTGAAAGAGTCTGGGCTAGGTGTGGTAGACTGCAGGAGCTTGGAAGGGCCTGTGCCCCATTGTCTCTGCATGGAATGACAAACAGTTTTTTACCAAACATTTGCTCTTCCCATCATCAAGGTGACAGTACATGTCTTCTTTCTCTTTGAAACCCCAGACCCCTACTGATTTCCCTGTAGCTCAGGACAGCATTTAAATCTATTGCCTGACTGTTATTGAATGGTTCATGTCTATGTGAGGTGCCCATATGTACAAAATTAAATTGACATTCTCTTGTTTATCTTCTAACTCAATTTAATTAATAGATCAGCCAAAAGAACCTAGGTGGGTAGAGGGAAAAATTTTCCTCCCTTATAGGCCCTATGTTTTCTTCACTTTTAGTTCTTAAACTTTGGCCCTTCATCCATTTTGAGTTAACTTTGGCATATGGTTTGATGTAAAGGTCCCATTTCATGCTTTTCCATGTGAGTTCCCAGTTTCCTTAGCACCATTTGCTGAAAAAAGCTATTCCTTCCCCAGTGAATGATCTTGGCATCCTTGCTGAAAATCAGTTGACAATAGATGTATGGGTTTATTTCTAGACTCTCATTTCTACCCCATTAATCTATATGCCTACTCTCATGCTAATGCCACATTGGCTCAATTAACATTGTTTGTAGTAAGTTTTGAAATTGGGAAGAGTCCTACTTGGTTCTTTTGGAAGATTGTTTTTCCTATTCTGGGTCCCTACCAATTCCACATGAATTTTAGAATCAGCTTGTCAATTTCTACTAAGAAGTAAGGTAGGATTCTTGTTGGAATTGCATTGAATCTGTGGATCGGTTTGGAGAGTATTGCCACCTTAACCCTATTAAGTCTTTCTAAAGGATGTTTTTCCAGTTATTTAAATCTGGGTTATCTTTCAACATTTTGAAGTTTCCAGAGTATAACTTTTGCACTTCTTTTGTTAAATTTATTCCTAAACATTGTATTTTTATTATGTTATTACAAAAGAAATTGTTTTCTCAGTTTCATTGTTATTGTTCAAGTGTATAGAAATGCAACTGATATTTATATTTTGATATTTTAAATTTGAATGTTGTTTTATTGATTTTTAAGCACTTTGATTTTCTTTCTTTTTTTAATTGAAGTATAGTTGGTAAACAATATTATATTGGTTTCAGGTATATGACACAGTAGTTCAACAATTACCCATATTATCAAATCCTCATGCCAACTAGTGCAGTTACTGTTACCATAGTAAGATGTTATAGACCATTGGCTATATGCTCCATGCTGCACTTCCATCCCCATGACCAACATATATTATGATTGATATTTTGTGCCCCTTTATTTCCCTCACTCTCACCACCCACCCACTAACCCCAACACATCTCCCATGGTGACCACCCATCACTTCTCAGTGTCTCTGAGTCTACTGCTATTTTATTCATTTTGTTTTGGTTTTGTTTTTAGAGTCCATAAATAAGTGAAATCATATGGCATTTGTCTTTCTCTGCCTGGCTTACTTCACATAGTATAGTACAATCTAGGTCCATCCATGTAGTCACAAATAGCAAGATTTCTTTCTTTTTTTTATGGTGGAATAATATCCCATTGTGTATACGTATCACATCTTCCTTATACATTCATCTGTTGATAGACACTTTGGTTGCTTTCATATCTTCGCTGTTTTAAATAATGTGGCAATAAACATAGGTATGCATGTATCTTTTCAAATCAGAGATTTTGTTTTCTTCAGGTAAATTCCTAGAAATGCAGTTACTGGTTATATGGTATTTCAATTGTAAGTTTCTTGAGGAACCTCCATGCTGTTTTCCATAGTGGCTACACCAGTTTACACTCACACCAACAGTGTAGAAAGGTTTCCTTTTCTCCACATCCTCATCAACACTTGTTATTTTTTGTGTTTTGGATACTGGTCATTCTAACTGGTGTGAGGTGATATTTCATTGTGGTTTTGATTTGCATTTCCCTGATAATTAGTGATGTGGAGCATCTTTTCAAGTACCTACTAGCCATCTGTATTTCTTCTTTGAAGAAATGTCTGTTCAGATCCTCTGCCGATTTTTTAAGTGGGTTATTTGTTTTTTTGGTTTTGAGTTGTACGAGTTCTTTGTATATTTTGGATGTTAACTCCATATTGGATAAGTCATTTGCAAATATATTCTCTCATATGGTAGACTGCCTTTTTGTTCTGTTGATGGTATCCTTTGCTGTACAGAAACTTTTTAGTTTGATGTAGTCCCACTTTTTCATTTTTACTTTTGTTTCCTTTGCCTGGAGAGACATGTTCAGAAAAAATTGCTTATGCTTATGTTCAACAGATTTTTGCCTATGTTTTCTTCAAATAATTTTATGTTTTCCTGTCTTTTGTTTAGGCTTTTAGTCCATTTCAAGTTTACTGTTATGTATGGAGTTAGACAGTAATCCAGTTTCATTTTCTTCCATTTAACTGTCCAATTTTCCTAACACCAGTTATTGAAGAGGCTGTCTTTTCTCTGTTGTATATGCATGGTATATTAATGATATATTAATTGATGATATATGTGTGGTCTTATTTCTGGACTGTCTATTGTATTCCATTGACCTATGGGTCTAGTTTTGTGCCAGTACCATACTTTTGATTACTGAAGCTTTGTGGTATAGCTTGAAGTCAGGGAGCATAATCTCCCCAGCTTTGTTCTTCTTTCTCAGGGTTGCTTTGGCTGTTTGGGGTCTTGTGTTGTTCCATATGAATTTTAAGATTATTTCTTCTAGTTCATTGAAAAATGCCATTGGTATTTTGATAGGGATTGCATTGAATGTGTAAACTGTTTTGGGTAGGATGGCCATTTTGACAATATTATTACTTCCTAACCATGAGCACAGGATAGATATTTCCATTTGTTTGTGTCTTCTTTAATTTCTCTCATGAGTGTCTTATAGTTTTCAGAGTACAGGTCTTATACTTCCCTGGTTAGGTTTATTCCTAGGCATTTTATTCTTTCTTATTATAAGTGCAATTGTAAAAGAAGTTGTTTTCCTGATTTCTCTTTCTGCTTGTTCACTGTTAGTTTATAGGAGTGCAACAGATTTCTGTGTATTAATTTTATATCCTGCAAATTTGCTGAATCTAGTTATTAGTTCTAAGAGTTCTTTGGTGGAGTCTTTAGGGTTTTCTATATATAGTACCATGTCATCTGCAAATAGTGGCAGCTTTTTCTTCCTTACTTGGATGTCATTTATTTTTTTTCTTGTCTGACTGCTGTGCCATAAAAGTGGTGAGAGTGGGCATCCTTGTCTTTTTCCTGATCTTAAAGTAAAATATTTCAGTTTTGCCTTTGAGTATGATGTTAGCTGTGGGTTTATCATGCATGACCTTTATTATGTTGAGATATAGTCCCTCTATACCCACTATATTGAGAGCTTTTATCATGAATGGATGTTGAATTTTGTCTTCAGCATGTATTGAGATGGCCAGATGATGTTTACCTTCCTTTTGTTAATGTGGTATATCACACTGATTGATTTATGAACATTGTACCATCCTTGCATCTCTCAGATAAATCTCACTTGGTCATGATGGATGATCCTTTTGATGTATTTTTGAATTTGGCTTGCTAATAATATTTTGTTGAGGATTTTTGCATCTATGTCTATCAGGGTTATTCTATAATTTTCTTCTTTTGTAGTTTCTTTGTCTGAGTTTGGTATTAGTGATGCTGGCTCATAGAATAAGTTTGGAAATATTCTCCTTTTCTGCTTTTTGGAATACTTTAAGAAGGATGAGTATTACCTATTCTTTAAATGCTTGGTGGAATCCAACTATGAGACTGTCTGGTTCCTGGACTTTTGTTTATTGGGAGTTTTTTTATTACCACTTCAATTTCAATACTGGTAATTGGTCTGTTCAGATTTTCTGTTTTTCCCTGGGTCGGTCTTAGAAGGTTGTACTTTTTGAGGAATTTGTCCATTTCTTCTAGGTTGTCCAATTGATCGGCATATAATTTTTTACAATATTTTCCAATAATTCTTTGTGTTTCTGTGGTGTCAGTTCTTTTATTTTTTTTGTTTCTAATTTTGTTTGTTTTGTCCTCTTTCACTTTTTATTGATAAGTCTGGCTTGCGATTTGTCCATTTTGTTTATCTTCTCAAAGAACCAGCTCTTGATTTCATTGATTTTTTTTCTATTGTTGTGTTCTTCTCTATTTAATTTATTTCTGCTTTGATCTTTATTATGTCCCTCCCTCTAGTAATTTGGGTTTCACTTGTTCTGTTTTTTCTAGTTTCTTTAGTTGTGAGGTTAAACTATTTCTTTGGGATTGTTACTGTTTATTGAGGTAGGCCTGCATTGCTATATGATTCCCTGTTAGAACTACTTTTGCAGAGTCCCACATATTTTGAGCTGTTGTATTGTTTTCATTTGCCTCCATGTATTACTTAATTTCTTCTTTTATTTGTTCATCAATCCACTGATTATTTAGAAGCATGTTGTTTGGCCTCAATGTGTCTGTGGGCTTTTTGCTTTCTTTATGTAATTTATTTCTAGTTTCATACCTTTGTGGTCTGAAATTTCAATCTTTTTTAAATTATTGAGGCTATTTTTGTGTCCTAATATGTGATCTATTCTGGAGAATGTCCATGGACACTTGAGAAAAATTTGTATACTGCTGCTTTGGGGTGGAATGTTCTGTAGATACCTGTTAAGTCCATCAGATTTAGTGTGTTGTTCAGTGCCTTTGTTTCCTTATTTTTTTTCCATCTGGACAATCTGTACATTATGTAAGTGGGGTGTTAAAGTTTCCTAATATGATTGTACTGCTGTCTATTTCTCTCTTTAGTTCTGTTAGTATTTGTTCTACATATTTAGATATTAATTGTTTTCTGGTTGTTTTTGTAGTTCCTCGTTGTTGCTTTTTTCCTCTCATACTCTTCTCTCATTATTTGATGTTTTTCTTTAGTATTGTGTTTGAATTTCTTTTAAAAAATTATTTTGTTTATATACTACAGGCTTTAGGTTTGTGGTTACCATAGGGTTCATAGGTAGTTTCCTTTACGTATTGCAGTCTATATTAAGTTACTGGTTTCTCTATTTCAAGCACAATTTAAAAGTACTTCTCTATTTTCCTTTTTCATCCACACTTTATGTATTAGATGTCATAATATACATTTTTTTGTGTATCCCTTGACTGATTTTGTTTATAGCTGATTTTACTACTTTTTTTTTTTACCTTCATTCTTGCTTAGTGTAATAGATGTACTACTTTACTGTGGGTTTATTTTCACAGTAAAGGTAGTGGAAAAATATTTAGGCATAAGAACATTTCCATCTACAGAAGACTCTTTAACATATCCTGTACGGCCAGTTCAGTTGTGGTGAATTCTTTTAACTTTCATTTATCTAGGAAATTTTTAATTTCTCCTTCTGAATGATAACCTTGCTAGGAAGAGGATTCTTGGTTGTAAGCTCTTTCATTTTAATACATTATATATTTTATGCCACTCCCTTCTGGCCTGTAAACTTTCTGCTGAGAAATCTGCTCATGGCCTTCTGGGGTTTCCCATACAGGTAACTGTCTGCCTTTCTCTTGCTGCTTTTAAAATTCTCTCTTATCTTTAATTTTGCCATTTTAATTACTTTATGTCTTGGTGTTGTATTCCTGAGGCTCCTTTTGTTAGGGCCTTTCCATACTTCCAGAACCTGTCTATTTCTTTTCCCAGATTGGGAAGTTTCCAGCAATTTTTCTTCAAAGAGACTCTACTCCTTTGTCTCTCTTTTCTCATTCTGTTGCCTCTATTATGCAAATATTGCTTCATCTGGAGGTGTTACAGAGATCTCTTGGCATCCTCTCATTTTTCAAAATTCTTTTCCTCTGTTCCTCAGTTTCATTGCTCTCCTGTTCTCTAATATCCATCTCAGTGATTATCTCTTCTACTTGCAGTAATCTTATATTCATTCCCTCCATTGTATTTTTCATTTCAGTTACTATATTCTTCAGCTCTGAGTGGCTCTTTATCAAATCTCTTTGTTGAAGTTCTCATTGAGATCATCAATTCTTTTCTGCAGATCAGTGAGCAGCTTTGAAATATTTATCAAGAAGATTAATAATCTCTGTATCATTTAGCCCTCTTTCTGGTGTCTTATCCTGTTCGTTTGTTTGGAACATATTCTTCTGCCTCCTCATTTTGTCTGGGTTTCTTCTTTTGTATTACATAGATTAAGTATACCTCTTGGTCTAGAAAATAATGTCTTTATGAAGAAAGCATCATGTGATGCTCACAAAATAAGACCCTTTGCTCACCAGTGCCTGATTCTCCTTTGCGGTGGAGCCACAGCTACTGTTTGTGGACTGTGAGCAGCCCACCTTTCTGTGTGTTTCACGGCAGTGGCTGATCTCTGTCATCAGAGGCTGACAGCTCCCTCTGTGTCCTTTGTGAACTGTGCAGTGGTGCTTCTTTCAGATCCTTGTGGGCAGGGCCTCCCTCTGCCTTCAGGGCAGCAATGATGGTGCTGCTGGGCCAGCAGGGTGGTCAGGGCTGAAGCACAGAGGAGCACAATAGGGGGCCAAGCCATCATTGAGGGGGATGGAGCATATGGATATGGCTCCTGCAGGTGTCTCCCCAGTTGGGCTGAAAGAGGGCCAGGAAAACTAGGAGTGCCTCCCTCTTCCTGTAAGGCAGCAAAATCTGACCACTGTTGGGCTTAGTGGCCAGGTGGGTGGGCAGGAGGGCAGGAGCATAGGGAAGCACACTGCTGGGCAGGGCTTAGCCACCACGGAGGGGGATGAAACATTTGGGGCTGGCTCCTCTGAGTGCCCAACCATTTGGGCTGATGGAAGGCTGGGGAAGTATCATGCACCTGCCCTTTCTCCTCCAGAGAAAGCTCCCTCCAACCATTGCCTTTCTGGCACACTTCCCACGGTTGATAAATCTCTCCAACTGCTGCCTCTGTGTTGGGTCTCAGCAGGACTGAAGGATCATGACTGTCCTCCACAAGTGACAAGAGACTCAGTCTCTCAGAGTGCTCCAATTCTCCCCAATGTCCAGCCCCATTAATAACTAAAGCCCAGAGCAATGTGGACTCTTGTTACAAGAGCAGATCTCCAGGAGCAGATGTGCAGGAATCCTGCACACTTATCCTCCTGTTCCCTCCAAGTCTGTTCCTCTCCTTTCTGCTTGTGGGCTGGGATGGGGAAGGGCTTGGGTTCCAATTGATCATGGGCCTGCCTCTTTACCCTATCTTTGTGGTCTTCTCTTCTTTGCCAGGTGTAGATTGTCTGTTCTGCAGTCTTCAGGTCATTTTCAGGGTTAGTTGTATTTGCTGTAGCTGCTTTTTTGTTTTTATTTGTGAAGAGGTTTGTGCCTTGCTTCATACTCTACCATCTTTTTCCCAAGTACTCTTTCTTATTTTGGTCTTGTATCCTGAAACTTTGCAGAATTAGTTTACTAGATTGTTTTTTACAGGATTCCTTAGGATTTTCTATATAGAAGATCATGTCAACTGCGAATAAGGATAGTTGTATTTCTTCCTTTACAATCTAGATACTTTCTATTTTTCCCCTTACCTAATTGCTGTGATGAGAACTTGAAGTACAATGTTGAATAGAAGTGATGGGAGCAGACATCCTGATCTTGTTCTGGACATAGATAGTAAACATCCAGTCTTCCAACATTAGATACAATGCTAGGGTTTTTCATATATGATCTCTATCATGCTGAAAGAGTTCCCTTCTATTCCTGTGTGTCAAGTGTGTTAATTGTGAAAAAAGAGTTGAATTTTGTCAAATACATCTATGGAGATGATCATGTGATTTTTTAAAAAATTTGATATGATGTATTAAGTCAATTGATTTTCAAATGTTAACCCAACCTCACATCATTGGATAAAATATTATTTGTTTATGGTGTATAATTATTTTTATATGCTGGTATATTCAGTTTTCTAATATTTTGTTGATGATACTTGTGTCCATATTCATTAAAGTTATTGGTCTTTAGTTTTCTTGTGATTTCTTTGACTGATTTTAGTATCAGAGTAATATTGACCTCATAAAATAAGTTGGAAAGAGTTCCTTCATCTTCTATTTTTGGAGTTCATACATACTTGGTAGTAACTCTTCAAATATTTGGTAGAATTCAGCAATGAGGCTATCTTGACCTTTAGCTCTTCTTTCTGGATTTTTTTGATTATCAATTCAATCCTTTAACTTGTTATAGGTTTATTCAGATAGTCTATTTTTATTTTTAGTCAATTTCAGTATTTTGTCTTTTAAGGAATTTGTCTGTTTCACTGTTTATCTAATCTATTGGTATACAATTGTTCATTGTATTACTTTATGATCCTTAAAAAAAATTCCGCAATGTCTCTGGTAATTTTCTCTCTTTTATTTCTGATTCCAGTAATTTGAGTCTTTTCTCTTTTTTCCTTTGGTTGGTCTACTTAAAGCCTTGCCAATTTTGTTTACCTTTTTAAAAAACTGGATTTTAGTTCTATTAATTTTCTCTATTGCTTTTCTATTCTCTATTTTGTTAATTTCTGCTATGTTCTTTATTATTTCCTGTTTGCTTTAGGTTTGTTTGCTCTTCTTTTTTCCATGGTCTCAAAATGGAAGGTCAGGTTATGATGTGAGGTCATTTTTACTTTCTTAATATATACACTGAAAATTTTAAAGTTCTTTCTAAGCTCTGCTTTAGATGTGTCCCACTCACTTTAATGTGTTGTACCTTCATTTTCATTCATCTCAAAGTGTTTTCTGATTTTCCTTGTGATTTCTTCTTTGATCCATTGGTTATTTGGGTGTACGTTGTTTAGTGTCCACATATTTGTGAGTTTCCCATTTTTTCCCCTGCTATTGCTTTCTAATTTCATGTCAGTGTGATTGGAGAACATACTTTTCTCTCCATACATTATTTCTATCCTTTAATTTGCCATATTTTTACTTAAGCATATCACGAAAACTATCTGATATTATGGAATGTAGATTCTTATTTCCCAAAGGGTTACAGTGCCTGGTTTGTGGCCTAGCGTATAATTTATCCTGCAGAATGTCCCATATGTACTTGAGAAGAATGTATATTCTGCTGTTATTCAGTGGAGTTTTCTACAGGTGTCTGTTAGATCTAATTAGTTATAGTGTTGTTCAAGTCTTCTTTTTCTTTGTTGTCTTCTGCCTAGTTGTTCTATCCATTATTGAAAGTAAGATATTAAAGTTCCCAACTATTGTTGTTGGCTTGTCTCTGTTTCCCTTTAATTATGTCAGCTTTTGCTTCATGTATTTTGGGTCTTCCTTTTAGGAGCATATATATATAGTTGATAACTCTTGCTGATTGGCATACATATATAATTGATAAATTCCTGGTTCCTTTGTAATTATATGTATACATATAATATCATTATAAAGTGTCCATGTTTATCTCTAGCAACATTTTTTGTTTTAAAGTTTGTTATCAGGATAGCCACTCCATCCTTTCTGTGATTGCTGTTTGCATGGTAATTCATCTTTTTTCATCCTTTTACTTCAATGTATTTGTATCTCCTAAAGAGAGCATACAGTTAGATCTTGCTCTTTAAAATCAAGTCTGACCATCTTGGCCTTTTGACCTCTTCAATTCATTCACATTTAATGTTATTATCCATATAGTTGGATTGATGCCTTCTATTTTTATTTTTGGTTTATATGTCTTTTTCCTCCTCTATCCCTCCTGTACTGCTTCCTTTAATAATAAATCAACATTTTCTAGTACATGACTTTTGTTTCTTTAAAGACTGTCACTATATATTTTTTTAGTTTGTTCCAGGATTTACATTATTTGTATTACTTTACAGCATGACACTGGGATGACAGTGGTTTTGGTAGCACTCAGTTTTTCTCTCTCCCTGACCACACCCGGTTGTTAAACTCTACTAATTGCTGGTTTATTGCTCTAGTGTTTTCAACAAGGTCCTGGGTATAACATACATTGAATCTCCTCTCAGTTGCCTTTAGCCACAATCTCCCCTTATCCATCTTTGTTGCAAGTGGAGCCAACATTTGGAAAGATATGAGAGTTCCGGTGTTTACAGCCTGCTTCTTCTACAAGGCAAAATCTATACATTCCTCTGGAGGTGGGAATGGGGATAATGGCAGCCTTGTCTCTGATACTGCTGCTCTAGCTGCTGAGTGCTTGGTGGATGCAAGGTGGGAGAAGGTTCTCTTGGCTTGTTTCTCCTAGCGTGGAAACATGAGGCATGGCAAGGCTATCAGGGCCCCAATATTATCAGTGAGCTGTGCCCAAGGTAGAGCCTCCATCCCAGATTCAGAGCTGTGCAGAGGAAGGGAGCCCTCACCTCTCCACTGTATTTGCCCAGGACCTAGCCTCAGCAACAAGCAGCTGGTGGCAGGATGAGATGCTGTGGTTTGTTTCTCTAAGGAAGAAAGCCCTTCTGGGAGTTGGAGAGAGAGACAGCCCTGTGTTCTTGGCTGCAGCAGACTAAAGTAGAATCCCCACCATATTTTGTAAGGAGAGGGGAAAAGAAAACAGAGTTGGCTCCAATGCCATAGACTTTCATCTTTCTTATCCAAACTTTCATAGATTTTTCTTGAATCAGTGTTTTCTTTATTTGCTCTTTGCTCTCAGGACTATTTGCAGAGGCTTTAAATGGTTGTCTTTTCATGATAAGTATTTAGCAAAAATTAGCCTTCCCTTTACCTCTATTTCCTCATAAAAGATTGAAAGGATCTTGAATGCCTCTTCTAACCAATAATTTTTATTTTAGTATTTCATAATCATTAACTGTCTTAGAAAGGCTTCTTTCAACACACCCCATTTTTGTGTGATGCAATTACTTTCTGTATACCAGGTAGAATCAAGAACACTATAACAGATGATAAGGAGGGATAATTTAATGCCATCTCTTGCCTATGGTCCAGAAACTTCACTATAAGATTTTCTATTTTACCCAGCTTCTGAGGGTATTTCTAAATAAGTAATGACTCAGTGTTGTTTCTGGGTCCTCTCAAGAGCAATGCTCATCATTATTTATTCATAACAAAATTCTCAAGAATCTTTGTGAACCATAATAATATTCCATAAGCATCTTTGCTTACCCCTCCAATCAGATTTTGTACAATAGTACTACTAGTGCAGCTCCTTTCTCACCAACCAGGGGTTTGGCTGACATTGTATTGACATTTAAAGTTTATACTTTGTTGTCTTCAAGCTGTTGGCACAGTTTTCCTACATTCTTTTAGTGGTTTCAAGTATCTTGCTCTTTTATATGCTTTCTGCATAGATATAGGAGTGCATTATTAAAGGAGTAAGCCATGACTCTGAAAACACTACAGCACATGTGAGGTTACATTGGTGGGCTTCTCTGAGTTCCTACCAAACACTTTGAAGTTGACAAGAGCTCAAACTCGGATGTTGTGAGCATTCCATTTCTTACTTCCAGATTTGACCATTTGCTGAATTTTTACTTTCAGAGTGTCATGAAGACTATCTGAGTTAATAGATTATTGAATCCTATTTCCCAAAGGGTTACAATTCAAGGGTCCATGATGACCGATATTTGGCGAAAATATACAAAACTGATTTATGTATGCCTGATAGAGATAGTCCCACAAAACAAATGTGATTTAGAAAATAAAAAAGGAGAGAGGCAGAAAAGTCGTGAGAAAAAAGAGAAAGAAAATCTATATCAGCTAAAAAGCTAAAACTAAAACCCAAAAACCTCTGAAATGTTATAATAATTTTAAATATATTGCAAAGCAAAACCTCCTGCCAGATCAAAATGAAATTTCTTGTAATATATAGTGCATGATTGCTAATCTCTGTTTATGACATTTATCTTTATGAATTCATTGAGTTCATAAGGGAGAAAGGCAAAGATAGTATTGGCATTATCTTGCTGCTCTTCATGAAGAGAAATGCCAATGTCATAATAAAGATGAGATGTTTTTTACAGTTATTCTTTTTATATTATATTATGAAATTATAAATTTTTAAAAATAAGCCTAGTTTTAAAAAGTCCTGATTAATAAAACCATGAGGACACATATCTTCATTTTTATTGAAAGATAATAGAATGATGGATATTGAAGATTATTTCTATTTGGTTTTGAAAAATAAATTTTGACCTGCAATATGAATTTGGGTATATTTGTTATTCAGGGATTTCATATCAAATGAAATACTGAGGCTACATTGTGAAGGTCCAGTCAGGAGGAATTAATAAAGTCTGCAGACTTTACTTCTGGTTCTCTCTGATCAGCTCCAGTTTGCATTTCTGTATTTGCCAAACTTGCCATCACCTTTCAGTCTTAAGCAAAGCACATTTGCCTTTCTAAGCTTGCTTGTCTGTCAGACTTTCAGCTTTTCCCTGGGGTTAGAAGAGGTAAATAAGTGCTTTGTGTTTTGAAAAGACTTTTTTGGTAGTTGGGAGTAAGAAGCTGGAATATTTTCCTTTCTAGATTCCACAGGCTGCATATGTAATCAGGAAAGGTGACGAGTCAATAAGAGTTCAAAAGAGGAACAGAAGGACCGCTGGGAGAGAGCTTAGTGCTCGCCTAGGAATGAATAGTGGATCATTCTTTTTCAAACTGTTTTGTAACATTTGTTAAGCTGCTATTACATGTACACTCAAATCCATATTTCTGGTTATATGTCAATTTCTCCATATCATAAAGTTTATGCCATTTATAGCTATAGATGCTTCTCATAACAATGAGAGAAGGAAACAGACAGATACAGACACAGTGACCTGCATAGAATGACAGAGTCCTTCACCATGGGACAGACTTTCTAGAGGCAATCTTGCTGAAGAGCTGTTCTGATTTCAGCTGGCTGAATATCTCACTGCTTGTTAATTCCCAAAATCAAATACATCTCCCATTTGTGTGAGACACACTCAAAATTAATATGTAAATCCAAAGTCATTATCAAGGACGAATTCTAGTATTCAGTGGAGAGCTAAGTATTGTTATATCAAAATCATGAGAATGCCATTTTTAAGTTTGATTTTCCTACTGGTGGGGATATTATCATATTTTTCTGGGCTATTTCCTGAAAGCATATGCTTTTTATCTGCATGAGAACTTCCCTCATTAAGGTGATCGTGTCCAGCAAACGTTTGCTCCAGCTGGTGTTGAACAACAGGCCCACTGACTAACTGCATGAATAAGGCTTCACTCAGGCAGAAAGATGAGTTCCTTTTTATTTTTTCTTTGCTTTTGTGACTTAAGGAGGGAAACAGTGATGTACAGCTTATGTTCCTGGTGATTTGAAATTGAAGCACATAACACAGGCAGAAGCTGAGTGTGAGAACAGAGACAAAGGGTTTATAAAGCATGAAAGGATCAAAGGAAAATGTCAGCATGCAGTAGATTGAGAATAAAGAAGAAGGGGGTTGGAGAAGTGGGAAGAAGAAGAGGCTGTGAAGGAGAAAGGAAGCAACCTGCCCACAGCAGGGGAGGGCCAAGTGGCAGGGGCAGCAGGGGCACTGATAGGAGGTGCTCTGGAACTCTGCAACCAGAGAGAGGCTTAGAGTTCTTCTGTTCTAATAACCCAAAGAGCAAATAGTTCATTCAATTAGATTTGCAAAATGAACACTATATATTATAATAAGGAAAAAATTGACTGTTTTTAAAACCACGACTTCATCTAAGAGATGGAGGGGAAAATAAGAGAGAGCATGAAGCAGTGTTTCCTCATTGTGTCACTTTCAGAACTTGTCCACATGAAGTCAAGATAGTAAACGTATTACCTCATAATAAATGTGGGGAAGTGATTTACCATCCTCAGTCCTAGAGAACAGATGGTCATAGATTACACACAGCAGTATTATGAGGAGATAAAGTAAGAGGTACCTGTGCTACCGGTGGAATGTGTTGTGTTTCCCCAATTCTTTTCTTCTCAAAGGAAAGAATTCAATCAAGAGACAGACTTAGGACAGTTTTAAATGTCAGGAGTTTGTTAAGCCAAGCACAACTATACTCTCAAGAACTGTGGAGAGCAGGCTGTCCAGAAACCAGAAACAGCCTAAGGTTAGGTAAGTTTTTATGTTTTCTTAAGATGGCAGGAAGTCCTGCCCTATGTCTTCTGTCATTTGATTGACAGGTTGATTGACAGCTCTAGGTTATATAACTTTTTTCTCAGTGCAGGCACCTTACCCATAAGTACCTATGCAAAGCCCACAAAGGGGCCAAACCATGATACTAATGCTATTTAAATGTTATTTTAATGAGGTGGGGTTACTTTCGGACAAGGTTTTCAGACCTTGCGCATGTCCTGTAATCAGGGAAGCTGCTGTGGTGTTGGGCCTCTGGGCAATCTGTGTGTCCCTGACGGTCCGGGTCTCCTGATAAGCTAGGCATCCTTGACTGTGCAACTGGGAACTGCGGAGGGCTTGGGGTTTGGCCAGGGAGGTGTCTTCCTTGGTAATGGACTGGCCCTTTTCTCCTGCTTATGTCCAACTAACCACCTATTCTGACACCTGTATATTAGTTTGAGGAACTTAAAAGGCACCCTTTTTCAAAATACCATCTTATTTGAAGCTTTATCATCCTTAAAGCTTCACTACTCTGGTTAATGGTCTATTTTCCATTGCTGTTAGCAGGAATTGATGGACAGTCTGTTACATTTTTGGTTGTCATACTAAGAAGGGGGTGCTATGGGCATCTAGTGGGGAGAGTCTAGGGACACATGCAACCGCATACAGGACAGCCCACCATGAGGAGTTACCTGGCCCAAAATGTCAAAAGTGCCTGGTCTACTGACATAGTCATATACATGAAAGACAAATAGTTCCAGGCAAACTTCTTTATTTATCCATTCACTCACTGGTAAACACTCAGTATGTTCAAGGCAGTGGGCCAGGTGCTAGGATGCAAAGATAAGATTCACACAATCCTTGCCTTTAAGAATTTGCCACTTTCAGCAAGAACATCATATATGACATAAACATTCAGAGCAAAGAGAGGTTATTCCCAGGTGTGCCATCAAAGGAGGCTTCAGGAATGGCAGTGTTTGAATGGACCGGTGCACTGTCTGAAGGAGCAACTATGCAGGGCTTGATCAGAGCAAACTGGGGTGGAAAGAGAAAAAGGTAGTGCTGGAAGGGCAATTGCGGCCAGATAGTAGGATGTCTTGAGAGCCAGGTTGTGAAGGGCTTGTTGCTGTTTGCCTGTTGAGTTGTTTTTATTGCATTTTATAGAAAAGGGAATCCATTCAATGTTTTTGAGAAGGGATGTGCCATGATCAGAGACCTGAAGTTGAAACATTTTTGTAGCAGAAACATATGAGTGGTTGAGTGGTGGCCTTTGAAAGTTCCATGAATGTCCCCTCTGCTCCTTGAACTGGTCACTTAGTGAAAGAATTGAGCACATGCTCCCTCCTCAACCTGGAACTGTGGTCCTCCCCGTGCTTCTGTAAGCCCTGTAAGCCAGGGCTGCTTTTCCCAGACACTGATCTCGTACCTTATCTCTCATTTCCTTCCTTTCCTCACTGTTAGAATCTCATTCTTCTTATTATTTTTTTCAGCCATGACTCTAGGCCTCTGAATGACAGAATTTGTTTCACAGGCCCAGAACCACCTGGGGAAGGCAGGGTCGGGGCACAGGGTGGAGGGACTGTATTTCTAATGCTCTTGAGAAGCAGTACTCTATCCTGACCTTGGAAAAACCAATTCCCTTCCCCTTCCTGCATGATTTCCAGATTTTCCTGTCTGGATCACTCTTGAAAGGTTGTTAGCACATGCTGACCTGACTTCACCAACTGCTCTTTTTCTTTGGCCAATGCAGCCAGCTTTCTGCCTTCTACCACACTAGCAAAATTGCTTCTTCAAGCATCATAGATGATAATGATAATCAGCATTTATACTATTTTTATGTGCCAGTTATGTTCTAAATACTTTACATGTATATTAACTCATGAATCCTCATAACAAGACAATGAGTTAGATGTATTATAATTTCCACTCTAATGTGGGAAAACTCAAGCATAGGAATGCTTGCCAATGGTACCAAGCTACCTAGCTACTAAGTAGTAAAGTCAGGACTTGAATCAGGCAGTTTGGCCCTAGAGTCATGTTCTTAACCACTACTCACCTTAACGGTAGTATCAATGACCTCTTTTAATTGGACCACTGAGGAAGAAAAAGAGTAGCCACTGACATGCTGAAGCTGGCATGGCACCCAGTGTAGGTGATGTTATTCTCTTATTAGACATAAGCAGCCTCACAAAATAATAACCTCAGTTAAAACTACCCTGAGACCAGGGTAAAATGAGCCAAAGCAAGGCCACCTCATAATTTTGTTTAAGAACAGGCAAAAGGTCGCTCTGCCATCATAAAATACCAAAACCTACTCTCTCAACCAAAATGAGGGATTGCTTCTTCTTTACCAATGACAACTTAGTCCTCTTTCTAGTTCTCCCTCCTTGTATAAAAAATTTATTGAGGTATCCTATCAAAGAACTGTCCCCTCTGTCTGACAGCACCCAGTTCTCAGTGAGCCCAGCTCCCTTAGATGCCCCTGAATCACTCATCCAAAACCCAGATTCTATAATCGGTTCTAACGCCATCATACTGAGGCACCCCATGGTTCCTCTTGCTGTGTGCCTTCTCTGTTGCAACAAGAATACACCCAACTTGTTCAACTGCAAGTGGGTTCCTTACAGGCTCTAGTGGGAGGACACTGACATCTCTATGCCATGTATGACTTCCTGTTCCTTGAAATCTTCTTCTTGGCTTCTAGACACCATTGTCTCCTGATTCTCCTCCTAGATTTTGATGATGTCCAGAGATTTTCACGTCTTGCTATTCATGTTCTTGTATAATCCCTTCCCTTTGAGTGGGGGTCTGGACCTAGTGACTTCCTTCTAATGAACAGAACTCACCAAAAATAATATGACGTTTCTGACATTAGGTTACAAAAAGATACTAGCTTCCATCTTCCTGTCTGTCTCACTTTCTCACTCTGGTGGAGTGTAACTCCAGGGAGAGGAAATCCTGGGGCAAAATACCCCTAAAAACGAAATCAGTCAAAATGAGAAATAAAGTTTAAAACCTGTTTATTGCTTACAAACTGCAGTCTGGGGCTGTCTTTTTCCTACTCCAGCAGAAGCAAGCAAGACCTCCCTCCAACCTCTCACGTTCAGGTAAGCCCTAGGTGGCCCAGGTAATTACCCATTGATATGGAGATGAACTACCTCTATCCACCACCTAGGAACGCCTGTTGATATGCAGATACACTAAAGCCAAGCAAGGTATTTTGACATTTTATCCACAGACCACTCCTCCAGAAATCTCACCTTACAATCTACTTATTCTCTCTCTTCTGCAATGGTCCTGGAGCAAAAAAACTGGAGCATTGTGACCAGACTAATGACTAATAAAAATAGTAACAGCAATAAAATCATGATAATCCTCAAGCTGGAGGATTGAGCTAGGTTCAAAGTCCTATGCAGGTTAAGTCCAGAGCTCATCCATTCCAGGTAGTAGCTGAAGAGGTAGAGAGTTCAGAGCAGTCATCACATGGCAGCTGACTGTAGAAGAAAATAACTTTAAGGGCGATAAGATACATGTTTTAATGACACCAGTATAGGCAAATCTTGTCCATCAGGTAGAATACATGCAAGAGAGTGGTCCTGTGATAGAACAGTGGCAGGAATGGGATCTCCTCCTAGTCTAGAATACCTATAGGGCTACAGGAGGTACATGCACTGGCCATAAAGATAAAACTAAACTTCCCCATTTGTTTTTCCCTTTGATCTTTGGGGGCCACTCTACAGTTACACCACAAATACACATGAGGCCAGTTTCAAGGCCTTTTCCCTAAGGTGCCAGAAGGACCAGCCATAGCTGGTCCATGTGTCAAAATGTCCAAGGCCATGTCCATTCAATGGTGTCTCCAGGGTTTAATGCAGTAGGGGCTGGCGGCAGGATGTTGCTCGGCTGGCTATACCCTGGCTTCAATAACTCTTCTTTGGTTTGCATGTATAGTTGTACAGGAGAGGCTGCAGTGTGTGCTAGCATATCTACAGGGCTCAAAGCTCCTTCATGTGGTTTCTCATTCAAATGCCATAGCACCGTCCATAAGTGAACTGACCAGCCCCATAGGCTATTGGTGTCCGACTTCAGGCCAGATTTCAACAAACCATTGTACCTCTCTATCATGCCACTCTGGTAGGGTTATGTGGTACATGAAACTTCCACTTTATTCCTAATTGCTGCACCCGTCATTGTAACACATGTCCAATAAAGTGGGTGCCTTAATTGCTCTCTATCAGCTACAGCCTGCCATAGGCTGCAAAGAGACAGTCTAGGCCTGTCTTGGTAGTTTGTTGATCTGTACAATGTATACAAAAAGCAAATAATAGTTTACTAGCCATGTCCACACAAGTCATGGCATACCAATATCCTTCTGATATGGACAGAGGCTCAATATAGTCTCTCTGCCACCTGACAAGGGATATTGGCTCCCTTACTATTGTCCCATGTTGCTGCAGGACTTGGTGTAAGTCCCTCTTAGAGCACACAAAGCACTCCTTCCAGGATCAGCTGACTTTTTCAAAGGTCAATGGCAAACCCCATCGACAAGCTACAGTCCACATTGCCTTTTGCCCTGGATGTAACAAACGCTGGTGTAACCATTGGGCCACATCAGAGGCAGGCTTTCCTTTTAGCCAGCACAGCTGGGCCAATGTGTTGGCCTCATCATTCCCTGGGGATGCCCAAGGCAACTGGCCAGTCACATGATATATGGTAACAGTCTTAGTCTCACCAGAGGCCCATAGATCTTGCCACAACTCCTGCCGCCAAACGGGCTGGTGACCAACCATTCAGTTGGCATGGTACCATGTCAGTAGCCACAGGGTCAAACCCCGATAGACAGCCCAGCTGTCAGTGCAAACAACTATGGGAGAAGGCTCCTGGGCGATCATGAGCCATACTGCCCAAAACTTAGCCCATTGGCTGCTTTTCCCCTCTTCATCCTCCATCCATATTGTCTCCATCTTAGGATGGAAAGCCACAGCCCTCCACTTCTGGGGCTGTACCAAACATTTTCAGGTATAGGGGCTTTTCCTTCCTGATAAGGACTCTCTGCTACCAATGGCTCAAAAACAAGTTCTTCCTGCTTTCCACTGGTATGGGTCACTGGCCCCAATAAGCATTGGAGTTCTCCACTTAAGGGGTTGGTAGAGAGTGTGCTGCACTACTGTAAATATGTGCCCCATTTGGCCAATGTAGGCATCTGTGCCATGCCACTCTGTGGCCTTTGGGTCCAGTCTCACACCCACCCCACGATGGGATTGGTGGTTATTACCTTAGTCAGAGCTGTTCCAGCAATGGGCTCTGTAGCCAGCAAGGCATGGTACATAGCAGCCAGTTGCTTCTCTGTCAAGGTGTACTGGATCTCTGTCCTTTCCATAACTGTGACCAGAATCCAATAGGTTGGCGTGTCTGTTCAAGCCGCTGCCAAAGACCCCATCCATAACCATCTTCAGTTACATGAACATCTAGCTCATAGGGCCTTGATGAGTCTATTACATTCAAGGCCTGTACAGCCTTGACTGCCAGTGTGGCAACAGTAAAAGCAGCTGCACATGTTTCATCCCAGTCTCACCTGATGCCCTTTTGTAACAACCAGTATAAGGGCTTCAGAGTGTGGGATAAACACTCTCCAGTAGTCCAAAAGACTCCAAAACACTTGTAATACTGCCACAGGGGTAGTGGTGGGGAAAGCATGGACTTTGTCTATGACCATTTGAGGAACGACTTTAGTTTTACCCAACCAGACAACCCCCAAGAATTCCGCAGACAGACCAGGTCCTGAGCCTTGGTGCTGTTCACGGTCCATCCTTTTTCTTGTAGATGTTGCAACAGTCTAGGAACTGCCCCTTCTAAATATGAAAAACAATTAGATATGAGCCAAATATCATAAATGTAGTGATACAACCGCACCCTTTGCTGTTTTTTCCAAGTGGCCAAGTCCTGGGCTATAAGTCCATTGACAGATGTTGGGACTGTGGAGGTATCCCTGTGGAAGCACAGTGAATGTCTGCTGCTAGCCTTCCCACGTGAAGGCAAACTGTTCGTGGTTTTCCTGTGCTATGTAAGTAGAGAAGAAGCATTAACAAGGTCTACTACTAATGATACATTCCCAGCTCATGGCTGAGGGTGTCCAGAATGTCCGCAATAAAGGGGACAGCAGCATGCAAAGGGGTTGTGACTTTATTTAATTCCCTGTAATCCATGGTAATATGCCAGGAGCCATCTGGCTTTCTCACTTGCCACACTGGGGAAAAAGGACTATGAGTGGGCTTTATGATGCCCACCCTCTCCAACCTCTGCAGAG
Organism: Manis pentadactyla; assembly: GCF_030020395.1. NCBI lineage: Eukaryota > Metazoa > Chordata > Mammalia > Pholidota > Manidae > Manis > Manis pentadactyla. The sequence goes on from NC_080024.1 coordinate 111,810,180, forward strand.
TTTCTCCAATTTCCTTGTGCCCCCAAGGCAATTTATACTGCTTAATATTTTTCACCCGCCAAGGTACAGGCAGAGCTACAGGTGGGTGCTTAGCATGTCCCCTCAGAACTGCCTTTACTACACATACCCTCAGTCTGAAGTCACCTGCAGTGGTCTGTAACCACAGGCCCTGCAGGATATCTACCCCCAGAACATATTCAGGGATGGGAGAAATATACACAGTATATTCCTTTGTGGGTACACATCCTATCCTCAGTGGAATTTGGGCTTTCTTCACTCAAATTGCCTTACCCCCTTAGCCAACTCTCACAGCAGGGGTCCACAGAAAGCACTCAGGGTTGCCATAAATCAGAGAACACCCAGATCCTGCGTCCACCAGCGCCAGGACATGTTGTAATTCACAGGTGACCAATGAGTTGCTAATTCTACATGTAGCCTCCAGTCCCCACCATGTCTCCCAAGGTGGGGACCTTGACCAACCCCCTCAGTAGAACTGCAATGCCCAATCATCCTCCTGTGGGGGTTACGGCCCAGGCAAATTCTGAGTGCTGTGCCCCAGCAAGTTTTTCAGGAACACAGGCTGGGCGTGAGGCCTTGACTCTGGTTTCCGTGTCCTGAGCTTCAGTGGCCGGAACTGCTGTTCTGGCTTTAACTGGTGCAACAGTTCTAACAAGTTTCTACTGGGCTGCCCATTAAGTTTTTCTTTCACTACCTCAGCCTTCCTTCATCATCAAGTCAACCCACATCTGGTTCTTTGAGACCTGCATGGGGTCTTTTGCACCATTCCTTTCAATCATAGCCCATACTTCCCTCCCTGCTCTTATTGTTCCAATCTTCCCCAGATCTGCTAAAGTATGAGTAGCCTCACTTATGGGTTGCCCTATGTGGTGGTCAGGAGTAGTCACTGGGGACCTAAAGAGAGATGCAGGAGCTGAATACAGCATCAGATTTCTCATTCCTACAGTGAACACCTCCTCACTGGGGCCCTGGGGAGTCCATATTTTAGAAGACATTTTTCATACCCAATTCCTCAGTATCTTTTGGTGCTCTGCATATATTTTTTCCAACTACTGGGTAAATATGGTAAATCACCCTGATTAGGCCAAACTGCCCTGATGGCAGCTGTCAGCCATTCCAGGAGTGTCTGATTCCCTGAGGCGAGACCGGCATTTTGCAACCACTGCCAGAGGGAAGGGTGAGTCGTCAGGGAAGCCATTCTACTCATCTCAGTACCTGACATAACAATGTTTTCCACCCATGATATCCCAGTGACATAACAGCCATGTAGGCAGAGTTTCCGATGGCTTCTGCCAATACCAGACACTCATGTCCACCAGCTCATCCTGGGGTATAGGGGCAGAGCATGGAGTGCTCCACAACCTGGGGAGGGGGCTGCTCCTCCTCCTGAGGAGCCCGTGGTTGTTTCATTTTTATTTTCTTAATTACAGCCAGGCAGGCCTTTAAAACAGGAGAGAATGGTACCTCTGGCGGTGGCATCAGCAGTAGATCAGCCCCTGGCCCCACCTCCTCCTCTTCTCCCCCCACCCCTTCCCTGGCTCCTCCTCCATCTCTGGAGCTGAAAGCACCACCCTTTCCTCCCCCTCCCACACGGCCTCCTGCAATGTGGCTTTTCCTGCTTCCTCCCCCCTCACAGCTGCTAAGGAATCTTCTAGGAGCATGACCTGCCTTTTCAATAACTCTCTCTCTTCCTTAACAGCATCCCATAAGTTATCGCCCAGCTCCTCCAAGCCACACTGAAGTGTGTCTCTCTCCCGCCTAAGTCCCTCTCTCTCCTCACTAACCCTCTAGACAATCCTCTCTTTCTCCTGGATAACATTTTCCACTATCTTGATGAAAAGAGACCCTACAATGCCAGCCACTACACAGCCACTCAGGGCCTCTAAGCAGCCTTCTATCTCATGGAGGGCTAATTCTGCAGCTTCCAGTGTCACCACCCTTCCCCAGTTCTGGGGAAGGCCCCACCCATCTTGGAGGGATTTTACCCTGGACCAGTTCCCCACTAGGGGCTTCCAAATTGGAAACCCTACAGATGTGGGTACAATAAGTGAAGCTGCACTGTCTGCTGCTGTATCCACTGGGGCCTCCCCACCATCCATAGAGGGTGTTCCAGGCATCTCATCATCATCTCTAGGGGCAGCCCTCCCAAAGGTCACACCCATTATGACAGATTTCGGGTTCAGAGATCCTGCCAACTACCTCAGATAAAACTCCGGGGAGAGGAAATCCTGGGGCAAAATACCTCTAAAACCGAAATCAATCAGAAGGGGAAATAAAGTTTAAAACCCATTTATTGCTTACAAACTGTAGTCCAGGGCTGTCTTTTTTCTACTTCAGCAGAAGCAAGCAAGACCTTCCCCCAGGTCTCAGATTCAGATAAACCCTCTGGGTTGCCCAGGATGTGGAGATGAACTACTTCTCTCCACCCTCCAGGAATGCCTGTTGATATGTAGATGCACTAAAGCCAGGTGAGATATTCTGGAAATATTACAATTTTACCCACATGGAGCTAGTTGTCAAATCATAATTATGGGTAAAATTGTAATATTCCAGAATCTCTCACCTGGCTTTGGTGCATATCCATATGAACAGGTATTCCTAAGGGGTGGAGAGAAGTAGTGCTCTATGGAGAAGCCCACAGAAAGTGGGTGGCCCATAGAGAAACTCAGAGAAGTGTCCAGGAACTAAAGGAAGCCTCTAAGCAATTGCCAGAGGGGAATTGGTTTCTGCCAACCACCACTTGAGTTACCTGGGAACTGGATCCTTCCCTGGTTGAGCCTTGGGAGGACTGCCATCCTGGCTGGCACCCTGATGGCAGTCTCAGGAGAGACCTTGAAAGGAGGCCTTCAGCTAAGCTGTATTGGATTTCTCAACCACAGAAACTATAAGATAGTAAATGTTTATTATTTTAAGTCTCTAAATTTTGGGACAATTAAGCCATAGACAACTATTAGACTTCTATAATATGACGATTATTCTATGGCATAAGCCTAACTGTGTCACTCAGTGGTACAGAATCTTTCATGGCTGACCTCTGTCTCTAGGAGGCTTATAGTCTGACCCAAGCTTTGACATAGCCTTTGCTTTAGCCACAATAACCTACTCATAGGTCCCAGAACATACCAAGTGACTGGCTATACTGCTTACTTTCCCTAGAATATTACATGTTCTGTCAAATCTTCCTAAAAGCTCCCATATTAGAATGAGTTGCTCTTCCTCTGGGGTTCCAAATCCCAGAGAAACAGGTATAAATGGGCAGGAGAAGTAGAAAAAGCACACAGAAATGAGGAAATAAAGACAAGTAAATATAATAACACAAAAGACAGAAGCTAAAAGAATGATAACATAAATTCCTTAGCTCCAAAGAGAACAGACTGTATTGCAGTGAAATGCAGAGTTTGCCACGAAGGGGATGGAAGACATTCTTTGTAAGAAAATCATTTTGATTTGTAGGTTGGGAGTTATATTTGTAGCTGGGGGGAATGATGGTAGAAGCCTTAGGTGAAAGATTGCTGTTGCTATTTTTGGCCAATCAACATAAGCAGCCTGAGGCATAGGCAGCTAGGGCCCTGCTCCTATGGGTGCCCATCATGCAATAGCCTCTGGGTACATTCACAAATATTATTTTTAGATGTCATTTTTGGCTCTCAGAACTTTTGGCTATTAGAGTTACTTCACTCTCTACCCTTCAATTAGGTTTCTTCCCTGTGGAATGTCAGGCATTCTATAACAAAACCAGATCAACTCTGCTCAAAATTGCCATTATATCTTCTATTCAGAACCTTGTTTTTATTTTTCCTCTTGGAGTGGCCATTTTGTCTAAGGAAGTTTATAAGGGAAAAGCCTTTGCTAAAGGCAGCAAAGCTGTGAAATGTTTAACAGTATGCAAATCCAGCAGGCAGCTCCTAGACTGAAAGAGAAAGGAGGAAGCTGAGCTACTCTTATGAAAAGAAAATGTATGAAAATTCAGTCATTAACTGTTAGAGTGTTCCACAATTGGCAGTTGCCTACTGGGAATTTGGGTTAAGTTTTTCTGGGGGTATAACAAAACTGTACATTCTCATGGGAAACCAGAAAAGAGGAGGCCTTGGAGCAGTAAAGTGTGGATTTTCTCAGCAGAGTGGAGCTGATATGAGAAGCAATGCCTTCCCCTTCATTACTGTGATGGAAGGTGGGAAATGTTGCCTGTGGCTGAGACAGTAGAAGTTGTTAACAGCAGGAGAACAGTTCTTCCAGGGCTAGCCAGGGGCCGTGACTCACTTACCCTGTAAGAGTTTTGTTACAGTTAAGAGGTCAGGTAAATTTTAAAGGGGCACCATGACCCCTGTTTAAGGTTACAGGTTGTTGATTAGAAGGATACTAAATTGAAAGAGAATATGATACACAGTGTATCTCGCTGTCACTTATCCATGGATTTTTAGGATCTGGAAGAGGCCTTAGAACTGAAAAGATTTCTTACTTTGATTGTCTAAGGTAATAAAGAGATTTTTAAAATAGAACTAATGCTAATATTTTATCTGGTTTATGGATTTCTAGAACCTAGAGTTGTCATTTTCACTTTTATTTATATGTCTTATCAGTTAACCTGCCAGCCTTTCCCAGTCTCTATTCTTCTTTGCTTCTCTTCCACTATATTCCAGGATCTCATTCAGGAATGAATCTCTGCCTGCACTCAAGGATCTGCTCCCAGACCAGATGCTAGCAAGACCAGAGCCCAGGGATCCTTACTGTTGCATGTTCCTGTGCATCAGCTGAGGGTGAATCTACCTTCCCAGGTCTTCATTTGCTGCCTCAGCATCCCCTCTGCGTGGAGCTCCACCAGCCAGTCCGTCAAGCACTCCACCTCCCAGGCTGCCTTAGTCATCACTAGAAGTCTTAGCCTCAAGACCGCCATCATTGGCCAGGTTGTCCTGAATATGCTCTTATCTTACCTCATGCTCCACCCTTCTCCCTCTTTCCAAATCATTGCAAAAGGTCCTTTGAAATTCATAGTCCCTTATTAACAAAGTGCCAAGGTATCTTCAACCTCTTGCCTGAATATTCCATTCTTTTTCTTGCTTTAAGTTGGGTCAGCAAACATTTTCTGTGAAGGGCAAGGTAGTGCCTATTTTATGCTTTGCTGGCCATATAGTCACTGTTGCAACTACTTAACTTTGCCATCCCAGCACAAAAGTAGCCAAAGGAAATATGTAAATAAAGTGTTCCAAAAAGACTTTACTTGCAAAATCAGGGGTAGGCCAGACTTGGCCCAGAGATGGCAATTTTCCAAGCCCTGCTCTAACAGAAACCTGGCTAGTGCTCGACTATCACCATGAGAATATACCAGGTATAAACCCTTTTACTCTAAGAACATTCCATTGTCATTTGTTGGTCTCACCAAATTCATAGTGAACTTGCCCAGGGCTGAAACCCTCAGGCAAAACAAACAGGCACATGGCCTTGGGACACAATGGGTTCTCCCATACTCTCATTACCTAGAAGCAGTCAGGATGTTGGAATGGCTTTTGACAGGTTCCAAAAATTCATGCAGTTGGGGATTCTGTCCCTCAGGATGGGGTATCTGCATTGAGCTACTGGCTGGTAAGGAGTGCTGTGTCTGTGACAGCTAGACTTCATAGGTCTGGGAATGAAAGGGTAAAGGAAGGACTGACCCTTTCACCATCACTCTCAGTACCCATCCCTCCTGCAACTCTAAGCTCTAATGGATTGGAAATTTTGGTTCCCAGTAGAAGATGGCTTTGACCTGGACACAGTAAGGCTTCCATGGCAGCTAAAGCAAGTCTGATACCTGGGCAATTTGGTTTCTTCTATGCAAGAGACTACCAGGTAAAGGAAGGAGTTCCTACAATGGCAGGAAATAGCAATTTTTGTTACCAAGAAGAGCTACTGCTATTGCTTCATCATGACAGGAGGAGCATATCTGGGATTCAGGAAATTTATTGAGGCATCATGATAAGTGCTCCAGGATGGGTGACCAAGTGCACCTTATGTGGACATGAGTAGATCTGAGAGCTGCAGGAGACTGACCAGCAGACATGCGTGATGTCCACCTCACACCCCACTGCCTAACTCTGATCTCATCTGCAGAGGCAGTAGAGAGTTCCTCTGTGTGCCGCAGTGTCCTGCCTCAAGCGCTTTCTGCCTCCCTGTTTCTCTACCATACAACTTTCTTTGAAGCTGCCTAGCTTATTCCGTTGAAGACATTGTAGCTGGAAAGCTGAAGGGATTTGATGCCATTAGGAGAAAACCTGGAGCACTAGGGGATGGGATCTAATGGACAATGCCCAGTCTCCCAACGTTTTCCCCCGAAGTTTGATTGACATATAATGATATATGATATTGTATTAGTTTTAGGTGTGCAGCATAGTGATTTGGTATATGTATAGTGATATATATATATATATAGTGAAATTTCATGATATATGGGGATACACACACACACACACACATATATAATATATATATAAATGATCACCACAATAAGTTTAGTTAACATCCATCACCACATATGGTTACACATGTTTTTTCTTGTGGTGAAAATTTCTAAGAGCTTTTCTCTTAGCAACTTTCAAATATGCAATACAGAATTATTAACTGTAGTCACCATGCTGAACATTGCATCCCCAGGACGTATCTATCTTATAACTGGAAGTTTGTACCTTTTGCCCACTTTTATCCATTTTGCCTATACCCAGCCCCTACCTCTGGCAACCAGCAATCTGTTTTTGTGGGATTCTTTTTCTTTTTAGATTCCACATATATATGAGATCATACAGTATTTGCTTTTTTGTGTTTGACATTTTAACATAATACTCTCAAGATCCATTTATGTTGTCACAAATGGTAGAATTTCCTTCTTTTTAATGGCGACATAATATTCGTGTGTGTGTGTGTGTGTGTGTGTGTGTGACATCTTTATCCATTTATCCAACTATGGGCCTTAGATTTTTTTTTCCATGTCTTGGCTATTGTAAATAATTCTGAAGTGAACCTGGGAGTGCCACTATCTCTTCAAGATAGTGATAGGGATTTCCTTTCCTTCAAATATATATCCAGTAGTGAATTCTAGTAGCCAATTTTTAATTTTTTGAGGAACCTTCATACTGTTTTCCATAGTGGCTGTACCAATGTACATTCCTACCAATAGTGCACAAGGGTTCCCTTTTCTCTAATTCCTCTCCAACCCTTGTTATCTCTTGTCTTTTTGGTGGTAGCCATTCTAACAGGTGTGAAGAGATTTTGGTTTTGATTAGAATTTCCCTGGTGATTAGTTGAGTACTTTTTCACATACTTGTTGGCCATCTGTCTGTCTTCTTTGGAAAAATGTCCATCCCATTCCTCAGCCCATTTTAAAATTAGGTTTTTGTTTTTGTTTTGCCATTGAGTTGTGTAAGTTTACATATTTTGAATATTAACCCTTTATCAGATATATGATTTGCAAATATTTTCTCCCATTCTGTTGGTTGCCTTTCCATTTTATTGGTAGTTTCCATTGCTGTGCAGAAACTTTTTAGTTTGATGTAGTCCCATGTCTTTATTTTTTTTTTTTATTGTCTTTATTTTTATGTCAAATCCAGAAAATCATCACCATGACTAATGTCTATCTGCTTATCACCTATTTTCTTCTAGGATTTTTATGGTTTCAGGTTTTACATTCAAGTCTTTAATCTATTTTAAGTTCATTTTTGTGTATGGTGTAAGGTGGTCCAATTTCATTCTTTTGCATGTGGCTCTTCAGTTTTCTGAAGAAACCATCTTTTCCCTATTGTATATTCTTGGCATCTTTGTTGTAAATCAATTGACTGGCTTTCCATCTTTTGGTGGGACAATTTAGAGTCACTCCCTGCATGGGGACTCAGGGATTTTCCTACAGTAGGACTGAGCCTCACATGCTCAGAAGAATAACCAAGTCAGTGACACACACTAAAGTGGCTTTTATTCTTCCCATCTCTCCCAATTTCCCTCCATCGCTTTTGCTTCTAGGGGTCACCTCCAACATAAATTGCTGTGCCCAAGTCTAGTCTAAGACACTAGGTCCCCAGGCCAGCAGCGTGTGCCATCTGGCTTATCCCTGAGGTAAGGAGCTTGTGCTCTGTAGGGCTGCACTAAAGGAGGGCGACTGTAGGGTCTGGGTCTATAAGGACAGGTCAGGTGAGTACCCACGGGCAAGTCTAGTGCCTCTGTGACCCACAGCACAGGGCTCTGGCTTTCCCAAAGCTCCAGTCTCTTCCTTGTTTGTAAGAGTAAATAATATTGACCCTTTCTCAGGTTGCCATTTTAAATTATACTTCAATGTTTTAAATGCACAGGGAAAATTCTGTATAGATTAGAAAGAGTTTAAAACTTCTCACTCTGGACAAGAATTGAAATTGCATCCCTAACCTCCCTAGTCCTATCCCAGATAGACTGTTATTCATAATCCCTGTCTTTAAATCATTTTGACTTGAATTTGATGTAAATAAGGCACTGCATATTCATGCATTGTTTTATTGCTTTTATGCCAAAGTTTCTGTTTCATTTATTTATGATTTCCACTCAGAATGAGCAGCTCCTAAAGGACAGGAAATAAGATTGTGTAAGCCTCTTTAGTATGCAGTTAGGTGCTCACCATGCATGAATATATATATCCTTTTTGCTAATGGTGAAAGTGCTCTTCCCTCACCTGAGTATGAATGCTCCTCCTTCTGCTCACTCAGTTATGGCTGTGGATAAATACATCATGCATCATAAAAAATCCTTTAGAATTATATGCATCCTTTCTTATCTAAATCAGCTCAGAACTATCAGTTTGACGAATGTCCTAAAGTATTAACAGACCTAATTTTCCAGGTCAAACTGTGGCGGAAAGAGGAATGAGCTGGAGGACATTCGGTTAATGGCTTTGAAGGCCTGAGTGGGAAAATGGAGTACGTCACATACAGTGAGGACACAGAGGTGCCCATCTTCCCACACTTCTTCTCAGTATTATAAAAAATGCCAGCTGTTATTAGATCTCTAATGGACTGTTACTAGTTCATGCAAGGAAGTGTCCCTTCTCATGATCTTTCCTGCAAAGAGTACATTTCGTTTCTTTCTAATTAATTGTGCTCCCTGGTAAGAATAAAAGTAGTGGCTCATAGAGTAGTGTATCTCTTGACCAAATTAAATCAATAAAGAATCTGAATATTTCCCTAGAGCATTCCAATAACCTATCCGACTACAACAGTTCCTTCTGATAACTGATAATGGTTGAACAATTTATAAGCAAGGTCTCTTATTCTATCTGGGCACATTTTCTCATGCCTTTGACATGTCATGCTGGGCTGCTGAGTGTGAGAAGTGAGAATAGCACCAGGATCATATCCAGACAGTTATTTGTCCACTTAAGAGCACTGAGTCTCTAAACCTAGAATGCTATGCAGTTATTATAAATGTATTTTCCTTATTATGCAACATCTTGATTGGGCTAATTAAAAGACAACTATTAAAAGTACTGCTTTTTGTTTTTATTTCCAATGTAATGATATGGATATATACTTAGAAGTCGTATATACAAAATGCATATTGGTGTCATTTATTAATGACCTGTAAGAATGTACCATTGGGCTTTTCTCATCTTTGAATGCTATTTTCATTTTAAAACAACACAGATTTAGTCAATCAGAAGAGATACTGTATTTTATTATTATAAGCATCAGGGCAAACTGGTAAATTGAATTTCTCTGACATGCAACTGAGGAAAACCTTTCGAGAGATGAGGGGCTCTATAGCCTTGCTGAGGTTAGGTCATATTTGCACTGGATACAAGCTTGCTTATGTGCAGCTCAGGGCTGGAAAAATAACTGAAACTCAATAGTAGATGTTCAAAGGATGGATGAATGAGGAAGGACCAAATGCATGAGACTAGAAGTTGGGTTGCATAGTGGTATGAGGATATGGCCAGTTCAGGGACATTTCTTCACGGCTGAGTTACCCTGGGAATGGCTCAGAGGGCTCTCAGCTTTGAGGCCACTGGCATTTAGAAAGACACTACCCAGCAGATGGCTTATTGTCCTATTATTATATTAAATTATATGTATTCAGGATGCTCTTGAAATGAAATCTAAGTAATAGTTAAAGGAAACAGACTGATTTAACTTTTTTTTCCTATTTGGAAAACACAAGTAATATGCCTGACAATTTTTCCTATTATATTCCTCATCATTTTGAAGGGTGAAATACAATTCAAAAGAGTGAGAATTCAGACATCTGCACCAATTTTCCCCCAAGCTATTATAGCATACTTGAAGGTCCATGCATGATCCTGCCTTTCTGTTACTTGCAGTTTCACTAAGGTTGATTCATGAATTCAAAGTGTCTGTTGTTTGGGAGTCACACTGATCTCAAAAGTTCAGTCATTTAAAAATTAATCTTAAATTCTTAATCTCAAATTCCTATGGCTCTCTTTGCTTACCCTAGTGAAATAAATTTGGCTTAAATTACATACATCTTCCTAATTACTTGTCAAATTATTTTATTAAAATATGGGGAAATGTTTTTTAACAAGTAAGTATGATGAAATGAAATATTTACATAGCACTTGTAATAATAAAAAAGACCCTGTAGACTTTTGTTTTTAAAAGATGAAATGAGTTTTAAATTGAATTTTGGTCTTCTCCATGTCTGGTTCTGTTTCCTTTTCCTACAATGCACCTAAGGAAAACATCAGTAGTTTAAAGTTGCTTATAAACATTTTTAGAGGATCTTACATATTTTGAAGTTTGATTATTTGATGAGGAATATAAGTACTCACCATATTATTATGATTAAAACTTTTCTCAAAAAACAGCACTTTGCTCTATTTTTCCAATTTCAGTGAGGCCTTAATCTTGGCCATCAATATCCATTCTGCTCAGGGACTACAAACTATGGGCCATGGCCAAATCTGGTCCAGTCTGTTTTTGTATGGCCTGTGGGCTAAGAACAATATTTACATTTTTGAATGATTAAAAAGAATCCATATATTTTGTGATACATGTGAAAATTTATAAAATTCAAACTTCAGTGTCCACAAATAAAGTTTTATTGGAACACAGCCACTCATCCCTTTATATATTGTTTATGACTGTTTTCACACTGCAAGGGCCAGTTGAGTGATTGCAACAGAGACCATATGGCCCACAAAGCTTAAAACATTTACTAACTGGCCCTTTCCAGAAGAAGTTTTTCAATTTCTACTCTATTCTGTTAACTTTTTTCATGCAGACAATCCTGTCCACCTCTCCTCATTTGCCAACCTCTGGCAATAGTTACCTTTGAGCCTAGCTTAGCTCTCAACACTCTGTAAACCTCTTGTTGGTATTATAAGTCCACTCTGAGTTTTCCTTTCCTTAACATTAAAAAAGCCATCCCTAAACAGATGGGTGACAGCATGGAACTTGTAGCAACCAGCTCTAAGATGGCCCCAGTGATCCTGACATTCATACCTCTGTGTGGTCCCCTTTCAAGTGCACTAAGGTTCGTATTTGTGACCAGAACATGATGGAAGTGATTGCATGCCATTTCTATGATTACATTATAACAGATACTCTTGTCTCATTTGATCTTTTTCTTGTCCTCTCACTTTCAGATAACCTGGTGTTAGGAAATTGTGTTGTAAGAAGCCTTGTGGAGAAGCACATGTGGAAAAGAGCCTCCTGGCAATGCCATGTGAGCTTTGAAGTGGATCCTCCAGCCCTAGACAAGAATTCAGAGACTGTAGCCCCACTTAATTGCAACCTCACTAGAGACCCTGAACCAGACCATACAGCCAAGTCACTTCCAGTGTCACCACCCTTAGAAAGTATATGACAAAATTAATTTTGTTGTTTTAATCAGCTGATTTGAGGTAGTTCGTTATGCAGCAATAGATAAGCAATACAGAGCTTGAAAAGCCTCCTGTTTTCCACCGTGGCACCATCATTTTTCCTACTCTGATACCTAGTCTGTTCCTAGTCTTCTTTCTTTTTGCCGACAAAAAAATGGTACGCTTCACGAATCTGCGTGTCATTCTTGTGCAGGGGCCATGCTAATCTTCTCTGTATCGTTCCAATTTTAGTGTATGTGCTGCCGAAGCGAGCACCCTAGTCTCCTTGAAGTGTGATTTTCTTTTCACTTCATGGCTTTGCCTAATCTGTTGATTTTGAAAATTTTTTTTCTTGACTTTGAACTTCTGCTTCTCTCCTCAAAGTGGAATGTAGTCTCTCCCCTTAACTGTTGCCCCTCCAAGGGACTTTATAGTTCAGTGCAGACTCCTTGGTTCCTTCTAACCCCAGAATAGCAATCATTTCTAGATTGTTGATGTTGGGATCTCCAGATCAATATTTTAAACAGGAAAACAAGGTAAAAAATCCCTCAGGAGAAAATACAAAGATTTTTGTTTAGTTTTGCTCTTTTAGAGTGGGCGGGTAATTCTTACAAATACCATCATCTTATTTTTAGCCTCTCATTTGAGGAAGGTGAAAGACACAAAAGAATTTCTGAAGCAGGGAGAAACTTTAGAAACAGCATAGTCTGATGAGCTGATTGACACATGACAAAATGAAGCCCTTCAGGTTATGTGATGTCCCCAAGGTCACCCGGCTACTTGGTGGGCTCTTTAATAGTGTGAAAGACTGTTGAAATGTAATAGGTCTGGAAAAGTAATTGGAGCTAGGTCAGCCTTTAGTGGGGGTTGTTGGGCAGGGTTTTGCTGAGACTATCTGCCAAGTTCTTCTGCCTGAGTGAGGCCTAGTTCAGTTTCCTGAGGCTGGGCACTGGCCATTGGTGGGACTCGAGATGGCGGGTCAAATAGCAGCTGCGAGAACTGAGTATCCAGCCTCTCTAAGAAGAGGTAAGAATTACTTTCTCCTGATGATGAACTGTATTTTAATTCTATGGATCTGTGTTTCTTATATTGCTACACACACAGAGGAAAGAAGGCCTAATTGTTTCTTGGGAGAAGAAATCAAAACAGGCTGACAGGAGGCTTCGAACTGCACTGAGAGTGTGGGCAGGGAAACTGCTGGGCAGCCAGGGGAGGAGTGGTGAGAAGACGACCTAGTGCTTCACTCCATATGTGTCTGTCGTTCTGCATCTCTTACAAGAAGAATGTATTTGAATATTTCCTGTGTCATGTTAACAAAGTTTTACAAATTTTTTACCAAAAAAGTAGTCCCACTGGTCAAAACCATTTTGGAAATTGAGTCTGAAAGTAGAATTTACTGTTATGGGCTACATGGACACAACTCAAACAATTGTCCCTGTCAAACAAATAAACCAAGTGGAGTACAGGCAAGTAGAAACCAAAACAGTCTGGGAATTGAGACATATGCCCTGATAGAGGTGAAAGTCATGGGCAATAGATTCAAACATAGCTGGTCCCATGAGAAGAAATGTGTTAAATTATGGCTGAAGACAGTTGAATTAACTGTCATGATGGACTTTTTTATGGTAGAGCTGTTCACAGCAGGGAGGAAATTTAGTAACAATTTATTTGGCCAACTGGGAACCCGTCCCCTTGGATATTTTACAAATGAAATTAAAAACCTCTTATTTCTGACTAATTAGGTATAGTTCAGCTTGTGGGCTGAATTAGTCAGCCTCTTCTGTATTTGGTTAATAGTAGAAAAAACTAGTAGCAACTTTGATAGTCACAGCCAACATGTGATCATTTTAAAAATAAAACAAAGGTGGATGATAAATCTGTGATCTCAGTACCTAACTAAAACCCAGAAAATTGACTCAAATTTAATTTTAATCTCTTTGAAATGTCTTCGGTTTATTTCCCACCTAAAGTTCAAGTTCAGACCTCCAAATCTTTTCAGTGATTTAAAACGTAGCTACATTTCCTGTTTTTCTCTACAATGGACACATAGTTTTGTAGTTAAAAAATAGAAACCACAAAGAAAAAAAAGGCAGATTCCCGGAAAACTTAATCGAGCAAAACTTCATTATTTTGAACTTAGGAGAAAAACAAAACTATTTCATTTTAAATAACTTTAATACCTTCAGGTAAATAGTATGTGTAACATAAACTAGGATGAGAGTGGTTGTTTTTAATGAACAAGTAAGGATTATCTGACTCCAAAACATATGTAAAACAAGCTTGTTATAAATATTTTAAGCATTTTATCTTGATTAAGGTAATCTGTAATAGCAGTAAAAGAAAACCAGCCTCTATCAATACTTAGTCACAATTTTCAAACAGAATCTGTGCTACCGAAGTGGCTTTACCTTCTTGCTTCTTTTTCTTTGTGAAGTGACAATCTTAGTTTCTGATTCTTGAATGGCAAGGAGTTCAGACAAAGAAAAGAAGGGGAAGCAAACACCATGTATAACTTCTGAATAGAACAATAAAACAAAAGCCAGCAATTAAATAGTGAAAGTAATTTTTATATGATTGTTATTTGGCATAGTTGATTTGCTTTACAATTCATCCCTCAAGGAGCATATTTATCACTCTCAAATGCTCATATCCTGGTTAAGGAAATATACAAGTAAGGAAAACAAGTTAATCCAAATATCATATTGAATTCCTGCTTATTAAGAAATGTTATGAATTACTTAAAATAATGGCTGTTTTCATCTGAGACATTTTCCCACCCTTCCCCCCTTTTCTGGCTTATGATTTTTAGATGCAATATTAACTTTCCTGTTTAATTTGCTTTAGTTTATTTTCAATTATTAGTTCAATAGCCACATTAATATTTAAGGATTAAACAAATATATCAATGGTAAAATTACAACTATTTTAAAAATTATTCCTTCCATACTTTGATATGTTTTCTGACTTCTTTAAATCTAATGAGCATCTGTCACTTTTATAATAAGGAAGAAACCCCATGTTATGGGTTAATAAAAGAACAATTGATTCAGAACTTTGTATCTTTCAGGGGAAGGGAGCTCACCAGCTATGTTGCCCTGAAATCCCGTCAGTAGAGAGATTTGGAGAATTCTGTCCAGCTATCTCCCCCAAATCATGAGGTAGCCATATGGTCTGGGAAGGCTCTAGGCTAAAGTGAGACTCCACTTCTTTTTAGGGAAAATGCCTGGGAAAGTCAGAGATCACTCCTGTATTTTTCAAATGCTCCATGCTCCAGGAAAAAGGAAAGAGCTGGTCAGGTGCAGTTGTTCCCCCTTATCTGTAGGGGACCCCAGTGGATGCTTGAAACAATGGGTAGTGCTGACCCTTACATATACTGTGTTTTTCTATACATACATGTATATGATAAAGTTTAATTTATAAGTAAGGCACAGTGAGAGATTGACCACTATAACTAATAATAACAGAATAATTAGAACAATATCCTGTAATACAAATTATGTGAATGTGGTCTCTGTCTCAAAGTATCTTGCTGTACTGTACTCACCTTTCTTGTGATGATGAGAGATAATAAATGCCAGTGTGACGACATGAAGTGAGGTGAATGACACAGGCTTTGTGACATGACCTTCTGCGTGTCAGCAGGATGATCATCTGCTTCTAGGTCATGGTTCCCCTGGTTGCTGAAGCCAAGGAAAGCTAGACTGCCTATCAGTGAGGATTGCTTTATTCTTCCCCTTCTTCTTCCCCACCTCTTCTCCTCCTTCCCTTTCTACCTCCTCCATGAGGACAGGGGTTTAATTTTTAAAAGTTTTCATTAGGCACAGTGAAGGAAACTATCAACAAAACAAAAAGGCAACAGACCAAATGGGAGAAGATATTTGCAA
The DNA here is from genome assembly GCF_030020395.1 of Manis pentadactyla. Lineage (NCBI taxonomy): Eukaryota > Metazoa > Chordata > Mammalia > Pholidota > Manidae > Manis > Manis pentadactyla. The sequence continues at coordinate 111,825,885 of NC_080024.1, forward strand.
GTCACACATCTGATAAGGAGATCATATCCAAAATATATTAAGCACTTATACAAGTTAATATAAAAAAGAAAAATAAAAAATGGACAGAGAACTTGAATGGACATTTTTCCAAAGAAGACATGCAGATGGCCAACAGGAACATGAAAAGATGCTACATGTCCAATTACTAAAACATCACTAATGAGGAAAATGCAAACTAAAACCATCATGAGATATCACCTCACACCTGTTAGATTGGTTAAAAAATTTTGTTTTTATTGAGCTATCATTGATAAACACTCTTATGAAGGTTTCACATGAAAAACAATGTGGTTACTACATTCACCCAAATTATGTTAGATTGGCTTTTATCAAATAGACTAAAAATTAACAAGTGTTAGCAAGGATGTGGAGAAAGGGAACCCTTGTACACTGTTAGTGGGTATGTAAATTGTGCAGAATGTAAATATGGAAAACAGTATGGAAGTTCCTCAAAAACTTAAAAATAGAGCTACCATATCGTGTAGCAATTCCACTTCTGGGTATTTATCCTAAGAAAAGGAAAAACCAATTTGAAGAAATATATGCACCCCAATGTTCATTGTAGCACTATTTACAATAGCCAAGATATGGAAGCAACCTATGTGTCCACTGATAGATGAATGTCTAAAGATGATGTAGAACTGAAAATCCACAAAATAGAATGAAGTCTTCCCATTTCAGAAAACATGATGGGCCTATAAGGTATTATGTTAAATGAAATAAGCCAGGTGGATAAAGACAAACACTGTATGATTTTGCTTATATGTGGAATCTAAAAAATAAAACAAATGAACAAAATAAAAAAACAAAACAGAAACAGACTCAGAGATACAGGAAACAAACTGATGGTCATAAGAAGGGGAAGGAATTCAGGGGTTTGGACAAAATAGGTGAAGAGCAGTAAGAGTTAAAAACTTTTAGTTATAAAATAAATAAGCCATGGGCTTGTAATGTACAGCATGAAGAATATAGTCAACAATATTTTAATTTTGTATGGTGACAGATGGTAACTACACTTTTCTTGGGGATCATTTTGTAATGTATAAAAATATTGAATCACTGTGATGTACACCTAAACCTAATAAGATACCATATGCCAATTTTACTTCAATAAAAATAAAACCTATTGGGAAAGTATTGTAAGCAAAAAAAAAAAGAAAAATACTGTATGTATGCATTCATTAATTCACTCATTCATTCATTCATTCATCTTGGTTGCCTCCAGAGAGGGGAACTGGGTGGTGACTGGGAATGGAGAGAAACCTACATTCCAGTATGTACTCTTTCGTGCCTTTTGACTTTTCCACTCTGTACCTGTAATATCTGTTCAAAAAAGTAAACACCTGAAGAAAGTTATAGTGCAAGAGAAAAAGTTCTTATTTTTTATTTTCTGAATAACAACATAAGAAAATTAACTGAGAAAACTATAAGTAAGTACATAGGGCACCATACCAAAATATAATTACCTCTAGGTAAAGGAACTAAGATATTTCTTTTTTCTTTTTTCTTAGTTGAAATTTATCTTTTTTTTTTCCTAAAATGAACCTATTTTGCTTTTATTACTAAAATAAAAAAAGTGGAAAAGGTATTATAATAGCAAACACAGAAAACTATTGTGAGATTCTCTACTACGCAAGAAGTCTAGTTTAATCCTAAGAGGCAAGTACTGTCAGTAGCATCTACATACTGCAAATAGGAAATGAAAGAAATTAACACCTGCCCAAGGTCAGAGAGCCAGTTTAGTGGACACAAAGCAGTTAAGCCCAAGTCTGTGTTCTTACCCACTATGGTATACTGTCTCTCAACAACTGATAAAAATAAAACATATTAGATGAAAAAAATGTGAACATAATGTGATTTTACAAAATGATTGCACAAAACAGACCAGACAAATATTTTTTTTGTCTGGTTTGTTTTATGCAGAGGAAAGTTTTTTTTTTTTTACTGATTGTAGTGATTTTGTAAAAGTGACACACGATCTTATAAACAACTCAAATAATGTGGAAAACGACCAAAGGTAAATTTTAAACTACTTTAAGTCCTGAAAATATTCCTAAGTGACATTCAGTGAATCTTGTTGAAGACATCTGGCCATACATGTACTTCGAGTAGAGCAGAGAGAGAAAAATAGAGAGTCGATAGAATATTTTAATATTACTCTTAATTTTACCTGAGTTGAATAGGAAAAAAAAGGAAATGAAGTGAAATTCAAAAGAATTGTTGACTTTTCTATAAAATATGTCAAGATACATTACTTTATAAAAATTTCCTCTGGAGTTAAAAAATGGAATTATGACAACCGTTAAGTGTTATCATAATATCATAACCGTTAAATGAACTAAATGTTGGCTTGACCTAGTCATCATGGAACTGGTTTCTTTCCACTCTTCTCTGTCTTCCATGGTGTCAGCTTTACCTTAAGATTGAAGACCCTCATGGCAGAGAGAGAGAGAGAGAGGTGGAGATACAATTAGTACTACCAAAACTGCATGGTATCTACCCAACAAGGAAGAGTTGTAATGAATGCTGGAGAAGTTGCCGCAATGTCTTATAAGCCAATGTCCTGTAAGTGGTGACAGACAATGAATTTTTTTAGCTGGTATTACATTTAGTGAGCACCTATTAGTGGTCCAATATCAGCTTAACAGTTTACACATATTATTTTGTTTAGTCATTACAACACCTGACACAACCTATGTGCTGTTCTGTCTCCCCCAATCAGCATTTGAATTTCACAAGAGCAGGGACTTCATTTTATTCACTGCTATATTGAAGGAGCCTAGAATACAGCCTGCCATGTGGTGGATACTTGATGATGAATGAATGGCTTTGTAGTCATCCTCCTTTGTTTTCTGTATCTACATAGTCACTAATATCTGTAGATTCTTCACAATCCCTTTCATGCCTTTCCTTTCTTCCATTTTAATTACCACAACAGACCTCCCAACTTCTAGTTTCTGCTGGTTTATTTAATTTTATGCCTTGGAGTTAAGTATCAACTGTTGTTGATTCTTGTGTACACAAAACCACACCTCAGATTTACCCTCAACATTGATGTCAGTTAATATTCCTAAATCTATTTTACATTAGGTCTCAGGTGGCGTGCTCGCTGGCATGAGAGGGCACGGGGAAAAGGTGGCTCTGGCCAGGCGGCTCGCCTCGCCGCGGCTGTGCAGCAGAGCTCGTCGGCTCAGCGTTCTCCTGCGCTGCCATCGCCGCGTTCTAGTGCAGAGTTCCTGCTTGAGAGGGAGACTGGCCTCACACCCACCACAGAGCTGGCTTGCTTGCCTGTGGGAGCGTCCGGCTGAGCAGCTGAGAGGGGAGGGGAGGCCGTTTTGTCTTGACCGACTCCCCGGCACTGGGTGGAGCAGCTGGGAGAGGCTGTTCGTAGGTCACCTGTGCCCTCTCAATCCCTCCTTCTTCCCACGCTGCCCCGGTCCTCCGGCCTGAGAATGCCAGAGTGAGGAGTTGTAGGTAGTGGAGGGACCGATCCCTCTGGGCCGCTGGCGGCGAGAGCCTGAGCCGCTCGCTCCTCCCAATGGCGAGGAAGACGTACGACCTGCTTTTCAAGCTGCTCCTGATCGGGGACTCAGAGTGGGGAAGACATGCATCCTTTTCCATTTTTTGGATGATGCCTTCAATACCACCTTTATTTCCACCATGGGAATTAAAAATTTTGACGAGAAGCCTTTTGGCCAACTTACTTTCACATTTCTTTAACCAGAGTTGTGTTAACATGGACATAATGAAATGGGCATTTTTCTGACTTAAAACAAAACAAAAAACAAAAAAACTTGATACACTAAGAGGAAAGTACATAGCAATACAAGTCTACCTCAAGAAACAAGAACAATCTCAAATAAACAGTCTAAATTCACAATTAAAGAAACTTAAAAAAGAACAACAAATGAATCCCCAAAGTTAGCAGAAGGAGGGACATAATAAAGATCAGAGCAGAAATAAATAAAATGGATTCAAATAAAACAATAGAAAAAAAATCAGTGAAACCAGGAGCTGGTTCTTTGAGAAAATAAAATAGGTAAATCCCTAGCCAGACTTTTAAGAAAGAGAGAGTACACACATAAAATCAGAAACAAAGAAGGAATAATCACAACGGATACCACAGAAATACAAAGAATTATTAAAGAATACTGTGAAACATTATATGCCAATAAATTGGACAACCTAAAAGAAATGGACAACTTCCTAGAAAAATACAACCTTCCAAGACTGACCCAGGAAGAAATAGAAAGTCTGAACAGACCAATTACCAGCAATGAAATCAAATTGGTAATCAAAAAACACTCCAAAAACAAAACCCAGGTCTAGGTGGCTTTACAGCTGAATTCTACCAAACATTTAAAGAAGAGCTAATATCCATCCTTCTTAAAGTATTCCAAAAAGTAGAAGAGGAGGGAATACTTCCAATTCATTCTGTGAGGCCAGCATCACTCTAATACCAAAACAAAAGACACCACAAAATAAGATTACATACCAATTACCCTGATAAACATAGATGAAAAAATCCTCAACAAAATATTAGGAAACCAAATTTAAAAATAACATCAAAAAGATCATCCATTATGACCAAGTGGGATTTATTTCTGGGATGCAAGGTACAATATTCGTCAACCAATCAATATCATACACCACATTAACAAAAAGAATAAAAACCACATGAGCATCGCAATAGATGCTGAAAAAGCATTTGACAAAATTCAGCATTTACATCTGATAAATACTCAACAAAGTGCATTTAGAGGGTGCATACCTCAACATAATAAAGGCCATGTACAACAAACCCACAGCAAATATCTTACTTAATAGCAAAAAGCTGAAAGCTTATCCTCTAAGGTGTCCATTCTCACCACTATTATTCAACATAGTACTGGAGGTGCTAGCCTGGCAGTCAGACAAAACGAAGAGATAAAAAGCATCCAAATTGGTAAGGTAGAAGTTAAACTGTCACTATTTGTAGGTGATATAATATTATAAAAGAAAACCCTAAGGACTCCACCAAAAAACTGTTAGAACTAATAACTGAATTCAGCAAAGTTGCAGGATACAGAATTAATACACAGAAATCTGGTCCATTCCTATATACTAACAGCAAACTAGCCAAAAGAGAAATCAGAAAAAAACTCCCATTTACAATTGCATCAAAAATAATTAAATATCTAGGAATAGACCTCAGAAGGTGAAAGACCTATGGTCTGAAAAATATAAGACACTCAGAAATTAAAGAAGACACCAATAAATGGAAATCTATCCCATGTTCATGGATAGTAAGAATTAATAGTGTCAAAATTGCCAGCCTGCTGAAGCAATTTACAGATTCAATGCAATCTCTATCAAAATACCAACACTGCATTATTCAGGGAACTAGAACAAATAGTTCTGAAGTTCATTTGGAACCACAAAATACCCCAAATAGCCAAAGCAACCCTAAGAAAGAAGAACAGAGCTTGGGGTATTATGCTCCTTGACTTCAAGCTCTACTACAATGCTAGTAATCAGAACAGGTGGGTACTGGCACAAGAACAGACCCATAGGTCAATGTAACAGAATAGAGAGCCCAGATATAAACCCACATATATATGGTCAATTAATATATGATAAAGGAGCCATGAATATATAATGGGGAAAAGGCAGCCTCTTCAGCAACTGGTGTTGGCAAAACTGGACAGTTACATGTAAAAGAATGAAACTGGATTACTGTCTAACTCCATACAAAAAAGTTAACTCAAAATGGATCAAAGACATGAATAAAAGTCATGAAATCATAAAACTCTTAGAAGAAAGTATACAAAAATTTCCTGAAATAAACATGAGCAATATTTTCCTGGACACATCTCTGCAGGCAAGGGAAACAAATAAAAAATGAATAAGTGGAACATCATCAAACTAAAAGCTTCTGTACAACAAAGGACACTGTCAGCAGAACAAAAAGGTATGTATGGGAGAATGTATTCATATATGACTCATCTGATAAGGGGTTAACATCTAAAATAAATAAAGAACTCATATACCTCAACACCAAAGAAATAATCTGATTAAAAATGGGTGGAGGACCTGAACAGACATTTCTTCAAAGAAGAAATACAAATGGCCAACAGGCACCTTAAAAGATGCTCCAATCACTAATCATCAGGGAAATGCAAATTAAAACCACAGTGAGTTATCACTTCACACCAGTTAGAGTGGCCACTATCCAAAGGACAAGAAATAACAAGTGTTGGCGTGGATGTGGAGAAATGGGAACACTGTTGATGGGAATGTCAAGTGGTGTAATCGCTGTGGAAAGCAGTATGGAGGTCACTCAAAAAACTAAAAATAGAAATACCATTGAACCCAGTAATTCCACTTCTATGAATTTACCTAAAGAAAACAAAATGCCTGATTTGAAAAGATGCATGCACCCTTATTATCACCACATTATTTTCAGTAACCAAGATATGGATGCAACCTAAGTGCCCATTGATAGATAAATAGATAAAGATGATGTAGTACATGAACACAATGGAATATTATTTAGCCATAAAAAGAAAAGACATCCTGACATTTGCAACAACATGGATGGAGCTAGAGGGTATTATGCTCAGTGAGATAAGCCAGGAAGAGAAAGACAGATACCATAAGATTTCACTTATTTGTGGAATATAAAAACAAAGCAAAACAGAATGAACCAAACAGCAATAGACTCATAGACACTGAGAAGTGATTAGTGGTTACTGTGGGGGAAGGATGAGGGGGATAAAGGAACACAATAAACAACAGTCACAGTACAAGTTGGTCATGGGGATAGCATGGAGAATATTATAGTCAATGATTCTGTAACATCTTTCTACATTGATAGAAATTGCACTGGAGGGGGTGAGGATTTAATAATATGGGTAACTGTTGAACCACTGTGTTGTACCTTTGAAACCAACATAAGATTGTATATCAATGATACTTAAATTTAAAAAAACTTTATACACACACACACACACACACACACACACACACACACAAACCTACTTTACATTACAGCTGAAATAGGAGAGTGTTTGGACTTTCTTTCTCTCTTTCTGTCCAGTCTAATATTTGAAAAACCAAGTTGCTCTCTGCTACATTCAATGTAAGTACAAAATCCTTAGCTTAATTTTCAATGGACTTCACATGATGGTATTAAAATTCTTTCAAACTTTGTTTCCAATTATTCTCTTAAATGACACTCTCTTTCCACTCCTTTTGGACTATTGCAGGTCCATTATTAATTAGAGGCCTTTCTTCACATTCTTGCTCCAGCCTCTCCAAATCTAGACTAAATTACAAGGCCTAGGTGAAAGCCTGTCTTGGTCTGTTCAACCTCAGTCCAGCCCTGCTGCCGCTCAGTTCTTGGAGCCCCTCTGAACTTGGAGCCTTGTCATTCACTTTACTTTTATTATTAAAATATAATTGATACACAATCTTATGTTGGTTTCAAATATAGAAGTCATTCAACAGTTACCCATATTATTAAATCCTCACCTCCTCTAGTGCAGTTACTATCAGTGTAGTAACATATTATAGCTGTTCAGTCACTTCTCACCAGGTCACATGATACAAACTGAAGAAATTTTTCTTCTGTGTTTTAAAAAAATTGCTGCTTAACTTTCCAGTGCCAGGTATCTTTTAAATTTAAATTTGTTCCCCCCAAGATGTAATAAATTAGGTTATTGTTAATGAAGTCATTCAATATGAGTAAGAATCCGCATAGATGAGGTTATGCGGCAGCAACCAAATAATGCTCAGATTTCAGCAGCTTAATGGAACAGATGTTCCCTTTTTATCTGCACTGCTAACCCAGTGTAGACCAGTGGGAGCTTGCCCCTCATAGCTTCTCAGAGACCCAGAGGGACAGACAATGTAACACCTCACAGAGGAGCTCCATGGTCACTCAAGGTCTTAAATTTCTTAGATCAGATGTGACATCACTCTCCCTCACAGTCTTTTGACCAGAGAAACTCACATGGCTCGACTGAACTGCAAGGGACCTGAGAAATGGGGAGAGAATAGATATTTTAGCAAATTATTTATATCATGAATAATGTAACAGATAGTTACACAAATTGGGACTTTACCTACAATAGACCAGAGAACAGATAAGTTTTAAGATAAGTAGCTGTTTCGTGCAGCTGAAAGAGGTCAAATCTATTTGTATAGTGAGAATAAGTATTTTATTACTATGACTTAATTTAAGGTGAAATCTCAATTCAATGCCAAACTATAACCAGCTTATTTTTCTGCCTTGGAATAAAGGATCAACTGGTCCTGATTGTTGCATACACAAAGCCATTCTTTTTAAAACTTTTCTGCAAAGACTTAAAAAGATTTTCATGTATCCCCAGATGACTATGGAAATCATCTCCTTATTTAATATGTGGTTGATGCCTGGTTAGAAAGAAATGTCACTTTCTTAGCATCTCTTACCAGCAATCGAAGGGGGAATTGGAATGTCACTCAATCTCTACCAAAGGGCTTTCAGGTCAGAAGTGCACTTCTCAGTTCCCCCGCTGAAGTGACAAGCTCTATAATCAGTTAATGAAATGTTTTCATGAATCATGACTAGGGTATTTCACTCAAATGTAACTGAAATAGCACAGCCTATTCTGGCTTGAAAAGATAAAACTGTGTGCAAACTAATTATGCAATAAAGAATAGCTTCATATTCATTATGCTCAAATCATGCTTAGTAGACTTGTATTTGGGTAAGTTAAAGTCAGGGGAATGGCTGGGTTCCTTTTTAAGATGTAGATATTTGAGGCATAAGGCACCCTTTTGCCAGGCACTGCTGAAGTTCAGTTAGCTGGTCCTTACTATGTATCAAACAATATTCCTATTGTCTTTTAAAGGCAGTTTTTCTAACTGCAACTTTCAAAATACTTTTTTCTCATCATGTGAAAAAAGATTTTAGAGAAAGTCTTTTAACTTTGCATGTGTGGTGGATACCTGGAGTAGGTAGCACCACTCTCTTCCTCTTCCTCTCTTCCTTTTCTTTCTTGCTTTCGGGATAAAGGCTTGGCTCAGGATTCGTTAAGCATTAATGTTGGTGGCCATTGTCATCACTGGTTCCTATAAGGCTCTTCCTCATTTGTCACTGAGTGAGTATGTGACTGTTTTTATATTTGGTATCTTTTAGCAGTATGCTTTGCTACCCTTCCTGTCTCACTATTTCAGTCAAATATTCAAATTTAATATGCATTCTTGTGTTTTCATGCCTTCTTGCAAAATGCATATTGTTTTTATAGGTATCTTTATGTAAATAGTGTTTTAAATCTCATTCTAGTTGTTACCATGTTTCTTAGGTCCATATAAGTTGACATGTGAACTTGCCTTGGTTGACCATGGTGTGTATCTGCCACAGGTCACCTTCCCAGTGATGGGAACCAGGTCACCTCCAACCTTCTGTCACCACAAACTATGCTTCGGTGAACATCCTCATACACGTCCCCCGATGAGCAAGCATGAGGATTTCCATGGTGTTTACACCAGGTGGAAAAGTAAGACTTAGCTGTGTCATATTCCTCTCCAAAACCGGTGCCCAGCACATTAACATGAATCCCCACCCCTTCCTCATGAATGCTGGGGAAACCTAGGATTAGCACCATTTGATCTTGCCTCCTGGCCTCAATAAGTTGTCACTAGGAGTCAATACTGACGTCCTGCTGGGTCACAGTGTTCCATTCCAGGGTGTCAGAGCTCAGGTAAGGAGGGACTGATTTGGGCAAACAAGGAGTTTCAGTGCAAGTCAGGGCAATAGGACAAAAGCCTAGCTATATGGAGAGAACACTCCTGTTGAAAATTAGGAGGAAGCTGACATATGATGGATGTGTGGGTACCCAGGGCTCAGTGGATTCCTAGCTTAGGGGGTTACAGACAGAATGCCCCCACTTTGAAACCCCCTGTGCCTCAGCAGTTGGTGCCAGAGCCATGTGGTGACAAATGATCCAGTTTCAGCAAAACATCATCACATTAAATTAATGATGTTAATTTGAATGTACTGCTTCTGTAGTTCTGTTTATAATTAATTTGTAAATTTGTCTTGGTTTTATCACTGTACACGAATCATGATCATAAGGAGTTTGTACCTAATTATTATGTTTCTGTGTATTTGAGTAGCAATGTGATTTAAAAAAATTAAAATAAATCCTGTGGGGGGTCCCTTTGTTTCTTAAAAGTACCTGACTTTTCCAACTCAGGCCAGAGAGGTATTGCTCAAGTCTGATCTCAGGAGTTGGCTCTTGGGCCCACCTTTAGGCACACACATTATCGCTGTTTTGATATCATCATCAGTCCTGATCACCTTTTCAATTTCAGTTCTGTCATCCAATAGATTGCTTCTCTTCTAGCTTCATGCCTTTGGCAGGTCTGAAAAACATGCCACCAGTCAGTGTTCTTAGCTGCAAGCAACAAAATCAACTCTGGTTGATATAAGTAGAGAAGGAGTTGATTGCAAAGATTTGGGGTGGCTCATAGGTTCCCTGGGAAGGCATGGAACCCTTGGCTGCAGCATGGAAAGAGTGATCTGAGAAGCAGCAAAGATGCCATCACAAGCCAGTGGACAGAAATCTGCTGCAGAGAATGCAGCTGCCCCCCACGCCTGGATGGTACAGCTTGCCTAGCCTCTGGCCATGGAGCATGGGCATGGGCCTTGCCGTGGGCTGGCGCGGCCCAGGAACCTGGAGCTGCTGCCAAAGCCCATCTCTTCCACCAGAAGTGATTTGCCTGGGTCACCTCTCTGAGTCCTCATTCTCTAGTTCAGAGCTGGGGGTGCATGAACCTGACCTAGGCCAGGCCTAGGTCACCTGCCCACATGCTTGTTGGAAGCAAGGCTAGAAATGCAAGGATCTGGTACTTTCCATATCTACTATGGGAAGTGAGCTCTGCCTACCATCAGGCCTTATTATACAAGCATTTCTCTAAATACAGGAAAGAGGTTCAGATGCCAGGCAGGGAAAAAAAGACAAATGTACTCTCCATACCTTTTACATCTTTATCCAAGCAATTGTCAAAATGGACAATAAGATGAGGACGAGGACAGCTAGAGTTGGCAAGAGGCCCTCGACTCCCCTCCTGTGACGACTGGCAGGATGATTCCGAGAGTTGGGACCAGGTAGCATCTGCTGTTTGCCCCTGTTCTCTGCCTCATCCACAAATCATATTTCCTCCCAAGCCCATGCTCGTGAAGGGATGAGGAGGGAGGAGATAGGAGGGAAGCATGCTCGTGCTTGTTTCATTTGAGTTCTTTCATCTGGCTAGATGCATTCCCAGAACCATGTAAATCAATGGCTTTTATCATTACTACAATAAAATTTGCCTTTGTACCTGACTCCCCAGGGAGCTGGAACATAAGCAGAGCTTCCACAATTCACACTTCACTACACTTAGGTGCAATGTCTTTGCTAAGCCTGTTTGATCATTTCACTTTTGATCTGCCTATTTGCTTGGAAAGAGCCATCCAAGGCTGCTGAGGGCCCTTCTATGGCAAACCTTCTGAGACAGCCCTCTTAAAACCCCTACTGGTTGCCCTTGGCAGTATTTTTTGTTTACACTGGCTCATCACTCAATCATTCCTTGCTCTATGGCAAGCCTGCCGGACTTTACAAAGCCAAAATACATGGGGAGTCCAGGGCATGTTTGTCAACACACTTGTTGACAGCTGGGTTAGTGCTGAGGTGGGGAGGTGGGAGGCATATGATAGGATGGGAAATCATTGCAGCAATCCCAGGTGGCCAGTAGCTGGTCAACTGCAGCCAAATTGTCTCCCCTTTGGAGAGCAAGAGAAAGAGGGGGAGCCCAGGGATAGCTATTTTCCTTCACATTCAGGGTGGGGGCATGCTAAAGTAACAGACGTAAAGGGAGCCCAACACATGTTAATCAAATAGATGTATCTAAACAAGTTATATATTGTTCTGCAAATAATAATGGATCACTGAGACTTACAAACAGCAGCTGTAATCTTGTACCAGAATCTGGGCAGTTGCTTACTTGCATGTGGAATGAGTTATAAAGGCAAAGTCTAAATATGGTGGGGAGGATCTCAAGAGAGCTACAAAATATCATCAAAATGTTAGAATTATAGCTCCTTCAGGGGCTGCTTACCCAGCAGACCTACAGGCTGGCGAGAACCTTCATATGGTAGGAAGCAGCTGCCACTCTCAGAGCTTGGGCCAGCCCAGCCTGGCATCCTCCCTTCTTGAAGAGGCGGTCCCATCCTGCTAACTGCACCCCTGGGGCTAAGGTGCAGGCCTGGGCAGCCCCCAGAACCTCAAACCTTCAAGCCAAGAGGGTCCAGTTCCTAAACACCAAAGTAAGGGGAAGGGTCTGGCCCACCCACCCTCCACCCCAATCACTTCTCCTGAACATGAAAAGGAGGATGGGTCAATGTATGTTCATATTATGGCTGACTAAGGCATCTTCTAAGATGAGACGGACCACAGTCTGCAGAGATATGTCTAGCCAGTTAGCATTTTTAAATTTTTGAATGTTAAAATGTTGGACCCAAATATGCTCTCTTAATTATGTTTTACAAGATGTATTGGGATTAGGACCTTAAATCTGGATGCAGGCTTTATTGGAAAATGCCTGGCCTTTTAAGCTGGATGCTAAGGCAGGTCAGCATTTGTTTGTGGCATTCATCCTCAAATGCTAAGGTAGTTTGATAAGAAAGCCTGTCATCCTCCCTGTTTAATATAATTGGAGGCAGAGAGATAGGAGAACTGAGTCTACTCAGGGCCACAACTCTTTGGTGTCAGAATACTTGGATAATTAGGCTGATTATTATTAAATACACTATAGGCAAATTAATCATGTGTAAGTGAAAGTGCATTTGTTCTTCAGGGAGAAGCACAATGAAAAAGTTGGACATTAGATGATAAGAAACCAAGCCAGCATTCTTTCCCTGCCCACCTGGGTAGCCGCCAGCCCTGGGTCTGAGTGTGCACGCCTCATGTTCATGCTCAGTCTTTCGCACCGTAGTAAAGAGATGAGTAGTATGTTCTTCCTGAAAGCAGTACATTTTGTGATTGCCACTGAGCCTGTGCTGTGCACGGACTCTACAGTTGCCTTTGTTAAGGACACTCTTTTGGGGCTCTAAGCACAAATTCAGTAATTTCCAGATAATTCTTATGTATCATATCTGGGCACTCTCTAATCTGGATCTTCAACTTTTTATCCCAAACGTTTACTTTTCTTTCTTCATTAAGTCTGATACCATGAGTTATAAAGATAATTCTGAGTGGAAAGTTGCCCTACTTACAGTTTTCTAGGAATTTTTTTTATTTGAAAAATGTCTTTTTACAAAAATAACCATATTTTGACAATGATCGAAACAAGGAAAGAAAGGAAGTATTTTAAGGGGTGAGATGCTTTTACTTTTACTAATTTATTCCTTGATCAAGAGGTGGTTTTCAATTATAGAAATCATGCTTAACGTGGGAATAGTGAGAACTCTTGTTAATGCGATGGTTTTAGAAACCTTCATTTTTTTTTTTTTTTTTAACAGCAACAACAAAAACCTGTGCTTAAAAACAAAGTCATGTACTTTTCGGTCTTTAGAACATCTGAATTTCCAACTTCAGGCACAATAACATCTTTTAGCCTTTTGCTATACTCCAGAAATATGTGTCTACCAACTTTCCACATCTAAAGTCAGGTTAGTTTAGCCTAAGAACACATCTTTGTAAGGATAACTTCACAACAGATGGATTCTTTTAGTATGAATTTTAGGTTATGTATTCTCATGATCTTTTGATAGGTTGAGGTTCCCAAAAATATAGTTCCCTAAATTAATAAAATAATTTATTGCAACTCCAATTCATTCCCAAAAATATTTTGATGGCTTCCAAAAACCTTTTATTAGAGATACAATTAGGAAAGAGAAATGAATGCCACAAAATACAGTCTCGCTGCTCCTAATGTTATTGCTCTAAGTCTCCTCACAGCAAAAACAAAGAGGAAAATGAGATTAGTTACAATATTCACATTGTTTTAAAATCTAAATGCTCTCTAGTTGCTCATGAGGAGCACATTTTATCCTGGTGCTGAGGCCTGAGAGAAATTACACCATTGGGTCTTATAAAGAGAAAACTATGTAATATAATTTTTAGAATGTTCAAAAATTATGCCTAAAGTGAACGCAGTACTGAATTTTATATGATTGTCCTTACATAAGGAGAAGACATGATGCAAAGCCACAATTCAATAAAAGCAATTGTACAAAAGGCCAGAGCAGAGATGAGTAATCTAGGCCCCATGGGCCTCATGAGGCCTGCCCTTCTTCCATCATGGACCAAAATCTAATTTCAGAAAGCCCTCACAGGTGAGATGACGTACCCCAATCCATAGCAGGCTGGTGACAGAGCCAGAACAAGACAGATATTTCTTCCATTCAGGCTGACCTTGCAGGACTCCTCGCCTGGATTCATCTGCTCCAGGAGATATGCTACTTTGCACAGCAATGTTGTCCAGGCAAAGTTTCTGTAATGGCGAAGATCTTCTGGGTGGAGATTCTGTGCTATCCAATATGGCAGCCACAAGCCACATGTGACTTTCGGGTATGTGAAATAATAAGGCTGAGGAAGTGAGTTTTAGGTTCTATTTATATTTACTCACTTAAAATTTGAAAAGCACAGTGGCTCGCACCTGCTCTAGACAGGGCAGCTCCAGAGGACCGTGAGGTGGGCCCAAACTCAGCTTGTCCCTGCCCTGACTCTGGGTCCCTTGTGTTGCTAGAGTGCAGGCAGAAAGAGGAAGATCAAAAATTGCATTTGGAGAGCAGTTCTGAGCGTGAGTTGGTAATGGTTTAGTCAGGGATGATGGGGCATGTGCACGAGATGCCCTACCTGGCCCAGATGCCTGCAGCAGTCAAGGGCCTGAGGGGCACTCAGAACCCTCAAAGCTTTCAAGACGGTGGCTTCTGCTGCACCCATGCTGGTGGCTGTGCCTGGGAGAGGGGACATGGAGATCAATCTGGGATAGAGGCACCTGGCAAGAGCCAGGCTAGGGTCCAAAATTGTGTCTCTGGTGCCAGGTTCGGGCTCAGCTCTGCATTATTTCCCCTCCTCCTTCCCAGATATGAGGCCTGGAGCTCCACAGCTGAATAACCACAGTGCTGATGAATAATAATGTCTTAACTCATGTGAGTTATGCTACTTATAGTAACGTTCATAGGCTTAACATATTTTTAAATTAAAAGTATACAGTGAGAAGAGGTAATAAAATGCAAACCTCATTTCACAATACAGGCCCAGTCAAGGAAAGTTAAAATAAACCAGATAGTGTCCCACTCAACAACAAAATGTATTTAAACGGCAACAATATGGCAAGTTGCTCCAGTATGTTCCAGTATTTCTGAAATTTTGAACCCCAAAAAGGATAGTCTTTGGTGATGCAGAAATAATGAGGGACTATTTTGGATAGTGGTAGATATTACATTCATTATTTGAAAATACATAAATTTAAAATAAAAAAGTGATGCTGCTTATAGCATTATTATTTTTCAAAAATATTTTTGTTGTGCAGAGTAATGACTTGCTTGGAAATGGACCCTTGTAATGCAGTTCAAGTAAAAT
This sequence comes from Manis pentadactyla, assembly GCF_030020395.1. Taxonomy (NCBI): domain Eukaryota; kingdom Metazoa; phylum Chordata; class Mammalia; order Pholidota; family Manidae; genus Manis; species Manis pentadactyla. Next base: position 111,841,502 of record NC_080024.1, read on the forward strand.
GCCTCTTGTACTCTGGGTTAGGCCAGGGATTTCCCTTAAATATGATTATGTGATTTTTCATAATGATCATAAATAATGAAATGAAAAACCATTACTCTTCCTTTTGTACAAATATATTGCGTTAGCTATAGAAAATGGTGTCAGACTCAAGTCTAATTGCTTCTATTTCAATTCTGCCATTTTTCTATTTCCTTTATTGTTTTGTTATCTGAGCTTCCAACCATTTCTTAAAAGATGCAATATTTCCTTATCAAGTAGCAACAGAAACCATGTGAATAAATAATTCTTTCCAAATTAAATGAAGCCAGTCATAAGAGTAGAGTGATAAATTCTTTCTTTCTTAACAACAAGATTGTGGGCTGAGTAAAAAGAGGTAATAAATAAGAATATTAAATAAGAATAAATAAGATTCAGACTCAGACTTTTTTGGTTGCAGAACCTCCTGTTGATGATCATTCTCTCTCTAGGCTCCTTGAAGTGTCCAAACAATTTGAATCTGTTTGCATATCTTGCCACTCTCACTTGTCTGGGTCAGTTGCACAGGTTCATCAGAGACTGTTAAGAGCCCTTTCTCTTATTTCTTTGTTTTCATACTGAAAAAAATTGACATATAACACTGTGTAAATTTAAGTTATATAACATATTGATTTGATATATTTAATATTATAATATGAATATCAACATAGCTTTAACACCTCTATCAACACCTCTGTCACATCATATATATATTTTTGTGTGGTGGGAACAATTAAGATCTAGTCTCTTAGCAACTTTGAAGTTTATAATACAACACTGTTGATGCTTTGCTGTGCATTAGCTCTCCAGGACTTATTTGTCTACTAGTTACACGTTCAGACCCTTACACTTCACCTCTTCAGTTCCCCCACCCCACTGCCCCCAGTAAGCACCATTCTACTCTCTTATTTCTTATTTGTTCTTAACTTTCAAAGTGTGTCAACTTTATCCATGACACAATATTAAAAATTATATTCATGATGTCCTCTACTCATATTTTCTTTTCCAGACAGAAGGTTCCAATACTTTTTACATCAATTTTAGGATTTCTGCTTTCTAATATTTTCTTGAGCAGCTGGCACATCATAGAGAGAGAGAGAGAGAGATTTGGAAACTGTTTTTGCATGATGAAGCTCTCAGCTCTGTGAGGAGGCCAGCAGGTAGTGTTCGCCCAGTAGTTTGATTGGAGCCAGGTTAATTTTTACGGCATGTAGCTTGCTGCAGGGCCGATCTGGACTTGAGTCCTGGTTCTGCTACTGCATACTCCAGGGAATAGCTTAACCTTGCTCTGCTCCAGATTTCTCATGTACAGATTGGGGTTGTCTATTGCATAAAGGAGGGTGTAAGGTTTTCATTGGGTAGAAGGTGAGAAGTCCTGACCCACAGTGATCGCTTACTCATTTAAATGACAGCTGGGTCATCCAGGGCTGAAGTGATGCTGTGACCACGCTAAGAGAACAGAGACAACACACAGCAAACACTGGCCTCCCCTTCCCATGTGCAGTTCTCAGCAGACAAGCGCACAGGGTGTTGGCTGCACGGTTCCTGTTCTTTTATACAAGAAAACTGACTTCGCTTTTTATATAGTGCTGGCATTGTGCTCTTTCTGCTTCAGAGTGCCGCAGGCACTGCCCACAGTGGTCTGGCATGGGGTGGAGCAACAGCTGATGTAGGCCTGGTTTGCCCTCTAGTCCCTCCTCCCCACCTCCCCCACAGTGAGTTTCCTTCTTTTACCTGATCCCTGTAAGATTCTTTTTTGAAACTGAGGTTATTTAAATCACTCAAAAGCTGTTTTGGTGTTGACCATTTAGTATAATCTTTTCCCTCGACACAGATTTGTTGAATGATTCATTCATTCAGCAAATACATACTAAGTACCTGCTATGTGCCAGACACTAGCCTGGGTGCTGCAGATATGTTCATGAACAGACAGGCAGAAAAAGCCTTGCCCTTGTGGAGAGTGATGACTAAGGCACACGATGTGAAGAGTAAGGTATACAGCGTTTGGAAAGGTGATCAGGGCTCTGGAGGGGTGAGAGGCCTGCAGGCCAGAGGTGGGTTGCTTGTCAAACAGGTCAGCTGGACTTGGACTGGGCATCTGGGCTATGAGTTGGAGATGCTAGGAGGCACGTGGCTACCCTTCAGGATGGCTGAGCATAGTGAGCTGGGGGAGCTGAGGGGAAGCAGCAAGGGGGCCAGTGGGGTGGCTGCAAGGAGAGAGGGGAGGAGGGGAGGTCAGAGCAAGAGGACACTGTGACCAGTGTGGGTCATTGGCTTCTCTATGAGTGACATGAGAGCCATGCAGGGTTTTGAGTAGGGAAGGACCTGATCTGACTTATGCTATAAAAGGAACAATCTAGCAGTGCTGTTAAGAATAGACTAAAGTGGAGGAAGATTCAGCTTTTCTTTTTCTTCAGAAACATTAGAAAAAAATCCATAGTATATCTGATTGCTTTTATTCAATTTATCCTGGCATTTTCTTCAGAAATAAGAATTACATGTATCATGGGTCTCCTGGTCAAGACCTCACATCCATCATCTACATCATCTATCACCTTTACACATCACTGCTTCCCCATAATTTTGGTTAAGATTTCTTCAAATGTGTTCTCTGTTTATTTATTCATTTGACAGGTAGCTACTCAGTGCTTTGAGTGTGTTGATCACTGCATCACAATTGAAGATACCGAGGGGAGCAGATGGTAAAAGCTTGCTTGGCAGTGGAGGAGCAGACAAGACATCAAACAGACAAATAAACACCCACAGTGCTCTGTACAGCAACAATGCTATGAGCAATATAAAATGGGAGCAATGCTGCAGAAGGAGATGGAAGGGCATTAGACACGTGGTCAAAGGAGGCCTCCCTGAGGTGGTTTGTGAGCTGAGACCTTGGTGAGAAGAGGGAACCAGCCATGTTCCTAGTCAGGCAGAGATGCATTGAGGCAACAGGACGTGCCACCCCCAAGAGAGAGGAACGAGCTCGGCATGTTTGAGGAACAAAGGGAAGGTGGCATGCAAGGCGGTGGTGTGGGCAGCAAGGGCAGAGGAGCCAGTGAGGAAGGAAATTGGATTTCCTACTCAGGGCAAAGGTGGGCAACTGGAGGTTGCTGGGCAGGATGGAGCTGTGGTATGATTTACATTGCTGAAAGGCCAGGCTAGAGCAGGAGTTCTTAAACAAGGCAGAAAAATCAAGCCATGAAGAAAAAGCAAATAATAAATTTGCAAATCTCAGTGTATTAAAATTAAAAAATTCTATTACCAAAAAACATGATTTAAAAAGTGAAGCAACAGCAGACCATAAAACCAACCCATGATTAGTTTCCAGAATGTATAAAAATGTTCCTACAAAATATAGGAAGGAAAAAAAATCAATAGAACAATGTGCTGAAGGTATGAATAGGAAAATAGAAGTCAATAATCATGTTAAAGACACTCACTATGACTGGTATTCAGATTTAAAAAGGCACGAAATACTATTTCACACCCATCAGTTTGGTAAAATTATCAGACGTATATCCAGTGTTGGAAAGGATGTAGAGCAATAGGAGCTCACACAGTGCTGGCAGATGGCAAACTGGTGAAATGTATTTTGGAAAATGGTTTGGTAACATCAAAAAGAGTTGAAGATGCTTATTCTCTTTAATCCAGAAATTCTACAATTATATATACTTTGCAAAAATTCCTACACATGTATGTAAGTAAATATCTCAAACGTGCACATAGTAGGTGCCTCAGTCTGTCCAGGCTGCTCTAAGAAAGTGCCATTGACTACATGGTTGGAAGCATTGGGCATTTATTCTTCCCAGTTCTGGAGGCTGGAGATCAGGATGCTGGGATGGTCAGGCTCTGGTGAGGGTCCTCTTCCAGGTTGCAGACTGCCATCTTCTCCTGTCCTCACCTGGCAGAAGAGACAGGGGAACTCTCTGGGATCATTTTATATGATCATTAATCACATACATGAGGGTTCCCCCACTCATGACCTAATCACCTCCCAAAGGCCATACCTCCTAACACCATCACACTGGGGATTAGGTTTCAACATATGAATTTGGGGGGAACATAAACATTCAGTCTATAGAAGTAGATAGCATTGTCTGTCATAATGAAAAAGAACTAAATTAAATATCAGGAGGAAAATGGATAACTTATTTTATATTTGGAATACTACACAGCAGTGAAAATGAATGAATATGGGTCAGAGGTATCAGATTAATTTCACAAACATACTATGTAGTAAAAGAAAATTCTAGAAAAATATACTTAGTATGCTAAAAATGTTTAAAAGTATACAAACATTTTATATTGTTGGAAAAGCAAATACAGGATTAAAAATTACATAGAAATACATGTGAATGACAAACACAAAATTCACTTTAATATTTACCTTTGATGGGAATGAAAAGAGGAATAATGAGGGAGGACTAGCCAAGGGCTTTCACTAATTTGTATTATTCGATTTCTTAAGCTGCATTGTGGGTATATAGCTATAGATTTGGGGATTTTTGGTTTCTGTTGTTTTTACATTACAAAGTGTCATTAAGATCTAAGTACTAGAAACAGACTTAAAGAAAAAGATGATCCCTTAAGCTCTTTGTGGAAAATGATAATCAAGAGTGAAAGCAGAAATGACCAGGAGGAATATAATAATCCAATACCTAATATGATAATCTAATATGATAATCCAGACAAGAAACATTGGTTGTGAGGAAAAGGGTGGTGCCAATGAGGACATGGTGATAAATTAATAGAGTGAACTGAATAGAGGAATCAATTACTACTCCTGGAATACTGTCTTAAGGAATGGGATGGATGTAGGACCACTTAGAGGTGAGGGCCAGGAGATAAATACATTCGCAGGTGGGAGGAGATCAAGGAGCTCAGTCCAGACTCTGTCAAGTTTGAGATGCCTGGTAGATAGCCAAGTCAGAATCTCAGGTTGATAGATAGGAGTGAAGAGTTCAAGGAAAGAGATACAAATTTGGGAGTCATCAGCAGGCAGATGGCATGAGAATACCTATAGAGAGGTGCTGGGTAAAGTAGAGGAAATTCAGGAATGGTGGCAGGGCATTCTACTCCTGGCTGAGAAGAGCTTAGACAGAAGCCTGAAAAGCAGTCAAGTGGCATCAAAGTCAAGTGACAGAATGATATGCAGAAGAAGGGAGAGGTTAATCCTGCCGAAGTCAAGTAAAACATGGACAGGGAAGTGTCAATAGGGAGGCGGATGGCTATCCTGCAAGAGATGTGTCAGTGTTGTGTTTGGGGCGAGATACAGATTTGATGGTGCTCAAGAGTGAATGGGAGGAAACAAGGATAGATTAAACCATCTACAAAAATAAAACACAAACACAATTGAGGCTCTTTTTTATACTCCCTGCCTTTGTCATTTCCCTCCCATCTCAGAGTGAATCACTGTGTTGAAGTTGGAGAATATGCCTGACACCATGCTTTTTAAAATTTCACTCCATATGCATGTTTACAGAATTAAAATGCTTTATATTTTTAAGGTTTGGACAAGTGTTATCATTTTGACATGTCACTGTGAAACTTGATTTTTTCATTCCATGTTGAAATTTTGAGATGTAGTTACAGGACACCTGCAAATCAGTAAATTATCCAGTTAGATTTAACTGTATCTATGTAAGATAATTTATTTCTTTATTCCTCTATTTATGAATAGTTAGGTAGGTGTCCATTTTTGTTGTACATGACTCCTTGGACTCATGTTCAAAGTTTCTCTTGTCCACACATGTAGAAATTAAGTTTCTGAATTTCTGGATGTTTTAGTCTGCTTGGGTGGCCATACAAAACACTAGAGACATGGGGGTCTCAAACAATAGAAATTATTTTCTCACAGTTCTGGAGGCTTAAGGTCAGAGAGCAGAGTGCCAGCATGGTCACTTTCTGGTGAGAGCTCTTTTCCTGACCTGCAGACGGTCACCTTCCTGCTGTGTTCTCACATGGCAGAGGAAGAGATCTCACTTTTCTTATAAGGTCACTATAGGATTAGGGCCCTAAACTTGTGAACCTCATTTAACCTTAATTACCTCCAAAAACCTGCCTCCAGATACAGTCACATTGGTGGTTAGAGCTTCAACATATGAATTTCGGGGTAGGAGACATAATTCAGTCCGTAGCAATAGGTTATGGGCATTTTCAGTTTCACTAGATACTACCAAATTGCTCTTCAGAGGGGCTGTGCCAGTTTACATCCTCACAAACAGGGTAAGTCCCATCCATCTACCAAGGTCTCTGTCAGCTCCCCATGCAGCACCCATCCACCTGAACCAGCCTCTTCCCTTTGCCTTCAGTGTTCGCTAGCTACCCCTTGCCTGACCCACACTGCTGTCCTACCCATCCAACGAGTATGTGCTGATAGGTTATGTAAAGCCAAATGAGCAGGCTGAGGACAGACCCAGCACCAGGTGCTCCCGGAAAAGCACAGATAGAGCAGGTTAGCCTTCAGCCTGGAGTGCTGCAGGGTGGGTGGCTCTCAAAGCAAATGGTGCCCAGGTGAGAGGAGTGTGGCTTGGGGATGACACAGATGACCTAGTGCAGGGGCCCAAGAGGCAGGGAAGAAACAGTAACAGTGAGGATACAGGGGCGCTGTCCTCCAGAAGGGGAGGCAGGAAAGTCAGTGGCACCAGGCAGCTCTGTGTGAGGGAGCAGTCCTAGCCACCCAGCTGGGCATAGGAAAGAGAGACCCAGGCCCCAGCAATGGAGGTAGGAGAGTAAAACAAAGCTTGAGTATCAGAGGGTCTGGAGCAGCTTGCCAGGATCCCCACAGCCAAGTGTCGGGGGGCAGCCCAAGAGAGCCCTGCAGCCTGGACTGGGAGGGACCCCAGTATTAGAACCAGAGCACCCTGGCAGGAGTGTGACTAGTGTATAGCCCCCATAGAATGATGTATATGTCATTTCAGATTTGGACTGGCCCTAGGAAGATGAGGACGGCCTTGCCTGCAGGTGAGAATCGGAGGTCACAGCTGTGGCTGGGAGAGGATGTGGCTAAAATGAGTATAGTGGTGTGATGGGATGCAGCTCCCCTTTGGAGTCTCACAGGCCCATGTCCAAACCCTCAAACCTGCTCACAAAGGAAGGAGATGGATATGTAAGTAAGAAGAACAAATAGGTTGGTAAATATGATTTAAAGTGGTTAAAAAGAAATTTTCGGAAGTCAAATTATTTTAAAAACTAGTTTGCAATGTTTTTATATGCTGTCACAATCTTATGACTATTTTCCAAATATTGTGCTTTGATCAATGCAGATCTATGTATGGATTGTGTATTGTATTTCTTAAAATATCAAAGGAGGGGCATTCTGTAGGATCTGTTGACGACTGCACCAATGTAGAGAAACACTGACAAGCTCTTTGTGCCAGCCTGCTGTGCTGCTTTGCACAGGCATTGCAAGATTTTAACTGACCTTAGAGTAAACTAAGAGAGCACTTTAAAAAAATAGCTTACTAAAGAAATATCTACAGGTTACATCAACCCCAGACTTCTTAGAAAGTCTGTCAGCTTCTTGTACAGCACCCCCTGCAAAGGCTGGAACAGATGCCATTTCCAACAGGAAGGTATTTGCTGGAGACCCTAATAGGGTATTTGGCACATAAGAGCCTCTTGCTCCTTTCTGCTGTTCATGATTTTCAGTGACTTTAAATAATAATAGTAATTATAGTCTATGTCTAGCCAGCAACTTTCTGCTTTGTGTCATGATAGCTGTGAAAGTCTTTTGACTCACATGCTCACGATTCCTCTGGAAATAAGAGGAAACACTGGTTGCCAGGCAGAGGTGTCATGCCCTCAGGGAGGTGGCATGTGTTCTTGGCCTGACAGCTCTGAGGGGGTCCAGATCTTCTGTACCTCCTTAGCCCAGGCACTCCTTTGCATCTACAAAGTTGCTGTATTTGGTTAAATCTAAGATACCCGTGATTGTCAAATGTGTTATTATTCTATGTTCCACAAATTTAAAAAGTCACTGCCAGTTCTAATTGTAAAACACTATCAACACTAAGGCACTGCCTGCTGTCAGAGATGCAAGCAGGTGAACATGGGAAGTGGAAATGTATCTTAAAGTAGATGAACAATAGTACTTAGGCTGTTCTGTGGGGTTGTCTGGACAGGAACCTTAGACAGCCCAAACTTTCAAAGACAAAGATAAAAAATTGCAGGAAAAGCCACAATTTAGCAAAAGCCCGAGGGGTCCTGAGAAAGAACTCAAAGGGGGGATGAAGGAGTGGGGGACGAGCCCCACAGGCCGGAGGTTCGGCACAGGGGCCTGGGGCTGCCTTGAGCTGCAGTGCCTGGGGCCAATGACCTGTGTGAGCTGAGCCTGCAGCCTGGGCTGTGGTCTGTGTCTGGAGTGGAAGGACTGCCAGCAGGAGGGCAGGGGCGGGGAGCCTGGCTACACACCAGGCTGGTGGCCAGCCTGCAGTCAGATGGCAGCAGGGGGTGGGCAGCAGGAGGAGCAGGGAAGAGATCTTCAGGTCGGGCTTAGAGTGGGCGCTCCCTGGCAGGTGGGTGAAGCCATGTTTGAGGATCTTGGAAATATTTAGGTAGAGTAACTGGGAACAGCTGGGATTCTTGTTGGAAGGCAGATGTGGACTTGGCAATATGAGCACATGTACGAACTCAACCTCAGCTATGCTAAAGACGAGGATGACACAGTCACATTCTGATAGAGGAGGAGCTGGAGAGAGGCAGGAGAAAGCCCAAGTCCACAGGCGCCGAGAGGGTAACAGGCGGGACCACACTGCCCAGGACTCCAGACTGCTGAGCAGAAACAAGGGGAAGGCTCTCTCAATGTTTGTCTCTGGCCCTCGGCAGAGCTCATTAGGTGAGGAGGTGTCTTCTCACCCAGGGATGGTATTGGTACTCTTTGGGGTGGACTATCTTCCCTCGGTGACTGACCACAGTGTCCAGAGTCCTAGTTAGCTGCCTTCAGTAAAATGAACTTCATTTGCACTCACACTTCTGTGGAAGAGCAGAGGTCTAATGACATGGCACATAAGCCTTTTTTCTGAACACAAGTATGACCCATGGTTTGTGTGGTGGAGGGCTGGGGTCTCTGGGTCAGAGTTCAAAAGATGATGCTAAACGGGGAGTAAGAAACTTGGCTTACAGCTCTTTGGAGCTCCAGAAGGAAAGAAATGAAGAAGTTGGGGGCAAGACAATATATAAAACATAAACAATGGAAAAATCTTCAAAACTGATAAAGCTAAATGGAATTAGAATGTTTAATCTCCAAACTAATAAAAAGATAAAATAAAATGAGGGGGAAGGGAAAATACTCCCAAACAATATAAAAGAAGGCCAGAAAGGGGTGAAAAACAATGTAGAAAGCTGAGACAAACAATGTATAAAATAAAATTGTAGCAGCAAGTCCACATATCCATTAATGTGAATGTACTAAATATCCTTCAGAATAAATTTTAAAAAATTCCCTAGCTACAGGCTGTTTATAAGTCCACATCTGTAAGACAAGGCTTCCGAAGACAAAGCACACCAGGTGGTCAAGGGTCCACTGGGTGGGCTGCTTTGTGGTGAGTCGACCTGGTTGTACTGGAATCACGTTTCCCAGAGACCCTTCTTATCCTACACCATGGCTTCCAATTTTTAGATGTTCAAATTTTTTTTTGTAGTCCTGGACTATTTTCCACAGTAGCTTCAATCCACAGCCAAGCAACATGAGGTCTGTTGACTGATTTCTTGGCAATGTTGTGCTCTGCCTGAGACTTCTGCCTGTGAGGGACCTGGGCGGACAAGCCTGCTGCCAAAGGGAGCGGGAAGGACGCGGGACTCTCCCCAAGGTCATGCTTGGAGTTAAGGGAAAGGGTGAGCACACCGCTTCCCTCGGGCTCGGGGCCTCGGAGGGCGATCTCAACGTTTAAGGCCCCTTCATCCTCCTCAGACCATCGGCCTGCCTGCTTCCTCTCGCCGTCCCTCCCGGGGCCTCACCTCCACGGGCCCCTCCTAGAGCCGCCACAGGCTTTCCTCTGAGACGCATTCACCTTCACCTCCTTCCTCTCAGAAGGTACCAGGTAAACTGGCTAAGAGGATAAACTCCAAATGCAGCACGATTTTCTTAAGGAGACATTTATACAACTAGGAAACGACAATTCTGTAAATTTTGGTTGAGGATCTGTATAAAACATCATCCCAGATGCCAATGATTAAAGATAAATCAGACACTCTGGTTTCTGATATTGAGGCTCTGGAGCCTAAGGGATGAGGTAAACAGGTGAACACGTGGTTCCAGGGTCATCTGGTTATCCTAACACTAGAGACACAGGGGTCCTGGACTCAGTGGGGTTAAGGAAGATTTATGGAACAAATACACCTGAGAAGTGTTTTGAAGGATGAGCAGGAATTAGATGGAGATGAAGGCATTTCAACAGATAAATTAGCATGAACAAAACACAGAGGAGTAAAACAACAAGCATGATTTGGGGAAGTGTATGCACTTTGGTATCACTTATCAGGTGGTGCAAAGGAGGGGGCTGAAAACTGGTTTTGCAGCCCATCAGCTCTACCCCCTGAGAATGTGAAGGGTTTGGAGAAAAATTACCAACAACTGGAAACTGGAGAGAGGACCTCTTATGTGGGTGTTGCAGGAGTGCTGAGCCCTCCCCACTTCCCTGGAAAGGGTGCTTGCTCCTCACTTCACATCCAGTGGGAAATGCTCCACTAAAACCCCCTGGAGAGGCTGTGTGCAGTTGAGTTGTGTCTGCCTCTGACCTGAAACACCTAAAGGACGAGAAGCTGTGGCTGGCCTGCTGCTGTGATGGCAGAACCAGCAGTGGGCAATGCCCTGCGCATGTGCTGTGTGGCTGCAAGTCCACAGCCTGTCAGGGCCAGAGGTGTGGGAGGGTTCCCCTTGGATTAGATGTAGGGAGGGAGAGAGGGAGAGAAAGGGCCAGCTCCCCTGGATTTGTCTGTCTCACATCCTGTGCAGAGACCTTCCTGGATAGATGACATCAAGCCCAGTAGAAAGAAGCTGAAGGTGGCAGGAGTGTCCAGCTGAGTATATACAGGTGAGAGGTCCCCAGAGTGCCAGACCAGAGGCTTCTCTGAGCAACCCACTAAAATGCTGTGTGAAAGAATGTCAGCTTCTACACCCAAATGGCAGGGATGCTAGCCCGCCCTAGTAGTCATCAGGTAAGACCTCTTTTGTCCCCTTACTTATCCCCCCGCTGATCCCAGTCCCTAATCCTGGAAGAGGGGCTGTGAACAAACTGGTTAGCAGCTGGGGAAGGAGGAATGGAAGTACAAGGTGGGGAAGAGAGAAAGTCCACTGAGGCCCGCTTCTTAGTGCAGGGGACCAGCCTGAAGTCCCCAGGCTTGGGACAGGGAGACTCTCCTATGGAAATGCATTCCTGGCATGTGTCACTTTGTATGTGTGTGAGCACAGGGGATGAGGACTGGTTGCATTGTAGGAGTGAGCAGAGACATCATGGAACTTGCTGTAGATGTTACCCAACAGGCATGAAGAAAGCTTGGCCATTACCAACAAGACAAGAAGGAGCAGTGAGGAGAAAGAATGCTGTTTTCATCATATCCATATAAAGGTTCTATTTGTAGGCATCACACTCTGCTGAGACTGCCTTTCCTGAACTCTGCTTCTGGCCTTGAGGTCTTGAATTGGATTCTGTTTTATCAGTTCTTTCACATTTTCACAGTGGGATCTTTGATAAATTACTAAATTCTATTTTATACATAAATTAAGATAAAACGAAGTTTTGTTTGTACAAAGCTTAGATCTGCACTGCCCAGTACAGTAGCCATCAGCCACATGTGATGACTGAGCCCTCAAAAGTAACTAGTCTGAATTGAGATGTTCTGTAAGCATAAAAAATGCAGAGTTCAATCACTTAGTATGCCAAAGTGATCATATTTTAGATACATTGGGTTAAGTAGGATATCTTATTAAAATTAATTTCAACTGCTCCTGTTTTTGTCTTATTTAATATATCTATTAGAAAATTAAAATTATATATGTGGCTTGAATTACATTTCTACTGGACAACAGTGGTGTAGACTAATACTGGACTCTTACACACTCAGTGAACATTAACTTTGATTATGTTTTAAGGAATTTTATGAAGGCAAGCAATGCATACTGTTTAGTGTTGTATCCTGAGTAACTAAGAATGTCTGGCACATGATAGGCACTCAGTGAATTGGTTGACTGGTCAAATGCATAACTGGCTACAGATACATAGCCAGTCTTGAACACAACAGCTGTGTGGCCTGTTTCTGGCCGGTGTGTGTTTGGTTCAGTTGGCCAGGCCTCATGTTGTACAGGCTCTTAAATATCCTCAATCTCACCCTTAGCTGGCTGAATCCTTGTGGTCCCACTCACAACACATATTGCTCTCTCTGAAAATGAATTCCTGGTGACTCCTCCAATCAGAAAGCTCCTCTCCTTCTTATAAATTCATACATCCTTCAAAAATATTTTGAAAAATTGCTTCACATGACATTTGGTCCCACTTACATATTAATCTAAGTTCCTTCTGAGCTTGCTCACTCTGATACAGCTCGATCCTAGCGCATTGCTCTGTGCAGGGCAGGGCCTCAATGTGGGTTTGTTGAATTGAGTTAATGTTTCCTTTGCATCCTTCTTCTATCCTTCTTTACAGAACTTACAACAGGCTGGCCATTTAAGAGTCCAGTGAATATATAAACCAATGGGACTCACCTGTAAAGGGAAAGCATGAGAAACATCTCCCAAAGTCAAGGTCATTTTAATGGTGGTCTTGGCAGTGTCCCTTCTCTGTAGTCAGAGCCACTGGTGCTTTTAGTCAAGGCCAGAAAGAGGCAAAGGGAGGTCTTGTGGGACTACTGGGAAAGGTAGGGCTATTCCAGGATTCTCATCGCACCCCCAGGGAACTGCCAAGGCCTTACAGGGAACTTAGAGGGCCTGTGTGCTCAGGCAACGAGTCCTGCCGACTGCCACAGCGATGCCTCTCATAAGGGAAAAGCCGTGTTCGCAGGTGACCTTCTCCATGGTCTTTCCAGTACTGGTCTCGTGAGCACCAAGCGCCGGGCAAGGCAATGGCTCTCTATTTAGCCAGTGCCCGACACTGGTCAAAACAGAACAAAACAAAGCCAGAGCCTAGGTTTCTATGTGGAAAAGACAGTCCAACTCCACTTAACATAATTTGAAGCATCTTTTGGGGAAAAAATAAAATAAATAAAGCAAAATAGTCTTAAAGCAATAAACTCCCTGCTCCCCAAATGAAAATCCCTGGCCTCTGCCTGCATGGGTTTCAGCAAGTTCTTTCTCAAGGAGAAGCAGCACTGAGCCTGAGAGCAGCAATGTGAACGCCCACGAAGAGAATGGGAGGCTCCCCCAGGGGGCGGGGGCGCAGTGGGCACCCAGGTCAGAGCGCTCGCTTTGAGGTCAGAAAGGCCTGGCCTTGGATCTGACCTCTGCTACTACTGCCTGAATGGTACTGGGCGTAACTTAATCTCTCAGTCTCCCCTTCTGCAGTGATAACACTGTTAACTTACTCTGAGAGCTGTTGCCAGGCCCTCTGCTAAGTGGCATAGGTCTCATTGAAGCCTAGGAAGTTAAGTACTGCGGGGTGATGACATCCACCATGCAGGGCCACAGTACAGAGGACAGGAGTGCCTGGTTCCCAAGGGGTACTCAGATGGTGGTGGCCACCCACTACCTAGAGCAGTCCTCACCCACACCAGCGGCCAGTCCCCATCTGATGGAGAGTGCTGTTTGAAGACAGTGAGTGAGCTATGAATCTGTTAGTCCTGCTAATCATAGGCACTTCCTCTTGATTATCCATAATGAATCAAAGGTGTCACTGATTTATTGCATGCAGTTTAAATTCCATTTACCCAGCTGAAAATTAAGCATTGTGAAGCTGTTCACAATCACATTCTTCCTTGGATGGATAAAGAGTTATTAATTTCCTAGTCCTGTCTCATATTTCAAATGCTGGATATAGCTACTTTGTCCATATAGAAAGTAACTTTGAGAGACGGGTGTTTCCTTCTTCTGATGTGGGATGACACTCTCTTTTGTCTTTGAAAGGCTGTTCCTGGTGAGGAGCTCTTAAGACTGTATTGTGAAGTGAAGCCAGGTAACAGCTCTGGCAGTTGAGGTGTTGGGGGAGAATTAACTTGTCAAAATACAATCCAGTTAGACGTACTCTCTTCGTTTCCTTCTTTTGTCTTTATGCCATTCCAAATTTAGACCAAATAAGGTTGTGTGAAAGGAAGATGAGGGCTGATACGAAGAAATTGGTAAATGAAAACATTTATCTTATCCATTGCTGAACAGTTTGACACTCTTTTTTAAAAAACGTAATCAGTAGAAAAAAATCAGAGTGATTTTCTGATATAGAAAGGTTGTATCTATTTTTATGCTGGGTGTACATTCTGGCCCGCATGTAAGAACAAAACAAAATAATACAAATGCATAGAAAGCATATGATACTGAACGATGTAGTAGTGTTTGAATTTTAAAAAATTGTAACAAACTATGTTAATAGGATTATACCTCCATATAAACATCTTGGTTTTTATATGGTGATTTCAGTTTGATTTTTGTGAGCTCAAAAACTTATATTTTTTACCACTTCTAGGTGTTCCTTCTTGTAAGTCAAACATCATTTTCTCTTTACATGTTGACAGATTCTGTTATCATTTTTTTATTGAGGTATAAATGACATATAATGAAACTCCTTTACTCTTACTGCAAATTGTTCATTGATCCCGCTTCAGCCCCCGCCTCCAGCCACCTGATGGGGTCTCAGTGCTCAGTCAAGAAAGGCTGCCATTCTGCACAGTGAGTGGTTCCTGGCTCTGCATGGGAGGCCAACTCGCAAGGGGGCTCCCCATAACAGGCACGGGGCCAGCGAGTGAATGGGGCCGATGATATTACCCCAGGATGACAGTGATTTTCTAAGATAGAAAGAATGCTCTTTACTAAACTGCCTAGAGAAAACCACATTTACTTAATCACGTCTTTCCTCTGACAGAATATGTATCACCAGTTTCATCTAATTGCTTAAATATTCATCATCTGTTGAATTTGAAAGATTTTAAACCATTCCTAAAAAATGACACCATTTCTTAACACATTTATTATTAGTATTATATGTAGAAAAAGAAAAAAATGGAATATGCTCCAATAATGGAGATTATAAAAGCTGCACAATTTGTGTGTTTGGGTTTTGTTTTGTTTTTGTTTTTTGTCAAAATTGCAAGTCCCTGCTCTGCTTCCTGGAGGCATGGACAGTACTCCCTTAGTGCTGCTTTGTCAGGAGTGTGCACACAGCTAGAGTCCAAACAAAATATAAAATAATAAGGATTTTAGATCAAAAAGGATTTATGGGCCAGCTTGGCTGGGTGGCGAAGATGGCAACCTCACAGGCACGAGCAGGACCAGGGAGCACTGGAGAACCCCCACCCTGGCCCACCCCTCTCCAACGACACCTGAGAAAGCCACATGTCCCAGTCTTTGGTTCTCAATCCCCCAAAAAACAAAAGGCAAAATTATTCAGCATTGCAAGGCTGACAAACAAGTGAGCCCCAGAAAAGGAGGCTTCCTCCTGCAATCCTGTTTTTGCTTACTCTTTCTCCCAAACAAAGTGTTTCGGCAAACCACCTCCTCAGAAAGGACTTTGAGCCTCTTTACCGCCTAAGCTCAGTATCCTGAGTATCACTTAGTTTTATCACAACATGCTTGGATAAAATGTGTTCTGTTTCCATGTGTGCACCTTTTTGCACATGCGGCAGATGAGCACCAGAGATTTCTCTGAGAACATACATTCTTTCAAAGGAGACAGAGAAACAAGTTTTGTACAGATTTGGGAGAGCACCCTCTCTTGCCCACGTGGGAGATTGATTACCTGTTTACAACCTAAATCTGTGTGGAGTATTTTTCACTGTAGAACAAGCCCCTGACATTATGCTGCTGGTGTTTGCAAAGCCAAGCATCAAGAAGAAAGTAAAGAAAGAGAATGTCACATCAGGTCGAAGATGTAATCATGCTCTCACTTTTATCCTCTTGGCATGAGTGTACACATTTTATAAGCAGGGGGAAAATCCTGCTAAAAGACCTCTCCATGCTGTTTTAGAAACTGAAAAATGGTATGTCTGGGACTTTCTGTACCATTTTCTATAGCTGAATCCAATTCATATTATCTTCCAAACCATTCTAAATATAAGTCAAAACTGATTTTGCAAAAGCTCTAACTTTCAGTCCTGCAAAGTGTTCTGAAACTTGTATTTATTTCTCTCATTTCTAAAACACAGTTTGAATGTCTTTATAGGCGCTTTAGTATTTGGGGTCTGGCTAAAGCAAAATGGAATAGCATCATGCTGGCTCACGAGTTCAGCATTTAACATTTTAGAAAAAGGCTTTAGAGAGAGCGCAGCTGAAATCAACAGGAACCTACATTCATATGGCCATGAAAGGAACAGAGAGGCCTGCTGGGAGGGCCCCAGCATACCGCTGCAGGCCTCAGAAGACAGACCAGTGGTCCCCAGGAGTACTGGTGGGGACCAGGAGAAAGAAAAGCTTCCTTGGGGCTACTGTTCCAGAATTTGTCACCTGTGTACAAAGCAGTAAGAGGAGCTGATCTCTGATAAGGACATTCTTAAATCAAACTCAGCTTCAAGAGACTGCTTGAAATGGGTCTCTGCCACTCCTTGGTGCCCTATTTACATGCAGCCGGGTGGGAGGAGAGCCAGGGAGATGGCTCTAGGCCAGCGTCTGGCCTGCAGGGCTGGAACAGGACAAGCAATGGAGTTCAAGGGCCTAGAAAGGAAAACTGGCTGCATGGTCTTCACCAGTGACACACCAGGATGGCCTGGCAAACATGCAGCAATGGTGAGCTGGTAAAGGAGTTTATCAAAATGCTACGGCTGCAGCAGGTCTTGAGGCCCATTCACCTGTTGCCTGCGCATGGAAGGACGGGTGGTTGAGCTCAGCAGCTCTGAGAAGGCTGGTGAGGTGCAGACCTCCCTGCTGCTGTGCTCCTGATGTCTCTGCCTGGCCTGGGCAGGCTGCCTGAGGAAGGGCCCAAAGGTTGCCACTGATTACACAGGGAACTTGCAGCTCCTGCACTGCCTGCAGGGAGCCAGGCAAGGCAGGGACAAACAGTCATGAACAGAAGGGTGAAATACAGGTGCTGCCGAGAAAGGGAAGGTGCCCCATCTCCCAGTGGGGATGACAGACTCCTCAACAAAATACAGAGGCATTTTTTCCTTCAGTAAAGAGAATTGACAATTCTTGGAAAGTAACTGAATAATACAGAAATAGTGGATTTAAATATCAATGATTTTAAAAGATAAAATTAGCTGACCTCTTACAAAAGAATTGAGATACAGTGCCTACCTATTTAGAGAATTTTCTGGAAAAGATCTCAAAGGGTTATTGTGGTGTTTTTATTTTCAGTAATAACAGCTCTACCAGAAGCAATGTAAACTATGAATAGAAATAATAATATGTAGTAATCTAGTCACAAGGAGAGTGCTGAAAGCTCATGGTCCCATTTCTTTTTGTCCAATTTTAGATTTTCCTAGAAAAGAGAAATACAAGGATTGGGTAAAAACTCTTTTTCTCTCCTCTTTTCAAAAAACACTTACACCATAATTAAAATTTTTGATTCCATATTAATGAAGTGATACAGGTGTGAGAATATTTGAAATTCATGCTAATTCATAAACATTATCTTGCCAAGAATTTCAGCCTCTCCCTAGGAGACATCCCTATGCAGAGCCCTGGAAGTAAGCAAACCTGTTTAGGCTCGGATGTTTTCATTTTTTTGTGCCTATATGTTGGGTGACATCAGCAGAGTCGTGGTCATTCTTGTTGCAGCTGGAGGCAAGCTCGGCCGGGATGCTTCTGGTTTCAGAGACTTTGGTGAGCATTACTAGGTGAGCATTACCAGGAACTGAGCCCTACTCTCAGCCATTAGGAAATCTGGGAGGAGGAACTGCAATCAAGTCTGGGAGGTTAGCAAACTTCTAATTCAATTCTAGTGAATATCTATTTCCAAAGGAGGTCAAGGTCATATTCCCCCTGCCCTAAATGACCCCAGGACTAGGTACCAGACAACTGGGGACCATCCCTAAAGTTCAGAACCTACTGAAATTTTTAAAACTGTTACGGTAAGTTTAGTAAGTATAAACTATAAGTTTACCTACCCTGCCTTGCCCATTCCTTCCCAAGAACCCCCTGATA
Organism: Manis pentadactyla; assembly: GCF_030020395.1. Lineage (NCBI taxonomy): Eukaryota > Metazoa > Chordata > Mammalia > Pholidota > Manidae > Manis > Manis pentadactyla. The sequence goes on from NC_080024.1 coordinate 111,859,728, forward strand.
CAAGCTCTGGGTCATGCTCTCCCCTCTTCTCACCTGTCTTCAGACCCTGGTGTCTCCCCCAGTGACCGTGTGTGGTTTGGTGCATGTCCTGGTTCTAGGGATCCGTACATATAAACTTCCTCCTTCATGACGATCATTTCCATGTCTGCTGTCTTACTATACCTGATTAAAATGAACTTTGGTACATTGTTTTTATTAAGGTAAAGATGATATACAATATTTTATTAGTTTCAGGTGTACAGCATAGTGATACATCAATTATATGCAATATGAAATGCTCACTGCAGTAAGTGTAATTACCATCTGTCACCACACAGAGTTATTACAGCGTTATTGACTATATTCATGCTGTGCTTTTCACCCCTTGACTTATTTATTTTATAATTGTGTTTATTATTTATTTATTCCTATTTGTACCTCTTTATCCCCTTCACCTATTTTGGTGCTCCCCCGCAACCCCTCTCCTATGGCAACCATCAGTTTGTTCTCCGTATGTAAACATCTATTTTTGTTTTGTTTGTTCATTCATTTGTTTTGTTTTATAGATTCCACAGATAAGTGAAGTCATGGTATTTGTCTTTGTCTAGCTTATTTCACTTAGCATAATGCCCTTTAGGCCCATCCACATTGTCACAAAGTACAAAATTTCATCTCTTTTTATAGCTGAGTAATATTCCATTGTATATTTGCACTACATATTCTTTATCCATTTATCTACTGATAGACACATAGGTTGATCTTGGATATTGTAACCCTATACATTTTTAACACAACAGGGTTACTGACCATATGAGCCTGGGTGGTCGCTCATGGCTTTCCTGTTCCCAAGCTTTGCCTGTGGACAGGGTTTGTTATTCAGACCCTTGAGCTGCAGCTCCAGTCATGGGGAGGGGAGGAACCAGGAATCTGCGTGTCTTTCTGTTGAAGAGGATCTGAGTACAGAAGAGAGAAACACTGGACTAGAAAAACCTAGCCACAGGAAGCAGAACTGGTAGAACCAGGTCAAGAAGATAGACTTTACTTTAAAATGTACTTAACTTTTTGATGCATCAATTCGAATTCTGGAAATTTATTCTAAGGAAATATGGACTGCACAAATATCCTTGGAAATCTTTTTGTATTACACATTATTTGGAGTAATAAAAAAGAAATAACCCTAAATAGGCAGTTTTAGAAGATTTGTTAGGTATGTAACAATATAGTCCTATGATGCATGACTCAGCAAACATCCAAAATAGTGTTTCACGTCATGTGAAAATAATAAGATATTGTTAATTTTAAAATTCAGTTAATAGAACAGTATTATGCTATAATCCCTTTTCATAAAATAGACATAGAAATATACACAGAGATTAAAAACTGGGGTTATCTCTGGGTCATGCCATTCTCCTTGTGTGTGTGTGTTTATGTTTCTGTATTTCCAAAGTCTGTATAAGGAACATCATTAATAATTTAACTTAATTATTCTCTGGCATGCAGCCTGGGTGGTACCTAGAGCCAGTACAGAGAAACCCTGAGTACCCAAGAGATTCCTGTAGAAGGAATTGGCCAATGAGATACCCCTCCCCCAAAGACTGGAGAAGCTGCACACCAAAGGCTTTGTAAATAGTGAGAGTTCAGTAAGCTTGTCTGGCCTTAGGACAAAGCATGGTAGAAGTTTATTTCCACTCCCCATCTGCTAGTGGGTAAGAGGTGCTGATACTGGGCTCCCTGGCTCTGAGAAGAGGCTTGGTGGCTCCAGGTGGCAGGAAGCTCCTCCGGCCACAGGGCTGTTATTAGATCTGGGCAGGGAAGGATATACTGTGGTGATGCTCCAGTTGGTAGAGAGAACTCATAATTAGCAACAGCGGGGTTACGAAGCAAGGAGCCTCAAAGAGAAAGAAGGGTGGAGAAGTAACCTGTCAGCAAAAGGCGATAATAATCCACTCACCAGATCATCAATCCCTTAATAACCAGTGAATGATAGTACTTACATTAAATGTATTTAAAAAGAATGAATGCAAAGACTATATAAGAATACAATAGGCTGAGGAAAGGGTAAATATAAGAGCACACAGTAGTTCATTAATCCATAAAGAAAGTTAATATTGATCAATTCATTTCAAGTTAAGATCTCTATTTTTATTAGCAAACCATTATTTCTTTCTCAAATTTAAGAACAAGAGTAGCAGTGCCTTCTCAGCACCTCCATGATGCTCTGAGGAACAAAAAAAATCCTGGGAAACTCAGGTGCATTTGAAATGAATGCTCAGAAAATACTTGTTGGGTGTAATTAACATTATGTGGTATCACATTATGTATGTATGTAATTTATCATTACAATGAATTATTATAATGTGGGTACCCCAAGTTTTAACTCTGCTATATTCACAAGGCAGCCACTTTCTGACAAATAATCTGTGACAATTTCATAATACAGAGTTCAGAAACCTCATTAGACTGTTCACAGCTGACATGCAGCTGAAGCACTCAATGGCTTCCAACAGTTTGTGAAAATGTAATTAGACAAACCACAGGATCTGCAAATGTGGCACTTTTGCTCCAGACAGGTGGAATCTCAGGGCACCCCGGGGCTTCACGGGGACGATTTATTTACTCAGTGTCAGTGACTTGAACACACACCTAAAATGGTCTTTTTGCTCTTGCAGGAGAAAGTATTGTCAAACGGATGGATTAAATGATGGATGGCTGCTGGGTTTGGGTATATCCCTGTGAAGTCACCAAATGCCGATGGGAGCTGGGATGCATTTTGCATTATGAAATGGGTGCATGGTCATGGTCGTGAATGACCAGGTCCTTACAAGATATGTCTGTAGGATTGGCTGTAGCTTCTAATCAGAAAATACTATCTGATCCCTAAAGAGCTGATTCCCACTGGCCCTTCACATGCATGTAGTCAAGGCTCCTCCATGGAAGCAGCCCTTGGGCCATTCTGTCAGTATTAGTGAGCTCTTCAATGGATGTTACATCTATAAGCTGGTGAAGAAAATGGTACTGGGAGGAGGCAGGTGAGATGCCAACATGCCATCTGGGCTGTGGAAGAGAAGATCCCATTAAAGGAAACTCTTGGTATTTGCTCTGATGGAAAAAACATGGGCTTGGAATCTGACAGACCTGAGCTTGGGCTATCTATCTTTGGGATCTATTTAGAGTCTATTCATTTATTTATATGCTGTTTATTATCTTTGAGCCTCAGTTTTCTCTTCTGTAAAATTAGGGTAACATTTTCCTTCTGGGGTTTTAGTGAACATTAAATGATATGATACATGGCAAGGTTATTTTGAGAAGTATTTATTGATGTGTACTCTGTATTTCATACACATCTTTACTTTCTCCATGCTTTATATGATCTGCTAATATTGAGGTCTCTTAGTCCCAAATGAAATGTAAGCCAGAAGAAAAAGCAGTGTCAGAGTCTCAGCTTTTAATGAAAACAAAATAAACAATCCTTGTTGAGAGAGAAAGGAAAATTAAAGACTACTTGCTCTGTCAGTTCTGCATCTCTTTCAGCCCTGACCCTGAGCATTTCCTGTACAGTATATACTGTAGAAATAGGACAGCCTTGGGGGGCATGAAAGAACTAAAAATGGTCCACTGGTCCACTAGAAACCTCAGCTTAGGGGGCAAACTTTCCCCTTTTGAAGCCCAGAGACGAGGGCAATAACTGTAAGAACAACACTTGTTCCTTTATCAATACTAGCTTTTCACTTTCTCAGCCAGGAGATTTTGATCCCTGTCCCATTTGGCATGGTCTGGAGACATTTTTGATTGTCACAACTTGGGGGTGTGCTTCTGACATCAAGAGAGTAGAGAGAAGCCACAGGTGCTGCCCAGCATCCTAATTTGTGCAGGATGGTTCCTCTTCCCCGCAGCAAAGAATTACTAGCTCCAAATGGTTAGTAGCAGTGAGATAACAAATCCTTCTCTCTGGAGCACTGATTCGCGACCTTAATTATATGTCATGTTCATGTGGAGGAATTTTAACAAAATGCATAGGTTCTGTCCTCTAAAATTCTGATATGATGGTTCTAAGGTGATACAGTTACTTTTTCCAATTTTTTATTGTGGTAAAATACACCTAATGACATTTGCCATCTTAATCACTTTAAGCATACAAGTCAGTGGTGTTAAGCACATTCGCCTTGTGGTACAACCATCACCACCACCATCCGTCTACAGAGCTCTTTCCATCTTGAAAAACTGAAACTTTACTTATGAAATGCTAACTCCCCATTCTCCCAACCCCAGCCCCTGGAAACCACCATTCCACTTTCTGTCTCTATGAATCTGACTACTCTAGGGACCTCATGTAAGTGGAATTATACAGTATCTGTCCTTCTGTGATTGGCTTTTCTCACTTAGCTGAATGCCCTCAAGGTTCATCCATGTTGTAGCAGGTGTCAGAATTTTCTTCCTTTTAAAGGCTGAGTAATATCCCATTGTGTAGAGAGACCACATTTTATTTACCCATCTATCCACAGATGGAGGGGTCATCATAGTTGAGACCAGGCAGAGCACGTGTAGTGCTGAGAGAAAAACAGGATTCCCACTCTTGACTTCTTTGCACTTTGTCCAGAGAGCATCAGAATTAGACTGGAGGTATTGCTGAGAGTGACCTGCTTGTTAGGCGAAGGAAATACACTTTTTAAGGCAACAACATTTTCTCCTATGTGCTTAGCAACCCCCTTAGAATTTTACTTACCTGGCCTCCTTCGAGATTATTTTATTCCCACAGTATTGCTTATTCACCCCAGGTCTAGGTCTGACTCTCTTACTACAAGTTGGAAGCGCTGTTAGAATCTGAACCTCCCATCCAGACATCCTGGCTAAATGACCAGCAGATAAATGTTGCCATAGTGTGAGAAATCCAACATTTTACTAGAATGGTGATTCATAACCTAATAAATCATAACTACCAATGCAAGCCTTATGAAGTCATGAGCTCTCTCCTCAGAAAACCTCTCATGTTCCCCAAACACACCTAACATTGCCTTTTAAGACAGCAAGTGTTCATATTCTCTCTGGTACACAAACAATTACATCTTGATTAGAGCATGCACACACTGCTTTGACCCTGTATCCTGTAATATTTATTTCATAAAGTCTGGAATCAACTTCAGTTCTTCTCTAGCTCAACTTTCTAAATTGCCCTCCTGGAGTTTTTGCAGTTGGGAGAAATTAGATAGAGCAGGATAGTTCAGGCCAACCTGCAGACAGAATACTTTATTTTAATGGCTATAGACTGTAAAATTGTAATACATTTTTCTTCTCTAATCTCTATGCATTGAACATGTCCAAAATACAAATAGTTATGCTGCTGTTATTTCCCAGTTCAACTTGTTTTCAGTGGGCATGAATTCTGTGGGTGAAAACAACCTGTTCCTCTTTCTCTGTATCTTGACCATTAGTCAAAAAAGCCCTGGAGGTAAATGATAATCCTTACTTTCCATTTTATTCTGGATTATTTTGCTCCACATCCAAGCTTCATTCCCAGAAAATAAATGAAGTTTACAGCAAATGAGACAGTTATAAAACTTTTTAAAAAGACAATCTTAATGTGAAGATAATCATTTAAGAAAAATACAAAAGCTAATCATACCCTCATATGGAAAATGGGTAGTATTGAGAAGCACTAATTGGTTATAGAGTTTATCACTTGCAGCTCACATGGTCCAATCCTATTGTAGTTGAAAGTAATCACACTGTTTTATGGCCACTCTGCTGCCTGTATGGTCTCAGCCCAGCTCCTAATTCGTTACAAAAGCTATTGTCAGCCACCACTGGCTCAGGAAGGAGCAGTCATGGAAGCTGAGCTGTTCACCCTTTCTTTGAGTGAGTACTTTCAGAGTAGAGCTTTGGATCATTACTTATAACAGAGTATGGTGCTAGCCACATAGTCCCTTTGTAAGCATAAACTGAAGAAACTTGTTTCTATAGAGGTTTCAATACAGCATCTATTTTCACAGCCAAACTCGTTCAAAGGCTCCAAAAGAAAACCCATCTTGCATTAACCCAAGTCGGTAACCCAGGTGAAAGTAAGGGCTCCCCACAGCATGGGAAATCTGGCTATATCCTGAAGGCTATTGCCAGATTCCTCAGACTGAGCAATTCAGAGATGGCTGGAGACAGTTAAAGGGGGCAGACAGAGAAGAATGGCAAATTGAAAGGTAGTATTTCCAAAGTGTCAAAACATTTGCAGTAAACATTTAGAAGCAAGGAAGCCAATCTAACCATGAAACTTTTGGAACAGAATTAGTTTGGTTATGTTTTGGTATCAAACAAGTGTTAAATCCTGACTCTAGGCCAGCGAGCAACAGGGCACCTTTAATTGAGAATGCAGACTCTGCACAAAGACCATGAGGGGCTGAATTCCGATCCCTCACCTCTGGATGTGTGATCTAGGGCAAATTACTGAACTGCTCTGTGATTAGTTTTCTCATCTACAAACTGGGGTGTGCACAGTATTTGTGCATTCAGTTTGTCAAATTTTAAGTGATATAGTATATGTACAGTATTAGAGCCTGTGGGCAGTGCTTCAATCACTCATTCAACAAATATTTATTGAATACCAGCTATGAGCCAGGTGCTGTGCTTGGCACTTGGGGAATGATAATGGACCAAAGAAACAAAAATCACATATACACAAATCTCAAAAACTCACAGAGGTCACACTTTATAGCAAGAACTCAATAAATGTTCATGTTTTATAGCAATAACTCAGTAAATAGTGCTATGAAGAATCAAATCGATTTTTTCCCATCATGTATGGAACATGCAGTCCAGGAAGCCTAAATCCCCTTTATCCAGGCAACTGCTTAGAGGGTGGGAACACCTCAGGAGAATTTTCCTGGTTTTCTAATGAAACCCTTCTCTTCCTTGACATTTTTAATATTGCTTAAAATATGCCATCACCCTTGGAAAGGAACTGGAGCACTGAAGTTGTTCATAGAACCCCATAACTCATAGGCTCCTTGTCACCTATCAGTGCAGAGGCCATCTCTGTAGGGCAGCAGGGTCATCTGCCCTGATCACTGTCGGTGTGGCAGGTACAAGCTTTTGACTTCAGTGTGACACTTGAGCCCATCTGCCTTGATGGTTACAACCCTCTTGACTTTGAGTGTGGCTTTGCCCCAACTTAGTGTGCGGAGCCTGTGAATAAAGGCACTGTTGGTGCTTCTGCTTATCTGACCTGGAGCCTGCTGGCTGGTGCAGGCCCAGCCCATTGTCTGTCTCCAACAAACCCTAGGGGCAAGAGGTGTTAGTTAAAGAGACCTGACATCTGAGACACTGCCATCCCTTATGCCATGGTTCACAGACCAACCAGGTTGCTGATCCCTCTTCCAGTACATTCCAGTTCATTGCCGTTAATCTTCTTCACAGTTAAGATTGCATGTACAGCTATGCCAATTAGTGGGGGCTTATAAGCTCAGCATTTGAAAGAAATGGAGCTAATCTAAAATGAATTAATGGACAAGAAACAACTTAAATAAAATTTTAGAATAATTTCATAGCCCTGGAGGAATAATTCTATCTACTACCAAAGAAAGATTAGTTTAAGTACACACACACACACACACACACACACACACACACACACACACATGGTTGAAATGTCTTGATATGCAAGATAGTTTTTAAGCTCCCTGTAAGGTATAGCAATATTATAGTATGCACTGCATTATTACATTATATCTATATACATATATACAGTGAACACACACACACACACACACACACATACATATATGAAAATAAGGCAGAACCAAATGAGTTCCACCTCCCCAAAAATCCAGCTGTGCCACAAAACAAGATGGATTCTGCCAAGCTAACTGAGCCCCAAAACAAAATGGGGTCAGACGACCATGTATTGACAGGAGGGTAAACTTGTATTCTGTGTCCTTGGAAGAACCACAAAAAGAAGTCTATTCTCCAAAGCAGACCCAGTCCCTGATATAGTCCTGCCACTGCCACAACAGAAAACAGCTGGGAAGTCAACCAATCAGTTGTGACTTGCATCATCCAATCAAAATATAACAAGCTTACATCCCTCATTTATTTAACAGACTGGTGTGAGGACTGAGCCAGAAGCTTTTACTCTTAAAACAATCCCCTATCTTTGTTTCCTCAGAGTGTGCCTTTGGTTCATAGCCAAGGGCTGTACCTCGTTGGTTTGCAAACTGTTTCTTAGCAGTGAAGCTCTCCTTAATTAAATTTCCTGTTTTACAGAGAGATTTATTAACAATATACACATATACACACATCTGTGTAAGTTACTGAAATGATATACAACTTTGCTGCATGAGCACAATCTAAACTAATACGAACCTTTAAAAATAAATTCAATATGGTTAGCTTTAGAGGATGATATATACATGACAACTTGTAAATGAGACAAACAAATAAAACCTATACACTAATAGAACTTAAATGTATATCAAATAATTATCAGTTTGGTTGAGGTCCAAAGTTATTTTCATGTTCCAAAATTGGTATGTTAGAAAAGACTCAACTTTATTTGTAGTTAAAATATATTTTCTCATTGTCTTTTGTTTTCTGAATAAGTTTTTAAAAAATTATGCCATTTAGATTTGGTTTAGACTGAGGCTCTGAAAGACTCTTGTGACTTCTTTTGGTTCTATTGCATTTGCTGCCAAAAATCCATGAATATCACTATAATTAAAAAATTCAAATTTTCTTCCATTAACTATTCTATAATAATAAGTTATAAAATGGACCTATTTGAATTTTAATTTGCAATATCAGAGGGTAATCATAATGAGGGGAAAAAGGGTTATGATTCAAAGTGGACCAGAAACCCTCAAATAGTTGATTTGAACATTTGCAAGATTCATGCCACCTAAGTTAGAAACGGTAAGAATTAGAAGAAAACATAGAGTTAGCTCTGCAAAAGTTGAAAAGTGCCTTTGAAGTTTGACTTGCCCCTTCCCTGAATATTTTTCCTGTTAAAAGAAAGTAGATGCTATAGTTTTAGTTATAATTCAACTTGATAAAGGAAAGATATTACAATTTGCCTGTATGGGTAATTGTGGATAAAATGAGAGCCCCTGTAGCCAGGATTCTCACCTGGCCCTGGTTGACTAGCTCACTGCACACCTGTGGGCAATACTTGGCTGTTGACTCTATATAAAGAGCTCCACCCAGTGCTCTGGGCGCGACATGGTGGTAGGGCTGCAAGATTGCAGGAGAGCAGAGCAGAGGCTGGAGTTGTGGCAGCAATGAGGACAGAGGCCCAGAGGACTGTGTGGGACAACTGTGTGGGATGGCTGTGCAGGCAGAGAGGCCTAGAGGGCAGCTGTGTGGACAGAGGGGCCCAGCGGCAGAGACTGGCATGCTGCATACGGACTCGCTCTGAGTGAATGGGATTCTAGTGACTAACCTGCCACCTGGAAATAAAGTTGGGTATAACCCTTTCATCCCAAAGAGTGTTCTGTTGTCAGTTTTCTTTGGTCATGTTGAATCCATAGGGAACTTGCCTGGAGCTGAAACCCAGTGGCAAGACAGTAATCTTTAGCTTGTTAGAGTATATTCTTAGAGGGTCAAGTTGTATTTTTTTTTTTTTCTAGTTGCTAAAATAAGTCTTAGAAAAATTTAATTTTTTTGTACTAATTGGTTTCAAAAGCCTCTTTAAATAATAGTGACCCAGCAGCTGAGTTAAAATATTATAGTTTTAAAGGAAAAGTAAACATAATGCCATAATACTTCCTTCTGGAGAACAGTGTTTCTCAACAAGATACAAATGTAGGAGTGTTGTTTACTTTTATGCATTGTTCCTCTTAATTCTCAAAGTAAGATCATAGTGACAAAATTGTTAAAATAAAGGTTAAAAAGAGCCAAGAAAGACAAATGAACTAGTGTTTGTGCCAGACAACCTAGATTAAAGGATAATTTCTGCAAGAGATATGGAGAGCTATAAAATATTTATTTTACAAATTGTCTATTCTGTTTTCATTCCAATTGCTTAACTTGACTTATAACAACCCCCAGTCACTGGTGTTTTAAAGACCTAGTTTACAGCTGAACATGGATTTGCAGACCCAGAGGGATTATTCAGTCCTGACTTCTTGCTTTTTTGATGAAATGAAAGACATTGAAGAAGCAGAATCACTTATCTGAAACCACAGATAGAAACCACCTGAGTTGGCTCAGCTTTCTCCCACACCTCCAGGACACAACTTCTGCTAACGTTTCTAGCTATGAAACTTGCATTGTCTGATATACTGGAGAGAAGAGAGAGGGTATATCTGAACTCCCCACTGCACCCTTTTTCTCAAATGCAGAGAGCTATCCACTTAACTTCAGTCCTACCTGTCCAGCTTGGCATTAGGAAAATGAAAAGACAAACTCAATGGAGCTCTCCCCTGACCTTTAGTAAATTAGTACTTCTGAAAGACAGTAGGCACTGGAAGGTATTTCCAAATAACCCCCAAAGTTTTCTTTACCTTGTGATTTATACCCGTCCTTACCAGAAGTGAAAGCAACAAATGTCTGGCTTAAAGACCCTGAGCAAACAGGTGAACAGTGGCCTTTGGCTGCAGGTGGAGGGAGGACTGGACTGGCGAGGGGCAGGGGGAGTCTTTTGCGGGTAATGGAGACATTCTGCATCTTTACTGTGGCAGTGGTTTATATGTACATCTATAACTGTCAAAACTCATGAAATTGCACACTTTAAATCAACTCACTTTTTGTACATAAATAATTTTTCCATAAAGTTGAGATTAAGAAAACTGGTCCAGGAAACCTATGATAAAAGCTTCTAAATTATTTGTTCTTTTGTTATCTAATGAATAAAATAGTTAGGCTTTATTATGGTTTTATGTAGTTTTAATAAGATTATCATAAGGTAATTTTAAGGAAGCAAAACTACCTCTATATATGGTATGAGAAATGAAAGGTTTCTGAGTATCAATTCGATTAACAATATTAGACTGTGTAAGAAAGGTTAATTTGATTCAAAATTCTTCTCTTTCCTTCCTGAGAAGGACTGGAAACTGATCATGATGGATGTGAGAAGGAAGAAGTCCTATCTTTTTACTTCTTTGCTCACCAGAGTGTCCACCTCAGTCTACAGGTGAAAACAAATCTTTTAAAAGCTTACTACTTTCTTTTACTTATTTTCCATCTAAAAATACATAGTATGCTATTCTCCCTTTCTCCATCACAGCAGATAATTAATCTACAGTTCTGGTCAACTGTCTTAAGTTCACCAATTAACTGCTCTCTCTGAGCCTGCCATTTCACATGGCCTCTCCCAGAGTCTCCAGGGAGCACGTCTAAATGCACTGCCCTATTTTCATGCAACCTAATGCTCTTAAACCTGATACTATCTCTTGGATCTCGGATTAGACTTGGTGTGGAAAGCAGAGTCAAAGCAGCTGAAAAGGCCTAAATACATCTGAAATGCCATGGAAAGTGTATGGCGCTCTCTCTGCTCCTGTGTTACAAAAATGAAAGAATTGTAGGTTTAGTACATTAAATGGCTGCAGTTCCCACCATTACAGCTAATAGTAAGTAAGACCAGATAGGCCCTCTGCCAGTGCTATTGGGTCTTTAACAGAGCGGAACGCCCTCTGGGGAAGACAGTGTCTGCACCCAGAAACAACTGTAATGGGCAAGGAAGGGGGTGTCTCTTACCAGGAAAATGCTACCCAGAGTACCTGTCCCTTCTGCCCAGGGTTCCCAGCTCTCTGCCAGCCCGAGACACCTTTCCTTCTGTCCTTGCACACCTCTTTTCTTTTCCTGCAGAAAATCTCCCATTTTTAAGCATGACTCATAAGAAGTCAGAGCAGTAAGTAATTTAATGACCAGAAATGAGAGAATCAAGCTAGATTTTTCTCTCTCTGAAGTCCTTCCTCTGGGGTTATCATTGATTCTTTCTGTAGTGGTTTCACTATTCCCTAAAAGAATGCAGTATTTTATGCAATTTTCCCCCTAAGGATGTATGTTTCATCTATGTGCACAAAGAATGAAAATAAGTAGGGATGTGCCTCAGGAATGGAGATCAGAAAGGGAGCAAATGCACAAATCACGGCACGTGTCATGACCCAGCATTCTTTTGTGTGCGCAGGTGTTTGGGAGAGGCAGAAGGTGCTGAGGAAAGGCCACGGGTTGAAGTCAGACCATTTGGCTATGAATCAAACTCTGCTACCACCTGTTGGAGACCTTGGGTATACATGTTACCTTAACTCAAACTGTTTCCTCATCCGCAGGGGAGAATACTATCTACCTTGCAAAGTTATTAAAACAATATAATGCATGTAAAGCTCACACTCGGTAAACAACGACGTGACAGCAGTACTGATAAGAAACTTGCTGGGCTGACATTGGCGTCCTTGACTTTTGGAGACACTGCCCACTTTTAAATTCCATGATCCTGCTACCTTGAATAAGAGTTTATTCTCTTATTATGGGAATCAACATATCACACTGTGGACGTGAGCAAATGCCCTTTATGGAAATTGAAAGTATTTTTCAAGGGAGGCAGCAGAATCTGGAGGAAACAGCATGGTTTTGAAATCAGAAGACCTGGTTATGGCCAAGAGCACCACTAAACTAGAGGCATGACTGTGGAAAAAGGGTTTCTGTTTTGTTTTGTTTTGAATAATTAATTTATGTGATACTAATCCTCTCTGTAAAATGACAACAGGATTTTGAGGGACAGGTTTGGTTTTAAGAAACCACTAATGCTGACTAAACAAGACCAGCTCTTAACAATTCAGTGATATTTTTGTTGACAACAAATTAGCATCAGAAAATCACATTTCAAAGTGTAGAGAGGGATAAAATATCAGGGGAGGAGCATAGGGATTTAAGGCAGAGAAGAAAAGAAATGGAAAATGCTCATCATTGAAGAAGAAAAGCAAGTAGGCAAGAGGCATTTGTAATTGAAGATTGGGTTTAAGTAGACAGGGATTCTTCAGAAGAAAACAATAGTGTGTGGCTGACACAACAATGGGGAAGCCTGGATAGGTGGACCCAGGGGCACAACCAATAGAATTCATTAGGGGGAGACATTTTTCTTTTCCACTAGAAAAAAATAACAAATTGGTTGGATGTTTGAAATTTTAAATTGCAAAAATGAACCCAACAACAGTTAGTAGTTGCAAACAGATTCCAGTGGCCACAAAACCAATGAGGAATGGAAAGACTCAGAAAACAGCCTGTGAGGCTGACCAGCGTGGATTTCTTCAGTGAGGTGTGTGCTTAAGGGTGTAGTGCTGTATTAACTCCACATCATACAGTCACATTTTTCTGCTTAGAGGACTATGGTGGTTGACATAGATCAAATACTTCCTCTGTTCCCTGCTCTGGGCTATGTGCTTCCATGCTAAAGTTCACTTATTTCTCACCAGAACCTTTAGGTAGAACAACAAGTTTTACTTCCTCTTCAGAAGGAAATATACTGGACAGAGTGGTCAGGCAAGAGACCCAAGCCACACAGCTAGCAGTTCAGGGTTTGAACCCAAACCTCTGACTTCAAGAGCTGGGCTTTTAATTTCTCTCTACCCAGCTCCTCACTACTGGCCTAATCTTCTATCATGCACAGAGCTTGGGGAGAAGCAGCTAAACGGAGGTATGTGAAAATACGACACACAACACAAGCTACCTCCCCAATATATATCACGAGTGGACAAGATGATAGTCACATGCTAGCTGAAAACAGTTTAAAACCTTTTGGTGATTCAAACACGTGATCATTTTCAATGTTATTTAAAATATTTTAGTTCATTTATGGGACTAAGATAGGTTATTTAAATCAAACAAATAATTAACATTGATAAAGTGTGAACATTTGCAAGTGTGGTTAGATCTCAAAAGCATACAGTTGAACAAAAACAAGCAAGTTGTGAAGTGGTATGTACTATTTTTTTTTAACCATTTGTTCAAATGTTTGAAATACAAAGTGGTGCTCTGTATTATATATGGATAAGTACACATTTAGTCAAGTTATTAAGCTGTGGGTCATGTTGCGATTCATGTAACACCAGCTGCTCTAACAGATAAGCCCTGAAATTTTAATACCTTTAATGTAATAAATGCTTATTTATTCTTGTTTATACCACAGTCTAATGTTGGTATTTTGGTTCTGCATGGCCATTCAAGGATGCTGGCTGTTTCCATTTTTGTGATCCTTGGTCCCCCCCCTCCTCAGGTGGCAGATGAGGAGAAGGATCATGTACAAGGCACATCTTCAAGTCACTACCTGGTCAAAGGAGTGGCATTATTGCTTTGTCCCAGGTTCTTGTGGCCAGAACTCAGTCACATGCCCACACATAACTCCATGGAACTTTGGGGACTGTAGCATAACGTCAGGCCCAAGAAGTAAAAGGTAACTGATTTTGGTGAATTGCCACAGGTGGGAAGAATACAGGTAACTTCTGTATAGTTGCTTTGTATAGTCAGGAAAAGAGTAGAAGTAAAATAAATATGCAAAAATTATATACCTGGGTGGAGGGTCCATGAGTATATTACTCTACATATTTTATGTTTGAAAGTTTTACTGTTTTAAAAAGAACGAAAGAGGTAGAAGTGGGAGACTTTTCTTTACATATTACCAGCCTGTGCTCTTTAAAACAGCTAGCAAACCAAGGCTCACATGCTGACTTCTTCATTTTTAAAGGACTGTGAGAAAGAAGAAACAGAATGTATGGCAGAGGCTGTGTAAGACCTACAAAGCCTAAAATATTTTTCATTTGGCCTTCTGTGGAAAAACAAGTTGTCAACCCTAAACAAAAAGGAAATATTCACTATCTTAAAAACATAAATTAAAACCAACTATATGCCAGGAATGGTGCTCACACATGATTTTCTGAAAACTTACTCATTATAATAGCTCTTATAGGTAGGTAACAGGAAAATGGGGCACAGAGAGGTTAAGCAACTTGCACAATATCACACAGCTATTAAATGAAATGAAATGGAATTCAAACCCTGTCAGTCTGATTCCAGAGCTCTTGCTCTTCTGTATTATATGATTCCTTCTTCCTAATTTATATTTTAATTTGTCATATTTAAAAGGATTTCCTGAAAAAAGAATATTTTCTTAATATTAAAAATGAACTGATGAAATTATAGTGTACATCAAAGTCATGTGTTTACATTCAAATTTTATTTGACATTTACATATACATGCACATACATACATAATTACATTTTTCAGCAAATGAGATTTATAGAAGACAGTAATGTTATCTATGAATCTCACTGCAGGGTAGAAAAGGGAGCATTATGAAATATTTGCTATTCAGAATGGATGTTAGTTCTGCCGGTTTGAGAATCGCTGCTGTGAAGTAGAAAAAGCAAAGGATTGAGCCTGCCACTCTGGGAGACACTAAGGATCAAGGTACATGGAGCAGTAGGAGAATTTAGCAGTAGGAGAGATTTGCAAGGCACAAGGTGTCTTAGTTGGTGCATAGAAACAGCCTGAGATGGAAATTCTTAGGCAGGTGACTTGTCAAAGGAGTGCTCTTGGAAAACCCTTTAAGAAAGCAAGAGGCAAAGGTCCAACAGAGGAAGATGCAAGGGAAGATGTGCATTTAGTTGGCATCTGGCTTCAGGGCCAACCCCATATGACACTGGAGCATGACCTGCCCCATATCACTGAGCAACCTTATCAGCCAGGCAGGCATCGTCTACAAACTCACATTCCCTGAGGGCCATTCAATGGAGAGGGTGCTGCTGTGAACCCCTAGAGGTGAGGCACTCAGAAGACAGGTGTGTGTCCTGAGAGACGGGGGGTCTGGGCTGCAGATGAACAGCATTACTGTGTGTTGGGTAAATGGAAATTTTCAACCAGAATTTCTCACTTGGGCTTGAAAGTGATATGCATACAAGGGGCTGTTTGCACATCAGTGGGATGTGTACCACAGTAGACCTGCCCATTTGAGCTGGGGTAAGGGGTGGAGAGTAATGGCTATTCTCTCCTCCCCTCCATTCCTGGTACATAATTGGTTAGGCACCTGCCAGTCACCAAGGACCCACCCATGGAGCTCCTTCTGAGGAAGGGATGGTGGGGGTGGGGGGAAGTGGAGCATGAGCTGAGGCTGGAGGTTGGGAGCTTGGGGAGAGGATTCAGAGCAGAAGGGACGGAGAGCACACTGCAGTTGGAGAAGGAGGACTTGGAAGCACCCCTGAGAGAGAGATTGAGCCATGAGCAATAAAGATAGCTTTCCCTAACCTCTCACCCTTGTTTTCCTTCAGACTCACTGATTCATAGGGAATTTGTCCTGGGCAGGAGAACCCCCTTCCTCGGTGAGCTGCACTGTGACATCTGCTGCAGCCCTGGTGATTGGCAATATAGAGACTGCAAGGTGTTCCTTGGAGAAGTCAAACCCAAGGTCAGCTAGGACAGGCCCTGCAGAGGTGTTGGGAGGGAAGTCTGGTTGTATTAGGTTGAAAAATGTAGCTAGGGACAGCCAGTTAAGACCATTATTTGAAAATAACTTGAATTAAAAAGGGAATCTGAAAAACAGAGTATCAGCTGGAGGGACATGTAAAGATAAACCTTTTAAGTTCTGAATACCTGCTAAGTCACAGCCTCTTCTGAGAGGTTCTTTACCTGCAGGTTACCACGTCTTGTCTCAGCACTGGCCATACCTAATTCAACCTGGAGCGGGTTGGTGTCTAGTCTATATAAGCTCCCAATGGCCTACCAACAAAGTCTTGCTGAAGGCACAGGTGGTGACTGACCAGACTAATCTTATCTTGTCTTTTAGGGAGTTTGAATGTGAGGCTGACTTTGTAGAAGCAGAGATGGGACGGCTGAGTCATGAGCTGGCACCAGAGTTGTTCCTGGGTCAACAGCTGCATTGACTCATTCACCTGCTGTTCACCAATGAGCCCTGACCTTGCAGTGCTCCTGGCTAGGGCACCACCGGGCCTCTTTCTTCACTCTGACTGTGGCACCTCATCCTAAATCCTCATTAACTGGGATATCCAAAGATTATCTCCCTTTTCCAACCATCTCAAAGAGCCTAAGTCAGGGCAGGTGGTATGGAGGACAGAACAGTGTTTTCATTGTATTGCATCTAATCAAAGATGTCATCAGCTATAAGGCACATTGCCATTTTATGTCCCAAGGAAGAATTATATTTTTACTTTCTTTCAGAAGAATTGTAAGAGGAATCCTGATTTCAGAGATGTTAAATGTGAGAAATGTATGTCTTAGAATTGATGAAATATAGTATATTCAGGAAGTAAGAGTTGGGAGGTTTACAGATTGAGTGGAGGGAACTATTCAGCAGAGAGAAGATAAAGGCACATCAGGAGGGAAACGGGGGTGAATAACGGAGCAAGGGTCCAGTGGGAGCAGCAGGGAGTCAGGCTGAGGACACAGAGGAAAGTCTTCATCCTCCTGAAATGTGTGGTGGGCCATGCAGATGTGACAGAAATGCAGACATAGGTACGAGAAAAGACATTTTAGGAGGCTCAGACTCTGGGCCCTCTCTTTCCTCAGGAGCAATTCTGTATTTCATTTTGGAATTATTTCAGGGCTTTTTGTTTTAATGAGTTCTTTTATAAGCTCAGACTTGTGTTTCCGAGTGTTAACTGCATTTTACCAGTGATTTTAGAGATGTCTGAGAGCATAAGGATGTAGAACTGAGTATTTAATAAAGGACAAACAAGCTTCAATACAAGAGTGCTGCTTATATGATCACATTGTACTTCAGCAGAATTGCAAACAATAAATTTCTTATGATATTACCAAATGATGTGATCTCAGACTATGATGTTTAACAGAAATATTGCAAACTTGAAAGTACAATGCTAGAACAGCCTGAGTACATGTAGGGTGTTTATTACATCTACAAAGGCCTTGAAAGCTCGGATGAACCTATTAGTCAATTTACAGATGAGAAAATGAGGCCAGGGGGTGATATAACTTGCCCAGAGTCACAGAGGATATGTGGGACAAGGACTCCGGAGCTTCCCCTCCTGAACAAGGGGAGTTTTGACGTCTATCACTCACTTGGTAGTTTTATAAATTCTCTCTTCAGATTAAATATTTTCACTCATTTTTAAACAAGGTTATGTGAGTTCATGGTTTGCTTTCCACAAAAATAGCATAATACTGTCATTGAATTCCAGGGGAAAAGACCTTGATTTGGGAATTTGGGCCTTCGGTGCACCAAAGCCAAGCTGGTATGTGATTTTGATCTGTCCTCAGCAGACAGAAGCTCATCAAAGGCAGAGGCTGCATAGGTACTCCGCTTTCTCTGTGCTGGGTGCTACCAGTGCTTTGACCTCACCTATGTGCTGCTTTACAAATGGCAGAGTGTTCAGGGCCCACCAGCTCAGAGATCACCTTCCCCCGCTAGCTTTGGAGGACCTCACAGTCAAAACTGGGTGGACACAGAGCTTCTGACCATAATCATCACCAGCTTAGGTTTCTATGATTGTGGTGTTTACATGAACCTTTCTTTCTTTGTTCATGCCAGTCTCAGCTGGAAGCATTTCTACCTGCCAGCATCTTCAAATGCACCTCCAGCATGGGATTGCCCTGGACATAGCCAATGCCTGCTGTTTGCAGGTACCGAGGCGGGCACGGGCTTCCAGCAGTGCTCTGAGATGATGTGGCCTCTGCCACGTGGGTTTGCCAGGGCACCGGGAGAGAAACAGACCAGCCCCACAAGCGCGTGGAAATGGGCACATCACAAGTAGCAGCAGTGGGTGCTATGAAGTGGACGAGGATGGGAACCACTTTAGACTGCTTTGTGGTCTGCAAAGGCTCCTTGAGGAAATAACATTCAGAATGATAACTGAAACCCTTGCCAGCCCCAACATCCCTCATTTGCAGCACAGACCCCAGCTTTTCTCTTGTGGGTCCTTCTCTTCTCAGTGTTTCCTTAAGGAACCTATTCACCCACACCGGCCCTGGATAGCTCCTTCATCACCTGACTTGTTGGTACTCTACACTGTCATTCAGCTTAGGTGTCACCTCCTCAGAAAGCCTTCCGGGAATGCCCTCTATCATCAGTTGGGTCTGGTGCCTCCTTCTGCATTCCCAGGGCACCTTGTACAAACCACATCACAGCAAATATTGCCTTGTAATGACCTCCCCTATCCAGCCATCATTTCCCCAGATACATTCTTCAGGGGCAGGGGCCAAATCAGCCTGTGGGCCAGACTCTGGGATAGTATGTTGCACACAGTAGGCACTTGGCCAGTGTTCTTGAAGATTCCTAATTTATTTCTCCAACCAGTCTGGAACATGCTGAAAATCTGTGGTTCTCATTTGTTGAAAACCACATTTATTGGAAAACATACATTTTGGGTTAAAGTTAACTTTGACATGACTTTTGTTTTAACTAATGTTCACTTGCCTAGGTTAAAGATTTCAAGACTCAGGGAATATTTCTCTATTGGGGAAATCAGACTGTGAGCCAGGAGGCAAAGAATGGTGCATAAAGAAGGTCACCAGCTGTGGAGTCACATGACCTCTACTCTGCATCCAGTCCCATTCTTCTCAGTGACTCTGCTTCTCTGTGCCTCATACACAGCCTCTGCAGCACGGGAAGCACAGCATCACACACTTTATCCCACTGAGCAGACAATCTATGTAGTAGTTATTTACCATGGTGATATTTATTATGCATGGAAGTAATATTACCAAGATTGTGAAAGTGAGCTTTCTCAAAACCCACAAGATCCTCAAATCATTTTGTGTTGCTGCTTCCAAGTTGCAGACTAAAAAGTATTTGGTTTTTACCATCTGGGTTGGATTTTTGTAGCCACTAGTCAAATAAGCAGGTGTGTTAATTGAGCCTAGGTTATAAGTCTTTAGAAAAACATTAGAAGTGGAAAAGTCAAGCCATTCATTTAGATGTTGTTCTTTTCTACTTTTTAACATATGTAAAAACGGTGTTTAATAACCAGACGGTACTTTTTAAGTTTTCACATTGCAGAGGCAGACAGAGGAACATGAGAAAGGATCCAAGGAGAGGAATTCAAACTGGGTTCCTTGGAGCCCTGGTTTTGTGGCCATGACTCAGGGGTCATGGGGTCTCTGGGCCTTCAGAGTCATTACTGTGGTCCCATCTAAGTTTCTCCATCCTTCAGTGTGCCCCAAGCCTTCAGACCCCATAATAGGCGATCTTGGGGGTGACTTCCTTGTCTTAAAGCCCTCATGACTCATGCATGCCTGTGCACTTCCTCAACAGTCCAGTGAAGTTATTTGAAGGTCTGGCTTGAATATGCACTGCAAAATGCTGACTTCTTATTTAACTTATTACCCTCATCTGCATCCTTCAGGCTGCATGGGCCTCTCTAGCAGGGACCCTCTGTATCCTTGTTTTATGCATGGGCCTCTGCTGGGTCAATATTCTGGAGTCTTAGAGGACCCCTGGAGCTCAGTTTTGTTAAAGCGCCATGTCTGAACTGATCTAGACTGAAAATGACCAGGACATGGTTGTGAGCAAGTCTCAACTGCGATGGCTCAGGGTGGGAGTGGATCTTGTTAAACCATGCATGCCCAGTGTCCAGTATGCCACAGGGAGACATAGGGCCATTATTCAACTCATTAAGTAGAAATTCAGCTACTTTTATTTTTCTAAAATTAAATGCTATTGTGTTGAGAGTAAATGTTGAGTATGTATAATTAGTGGCAGTTATTTTGCTCAGAGACACTCAACAGATCATTCATTGATTGTGAAGGTTAATCAAATAAGAGTTAGCTACATCTTCCTAGACTATATCTATATCCTCAACGCAGACACACACACACACACACACACACACACACACACACTTACATGCACACACTGGCATTTCACATACTGAGCCCTAAAGAGGGTAATTTTCACCCAAGTTTACTGCTTCAAATGTTCCTTGAAATCATAGTTCATTTCCACTTTGTCCATGCCCCATTATCAAATTCCCCATCTCTCCTCTTATAACAAATCAAGTATAAACACAATTTTATGTCAGAAGTAGTTTTTACTTAAAATTTGCACATTCCCATCAGTATGTGTCAAATCTCAATCCAGAAATGTCTTTGACACGCGGTGTTCTTGTTAAGTTGAAAGCTGACTGTGTGGTGAGCAAGAGGCTTAAACATACCAACTGGACTCAAGTGCTTGAATGATTAACAGGATCCATTTTAAACTCACTGTTTTTGCTGTTCCATGGACATGACCATAAAGTCACAACACTGAGATTATTTCGCTAATACATTAGCCTCAGAGAGAAAAATGAGTAAATTGGTCTTTTAATTTTCCATGCTGCGGAAGGGTCAGAAAGTCGAAATGAAAGTCCTTTTAAAGAAGCAGTCTCATAAATTTTGGCAAATGTTGTATCCTCCCCTGTTGAGGAACACCTACAGACAAAAATAAAATGGCAAAACCTGTGCCTATTTTGGGATCCGTAGGGACAGCCTCAGAACTCTGGCTCTGGGGGCCGGCAGGTGTGGCAGGGGGGTCTCCAGGCAACAGAATGAAAAGCTCCCAACCCTCCCCCTCTTCTGCCCTCCCTCTGGCCCTTAAAGCGGCTCTCTCTTCCAGGTCATGGGCTGCTTCTAAGCCCACTGCTCGCAGACTCTAATTGTCTTTAACATTTTTGTAAAACTTTTTCAAGTTTTTGACTGGTTTCAAAGGGTGGACTTTTCAAATAAGCAGATAAATCTTCTTTGGAGCTTTTAAGTAACTTTGAAACCAAATATAAATGCTCGGCTCTGAACTAATTATCTAAATACAAAGCTCTTCACCCTTATCCAATTGTTCTGCGAAATTGCTGAAGCATTGTCAACTATTTTTCCCTTGTATAACATCTGTTCAATGTGATTTAACCCCTCTTAATATTGAAGAGAGAGTAAAGATTATACCAGCAATCAAAAAATATAGCCTCATAGTAAAAAAGTAGTATTTTTAATCCATAGTTGATATCTACTTTGCCTGCTTAATTTATGGATTCTTCATGAGGAGCCAATATGGTAATAGAGAGACAAGTACTAGTGAATTGTGAAATGGTATACAAATGTAAGAGACTAATTGTCCATTATTATGTTATTATAATTATATAATTCATTAGTACAGTTATTGTTCTTTTTGTTATTATTGTGGCTAGGAGTTTAGTGTGAGCCTGTAATCAGCCAGAGAATCTTTTGGAGGAAATAATAGGTGGCTACCTAGAACTGAATGTGAAAACAACAATTTCCTCAGTGCCTTTCCTAAAACCTGCCTGTGAGACAGCACAGTGCTTCTGTGAGCCCTGGAAGCATGGGGTGTGCATTGCCATTTTAAACGGGATAACCAGGATAAGCTGGTGACACTTGAGAAAGACTGGAAATTGATGAGAGGCAACACAAAAATTCCAGACAGAGGCAAAGTCAGAGCAAAGGGCCTGTGGTGAGCCCCTTGCACAGCCTGCCAGAGGAGCATCAGCAAGGCCAATTTGGTTGGAGCAAAATGAGTGAGCAGGTGAGGCCAAGGAGACAGAATGTCACAGAGGCTGAGGGTGGGTACCAGAGCCAGAGGGCTTTAGAGCCTGTCATAAGGACTCAATGTTTTTTCTCTTAGTGAGTTGGGCTACTTCAGAAATATGGAAAGAAGGAGTTATGTGATTGATTTGTCATTTAAAAGGATCATTTGATAGTGCATACAGTGAGTATGGGAGTGTCTGTGCAAGTGTGGAAACACAGCAACCAACTAGAAAGGGACTGCAATAATCCAGGCGAGAAATAGCGTTATCTGCACTCATGTGGTCAAGGGGACGGTGGTGAGAAGTGGTCAGATTCCGGATATAATGGAAGCTAGAAGTAAGGGGACTTCCTTTCAGATCGGATGTTGTAGGCTGGACAGGGAGGACTCAAGGAGCACCCCAAGCTGATAAATGATATGTACTTTCCTGACAAGCAGCTTTTCAAGAAGCATGATAATTACTGAAATCATTAGGTTATTTTGTTAAAATGTCCTTTAGAAAATTGTATCAATTTCCACTCCTATCAGCTGTTTTAATTTCTGTTTCTTTAACTAGTACTGAGTTCAAACTTTTTTATGTATTTATTGGATATTTGCTGTTTTTCTTTATGGTATAATCAAACTTTCTTCCACTGATAGAAATGTCAACTTGATACTAAATCCTTATTTAATATCCTGGACTTACCATTACCTCTTATTTTTAGACATTTTATGGTTATTTTCATGTTTATTCTTTCAGATAAAATGTGGAACTGTTTTGGACTTCCTATTGGGAATTATACTGGAACCATATTGAATTTAGAGATTAAATTAAGGGTAATTGACATCTTCCTTTCAACATCTTATTTTTCAATATTTATGTTGTAAGCGATCACCTTGTAAGCTCTCTTATTGTTCCAAATATGTTTATTGTTAACCTTAGGTTTTCAATATGTAAAAGTACGTCATCAGAAAATAACAATAATTTTGCTTCCTTCTTTCCAATGTTAATACTTATTTCATTTTTCTCATCTAATGGCATTTGTCAGCATGCCCAAATTAATGCTAACAAATTTTTGTTAAGCGAAACCTATGCTAATTCTAACTGTAAGTGAAAGGATTGTGTTTTTTTTTCTAACCATTATTTTTGCTGTTTCTAATATACATATATTTATATATAACAATAATTTTTTCAGTAAAGACAGAATTTAGAAGATGGTTTCTGGCATCTAATAAGATTGTTATTTTCTTTTTTTGAGTAACTAACATGATAAATTTGCTGATAGTTTTATTTCATTGAACATCTTTGTATTTCAGGACTTTAGGAATTAATCCCACTTAGTTAATTATTGGTTTTAAAATATAATTAATATCTTTTGATTAATGCTACAAAAAATAGTCACTTACCAAATCAGTGCAACAATACCTGATTTCAGTATTGCTTCTGGTGGCTCTTGTTTATAAATTAATTATTGAAACTAACCATAGTGCAAGTGCCATGTAAAGAATTCATAATATCATGGGCTAAGTTTAATTTTATGTTTTAGATAATTCTGAAGACATAAGACACAACTGGCAGCAAGAGCTTAGTATTTAATCTTACAACAAAAACTAAGAAATGAGATGAAATCCACTTCGGAATTGAGATGTGTAGCATGTAATTATAAAGTTCGTGATAAGATGATGGTAGCAAAGCTGTGTTTCACTCTTAACGAGTATTAGAAAAGGCCAGCAACCAGGAGTCACTTGGCATGACTTCCTTTCCCAAGTATATATGCTTAACAGGACAATTTAATATGTAAAATAGAGGAGTTGTTTGGCCTTATATTGCTTTATCTTTCAACCTCAAAGAAAAGAAAAAAGTCTCTCGGAGACATCTTTCTGTAGAGAACAAACCAAATTAAATTTACTTTCTCTCATTTTTGTGGTTAATTGGATCAACTTTGAAGCCCTAGTTTTGACTAAAAACAAATAAAGCAAGGTGAGGGAGAGGGGTGAATAGGTGGGACACAGAGATTTCTAGGGCGCTGTAAACACTGTATGGTACCATAATCACGGATCCATGTCCTTACACATTTGTCCAAACCCACAGAATGTGCACCACCAAGAAATGACCCTAATGTAAACTATGGAGTTTGGGTCATTATGATGTATCCGCGTAGGGTTATCAGTTATAACAAATGTCTGCTCTGGTGGAGATGTTGATCATGGGGGACACTATACATGTGTGGGGCAGAGGGTACATGGGAAATAGCTGTGCCTCCTGCTCAATTTTGCTCTGAACCTGAAACTATTCTTTAAAAAAGAGGCTTAACAAAACAAAACAAGCCAGGCTGGTGGGGAGCTCGTCTCCCTCCACGCCTGTTGTGTTCTGGATTCTTCAGCTTCTTTTGTGTTCTTTTATTCCTCAGTATTCTGGAATCCTCAGCTTCTTTTGGCCCCAATTTCTTCCCAAATGTCTCAGAGCTGCACTTGGGTTTCTGTCCTGCCCTTGTCAGATTCGCTAACCTTGAAACCCACCTCCTCTTCCCTAGAAGTTCTTTTGTGTGAACTTGGGTGCCCCCATGAGGACTCCCTTTCCAGTCTTCTTGGAAGAAACCAGAGACATTACTTAAGGCAGAAACACACAGACCAGTTGGAGAGGGAAAAGGATGAAGGAGATCACAGGTTCTATTAAAAACTGCATTTCAATATTTATAAGGCCAGAAAATGAATTCAATTTTTCAACCCTGAGTCCTAAAAAACTGATCAAGACAAAGAGGAAACGTTGCACTTGCAGATTTAAGGCCTCCTACTCATGCATATATGCAGGTCCATGGTTTATAGCAAATTTTCCCAGGAAGTGGGCTACCTATCTAATTATTAAAGTGCAATAGCAAATTTTGTTTACCAGATACTAGAAAATTATTTCCCTTCCATAATATGTATTTTTTATCTTCCAATTCTAAGTAATCTTGGCGAAGGTGCTCGTTAGATTTCCTCAGCGTTTCTCATGTGCAGTAAGTCACTCTGTCTCTGTGCTGCCTGACATTTTCTAATAAGACCTTCCCTTAGGCCTTGAGATGACTCTCCTGGAGAGAAGCCATGCATGTCTATTCATCTTCTCTTTCCAGAGGTTCAGGGATGCCAGGTTTGCTGTAAAGGGTGCAAGACTTGTACTTTCTGTCTCAACCAAAAGTGACACAATGAAAAGGACTTGGAAATGCCACAAGCACAATTCTAAAAGTTGGATCTCTGAGAACTTTGCACGTTGAAAATGACAAACCTCTCTAAGCCTGTGGCCTCCGTGGGGAGGGTTGCCACAGTGGCCATGCGCATGCATGACTTTGCAGTATTAAAAAGGCATGAAGGCATTTTATATAGTGTTTGGGTGATGGCATGCTTCTCAGGGTGACTTTTCCAGGGATAAATGGTTCTTCCTTGCTTTTCTGCCTGGCTTTTGCCTTTGCTCCTTCCCTCCCTCATTCCCCACCCTGCTCTCCCTTCTTCCCTTTCTCCTTACTGGATACTTTCCAGGTGCCCCATGAGCCAGGCACCATGCTGGGCTCTCTGATGCCTGGCTTCCTGCTCTCTTGGAGCTTTCAGTCTATGAAGGAAAAGAAATGAGTTAAATGTGACAAAAATAAATGTAATTCCAAACATGATAACAATTGAGAAAACAACAACAATGACAACAGCAACATAAGAGCTACAGAAGAGCAGAACTGGAGAAGCAGGAGAGATTTTCCCAAGATGCTGCTCTTTGAACAAAGACCATAAAAATGAGGAGGATGAAGCACTGCTTCTTCATAGCAGGTGAAGAAGGCATTGGGGAAGAGCGTTCTACCCAGGACAGGGCAGGGAGGGAGGGAGGGCCACAGCTGAGAAGAGCCTGGCGAGGGAGGCAGGGGCCAACATGTGTAGGACTCTGGGACCACATTAGGGATTTTGGCCCAGTGCTAAGGGCAATGAGAAACCACTGACGCGTTCTAGTTGGTGGTGTGCATGTGTTGGGGGGATGATAGGATCAGGTTTGCAGTTTTAAAGTTCACTTTTGCTGCTATGTGAGGACTGGATTAGGGAAGAGCAAGTATAGGGGTCTCTGGTGGGGTCCCAGCTGATTTGGCCTCAGCTAATAGTAATGGAAATGCTGAGGAGATGATGGATTTGAGTGACATGGAGACTGTAAATCCCACAGTTTCTGATAATAGGTTGGATATGAGGGAACAAAAGCGGAGACATCAAAAATGTCAATTTCTAGCTTCCAAGGATGGATGGGAGCTCATGCCCTTCACCACGGGAGGCAACTGCAAGAAGACAGAGCTCACGGTGGCGGCAGGAGAACACAGCATGCGTTCCTGTTCAGGCCCAGTGAAGTAAAGGTACTTTGGAGACATCCAAAGAGAGACATAAAATAGCAGATCAGAAGCTAGTTCTGGGGCACAGAGAAGAGATCTTGCCTGGGGATATAGAATTAAGAGTCACTGGCACACAGTTGATACTGAAGCCAAAGATACTGATAAGGTTGCCTAGGAGGGGAATGTAGTAGAGTGAGAGGCGGAGGAGCTCAGCCTCGAGGAGCTCCTGCATCAATAGCCGGACGAGGGAAGGTGAGCATGCAGAGGAGGCTGGGGGAAAGGCACGGTATTACCGAAGCCAAGGGAAGGAGGGAATGGGCACATTGGGAAACGTGGACGGCAGGCCAGGTAAAATGCCTGAAACATCTGGTGGATTTATTAGCATGGAGGTCACTGAGGACCTTGGCAGGCTTTGAAAATTTCAGCTCACCCAAAATCATGGAAGTACACATTGCACTGAAGGCCCTGAAAAAAACAAATCCCAAGTAGGGCCCGAGAGAATTAAAAAGCAATTTTCTAACAGATATGGTTTATTTTAAAATGACTTCTTGAAACAAAGCAAAATAAATACAGAGTAATAAACAATAAATTAGAATGATTGACATCTGGAGAGATACAACTGCAGATATGTGCTTTTATGTCTCTTTATGTGTTTTGTTTTATACTAAGATGCTATTTTTATTTTCTAGCAAAAGTATTGAGAAACCCCCAAAAGCCAAGGTTCCTGTTGAAAAATGTAGCCAAATACATTCAGTAGTGGCTATAAATCAGAACAATAATAACAACAATTCCATGAAAAGAATTTTCAAGTGTGCAGTCTTAGAAAAGATTCTAGTCAGTGACTAGCATTTTTCAACCAAAATAATCCAGTTTGATAGCAAACAGTTCAATATCAGCATTTTTTAAACAATGTGTAAAAGCATGTTCCTAGACTTACTTGACGTTCTCACCCAAAGATACTTTTCTCCTAAAAGCAATTGATGAAATCCCATTTCTCCCATTTCAGACAGATGAATTTTCGGTGAACATTTTTCCTTTATCGATTATGTTTAAACTACGCATGCTGTTTAGTCAATACCTTGAAATGTTTAATCAATGATTGCCCACACATTCTTTTGCCCCAAATGGGCCTATTAGATAAGTTCTAAAACTGTTCTTCCCATGAAGTCAGTGAATTCCCAGTTTTCATGTGCATATCTTCAAATGAACCTCCTGGGAGACTTTGCTGGGTTAGAGACCTGGTCAGTAATGGTGGAATTCCCCAAGAACAGCGATTGGCAAACTATAGCCCATGGGCCAGTACAGTCTGTTGTCTGTTTTTGTATGACCTGCCAGCTAAGAATTTATTTTTTGCAGTTTTAAAGGCTTAAAAAAATCAAAAGAAAAATAGTATTTCATGATGTGAAATTGTATGCAATTCAAATTTCAGTGAGTATAAATAAAGTGATACTGGAGCATAGGCACAGTGCTTTTATGTATTGCCTGTGACTCTCTGCATGCTACAGTGGTAAAGTTGAGTTGCTGTGATAGAGTCCATATAGCTGACAAAGCCCAAAATATTAACCAGCTGTCCCCTCATGGGAACAGTTTGCTAAGCCTACACCTATGGGTGATCATCTCAGGACTCTGCCTCGCCTCGCTCTCGGAGAGCTGGCACGGAAGGGAAGATCATACTGGTTTTCATTTGTCAGGACCTCTACAGTCCAAAGTGTTTTATTCTCACAACGAGGCTTTGAGTTAGGAGCGGTGGGTGTTATTAATGCCATTTTACAGATAAAGAAATTAGGGCCCAGAAATATTGACCAGGTTGAGCTCCTAACAGCCCTGTGAATAGGTACCATTGTTTCCATTTTAAAAATGAGAAGATACAGACTCAAAGAGGTTAAGTAACTCACCAAGATTACTCATTGTGTCAGAATGAGACTGGAACTTAGATCTTCTGAAACCTAATAAATACCTAATTTTCTCTCACTACCATTGACTGCTCCCTGGATGGAGCAGCTTGTGTATTTTTGAGCTGTCATTTTTGTGGAGACGATTATCTTAGGCATTAATATTGATACCTGAAGAGAGAGCCCTTTGCTCTTGGCCCTACTTTGGTTTGCTATAGGAAGCAGTGGAGTACATTTGAGATTTCTTCACATCCCCTCTGTTGACCTGGTCGAACCCCACTTTCTGCAGCAGTTCGAAGATGGCAGCCAATACATTACTGAAGAGAACAGAGTACAGGATTGTTCAGAGTACTGAAACTGGGGCAGAGAGCAGGCCTCTGGCAAGTCTGTAGCTTCTGTTTCTCTTCTTGTGTTTCTCCTCACATTCTGTATGTTTAAGGGTCTTAACAGTGGCAGGCAAAAGGACCAGAGACGTTTTTAAATTCTTGCACTGGATATTCTGAAGTAATGTATAGTTTTTATTCTATCCTTAAATTCATTTGTTTACAGCATTGCTATGACTCTGGACTGCTTTACTGTAGCCTGGAAGGCACCGAATGCTCCAGCCTGTGCCCGTTCATCTTCACCCCCTTTGCCCTGGCCTCTTTCTGTTCTTTCACACAGCAGCACCTTGACATATGCTGTTCCCTTTGCTTGGACTTCTCATCACAACACCAACCTCCTCCTGTCTGCCAGGTCTCAGCTCCACAATTCCCTCCTCAGACCTCAGAGAGGACTTTCACTACTCTCTCTAAACCCTGTGCTGCTCCTGTGCCCTGTCAAGTCACCAGTTTGTTTTGTCCACAGTGTGTCACCCACTATATTCTCTTCTTACTGTGTATGACAGACCCAGATACAAGCTCCAGGACCTTCTCTGACTAATAGGAAGCACTCTGGCCTAAGCCTTTATCACAGTGGCTAAAATAAATTAGGCAACAGGGAATATTTTTGGGTAATAAATAAATAAAATTTCAAAACATGAAATTCATGAATTTATTTTGATTTGAAATTCAATGTAAGCTCCAAGTTCTCTCTATATATGATTTAATTTTTTAAATTATTTAAATATAATTTTAATAAACTACATATATAGTTTAACTTATTTTACAAATAAAAAATATTACTGGGGACTTCCCATTCTGGGCAAGAAATTATAGCTCCATAGTTTATTACTCTTACCATCCTTGCTTTTAATTAAGAAACCCTGGATATAATGCAATAAACAAGCATAGGATGGTCTTGAAAAGTGAAAGTCTGACTCGGGAACTTGCCACTTGAGAAACAACAATGCACGAGTTCCCCGGGCTTTCTTTTTACTTCCCATATACCCAGAAGGGGCACTAGAGAAGCCTGCAACCCAGAACTGCCAGCAGGCACAGGCAAAAAAAAAGATCCTAGAAGAGCTTCCTCTCTCTCCAATGAAAGGACTGGGAAAATGACAGCCTAGTAGAACAGGAAACCTTCTTGATAATACCTGCCCTCTTCCAGCCAAACACCAAAGGAAAATCTTCCCTCAGCCTCATAGTCCTACACTGTCAGCAGGGCCAAGTGGAGAGCTGGATTTCCGGCCCCATCTGGCAGCACTAAGGCAAGGGGGCTGGTACTCTGCTCCTCTATCAGGATGGTGCCGGTGGGATGGAATAGGGAGCTGAACTTCCGCTGCACCAGTGGCAATGAGACAGAAAGAGACAGAACAGAACAGTGCTAGTTTCCCCTCCACCTCTGCCTTCTCCCTTGGTGGTAGGGGGCCCAATCAAGAGTTGGATATCCACCCCCACTTGTACCATGTCACCCCAACAAAGTGATGTCACAACAATAGCAACATGAAAGAAGATTGAGCGAGATCTTAGCCCACTACCTAAAATACCTAAAATGTCCAGGATGCAGTAGAAATGGTCATACCAAGACACAGGAAAAATCTCAACTTGAATGAGAAATGACAGTGACAGATGCCAACACCAATATAACACATATATTGGGTTTATTGGCAAGGATTTTTTAAAAACCTTCATAAGAATGCTTCAATGAATGCTTACAATCCAATTGAAACAAATGAATACCTTAGCATAGAAATAGAAACCTTAGCAAGGAAGTAGAACAGAAATAAATATAGATATGAAGAGCCAAAAGGAAAGTTTTGAACTGAAAAATACAATAACTTAAATAAAACTCACTGGATGGGCTCCACAGTGGGATGAAAGAAGAGAGGAAAGATCAGTGAACTTTACAATAGAATGTTAGAAAGTGCCCAGTTTGGACAACAGAGAAACAGACTGAAAAGAAATAAACAAAACCACAGGGGCCTGAGGATAATGACCAAAGATCTATCATTTATATCACTGGAGTCCCAGAAGGAGGGGAGAAAGAATGGGGGGCTGAAAAGTATTTGGAGAAATAAAGGCTTTAAACTTGCTAAAAAATGGCAAGACAGAAGCATTCCTACAAATGTAGGAAACTGAACAAACTTTAAAACAAGATACATCCAAAGAAATTCAGGCCAAGGGACATTGTAACTAAACTTCAGAAAACTAAAGACAAAGAATAAATTTATTTAAACAGAAAGGAAATGATGAAAGAAAGGAATGTGGAATATTAGGAATGAAGAAAGAACAACAGAAAACATAAAAATGAAGGTAAATATTATAGACTATCCTTGTTTGAATTTTGTGGATTATGTTAAAAAAACTTGAAGCAAAAATTGCAGCATTGTCTGGTGCTCTTCTCAGTATATAAGAAATTTTAATTCTTTTGTGAAGGAGGAGGGCAAATGGACCTAAGTGGATACAAGGTTTCTACACCATACTCAAATTTGTAAAATGTTGAGACCAGTGAACAGTGATAAATTATGTACATATAATGTAATACCTACAGCAAACACTCAAATATCTGTACATAAAGCTATCCTCAAAAACTATATAAATCAGAATAGAATCCTAAAAAAAATGTTCCAATAAACCCCAGCAAGGCAGAAAAATTAGAGGAAATGAAAATAAGGACAAACAGAAGAAAATAGTAAAATTATAGCATCAACCCTTAATGAATTAGTAATTAAGGTAAATGTAAATTTAATTTATTTAAATACACCAGTTAAAAGACAGATTAGCAGACTGAATGTTAATAAATGGCCCATCTATATGCTGTCTAACAGAAACTCACTGCAAATGTATTTGTGTATGGGTAGGTTGAAAGAAAAATTTATGGAAGAAGACATATCATGTAAACATTAATCAAAATCAAGCATGAACTGTTACCAAGTAAAGTAGACTTTAGAGCAAAGAAAATTTCAAGGGACAAAGAAAGATATTACCTAATGATCAAAGGGAAAACTAGCTTAAAAGACATGGTAATCCTAAATGTCTATGCACTGAATAATAGACTCTTAAAACACATGAATAAAAACTGATAGAAGTGACTGAAGAAATAGAAAAATACTCAATGATATCTGTAGACTTAAACACCCCTCTCTCAACAATTGGTGGAACTACAATACAGAAAATCAGCAAGGATAAAAAAAAAGTCATCAAATCATCAATCAATAAGATCTAATTAGCATTTATAAAACACTCCACCAACAACAGAACAAATATTCTTTTCAACCAAGGAGCATTGATCAAGGTTGGCCAAATGCTGGAACATGAAACAAGCCTAAAAAAATGTAAAAGTTTTGAAATCGGGTAGAAATGTGTTCTCTGACCACATTGACTCAAGTTAGAAATCAATAAAAGAACGAAAACAGGAAAGTCTCTGAATACTCAAAAATCAGAAAAACACAATTCTTAATAAGCCATTTACCAAAGAGAAAGTATCAGGTAAAATTTTTAGACATTTGTTGAACTGAATGAAAATGGAAAAGTGACTTATTAAAATTTGTGGGATGCAGCTAAAGCAGAGCTAAGAGGATGTTTGTAGCACTGTTTTCATTAGAAAAGATGAAAGATCTCAAATCAATAGTTTAAGTTCCCAGCTTAAGAAACTTGAAAAAGAACAAAGTAAGTCCAAAGCAAGTAGAATTAGTGGGAAGGGAATGTAATAAAGATGAAAACAGAAATCAATGAAATTGAAAACAAAAAAACAATAAGAAAATATCAGTAAAACAGAACCTGACTCTTTGAAAAGATTGATAAAGTTGACAAATTTCTGGCTACGCTGACAAAGAAAAAAACGAAGGCACAAAATGATAATAAATGAAATGAAGTATATTATTACAGGCTCCCCAGACATTTGAAGAATTGAAAGAGAATACTATAAACAACTCTAGAGATATGTATTCAGCAACTGAGGTAGTGAACCAATTCTTCAAAAAGTGCAAACTACCAAAACTCACCTAATAAGGAATAGCTAACTTGAGTACCCCTATAATTATTTTTTAAATTCAGTTTGTAGTGAATACTCTCAGAAAAAGATGGCTTCACTAGAGAATTTTACCAAATGCTGAGAATTAACACCAATTCTACACAATCTCTTCCAGAAAACAGAAGTGAGCACTTTCCAACCCATTTATGATGCCAGTATTACTCTGATACCAAAACCTGATAATGGTAGTATAAATAAAGAAAACTAGATCAATACCTCAGAAGAAAATAGATTTAAAAATCCTCAGAAATGTATCAGCAAATAGAATTTGACAACATGTAAAAACAATTATACACTAGGACTAAATGGGATTTATTTCAGACTACTTATGCAAGCTAAACATGCAAGCCTGTTTCAATATCCAAAAATCAATCTGTGTAATTCACCATAAGAACAAGCTGAACAAAAATCTCATGATCATACCAATTGAGACAGAAGAAGCACTTGACAAAATTCAATACCTGCTCATGATAAAAACTGAGCAAACTAGGAGTAGACAAGAACTTTCTCAACTTGATAAAAAACAGCAACACAAAAACTACAGCTAGCCTAGAACTTAATGGTGAAAGACAGAACACTTTCTCCCTAAAATAAGGAACAAGACAAGTTTGTCTACTCTCACCACTTTTATTCAACATAGTAATGGAAGCCCTAGCCAGCACAATGAGGCAAGAAAAGGAAATAAAATACAGATTGAATCAGAAAAACTAAAAGTATGCCTATTTGTATTGGATAGGGTAGTCTACATAGAAAATCCAAGGAATCTACCAAAACCTCGAGCTAGTAAATGAGTTAAGAAAGTCACAGTAGATAGGGTCAACATACAAAATTCATTTGCGTTTTATTACAAGCAGTTTAAAAACAATACCATTTACAGTCACTCAAAAGAAAGGGGGGAGGGAGGAAGGGAAGAAGAAAGGAAGGAAACAAGGAAGAAAGGAAGAAAGAGAAAGAAAGAAAAAATAAGGAAAGAAAGAGGAGGGAAAGAAAGAAAAGAGGTATGAATCTAAAAAAACACACACTAGACTTCTATGCTAAAACTATAAAATGCTGATAAAAAAATCAGATATCTATATAAATGAAGATACATATTATGTTCATGATTGGGGAACTCAACTAAATAAACATGCCATTTCTCTTCCAAATTAATCTATAGATTTAGTGCAATTCATATAAAAACCTCATCAATATTTTTTGTAGATATACACCAACTTATTCTGAAATGTGTTTGGAAGTGCAATGGAATTAGAATAGCAAGAACAATTTTGCAAAATATGAAAAAAGTAACAGGAGTTACTCTACCCAATAATAAAACTTACTTTACAGCCACAATAATCAATACAGTGTGCTGTTGGTGAGGAGACAAATGTGTAGGTCACAACCCAAAAATAGACTCACACAGTATGGCCAATTGATTTGACAAAGGGGCAGAGCAATTTAATGAAGAAAAGATGATCTTTTCAACAGTGTTGGAGCAATTGGACATCCATAGGCAAAAAAAATTAATAAACTTCAACCTAAACTTCACACCTTACACAGATGTAATTCAAAATGGATCATACATTTAAATGTTAAAACTATGAAACATTTTAAAGAAACAGAAAATCTTTGGAACATGGGGCTTGGTGATGAATTCTTAATATAATATTGAAAGCACAATCTATAAAAGGAAAAAAATTTATCAATTGGACTTCATCAAAATAAAAGCCTTTATTCAGTGAAAAACCTTTCAAAAAGTATAAAAAGATAAGCTACACACCAGGAGGAAACATTCAGAAGCCACTAACCATTTGCAAAGACTTATATGTTGAATATATAAGAATTCTCAAAACTTTACCATAACAAAAAAACAGTCTGGTTAGAAAATGGGCACAAGTTATGAACTGATACTTCACCTAAGAGACTCTCCAAATGGTAAATAAACATGAAAATATGTTCAACATTATTAACCATTAGGGAAACGCAATTTAAAACCACAATGAGATAGCACAATACACCTAATAAAGCAGCTAAAATAAAAATAGTGACAGTCCCAAATGCTGGTGAGGATGCAAAAATACTTAATCTCTCATACATTGCCGGTGGGACTGTACAAGGGCACCGCCACTCTGAAAGATAGTTTGGCAAGTTCTTTAAAAAGAAACATACTTACCTCATGACTCATAAATCATACTTCTGAGAATTTATCCCAGAGAAATGGAAACTTATGTCCACACACACAAAAAACTGTGTATGTGAATATTCACAGTACCTTTATTTGTAATAAAGACTACAGATATGGAAATAAACCCTATGATGGGTCAATGGCTAAACAAACTGTGATACTATCAAACTATGGAAGACTACTCAGCAACAAAAAAGAACAATTTACAAGCACAGCTTGGATGGAATTCAAAGGAATTTTGCCTGAAAAAAAAAATCAGAAAAGGCTACATGCTATAGGATTCCATTTATATAACATTCTTGAATGGATCATGTTATGGAGATGGAAATAGAAAACTGATTTAGTGGTGACCAGGGGTTAGGATAGGGTTGGGGGTGTGAATATCAAAGTACAATGTCAGAGGTCTTTGTGAAGAGGGAATTCTTCTCTATCTTGATTTTTTAAAAAAATTTTTGTGATGGTTGTACTAATCTACATATGTGATGAAATTACATAGTACTTTGCACACATGTGCATGCCTGCACACACACACACACACACACACACACAAATAAGTGCATTTAAAACTAGAGATATCTGAATAATATCTGCAGATTATACCAGTGTTAATTTCCTGGCTTTGATATTGTACTGTCATTATGCTAGCATTGATGTTGCCATCAGAGGAATGGGGAAAACATACTCAGGACCTCTGTACTATTTTTTAATCCTATAAATCTATAATTATTCAAAACAAAAAGTTAAAGAAATACTCAGACACAAACATAGTAACACCCAAATTATCTTACCCCCCAATACTCAGTCTCAATATGATTTAGTTTTTTATTTTTATTCGTCCTTGTCTTTTTGTGTATAAATGAATACTTTTCACAAAAAAATGCCTTATAACATTCACGTTTTGTTTTTACTGTTTTAAAATTTAATAATATGTCATGAGTAGGTCTCCATGTTTAAAATTGTTTTTTTCCTATAATATCCTCTAACGTCTTATCGGTGTTCTTTAAGTAGTAGAATGCTTCTCTTTGAAAACATAAAGAGGTAAATGTGGAGGTGCTCTTTTCAGAGTAGGAAGCAGAGACCCAGTGATGCTTTGTGCTGGCCTCTTAAAATATTTCTTATAATTGTTTCCTTTAATAATCCCTTACACATCTCCGAAGGCTCTGGAAATGCAGGTGGAAAATTGTGTCATTTTAAAAAACAATGACAAAAATGCCACATCAAATATATTTAATGCTAAATTTTTAACTGAATTCAACCCCATCCCTCCTCTTTACCACATGTGGTAATCACCTTGGCCTAATATCTTTATAAGGAAACAAGAAACATAAATATTTGAGATGTAGTCGCTATGGTGATCAACAGAGTCAAAGGAGTGAGCTAGTTGACCTTTTCCATGTTTTCCAGAACTTTTCATTTAAAATTTCTACTTTCCTAAGCTGTGTCACTATAGACGCAAACTGTCCATTTTGACATCTGTGTTTTATACAGCAATATATTTTCATCTATAGGAATTAGTTATTGGTATAACACTCTCAGCAATGCTGAATTTTTCTTGCTAAAATTGAAACTATGCCAAGACCTCCAAAATCTTTCTGGTAGTAATTAACCTAAGAATGCCCTCTATGGTTTTTGCAAGTATACATAATTTGTAAATATGGCATAATTTCTTTAAAATTTGAACATTTAATAAAATAGTCAGTTGTGATATATAGATTCAGCTATATAAAATGTCTGTTCCAAAAGCATGTACCAAAAATTATATTTAGACCAAGAAAACAATTACTGCACCATATCAAAGTAGCACATATTTCTGCTACAACTGAGCAAAAGGCAATGTTCCCTTAGTGAGACACGCCTTTGGCAATCCATTCCATTTGCAGAGGTGTGGGATGCCAAATTTGCTGCTAATCAGGTTTTATATCTCAGCTGACAGTCCTGGTGGAGGACCATGCTTAATTTTCTTGTGCTGTTTAATGTCACGATTGAGAACTTTAGAGAAAGTGGGATTGTCTTTATATGGTGCACAATGTAAAAGGACAACCAGGTTTTCCCTGCCCTCCAGTTTTCTGGTAAAAACAATTATCGATACAAACTCTAAAAATCACTACCAGTGAACTCTTAACAATCATGCATATTTTAGTACAAAATCAGTTCTCATGAACTTATCAGAACCTGCAAGAGTCCATCTCCATCCATTCATGGTGCAAAGCTCAATTACCTTGCCTCCTGGACTAAAATGCAGTTCCAGGGGGCTGCAGGATTCCAGGACGGGTGCAAAGGCATTTCAATGTGATTAATATTTGTTGTTAATTTCTATTAATCGTGTTCCATTTCTGAGACTAACACAAATCTTTCTGAAAAGCAGCCCAATGAAGTGATAAACAAAACTGAAGCTTTAACTCAACAATTTTCTGCAAGATCTTGGTTAGTGAAACCATGTGAACTAGGAAGTCTAGGTGAAGGGAATAAGGTTTGTGTGGCTGAGTTTGGCTGTGCTTCCACTTGGCCTTATTGTTTCTTGCGAGGAAATGATACATTTCTCTGTGAAGATGCTGAAAAAGGCATTGTACCCTTCTGTATGGAGCCAAAGTTTATCCATGTAGTATTTGAGATTTTCCTTTTAATGCACTGGGACCTTTCTTTCCCCCTAAAGCAGGCAGATAATGGAGCAATTTTTCATTTGTGAGATTAGGGTTTTAGAGCATAGTTTGATTTGTTAAGTAAAACTCATGACAAAGTTAAGGAGGGTATTTAGAGAAATCAAAAGTGGGTGTAGATGACATGCTGAGTAATTAGGATTATGCTAAAATGCCCTGATCACCTAGGCTGGGATTTGCATACTGGGGCCAGGCTACAGAACCTGAATTTGATTCATGCTGTTGTCTCCCTCTTCTGAGCTGCCCATGATTTACAATATATGGTTATCAATTTACACCCAGCACATCATGTATTCTGAGCAGTTCACACTGGCTGCAACACAAAGCACATACTTATTAGTGACATAAATCAAGAGTTTCTGTGCCTGAATAAAGATGAATCTGTAAGCCAAACCCTGAAAAGGAGAATGGGGAAGCAGCGAAGGCTCTCCCTGTGGCAAACACTAATAATCCCTCCCCTGAACAAGGGCCCTACAGTGCGGATCCTGTTTCCATGGGAAGAAAGGGCGAACAGTAAAGTCTGGCCCATGATTTAAATCAGTTAGGACCTCAGAGGATCTCAGATGTAGGAGCTTTATTTCTCTTAACTAGGAAACACTTTCACGATGGAGAAGGAGGTCTGGAAAAAAGAGTTGTACAGGCATAGAATATAATACGGGGCCTTCTGCACAAATAAAAACTTTGTGTCTGCCAGATCTTTGCTAGTAACAGGACTATGATTTGTCTCTGCAAGAGACAGATGTCACCCAGGTAAGAAACTGTGGCTTGAAAATGGCTGCGCCTGGGAGCAAATGATTAATGAGAGGTTAAGTGACTTTTAAAGCCTATGAGTCCACTAGAATTTGGATGCCAAACGTTCATCCAAAGGATGTGAAGAAATGCTCACAGAGCATCTGAAAAGCAGGTAGGTTCTTTGGGTGGGAGGGTCATTAAATGAGGAAAGCCATGTTCCTGCCTGAGGCCCCTTGCTTCGGGGAGTGCCAGGTGCACTGCAGCAGGGTGTGATGAGGCCCAGTCCCTGGGACATCTCCAGGAGGGCCACAGGCAGTGGCGTGACCCACAGCACCCAGGGACAACTGCAGTACTGGACAGGCCACTCTCAGAGATGAGTCTGCCTGTAGTGGGGTCACATTAAGATTTCTCATCAGTCTTGCAATCCCATCATCTCGGTGATGTCTACCCCATTCACTTAGAGGATTAAGTTACAAACATAACAAAAAGAAAATAGGTGTCTTCAGGCACTGTTTGACAGCTGATGAGTAAATTGCTTTTATTTATAAGAGGAGAGATGGGGACATGTCATTGTGACTGGCACAAAACAACCGCAAGGTCAAAAGAATAAGCTGCCTGAATAAAGGCGTCCTAGTCCCAGGAAGATAATTCCCAAGACTGTGATCTGTCAGGGATTTGAGAGGTTAATTGTGCTAAGTATAGAGGGTGAGTGTGGGCACACGTTTTCCTCCTAAACCACTTTCTTAGGAACTCCCTTGGAGGCTATTACGCCTTCCTGATGTAGTCAAATGCTGAATCCACGTTTTCTGTTTTTTTCCTTTTCTACCTTTAGAATACTCTGGGCAGTAACTAACTTTTTGCTTATTGGAAGAAGCATTCAAATGTTTACTGTCATCACATTCAGTTCTTTCTCTTCCCACACACACTTGCTCACAAGATGTAAGCCATTTAATCAAGATCATACTCTTCTAGTCTATGCTCCTATATATATAGATTTGTATTTCTTTCTTTCAATTTCCTTCTTTTACAGTGCCATGCCAAATAACAAAGGAGATGGTGTAGTCTTCTTCACTTCAAATGAATCATATTGTCTCTGATCCAGTTAGGATCAAGTCAGCATCAAGCTAAAAGAACAAGCCAATCACCATTTCACTGAGAAACTAGAAGTCAAAGGAAGTTTCCACCTGCTGGCACCATGCATCTTCACAGCGGCGAGGATCTGGCAGCACACCCCTTCTGGCCCCCACTACTGTGGATGAACTGTCCGTGATCTTATCTAAGGCTGAATCTGCCTTTTGGACCCCTATGCTCTACTCATTGATATCTCTCTGGGTTCTTCCTTCTGTTCCTTTGATCACATACAGTTTTTTTGCCAGCTCCAGGCAAGTTCACTCTCGATTTGGTGAGATGCAATAATGACACAGAACATGGTGGGTAAAAAGGTTTGTACCAAGCTTTATTTCACAATGGTAGGTCAAGCACTAGAATCCTTTCTACCTATGGCAAATATGTGAGCAGCAAGTCCATCTCAGCCTTTGCCTGGGGCCTCTACCCAAAGCATTGGGTGGAGTTCTTTATACGGCAACACAGGCAATAATAGCTTATTGCCATCACGTGTGCAAGCATGCACCTGTGCAGTAGGCCAAGTATTACATCATTACATGTGCACAGGGGGTGAGCAGATTGGGATCAGGTGAGGAAACTGGCCATGGAAGTTCTATTTTCCCTACACTGCCCATATTAAAACAACAACAGAATATCTATTGAGCCCACTCCGGGTTCAACTTCATCTTTGTGCTTCCTTTATAGCAAAATACCTCAAAAAAGTGACTGATACTCTATTTCACATCTTCACTCCTGTTCTCTCTTCATCTGCTTAATTTGAGCCCTCTCCACACTA
The DNA here is from genome assembly GCF_030020395.1 of Manis pentadactyla. Lineage (NCBI taxonomy): Eukaryota > Metazoa > Chordata > Mammalia > Pholidota > Manidae > Manis > Manis pentadactyla. Next base: position 111,900,211 of record NC_080024.1, read on the forward strand.
CCACATCAAAATTGCTCTTGCAAAGATTGCCAATGACCTCCACGTGGTTTACTTGGACTATCAGTAGCATTTGGCATAATTTCTCACTCCCTCTTTCTAGAAACTAGTGACTTGATTTTTGGATGCCACATTCTGCTGGTTTCCCTTCAAACTCTTTGCTAGCCTCCCCCTCTCCATAAGTTTCCACCTTGCTGACCTCTTGCATGTACTGCTCAGGGCTCCAACCCTTAGTGATCTCATCCACTCTCAGTACTTTAAATATTATTGTATAAGCACATCTTTTATTTTCTGCAGGCTAATGCCTTGACATCTGGGGCTTACTGACTCTAGAGGGCCTGCCCTCTCAGAGCTAGTCAGTTCCTAGAGATAGCAATCAACTGGCCTGCCCCTGAGCTTGCCTTTCAAGTGCAAATTAACTGATTCCGAACCACTATCCACCCACTCTAATCATTCCCAGGCCAGGTACCAGACATAGAGATACAGCTCCTGTAGCCTAGAGCTGCTGAAATTATTCCAGCAAGCTGGCCCTAAGCCTGCTTACACTGCCTCGACCATTCCTTCCCATGGAAACCACAATACAGGCTCTCAGCTCATATTTCCCTCTCTCTCTGCCCACCCATTCACTGTGGTACTTCCTGTCTTGCCAATGGGTTTCACTCCCGGAAAAGTTCTCTATGGATTTAATGAGACCAAAGAAATGGCAGTTGAACGTTCTTGGGGTGAAAGGGTTATACCCCACCTTATTTCCATGGTGGCAAGTCAACCACTAGAATCCCGTTCACTCAGAACGAGTCTGCGTGCAGCAAGCTGGTCTCTGCCTCTGGGCCTCTCCACCCCTGCAGCCATCTCAGTCTCTGTCCTCAGTGCTGCCACCACTCCAGTCTCATCTCTGCCCTCCTGCAGCCATGCAGCCATGTCACCCTGTTGTCCAGAGCACTGGGCAGGACTCTTTATATAGAGTCAGTAACAACATATTGCCCACATGTGTGTAGTGAGCTAGCCAACCAGGGCCAGGTGAGAATCCTGGCCACAGGAACCTTCACTTTATCCACACTTCCCCATGTGGCACTGCAAGCCATGCCTTTTGTTTCTAGGGAAATATGAATATAATAAACTTTGTTTTTCATGATGGCCATTCCATATCTACATGTCTTACCATACCTGATTAAAACAAATCCCAGCTACCTTTAAAATAACAATCACACACACACACACACACACACACATGCACACTCCAGACTTATGTCTCTACCCCAGAATTCTCCTGTGGACTCTTGATTCATATATCTACCTACCTTGTGAACATCTTCACCAGATATTCAATAGTACCTCACTCTTAACATGTCTAGTCCTTGGTGCTCTACTCTTACCCCAATCCTACCCCTCTCACAGTCTTCCCACATCAGTTCATGGTAACTCAAATCTTCCCGTTGCTCAGGCCCCAAACCGTGATGTCATCATTTGCTCCTCTCTCTCTCCTGTCATTCCCAGGCCAGGTACCAGACACAGAGATACATCATATCTAGTCCATCAGCAAATTCTGTTGGTTCTACCTTTAAGTGATATCTAAACCTATCCTTCCTTAAAGTGCCATGCTAAGTTAAAAGCCACTGCTGCCACATCAGCCTTCAGCTAATGAAAACATGCCTAGAACACAATATATGTTTACTAAATATGTATTGAATGACCGCCACAGTAAACGTATTCTACTTATTTTATGATCTGACTAAGTGATAAATCAATGCATGTCCCTCCTTGTTACAAACTGGGTAATATAACACTTTATTTCAAGCTTCTTAGACTAAGGAAAGATTAAAATGTATTTCCCTAATGTAAGCTGAGCTCTTGAGATCAAGATGAGATTGCTTCAAGACCAATTCCATTCTCTGTAGAAGTTCAAACTCTCTCCAAAGGCTTCATGAATTCTCAAGGAACCTGATTCTCATGATCCCCTCTGACTCCAGCTTCCATGGAAAGGGGTAGGTCTAGGCACTGTCTTGCCAAAGTAAATTATTTGACTTTCTACAACATAGAAATTGACACCTGACTCATTTTTCATTTTCACAAACCGTTTTGAGCATAGCATAACTTACTAAATAATTGTTTCACAGTGGATGGAATTATAATTCAGAAACATAAATGATTTCAAATCAAACACCACAAGTTATTGTTGACTCAACACTGGGAATTTTTTAACAGCTATTTCACTCTATACAATCCTCAGCATCATGCATTTCTTCTCTCCCTGACTCCTCCATATCCTTCCTTCTAGATTGCTACTCCACCTACCCTTCAAAAAAAATTCTTCTCAGGAACAGAAAAACATGGGGCTTCCACATTACAAGATGTTTCACCCAAGCTGGCAGTTGTGGGTTTGTTTGTTTTTATTATGAATTACTTTTTATGATGAAAAATTGCAAACATACAGAAAATACAAAAAATAGGACAATGACCATCCATACATCACACCACTCAGATCTAGTAATTGTTCACATTTTGTTATATTTGCTTTATCTACATTTTTTGCTGCACCATTTTAAAGTAATTTACAGATATTATGGCACTTGGTACCTTTAACATCACCTTCAAAAAATGAGGACATTCTCATACATAAGCACAATGCAGTTTCCACATCTAACATGTTGACAATATTCTTGAAGATCATCTAATGCCTGGCTTGTTTTCAGACTTTTCCACTTGCCCCCAAAACAGTTGTGGTTTGAAATAGCAATTTATTTACTCAGTTAACCCTGTATTTAAAACAGCATTGTAGTGTAATGAAACATTTTAATATAGTTGCATGCTTTTCCTAATGCTTTTCTTTGTAGGAAGTAGAGACAAATACAAGTAGCCAAATGCTCTTTATTAAATTACCTACTGGAGTAACCAATACCATTAAAGTGGGGGTCTCTAATTTGCCCAGCTGTTTAATGGCATAAGCTGTATGGAACTCATTTGTTAAATTGGGATCTGTAAGCAAGAACAAATGGGAGGAAGAGCAACCGAGACAATGAGTAATGGAAATGATTTCCCGACTGCAGAAGCCAGGGCTTTAGTAGAAAATATATGCAGCCCTGAGGAAAGGCTTTCCAGGGTCCCTGTCTGTTACTTAGCAACAAGCCCACTACACAGGGCACACGGAGTCCAGTTAACAGGGCTCAGGGAGAGCAGTAGGTAAGAGGACCCAATTTCTTCTTTTACGCTGTGCTAATAACTCAGGTCTATAGCAGTTTCTGACAGGGGTGAGTGTGTGAAGAAATCATCGCTGTATAATGCTTTCCCCACATTAAATCCCTAAAGGAAGAAAATGACTTTAGCTTAATTTAGTGTGCACATGTTGTTATTTATATGTCCATATATCCATCTGATAAGAGTTAAATACAACATATTAAAAAGAAAATCAAACTCGAATTAGTTTTGATTTATGGTATAAAGCTCCAGGGCCCATCCAAATCCATTCCTAATAGCAAATGAAGTCGGTGTCACAGATTTACTGTTATTATTTTTTTTTCCTTTTAAAATTGCTTTTAAGTAAATTACTGCATTTTTCAGGTTGGCCCTTTTTCTTCTATTAAGGCATTAATCTGAACTGGCAGGATGGCTTCTCTGTCATATTTTTTTGTCAAAAATTTCCCAGGGAAAAAGATATTCTATATGTGTCTATAGTAGAGCATTTTAATAATGTATTTATGCCAATCGTCATTAATAACAATACCATCCTTTAAAAAATCCGCACATTTCTTTTCTAATAGTGCTTTTCATTTATTTTTATCTAAGTCAAGCTAAGATATGCTCTAACCAAATTCAGGACAGGAACCCAAATCTAATACCTGGTTTAGCTTTCCATCAATTAAACTGTTTTTTGATTTTATATGTGTGTTTTAAAGTGTTTTAATGTAGTAGAATACACATAACATCAAATTTATCATCTTAACTGTCTTTAAGTGTACAGCTCAATAGTATTAAGTACATTCACATTGTTGTACAAACAATCTCTAGAACTTTTTCAACTTCCCAAACTCTGCACCCATTAAATGCTAACTCCCCATTCCCCCTCCCTTGGCCCCTGGCAACTACCACTTTACTTCCCTATGAATTCGACTACTCTAGGGACCTCATATATTTGGAATCTTAGAGTATTTGGCTTATTTTACCTAGCATAATGTCCTCCATTTCAGGAATGTTGTAGAATGTTTTAGAATTTCCTTCATGTTTAAGGCTGAATATTTTATTGTATGCATACCACATTTTGTTTATCCATTCACCAGCCAATGGACACTGGGGTTTCATCCACCTTCTCAATATTTTGAATAATGCTATGAATATAAATATACCAATATCTCTTCCAAATGGCTTTCACTGATTTGGGGTATATACTCAGAACTGGGATTGCCTGATCATATGATAACTCTATGTTTAATTTTTTGAGGAATCACCATACTGTTTTCCATAGTGGCTATATCATTTTATATTCCCAACAGCAGTGCATACAGGTTTCAATTTCTCCGCATCCTCACCTATATTTTTTATTTTCTGTTGGTTTGTTTGTTTTGTACTAGCCATTATAATGGGTGTGAAGTGGCATCTCATTGTGGTTTTGGTTTGCATTCCCCTTATGATTAGTGATGTTGAGTATCTTTCCATGTACTTATTGATGATTTATATAGCTTCTTTGGAGAAATGTCTATTCAAGTTCTTTGCCCATTTACTGATCAGATTTTTGGGTTTGTTGCATTGGTTGTAGGAGTTCTTTATATATTCTGGGTATTAATTCCTTATCAGATACATGATTTGCAAATTTTCCTCCCATTCTATGGGTAACCTTTTCACTCTGTTGATTGTTTCCTTTGATGCACTGAAATTTTTAATTTTGATGTTATCTCTTTTTACTTTTGTTGATTACACTTTTGGTGTTATGTCCAATAAATCATTGTGACATCCAAAATCATGAAGATATATTTCTCCTCCATTTTCTTCTAAGAGTCTTATAATTTTCACCCTCATGTGCAGGTCTTTGATCCATTTTGAGTTCATTTTTGTATATGGTATAAGAGTCCAACTTCATTATTTTACTTGTAGATATCCAGCTTTCCCAACACTGTTGAAAAGACTATTGGTTCCCCATTGAATGACACCTTCCTCAAAAATCATTTGACCATATAGTAAGGGTTTATTTCTGGGCTTCCTATTCTATTCTGTTGGTCTATGTGTCTGTCTTTATGCCAGTACCACACTATTTTCATTACTGTAGCTAAAATCAGGAAATGTGAGACCTCCAACTTTGTTCTTTTTCAAGGTTTCTTTGGCAATTTGGACTCCCTTGAGAGTCTGTATGAATTTTAGGATGGATTTTTCTATTTACTTCAAAAAAGTTATTGACATTTTTATAGGTTTCCATTTTATTTTAATTTTTTGAAATTCATTTCCTTAGTATTAGGTATTGAAATTTCAAAGGTCTATAGTCAATGAAAGTGGAACTTAGAACTTACTTAAAAGGCAATGGCCACATTTGCTATATTTTTCTTTGTAAAAATAATTCTTCTTGATGTTCAGAAGACTCTGAGTTTCTATAATAATAGCAGACTTTTGTATAAGATTTACTATTTATTAAGCACTATTCTAAATGCTCTAAATGCATTAAGTCTTTAATCCTCACAATAGTCCTATGGGATAGATACTATTGCTAACCTTCTTCATGGAAGAGGAAACCAAGGCATAAAGAGCTTAAAAAGCTTTTCAAAGGTGTGGAGCTAGGAAAGGACAGAGCTGGGATTTGAACCCAAGCAAAATAACTCCCAGGCCTTTCCTCTTAATGAGTACACCATTCTGCGTCTTTACACTGTTGTTCACTCATTCATTCATTCATTCATTCACCCAACAGATCTTGTTGCCAGGCCCTGGAAATTCAGTGGTGAGTTGGCATCGTCACTGCCCTTACAGGCTTGTTCTCATGACTGATAGACATAATAGCCAAATGTTAATATTTTTTGGTCGATGTCACTCTGGTTACACTAAATTATAATAATTTAGTAACTCCAGGTCAGTCATTTCCAAATTGTCAAAGATTCATCACTCATTCATTCGATTCACTTATTGAACACGTATTGGGTACATTTATTATGCACCAAATGCTGGGTTAGGTATGTTGAGGAAACAGGGATCCACAAAATGTGCCAATGTGCTAAGGACTGGCTTTGGTAAAGAGAATTCCCAGGGTGTTTGGGGAGCATAGAGAATATTCCAGCTGGTGGGTTAAGGAGGAGGGCTGCTGTCAGGAAAGGTCCCAACCTCTCTGCTTGTCTGCCTGTATAGGAATATAGATGCAATTGGCATATGACATTTTATTTTTCTGTGGAACCTCTAAGAATACTGCATAGGAATACTTTCACTCAGAGCCCTTCTTGGGTATACTTTCCCCTCCATGGACCACTCAGCTACTAAATCTTCTAACTCCTTAGTACTCCCCATCTACATAGCGAAGGGCCGCCATTTACAATCATTGCTAACCAAGGAACCACTCATCAGTTTGAGTCATTTCATCTAATATGTTATTGTCGTTTCAAAATTAGCGTCATGAGGGCCATCAGAGGCTGCGGCATGGCTGTCGGCTCCCCACCCACATCCACTGCCCTCACTGCCTTGGTGCACCAGGTGTCCAGCTACTGGCACCTACATTTCTCTTTCTGAAGGTGTCCACAGGCCTCCAGAGTGAACCTTGTCCAGCCATGATAGGAGCCGAAGTACCGGGGATCCGTGGGCCTTGGGAGAAGCCCTCAGTCAGGAACAGCTGACAGGACAACCAGAAGTCCAGAAGTGGGTTTCCACAGCAGGATGAAGCTCCAGGCACCAACTGTGGGAACTACCTTGCCCTTTCTCAGGAGTTGCCTTTCCGTTTCTGTCTTACTTAGGGTCCTACACGTGCTTCCTGGGAGCCTTCCCAAGTAAGCTAACTGTACTCAAATTTTTGTCCTGATTGTTTCTAAGACAGGGCACAGTCTGAGAACTTTTCCAGAGGCTTGATAGGGTCGTGGTCATCAGGCCTCACTCTTGCACACGTGCATCACAGACAGCGCTGCTCCGTGGAAGGTCTTCATAAAGAAAGTGTCATGTCTTCCTTCAAGCAGAGAGATCAAGAATCTCAAATAGGCATGGATTTGCCTTTTAGAAGAATTCATTCTCAATTACTCCTACTGCTACTTAGCCTTCCTATTTATTTGCTAACTCATTTCATTCCAGATGCATTGTTTTGAGAGTCCAGTATGTGCAGTCATGAAGGCACCCAGCAGACGGGCTCTCAGCTTCTCCGGTCTTCAGGTTATGACAGCTTGGGAGGCAAGGCTGTTCATAGAGTCATTGTTTCTGCAATTTTATCACAGATGAAATCTGTGCTTTAAGTTACTTTCCAGGGGTGCCAGTAGTCTGGGGATACATTTCTCCCTACATGTCTCCATATCTTCTAAGACAGGGAGAGGTTCTGCTGGGTTTTAGGGAGTGATATCATAACATTCCAGCACACACTGATATCTGTATCTATCTATCTATATATATTTTTATTGCCTTCAGTTTAGAGAAGAGCTGAGATGTACTGTGTTAGTAAATCAAGGAAGCAGTCAAGTGTCTGAAGACAGAAATGATTGAAAGGTGGTCAGGGGAGGGAAAGTTTACAGAGAAGTAGCAGGAAATTGACAAAAGAGGGGGGAGGGACAAGCAGGGGATAAGACCAAAACATCCGAACACATTTTCTGTCTGCTTTGCTGCTCTGCATTTGACCTGTCTGCTTGGAAAAACAAAAGGGAAAGAGCTAAAAAATATAGATGACCAAATGCCCTCCAAGGCTGCAGTGGACAGAAGTCTAAGTCCTTACAGGACCTTCTGGATCATTCTTACAGTGCTAGAAATGTTCTGATAATTACTGCCTCAATTGCTATGTGATGATTTTTGTTTCTCATCATATTCCACACAAAATGACAGTGTCAAAATCAGTATGTTTTAGACTCTGGGTTTATTAAGTCCCCACTTGAAGTTTTCTTAGGAAATAGGAGTTGCCAAGACCAGCATTTGGGCTCTATCTTACAATTGCGTTATTTTCCATATTTTGCTACTCTTTTCTTTTTTTTCCCCTCAGGGTTGGAAAATGACAAAATGAGTTTATTCCCCTACCTCTTTGAATACTATTTATAAGTGAATTGCAGCAAAGCAAAATGCTTTCCTGTTTTCAAATTTGCAGGCATCCTACCATCCAGGGAAGTCAATTTCATCAGCCTGATGGGAAATCACCGTATTCTTTTTAAATGGAATCTTCCTCTCTGAAACCAAAGTTCCACAGGAGCAAACTGCCGACTGTGCTAGTGCTAGTACAGGATTAAAGATGAGGATCCTATCCCGTGTTTCTGCAGCCCCTCATCATTTTCTAAGCCACCCACACACAGAAGCCGCTGATCTGCTTCTCATCCGAGTCTCTTCAAGGGTGGGAGAGCAATGGCTAGGAACACAAATAGCACACAGCCCCTGGACGTCTGTGAAAGGAACATGCGGCCCCAGGCCTGGCATTAAATTTGCTCTGAGGAAATCACCCTGAGATGTTAAATGTCCACAAGAGCAGATGGGAACCCTGCTTCTCCCAGGTCTTGTTCCAAAGACTCTTCTACATGCAGAGGTCAATCATTAGCCCCAGCTCCCTCTGAAGGAGAAAGGGAGGAAAGGCTGAGTTGATTTTGCTTCTGTTCCAGTCTGAAGCCTTGGCCTAACTCTGACTCAGAAGGGAGGGAAGCAGCCTGGGCGGGGGGAAAAAGGTTCTATTCATAGCTCTCCTGCTGGTGTGGCTGCTCTTGTCACTGGCGGGACCCCTCTCCTCATCTGTGAAATGGGGTAAGGATGTTGACCTTAGATGAATGTTTGAGATTAATTTATGTGTTCAGGGCTTTCAAATAGAAAACAAAAGGTGTAATTTGTAATAAAGTATTGTTACTATTTCTCCCCACTTCTACCAGCCGTCTACTGTTCCTCATAGACTATTCTCCAGGGCTTTGATCCGAAACTGTTGCTGCTTCTCTGATGCCATCTGCACCACCAAACCTCTGACTTCCTGTGTTATTCAGAAGGTGGGCCTCCTTACAGCACAGGGACAGCCCCATTAGTGACTCTGATGTTTTTGCTCATTAATTAAATGAAAACTCCTAGGAAATGTTCTGCTTTAGACTGAAAACAAAATAATTATTTTACCTTCTGTACCAATAGAATGTATACATGCTGGTCCTTCCACCTTTCTGCAGGGAACCCAGGGCCTGGAGGCACACAGAGGGCGTATGCTGGGAATTGTGCGGTACTCTTAAGTTTACGAAGATGGAAGATTTCCAGTTACTCAGGACCACAGAGCTCAGGGACTGATGAACAGGAGGGAGTCCCTTCACTATTACCTCTCATGCATTGCCTCCACAAATAGCTCCTTTATTATTATTTCTGCTGTTTTTAGATTTGGTTTATGGATGCAGTTGTTAATGCTCTATCTGAATGTTAAGGGGATTACTGTTCTCGTTAAGATGCTAACCACTCAGGGAGATTTACTTAGACTTTTTCTTTCCTCTGCAATAAACACATCTGGTGGATGGCAAGAGGCTCATTCTTCCCCTGGGCTCCTGAGACATGTTTGGTGGAAGTGAGTTTAAAGCACCAAAGAGAGCATTCTCTCAAACATTTAGTGTGCTTTAATGATGCTGCAATCATCCCTGGGTGTACTTACACAGGAGAGTATGGGGAGCCCTGCTAGAGCAGCCAGACTGCCTGGGTCTTCATCCCCCAAGAATGGTGGTGAACCAGCCGCAAAGGCAAAACCAACAGGGCACCCCGCGTGGGTGCTCTACTGCCACAGCGCATCAGCTGCGGGGCACTAACTATGCCCCCACCCTGTCCCTGGGAGGTGGTATTCTTCTTGGCATGGTGACTAGCTATTGGGTGAGTGACTTACTAACTGTGAGGGTCTCTGTCAAACGGGTGGGGGCTAAGGTGTGAGGATAAAACACTAGATTCCCGAGAGAGACTGATCCAATCCTTTGGATTGTGTCAGTCACTGTGAAGAGGTGGCCTTGGAAGGAAGAGGTAACCAAATCCCGGTTGGCTGCTCCAGCGCTCTTGATAACAGCATTTCACAGCCACGGGAACACAGCCAAGGCCTGTGTGTGTGTGTGTGTGTGTGTGTGTGTGTGTGTGTGCGCGTGTGTGTGTGTGTGAGGTCTCTTAGCCAGAAGTCTCACCTGCCCTTCAGAGCCATATAGCTAATGGCCTATTGCTCATCTCTGCTTGGATTTCCAGAAACACCTTTAGGACAGCATCCTCAAAATTCCTCCGAATCTGTTCTTTCTTTTTCCTTACTTAAGAAAACCATCTGCTCATCCACTCGGCTGCCCAAACCAGAAACACCAATGTTTGCCTTACCTCCTTCATTTCAGTTTGCCTGCTGTCCATATTCATTAAATCACCAAGTCATTTGTTATTCTGACTTATAAATATCCTCTTAAATCCTTCTGCTGTTCTCTATTCCCACTGCCATCACCACTTGTCAGGCCACCACTCTCTGCTAACCATGATTACCAACAAACCTCCAGTCTGTCCCCTCCAACCCATTTCCTAGTGTAATAAAGATGACACTGAAATGTCATATCACCTTCATTAGCTCCCTATCACTTAAAAATAAGGGTCAGCCTGTATGAAGTGACTTAGAAGACTCTTTGTGGTCTGATTCCTCTCCTCAACAATGCCCTGGCCTTATTGAATTACCTGCAGTTCCCCAAACTACCCCTGTCTCTTACTGGGCTTTGCATATGTTCCTCTTCCTACCCAGAATAATCTTCCCCTTTCTATGCCTAATTCTAATTCACCCTTCAGTTTGTGACTTAGATGCTACCTCTTTCAAGAAACTCATTCTGCTTAAATATTGTGCAAAGTATCTTTTCAATATATTGCTTATACAACACTCATACAGCCTTCCTGAAACAGAGATAAAGTCAATGAAAAGGGTTATGGATAGAGAGAGGCCCTTCCACAAGTGAGACTTTCCCCAGTCCTTTCCTGCTATGGCTGATTCCCTATCTGGAAAAGGCCTGAGAAGCCATTGTTCACAAGCTAGCACTTTGTATTTTATACCACATAATATCATTACATTGTGCTATACTGCAATGGCCTATTTACTCATGAGTTTCCATATGAGGTATGAGCTTCCTGAGGGAAGCAGACACTACATTTTGTCTATTTTCTTCATTCTCAACATAGAATACAATTTCAAGTACTCTACTAGTATTTATATATTTGTTCTATATAAACATGCATGAGTTTTTTTACACCCAGTTCAATGGTTTTCAACTATGCTATGGTTGCCTTTCCTCTATTTTTCCTATTTTATTTTAATCCCTGTATTTTGCTGCTTAAGTCAATACAGTTACATATGCTCACAGTTTTGTGTCTTATGCAAAACTGGTTAATCTTGTGCAACTAGAAAATAGGTTGCCTGTGCAGTTCGAGCTGTAGCAGCAAAAACAGTGACAGGCAGCACTTACTGAGCACTTGCTGTATGCTGGGGACTGCCCTGAGGTTACACTTGTTATTTCCCTTACTTATCACCAGAAATCAGTGGAGAAGTTACTATTAATGCCCTCCTTCCAATGAGGTGCAGAGGATCAAAGTTTATTTAATAATTAGAAAGTTGTGCAAACATGGGCAAACTGACTCTAAAACCCAGCCTTTGAATTAATAAGCTATGCTTTGTAGACTTGGAATTCAGTTAAAATATGATACTGAGAATGTTTACTCTTAGGAATATGTCCAATGAGAACCAAACAGTCCCACTGGATTTGTATTATTAACAACGCATAGGGGTGACTGAGTTTCAGGGATTCTTTCCTTTCGGGGAAATTTTCACTTTCCTCAGGTTCTGCAACTGGAGATCTCCAGTTGTGTCTTGTGAACAAAGACTTACTGGGTCCTTTTCAGGATGGGGGTTCAGCCGTGATGGTAGGTTTTTAGGAAAAGTCCTCACCTATAGAGGTCATTCACTCTTTATAGCTTAACCTTTTCATTGACTTTGTTTCTGATGCAGGAGCACTGTGCAAGCATTGCAAGTGAAGACCACTGAGTGTGAGAACTTTATCTCTGTTTACTACAAAACATGCTGGACGAGAAAGGCATTCACTCAAAATGTGAAGCATAAGTTGGGGCCTGAGACAGTGCCTGGAGAAACTGCCTGAAATACTCAGGTGCCAGGGATGCAGAAAAGATGGGAGGAGTGACCCCATGGAAGGATGGAGAAGGCATAGCAGTTGGTAGAGGTTTCTGGCTGCCGTTACTCACATGACAATGGTACCCATTTGGGAATAAGGAGTCAAGCTGGCCACCTAGTCACCAACCTAAAACCTTGCTCAGTGATGTCCTGCCCCCTATAACAATTCCTTTCATCATTAATACCAAGCCTCTTAGTAGCGAACAAGCTGCTCTCTTTCTTCCACTCCTTTCTTACCTTCCTTCCGTTCTCAGAGGTAAAGATGAGAAGAAAGGGAGAATCAATAAAGCTTTTAAAGAACCCAGATTCTCCTCCCTGAGAGCAAGGTTCAGACCTGTTTGCTGCTAATGCAACAACTCTGAGTAATAATGAGGAAAGATAAAAAACTTCATGATATGAATCAGTGGGACAGGCTCATAGAGAAATCACTTGACTGATTTCTGGTGCTTTAAATGCCAAAGTGTTGGGCCATCATTTCTACCAGGGAAAGATGGTTTCCAGATGAGACATTGAATTTAAGCGCACAAGAATATATGTGTTTGTTATGTCCAGGTAAGTCAACACTTTTATTGAGCACCTACCTTGTGCCCAGAACTGGACTGAATCAACTCTGGGTCTGGCGGCAGCAATGCTTATGTTTGCTTTTAGCCTCATGGCAGCAGAACAGAAGGGCAGGGAAGGCAGTCATGTTGAGAAGTGTGAATCCTGAAGATTTCTTCCACTGTATACACTTCTCGAACTCATTGGTAAAGTTGCTTCTTTCAGTGTGTTTCTTATTATAAGTCTTACTTCTGCCCCCTCCATAGACTATCCAGGTGAGGCTAATAGAACAATGCAAATGGTTGGCATGAAAACTGGGCAGGAGATGTCAAAAGTGGGCAACCCCTGGACATATATAGATGGCTTGCAGAATTTTACTTTTGATTTTTTGTCAACAGACATAGTGCTTATTATGTATATAGTCCCCATTCAATGTTAAATAGGTATTCATTTTAGCCCATAACAGTCCTATGAAGTATTATTGTTATTATCCCCATCTGATAAGGAAATGGAGGCACAGAGAGGGAAGTAAACTACCCAAGGTGGATTTTATTTGGCCAACAATATGGGCTAAGTTCACTCACTAACATTTACAAATCTGTAGATTTCCAGAAAAAATCCAGATTTGTAGTTTCTTTAAAAACTGGAAGATCTGAAGACACTGGGCCTATAGCAAGCAAACCTAAGCTCTAAGAGGTAAACACTCATTAGTAAGGGTGCATAAAACTCATACCTTTGTTGTGAATTCTGTGTTGTCCCCACTCTTGTTTCTGCAGCCGCCTTGAAAAACAATGTTTATAAAAGATTTACCCTGAGACAAAAAAACAGTGTTCTGAAAATAGCAGATTCAACTCCCATTGCGGTGACATTAGGCAGTATTATAATTCAAAAAATCATGAGACAAAAGGACCAAATAGAGCTCCAGACCAGTCTCTAGTCTCAAGATGTTAGGCTATTGGGCCTGCAATATTCTCAAACCCCATTCATGTAGGGATGGAAGAGCATGGATAAAAGTTACTCATTATATTTATAAGAATCATTTCTAAGGACCCAATCATCAGGGTAACTTACTGTCTAAACCAGGACACTTCTAAGTGTGAAAGGGTGGTTCCATTTCTTGGCTTATTGCATCTCACCTCCAAATCCATCCTCCATTGCCTGCTCCACTCTAATACAGATGAACCCTGTGACTATTTCTTCTTAGTCCACTGGGATATGGTGATCCTTTGTCAGTACAGAGCACTGGAGGGGTGCTGGTGGAGGAAGACATTTCTCCTCCTGATTCTTGCATGCTTCTCTGCAGAATTTTGCATGTGTGGTTTCTGTTAGCCCCTGGGTAGGGCCAGCAATGGTGGCAGTAACAGCCCTAGCACCTTATGGAGCGAGCAGCTTTGTGCCACCAGGAAAGCACCTCTGTGTATTTAACATCCCGGAATACCCTTATTGGCTCGTAGCAAAATTCTGAGGCACAGTACCTCTTTGTGGACAACCTCCCCCAGTGCTCTAGAAGGCAGAATTCCCGCAAGTTCCACCTACCTAGCACTGTGGTGATTTATTTCTCTGACATCCACTGAACCAGGGCTACATCCTCTCCAAGGAGGCCAGTGACTCCAGACTAGGAGAGGGGCATGCCTCTTCCCTTGGGATATCTCAGGCTTGGGGATAGATCAGCACCTTATATTGGCAAAATGCTGTAGTTCTTTAGAATTCTTAATTCCTATCAATTTTCCATTGTTCTAATTAGTCTAAAGACTAATTCTTTACATTTAACTTTCCCTGCACAAATCACTGAATGTTTTCTGTCTTCTGACTGGACCCAGGTGGTACACAATTGGTACTAGGAGATAGATTTGCAAAGATGGTATCTGGGGATTGGTTTGGTAGTGTCCTTTAGTTTGAGCATGATGCTGAGCTCGTTAACAATGGGAGATGGGATGCTAGTAAACCACGGCGCAAATGCCATCACATCTAGTCAAGCTATTACCTGTGTTGGATTGGGATGAACTGCCGACTTAAGTCTATGTCCTGGGAGCCCAGGTGGCTGCTACACTTGGCCGTTACGGTAACAGCTATGACTCTAAGGTCTGTGGTGTAGGGTGAATGCTTCTAACTGCACTTGAGCATCTACAGAAAGAAAATGACAAGTGCTGGTTATTTAACTGTTGGCTTAAATCACAGCCTGAGAACCAGCAACTTCCAAGGCAGCCCTAAAAGAATCTCTCATTTCTCACTGCCAAAGGGTTCACATTGCTGAAAAATAAACACAAAATTTAATTGTATTGGTTGCTGAATAATCAAATGGAGTCACAATCTCACCAAGTTTCTCATGTGAAAGGCAGGGCATTGAATGCAGAAAATAGGTTTTTGAAACTTAGAATGGGAACATTTCAGTGGGCAGACTGTCACATGCAGCTGACATCCAAGTCTCAACAATGGAAGCAGCTTGCCCCCTAGGTTCTGGAGAGACTAGGCTTGCTTATTGAAAACCCTGTGGTGACCTCACCCAAGTTGGGGCAGATGCCTTGAAGGGGATGCTTATTCTCCTCAAGACCCTCCGTAATCACCCCATGCTGCCACTAGACCCATAACTGGGCTCAAATCTCCACATGCTTCAGGGGAACAGGCACCACTGTGGCCCAGGAAGAAATAAGTTATATGCCCAAAGGATTGCAAGACTTTCCTAATATATATCTATAGAAACATGGTAACACCTGTTGGGAACGGATTCAAAGGGTGATAGACTAGAGAGGGAGAAACATAACAGTAGGCAGAGCCAAATTCATTGGTATCAGTGCTCTTACTGATTTTTGGATTTTATGTGTCAAGTCCCACCATTGGAAGTGGGCTTGTTTTGTTAACTGGGACTCAACAGTGACCACATTTAGTGAAGCTGCAATGCCAATGTAGAGGATGAAATTCAAGGGAGATAGGAATGTGGAACTGTCTTTTTCATGCGTGACCTGCACACCCACTCTCCCCCACGATGACCACAAGGTCAAGGACCCAATCCCGTCACTAAGGCACTGAGAAATATATTAATGAGGAGAGTGCCTACATCCATGAAAAGAGAGCAACCTCAGAGCCAGGTATGACCACAGAGGGTGGGGTCATTCAAATGGGCTCCCTGATTTTAGTGAGGCTAATGGGATCCTGGAGTTGCAGAGACCAAGACAGGCATATGTGTTGTGTATAATTACATCCTAAAAGCAGCCAGCACCACCAGGAGGTCTAGCCACCCTTCTTAGGGTTATTAAGAACCATCAGCTCAGATTCAGATAGCAATATTTGAAGTGTTTGTGTCTAGAATGCAGATCTTTGATTAGGGTCTTTCAAATGGTAACTAACTACCTCTGGAGTACAGATTTCTAATTTGAAGGGTACTTGAAATGTTAACTGACTGCACCTAGGGTGTAGATTAAAATTAAATTGTATACACATCTGTGTCACATTGAATGCATTGAAGTATTTGAAAGTAAATTATAGGTAACTTAATCAACATTCTTTCTCATGTGATAATAATCAGCTGCAGCTGAGTGCCAGCCACTCCACTCAGTTAGATGGACTAGGCAGGCTCATCTGTGCTGCAGTCCCTACCACTCCCTACAGCCAACCTGCAGTAGTATCAGTTGCCATTTGACATCATGTTTGCTCTGCATTTTTTTCATAGATGTGTTAAAAGGAAAGGAGAATATTTGTTGTACAATGTCTCTACCAAAAGAAGAAAAATGAAAACTATACTTGGAAGAGTTGTATATTTCAAGAAAAAAAGTATATTATTACATGAAAAGGTTATGTCTATACAATTAGTGTGCAAAGTAAGGTGAATCCATTTGGAAATGTTACAATTTAAGACACTGGTGGTTGTACTTTCCAAAGACGACTGTGGCATTGTCTCCCACCCCACAGGCTCTTTTGGAATATGACTGGTCACCCCTCAACAACAGGTAGGGTACAGATGAGGAAAAACAGGTGAGATGTCTTGTTCTGAGGCCATCAGGTTATCTACAACATGACATATCCCCAACCCAGTTCTTCTGACCTCAGCACAGTGTTCATAGAAAAGTAAATGTAAGCCGAGTAACAGGGAGGCCTGGGAGCAGGCTCTGTTTCTAGAGTGTTGCCTGATAGCAAATGAAGCTTGGAGAGAGAGAGAGACAAAGGTAGAGAGAAACTGAACCCAGGGTCAAACGTAAAAGGGTACATTGGAGAGAAAGGCAAGAGGTTCAGATGCAAGAATGTAGAGAGTAAGAAACAAAAGTACTTGAATCTGGGCTGCTCCTAGTGAATTGCCTGACTTAAAAAATGTGGAAGTAATGTGCTGAGACCTCTGAGTCTAGGTCCCCTTGAATCAAGTCAACCCATGGAAACACAGGAGATAATAATAAACTGTTCTTTTAAGCCTTTCAGTCTGAGCATGGTTTGTTATGCAGCAATTGACAACTAAAACAGATGCTTTGCGAAATAATTCTGTTTTCTACATAGGTTCCTGTGCCTTATAGGTGCTCCTTCAGATAGGTATGCAATTTATACTTAGGAATATAGTAATTTGTTTTTCACTTTAACAACTAGATTTGCTTCACATTTCCAAAAGACTTTTAAAAGAGGTTAAGTGCTGCTGTTGTGTGATGGGGTACATTGGTGTCACTGTGGCCATACCTGGTAGGGTAGAACCTAGGTCTTGTCACGATAACCTCAGGTGACCCATCATGAACCATCATGCTGCCAGCACCCTTCTCCCAGCCCTGCACGCTCTCCGATCTCCCCTGACCTGTTCCTTACTCTCTACATTCTTGCACTTAACTTTGTCTTCATCTCCAACCTACCCTTTTCAATCTGACCACCAATTCAGTCTCTCTCTCTGAACCAGCTTGCCTTCACCACCCAGTCACCACCGGGGGTCAGAACAAGCTTCCAGGAGCCCCTGTTCCTTGATTTTTCCATAAGCACTACACTGGGAGTCAGAAGAACTGGGTCTGGGATGTGCTGTGCCCATATAATCTCGGGGGCCTCAGAGCAGGACAATTCCCAGCTGTTTCTCACCTGGGAACATGAAGGCGTGGCGCCGCTCTTGGACTGCTTCTAGCCCGCTGTTCTTACCCCGACGTTCATTTTCCCCGTTCACCTTTCTGCCTTCTTCAGCAGGCAATGTGTTAACTCAAACACTTGCAGGCTGTTTGACAGCTTCCTACGTGAGGCTTTTGTGGATATATAAGGATGGGGTTTGACCACAAATATATTTTATCCCTCTCCTCTTAATTTATTATTTTGCACTTTGCCCTGTTTCAGAAATCCCAGTGAATATCTGCAAAGATTAAATCCAAGCTTGTTGTAATTTTGGTATTTCAGAAAAGCAATTGCTTCATCCATCATTTAGCTCAGTTCCATGCTAATCAGATCAAGATCACATAATAACCTTTTTCATAAAGCGACAAAACAGTTGAGTTCAAATAACGCCTTCTCTAAGACCCTTATCTAGTTATTGTTCCGAACAATTAAACAGCATTCCTATCAGAGGAGCCCATCTTTTTCCTGCCCCGGGGCCAGTGGGCCCTACTTTGGGAGAAATACACACAGACAGGAAGCCACTCCTTTTCCTCTTCCTCCACCTGGCCTCAATGCCAGGACCTGGCTCCGGAAAAGGCCTTGGTGGTCCCAGCTGCTCTGGCCCCTGCGCGCTGGGACCGTGTGGCAGCCGGGAGCTGCACGGAGTCCGGTCCCTGAGAGAGGCCCCTCCCACTCGGGCCTTTATCTCGGTCTTTTTCCTGAGACCCAGCCTGGCCGACCCAGCTTGCAAATGCTATCAGCGTTCTGTTCTTTCCCTGCAGACATGCTTGGGAACAGCTTCTGAATATAAAGACTTTTAACAATGAGCAGCATTTGAGAACGAATTAGGGCTAAGTCCTGAGCAAACAGCTGGATGACTGTCTAATTTAAGCAACCCATAAGATGTTTGTTCAAAACACTGGCCATATCTGGCTGTGCCTGCCTTTATGAATCCCACCCTCGTCAGCTGGGGAGAAAATGACGTCTTTTCCTGACAGTTGATTACTTTTCTTTCTCTCTCTC
Organism: Manis pentadactyla; assembly: GCF_030020395.1. Taxonomy (NCBI): domain Eukaryota; kingdom Metazoa; phylum Chordata; class Mammalia; order Pholidota; family Manidae; genus Manis; species Manis pentadactyla. The sequence goes on from NC_080024.1 coordinate 111,919,085, forward strand.
AGGATGCACTCCCGGCAGAGTCCACGCTAGGCCGGTTTTCTGAGGACTTGCTGTGCCCTGTTCTAGGCTGCCCTGGCAGCAGTTACCAGGCAGGGCTTGCATCTCAGGCTGGCACAGTGTGGGGAATGCTGTTTTTTACCAGAAGCAGGAGAATTTGGCATTTGGCTGCCTGGCTGTGTAGACCTTTCCAATCTGTGGTTCCGTTTTTATTGAACCCCTTGCTGAGTGTTCCGGGGAGCAAATTACATAGAGAAAGTTATCAGCGTTTACACGGCATTAGTAAGGTGAATGAGGGATTGTAACTCCGCGGAGAGGAAATCCCGGGGCAAAACACCTCTAAAACTGAAATCAGTCAAAGGGAGAAATAAAGTTTAAAAACCGTTTATTGCTTATAAACTGCGGTCTGGGAGCCATCTCTTTCCTGCTTGGGAAGAAGCAAGGGAAGCCTCCCCTCAACCTCTCGGGTTCAGATAAGCCCTTGGTCGCCCAGGTAATTATTCATTGATATGGAGATGAACTACTTGTCTCCACCCCTTAGGAATGCCTATTCAGATGGAGATACACTAAAGCCAGGCGAGAGATTCTGGAATATTACAATGTCACCCACAGGGATCCAAGTGGGGGGATGTAGAAGGAAGCAGAGAGGAGCGCAGCCCTCTGCACAGGCAAGGGCTGGGAAAGCAGCCCAGGGCAGGTGTGAACGTGACCTGCAGGTTTTATGTCTCGCAGTACTTTGAAGGTGTGAGTTCCTTTTGGCCTCTTCCTTATTTGTCTCCCCCCGGCCCTCAGGATCATGAGCTTCTCAGAGGTCTGACCAACCCTAACATTTCCTTGCATCTCCCAGATAAATGGAGCAGGTGAGCCTACATTTGTGTGTCAACCTGTTTACCTGTCAACCTCATGCACCAACCGGAGATCCCGAGGTCGAGGTGTCACTAGAATGGTGTCTCACAGCTATCGCCCACAGCCCTGCCCCTCATAGAACCCACACCCACACCTGTCTGAAAACTCCTCCAAGGGGCAGTGCTTCCAGCCGAGCCAGGGATGTGGCAGGCAAATGAGGGACAAGGGCTGTCTCTCACAGCCTGACGGGTGTGTTTTCACTTGACTCTAGTCCTAGTCGTCTTATTTCCAAACCCCGTCTTCTTTAGGGCTAGTGTGTGTGTGAAGGGTCCTGACAAGTTTACCCCTCCAGAAAAGAGGCTTGCCAACTTTTCTAGAAGTTGCTTTCCAGAGAGTCAAAGGAACCATCTTCTCTAGGTTCTTTTTTTGCCCAGATAATGAAATATTTCAGGAAATGGAGTTTGACTGGTGGCAGAAAAGAACAAGTGCATAAATATGGGGCACTACGACGTGTGGGTTATAAATATGCCAAGTGTCCTTCCATGCCATTGACATATGGGCTTTTCTGCTTGCCTCTCATGGTGACTGTTAAAATTCACCAGCAAGCCACCTATCTCACTTTCCTAATAGGAGTAGGTGCTTGGCTCTGTAATTATCAAGCACCCAATTACAACACAGTGGCACAGCACGAATATCCAAGCTCCATTCTGAGAGTACCCTGAAATCATTACACTGCTAATTATAAATGTGGCCGCCAAGACCCCAGCTTCCTTCTATTCTTCTTAACATCCTGCAGATGGCCAAACTTAGGAACTAATCATCAGATTCCCCTGGAATGGCAGCTGGTGGCTTGATAAAGCAGTGTTTGGGGTTTGGCTGAGCAGAATCTGAGAGACAGAGTCCTGTCACAGGGTGGGTTCTGTCTCTAAATGGTCGAGACACCATGAAAGCACATCCCCGTGCCACTCCAGGTGGGCACACATGGACCCTTCTCATCCCTGGGGGCTCCTAAGCTCTGCTGTAGTTTTGTCCCAAAGGCCCCACTCTCCTTTAATTGTGACTTGCCAGAGTTGAGATGGTGGCATGGAAAGCGTATCATTTCATTTGTGCAGAAGCGAGAACAGACAGCATGTAGACTGGATCTAGAACAGTCTTTCCAAAAAGCAGATTTGGGGATTACCATTCAAAAAATATCGCAGTTGGCTCCATCCAGTGCACATCCAGCTCAGCATCGTCCCTCCTCTCCAGGAGTGGAACATTGTCACTGTGTCCTTCCCTCCCTGAGGCTCATAGGTGGTTAATGCTTCTGGATTCTTCATTATTATTTTTAATATGACTGGAAATCTGCCCAGCTGTATGGATCCAGCAGAGAATCAAAATGAAAAAAACATATAATTCTATTTTTCCATGTTTCTGAGAGCAGTGGGTGGATCAAGGGACTACGGGAGTCAGAGATGCACACCGGATCCCATTCTGGCCCTCTCTGGCTGTGTGACTTTGGCCAGGTCCTGTGATCACTCTAGGCACCAGCACTTTCTTCCTGAAAAATGAAGGATATCCTAGGAGCTTTTTCAATCATCATATTTAATATTAAATCACTTAACAGTATTGACTGTCCACTTGGGTGCAGCGATGTGCTGGCTGTTGAAGAGGAACCAGCACCAGAACCCTGCCCTCCAGGGGCTCCCCCTGCACATTGGGACACAGATGCATCCACGAGCAAACAACCCCATCCTGCAGCGTGGCAGGTGGGGAGACATGCCACCTGGTCCCACTCAGGGAACACAGGGAAGAACCTGCTGTCCAGTGGCAGAGAGCCTCACGTCTAAGGTCATGGCCTTCCCATGGCTCTGTGGGGCCCAGCACAGCATGACTCAGGGCCATGTTGACCCAGAGCCCACTGGGTGGGCTGAGGCTTTGTAGGGCCTGAATTGCACTTGATGCCTCCCTGTCCCCAGTCCTGTGTCGCACTTTCTTTTCTCAGGTGCCCATCCCTAATCCACATCATGTCCTCCAAACCCTGTCTCAGGACCGAGTCCCAGATAATGTGACTGTAAGAGAGTTAGAAAGGTGCAGGGGTCACGGAGGTGACTGAGTGGATGGAGGAATGCTGGAGACGTGTGGAACTGTTGCCGTGGAAGGGCTGCACCCTGAATACCTCCTGTCTGTGGCTATGAAGAAAGCCCCGAGGCTGGGGAAGGTGGCCCAGTGGTCACTGGAAGGGACCCCACTGCAGCATCACAGGGACCAGCTCCCATAGCAGCAGCCAAAGCAAAAGGTGGTCGAGGCAGGTAGCCCTAGGGTCACCACAGTCTGTTAACCTGCCCCTTTCTTGGGCTGCTCGTGGTCTCTACTCAGGGACTACCCTGATCTCCCCATAGGACCCACAGATTAAAGACTGGGGCTGGGCTGGGCTGTGGAGAGTGGCAGTGGCACCTTGCCCAGGCCTGAGGGCCCTTGGGGGCAGGGTCCCTGCAGAGCTGCGGCTCTGTGTTCAGGCTCAGAAGCCAAGTGACATGGCTCAAGTCCTGGCTTCACCACTCTGGAGCTGTGAGAATTTATATAAGCTGTGTACCGCTTTCTCATCTGTGGGACGGGGTAATCAAAGTGTTGGCCCTTAAGGGCGGTTGTGAGGCTCCCATAAAATCATGCTGGAAAGCACCTTGCTTGGGGCCCAACTTGGACACTGAGGTCAACACTTGTGAGTGGCTAATGTAAGTAGTTCTTTGACCAAGTATCTCTTGCCATGGAAGTCTGAACACTGCTTCCTCACCCACAGCCCTGCTGTGGGGCATTGTTCTATTGTCCACAGTAATCCACCACATTACAAGCACAAGAATGCAGATGCATTTCCCCCGCAGTTGTGAAAAGTAGCCTGGAAGCATTTCCTTCTCTTCTAGTGTGTGAAAGGGCTTCAGCACTTCGGCACTGTTGACATGGATAGATAGCACATCCCACACCCCAAGCTTCTTGGATGGGGTCTGTTGCTAGTTCAGAGCCTCTCTGAGGTCACTTACATCTACAATTGCTTCCAGATAGCTCTTTTAATGCTTGCACCCAATCACCTTTTATGCTCCATGAAACAAACTGCTTTAAACTCATCTTTTAGCAGCTTTGTTTTGTGTTTACTAAATTACTTATTCTACAGTACACCTGATGAAAGGCATGCTTTATTATTCTTGTGTTTTACCCTGGCAGAAATATAATAATCATGGATTCAAGCACTGGGTTGTTTCTATGTTTCATTCATCCATTAATTCCTTCCTTGCCTTTTAGCATCTTGTGTTACCCTGGAAGCTGGGCAGACCCTCTCCTGCCATGACTGGGGTCAGTTTGAAGAAGGAGGGAAACCTCCCTGGTGTTGGTGGCCTTTATCAACCCTGTAAAGGATATAAAACCAGGACAACAGAAAAGCAAATAGTCACACAAGATAGTTAGAACTGACTGTGTACTCAGGCTAAGGTTCAAGGCTGGCTACACCACTTGGGAAGGAATTGCATGGGGGTTAGTAATAGCTCTCCCATTGTGGAAAGCACTCAGCTCAATGCCTGGCACATATTAAGCTAAAGACATGTCCTGTTAAAACTATAGGCTGATATAATGGAACTAGCAAGGGTCACATAGTTGAAACGCCAGAAAGCATATCTAGTATGTCTTAGGTTTGAATTTCAAACACTCTAATTAAAGCTTTTAAACTTTCCTTTTCAGCAGGCATTCTCTCCCCAAGGGTATTTAGGGGTAAATCTAGAACATGATCAAAGACCTTTTAAAATACTGCTTAATATTACTCTAATTGTTCATAACTGTGCCCAGGCTCAACAAGGGAGGGAAAAAGAGAAACGTATATGTTGGTGGTGGTTTGGGGTGAGGCGGGAAGGGCCTGCTGCGTCTCTGCTCTCCCTGCCTCAGTTTGCATTGTGGAAAGAGCCCCGCCAGATGCAAATACCTCCGGGACAGTCCTCTGAGCGTGGACCAGATGAACAGAAGGGCGCAAAACCAATGTACATTGGTCAAGCAATAAACAAAGTTTGTGAAGATTCTCCATTTCAGAGTGACTTACTCAAAGTTGGTGTCCTCTCAGTTGAGGTTAGGCATTGGCCATTAAAGAAAAGCCTGACTTTTAGAATGTTGGTCCTGCGGGCCCAGCCCTCAGATTATGATGGTGGCTGCAGGCTCCCCATTTGACTATGGACCTTCCCGGCCTGCCTTCTTCTGGGGGCCCACTGCATGCACATAGTTCCTGCCGGTGCATTATTCAGAGCGAACGTTGTTCTGCTGTGTGGGTCAGGTGACTTTCAAGGACACAGTCCCTCAAGCTTCTTAAATGATAACTCAGCAGTTAGGTTCCTGTCATTGTACACCTCCTCATTACTGAGTTCTTTGATCTCAGCTTAGCAAATGGGAAAGCGAGGAGAAAGAAGGAAGATCACACTCGGGGTGTTTTATGACCAGCCTGGAGGCAACAATACTGTTCTGCCCACATTCCACCAACCAGATCCCTACAGGTTCTGGTGGGACTGTCTACGAGTTCTTGCATCTGTGTGAAAATGCAAGGCCCTTTCAGATTTGAAGGCTGGAAAGGTTTCAATTTCTGAAGGATTATCAGGTGAAAGGAGAAGGGGCTTGAGCTAATAAGAGCCACTTTCTCAGGTCCTGTCTGTGGCAGGGAAGAGTGAGAGCAATAGACAAAGGGGAGTAAAGCTAAGTTAGACACACACACACACACACCCTGTGTGCACACTTAGAGTGGGTGTGGAGAAGGTGCTCTGATGACATGGTGGAACGGTGGATCCAGCCACATCTGACCCTTCTACTCTGGCCTTCAGAGTCACAGGGCCCACTACATCCCCAGCCCACACTGTTTCTCCTGGGCTTACAAATGAAAACTTTCTGACTAACGTACTCGTTTATATGAAGGTCTCTCAAACAGTCTTCTGGAGTAAGGCAACTCTGGCATGTGGCTGGAGAAATAAGCAGGGCGGTGCCGTAAACATGAGAGAGAAGCTAGTGCACAGGGAGGAAATGGACACCGGTCCAGATCTTTGGTCAAGAGGCGAGATAAGATTAGGAGCTGGAGGAACAGACACCGTGTTTTCCAGGGAGGCCGAAGCCCTTAGGGAGAGATAGCTGAGGAACACACTGTGAAGCCTCAAGTCTGAGCAGGTATACGTGACATCAGGAGCTTGGCACTGGAATGATGATTTTCTGTGTGCGGCCTGGCAGCAGGTATAACATAGGGTATTTCTAATGAAACTGAGTCCATACAGTGCAGTAACCTTCATCAAGTTTTTGTTATGGTTTCTCTAGTCAAATTTGAAGAATCCAGGATGGTCCTTTCTGAAGATAGGTGCTGGGATGCAATTATATTCATCCAGGCTCTCTGGAGGCTTGGGTGGGGAGGCCCTCAGGTCTTATCTGCATGTGAGGAACTCGGAGGACAATCAGGGAAGAAAGGAAAGCAGAAAAGGAGCAGATCTTTAGCATCTGCTTGGCTCTGGGAGCCTGCTTTCTTCATATGTAACCTGTTGGATCCTAGAAAGATCCCGAAAGAAAGTTTACTTTTTAAATGAGAAGATGTAGGCCGAACGGCAGAAAACGTGCCGCTATCTTAGAGTTAGCATGTAGCAAAGTAGGGTGGGGACTGGCTTTCCCTGGTTCCAACACACAAGCACTTTCCAGGGAACAATGCTGCCCAGCCAAAGACGCCCCCCACCTGCCGCACCCAGACCCTCACTCCCATTTGCAGAATCCTGAGGTCCTATGAGAGAAACTAAAACACTGAATAAAGGCTTTCTTTTGTGATAAAGAGCAAAACTCCTTTAGATTTTGAATGAAAGAAAGAGCCCAAAAACTCAGGAAAGCCTGTGTTCCTGGTGACAAACGTCTTCCATTTCGTGACTTGGTGGCTGACGGCAGCAGGTCCTCAGGTCAGGGGCCAGGTACCAGTGTTGCTGAAGCAAGAGTTAAAGCACGAACCAACCTGGGAACTCTGCAGCCCTGTTGGTAGGTAAACACTGAACTGCATACGAATGAGGGAACTGTGATAAGAGTCAGGGCTTCCAGGAAAAAGAGTTTCCATTTCATTTCTGCCTCTGTGTATAAAGTGATAGCGGATGGGGAGGAGATGGCAGCAGATAAAACAAAAGGATAACATAACAACAAAACCCACACACACTGAGAAATACTTTCAAAGGTTAACATAGGAGAAGCTATTTCCTCTCTTGAAATGCTGTGGGATTATGGGGATGGAAATGAATGGAGACACTGGGCATCTACCTGTTTTGAAAGGAAAACAAATATGGAAGATGAGTTTCAAGGAGAGCAAGCTGAGGGGAGAATACTATAGAGCAGTGACTATAGAGCAGTGACAATGAATGAACTAGATCTACAAGTGACCACATGGATAAATCTCAAAAGCATAATGTTGATAAAGTTTATACATTGCATTATATTGTTTATATAAACTAAAAAAAACCACAGTTCTATATATTCTGTAAAGGTATGTGCACATGTAACAAGTATACTGATGCATGGAATCAAAATACCAAATCTAGGATTGCAGTTACTTCTGGGTGGGGATGGAATAGGAAATTTGGGATGGGGAACAATACCGGGAGTTCCCACTGCTTTTGTGATGTTCATTGTTTAAGCTGAGTAAGGACAAATTGACATTTGCTAAATTAGATTCTGCATGTTTTCAATGTCTAAAATATTTCCTAGCAAATGAGAGAGGTAGGTGACAAAGATTAATTTAGTATAGGAAATAAAGAGCAAGGGTCCAGGAAGCTGGGGAAAGATGCTAAGATTCCCTTAGAATGGCTTGTCCAAAAGGCAGGTTCCTGCTGAGTTCCATATTTGCCTAACAATAAAAGACAGCTTAAATGTGACATTTGAAAATTGTTTTTGCTGATAAATCAAGCACTTCTTATGTCTTAACCTCTCACTTCATGCAAATAAAATGCCAGTCACACAGTAGAAAAATCTCTTGTGGGTGATTCATTATGGGAAACTGATATGTTTTCTTTTCTAGTCTTTTATCTTGGCTGAATTATAAATATTTTAAATGTTAAAAAAGAGGAAGAACAATGCCATGTGCAGTCCTTTGTGGAAAGATAGCTAATTCAACAATAGAAGGCAGTGTTCACGATGAATAGCAGTATTGCATTCAGTTGAGCCAATCCCCATCCTTGCAAACTTACAAAAGCAGAAATTTGTGTTATTATGAAATAAGAAAACTAAACATTAAAAAAAAATATTTGAGCTTCATATTGATTAAAATATCATAATAACCTTACCATACAAATAGCTTTTATAAATCTAAAAGAAGACAAACATCTTTTAAAAAGTGGGTAAGGAATATGAAAAGACAGTTTATAAAAAGAAACATACAAAAGACATATTAAAATTTTGAATTCCCTTAATGGTCAAAGATATGCAAGGTAAAAATATTGAGGTTTCATTTCCATTTTTCACCTATCAAATTCCAAATGAATAGAAAATTGAAAAGACCACCTTCTTATCCTAAGATTCAGTGGCATGCTGTGATATGTTGTTTTCCTTAGGGCAAGAACCAGTTCCATATGGAGAGGGAAATAAGTCTGTCTTCTGAATTGTCTTTGTAATATGACTTGAAGTATATTGAAAAATCCACAAAGTATCTTCAAATAATCCAGCATAGGCAATTAAATTTCTTCTCCTGCTCAACCTTTAAAGAAGATAGTCAATGAGTTTATTAAAATGCAGCATATTGCCTGGGTGTGGCAAGTCTTGGCCATTATCAAATATTAAATCTATTACTAAAATTACCTTATCAGATTAGCTGCTAATTAGCCACTAACAAACTGTGTTTTTTCTAAGTTTTTTATAGTTTTGAGCAGAAAATACAACTGCAATAGAACTCATGATACACAACAAACTATAATAACATGTATTCATGTGTATATATAAATATTATATTATACATATATAATACAACATTGTAAAAAACATTAACTTAAGTCTCTCTCCATAATAAATACTCTCTTATTTTCTTTTGTAATGAAAGGAACTTATAACAAAATTAATTTGGCATATTCAGTGAGATGCATGTTTATTTTTGTACTCTGCAGTAATTAGTCATACTGGTGGGAAGCCAATAAAAAAAAAATTTAATTTTCTTTCTTCTTATTTGTTAGTTTCAAATATCTACAATCAGTATCAAGTTAACACTTTTAATGTAATTAGTCATAGAATATTTGACCTTCGTAAACATATCATTCATTCTCATAAATAAGCAAAGGTCTTTCAATGAAGCTTCACAACCCTGCTCATTCCTGGCTTTTGACAAAGGCCTGGAAGCATTACCTGGTGTCTCGCTTGGGTGTGGAGGAGCTCGAAGCAAAGTTATCATTTATAAAGCTATGGATTGTGGGCTCAGTGCAGAAGGGAAGATTTCATTATGTGCTGGTAGCATGGAGGAAGAAAGAGTGCAGGGAGAAGAGAGGCTGAATAATTCAAAGTAATGTATCTTGATAGGTATGAAAGATGGGAAAAGACAGGCCAAGGAAAGGGAGAAAAGATGGACCAACAGGAGCAGCCTCCTGTTAATGCTGACTCAGCACTGGAAGGTGTCCTAGAAAACCTACAACACAGTTACACTCAAGCCTGGTCTTAGATGTCTCTGGGTACTAGGACAAGCCAAAGTCTCATCCTGCTGACTCCACATTGCTCTTATCTTCTCCCCATAGGCCAGCTTTTCTTTAGTTTTAGGCAAAGTCAAATGAGGAAGATTAAATATTCAAATAAATGGAAGAAAATACACTATATGACAATGACACAGAGTCAAAATACAATTCATGCATTATAATGTGTCTTATTGGAATCTGAGGGATAAGGATCTAAGTTATTCTAAGAGGTGGTTGAGATGGCAAAGCAATTTCCTGCAGAAACACCCACATTACACTTCAAACACAAAGCTAGGACAAATAAAATAATTTTTAAATGTACATTTGCTTACTATAAAAATATTTTATTAATAAAAAACTCAGTATTCAAGAAATAGCATTATCATTTACATGAATCAGAAATAAAGTGGGAACAAAGAACAGTTAGCAGGGACCAAGGCTGAGGCCTGCTGGAAACCAGGAGAAGAAATAGGTAGGGTGGCCGGGAGTTCTGTGCCAAAGAGAGAAAGGGATGCCTGACACACTAAGTGCTCTAGGCCTCCCTGCGAAAGAACATAGGCTAGAATGAGTTACAACTACCAGCAAGACCTGTGTTGAAACTCACTTCTTGCTTGGGTGGAAGTAAAGAATGAGGGTATCCCTCTGGCTTGGTAAGAAGTTCAAATGCAGCTCCCTGCCCCCATCCCATCTCCATTAGGAACTTGAGGAGCCGGCTGAGGTACCTTCTGTGCTGTGAGTGGGGCTTTGGGGAGATACATGGTGAAGAGGACTTTCAACAACTTTGTTCAAATTTATGAATGAAATCCCTTTTTGGTTCTTTTTGAAGATGTTTCAAGACTTTAAAATTGCTTTTAATTGCTTATTTTGATACCTGACTGGTGTTTCTTTGGAATGTGATGCTGTTCTGAGATCTTGAATGTTCAGCTCTATGTGGGTTACACACATTAAAAGGAACTCTTTCCTATAGTGAAGGAGAAATAAGCCAGCTGTTCTTCCTGCCTCATGGGTTTGGCCTGCCTATGCACATGGGCTGAAAGAATCCTAGGACTTTGGAGCTTGGGAGCCAGATCCTGGGCCTTCCCTGGCCAGAGAGCTTTTACGGTGACTCACAGGGAGAATGGAAGTTCCATGGCCAGGCTCCTCAACTGAGCCTAATACACTCACCCACTTTACACATACAATGATGTAATACTTGGCCTATTGTGCAGGCACATGCTTGCACCCATGTTGGCAATAAGCCATTATTGCCTGTGTTGTTGCTATATAAAGATCTGTGCCCAGTGTTTAGTACAGAGGTTTGAGTGGAGGCAGAGACAGAGATGGACTTGCAGACTGCCAGATGCAGAGGTGATTCTAGTACTCAACCTGCCACCACAAGAATAAAGCTTGAACCCTTTTTACTCCCACTGTTCAGTTGTCATTATTCTTTCTCACTGAATCCAGAGTGAACTTGCATGGAGCTGGGAATCCCATCTGGCCTGGAGCTATGTTTTGGCATAGTCAGCAGGGTTTGCTGCAGACAACAAAATGGAACAAGCTGCCCTCACGGGAGGGGTACTTGTGCAGGCTGCCCTTATGGATGGGGAAATACTTCAGGATGCCCTTATGGGTAAAGAGTTACTTGGGTGTCCCCCATTGAGCATATGGTCTGAGGTGGCAGTCTTCCTAGAGGAGAGGGCCCCTCCCCAGGACTGGGAGTGGGTAGAGGTGATGCCTGGGGCAGTGGCAGAAGCCCTCTCTGAGGTTGGGGAATCCTTAAAACAACAGAATGCCCATGTGATGGCGGGAGCCATGGGTTGCCTATTTCTCACAGTGTTAAGAAAGGCCATAAAGGAGAAGGACATACTCCTGCAAGAAGCATAAGAAGCAGCATGAGAACACAGGCTGCAAAGTGCTGTAGTGGTGCCATCAGCTCCAGAAGTGGTAGAAGATACACTGGAGAAGGATGAGGGGGTAGAGGCAGCGCCAGAGGGACCAACCCCTCCTTTACTGAAATCCCATCCAGTAGTAGTCAAGAAAGTAAAGACACAGGAACTGTGGGTTCCTCCAGTGGAGGTGAAGCCCCCTCCCCACGTCACAGAGCACTCCACATTCCACCCCTAGACACAGGGGGAGCTGGTGGATTTGGGCTCCTGGTTTTGGCAGAATATCAGCCTGGCTTCTGTGCATTTGGGATATAGGGGTGGATGGGGTTATTCTGTCTGGGTTAGAAATGGGAAAGCTGTCTTCCCTGAGAATTCATCCTGCCCTGTGGCAGCAATTACAAAATGCATACCAGACCCCAGGCAACCACTTCCTTCTTGAGTGGCTGATGGCTGCACTTCATACTATATGGCATAATCAGGGGGACTTACCATATTCCCCTGCTAGATGGCAGACATACACCGAGCTCCAACAGGTGTTATGGTAGTTGGACATGAAAAATGCCATTTATAAACTAATAAATTATGGCCCAGACAAGGAACTATTTATGGTGAGGATGAGGGAAACAGTGTTGCAAACAGCTCCCCCATCCCTCTTTGGGCCCTTAGTGGCCATTCTTGCCTCTCTTTTAGGACAGCCCATAAATGAGGTAACCCATACTGTGGCAGATTTTGTGGAGGCTGAAGCGATGAGGCCACAGAAGGGAATGTGGCCTGCTACTCAGAGGAAGAGTTTAAAGGGTCACATGATGGTCATGAGGACCCACATGTGGGTTGATTTAATAGGGGCAGGAGAAGACAAAGAGAAATTGGATGGGAAGTCAAATAAAATCTAACTGGAGCTGTGGCAACAATTGAAGCTGGAGCAGAAGTTTTGGTCATTGGCAAAGGCAAGCACCAAGAAATGGAAGCTGGAGACAAAGCCACCCCATGTGCCTGCAGGACTTCCTGCTGGAGAGTGAGCCAGCCCCATCTGGCTCCTCACAGGAAGATGACTGGGCAATACAGTTTGACGGAGGAGAGGGTCAAGGCACCCACCATGGGGCACCAGGTGAGGACCAGAGGCAACATGCTGAAATATCAGTTCATTGGTCCTCAGTGAAGGTAAAACATGTGCTGGCTCTTGCGGACACAGTTACTGAATGTTCATTGACTTATGGCAATCCTGAGCAGTTTTCCAGGATGCCTGGTGTTATAGATGGATACAGGGGTGAGGGGTGAGGCCATCAGAGTGAAACAAGCCTGAATTCCACTGGGAACAGGGCATCTAATACTGTGTATGATGTTACGCTTACTTTTGATTTTCTTACATACAACTGTACCACTATTGCAAGAGTTTGGGATCTTTTAGCCTACTAGAGAGTGTTTATCCTGCACTTGACACAAATTCTGAAGCCCTTATACTGTTTGGTATGAAAACCCGGTGTCAGGTGGAAATGGGATGAAACATGTGCATTTGCCTTTGCCACTGCAAAGTGGGTAGTCAAGGCCATGTAGGTCTTGAGTGTGATAGACCCATCAAGGGCCTGTGAGCTGGATGTCCATGTGACCAAAGATGGTTATTGCTAGGGCCTCTGGCAGCGGCTGGAATGAACTTGCCACCCTATTGGATTTTGGTCAGTGGGGCCCATTATCAGGGCTTGACTCTGTGGCTACCAACATGGTACCATGCCAACTAGTTGGTTGGTCAGTGAACCCTTTGGGGGCAAGAGTTGTGGAAGACCTATGGGCCTGTGCTCAGGCTAAAACAGTTATAGTATATCATGTGATAGGCCATTTGCCACTGGCATCCCCAGGAAATGATAAAGCAGATAACTAGCCCAGGTATGTTGGCTAGAAGGAAAGCCTGCCTCTGAAGTGGCCCAGTGGTTACATGAACGTTTGTTGCATGTGGGACAGAAAACAATGTGGGCTGTAGCGAACCAGTGGGTCCTGCCTTTAACATTTGAAGAAGTTATCAGAGCTTGGCAATCTTGTATTGTTTACTCTAAAAGGGACTTACACTGAGTTCCACAGCAACCTGGGATGACATCTAGCACACATTGCTGCCTCCCCTATAAACTTCAAGTACAAACCAAGGAGGTGTTATTGAAGCTGGGGTTTAGCCACCAGAATAATATCTTGCTGCCAGCACTGACTACAATAAATCCCAGAGACTCCATCCAGTGGACATGGCCTTGGACATTTCTGCACATGGACCAATGATGGCTGGTTCCCCTGGCACCTTGAGAACAAGGTCGGAAGGCTGGCCTCCTGTGTATTCATAGAGGAATGGCAGAGTGGTCCCCATGGATCACTGTAATGTATCCTAAATTGCCAGAAGGTAGGAGCATCTTACCTGGGAGTTTTGTTTTATCTATATGGCCAGTGCATGCACCTCCAGTAGCACTATACAAAGACCCCTCAGTAACCCCCACAGGGAGAGGGGTAAAGATATGGTATCCTGACCCGGACAGGACCCCCTTCCTGCCATGGTCCTATCATAGGACCACTCTCTTGCATGCATCCTATCTAATGGACAAGATTTGCCTTTGTTGGTATCATTAAAACATATGTCTTATCACCTTTAAAGTTAATCTCCTCTAAGGTCTTTGTGGATTGGGTGCATACCCTAGCAAAAAATGCTGCTTGCCAGGTGTGCACAGAGTTCCCTACCAATTCAACTAATGGTCTCCCATGGAAAGTGCAAGTCGTGAGCTCATCAAATAGAACTGGCTGGAACTGGTTTGAACATGGCTGGAATGACCACTTGTTGGCAATCAATCTCCTCAGGCTTGAAGATGAATATCATCTGTTGTTATTTGTATCTCACCATCATAATTTTTGTTGTTATTTGTATGTTGTAGCCTCTATTGCTGTTGTAGAATCTGGTTACAGTGTTCCAGCTTTCTTACACAGGGACCATCATAGAACATTAAGGGCACATAGATTGTGAGGTGAGAATTCTGTAGGGGTGGAGTGTAGGGACAGTGGAAGGTCCATGGCCAAGATCCTCACCTGATCCTAGTACACTCATCCACTGCACACATGCAAGATGTAATACTTGGCTTACTGTGCAGGCACATGCTTGCACACATGTTGGCAATAAGCCATTATTGCTTGTGTTGCTAGATAAAGAGCTCCCCCCAGTGTTTAGTGCAGAGACTGGAGTGGAGGCAGACAGAGACAGATTTGCAGACTTCCAGATGCAGAGGTGATTCTAGGACTTGACCTGACGCCACAAGAATAAAGCTTGGTATGAACCCTCTTTACCCACAAATTTCCATTGTCATTATTCGGTCTCACCATATCCAGAGTGAACTTGCCCAGTGCTGGGAACCCCCTCTGGCTGAGCTACACTCACAATTTCACATATTCTAGCCTTTCTCCTCAGCAGACTCAGCTCAACCTTTCCTGCATCTGGGCATTTCCTCTTTGAGACCAAATTCCTCAGTGGCCAAGAGTACAACCTGCTGATTAATTCTGTCAGAGGCCTGTCCTCACCTGTCATAAAGCACTAAAAGTCAATCTCCAAAAGAAAGGCTTTTTTACAACTAATTTCTAATGTCTAGAATCTGGCCTAAACATGTATTGAATGAAACAACATGGATGAAGGATACACCTTGACTTCTCAGCTTTTGCACAGGCTTCCTTATAAAAACCTTTTAGAACATGCATTACTTCATAACAGACACAAAACAAAAGCTGGAGTTGACAAGCCTAAATATTACATCAGATAGAAACAGACCAAGGAAATAATGGTTTAGAGAAATAGGTTCAGGCACTTTTAAGAGGAGGAAGAAAAGAATTCATGCTATCTGCTGCCTGAGAGATTTAGTCTAAGGAATATTGCCATGCTATGAAATTAATTACTATCAGAAAAGAAAGCCTCCGGTGATTTTAAATTATATTGCATATATCTATGTAGTATATTACAGTACATTAAGAAAGTTAAAGTAAATTGAAAGTCCTAAAACAATCCACACATTATTTCAAGGTCCCAGTGGCATATTAATTATGCCATCTGCTCTATTCATTTTGTTGCTGTTGTATATACAGGCAATCTCAAAGTCAAACCACATGACTAATTAGAGGCCTTAGCATAGAACAAACTATTGATCCTCTGTCCCTTTGCAATGTCAGAGGGGCTGTGACCACCACAGGTCCTGATTACCATTCACCCTGCAAATCCCAGAGCTGGTGTTTGCAGAGAGTTCAGCACTAATTTTCAATTTCAACTTTTCCTTTTTATACCTAAGACCTCTAGCACTTGGGTTTTTGGCACATCCTAGGTAGTATTCCAACTGTTTTGATTTCAACTGTGATAAATTAGGCTTTTAGGGGCTAGCCTGAGAATCTGCTAACCCCTGAGATTGTTTGGATCAATTGTGAGTCAATAAACCATACTTATTAAGAATGTGGTTCTGGACTAGTCAGACCACCTGTATTACTTTCCAGGCTCTGACATTTGTTAGGTAAATAATCTTGGGCCATTCAGTTGCTCTTTGCCTCAGTTTTCTCATCTGTAAAATGGGAACAATCATCGCAACTGACCTTATAGATACAATTACAGGCTGAATTGTACCCATCAAAATTCATATGTTAAATCCTAACCCCCAGGCCCTCAGGATATGACTATTTGGAGATAAGGCTTTTAATGCAGTAATTGAGTGATATGAGGTCATATGAGGGGGCCCTAATTTGATGTGACTGGTGTCCTTATAACAAGAGAAAATTAGAGCACAGACACACACAGAGGGAAGACCATGTGAAGATACAGGGAGAAGATGGCCATCTGTCAGCCAATGAGAGAGGCTTTGGAAAAAACCCTGTCAAGATCTTGATCTTGGGCTTTTAGCTTTTAGAATTGTGCAAAAATAAATTCTGTTGTTTTAGCCTTTGTTATGGTAGCCCTAGTAAACTAGTCCAGGTACTTTTGGGAATTTCATGAGACAATGCACAAGTCAAATGCTTAGAAAAGTGTCTTGAATGGTAGGCATGTGATAAATATTAGCTCCCATTAATATGCAGGCAAACATATTGCTAATTCTAAATAACTTTCTTAAGAATTAAGATTTAGATCCCAACCTGTTCATACCGTGGGTGCTATTGTGTATTGAATTATCTTAAAAATTGCATTCTTTACCTTAAATATTCATTTGTTCATATGCTCATACAATAAACATGTATTCACACTAACTTTGAGCCAGGAACCATTTGGTGCCAGGAGTACAAGATAGATAGGACGCAGCTCAGAACCCTTCCCTGAGGAGCTTATGGTATCTGGAAATGGTCCAACATGGCTCTTGGCATCATTAGAGTGACAGGGTGGTGGCTGGAGGCCAGTAGTGTGAACATAGCAATAAAGGAGAACAATTGTCTGTCTGTATGGCAGGCAGAAGAGGGGCTCTCTGGACAAGTTGAAACCCAAACCAGCTCTTATAATGATGTGGGTTTTCTAGGGAAGTTCTGCAGTCACATAGTACTGACCTGCAACATCCAGAGAGAGATCGTTCTGTGTGAGCAGAATTTCCATGCTGGGCTGGAGGTTCAAATGTTTTAAATGAGGTCAAGCTCTGTTGGTGCAGGTGTAATCAGGGCACAGAGGTCTGGCAGGTGTGTAATCTAATGGGAAAAATTGCTGATGCCATCCTCTGCACCTGACAGATGCCATCCGCTGCACCTGGCCCTACTCTCTGGCAGAGAAAGACTGGAATAGTCACTTATGTGTTCCTTAGGGAGGCTGTTTACATAGCCAGGTCAGATTTTTTGAAATTATGATGTCTTAAATGAGTTTCACAATTTCTGTATTTTCTTACACTACTTTATTCAGGTGTAATTGATATGCAATAAAATATGCATATTTAAGTTATAATATTTGATGTTTAACATATGTATCCACCCATGGAATGCTTGGCATTATAAGATAATAAATATATCTACGTTTCTTCGTATCTTAGTGATCCCTGCTCCCCACCCCTCCTGCTTCTGCTGCCTGCAGGCCACCACGGATCTACTGTCACTATAAATTAGTTGGCATTTCCTACAATTTTGTACAAGTAGAATCAAATAGTATATCCTCTTTTTCATCTAGCTTTTCTCATTCAGTGTAACTACTGTGAGATTCACTTGCGTTGTTGGCCTGAATCACTAGTTCCTGCTTTTTTTGTTGTTGAGTAATATTCCCTTGTGGGAATACACCGCAATTTTGTTTATTCACTCACCTGCTGATGAACATGTGGGCTGTTTATTTCTTGGGGCTTTTGCAAATAAATCCTCTATCAACATTTGTGTACAAGTCTTTGTATGCATATATCCTTTCTTTTTTCTTGGGTAAATACCAGGAGTGGAAGGTTGGATCTTATGCCTGGTGTATGCATATCTTTTTAAAAAACTGAAAACTATTTTCCAAAGTGGTTGTATCATTTTACATTCCTACCAGCAGTAATTGAAATTGTTAGTTCCTCTATATCCTTGTCAACACGTTATCTTTTCTCATTTTTTGTCTTTTTAATTGTTTTATGTGGCATATCATTGTAGTTTTAATTTGCATTATTCTAATACCTAATAATGACATGTTTCTTCAGATCTTTTGCTGAGTTTTTAATGGGCTATTGGGTTTCTTATTATTGCTTAAAGGATTTCTTGTACTTTATCTGATATATGCTTTATAAATATTTTCTCTATGTCTGTGGCTTAGCTTTTCATTCTCACACAGTGCCATTTCATGGGCAGACTTTAATGAAGTCTAATTAATTGATTTATCTTTTTATGGCTCATGCTTGAGGTGTCATATCTAGAAAAGCTTTGCCTCATCCTAGCTCACATAATTTCTTCTACCTTCTCTCCTAGAAGTACTGAAGTTTTAGGTGTGTGATCTATTTTGAATTAAGGTCAGTTAGGTCAAGTTGGATCATAATGATGTTCAAGTCTTCTATATCCTACTGATTAAAATTTAATCTAGTTGTTCTACCAGCTATTGACAGGGCCACTGAAATCTTGGCCAAAATTGTGTCTTTGCTTTTGTTGCTTCATGTATTTTAATGCACTATATTTAGGTACATATTAAAGGTTATTATGTCTTATTGATTAATTGACCCCTTTATTATTATGAAATGACCTTCTTTATCCTTGGTAACATTCTCTGATCTGAAATCTACTTTGTCTGAAATTAATACAACTATTACAACTTTCTTTTGATAAATGTTGGCACAGGCTATATTTTTCATTCATTAATTTTTTCCCATG
This sequence comes from Manis pentadactyla, assembly GCF_030020395.1. Lineage (NCBI taxonomy): Eukaryota > Metazoa > Chordata > Mammalia > Pholidota > Manidae > Manis > Manis pentadactyla. Next base: position 111,937,740 of record NC_080024.1, read on the forward strand.
ACTTATTTCATAACGGGAAGCTTGAAATTCCTTATCCCCATCATGTATCTTCCTTGCACCACAAACCACTCCCCCAACTCTGGTAACCAACAGTGGTTTCCTATATCTATGCATCTGTTTCTGTTTCTGTTTTATTTATTTGCTTTGTGTTTTAGATTCCACATATAAGTGAAATCATACAGTATTTGTCTATGTCTGACTTATTTCACTTAGCATAATACCTTCTGGGTCCTTCCATGTTGTAACAAATGTCAAGATTACATTCTTTTTTTATGATGCTCTTTCAATTCCATTGTATGTACCACATTTTCTTAATCCTTTCAACTACTGATGGATGCTTACATTGCTTTTGAACCATGGCTATTGTAAATAATGCTACAGTGAACATAAGTGTGCATGTATCTCTTCAAATTGGTGTTTTCTTTGTTTTAGGATAAATATCCAGAAGTGGAATTGCTGGATTGTATGATAGTTCTATTTTTATTTTTTTGGAGGACTTTTTGTACTGTTTTCTGTATTTACATTCTTTACCAATTTACATTCTTATCAACAGTGTGTGAGAGTTCCCTTTTCTCCACATCCTCACCAACACTTGTTATTTCTTGTCTTTTGGATGATGGCCATTCTTACTGGTGTGAGATGATATCTTATTGTGGCTTTGATCTACATTTCCCTGATGATTAGTGATGTGGAGCATCTTTTTCATGTGCCTATTGACCATATGCACCTCTTCTTTGGAAAAATGTCTATTCAAGTCTTTTTATCATTTTTAAATCAGGACGTTTGTTTTATTGATATTGATTGTATAAGTTTGTCATATTTTTTGGATATTAACCTCTTATTGAATAAAAGGTTTACAAATATCTTCTCCCATTCAGTAAGTTGCCTTTTCATTTGTTGATGGTTTCCTTCACTGTATAAAAGCTTTTCATTTTGATGTGATCCCATTTGTTTAACTTTTCTTGCCCTTGTCTGAGAAGACTGGCCAAAAAATATTGCTAAGATCAATGTTGAAGGGCTTACTGTCTGTTTTCTTCTAGGAGTTTTATGTTTTCATGTCTTACATTCAAATCTTATATCCATTTTGAATTTATTGTATGTGGTGTAAGAAAGTGGTCCGGTTTCCTTCATTTGCTTGTTATCTGCCTAGTTTTCCCAGCACTATCTTATGAAAGACTATCTTTTTCCCTTTATATTCTTGCCTCCTTAATCATAGATTAATTGACCATATACGCATGGGTTTTATTTTTAGGCTCTCTATTCTATTCCATTAATCTATGTGTCTGTTTTTATGCCAAACTGTACTCTTCTGATTACTCTAGTTTTGTAATATAATTTGAAAGCAGGAAGCATGATACCTCCAGCTTTATTCTTCTTTCTCAAGATTGCTTTGCCTAGTCCATATAAAGTTTAGGACTTGTGATTTTATATGGATTTTAAGATTCTGTGTTCTAGTTCTATGAAAAATGTCACTGGTATTTTGATGGAGATTGCACTGAATTTGTAAATTTCTTTGGGGAGTATAGACATCTCAGCAATATTAATTCTCCCTAACCATGAGCATGGGTATTTATTTGTCATCTTCAATTTTTTCATCAACACTTCATAGTTTTTAGAGTATAGGTCTTTCATATCTTTGGTTAAATTTATTCTTAGGTACTTTATTCTTTTTGATCTAATCGTAAATGAGACTGTTTTCTTAATTTCTCTTTCTGATAGTTTGTTATTAGTATATAGAAATGAAACAAATTTCTTTGTTAACTTTGTATTCTACAACTGTACTCAATCCATTTATTAGTTTTAACAGTTTTTTGGTGACATCCTCAGGGTTTTCTAAATATAGAATCATGTCATCTACAAATAGTGACAGTTTTACTTCTTTTCCTATTTGGATGCTTTTTTTTCTTTGTTTGTTTCCTTGTTGCTGTGGCTAGGACTTCCAATATTACTTTGAATAAAAGTGGCAAGAGTGGGCAATCGTGTCTTTTCTCCAGTCTGAAAGGAAAGTCTTTCAGTTTTTTGCTGTTGAGTATAATGTTAGCTGTAAGTTTGTTATATATGGCCTTTATTATGTTGAGATACCTTCCTTCTATACCCATTTTGTTGAGAGTTTTTATCATAAATGGGAATTGAATTTCAATAAATGCTTTTTCTGCATCTATTGAGATGATCACTTGGTTTTTATCCTTCATTTTGTTAATGAGGTATGTCATGTTGATTAATCTGTGGATGTTGAAACCATCTTTGCATCCCTGGAATAAATCCTATTTGATCATGTTGTACGATTCCTTTAATGCATTTGTTGAACTGCATGGTTTGCTAATATATTTTGTTGAGAATTTTTGCATCTTTGTTCATCTAGGATATTTACCTGTAATTTTCTCTTCTTGTGGTGTCTTTATGTAGTTTTTGTATCAGAGTAGCCCTGGCTTCATAAAATGAAATTGGAAGTAATCCTTCCTCTTCAGCTTTTTGGAGTAATTTGGAAAGGATAAGTCCTAACCTCTTTAAATGTTTTCACCTATGAAACCATCTGGTCCTGGACTTCTGCTTTTTGGGGTGTTTTTAAATTACTGATTCAATTTCATTAGTTGTGATCAGTTTGTTCAGATACTTTGTTTCTTCATGATTTAGCTTTTGGAAGGTTGGAATTTATCTCTTTCTTCTGGGTTTTCCAATTTCTTTATAGCAGTCCTCTTATGATCCTTTGTATATCTGTGGTGCCAGTTATAATTTCTCTTTCATTTCTGATTTTGTTTATTTGGGCCCTCTTTCTTTTTTAGCTTGATGAGTAAGGCTGGATGTTTATCAATGGTAATTTTTCAAACAAGTAGCTTTTACTTTCATTGATCTTCTCTATTTTTAAGCATCTATTTCATTTATTTCCACTCTGATCTTTATTATTGCCATCCCTTTACTAACTTTGGGGTTTGTTCTTCTTTTTCTAGTTCCTTTGTGTGTAAAGTTAAATTGTTTATTTGGGATTTTTCTTTTTTCTTGAGGTAGGTCTGTATTTCTTCATTGAGTCATTGATTGTTTAGTATAATGTTGTTTAGTCTCCATATGTTTGTGTCTTTTCCAGTTTTCTTCTTGTAATTCATTTCTGGTTTCATACTGTTATGGTTGGAAAAGAGGCTTGATATGATTTCAGTCTTCTTAAATTTACTGAGACTTGTTTTGTGGCCTGACATATGATCTATCCTGAAGAATGTTCCATGTGTACTAGAAAAGAATGTATATTCTGCAGGTGTTAGATGAGGTATTTTGTATATATATATTAAGTCCATCTAGTCTAAGGTGTCCTGTAAAGTCAATGTTTCCTTACTGATTTTCTGTTTGGATGATCTATCCATTGATGTAAGGGGGTAGGTGTTAAAGTCCCCTGATATTATTGTATTACTGTCAATTCCTCCTTTATGTCTCTTAATAATGGCTATATATATATTCAGGGATTGCTATATTGGGTGCATAAATATCTACAAATGCTATATCCTCTATTTGGATTGATTCCTTTGTCATTATGTAATGCCCTTCTTTGTCTTTTGTTACAGGCTTTGTTTTAAAGTTGATTTTGTATGATAGAACTATTATTGCTCCAGGTTTCTTTTCATTTCCAGTTGCATTCAATGTCTTTTTCCATATCTTCATTGTCAGTCTCTGTTTCTCTTTAGATCTGAAGTGAGTCTTTTGCAGGTAGCATATAGATTGGTCTTGCTTTTTTACCCATTCAGCCACCCTATATCTTCTGATTGGGGCATTTAGCAAATTTTCCTTTAAAGTAATTATTGATAGGTATGTATTTATTGCCATTTTGTTGTTTTCTAGTTATTTTTGTGGTTTTTCTCTGTTCCTTTCTTCTTCTTTGGACTCTTTATTTGTGGTGTGAGGTTTTCTTTCATATCATGTTTTGGTTCTCTTTATTTCTATGTATCTATTATAGATATTTGGTTTGTGGTCACCATGAGGTTCATATATATAAACTATATATGAATAAGTCTATTTTAAGCTTATTGTTGCTGAAGTTTGAATGCATTCTAAAAGCATTATATAATTAATTTATGTTTAATCTATGTCTTTACATGTAAACTGTCTTCTTCACAGGCAAAATATAGTTGTGCCTTCCTTTTTTATTCAATCTGAAAATTTTGGCCTCAAATTGAGATGTTTAGACCATTAATATGTACTGTGAATATGGATGTGTCTAAGTTTATAGCTATCGTCTCACTGATATCTATTTGCCCCATCTTTTCCTTTTTCCCTTTTGTTCTTCTCTCTTCTTTCGGGTTAATTAGTTTTCATTATTCCAATTTATCTCCTTTTTTGACTTATTAGCTGTAAATCCTTTTTGAATATTTCATTGATTCTTTTAGGGTTTGTAGTGGACATCTTAACTTCTCCCAGTTGACCTTCAAGTGACATTACACCACTTCACATTTTTGTCTTAGAGTGTTTGCGGTGCTATAGCAAAATTCTATAGTCTGGGTAATTGAACAAAATGTATTTCTATGAGTTCTGGAGGCTAGGAAGACCAAGGTAAAGGTTCTGGTAATTTCATTGTCAGGTAAGGACCTCTTTCTGGTTTGCAAATGGCTTTCTTCTTGTATTCTCACACAGTATAAGGGAAAGAGTGAGAAAAACAGCTTTCCTATCTCTTATTATAAGGTCCAGATCCCATTAATGAGGATAGACCCTCATGACCTAATTATTTTCCAAACGTCCTACTTTTAAGACCATCACATTGAGGGTTAGGATTTCAACATATGAATTTCTGGGGGATACAAACATTCAGTACACAATACATGTATTATAAGAACTGTATAATTGTATGTTCCATTTTTCTCTGCGAGTCATTGTTCTATTGTTATCATATATTACATGTTAGAAAACCCATAACACATTATTATTATGTTTGTTTAAATAATCAATTATCTTTTAAACATATTTAATAATTAGAAAGATTGTCATGTATTTCATCATCAGTTACCATTCCTGGTGCTCCTCATTTGTGTGTGTAGATTCAGATTTCCAGGTGGCATCATTTTCTTTCTGTCTGAAGGACTTCCATTAACATTTCTTATAGTGTGGGTTTTCTGGGCTGAGGAAGTCTCTCAGATTTTGTGTATACAAATACCTTTTTTACCCTTTATTCTTGAGAGATTTTTCACTTGGTATAGAATTTAGGTTGACTTTTTCTCTTTAAAGATATTTCCCCAATGTCTTCTTTCTTACATTGCCTTCAATAAGAAATCTGTTGTCATCCTTAAATATGTGCCTCTGTACATACATTCTTTTACTCCTGCTGATTATTAAATTTTCTTTGTCGCTGGTTTTGAATGATTTCAGTTTTATTTGCTTTAGTGTAGCTTTATTTATGCTTATTGTACTTGGAGTACAAGTAAGGTGTTTGAACTCTTACAGCTCACTGTTGTACTTTGTTTTTTTAAAAACTATTTCTTCTACATTTGTGCAGATAATTTCCATTGGTATGTATCCAAGTTTATTGATCTTTTCTTCTACATAAGCAAACCTACCATTAATTGCACTCAATATATTTTCATCATAGACAGTTTAGTTTTCATCTCTAGAAGCTGGATTTGGTCATTTTTATATATTGTATGCTTCTACTTAATGTTTTGAACATATGAAATATATTTATAATAACTGATTGCCCTTGTCTTCTAATTCTAACAACTGTGTCACTTCTCAGCCAGTTTTTATTGATTTTTCTCTTCATTATGAGTCATTTTTCCTTTTTTTTTCTTTTTTTCTTTTTGCATGCATGGCAATTTTTTTATTGGTTGTCAGAAATTGTCAAATTTTGCTCTTTTGGGTGTTAGGTAGTCTTATATTCCTATAAGTATTTGTTCCAGGGTGTAAATAAGTTACTTGGAAATAGTTTGGTCATTTCACATCTTCTATGTAAGATTTGTTATATGGGACAAGAACAAGGTCAATTATCATCCACTACTGACACAAGACCCTGCTGAATGCTTAACTAACCTAGTACTCTGTTTTGAATTATGAGGTTTTCTAGTCTGACAGGTGGAAATAAGTACTATTCCTGGTTCTATGTGAGTGTCAAATTTATTCATTGTTATCCTCTTAGATAAGAAAAGGTGTTTTTTTCCCTATCCTTGGATTGTTTTCCTCACCTACACATTCATCAATACTCAGCTGAATACTTAAGTGTGACATTCTGTGCATATCTTTAGTTCTCTCTCCATGTTGTTTTCTCCTCTGTCCTGAAAACTCTAGACACAATTTTCTCCTTAGTTTCTCAACTCTGTCTCCTCAACTCAGTGAGTCTGTTCCGTCTGGTCTCCTTCCTGTGCTATATCCTGGAAACTGTCAAGGTAAAACTTCATATGGTTGTAAGGCTCACATCATTTGCTTCCCATTTCTTAGTAGTTATTGTTCTTCATGGCTAATGTCCAATGTCTTAAAAACTAATGAGTCACATATTTCATTCACAAAAACTATGCTGTCTTATGGCCTAGCCTCAGAAATTACACATAATCATTTTCACACTATCCTGCTAATTAGAAAAAGCAGCCCTCTCCTACACTGAGTGTTGGGGAGAGGAGTGAGGAAAGACTACACAGGCATAAATACCTTAAGTCAAGGATTGCTGGATGCCTTGAGTTTCCATCACCCATGGACAGTGAATATACTGACTTGGAAAGTGGGGAAATTAGGTTGGATGGGAGAGTGAAGCTAGATTATAGTCCAACAGAAAGAGTTGATATTCATCAGAAAGAGCTTTGACAAAAATAATTCCTTTCTACTTTGTATTCTACAGATAACCTCTGTCTCAATTGAACTTTGATTACACTGTTTCACTATTTAAGTGCTAGTCTCCTCTACTACATTGAGAATTCATGGAAAGCAGAAACTCTCATTCATATTGAGTCCCCTAAGCTCCTAATGTCATGTATAGATTACAGTATGGGTTCAACTACAATTACAGAGGCATTGAATGGAATCAAACTGAATGGGGTAGACAGTAAATTTGCCAATACCTTTCATATGGCCCTAAATGTTGAGATATGTAAGCTAAAAACTATCATGATAGAGATCTTCCTTTAGGAAAGTTGATTAGAACCTAGGGATTCGGGACAGAGGTAAGGAAGGTCTATTCCAAGGTTGGTGTAATAACTCAGACATATTCAGGTAAGTGTTGGGGTAGATAGAAGTAACAAGTACCAATAAAGTAGAAGACGTGAATTTCAGGACCATAGCAAAAACACTGAAAGGACTTACTGATAATGGGGAATGGGTTTGAAGGGAAAGAGGAGCCAAGATTACTCTAAGGGTTTCAAGCCAAGGACACCTGAAAGTTGTGGTGCCACCAGCAAATTAACACAGTGCTCAGACTGGATACATCACCCTGTTCCAAAATTGTTCATTTTCCTTTAGTTGTTGAGTGACCTAAGCTACATCTTGGAATTGTTCTCAACTTTTCCCTCATCTTTACCTATAAATTAAGTTGCAGCTTGGGTTCCCTGGGAAGCAGATTCATATGGAATTTAGTGTGCAGAATATTTATTAGGGTGTGCTTCTATGGTCAGCCCTGCGGAAAGAAGAGAAATGAAGGAGTAGATGGAGGGAGAAGTCAAGCTGCGTGCAGCCTTGGATTATTCCACAGGGGACACTGGAGCTAGAACAGCCCTTTAGAGGGGCCCTGAGTTAGACCAAGTTGGCTAAGCCCTTATGCCCTTACTTCACTCTGCCATTAACCACACTGGGATGAGAAGTGACCTCAGGCAAGGAGTTCTGTGCAACCCTGGCAATTCCTGAAGGGTTAGCAGCTGAAGACTATCTTCTCACAGTATTCCCAGTAACTGGGACAGCAAGTCTTTCATTGGCATTTGGGTGACACATCACAGTGTCCACATCAGTATCACTCTCAAGTTTCCATCTCCAGCCTCACATGTTAGTTATTTGGAGTTTTCATTATTGTTTTCCTGAATTGCAACATCAGAGGGAGGAGATGGAGGGTTATAGTTTATCTCTCTGCTGTCTTCAACTCTCTCCAACCCTTTTTGACATGCTGCTATGATGACCTTCCTAAACACAGATACAAATCTTGCTATCCTTCATCTTAAAACCATTTAGTGGCTTCTCATCACCTGGGGAATTCAGTCTGGACCTCCACCCATGCTGTGCTCTGGTCCTGACAAACTCCCTGGAGTGGTGCTGGGCTTTCACATGTCTTCAGGTTCTTTCTCTGCCAGATACCTTCCCTGTCTGACCCAAATCTTTGTTTAGCTAACTTCTCCTGCCTTCCAAACTCACTTCCTTTATGAAAAGCCTGTAACTCTGCTATCTTGGGTTAAGTGGCATTATCATATGTTATTACAGATATTTTCTTTTTGTTGCATTTATTGCAAAATGCTCCAAATGCCTGTTACAAAAGACTCATCTCATATAGACATGTTTGCTCTCTTTAACCCAGCATCTATCCCATGGCTTTCAAATGTTTGGACAATAAATGAATTAATCAAATAACAGTTTAAAGATTACACTTCTGATAACCAACCACCCTCTTCTGGACATTCAGAACAAAGTTTCAAAGGCAGAATCAGTCTATGAAATAAGGCTTATTTATGTATCATTTCTGAACTTCTCAGTAAAATAATGAAAGCTGTGAAGTTTAGTCAAGGAGCTACTTTGTCTCATTATTTAAGTTCTTCCCTGTATCTGCTAAGGAAGCTCAGCCAACTGCTCTGACCCAGTCTCTCACTTCCTTACCTATGAATTCAGTTGCAGCTTAGGCAAGAGAAAACTGCTTTCTCCCACTCATACCCCATGGAGAAAACCCAGAGCTAAAGTAGGAAAAGATGTGTATCCTTCCCCCACCCCAGGGGGCTACAGAACCTATGTGGATTCCTTCTAGTGCCACTGGTTTCTGGGTTCCAGGTTTCTAGACTCAATGAACAGAGATGGTGACACTTGAAGAATCCCTCTTGCCCCCACCCCAGCCCAGCTGGTGTCCAGGCTCTTGTCTCTCACTTGACTTCTTCCCTGAAGCGAGAGGGCATCTAAATTCAGTGCCCATCTCGCCTACACATTGCTGAACAGTAAGTGAGATTTGTACTTTCGAACAGAGGCAACCTTGATTTCACGGAGCCTTCTGTTTTCCCGAGAGACCTCTGTGCAGGAGGTCAGAGACAACTGAATAGATGGACAGTGACCTTTCAATAAAGTCTCACACCACCTTATTTATCTGTATTAGTTAAGGATTACTTCTGAAAGTACCCTTAAACAGAATCCCATATTGCTTCAGATATTACTGGCTTTTTGGAAGTCACAGAGACACTATGGGAAACTTAAAATAATTTATTTTACAAGGCCATCCCCGGTCCTGGGAGGTTTTCATGTTCAATTCTATTAACAGTATTTTTTCTTCTGTTATAAGGCATATATTAACAATTAAAAGTCATTTTAAATAATTAATTCAGTTCACTAAAGCCAACAAATTAATTAACTGATACATAATTAATCAGAGCAGCAAGGCATTCCTTCTTAAGGACCAGACAGGAAATCTGTGATTTGTGTGTCCATGAACTGAGCAGGTAGAGCGAGCTGTGCTCTTGAACCAAATACTGATACAATCAGGGTCACAATTAAGAACTGAAGGCTGCTCATTCCACAGAAGGAGTGCTTAGTCTCTACCGCTCTGTTCAACATGAAGTGATAGTCTAGGCTCAGGCCAGGACTTAAGATAGACACAGGACCATTGGGTGCCAGAGCAGGCTGGGGTGAAGGTTGTCCTTGGAGAGCATCCTGGGCCATTAGTGAACACAAACCAGTATACTCAAATTGTAATCTGAGGAAGGTGCCTGTCTGCAGTTTGTTTCTGGTCTACGAGGAGATGAGTCCAAAAACTGAAAGTAAGTCCTGGGACACTTTTATAGGAATTTCACAGAGCAATTTTGTCTGCTAAATTTAATATTTTAAATTTGGGGCTTATATTTTTATGTCCTTTTTTATATGATTTTTCTGGTTATTCATTTTTATTGAATGTAAAGTGTCAATATTCAACAGATTATAAACTGTAAAAAGCAAAACCAAAAACAAATTGATCCTATGCCACAGATATTTCTAGAAGCACTGCCTTAGATTATTTCAGAAATCCTTATGCCCAAAGCTTGCAAAATACTCTCTGGCCTGAACATGGTCTTGGGAATATAAGATGAGCTCTTGCCCTTTGCAACTGCATTGGAAAATGGAGTTTGAGAGGCCTTGCATTTGTTTCTGGAGATGTTCCCGTGTTCTGCAGAGCCAAAACTATCAAGAGAACAAGATGAACAAAGGTGTATCAAAGCCATATAAGCTGTAAATGATAAAGCTGCACTGATAATCCTTTGAACCTGTGCCCACTGAGAGGCTCACGAATTAATTGTGAACAGGAACATTACTGTACAATCACCAGCCACAGCTGCCCATATACCACAGTGAATTAATGGTCCCAATTCCCATAACAAGACTGGCAGGGACTGAGGACCTACATCTCATGGCTTTGAGCAAACAAAAAGCAGAAAAGAAACCTGAGAGTTGTCCTTTGGAATAGTGTGACATTGATGCACAGCTTAAAAGAGAGGTAGGAAGCCATCCCCAGACTTTACTAATAGTGATGGATTAAGTACAGCCACTTACTTGAAATGGAATGGAGACTTCTTGGGCCTGACTCTAAACTGTCCCTGAGCTGTGGTAATGAGAACACCTTCCAGCAAGTTTACCTAAAGCCTTTTTTTGTGCTAAAGTAGCTAATAGCTTTTGTAGCCTCTTGGATAGAATTCAAGGTGATTTCTAGGTATTATACACACACATATAGACCACATAGGATGACTCCCACAAATCTATGCATCAATGTCCATTCCTAGAACTCCCACCACATGCAAGACCCTTGATTTGGGAATAAGGAGAGCCCATGGTTTGGTTTTTGTTCATTAGCAGTTTTTGAAATACCACTGCAAGATTTTAAAAAGTGAAATTAGCTATTCTGAAAATAAAAGTTGCTTATTGCAAAATAGCTATGATATGGCTTATCATGATAGAAAAGAAAATTACCCACCTGACATTGTGCATGGAATCCACATATGAATGGAGACAAATCTAATGTACTGAATCAGGAATATCATAGTCCCTCAAGCCAATGAGTCACCCCATGTAACATGCCTGATACTTTTAACATACCTAAATAGCAATGGAGAATATCAGTAGTGGAGAAAATCAGATAGATCTGGATTCAATTCCTAGCTTCTCTACTCTCTAGCTATATGAACTTGGACACTTTACTTGATCTCCCTGAGCCTTGGGTTCCAAATCTGTGAAGTGAAGATAACACCTACTCTGAAAGGCCAGCACTTATAGAACACTCTCTTATATACTACTAGTCCCTGTGCTAAATATTGGCATATATTTTTTCAGTTACCTTCACAGCAAATCTTTGAAGGTATATACTATGATAACCTTTTGCCCAAGTCCAAAACTTAACTATTACAGCTTTACTGATAAAGTCTATAAGGACTGAGGATAATGCCTGGCACATAGTAGGTACTTAATAAATGGAATAATTAGTCTATTATTATTGCTACCACTCCTCAGGGAGACAAAAGCATCATGAGAAGTGAAAATGCACACTTGCTTTTGCTCTGAATTCTCTGCTCTGCTGGAAGAACCCACAGATGCCCAGCTTCAGTGGCACTGAGAGGTGGCCCAGGCACATCAGTAAGGGGAGTAGGTAAACCTTCAGGGCAAGCCTTAGGCGGAGAATAATTTTAGGGACCACTGGAAGGCTCCATGACCTCCCATATGTCTCCCCTAAGGCTTGACTATCACCTATAACTCCTTGCAGGGGAGTTAATGCCATTCATTCTGCTGGGATAGCAAGAAAGCTCAAATATGCAAATCCCCAGTGGAGGTTACATGAAACTGTGAATAAATTTCAGACAAACAGTATAAAATGATATCAGTCTTAATAGCTGTGACAGAAGAGATTTTAAAATGTAGAAAAACAATGGCCACTGGGTATGAGTTAGAAGGAGATGCCGTTGAGAGAAAAGGGAGGCTGGAAGGAATTTGGGGAGTGTCTCAGTGGCTGGCCCTGCTTATCTTTAGCTATGTGAGGCAATTATATATTATTGTGAGCAAAGGGAAAAAGCCTTTGGACGAAGTGTGCTTACACATCAGTGCACCTCAGCGAGGGGCTATGCTTCCCACTTAGGCCCAGCCACGTATTTTCGGGCCGTGGGTCTGGGTGTGTGTGGTCACCCCACTTCCCTTTCATGCTTCTCCTCTGCAACTTCTTACTACATAGAGCATAATGGTTAGTCAGTCAGATTAGGGGGCCTGGGTTCAAATCCCAAATCCCCATTTACCAGCTCCCAGATTTAGGGCGAGTACCTGATCCATTAACAGGGAGCTCCTGGAGGTGTGAGGATGGACTAAGGCCCTCAGCTGAAGCACAGCTACCACCCCATTCACATCTGTGGCCCACAGGAAGTGACCAACCTTCCGGGCAGGTGACAGGACGCTGTTTCCTCTGATCCACTCTGCCTGTCCCGCTGCTGCTCTCCTCTGATTATATCACACAGTTTCAAATTATTTCCTTTCTGCCTCACATGGATACAAATGGGTGACTCATTTCTTTTACATGAATGTAGGTCTTCAAAGACACAAATCATCCAGGGAAGGAGACAGAGGTTCAGACTGCCACACAGTCTGTGTGGCCTCGGGGGAGTCACCTCACTGCTCCGTGTCCTCACGGTTTCCTCTGAGGAAAAAGGGAGGAGCTGGATGAGGAAACTTTGCAGAACTCCAGCAAGTTGGTGAGGACTGCCCTGTGAAGCCGCTCCGTGTTTCCTGAGCCTCCGCTTGCCAATCTGTAAAGCGAACTGTCACTGCCTCACTGCATTATGACAATTTACTTGATATGAATATTAATGAGATTCATGTTCTTTTTCCAGCTGTCTCTAAGCGTGCCATCCTCCCCTCCCCCCACCAAGGGAGAAAGAATGGGAAATGAGAGCTTTCACTGGCTTCTGGTGACTGCACATCGACTGAAACTACCTAGTGACGAAATCAGTTAGGAAATTCAGTAAATGCTTCTATGTGCAGTCAGTAAAAAATATTCAAAGGAGCCTGTGATATCAGCATCACACAGTCACAACTCTCCTTTGAGTATCTACCAAGTGCTAAGATCTTTGAATTCATATCCTTGTTCTGAAGGAATTTTTCAGTATGTTATGGGGAGATAAATGTTTGAATCCCAGTAATTCTAATTCAAATTTGGAGGGGATAAGTGCCACAAAAGGAGACATAAATTAAGTATCATATGAGTTCAAAGAAGAAGAAGTTACCTATAGCTAAGAAATCAGGCCCCCTTGAACTCTAAATGCTTGTTGCAGGAGGCTTTGTGGAGAAAGAATCTGGGGAGAGAGCTCTGAGAGTAGGTAGGATGTGGATCTTTGAATATGGGATGGGGGCTTCTGGAGGAAGAAGGAAAGGAACATTCTAAAGCAAAGGCGTTGAGGGGAAGTGGCAGTCCAGGGTGGACCTGTGGGCAGTGGATGGTGCCATTCCATTGGCCTGGCTCTGAGCAGTGAGGTTATAAGTGTTGTCTGAGATCTTAGGAAACCTTGAAACTTAGCCAAATAATTTATGCTCTATTCCTTAAGTTATTAGAAAATATTGAAAAATATATAGGATAAAATAGAAGGGGAAGAGAGGAAGAGAAAGGGGGCTCTGTGAGGAGAATTTGGTACTTTTTCAAAGTAGAAGGGATGGTGGCCCAGACTAAGGCCCCACTAGTGAAGGGGAGAGAAGAGGTTTAAAGAGAGAAGGAGCACCCATCCTCCCATTTGCCAGGGACTGGTCTGGCTTCATCCAGCTGTTCTGAGAGAATAATGAAAAATATTCTCTTTACAAATGTGCCAATTTAGACAATAAACAATACAACCACCCTAGTTGAAGGTGATGTAGAGTTGAGTCACTGAAAGGTTAGAACAGAGACAAAGAAGCAGGTTTTGGAAGAAAATGAGTCTGGTTGTGGGAATACTAAGTTTGAGGTATTATTAGGTCTTCAAAGTGGGAAAAGACAGCAGGGTTAATAATAGGAAGCATTTCTTGAGTGCTTATCCTGTGCAAGGCAAAAAGAATAACTTCTGTATTTTTCATGATAGCCTTATGAAGTAGGAACTCTTACCCTTATTTTACAGGTGGTGAAACTGGACAGAGTCACATTGTTACAGAAAATACTGGAAAACCTGGACTGGATTACTGATGGAAGAACCAAAGGGCACTCGGAGGTCTTGGAGTGTTGAGGTTTTATTCTCACACGGGCGGGCCCAGAGGGGAGTAGTGTCCCAAGGTCTGAGCCCTGAGCACAAGCAAGGGGAGTATTTATATGACTTTGATATGTGGCATGTTGGCATGAGCAGGGCAAAAGAGGAGCCCGGAGGAGGGCAGGGGGAGCTGGGAGTGTTTTGCCAACCGGAGGAAAAAGCGGTTTGCTGACCTTGATGGCTGTGTTGAATATTTTCCTTATCATTCCCCCCTCAGATGCTTCTTTAAACACTTTGTTTTAGCAGGTATCACTTTTTTAGTTTATGATAGGGTTATAATGGCTTGTATTTATACTTTTAATCGCTTTGAGCTAGGATTTTTTCCTTGTGACTTTTTTGTTAAAGTCCTGAGTACTTTGTGAAGAACACAAATGTTATGTTTTTATATCTGTCTGTATGAGCCTTGGGTGTACAAGTTGAAATGAGTCCTTCAGACTCTTGATAAGCCTGTGCTTAACAAAAATATGCAGGTTTTCTCAATTTATTCTAAAGTCCTAATTTATTTTTATGTAGCTGAGCGTTACACTCAGGCTTGCTTATTTGAGTGTGAGAGGACAGGTGCTAAAGGTGGAGGGCCACTGAGGGCAGCTCCCTTGGGTGATGACCATGCACTTTATAACTTTTGTGCAGTTAAACATTATAGAGAGGTACTTTGGAAATGCAGGCTGAGACCTGAGTTCAGCTAGGAGAGATGGGTAAGCACAGCAAAACAACTTAATGATTACCCAGTAGACAATAGAAAGGGCAACTCTTTGAGGAACAGTTTATTTAGAGGGGGCAGCAGCAGAGAGTTTAATGCCCAGGATGAGAGATTCATTCTGGCTAGGGCCAGGATCCACGGTGTGCCGGTGTTCATTAGGCAGAGGGTAGTCATTAGATGCAGAGGTGGGGAGGATTCTGGGGGTCTGGCTGGGCCTTCTACTGATGTATTTTTTTCGTCTGGATTATGAGCCTTTTTCACTCTGGAATGGTGGACCCACGGAGTGATGAGGGCAATAGGAGTGGTTAGAACAACAATGCGGGGGCCAGTCCACTGAGGTTTGAGGTTTGAGGGGTTCCTTTTTCAAACTTTGACTCAGACTGAGTCCCTAGTCTGGAAGGAATATACTGGGGTCTCTTAGGAGATCAGGGCTCTTTCTATGGTATATTGCTGCAGCTTATTTAGGGTGGCTCTTAAGGCTTGGAGCTGTTCTCTTACTGCTTTATTTTCTATCTGGTGAAGGTTCCCTGGGAAGCTTCCTAGACATGGGGGAGGGCATCTATACACTAATCCAAAAAGGGAAAAGCCTTGAGTCCCAGGTGTGCAGTGAGCATGCAGGAGGGCCAGGGGCAGTAGGTCCAGCCACGGGAGGCCAGTTTCTTGGCAAAACTTAGCTAGGGTTCCTTTGAGGGTGCAATTCATTTGCTCCACTTTCCCTGAACTTGTGGTGTATGCAGTGTGGAATTTCCAGGTAATGTTGAGAGATTTAGTTAAAATCTGTACTGCATCTGCTACAAAGGCAGGTTCGTTGTCACTGTGAATTGTAGATGGTAGGCTAATCTGTAGCACAGTTTCTCTCAGGAGGATTTTGGCTATCTCCTGGCTTTATTTTGTCCTGGTTGGGAAGGCTTCGACCCACTCAGAGTATGTACACACTATTACTAGAAGGCATTAGAGTCCTCTGCTTGGCTGGACTTCTGTGAAGTTTATCTCAAGGTTTTCAAAGGGGGCAACTCCTGCTCTCTGGACACCGGGCAGGGGTCACGGTGCAGATTGAGCATTATTTCTGGCACAAGTTATGCACTGCTCACTTTTGCTTGGCTTAATAATGCTGGCAACTGGCTAATGTAGTATTACTTTTTGAGGAGGGCTTCTAGTGCAGTTTTTCTTAGGTGGGTGAGCTGATGGTATTTGCTGACTAGATGCCTTCCGGTTGCAGTTGGAACAAAAATGCATTTGTCAGGCAGCATCCATTTTTTTTTTTAAGTTAGGGTAGCTTCTTCAGCCATGGCCCAGTCCTTCTTTTTTTCACTGTACTTGGGTGGAGGGGCCTCCACTGGGGGTGTTAGGGCCATGGTGAGGGAAGGAGCTTTATCTGTTTTTTATTGGCCAGTGTTTCAGCTGCTTTATCTGCCAGCTGGTTCCCCTGTGTTATGAGTTGTTTTCCTTTTGGTGTTCTTTGAAATGCAGAATTACTATTTTTTGGGGGGGGCCAGACAGCCTTGAGGAGTTTTAGTATTGTGCCAACTGAGAGTTGGAGAGGAATCAGTGTCCCTGTGTGTTTAAGAGGGACCCAACAGTATGCGGGACCTTGACATTTATTTTTTGTCCCAGGGTAATTTTATCTGCTTTTTTAATGAATGGAACTGTGGCTGCCAGTGTCCTGAGGCAGGGTGGCCATCCTGACACAAACAGGTTTAGATTTTTTGACAGGTATATGACTGGCCACTGCCAGGGTTTAACAGTCTATGGGAAAACTCTGAGGGCTACTTTTTTTTTTTTTTTTTTAATCTGGCAGGCCTAGGGCTGGTGTCTCTTCTGAAGCAGCCTTTATTTCCAGGAAGGTGGCTCTTGCCTCTTCTGTCTAGACAGGAGGTTCTCGGTCTGGACCCCCAGAGGAGGCTGTAGAGGGGTTTTGCCATTGCCGAGAACCCAGGAATCCAAATTTTGCAGAACCTAGCAGCCCTTTCTTCATCTGGGGCTGAGGTAAGGAGTTAATGACCTTTTTCCTCTCTGGCCCTAGTGCCCTTTCTCCCTGGGTGAGGAGGAAGCCCAAGTACCAGACTTGCTGCTGGCAGATTTGGGCCCCGTTTTTTATGAGGCTTGGTATCTTGAGTCTGACAGGAGTTGCAGGAGGGCCTTTGTGCCTTTTGCACAATTTTCCTGGGTGTCACTGGCAAGGAGGAGGTCATCTACACACTGCAGGAGGGCACAGCATGTGGCTTCCCTTAGAAAGCTGGCAAGTCTGCAGCCAGTGCCTCTCCAAGGAGAGTGGGTGAGTTCTTGAACGCTTGCAGAAGCCGTGTCCATGTTAACTGAATCTGCTGCCCTGTATCTGGTTCAGTTCATTCGAAGGCAAACAAAAGCTGGCTTTGGGGGGCCAGATGGAGACAGAAAAAGTCACCTATTAAGTCTAGGCAAGTGAACCATTTGGCAGACCCCAGGATCTGGCTGGAGAGGGTGTACAGATTTGGGACCACCGGGTGTAAAGAAACAGTCACTCTGTTAATGGCTCGCAGGGTTTGAACAGGCTGGTGCCCTCCTCCTGGCTTTTTGACTGGTAGAAGCGGGGTGTTCCAGGGCGGCTGACACTCGGTTAGAATGCCTGCCTCTCTGAGTCTGGTCAGGTGTTCCTGGATGCCTGCTCTCGCCTCTTGTGAGAGGGGGTGCTGCTGCTGTCTTTGTAGCTGGGCCCCTAGAGTCAATTCTACAATGATAGGGGCTCGGTTATGGGCCAGTCCAGGTGGGTTGTCTTCAGCCTGTACTGAGGGGAAGGCAGCTCTGAATTCAGGTGGGCTACTTGAGAGGGTCTGGATACAGACTAGCCTCCTCTCCTCTTCCCTGGGTGCGGTTATTGCCAGTATGAGGGACCCTGACTCTTCTTGGCCTGGATTTAATTTGAGGCTGGTGCGTCCAATTGGTTCAAAAGTTATTAGGGCTCTGAGCTTTGGGAGTATGTCTCAGCCGAGGAGGGGAACGGGGCACTCAGGCAGGTGGAGAAACTTATGTTGGGCCTTGTGGCCTCC
The DNA here is from genome assembly GCF_030020395.1 of Manis pentadactyla. Classification (NCBI taxonomy): domain Eukaryota; kingdom Metazoa; phylum Chordata; class Mammalia; order Pholidota; family Manidae; genus Manis; species Manis pentadactyla. The sequence goes on from NC_080024.1 coordinate 111,955,814, forward strand.
AAGTTCACATTGGCAGGCTTGGCAGAAGTGTTGCTGGACTGCTTATGTCCCAGTGGCTCCGAGAATAGTTGCAGTCCTTTTACTGAAGGGAGTTACAGGGAGGGTGACCACAGAGTGTTCTGCCCCTACGTCAACCATAAAAGTCATCTGTTGCCCCCCACTTTCATTCTGACCCTGGGCTCATGGGGGCCGAGCATGAGAGAGCCCAGTCCTTGTCAACCTGCGTCTGTTCCTGCCAGACTAATGAGCCTTTCCCCATGGGGCTCCTCCCGGCAGCGACCAGGCTTCAGGGCTTTGCCTCGGTTGGGGCATTTGTTCTTCCAGTGCCCCTTCTCTTCACAATAAGCCCACTGGTTCCTGGCTAGGGGTGTCCTGGGCTTCTCCGCTCTTGGGCTTCTTCTCCTCTCTGCCTTCTGGTCATCTCTCTTTCTTTTAGGGCAGCTGCCAGGAGGCTGGCGTTTTTCTTCATTTTTCTTTCAGCCTCTCTGTCGGCCTGAACTTCTTTGTTTAGATATACTTTGTTGGCAATTTTAATCAGTTGAGTGATATTTATCCCGGCAAAGCCTTCTAGTGTTTGGAGCTTTTGTCTGATGTCTGGGGCAGCTTGAGCTACTAATGAGGTGTTGACCATTTGTTGACTCCCTGGTGACTCAGGATTGAAGGGGGTGTAGATGCGATAAGCTTCACACAGTCTCTCATTATAGTCCCCAGGAGACTCTCCTGGTTGTTGAGTGACTGACGCTTTGGTCATGTTCATAGGCTTTTTGGACCTGGCTTTGATCCCCTGGAGGAGGGAATCCTGATATTGGCAGATCTGGTGCTGTCCCTCAGGGCTGGTGAAGTCCCACTTGGGATGCTCCTTGGCGACAGCGATTTCAGCCCATGCACCCCAATCAAAGACCCCGGCTGCCTCCTCTCTTCCATTGTGAACAGGGTGTGGAGATGCTGTTGGCAGTCTTTCCAGGTTGGCTGATGGGTTTGGAAGAGGGGTTTCATGAGGTCAACCAGGCTTGTGGCTTTTCTGATGGGGTGTTGTGTTCTTAATTGAGGTTAGTCATGGAGAAGGGCTGATAGTAAAACATGGACCAGCCAGGCTGGATGGTCCCATCTTTATCAAGCCTTTCAGGCTCCCACGGCTCTTGCACTGGCATTTGAAGGGTGCCTGCTGCCAGCCGAGGGCACAGTCTGGCTGTTGGTCCAGGGGAGAGTGGGTCCACTGGTTCTGGAGTTGGCGGGGAGGATGATGGCAGCAGGGTGTCTGGGACCAGGAGGCTGGGAGCTGCTGACTTTGGGGCCGCATAAGGTGGGGGCAATATTGGCTCTTCCTCTGGTTCACCAGCAAGAATTTGTGGAGGCTCAGGCTTCTGTTGATTCTTTGTAGGCTTCTTTGTTGAGGTAACTAAGACCCTACCCTGTCCTTGCCTGTTGCAAGCAAATCACACCCAACGGGGAAGCATCTGGGCAGCTTCTAACTAGGAGTTAAAGTCTGGGAACTGATTAGGATGACCCGGATCTCTAGGGATGACCCGCCAGGCTCAGCAGATTGTTGGGACATCTAGGGTTCCTCCTGGAGGCCACCCTAAACTAAAGGTGAGCTATATGGATTCACACCCTAAACTAAAGATGGGCTGTATGGATTAAACCTGCCAGGAGTTAATTTTACTCCGTAGTTTTCTGAAAATTCATTCCTGAAATTTTTGATCATGGTGTCGAAAACTGTGAGTTTGCTGTGCCCTGACCCTATGATGTGTCCATGCAACTGTGCCATGACAACAGACAAGGGAGAGGTGTCTCCTCTAGAGAGGAGGCCAGTAAGATGCCCAACCATTCACTGTCCTTGCAGAGAATTTAGTCAGCCTTGGCTAAGGTCCACCTGTATAAGTCCCGGGCCAGGTCAGCCAAAGCTGAGTCACCATTATGTTATGGCGGCCGACCGTGAATGTGGATGAGGGCCCACAAAGATTCTGTAGTGCAGGCCATGGAATCACAGATTCAGTGCAGACTGAATGGCAGCTGCCCTGCACACTCACTCACACACTCAGACCAGAATTTAAACATTCCCCCCCTGGAAATGTCTATCTGTGAAACTTCTAAGAAGTCTCTGGGACGTGATCAGGCTCCCCTTCCACCCCAAGGCGTGGGAACTGGCTGGGTCAGGTGCCCCGGGGCCTAACTGGATTTGACATTGGAACCAGGTCCTCGCCTGCCAAGCCTCCTTGAGTCTGGCGGGAACAGCAGAGCGGGGCCGGCCCAGGGCGACTGGGTGGGAGACTGCCGAAAGGTCAGGCAGGGTGCGCCTTCTCCACGATCTGTTCCATCACCGCCCCACTGTTGCCCCACACTGGTGGCAACAAGGGGCCAGTGCGGTTAGGTTTCCCAGTCGGGGGACTAAATGTTACGGAAAATACTGGAAACCTGGACTGGATCACTGACAGAAGAACCAAGCGGCACTCAGAGGTCTTGGAGTTTTGAGGTTTACTTTACACCGGCGGGCCTAGAGGGGAGTACTCTCCCAAGGTCTGAGCCCTGAGCACAAGCAAGGGGAGCATTTACATTATTTTTATATGTGGCATTTTAGCATACACAGGGCAAAAGAGGAGCCTACAGGAGGGGGAGAGGGAGCTGGGAGGGCTTTGCTAACCGGAGGAAAAAAGTGGTTTGCTGACCTTGACGGCTGTGTTGAATATTTTCCTTGTCAACATGACCAGCAAACAGTTGGAAATTCAGGCCTAGACATCAGGAGAGAATTCAGAGCAGAGACAAGCATTTGGGAATTGCCCACCAAGATGAGGTGGTGGAGGCAAACAGGTTCAGATGATTTGCCAAAACAGAGAGTAAAGCAAAGGATGAAGGTCAAGAACAAAAATGAAAATAGCAAGAAGAAGAAGAGGTCAGGAAGACCCAAAGGAGCATTCAGTTAGGGAGGTGGAGAAGCCAAACAACAGTGTCACATGAAGACCAGGGCAAGAGAAGAGGAAATGATAGCTCTTGAGTGCAGAGAGCTACGGAGCAATGGGGGACAGGGATAATGGAAAGGGATGTGGGAGAAGTGACCTCTGACCCAATAACATGCATGTTAATTTCTCCATTGTCAAAATGTTTCACTTGTACCAGATTGTTTCCCAACCACATAAGGAGAGATGCCAAGCTCTTCCTGACTCTGCGTGCTGTGGAGATTGCTTCCAAGCCTCATATTCTTGTGGGTAGGAAGCCCACTTGGAGGCCATTGATGGCCTGGGAGGAAGCAAAGCATGAGAAAGGCTGTGTGTGCCAGAGGTTGTTTCTGCCTGGACCTACCATTAAACCAGAGTTTTTAAAAGGAAAATGATCAAGTAATTCCCTTAGAATCTGAGTGCTATGTAGAAGAAGTAAATGAGAAGGGACTGTAAGGCTTATCTTGCCTTTGACTATTGAAAGGAGCTCAGTAACCTCCAAGGATAGAATTTCACTAATCCTTAAGTCTAACTAGGTCTGACTGTCACCAAACTTAACATAGGAGGTGTTTGTTGTGCATGCCAGGTGGTGACTAAATGCATTCTTAGGGCTTTTTTTTTTGTTATATTGTCTGCCTGTTAGTATTTTGAGTATTTGTTTTGTGCACAATTGGAAGTAGGTTGCAATTAGTCATGAACTTCCTGTTTCTCCTGGTGTTAGATATAATAAGTTACCATGTTGAAACAGCTAGCACTTCAAATATACAGTAAACTAGAATGTATTTTCTTTTTCAGTTTATAGTCTTCCTCCATCAGCACCACCTTCCTCCCTGAGGAATTTGGTCCTTTTGTGATGAATCTATATTTTGATTCAGGAGAGAAATCGAGCTTCTCTGCCTCAGCACTATTGTCATTTTGGACCAAATAATTCTTTGTTGTAAAGGTGTGACTTGTGCACTGTAGCATATTCAGCGGCCTCCTTGGCTTCTTCCCACTAGATGCCAGTAGAAATCAACCCTTTCCCCAAGATGTGACAATCAAAAATATTTCCAGACACTGTCAAATGTACCCTAGGAGTAAAATATCCTGTGTTTGAAAACCACTGTGATAAGTTTGTTCATACTAAAATGTGAGTGACTTAATGTACTGTTTTTTCAACAATATTTGCATTTTGCAAGTGGAAATTAAGGAAAAGCAATGTAGGGAGAAGTGTTGATTTCTCTACTTTTCTGTAATCCAATTAATTTCTAGTTTAAGCTTCCTGGTGGCAGAAATACAAACCATGTAATAGATTGACTTGATTGTCTTTGAATTAATTTCAACCAGTTTGCTTCAGGGTTTCTCTCTCTGTGCTAGGGCATTTGCACAATGCTTTGATGTCCATTGGGAGGGATCATTGGTAGATGCTGGCACTTGGCTGGCCTTGGCTAGCACTGGGTGTGTCCTCTGGTTCTGTGGGAGAATCGTCCCTGCTGTCATCCACTGGAGTTCTGCTATTGCTTCAAATGAGCTATCTTCGCTCTGCATGTTCCTTGGCCCAGCCACAGGCTCCTGTGGGACACAGGGAACTTGAGAATGCTCTCCTTGACTTCTCTGACACTGAGACAGACACTCTTGGCCTGGACCCACCTTGCTATTTTCCTGTTCCACTGTTGCCAACGAGTGCTGCTGTGGTTTCCCTCTGTCCCTGGGTCCTTGAGCCTATCTGCATTTCTGCTCCTTTTCACCATCCCTGATCCAGTTAAAAGGGAGGCAGCCAGGGTGCACCTCTTTTGCCATCCCTCTTCCCAAATGTGGAGGAGGGAGAAGGAAAGAGAAGTCTCTTGAACTTAAAAGCCAAGAATTTACTGCCTTTGTTTGATTCTGCATTGGCAACTTCCTCCTAAGACAGTGATAAATCATTGCTAGCTGCCTGGACTGGAGGGAGGCCCTTGGAGCTTCATGGAGAAATTGACTGGAAAGAGAACACATGGCTTAATATCCTCCCTACCCTTTCACTTGGCACGCCTCCATCTACAGGTACCACAGCTCTGGATGTACATACAAGGGAGCTTTTTCCAGGCACTTTGTCCACAAACCAAATGACATTTCATAGGGTGACTTAATTTATCTAATTCCACTAGGCTTTTTGATGGGTAACTATGGGTCAGAGATATGAAACCTTAGGCAATCCATTTCTCATCATCAGTCATCAAAGCTACAATAAAGTACACATTATAAAGCAGTGTCTCCTCAACATCTCTGTACCCTGATGAATACAATGGGAAATCTAGGAGGGTATCAATATGAAGACAAACATTATTAACTGTGTGCATTGGACCTATAGACAATAATAATACCCTTCATACTAGGAGATGTAAGACACAGTGAAAAATAGCATGCCTTCCCACATCAATATTTAAGAAAAAATTACATGCAAGCATTTATTCAACACTGAAGAATTTCATGTGGTCTCCTAATTACCAAGATTACTATTTCACACATTCTCTTTCTTTAAGCTTCCATCACCTCCAACCCTATCCTTATTCCTAATAATTCACTTGCTTCCAGTTTCGCTGAGGAACTAGAAGCAGAGAGAATGGAACTTGCACACACTCCATCCTCCTGCACCTGAGCCCATGTTCTCTGTCTTCCTCCTGTCATTGTGGACAAGTCTGATTCCTTCTTCCTAAGAATTCTTTCAAGCAATTAATTCTACCAGCTCTTTCTTGTCTTGGAAAAGCCTGCCTTTGTATTCTTTTTCTCATCAGAATATTAAATATACTTTTTATCCTTTGATTTCAAAGGAAAGAGAAAAACACAAAACTCTGACCCTTGCTTGCCCACCACTACCACCTTATTTCTCTCCTTCCTGTCACAGCAATCTCCCAACAGAGCTGTCCGTCCTCACCTTCTCCATGCTTTCCCCAACCACTCCAGTCAATTGTCACCCACCTGTCCACTGAAACTTCTCTAACCAAAGCACCAATAGCTTTCAGTTGTAAACTTAATAGTCAGTACTTACTGCTCCAAACTGTTGACCACTTTTCCTTCTTGACACACTTTCTTCATGTGAAATCCAGAACCCCACGTGTGTTCTCTTTCTCCCTTTCCTTCTCAGTCTTCTGTGGTATTTTCTCTTCTACTTCTGAATGTGGCAGTGTCTCTGGATGCATTTCTTTTCTCTGTCCATACTCATCCCCAGGGAGCACTCAGCCAAGTTCATGACTTAAAAGGCAGCTGTGTGCTGTTGACCCCCACAATTTATATCTCCAGCCTGGACCCCTCTCTTGGACTTCAGACTTACATGTACATCCATTTACTTGAAATCTTTACCTGGATATCTACCAAGATCTAAAACTCCTTATGTCTAAAACTGTGCTCCTGATCTCCCCCACCCCTTCTCACTCCAGCCCCTCTAGCCAGCTTCCCCAGGAGTCCTCCTCACTTCTGTGAATGACAATTCAATCCTGGTTGATCAGATCCAAACTAAGGAGTAACTGTTGACTCTTTCTCTCAAATCTACATATGGCCATCAGCAATTTCTGTCAGTATTGCCTTCAAAATATATGCAGAATCTAAACACCTCCCAATTTCTCCACCACCACCATCCTAGTCAACCCACTATCTTGCTAGTGATATGGCTGCCCAAATCTCAACTCAACACATGAGGTCCTGTTCAAATCTTTGTTAGACCAGTAGTTCTCATACATTTGGTCCTTAAATCTTTGTGTCCTTAGAAGTAATTGAAGACCTCAAAAAACTTTTGCTATATGGGTTGTATCTATTGACATTTACTGTATTATAAATTAAAATGACATTTAAAAAAAATAATAAATCTACTGTATGTTAACATAAATAATTATATGAAAAATAACCATTTTGTAAAACAATAAAAGTGCAAAAAGTAGCAATATACATTTGAAAAGTATATTTTTGCAAGTATCTTTAATATGTGTCTTAACAGAATAGAGTTAGATTCTGTTTCTACTTTCAAACTGTTAAACATTATATACCATGCAGCCTCTAGAAAACTCCACTGTCTGCTCATGAGAAGATAAGAATGAAAAGGGTAAATTATATCTTATAATACTTGGAAAATATTTTGACTTCATGAGGATCCCTAAAAGGTTTCAAGGACTCCCAGGGGTCCCCAGACCATACCTCAAAAAATGCTGAGTTAGACCATATCATGCCTCAGCTCAGAACATGGCAATGGACTCCAGACATGGGGAGAATAAGAGAGTCCTTAGAGTGGTCTTCAAGGACCCATATCACGTGTCCCCATTATCTGTCTGGCTGTAGTCCCCTCACTCTGCTCCTGCCACACTGGTTTCCTTTTCATTCCTAAAACATTCCAGGCATGGTCGACCCTCAGGTCAACTCTCCCCAGGAAGAGCTGCCTTCCTTGTGGCCAAGGCTTGGCTGCTGGGCTCAGGTGCCCAGAGTCTCTGCTTGACCTGCTTTCGTGATGTCAAGGGACCAACCATGACCCTGCAACTCCTCTTCTGTGCCAGGTCCCTTGCTTCATGCTGCACCCACAGTCATGCTCTCATTCATCTCCAAGTACAATCTTATCAGCTGGTTATGTTATTATTATTATTATTATTATTATTATTATTATTCCAACTCTTTGGCTCAGAAAGATATGCAAACTTGATCAAATTCAGGAAGCCAATGAACAAGAAAGCCAAGGAGAGACCGTACACCTTTCTAATTCCACAGTTCATGCTATTGGCATCTTACAGCGCAGGTGTACAGTCCACTTGCCACTCTAAACTTTGTAGGACAAGCAGGGAGACAGGGCTTGGCCTGCCTCCTTCAGCACCTCTCAGAAGGTGTGGGTGAGACAGAGGAGAGGAAGGAGACAGGTCCTATCTGCTGGTTCTTTCTTACAATTCTTTCCCTGTTTCTTCAAAAGAATTAGAAAGTGTCAGATTTGCTTTAAAGTACTCCAGGGAAAAAGATAAAGCAAAAGAAAGGTGTGTGTGTGTGCGTGTGTGTTAGGGGAGAGGAGATAAATGATGAAACAAGATTGACAGAATGTTGGTAACTTTGAAGGTGGGTAGTACACATGTGGGATTTCATTATACTCTTCTTGTCATTTGTGTATGTTTGAAATTTTCCATAATAAAAAAGGGGGAAAATATTCTGCTAAAGGAATGCTCATCCTATCATTGTTTATGATTGCAAAATATAGGAAATATTCTAAATATCCAACAATGAGGGATATAGTCAATAAATGATGTTACACCTGAACTATGTCATCGTGGTAGACGCAGTTTGTTGATGTGGAAAATATCTGCACAGTGCTAAATAAAAATATAAATTAATTTCCATGAAAAGATATACATATCTCATTTTGATTTTTAAGTGTGAATTTTTATCTGCATTGAAAATAGTCTGGGAGACTTAACTTCATATACTTGGTTATAGAACCTTCAAAACAAAGATGTATCACCACTGCAAGTAATGTTTTACAGTTTTTAAAGCAGATCATAAAACAGCATGTGTAATATGATCTTATTTTCATTAAAAAAAATAAAAAGGAAAGAAGGGAGGAAAGTCTCAGAACTAGAGCCTGGATGTAGGACACACACTATATCTCAGAGTTATAGGGTGAGAGCCAATCAGCTGGAGGGGAAGTTTGGGAGAAAAATGTCAGACCAGACACATTGCTAGTGGCACAGAAAGGAGCACTCTGCACCCCAAGACTGGGACTGGCTTTTAGCGCCCAGAGCAAGGCTGGGCTCAGCCAATAAATTTCTTCATTTAAAAAGCTCCTCTCTGCTCTGCTCTGGGAATGTGCATTCCCTGAACAGAGGAGAAGAATTGAGTTCATTATATCTTAGATTGGAAAGTTGCGATGAAAGAAAGTCTCCTTTGAAGAGAGAAAGGCAGCAGTGAGCAGAAGGGCAGAGGAAGGTGCCCCTGAGAGTATTGCAGGCATCTGGGCAGACAGCTCAACGGAGTGACAAGTGAAGCCCCTGCCCTGCCCCTTCCTGGGCCAGGGAGGGGGCTCTGCCGATGCATTTTGCTTCAAGGAAAGGCCAGAGGATAAAGTAAACATGTGCATTAGGATGCCGTGGGCTCTCAAGGGGGCTGTAACAGCAGATAATGGTAGCAGCAGATTCATGTTGTCCAGCTAAATGGAAAACCTGTAATTCAGATCGTGAAGTAGGCAGCTGGGTTTGCTGCTTTAGATAACATAAATCTAAGGTCAGAAATCTTACCCTGGATGTGCTACAGTGCAAGGCTCTCATCCGTGTTCTTTTGCCATCAAGTACAAAGATAAGCTAATATGTCAGTGCAATACTAATGGGACTGTGGATTCTATTACTCAAGTGCTCCAATCAATTAAGGGTTTTAACTTAGTCATCCCAACATAAATATCCTTTAATACCAATTAAGACCACTGTTTATCATCATGATGGCTTTATCATGGTGTGTGGGGTTTTCGGTGCTGAAACTTTAACAGGGAGGAAGACAAGACATTGAGGACTGAGTAGATTTCCTAGCCCTCAACCCACACTGGTGTCAGGAAATAAAGATCGTGCCTATGCAGGAGATCCTTCATGTCAAATATTCCTTAAACTCGGGGAGGAAAGGCATTCAACGGTATAAATATTTCACTAACCTATTTTGAGTAAGAAACTCTGCAAACCCTGGACTTGATGTGTTACACTGAATAAATAAATAAACTGAAAGCACATCATATTCTGAGGTTTTCAAAATTAAATAACATCAGTAAATGTCTAAATGCTAAAGAAATGCAGATCAGTATTAAACATTGCAACCTCTGATTTAGGATTGAGTTCCATGTACAGCAAAGAGAAAAAACAATTCTGTAACCATTTTCACATTGTTCCAACTGTCACACTCCTTCCCCTCTACCCCATGTCAAAATCTGCAGTTGGAGGGGCTTTGCTGTTCCAACTGCCTGCAATGCCATAATCTTGCTACATGAGCCATCATAATCAATAAATAATCTAAAGAATAAAATGCTTGTGTGCACCTTGAATTAATTCAGCAACCAAGACTTCTCTAAAAAGTCTCCCTTATATTTATTGGAGCAGCAGTTCCTACCCTTTTAGGGGTATGTGGTATGCAGTTTCAAGAGTTCTCAGATGCAAGGACCCCTGGTTAAAATAAAGACAAGCAAGTCTGTCTGTCCATCCATCCCCCCACCTACCTACTCACCTGTTCATCTATGGAATTCATGTTTACCCACTTTAGGAAGAGGAAACTGCCCCAAGACTGGGAAGAACTGTTAGCAAATCACAAATGATATCACACGTATATTAGATATTTATTAGTACTCATTCAGAAGTTATGTACAATTCAGATGCCATATATAAATAATCAGATCAATAATTTCTGAGCATGTGTATTGTACCCCCTTCGATAACAAATTTTGAGCATCCTCAGTATATACATATATCCTATACATTTACATATTTCATTGTGCTAATATGTACATTATAAAATATGAATTTCCTAAAGCTGACTTTAAATTAAATATAAAATTCTTCCCTCACCCAATGATCACATTGTATATCTTGTGTGTACACATTTGTCTCTGGGCACTGAGTTAGATTAAGTTTGTGTCACCTGCTTGTATGAGTGGCAAATCCCACATTACATACTCGAGCAGATATAAGAAATAAACACTTGCAGCTTAATTTTATCAGGGAATCTTTTTTGGGGAAGTGATGTTTCCCTTGCCCCTTCTTATGAGCTCACTGTGTTTTCTTGAAATGTATGGACGTGTTCAACTCTTCTGTGTTCCTAAGTTCAGTTCAACAGGCACTGGGGACGTCACCATCAATAGGACAGGGTACCAACCCTCGGGGGGCTCAGACAATAGTCAGGAGGGCAGTTAGTGCAGTGTTCTGAGTGCTGTGCATTTTGGGGGCATAAAGGAAGGGCTGCAGGCTTGTCCCACCATCCTACCCCCAGGTGGCCGCTAAGCTCCAAGGCCTCAGCCTAGATGTGATGTCAGTGAGCCTCTATGAACTGATGCTTCTTCATAAACTTTGGTTGAATCACAGCACCGGAACACCTATGTCACATTCTTTGACCATGCTGAGAGAAAAAAACACACAGAATGACACATCCCCTGAACTGTATTCCTACAATTCTTCTATTCATTCACTTACTTTTTCACCATCATGATCAACAGCGCACCTCCTTCCACAGTGGATAGTGGCAGCACTGTACCAATGTATCAATCAAAAAATAAGAAAGAGAGACTACTGGTGACTTCTGATAAAACAGCAGTGTGGGAGAGCTCTGTTATCTCCAGGGAGATAACGCTGGTGTTGTTCATCTTATTTTGCCTCACCTAGCACAGTACCTGGCACATAACAGAATTTCTACAAACATCAAATGAAGGCATACAGACATTGGTAGATCTCCAGGATACAAATTACCTTTTAGGACAGAAATGAAAAATAAATTTGGCATCATCTAGAGACAGTGATGGAGCTTGGTGTGCTATACAGCTGAATGAAGATCTGGAAGTGATGGTAAACTTTTGAAGCAAAAGTGGAAAGTGATGAAAATTGCTTTTGAGAAAGATAATAATGATGATATTATCACCAACTTTTACTGGGTGTTAACATGACGCAGGCACAACATTGCTTCATCTTGATTAGCTCAGCAGATCTTCACAGTGACCTCATTAAATGAGTACTTCCATTTTCATTGCTTCATAGATGGGGAAACCAAGGCACAAAGAGAATGAGTAACTTAAACACTCACAAAGGGCAGAGGGCGCTTTCTTCTGCACCAGCTCCCAGACCCTGCCCATAGTGGTAACCCTCCATCTGAGGTGGATGAAGTCAGGTGGGAGTGACAGGTTGAGGAAAACCCAAACCAATGGGCTCCTAAGTCACTGTGATCACGGGGAATAGAGAATGCTGGGAGAGGCAGTGGTGAGGGAGACAAAAGAGACAACTTCCCTTTCTGCCAAGTCTATCTTTGTGTCTGCTTAAACAGCTTTTGCGCAGATTTTCTGGGATTCTCTGCACATCGCCAGGAAATCAGAATGGCATAACACAGCAAATACCCCCCCACCCCCACCCCACTCAGCATGCATGACAAGTAAACCTGAAAATCCAGGCCCCTTGCATTCCCCTGTAATGCTTTAGCCACAGGACAGCAAGCAGTGTTTCTCCTGGAAGCTGTTTTGAATGCAGAATGATCTGATTGTATCTGAGTATGTTTTATCCAGTTTGACCTTAGCAATGTTCAGTAGTAGAAACATTTGCAGGTGTTAAATGACATAGCAAACAGTCTATTTAGCGAGCAAGCAAATCAGTACTACTCTCAGGAGATATTATTCCCTTTCAGTTTTTCTGGAGTGGACCAACCTGAAGTTTTGTAGTTGCTGATGGATTGATTTGGAACCATCTTTGTATGCCTGTCTAAACACAAGTAGTGACTTTTATTTTTTTGAGAAAATGAAAACAACCTAAATCTGCTTGTTTCCTTTTCATGCGCTCTTAGGTCTAAAACCCAGCATGTTTTTATTTTATTTCTTTACTTTGTGTTGCATGAATGATTCACATGTGACCAACTCAGATAGCCCTCTCTTCCTTCCTTGGGTGAAAGAGCTCAGCACTGAAATGACCAAGATCAGGGCACACTTCGTGGCCTTTCTCAAGCCCATAGAAGCCCCAACACACACTGCTTAGAGAAAGGTTTTGCAGGAACTGTTAAAGAACCCAGCATGTCTGGGCTCCCTCCTGAAATCCATGTCATCTGAGATCTGGGCTGCTGGCAGGTCCTTCTTTTCTGCAATCATCCCCCCACCTGGTGGGGTCCTCTTATTCACCAGTTTTTCAGGATGGTTAGTTTTCCTGCAGAACAGATGTGATCTGATGGGTCAGAGGGAAGCACTGAGTTGTCCCAGGTAAGTCAACACAATGGGGTTGAGACCAAGGGTAATAGGGGGCAAAGACTCAGTCCCCATCCTAGCTTTGCCCTGTGTCAGTGTGGGACAGGGGGCAAGTACTTAGTCTCTCTGAACTTCAGTATCTTCATCTGTAAAATGGACAAAATAATTATAGCTCCACATACTGGTTGGGTTCCTGTCTATCGCAAGTGACAGAGACTCTGCTCAAATTCATTTAAGCAGAAACAGGGCCATTGGCTAACATACTGTAAGGCAGAGGTGCAGCTGAGGACAGAGCCACACATACTCATACATACGCACATGCTGGCTCACACATCCACACACTCTCATACACATACTTGCACACCCATGCCCACACACTCACAGTGGGACACATTCATCCGCATACTAGCACATGCTCACATCCAGCCCTTCCTGGCCCTGAACTGCACTGGTTGCCAGGAGAGCAAAATGATCCCCTGGTTGCTGGGAGCATCGTCCTGAGGGCATCCCAGAACACAGGTTTGTGTCTGTCAGGGTTTTTTCAGAAAAGAGGCAGCACACCTTAAAGGGGACTGACTGAGGGGATTTTCATGAGAGGATGACTACAAAGGTAGAGCAGAAAGAGGTGCTGGAGCACCTGGGGCTAGTAACAGCAGAGCAGGTACCACCCTCAGGCCCAAAAGGAGAGAGTGGATCCTCAGCCTGCAGAGAGAGCAGTGGCTGCAGGACAGGTCTGGCAGAGAGGAATTGGACCTTTGCAAGGAGAACCAGGGAAATAGAGCTCCAATGACCTAATTTCCCTCTTCCCTCTGATCTCCTACTACTGGGACAACCCATTGGCTCAAACCCACCCAGCACACAGAGGAAAAGGCAGCTAGTGGAGGTGGTCCACGTAGGTCAGCCCCCAGATCTTAGAGCAGGTGGGAAAGGTGGATAAGGGATTCAGAGGGAGAAGGGGAAATACCCAGCACCAAACCCATAGGGCTGCTTCAGAGAATGGGAGTCACTCCTGACTGTCCCCAAGACCAGAGGGATATCCTGATGCCACTGCAATCTAAGCCTCAGGAGCCCAGATGTGCACTCTCCCCACTTTCATTTAACATAGTACTGGAGGTTCTAGCCACAGCAATCAGACAACACAAAGAAATAAAGGTATCCAGATTGGTAAAGAAGAAGTTAAACTGTCACTGTTTGCAGATGACATGATATTGTAAGTAAAAAACCCAAAATGATCCACTGCAAAGCTACTGGAACTAAGAACTGAATTCAGCAAAGTTGCAGGATACAAAATTAATACACAGAAACCTGCTGCAATCTTATATCCTAATGATGATCTAGCAGAAAGAGAAATCAGGAAAATAATTCAATTTACAATTGCATCAAAAAGAGTAAAATTCCAAGGAATAAACCTAACCAAGGAGGTGAAAGGTCTATACCCTGAAAATTACAAGACACTCATGAAAGAAATTAAAGAAGATAACAATAAATGGAAATACATCCCATGCTCATGGATAGGAAGAATTAATATTGTCAAAATGGCCATTCTGCCTAAAGGAATCTACACATTCAATGCAGTCCCTATCAAAATTCCAACAACATTCTTCAATGAACTAAAACAAATGGTGCAACAATTCACATGGAACCACAAAAGACCCCAAGTAGCCAAAGCAATCCTGA